>NC_088791.1:312430962-315244219 GCF_011386835.1 Chrysemys picta bellii
CAGTAGAGTCTTTACTCCTAGGAGAATTTTGCACTACTGTGCATGAGCAGAATTCATGTCCCCCACAGATTTTTTTTCTCTCCATGGAAAATACATTCTGCTGGAGAGGTGTTGCAGTTACTCCTTTCACCCACCAGGAGCTATTATGACACCAGAACAGAGGCAACTGGCTCAGCCAATCCCAGAGAGAGACAGGGAGAGGCTGCACTCCTCACAGCACTCTGCCTGCGGGACCAGATGAAGAGGCATGGAATATTGGAGGGTGGGGTGCAGGACAGACAGAGCAAGGCACATGGGGCTGCTGGGAGGTCACAGACTGGGATTCAGAAGGAGTCGTAGGGGTGCAGGGACACATAGGGATGGGGCAGATGTGGCTGACTGAATGGGGGAGGCTATTGGTCAACCAGGATCTGCGTGGGAGAGGCTTCCCAACTCCCTAATAATTATTCCCCTGCCCAAAATAAACCTGTTCCATACTTCTCCCACCCATACCCAACAACCATCCAGGTTCACTCCTAGGCTCCTGCCCAGCAATTACTTCCCTCTGCCTCAGATCATCCGTTATCCCTGACTCCCTCAAGCCTTTGCACTGCTTCTGAGGGGTACGGGAAATATGTTTCTGTATTGAAGTTTAAATGAATTATTACTCAAAGTTCTGTCTTAATATTCCTACTAAGGAATCTATTTGTCAAAAAACATTTCCTGGATCTTTTTTGTTGTCTGTATTGTTACAGATATACTTGCTGTCAGGTATTTTGAAATAAAGTAGCAAAATAATTGAAACTGGTGTGATTATATTGTGTTATTTTGACAAAAAAATTCAGAATTTTGCAGCATTTTAAAATATTGTGTGCAGAATTTTTAATTTTTGGCAAAGAATTGTCTGTCTCAGAATTGGAGGACTGCTTACAATATGGCTATTTTATATAGTTATGTAGAATGACATCTGAAAAGTATTTAAAAAATTTAAAAAACAAATTACTAACCTTTCCATAACTGTTATTCTGTGAAATGTGTTGCTTATGTCCATTCCCATATAGGGATGTACATGCCGCATGTTACTGTTACTGGAAGGTTTTTCACTCAGTAATATCTGTAGGGTCAGATTGGCTCTGGCCCCCCTGGAATCAAGCCTACATGGTGCTGTATATAGGAGCCTGCCACCCCCTCATTCATTCTTGCCGGCAACTCTGACAGAGTGGTAGAAGGGTGGGTTTGGTAATGGACAGGAGCAACATATCTTGAAGAACAATGGTTATGGAAAGGTTACTAACAGTTTTTGATTCGAGTGCTTGCTCATATCCATTCTCATGTAGGTGATTTCCAAGCAAATGCAGGAGGTGGGTTCGGAGTCAACGAAAAGTGGACTGTAGCACTGCTCTGCCAAATCCAGCATCATTTGTAACCTGTTGCGTGATGGCATAGTGGGTTGCAAAGGTGTGGACTGAAGACCACATTGCCGCTCTACAGATATCCTGGATGGGAACACGAATGAACGCTCTACAGATATCCTGGATGCCACGAATACCACTGAAGATGCTTGCGCCATTGTGGAGTGTGCCGACAATGCTGGAGCAGGGACTTTCACCAGGTCATAGCATGTGTGAATACAAGAAGTAATCCATGAGGAAATTCTTTGGGCTGAGACAAGGAGGCCTTTCATCCTATCTGCCACTGCCATGAAGAGCTGAGTAGTCTTGCTAAACGATCTGGTCCTATCTATGAAGAAGGCCAGTGCTCCTCTAGTGAGTGGAACCTCTGCTCCTGGCTACTGGCAGGTGGCTTCGGGAAGAAGACAGGGAGGAAAGTGTCCTAGTTATTGTGGAGCTGCGATACCACCTTTGGGAGGAAGGCCTTGTGGGGGTGCAGCTGGCCCTTATCCTTGAAGAAAACCATGTAGGGTGGTTCTGAAATAAGGGACCCCATTTCTGAGACTCTCCTGGCCAAGGTGATGGCCATGAGGAAGACCATCTTCCATGACAAGTAGAGCAAAGAGCATGTCGCCAACAGCTCAAACGGTGCCCCTGTGAGTCTCGAGAGAAACAAGTTAAGGTCCCAAAGTGGGATTGGCTGTCTCACCTGCAGGTATAGCCTGTCCAGTCCTTTAAGAAAGCAGCTACAGAGTGCGTTAGCAAAGATGGACCCGCTGCTCACGCTTGAGTGGAAGGCTGAGATAGCTGCAAGGTGCACACTAATCAAAGACATTGACAGCCCTTGCTGCTTTAGATGTAACAAATAGTCCAGAATACACGGTATTGTCATTTGCATGTGCAAGATCCCCTTTTGTCCTGCCCTGATTGAGAACCTTTTCCATTTCACCAGGTAGGTGGCCCTGGTGGATGCTTTCTGCTACCTAACAGAAATTCCTGTACCGGACCTGAGGATGCTGACTTCAAAGGATTCAGCCATGGAGCTTCCAAGCCATCAGATGAAGGGACTCATGGCTCAGATGAAGGAGACATCGACAGCTGTGGTCTCCTGAATGGAACGCCTGCGCAAACCACCTCTGGGGGCAACCACCAGAGGAGGGCATTGAAGTGTGAGCATTTTGTCCAGGCAGTTCTGGCCTGGCCAGTACACTGTCGCTAGCCAGGCCTGAAGCAGTCTGAGTCTCAAACTCATGTGCTTTACCAGATATGTGCACAATGCTATGTGCCCTAAGAGCTTTGGGCAGGTCCTGGCAGTGGTAGTGGGATGTTTCCTGAGGTTCTCTGTGATTGAGCTCAGTGTCTGGAACCTGGCTTCTAGTAAGAAGGTCTTGGCTTAGACTGAGTCACGAATGGCCCCTATGAACTCAAGCCTTTAGATGGAGATAAGGGTCGACTTTTGCGCATTCAGCAAAAGGCTTAACCTCTGGAAGGTTGACAATATTAACTGAATGTGTACTTTCATTCTCTGGACCCGCCTCTGACCAGCCAGTCATCGAGGTAGGGATACACTGTACTCTTCGTTTTCTCAGGAAGGCAGCAACTACCACCAGGCACTTTGTGAAGACCTGAGGGGCCGTTGATAGGCCGAAAGGCAATAGTGTGAACTGATAATGCACCTATCCCACAACGAACCGCAGGAATTGTCTGTGGTCCAGGACTAAGGATATGTGAAAATATGTGCCCTTCAGGTCGAGGGCGACATACCAGTCTCCTGGATCTAAAGAGGGGATAATGGAGGCCAGGGAGACCATGTGGTACTTCAGCTTCTTCATGAATTTGTTGAGGTTTCGCAGACCCCGAATGAGTCTGAAACTGCCTTTGGGGATTAGGAAATACTGGGAGTAAACCCCCTACCCCTTAACTCCAGAAGAACCTCCTCTACCGCTACCACTTGCAGGAGCATTCGCACCTCCTGAATTAGAAGTTGCTTGTGAGAAGGGTCCCTGAAGAGGGACGGGGAGGGAGGGCAAGAAGGAGGGCAAGAACTGAATTCCAGAGTGTATCCTAGTCCTATCGTGCATAGCACCCAGCGGTCTGAGGTGATATGGGCCCACGCCCTAATAGAAGTGGGATAGCCGGTCTACTAAGATAGTGGATCCAGGTATAGCTCAGATATGCCATCTTTGGGTGCACCCTCAAAACGCCTGCTTGGAGCTAGCTGACTGCCCGGTGGGCCCAGATCCCTGGGTCAAGGAAGGTTGGGGAGGCCTCCTTGTGTAATTCCTGCCTTGCTTTCTACTATAGTCCTGCCTCGGTTGTGACTGGTAGAACCAAGGTAATGGTTGCGGCTTGAAATGTTTTCTCAACGGGGCCCAGGGTGTGCAGATCCAAAGATTTCAGCGCAGCCATAGAGTCCTTCAAGCTATGCAACTTAGCATCTGTTTGCTAAGAAAATAGCACTGTGCCTTCAAAAGGCAGGTCTTGGATAGTTTGAGGCACCTCATGAGGGAGGCCCAAGACCTGTAGCCAAGAGGCTCTTTACAAAACAACTGCTGAGATGGCTACATCCAGAGCCGCCTGCAGGGACACCTTGGCCACCGCCCTGCCCTCCTTGACCAAGGCTGAGAATTCTGCTCTGGACTCCTGGGGCAATAACTTTGTCATTGCTCCCCAGTATTAAAATCATATCGACTAAGGAGCACCTGCTGATTTGCAAAGTGAAGCTGGAGCCCCCTTGTAGCATAGATCTTCCTGCCAAAGAGGTCCAGCTTTTTGGCATCCTTAGCCTTCAGGGTAGGACCCCGTTGCCTTTGTCACCCTCGCTCATTTGCTGCTGAGACTACTAGGTACCCAGGAGGGGGATGAGTGTAAAGATATTCAAACCCCTTCAGAGGGACAAAGTATTTTCTCTCCACCCTCTTTGGCGTAGGTTGCACAGAGGATGGAGTCTGCCACATGCTTTGACTGGTTCTAAAATGGCACGATTTGGGGCAGGGCTACCCTGGATGGACCTGACGGTTCCAAAATGTCCACCAGGGTGTGGGAGGTCTATGCAACTTCCTTCACCTGGATCCACAGGTTTGGGCGACCCTCTTTAGCAGTTCCTGATGGGCCTTGTGGTCATCTCAAGTGAGTGCCCTTGTGGTTTCCACACCCGCCTTGTCTGGTGAGTAGGAAAGAGGATCCTAGGATCGGTACCAGTCCTTGTTCTTGTCTGTTTGCTTCTGACAGGTCCCTCGATACTTTCTCTGAAGCATGGTACCTGGCTCAGTGCCTTGGTCCATTCCCTGCATCGCTAGAGGAGGTGGTGGTGGTGGGGCTCTTCTCTCTGAGGCCACCGAATAGGACCTCCTTGACTGAGGTCCTTGAGCCTGGGTGAAAAACCCACGGAATCCAAAAGGGCCATTGCACTGGCATTTGCCATTATGCTGGCCAGCCTGTAGGTGGGAATCCTTGGTTCATATAATCCATTCAGTACTGTTGGTACAACTGATTGCAGCTCCTTCTTGAGGCATAGGACTCAGGGTCTGAATCTGAAGCCAAGGATTCACTACCCAGAGACCAGGGAGGGGAAGTGCTGGATGGTGCCAGCAAGCGGCGCTGGGCTAGGGGACACCAATGCTGCTCCCTCATTGCCGACTTCTCTTTGGATGGCACCTGGGGCATCGGTACCATAATTGTCCTTGCCTCAGGTGCTGGCTCGTGTCTAGATGGCAATGGCGGTACCGGAAGGGACATCAGATCCTGTCTCTCCTGGAATGCCTTAGTTGCGGACAGGAGTGCCAGCCCTGCACTCCTATGGCTCTTTGACGGGAGAGAGTCCAATAGCACTGGACTTGACAGCTCCCTCTCTGGGCCGGAGTCAGTGGTTCCACAGCAGCAGTCATTGAGCCAGAGTGGCCCTGGGTGGGTTTCACTCTTCCAGAGTCCTTATGACTGGCAGGCTTTGGGGTAGAGGAGCACCCCCTGTCTGTTTTACGCTGTTTCTTGCACAGTACCAGAAAATGGGAGCAGTGCTGCATGCTCTCCTGCACTGACTTCCTCTATACTGGTGAACTATGGAAGTGCTGGGAGTCATGTGACACTGATGAGGAGTCTCTTCTCAGTGCCGAGGAGGCCAGGCTGCGGTGCCTGTCCCTCACGGAAGCTGGCACACTCCTCACAGAGGCAGAGGTGCTTGGTGCCAAGTCGGGGTGACCCAGTTCCAAGGGATGAAGAGCCCACCTCCATCAGGAGGAACTTAAGTCTCTGCTCCCTTGAAGAAGAACATACTACTCTGCAAAACCTTCAGAAAAGCAAGATGATTCTCTCAAACACAACTCTGTTGTGAACTGTACAAGAAGTGAACTTCTTTGCATGTTTATATTACAAAACTCATCAAAGAATGAATATGAAGTAGCCAAGCCACCCTATGATCCATGTTTCACCCTCACGCCATTCCCTTTTGTGCTGTCATATTTAAATTCTGGACTGTAAGCTTTTGGGCGCAGGGACCTGTCTATTTATTTATGAGGCATTTAGCACATCTGTGGGCATGGTACAAATAAAATATGATAAATCTACAACTTGAATCTGTCACCCATATTAGAGCTTATTCGCAAACAAGCTAAATAAAGCAAGGTGAAGCAATACACAGGGTTGAAACATAGGGCATGAGGAGTAAGTCAGATGGCTATAAGGAAGAGCAAATGAACAAAAAATAAACAAAGAAAAAACTCCTGAACGAACAAATCAATAAACTACCCCCAAAAATATAAAATCCAAACACTATAACCCAAGCAGAGATTTGACCCTGAAAAGAGAGAAGAGCCAAGACTTTATGAACTTTGCTACTGATTTTGTGCACAATGCTCAGATACTAGCTATGGTGATGGGCATCAGGATACAATCTTAAAACAGATAAGAGAAGTAGCAGAGGATAAATGAGAACTTCCTAATATTCTTTTGAGAGTTAGGTTTTAAAATAACCTGTGCCAGAGTATAACAGTCTACAACACCTCACCAACTTATTTAGTTTTGTTTCGAGCCTTGTACTAGGTTTGAATCATGTAAATTGTGGTTTCTTCAAGGCAACTTCTTGGATTAAATGTTTACTTTGATGTGACTAGCACACTTATGATCTATCTAAAATAACACAAAGTATTGATTGTACTGGCACCAGGTTGGTGATAATGTGATTATTAAAATTTGTCTGATTTGTAGGCATTTAAAAAACCCATTATCAATGCACCCATTAAAATAAAATATATCAACAGCTCAACAAACTAGTTTGATGCTGTGATATGAACAGAGAAAGCACACATTAGATAGAACAGAAAGATGTTAAAAGCCAGTATGCAACTGCAATACAGACCATTGCTGAGATGCAAAACTCAATTCTCCTTAACTGTAGGCTAAACCATTTAGCTAGTTATGTTTTGCATAATCTTTAAATTAGTCATTTTTTGTTATGCTTAATTCCTTTCGCTTTATTTTCTCTATTGAATACCTCTCATATTATTTAAACAAACCGGAATTGTTGTTGCTTAGGCATTGCTAAGTGTTCCTAGAGGAAGAAAACTCACTTCTGGATTCAGAGGAGACAGAGTAGGGATAGAGGTAAAAGTTTGCACACTCTCTCAAAGGCACAGGTAGCCCATGTCCAAAAGGTGTTAAAAAATGCCTGTAGTCGGTATGGGTATGTGTGAAAACCTAATTAGGAGCCCTTTAGTGATGGAATAAAATACATGACTCACAGGTAGGACAATAATCTGAATTGCTATACAATTGCCAAGAAGGAATAAAATGGTGACTTAGTCCTTGGCAATTATTTATTGTATTTATTATGGTAATGCCTAGGGTCACCAATCATCGACCAGGATCCTGAGGTATTAGGTGCTGTAAAAACAAATCACAAAAACAGCCCCTGCCACAGAGAATTTACAATCTAATTTTACAAATGGATGAGACAGACTGATAGTGTGGGACTAACAAGATGAGACAAACTCAGCAAGGTCTGTGAAATAACCACAAGTCCCAGTTTGTCACTTGTTTAGTTAAAAGGAGATTCGCAACACTGATGCCATGTTGATGAATTGATCTGTTCATTTATTTGACCAATCAACAGTGAATTTTGTCCAAATCCCTTAATGTTCAACAGTTGACAACCCCCAAGATCACGCTCACTGATTCATCAATTTAGTGTAAGAATACGGAGGATTGAGCACAAGCCATCACCACCAGTCTTGAATTAAAAATATTAAATAAGAATAATCAAGGATGGGCAGTGGCCTTGGGGTAGTGGGAGTAAGCAAACAAATATTTGGCCAGTGATGAAGAAAATAAATCATATGTTTATAAATTTGTGACGAACAGTCCTAACAATCTTCTAGACCTAACGGTAGCTATGGAATGAATCTGTACACCATAAGAAATAGCACTATGATCCTGCTAAGACTTATACATGCACTCAACTTTACACACTGAGTAACTGCATTGATCTCAGTGGAACTACTCATGGTGGGTAAACAAGTCTTGAGCATTTTAAACAAGTCTTTACAGGATCAGGCCTAAATGATTAACATTCTCAGCTGCTATAATGACCACTTATAACTTATCAAACTTCACTCCAGACACTGCCTCAAACTATACTGTATTGGGGTGGGGGAAATCAGGCACAAACAAGATGGGCCTCAATGCAAGTCACTAAAGTTAACAGGACTCTTTCAACTCATTTCTAGGGATCAGGTCTTATAAGCATAATTCAATCTCTCACTGTTATGGCCATTATTTTTCAACACTCCATCATTTTTTCATTCTTTGTTGCTGTAGATTGAAAACTTCTTGGGAAGGGAATCTGTAGCTTTATTGCTTTGTAAAGCACAATGCATATACATATAAATAGTAAGTTTTACTCCTTCTTGGTAAGATTTTCAAATGGGTACTCTAGCTGAATAACACAACCTATTCAAATCCTATAGAAATCCTATGTCTAGAGACCATGGGAATTAGAACTAGAAATGAGTATTAACTTTCAATCAGGATAAGACAATATAAAGATTTAGTTCTTTCTCACTTACATTAAACCATTGCAGGTAATTCACAGTACACTGTGTAAATGATAGCAATATTAGTGACTATACGCATTCATAGGACCAAATTGTGGCCTTTGTGGTGGGTGACATCCCATTCAAAGTAAGGAACACAGCATGGACACTGAACACAGAATTTAGCTCCCTATTACCAAATCTGAGGATGTAAAAACCTGATGATTAAACATATTTAATATTTTTCAGAAGTAAAAAATATATTCATAAATATCACAGTGATAATGAGAAGTGTAAAGGTTAACCCACAAATAAAGTTTCAAGATTAAAGAGGTTTCATCAGAAGTTAGAACATATTTTGACTTCAGTGTTGGGGTGATAATACATTTATAATCATTTTTAAATTGGTTTGGAGAGGTAAGAGGAAGAAGTCAAATTGGAACTTATTTGCAGTTTGGAAATGTCTAATCAGATGTTGAGTTCTTTAAGAAATAACAGTAATAATAATACTTAGCATTTTATCGCACTTTCTGTATTCAAAGCACTGTGCAGACATTGATGGACTACTCCTCACAATACTCCTGTGAGGTAGGTGGGTAAATATTATTATCCTGATCTTACAAGTGGGAAAACAGATAGATAAGTGAAGTAATTTGCTCAGGGCCATATACTAAATTGTTGACAGAGTCAGAATTAGTACTCTGGATTTTCTGACTCCCAATTATGTACTCATTTCTCCAGATCACACAAACAAGTAAATATGAATGCAAATTGTTTTAAATTTTGTATTTCAAGTTCCATCTACAGAAAATGACTCACCCTGGTAAGCAATCCCCACACACTGCATTGCTGGTGGCAGAACAGTTCGACTTCTGAAACCGGTTAACTACTGCACAGTCCAGACAAGGTTTGCACTTCTGAAATCCCCAGTCCTCCTTGAATCTGTTTAGCCTGCATGTCATGCACTGTGCATCCTCCCCATATCCAAAGCCGCATTCCTGCAGGGATTAACAAGCAATAGCAAGCTATTCAAACACTGAATGTGTGAATAAGGAGAGACTTCTGGGAGTGTAATTATTACTGAGAGTTGGTCTTTCTAGAGACAAAAGCCACCTTTTCGGCAAGTTCAAATGTGTCTTCCACTGCTAATAATCTCCCTTACTTCTATAAGTAATACTGAGTCATCCACTTTATTTGAGAAACCACTGAGCATTTCAATGATAAAGGTCTTCAGGGACTCCAACTGCTTCATTACTAGCAGCTTATGGTAGAATTATTGAGCTGTCTGTTTTTTAATTAAGCTGGTCATGCGAATGTGCAAAACCTGGGACAAATGCAGCATTTGGGCACTTATTCATTTACAAAAACAGGAAAGGAACACTTTGATATTAAGGTGCATAGCTAAAGTGAACAAAGTTAATTGCTGAAGAGAGGACAAATCTTCAAAGGTTTAAAAGCTCTGTTGGCAAATACAACATAGGGCTGGTTAATGGACACAGAGAACAAGGGCTTGAAATGTTCATTACCCACTAAGAATTTTAGTAATTTAGCTATCTCCTATTTAACTAACAATTTCCAACACAGTTCTGGAAAAGCTGCAAGACCTCTGTGAATCAGGAGAAGGTGATGACATTTATTAAACCTGAATATTGCAAGAGCTGGTCACTTACCCCAACAACTAATTTGTGCAAAGAAATTAGTTTTTAATTTCCATAATTTTGAGAAATATTTTTGAGCGGGTAGGAATACAAAAATAAAGATGATATGGAAATGTAGGTTATAGCAGAAGTAACAAAGGTCTGGAGAATTATGGAATGATGTCCAAATGAGGAAAGATTTAAAAGATTAGTACTACTTAAATGTCAAGAGGAAATGAACGAAAGGCATAAAATGAGGAGTAAAGAGAAGGTAATTCAGATGTGCCCATTTTCCCTCTTTCATGCTACATGAAGAAACGGACACCAAGTAAAATTGAAAGGCAACAAATTTAATCAATAATCTGTGGAACTCACTCCCACAAGATATTATCAAGGTAGAGAGCTTATTCAAATTTTAAAAAGGATTTGACATTTATATAAAAATAACCAGTTACATGAGCTAGGATAAAAATGTATATGGTATAAGAGGTCTCATCCTTTAGGACATACAGCTTGTTATTGCAAAATTGTGCTTTAGGCATTTTAAAGCATCTTCAGAAGCATCTGGTACTGACCGCTATTGGAGACAGGGTAGAGAACAGAACACATTACAGGTCTGAATTGATATGACAGTTTCTATATAAGCAAAAAGAACAGGAGTACTTGTGGCACCTTAGAGACTAACAAATTTATTAGAGCATAAGCTTTCGTGGACTACAGCCCACTTCTTCGGATGCATAAGTGGGCTGTAGTCCACGAAAGCTTATGCTCTAATAAATTTGTTAGTCTCTAAGGTGCCACAAGTACTCCTGTTCTTTTTGCGGATACAGACTAACACGGCTTCTACTCTGAAACCTTTCTATATAAGGGCATTTTATTAATATAGAATCTTATCCACAATTGTCTGTGGCTCTCCCCAACTTCTTTGTTGGCAGTAGTTCTCCTAAAGGAGAGTAGTGAGGAATGAGGGTTTCACAACACTGAGGAACTCAGAACAAAACTTAATGCAGCCACTAGATGAATTAAACTTGAGTGGATTCTGTGCTGTTTTTTGTTCTGGGGGATGTAAGAACAATCTACAATACCCACCTGCTGAAGTGAAAAAACAGATTGACAGAGCCAGACGAGTACCCAGAAGTCACCTCCTACAAGACAGGCCCAACAAAGAAAATAACAGAACACCACTAGCTGTCACCTTCAGCCCCCAACTAAAACCTCTCCAGCGCATCATCAGAGATCTACAACCTATCCTGAAAGATGATCCTTTACTCTCACAGATCTTGGGAGACAGACCTGTCCTCGCTTACAGACAACCCCCCAACCTAAAGCAAATACTCACCAGCAACCACACATCACTGAACAAAACCACTAACCCAGGAACCTATCCTTGTAACAAACCCCGATGTCAACTCTGTCCACATATCTATTCCAGTGACATCATCATAGGACCTAATCACATCAGCCATACCATCAGGGGCTCGTTCACCTGCACATCTACCAATGTGATATATGCCATCATGTGCCAGCAATGCCCCTCTGCCATGTACATTGGCCAAACCGGACAGTCTCTACGCAAAAGAATTAATGGACACAAATCTGACATCAGGAATCAAAATACTCAAAAACCAGTGGGAGAACACTTTAACCTGTCTGGTCATTCAGTGACAGACCTGCGGGTGGCTATATTACAACAGAAAAACTTCAAAAACAGACTCCAATGAGAAACTGCTGAGCTAGAATTGATATGCAAACTAGACACAATCAACTCCGGTTTGAATAAGGACTGGGAATGGTTGAGCCATTACAAACATTGAATCTATCTCCCCTTGTAAGTATTCTCACACTTGTTATCTAACTGTCTGTACTGGGCTAGCTTGATTATCACTTCAAAAGTTTTTTTTCTCTTACTTAATTGGCCTCTCAGAGTTTTAAGACAACTCCCACCTGTTTATGCTCTCTGTATGTGTGTATATATATCTCCTCAATATATGTTCCATTCTATATGCATCCGAAGAAGTGGGCTGTAGTCCACGAAAGCTTATGCTCTAATAAATTTGTTAGTCTCTAAGGTGCCACAAATCCTCCTGTTCTTCTTTTTCCATCCCAACCAGTCACATCCTCTTAGCCACACATGGATACCTCCTCAAAGGGACAGCAACTACTATACTACACAGGTGATGCTTTCCCAAACATCCCCTTTTCTCCTCAGGCATGGGGAGACCATGAATAGAATGCCCTCTCCACATACAAGTTTTAAAGACGTAACAAAGGCCCAAACTGTTTTGAGAGAGAGAAACAGATATTGTAAATGCACAATACTAAAAAACCCACCCCCTCTCCCAGAAAAACCCTAGTTACTTACCTGTTTTGTAACGATTGTTCTTCAAGATGTGTTGCACATGTCCATTTCATTGGTGGTGTGTGCATGCTCAGCGCACTGACACAGTCTGTGCACTGGGCGTGCATGTGCCTACTGTGTAATGGACATGTGCAATCACTTGAAGAACTGCACATTTATAAAGATTTTTAGTCGCAAACTAAAGGCCAGATTGTGCAAAAAGAGAGAGAGAGAGAGAGAAAGGCTGTGCTCCCCTAGAAAAACATTGGTGAATGAAAAATAGAATCCTTAGCACTAACCACCTAGACTGCCTGCAGACCTGGGCTGTGGCCACTAGCAGAGACACTGCGGAAGATTAGAGGATCCTGACTATTTTTTCTACCTCACAAGAGATTTTTGTACAACAGCTCAAGACATTGAACAAGCCCACCCTCGTTTTCCCATTCTGTAGCAAAATACGAGATCTGCCACAGAACTTCTCCTCAGCTTGCACGGAAGGGTACAGATGAACACACAGATATACACATAGATCTATAAAGGATATAAACTGTATATTGTGTATTCATGTCATTTTATGTACCTATTTATTGTGCAGCTAAACATAATTTTGTACAAACAGCTGTTAAAATAATGTTATTTATATTGCAAAATTGAGCACTCAAAAGTTGTGAAATTCCACATTAAAGGTTGCATGGGCAACCATAGTTCTTGTTCATCCACCTTGCACTGAATGAGGGGGAAAAACAGTATGTGATCATGTAATTGAAAGACTGTATCAAAATGCATACACACATGGGGCACAATTTCAGACATCCACACAACCTTCAACATGGCATTTTCCATCTGGCTTTCTTCTCTCTCTCCTGACCCCAGAGTTGAAATAGATCCTGCACTAGGGGGAGGGTGGGGTATATAAATGGACCAACTGGGGCAACGTGCAGGTAGTGGCCCTGATTGCTGTTAGTGCTTCTACAGAACTTTTCAGAAGGTTCCCACAGATTTCCAATGGCCTTAGTCACAAGCTATGTGTACATCAGTTACTCCTGAGGGCATTCTGTACCCAAAAAAAAAAAAATCTGTACACAATATTTTAAAATTCTTCAAATTTTATTTGTCAAATGAATGTGGAGGCTCCAGCAAGGCATTGGGGAGCACAGGCCACTGGCTACACAGAGGTGGGAGATCACTGTGCAGCTCCCTCCTGGGACATGGACTCAGTGGTGAGGCTGCACCCGACCCTGACAAAGCACAAGGACCGGGTCTGCCCCAGGAACACCCTAGGGCCCTGCCCTCCATGCCAGGTGCACCAGGTATGGGCAGGCAGGCTCAGCAAGGCAGGATCCAAGTGTGGAGAGGTTTAGTGTGGGGGGATGCATGTGTGGGTTGAGATGGTTCTGTGTGGGGCAATCTGGATACAGGCAGCTCAATGGGGGATTCTGGTGTGTGGGTGATCTGGATGCATAGGGGCTTGTTGGGGGTTTCTGGGTGCAACAGTAATGGGACTCTGCAGGGGGGTCCAGGTGAAGGTGGCTGGGGCTCAGCGGGGGGAGCGGTCGGGAGGGTATAACTTGGCAGAGGGGTCTGGGTTTTCGAGCTCGGTGGGGGGTCCAGATGCTCGGGGAGTGGGGCTCAGTGGGGTGGCGATCCAGGTACAGCTGGCTGGGGCTCGGTGAGGTGGGGATCCAGGTGGCTTGCCGGGGTGGTTCAGATGCAGGGGGAGTGGGGTTCAGCAGAGGGGGGAGTCTGGGTGTGGGTGGATGAGGCTTGGCGGGGGGTCTGGGTATGAGGGGGTCTGGATGTACGGGAGTTGGGCAAATGGGGGAGCAGCTTCCCGTATGGGGATCCCGCCCCCTGCAGCTGAGGAGCAATGGGTGCAGGAAGCGGGGGGAGGAGATGGGGGGAGATTGCAGAGCTTCCTGCAGCTGGGGGAGAAATCTGGGGATGGGTCTGACGCAGCCCCGGATGCTGTGCAGCGGAAGAGGAAGTCCCATCCTCCCCAGCCCAACTGGGACTAGCAGCTGAGCCTGGGGCAGGGTAGGAGCCACCAGCCAGGTCTTCCCCAGTCCTTCCCCCTCCCCGACAGTGTTTTAACTGTATACCGGCTACCCTGGGCACCCAAAACGTACTTCTGTGGAGGGTCGCATGACTGCTCTTGTGGCTTCCCTTTGCTTCCCCATCAGAAAGTCATTTTTCTGATGGGGAAGCAAAGAAATCTGCAGGGGACATAAATTCTGTGCATGCGCAGTGGCGTAGAATTCCCCCAGGAGTAATCAGTGTGTCCACAGAATCATACTTCAGTAGTATTTGTTAGAAGTGTTTGGGCCCAGTGCAAGAAAAACAAGGTCTCTTCCCCAAGGAGCATATAATCAAACAAATATTAATAAGTAGATATAAATATGATTTAAGATTGTGACAAACAAACAACAAAAAAAACCCTCAATGAAAATGCCAAGTTAAAGCAGCTAGGACAGCAGGACAGGAGAGTGGTGTATCCAAAAATTACAAGTATTGAGAATATCAGTTCATACACTAGTATAAGATACCTGAAATGGTGAGTTAAGGGTGGATTGCTAGCTTTATCTGAGAATTTTCTTTGTCACTTATCAAACACAGTGTAAGAGCAGTCTGTGTTAAAAAAAGGAAAATATCTCTGTAAGAGGTGAATTGGAATTGGTGTGATCAACAATGATTATCTAATTACTAATAATTAAAATTAACCCATTCTTATCTCTCATCAGAATATGTATGTTATGCTAAAGCTGGTTGTGGCAGTCAAGTAAAGATTGTGTTGGAGTTTCCAGCTCAAAGAGAGTTTTAAACCTTTATTTTGAACAAGTTTCATAAGAATGGTAAACAAAATATAAAATGCAAACTTTGAGTACTTTTTTAATATTTCATGGTGGTTTGCTGAAAAATTGGTTGGTACAGAGAGACTATGTATTCTGAAATCATTTTTGGTAGTTTTTCTTACTGGACTGCCTTACTTTTTTTTAGATCCCCTTTGCAAGATATCTGAAGTACTATGGGCACTGGGCTTTGTTCTACATATAGCTCCTTGCATGCCAGTTCTGACAGTAGCAGTTACACGTAGCTAGCCTTTGTTTATATAGCTTTTTGTCACGTTTTAGAAATAAGTGCAATTGTGTGCGAAGACAAACCCTCCACATTTGAAGTTACATGTCTGCTGATGAAAAACCTCTGCAGACACTGAATAAGTTCCAGTAAGTCAATACAGGGAAGGAGAGTCCTCTACCAAAACCTCTGTAGCCTATGGGAAAGTTCCCTGAGCTGTAAAACAGGAGATCATGGGTTTAAATCTTACTTCTGTTAACTTGGGGATATAGACAACTTGCTTTTATTAGGTGGGGCTAGAGTTAAAAAAATAATAGCTTGTGACTTCCCTTTATTTAGTAGTTTTGTATCTTGACTAAATCTGTCCACTTTGAATAAAGTGAGATAAACAACTATGTTCCATGGTCAGTGTTTCCTTTATTTATTAATGGAATCCCCAAATTTTTGAGGGGGGCTAAAGCCTCTCCCCCCAGTTGGCTATGCTCACATATCTGCTGTTTATATTCTCATGCACTTCAGCACACACTTATTACTTGGCCTTGTGGCCAAGGTCACAAACCTGAACAACAGAAAGCAATCAAGTTTGAGCTGCTGCACGCAACCCCTCCCTAATTTTTCAAATAGGTTAACAAAGGGTATGTCTATACTGCAACAAAAGAACGGCGGCACTGAGTCTCGGAGCCTGGGTCAGATGGGTCAGGCTTGGGCTGCAGGGCTAAAAACTGCACATAGACATTCAGGCTCAGGCTAGACCCTGGGCTGAGAGACCCTCCTCCCTTGCTGAATCCCAGACCAAGCCTGAATGTCTACACTGCAGTTTTATAGTCCCCCAAGCCCTAGTTCAGCTAACCCAGCCCAACCCAGCCCCAGCCCCAGCCATGCTGCAGATCTTTTATCTCAGTGTAGACATACCCAGAGAGATTATGCCAGGCAGTCAGGAACAGAATAAGGGTCTCTATCATGGCAAACATACATCTTATCCACTCAGTTAATTACTTTCCAAACAGAATATTGAAAGCTCAAAGTCAGTTTCTAACAACTAAACTTACTCTCTTCTCATAGAGCCAGGGACAGAACCAAGGGTTCCTCATCACAATTATGCTACTACTGACTAGTAAATAGTTGGGCAACCCAGTTAGAAAGTGTGTATCAAGTCCTCCTCTAGTGATTGGTTTGAAAAGAGATGAGCAACTACTCCTGGAAGCTCAGGTGACAGGGTCCTCATCTAGGCTCAAACCCTGATGTTGACTTCTATGGGGAGAGATGGTTTACAGTTGTATGTGGTTCACACAGCGAGAGGACATCTTTAAAAAAGTTCTTGTCCTAAAAACCATGGTAATCTGTAAATCATGTTGTGAATCACCAAAATACACGCATTTGTTATGCATTTTGATTTCACACAATGGCAGGCTAAAAGATTGAGAGGTATGCTTCACACTGGAAGGAACAGAGTACAGAGAGTAAGGAAGAGCAAATTAGACAAGTGGAGGAAGGGCAAACCCCATGCCGCTGCAGCTGCTCCTGGAAGTTTCCAGATATCAATGAGAGGCTACTGCATGTTTCAGGAAGTGAGAGATGACAGACTCCTTTATGGGGCTTCCCTCCACCTAACAGGTTATGTTGGCACTGCTAAATATGGTGGGTTTCTCTTGGTGCACTTACTTTCAGTAACCTCGAAGCAGGGATAAAATGTTTTAGACAGACAAAACTTCCTGAGGTATTTTGCAGCCTCTCGTGCTCTTTAGGAGAGTTGATAAAGCCTGGAACAGCTTCAGCAATGCGGTTTTTCCCAGCTGAAGTACAGCTCCCCTTCTCCCCTCTCCCATCCCTGACCCTAGGGAGTTATTTTATATTCCATATAAAAAAAGGCCTAGGAAATTAACACAAACAAACTATATTTTGTGACAGTTAAGTTTGCACCAGGTCACACCCCATTTACACAAAACCTTAAAAGCTTGGAAATCAGAAGTTAAAGTCTGCCACATTCCTTGCTACCTTCATATTGCCTACAACACTGCTAATAACCGACTCCCATAAAGCTTTCACTTTCATCTGCAACATCCAAAAATGCAATACGTGCTCCAACTTCATCAAACTTGTGTTGTATCGCAAAATCTTAACCGGGATCTTAGCAATGATAAAAGAGATTAATTTCCCGAATACTTGGAATGTGTGACAATCAAATGTGCTCATTTGTTGTTAAAAGAGTGTATAAGATTGCAGTTTCTTTTGGGTTACAGTGCAAGTTTGATAACGACAGTGTACGTAGTGCTTTTTAATGCAAGTGAAAGTCATATGGGAGTGTTGGAGTGAGTGAGTAATTGACAATGTTGTAGGCAATATGGAGGTGGCAAGGATTACAGGAGACTTTTCCTTTAACTCTTCATTTTCATGATTTTAATGTTCTGGGTGGAAGGGCTGTGTCCTAATGCAATCTTTACTGTCACTAAATGTACTTTTTGTTTGCATTAATGGTGACTTGTCATAATCTCAATAAATCTAAATGGCTAGGTTTATTTAAAAAATTAAGGTAGGACAAGGAAGGGGTCTTATCTTCTGAGTGCTTCCATCTTTATCTTTTAGCATGCTGCAGAGGGTTCTCCTAACATAAGGAGTGTGGAATTTTCAGGCATTACTATCTCCAACAAAGTGAAGATGAGGCCAAAAGTTGGCATGAATTCTTGGCTGACAGGAACAAAATTTTCAGCCAGAGTGGTAGCTAATCATTGGACCACACAACTACTACCCCTGTAAACTTCTCCAGCTTGACTATATGCACACTAATTGTATAACAGTAGAGCTCATCACCATCAAACAACTTGTTTAGTTGTGTAATGCTTTGTTCCCTGCTTTTTGGAGATCATTGATCAAAAGTAAATAGCAAATTAATATTCAAATAATGGAAAACTGCACATAGCAAACACTTCCTTTTCAATAGACAAGTTACAATCACCTCAGATAAAGGAAAACACCTGTTTTTGTCTTTCAGAATAAGGCTTTGAAGTGTTTGGTAGGAGCAAGATAATACTTCAGGGGTTTAAATGTTTCACAAACATCATCATTTAAAAAATAAAGTGAGAAAGAGAAGGATGGATGGATAGAAAACAAAAAGAGAAATGAGTAAATAATATTGGTTGCTGTGGCTAATAAGTGAAACAATTTGACTTTAGATAGTAGTTCATACTAAATTTAAAATGTTATTATTGTCATGAAGGATGCTGTAGGAACATTTATTTTTAATAGTTAATAGATAATTAAAAAGGAAAAAAAATCAAAGGAATTTAGAATAACATTGTTACTTTCTTCCTGCCCCAAAAGAATAATTAATAATCATAATAATATTATTGTGAAAGAGGTCTTAACAAAACTGAAGAAATGGTGCTCACCCGGTGCAGGAACTGGTGCTTTGAGATGCGTCCCCCGATGAGTGTGCCATTCTAGATATGCTTGTGTGTCCTGCGCCTTTGTTTGGAGATTTCTCATTGCAGTGTCCATTTGGCCGGCATGTGCATGTTAGTCAGTTTCATGCTCCATGCTGTTATATAGCACTGTGCAGGCAAACCACGTTCAGTTGCTTGTCTGCCACAAAGCTCCATAGCAGAGAACTCCAAAGCAGAGGGGAAGGAGGACAGCACCTACAAGGGCAAACATCTTGAAGAACCACAGTTACTGCACAATGTGGGTAACCATTTCTTCGAGTAGTGTCCCTATGGGTGCTCCACTCTTGGTGACTACTGAGCAGTTCCCTTTAAGGAGAAGGGGGCTTCAGAGTTGAGTCCAGTATTGAATAAAGTATTGCCAAGCCACATGCAGCATCAGAAGCCAAGTCGTGAATTACTGCACAGTGGTCAGCAAAGGTATGTACAAAGGTCCAAGTTACAGCTCTACATATTTCAATGATGGGAACGTTTTTGAGAAAGACTCTAGAAGTGGAAATAGATCTTGTAGAGCGAGTTCGTATATCCCAGGGTTTTTGGAGATTAAAAATTTGATAGCAACAGCTAATGCAGTCAGATATCCACTTGGAAAGTCTTTGTTTAGAGTTTGCGGACCCTTTTGATCTGCCTGCCATTGAGACAAATAATTTGGGAATCTTTTTGAAAGGTTTAGTCCTGTCAAGATAGAAGGCCAGAGCTCTCCTGACTGTCAAATTTTGACAGTCTCGGCACAGAGGGAGTGCTATCTTGCCCCTCCTTGCTGGTTGATTAGTAGTGGAAACTGGAGATGGGCATATCTGACTGCATTGAGTTCCTGGATGTTGATGTGCAGAGTGTTATCTGAGATGTCGACCTGCCGTGGGCTGTGTGGGTGTCCAGATGCATTCCCCATTCCAACAGGGATGCATCTGTCATTATAATTGCTGGGGGAGGGCAAGTGAAAGGGACTCCTGCACAAACATTGTGAGGATTTTTCCACCAATTGAGAGATTCTTTTATGAAGATGGGTATGGAAAGTAGTGTAGTTAGACTGTGTGTGTTCAGTGAATAAACAGTCCTCAGCCACCCCGAAGGCATCAGACTCACAGTTTTGCATAGTCCATAATGAAAGTACTAGCTGCTATATGTCCCAATAGCTGAAGACCATTCTGGCCCATAGTTTGAAGGCTGATCTGGATTGTATTGACTATGTTGAATAGGGCCATGAATCTGTGCATTGGTAGGTAGACTCTTGTCGCTACTGAATCAAAATGAGCTCTTATGAATTAAAAGTTTTGCACAGGAGGTAAGGTGGATTTTTGAATGTTCAATTGCAGGCCCAATTGGAGAAAAAGGTCTACAACCTCGCAAGTATTGGAGATCATCATCTCCAGATGAAGTGTGAGCAGGCTTCTTAGGTACTGAGTGAGAAGAGGTAGTACTCTTCTTGCCGCCTCACTCTGTTGATGGTACTGATGACCTCTTGGAGCCTAGGACTTTATAGTCTTAGGTTTAACCATGCCCTTGGTACCAGAGGAACCAGCAGCCTCATGGGTACTGGGTCAGAGAGCAGTTCAAAGGGTGGACCTGTGAATGTTGACAGGACAAAGTTGAGATCCCATTGAGGCACAGGTATAATGACCAGTGGCAAAGTCCTGATCAAGCACTTCATAAGTCTCACTGTAGCCACGTGTGGAAAGACAAATTGTCCCTCTGCTGGAGGAAGGCATTAATTGCTACTAAGTGTTCTTGCAGCAAATTAAGGGCTAGACCTGAAGTTTTTAAGGAGAGGAGATAGTCTAGGATAACTGGAATACCTATGGCATCTAGCGATTGTTGATGGTGACATGCCCAGGCCAAAGCACGCCATCTTTTAGCCAGGTAGTAGCCTCTAGTAAAATCCCTTCTATCTTGGTTAAGGATTTCCTGAACAGGTGTGAAACCTGAACATTCTATTTCCGACACCCATCCAAATACCGGAATGAGCCAAGGTTGGGGTGCTTGATCTTGGGGTGCTTGACTCCGCCTGAGTTAGGAGATCCTAAAATGTTGTGGATCCTGATAGGTGAGCATGTGGGCATCATTGAGAGTTCCATGAACCAGAAATGTCTGGGCTAGTTGGGTGCTGGGAGGATGGTGTGGCTCTGTTGCAACTGATCTTCCATAGAAGTTGCAGTAGTAGAGAGATGGGAGGAAAGGCGTATCTGAGACCATCCATCCAAGGAAGCAGGAGAGTGTCGCCCTGGGAATCATGGCCTATGGCTTCCCTGGGGCAATACATGGGAAGCTTTTTATTTGTCTGGGATGCAAAGAGGTCCCATAGCAGAGTTCCCCTGCTATTGTGTGAATATTTTGGTTAGAACTGTGATGTGGATCTCCCATTTGTGGTCTGCAGATAAACGTCTGCTTAACTTGTCTACCAGGGTGTTGTGTACACCCGGGAGATATGCGGCCTGTATCATGTTATTTCTGATGCACCAGTTCCAAAGTCTGACGGCTTCTAGGCATAGGAGACAGGATCTTGTTCCTCCCTATTTATATACACCATTGTGGTGATATTGTCTAATATTACCTGTACATGGAGTGAGTGTATGAGGAGAAGGAAGGTCTTGTATACAAGACAAACCATTCTCATTTCCAGAAAGTTTATGGTCCAGGTACCCTGAGCAATGTGGTAGTCCAGGTGAGTGTCCCACCCCATAAGGGAGGCATTTGTCAGGATGGTGGCCCTTGGGCTGAAACACGTCCCCACCAGGATTTTGCTTGGGTTGGACCACCAAGCAAGGGAGGTGAGAACTCTGGTGGGAACAGTCATGGTGGGAGCCAATGTGATTCCTGTTTGGTCATAAGGTGGAGCGTAGCCAAGTTTGAAGGCACCATAAGTAAAGTCTGGTGAATGAAGTAACGTAGGTGCATGTGACCTAACAGAGAAACACTGGCACACCACAGTTTGTAGGTAATGCAAGGGATCAAGTTGCACATCACATAAAATCTGTCTGTGCAGAGAAAGGCTCTTGCAGAGGCTGAATGCTGCCATTCTCCTACAAAAATTATTGTCATAGAGGGTGACAAAATGAACTTCCCTGCATTTATGCAACAGCTAAGGTAGCAAGAAGGTACCAAAAAGAACTTGCTGCTGCTATGACTTCCTAGTGAGATTGGCCTACCAGGAGCCAGTCATCCAGGTATGAAAACACAGTATAGGCCTGATGTCGCATCTGGGTTGCTACTACAGTGAGAACTTTTCGTGCACCCTATGTATGTAATGAGATTAAAGGGGAGGATGTGAAACTGGTAGTGCTCTTGGCCAACCATGAGTAAAGGAATAAAAATAAACTATAAGCAGTTTAAAAAGTTGGTTTCGCATACACGGTGTAGTAATTTTTGTTAATACTGAGAGCTACAATTCTATTTAAAAAGGTACAACTTAAAATCACATTTGTCTCATTTTTTCTCCAAACCTACTATTTTTACAAGTTAAACTACAATTACCGGAGCTCAAATTAGAGGAGAAAAAGTTTTTTTTTCCAGTTTGCTTACTCAATACATTTGAAAGCACAGTGTAGAGTCAGTTCTACAATTGCTCCTGTACTATTGTATAGTTGCAACTGCTTGACCATAGATTAGGATTGCAATTGAGTTTCCATTTTTAATTCTGATTTTGGCTTCACTCTGAAATTCATGAAAAGACTATATTAGTCTTTATATGGTGTGGCAGAGGTCCGACCTGGTCTCCGTGGGTTCCGTGCTTCCAGGCGGTTTATGCTAGCCTCAGAGGCTCACTGCGACTCTCCATGTAGTACTTCTCTCTCTAGGGCCAGGGTTACAGTCTACTGAGCCCTTGTCATCATAAGTCAGCAAGGAGGTTGGTGAGAGAACACCTACAGTCTCTGTTGTTCCTATGGGCTTATTCAAGAACAGTTTAGCCTCCTGTCCTGACAGGGGCCTGTCTTCCCTCCCAGGAGGTGTTTCTGTAGTGGCGGGTTGGGAGGAACCAGGGCCCACCCTCTACTCCAGGTTCCGGCCCAGGGACCCTAGTGGCAACATCTGTTGGCAGCCGACCTTTCACTGCCAGAGCTGCTACACTTCCCTGGACCACTTTCCCACAGCTCTCCCGCTTTTCTCTCTTAACTTACCTTAGGGCGCCCTTCCAGTGGCTTGAGGGTGTCTTCATTACCCAGCCCTTCAGCCGCACTTCCTTTCCTCTGGCTCCCTTTTCCTTCCCCCAGCCTGACCGGAGTGAGCCCTTTTACAGTATCAGAGGGGCCTTAATTAGAGTCAGTGTTCACATTAGCTTAAAGGACTCACTTGACTCTTTGCAGGCTAATTGACGTCATGTGTCCACCCTAGCATGGAGCAGCCCCTGCTCTGGTCAGTCAGGGAACAGAAAACTGTTTATCCAGTGGCCAATATATCTGCTTTCTACTACTCTGCTGTACCCAACTGGCGTGGGTCTATCACAATGGGTAAGGTTACAGCTAGGTGCAGAGTAGCATACCTTTTCTACCAAATTTGAAGTATATTGGAAAAGAGACTGTGCTCTAAAAATCAAAGATGTTCAACAGAATTCAATAAATGTAATATATTTTTGCCACTTCATAGATCACCCCACCACTGTAAAACTCTACTTTACTGGACTCCTCTTATTAAGATGTATGGCACAGCATCAAAGGTTACTTAATTTAAGTTAAATCTTATTGAGGAAAATAGAAAGGAGCATAAACTCTGGCAAGTGAAGTGTAAAATATAATTAGGAAGACCAAAAAAGAATTTGAAGAACAGTTAGCCAAAGACTCAAAAAGTAATAGCAAAATTCTTTTTTAAGTACATCAGAAGCAGGAAGCCTGCTAGGGTCACTGGACAATCAAGATGTCAAAGGAGCACTCAAGGAGGATAAGGCCACTGTGGAGAAACTAAATGAATTCTTTGCATTGGTCTTCATGGCTGAGGATGAGAGGGGGATTCCCCAACCTAACCCGTTCTTTTTAGGTGACAAATCTGAGGAACTGTCTCAAATTGAGGTGTCATTAGAGGAGGTTTTGGAACAAACTGATAAATGTAACAGTAATAAGTTATCAGGATAGATGCTATTCATCCAAGAGTTCTGAAGGAACTCAATTATGAAATTGCAGAACTAACAACTGTGGTATGTAACTTATCTTTTAAATCAGTTTCTGTACTAGATGATTGGAAGATAGCTAATGTGATGCCAATTTCTTTAAAAGGCTCCAGAGGCGATCCTGACAATTACAGACCAGTAAGCTTAAACTTCAGTACTGGGCAAATTGGTTGAAACTATAGTAATGAACAGAATTGTCAGACACATAGAGGAACACGATTTGTTGGGGAAGAGTCAACATGGCTTTTCCAAAAGGGAAATCATGCCTCACCAATCTACTAGAATTCTTTGAGGCAGTCAACAAGCATGTGAACAAAGGTGATCCAATGGATATAGTGTACTTCAGTTTTCAGAAAGCCTTTGACAAGGCCCCTCACCAAAGCCTCTTAAGCAAAGTAAGCAGTCATGGGATAAGAGGGATGGTCCTCTGATGGATCACTAACTGGTTAAAAGATAGGAAACAAAGGGTAGGAATAAATGGTCATTTTTCAGATTGGAGAGAGGTAAATTGTGGTGTCTCCCAGGGGTCTGTACTGAGATCAGTACTGTTCAACATATTCATATGATCTAGAAAAAGGGGTAAATAACGAGGTGGCAAAATTTGCAGCTGATAGAAAACTCCTCAGGATAGTTAAGTCCAAAGAAGACTGCGAAGAGTTACAAAGTGACTTCACAAAACTGGGTGACTGGGCAACAAAATTGCAGATGAAATTCAATGCTGATAAATGCAAAGTAATGCACATTGGAAAACATAATCCCAATTATACATATCAAATGATGGGGTCCACCTCAAGAAAGATCTTGGAGTCATTGTGGATAGTTCTCTGAAAACATCCACTCAATGTGCAGTAGCGGGGAAAAAAAGCGAATATCATGTGGCGAATCATTAAGAAAGGGATAGACAATAAGACAGAAAATATCATATTGCTTCTAGATAAATCCACGGTACACCCACATTTTGAATACTGGGTGCAGATCCGGTCGCCCCATCTCAAAAAAGTACAGAAAAGGGCAAAAAAATGATTAGAGGTATGGAACTGTTTCCACATGAGGAGAGATTAATAAGACTGGGACTTGGAACAGAGATGACTAAGGGGGGATATGATAAAGGTCTATAAAATCATGACTGGTGTGGAGAAAGTAAATAAGGAAGTGTTATTTACTCCTTCTCGTAACACAAGATCTAGGGGTAACCAAATGAAATTAATAGGCAGCAGGTTTAAAACAAACAAAAGGAAGCATTTCTTCAGACAACATGTGGAATTCTTTGACTGAGGATGTTGTGAAGGCCAAGACTATAACAGGGTTAAAAAAAGAACTAGATACGTTCCTGGAGGATAGATCCATCAATGGCTATTAGCCAGAATGGGCAGGGATGGTGTCCCAAGTCTCAGTTTGCCAGAAGCTGGGAATGGGCGACGGGATGGATCACTTGACGGTTACCTATTCTGTACAGTGTTCCTGAAAATGCATGCATCATGCACCTTCCCGCAACACCCTGCATTGATGTCAGTGAAACGCCTGCGGTGATCCAAAAGTGCCTGCAATACCATCGAGAACTCCCCCTTTCTATGGATGTATTCTGTCGCAAAATGGTCCGGGGTCAAAATTTGAATATGCATTCCATCTATCACCCCTCTGCAGTTAGGGAATTCCATTGCCACAAAGTCATCCAGCATTTCATGGATATTTTTGAGAATCACAGTTCTTCATAGCTGAATGCAATTAATGGCCCTGCACACCTGCGTTAACACAGCCCTAACGGTCGATTTCCCAACTCCAAACTGATTCGCAACTGGCCTGTAGCAGTCTGCAGTCGCCAGCTTCCACACAGCGATCGCCTTGCAATTCTCCACTGAGAGGGCAAGCTCTCATTTTGGTGCCCTTGCACTGCAGTGCTGGGGCAAGCTCTGTACACACTTCCCGGAAGGTGGCTTTCCGCATCCAAAAGTTCTGCAGTCACTGCTCATCATCCCAGACCTACATAACAATGAGATTCCACCATTCAGTGCTTGTTTCCCGAGCTCAAAAGCTACGGTCCACCATGTGCAGTTGCTCCGTGAATGCCGAAAGTAATCTGGTGTTGTATCTTTTCATGGCACACAGCAAGACAGGCAACTCTGATTCTTGTTCATATTGGAAGCATGACCATCCGCGATGTGTTCATAACAGTTACCACAACAATAGAAAGAAGTGTGGGATCCATTCTTTCAGGCAGAGAGGCAGGCGTATAGTAAACTGGGGCCGTTAAAAATGCAGTGAAACGCAATCAGAAGCCCCTGGAATGATGGGACAGAAAAAAATGCATTATGGGATATTGAGCCCGCACCCATGATGCATTGTGATCCATTCCACCTTCCCACTATTCCTAGCTGAAGAAGGTGGCAAATAGCACAGTGGGATAGCTACCCACAGTGCACTGCTCTCTCTGTCAATGCTAGAGTGCCAACTGTGGACACGCTCTTTCAACAGAAGGAGAGTTGTGTGAATATGCACAAGCAATGTAATTATACCGGTTTCTGATCATCGACGTGACTTGCATTGACGAAACTCTGTAGTGTAGACAAGGCCTGGGTCTCCTCAACTCCTTCTTCCCTAACACCTCCCACCACCACCCTGAATGCTACTGAGCATCTCCTAATATCTGTAGGAAGGAAGCCTTGCTCCTGCAAGCCTCAGAAGCTCTGCAATGGGGATAAGGGGTTGGAGAACAGAGTATTTGCAGGGAGAGGCATTTCCCCTTTTTGTGACCCTCCTGAGGTACATGGGGAGGAGGGGAGAAGACTCACTGGACCCTCCTTGTGACTCTTAAAGCACTTGTCTAGATTCCCAACCACACACAAGCCTTAAGAATGCTCATCAGGGCTACTCCTAACACTTCACAATGTTTAGTAGTCGTCTTATTCCCTGACAAGTCTCATTTAGCTCTTCTGGGTCCTGACAAAACCTAGTTTGGCCCATCAGGAACCCTCCAACAACTCCCATAAGATATTAGGGCTGGGGACTTAGGATGCCATGAAAGAGTCTATATGACATTTGTAACTAACATTCTTAAAATATAATGCGCACATTCAAGAACACGTATCCACAAACTTAGATTCAGCTTAGTAAAGCTTCCCTCTGTGTAGACCTGTAAAATAGCAACAGGGGAAAGATGTTTTGAGAACTATGCATATATTACTAAAGCCACACAAGTGGGAAAGAGGATATGGTGAAAAGAAAATGATAGAAACTCATATGATGATAGTGCAATTCTAAGAAGGAAACAGATCGAAACACTCCTCTAGACCTACATACAGACTGATTTCCTGGCCTGCAATACATCCTTCTCCATCTCTGCAGAAGCCACTAAAACAGAAAAGAACTATACACAGTGATGATCTGCTTCACTACCCTGGAGTGCCTACAGCAGAACTCACCATTATGTGCTGCAACTATCTTAACTGAAATGATCACTTACATCCAGGAGAGCTTGACAGGATGTATGATACTGGATCCCATAAATAGATTGCTTTCATTTAATGAATTCAGCCTGTTTATGTTATAGGAAACATTGGACATACTTAGAGAGACAACTGAAAATGAGGTCCCTGTCCTTCTTAGTTAGTAAAAGAGATCATTAACAAATCTTTTGGATGACATTGCTAATACTTTATTTGTAGATATAATTTTCCTTCCCACCTCAAAGCCTTACTATAGTTAGAACAACTGTGGAGAAACCTTGGCTAGATGCAACAGACATAGCCAACTACAACCCAGTCTATCACCTGTTTCTGTGCAAGCTTCATATTAAGCTTGCACAAAGCTGCCTTCAAACATGTTTCCACAGCCACTATCATAGACCCCCTCATAACCTGGTTTCAAGCCAAGATTCAGAATAGAAACAACATTGTCCTAAGATAATCATGCCCTAAAATAATTTATAGTGTTAAGGCAAACGTCCAGACCCCTGGACCTTTCTGCAATATTAGATATGGTTCTCCATAGGATGACATATCTTACCTGAGGGAGGAAGAGATCCAGGCAATGCTCGTAAGTGTTCTGAATCCTTTCTCAAGTGCTGAGATAGCAGAATTGGGAATCAGCATCTATGCCGCCAGGCCCTTCACAGGGATTAACTCTTTCTCTGGTTCTATCCAATATGTACACGCAGCAGACTCAGATCCTGGGTTAACAGCACCTGTGACCACCACGTGTTTTCCTTAAGGTCAACCCATCTAGGTCTTAGATCTCCAGCCATCATCTTTCTAGGGACAGAAACCCATGATTCTCTCCCACTAGTACAGGATCTTAGCTGCATACCCCTGCAATTCACTGTGATCACCTCAGCAGGTCTGACTTCAGTTCAGCACCTGCAGTTCTCTTCTTCCTAGGGCAATTAACAGGTTAACCAGCAACCAAGTAGCTTCCACAAAACAAAGTACTATTTATTCAGAACAAATGCATTTAAGAGAAAACATAACTTAAAAAACAAACAAATAGCTTATATCACCAGGTTACCCATTGCTCACATGGAGACCCAGGTAGATAGGTTCTAAAATACTTCAAGTCCTCTTGCAGGTCCTGGTTCTGTTGGTCAGAGTCTCATACCTGTCAGTTCTCAGATGGCATGAGTGACACTCTCCCCATGTTAGGGCTGCTATTTTATACAGTATCAAGTTCTTTGCCTTCTTAAATCTTTGAACCAAGTCAGTCCAATTTGTGAAGTTTCACCCCATGGGGAAACAGCACAAAACTCTTACCCACATTGTTTCAGTATTGGAGATTTGCATGAATTCCACACCTCTCCCCCCTACCCCAATTGACTTTAGTTCCTGCAGGAAGCATACCTTATTTTAGCCATTTATCCAGGAACACAATCAGTAACCAGCCCATAAAGATACATATAACATTTATAACATTGATACTATAGTCTTTTAATTGTCCATGATTCCATAGCATCACATCGGTCATAGCAGCCATTGGGAGAAATGGTAAA
The DNA here is from genome assembly GCF_011386835.1 of Chrysemys picta bellii. Taxonomy (NCBI): domain Eukaryota; kingdom Metazoa; phylum Chordata; order Testudines; family Emydidae; genus Chrysemys; species Chrysemys picta. Next base: position 312,459,918 of record NC_088791.1, read on the forward strand.
CCTTCTCAGAATCAAGCATTAACAATATGTGGAAGACACACAACTGTCATTTGCAACCTACACTGAACAGTCACCAAGTTACCCTAATGGGGGGAGGGATAGCTCAGTGGTTTGAGCATTGGCCTGCTAAATCTAGGGTTGTGAGTTCAATCCTTGAGGAGGGCCACTTGGGGATCTGGGGCAAAATCAGTACTTGGTCCTGCTAGTGAAGGCAGGGGGCTGGACTCAATGACCTTTCAAGGTCCCTTCCAGTTCTGGGAGATCAGATATCTCCGTCTGGCTAGGATCAGCATCTGGATGAGAAAGGGCTGGCTAAAGTTGAATACCAGAAAGACAGAGGTGTTTGAAGGCAGAGGGAAACACCTTGAAAGAGCTGGCTTCCATAGATACTACCCAAAAATGTAAACTCACAGATTGTTGAGACAATCTGCAGTTTGGCAATTCTGTAGATTCCTCATTGATGCTGAGCCATTTTATAGCAGTATCCAAGAAAAATGCTTTCTATTGTTATCTCTAACTGGCTAAGAGACTGTCTCATAGTTGCTGTTGATCTGGCCATGACAAAACACATACTTTTGTATACTCTCAGGATTACAAGTTAGTTTATATGGGTTTGAAAAAACATCAAACTTGAAAAAACTGAAGATGATGCAGAATGCAGCAGCACACCTCATTAGTGACACAGATTACTGACAGCATATTACTCCATTACTCTGTTCTTTACACTGACTCTCCATAGAACATTTTGTTAAATTTAAGTTCTCAATCCTTATTTTCAAAGCACTAAATGATCTGGGCCCAGTATACCTAAAAGACCACTTTATCCTTTGGAACCATGACTGTCCTCAACAGCCCCACTCCTTAGGAACAATGCAATTGTCCATAATGAAGAATGAAATGCATCTATGTGGGAGACAGGGATTTTTGGAGGCCTGGCCCCAGACTACAGAACGTTCTCCTATGGAAACCAAGTATCACAAATCCCACAATACTCCAGCCCAAATGAAAGTACATTTTGACATTGTTTTACCTAAAAATAGAACATATAACATTTGCTTATTTGAAAAATAAAATGAGCATGTACACAAAATTATAGAACTTCACACAAAATTTTCCACTGGGAAATAGGAGGAAATGGAGTGGAACTACATTTGATAGATTTTAGTTTCCTTGTTTAACTTCCTAATTTTGGAAGGTGCTCAGATGTCATGGTGACAGTAGTGATTCAACTACCTGAATAAAACAGTATCTGAAACTTTTCAAACTATAATTTAACATTGCTAGATTTCAAGTCAGTGTTGTCTCTTTAATATCCTATTTGTTATATATAGCTATTATTTACGCAGGCAAGTTTTAATGCAAAAGCTGATATTTTGAAGTCTTCATACTTTTTGAAGGTCTTATTAGCTCTTCTAGCATAACAACTCTAGATTTTTCCTAGTTTTTTTTAAACCTTTTAAAATAAGAAAGGACAATTAACATATAGCTTTTGTTATTGCAACATTAAAAGGTATTTCATTTTCAAAAATCGGTACATGTACAAATTAAAAGTTGATCACAAAGCATTATTTCTACAATGCAATTGCCAACTACAATACAGTGTACACTTTTTTTCTGAAACCTTAGACCTAAGGTTGGTCCTATAAGCTGATGCACTAGTGCCTAGTCCCACTGAAATCAATAGGACTCCACATGATTAGAAGAATCCATGTCAGTGTATTGACTTTGAGAACTGTTGTTTTGGATACTTAGGGTAACATTTTTATTCTTACATATGTGCACTAACTTCCTTGTCATAATGATCCAGTATATCTTACACTTTTTATACAAAACACTTTCTCTATAAGTAATTAATACTTTTGTCAGCATATATGCATGATATATTTTGGCAATATAGTTTTTCTCTCTGGAGACAGATAAAGTTCCCAATAGTAACTTATATAACGTGTCTCTGGGGATGTCTAAGAAATACAGCTCACTAAGTGCAATTTAATATATTTTTAAAATAACGAGTACATACAATTCATGTCTTTTTCATGTGACCTACCCTCAAACTCTTCTCAAAGCTTAACATATTTCAAGTATCACATGTATTTCTTAAAATTAAATAGTGTTATAACATTTTTATGTGAGACTATATTGTATATCGAATTTATAACTGCACAGTTTTCAAATTATCAATATATTTCTGACTTTACAAATATAAGTAAATTTACAAACCTTAGTTCTTCCATAAACTGACATAATGTGTTTATTTCCAGATGCTACCATTCAACAGTATTACATAGGAATATAGAATCACAGAATCATAGAAATATAGGACTGGAAGTGACCTTGATAGGCCATCTAGTCCAATTCCCTACAATGAGGCAGGACTAATTATTACCCCTAGATCATCCCTGACAGGTGTTTGTCTATCATGTTCTTAAAAACCTCCAGTAAGGGAGATTCCACAACCACCCTAAATAATTTGTTTCAGTGCTTAACTGCTCTTACAGTTAGAAAGTTTTTCCTAAAGTCTAACCTAAATCTTCCTTGCTGCAATTTAAGCCTATTACTGCCTTTTTTTTTTTTTTACTTGTCCTGCCCTCAGTGGATAAGGAGAACAATTTATCACTTTCTTTTTTATAACCGTCTACATACTTAAAGACTGTTATCACTTTGCCCCTCAGTCTTCTCTTCTCCAGACTAAACAAACCCAATTTTTTCCAATCTGTCCTCAGTCATATTTTTGTTGCTCTTCTGTGGACTTTCTCCAATTTGTTGACATCTTTCTTGAAGTGTCCAGAATTTGACATAGTACTCCAGTTGAGGCCTTATGAGTGCAGAGCAGAGTGGTAGAATTATTTCTCATGTCTTGCTTACAACACTCCTGCTAATACATCCCAAAATGACGACTTTTTTTTCATCAGTATTACTTTGTTGACTCATATTTAGATTTTGATCCACTATAACCCCCAGATCTTTTCTGCAGTACTCCTTCCTAGGCAGTAATTTCTCATTTTGTATTTCTGCAATGGTTATTCCTTCCTAAGTGTTGAACTTTGCATTTGTCCTTACTGAATTTCATCCTATTCATTTCAGGCCATTCCTCCAGTTTGTCAAGACCATTTTGAATTCTAATCCTGTTCTCCAAAGCAGTTACAACCACTCCTAGCTTGGTATCGTCCGCAAACTTTATAAAAGTGTCCTCTCTCTGTCATTATACAAATAATTTATTAAGACACTGAACAGAGCCAGACTCCAGACAGATCCCTGTGGGACCCCACTTGACATGCCATTCCAGCTTGACCATTGATAACTACTCTCTGAGTACTGTCTTCCAACCAATTGTGCACCACCTTATAGTAGGTTTGCCTAGGCTAAATTTCCCTAGTTTGCTTAGGGGTAGATCAAGTAAGACAGTGTCAAAGGCCTTACTAAAGTCGAAATATAACACATCTACTGCTTCCCCCCTCCAAAAGGCTTCTTACCCTGTCAAAGGAGGATATTAGATTGATTTGACATGATTTGTTCTTGACAAATCCATGTTGACTATTACTTATCACCTTATTATTTTTAGGTTCTTACAAGCTGATTGCTTCATTATTTGCTCCCATTATCTTTCTGGGTATCAAAGTTAAGATGACTTGTCTACAATTTCCTGGGTTGTCCTTAATCCACTTTTTATGGATAAGTACTATATTTGCCCTTTTCCATTCCTCTGGGATCTTTCCAGTCTTCCATGAGATATCAAAGATAACTGCTAATGGCTCAGAGAGCTCTTCAGTTCCACGAGTGTTCTAGGAGGTATTTAGGCAGGGCCTGCCAACTTGAAGACATTTAAAGGGTATGTCTATACTGGCAGAGTTACATTGCCGGCAGTTACATCACCGCTCAGAGAGTGCTGAAGGGAAACCGCTGTTGTGTGTTCACACTGTCAGCTGTCTGCACAATAACATATTCACACTTGCGGCACTTGCACTGGTATTTGGAGCAGTGCACTCAGGGCAGCTATCCCACAGAGCATCTCTTCCTCTTCTGCTGCTAAGAGTTGTGGGAAGGCGGAGTGGGTCACGGGGCATCCCATGATGCATTGCTTCACATCCCAGCAATCCTTGTGCTTCCATCCACATTTGGTGCCATCTTTCAATGGTTTGTGTACTGCACGCTCTGCCTCTTCGGTCTGCAGGAATGGATCCCGCACTTTTGACCAATATGCTGCTCGCTCTCACTAACACGTCACGAGTGGCAGTGGAGTTATTCCTTAAAATACAAAGGCAAGAGAAGTTCGACATTGATCTCGCCACGCATAGAAGCTATGACACGAGATTGCTTGTGGCTTTCACGGAGGTGCTGACCACAGAGGAATGCCACTTTGGGGCCTGGGAAACAAGCACTGAGTGGTGGGATCACATCATCATTCATGCCTGGAATGACGAGCAGTGGCTGCAGAACTTTCGGATGAGGAAAGCCACATTCATGGGACTGTGTGATGAGCTCGCCCCAGCCCTGCGGTGCAAGGACACGAGAATGAGAGCTGCCCTGTCACTGGAGAATCGCGTGGCGATTGCACTTTGGAAGCTGGCTACTCCAGACTGCTACCAATGGGTTGCTAACCAGTTCGGAGTGGGAAAGTCGACCATTGGACTCATGTTGACGGAAGTGTGCAGGGCCATTGATCGCATCCTGCTCTGAAAGACCGTGACTGTGGGCAACGTGCGTGACATTGTGGATGGCTTTGCACAAATGGGCTTCCCTAACTGCAGAGGGGCGATAGATGGCACACATATTTCAATTCTGGCACCAGACCACCTAGTCACCAAGTACAGTAATCGGAAGGGGTATTTCTCTATGGTTCTCCTGTTGCTTGTGGATCACCGTGGGCATTTCACAGACATTAATGCAGGCTGGTCCGTAAAGGTGCGTGACGCATTCATCTTTCGGAACACTGGCCTGTTCAGGAAGCTGCAAGCAGTGACTTTCTTCCCAGACCAGAAGATCACCGTAGGGGAAATCAAAATGCCCACTGTGATCCTGGGAGACCCTGCCTACCCCTTAATGCCGTGGCTTATGAAGCCATACATGGGGAAGTTTGACAGCAGCAAGGAGCTGTTCAACAACAGGCTGAGCAAGTGCAGAATGACTATTGAGTGTGCTTTTGGCTGTTTAAAGGCTCGCTGGCGCTGCCTATATGGGAGGCTGGACCTGGCCGATGACAATATTCCTATGCTTATAGCCGCATGCTGTACGGCTCCATAATATTTGTGAAGGGAAGGATGAAAGGTCCACTCAGGGCTGGACCGCTGAGGCTCAGTGCCTGGAGGCTGAATTTGAACAACCAGAGACCAGGCCTATTAGAGGGGCATAGCGCAGGGCCATAAGGATCAGGGAGGTCTTGAGGCAGCAATTTGAAGCTGAAAATCACTAATATTTGTTGCTATGCTCAGGAGTACAGTGCTTGTAATGTTAGGAGGTGATTGTGATTAGTGCAGCCCTGTGAAGGTTTAAGAAAATTGCCTATTGCTTTGCAGGGCTCTGTTTGCTTTCAATTAATGGAATAAAGATTGCTTTCAAACCAAAACAATTCTTTTATTAAAAAATAACAACCGGAGGAGGGACACAAACAAAAAATCACATCAGCATTGTGGGAGATGGGGGAAGGGAGGGTACCAGTAGGAGGTGGGTCCTGGGACAGTAAAAGATTTGTCAAGTATCAGAGGGGTAGCCGTGTTAGTCTGAATCTGTAAAAATCAACAGAGGGTCCTGTGGCACCTTTGAGACTAACAGAAGTATTGGGAGCATAAGCTTTCGTGGGTAAGAACCTCACTTCTTCAGATGCAAGTAATGGAAATCTCCAGAGGCAGGTATAAATCAGTATGGAGATAACGAGGTTAGTTCAATCAGGGAGGGTGAGGTGCTCTGCTAGCAGTTGAGGTGTGAACACCAAGGGAGGAGAAACTGCTTCTGTAGTTGGCTAGCCATTCACAGTCTTTGTTTAATCCTGATCTGATGGTGTCAAATTTGCAAATACCTGCCTCTGGAGATTTCCATTACTTGCATCTGAAGAAGTGAGGTTCTTACCCACGAAAGCTTACGCTCCCAATACTTCTGTTAGTCTTAAAGGTGCCACAGGACCCTCTGTTGCTTTTTAAAAGATTTGTGTATGTCCAGGTATCATATGCAACCTTGTCCTTTGGAGTACAGTGCAGCGAGTACTGTACTTCATCAGGGCTAAACTGCAGAGGGATGGGTGTTGAGTGCAGTGGGTACTGGGAGTCCGCAGGGCTAGACTGTGACGGACAGGAGGGGAACAGAATGAAGCTAGGAGGTTGATAAGAGTGTGTTGGTAGTGTCTGGAGGGCGCATGGGAAAGAGTTTTTCGACAGCAACTGCAGGGGAGCGTGGGCGTGGAGCTGCTTGGTTTGCAGTGTTAGTAGCACTTGGCGCTCCATAACATTTAAGAGCCACTCCACGGCTTCATTCTTGCACACTGGATTCTCCTTTCGGTCCCTCTTCTCGCTGTCCCACCACTCCCTCAATTCTTGGTTTTCGGCTGCGGAGTGCATCATGACATCACGCAGAAAGTCCTCTTTAGTTCTTCGTGGCCACTTTCTAATTCTGCGCAGGTCGTAACTGTGAAGCCAAAATGCAACATTTTACAGAAGCAGTATTGTTTGCAACACAGAGACCACTCATTCAGTGATTTAAAACACAGGCACTATTCACATACCTGTCACTAACTGGCTTGCCCCAGGCAAGCACACATGAGCAACAAGACCCTCAAAATGATGAGTAACTGCAGGGGCAATCAGTGTTCCCGTACCGTACTGTATGCATGGCTCTTGGGGAGAGCCCACATTGTAGGTGGGGGGCCTTATAATCATTACTGTCCCCACATTTTCCACAGGCTGTATTAATTATAGAAGATATCTCATTGCTGAGGGTGAGCAAGGAATCAGGGAAGGGTCTTCTCCAAGACTGTGGCTTCCGCCCTGGCCCTTATGCAGCTCACCTGTGTGCAGCAATGGTCCCCCCCGAGTGATGGCACAGTGGCGTGGGAAAGTTACCCTTAATGGGGTAAGAAACAAAGCAGCTTGGTCAAAGAACCTGCGGCAGCGGATTGCCCAGTATCTCCATGAGAGTTTTGTGGAGATCTCTGAGGCAGATTCCTATGAAGTGAGGGAGTCAATCAACACCCTGTTCCATCACTCAGACTAGATATGTAGTGGTACGCGCATCATACAGACACAAGCCTGCTTTCTGCAACCCTCCTGTCCACAACAACTTGATTCAGCAATTCCCAAAATCAAAGCCACTTACCAGGGGCCTCCTCTCCTTTTTGCTCTTCGCCAAGCTCCAACAGCTATGACTGGCTAGCCTCCTCTGGGGTAGAGAAGAGCTCCTGGCTACATGGATCTCTGACCTCTGAATCGTCCTCTGCCTATAGGTCCCCCTCCCCCTCCTCATCCAAGATTTCCTCTTCTTGGCTCGGTCCACTCTCAACTGGCATGTGAGCCACCGAAGTGTCCACAGTGGCTTTCGCAGTGGAGGTGGGGTTGCCACCGAGTATCGAATCCAGCTCTTTGTAGAATCGGCAGCTCATGGGCGCAGCTCTGGAGCGGCTGTTTGCCTCCTGCACCTTGTGGTGGGCGTTCTGCAGTTCCTTCAATTTGACCCTGCACTGCAGTGTGTCCCAGTCATGATCCCTTTCTGTCATGCATCATGAAATCTGTCCGTAGGTATCATAATTCCTATGACTGGAGCACAGCTGGGACTGGACAGCCTCCTCTCCCAAATGCTGATAAGATCCAGCAGCTCAGCATTGCTCCAAGTGGGGGATCGTCTGGTGCGTGCAACAGGCATGATCACCTGGAAAGATGCGCTGAGAACAGTGCACACGTCACCAAGCAAACAGGAAGGGGACTGTCAAAATTCCCTAGGAATTTAAGGAGTGGGGCTTACAGTTGGTCACCTGAGGACAGGGCAGTAGAGTTCAAACTGATGACCAGAGAGGCAAGCACAGGTATTGTGGGACACCTCCTGGAGGCCAATCGCAATGCTGTAATCGACCAGGGTGTCTACGCTGGCACTGTGGCGCTGTAGCCCCGGCACAGAAAGCTGTATGCCTCTGATCGGGGTGGTTTTTCTACAGTGCTGCTACTGCGCAGTTTCTGCGCACTAGTGGCTTGGCAGTGTGTACATCTCGGGAGTTACATAGCAGAAAGCTGCTTTACTGCGCAGGAACTTGCTAGTGTAAACAAAGCCTAACTTGTCTAAGTACTTCTTAACTTATAGTGAACATCAGTGTAAACAGGGTAGAATGTTAGTTGTAAGATCACTGCTAACCTTTTTGGTGAAAACTAAAACAAAAGAGGCATTTGGCACAGGCCACTGCTGCATTTTCTATTGCTGTCTTCCCATCCTCATTGATTAATGGGCCTACTCTATTCTTTGTCTATCTCTTGCTTCTAATGTATTTGTATAATTTAGTTACAATTAAATGTATTGATGAAGCTTACTGATACAGTTAGTGAATGGTTAATGTCATAATGCATATGTACAAACAGACAGTTACAGTAACTTGTTCATCACTAAACTAATTGCCTCTCTTGAGCATTTGGAACTACTTGAAAGAATATATAACAAAACCATATATGTTGCTCTATTTACTGTTATAAGCCAGGGCCATCCTATTTTTGTTTATAGTTTTCTTTGTTAAACCTACATTAGATTGTACACACATTACAGCAGGAATTTGTCTTTTTTATTTGCCTTTTAAGCGGCAAGTACACCTATTGCACTATATAAAATAGAGTAGTAATGGTCACATTAATAATGAATTTGTTTTAAAAATGTATTAATATAATGTATAAAGTGTCAGATTTGTGCATAGCTCTGTAAAAAAAAAACCACAGAAGATGATGTAACATGCTGCAAAGAGATCATAATCTGAAACCAATCCTGCAAACATTTTCTCACACAAAGTCCTATTCAAGTCAACTACTTCAATAAGACTACTCACATGAGTAAGGATTTGCAAGACCATGCACTAAAGCACACTGCCTCATGTGCTATACACACACACACACACACACACACACACACAGGGAAATTCTTATTACAGTTGCTAGAACAGAGCTGAAAGAGGCTCCACATAGCCCCTGCTCCAAGATAAATCCTGGGAGATGGGGAATGCTGGCTAATCAGCACCCCTCCCCCCAGCTGGCCAATTGTTGCCAGAGACTCTCGGGGAAGGTGGGGGAGGAGCTGCATGATGTCCCTCAGCGAGTCTCTCCCTCCCTCATTGCTGGGACTGTTCTCTTTCACCACTGGCCCCATCAAGTTCCTCCACCCCTTGAGGCAGGTGGCTGGATATTGTAGCTGAATGCACTGGAAAATAGAAGCATTGAGGCAGCACTGCTGGAGGAACGGAGGCAGCACTGCTGGGGGTACTCAAAGCATAGTGACACTGGGACTCAGGGACTGTGCAGGTCTCATGGATAGTGCTCTAAATCAGTAAGTCAATTGCAAATTAAGATCCAGATACACCAGTACGCACTACTTGCTTTGTGTTATCAAGAAAAGCAGCTATAAATATGGTTTAACCAGCTAGTGGAACCTGGCTGCTTTATCTTGTTTTCATGTACTGGTGAATTCACCCTTAAAAGTTAAATTTTTAAAACATGCTTTAAGATTTGTAATATATATCATATCTTCAAATCCATTGGAAATATCACACGGTAGCATTCTCTTTAAACAAGAAACCCAGTGTTTGTATTTTAAAAACTAAGGAAATTCTCAGAGAAAAAGGATGTTAAAAATGGAGTTAGGTTGATAGTATTTATCAGTAATTTACAAGTAAAAAAATATTATAGAGATATTGTAACTATCCCACAATCAAGCATTATAAACTCAGGAAACCCAGACACCAGGTTACACTTGAAAAAAATCCAAATGTGTTGAGATAAGAAATGCACAGGTAAGCAGAGCTTTGGAGCTGTGCTCCGGCTCCACTCCAGCTCCAGGCAAAAACCTGCAGATCCACTGCTCCGGAGTCGCTCCGTGCTCCAGCTCCGGGCTCCGCTCCAAAGCCCTGCAGGTTAGGCACCCAAACGCTCTTATGCTGTAGTGCAATGAGGGAGAAAAAAATTCTAATGTCTTTAAAAATCAGTTTAGTGTTTATGGTTCCTGATTAAATTGCCTTAATCATCGCTGTTTGGGTACTGCATGGCATCACTATTTTCTGAACCATATAGGCTTGGGTTACGTATAGGAACTAAAAGTTACATACTTTTAAAAAAGGATACATGTGGACAACAAGCTGAACCCATAAAAGTTCTTTCATGCATAAACTGATATTGATTATTTTAACCATACATGTAACCATATTTGTGGGGGAAACAAATCAAGAAAGGGTCACATGACAGTATATCCCATACATACCTTTGACAGCTCCATTCCAGGTCCACACTGTTTGCAGAGGATACAGTTTCCAGCATGGTCCCTGAACTCTTGCTCTCTACAATCCCCCGTCTCACAAATTACTTTACTCAACTTAAAAAACGACAAATAGTTAAAAGAAATTAGCAATAATGCTTTACAGTTAATCTGGACATTTACATCTAGGCCAAATAATTGATTTTAAACACTATACAATCTTATAAAATTAATTAAAATAGAATGTATAATTATATCTACTTTAACCCAACACAAATCTTATTACTTAATACTACTTACAAATTATATAAAAATAATAATTTATTATTTTAAATTCACTTTGAGAAAAGGTCTTTTCTGTAAACAAGATGGTTCAGTTAATGCCATCTCCCTGGAAATATCTTTATAGAATATGGCCAAAATTTTCAAATATGGGTATGTAACATTGGGCTCCTAAATTCATATTGCCTAAATAATATGCCTAAATAAGTGGCCTGATTTTCAAAAGCGCTCAACACCCAGCAGCTCCCACTGACTTCAGTAGGACTTGTGGGTGACTGGTACTTTTGAGAAAAAAAAAAAAAAGTCAGGCAACTTATTTAGGTGTTTAAATATGGTTTTAGATCCTAACTTCAGGCACCCATTTTTGAAAATGTTGGCCTATATTTTTATACCTCTAATTTGTTCTAAATTGCAAGAGTGGGCTTCAGTTATTTAAACCATCTGTGTATCTGGGTTTTGTAATCTGGGAAAAAGAATAGAATCTGTATATTTAAGTATACATTTTTAAAGAGATTTTCAATGGCACCCAGAGTTTAGGATGAACACTTCAAAAGGTTTTTTTTTTAAATTTGCACCAATAGTCACACAATTATTTTCTTGCTTAATACATTAAATACACATAGAGATGCAATTTCTACCTTCCATGCTTTCTGAGTACAGCTTCTGACCAAGCTAGAAACTACAGCTTTGATGCTGCAATCTGTACCACAAGCAGAAACACCAATACAGAGTCTCAGTAAAATCAGTGGGACCCTGCAGAGATGCAAGGGTCCCCATGAGCAAATCCTACTGCAGCATCAAACTCAGTACATTTACCATTCTGTCTCAAGTGCACACACTTTTTTGATTAAATGACTAAGGCCCAGTTAATCACTTTTATCAAAAGCACATTCTGGAAGATGATTTTGGTAGTCAGTCTAGTTCCAAGTAGAAGGGCAACCACATCACATCACAGTTGCCACTAAGTTATCACCCTGTTTGGTAGTTTCAGTAGCATGAATCTGCTATGGATACTGAACTACCTTCATTCCTACAGATTGTCTCTCTGGGTCAGAGTTCAGGCACACTGATATGGCAGTGGAAGCTTGCATTGTTGCCAATTGTGCTGTTGCTGTTTTCTGCATAAAGAGAGTACTTGACTCCTATGCCTTAAATCTGGCACCTTGCACTGAGAGATGATCAATGATGTACTTATGCGTAACCCTGGGGATCTTGCTCCAACTTCAGAAGTCAATAGACTGACATGTTGCACAAGCACTAAATTCATATATGTTTTATTCTGCCCAATCAAACCATCCTTCATGTGGGCATATTCAAAGAGAGGTGGATTTTTGAGGGGCAGAAGAGTGGGATGGAAAGATGTGTCACATGCAATTTGAATAGAGTAATTTTTAAACTGGAAGAATGTATAACTAATTGTCATTGACTTAAACTGATATTCTCAAAATACTGCATTCTATATATTAATAGTTGTATTAAATATATATAAAATTACTCCACCTCACTAGTTTATGCAATTATTTTCCAACATTCATGATGAAGAAAAGGAAGTTCTCATTATTTACTTACCAAATACACTAATAATAGTATAAGCATCTTCACTATTTTATCTTGTCTTTGTAATCCTTCACTGCCCATATCTTAGAGTTAAACCTCTCTCCCTTATGAAGAACTAAATCAAAAGAAAAAAGGAAAGTCTTTAAAATCCCCAAGTTGGACAACGAATTTACTTTGAATGTACTATTTATGTAAAATTCAGCATTATATTATACTTTGGTGTTCTGAAATAGATATTTGTCAACATTGCTCAAACGTTTCAGATAAATAATTCCTAAAACCCAAATAATGACTACCTAATTTACAAATTGTGGTTTGTTTGTGCATTTGTTTTTAAAACAAGTGGATATATAGACAAAAGGCAATATATCATTTCAAGTTCTATGCAAATGTTTCCATTCACTTCAATAAATACTCAGAACATGCACAGAAAAATACGATCTTGCTGTTCAACTGCGACTGGAGAACATCAAGACCCATTGACAGAACTGTTTTCCAATCCATGAAGTTGACTTGAAGTCTGCTACATACCTGGAAGGTGCCAAGTAAATATAGGAAAATAGACATATAAACCAGTCTATTGATTCGGGGGCCTGTTCCAAAATCTATTGAAGTCAATGGAATTCGTTCAGTGGACTGCATCACATTCTAAGCAAATATTCTATGAAATTCAGAATAAATGATCAATTTGGTCACATCAGATACATTTCAGTACACCACCATCTCAGAAAATGGATTAAAAAAAGGAACAAGGAAAGAAAAGTATTAAAAGCCTTGCTGAATATGTTTTTGGGAGGAGTAGAAAGCCGGGAGAGAGGGGAGAAGTAGGAAAGGGGCACAGCTGGTTCTAGGGTTTGGATTTAAGCTTTCTAGAAGCTGAGAAGAAAACAGGTTCATGATTTGCACATCCACAAACACAAAAGTTTTTAGCAAAAAGACAACCTGGAACTAATTTTTCATTTCTGAATTTGGTAGCGAAATAGAACTATAACCTGAGTTTGCTGTACAAAAATCTATATTGCCGCACACAAAAATGCAGAGTATAAGCCCATTGTATATAATTTGTTATTCTGTAAATACAAATGAGCAAGAATTCAATACTAATTTGCCTTTCTTACTCTAGCACACTGTAACATTATTCCTTATCTGAAATGGAAATTAATAGAAAGCTTTAAAAAAAATCAAAGTTAAACTAAATTATGTTTAAAAAGCAAAATTAATGTGATTCAGTGAGGTTTTGCATTTAGGAGTAGAAATGACTGACAAATGAGAGGAGGGAGGACAAAATACAGATGAAGGGGTTCTGAAAATCAGGAATAGTTGCAAAGTATGTGTTACAATACTAAACTGTCAATTAAAACAACTTTTGTTTTTGGGGAAACAGATTAATCACACAAGTGTAATAAAGCATCGGAAAAAAAATGTATGTACATTAAAAGTTACTTGTATACCAATGTTAGGAGTCTGGGTAACAAGAACTGGAAATTCTCATGGAAGAGAAGAAATTTGATATATTTGGTATTACTGCAACCCGGCAGGATGATTTGCATGACTGGAATATTAAAAATCACTACGTATAACCTGTTCAGGAAGGATATAGTGGGTAAAAGAGGTGTATGTGAGGGGGGACTTTACTTTAAAGACACCATTACCTGTTTTAGAGTTATTGATAACTCAGAATCACAAGATCTTGAATACATGTGTATCAATATGCTAACTAACAAAGCCCAAGAGGCAGTACTGATGGGGGTCTGTTATAGACTACTACATTCAACCAGAAAATAGGATGAGATACTCCTTAAACACCTGTCTGTAGTATGTGGAAACTAACACTGTGTTATGATGGACTTCAATATAGGAGACAGAAGCTGAATGTCTCATGTAGCCAGTAGTAAAATATCATTCAAGTTTCTGAACATTATAGATTTTAATTTAACACAAGACATATTACACCCAACATGAGGTAACTACTGTGAACCTCATTATGACTGACAAAGATGAACTAATCACTGAACTAGAAGTTGGTGGTTGCCTAGGGATCAAGGATCATTCTCTGATTACACTCAATACAGGCAAACAGAGGACTGGCCCAGTATAAATACCTGGTGCTTCAAAAGGGCTAATTTTCCCAAACCAATGAAAATTATGAGCAAAATTCATTGGAAGGAAAAATGTACATAGAAAAAAAATGAATGAAAATTGGAAGTTTTTAAAGAAGTTTATTAAATGGCCAAAAAGCCATGATTCCGCAATCAAGACAATATTGGCTAAAAGTCTAAACTGGTTCCAAAGTAAAGTGAAAGCTGTGTAGGGTTGCCAACCCTCCAGGATTGTTCTGGAGTCTCCAGGAATTAAAGATTAATGTTTCATTAAAGATTATGTTGCATATGAATCCTCCAGGAAAACATCCAAGCAAAATTGGCCACCCTAGATGTGACAGATATGGCAATTTCCTCCAATATCCTTGAAAAACTTTATTGAATTAAATTTAAGTAACTTTGGAGTCCATTGCATTAAATGCAAAAGTTATGTATTATCGTGGGCTGGGATTGTATGCAACCTCATTAGGTGGGCAGATGTGATGATGTGAGCCCTGAGAAGTCTTATGAACTTTAAAGGATTACACTGAATAACGTACCAGACGAGAATTGACTTTTGGGACCATGTCAAGTGGTTTGCCTGGAGAATCTCTAAGGGCAGGTGAAAGCAAATTCCCCACCTTCAGTTATACACAACACAATCTTTTGAAGCTATGTTCTGAGGAGAGGACCATTATCTGCTGATTACTTGTTTCTGGAGTCTCAAGATCAAAGGCCCAAGCTTTATAAAGGAAAGAGTAACCTATTCATGGGTGTGCTATTTCTGAGCTAAAGCTGTTATCAACTGGTAACCACAGGAAAACCCATTGGTGGGGTTTGAAGGACTGACTCCTACAAGAGCCCTTGTTGAAGTTGGCAGGAAATCTCTAGTAAGCTTATTAGCATGCCTGTAGGTTCTTTGATTAAAAGCATTACAGAGAAAACATTAAAAACAGCTTAGGAGTAAGTGTGCTTGCTTATAAAGAGCTGTGTGGTAACTTGTTAATGCAATTACAGCTGTGCATACCCTTTAGAGAGAATGCAAAACACAGATGCTGGCCTGTTTACGTAGTCTGGTTTGCCGGGAATATTACAGTACAAGCAAGGAACTGTGCAGCCTAAAAACACTCCATCAGGAGAGAGAGTGACATGGGTTTCCCCCCAAGAGAGGTGACAGCTGAGGAGCCCCGAGCCAAGAGTAGGTGCCCTCAAGGGAGTAGGGAGGGGAAATAAAGGTGCACTTGCCCTGAACTGTAACAAAGGTATCAATTACAAGAGTAATGTGTAACAAATGCAAAAAGGGGGTGTCGTAACTATAAAGGGAAGGGTAACAGCCCTCCTGTGTACCATACTATAATCCCTCCTGGCCAGAGACACCAAAATCCTTTTACCTGTAAAGGGTTAAGAAGCTCAGGTAACCTGGCTGACACCTGACCCAAAGGACCAATAAGGGAACAAGATACTTTCAAATCTTGGTGGGGGGAAGGCTTTTGTTTGTGCTCTTTGTTTTTGGTGGTTGTTGGCTCTTGGGACTGAGAGGGACCAGACCTCAATCCATGCTCTCCAAATCTTTCTGAACAAGTCTCTCATATTTCAGACTTGTAAGTAAACAGCCAGGCAAGGAGTGTTAGTTTTATCTTTGTTTTCTCAACTTGTAAATGTATCTTTTACTAGGGTGTTTACCTCTGTTTGCTGTAACTTTGAACCTAAAGCTAGAGGGGGTTCCTCTGGGTTCTTTAAGTTTGATTATTTAAAAGTTATTTTCCATCCTGATTTTACAGAGACGATTTTTCCTTTTTCTTTAATTAAAAGCCTTCTTTTTAAGAACCTGATTGATTTTTCCTTGTTTTTAGGTCCAAGGGGGTTGGATCTTGATCCACCAGGAGTTGGTGGGAGAAAGGGGGGGAGGGGATGGTTAATTTCTCCTTGTTTTAAGATCCAAAGGGTTTGGATCTGTATTCACCAGGGAATTGGTGAAGAGTCTCTCAAGACTACCCAGGGAAGGGAATTAGCACATTGGGAGTGGTGGCAGCGGACCAGATCTAAGCTGGTAGTTAAGCTTAGAAGTTTTCATGCAGGCCCCCACATTTGTACCCTAAAGTTCAGAGTGGGGAAGGAGCCTTGACAGGGGGAAATAGATAGCAATCAATATAAATTAGAAATTATGAAGTGTTGAAAATTGATATGGGAAGCTAAAGCCATCAGGGAAAAAACATGGCTGGTAGGACTAAGGACAATAAGGAGTTTTCTTTAAGTATAATAAGAACAAAAGAAATCCTAACAACGATATAGGACAATTACTAGTCGGAGATGGTAAAACTGTTAATAGTGATGCAGAAATAGCAAAAGTGTTCAATAAATATTTCGGTTCCATATTTGGAAAGAAGTAGAATGATATAAGGACACCATATTAGGATGACAAAAGATATGAGGATTACAGTTCATTAGTAACTGAGGAGGATGTTTACATCTATGAGGAATAAACATTTTTAAATCAGCAGGCTTGGATAACTTGAACCCAAGAGTTCTAAAAGAGTTGGCTGAAGAAATCTCTAGCTGACAATGTTATTTTTTAATAAATCTTGAAATACCAGGGAAATTCCAGAAGACTGGAAGAGTGCTAATTTTGTGCCAATATTCAAAATGTGTAAGGATACGACCCAAATAACTGATGTCAATTCCAGGCAAAAAAAATGAAAAGCTGATACAAGAATCAATTTATAAAGCATTAAAGGAGAGGAATATAATTAATGCCAGTCAACTTGGTATTATGGAAAATAGGACTTGTCAAACAAACCTTTTTAAATCTTTGATGAGATCACAGGTATGGTTGATAAACTAACTGTAAGAAATATACTTAGATATTTAACTTAGTACCACACATTTTGATTGAAAAAAAAAACAGGAATTTATAATAAGAATAGAGCAGAGTACATTAAAAAAAATCAGATTTTTTATTTTATTCAAATTATCTTAACTTTTCCTTTTTTAAAGTAAACCTGCTTAAAATGATATCTGAATTTAATACAAAATATGTTAAGGCCTAAACTTGTTATAATCTCTTAAAACATATAATCTCAAATAACAAATAAATACGCTGAATCCATGAGTCTCTATCAAAAACTTTGAGTTAAATGCTGCTTTTCTATATAAAGAAAGAATCAGGTGAAAAACATCTAACTTTTGAGGTCAAGTTTTAGAAATATGGCACACTAGGTCGTGTATTGTGTTAAGGACTTGTTTGGTTTAATAAAAATACATTTTATATGCTGTTGTGTGTGTTTAAATTCCAGTTACCATCCTAATAGAGCTTGACATAAATCATGAGCAAAAAGTTAATTATCTAGGATATAACCAATATATATTTGACCATTTTCTAACATAGTACGATGTCCAATTAATAAGAATCTGAAAATATTAAGCTATATAATTGCTTAAATAAATGTATATAGTTATAGTGTACCCTCCTAGGTAACAAAATAAAGGCAGTACAAATGAGAACGTTTATTTAAATTGAGGCTTTCCACTTGCTGATTTAAATCTCCTTGATTTAAATCAATCCACCCTGGAATAGAGCACATGTTAAATCATTAAGAACTGGCTAACAGATCTCAGAAAGTAGTTGTCAATAGGGAATCATTATTGAATGGTGGTGTTTCTAGTGAGATGCCTCATGAATCAGTACTAAGCCAAACCCTATTAAACATTTTCATCAATGATCAGGAAGTAAATATAAAATTACTATTTATAAAATTTGCAGATGACACAAAGATTGGGATAGTGGTAAATAATGATAACAGGGCAGTTACACGGCGTGATCTCGATCATTTGGTAACCTGGGCCAATTCAAACAAAATTCATTTTAATACAGCCAATTGCAAAGTTACACAATTAGGAACAAGCAATGCAGGCCATATCTACAGAATGGGGGACTGTAGCCAGGAAATCAACAACTCTGAAAAGGATTTAGAGGTCACAACAGATAAGTAACTCAACATGAGCTACCAGTGGAATGCTGTGGCAAAAAGGACAAATGTGATCCTTGGATGTATAAACAGAGAAGTAACAAGTAGGAGTAAAAGAGGTAATTTTACCTCTGTATACGACACTGGTGAGATCGATACTGGAAATCTGCATACAGTTTGAGTGTCCACATTTTAAAAAGGATATTGAAAAATTGGAATGAGTATAGAAAAGAGCCACAACATGCCTTACAGTGAGAGACTTAGAGTGTTAAATCTGTTTTGTTCATAAAAAAGATGATCGAGAGATGACTTGGGTACAAGTACCTTCACAGGGCGAAAATACCTGAATACTAAAGGGCTCTTTAATCTATAAGAGACATAGGAAGAATCAATGGCTGGCATGTGAAGCCAGACAAATTCAAATTAGACACACATTTATAAGTTTCAAATCAAGACTGGATGCCTTTTTGGAAGATATGCTTTAGCCAAATATGTTATTTGACTCAATATAGGGATAACCGGGTGAAATTTAAGTGACCTGTGATACATAGGTCAGACTAGATCAGTGGTCTCCAAACTTTTTTGATCATGCACCCCATCAGTAAAAAATTTTTGAGCACGCACCAAGCAAAAAACAAAACAAAACCCGGACTCCAGAAGTTTAAAAAAAAAAAAAAAAAAACAGCGCTCCTCCTGCCGCGTACCCCCAAGGTTCCTCTTGTGCACCCCCTGGGGTGCATGCACCTCCACTTTGGAGACCACTGGACTAGATGATCTAATGGTCCCTTCTGGCTTTAAACGCCATGAATGTGGATTTTTTATTATATAGGTAATTTTTAAAAAATTAAGGAAACAATAGTATATGAACTTTAAGATGGCTATTGTACTCTTTGAAATAAACAACATGGATAAAGTCCTGGCCCCACTGAAGTCAATGGCAAAATTCTTATTGGCTTCAATATAGGCAGAATTTAACTCTACTCCATTTTCCGGTATCAAAAATTCATATTCTCATGGAAGAAAATAAAATAAATTATTCATTTTCTTTAATGCTATAAAGGCAGGAAAGCATTAAGTCAGGCAATTAAGAATAATTTGAAGTAAACATAAAACTGAAAATTGATAGCTTTTAAATTGCTTTGATTTGTCTGTTCAATTACTATTTGATTAGTAAATTATGTGCACTTATACCATTTAGTCTATTCCACAGTAATACATTTTATTTGATAAGAGGTAAACAAAACATAATATAAATATAATTAGGAATCTATAACACACTAAATAGTGATCTCCATAATCACAACACTATCACAAAGTTCAAATATGGGATTTTTCATTTACATTTAAAAAAAATTAAAAACAGCAATGCTGTTTTGAGAAAATGAGTACTTTTGTCTATTTTATTTCATTGTGAAAACAGATCTGTGAAATGACAAAACAGAAGTTTAAGAATGTAAAATTGTTGTTTTGATAACTATTTTCACACTTCTATATAAAATGACCTATATAAATGATCTTGTTAAAGTGTACTAAAAATTACCCAAAATCTGAAGCTGTGGCATAATCTAAACAGTCTGGATAGTTTTTCAGAGCAAATCACTTAAATTCTTCTTTATTTTTCCATAACTTAAGAACAGCTTGATTTATTAGCTACCAGATGTAGCACTTGCTATAGGTAATAGTTTTACTGCAATAAAACTATATTAACTTTGTGAAATGAAGCCCCATTCATACTATAAATGTTTTCCAATATGCAATAACCTGAAACTTTAATAGTGTTAAAATCAGTTGGCAAACATGTAATTTATTAAAACTAGTGCTGAAACAAAGCCAGTGATATATATACATTTTGACTATTATAATGTTATACTGTAATCACACGTGGATTAAAAACAAAAGATGGCAAAGACTGATCATCAGTACAGAAAATTCTATTCTAAAGACTGACAGTAACCTTTCCTTTCTGATACTTTCTTATATCTTAGCTTTTGGAGTCACACTGTGTTCCTTGTAAAATTATCCTATTACAGCATATTGTTTGTAGATTTTTAGAACCTAAGAAGCATACAGAGGTGCACACTGTATTAAACTGACACATTTTTGTTGGCTTAAGTGTAGAAATGTTTCTCTTATTGCAACTGTGAAATATTTTCTATTGAAAAAAATCTACCAGCTTTATAACTCTGTTGCCAAAACCAACACCTTCAAACATCAGGAGTTCCAATGTGTTACAACTCAGAATCGAGTTCCAAAAACCAAGTGTTTTTGAACTGGCATCTAACTATCAGACTTTCACAACTCATCTACATGTTTTGCTGTACCATATGTTGACTGTTCAGTTTGTAAATAATGTTACCAATCTCCCAGTTTTTCTCAGCTTTAAAAATGATAAATTATCAAAAGGATATCTGGGTTTAAGTTCTAAATAAATATCATAACTTGCAAAGGAAACTTGTGAACATCTGGTTCTTAAACTTAAGGGACACTCAGTCAGGCTTAATAGGTGCAAAAGGTATTCAAATCCTTTCAGCAGAGACGTATGACTGTGGTTTTATATCATGCAATTATTTAAGTTATTGTCCCAATTCCACTAAAACAAAATCCCAGAAGAGATATCAGCTATTATATGTAAGAAGCAGAATGATCAGTGTACAACACAAGACTTCTGTACCAAGAGTAGAGAGTAAAAAAAAAAAATCACTCCTCATCTTGAAATGTAGATAAAAATAATCCGAGTGGTTGAGGTACACTAATAACTGACTCACCTGAAAGCAAGTCTTGAAAGAGACATAACTGTGCCAGCTGCATGTTTCCTGTTTCTGTCTCAAACTTGAAAGTGCTGCTTAAAAAGTAGACATTACAGTGCTTAATAATAGGTTGCCATTGGGCAAATTTGTTCTCTCTTGGTATCAACTTGGCATTACGTTGATGTCAGCTGGACACTAGCCAATTATTCTGTGTATTCAAAGTAACAAGTAGCTAATGGATGTTTCTCCAAGTATTGAGTGAGTGCCCTCAGATATTAGTTCAACAGATTTAGAGATTTTCCCACCTCCCACAGACACCACTACTACTTAGAAATCTACCCAATTGAGTTTTTTTATTTATGAAAATAAGGACATTTGAAATTGATGGCGCATGTTACTGATGTCAAAAAGTAATTTCATGTACAGATGCACAGTGATATATTAACCCAAACTATATTAGGAAATGTGAACAAAGGTCATACATTCCTCTCAATTTGTACAAGAACTCCCATATATATTAAATATTAATGAACACAGTTTTATGGCCATTTGTATATGCACATGCCTCCTCATATGTGGTGAGTGTGAGATCATAAAATAAATTAAAGAGCCGTGCACGATAAATTTATCATGCACATTAGACCAGGGATCAGCAACCTTTGGCATGCGGCCCGCCAGGCCGGTTTGTTTACCTGCCACGTCCGCAGGTTCGGCCAATCGTGGCTCCCACTGGCCGCGGTTCGCCATTCCAGGCCAATGGGGGCTGCGGGAAGCGGCACGGGCCGAGGGATGTGCTGGCCGCCACTTCCCACCACCCCCATTGGAACTGCAGCCAGTGGGAGCCACGATCAGCCAACCTGTGGACAAGCGCATGCCAAAGGTTGCCGATCCTTGCATTAGACTGTCTCGCCTGCCCTCTGTTCAATAATCCCTTGTCTTTCAGAATTTATTTTCACATTCAGCTCTTAATCTTTCACAGAAATATCTCTTCCTTCTCCTCCTAAATGTAAAATTTACAAGGAAAGACATATCAGCCTGAGACTCAGGATTGGCAATATTAAGTTCTGACCCAGTAACAGGTTTTCCATAAGTGTCATGATTTTTAAGCTGCTACTTCATGGCTTGGGATGCCTGGTAAAGGGGATTTTATATCACAGGAATGGGAAGAGTCCCAACTTCCCAGTGGGCTCATCATTCGCAGATTTGCCAAATGTCACACACTCCACTTGACACTCATACATGCAAGCTATTCCTCATCCATTCCCATGGCCCAGAGTGAATGTCATGCATTCTGCTGCTGGGCTCTGGGCAAGAAGTTTGGGCTGCAGTTTATCCTGCCTGCCACCACAGACCACTATAACACCTGCTCAGCAGGCAGCTTCTCTGTCTCCGCTTCTGACTGCTCTCTACTCTCTATGCCAGTTCTCGGCCACAGAGCGTGAAGGAGGCTGCATTAGCAGAATCAGTGCCTTACAGACAGGAAAGGTGAGCAAGGGGAAGGGGGCCAGGATCAAAGGGAGAAGCAGGACCTGTTGTGGGGACAAGGGCTAATGGACAAAAGATAGGGACACAAACTAATAGGAGGGAAGGGACTAATGGAGCTTGCACCACCGTATAACCCCTCCCTCTCTTTGTTTCTTTCCACACAGCAACATTACTTCCCCCCAGACATCCCTGGTTACCTCTAGCTCCCCACAAGCCTTCCCTCACTTATTATGATGTGATACTCCTGGGGGAGTTCTGCATCACTGTGTGTGCGCAGAATTAATGTCCCTGCAGATTTCTTTGCTTCCCCGCAGAAAAATGACTTCTGATGGGGAAGCAAAAGGAAGCCACAAGAGCGGTAGCGGTAAGGTAGTGGCAGCGCAGGCAGGTTGGTTCAGGCACCCGAAGCAGCCAGTAGAAATGTAAAACCCCGCTGGTAGGGGAGGATGGGCAGTTGTGCATGTGAGAAAGAGAGACTCCGTCTGTCTCGTTCGCTATTGCGTCACACTCATCGTGGAGGGGTCGGGCTTCAGTGTGTTTCTGAGCAGGTAGGAATGGGACAAACTCTATCCCCTCAGGCAGAGCAGAATGTATGCTCCTGGGGGAATTCTGTGCCACTGGGCAATTCAGAATTTTACAGAAATTAATGTTGTGCATGCAGAATTTCCTTTCCCTCACAGTAAAAAGCTGCAGTGCTGCTAGGTGCCACTAG
This sequence comes from Chrysemys picta bellii, assembly GCF_011386835.1. Taxonomy (NCBI): domain Eukaryota; kingdom Metazoa; phylum Chordata; order Testudines; family Emydidae; genus Chrysemys; species Chrysemys picta. The sequence goes on from NC_088791.1 coordinate 312,483,163, forward strand.
ACCTGGTAGAGCCCAGCTTGCACATAGAAGACACTGCTTGGGGGAGAGAGAGGGAGCTAGAGGGTTCCTGGCAGCTGCGTTCCCAGCATGCCCTGAGGGAAGGAGAGGGCGGTGAAGGAAACTCCATGCAAGCCTGGTACTGAGCATCACGCTGTTTCTCCCTCTGGATTCCTGAGCTCTGGGAGGGGGCAGGTGTCTGGGCTGGGGGGCCATGGCTGGGCTCTGGGGGGGAAGGGATGCAGGTATCTGAGCCGGGAGGGGCGCTGTGGCTGAGTATGGGGTAAGGGGGTTTGGGTGTATTGGCTGGGTGGGAGCAGTGGCTGGCCTCTGTGGGGGGAGGGGTTGTGGGTGTCTGGCTCCCCGGCTGGGCTTGGGGTGGGGAAAGGGGCAGAGAAGCATAAACTGGGTTGTCATAGGGGTTCTTTAACTCTCTATTCTTGGGGGGAAATTTGTGTGTCTGTATTATTACAAAGATACTTGCTGACAGGTATTTTGAAATAAATTACCAAAATAATTGAAACTGGTGTGGTTATGTAGTGTTATTTTGATAAATAAAATTTGCAGATTTTTAAAATGTGTGCAGAATTTTTATTTTTTTGGTGCAGAATGCTCCCTGGAGTAAAGTGTGCAAGGAATAAGGTCCTGCCTGGCTGAACCTGCCCTCTCTACTCCAGGGAAGCCGGTGTGGGAAATCTGGTGCCTATCAGATATCATTCACCACCACTAAATCAACATGTTAGAATTGCATATATTGCATAAAATGTCACACATGGAACTACACAAAACTTGGCAGCCATGCATTCACTTCTGCCTCTGTAACTGCCTGGGATACCCAACCTTAAAATTGTCACATTACAATATCTAGAAAAGCTAATTTAGGCCATTTTTAGAGGTTTTTCACATAAATTGTGAGGCATTTTCTCCCTCTGAGCACTGTATTCTTGGACTCATAGTTAACAAAGGCACAGGTGAAAAAAATGCCATAATTTTTAAAACTTTCTAAAAGTGTTCCTAAAACAGGATTGATCTGTCATGTCATATTTGCAGAATACATCGTGGTTAGGTGTGGTTAGGTTATCAGCATGAGTTGGGTCAGAACTGTACCGTTCATCCTTGGCTTTGCTACTTGTGAGTATGTGTACCAAATACATGCTGATCAAACTATTATACTACCTCATCATCATCCAGGACTAACACAAATTATTCTTTTACGGAAATCCTTCAGTGAGAGAAGCACAAAATGGTGAAGCGTTGTCTATAACTACATCAAGAGAGAGATTTTACAGGGCCAGACTTTTACTCAGAAAAGCAGTCCCAATTTCACTGAAGTCTATTGGACTACTTATGTGAGTAATTATTACTCACGTGTTTCAGGATCAGGCCTGTAGCATGTAATATTGCTGCATGTTTAACTTATCTTACTCTTCAATTTCTAAAACAAATTACTTTGCTGAGTAAAATCTCATATTAGAACTTCAATTGTAGATACCTATGAATGCGTTTCAGTACAATAAAAATGGATGTCTATATGATGCTCTTGCGTTTCATTTATATTACTATACATTGCTGGCTCTTTTATCAAGATAGAGCAGGACACTTCTGAAGCAATTAACTACTCAATATTTAACCTTATGATTATTGTACCTGTCTAAAAAATTAGAAGAGCTGCTTTTATGTATTACTGGACTTTCAAAAGATCCTACTGTGTTACTTTTAACAAGAAGGGATAGCTCAGTGGTTTGAGCATTGGCCTCCTAAACCCAGGGTTGTGAGCTCAATCCTTGAGGGGGCCATCTGGGGCAACAAAAAACTGTCAGGACCAGTACTTAGTCCTGCTAGTGAAGGCAGGGAACTGGACTCAATGACCTTTCAAGGTCCCTTCCAGCTCTATGAAATAGGTAATAGGTTTGGGATAGGCACAGAACTGGGCTTGTATGATCAGCCTTCGCCTATACTGGGACTGAAACTGGAAAATATAGATTAAAGGGAATCAGTCATACTTAAAAAACTGATGTAAGGTAAGAAGGAGGGGGGGCAGGAAATCAGTTAAAATTAAATCATTATCTCCTTAGTCAGCAATCCAAACCACTAACATTCTTAAAGTAGTACAGTAAATCATTTACTAATAGAGTACAACTCTCTGAAATAAAATGTGATAAATAATCATACAAAAATAAACTTACTCCCACTTCTATAAACCTTGTTTATACAATGAAAAGCTTCCTGTTTATATATGAAGTTGTCTTAAAATGTGATAAAAGTGAAACTTTACTTGGGTAAGATTACCAAGTAATTACCCAGACCTGAATAAATGTGTTGTTTTGCTCATATTTAACACAACTGAACCCTATTGTTAATGCAATAAAACCATCCATGTCAAAGATTTACTGTACAGTAAATGTAGAAATGTTAAACAAGTATCAATTGTCAGGACTGTTCATTCATTTTGACTGAGCTAAAGCTTTATCTCCAAGGGCAGATTAGATAATTTTTATGATGTCTGTCTCTTTAAATAACCAAAGGGTTTTCAAAAGAGCACAATTGTGAATTTTTAACTTCCAACTCCCACCCAGCCTAAAGAGACTGTGCCAGTTTTTGTCCTACTATTGCTTGCCCAAAAATTATTTCAAGTAAATAGTATTGTATTAAAGTTTTACAAACAAAACATCATCATGAAAAGTAAGACATGTCTTTCAGGAATATTTTGCTTTCAGTACCTCTCTCAGGCTGATCAAAACCCTTTTGTCTGCTTTGGAGAAGTAGCTCTTAGCTGTTAAGATCTGCAGGGCTGAGCTCATAGCTACCACACATTATCTATCATGAGATTTTATTTTGCTTGGCATCTTTCACATACATTCTGAAGCGCTTTTGGATACGAGCTAGGAGGGGGCAGAGCTGGATACATTATGGAACAGATCAAATTAAGTGAAATAAACAAAAAGAGCATGTTTCATGAGGAAGGCTGTTTCCATCACTTCCAGTACTGCCTCCCCTTGAAATGCAAGTGCTGCTGTTGGTGCAGGTTCGTGGCAGCAGCATGATGCGGGGAGCAGGGAGGGTGAAGGCATCGGGACACGCCAGGGGCTCTTGGGACCGCTCCTAGCAGCAACTGACCCCGGGCAAGGCCACTCTCGGGGGAGCTGGAGAGTCTCTCAACACTCTCCGCTCGCAGCCCTTGGCCCCCGCTACAACCTACTACTCCCACCCAGCCCCAGTCCCGCCTCAGGCCTCCTGCCCCACCTCCTACCAGCCCCCAGCCCCCCATCACCCACCCAACGCAGCCCCCGCCGCCCCTGCTCCTACCTGCCCCAGCCGCCTCCTCCTCCTGTTCCCAACCGTTCCGCTCCCCGGAGGTGGGGGGTGTCTGCCCGCTAGGGTCGCTCTCACACACCTGCCGCCGCGATGGTCCCGCACGGACTCAGCTCGCCTCCCTCGGCCGCCTCTGCCCAGCGCTCTCGCCGCTCTCTCGTAGCCTAGGCAACAGCCCGCCGCTTCCCCTCCCTCGCCGGCTGCACTCGAGTACGCTCAGGTGACCCAGGGCAGCCAATCGGCCACCCGGGCGCCACGTGACGTCTCAGGAGCAGGCGCTCCGGAGCGGGTACCGGCGCTGCCGAGGTAGGAGGGAGAAGCTGCGAGGGCCAGGCCAGGGCGGCGGCGGTTGGGCCGGCTCCGGCGGGTTTCTCTCGGCTCCCGTCCCGCCCCGCACGCGCGTTCCAGCCACGAACGCTCCACAGCGCCGGGGGGCTCTTGGCGCGGCGCCTCAGGGGGCGAGCCAGGCACCCCGGCAGCGCGCGGGGCGGGGCCGTGCACTGGGCGATGCTGGGGCCCCCTAGTGCCGGGTGACGGGCTTGGGAGCTAGTCAGGCTTGGCCGCTCTCTGCCTGCCAAGTGTCCCGACGGGCTCCGCCTGCCCCAGGAGTCCCGAAAAGCCCGGGCTGCTGGTTAGCAACCCACGGGCTGGCCGTGCGGCCCGTCGGCAGAGGAAAGTGACTGCGCCCGGTGAAGCGGAACAAGACACTCTCCAGGGTAGGCCAGGGACCCTCCGGCGCATCGAGCGAGGCGCGGCTTATCAAACCACTAGGGACTCGAGTAGCAAAGTGATCCGAGGATTCCCTGCTCCTGTGCTTGACCAGTTTTCTGAGTAGGGTTGGAGCCCAGTCCTTAGCTCCCGAGAATCCGGTGATGAGGCTGGATGATTTACTGGCGTATTTTCACCCAACTCTTCAAAAGCAGGATTCCCATGTGCTGCCTCGCATGCTGGTACCTGTTGATTTAGCACCAACTGATTGGGGGCTGCAGCTGCATTGATCAAACTTAGTATAACTCCCCCAGGCGCTGTGTCCCTCCCTCACTAAAAATACTGATTGCTTCAGGAGAGCAGTGGGCCAGGAAAAGATGTTTCCACCTCATAGTTCTTCCTCCACACAGTGCCACGTCCTTTTCCTCCTTCCCATGTTTTTATTTTTTTCTTTTCCTCCTTTTTCTTTTTCTATATCCTGAAATAATAATTTAAAATCCTACAGAATTCAATCAGTTATCACTGCAGTGGAAGAACATCAAAATACACTGCTAAATGGAATCCAGCCCTTGGCATACAATATTCCTTTTACAGGTAAACTGAAAGAGCCTGATTCTCCTTTCACTTACCCTAGTGTAAATCCATAACTATTGAAGTCAATGGCATTTCACCTAATCCAGGGGTGGCCAACCTGTGGCTCTGGAGCAACATGCGGCTCTTCAGAAGTTAATATGTGGCTCCTTGTATAGGCACTGACTCCAGGCTGGAGCTACAGATGCCAACTTTGCAATGTGCCGGGGGGGTGCTCACTGCTCAACCCCCGGCTCTGCCACAGGCCCTGTCCCCACTCCACCCCTTCCTATCACTTCCCTTGAGCCTGCCATGCCCTTGCTCCTCCCCCTCCCCCCAGAGCCTCCTGCACACCATGAAACAGCTGATTAGGAGGTGGGGGGGGGAAGGGGGAAGGTGCTGGTCGGCAGGGCTGCCAGTAGGTGGGTAGTGCTGGGAGACGGGGGACGGGGGGAGAGATGATGGGGGAGCTGCTGACGTATTACTGTGGCTCTTTTGCAATGTACATTGGTAAATTCTGGCTCCTTCTCAGACTCAGGGTGGCCACCCCTGACCTAAGGTGAAACAGGCTGAGATGAGAATCCAGCCCAAAGACTTTCTCTGCCAATATTTGATTTCAAGGTTCTTTGTTTCTAATGAACCAGTTGATGAAATTACTAAAACTTAGCAGAGGGTGAATAACAAATTAATTGGAAATGGACTTGGAAGTTATGAATCCAAAAATTCAATGAGTAATAGGAATTTTAGATAGCTAATTGCCATCTTTCAGTAATAAGGAATTTTTCAAATCCTCCAGAACAGATGGTAATAATGCCTACCTCTTATTTATGGATGCAGTGTAGTTGTAGCCGTGTCGGCCCCAGAATATTAGCGAGACAAGGTGGGTGAAATAATATCTTTTATTGGACTAACTTCTGTTGGTGAGAGAGGCAAGCTTTTGAGTTTCTTTCCCAGACCTGAAGAAGAGCTCTGTGCTTGAAAGCTTGTCTCTCTCACCAACTGAAGTTGGTCCAATAAAATATATTGCCTCACCCACCTTAGCTTTTGTTTAGCAGTTTTCATCCATAGAACTCAAACTTTAGAGCTTTATAATGACATAAAATAGAGTTCTCTTTCACTAATCATGCAACTGACTATGATAAAAAGAGAATGTAACATATTCAATTGGGTCATAAGAGGCAAATGGTTCCAACAAGAATAAGTAGTTTATACATTTTTAAAATGTACTTGAACAATTTTATAATCTATTAATGGGAAAAAGTGCCTAATGAGGAATACTTTGTTTTAGCACCCTTGACAAAGGGAACACTGTAGGACACTGGAATTTTTATAAAGAGTGACATACTATATAGTACAACCATGGTACATCTGTTGTGAGTGACAGCTGTTGTAGAGCACTGAGAATTCTACATCCTTCTGCTATTTACAGACAGCTGTTAAAAGTATGTTATCTATTTTGTGTTGACACCTGTAAATCCAGTAAATATTTGTTTCTCTCTGTGGAGTCACTGAGAATTACTCCTAAGCATCTGAGATTCAGATATTTATTTCAAAGTAATATAATTTTAGATATCATTGATTTTTCCTATGAACATAAAATGGATGAGTCAATTCCATGTAAATTGTGAATTTTGAAAATTGGAAACATTATTTTAAATGAGGTGATGTTTGAACTCTATTTAAAAAAAAATGCTAGTTCCTTTTTAGGACTTGGCAAAAATTGTAAAAGCAGATTTGTGTTGTAGGGAAGGCACAAGAGAAACAGTTGGGAAGTAATTTAGGTTGACCCTTTTGATAGGGCAAAGTTGCATGACATATCTGTTGTGAAAGCAGGAATTGTACAGCAATAGGAAATTGGTATCTGTATATCTCAAAGATTAAGATAGATCTACCCTTGTTATGACAGCTGTTGGAAACCGATGTCAGCATAGCCTTACAGTGTCTTTTGATATTCTTAACTATTACAAATCTCAAAATGTTTATGATATCTAAAACAATCTGTGGAAATGGATCAGTAATGTTAACCAAGAACTGCTGAAGCCTGTCTAATAAGTAATATTTACATGAGTCCTCTTCTAGCCAGATTTGCTTAAAAAAAGCAATGTGAACTCTTTTTGTTTGTGCAGATTAAAGCTGAGGATTAATCCATGTTTATACTGTGCTTTGTAAATGTAAAGCCCTAAAAATGCCAAGTATTATTATTATTCAATCTTTAAAAGCCAGATCCATGAAAGGCTAAATTATTATAGCATTGCTTTTTAAACTAACAAAATGCCTAAGTTTTTTTCCTTGTACTTTGATATCTTCCACTGCGCTCTCACTTTTTAGTGCTCATTTTGCCGTATGCAAGCATTACATTTCAAGCCATTTAAACTGGAAAAGGATCTGTGTTTAACAATTGGGCAAGATTACTTAAAATCCCTGGCATCTCTTGGCAATGTTAGGGCCGGAATACTGGAATGGTTACTTATGTTGAGTAAGTATTATTCACATTAGCAGTCCTGTTGACTTCAGTAAGTTACTCACTTATGAAAGTGTTTGCAGGATCAGGCCCTTATGATGATATTTTACTTATGTTTGGCTCATAATACACTGAAATAACTATTTTGATTTCTGATGTGAACAAAACCAGTGAAATACAGTAGTTTTTTTCTACATTTTTCTTACTACTTGGCAGCAAATAGCAGATTTAGAAACAGTTTTTTCCAAAAGTAATAGGTAGTACAAGTCAATAAAATAACAAGAAGCTGAGAAAGTGATGATCAAGAAAAGATGTCTGCTCAGCAGAATAAAACAGGGAACACATCTTTAAGCACACTAATAATAATCCATTGAGACAATAATTGTTTTTTCTAAATAACATACTGCATTTTTATCGTAGCTATGCCTTTTAAAAATGCCTTTTCTTGACCACATATTATTCATACAGTGCTAATTGCCTTTCTTATAATGTAATGGTCTCTCTAAAAAGGAATGTGAATCTAATTGGTGCTGTGGGAAGTTAATTAGTTGAAATCAGGCCTGGTTGATCCAGGACTGACTTATTAGAATCTCTGGGTATTTGAAAAAAATAAAATGTGCTTTATATACATAGTCTAGAATAACTGGTTGTTTTTTAATTTGGAATAAAATGAAGTTTGCAAACTGATACAGATTAATGAATCCTGCCTGCATATTTTTAAAATGTGCTGATAATTTTATCTTTTCTTACCTAAGTTTATCCAGAATGGGGAAGATATTTTTACATGTTATTGTAGCGGCATATACATTTCTAGTAAAGTATAAAGATTTCTGATTGATGTTTAATAGGTTGATAAACTGTTACTGTCATTTTTTAGCACCCTTTTTAATGAATATTCAATATATCATGATTTGTGTCGGCTCTGTTTGTCATCTGCAGTTTTGTAGTAAAATGCTATACTCAAGGTGGATAATTTAAAGTTGAAGGTATTCAAATAGATATTTAGGGCCAGATTTTCAAAATTGCTCAGCACTTGAATGCTGAACTCCTTTGAAAATCTGGCCCTTCATTAGATTCATAAATGAGAGCTCAGCTCCTATTAAAAATCTGGTTCCAACTGTGGGTGCTGAGCATGTGAAAACTTGACTTGACCTCATCTAAAATTCTGTCCCTTAAATATGCTAGTGCATGTTATATAATTCTTAAATACCATGAGTGGATATTCTCAAACATATTATAGGAATTGGTGGTTGTTTTTTAAAAACACACAGTAACTGACTACATTTTAAACATGAATTTGGAGACCTGAATATAAAACATTAGGGATGAAATCCTGGCTGCATTGACCTCAGTGGCAAAACTCCCATTGATTTCATTAGGGCAAGGATTTCACTCTGGATGTGCTTAAGGATTTTTTAATATTTTGTTAAAAATGACTTAAAGGAAGCTAATACCAGACTGAGGTGTTGTTTGTATCAATAAGTATATGGAGGAATCTATATAGTTTTACTAGTTTTAAATGCTAAAATTAATAACTTTGCACTTAAAGGTGTCATTACATTTACAAATCAACATATTATTTATAGTTAAAACATATCTTCTGTTTCAAAATGTATCCTGAGTCCACAGTTATTACAATTAAAAGTATTGCTAGGAGAATGAATTACATAGCCCTAGCAAATGGCCTGGGAGGAGGTGGGAGAATAAAGTATACATGGTTTGCAAGAGACATAATTAATCTGTTCTTACATTAATTAAAAACAAATCTGTAATGCACTTCTAAGTCCCACAACCTTTGTATTAAATAAATATAATTTGACAAAGACTATAAACCCTACAGCATAAAATGGTATACACCAAGAATATTAGTTGAAATTAATTTAATCTTGTTTAGATCTCTGATTTTGTATCTGTTAGGTAGCTTGTCCTCAATAAAACTTTGCATAATAGATTTTCCACATAAAAATGCTGCATAAACTACTTACTGCATTCCTACATAGGTCTGTGTCTTTTAAACTGCGTACATTTCAATCAAGATTTGCAAAGTTTTTCATTCTAATATAAACTAGCTTTGTCAGTTTTGAAAAATCCTGCAATAAAAGATTGCAATGAAATACTAAATGCAGTACCTGCTATATGCTGAAGTTTTTCCAATAGCCAGCCTTTCAGCAAATTAATCCACACTGCCAGAGCTTCTGTATTAACTGCTTTTAACTTGTCTCCTTTAAAAAAAAAAAAAAAAAGTATGTCAGCACAAGCCCAGACGAAACTCCAAATCCAGGAAAATAAAATTAACCATGCAGATCAAAGGCAGAGGAGCACCGAGACCAAATGCTTGTAATCTGATCAGTGATCAGTTGCCATACATCAAAGGCAGTGCTTTGGAGAGGGAAAAGAGCTCTTTTCAGCAGGTAGTTGTACTCTTAAATTCTGCCTTCCAATCCTCAAATTCTTTTGTTTAAAAATGGATCACTTTAGTTCTCCCCTGCCCTCTCCCTTTTTTTGTGATAGCAGAATGTACATGATTCTTACTTACATGCTTAGAGTTGAGTGGCTGGATTCAGTTCCCAAGCTATGTTGTGAATTGTGTGTTGGAAGCTTTCCCCAGTGCCAGCGGGTTCCGCTTTATCCCTTTCATCTCACTGAACTGCAGATCCCATGACATCATTCAATGCTGTGGGACTGGTTAGAGAGCTATAATACAGCCTGTGGGGGAATACAGCTAAAGAGCAACAAAAGTTTGCATGATTTCTAACCAGGTTGGCGCATTGTGAGACGCACAAGGCTCATTTCAAAGTTTATCTGTAAGTTTCCTCCCAAGAAGAGAAATGGAATCCTAGAAGTTTTTTTGTGTGATAAGATTCCTGATAATTTTCAAATGAGGGTATTTAATAGCATTACCCTTGAAAAAACCCACAATTTTCCACAAAGGCCTGGCTGTCAAACACACAGTGATTTATTTACAGCTGCTAAGCAATTACCAGAACAACAACAAAAAAACATTTACACACATTACTGGTGACAGAAAAACTTCATGGAAAAGATGTCTTAAAATTTTTTAACAACTTTTTAACAGCTGAAACTCCAAGTTGAGAAGAACTTCCATCCTATTGTGAATTACCATTTAACTTCTTTGGTTGGTAGAGATGGTACCAGCACTGATTTCTGGGTTCTCTTCTTCACTGCCAGTTATTGTGTGGTGTTGTGCAAGTCATTTAACCACTTAGGGCCTGATTCAACTGTGTAATGTAGACACTTATTACAGCAATAGAAGAGGTTCTTCCATCGATGTAGTAAATCCACCTCTCCCATGAGGTGGGTGGTAGCTAGGTCAACGGAAGAAGTCTTCTCTTGACCTAGTGGTGTCTGCACCAGGGTTTAGGTCAGTGTGACACTAAGCACCCCTGTATTCACACCCTACACGCGAATGTAATAATCTTTGTGCAAAACATACCGTGTGAGATATCATTTGAAAACTAGTAACTCACTGATCATGAATATTCTCGTGATGTATGTTCACGATGTGGTATTAAGTACACACTGGAATTACACCTAAAGTGTGTGTAAACCAGGTATGTCAGGGAGTTGTTAAACAGGTCTGTTCTAAACAAAGGATGTTTGTTTTCCTCAATTTACATATAAGCAGTAAACAGACCCATCAAGCTAACAAAGGGTAGAGGCAAACCTCACACTAACAAACGGGGGAGAAGACAGCATAGTGTATACATCCAGCAGGAGAGAGAATCTTGGTCTGGCTTTTATTTTTAAAATAATCCATTTCAGAGGTTTACTGGTCTGTAAAGATATAGGGGGTAGGGGTAACGGGTGACTGAACCTCAAGTGATAAGTAATTGAATCAACTGATTATATACAATATTACTGTATTGTAGAAGTGTATCATGAGTAAGGTCTTTTCTGAAAACTAATGATCCGCTGGCATAAGAACGGCCATACTGGGTTAGACCAAAGATCCGTCTAGCCCAGTGTCCTGTTTTCTGACAGTGGCCAATGCCAGGTGCCCCAGAAGGAATGAACAGACCAGGTAATCATCAAGTGATCCATCCCCTGTTTCCCACTCCCAGCTTCTGTTGATTATTATCATTATGAAATGTATGTATTAATACTATATGAAGAATTATGGGTACTTCTTGATATTAGGCTATATAGTTTGCCCAGACAGGAGGGAATGTCATAGCTATTTACCTGTCTCCTATGTAAATTAAGCATGGAGCAATTGAAAACCATGGAAGCCTACAAGGAGGGAAGAACAGCATGAAGTCATCCTGCCTCTTGAAGCAAAGTCATTGAACTTTGGAAGATACAATCATGGAGAGAAACAAGAGTCTTGCAAGCTGAGAAAGATTGGTCCTTGAATCAAGGGGGAGGGGCATTTGAAGTCTCTGGAGCTGAGTATAGATGAGAAACCTGGTTAGGCCAAGATCTTTCACCTAAGATGACAAGCGAAACTAGCATCTTGTACTTCTCTGGAAGATTCTGACTAGGGGAAAGTCAGTCATGGCTGGGAAGAAGAATGACTGGTGAGAAACCATCTTGAACAAAGCCTGTATCTGGCTAGATTGAGTTTTAGACTTTTAGAAGCATACAGTAATTCCTTGCTTAACATTGTAGTTATGTGCCTGAAAAGTGCTACTTTAAGCAAGCGATGTTAAGTGAATCCAATTTCCCCATAAGAATTAATGTAAATGGGGGGGAGGGTTAGATTCCAGGGGAATTTTTTTTGCCAGATAATACTATATATATATACACACACAGTATAAGTTTTAAACAAAGAATTTAATACTGTACACAGCAATGATGATTGTGAAGCTTGGTTGAGGTGGTGGATTCAGAGGGTGGAAGAGAGTGAAATATTTCCAAAGGGAATGCCTTACTGCTAAATGATCTAGCACTCAGTTGAGCCCTCAAGGGTTAACACGTTGTTAATGTAGCCTCACACTACAAGCGAGCATGAATGGAGAGAGGAGAGACAGCATGACAGAGAGAAACAGAGACACACACTCTGTATGTGAGAGAGACGCGCATTGCCCCTTTAAGTACGCTGACCCAACTCTTAAGTACACTGCCCTTTTATGTAGATCAGCAAGTTGAGACAGCAGCTGCTGCCAGCAAGCTCCCGCCGTCCTGAGCCCTGTCGTGTCCCCCGCCCTGCACTATGGAGATGGGTTAAAGGAGCGGGGGGCAGGGGGACACCCTGACATTAGCAGCCTTCTTTCCCTCCCCGCTCCCCCGCACAGCAAGGAGGAGGCTCCTGGGAGCAGTTCCAAGGCAGAGGGCAGGAGCAGCACAGGGCAGTGATGGGAGGGACAGCTGAACTGCTTGGCAATTGATAGCCTGCTGGGCAGTTGCCGCACAGAGAACTTAGGAGAGCGGGGAGCTGATAGGGGGGCTGCCGGTCCACCCCGGTTCCAAGCCTCCACCAGCTAGCTGCAATGGGCTGCTCTTTCTGCAAGCAGTGAACAAAGAGGCGCCTGCCAAACAATTTTATAAGGGAGCACTGCGCCACTTTAAACAAGCATGTTCTCTAATTGATCAGCAATGTAACAACTTTAACCAGGACGACTTTAAGTGAGGAGTTACTGTATTTTGTTTGGTTTTACTTATACTTTAACTCTCTTAATCCGATGTATATTTTGTTAATAAATTTATATCATTTTAACCATAAACCAAGTTAATAAGCTGTCATGTTTTTTGTGACATTTTCTCTGAACTGTCCAGGAAAAGTCTGGACACTGCAGATCACCTGGTTTTGGGGAAATTCAGGACTGGGAGTGTGTTGGGATCATGTTGCTGGTTGTAACCAAGGCTGGTGGAAGCCAGAATGGGGCTGTAGACAGGCTGCTGGGGTCAGAGCTGCTGAACTGGGATTATCTAGCATACAGACATTCAGGGTGTGACCTGCATGCAGTTCAAAATACTGCCTGGATCTGTGCTGGGGGTTGAACTGGTCCCTAGCAAGCTTCAATACAGTGGAGATATAAAAGTGACAAACTGAAGTTCACCGTCCCCTAGTCCCTTAGTCAAGGACAACTTTGGCCTACGGATGAATTCAGCCCTCTGTGCTTCACTGTAATCCTCTGTAAAATAGATATAATATCTTATAGGGTTGTTGTTTGTATTGTATCCAGCGCTGCTGCAGGTTGTCCCAGTGTACCAGTTTCCTAGATTTTGGCAATTGTATCACATGCTCAGAGGCAAGTGTTTGTAGGCACGCCAGGCATAGTATTTGGTGGGTTCTGATAAACACTTTGAGCAAATGAAGATTCCTTTACCAGGGCTGCCAAAAATAAAAGGTGCATATAACTTAGACACAATTGTTTTAATGCTTAGAACAAAAGATAACTCAGCAGTTCCTAACACAGTTCCTAGAGAAGTCTAGTACCAGGGTAATAAGGTAAGAGCCTTGTCAGGATCTTCCCCCCCTGTCCTGCATGCAGGCTGCACTTCTTGTCCTCCTGTTATGGTGTTAAGGAGTAAGTCTGTACAGCTCTCGCCATTCTCAGCCTACAAGCTACCTGGCCTTCTCTCCCCAGCCAGCTACCGGGCTGCTGTTTCCTGCTTTCACACAGCCCCAAATCTCTCCTGCACCTGTCCCCTCTGACTTCAGTCTGTTCTTCCTTTTCTGTACTTGAGTATTTAGGAGCCCTCTACTGGCTGAATGTTGAAGTGGAAATAACCCATTGCATACTCAGTGGTCAGGCTCATTGCAACAGTTATTAACATTTACAAAGTGCTTTGAGATCCTCCTATGAAAGGTGTTATAGAAACATGAAGTTCTGTTGTTTGGACGTAGATGGTCCAAAATAATATTTTAACATGCCGGTTGGGCTCTTTGGTGATGTGTATAGTAATCGAGATACTAAGGAAAATATTATGTAAATTTGCAAGGTATGATGTCACAGCTATGAATCAACTCCCAAAGAATACATTACTGGAAAAACTGTAAGCAAACTGGAAGTCATTGCACCTTTGTCTAATTTCCACTTTCTGCTCTTCTTTAAATACAATTACCAGAATTGCTCACTCTTATTTTAACCTTCATTTATATCCTTCTCCCTACATACACACATTTCTTCTTTCAGGAACATCAGCTGATGACAATTCCATTCCATGTCTCCATAGCAAAACTGGAACTGCCAGCATTGAAATGAAGTGGGAGGATGAGGTATAGAGAGTGGAAAGAACCCTCACTGTTCACTTCAAAGGGCTTTCTTTTAGAAGCAATGATTGTTTGCAAAAGGTAACACCTTTAGTTCTCTTGGATTTAAATAAAAGTAAAGATTAAAAGGCTTGTTCTTTGTTCTCTATTTCATAAGCTTTAAAAAGACAGGAAGATTAAGGTTTGTAATCTTAAATTACTACTAATAATAATTGTACTTTGCACGTACAGAGCATGTTTTCTATGTGGAGACCAGCAGTCTGAGAAACCTGCCCTCTCCATATTCTGCTGATTCCTCATAACTGGATCAGCGGCTATTATTAACTAATAATAAGAATATTTTGCATTTATATATTCTTTTCATCTAAATATCTCAAAATACTTTAAAAAAGTCAGTAAACATTACTATCCCCATTGTGCGCAAGGAGAAACCGATATGTACAGAGGGTAAGTGACTTTCACACAGCGAGCCAGTAGCAGAACCAGGAACAGATTGTAGGTTTCTTGACTCCCATTTATTTGCTCAAACCATTATAGGCCTTGATCCAGTAAAGATCTTAAGCATGTGCTTAACTTTAAGCACATGAGTAGTTCTATTAAAGCCAATTGGACTATTTGCTAGGGGGTCTGGTCCTGCACCATTGAAATCAATAGGAGTTTTGCCTTAGACTTTAGTAAGAGCAGAATCAAGCCCCAGGACAGTACTCGCACTTAAAGTGAAGAATGTGTATTGCTGGATCAGGGCCACCAAGATTTGTTATCTGGCCCTAGATATAATGATGGTTCTATATAGATGTTTATTGATGGATAAAAACACCAATTTCAACTGTCTCAACATATAAAAGTTCCGATTTTTATTTTGTTAGTATTTTTTTTCTGATCTATGGGATATCTTATGTGTGAATTAGGGGTTAGAGCATAGGACTGGGAATCAGGAATTGTGGTTTTATGTCTGGCTCCGGCTCTTGCTTTGTGTGACCAGGAGCAAGTCATTTCACCTCACTGGGCCAGATCCTCAACTTGTAAAAATTGTCATAATTGAATTGAAATCAATGGAGCAATGACAAGTTACACCATCTGAAGATCTGGCTCACTGTCGGTTTCTCCATTTGTTTAAAAAAAATCTCTCATTGGGTACTGTGAGAATAATTAATGTTTGTAACAGTATATTGAGATCATAGATGAAAGGTACTATGTAAGTGAAAACTATCATGAAGAAAAACTATGCATTTACCAAAATATGTTTTCACCGCTCTGTTTTTAAGCTTACTTTAATATTAATAAACATTCCTGGAGCATTGGTACACTTCTCAGGTGACTGAGGGCAACACAGCCTTTGGCTGTGCTCTCACAAGCTATCCAAAGTATGCACCAATGGCAAAGGAATGCACTCATGGTTGTGCCTTATTGCTTAATTAAGTAAGAAACTAAGATGTTTCCCCCATTTATTAAAGGTTTAACGCTCCTTTACTGAGAGAATCTATTGCAACTTTCTACCTGCTGGGGTTTCTGAAGCTCTTTGCACCAGCATGCACACTTTAATAATGTAACATTCTTTTCAGAGGTACTGGTACTGTTGTGTTGATGAACTGACTTCCCTAAGGCTATTGGAGCTAGATCAACAATGTTATTAATGTAGGTAGAACAGGAGGACTGGATAGACTCAAGTTTTTGAAATTTGTGTTCTTGGAGGATGCTTTTAGAGGATTATTTTTCTCCATCTAAATTAAATAAATATATCTCTACATTAGAGTGCCTTTATCTCAGGAACATTTTATTGTTATTATTTAATATTTATATTCTGGTAGCACCTAAAAGCCTGAAACAGGCTAGGCCATATTGTGCTGGGCATTATATAAACAAATAATAAATGTCAGTCTGTATTTCAAAGACCGTACAGTCTAAAAGATGATGTAACAGTGTGTGAGTGAGACAAGCAAACAGGCTAGGTGGAGTTGGGGCTATCAGTTGACAAACTTTAATAGGATTTGTACAATTAGCTGATCAGTGATAGTGTTAGTGATCACAGCTGGCTATCTGCCTTGTTTTTATCAAAACATGTATTTATAAGTATTTAATTTAGGCAATTTACTGTAGCAAAACAATTGCAAACAATTGGAAGAGCAACTAGTGTAGACAAAGCAATGTTTGTTATCTAGTTATGGTTAACTTTTGGGGGACCTTAAACACACCCTGAGAAGCATGACCATCTTCAAACAAGTATTAGTTTACTGTTATTTTCACTTTCCAGTTTAAAATTGCCCCAATTTTTTTAAACCTGCCACAGTCTGCCTCACGGATCTTGTATCTACTCCCTTCCCCTCCTATATCTGTTCTCCTTTCTGTCAGTCTTATCAAGCACTGGCTCTCTTTCTCACTCAGTTTTCATCAGTGTTGTTATGAGAATCTTCTCCCCTGTAGCCTCTGCTGTGGAGAGCAGCCTTCTTTTATTGCTCTACCTTATCAGCTCTCCATTTTTTTTTCAAATCTTTGGTAAAATATTTCTCTCTCTGCCATTATTTTTTAGCATTCCATTTCTAGATGGAAGATATTTTGGGATACAATTTGTATGAAACCTGCTATGCAATCTAAGACCCCAATTCAGCAAGGTGTAGTTAAGCCTATGCCTAACTTCAAGTATGCGAGTAATCCTATTGAAATCAATGGATTATCTACATGCTTAAAATTAATAGGCACATGCCTTGCTGAAGCAAGACCTAAAGCTGTAAATACAATGATCCAGATCCTTAGTTGATATTATGAAGCAGAGTTATATCAATGCATACCAGATAAGGTTCAGGCCTATCATTACTTAAGTTGGCATTATTTTGGGTCTTCTGACTTCGTCGTAGCAAATGACATAAAATATTGTGCCCTGTATTTTAAATTGTGTACTCCAAGGGCACACAGTGCAAGCAGCCAGTCACAATTTCAGAAATTGCTGTGCTAAGTACCGGCAGCTCCCTTTGAAGTCAGTAAGAGTTGCAGATGCTCAGCACTTCTGCAGATTAGGCCCTAGGAGTCTAAAGTTGGTCACTCAAAAATCGAGGCATTCAAAAATTAGACTCATAGACTCATAGACTTTAAGGTCAGAAGGGACCATTATGATCATCTGGTCTGACCCCCTGCATGCTTTGAAAATGTGGACTTTATTATTTATAATGATACCAAGCTAAAGGAGGTTTGGGGGGAGGAATAGCTCAGTGGTTTGAGCATTGACCTGCTAACCCCAGCATTGTGAGTTCAGTCCTTGAGGGGGGCCAGCTAGGGATCTGGGGCAAAATCAATACTTGGTCCTGCTAGTGAAGGCAGGGGGCTGGACTCAATGACATTTCAGGGTCCCTTCCAGTTGTATGAGATAGTTATATCTCCATTTATTATTATTAAGATGTAGAAAACAACTTGAGGTCCTGTTTGGTAAAGCATTATAAGGGAGTTAGACTAGATCAGCGGTTCTCAAACTTAATTGAACCGTGACCCCCTTCTGACAACAATTACTACGTGACCCCAGGGGTGGGGGCAGAACATAACCTTAACTCCCCTGCCCAGCGCTGAAGCCCTGGGGGTTTGGCTTCAGCCCTGGGTGGTGGGGCTAGGGCTTCGGCTTCAGCCCTGGGCCCCTGCAAGTCCAACACCAGCCTGACGACCCCATTAAAATGGGGGTCAGGGCTCCAAAGTGGGTCCCGACCCACAGTTTGAGAACTCCTGGACTAGATGACCTTTGCAGTCCCTTCCTACCGTATGATTTTCTGCTTAAATCCATCGCTGTTCAGCAAAGCACCTAAGCATGTGCTGAAGTTCAACCACATGAAAGTCAATGGGACTTAAGCACATGCTTAGATGCTTTGCTGAATAGGAACAGATTGTTGAATTAGGGCCTGACCCACGTGTTGTTTATGGAGATTCAGTTTAAACACAAACAACCATTTTTTTCACCAGGAGAAGATAATGCGGCTAACTCATGGAGCAGCACTGATGTCATTTTTGGATGAGTTTTTCCTCACTTCTGGTAAAAAATAGAATTCTTCTGTGAGGACAAGCAGGGGTCAGCAACCTTTCAGAAGTGGTGTGCCGAGTCTTCATTTATTCACTCTAATTTAAGGTTTCACATACCAGTAATACATTTTAACGTTTTTATAAGGTCTCTTTCTATAAGTCTATAATATATAACTAAACTATTGTTGTATGTAAAGTAAAAAAGGTTTTTAAAATGTTTAAGAAGCTTCATTTAAAATTAAATTAAAATGCAGAGCCCCCCGGACTGGTGGCCAGGACCCAGGCAGCGTGAGTGCCACTGAAAATCAGCTCGCGTGCCGCCTTCGGCACGTGTGCAATAGGTTGCCTACCCCTGGGATAAAGGAAGGAAGACAGGAACACTTAGGGAAAAAAGACTAATTCTTTACAGACTGCCACCATTCTTAATGCTAACTATTAATTCTATTTAACAAATAGTTAAACAGAAATCTGAATAGAGATGATACCTTAAGGAAAGGATAACTAGGAAAAGTCTTTAAACCAGTTCTCTAGAGCCCTGGTTTCAATACCTCATTTATTCACCACATTTTATCCTGAGGGAGTTGATGGATTTGATTATTTTTAATCATTTATCTTTAATATGATATAATGAGCTATAATTTCCCAGTATGGTGTAGTAAAAGCTAATGTTCTTCAGTTTACAAGATAGCTTGCATATTACCCGCAAACATAAAAATGCCAAAAGAATAAGAATTGTTTGCAGTGTTGGTGTAGCTGTGTTGTTCCCGAATATTGGAGACAAGGTGGGTGAGCTAATATCTTTTATTGGATCAACTTCTCTTGTTGAAAGAGACAGGCTTTCGAGATTGTCTCTTCCAACAACAGAATTTGGTGCAATAAAACACATTACCTCTCCTGCCTTGTCTCCTTAAAATAATAAGAGGACAGAGAAACAATAGATCTTGTTACATATTTTTTTAAAAGCATCAGACTCGGTAGACACTCAGTGCCAATTTGTTAAAGCAGCTGTTCTTCAGTTGATATTCATCTGGTTTTGGTCTAGATTACTGGACCTAGTTTGGACATGTGGTTCCTAGTCCTCAATTTGTAAATCTTAAATTAGTTTTCCCTGTTTTATTTCTCCTCTTTTACTTTACCCCACCTTAAAATTCTATCATCTTCTCTTGCATAAAACAAACAAAATAGAACAGCAACAAAATGATATAAGGATAAACACATGAGGTGCGACGAGAAAGTTAAATGAAGGTGTCAGGTTCCCTCCCCACTTTGAACTCTGGGGTACAGATGTGGGAACCCGCATGAAAGACCCTCTAAGCTTATTTCTATCAGCTTAGGTTAAAAACTTCCCCAAGGCACAAATCCTTTCCTTGTCCTTGGACAGTATTGCTGCCACCACCAAGTGATTTAGACAAAGATTCAGGAAAAGGACCACTTAGAGTTCCTATTTCCCCAAAATATCTCCCCAAGCCCCTTCACCCCCTTTCCTGGGGAGGCTTGAGAATAATATACCAACCAATTGCCTTTAATAAAAGTACAGACCAGACCCTTTATTTTTAGGATACTAAAATGAATCAGGTTCTTAAAAGAAGAACTTTATTATAAAGAAAAAAGTAAAAGAAGCACCTCTGTAAAGTCAGGATGGAAGGTAATTTTACAGGGTGATAAAAAGATTTAAAACACAGAGGATTCCCCTTTAGGCTCAACTTCAAAGTTACAAAAACAGGAATAAACCTCTCTCTTAGCACAGGGAAAATTCACAAGCTAAAACAAAAGATAATCTAACACATTTCCTTGCCTTTACTTACAATTTCTGTAATTTTAGCTGTATCGTTTCAAGGTATCTTTTCAAGAGATGGTTTACCTGCTTGGTCTCTCTCTCTCTCTCTCTCTCTATCCAGAGGGAACAAAGAAAGAGAGCACAAACAAAACCTCCCCCCCCCCCCTCAATTTGAAAGTATCTTCTTTCCGGTCAGGTACCAACTAGGTTAATTGAACTGATTAACCCCTTACAGGTAAGTGATTCTGTACCTCTGGCCAGGAGGGATTTTATGTTACTGCATACATAAAGGTTTTTACCCTTCCCTTTATATTTATGACAGAAAGTGAGTCAATGAATATGATCTATTAATACCTTCAAAGTAACAATATAAACAAAGAAAGGTAATTATTAACAGTTCTAGAATATGGTAGGACAAGAAGCGATGACCAGAAGCAGGGGCAGAAAATATTTAACCTAGATATTAGGAAAATGTTCCTCACTGTGAAACCTAGGTATTAGGAAAATGTTCCTTACCATGAAAGAAATTGAGCAGTGGAATAGACTACTAAGAGAGGTGATTGAGCCACAATTGCTATCTCCCACCTACTATATGCCAACTTCTTGCTGACCTTCCTTAAAAAAGCCCTTCTAAACACCCACCTTTTCTGTGAAACATTCATGACCTAATGCTGTAATATAACTTGGTGTTTGTCTTGTGTTATATTTGTTTTGCTTTTAGATGGTAAGCTATTTGGAATAGGGAGTGTTACTTATTTAGTACATGTCACTTATTGTCCAATCCCATGTACTGCAGTGTTATGTAATTTAAAAATGGGCTAGACATTAGTGAGAATGGAAACATGGGTATTTCTCTAAAATATGTGAGATTTAGCTGTATTCAAGTGATTTTCTGGCCTTATAAATGTATGTAATAATAATACACCACGCTGAGCCTGCTGGCTTATTGCGCAGCACTGTGTAAACCTTCAGGTAAACATCCAGCAAGTAGAGAACTACATAACATCTAGGTTACAGGAAACAAGTACAACCTTAGGTCAGAGGTACTGCCTCAGGAGAGAGACAAAACCTGTACAGGAGCAGGAGTAGCAGGTCACAGCCAGCAGCCTGGGAGCTGGCTGTGGAAGGAAGGCTGGGTAGTAGGCAGCCTGGAGGTTGGAAGGCCTGTAAGTAACCAGAGAGCTGGACAGACACATCCTGCTATTGACTGGGGGTCAGCAGTACCTGCAGGAGGACAACATGAAGGTTCTCAGTGAGATTGGTTTACCCTTATTCTCTTCTACTGGACAATCCTTGGACTGAGGACTTTTGGTTCTTCAAGTGTCCTCTTCATATTCCCACTCATGGTTGCGCCAGCTGGTGCAGCCTATATGGTGAAACTGCCTCATAGCAGCGCTGCTGGAGCACGCACTTGCCCTTTTTTGCTTTTGGATCCACCCTGGAGAATGTAGACAGGGTTGTAACAGCTAATAACTAACAATAAGAATGGAGGACTGATCTTACATATCATATTACAGGAGGTCTTAAAATTTGCCTCCAACCTTCTCAGAGAGATCCAGATCTTGGCACTTACACTCTCACAAGAGCAGGTCTAGGGATAAAATGCCATAGGGTGCTTATAAATGGGACCCAATATCTTATCATTGGCCATGTTGGACCCCAGGGGAAATGTTTCCAGCTTTTTGCAAGCTGCTCCAATGCCTCACCCATCTATCTTCTTTAAGGCAACAAGAAATACCCAGTGTCGATCCCCGTACCAATCTTGGTACCAGGCAGGTAGTAGAAGTGGCATAGACAAGACCAGACTCCTCTCATACGGATTCAGTACAAGCACTTGTACATGATCAACCTGTACAGCCACCACTGACCACATTATCGTCCTCTTCTGATGAGGCAACAGTGTTGAGTCATCATCTTTCCCAAATCTGAACAATTATAATACCTACCAGGAACTTTTAAAAAGAGTAGCTAGTTCCCTGGGTATCCAGGTGAAAATGGTGAAGGACAATCCATATAAATTAGTGAATACCTTCCACGCTTCAGGAGCTTGTAGAGTGGCTCTACCAATTAATGAAATTATCCCTGAGCCCACAAAAATTGTGTGGCAAACTCTTGAATTTCTTCCACCCATAGCTAAGAGAACAGAGAGGAGGCACCAAGAACAGTTCTGTTCACAGCCCACCCTAGGATTTTTGGTAGTGACTATAGTCAATGAAAACTCAAAGCAAGACATTCCAAATCCACCTCTAAAAATAAAGAATATAAAAAACTCAATTATTTTAGTAGAAGGGTTTATTTGACCTCAGGATTACAAATCAGAATTGCAAACCACCAGCCTCTCTTAGTCAGATATGATTTTTCTGTTGGGGATAATATGGCTAAATTCGTGGGACAAATTACTTGATAAGGCCAAATAAGAGTATCAGGGCATGCTTAATGAAAGCTGTCTGATACTAGAACCTCATTTCAGGCAGTCTTGGTGAAAACTCTGCAGATTAGCGTGATGGCATTTATAATCATGATGCATCATTCCTCTTGGCTGCAAGCATCTGGGATCCAGCAGAGGTCCAGCAGATGGTTGAGAAGTGTTCATTTGATGGTCCTAATTTGTTTTCTGGGAAGACGGATGAAGTGCTGCTTTCACTAAAAGACTCTAGGGCAACACTTATGACTTTGGGCATTTACACCTCAGGTCTTAAGAGGAAGCAGTTGTGTCCTCATACTAAGCAAAGGCATCCTTCTTATGCACCAAGGTATTCTGAGTAAATGAAGAAACGTCATAAACTCCAAAGAAGGAGACTGCCACTTCTTGCTTCTGTTCACCTTCATCTAGGAAACTTGCAACCTTGAAAGAGTCTATTTGACTCCTTAATTGATGCCAGTGTACCAGTTTGTCAGGATCTAATTTCTCCTGTCCCTCCCTTTGGCAACAGGACATGTCAGTGCTTTTGCCTGTGCAGAGAATCGAGTTTATAGGAGCAGTTCTTGACTCCAGTTTGGCAAGGGCATACTTATCCCAGGCCAAATTTGGGGCAATATTGGACCTGTGCATAGGCCTCAAGATCCATCCTTGTACAACAGTAAGAAATTGCCTGAGACTTCTAGGACACAAGGCAGCTTGCACATATATGACTCAACTTGCCAGATTTCACCTGAGAGTGATGCAGGGATGGTTGAACTCTGTCTACCATCCATCTCATCATGCACTGGTCATGTTGACTCATGTATCTGCAAGTGTGTTGTAATCCCTACATTGGTGGATGGACCCTACCTGTGAATGCAAAGGGTTCCCTTTTTCCTTGACTCTACTCTCTATGACTGGTCACAGATGCCTCATCCGTACAATGGGGTGCTCACTCGGGACCTAAGCAACTAAGGACCTTAATCAGATCAAGGACTCTCTCGCCACATAAATGTTCAAGAAGTTTCAGCAATTCATCTGGCATATTGGGTTTCCCTTCAGCATATCAGAAGATGTACCATGCAAGTCCTCTCCGGCAACGTTGCTGCAACGTTCTTGACTAGGCAAGGAGGTGCCAAGTCAGATCACGTTTGTCAAGAGGCAATGGATTTCTGGGTTATTTTAATCAAAAATGCTGTCATACTCAAAGCCTCACACCTCCTGCATGATCAGAAATTTCTGGTAGATTATCTCAGCAGAACGTTCATTAGGAATCACAAGTGGGCCCTCAAAATGGACATAGCCAAATCTATTTTTCAGGCTTGGGGAATTCCAGAGATCTCTCTGATTAATATGCGATTGAATAGGAAGTGTCATCTGTTCTGTTCCAGACAGGTCAGATCTACTTCAGATGCTTTCCTTCTGTTGTGAAAGGACAAGCACTTGTATGCCTTTCCTCCGAGGGTGTTATGCAAACTCAGACAGGATTATGCCACTCTAATCCCGATAGCTCTAGCCTGGCCTTGGCAGGATTGGTTCTCAGACCTCTTTAGGCTCTCCATCTGGGATCTCATAACTTTGCCTCAAGTCACAGATATAATTTCACAGAACCCCGGCCCGGTGCTACATCCCAATCCTCCCAGCCTCTGACAGCTTGGATGGTCAGCGGTTAATAGCTCAGGAGACTGACTGTGCCCTACAGGTTCAGAACATTCTCTTAAACAGTAGAAAACCATCTACCAGTTACACTTCCATGATGAAATTGAAGCATTTCTCCGTGTGGTCCCAGGAGTAGGGTACTCCTCCTATGCAGTCTTCCCCACACCTTATTGTGCAATATTTACTTCACTTTAAGGAAAAGGGTTCTCCATGAGTTCCCTGAGAGTTCACTTGGTGGCTATTTCTGCATTACATACTCCTATCTCTGTATTCCCAACCCAATGACTGTACGATTTTTAAAAGGGTTCTTCTTCTTTTATATGACTTAAACGCATACAATGTTAGATGTCCAAGTCTAGGTTGGCAATCCACTTAGTTTGTTTTAGCAGATGTGAAGTGGATGGTAGAAATACCACCAGGATATGATTGTTTGGGACACTGATGGATGAGGTGTTTCGTAGGGTGAAGTCCGTTTCCGTGGTCACAAATAAGATAGTGTCTCAGTCCCCATTAATGGAGAGGTAGACGCATCTGCTATGTGATATGCAGATACCATTCAAAGTGGACCATATTTTCTTTAGGTGTGAAAAGCCACGGGATTCTTCAGTTGGGTCCTTGATGAGGTGTTTATTTGGGATGTTGGCATCATTCCACCTTGCTTGCTGTGGATCTCCAGGGGAAAACCCCAAATCTTTGCGCTCTTGAGTGGCAAGCCAAAAAGGTTTCCTGGATTTGGGTTGAAATCTCAATATATTATTTAAGTTGCCATATATTGGAAGATCCTTGTTCCCTCGAATACAATGGAACTCTTGGAAAAATACTCATATCACAACAAATTTGGGATGGGTGGATATGCACCATTATAGGAAACCATGGCTGTGGCGTTGATTTTGTACTGTGCTCGTAATAATCTGCATAACTTTGTTAAGTTGAGAATTGACAAAAGATGTGTGAGAGCTGTGTGTCCAGATGGTTGAGCTATATTCTGCAGTAGAGAAGACAAGGGTCAGTGAGGTTTTTGCATTGGCTCCCTAAATCATTCCTGCCAGTTTCTGGATGAGAGTTACATGCATCTTTATTTTGCTATGAATATTTTCCCAATGCTGGTGGTATGTGGAGCTTAGGTCTAATGTCACACCCAAGATATTTTAGGGTGGGATCGTGTCTTATCTGCTGGCCATAGAAATCTATGTGCAGTTCTGCCCTAGCCTTTCAATTGTTTTGATAAAATGCTGACACAGCAGTCTTAGGATTGCTTTTAGCTGCCAGTATAAGAAATATTCTTCCATGATTTTAAGGTTCTTAGTTAGGATTTGTTTTATGGTAGGTAAATCCCATGCCTGTGTGGCCAAAGCAATTGTCATCATCATAAACAAATTTCTGTGATGATGTTTGGGGAAGGTTGCTGGTGTAGATATATTAAACAGGATCCATGCTAACAGATCTCTGTAGTAGGCCATCATTGAGAGTGCATGCATGGCCTGCTGACCTTGTCATCAAGGAAAACATGAAACCTACAATTGCTCAGAACTTCTCAAAAGAATTTTATCATTGCATTGCATGGCATAATTTTATTGGCTGTCAGGAGGAGGCCATTGCTCCACATGGTGGTGTAGGCAGCAGATAAGTGTAAGATAGCTGCCCCAGTCTTGAGTTTTTGCTGGAATCCCACTCCACTCTATGTTGTCGAGACTAATACTTGATCAGTGTAGTTGCAGCCTGGTCAGAAACCTGCTTGTTCATTCAGTAACATTGCTTCTCCAAGCAACATGATCCTTGCCAGTAATATTCCTTCCATGAGCTTCCATGATATGTAGAGGAGTGATATAAAACCGTAGGATGAGGGATTACTGGCAATAACTATAACCTCATGCCAGATCCTCAGGACAAGCCCTGAGGAATGGATAACAGTGTTGTCAGCCATTTCTATCCTTGGGCTCCAAGGTTTTTAAGAAATTCTGGAAAGATACCATCAGGTCCTTCAGCTTTCATGAGAGAGAGGGCTTATTTACCTCCTCACTGTGAAGGCCAACTATATGGGCAAGGAGGCGGGTAGTGAGCTTGACTCTTTGTTGGAGCTCTCTTTACACTTTACACTTCGTATACTTGTCCTTTGGTGCTTTTGTGTTCATAAGGAGTATTCTTGTGATCACATCAGCTGAGACTTCAGCCTTTCGATATTTCACTGGGTTTGCAGCCAGAAGCTGATGAAATAGTAGTCAAGGTTTGCGGCTGGAGTGAGTGAACTCCAGCACTTCAACCATCTTGATCTATCTTTGATGGTGCACTAAGTTCAATGAGTCTAAGATTTGAGTCACCAAACTTTTGGTACTCCTTTAGTAGCCTTTCTGTTTCTGGTTTCCTTCATGGGGTTTATCCTTTTCAATAGCCATAAGAGAGGGTTTTTTTCTTGTGGCTATTTGGATAAGCTGGGTGAAATGACTGCAATTTTCAGGCTTCAGCGGAATCTCATTTCAGGCTTCAGCAGAATCTCAATTGTCACAGTGAATCTTGG
This sequence comes from Chrysemys picta bellii, assembly GCF_011386835.1. Lineage (NCBI taxonomy): Eukaryota > Metazoa > Chordata > Testudines > Emydidae > Chrysemys > Chrysemys picta. Next base: position 312,509,736 of record NC_088791.1, read on the forward strand.
CCAGTTTTTCTTTCGAAAATTCCATTGCACTTTGGGCTACGACATGATACTGAGATTTCAGTCCCAATGTGGATTATCACCAGTCGATGCTGGCTATGTGGAAAGTTGCCAAGAATAGCTCTGGAGGGTGTTGTAAGGAATTCTAAACTGGTCTTTGGTGAGGAAACTGATATCTGGCTTGTAGTCTCAGTTGCAGTAGGCAGAATGAAAAGTACCTCTGTCTTCTACATGAAAAAGAAGCTATGTAACTTTGTTTGATGACCATTCCACAAGTGCTTTGCCGGCATTATCATTACTATTATAACACCACATCATGTGGTAGCTATTGAAATAATATATAGCTGTAGGTCAGTGGTCCCCAAACTGTGGGCATGTCCTCCTAGGGGGTATGGATGAATGTTTGGGGGGCACAGTGGGCTCAGGCCAGCCCACTGGGGAGGGAGCCCCACTGATCCCCATTATGCCCCCAGCTCTGCTCTGGCCCTGGCTGCGGCCCCAGTCCCTCCCACCAGCCTCGGGCCCTGGCCCGACCATGGCTCTGCTCCCGGCTGGGGCCCCATCCCCATCCCCAGCTGCAGCCCTGGCTCAAGCCCCCGGCCTTGACCATGGCCCTGCTCCCAGCCATGGCCCCAGCCCTGACCGTGGCCCCGCTCCCAGCCACAGATCCTAACTGTGTCTCGGGGGTGGGGGGGGATAGGTGTAAGGTAAAAAGTTTGGGGACCACTGCTGTAGGTAATGGGGAAGAGGGCCAGTCTGTATTCGGTGATTTATTTACATGAGCCACCTTTACCTTGCTGATTCTTTTGAAGATGGTGAAAGTTCCGGAATTGCTCTTGGCATCTATCTTGTTATAGTCCTTGATGCCTTGATTGATGTATGTAACAAGGCCATGTTTCCGGTGATGGAGGGAGGCAATGAGACTATAACCAGCAATACGGTAGCATGATTCTTGAGTGTCATTTTATGTATGGGTTTTTGAAGGGCAATGACATCAATCATATTCTCTCGCATATTAAGAGCTAAATAGTTGTTTTTAAATTCATTGGGGTGTACGTTCAACATTCGTCTGGCAAATTCTTAGAGCTGGGCCTATGATTCTCTTGAAGTGGCACTTTTTGCAGAGTAACTGTTTCCATTGCAAGTTAATCTGAGACTTTGCTGAGAGACATTGAGATTATAGAATCATAGAAGATTAGCAGGAGCGCTGCCAGCTCCCTAGGGCGGCGGAAGGTCCTACCCCAAAATGCCGCCCCCTCACAGAGGTGGCGGAAGGCCGGAAATACCGCCGCGGTCGCCGCCCCCCAAATCTCAGTGCCCTAGGCCGCCTAGGTTGCCTAATGGGTTGCGCCAGCCCTGAAGATTAGGGTTGGTAGTTTAAGGCTGCTATCAAATCCCCCCTCACTCTTCTCTTCTGCAGACTAAATAAGCCTAGTTCCCTCAGCCTCTCCTCATAAGTCATGTGCCCCAGGCCCCTAATAATTTTCATTGCCCTCCACTGGACTCTCTCCAATTTGTCCACATCCTTTCCATTGTGGGGGGCCCAAAGCTGGATGAAATACTCCAGATGTGGCCTCGTCAGTGCCGAATAGAGGGGAATAATCACTTCCCTCGATCTGCTGGCAATGCTCCTACTAATGCAGCTCAATAGGCCGTTAGTCTTCTTGGCAACAAGAGCACACTGTTGACTCATATCCAGCTTCTCGTCCACTGTAATCCCCTGTCCTTTTCTGCAGAACTGCCGCTTAGCCAGTTGTCCCCAGCCTGTAGCAGTGTATGGGATTCTTCCGTCCTAAGTGCAGGACTCTGCACTTGTCCTTGTTGAACCTCATCAGATTTCTTTTGGCCCAATCCTCCAATTTGTCTAGGTCACTCTGGACCCTATCCCTACCCTCCAGCGTATCTACCTCTCCCCCAAAATTAGTGTCATCCACGAACTTGCTGAGGGTGCAATCCATCCCATCATCCAGATTATTAATGAAGATGTTGAACAAAACCAACCCCTGGGACACTCTGCTTGATTCCGGCTGTCAACTAGACATCAAGCTGTTGATCACTACCCGTTGAGCCCGACGATCTAGCAAGCTTTCTGTCCACCTTATAGTCCATTAATCCAATCCATACTTTTTTAACTTGCTGGGAAGAATACTGTGGGAGACCATATCAAAAACTTTGCTAAAGTCAAGATATATCACATCCACCACTTATCCACAGAACCAGTTATCTCATTATAGAAGGCAATCAGGTTGGTCAGGCATGACTTTCCCTTGGTAAATCCATGTTGACTGTTCCTGATCACCTTCCTCTCCTCCAAGTGCTTCAAAATGGATTCCTTGAGGACCTGCTCCATGATTTTTCCAGGGACTGCGGTGAGGCTGACGGGTCTGTAGTTCCCCAGATTCTCCTTCTTCTCTTTTTTAAAGATGGGCACTATATTTGCCTTTTTCCAAGCATCTGGGACCTCTCCCGATCGCCACAAGTTTTCAAAGATAATGGCCAATGGCTCTGCAATCACATCAGCCAACTCAGCACCCTCGGATGCATTAGATCCGGCCCCATGGACTTGTGCATGTCTAGCTTTTCTAAATAGTCCTTAACCTGTTCTTTCACCTCTGACCTTCTCCCCATATTGTGCTGCCCAGTGTAGCAATCTGGGAGCTGACATTGTCTGTGAAGATTGAGGCAAAAAAAGCACTGAGTACTTAAGCTTTTTCCATCTCATCTGTCATTAGGTTGCCTCCCCCATTCAGTAAGGGTCCATCCCACACTTTCCCTGACCACCTTCTTGTTGCTAACATACATGTAGAAACACTTCTTCTTATCCTTCACAGCCCTTGCTAACTATAACTCCAATTGTGCTTTGGCCTTCCTGATTACACCCCTGCATGCCTGAGCAATATTTTTATACTCTTCCCTAGTCATCTGTCCAAGTTTTTTCTTCTTGTAAGCTTCCTTTTTGTGTTTAAGCTCACCAAAGATTTCTCTGTTAAGCCAAGCTGGTCGCCTGCCATATTTGCTATTCTTCCTGTATATCGGGATGGTTTGTTCCTGCACCCTCAATAAGGCTTCTTTAAAATACAGCCAGCTCTCCTGGACTCCTTTCCCCCTCATATTAGCCTCCCAGGGGATCTGCCCATCAGTTCCCTGAGGGAGTCAAAGTCTGTTTTTCTAAACTCCAGGGTCCGTATTCTGCTGCTCTCCTTTCTTCCTTTTGTCAGGATCCTGAACTCGACCATCTCATAGTCACTGCTGCCCAGGTTGCCACCCACTTCTGCTTCCCCTGCCAATTCTTCCCTGTTTGTGAGCAGCAGGTCAAGAGGAGCACGACCCCTAGTTGGGTCCTCCAGCACTGGCACAGGAAGTTGTCCCCAACACTCTCCAAAAACTTCCTGGATTGTCTGTGCACTGTTGTATTGCTCTCCCAGCAGATGTCAGGGTGATTGAAGTCCCCCATGAGAACCAGGGCCTGTGATCTGGAAACTTCTGTTAGTTGTCTGAAGAAAGCTTCATCTATCTCATCCTCCTGGTCTGGTGGTGTGTAGCAGATGCCCACCACATCACCCTTGTTGCTATTGCCTCTAAACTTAACCCAAAGACTCTCAACACGCTTTTCTCCAGTTTCATAATGGAGCTCTGAGCAGTCATACTGCTCTCTTACATACAGTGCAACTCTTCCACCTTTTCTCACCCGCATGTCCTTCCTGAACAGTTTATACCCATCCATGACAGTGCTTCAGTCATGTGAGTTACCCCACCAAGTCTCTGTTATTCCAGTCACATCATAGTTCCTTGACTATGCCAGGACTTCCAATTCTCCCTGTTTGTTTCCCAGGCTTCTTGCATTCATGTACAGGCACCTCAGATAACTAGCTGATTGCCCTACTTTCTCAGTATGAATCAGGAGTGTTTCCTCTCGGTATCCCACTTCCCCACTTACCTCAGGACTTAGGTCACTGTCCCTTGGCAAGCCCGCCTAGTTTAAAGCCCACCTCACTAGGTTAGCAAGCCTGCCTGTGAAGATGCTCTTCTCTTTCTTCATTCGGTGGATCCCATCTCTTCCTAGCAATCCTTCTTCCTGGAACAACATCCCATGGTCAAAGAATCCAAAGCCCTCTCTCCGACCCCACCTATGCAACCATGCATTTACCTCCACAATTCAATGGTCCCTACCTGGGCCTTTTCCTTCAACAGGGAGAATGGATAAGAACACGACTTGCACCTCAAACTCCTTTATCCCTCTTCCCAGAGCCACGTAGTCTGCAGTGACCCACTCAAGGTCATTCTTGGCAATATCATTGGTGCCCAAGTGGAGAAGTAGGAAGGGGTAGCGGTCCGAGGCCTTGATCAGTCTCGGCAGACACTCCATCACATCCTGAATTCTAGCTCCAGGCAAGTGGCACGTTTCCGATTCGATGACAGATTGGACAGTCTCTTTCCACCTGTGATAGACCCTATGCCTTCATGGGATCTAAATTTAGTTTTGTTGGTGATAATGGGTCCATCTTTTGAGCCTATGGCTGCTTGTTTATTTTTACATCTCTACATGAAAGTAGCATTCCTGTAGCTATTACCTCAGCCAGGAGGGTAGCAGCTATGAGCATTAGTTGCTGACCACCCATAGACAGCCTTTTATTAGGACATGGTTTATTTACAACCTCGCCCTAAATTTTTAACTAATGTGGTGTTGGACTTCCACTTTAATCAGTCTGATTATTAGCTTTTTTTCCCAAAGCCTCACTGTCAGAAAGATTAAGAGAGCTCCATACTTTGGACATCTGCAAAGCATTAGCCTTTCACTCGGACAAGACTGAACAGTTTAGAGTGTTTCCTCAGATGTTTGTTTCCTTTGCTGACAGAATGAAGAAGTCTCTTCACAGATAGGAACTTACTGGCTCTCATCCTCCATATTTCTGTGCTATGACATTGCTAAGGTTCCTGCATCTGAGAGAGTTTTTGCACATTTAAGGTCCTTCACTTGTGGTGTTAACCAATTTTTACCAAAATATTCCTGGTTTTTACAAAAGCTATTCAATTTTTTCCCACCCGAATTTTGGACCACACAATTACAGGAAAATGCTGATTGTTAGAAAATTCAATACATTACATTAGGTAGCTGTGTTTATATTAATAATAAATTAGTCTAAATGAAAGGTTGTCTGAAGCAAGGCAATGTAGTGGAAGATACACACATGTATACACGTGCATATGTGTACATACTGTTAATGTGCAGAGCTTGAAATAACCAAAGCATTAAACTGTTCTTACTTTCAATATTCTTACTTTTCTCTATTTGTTGATTTTTTTCTGTCCTCCTGTCCCCTAATATTAATCCCAATATTTAACAAGAAAACTGTGAAATTAATTTTTTGCACCAGTTTTCACCCTTTTTAAACATTTTATAATAAACACCAATATGTTCTTGGGAAATTGTAAACAAAATAAAAACTGAAAACGAAAGACCTTGAGCATATCCTACAAGAGAAGAAGCACCATCGACAATGCTCGGTCAGATGTCCATCAGTGACATTTGTAGTGATGCAACTTGGTCACCTGTATTTGTACATACTTTCACTAGCTGTTATGCTAACACCAAAGCCTCAAGAGATGATGCTAGATTTGGAAGATTTGTGCTGCAGTTCTTGTTCAGGTAGATTCTGAGATCCTCCTCCATTCTGAACGGCTTGTGAGTCACTGTGTCAGAATGCTGTGCAACAGCCGCTGAGCCAGCATGCTGATCTCTGCAACTCCAATTAGTTGCCCTGAAGCATATCTGACTGTGGAAACTGTGCCCAATTGATAAATTGGGATGTCTGGAGAAAGTTAAAATGCTAATTAATTCATTGGCCCAGAGGGTACATAAGGCACAGGAAGGAAGTGCGCAAAGGAGGCAGAGAGAGAGCAAGAGCGAGGCAAGCTTATGGAGCCAGAGCCACGAGAAATCTTCCCCTCTTTGCCTCAGGAGCTAAGTGCTCCATGGTACATGATGCTGCATAGTCCGTAAAGGTGGCAGGAAAGAACAGTGTAAATAAATCACACCTGGTGTTTCACCAGAAGAAGGTCTCCAACCATTTGTGAGCTAGAAGGTAGGCAGGGGTGAGTCCATCCTGCCACATGTGAGAATTTGTCCAGGATCTTAGCCAGCATGAGGGTTTCTGTAGTAGATACAGAAAACTCTGCAAAGTTTCCAGCAGTCCCAACATCTGGAGAGGCAAGCCTTGCTCGCCCGACAGGCTGAGCAACAGAAGAGCCTGCAGGACTTTATAAGAAAACAAGCCAGCAGTAGCTTTTACAGAAGATGGTGAGTCCTGTGGCGGGGAATGGCAACCAGGTACAGGCCTCGGTCTGTAAGAATGGGCCCTGACAATGACCCTGATGAATTCCTGGGCACCTCTGAGAGGGGCCCGTGGGTGCAGACTGAGACAGGGAAACCTAGGTCCTGCTGCTAGTCCCCTATTTAACTGAGGAAGCTGGAGGATGAGCAGGCAAGAGACTAAGAGCGTGTCAGGATGGCCATCCTAGATCAAGTCGGCCTCTCCACTGAGAAACACTGCCAAAAATTCCAAGGTGCGAGGTGGACTAGGTGGGGTGTGATTGCCCCAGGCATTCACCCAAAAATTGATAGATTGGGCGATTCATTGGGTGAGGCCAGATACCCAAATGGTAGGGGAAGTAATGGATACTTTGGTGTTTGGAACAGTTCTTTCAGGACCTCCCTGAGAATATGAAACTGGGGGTAGACAGCATTAACTGGGCATTTTGGATGTGGAAGTAAAATTGATGAAGGACTTTGTGGATGTGGAGCTTCCCAGCAAAGTGGGCCAACCCTATAGAGGACTGGAACTTGGTAGGAAGTTTTGGGAATCTGCCGCTGTAAAGGGCATGGAGAAGAAGAACAAAGAGCCCAGACATGCTGCGGCCAGGGTTCGCCCATGACATGTTTCCAGCGTGGGTGTCAGTGACACACGAAAAAGGATTGCTTGTACATGGAATGTAGTTTTGCAGCTGAGCCTGGACAGAAAGAAAGAAAAAAGGGAAGAAGTTGTCCACCATTACTGGACACGTGAAAGGGTCCTGGTAGACATAGCCTCTGCTTGCTCCCAGATCCGGTGACAAGTTGGTGAAACTTTACTGGCTGGTTCCAGGACCAAGTGTGAGAATAGTATGTGTCTGTGGGGATAAAAAGCACCGTCCTATGGCAGATATGCCCCTGGAAGTCTGGGGAAGGTTTAATTGGAAGCAAACGGGATAAGGGACAGATTGACCCACTGTATTGTATTTCCTATTAGGAAAACAAGATGCTGTTGGGACCCCAGTCAGGGAAACAGAAAACCCAAGAGAGGGGAAATGAAGCCCAAACGGAAGGGAAAAAAAACCAAATAATTATTGGTAGATTTAGAACACTGTAGACAACAGAGCCTAATTAAGGTGAAAGGGGAGGAAAAGAGAGTCCTCCAAGAAATTGAGGAGAGGATAGGAATTAAGGAAGTAAAAACAGAGGAGAAAGACAACCTGAGCAACTTTAGTGGGGATCAAGGGACCCATGGAGCCACCCCTAATGCAGTGTGAAAGAGCAGAAGCCCAGGTGCGCTTTGTACAGTTGGGAGAAACCAAGGCCCTGAGCAATCAGGGAGATGAGGGAAATGCCCTCTATCCACGGCCAGATACAAAAGGAGAGAATAGGGAGAGCAACCCCTTAGGGTCCCCATGGTGTGGCAACTTGTGGGCCAAAACAGAGCTGAAGGGCATCCTCCCACCACCAAAAGTGTGATTTATGTGGGCGGAAAATGAGTGGACACCAACAAAGATGACCTAGATTAGTAGTTCTCAAACTGGGGTGCACACCCCTAGGGAGGTGTGGAGGAACATGGGGGGGCATGTGGTGGGGTTGGGTAGGTTGCTCCACGCTTCTAGCCACACTCTGCCCCCAGAACAGCTCTTCTTTCAGGCTCAGCTCCGCCCTTATTCCCTCTCTGCCCCCAGACAAGCACCAGTTGGCCCCTAGACCAGTTCTGCCCTCATCCCACTCTTCCCCCAGACCAGCTCCACCTCTAGCCTTAGCTACTCCACCAGCTCCATCTTCAGCCCAAGCTCCGTCACTGTGCTGTAACAGATGAGGGGGAGGCGCAGAGAGATTCTGTTACTGGTAGGGGCGAGGGGGGCACGACTGGAAAAGTTTGAACACCACTGACCTGGATGATCACCCTAGGGACCAAGAGAGGCACCTCTGGTAAGCAAGGGAGAGCTTGGAGAAATAAGTCTGACTGTCAGATAAGGAGGCGAGGTGCGTCAGAGAGTGGTGGACAGCAGCAGCTGAGCCAGCACGCTAATCACAGCAACTCCAATTAGTTCAGGGCTGCTCAAACTGGGGGTTACGAGGTTATTACGAGGGGGGGTCACAAGCTGTCAACCTCCACCCCAAACCGCGCTTTGCCCCCAGCATTTATAATGGTGTTAAATATATTTAAAGGTGTTTTTAATTTATAAGGGGGGTCACACTCAGACACTTGCTGTGTGAAAGGGGTCACCAGTACAAAATTTTGAGAACCACTGAATTAGTTGCTCTGGAGCACATCTGATTATGGGAATGGCACCCAGTTGATAAATTGGGATGGGATGGAGAGAGTTAAAAGATTAATTAATTCATTAGCCCAGAGGGTACAAAATGCGCTATGGGGGCAGAGAGGGTGTGAGAGGTTGGCTTCCTTGGAAAGTCCAAGCCATGAGAGATCTCTCCCCTCCTGGGCTCAGGAGCTGAGGGCTCCATGGTACCTGATGCTGCGTAGTCTATCAAGATGGGAGGAAAGACCATTGTAAATAAACCACATGTGGTGTTTCACCAGAAGGTCTCAGCTGATTTTGGGCTAGAAACTAGGTAGGAGCATGTCCACTTTACCACAATCACCTAAAATGGAATAGATGTGTACAATCAGTGAAAAAATGGTCACTGCCTATTCTGTAATTGTTCTTTGAGATGTGTCCTGCATGCCCATTCCATGACCCACCCTCCTTTCCCTTCTGTGCTGGAGTCTGTTACTGGACTTTGGTGAAAAGGAACTGAAGGGGGCTTAGGCGACTCTGCCCTTTATGTCATCAACTGGCAGCACAAGTGTGCAGAGGTAAGAGGGAGAGTTTTCGGCAGGAGTGGGTTAAAGACAGTGCTGGTTTATAGGCCTGGAACAGTCAACCAGAAAGTGTAGCTCTGTTCACTGGGTCCAGAAGAGCAAGGGAAGTGAGGGTGCCCTGTGTGCCCATATGCTTGCTTTGCATGGAGAAAGAGGTGGTGTGGAGTAATGTGATCTGTGTGTACTAAACATACTAATTTATTATGAGTCATTATGATACTTTATTAAAACTTTGATTTAAACTTCCTGTCTTTCTCTTATATTGGAGCATAAGCTTTCTTGGGAGAATATCCACTTCGTCAGACGCATGTAATGGAAATTTCCAGAGGCAATTTTGCCTCTGGAAATTTCCATTACATGCGTCTGACGAAGTGGGTATTCCCCCACGAAAGCTTATGCTCCAATATATCTGTTAGTCTTAAAGGTGCCACAGGACTCTCTGTTGCTTTTCACAGATCCAGACTAACATGGCTACCCCTCTGATACTTGTCTTTCTCTTGTTTCCCAAGCACTTACAACAAATAGGTTGTTCAAAGAAAATTACAGAAAGTTAAAAACAGAAACAAGCAGCCCAGTTGCTACTTCACAGGGAATGCAAATGTTAATAAAAGTGTAAAGTGCAAACAAAACCAACAGTAATATTAATCAGTGCAATGTCACTGGTGATGGCATATTGCCAATGTACCTGTTCTCCTGTGGTAGCACAGAGATAGAAAGAAAGTGTACATCTGCCCATGCATACTTCTATTCCAGAAATGTATTCATTATTCCTCACCCCACTCCAGAACTGTCCAGTGGCTGCAGGATGTGGTAGCATGGAGAGGGATCCATTGGAAGTAGCTATCCTGGGGCAGCCTGTGAAGGGGCAGATGCAGGTGCTGGTATCATGATCGATCGGCTAGGCAGCTGCTCAAACAGTTCCCTCTCTTGCTATCATTCCTGCTTCCTCATTGGCCTGTAATGCTCAAAGTATTCAGCCATCATTCTCTCCTTCCTTTCCCTGTCCTACTTCATTATTTGCCTCTGCACTTCTAGGTGCTCGGCCAATCTGCAGCCCAAGTCCTTCTGCATGCCCTGCAGTTGTTCCCTGATGCTTTTTCTTTCCCCCTCTAGTTCAGGGTTCTCTCCCCAAGAGGCCTGCATGGTTGAATTGGTCCAGCAGAGGTAGGAGGCGGAGGCAGAGGCAATGGAAGAGCATATTATAATTTTTTTGTCCAGAGGAAAAAAGAAAAGTTCCTCCCCTTTCATGTTCTGTCACTACAAAGCCACAAGTTGCAACTTTCATTTCCTTGATATACCTTTATTTTATTTCTTTACATTTGCCTTCTCAGAAGCAGTTGCATCTGAGGTCACAAGCCCAGTAAGACAATGGTAAATATTTCATATTTTATTTTAAAATAATTAAAAAATTGTTTTTTGCTTGGGTGGTGGTTGGAGACCACACACCAGAGACCTTGTCCCAGTGATGGTTTAATGTTATTTCAGTCAGTGGTGGTATTGGAAGATGTTAATTTTTGGAGATTTTAGATTGGAAGAAGGAACAACTTTTCTAGGCCTCTGGTAGGCTGTCACCAAGGAGATATTTAGTCATCTAGTGACTGATTTATCCATTTCCAGTCATTTATTTGCTTGTAAGCTATGGAGGGTTTTGGGTGGGAAGTTTGCTATGCCCAGGAATCTCATGGACTATCTTGAGTTTTTCCTGTATGAAAAGTTCTCAAGCATAATCAGCCTGGAATGGACAAAAATTCAGACAAACATAAGCAGAAAGCTAGATGAGGATGTAGTAATTTACAACAAATGTGCCTTTTCAACTTCCCCCTGCTCTGGACAGCGGACAAGCAGTACCCAGCAACATTTTAAAATACTCTGCACTTGATACAGCCACAGGTCACGCAGTGGGACTTATTACCAAGCCTGTCTCTGACAATGCTTTAATGTACTGACAGTGTGAGAAAAAGAAAGTGCAGTATATATAGATAGATATGCATATATACTCGTGCCACACACAGCTCAGCATCTGCAGGCATTGTTAAATTTGTAATCCCAGGTCCGAACTCATACAAGAGTGTGTGGTACAATGAATCAGTAGTTGCGCATTTAAATTCCCCCCTTCCCCCCATTTGGAATCCATCTTGGATCACACACGTCTAGGGGAGGAAGAGGTGACAGGAAAATGACATGGCTTCTACACTCAGCTGAAGCAAAGGCTGCCACACAGCACAAAATATCCTCCATAACAATAATTGCATTGGTCATAAACCAGTTTTTAGTTTTGGATGGTAGTGGGGTTTGGATTAAAACCTGGGAAAGAACCCAGGTCAGCTGTGCAGTGAAGACGTAATCTGTGAGTGTTTTTCGGAACTCACTGAGGGTTAGAGTCTAGTGCTTGGCGCACCTACAGTTCTTAGCTCCAAGCCTGTGGTACACTCTGCATGCTGCCAGACACCTAGAGACTAGTGTACCACAGCACTCATAGCAAGATCCTGTACTGCAATCAGTTACAATATGTAATTCTATGAAAATCATATAACATTAAGCAGGTTTGTATCATCTATGGGTTTGACTAAACATACTCTTAGGTACAAGTAGGAGTAGTATAGGCAGTGCTTAAAATGCATGAGGTTGGAATGGGTTGCAGACCTGGGAAATAAAATGTCTAAGAAGTGAGCCAGGTAGCTGAGGGGTATACATTTTCAGTTCCATCTGGGGTGAAACACCACCCCCTCTGACTGGGTGCTTTCCCCCTTTGGCTACTCTTCCCCAGGAGGTAGGCAATCAGTGCTGCTTCAGGAGGCAGGGAGATCTCTTTCCCCCTTCCCTCGTTCTCGCAGAAGGGTGGATAAGGAAGATGAGCCCAGAAGCTCAAGGGGTTCCACTCCCTCCTTTCCCACCACTTCTATCAAGGCTGAATCCCCACTCTGGCACTTTGAGTACAGAAGGTGGGGGCCCGCAAGGATTCTAAAAATTAATACTTGCCACTCCAGGCTTGTATTAAACTCCCAAGGTTACAGCTTTTCTCTGACCTTGGCTTGGTAAGCGCTGCCACCACCCAAATGCAAAAAACCCTAAACCCTGGGACACAGGAAAGAGCACTTGGGAATTCCTCCCCGTGGGGTACCCTCAAGTCCTTTCACCCTTCCTCCCCCCCCCCCCAGGGAAGATCTGAGAAAGAAAACAAAGGAAATTAGTTGTTGCAATCAGCTAATCAGACAGCATATGCACAAACCTCTTAGGACACCAAAAATCCAGTCCTGTTCTTAAAAAAGATAAATTTTATTAAAAACAAAGAGGAAGAAAATACATCTGGAACTTAGGTTTTTGCTAGATTTTAAAAGAGCAATTCCAAAAAATAAGCATCCAAAATAGCTTTCTTGGGGGGTTCAGCTTAAAGGTTACAAGCAAACAAAAGCATCTGGAATTAGCACAGAGGAGATCCACAAGCCTTAAAAAATAAACAGAAATAAACCTGATCGCGTCTAGCTAAACATTCTGATCTACTTACACATTTGGAGTTTCAGATAAGTAGTTCTAGGTATGATCTGATGATTTATGATCATACCTGGCTTAAAGCTGCTTACAGCATTGCTGCTCTATCCCTCCAGTCCAGAGAGAACAATGGAGAGACAAAGGGGAAGCTTTTTTCCCATTTTAAAAAGTTCTAGCTTTCCTATTGGCTCTTTTGGTCAGGTGCCCATTCCCTTTTCTTTACCTGGGGACTTTTAACACTTTACAGGTAAAGCAAGGAGCCACCAAGAGGGACTTTATAGCTAACTGGCTGTCTGGGTGTCCATAAAAGGGAGCTCCCCCCCACTTTATTTATCGCACCTTCCTACAAACAATGGGATGGCTTCACTGCTGTCCTCCCCCGCCCTTCCCTCTCTGCAACATCAGGCTTGGGCAGGGGAAGAATCCCCCTTCAGCCCCCTAGGCTTGGGAGAGGGGAGTAAAGACACCCCCACCGCCACCAGCAGCTGCAGGTACAGCACAGGTAATGCTGCATGGCCAGAACAGATGTGGGGACTGAACTGTTGTGGGGGCAGAATTGATGGGAGGCTGAAAGGAGTAGGATAGATTTGGGGGCTGAATTGATGGGTTGGAGGAACAGAATTGGTGGAAGGCTGGAGGGAGCACAATTGATGCAGGGACAGAACTGATTTTGGGGTTGGGTGGCAGATTAAATTACTGGGCAGGGGGATGGGCAGATATGGGGGTGAATATTTCCTCCCCCCTCTTTTTCCGACAACTTTATGTAGAAGCTGGAAGAGATGGACTTTTTGGAAATCACCATAAAACAAGATAGAGTTTTCAGGTCTGAGGACTGAATAGCTGCACTCTATTACACTATTACTACAAAAATAATACCAAAGGGTACTTGAATATTTGTAAGTAAATATAATTCTATAAAAGTAATTTAAAGTTTAAGGTCAGATTGATTTTACTTTCCAATTATTACCTTATTTTATTTCCATAATATGAACCTCTTTCTAAGTAGTGTAACATGCCATGTTGGTCTCTGGATTTGAATTAATGTTTTTACATTAGAATAAATGGTAGTTAAACTAAGATTAATCTTGAAGGCTTTGAAGCTTAATTCTTTAATTACAGAGTATCAAGATGGCATTTTTCAACACTGTTTTTTGCAAAAATGTCATTTTATTCAAGGTTGTCATGTTGACATGACATGGTTGCCCCAATACTTTTTACCCTTCAGCCAGGTTCATTTTACTGGTTTATTTTTGCTGCAACTGTACAGTTCTTTATTTCTGAAGTAAAGAAAATAATTGAGGATATAATTAATTCAAATTCGCCTTTCATTCTGTCTATCTGATCTTTGCCATTTGTGAGCTGTGTTCTGTACTTGAAGTCATTTACTTAACCATTGCATTTTCTGGAAGCTCAAAATTAAAATATAAATGCTATTTACTTCCCTTTGATTATAAAATTCATTGTTAATTAAAGTTAATGATAATGTGTGATGATACCTTGTGGGAAGAAGTTTTAAAATTCCATGACAGATTAGCTGGAGGTTAGCACGACCTTTCTTGGTGAATAGAGGCCAGAGAGGTTTGTTACGTTATCAGCCGAAATAATTTTATTTATTTTAGGAAAACTTGCTTTGCTGTTATTAGGTCTGCACACAGCTCATTAATATACAGCCTCATTTTTGTGGAGGAATCCGAACTCCACAGCCCTTAGAAAATTAATATATCTCAGGCATGTTAACCTATTACATGCACTCTCCATAATCTTTTCTGTTAGTTAAATTGTCTATGAAAAGATAGTCCAACTTTCAAGCTATTGGAACTACTGAAGGCTTTAAGCTTGGAGAGGTAGCTGTAGTCATAGTTAACCTATCATATTAAATATACGCTTAGTTGTCAAAGTTGTGCCAAACTTTTCACTGCACTACTCCAAATTATGTTAATGAGAGCCTTCCTCTGCTGTGTGGGGCACGGGTCACATGCTGGTTTGAACTAGAGTAAATGGTGGATTCTCTACAACTTGAAGTCTTTAAATCAAGACTTGAGGACTTCAGTAACTCAGCCAGAGGTTATGGGCCTATTACAGGAGTGGGTGGGTGAGGTTCTGTGGCCTGCAATGTACAGGAGGTCAGACTAGATGATCATGATGGTCCCTTCTGGCCTTAAAGTCTACGAGTCTATGGGCATGTCTATATAGCAAAGAAAAACTCATGGTTGGCCTGTGCCAGCTGGCTCGGGCTGCAGGGCTGTTTCATTGTGTACTTTTCTGGGCTTGGGCTGGAGCCCGGGATCTAGGACTCTTTGAGGTGGGAGGGTCCCAGGGCTCAGGCTCTGGCCCAAGCCGGGAAGTCTGTGCAGCAATGAAAAAGCCCTGAAGCCCCTATGTGGCTAAACTAGACACATTGCTTTGAACATTTAGCAAATAATATTGGAGCAAGTTTTCAGACGGGGTCTTTTGCATGTAATTGCACGTTAAGGTCTGATTCTGAAATAGTTCTCAGCTTGGCTTCCTGTTCTGTGGTTGCTCTTTTTGCACCCACAAATAATTATGAGCCTGTATGATAGCAGTTAGACATCTGGTTACTTGATTGCATTGACAAATCAGATATTTAAACCTTGAAGTGCTATCATTTGTTCTTGAAAAATAGCAGCCATTTCTGAAAATCATTAATCAAAAATGTATTTACATTTTCTTCAATGCCATATTTCAGAAAATGGAATTCCAACCCCAGAGAAGCCAATTAAAAGAAAAATAAATGACAACAGAGAGTATGTAAGAAGGAAAGTAGGAGGGTTAAGATGGACTCTGAAGAGCAAATAGCCAAAGATGATAAAACAATAACAAGATGTTCTTTAAGCATATCAGAAGCAGAAAGCCAGTCAGACAATTATTAAGTCTTTGGGGTCATCAAGGAGTAAAGGGAGCAATTAAGGAGGATAAGAACATTGCAGATAAGCTAAATTATTTCTTTACATAAACCTTCACCACAGAGGATGTTGAGACGTAACTACTATGGACTTTCACTTTTCAGGTAATAAAGATGAAGTACTGCTAGGGATTGAATATTTATCAGAGTCTCTGTTATGCCTTATATTAACTCAATACCCAACTTTCATGACTCTTTGTGGCTCTTAGTCTGTTCCACAAAGTCCTCATTCACTAGACCAGTGGATTTCAAACTTTGTTTCTGGTGACCCAGTTGAAGAAAATTGTTGATACTCGCAACCCAACGGAGCTGGGGATGAGGGGTTTGAGGTGTTGTAGGGGTTCAGGACTGGGGCAGAGGGTTGGGGTGTGGAGGTGAGGGCTGTGGGGTGGGGCCAGGAATGAGGTGTTTGGGGGTCAGGAGGGGGCTCTGGGTTGGGGGGGGCTGAAGGCTGGTGCAGGGGGTTAGGGTGCGGGAGGGGGTCAGGGCTCTGGACTGGGGATGCAGGCTCTGGAGTGGGGCTGGGGATGAGGGGGTTGGGGTGCAGGAAGGGGCTCTGGGTTTGGCAGGGCTCAGGATTGGGGCACGGGGTTGGGGCACGGGCTTACCTTGGGTGGCTCCCAGTCAGCAGCGCAGCGGGGGTGCTAAGGCAGGCTTCCTGCCTGTCCTGGCACTGCGGACCACGCTGCACCCCAGAAGTTCTTGCCCACAGGCACGCCCCCCATCTCCAATTGGCTGGTTTCCGGCCAGTGGGAGTGCGGAGCCGATGCCTGGGGACGGGGCAGCGTGCGAAGCCCCATGCCCCCCCCCATCTAGGAGCCAGACCTAAGGGCACAGCGTGGTGTCAGAACAGGTAGGGACTAGCCTGCCTTAGCCAGGCAGCACCGCTGACAGGAGTTTTAACGGCCTGGTCGGCGGTGCTGACCAGAGCCGCTGCGACCCAGTGCCTTACGTTCTGCAACCCAGCACTGGGTCGCGACCCACAGTTTGAAAACCACTGCCCTAGACTATAACATCCTGCTTCCTGCTACTTTTGCCCCAATGAACTCCTGACAGAAGAGGAAGGAGTGAAGAGAAAGAGAGCAACTTTAATTATACATAACCATTGAGATTTTCACACCTATCAGTTAATATACTGAATAATCTTCCAAACTCTCACAAATCACCTATCTCTGGTATTGTACCTGCCTTGTAGATCCCTGAAGACCTTTTCAGTTACTATGCAGAAAGATCTGTGCATAAGGATGACTATCCTCATTTTCAACTTACTCAGGAGGTGAGTCTGGGGGGGACATGGACCTTTCCCTAACCCCGCCTCCCAGCGACACAGCTGGGGCTGGGGCAAGGGAAGTGTAGCGGGCTGGGGCTGCGTCGCTTCACTTCCCGCCATCAGTGAGTACAGGGGTTGATCCTTTCCCCAACCTTCCCGCACTCACCAGTGGCGGGAAGCGGAGAGTCGCGTCTGGGAGCTGGCGGAGTGGAAGCAGGCTGGGGCTGAGTCGCTCCACTTCCCGCCACCAGGGGGGAAGGGGAACCTTTCCTTAACACCCCCACCCCCCACCCCTCAGTGACACGGCTGGGGCCAGGGCAAGGGAAGCGGAGCGGGCTGGGGCTGTGTCACTCCACTACCCGCTGCCGGTGAGTCGTGGGGGGGTGGGGGGAGGGAACCTTTCCAGTGGTGAGTTGGAACCGGTTCGCATGAACTAGTTGTTAAATTTTGAAGCAGTTTTAGAACTGGTTGTTAACCCGCTTCCCTGCGAGGGGGCCCTGTGGCTTTGATGGGCTCCGGCCAGGAAGTGATGTAATTCCTCCTCCGGCCTCCGGGGGCACTGCACTGCAGGAGCTATGTGGGCCGCCGCCTGGCCCTGGGCAAGGGCCCTGTTGCTGCTATTGCTCCCCCGACCCCTGGGCCTCCCGCTGCTGCCTGGTGGATCCCTGGATGCTCTGCTGGGCCTGGGCTGCGTCCTGCTGCTTGGGCTGCTCCGAGCTGCTCTCCCCATGAGTACCTGCCACCCTGCTGGCAGCTTGCCCCTGTCTCCAGCCAGCCCCGCAGCCCCTGCCCGCAACCAGCCCCTGCTGCACCCCCTGCCCTGCCCGCACCAGCCCTGCACCCCCTGCCCTGCCCGCACCAGCCCCACACCCCCTCCTCACAGCCAGCCCCTGCCGCACCCCCTGCCCTGTCTCCAGCCAACCCCTGCTGCACCCCCCTGCGGCCCTGCCTGAAGCCAGCCAGCCCCACACATCCCTGTCTCCAGCCAGCCCTCACCCCCCTGCCCTGCCTGCAGCCAGCCCCTACCTCCAAACAGCCCCTGCCCTGCCTCCAGCCAGCCCCACACCCCCCATCTCCAGCCAACCCTGCACCCCCTTGCCTCCAGCCAACCCCGCACTCTCCTGTCTCCAGCCAGCTCCGCACCCCCTGCCCTGCCCGCAGCCAACCCCCTGCCTCCAGCTGGCCCTGCCCCCACGCCCCTCTCTGCAGCCGGCCCAACGTCCACTGGTGCCCTGCAGTTTCCAGGGCAGTAACCCTGCACACCTGCTTCAATGAGGGGGGCAGGGAGCAGCTGGGACCCACACATGTGCACCCCCACCCCCAGGGAGTGGTGGGGATCCACACATGTGAAACAGAGCTTATTTCTAGTTCAGGCCCATCTTTTTAAAAAATAACTTTAGGTAGGGTTAACATACATCCGTATTTTCCCGGACATGTCAGGCTTTTTGGTTCTTAAATCACCGTCCGGGAGGGTTTAAGAATTCCTCCTGGGAAAATACGGACGTATGGTAACCCTATTGATACAAAAAATACATACTGTGGCACATCCCTTAAATCAGAACTTTTTATAGGGAACTGGTTGTTAAGATTTTGGCAGCTCATCACTGCCTTTCCCTAACCCCCCTGCCCCCGAGTGACACAGCTGGGGCCAGGGCAAGGGAAGCGGAGCAGGCTGGGGCCGCATCACTCTGCTTCCCGCTGCTGGTGAGTGCGGGGGCCGATCCTTTGCCAACCTCCCCGCACTCACCAGCGGCGGGAAGCAGAGCGACACAGCTGGGAGCTGGCAGAGTGGGGTGGGCTGGGGCCGGGTTGCTCCGCTTCCCGCCGCTGCCAGTGAGTGTGGGGTTACTGGGGGAAGAGGTGGAATGGGGGCGGGCCAGGGGCGGAGTGGGGGGAAGGGTAAGAGATGGGGCAGAGGGAGTTGTTTGGGGCCACGCAACCCCCCTAGGGACGGCCCTGCCCCTTGCAGTGGGCGCAGCCCGCAGGGGGGTCAGCCGGGGGATAGGGCTGTTGCGTATGCAGCATGCAACTGCCTAGGGCACCAAGAAATTTGGGCCAATTTGGTGCCTCAAATTTATGGTGCCCTACAGCTGCGTATGCCTCAGGACAGCCCTGTATGCAGATACAAGAATAACAATCAGTCAGTTCTTATGCTGTGATTTGAATGTTCCTTTTGCTGAACTTGTAAGGTACAGTGAAGCTTGGCAAACTCTGTATTTTGTTAAAGTTGAAAGAAAAAGGACGATATATTTTATAGAAGGAATGCTTTAAAGGACATATTACAGTGCTCTAAAAATTCGGTCTGTTCTGACATTGATTTATCTACAGAAGTTAGCTGTTTTAGAAGGGAATAAAGTTCACAGATAAGTTCATATTTGGATTCATACTAGTAATATGCTGCTGTCCCTTACTTTTAAAACTGTATTATGGCTGGTCCCAGGGCCAGCTCCAGGGTTTTTGCCACCCCAAGTGGCGGGGAAAAAAAAAAAAGCTGCAATCGGCGGCACTTTGGGGGCAGCTCCACCACGCCGCTTCATTCTTCGGCGGCAATTCTGTGACAAGCCCTTCCCTCCGAGAGGAACCGAGGGACCCACTGCCGAATTGCTGCCGAAGAGCCAGACATGCCGCCCCTTTCCATTGGCCGCCCCAAGCACCTACTTGCTGCGCTGGTGCCTGGAGCTGGCCCTGACTGGTCCTGTGTGAATACACACTGGTCCTGTGTGAATGCACACAGATGGGGAAGAAGAGTTTTAAAAGAACCTGCCCCCTTGTACCTGTATGGGGACACCAATCACAATCCCAGTCCTTGTGCTCCCTGAGTGCAAAGACCAGGGAGAGTTGAACACTGTTTCGAGAGAGACTGAGCAAGGCATGCTGAATTGAGCGGCTTGGGGCGGGAGAGAACACGCTGCTTCCTGTTTAATAAGTGTCACCACTCTGCTTTGGTTTGTGCTCCCCAACAACACTTGAAAGCATTCTGGCAGAATCAGATTGCTTCTGGAGATTGCAGCTGGTTGGACTCCTCAGCCCCCACCCTATCACAGTAGAACGTACAGTATATAATTACCACTGCTTGTACAGCCTTTTGTAAATAAAAGCAGCTTTAACAATACAGCATCTGAGAGGCAAGTAGGAAATTGAGGCTTTTTAAAAGGGGGAAATTAAAGAGACTTCATAAATGTGTAACATAGCCAAGAAATGCTTTCTAATACCTAGTTTGTTTTTTATGTAATGCCATTATTGAGTATTGTCTGGCCTAGCACTGGGTGCAGAATACAGTCTTCTGCCAAGGCTGCCATCCCTGAAGATGCAGCGGGCCCTGCCTGCAGCATAGGCTATGTCAGGGGTGGGCAAACTATGGCCCAGCCTGTGAGCCATTTTAAGCTGGCCCGCAAGCTCCCACTGGGGAGTGGGGTCTGGGGCTTGCCCCTCTTCGGCAGTCCAGCCGGGGTGCAGGGTCGGGGGCTGCACCACGTGGCTCCCGGAAGCCGCAGCATGGCCCAGCTCCAGCTCCTACATGCTCCAATGGCCCCCTCCAGGGCTCCAATGGGAGCTGCAGGGGTGGTGCCTACAGATGGGGCAGCGTGCAGAGCCGCCTGGCCGCACCTCCACGTAGGAGCTGGAGAAGGGACATGCTGCTGCTTCCGGCAGCCGCTTGAGGTAAATGCCGCTGGGAGCCTTGAGTGACAAGTTTTTAAAGTGCTTGTACACAAATGCTAGAAGTCTAAATAATAAGATGGGTGAACTAGAGTGCCTCGTGATAAAGGAGGATATTGATATAATAGGCATCACAGAAACTTGGTGGACTGAGGACAATCAATGGGACACAATCATCCCGGGGTACAAAATATATCGGAAGGATTGAACAAGTCATGCGGAGGGGCAGGAGGGGTGGCACTATATGTGAAAGAAAATGTAGAATCAAATGAAGTAAAAATCTTAAGTGAATCCACATGTTCCATATATCATGTGTCTGACGAAGTGGGTATTCACCCACGAAAGCTTATGCTTCAATACATCTGTTAGTCTTTAAGGTGCCACAGGACTCTTTGTTGCTTTTCACATGTTCCATACAATCTCTATGGATAGTAATTTCATGTTCTAATAAGAATGTAGCATTAGGGATCTATTATCGACCACCTGACCAGGATAGTGATAGTGATGATGAAATGCTAAGGGAAATTAGGCTATCAAAATTAAGAACTCAATAATAGTGGGGGATTTCAATTATCCCCATATTGACTGGGAACATTTCACCTCAGGATGAAATGCAGAGACAAAATTTCTCGATACTTTAAATGACTGCTTCATGGAGCAGCTGGTACTGGAACCCACAAGGGGAGAGGCAACTCTCGATTTAGTCCTGAGTGGAGCACAGGAGCTGGTCTAAGAGGTGGAAATAGTGACCATAATATAATAACATTTAACATCCCTGTGGTGGGAAGAACATCTCAACACCCCAACACTGTGGCATTTAATTTCAAAAAGGGGGACTATGCAAAAATGAGGGGGTTAGTTAAACAGAAATTAAAAGGTATAGTGACTAAAGTGAAATCCCTGCAAGCTGCATGGACGTTTTTTAAAGACACCACAATAGAGGCCCAACTTAAATGTATACCCCAAATTAAAAAACACAGTAAAAGAACTAAAAAAGAGCCATCGTGGCTTAACAACCATGTAAAAGAAGCAGTGAGAGATAAAAAGGCATCTTTTAAAAAGTGGAAGTCAAATCCCAGTGAGGTAAATAGAAAGGAGCAGAAACACTGCCAAATTACGTGTAAAAATGTGATAAGAAAAGCCAAAGAGGAGTTTGAAGAACGGCTAGCCAAAACCTCAAAAGGTAATAACAAAATGTTTTTTAAGTACATCAGAAGCAGGAAGCTTGCTAAACAACCAGTGGGGCCCCTGGATGATCGAGATAGAAAAGGAGCGCTTAAAGACAATAAAGTCATTGCGGAGAAACTAAATGAATTCTTTGCTTCAGTCTTCACGGCTGAGGATGTTAGGGAGATTCCCAAACCTGAGCCGGCTTTTGTAGGTGACAAATCTGAGGAACTGTCACAGATTGAAGTGCCACTAGAGGAGATTTTGGAATTACACTGCTACCTCGATATAACGCCACCCGATATAACATGAATTTGGATATAACGCAGTAAGGCAGTGTTCAGGGGTGGGGGGAGGGGAGGGGCTGTGCACTCCGGTGGATCAAAGCAAGTTTAATATAATGTGGTTTCACCTATAACACGGTAAGATTTTTTTGGCTCCTGAGGACAGCGTTATATCGAGGTAGAGGTGTAATTGATAAACTTAACATTAACAAGTCACCGGGACCAGATGGCATTCACCCAAGAGTTCTGAACTCAAATGTGAAGTTGCGGAACTATTAACTAGTATTTGTAACCTGTCCTGTAAATTGGCTTCTGTACCCAATGACTGTAAGATAGCTAATGTAACCAATATTTAAAAAGGGCTCTAGAGGTGATCCCGGCAATTACAGACCAGTAAGTCTAATATCGGTACCGGGCAAATTAGTTGAAACAATAGTAAAGAATAAAATTGTCAGACACCTAGAAGAACATAAATTGTTGGTAAAAGTCAACATGGTTTCTGTAAAGGGAAATCATATCTTACTAATCTATTAGAGTTCTTTGAAGGGGTCAACAAACATGTGGACAAGGGGGATCCAATGGACATAGTGTACTTAGATTTCCAGAAAGCCTTTGACAAGGTCCCTTACCAAAGGCTCTTACGTAAATTAAGTTGTCATGGGATAAAAGGGAAGGTCCTTTCATGGACTGAGAACTGGTTAAAAGACAGGGAACAAAGGGTAGGAATTACTGGTAAATTCTCAGAATGGAGAGGGGTAACTAGTGGTGTTCCCCAAGGGTCTGTCCTAGGACCAATCCTATTCAATTTATTCATAAATGATCTGGAGAAAGGGGTAAAAAGTGAGGTGGCAAAGTTTGCAGATGATACTAAACTGCTCAAGATAGTTAAGACCAAAGCAGACTGTGAAGAACTTCAAAAAGATCTCACAAAACTAAGTGATTGGGCAACAAAATGGCAAATGAAATTTAATGTGGATAAATGTAATGCAATGCACATTGGAAAAAATAACCCCAACTATACATTGTGACAAACCCAGACCAGTGGGGTACAGGAGTCTGGTAGAGGGCAAATATACTGGTCACTGGATGAGTAGTTTTCTGTTCCCTGAGTGACCAGAGCAGGGGCTGTACTAGAGTAATCAGGAACCTGCTAGAACCAGTTAAGGCAGGCAGGCTAATGAGGACACCTGGAGCCAATTAAGAAGAAGCTGCTAGAAAAAATTAAGGCAGGCTAATCAGGGCTCCTGGGCTTTAAAAAGGAGCTCACTTCAGCTTGTGGTGTGAGTGTGAGGAGATGGAAGCAAGAGGCGCAAGGAGCTGAGAGGGTGTGCTGCTGGAGGACTGAGGAGCACAAGCATTATTGGACACCAGGAGGAAGGTCCTGTTGTGAGACTAAGGAAGGTGTTTGGAGGAGGCCATGGGGAAGTAGCCCAGGGAGTTGTAGCTGTCATGCAGCTGTTACAGGAGGCACTATAGATAGCTGCAGTCCACAGGGCCCTGGGCTGGAACCCGGAGTAGAGGGTGGGCCCGGGTTCCCCCCAAACCTTCCAATTGACCTGGACAGTGGGTTCTTCCAGAGGGGAAGTTCTCTGGGCTGTTCCCCAACCCACATGGTGAATCTCTGAGGCAAGAAAATCTGCTGATAAGCGCAGGACCCACCAAGATAGAGGAGGAACTTTTGTCACAACATACAATATGATGGGGGCTAATTTAGCTACAACAAATCAGGAAAAAGATCTTGGAGTCATCATGGATAGTTCTCTGAAGTCGTCCATGCAGTCAAAAAAGCAAACAGGATGTTAGGAATCATTAAAAAGGGGATAGAGAATAAGACAGAGAATATTTTATTGCCATTATATAAATCGATGGTATGTCCACATCTTGAATACTGCGTACAGATGTGGTCTCCTCATCTCAAAAAAGATATACTGGCACTAGAAAAGGTTCAGAGAAGGGCAACTAAAATTAGGGGTTTGGAACGGGTCCCATATGAGGAGAGATTAAAGAGGCTGGGACTTTTCAGCTTGGAAAAGAGGAGACTAAGGGGGGATATGATAGAGGTATATAAAATCATGAGTCATGTGGAGAAAGTAGATAAGGAAAAGTTATTTACTTATTCCCATAATACAAGAACTAGGGGCCACCAAATAAAATTAGTGGACAGCAGGTTTAAAACAAATAAAAGGAAGTTCTTCTTCACACAGTGCACAGTCAACTTGTGGCACTCCTTACCTGAGGAGGTTGTGAAGACTAGGACTATAACAGCATTTAAAAGAGAGCTGGATAAATTAATGGAGGTTAAGTCTATTAATGGCTATTAGCCAGGATGGGTAAGGAATGGTGTCCCTAGCCTCTGTTTGTCAGAGGGCGGAGATGGATGGCAGGAGAGAGATCACTTGATCATTACCTGTTAGGTTCATTCCCTCTGGGGCATCTGGCATTGGCCACTGTCGGTAGACAGGATACTGGGCCTTTGGTCTGACACAGTATGGCCGTTCTTATGAGCCTGCACCCCTGAGCGTCTCCCCGTGCCCCAACCCCCTTCCCATACCCTTAATCCCCCTCCCACCCTCCAAACCCCTTGGTCCCAGCCCAGAGCCCTCCTACACCCCAAACTCCTCATCCCCAGCCCCACCCCAGAGTCCACACCCCCAAGCTGGAGCCCTGACCCCCCCCCACACACACACCCCACTCCCCCACCACAGCCCAGAGCCCCCTCCCACACCCTGAATTTTTCATTTCTGGCCCCACCCTGGAGCCTGCACCCCCAACCAGAGCCCTCACCCTCTCCCTCATCCCAACCCCAATTTTGTGAGTATTCATGGCCCGCCATACAATTTCTATTCCCAGATGTGACCCTCAGGCCAAAATGTTTGCCCACCCCTGGCCTATGTGCTGCAGCAGGAGGAGGGGCTAGATTCTGGAACCTCTAAGAAATGCAGATTCAAGTTCCCCAAGGACTCTCCACACTGCTACAATCAGTGCGGGCCCCAGATTTATAGTTTATGGTCTATATTGGTTTTTCTGGAGGACTTTCTACATGTCTCAGAACATTATTTTGTGAACTCCTCACCTTAATTGACGAGAGAGGGCTGTTGAAGCATCTTCAAGACTTTCTTTATCCACATTTTATTTAGCCATTGAAGTTAAATAGGTGTTAACTAAAACAAACAAAACAAATTTCTTGAATGTGACCCTTCCCCTCTCACTTAACTAGCTTTCTTGCTCCTGACTCTTGTAGGAACACAGGAATATACTATATCAGATCAGACCACTGGCACAGTCCACTATCCTGTTTCTGACATTGGCCGGTATCAGATGCTTCAGAAGAAGGTACAAGAACCCCATATGGACAGCTGTGGAATAGCCTGCATTTAAGGGAAATCCCATCCTAATCCTTATCAGCTACTGCTTGTGCCCTGCAGCATAATAGTTGATACCTCATATATAAAATTGTGAACCCTATCTAATGTACTCTGATGTTCTCATTAACCAATGGAGCACTGCATGGGCTCAGAGGTTCACTCGCAGAGATCCAGTTGCAGGAACAAGGCCTTAGTTTGCTCCATGGTGAACATATCTGGTCTGATAATTTTGACCACAAGTTTAGATTTCATTTTTTTTTTTAAATTACACCTCTACCCCGATATAACGCGACCTGATATAACATGAATTCGGATATAACGTGGTAAAGCAGAACTCCGGGGGGGCAGGGCTGCACACTCCGGCGGATCAAAGCAAGTTCGATATAACACGGTTTCACCTATAACGCGGAAAGATTTTTTTGGCTCCCAAGGATAGCGTTATATCGGGGTAGTGGTGTACCTACCTACTAGTGATAGGAACCATTTTTTCTTTGTAATTTAGTTTCTTGCTTGGATTTAAACACTTCTCTTTCTTCTGTTTGCAGTTCAACATTTTAGTAACGAAGGTAAGGAAATTTATTGGTTTTTTTTATTGTTTTGTTTGGTTGTTTCTTCATTTGTTTAGTTTAAATGTATGGGATGGTCTCCATTTTAAGTGTCAGAAACTTTTTATTTACCCACGAGGTTTTAAATTGTAGACTCTATAGTATAGATTTTAACTTTAAAGTGTTACCTGTGCAGTTTATAGAAGCATGTTTTCACTTGTTTCCAGGTAAGTTCTTGCTCATTGCAGTAGGAGGGCAAGGTATAAAATACTGCATATAAATGTACAAGGCTCTCCAATTTAGTGTTACCGGTCAATCCTCTTCCCTGTTCTAAATCTTGTACTTCCTGAAGGATTTGAGTTTATTTAGTTCTGCCCACTCATAGTGGAACTGCTTATTAGTTTTTAGCTCTTAAGCTATTACTTGTTAGACTTTTTCAATATTACTATTACTTGTCATGATTCCTCTGGTGTGTGTGTGTATATATATATATATATATACTGCCATCTGTTAGCTGTATTCACCTGGGGAGACTTTGATGCCACAATTTTGTACAGTATCTTATCCTAGGCTAAAGATAAAGCCACTATTCCTTGTTCTGAAGGACAAGGTCCTGTCCTAAAGTCATTTCCTGAAGCTTATATCTATCTTGAAATACACTATGGTATATCTCTATTGTGTATATTATCTCTGTATACTTTCTGTCTGTTTACATACACTCCTTTAAAAAAGATTATATAATCTGTTTAAAAGGTGGGGGGAGGGGGCTTGCCACACACACCTACCTTTTAAGCAGATTATATATACACACTTACATAGACACTTTAGGACTAGACTGTTAAGCAGGTTTTTCTGGTTAATGAAAATGGCCCAGATTTCCCCCCTTCTGTGGTAGAACCCATATGAAAAGCTCTTAGTTAAAAAGTGTGTGTGAGAATCCCCTCACTTAGCTCCCACCTGATTGTTCACGTTGGATGGGTAAGAGTTTCTCTCTCTCAGACTAGATCTTGGGGGCCCACTCTCAAGCCTGGTGGTTCCTCTACACTATCTCTAGTTCATAGTCAGCCCTTGCAGTCTCTGGCAATGTGTGTTTACTGGAGACAACCTACTATGGTTTCCTGGTAGCAGTCACCCCTGGGGTTGCGGGGAAACCAGGTTCTGTGGAAAGGATAATAGAGCTGTAGTTTCTTATGTTTTCCAGGGATTTTCCTTTGGTCTGAAGTGGGGATTATGTGCATTTTCCTAGCCCTGACACTAACTAACTCAATCTCAATATGCTTCTGTTATGATCTGCGGTGCATTCTCCATGGAATTATCTGGTGGAAGGGATGGTGCCACAGATACTCTTGAGCTTCAGTTCTCCATGGGTAGGGTTACCATATTTTGTGCCTCCTAATGGAGGACACTCCCGGGGGCCCCGGCCCCGCCCCCGCCCCCAGCCCCGCCCCCGCCCCAACTCCGCCCCCTCCCAAAGTCTCCGCCCCCTCCCCTGCTTCCCGCGAACATTTAATTCGCGGGAAGCCTGAAGCAGGTAAGGGGGGGGGTGTGGGGGGGAGGAGGCGCGGCCCCGGCCGAGCCTCCCGATTTTCCCGGACATGCCCGGCTTTTGGGGATTTCCCCCCGGACGGGGATTTGAGCCCCCAAAAGCCGGAAAATCCGGACGTATGGTAACCCTATCCATGGGCAGGGTGAAAGCCATACATGGAGAATACCTTCTAGGCACTGATGTTGGGTGCATGTTTTAGGCCACTATTTTAGGTTTTCTAAAAGGATTTTACCCATTTTATGAGAATTTGGTTAGTTAGATATTCACATTAGGTTTATTTTGTTTATTTGTTCATCCTAATTGTGAGTGACAGTCAGCTTTTTCTGATTTTTACCACTCTAAGTGGTGAGTATGTAATATGTACATGTTATGTATACTGTAGATATGTAACCCCTGCAATACAGTCACTCACTCTCTATTGTTTTTTCTGCCTCTAGACTCATATTGTGTTCAAAAGGATCAAAAAGGTCTTTTGTAAAAATGAATGGAATCAGGTTTGTGCAAAAGTTTTATCATCCTACTAGCTCCATGTTTCTCATACAGTTTAAGTAAGGCTTTTCAATCTTATGAATACTCTTCCAGAAATCCCTGAATCTTTGCTGGATATAGTACTAGAGATAGACAGGTATGGAAATTTCTAGACAGCTTTGGTCCTTGTGTCTGGTAGGCTCCTCTATTACATTTATATAAAGAGAGACAGACTTGTTCATGACTTCTTTAACTACATTACATTGCCAACATATTTTAAAGTTCTTCTGTGTAATACTTTTAAGAGCAGAAATACTCCCAACTATTTCTCCATTATAGGTGACCCTCTAAAATAAAGTACTTTTATTATGACAAATGCTTGACTAACCTCAGGTTTACCTACAAGAAAAAAATAAAATGTTCTTGAAGTTTATTGTGCCAGCATAGTCTTCTTGAGACTATTGTGACTATAAAAAGTCATATGTTCCAGCATGCACACATTCACACGCACACAGTATGACAAATACCACATGGTAGTGTTTTGTTAGTTTCTAATATCTTTGAATACTGTTAAGTATACACTATCTCTGCTTCACCAGTTTCAAAAAAGAAGAAAGTAAGTCGGGTCTCCTGATTTTTTTGATCAGTGTGCTGAAAAGACTTGAAAAAACATTAAGAATGGGAAAGGAAATTAAGGTTATGGTGAATGAGCACACAGGGCATGAAATTCAGCCAGTTCATAGAAAAGAACTGAACCATTTCCAAGGCAATAAGAAAGAGGAGCTGAAAACTAACATCATTATTATAGTGCCAGAGCAAACATTTCAAATATTGAAAAAGTAACTAAAATAACTATTTACCTCTATTCTTGGCATGCAATTAGATGTTACCAACCATTGTATTTAATACCAAGATAATGCTGATAATACTTTGAACTAACCTACCACCCTTCAGGTGAGGATTCCCAGAGAACTTTACAAAGGTAGGTAAATATTATAACAACAAGGGAGAACAATTTAAAAAAAAAAAATTAGAAATTAACCATTCAGAATGTGTTGGCAGATGCTGCAAAACAGGACCAGATGTGTAGGCTCATAGGAATTTTTATATCCTTTCTGCAATGGTAAATTATAAACAGGGTCCTTTGCACAGAATTTGTTGCAGCAAGGGATGAATTCCTCAGAATTGTACTCTAGAGTCTAAGGGTTTGTGTACACTTGGAAATCTACCAAAATAGCTGTTCTGGAATTCAAAGAAATGTTTTTGGTCCTCATGGTAGAGAAAATAGGCTTGAAAACAAGAATCTAATTTAGTGGTTGTCTTTTTAAGGGCTTGACTTGGTGCAGGAATGCACTCTACAAAGGTGTGATTTTTTTTTTTTTGAAGTGCACTAACTTATTGCACATTAATTGGTTCATGCAGACCTTGCTGGTGTGCTTTAGCATAGTGCTGTTTCAAACAGTACTATGTTAAAGTGCCCTAGGGAACCTTTAGTGCTCACCAGCAGGGTCTACATGAACCAATCATTCAGAACATGTTAGTTATATTTATACATCTAGGAACAAAAAATGTAGACCTACTTACAGAAATGAGGACTCTATCCTGGGAAGCAGTGACTATGAAAAAATTTGGGAGGGTCGTGGTAGATAATCAACTAAATATGAGCTTCTAGTGTGATGCTGTGGCCAAAAACACTAATGCAATCCTGGGATGAATTAACAGGTGAATCTCGAGTAGGAATAGAGTTTTTTACCTCTGTATTTGGCTGCCCATAAATTTCTGCTGCCCATAATTCAAGAAGAATGTTAATAAATTGGAGAGGATTCAGAGAAGAGCCATAAGAATGATTAAAGGATTAGAAAACATGCCTTATAGTGATAGACTCAAGAAGCTTGATCTATTTAGCTAACAAAGAGAGAGTGACTCGGTTACAATCTTTAAGTACCTACATAGAGAACAAATATTTAATAGTGGGCTCTTCAGTCTAGCAAAGAAAGGTGTAACGTGGTCCAATGACTGGAAGTTGAAGCTGGAAATATGTTGTATATTTTTAACAGTGAAAGTAATTAGCCATTGGAACAATTCACCAAGAGTTGTGGTAGATTCTCCATCACTGACAACTTTTAAATCAAGCTTGGATATTTTTCTAAAAGATGCCCTAGGAACTATTTTGGGTAAATTCTTTGGCCTATGTTGCACAGGGAGTCAGACTAGATCAGTGATACTCAGACCTCAGTGGTTCAAGAGCCAAATTAGTGAACAGCATTATCCAAAAGAGTCACAGTAGTGTGAATTCACCGTTTCATTTACCTATAGTACTATATATTTTGTATAGATGTGTATTATTCTCACAGCAAATAAGTTAATAACTTACTCCAAGTTGATAACTTAATTGTTAATAATATAGTAAAAGCACCCTGATTGGTTAATAACTTAGATTGGTTAATAATTATGTGACACAGTGTTTTAATATTATGTGCTGGAAAGAGCCGCAGGAAACACATTACAAAGCCACTTGCAGCTCGCAATCCTCAGTCTATCACTGGACTAGGTGATCATAATTAAGGCTATGATTTAGTCATGGGTACTTTTAGTAAAAGTGATGGACAGATCACAGGCAATAAACAAAGTCATCTATCCATCACCGATCCGTGACTTTTACTAAAAATACCCCTAACTAAATCTTAGGTGCTGGGGTGGGTGGCACCCCGGGGCCCCGCCGCTGCCGCTCTGGGCGGGGGGCAGCATCCCGAGGCCCCACCGCCACTGCTGCGGCTCTGGGTGGAGGATTGCGGCCTGAGGCACCGCTGCTGCTTTTGGACTGCTGTTCTGGGGCAGTGCCCGGGACCAGCTGCCTGGTGCCGCCCGAGCAGCGGCTGGTGCAGCTGGCCCCGGGCTGCCCCAGCTGCTCAGGTGGCACTGGGGTCAGCCACACCAGCCACTGCAGAAGTCAGAGGTCCTGGAAAGTCATGGAATCTGTGACCTCTGTGAAAGATTCACAGCCTTACTCATAATCGCCCCTGTGAAGTGGAGTGCACTTTAGCAATCACTCCCTGGTAGAGCACATTACCCCATGGTAGACATGTCTG
This sequence comes from Chrysemys picta bellii, assembly GCF_011386835.1. NCBI lineage: Eukaryota > Metazoa > Chordata > Testudines > Emydidae > Chrysemys > Chrysemys picta. The sequence goes on from NC_088791.1 coordinate 312,540,658, forward strand.
AGTTTAGCGTTAGTCTGAAACAACAGCTTCTAGAGGCATGAACTGCCTCATTCATCAATGTGCTGGTGAGTCTGAAACATAAAGATGCAAATCCATGGCATGTTAGAAAATGAAAATTTGAAGGCATCAAAATACATATGGAGGCTATTGTATTACTCATTTTCATATTTAATTCAATAAAAACCTAAATTTAAAAGCTTCATGTGAAGTCACAGAATTTTGAGAATTTCCACTAGTGCTGCAGAATCTAGGGACTTTGTCACAGAATTTAGTTCCAGTTTGCTGCAGAATATCTGAGGACTTGATTATAAACTAATTGTAAGCTGCACTTCCTGAGATATCTTAAGAAGTATTAATTATCTCAGTAGATAAAAAGGTAGATGCTTATAAACTCAAATAACTATGGGGCATATACGGGCCTGGTCCTGAAAACACACACGAGTAACTTTAATCACATGCATTGGTGCCATTGATTTTACTGGAACTCCACACATGAATAAAATAGATACCTATGTTTGCAGGATCAAGCCTTTTATGTGAATAAGGAGCAACTTAAATGAACTGAGTAAAGTGCCCAAAAATGTAGAATTTGTATTACATTGGTTTTACAAAGACTATGAAAATAGATTATTTTCAATTTCAGTGAAGTTACTTGATTTTAAACATTCCCCTCCAGTGTTACAATCCAAATGGTGTGACTATTGGAGAACTAAAAAACAACGTGGACTGTTGGTACAAACACTTCTTATGTAGTAAGAGGGAGCACAGGGTGGTTTAGTAGATAGGACACTGGGAGTTGGGAAACCTGGGTCCTATATTTAGTTCTGCCACTGATCTGCTGGGTGTACCTTGTGCAAGTCACTTAATCTTTTTACCTCCATTTCTCCCTCAGCAAAATGGAAGTAATTAAACTTACCACATATATTCGTTCATTAGCCCATTCGTTTATAAGCCAACCCCCCAAGATGGTTAGGTAAATATAGCAAAAACGATATGACCATGTCATAAGCTGACCCTATATTTCAGGGATTGGCAAACTTTGGCTCCTGGTGTGTTAGGGTAAGCCTCTGGCGGGCTTGGACATTTTGTTTACCTGGAGCGTTCACAGGCATGGAGCCCCTCAGCTCCCAGTGGCCACAGTTTACCGTTCCTAGCCAGTGGGAGCTGTGGGAAGTGGCACACCACTTGGCTTGGAACGGCGAACCGCGACAACAGGGAACTGAGGGGCTCCATGCCTGCAGACACTCCAGGTAAACAAAATGACAGTGTATTAGATATTCAATTCAATGACTCCATACAGTTTAAAATCATCAAATTTTGGTATAGACCCGTTTGTAAGCCAACCCCCATTCTTGATGCATCATTTTTTTACCAAAAATATTCGGCTTATGAACAAGTATATGCAGTACTCTCCTTTGAAAAGCACTTTGAGATCTAAAGATATCAAAGAAAATAACCTAAATTCTTCCATAAAGAGTAGGTTGTTATGAACCAGTGATATTTTTCAGTTCATAAAACCCACTGAACATTTATACTGCTGATTTAAAGGCAGCACTGATGTATATCAAATTTCAAAGTTCTTCAGAAGTTTCAAGGAGTTAGACATATGTTGATGGGTACTTTAATATTTTATGCCCATGATTAATTTAAGAGATTAGTATAAGAGAAAATGAAATCTCTGTGATAGATCCATATTCAGAGCTCAATTCCCCCTTTTGTTTGGGGTGGGGAAAAGAGTAATTTTTTAAAAGCCCACTTTTGCATGCTATAAGAGTAGCACAAGTTTTACTGTGTGCTGCTCTGTTTAGGCATATCTGCACACATAATACCAAGACAGTCTATATGAAATTACTTGAAAGGTTGTAGAGCTCTTGTATGAAGTTTTCATTGTATGTGAGGGGAAATTACAAGCAGAATTCCCATTAACAATGAGAGGTTTAGTGCGTGTAACTTCCTGTGTACTATAGTAATCATTTAGTCATATGTATCTCTAGTTTATGGGATAAGCACAGATTGCATGTTGACTCAAACACATTTATTATATATTCATTGACAATAGTTACCACTGTGGGATTCATTGCTGTGAGATGCTAAGTCTCCTCGGCGTCCATTGACTTGAGTTGGAGGAGTTGCTGTTTTAAGCTATAAATCTATGAAAACTATGAAATAGAAGGAAGAACATAAAGACCATAAGAATGTCTGTACTGGTTCAGACCAATGGTCCGTCTAGCTCAGTAACCTGTCTTCTGACAGTAGCAAGTGACAGATGCTTCAGAGAGAATGAACAGAACAGGGCAGTTTTATCAGTGATCCATACCATCATCCAGTCCCAGCTTCTAGCAGTCAGAGGTTTAGGGACATCCAGAGTATGCAGTTGCATCCCTGACCATCTTGGCTAATAGCCACTGATGGACCTGTCCTCCATAAACTTATCTTTTTTAACAAAGTTATTCTTTTGGCCTTCACAGCATCCTCTGTCAATGAATTCGACAGGTTAACCGTGTGTTGTCTGAAAAAGTACTTCCTTATGTTAGTTTTAAACCCGTCACCTATTAATTTCATTGGTTAACCCCTAGTTCTTTTGTTATGTGAAGGGGTAAATAACACTTCCTTATTCACTTTCTCCACACCATTCATGATTTTATAGACCTCTATCACTTCCCCCCTCAGTTATCTCTTTTCCTAGCTAAACAGTCCCAGTTTTAATCTCTCCTCATAAGGAAGCTGTTCCATACCCCTAATCTTTTTTGTTGCCCTCCTCTGTACTTTTTCCAATTCTAAGATACCTTTTTTGATATGGGGCTACCAGAACTGCATGCAGTATTCAAGGTCTGAGCATACTAGGGATTTATATACTGGCATTACTATATTTTCTGTCTTATTTATCCCTTTCCTAACATTCGGTTAGCTTTTTTGACTGCTAGTCCACAGTGAGTCGATGTTTTCAGAGAACTGTCCACAATAACTCCAAGATCTCTTTCTTGAGTGGTAACAGCTAATTTGATCCCATCATTTTGTATATACAGTTGAGATTATTTTTTCCAATGTGCATTACTTTGTATTTATCAGCATTGAATTTCATCTGCCATTTTTCTTGTCTATTGACCCAGTTTGTGAGATCTTTTTGTAACTCTTCGCAGTCAGTTAACTCCAAAGCTATCTTGAGTAATTTTGTATCATCTGCAAACTTTCCCTTCTCACTGTTTAACACTTTTCTGAAGTAATTTATGAATATATTGAATAGCACTGGTGCCAGTACAGATTATTGGGAGACTCCGCTATTTACCTGTCTCCGATATGAAAACTGACCATTTATTCCTACCCTTTGTTTCCTATCTTTTAATCTGTTACTGTGAGGACCTTCCCTCTTATCCCATGGCTGGTTACTTTGCTTAAGAGCCTTTGGTGAGGGAGCTCTCTGAAAGTCCAAGCATACTGTACCCACTGGATCATCCTTGTTCACATGTTTGACCCCCTGACATTTTTTTAATAGAATGGTGAAGCATGATTTCCCTTTAGAAAACCTGTGTTGATTCTTCCCTACCATATCGTGTTCATCTATGTGTCTGAGTTGCCTACGGTTCAAACCAACAAATATATGATTAACCACATAAAGAAGGGTAGTCTTGCTTCATTAAAAGGCTCAGAAATCAATGATCAGGCTGGTTGAAAGGAAAGCGATAAGGGGTGTAAAACTATTCTGAGGATGTAAAACGTATGGTACACATAAAACAAAAAGTGATGGAAAAATTCATCTTCCATGACATCATCCTTTTGTGAATTTCTAATATGGACACTTTCAGAGGTAGGAGGGACTTATTGTAATGAATCCATGTATGCATAATATAGACATCATGGTCATAGACTGTTTTGAACACGTGGCAAAGGGGATAAAACTCGGTACCTTCATTTCCAAAACCATAGGCTTCTTCCATTTAACTAAAGTAAAAGCTAGCTGGACTAGCATTGGAGCTTTTATCCTTGTGGTTCAGCCACTGTAGGACAACTAAATCACAAATACTTGTGCACGGGTGACATTCAACCCAGCACAGGGCAGTGGTGTGCAGACAATATCCACAATGTTACATACCAAGGAGTAGAATGTAACACTGCAGATATTCTAATAAATGGATGAAAAGGTTGAAAGGTTCCTTAGTCAGCCAGCAGATGTAACACTACACTTAATGTTTGTTTAGGGAGAATGTAAGAATATGCAGGATTTGAATTATCTTGGGTGCCATACATTTATTTCTTAATGGTGGTTGGTCTTTTATGGTTTATATTTAAATAGTCTCTTATATCCATAGGTATTTGTGTGTGGCATTGTAATCCTATTATTCTATTTTGGCAAGTTGTTTCCCAATGATTACCACTGACATAAATTATCAAATCATAAGGATTTCCAGAGCTGGCACAATGGTAGGATAATCCGGACTAATCTATTTATACAGTGTCTGTAATCAAAATGATTGCAAAATGCCCCCCCCAAATCAATAGTTCAAAGCATTACAAAAATATCAAACATTCTGTACAATGGAATAATTATACTGTACTATACAAAAGCATCTTAAAAACACTAAGCTAAACTTGCTGTTCCTGAAAATAAGGGATTAATACTAGCTGTTGCAGGCACTGAGCAGGATTGATTCCCCATGCCGTTTGGCCAATGCTCCTTATTTTCAGCCTGCCACTGTTACTTCTCCTAGTTGTACTACTCCAGCATGTTGTCACAATGTAGCACAAGTAATCCTTGTAGAGTAAGATCAGTTCACTTAAATCATTTTCATGATGGTCCCAAATAAGAGATGAACCTAAGTATCCAGAGAGGAAATGCTAATGGAATTCCCAAACAAAAGTCTTTGGTAATTTGAAGGTTGCTGAAGGATTCTCCTCTTACCCAACTGGCTGTGAAAGGAGGTTGTAGCTGCACAACTGTAACACAAAGTTGGGGAATTCTCAGTTAAGGTTGTCACTGAATCTTCTCATTAACTTAATAAATGTAGATAAATAAACACCAAACTAAATCTTTAAAATGAAACTTTAACCCTGCATTTCTGGATGAGATTGACCCTCACTATTGCAAAGAGGAGCAAATTATATCTCCTTTTCAGAGCAAGGCGCCTACTGCAAATTGTGGAGCGGCTGGAAATTCAATCCCAAGAGATGGCAGGTGGTGGTCATACTAAGAGAAGGTGGCTTTAGTTTGTCTCGTGTTAGATAGGATCCTCACAGACAGAAGCTGCCATGGGGATGAACATTCTCCTGGCCATGCTCACTTCCTCTATGGTCATTGCCACCAACTTCTTCAAGCTGCAATGGCTCCCTGGGGAACCTGCCAAATGGAAGGTTGTAGTGGCTGTTTATCATTGCAGTCTCTCCCCACATACCGTTTGCCACCAACCGCCCTGCACCTTTGTGTATATTAACCGATAGGAGTTTTTTAATTTCTCAGTCTTTTGCTTTAATGTTAAAAGGTCAGTTCCTCAGATCCTTTGTCTAGCCACTTTCCATTAAACTGCCCTAAAGAGGCAGCTTTGTAAGAAAATTTCCTGGTGGGTGTAAAGTTCATGTAGCTAGCTCCACATTACCTGCTCCCCTCCCCTAGCTGTGCAGGGGTTGTGTCAGGAAAGAAGAGCCAAGTTGGGGTTGTGCTCCAGATCACATAGTACTGCAGCTGTCCCTATGAGCTTGCTGAAGTCAGCATAATTTAGCAAAGTCTTCAAGCGGCACTTAAATGACACCAAGGACCAGTGTGGCCCCCAGCAGCCCCAGGGTCAGGGGAATGGAATGGTGGCTGACAGCCACTTTCACCATCCCCTTCTCAGCTGCCCCAGCTGTGAGCTTGGCACAACTGAGTATTCAGCCCATAGTATATTGTACTACAGTCTTACATGGATTAGTGTTCAATGAATGTTTAGAACTCTGGGGCACATCTCACTAGAGTTCCTTTCCTCCGTGCTCAGAGGTGTCTACAGGAGACACCCAGTTCCCCATCTCTCTTACAATGAGTGCATCTTCAAAGGAGGCCATGCCAGTGACTCACAGGGTGATAATAGCGTCTCTCAGTGACACTTCAGTTCATGTAGTTAATGTAACCAGTATGGGAGTGGGAAAGAGACATGAGGATTCCATTGCGTGGGAGGCTGGGGCAGGCAAACAGGCCAGATTCCAAGAGCAGGAGCTAAAGAGAGACTAGAAATGTTAGTTCTTTTTTAGGGTGACCAGACAGCAAATGTGACAAATCGGGACAGGGGATGCGGGGTAATAGGAGCCTATATAAGAAAAAGACCCAAAAATTGGGACTGTCCCATAAAATCAGGACATCTGGTCACCCTATTCCTTTTAAAAATGAAAACTTAGATTAACACTGACATCTAAAGGGTTAAGTATCATGTAGCTGATTAAACATTTCACTCCTGCAGCTGCTCGCATTAAAGCCTGTCAGAGAGGGGAAAAAATCCCTTAATAAATATTTGTTTTACAATCTATTTTCTTCATCATTAGCCTATGTGCTAGTATTCAGACAGCAATGAGGATATGCTGTAAAGTCTGCAGTTTTAAAACTAAGCCATTTTTGAATTATAAGTATACAAAAGTCAGACACTTTTTAAAAAATGTGACTTTTTTGCATCTGATTCATTTCAAAACAGTTTGATGATTTTCCTTCAGAGTTGGCAGAAAACCCACAAAGACCTCTCCTGCAGCCTGAGAATAAACAGGTCAAAGCAGGTTTATTGTCAAGGTTATAAGTGGGGAGAGGAAAGACACGCTGACAATAGGGCTTACTTAGAGTAGAAGCCTGGCTTCAACCTGAACTACGGGCTTGATTTTGCTGTTGCTGTCACAGGCACCAATGCCAATCTTAGCGGAACTTTGATACTGGGACACCAATGTACAGAATGATTTTTCTTTTTTACCACATCAGTTCCTTTACCAGAAAATTCGTGAATTTCCCTTTTCCTTTTTTTAGGGATTTGTTTTAGAAGAAAATATTTATTTATTTTTCTTGCTCACTCTTGCAGTGCTTGATTTTTGCAGCAGTCAAATCATACACCTATGACTTTGCAGTTTGTTGCTGTAGGATTGATGAGTGTTACAGATTCAGCATTATGGGCCAGATCTGCACTCTAAAGTCAACGGGGTTACATAAGTGCAACTAAGAGCAAGATTTGGCTCAGTGTCCCAGCTGCAAGATCAAGTGGAAGGGGAGGTTGAGCTTAGGAGGAGGAGAACATTTGTTTGTCAGCAGAAATAACAAGGGAAACTGGGCAACTCAGGCTTTGTGCTTCTTCTCCACATACTCCAGCTGCAGCACTGGGGCAACACCTCTTTGATATTGTAGTCTGTGACCATGGCCCCCACTTTCCCTTGCTCTCTGAGGAATTTCCTTTGCTGGGGTGCCACATGGAAAGGGTTCTCTGAAGCTTTGGGGGCCACACCGGGGAAGGAACAGGCAACTGGGTGCTTTCTGCAATTGAGTCCTCTGCCGGTCACCCAGTTTCTGCAAAATAAATCCAGGATGGCTGTATAACTCCTATTTGGATTTCTTTTCAGAAACTGAGAAATCTGCAGGGGATAGTATTGCAGAAAGCAGCCAGTGGCCTGTTCCACCTCCTGGCCAGAGCTTTCTTAACTCTCGCTGAGTCTCTCCCATGTCTGCAGTATTCTTTTAAGTAATCAAAAACTAGCAAGAGTTCTGTAACATATTTCCTGCTGTTGTCAAGGCTTGTTTTGGTTAAAGTGCCTTTGGATGAATTTTGCACCACCTACTGGCAAAGAATCTTAGTTTCCCCATGTCAAAGAAACACTATCCTGTTCAAAATTTTTCATTGAGATGAAATGTGTCATTAAAAAGATCTAAATCAACCATCATTATTAAAAAAAAAAAGTAACTACCACTATGTGACAATATTCAGCTCCCTGTCTCCACCTTGTTAACAAGTTTGAAATGGTTTTGAGTGATAGCAATACGTGATAGATCCTGTAAATGTCATGTTAATACAAAAAGATTGTCATGAATTACGTTTGTGTGGAGGTGAATATTATTGCTTTCTGCTTTCAGGCAGAACGCTGGGATAATCTGTGGGCGGTAGGTGCTCAAAAATCTGCATATTGTCCATATTTCAGTATTGTTGTTTTTTTAAGTGCCCTGAAGTCTGCTAGTCACTTTGCAATCAGGCCAGAAATGTCTTGTCTTAAATAAACACAGAATATAAGAAGTTCTAAGCAAACTTCCTAGGTTTAGAATCTGTAATTGCACATTGCCTGTTACACAGTATACTTTTTATTCACTTTTCAATAAATAACTTTGTCACAATTTTATGTTCTGCATCACTGAAATCCTACCTAGAAATCTCAGCTATCTTATGATGAATGTTAAAATCCATTTTATAGTTTGTAATTCAAGGTGTGTGGGGTTTTTTTTTTTATTGTCCTAAAACAGAAAGTACAATCAACATGCTTTGCTAGTTTCACTCTACCTAGTACGGAGAGGCATAAATTACACCAACCTGTGCCAGCATGGAGCCTGTGCTGGGGGGAGGGGGGGACAAGAGGAGGGATTCACCTGTTTGTTACTGCTTCCTGTTTACTCACAAGGTTTCTGGCAGGGTGGAGCAGCAGCAGGGCCGGTGCAACCCATTAGGCGGTCGCCTATGGCACTAGCATTTGGGGGGCGGCATTTTGGGTCCTTCAGCAGCGACCATGGCGACCGGATCTTCGGCCGCCCCGGTTGTCGTCGGCATTTAGGCGGAGGGAGCTGGGGCAGGGGGGCGTGGGGAGGGCTGCCTGCAGCAAGTGGGGGGGGGGGGGCGCGGCACGCAGGGGAACTGCTCCCCACCCCAGCTCACCTCTGATCCGCCTCCTCTCCTGAGCACGCCGCCCCGCTCTGCTTCTCTGCCTCCCAGGCTTGCGGCACCAAACAGCTGATTGGCACCACAAGCCTGGGAGGTGGGAGAAGTGGAGCAGAGGAGAAGTAGGGCAGAGAGCTGCCACAGGGCTCGGGAGAGGTGCGGGGGGCGCAAGGTGGAAGTTTCACCTAGGGCGCGAAACATCCTTGCACCCTCCCTGAGCAGCAGTAACTTGTGGTCAAAACTCCTGGTATCATTCTGGGAAACAATACTTAAGGGTTGTGCTGAAACAATGTATTTTCAACTACTCTGGTTGTGCTCTGTCCACATCCAGCCAACTTTGGGGATGGCGTAGGCCCATAGTGAATGCAAGCATAGTTGAAAGGCTAAAATCATTGCCTAGAGTTTGCAGCAAGTGCTGGTGATCACATTTAAATAAATATTTCCTTCTTTTGCCTCTTTGAAAATCTACCCTTTGCCTGCAGAACAATGACTAGTTTCCCACAGAAATAAGAGGTTAGGGACCAGATTCTCAGCTGTGCTCCATGCTGATCCCAAGTGCTGCAAAAGGAGAGGACGCTGGCTGCATCCCCCCCCCCCCCTTAGCTGGAAATTGCCCTGGTGTGCAGGACTTCCCAGCAAGCACAGAGCCAGTAGCTGGCTCCTAAGTCTTTGATCCAAGGTGTGTGTCAAGGACTAGGAGAGCCTGCCAGGGTCTGCATATAACTATGCTCAGCTGGCAGAAGGGTCTCTTGGAGACCATTGTTAGCTGGCCTAGATAATAGCAGCCCCTAGGCTGCTCTAACCAGACTGGGTGTTGCAGAGGGAATCCGAGCGTGGTAACTGGTTTTCTGAAGTCAGTTCCTCTCTGCTTCACTGATCATAAACTCAGTGTGTCTGCTTGATCAGATAAGAATATCTGTGTCAATTTTAAACTCTTCATTCCTTTGTGTGAAAGATAAAATAAGAAATTGCTGCTTCTGTTTCTGGCTCTCACCAATACACTGATCAAGCCAAAGACTATTAATTTTCTTCTTTAGACTTGATTCCTGTGGGTCCCAATCCAGCATTCCTTGTGCATCCAATATTCCCTGTACCTATAATGGGATTTTTCACTGAGCAAGTAATGAGGGCTTGCGCGGACATATACCTGTGCTCATGGAGCTGTATACTTAAGAATCTCACCTGCTTCTCCAAGCCCAACACAAAGCCTTCTCCTGCAAAGTACTTAGGACTAGCTTTTAAAGTTACTTAGGTGTCTGTCTACCATTTATTTCAATGGGACCTAGGCGCTTACATATCTTTAAAAATCTGACTCTTAGTGCCTCCAGAAAGGTGCTGAGAGCCCTCAGTTCTTCTTGAGAATTTAGTTAAAGTCAGTGGGAGGTGCTGAGGACCTTAAGGGATCAGGCTTTAAGCAGTTTGGTGGATCTGATCTAGTGTCTCGGCCCACCTGTTTTTTGTTTTAAGTCAATTATTAATATCACTTATTATATTCATTTGTTCTATGACTATCCCTGTCTCAAGGCACTTGTTCATGGAGTTTGGAGATTTTTCATTAATTACAATATTAAAGCCTTGTGCCTGGAATTCTAGTAGCATTGTTTTTGATACTGTAATTGAGTAGATATTTGTTTTTCCAAATAACCTTTTATTTTTCAGGTTTTTAAAAACTTAGTACAAGACTGAACTACAGCACACAGTATTTGTTTCATCATTAATTTTTTTAAAAGATTAAATCGATTACCATTTTAAATATATACCAATACAAAGTTAGATTTTTTTTAAAAATTCTGCTGCATGTAATCTAACACTAAAAAAAAGTAAGATTTTTTTTTTTATGGATTACTTGGAAATCTATTTAGCAATGTCCATTTCACATGCTATTAATTCTTCATATTAATCTTAGCTCGTGATCCAGTGCAAGTGTTGTACTACACTTGGGAAATTGCATGGTATTATGTGTGAGATTGTCTAAAAATAGGGATTGTATAAACCCACTTAGTGTTCAAGTACAGAAGCCTTATGGCTGAAGTGTTATCACAGCAAACACCCTTTTCACTTCCATGTACTCAGCTTTATCTTTTTAGAGGTTTAAATATAGTATTTCATAAAATCCCATAATAATTGAGTTATGATCCTGCAAACTTCTGCTCGTTTGGAGATTCAAAGGTACAACTTGCATAGGGTGAAATCCGCTGCACCTACATAGAGCATAAACATTCGGGCTCTGTGTAGCTGGAGTGTGGAGGATTTAGGGAGGTGAAATCCAGCCAACAACTCAGCACCAATGAGCAAGACTACTGCATGGCCCCTACATCAGCCCCTACAGTTGCTACTTCAGTTTATGGGCTGGAACAGTACCTGTAGCACCTCTGTGTAGGATGACCAGCTAGGGGAGGTGGTATCTGTGGGCAAGATAAGCACACAGTTTCCTGGCCCCTCCCCACCTAGGCGCTGGACCTGCTGGCCACTTCCGGGGTGCAGCACGGTGCCAGGGCAGGCAGGCAGCCTGCCTTTGCCCTGCTGTGCCACTGACCAGGAGCTGCCCGAGGTAAGCCCGCGCCCCAACCTCAAGCCCCAACCCCCTGCTCCAGCCCTGATCTCCCCAAACCCAGAGCCCCCCTTGGCACCCCAAACCCCTCACCCCCAACCCAGAGCCCTCACCCCCTCCTGCACCCCAACCCCTGCCTCAACCTGCAGCCCCCTCCCGCACTCTGAATCTCTCTGCCCCAACCTGGAGCCCCCTCTGGCACCCCAAACCCCTCATCCCCAGCCCCACCCCAAAGCCTGCACCCCCAGCTGGAGCCCTCACCCCCTTCCACACCCCAACCCCCTTGCCCCAGCCCAGTGAAAGTGAGTGAGTGAGGGTGGGGCAAAGCAAGCCACCAAGGGAGGGGATATGTAGTGAGTGGGGGCGGGACCTCGAGATGGGGGCGGGGCCTTGGGGAAGGGGCGGTGCTAAGGTGTTCAGTTTTTGTTAGAAAGAAAACTAAGAAAGTTGGCAACCCTGCCTCTGTGTGAGTTGCATGGTGTTGGGGCCACTGGATCCACATTTATGGCCCCTGCCTTGGACTGTGGCCATCTGTAACAAGCTGTTCAGGGCCACCATGGAGACCTTTTCAGTGGCATATAGGGCATTTATAGCCATCTGTGTAAGCTGCTATAGGGCTACTTTGCCTGCAGTCCCTCCATGCTGCTTCAGTGATAGGCTTGTGCTACAGACCGCCCTCTGTGCCAGAGCGGAATTTTACCAGCAAGGGCTACCCAGGGTTTATCAGATCCATATATATATATATATATATAATGAATATGGATCTGATAATTTTATATATTTTTTTCTTTAAATAAAAAAGAAATTTTAGAACTGTTAAATTCATTTGGGGAAAAACTGGGAGCAGACAAATCTAGATATATCTCATAGACAAGATACAGACATACATAAATATATATTCTGTATGGATGTATGAAAAGTGGTGGATTCAATTCTTTCATCTGCCTTTCATTACTGTATTTTTCATATTTCATCTGCTTCCCTTTTCATCTTCTCTCTATTTCTGCAGAGTGTGCACATTACAATATGTTCTCAGCATTTGTAGGTCTAGTGTTAAATGGTGTTGAGATATGGAGACAGCTGATAATTCTCACAAGCTCCTTGAGAAGCCAGTCAGAAATAGTTCACATACAAGGGCTGACAGGCAAATCTCGGAGGCAGCTATCATTGATCATGGCTAATGCTGTGAAGTCTAGCATTCTCTTATCTATCTGTCCTCATAAGTAGCTCATAGTGTGTCAGTAGTAGCAAAGCGCATGCTGGGAATGGGAGCTGCATCTTTGTTGGAACATTTAAAGTAAAACACACAAACTCCCTCTTTCTCCTTTTAAAACCCATTTCTTACAGCAGCCCTTCCTGTCTTCCTATTATTTTTAATCCCAACAGTTTTCCTGATAAGTTGTTTCTGTTCTAGTCTTGCTTGTCTTTTCCTATTTAGGGTCTGATCCTGAGAAGTGCTGAGCTCCTCTTCCCAGTGCGGCACTCATCACATTGCAGGACTGGGCTCTTAGATTATAAGCTTTTGGAGACAGGAAATGGCTCTTCTTCCTCGAGTGCTGTCCCTGTGGGTGCTCCACTCTAGGTGACAGTGCATCCCGGTGCCATTGATCGGAGATCTTCGGTAGCAGTGCCTGGTTGGGCCACACGTGCGCAGCTGCTGTCTCACAGCATCATTGGAGTTCAGACTGTGCACTGTCCAACCCCCTCAGTTCCTTCTCAACTGTCCTCGGCTGAAGATGGAGCTTGGCGCAGCTCTGTAGCTTCTTCCCCTATTGACAGAAAAATTAGATACAATTAACCCAGTTTTACCCTTCCCTTTAGATAAGTTAGTTAATAGTTTAAAAAAATAAAAACTTTCCCCCCACATGTTCTTCAAGTTCTCTGCTCCTGGTGGAGCAAAAACTCTGCTATGTAATTTTTGGTCCACTGTGATCTCTCCTTTTTTTTATTTCAACATGCCAGGCTCTCCTGGCTTTAAAAGATGCAGCTCCTGCAAAGAGGCCATGCTGCGCTCCGACAGACATTCACTCTGTTTAAGTTGGCTCAGAGAGACGCACATTCCAGCCAAGTGCGCCCACTGTAACAACTTAAAGGCAAGGGCCTGGTGCAACTGAAACCTGCGCCTGAAAATTATCCTTATGGAGAAATCTCTCCAACCCGGATCGGAGAAGGATGTATCTAAACCTTCTCCCAAGAGTTCTCCATCCTGGTCGGAACCAACCAAGAGCATGGCTCCATCCTCTCAGGAGAAGAGGAAGTGAGCCTCGACCTCCCCACACAGGGAACTGAATAAAAAGAAACGGTCCTCTGCGAAGTCGCTACCAGCAGTGCCAACAGCCCCGAGAGTCAGCACCAATGACTCTCCTGGCACCTCCGGCACTGGGCACACCGCCTACAAGACAAAGGAGTTGAGACATCAGACTACCCATGTCTCCGCCTCAGCGCCGATGGCACCACCATCCTCATCGGAACCGGCGCTGACCACACAGCTACCTCCAGTGCCGACACAACCCTCGGTACCACCACTGACACACTATCTGGCACCGGCAGATGGCACCACTGTGGGGCCACCAGCACCCACTGTAGTGATATACAAGATGCCTAAACCGTCGGCACCCAATTGCAAGTCTTCGGTGCTGCACCCACTGGCACAGCAACAATTCTTAACTCGGAAAGACATCTCTGTGGCACCGGTGCCAGAATCACCATTACTCGGCACCAAGGGTTCCATTTTAACCCAACCAACTTAACCCACAGCACATTCAGTGTTCATAGATAGCGATAATGATGACCAAGAGGAGGGAGTGTTTTCACCACCACATTCTCCTACACCTTCACAAAAACTCATCAATGGGGTTTTATGACACGAAGAACAACCGTGATGGCCATGCTATGATCCTCCATGGATGGGCCCCCACATGCCATATCTAATGCAGTGGCCACCATGGAACCCATGGGCAGCTTATAAGGCCCACCAGGCCTGCACTTCCTCACCAGGCAGGGCACGACTTCAGTCCCCACCGGTATCCCCTGTGCCAACTACATCCATGGCCAGAGAGGACCTGCTGGAGGAGCCAGAGGAAGAGAACCTCTGAGACGGTGTCACCAGAAGACCACTCTTCCTCGTCCCCGGATGAAGCCATCATGCCATCTTTACCCACTCTGGCTGACGACTTCAAACAGTTTCAGGAGCTGTTCAAACGAATAGCAATCAGCCAGGACATTCCATTAGAGGAGGTTCGAGAGAACCAACACAAGCTCCTGAAAATTCTGCAACCCTCTTCGGCATCAAAAATTACGCTTCCTATAAATGACGCCATCCTAGAACCTGCTGAAAATATATGGCAGACCCTGGCTACCGCTCCACCAATGTGCAAGAGGGCAGATTGCAAATACTATGTCCCAGCCAAGGGCATGGACTTCCTATTTGCCCACCCACAACCTAATTCCCTGGTGGTGGAAGCAACAAACTACAGGGCAAAGCAGCCTCAACCACACCACAAGATACGGACCACAAGCGCCTAGACCTCCTAGGCTGCAAGGTATATACATCGTCCACACTACAATTCAGAATAGCCAACTACAGCGCCCTCCTTGTCAAGTAAGATTTTGACAACTATGGCAAACTCTTTGACTTTACCACAGCTATACCAAAGGACAGGAGAGCCCAATTCAAATTGGTCCTGATAGAGGGACAGCTGGTCACCAGAACAGCCCTACAAGCTTTCCTGGATGTGGCCGATACTACAGTCCACACTTCGGCTATCGCAGTAGTGATGCACAGAGCCTTTTGGCTGTCATCATCCAGCATCAAGAAGGAGCTCCAAATAAAGGTAGAGGACCTGCCCTTCGACAAAGAAGTCTGTTTTTGCTGAAAACAATTGTCCTGCATACAATGAAGGACTCCTGAGCTACCCAGCATACCCTGGGCATATACACTCCGCCCCCGAAAAGAAAGTGGTATCAGCCATACCAGAGACCCAGGGCACCGCAATACAGCTGCCCGCTATCCAGACCATATGAGGCGGGAAGAAATGGCAGTAGACCACCCGGCACAGACAGAACCAAACAGACCAGTCCACGTCCCAACCATTGGGAAACAAACCACAATTTTGAAGGCTTGATTGAGGGTCTGAATGACCACCCCTTAACACCAGTACTTACCTGCCCATTTGGCCACCACCTCCATCATTTCCACCGCACCGGGCAGCAAATCACGCAAGACCGCTGGGATCTGGAGATAGTGTATTTGGGTTACTCCATCCCTTTTACTCCCTGACCACCTACTCTACCCCCTTCCCTGGCCCTCTTCAGGGACCTTTCTCACAAGCACCTACTATGGCTCGAAGTAAATCCTCTTCTTCAGCGAGGTGCCATAAGGGAGGGATAGCTCAGTTGTTTGAGCATTGGCCTGCTAAACCTAGGGTTGTGAGTTCAATCCTTGAGGGGGCCATTTAGGGATCTGGGGCAAAAATCTGTCTTGGGATTGGTCCTGCTTTGAGCAGGGGGTTGGACTAGATGACCTCCTGAGGTCCCTTCTAACCCTGGTATTCTATGATTCTATAAAACCAGTACCAACACAATAAAGAAGGAAGGGATTCTATTCCCACTCTTTCCTAAGCCAGAGGAAAAGCAGTGGATGGCGACCAATACTAGACCTACGAAGACTCAACAAATTTGTACGCTCCCAAAAATTCAAGATGGTCACATAGGGCACAATAATCCCAGCACTGGAACTGGGGGACTGGTTCTCAGCCCTTGGCCTACAAGACACATATTTCCACATCTTAATACATCTGGCACACAGAAGATTCCTCCGATTCACAGTGGGACACGAACATTTCCACTCCCGTTTGGTCTCTCCACTGCACCGAGGGTGTTCTCCAAAAACCTGGCAGTAGACTCAGCTCATGTATGCAAACAAGGGATCATATTTTTCCCATACCTGGACAACTACCTCATCAAAGGTCGTTCATACAAGGAGACAGAAACAATCACAAGATTCACCATCAACCTCTTCCAGAGACTAGGGCTGCAAATAAATTTTCAAAAATCCACTTTTCTACCCACAGAACAACTAAAATTCATCAGGTCCTATCTAAACTCAACTCAGGCCAGAGGCCCACTACCTCACACCAGATTCCTGACCATCAATATCTTAGACACTGTGTCCATCTGCCCAAGAATTGAGGCATGAACATGCCTACAATTACTGGGTCACATGGCCACCACCACGTTTGTGGTGAGATACGCCAGACTACATATGAGGTGCTCCAGACCCACCGGGCACAGACTCAACATGATGATGGTAACACCACCCACCATGGTACTAACATCATTACAATGATGGACAAAAAGAGATGTCCCCTTTCACCACAGACTTCCCTCCATCCTGATCACGACAGATGCCTCCCTACTGGGCTGGGGAGCACACCTAGACCACCACATGATACAAAGAAGGTGGTCAACAGCGGAATCACACCTACACATAAACCTTCTAGAGCTCAGGGCAGTACGGAATGCCTGCCTTCACTTCCTACCGCTCATAAGAAACAAATCAATCCGAATAATGACAGACAATATCGCATGCATGTTTTACATCAACAGACAAGGCGGGGCCTGATTGCGATCCCTATGCATGGAAACGATGAAACTATGGAACTGGGCATCCAGCATCATATCAACATCTCCGCTTCATACCTACTGGGATGTCAGAATACTACAGCTGATACACTAAGCAGATGATTTTCACAGGAACACGAATGGGAACTGAACTCGACGGTCGCACAACAAATACTCCATCTATGGGGATTCTTGTCTATCGACCTATTTGCCACAACACAACTGCAAATGCCCTCTCTTTTGCTCCAGAGCAGGGCTTTCCTGATTCGGTGGGACAAGACATTTATGTATGCATTCCCACTGATCCCACTAATACAGAGTCCTATGCAAGGTCAGGGACGACATTATCTTAAGCGCCCCAGCATGGCCCAGGCAGACCTGGTACTCTTATCTGCTGCGCATGTCAGTCTGTCCACCACAAACTCTCCCGATGAGATCGGACTTCCTATCCCAAGACAATGGTCAGATCCTCCATCCACAGCTGCAGAAGCTCCATCTGAAAGCGTGGCTCCTCCACAGTTCCAAGTTAACCTGTTTGGAACACGGTCAAACATGTATTAATAAACAGCAGACAGGACTCCACGCTCAATACTTACCTTCAAAAGTGGAAGCATTTATCCGTACGGTGCCAGCATAAAGGGCTCACTCCCTGCACTATGCCTCTTTCTATAATGCTGACAGAGCTCAAGAACTTGGGGCTATCATTCAGCTCTATCAAAGTACATCTTGCAGCAGTTAATGCTTTCCATGAGAAAACTGAAGGATTCTCGGCGTTTACACATCGAACCACCAAACGCTTCCTTCAGGACCTTTACCTTGAAGTACACCCTCCCATGCGGGATCTGAACCTAGTCCTCCGGGGACTCATAAGGCTTCCCTTTGAACCCCTAGCTACCTGCTTTTTACTACACATGTCAATGAAGGTAGCATTCCTAGTTCCCATCACATCGGCTAGAAGGGTGAGTGAAATAAATGCACCGATGGCCAATCCTCCCTATACAGTCTTCTTTAAGGATAAGGTCACGATGTGACCTCACCCTAAATTCCTC
This sequence comes from Chrysemys picta bellii, assembly GCF_011386835.1. Lineage (NCBI taxonomy): Eukaryota > Metazoa > Chordata > Testudines > Emydidae > Chrysemys > Chrysemys picta. The sequence continues at coordinate 312,558,732 of NC_088791.1, forward strand.
CCGAAGGTGGCATCCAATTTTCACATCAACCAGCTGATACACCTCCCTACGTTCTACCCTAAACCCCACAAAACCCCACAGGAGGCTGCATTACACACCCTTGATGATAGAAGAGCAATAGCATTCTATTTAGATAGAACAAAACTATTTAGTAAATCCCCTAGACTCTTTGTCTCCACAACCGAATGATCCAACGGTGCCGCTATATCCAAGCAGTGACTTTCCAAGTGGATATCGGATTGTATTCAATCATGCTACCAAATCCAGAACATAAAACCCCCTACTGGTGTCCAGTCACATTCTACTCGAGCCACATCAACAAACGTGGCATTCCTGCACAGGGCCGGCTCTGGCTTTTTTTTTTGCCACCCCAGGCAAAAAAGCCTCCTGCCGCTCCCCGTCCCCCAGCGGGGAGCGCAGCAGAGGATGGCGCCGAGCCCAGCCGCAGCCCCGCTCTCCCCGGCCGGCCGGAGCACCGGGAGGAGGGCGGAGAGCCTGGCCATGGCCCCGCTCTCCCCAGCCGGCCAGAGCGCCGGGGGGAGGGTGGCGAGCCCAGCTGCGGCCCTGCGCTTCCCGACCGGCCGGAGTGCCGGGGGAGGGCGGTAAGCCCGGCCGCGGCCCCGCTCTCCCTGGGTGAGTGCCGCCCCCCTCCAGGTGCCGCCCCAAGCACATGCTTGGAGGGCTGGTGCCTGGAGCCGGCCCTCTTCATGCACAATGTACCCGTTCTGGATATTTGCAAAGCCGCCACATGGGTGTCAGATCATACCTTTGCCAAGCACTATGCCATTACACAGGACGCTAGGGCGGATGCCATAGTAGGCCTTCCTGTCCTCTGCGCTGCTACCATGCACATAACTCCAAAGTCGCCCCAACCATAGTGGGTACTGCGTGAGTGGAGCACCCACAGGGACAGCACTCGAAGGAGAAGAGAAGGTTATTCACCTTATGCAGTAACTAAGGTTCTTCGAGATGTGTGTCCATGTGGGTGCTCCACTACTCACCCTCCTCCTCTCTACTTTGGAGATCAAAAAAGAGTAATCTATGGTAGAGAAGGAACTGAAAGAGTTGGGCCGTGCGCGCACTGAACAGACTTCAATAATGCCTAGTGTGACCAGACAGCAAGTGTGAAAAATCGGGACAGGGGCTGGGGGGTAATAGGAGCCTATATAAGAAAAATGCCATAAAATCGGGATATCTGGTCACCCTAATAATGCCGCAAGACAGCAGCTGTGCATGAGTGGCTCAACCAGGCACTGTTCCCGAAGATTTCTGATCAATGGCTCTGGGACGCCATGTCACCTAGAATGGAGCACCCACAGGGGGACACATCTCGAAGAACCTCAGTTACTGCACAAGGTGAGTAACCAACTCTTATCCTAACGACCTTCTCTTATTTTGCTCCTCGTACTCACATATTGCTCACTTCAATGGGAGAACTCATATGAACAGAATTCGTCCCTATGTTTGTAAAGTGCCACGTAAGGGAGTTTTATTATTAATAATAAAATGCATTAAACGTTTGTTATCAGCTGATATAAGATAAAGAAGCTGTAGAGACATGTTGAGCAGATATCTGTAGAAACAATGATCCTCAAAAAAAAAAAAAAAAAGAATTTGAAATGTCTTCAGTCAGCCAGTAGCAGTTGCAGATTTTGCTTGTTTCATCCTAATGAATGTGTCTATGAAAACTATCCCACCAACTTGTATGTGTCAGAAATTGGATTTGGCTTCTCACTGTGTTTTGATACATTCATGAGGAAGGAAATGAACACCAAGATTGATAAGTTAGAAAATCACCTGATCCAGGTAAGAAACTGTTTGTTAAGGTTGTGCTGGTACTATGTATTTCACTTTCTTACTCTTTTATGTCCAGTATTGCAGGATGTATCATATGATGTGCAAGACAAACTACTGTTCTTAGCCCTCATGGTGGCCTTCAGGAAGCCATTTCCATTTTGTTTAGCATTTGATTAACTGTATTATTTTATATGTGTGCTTAGCTGCCAAGGCAGTTAGCACTTTTTGTACTAATTTCTACAGTGGTATTATATTTGTACAATATGGTGAATTAGAGACACAACAGTAACACAGAATGTTTGTTCTTTTGTGTATGACTCAAAACATTGCTTTAGCACAGAGTTTTGGCATTTGGTTTCCTGTTTTTTTTCCCTGTTTATTTCAATGACAATATCCACTGCAGGGTTTTTTAATGCATAAACAGGACAAGTGTTTGTGAACGTATACTACTCCTGGGGGCATTCTGTGCCAAAAAATTAAAAATTCCCCACAGAATATTTTAAAATTCTGCAAATTTTGTCAAAATAACACTACATAATCATGCCACTTTCAATAATTTTGGTTATTTATTTCAAAATACCTGTCAGTAAGTATGTCTATAACAATACGGACACACAGAAAAATTCCCCCAGGAGTAGAGAGTTAAAGAAACACCTATGACAACCCACTTCCCATTTCTTTGCCCCCTTCCCCTCCCCAGCAACACTCTTTCTCCCCCCCCCCCCCCCGAGCCCCACCACAGGCCCCCGCAGCCAATACACCCAAACCTCCTCTTCCCCAGATCCCAGCCACGGGACCCTCCCAGCCCAGATACCCACACCCTTCTTCCCAGAGCCCAGCTGTGGGCCCCCCCCCGCCCAAACACCTGCCACTTCCCCCTGCAGAGCCCGGGGATCCAGAGGGAGAAACAGTCTGATGCTCGGTATCAGGCTTGCATGGAGTTTCTTGTGCGCTGCCCTCTCCTTCCCTCAGAGCATGTTGGGAACTGCAGCTGCCAGAAACCCTCTAGCTCCCTCTCCCTCCCCCCAGCAGTGTCTTCTATGTGCGAGCTGGGCTTTGCCTGGTCCAGTGGCCCTGAGTGGCAGCTAGCAGCATTGCAGTCCATTACTGTGGGGGAACGGAAGTTTTATGCGCACATTCATTTCTTTAAAAAAAACTAAGGAGTACTTGTGGCACCTTAGAGACTAACAAATTTATTTGAGCACAAGCTTTCGTGGGCTACAGCCCACTTCTATGCATCCGAAAAAGTGGGCTGTAGCCCACGAAAGCTTGTGCTCAAATAAATTTGTTAGTCTCTAAGGTGCCACAAGTACTCCTGTTCTTTTTGCGGATACAGACTAACACAGCTGCTACTCTGAAACCTGTCATTAATTTCTTCAAAATTCTGCATTGTGCAGTGGTGCAGAATTCCCCCGGGAGTATACTTTCTGCTCCCTCTGAGGGGACAGAGCCTGCCCCACTCCTGCCTCTTCAGAAATGCCCTGAAGCCCTGCCCCTCCACACTGAGCGTGCCGCAATAGCAAGTGAGAGGGACAGAGTGTCTGTGTCTGTCTCTCTCTCTCTCATACACATGACTACCTATCCCCCCGCAGTGCTGATTTATGTTTCTACTGGTTGCTCCGGGTGCTCGAACTGACCTGCCCGTGCTGCCAGGGAGGGGCATGTGACAGCTCTTGTAGTTTCCCTTTGCTTTCCCATCAGAAGTCATTCTTCTGCGGGGAAGCAAAGAAATCTGCGGGGGGACATGAATTTTGCCCACGTTTAGTGATGCAGAATTCTCCCAGGAGTAATAATATGCACCATTGGAAGTTGGCACATATTTCATTATGTAAAGAGTTAATATCTTGCCAAGTAATATCTCTATATTCAGAGTGAGATCAGATATGTTGCAACAGCTGCTTATTTAAAATTGTGTTCATCTGTTTTAAAATTGTTGTAGAAGTCAATGGTGAAATTCTCCAGTAAGAGTTCGATGGATTGCTCAACTCTATTATTGTTGTAAGGGGAATGAGCGGTAATTCTATTACATTAGAACAAAAATACCATTTGAGGTACAGTGATATAACTGTAAATTAGTGATACTGGCATAGTGTATGTTTGTAGCTGTTATATTATTTGAGGTGCAGAATAACTGTTTGCTATTCTTAGGATCGAAGTCTTAAATGAGAAAATCTGTAACATCTTACTTTCTGGCCATTTTCTTTCTTGGTGAAATAGGGAATAAGTGTAACTTACATTTAGGTATCAAATTCCAAGACCTACCATTCACTTCCATTCCCTGACCTTTCTGTAGGATTCTCATTGCTTCCAGTGGTTTATATAGAGCCACCATGAGTGGAACTATGTATGCTTTTGTTACAACACCAAAGTAATGAGTTTCTGAACTTCAAAGGTTCTGCTGCATTCCTGGTTCAGCTGAAAACACTCATTGATTTAATTGGTGCACAAGGAATGTGGGGTCTGGCCCCGCATGTTATGGTTCTCTTTTACATTGTGAGAAAATCGTGGCTAAGTAACATGTACAGTACAGGATGGCATATCCACAGAATCATAGATATTAGAGACCGAAAATATGTTGTCCCATCTCCTTAAACAGGATCTTAGAGTTATATTCACATCTTTTATTTACAGGATAAAAAAATCACCCCATTTTGTACTTTGCTTCACAAGAAAATGTGATGACCTAGGTAGATGCAGTAACTTCTCCATACTGAATTTTGAAAATGGTATTTGTTCACCTGCTAACTGGGACGCTGCCATTAGTTCAGTCAGATTTCCTGCTTACACATGGTGCTGAAATGTGTTGTCTACATTCACATTCTGAAATGATAGCCAGACCATTTTATCACTAATCTAATTACCAGTGACTCATTTTACTTACTTCTAGTTGAAAGAGAATTTCTGCATTCTTGCATAAGTTATTGTTTATCCAGCTTCTTACGGATGGATTCAGATTATTCTTTTCCTGCCTTGAGGATGAGCTGAACGTAATCCAATATTGTAAATGAGAAGCAGGTGTCCAGATGTTTAGAAATTACCAAATAAAATTGATCTGTGCACATTTTCTTATAACATTGTTTGCCAAAAATAGTTCATAGCTCAAAGATTTTTTTGCCAAAAATTTGACCTACCTTAAATTGTTATAATTAAGACTAGGTTTACCATGGATGTGATTTCAGGAAAACAAATGAACAAAACAATCCACCTTTTACCAATTTTTTTAGTATCACACTCCATTTGGAGGAGGCTAAGTTCCACGTGTTCTTGTTGTTTGTTTATGTTAGGGAGGTATCTGGTTGTGACTCCAGAGATAGAATTTTTTCTAAAATGGGTATAAAGTCCCGATTTTCTTTAAAAGAAGATCCTTTGGGGTGCAAGTTTACACTTTTATGCCCTTTGAATTTCTAATGGAGTTTTTGTTGGGTTTCTTTACATAAGTCTTTTAAAATGGGCTCCAGTAGAAATTTTTCTTTGACAAGGGAGTCCTACTTTTCATTGGTGAATGATTTCTTTTAAAAACCATTGTCTGTCTACAAAACATTGGGAGAGAGGTAGGTCCTGAATATATCTGGTGCAATGTGGAGTTTTTTTAAAATAAAACATTTTGGATTTAGGTTTGTGGTGCATCATGTATGGTAGTTGTAGTAGTGGTCATTTACTTGCTTTTGTGGTTTTGTGTTCGGTATGTTGTATGTGTAGCTACCCTAACTGCTTCACAACAAAGGTATTTTTGTGTGTATTAATTACATGAGTGGCTAGCAGCCCCAACTGAGATCAGGGCCCCATTGTGCTAAGAATTGTACAAACACATAGCAAGAGACAACCCCTACCCCAAAACATTAGTAATCTAAATAGACAAAAGAGAAAGGAAGTATTAGTATCTCCACTATACAGATGAGAAGCTAAGGGAAACACAGGGTATGTGCATCAGGAACCAAGGCATGAGCGGTCGGATAAAGTGGTTAAAGCTGTAGGCATTCTGGCCTGAGGGGTCGAGCCAGAGTCAGTAGCAGAAATCTGGAGTCATCTCTACCATGGGTGGCACTTCCGCCAGTGACCGGTCTCCCAGGATCTATGGTGTGTTGACTGTGGCTCTGCCAAGGCTTACCTGGTAGCGGCATGGAAGCACTGCAGACCCAGGTTTAAGTCTCTCAAATCCTCACAAAGTGACTTGCCCAACATCACACAGTCTGTGGCAAAGCCAAGCAAAGTATAGAGACCCTTGGAGACTCAGTACTGTGCCATACCACGAGACTAGCTTTCCTTTATATGCAGAAGAATTTTACCAGCACCAAAAATGTTCCAGATAGTTTACAAACAAAATTACAGACATACAAACTAGTAATGAGTCCTACTACTGCACTGAAAAGTTTGTTGTTTCTTTTGAACAACACTTTGTAGAGCTCTCATTTTTAATATACAGAGGAGTCTTGAGACATGACAAGAGATTGATAAGGCATCGTATTTTGGAATCTACAGTATTCTCTTTAGAAAACAAGAGAGACTCACACAATATGATGGATGGTTTACTGCAGCACTACTAGAAATTCTAAATTCTTGATTGTACTAAAATGCCGCCCCGACCGGGAAAACCGAGAGGTCTGTTGCTTGCCAGGAGCTAGGATACACGATGTGACGGAGAGACTGCCGAGACTCATCAAGCCCTCGGATCGCTACCCCTTCCTGCTTCTCCACGTGGGCACCAATGATACTGCCAAGAATGACCTTGAGCGGATCACTGCAGACTACGTGGCTCTGGGAAGAAGGATAAAGGAGTTTGAGGCGCAAGTGGTGTTCTCGTCCATCCTCCCTGTGCAAGGAAAAGGCCGGGGTAGAGACCGTCGAATCGTGGAAGTCAACGAATGGCTACGCAGGTGGTGTCGGAGAGAAGGCTTTGGATTCTTCGACCATGGGATGGTGTTCCAAGGAGGAGGAGTGCTAGGCAGAGACGGGCTCCACCTAACGAAGAGAGGGAAGAGCATCTTCGCCAGCAGGCTGGCTAACCTAGTGAGGAGGGCTTTAAACTAGGTTCACCGGGGGAAGGAGACCAAAGCCCTGAGGTAAGTGGGGAAATGGGATCCTGGGAGGAAGCATAAGCAGGAGAGCGCAAGAGGGGAGGACTCCTGTCTCATGGTGAGAAAGAGGGACGATCGATGAGTTATCTTAAGTGCCTATACACAAATGCAAGAAGCCTGGGAAACAAGCAGGAAGAATTGGAAGTCCTGGCACAGTCAGGGAACTATGATGTGATTGGAATAACAGAGACTTGGTGGGATAACTCACATGACTGGAGTACTGTCATGGATGGATATAAACTGTTCAGGAAGGACAGGCAGGGCAGAAAAGGTGGGGGAGTTGCGTTGTATGTAAGGGAGGTGTATGACTGCTCAGAGCTCCGGTATGAAACTGCAGAAAAACCTGAGAGTCTCTGGATAAAGTTGAGAAGTGTGAGCAACAAGGGTGATGTCGTGGTTGGAGTCTGCTATAGACCACCAGACCAGGGGGATGAGGTGGACGAGGCTTTCTTCTGGCAACTAGCAGAATTTGCTAGATCGCAGGCCCTGGTTCTCATGGGAGACTTTAATCACCCTGATATCTGCTGGGAGAGCAATACAGTGGTGCACAGACAATCCAGGAAAGTTTTGGAAAGTGTAGGGGACAATTTCCTGGTGCAAGTGCTGGAGGAACCAACTAGGGGCAGAGCTTTTCTTGACCTGCTACTCATGAACAGGGAAGAATTAGTAGGGGAAGCAAAAGTGGATGGGAACCTGGGAGGCAGTGACCATGAGATGGTCGAGTTCAGGATCCTGACAAAAGGAAGAAAGGAGAGCAGCAGAATACGGACCCTGGACTTCAGAAAAGCAGACTTTGACTCCCTCAGGGAACAGATGGGCAGGATCCCCTGGGAGAATAACATGAAGGGCAAAGGGGTCCAGGAGAGCTGGCTGTATTTTAAAGAATCCTTATTGAGGTTGCAGGAACAAACCATCCCGATGTGTAGAAAGAATAGTAAATATGGCAGCCGACCAGCTTGGCTAAACAGTGAAATCCTTGCTGATCTTAAACGCAAAAAAGAAGCTTACAAGAAGTGGAAGATTGGACAAATGACCAGGGAGGAGTATAAAAATATTGCTCAGGCATGCAGGAGTGAAATCAGGAAGGCCAAATCACACTTGGAGTTGCAGTTAGCAAGAGATGTTAAGAGTAACAAGAAGGGTTTCTACAGGTATGTTAGCAAGAAGAAGAAAATCAAGGAAAGTGTGGGCCCCTTACTGAATGAAGGAGGCAACCTAGTGACCGAGGATGTGGAAAAAGCTAATGTACTCAATGATTTTTTTGCCTCTGTCTTCACGCCCAGATCAGCTCCCAGATTGCTGCACTGGGCAGTACAGCATGGGGAGAAGGTGACCAGCCCTCTGTGGAGAAAGAAGTGGTTCGGGACTATTTAGAAAAACTGGACGTGCACAAGTCCATGGGGCCGGATGCGCTGCATCCAAGGGTGCTAAAGGAGTTGGTGGGTGAGATTGCAGAGCCATTAGCCATTATTTTTGAAAACTCATGGCGATCGGGGGAGGTCCCAGATGACTGGAAAAAGGCTAATGTAGTGCCCATCTTTAAAAAAGGGAAGAAGGAGGATCCGGGGAACTACAGGCCAGTCAGCCTCACCTCAGTCCCTGGAAAAATTATGGAGCAGGTCCTCAAGGAATCAATTATGAAACATTTAGAGGAGAGGAAAGTGATCAGGAACAGTCAGCATGGATTCACAAAGGGGAAGTCGTGCCTGACTAACCTAATTGCCTTCTATGATGAGATAACTGGCTCTGTGGATGAGGGGAAAGCAGTGGATGTGTTATTCCTTGACTTTAGCAAAGCTTTTGATACGGTCTCCCACAGTATTCTTGCCGCCAAGTTAAAGAAGTATGGGCTGGATGAATGGACTGTAAGGTGGATAGAAAGCTGGCTAGATCGTAGGGCTCAACGGGTAGTGATCAATGGCTCCATGTCTAGTTGGCAGCCGGTTTCAAGCGGAGTGCCCCAAGGGTCGGTCCTGGGGCCGGTTTTGTTTAATGTCTTTATTAATGATCTGGAGGATGGTGTGGACTGCACTCTCAGCAAGTTTGCAGATGACACTAAACTAGGAGGTGTGGTAGATACACTAGAGGGTAGGGATCGGATACAGAGGGACCTAGACAAATTAGAGGAGTGGGCCGAAAAAAACCTGATGAGGTTCAACAAGGACAAGTGCAGAGTCCTGCACTTAGGACGGAAGAATCCCATGCACTGCTACAGACTAGGGACCGAATCGCTAGGTAGCAGTTCTGCAGAAAAGGACCTAGGGGTCACAGTGGACGAGAAGCTGGATATGAGTCAACAGTGTGCTCTTGTTGCCAAGAAGGCTAACGGCATTTTGGGCTGTATAAGTAGGGGCATTGCCAGCAGATCGAGGAACGTGATCGTTCCCCTTTATTCGACATTGGTGAGGCCTCATCTGGAATACTGTGTTCAGTTTTGGTCCCCACACTACAAGAAGGATGTGGAAAAATTGGAAAGAGTCCAGCGGAGGGCAACAAAAATGATTAGGGGTCTGGAGCACATGACTTATGAGGAGAGGCTGAGGGAACTGGGATTCTTCTTCGAGTGCTTGCTCATATCCATTCCATTAGGTGTGTGCGCGCCGCGTGCACGATCGTCGGAAGATTTTTACCCTAGCAACACCGGCGGGTCGGCTGTGGAGCCCCCTAGAGTGGCGCCTTCATGGCGCTGAATATATACCCCAGCCGACCCGGCGCCCCCTCAGTTCCTTCTTACCGCCCCTGACGGTCGTTGGAACTGTGGAGCGCTGCTTAGCTGTTCTCCACTTTCCCTAGCTTTCTTGTTGTATCATAGTTGTAGTTATAGTTATAGTCTTAGAGTTTGTTGTAAGTTAGTTAAGTAGTTTTAAAGTTGTTCTAAATAGTCCAGGGGGTTAAGGGGGTCGTCTCCCCCCTTTTCTCCCCCGGCCGCGGGGCCGGGCTCATGCCCAACGCTCCCGGCTTCAAGCTGTGCGCCTCCTGCGCTAAACCTATGCCCACGAGCGACCCGCACGAATCTTGTCTGAAGTGCCTGGGAGAGTCACACCAGACAGACAAGTGTAAAATCTGTAAGGCCTTTCGTCCGAGAACGAAGAAGGAGCGGGACTTTCGGCTCAGGCAACTTCTGATGGAGGCGGCTCTTAGCCCGGACGCTCCTTCCACGAGCAAGGCCCCGGCACCTAGCACCTCGGTGCGCAGTGCCCCGGCGGCACCGGCTGCGACGACCACGCGAGTGGCGTCAGACAAGCCTCCCCGGCACCGGACCTCGTCGGCACCGCAGACACAGCAAGTGCCTCGGCGCCGGTCCTTATCCCCAGGGCATAAAAAAGCCCATAAGACGGGGACATCAGTGCCGAAGACGCCAGCTCCCCCAGTGTCGGGGGTAGAGCCGCGTCCACCGGTGGAGCAACGGAAACAGTTGCCTCCGGCACCGTCGACTCCGGCGCCGAGGCCGTTGAGTCCGGTGCAAATAGCGTCTCCCCCCAGGCCGGCGGTGATACAGTGCCTCCCGTCGACTCCAGAGACCTTCGCGGCGGCGAGAGACTTAATAGCTCTCACGGAGCCGGCACCGCCTCAGCCACCGGCACCGACTGCACCGTTGACTCGCCCGGTCCAGTCGAGGGGGAAACCTGCTTTGATGCGCCCACCATCACAAGGGCTGGAACCTCGGCACCGGTCCAGGTCCCGAAGCAGGTCCCCACGCCGCTCGCAGTCCCGGCGCCGAATATCGTCTCGGCACCGGTCGTACTCGCGGCCAAGATCTACTTCGCGGCACCGTTCTACGTCTCGGCACCGCTATGATCGTCGGCACCGATCAACGTCGAGACGTAGTTCTCGGCACCGCTACGGTCGGCGCTCGACGTCGAGGGGTCGCTCCCGGCACCGGGCATACTCCAGGTCCTCGTCGAGGTCCAGATCTGACTCCCGGCACCGACGAGGTCATCGGCACCGGTCGCGGTCCCGGCACCGATCGCCGGCACCGCGCAGAGATAGATCATCTCCGGACCGGCACCGTGCGGCACCGCAGCCCACCGGGATGGTTTCATCTCTCTCGGCACCGCCATGGCCGTCTAGATCGGTGTCCCGCTCCTCGGAGGACTTGTCGAGATCGGCATACCCCCCTCAAGGGCGCGCCGATGAACAAAATTTCGGCCACTGGCAGGAGATGGCAGAGGACCAATCTCATGGACCATCTCACTGGTCGTTTTGGACCCCGTGGGCATACCACCAAGGACAAGGGGCTCCAATACCATCGACCTCTCGCTCGGGTCACTCGGTTAGAAGGGCCCCAGAATCCACCATCTCTCGGCCTCCGCCAGGAGGCATGGAGGCTTCGGTGTCCACGCCACCCGACACCAGGGACCCAAGTGCAGGTGATGCCCCGGCCCAAGAGCAAAGGGATCAGGACCCCCCCTTGGATCCGGTACCACCGGAGGCATCCTCTTCCTCCTCTCCGGACGAGGCAGTGGCGGGCACTTCATGTACGGGTCCCCCTCCGATAGATCTTCGGGCTCACCAGGATCTCCTGCGTAGGATGGCCCGTAATATGGACCTGCAGGCGGAGGAGATAGTGGAGGTGCACGACCCGATCGTGAACATCCTTGGAGCAGATGTCCCATCGAGGGTGGCGTTACCTCTGATCCGCACGATCCAATCGAATGCGGATACGATATGGCAAACTCCTGCCTCCATTCCACCCACAGCGAGAGGGGTGGAAAGAAAATACTTTGTCCCCTCTAAGGACTATGGGTACTTGTACACCCACCCCCAACCGTGCTCACTGGTGGTGGAATCAGTGAATGCACGAGAGCGCCACGGCCAGCAGGCTGCAGCGCCTAAATCAAAAGAGGCTAAGCGGCTCGACCTGTTTGGCCGTAAGGTCTACTCAGCCGGAGGGCTACAACTGAGAGCGGCGAACCAACAGGCGTTACTGAGCCGCTACAATTTCAACTCCTGGAACTCTATGGGGAAGTTTAAGGAGTTGATCCCCCAAGAGTCCAGGGAAGAGTTTGGAGCCATGGTAGAGGAGGGCAAGAAGGTGGCTCGGACCTCCTTGCAGGCCTCCTTGGACATTGCAGACTCAGCGGCGAGGACCCTGGCTTCGGGCATCGCTATGCGCAGGATCTCCTGGCTTCAGGTTTCGGGTTTGCCTCCGGAGCTGCAGCAAACCCTACAAGATCTGCCTTTTGAGGGGCATGGATTGTTCTCGGATAAGACGGACTCCCGCCTGCAGAGCCTCAAGGACTCGAGAACAATCATGCGCTCCCTGGGGATGCATGTTGTGGGCCCCCAGCGCAGGCCATTTAGGCCGCAACCTCAGCGCTTCTACCCCCCCCCGCCTCGTCAGAGACAAGACTCGGCCCGGAGGCGAGGGCGAGGTGGTAGAAGAAGGTGGACCGGCCCTCAACCCGGCCAGAACCAGGGGCCACCTCGACCACCTTCAGGCCCCAGGCAGAACTTTTGAAGGTGCGGTCGAGGACGGCGCCCCCAGTCATCCCCCAGGATCCAGCCCCCTCCTTTCGGGATCGCCTCTCCCACTTCCACCGTGCTTGGTCCCTTATAACTTCGGACCGTTGGGTCCTCCGCACGGTGGAGAGGGGATACGCTATCCAGTTTTCTTCTATCCCCCCCTCCTCCCCCCCTTCCCCGTCCCTCTTCAGGGACCCTTCTCACGAGCAACTTCTTATACAGGAAGTTTCTACGCTCCTCGCTATGGGGGCCATAGAGGAGGTTCCAGTGGAATTAAGGGGCAGGGGATTCTACTCCCGTTATTTCCTCATCCCCAAGTCCAAAGGAGGTCTGCGACCCATCTTGGACTTGCGCGGACTCAACAAATTCGTAGTAAAGTTGAAGTTCCGCATGGTCTCTCTGGGGGCCATTATCCCTTCCCTCGATCCTGGAGACTGGTTTGCCGCCCTCGACATGAAAGACGCATACTTTCACATTGCTATTTTCCCGCCTCACAGACGCTTCCTCCGATTCGTGGTAAACAGGGTGCACTACCAATTTGCAGTCCTTCCCTTCGGACTATCTTCGGCCCCACGGGTCTTCACGAAATGTATGGCTGTCGTGGCAGCGTACCTTCGTCGGCAAGGGATACAGGTGTTCCCGTACCTAGACGACTGGCTGGTACGCGGTCGCACCAAGGAACAAGTTCGCGATCACGTCCACATAATAGTGCGCACATTCAACAAGTTGGGTATCCTACTCAACAAGGACAAATCCACTCTAGAACCTACCCAGAGAATAGAATTCATCGGTGCGGTTCTAGACTCCAGACGCGCACAAGCCATCCTGCCAGACAATCGCTTTTGCACCATCACGAGCCTCATACAGGGACTCAAGGCCTTCCCAACTACCACGGTGAGGTCGTGCCTTACCCTCCTGGGTCACATGGCTTCATGCACGTACGTAACCAGGCATGCCAGACTTCGGCTTCGCCCACTCCAGACCTGGGTGTCATCAATATACCGCCCACATCGGGACAGCCTGAATATGGTGGTCACAATCCCGAACTCGGTCCTGACCTCCCTCACATGGTGGCTAGATCACAATGTGGTTTGCGAGGGGATGCCGTTTCACGCCCCACAACCCTCTCTGCACCTGGTCACAGACGCTTCATCTCTGGGTTGGGGCGCCCATCTCAACGAGCACCATACCCAGGGCCTGTGGACTGCACCTCAGCTAGCCCTGCACATCAATGTTCGGGAACTGATGGCGGTGCGCCTGGCGTGCCAGGCATTTCTCAATCTCCTACGTGGCCGCTGTGTGTTAGTTCTCACCGACAACACCACGGCCATGTTTTACATCAACAAGCAGGGAGGAGCACGTTCGTCAATTCTATGCCAAGAGGCCATTCGCCTGTGGGACTTCTGCATCGCCCACTCAATCCATCTCACGGCATCGTTCCTCCCTGGAGTCCAGAATACTCTGGCGGACCGGCTCAGCAGGTCCTTTCAAACGCACGAGTGGTCTATCCGTCCGGACATTATACATTCCGTCTTCCAGAAGTGGGGGTTTCCCCACATAGACCTGTTTGCATCTCGAGACAACAGGAAGTGCCACGTGTTCTGCTCCCTGCAAGGTCGAGCTCCGGGCTCCCTCTCGGATGCGTTTCTCCTTCCCTGGAAAGACCACCTGTTTTATGCCTTCCCTCCGTTTCCTCTGGTCCACAAGGTACTGCTCAAATTGCGCAGAGACCAGGCACAGGTAATTCTGATCGCTCCAGCGTGGCCGAGACAACATTGGTACACCACGCTGTTGGAACTCTCGGTTCGGACACCGATCCCGCTTCCGTTGTATCCGGATCTCATCACGCAGAACCACGGCCGGCTGCGTCACCCCGACCTGCAATCACTCCACCTCACGGCGTGGCTGCTCCATGGTTCACCCAGGCAGAGCAACAGTGTTCTCACTCTGTCCAACAGATTCTGCTGAGCAGTAGGAAGCCCTCAACACGGACCACATACTTGGCCAAGTGGAAGCGGTTCTCCTGTTGGTGCGAACAGCGAGCCACGTCCCCGTTGCACGCACCTATCCCTCTCATTTTGGAATATCTCCTATCCCTAAAACAGCAAGGGTTGGCGATATCTTCAATTAAAGTTCACCTGGCCGCTATATCGGCCTTCCATCCAGGGGAACTCGCGTCCTCGGTATTCTCTAACCCGATGGTCGTTAGATTCCTCAAGGGCTTAGACCGGACGTACCCACAACAACGTCAGCCCGTTCCGACGTGGGACCTCAACCTGGTTCTCTCCAAGCTCACAGGTCCTCCATTCGAGCCACTGGCCACCTGTTCACTTCTGTACCTGTCCTGGAAGACAGCCTTCCTCGTAGCCATCACCTCAGCAAGGCGCGTTTCTGAACTCAGGGCGCTTACATCCGAGCCCCCTTACACAGTTTTCCACAAGGATAAAGTGCAGCTTCGTCCACATCCTGCCTTTCTCCCTAAGGTGGTTTCTCCTTTTCATATCAACCAGGATATATTTCTCCCGGTCTTTCATCCTAAACCACATGCTACTCGCCAGGATCAACGTTTGCATTCTCTGGACGTACGCAGGGCCCTGGCCTTCTATATTGACCGCACAAGGCACTTTAGAAAGACGACGCAACTCTTCGTCGCAGTGGCCGACCGAATGAAAGGTTCACCGGTCTCCTCACAACGCCTATCCTCATGGATTACGTCTTGCATCCGGACTTGCTATGACCTGGCAGGTGTCTCAGCACCGCACCTCACCGCTCACTCCACGAGGGCCCAAGCTTCCTCGACGGCTTTCCTGGCGCAAGTTCCGATCCAGGACATTTGTAGAGCGGCGGTTTGGTCATCAGTCCACACGTTTACAGCTCACTATGCACTAGTGCAGCAGTCCAGGGACGATGCTGCCTTCGGATCAGCGGTTTTGCACACAGCAATGTCTCACTCCGACCCCACCACCTAAGTTGGGCTTGGGAGTCACCTAATGGAATGGATATGAGCAAGCACTCGAAGAAGAAAAGACGGTTACTCACCGTTGTAACTGTTGTTCTTCGAGATGTGTTGCTCATATCCATTCCAAACCCGCCCCCCGTCCCCACTGTCGGAGTAGCCGGCAAGAAGGAACTGAGGGGGCGCCGGGTCGGCTGGGGTATATATTCAGCGCCATGAAGGCGCCACTCTAGGGGGCTCCACAGCCGACCCGCCGGTGTTGCTAGGGTAAAAATCTTCCGACGATCGTGCACGCGGCGCGCACACACCTAATGGAATGGATATGAGCAACACATCTCGAAGAACAACAGTTACAACGGTGAGTAACCGTCTTTTGTTTAGTCTCCAGAAGAGAAGAATGAGGGGGGATTTGATAGCAGCCTTCAACTACCTGAAGGGGGGTTCCAAAGAGGATGGAGCTCGGCTGTTCTTAGTGGTGGCAGATGACAGAACAAGGAGCAATGGTCTCAAGTTGCAGTGGGGGAGGTCCAGGTTGGATATCAGGAAAAACTATTTCACTAGGAGGGTGGTGAAACACTGGAATGCGTTACCTAGGGAGGTGGTGGAGTCTCCTTCCTTGGAGGTTTTTAAGGCCCGGCTTGACAAAGCCCTGGCTGGGATGATTTAGCTGGGAATTGGTCCTGCTTTGAGCAGGGGGTTGGACTAGATGACCTCTTGAGGTCCCTTCCAACTCTGATATTCTATGATTCTATGAAAAATAATGGCTATTTTGGATACAAAATAATACTTGGGTTTGATGTCTGTCTTTAGCTCTGACACATACCCCTTTTACCATAACCAATCTGTAACTTTTCCTGAAAATTTCTGTAATTAAGCTATTGCCCTAGTTAGGAAAGTCCTGTGGATACTCTAAGCCAGGACTGACATTCCTTCTTCAAACCAAGCCCTACTTTATCTTTGAGAGTTGTGGCTACATGAAGAATCTGACTATAAGAGGATACATGATTTTAATTTGTGTGTCTTCTAATTAGCATAAATGTTAATATGCATATATTTATATATTGGTTTATTAATTACTGCCATGGAGCCAGCAAACAAACACATAATGAGCCAAATTCTGCTGTAATTTGCACCCCATTAATGTCAACAGAATTTGAATTTATACCAATGAAAATTAAGGGTCAGCTTCAGGGCCTCAGTGCTATCCATTGGGTATGTCCATGTTGGGGTGGAAAGAAGTTCTATACTTCAGGCCACAGAGCAGCTAAAAAGCCACTCTGGAGGTACTTCAGTCTAATGGATGAAATAGTCTTTGTGGGGCTAACCATGGAGAGGAGGAAGAACTGGAGCATCCACAAAGTAAAGGAACTTCTGTACTTGCCCAGGTCCTTTCCCTGTCCTTTCTGCCCCACCACACCAATAGCCCACATGAACATCCCACAGGGCAGAGGCAGCATGCATGCCCTGCATGTTCCACCCCCTTGTGCAGTGGAACTGCACAGGTTCTGTAGCCAGGGGACCCATCCCAGACAGAGAGGCAGGGGCTGAATTTGTTCTATGGAACCGAATTTGGCCTATGGATTATAATATATGGGCTCTGCTTGATAAAAAATACAGTAACTGTAATGAGGGAATTCTCTTTTATTTAGCATTACAGTCCTATGTATAAAGTAGGAAAAATACATCATTGAGCAATCAGAGCAACAGACGTAACAGTAGATGAGGTAGATATTTAAGGAATTCCTTCCTATAAGTTACATAAGAGGAGCTCCCAATAAGCAGTTGATGAGTTGATTGGAAAAAAAAGCTTTAGAGCCCCAAAAGAACAGTAGCAGCAGCGGCGTGTCTGTGTCCTAGACTCATTCTGTGCATGCAGAAAACAGGGAAAGGAATGTACGTATGCTTTTGTGAATTGACTCTGGCAAGTGTAATTCTTAGGGTTACCATATCTAACAAATAAAAAAAGAGGACCCTCCACGGGGCCCTGGCCCCGCCCATTTCCCAGCCCCACCCAACTCCGCCCCAACCCCGCCCTAACTCCGCCCCCTCCTCCCTCCCACTCCTAGCCACGCGAAAAGGGCTGCCCAAGCGCTACCGGCTTCATAGTTTGCCGGGCAGCCCCCAGATCCTGCGCCCCCGGCCGGTGCTTCCCCAGCGCAGCTGGAGCCCGGGAGGGGAAGCGCCCAGCCGGGGGCGCAGGGTCTGGAGGCTGCCCGGCAAACCGTGAAGCCGGTAGCGCTCAGGCTTCGGGCAGCCCCCTTGCCTCTGGATCCTGTGCCCCCAGCCGGGCACTTCCCCTCCCGGGCTCCGGCGGCGCAGGGTCTGGAGGCATGGGGGCTGCCCGAAGCCCGTAGCGCTTGGCTCTTAAACAGAGCCGAAGAGTCGGGGAGGAGCAGAGCCGCTGCGGCCGGAGGCTCTGCTCCTCCCCTGACTCTTCGGCTCTGTTTAAGAGCCGAGCTGCCCCAGCGCTACCGGCTTCGGGCAGCCCCCATGCCTCCAGACCCTGCGCCGCCGGAGCCCGGGAGGGGAAGTGCCCGGCTGGCGGCTGGGGTCCGGAGGCAAGGGGGCTGCCTGAAGCCCATAGCGCTCGGGCAGCTCGGCTCTTAAACAGAGCCGAAGAGTCAGGGGAGGAGCAAAGCCGCCGCGGGAGGGGAAGTGCCTGGCCGGCATTTTCCCGGACATGTTCGGCTTTTTGGCAATTCCCCCCGGACGGGGGGTTGATTGCCGAAAAGCTGGACATGTCCGGGAAAAAGAGGACGTATGGTAACCCTAGTAATTCTCCCATTACCATAGAATCTCTTGTACCATGCATACATGATCAAAGATGAAATAAAAGAAGTCCCCAAATGTCAAAGTAAATTTTAAAAAAAAACCTTTGTAAAAATAACGTGCTTGATAATAGATGGTTATCAGCTGATCGATGTGCCCTCTCTCCTATCTATGAAAGTACTTTTCATCCTTTTTTCTTACATTGCAGCTTCTAGCTACATGTGGATTTTGTTTGTTTTTTTTGCATTATGGCAAAGGTTTTTCAAAAATGGGTGCCTAAAGTTATTAGGGTTCTTAGTCCATACTCAAAATCTTAAATCAGTGACTAGATTTTTCCAAAGTGCTGAACGCTCATCTCCCTCTCACTTCAGTGGGAGCCGCTCATTGCTGAGCACTTTTAAAAACCAGGCAGGTGTCCAAATAGAGCAGTGGTTCCCAAACTAGGGATGCCACTTGTTCAGAGAGAGCCCCTGGTGGGCTGGGCTGGTTTGTTTACCTGCCGCGTCAGCAGGTTCGGCCAATCGCAGCTCCTAGTGGCCGCGGTTCGCCGTTCTAGGCCAGTGGGAGCCGCAGGAAGTGGCGCGGGCCGAGGGACATGCTGGCTGCCGCTTCCTGCAGCCCGCATTGGCCTGGAGCGGTGAACCGCGGCCAGTGGGAGCTGCAATCGGTCAAACCTACGGACCCGGCAGGTAAACAAACTGGCCCGGCCTGCCAGGGGCTTTCCCTGAACAAGTGACGCCCCTAGTTTGGGAACCACTGAAACAGAGATTTAAGAGCCTGACTTTATGGATCTATTTTAGAAAATATTGGTTTCTATCTCTTTTCAATAGCTCTGTTATAGTTAAGGGTCAGTTACCATTTTCTGTTTTTAAAAAAGCAAAATAGTTTAAGTGGTACTGAAAAATATTTTCTTTCTTGCCTCACTATATTCAAAACAAAAAATTGGTGTCATGTTAAGACACATTATTGCTATAAATCAAGTTAACATTTCATATAATTTATAACTTAGTGCATGACCAAGTACAAAATATTACTCCAGATTCTTAGAATATTATTTCCTTTAGGTAAGCTTTCTCCTTATGAACTCCTCTGTAGAGGCTACAAACATGACTCCTGGCACACCTTACAGTAGTTTTGCAATGTTGGATACTATCCAAAAGCATGATGTATTTTCTGCTTTAGCATCACAATGTAGTTCAAATAATTTCTTTTAGTTCAGGTCTTTGGTCTGTAAATTTATTCCCTTCACTCACAGTCTGCTGGCAGGATAACATTTTTTTCTTCTGATCCATTCCTTACAAAGCTACTTCACATTTTCCTTTGGGTTTCCAATGCTAAGGCATAAGCTTTTATATCTAGTTACATGCAAATACATGTTCTGTGCTTTGCCCAGTAGAGTACACTAATGTGTTATGTTATTGAGGTATAACAATATTCTAGCGAGTTCATCAGCTTCACTTGATAATATAAAGCATCTCCTTCAATGCCAGCTGCTTGAGCATGAATCCTCTCCCAGTGACCTGATAGAGTGCAATTACTGGGCCATCGCATGTGCATGGATTTGGTGGGAAGCAGTATGAGGACACGACAAGAAGACTTGATAATATTACTTTGCACTTATGTTGAACCTTGCTTCTATCTGAGGAGCTCAGAGAGCCCTGTAAGAACATTAGTTAATTAACTGATTAGGTCAGCATCCTGATCTATTTGACTATTTTTCTTTGAGTTCCACAGTGGCATATACAAAAGCAACTCATGAAGTTTTAGTGGCTGTAAGTACCTCAGAATACTTTGTCAGGAAAGGCACTATGTAAGCTAAAATCATTCTGCAGCTGCAAAAGTGGTTTTGACCTTCAAGAGTGAAATTATTTTGCCTCAGGTTGCTGTGTGAAGATCGTAACCAAGGCATAGGTGCTGCGGGTGCTGCCACACCCCATGGCATGAAGTGGTTTCCATCACATAAAGGATTTACAGTTTGGTTCAATGGCTCTCAGCACCCTCACTATACAAATTGTTCCAGCAACCCTGAAACAAGGCCCTGATCTTGCAATGAACTCAATGCAGGCAGACCTTCAGTGACTTCACCAGGACAGTGCAGGCACAAGAGTCTACCTATATGAGGCTCATTGTAGGCTTGGGGCCCAAACATGCTCCTTGCCCTGTTGCTTCAGTGTACAGTGGCACCAGCAGCAGAGGAGGTTGAGTAATCAGGTTTTCAGATTGCCACAAAAGGCAGCATCAAAATGAGCAGGCTGGGGTGGGTGAGGGGATTGGGATCTCAATCCTGCAAGGTGCTGAGCACTCTGGCCCTAATTCAGCATGGCACTTATGTATGTGCTTCAGTTGAAGTCAGTGAGACTATTGAGGTGCTTAAAGTTAAAACATGTGCTTTGTTTGCTCAGAGCCAGAATGCACCATACTTTGTGGGAATTAACGTACATATTTTTTCTAACTGTAGCACCAAGCCAGTCCTCTCCTGGCAGTTTTTCTCTGTGTTGATGATTAATGTGAAATGTAATTGTCTTATATAACGCTTACAAAGTCAAAAAATATTTGTGGCAACATTTGAAATACATAGTTGGCCAAAATCAACCGCGAGGCTGGTGTGCTGCCACCTGCTTTGTCCGTTCATGTTGCTGAATACTGCACAGGGTATTTATCTAGGACCATTATTTATAATAATAATTTCTATCTGAAGGATGCCTATGCCTGAAGGCTTCTGGGTACCTATCAAAATATAGCTCAAAACATGGTTTAGTAACACATAGGCCAGTCCCTGCTGGAAAATGAAGCTGAGATGCAGATTGATTACCCCAGGAATGCCGTGACACCACCCAGTATGAAGTTGGGTTGCATTTGTTAAAGGGTACTTGATTGTTTGTTGGGGATGTGGCAAAGATTCAACCTGGATGAGGCCTAGGGAGAAACAGGGCAATTGGCTGAATTATCAATAAAATAACTCAAGTGAAAACGGTACAAAACCAATAATACAATAAATGTCTATTTTTATTTTTGTTAGTTTATTTGTATACTTTTAACTCTATAACACCAGTCATGTACATATTTACGTGTGTGTGTGTGTATATATATGTAACTTTTCAGAATACAAGTTGTAGACAAAGCTCAGCAGATGCTGTGGTTTAAGCAATCTGTCATCTAAACCAGCTCAGATCAGGACTAGACAACACAGTGCAGAAAACACTGGCAGCCACCAGTGCCTTCTCTATACTAGCTTTGCTTCCAATCCAACCCGAGTAGAGTTCACCCACTGGGAGCTGAGAGAGCTTCTGAAAACCAAGCCACATATTTAGGTGCCTATCTTTGGGAACCCAAGTTTGAAAAGTTTGGCCTTATTCAACATCGCACAAAGCATTGTGACTGAGGTTTTGCCAAAACCAAATTACAGCCCTCTCAATCCATCTGTGCTTTCATTAAGAAAGACAGTGTTATCACAGTAAACTCCAGCAAACCCAAAACATTTCAGCCAGCTATGTGATGCTAGAGAGACCTCTTGTGGATGAAATCTATACAGCAGAATTTGGAGCCATAATCTCAGATCACTTGTGACAGAAAACCACAAAAGCAACACATCACCTCCATATTGGTGCACATAACAAAATTAATGTGGCGGGGGTGGGACCTAGGGATTTGAAGTGTGGGAGGGTGAGGGCTCTGGTTGGGGGTGTGGGCTTTGGGGTGGGGCCAGAGATGAGGGGCTCAGGGCTGGGGCAGAGGATTGGGGTGCAGTGGGTGAGGGGTGAGGGCTCTGGGGGGGGCAGGGATGAGAGGTTCAGGGTGCAGGAAGGTGCTCAGGGCTGGGGCAGAGGGTTGGGGTGTGGGGGGTGAGGGCTCTGGCTGTGGGCTCTGGGGTGGGGCCAGGAATGAGGGGTTTGAATTGTAGGCTGCTGCCATGGGGAGAGAGGACTCCCCCAGCTCTCTCTCCCTGCAGCAGCAGCTGGGCTGGTGGGAGGGACGCCTCTCCCCCAGCCGCAGCAGGGCCAGGGCTGGGCTAGGGCCAGTGGGGAGAGGCATCTCTCCTTAATAGGCTGCTGCGTGGCTGCCTGCACAGTTTAGAGGGAATTTAGGATATTATGGCCTTTTCTTGCTGCAAATCATAGAATCATAGGATTGGACGGGACCTCGAGAGGTCCAATCCCCTGCTCTCATGACAGGACTAAGTACCACCCCTGACAGATGTTTGTCTAACCGGTTCTTAAAAATCTCGAACGATGGAGATTCCACAACCTCCCTAGGCAATTTATTCCATTGCTTAACTACCCTGACAATCAGGAAGTTTTTCCTAATGTCCAACATAAACTGCTCCTGCTGCAATTTAAACCTATTGCTTCTTGTCCTAATCTCAGAGGTAAGGAGAACAATTTTTCTCCTTCCTCCTTGTAGCAACCATTTATGTACTTGAAAACTGTTATCATGCCCTCTCCCTCCCCCCCCCCCCCCCCCCCCGCAGTTTTCTCTTCTCCAGACTAAACAAACCCAGGTTTTTCAATTTTCCTTCAAAGGTCATGTTTTCTAGACTTTTAATAATTTTTGTTGCTCTTCTCCGGACTTTCTCCAGTTTGTCCACATCTTCACTGAAATGTAGCACCCAGAACTGGACACACTACTCCAGTTGAGGCCTAATCAGTGCGGAATAGTGGAAGAATTACTTCTTGTGTCTTGCTTACAACTCCTGCTAATACATCCCAGAATGATGTTTGCTTTTTTTTTTGCAACAGTGTTACTCTGTTGACTCATATCGATTGGGATCCTGCAGTTGGCACAGAGAGAACACTTATAAAGTTTAGAATACTTTCAGGATAAAACTGAACAGCGCACTGATACACAGATACCCTCCCACCAACAACACAGGAAGAACTCCACATGGACTCCTCCTGAGGGTCGAAATGACAGTCTGGACCTATACATAGAATGCTTCCGCCGACGTGCACAGGCAGAAATTGTGGAAAAACAACATCACTTGCCTCATAACCTAAGTCATGCAGAACTCAATGCCATCCACAGCCTCAGAAACCACCCTGACATTATCATCAAAGAGGCTGATAAAGGAGGTGCTGTTGTCATCATGAACAGGTCTGACTACCAGAAGGAGGCTGCCAGACAATTCTCCAATACCAAATTCTACAGGCCATTTTCCTCAGATCTCACTGAGGAATACACTAAGAAACTGCATCATCTACACAGGAACAAATCAACATACCCTTAGAGTCCCGACCGGGGTTATTCTATCTACTACCTAAGATCCACAAACCTGGAAATCCTGGACGCCCCATCATCTCGGGCATTGGCACTCTCACTGAAGGACTGTCTGGATATGTGGACTCCCTACTCAAACCCTACGCCACCAGCACTCCCAGCTATCTCCATGACACCACAGATTTCCTGAGAAAACTACAATGCATTGGTGACCTCCCAGAAAACACCATCCTAGCCACCATGGATGTAGAGGCTCTCTACACAAACATCCCACAGTATCCCTGATGATGACACAGCACAACTTATTGCTGAGCTCTGTGACTTTATCCTCACGCACAATTATTTCA
The DNA here is from genome assembly GCF_011386835.1 of Chrysemys picta bellii. NCBI lineage: Eukaryota > Metazoa > Chordata > Testudines > Emydidae > Chrysemys > Chrysemys picta. The sequence continues at coordinate 312,582,356 of NC_088791.1, forward strand.
AATTTGGTGACAATATATACCTCCAGACCAGCGGCACCACTATGGGCACCCGCATGGCCCCACAATATGCCAACATTTTTATGGCTGACCTGGAACAACGCTTCCTCAGCTCTCATCCACTCATGCCCCTTCTCTACCTACGCTATACTGATGACATCTTCATCATCTGGACCCATGGGAAGGAGATCCTGGAGGAATTCCACCATGATTTCAACAGCTTCCACCCCACCATCAACCTCAGCCTGGACCAGTCTACACGGGAGGTCCACTTCCTAGACACCACCGTACAAATAAGCGATGGCCACATTAAGACCACCCTATACCGAAAACCCACCGACCGCTACGCCTACTTTCATGCCTCCAGCTTCCACCCCGGACACACCACACGATCCATCATCTACAGCCAAGCACTGAGGTACAATCGCATCTGCTCCAACCCCTCAGACAGAGACCAACACCTACAAGATCTTCACCAAGCATTCTCAAAACTACGATACCCACACAAGGAAATAAAGAAACAAATCAACAGAGCCAGACGTGTACCCAGAAGCCTCCTGCTAAAAGACAGGCCCAAAAAAGAAACCAACAGAACTCCACTGGCCATCACCTACAGTCCTCAGCTTAAACCTCTCCAACGCATCATCAGTGATCTACAACCCATCCTGGACAATGATCCCTCACTTTCAAAGACCTTGGGAGGCAGGCCAGTCCTCGCCCACAGACAACCTGCCACCTTTAAGCTTATTCTCACCAGCAACCACACACCGCACCATAACAACTCTAACTCAGGAACCAATCCATGCAACAAACCTCAATGCCAACTCTGCCCACATATCTACACCAGCAACACCATCACAGGACCTAACCAGATCAGCTACAACATCACCGGCTCATTCACTTGCACATCCACCAGTGTTATATATGCCAGCAATGCCGCTCTGCTATGTACATTGGCCAAACTGGACAGTCACTACGCAAGAGGATAAATGGACACAAGTCAGATATCAGGAATGGCAATATACAAAAACCTGTAGGAGAACACTTCAACCTCCCTGGCCATACAATAGTAGATGTAAAGGTAGCCATCTTACAGCAAAAAAACTTCGGACCAGACTCCAAAGAGAAACTGCTGAGCTCCAGTTCATTTGCAAATTTGACACCATCAGATCAGGATTAAACAAAGACTGTGAATGGCTAGCCAACTACAGAAGCAGTTTCTCCTCCCTTGGTGTTCACACCTCAACTGCTAGCAGAGCACCTCACCCTCCCTGATTGAACTAACCTCGTTATCTCCATACTGATTTTATACCTGCCTCTGGAGATTTCCATTACTTGCATCTGAAGAAGTGAGGTTCTTACCCACGAAAGCTTATGCTCCCAATACTTCTGTTAGTCTTGAAGGTGCCACAGGACCCTCTGTTACTTTTTACAGATTCAGACTAACACGGCTACCCCTCTGATACTTATAAAGTTTGCAGATGATACCAAACTGGGAGGAGTTGCAAGTGCTTTGAAAGATAGAATTATATTTCAAAATAATCTGGACAAACTGGAGAAATGGTCTGAAGTAAATAGGATGAAATTCAGTAAGGACAAATGCAAAGTACTCTACTTAGGAAGGAACAGTCAATTGAACACATACAAAATGGGAAATGATTTCCTAGGAAGGAGTACTGCAGAAAGGGATCTGGGGGTCATAGTGGATCACTAAATATGGTCTTGTGACAGGGTGGGAGCAGCCTAAGTCTGACTCACAACTCTGTGCACTTTGTAAGCTTCCCACATGGGCTAAATTGGGAGATAATTGGTTAAGGACTGGATGATTAACCAGTTAACATGGGAATTTAGGTTGTCAGTGGGGGAAAGTTAAAAGGGAGACAGGAAGGGCAAAGAAATCCAGGATTTCAGGAGTTGTCTTCACGTACAGGGGTGCAACTGCACCGGTGCAGCTGAGCCGCTGTAGCGCTTTAGTTTAGACTCTACTACACCTATGGGAGAGTTTCCTCTGTCAACATAATGCTGTTTACATGGGGGGGGGGTTAGGGCAGTATAACTACATGACTCAAGAGTGTGGATTTTTCACACCCCTGAGTGATGTAGACTTGGCCTCAGACAGGGAAGACCCCTTCCCCAGCTCATCCTGTACCTAGGGAGTAGGGTGAAGCCTAGGGAAAGTCTTATATTGTAGGGACATGAAACTGTACAAGACATAAATAAAGCATACTGTAGTGAACTTAGGAGCTTGCAAAGTGAGATGCAGGTAGGGTTGCCAGGCATCTGGTTTTTGACCGGAACGCACAGTTGAAAAGGGATCCTGGTGGCTCCAGTCAGCACCGCTGACCAGGCCGTTAAAAGTCTAGTCGGCGCCACAGTGGGATTAAGGCAGGCTCCCTGCCTGCCCTGGCTCCGTGTGGCTCCCAGAAATGGCTGGCATTTCCCTCTGGCTCCTAAGTGGAGGCACGGCCACGGGGGCTACGCGTACTGTCCTCACCCTGAGTGCCGGATCCGCAACTCTCATTGGCCAGGAACCACGGCCAATACGAGCTGCAGGGACAGTGTCTGCGGATGAGGGCTGCGCGCAAAGCTGCCTGGCTGTGCCTCTGCCTAGGAGCCGGAGGGAAATGCCGGTCACTTCCAGAAGCTGCATGGTGTAAGTGCCACCAGAACCCACTCCTGCACCCCAACACCCTGCCCCAGGTTGGAATCCCTTCCTGCACCCAATCTCCCTCCCAGAGCCTGCACTCCCTCCCGCACTCTGAACCCCCAGCCCCACACCAGAGCCTGCACCCCCCCCCACAGTCCAAATCCCTGCCCCGGCCTGGAGCCCCCCCACACCCTGAACACCTCATTTCTGGCCCAACCCTGGAGCCCGAACCCCAAGCCCCTGCCCAGCCTGGTGAAAATAAGCGAGGGTGGGGGAGAGTGAGTGAGCGACTGGAGGGAAGGGGGATGGAGTGAGCAGGGGTGGGGCCTCAAAAAGGGGCGGGACAGGTGGTGGGGTAGGGGTGTTTGGTTTTCTGCAATCGGAAAGTTGGCAACCCTAGATGCAGTGTGTGGGGGAGCACGCTTTGTGACAGTTCTACACCAGGGAAATGTAGAAAAATATTCTCACTGGTGCTACAGGTTGAGAACTATGTTAGCACTGGTTTGAGCCCTAGTATGGATAAGGTTTTGGCATCTTCTGCGGTTTTTACCACTAGGTCAAGAATAGCCTGTGGAACTTTACTACAAAATCATTCTGCCTCCCAAATGAGCACTGTTGCTTCTTGGAAGTAGAGCTGGTCCAAAAAAAAAAAAAAAAAGTGCAAAGTTTTTTATAAAAATGGGCTTTTTTTCAAAGTTGAAAATTTAGGGGGATTAATTTTTCTGATTTTTTTTTTCAGTGAAAAAGACAAAATCTGGAAAGCCAAAACATTTCTGGGGTTTTTCCTTTGGTCTTTTTTCCCCCTTCTTCTTTTCTTCTGTCTCTCTCTCTCTCTCTCCCTCTCATTCTTCTTCACTTTTTTCAGTGGCAGAAAAGGGAAAAAATTGAGACAGTGGAGAAAGAGGAAGACTAGGGAGTGAGGAGAGAAAAAAAATTGTTCATCTTAGGTTTTAAAAAATATTTTTTCTTTTACATTTTGAATTTTTTGTGTGAAAATTGTTGAAAACATGAATTCAGAAAGTACTACAAGCATACTTATCATTTTTGACTAGCTCTACCTGGAAGAAACATTGGGGATTTTCAATGTCCAGCTCTGGGTACCTTAGGCCTATCCTTCACACATCCCCTGCTTTCCGTTACACGGAACTTTCCAAATCTCATGTTACCCCTCTGGATAGAACAGAGCTCACTTTTTCCCCAAGGGTGGTTTGAAAATTAAAATAGAGGTAAAGGAAAGAGACAATGTCCAAGCACCATGTCATAATAAGTTCTTCAGACACTTCCTCTTTCTCCCTAGAAATGTGCCTTTTATCCTCTATATCTTCTTGTTTTAAAGGGAAAAAAAGATAATTGCCTAATTTATATCACATTCTTTGGACCCTAAAATTTCTAAAAGACTGTTTCCATGAAGTTTGGCACTGTTAATCTGCCTAATAAAGAAATATTGTTTCACTGTACCTATTTCTAAGAAAATAGCATCCACCTTTTGGTCTCTTTTGGACCTAATTTTGCTCTTATGCAACCTGGTGTAAACCAGAGTAACTACATTGATGCCAGTGAAGTTATACCAGTGTAAAACTGGTATAAGTGAAATGAGAATCAGGCCCTATGTGAATGAGTTTTGGGCATAATCCTGCAAGATTTTGAGTGCCATCAATTCCCTTTGATTTCTATCTAATATCCTTGAGTTTTAGAAATCTGGCTACAGGTCACTAGCCAAATTCTACTCTCACTTACACTGGTGTAAATTCAGAGAAGCTCAGCTGCAAGTCAGTGGTGTTACTAAGGTTAGATTTATTCTGCTGTATCTTGAGAACAGATTTTTGTCCCTCGATCTTAACCCCTGAAGGAAAGTCGCATTTGCTGATAAATGAAAATGTCCTTTTACAATGGAAGAGGAGAAACTCTTCATATTGGTGTAAAGTGACTATGTACAATTTCTTCCCTCTATTTTGTGTGTGTGTGTGTGTGTGTGTGTGTGCTTCAGCTTTTGCCAAACAATTATTTGAAAGAGAGCAAGAAAAAACCAACCCAGCCTGACAAGACCTCCCTTGCATACCTTCCTTATGTATGCAGAGAAACTCTCCTGATTTTTTTTTTTTTTTTGGTACATATTTCAGAGCTGACCTGAGAGACAAGGTGGGCTAGATAATGTTTTATTGGACCAACTTCTGTTGGTGAAAGAGACAAGCTTTCCTCCTCACCAATAGAAGCTGGTCCAATAAAAGATATTACCTCGCCTACTTTGTCTCGAATATCTTGGAACCAACATGGCTACAATAACACAATCAGAGCTGACTGGCAGAATAGGAATGAAGTCAACAGGAGGAAAAGATGATGTAGCAGCTGCATCCCAGGTTTGTCTGCATCACAAGTGGGTTCTGCGGCTCAGTCCAGGTTAGAGAGTGGAGGAAAGAAATCCTGTTCTCTCTCCACCCCCCCCACCCTGCCTAAAACAATCAGGAAAGAATGCCTTTAGGGGATCATCATGGGCCCCTTTCAGCTGATTTTCCCTCAGGAGGAGGGTGATCTGGCTATTTATTTGTTTGAAGACTGAATAACTACTACGGAAGTCAGGAGGGGAAAAAAGAAAAGATAAGATTGTCGATTAGTAGATAGAGCCTGAATAGCATGAAAATCTATGAGCAGGTAAAAGTATCAGAAAATCTCTCTCAAGAAGACCAAGGGAGGGTAAAAAGACACAATCAAGATTGTCTTCATTGTGACTGATAAGTCATGTATTTGCCAAACATTTACACGGCTGCACAGAAGAGATAAAATATGCAACAGAGAGCAAGATGATTATCAAGAAGAGAGCAAAAATTAGTTTAGAAAGATTGCGAGAAGATAACACTTAGTCTTTTGCACAGAGCTTAGCCTCTGCTAGAAAATACTAGAACAATGGGAACAGCTACAAGCATGGTTGGCAGCTCTTTTTGTTTAGAATATCACCAGGTTCAGTCATTACTGGAATTCATTGTCTGTCACTGTCCAGTTTTTAAGTTCTCAGCCATTTTGATTTTCTGAATTACACCAGGCTTTCAGCTGTAGTAAGACATGTATCTATGCCATGGGTGGGCAAACTTTTTGGCCCGAGGGCCACATTGGGGTTCCGAAACTGTATGGACGACCAGGTAGGGAAAGCTGTGCCTCCCCAAACAGCCTGGCCCCTGCTCCCTATCCGTCCCCTCCCACTTCCCGCCCCCTTACTGCCCCCCTCAGAACTCCCAATCCATCCAACCCCCCCCCACTCCTTGTCCCTTGACCGCCCCCTCCCAGGACCTCCCACTCCTAACTGTCCCCCCCAGGACCCCACCCCCTTTCCAACCCCACCTGCTACCTGTCCCCTGACTGCCCCAACCCCTATCCATTCCCCTGCCCCCTGACAGCCCCCCTGGGACTCCCCCACCTATCCAACTCCTCCCTGTTCCCCATCCCCTGACTGCCCCCCGCAGAACCTCCGCCCAATCCAACTGCCCCCTGTTCCCTGTCCCCTGACTGCCCTCCGGGACTCCCTGTCCCTTATCCACCCCCCCCACCCCCGCTCCCCGCTCCCCACCCCCTTACCATGACACTCAGAGCATCAGGACTGGCAGCTGTGCCGCCCGGCTGGAGCCAGGCATGCTGCCACACAGTCTAGAACACTGGGGCAGGCTGGTGGCTCTCTCAGCTGCACTGCCCGGAAGGAGCTTGCAGCCCCGCTGCCCAGAGCACTGGCAGCATGGTGAGCTCGGGCTGTGGGGGAAGGGGGACAGCAGGGGAGGGGCCAGGGGCTAGTCTCCCTGGCCGGGAGCTCAAGGGCCAGGCAGGACGGTCCTGTGGGCCGGATGTGGCCTGTGGCCAATAGTTTGCCCACCTCTGATCTATGCCATGCCAAAAGTCCTAGATCATTGTGATATCAGAGGTAACTCAGCCAATCATCACACTTACTTTACCGCTAATTTTCATGCAACAGTTTTATTAGTTGTATGAGGGAGACTGCATGAATGGTGGATTATTTGGCCCAACTGCTGCACCTTTGTGACAGCACAGGCATTCAGCTACTAGTCACTTGTAATACCAGAGCTGCAGCAGCTAATAATCTGTGGGCTTGCCGCTCTTGCAATAGATTGACCATCATCATTTGTTACTCCTGGGGGAATTCTGCATCACTGCACGTGCGCAGAATTCCTGTTCCCCCACGCAGATTTCTTTGCTTCCCCGCAGAAAAATGACTTCTTATGGGGAAGCAAAGGGAAGCTACAAGAGTGGTCACGTGCCCCTCCCTGGCATCGCAGGCAGGTCGGTTCAGGCACCTGGCGCAGCCAGTAGAAACGTAAATCACTGCTGGAGGGCGGATTGGCAGTCATGCGTGTGTGTGAGAGAGAGACACTCTGTCCCGCTCACTCGCTATTGCGGCATGCTTGGCGTGGAGAATTTCTTTTCCCCAACAGTAATGGGCTGCAGTGTTGCTGGCTGCCACTAGGGGTTATTGGACCTGGCAGAGCCCAGCTCGCACATAGAAGACACTGCTGGGGAGAGGGAGAGGGAGCTAGAAGGTTCCTGGCAGCTGCAGTTCCTAGCATGCCCTGAAGGAAGGAGAGGGTGGTGCGCAGGAAACACCGTGCAAGCTTAGGATCCAGCATCAGGCTGTTTCTCCCTTTGGATCCCTGGGCTCTTGGGAGTGAAGGGGGCGGGTGTTTGGGCTGGGGGGCCACGGCTGGGCTCTGGGGGGGAAAGGGTGTGGGTATCTGGGCAAGGGGAGGCCTCGTGGCAGTGCTCTGGGGCAATGTTCCTTCTATTTTTTTATATCCATGCATGGAATGAATTTTGTTATGTGCACTAATATGGAGGTGATGTGTGGCGGAGGTGGGGCTGAGGGGTTCGGAGTGTGTGGGGGGGCTCAGGGGTGGGGCAGAGGGTTGGGATGTAGGGGGTGAGGGCTCTGGCTGGGGGGTGCAGGCTCTGGGGTGGGGCTGGGGATGAAGGGTTTGCGGTGTTGGAGGAGGCTCAGGGCTGGGGCAGAGGGTTGGGTTTAGGGTGCAGGGGGGTGAGGGCTCCAGCTGGAGGTGTGGGCTCTGGGGTGAGGCCGAGGATGAGTTTGGGGTGCAGGCTACCCAGGGGCTGGTGCCAGAGGACTCTCCCCAGCCCTCTCCCCACCGACAACAACTCTGGGGGAGAGGCGCTTCTCTCTGCCGGCAGCAGCTCCGGGGCCAGGGCAGAGGCCCCACCAGGCCTCTGTGGCTGTACGCCTTTACAGCTCTTTATAGCTTGCTACGTGACCATGTGGCTGTGCAGCTTATAGGGAATTTAGCTCGGGGGGGGGGAGGGGAGGAGGGTATCTGGGCTGGGGGGGGCGGGGGCAGCTGGGGGAGTATCTGGCCCCCTAGCAAAAGGGGGTAGAGAAACAGGAACTGCGTTGTCACAGTGGGTTCTTTAACTCTCTACTCCTGGGGGAATTTTTGTGTCTGTCTGTATTGTTACAAACATACTTGCTGACAGGTATTTTGAAATAAATTACCAAAATAATTGAAACTGGCATGATTATGTAGTGTTATTTTGACAAATAAAATGTGCAGAATTTAAAAATATTCTGTGCAAAAAAAAAAAATTTTTTGGTGCAGCATTTTTAATTTTTTGGTGCAGAATGCCCCAAGGAGTTATTTGTGGGCTCAGTTTACTACATAATGGTGGGCTTAAAGACATAAGTGCTGACTCCAGGGGTGATCCGGGGCTGGAGTACCCATGGGGAAAAAAATAGTGGGTGCTCAGCACCCACCGGCAACCCCGTGGATCAGCTCCTTCCCCTCCCCCGATCCCTCCCACCCAACAGCAGGCTAATGCCCGCTGGTGATCAGCTGTTCAGTGGTGTGCAAGGGGCAATGAGGGGGAGTGGGAAGAGCAGGGTCAGGAAGAGGCAGGGTGGGACTTGTGGGAAGGGAGGGGGGGTGGGTGGGCCTGGAACAGAGTGGAGGTCGAGCACCCCCCCAGGAACTCAGGAAGTTGGCGCCTCTGCTTAAAAAGTAATGACTAACAAAAGGAAATCCCCTCCACCAAAATAATGGTAGTATAAGTAGTTTACAAGATGGAAAAATTGAAAAGCATTTGTTAGAGAGGACTAAATTGAATGTTCAGATTCAGATGATATTCAGACATATGAATCGGAATAATATGCTGTCTCCCCACAACCCACGCTCAGCAACTCCTTCCCAATTTCAAACTCCTCTTCTGGGACCCCAGCATCCCCTTGCTAGCAATAAGCACCAGGACATCCCCTTATTCTTGATGTCTTCTGGGAAGATTCTGGGTGGCCTGCAACATACTTACCTGGTCCATGTCAGGTGGTCCATTATATCTCCTCCCCAGCAATCTAGGAGGCTCTGGGTGGCTGCTTCCACCAGGAGTTTCATTTCTGGAGGAGCTGCCTCCTGCAGCTGCTGTCTTCCAAGCCACAGGGATTTTTTTTGGAGAGAGGCTGAAGGCCACTTCTCTATGCTACAACTACAGTGCAGGGCTAATTCCTTTTCCTACTGCCATATGGGCTTTGGAGGTGTAAAGTGGCCCAGATGCTTTTGAACATGGAAGCCAGCGAAACTCCCACCACTGCAATGCAGTGTTTTTATGGATACATTCTGTCATGTTGAGAGTAATGGGTACGTAAGCCACTTACTCCTAAATAAACCAGCTCCACAAAGGTCTGACCAGCCGTCAACAGGTCAGGCTTGATGTGGAAAGGATGCTGAGTACTCTGACCACTGTGTAGATGAGTGGTGCAGAGCTACCTACTGGAGACAGAGAGCCGGTGTAATTGAGAAATTACTCCCTCCTTGAGCCTATGTGTGCATCCTATCCTGTCTCTTTCCAGCACAGTGGCAGTGCTGGGTACTCACAGAACAGCTGTAAGGGGGAGAGAGGGGCAGAAGCCAGGTCCCTTGAAATATTAACCACTCAGACACAAATTGTATCTGTTGTGGGGTGGGGGGGGGCTGTGTGGTGGAGATTTTCACAAGTGGTGTTTTTAGCTCTTCTTCTATACCCAGTTGTTTTTATGGGGTCATGACAACTAACATGAAGTTAAAACGACTTTGCACTCAGCATAGATTATCATGTTTAACATTGTCAGTGGGTCATGGGTAACCCTAGGCCTTCCCCACCTACCCTGAGTGCTGTCATGTTCAACATGGTGTTAGTTACCATGATGCCTCAGGATTTTGTTCTCACACAGTTTAATTTTTCAGTGTAAATAAACCCTGACTGCACCTGATACCTCGTCTGGCTGACAACTGTGTTTTCAGATCTGTGAATGTATGGGAGAGGAGTGTGGCCCTTTTAAGGTCTCCATTATTTATCCACAGAGCATCCTTTTGAAGAGTCAGAGATGCACATTTGCTCCTATAGTATCTCCTCCCCACCAATATAATCTCCAGAAGCCTAGGGGTGGAACCACAGACTCTGCTTTGTTGAAGAGCAGTTGAAAAGTTGGCTGTTGAGCAACACTGTCGCCATCCCTGAAGAGGTGGTAACTCCCTGCAGGACACGACTATTTCTGTAGTCACTGTATTTAACGATGTTTGTTTAGCACCAGTCCTAAACTCTGGGTGCTTTACAGCAATGTCATACAAAAAATTAAAATCTCATTACACAATCAGTGAACTTAATAGACTGCCAGGACCAACAATATGAAAAGTAAACTTCCTGAATTTCAAAACTCATTGTTTATCCTTTCCTTCAAATCCCCTTCTTCCGAACTGCCTGTAGGAAGAGGTGGGCTTTGCAGTGTGTCCAGGTGGTTAATAAATCTAATGCTCTGTATCTATGGAGTCAGGCTGGCTACATAGCTCCAACCAGGCTCTGTGCCATGGAGTGACAGAGCCAGCCTTTGTTTCTTAGCTAAGGGATGAATAAATTGTGATCAGGAACTACACTCCATAGTCTTAATTTCCCTGCTTGGATTTCTCATTAGACAATCCACTGTCATTATGTCTTCTACCATTTTGTAAGTTAAGACTGCTAGTGACTGTATTACAATATTGCTTTCCTGTGATTTCCCAAACATTTGAAATACTATAACTTCTTTCTCAATATCTGAAAAAACTAATGAATGAGAACGCAACATATTCCAGTTAGAATACAGTTCTCAAATTGATCAGAATTCAAAAGAACATGGAAACAATGTATTATTCAATAGTGTCACAGGTTAGACTTGTGAATGATGTTAACAGTACTGGCAGTAATAGCTTGGGATGGCTGGTACTCTAATCACCCTGGCTCTTGTAGGCTGGACTGGTATTTTAATCACCCTAGCACTAATAGGCTGGAGTGGTTGGTATTGTTATGGCACTAATAGCCAGGATAGATGGTATTTTAATCAGCCTGGACCATAGCCTAGAAATGTTAATTTTTACATTCCTCCCCCCTCCCCCTTTTAACAAGAAAAATGAGAGTGGTACCCTAGCTTTTATCATTTACAAACAATTGGAAATAATTTTTATAATTAAAAACAAAATCAGCTTTGGGAGCCTTTGTCCCAGCCCATATTAGGTGCTTTTCTCTTGCCCTATGTTCTTTTATGTATATTCATTCTTCTCATTTGTCCTCTTCCATGCCTGTGCTGGTCCTTTAAACCTGAGCAAATGAATTACTTGAAGAGACCTGTGGAATTCCAAACCTGTGGAATGAACTGTTTGAAAAAAGTTTGATATAATTGATAATACTGATGCGTATACTTCTTCTAACCCATAACTTATAGGGCTCCATCTGTACTGTAGTGTATTGCCTTGAATAGCTGATGCCCTCTTGTGTAGAACATTAGGATATTGTTGCCTTTATCTTATTTTAGTTATGAGGAATGTGGGAGGTAAAATATGTGGGTAGAAGTGAGGTAGTGGTTTGAAACCTAAGGAGTTCATGCGGGTCCATTGGGTTTCTAGGAGCCAGCATAGAATGTCCGTTCAAACATTAGCAGTTGTAGGAGAACAGTGGAGGAGGGAGTGAGGAGATTTTCCAGCTAGAGGCGTTTTTGTCCAGGTGGGCTGAAGTTGCCGGGAAAGGTCTCTCCAGACTCCAGAGACTGGTCTATGAAGGAGAAGAGAGGTTGGGGCTGCCCAGAGGGTAATGGTGAGACCATATTGGGAGAACATCAGACTCCATGGTTTATGAAAAGAGAGCACAGACTTGGGTGTGAAATGAGTAGGCTTGTCAGGATTGGATTTAAATCAATAGATGTCAATAAATGTTGATTTCAGGTGACACACTGAAATTGATGGAAAATATCCATCAGTAACAGTGGGTGGGAGTGCAGCCCCCACAACCTTGCATCTGCAGGGATCAGGTGTCTGACTCTGCAGCAGCACAGAGAGCCCTCTGCACCTCCGCTGTCAACTACCCAATCTCTCACTCACAGCTGCGAGCGTGGGAGCCATCCCCAGGCAGGAACCATTCAGCAGTGGGGTGGCCTCCTTTGGGCCGGGGGCTTGTCCTCCTCCTTGCAGTCCTAGCTTAGGGTCTCTTCTCTGCCCTGCCAGGACTGCTGCCTTCTCCGCACCTTATACCTGGAGGGATCCAATTTCATCCAGCCATTGGCCATGCTGGGAGCCCACCTCAGGCACTCACCAGCCAGGAGTGTGGAAGCCATCCCTGAGCGGGGACTGCTCAGCAGCGGGGTAGCCTCCCCTCTGGCTAGGGGCTCATCCTCCTCCTTGCAGTGCTGGTCAGGGATCTCTGTTCTGCAGGGCCAGGACTGCAGTCTCCCCCATGCCTTGCATCTTGATGTTTTGGGGGCCCCTTGACTGAGCAAGGACCCCCCTGCAACTCTCCTGTCAGGTGCTGCCCTAATCCTACCCCCAACCCCTACCCCCCTCCTCCTCCCCTCCTTAATTTCCTGCAAATGTAAAAATTAAAAATTGTTAAACATAAAATTAAAAAAATCATAAATAAAAAATAGATATTAACTGTTGAAATTACAAAAAAGAATTCTGCAGGCCTAGATATGAGTTTCCAGGGCTTGATAAGAAAAGTGGACACTTCCAGATGATCAGTTCTAAAGTTCATTCATAGGTTTTGATTGTAGATAATAAATTAAAAGTTTGTTAAATAAGTCTGTAGCAGTGCTGAATGGGGGTTTCTGCAGCAGCTTTTGAAGAACAAGTACAATACCTATCCTGAGATCACCACTCCAGGGGATGGGATCCTTGTCACAAGGGAGCAGAGGGAGGTGTCTCAAGGTAAAATTTCCAAGTGAGAAGCTTGTTGGTGTCAGCAGGTAACCGAGACTGGGTCATAGGAGACATGGGGTCATGAGACCTCTTTATTACTGCTTATCATATAAATGTACGGCAGGAAGGGGGCCTCAAGAGGTCATCTAGTTCATCCCCCACACACTGATGCAAGACCATATATACCTAGACCAGCCATGACACCTGTTTTTAAAAACCCAGTGATGGGGCTTCCACAACCTCCCATGGAAGTCTATTCCAGTGCTTAACTATCCTTATAGTTTAAAAGTGTTTCCTAATATCTAATCAAAATCTCCCTTGTTGCAGATTAAGTCAATTACTACTTGTTCTACCTTCAGAGGCCATGGAAAGCAATTGATCTCTATCCTTTTTATAACAGCCCTTAACATATATGAAGATTTATCAGGTCCCCCGCCAGTCTTGTTTTCTCAAGATTAACCTTGCCCATTTTTTAAAATCTGTCTTCATGAGTGTGATTTTTCTGAAACTTTAATCATTTTTGTTGCTCTCCTTTGGACTCTCTCCAATTTGTCCACATCTTTCTTAAGGTGTGGAGAACAGAACCCGACACAGTACTCCAACTGCGACCTTACCAGTGCCAAGTTGAATGGGACAATTTCGTCCCATGTCTTATAGTATTTGTCCATGTTACCACTTTTTGTAGGATTCCTTTTTGATTTTTCATGTCATTAAAGAGCTCCTGATGAAGCTGTATTGGCCTCTTACTGTTCTTTCTTTCCTTCACATTGGAATAGTTTGCTGTTGTGCCTTTTATGTGGTCTTTTGAGAAACTGCCAGCTCTCCTGGACTCCCTTTTCCCTCTGATTTTCTTCCTGTGGGCCCATACATACCAATTCTCTGAGTTGTTAATGTATGCTTTTTTGAAGTCCTTTGTCCTTACTCTCACTTAGCTCTCACTTCTTCCTTTCTTTAGAATCATGAAATCTATCATTTCATGATCACTTTCATCCAATTTACCTTCAACCTTTAGATTTGCAACCAATTGATTCCTGTTCATAGAATCATAGAATATCAGGGTTGGAAGGGACCTCAGGAGGTCATCTAGTCCAATCCCCTGCTCAAAGTAGCACCAATTCCCAACTAAATCATCCCAGCCAGGGCTTTGTCAAGCCTGACCTTAAAAACCCCTAATGAAGGAGATTCCACCACCTCCCTAGGTAACCCATTCCAGTGTTTCACTACCCTCCTAGTGAAAAAGTTTTTCCTACTATCCAATCTAAACCTCCACCACTGCAACTTGAGACCATTACTCCTTGTTCTGTCATCTGGTACCACTGAGAACAGTCTAGATCCATCCTCTTTGGAACCCCCTTTTAGGTAGTTGAAAGCAGCTATCAAATCCCCCCTCATTCTTCTCTTCTGCAGACCAAACAATCCCAGTTCCCTCAGCCTCTCTTCATAGGTCATGTGTTCCAGCCCCCTAATCATTTTTGTTGCCCTCTGCTGGACTTTTTCCAATTTTTCCACATCCTTCTTGTAGTGTGGGGCCCAAAACGACACAATACTCCAGATGAGGCCCCACCAATGTCGAATAGAGGGGAATGATCACGTCCCTTGATCTGCTGGCAATGCCCCTACTTGTACAGCCCAAAATGCCGTTAGCCTTCTTGGCAACAAGGGCACACTGTTGACTCATATCCAGCTTCTCGTGCACTGTAACCCCTAGGTCCTTTTCTGCAGAACTGCTGCCTAGCTATTTGGTCCCTAGTCTGTAATAGTGAATGGGATTCTTCCGTCCTAAGTGCAGGACTCTGCACTTGTCCTTGTTGAACCTCACCAGGTTTCTTTTGGCCCAATCCTCTAATTTGTCTAGGTCCCTCTGTATCCTATCCCTACTCTCCAGCGTATCTACCACTCCTCCCAGTTTAGTGTCATCTGCAAACTTGCTGAGGGTGCAATCCAAGCCATCCTCCAGATCATTAATGAAGATATTGAACAAATCCAGCCCCAGGACCGACCCTTGGGGCACTCCGCTTGATATCAGCTGCCAACTAGACATGGAGCCATTGATCACTACCCGTTGAGCCCGATGATCTAGCCAGCTTTCTATCCACTTTATAGCCCATTCATCCAGTCCATACTTCTTTAATTTGCTGGCAAGAATACTGTGGGAGACCTGTATCAAAAGCTTTGCTAAAGTCAAGGAATAACACATCCACTGCTTTCCCCTCATCCACAGACCCAGTTATCTCCTCATAGAAGGCAATTAGGTTAGTCAGGCATGACTTGCCCTTGGTGAATCCATGCTGACTGTTCCTGATCACTTTCCTCTCCTCTAAGTGTTAGTCAGAATCAAGTCCCACTGGTTACTTCCTCCATCTTCTGAAACAAAAAGTTGTCCCCAACACATTCCAAGGACCTATTGTGCATTTTGTGTTTTGCTGTATTACTTTTCCAACAGATATCTAGGTAGTTAAAGTTCCCCATACTACCAGGTGTTGTGTATTGGATATTTCTGTTGTGCTAGAAATGACTCCTCCTCCTCCTCCTGATTTGGGGGTCCTAGTAGACCCCTACCATGATGTGGTCCTCCATTTCCCCGCTTCTATCTTCTATCTTTCAACTGGTCTGCCTCTCACCTCCTTCTGGACCTCAGAACGAGTGTATGTATTCTTGATATACTGTGCAACACCAACACCTCTTCCTTTTTTTCCCTGCCTATCCTTCCTGAGCAAGTTATCTTCCTGTAAACCAATGTTCCAGTTCTGGGATTATCCCACCAAGTCTCAGTATGCCAATTAAGACATAATTTTGTTTGCGTATTAAGAATTATAGTTTTTTCTGTTTATTCCCCATACTCCTTGCATTTGTATAGACATCAGAGATATTGAGCAGATTGCCACAGTGTTTTCCCTTTTGTTGCTCCTTTGATCCTATTGTAATTTTCCATATATAAGAATATATCCATTCTTAATATAAGAAATTAATTTGGACTGTCAACAATTCTGTTTGCCGTTCAAAATGTTAGTAACTAATTGGTTGAATATGTATTTATCTCAAAGTAAGACACTAAATCAGAGGTGGGCAAACTACGGCCCGCGGGCCACATCCAGCCTGCTGAACCCTTCTGCCTGGCCCCTGAGCTTCTGGCCCGGGAGGCTTGCCCCCAGCCTCTCCCCTGCTGTACCCCCTCCCCCGCAGCCTCAGCTCACTGCGCCGCCGGCACAATGCTCTGGGCAGCCAGGCAGCACAGCTGCAGAGCTGCAGCCTTACCCGGTGCTCTGGGTGGCATGGCTGTAGCGCCGCCAGCCACCGGTGCTCCAGGCAGCGTGGTAAGAGGGCAGGGGAGTTCAGGTTGGTGGTCAGGAGGTGGGGGTGTGGATAGGGGTCAGGGCGGTCAGAGGGCGGGGAACAGGAGTGGTTGAATGGGGGCGGGAGTCCCGGGGGGACAGTCAGGAAGGGGGGGGTGTTGGATTGGGTGGTGGGGGACAGTCAGGGACGGGGAACCTGGGGGCGGTCAGGGGACAGGGAGCAGGGGGTGGTGGATGGGGCAGGAGTCCCGGGGGGGGGCATCAGGGGACAGGGAACAGGGGGGATTGGATGGGGTAGGAGTCTCGGGGGGGGGCTGCCAGGGGGCAAGAAAAGGGGGGGTCGGATAGGGGTTGGGGGCTGGGCCACGCCTGGCTGTTTGGGGAGGCACAGCCTCCTCTAACTGGCCCTCCATTCAATTTTGGAAACCCGATGTAGCCCTCAGGCCAAAAATTTTGCCTGCCCCTGCACTAAATCTTAACTATCATACAGTTCACTGGTGTAACAGGTTTTAAATTATGATTAAGGTTGAGGTTGCAAAGAGAGTCTCTTTATAAGCCCTAATTTTGTGTCCTGTAACTTTGGAAAAGAGAAAATTGGTTTGGTTTCCTTTTTTCCCCTGCCTATCCTTCCTTGCAAGCTATCCCCCTGCAAACCTATACTCCAGTCATGACATTTATTCCACCAAGTCTTAATGATGCCAGTTAAGGCATAATGTAGTTGATGTAGTAAAATTTCCAGTTCTTCCTGTTTATTCCCCATGGTCTTTACACAAATGCAACAACACCTAACATGTTGAGCAGATCCTACCACTGTTTTCCCTCTTGTTGCTCCTGTGACTCTCTTTTAATTTTGTGTCCCTCCCTTTCCACCACAACACAGAGCTCTCTGTTATAGTTGCCTCTCTTTATACATCCCTTTAGGTTTTTGTCACCTGCCTCCTTTGAATCAAGTTGAAAGCCTTCCTCATTAAGTTGGTGAGTTGGTGTCCAAAGATGCTGTTGTTCCTCTTGGTCAGGTGGGCCCCATCTCTCCCCAGCAGTCCTCCTTCCTGGAACAGCATCTCATGGTCATGGAGGCCAAAGCCTTCCTGTCAATATCTTCTGTTCAGTCATGCATTCATCTGCATTCTGTCTGGGCCCTTACCCTCAGTGAGGAGACCGGACGAGAATATATCCTAGTTCTTCCAAAGTTACACTAACTTTCAGCAAAAGAAATCAGCCTCCCATCTTGGGCAAGAGACAAGCATCAGAATTTTTTAATAACAGCGGTAGGGTCATAGTGAAGATCAGGAGCACTATGACATTGACATCTACCATCACTAGTAAGCTCCAATGACACTGTCAGTATGGTTTTTTCACTGTCACAGGTGTTAGTCTGTTTAAAAAAAAAAAAGGCTATTCGGTTCTCCTACAGTACAACCTTTAGCCACATAAAACAATAGAGAGGGGCCACAGTTCTCTATATGCAGGTAGGAATTCTAAGTCCCAAACTGTAGGCCAGGCTCCTGTGATCCTGACAAGTACCCTTGCCAACTTGGAAAAGAAGAACCAAACTCAGGACACAAATGATAAACAAGTTTAATACTTAGGTTTCCGATAGCCATGATTTAATCAACATAAGAAATTCCTCTAAATAATAATCTGAAGAGTATGAAAGCACATACAATTCTTAAGTGAGAAAGCTAAGAGTGGAATAGCAAGGAGGTTCACAAAAGCTACTATGAAGAGAGAAGTTTTCACAATTTGAAAAAATCCCACTGAAAACCTGTGCTTTTTATAGAGTAAGCATTGTCAGACACAATAGAATTGTGCAAGCATAAAACAGGCAGAAAGAGAGAAATGCAAAAAGTGAACAAGTGAACAAACAGCATAAAAGGTGAAAAGTAATTTTGATTTAAAAAAAAAAAATCTTTACTATCTGATCTAGGGTGACCAGACATCCCGATTTTATAGGGACTGTCCTGATATTTCCTTGTTTGTCCCGCGTCCCGACCAATGTTAGCTCAGGACACTGGACAAACAAGCAAATACTCCGGAGCCTGGAAGTGCCCGTGCCCCCCACCCCCAACTCCGCCCCCTCCTTCCCCCATTGGCTCCCTCCCTGAATCCCTGCCTCTTCCCCAGGCTCACCATTCCTCCTCCCTCCACAAGTGCTGGAGGTTGGTCCCGGAGACGCAGGGGGAGTGCGGGGCTGGGGTGAGTGAGAATCCGGCCTGGCCCCAGTGCAGGCAGGACTCAGTCGGGCGGTAGGGAGAGTAGGGGGGTGGCCTGCGGGGCCAGGCGGCGGCTGTTCTCCCCCCCGGGCAGCGGGACTCGGGAGCAGCAGCTGCTGCAACTCCCACTGCCGCGGGGGGAGGAAGCGGCCGATGGCCAAGCTCGGCGGCTGCGGCTCTGGCGCCCGGGCTCGAACCCCCCGAGGCCGGGCCTGCTGCGGGGACCCACCAGCACGCACGCTGCGCCCAGCCCCGGCCAGTCGCGTCTGGGCTGCTGCCCAGCTGGTGGTATCCTGCGACGGCCCCGGAGTGGGGGCAGCAGGCCCCAGCCCCCCCATCCCGCTCGGGTCCCGCAGGGGAACGAACGGGGCTGAGCTGCCAATGCCTCCGCCCCGGGGCCGCCGCGGGATAGCACCAGCTGGGCAGCAGCCCAGACGCGACTGGCCAGGGGCTGGGCGCAGCGTGCGTGCTGCTGGGTCCCCGAAGCAGGCCCGGGTTCGGGGGGTTCGGGCCCGGGCGCCAGAGCCGCAGCCGCCGAGCTTGGCCATCGGCCGCTTCCTCCCCGCGCGGCAATGGGAGCTGCAGCAGCGGCTGCTCCCGAGTCCCGCTACCCGGGGGGGAGAACAGCCGCCGCCTGGCCCCGCAGGCCACCCCCCTACTCTCCCTACCGCCCGACTGAGTCCTGCCTGTGCTCGGGGCCAGGCCGGACTCTCACTCACCCCGGCCTTGCGCTTCCCCTGCGTCTCCCGGGCCTCCCTCCAGCGCTTGTGGAAGGGGTGGGGGGAGGTTTTTTTTGCCCTGCCCCCTCCTGCCACGCGCCCTCCTCCCCCGACACCCCCCCCCCCCCCCCCCGCATCCCGATATTTGACTTGGGTGATCTGGTCACCCTAATCTGATCAGTTAATGCAAATGGAGATATTTTAAATAGAACTTCTGTCTTGACAGTGATATTTAAAAATATTAAATTTTGATGTGACATCCTCACTTTGTATTTTACTTTAGGCAACATATAATCTAAAAAAAACCCAAACTGACATTTTTCTGTGCTGTTGAAATCTGAGACTAGTCAGGACCATATCTCTTTAAAAAAAAAAAAAAAGAGCAAGAGAGAGAGAGCTGGCAGGGCAGAGCTAAAGCCTCTGCTGCATTAAACTTGTTTGGCTGCATTGAGGCTGCAGCAGTGGTCACGCATTATGCTGAAATCTGCTGATTTTACAAAAGGGGGAAGAGGGACAAGATTGTTTTGAGTCCAGATGCTGTCAAACACCAGCAACCAATGGAAGAATTGGCACAATGAACAGGCCAGTATGTGAAAGCAGTTTATGAAGAAATAGCTAAATACAGTGGTTTGTCCTGTCTGGTCATCTGATGCTGTAAGTACTAGCATGATATAGGATTGCTCAGTCACTGGAGTTGTTCATGTGAGATGTTTTATGGGTATCATGATATTATTAGCATTCATTGTGGCAGAAACCATAGGCTTTGACATATTTAATAGAGTATTTAGATGAAAGCCTATTGTCTATGTTGTCTACAGAATTTCTGGGTGACTCATAAGCTGCAGTGCGCTAGCGGTGTGGATGGAACAAGGATTTGCACATTAGCTTGCCTCTCCGTTTCATAGCTATGTGTCTTTGTTGCACTGTATTGTGAGAAATGTTATTGCTGCAGTACTATGCATGTAAAGAGGCCTGTTTCTGAATTTGATCAGCAGCCCTTGAATGCTGGGTTTTGTGGGGCATTCTTTGTTTGACATTACTACGGTTGACTTAATTTAAAAAAATAAAACAACCTAAAAATACTACTTACTCCAACGTACTTGATGCTAGATGCTGTAGTTTGAGCAAGCTTTGCAGTAAGTAATTTTTCATATGTATGTATTTGTAATGGGGTTGCAAGATACCGTTAACTTTGCAGTTTGTGAGAGTTGTTCTCTATAAAGCGTGTCAATTATGATTTACTTAGAAAAGGAATGAGCACTTTCCTATGTTTTCCTATGTTCTGACATAAAGTAGATATATGTATTTCAAATGAAAGTACTTGTTCATGTGGAAATTCCACATCTTGTTCTTTGGCAGTTGATTTAATGCTTGTCTTCTGTGCATGCTCTAATGATCTGATGTAGTCTTGCTAACAAATTAAAAAAATATAGTTAACACAAGTTCCCTGCACTGTGTATATGGGCAGATTACTCAGCAATGAAGTAAAAAATTTGCATAGCTAAACTATTCATGCCAACAGAGCAAAGAACTAATGTACATTTTTATCATTATTTTGAAAGTATTTTAATTTTGCTTTCATCTGTCAAGCTACGGGCCTATACTTACAGTATCATCACAGTGATAAATTGTGAAACAAAGGATAGCATCCCTGTATTAATAAATCCATATACTGTCTTATGTGGTACAGTGAAGTTAATCCTATTCTGCTCCTGCTGAAATCAATGAGAAATCTCCCATTGGCTTCAGTGGGAGCAAAAGAAGGTCTAACTGTTCATAGTGTTAGATTGTGCAGGGCCCTACAAGAGGACACAAAGGGGAGGGAGCAGTGGCACAGGGAACCTTTCTTTTGTGCACCTGTGTGTGAACCTAGCACAATACCTGTTCTGAATTTAGGGTCTAAGTTCTGCTCCCAGCACCTGCCTGCTACAGCACTAGCCACTTCAGAGGAAACAGGTAAGGCAGAGCTATGGCCCTGATCCTCCCACATGCTGGGAAGTCCAAGCTGAACTCTTTGAAAGGTTGTTGCTACAGCTGCCATCCCCCTATGCTCTGAGGCAGTGCAGCTCCAGGAGCCCAGCCAATGGGAACTATGGGAAGCGGCGTAGGCCGCAGGAACGTGCTGGCCACCGCTTCCTGCAGCTCCCATTGGCCGGGAACGGCGAACCAGGCCACTGGGAGCTGTGGGCAGCTGTGCCTGAGGACGGTCAATGTAAACAAACTGTCTCGTGGCCTGCCAGCGGATTACCCTGATGGGCCACAGGTTGCCCACCACTGATCTAGTCTGATCATATTGCAGGCCACACAACCTTGCCCACCGCTCCTATAATAGCCTCTGGCTGAGTTACTAAAGTCCTCAAATCATGATTTAAAGACTTCCAGTTACAGAGAATCAACCATTTACACTAGTTTAAACCTGCAAGTGACCCGTGCTCCATGCTGCAAAGGAAGACAACCCCTCCCAGGGTCTTTGCCAATCTGACCTGGGGGATAATTCTTTCCTGACCTCAAATATGGAAGTCAGTTGGACCCTCAGCATTTCGGCAAGACCCAACAGCCAAATACCTGGGAAAGAATTCTCTGTAGTAACTCAGAGACCTCCCCATCTAGCATCCCATCACTGTTGGGGATATTTGCTGCTATCAGTCGCAGATTGGCAACATGTCATTGTAGGCAGTTTCATCATACTATCCCCTCCATAAACTTATCAAGCTCAGTCTTGAAGCCAGTTAGGCTTTTTGTCCCCATGGCTCCCCTTGGAAGGCTGTTCCAGAACTTCATTCTTCCGATAGTTAGAAACCTTTCTCTAATTTTAAGCCTAAATTTGCTGATGGCCAGTTTATATCCACTTGTTCTTCTGTCAACATTGGCGCTTAACTTAAATATCTCCTCTTCCTCCCTGGTATTTATCTCACTGATGTGTTTAAAGAGAGCAATCATATCTCCCCACAGCCTTTGTTTGGTTAGGCTAAACAAGCCAAGCTCTCTGAGTCTCCTCTCATTAGGTCAGTTTTCCATTCCTCTGATCATCCTAGTAGTCCTTCTCTGCACCTGTTCCTGTTTGAATTAATCAACATGAACCAAATGTTTCTTCAAAATCCTAACAGCTAGAGACTTACTTTTTTGTTTTTTAATGTAAGCTAAGATTCTTGAGAACATGATAGTAGGTTCAGAGAGGCGCTGGTATGTTGGCTGGGCATGCATCAGCTGTTTCTGATCCCTCTCTATATAATCATTCAGTGAAAGAAATCAGTAACCGTGTGGAAATCTACAGATAAATATTGGCGGAAAAGTGGTAGTACTCTGCTCTTAAGCTTCACTTGTCATATCTACAACTTGTACTTTCCTCTTGGTATGCCTATGCAAACCTTACAATTCCCTCACTCTTTTCATCCCGTTGCCTTCCTCCCAACCCTGCTGGTCTCTGACCCATCACCCTCTATCTTTCCTTCCTTGGTTCACTCTACCCCAGGGCCCTGGACATCCCTCAGCATCCCTCCAGCAGTACTGGCAGCTCCTCATATTTCTCTTATCCCATCAGGATGGATTCTGAAGCACTCTGTTTTAGACACTCCATTCCTTTCTCTGGCCCTAATTAAGCAAATACTTAAGTGTTTTGCTGGCCCTAATTAAGCAAATACTTAAGTGTTTTGCTGAACTTCAATCATGCGCTTAATTAAGTCTGTATCTATTCAGCAACACATGCTTAAGTACGTTGCTTCATAGTGATGAACTTAAGCATGGGCTTTAATGCTTTGCTGAACTGGTGCCTCTGTGTACAGTGGAGACAACAATACTTTCAGAAGTACATCAGCACCTAATTCCACACTGGATGAGCAACACGAGGTGCTCCCCACTCTTCAGGGTGAATCAGAATAGTACTTTGCCCAACCACGAATAAGTAAGAATGCCATTCTGACTTTATTACCTTCCTGAGCTTCAGCCACACAAACTTTGGCGTGAAAGAAAACTTTTGCCTTTATTTAGTAAGAGCAAATATTGTCCCAATCCTATGTCATCCAGTGTCTAAGCCCAACTGGGGTTGACAGTCCGCTAATCTAATATGTCACATTATGCCTAAATATTGGAGGACATCAAGTATTTTTCACCTGATCTTAGCTGTGTTTGTTATCTCATAATCTAAACATTTCTTTGTGAATCAGTATGAGTCATCTGATGTTTTATATAATGTACATACATAGATTTAATAAAAACAAGGTAAGTGGATTGGAAGCCCCATCACTTGGGGCATCTACAATTACTTTGGATAGTATGCTTTAGGGAACATCCTCTTTTCCAGGAAAATTGCATACTTTACCTAATAAGACTTTTTTTATCTCTTACTTCTGTGTTACTATGAAGACTAAACAATTTCTGTTGGTTTTACATTAGTCATTACAAAGATGATGCTAGACAAATTGCCCTTCTCTTTTTTATGTGTAAGATACAATATGCAAAATGGCTCATTTTTCAAATGCATTAGTATAGTAAGTGGAGGGCACAGAGGCTATTTTGTGTGAACATAATGGAGCAAACAGAATTGCACAGAGTCTCTTATAATGGAATGACTCCCAGGGGTACCCTCTGTCTTCCTCCTCCCCATCTCCACCTCCCAGATACCCATCACGATTTTGGAGTATATTATTTAGACGAGCAGCAATAACAATAGCATTTGAAAGCTTTGTGAATGGAATATTGAGAATACAGTAATAGAAAATACTATATATTTTGGTTATTCTGAAATCTATAAAACATAAAAGGATAAACAAAATATCTTTACAGTTTTTCTGTGTTTTCCTCACCATCCATCATAATTAACTGTCTGGAAACTCTAAACTGAAGTTATTTTCCTTACTAATTTCTCATTTATGTTTAAAATATTTCCCTCTCATTGCAAGATCTGTAGAGACCTTTGTTATAACTTTTTTCATTAATAATCTTTTGTACTTATAAATCACTTATCAAAGGAGCTCAAAGCACTTCACAGACACTAAAGAATTAAGCCTTATAATACTCTATCAGTTAATCTAATTGTTATTAACAGGTAATATTACTGTTTCACAGGCAGAGTGATCCTTGCCCAACAATTCAACCATATTTCTTCCAGTGCTAGGCTATTGTCATTTTTTTCATTAGAATAGAAGCACTGAAATATTTGTTTGGAAAAAATATATAGAATCACAGATATGTTACAAGACAGTATAAGAATAAAAAAAAGAGGTCAAATTGTGGGCATACCAATCTTGGCAGAGTCCCTTTAAGAATTTTTCTCATGCCACATGGAGCACAGTTGTTATCATTAACATCATCTGTTACATATGCTGGATTTCATGTACATCATATTTATTTATAGCATAGACCAAGGAACCAAATATTCTCATCTTTGCAAAGTCTCTCTCTTTTAACTGTGTATGTTGGGTGCAGCCAAGTCTCTATATTAATCTCCTTGCTTTTACAATGTTTTGCCTTTCCAGAGCTAAATTTTCCAGCATGCTGCATATCTCAATTTAGACACAAGACTCCCACATATATAAGAGAGATTCACATAGTTAAATTCCCTAGCTAAAAGCATACTACCCATGGAATGTAAAATGCCCTACCATTTTCCTGCAATTGTGGCTGGCAAATGGCATAGAGACCCTATTTGGCAAACAATATCATTAGCCTTTTAAGAATAAATACTTAGCAATTATATAGCGTTTTTTGAGTCCAGTACTGCTCAGATACTCAGGGTTAACCTGAAGCAACTCCACAGAAAGCAGTTGAGTCACTCCATATTTATTGTAATTGAAAGTTCAGTTTGACTCTACATATTTAAAGCACTTAAGAAATATTTATAAAAATCTTCACAATTCCATTTGGGGGTAGGTAAACAAACCCTTTCAAAATCCATTGGAGCTATGCTTGCTGTAGAGTTTGGTTCCACCTATATTGTAATAAAGTTTATTTGCTGCAGAGGTCCAAAAATCCTGTGTGCCCTACAGTTGCAGAGCATCTTATAAGAGAGAAGGGGAACGTGAGAAAACTAGTGCCCCATTTCCATACTTCGTTCTTTTCTATCACAAATCTGACTTTCCCCACCACTGGAGCTACGCAGCCTGCAGGAATTTCTGCATGTCTATAACAACAGTAATAAACTTGGCTATTATATAGTGACTACTGTATGTGGTTCCAAGGAGAGAGGGACAGAACCCAGCCAGCCCACGCAGTATGTAATTCTCTTTTTCATTTTTTAAAGTGACCTTGTATGGGCAGTTAAGGACTCCTCATCCCACATACTGGGGTGCAGTTGGGGTTCCCTCCTCATTTCCAGGTGCCTTTTTTTTTGTGGGAGGTAGGTTCTGTTTGATCTAATGGGCCAGGACTACCAAATTCTAAATACTCTATGCAAATTGCTTAACCTCTCCACCACAGCTTTCTCCATGCTTAATTTACAGGGGTGTTGTGAGGATGTAACACTTCACAGAGTTTAAGTGCTGTAAGTATTTGTTTATTTCCCACTTCCATGCTAACAGTCATTGAGCAGTAAGCCGAGATGTCTTTGAGTCATATGACTGTTTTTAAAATTCCCTTGCCAAATGAAGGAATGAACTCATCACCCTTATATTAGGACGTGGGGCAGTGCACTAAGCTATCAATGCATTTCCTGTTGCCGTTCTCCAACAGTCAGATTGTTTGCCATATATGACAATCAGAATCGGCTGTGTCTCTGTTATAGAAGGCCATGAAATGTGTACATGGGACATCTTTTGATTTAATGTATGTATTTATTTTTGATTTATTCAAATGAGTCCATCAGACTCTAGGCACATGAACACACAATATTTAAAAATATTACAAAATAAACCTCAGTTGATACAATGTCAATAACACAAACATTCTCTAACCCATAAAAGTGGAGACTATCCCCGCTCCCGTTAGAGAAAGCCAGTGTGAATAGATAGTCTTTGTCTGATGGTCAACAAACTCAGTACAAACTAAGTTTCTCACGTAGTCTCTAATGGTATATCAAACAGTAATCATAGAACTGGAAGGGACCTCAAGAGGTCATTTAATCCAGTCCCCTGCATTCATGGCAGGATTAAGTATTATCTAGACCATCCCTGACAGGTATTGATCTAATCTGCTCTTAATCTCCAATGATGGAGATTCCACCATCTCCCAAGGCAATGTATTCCAGTGCTTAACCATCCTGACAGTTAGGAAGTTTTTCCTAATGTCAAACCTAAACCACTCTTGCTGCAATTTAAGACCATTACTTGTCCTATCCTCAGAGGTTAAGGAGGATAATTTTTCTCCCTCTTCCTTGTAACAACTTTTTATGTACATGAAAACTATTATCATGTCCCCTCTCAGTCTTCTCTTCTCCAGATTAAACAAACCCAATTTTTTGAATCTTCCCTCATAGATCTTATTTTCTAGCCCTTTAATCATTTTTGTTGCTCTTCTCTGGACTTTCTCCAGTTATTCCACATCTTTCCTGAAATGTGCCCAGAACTGGACACAATATTTCAGTTGAGGCCTAACTAGCATGGAGTACAGTGGAAGAATTGCTTCTCATGTCTTGCTTAAAACACTCCTGCTAATACATCCCAGAATGATGTTTGCTTTTTTTGCAGCAGTGTTACACTGTTGACTCATATTTAGCTTGTGATCCACTATGACCCCCAGATCTCTTTCCATAGTACTCCTTCCTAGGCAGACATTTCCCATTTTGTATGTGTGCAGCTGATTGTTCCTTCCTAAGGACAAAGGCCTAGTATTCCACTTATTGAACTTCATCCTGTTTTCTTCAGACCATTTCTCTAGTTTGTCCAGATTATTTTGAATTTTAATCCTATCCTCCAAAGCACTTGCAACCCCTCCCAGCTTGGTATCATCCACAAACTTTATAAGTGTACTCTCTATTCCATTATGTAAATAATTAATGAAGATATTGAACAGAACCGGACCCAGAACTGATCCCTGCAGGACCCCACTCGATATGCCCTTGCAGCTTGACTGAACCCTGATAACTACTTTCTGGGAAAAGAGAGGCTGGATGTGATAAAAGGTGTTGATATAATTGAGGTGTGTGTGTGGTGTCTATATCCTAAAAGGATGGTCACAACCTCTTCATCACATGGAGATGAGAAAATCAGTTCAGCAGGAGCAACAGGACCCCATAAGAAGGTGAGATGGTACAACAGAAACAAAGCATAGCAACATTCAGTAAACTGTTAACCAGGAGAGAATCATTATAATCATAAATTTCAATAAGGTAGCATAAGCCAAAAGAGTACAAACCATCATTTTACCATCCTGGAGATCAACCTTGTCTTCAGAGCCTAAGGCTGGAGTCTTGCCTTTCAGTCGTTCTTTCCCTTCTGTATGTCCCAGAAACCAAATGGAATTTCGTTCCCTGGCGCACATATGCAAAGGGAGGTAGGGTGGGAGGGGAAAGTGAAGCTGGACTTAACCCCTTGTTTACTGGGGACCAAGTAGTTTACAGACTTTTTATACTGCAGTTTTAGTAACAAAAGGAGGGTAGATGTCAACCCCACCATCATAGGCGTGCGCAACCCATTTCATTAGGGTGTGCACCCAGGGAGCCCCGCCCTAGCCCTGCCCCTGCCCTAGTCCCGCCCCCATCCACTCCCTCCTGCTTCCCGCCCCCTGACTTCCCCCCTCAGAACCCCTGGCCCCGGACCCTTTACCATGAGATGAGGCTCCTAGCCTCCCCGCGGAGCCAAACACTGCCCCGCGGGAGCGCACAGCCCCGGCTCCCAGAGCGCTGCGCGCGGCGGCACGGCTCCAGGAAGGGGGGAGCATGTCTGCCTCACCACGGAGCCAAACGCTGCCCCGTGGGAGTGAGCAGCCCCGGCCCCCAGAGCACTGCGCGGGCGGCAGCATGGCTCCAGGGGAAGGCGGGGCAGGGGCCGGTGGCTTGCTGCATTTGGCCGGGCGCTCCGGCCCGGGAGCGCGGACCCCGCGGCTTGCCACGCCGGAGAGTGGAGCCATTTGCCCACCCCTGCATTAGGGTGTGCCTGGGCACACCCGGCACACCCCGTGCGCACGCCTATGCCCACCATCTCTAAATATTATTATTTCCTCTAGTTGCTTCTCCCAGCCAGCTAACATCACTTCTGTCTTATCCAGATTGGGTTTCAGCCAACTATCCCTCATCCAAGCTCCAGTCATGGCCAGACACGAGGAAACCTAAATGTCTGCACCATTTAGACCTGATGTACCAGAGCTCAGTTTCATCAGCATACTATAGGCATTGCAACCATAATGGTTTCACTTTTTGCCTGGCAGCATCTCGTACACATTGAGCAGGAGGAGTGACAGGGTAGAACATTGCAGCTCCCCTGATATTTTACTTGACTCTTCTTACCATTGAAAAGAACAAAACTATTCAAGTATGACTATTTCTGTCTCTGCCAGGATTGACAGACTCCAGAAGTCAGGGGATGGAGATGTCAACATATATATTTACCTCATTGGGAGATCATTGACCAGTGAGACCAACACTGTCTCCATATCATATGCTGGCCTAAAACCAGAGTCAAAGGAGAGAAGAGAGGCAGAGGCCTCCAGGTGTTACCAAAGTTGTTACCCACACACTCTAGAGCACCCACCCTTACCCCATTTCTAAGGCTCAGGATGTCACCTTCAGGGGGCTTATGGGACCTATTACCAGTGAAAGAGCCTTAAACAGTAATATCCTTTACCTCTATTTATTAACAGTTACCAAACCAGAATGCACACGCTAAGCATACAATGCTCACCACTCCCAATAAGGCAGACAAACTTTTTCTGGCATTGACCACTGTCGGAAGACAGGATACTGGGCTAGATGGACCTTTGGTCTGACCCAGTATGGTTGTTCTTATGTTCTTGTGGCTATTCAGGATCAGGTCATCCAGGGACTCCAGCTTCTGTTCAATATAGTTGGCAGGGTGTTGAGGTCTGGCAGCTCTGATTGGGCTGTGTCCTGGAGTTGGTTGCCAGTTTATATTGTGAAACTTGTCGTGCTTAACTATACCTTAACCAATCACTTTACTAAAGTATTACAAAATAATTCTTTGACCAATCCTAACATATTGTAAAACAATTCTTTAACCAATCTTAGCTGATTTAAATCTTGCAAAATTAGTTATGCAACAGACAGAAACAATCAAAGAAACAGATAGAAACCATACAGATAAACAATAGAGATGTAGAGACCATAAGGGTAAAACAATAAAGAAGTATAGATTTCACAATCACAAAGTGAATAAAGTGATAAGCGATTCTTTGCCAGACAGAATGCTATCAAACAAAGTTTTCTTGAAACTTCTTAAGATTTCTTTATCTGGTGATGGTGGGTACTATTAGGACAGGAGCAACTTCTTAACAGCCCTATATTATATTAATTTGATTACTTTAGAGTGAATTTGAGGATGTGACATTCTGCTTCTTGGCATATAGTTGCTTGGCTGCTGTCCTAATGTGGCTGCAGAAAAAGGCCTCGGACCTTACAAAGTTGCCTTACCAAACAGCCTAGTAATCTTTATTTATGTATTTATTTTTAAAAGGCAAGCAGCTCTAGCCACTGTCATTGGAGAGAGGACAAGTGTCAAGAGATGCCTTCTTGACCACAGGTCTGATTATCAGCACCTCTTAAAGGAGTGAGAACTTCCCCTCTGTAAAGGAAGCATTGGTGATGTCTTATGCTAACACATCTGGTTTCCTTATTAGTCTCCTTACCAGTTGACAATTCTAGATTGTAGGTTGTAGCCTAAAGTTCTCAGAACTTATCCATAAACTTAGTGAGTGGCCAAAACTCAAATATAGAAGAAATTGTATTTGTTTCTTTCAGACATCAGTCTAGCTACCAATATAGTCTGCATCCAAGTTATCATGTAGGCAAAGCAGTTGGGAAAACTCCAACACTCAACTTAGTATCTGAGAAAAGACCATGTGGAAAAGTTCTGTTGTTTGGGACTTTACAGATGCTGAGGTGGAGGGAAAAACCTCTTTGATGCTATCACAGCCACAGCCTAATAATTTTTTTAAAATGAGCTGTCTTCATGACACACACATCTTAATTTAGAGCACAATTTCTGCCAGCAGCACCTTAATCTCCCTCCTTCTGCGGATCTGTGAGAGATAACATCTGTGTACTGAGGTGATCTATGAGGGAGATGCAATGGCAGGAGTATTTCAGGGTTACCATTTTGATAGTGGAGTGTATAAAGTATTAGAGAATTGTATTGTCATTCTTTCTCAGATACCTGGAACCCATCCTCTTTCACTAATCCATCAGGTGGACCATTAAAATTGCTCCTGTACTCTAACAGGAGCAAAGGTGAGCCTTGATTCAAAAAGAAGGAAATAATGGCCTCTCCATGACACATGAGAACTTCATTCCCTCTGCTCTTTCTAATCC
Organism: Chrysemys picta bellii; assembly: GCF_011386835.1. NCBI lineage: Eukaryota > Metazoa > Chordata > Testudines > Emydidae > Chrysemys > Chrysemys picta. The sequence goes on from NC_088791.1 coordinate 312,612,831, forward strand.
CAATCCAAAAAAAGATCCAGTGTGAACAGGTACATACATTGAACCAGAAACCTTCCTGAGGAGGTCCGTATAGAAGAAGGCATACTGAAGAACAGTTAAAACAAAACAAAAAATTAAAATAAAATTTTGAAGGGAAATTCAAGGTTTTTTTCGAACTGGGGAGAGGGACTAAAATGGATATTAAAGCGGAACAAGTTCTACACTGTGGGGCCCACCAGTGCATATTAATGAATACTAATACTGATGACTATAATGTTAATCACTGTAATCTAATCTCAGGCTTCAGGACTTCAGCTGGTCACCTGCAGAGGTCAAGAAGGAATTCTCCCTCCCCCTCTCCCCCGATGCACAATTGTAATCTATTTATTTATTTCCCTTTCTTACTCTAAAGCATCAGAGATCTTCCACAGCTGGAGATAGGACACCAGCTATGGTGGGCTGGTGTTCTGAGGTGTTACAGAAAATTCTGTATCTTAGATGCCTAGCTGGTGTGTCTTTCTCACATGCTCAGGGTCTAACTGATCACCAGATTTGGGGTTGGGAAGGAATTTCCCCCCAGGTCAGATTGGCAGGGATGTTGGGGGTTTTTGCCCTCTTCTGCTGTGTGGAGCCTGCATCACCTGCTGGGATCACCTGGGCATATTTTACCTAATAATTTCCAGCCACCACAGGGGCCTTTGGCATTGCTGAGACCTCAGTCTCTCCTGTCCTCTACCTTTTGGCACAAAAAAAGTTTTCTGAGAACTAAAATGCTTTAATTCAACTAGAGCAGCAGCTCTCAACCTTTCCAGACTACTGTACCCCTTTCAGGAGTCTGATTTGTCTTGTATACTCTCAAGTTTCACCTCACTTAAAAACTTATAAATTCATACATAAAAATTCAAACATGTCACAGCACACTATTACTGAAAAATTGCTTACTTTCTCATTTTTACCATATAATTATAAAATAAATCAATTGGAGTATAAATACTGTACTTACATTTCAGTGTATACTATACAGAGCAGTATAAATAAATCATTGTCTATGAAATGTTAGTTTGTACTGATTTTGCTAGTGCTTTTTATGTAGTCTGTTATAAAACTAGGCAAATACCTAGATGAGTTGATGTACCCCCTGGAAGACCTCTGAGTACCCCTAGGGGTACACATACCCCTGGTTGAGAACCACTAAACTAGAGTAATCAGGCTCAGTATATGAGTATTTGGATTAAATTTATGGTCTGTGATATGCAGGAGGTAAGACTACAGAATCTAATGGTCCCTTCTGTCCTTAAACTCTATGAAACTATATTATTACTTTATCCCCCATTTTAAAGATGAGGAAACAAAGACACAGAGATATTAAGTGATTTGCATAAGGTGACAGTGCAAGTCTGTGTCAAAGTAGGAAAAGAACCAAGATATTCCAACAGCACAACATTACCGTGCCTCATTTCTTTTAAGGAAGTCAGTTCTTGAAGGACTTGAAAGGCATGTGAGTTCACATATTCAACCAGGATGTGACTAAGTAGGAGGTCTTAAATATAGCTAGAGCCTGCGCTTGAAATGGAAAAACTAAATAATTGTAAAAGTATTGTCTGCAATAACAATAGAATAAACATAAAGGATGCCTTTATTATTATTTATTATTTATTATTTTATATATGTTATTGGGAAATGGATCACCTTGATAGGTAAGCAATCTCCCTAATAGAAGTATCTTTTCTACTTTAGGAAATATGTCTGCATACTCATCTGGACCATGTCACCATTGTATCTGAGAGCCTGAAACAAGTAACAAAATGTTTTGTAAATTTGTTCTGACTGTCGTGGGGTAGGTACCCCTGTCAGAGGGCTGCTGGGCTGTGGGGAAATTAAAATAGGGGTTTGGCGGCCCAAGTGGCCTAATCTCTAGCATCACCATAGCGGCCCTGGCTCCTTGGGCAGCATGGCCAGTGGCCTTCTCAGCCTACAGAGTGTGAATAACCTCTGCTGAACCAGTGTGGGGTAGGTACACCCCAGCACACAGACAATTTTACTTCAGTATATTCAGGACTGAATTCTTTGTTAACATGTTACAAACTGTAGGAGGTAAAACAGGATAATAAAGTCAGGTACCATTAAGTATCATTTCTTCAGATTTTATAGTAGCATAGTAGACCAAGGTAAGAAAATATACATTTGAAATGATATATTTAAAATAAATTTTATCTTAAATTTTATGGTAATTTTTTGCTCAATGCAGCTCAGGCACTTTTTTAGATGAAATGGCTTTACATAAAAAGATTTTGGTTTCACACATATGGAATCAATTCTGGATATTACCATTTATACATGTTCTTTTGTATAATACCTTGAAAAGTTCCATTATGTAAAATATTCTTATTGGAACTTCAACCAAAGGTAATATATGAAACAACCAATGTCTGAGGTTTCTGGTTTACCTTTTCAGAAAAGTTCTCACGGGAGTCAATTTTGATAGTTAAAAGTACTAATTTCTATATCTAAACAAAATCTAATAAAAAAAAAACCCCAAACAAAACAAAACAAAAAAAGACCAAGATGGCATTTATAAAAGCATTCATTTACTCATTCATCGTGGGAGGTCAGGTTTTGATAGCACTTGATCAGTAACATTTTCCCACCAGCCTTGCTTCATTTCGAGGTTATTAATAAAACCTGATGGTGGTGCTGTTGTGCAGAATTTTTTCTGTCAAACCATTTCTGGCTCCATTCTCCCTTCCATTCTAAAGCTAGGATATAGGTTCTTAGTGCAGTCTATTTAACACCACGTTCAAATAGTTGCATGTAGCAACATTCTCCTTTCCCTTTCCTTAGCTTTCTGACAATTTGCAGAAGAGCTAAGGGAAAAACTTGGCAAGAAAAAAGACAGGCTAGCTAGATGATAGTACAGTGGTAAACCTCAAGCAAAGAAAGCACAGCTCTGTCCAGAAAAGATTGAATGTTTATTACAACATATTATAACAAAAGAATGATGTACTAGCCTGAGCATGCTGTACTCTATTTTTGGTTATCAATTAAAGTCTTTTTGGGGGGTTTTCCCTTTAAATGACCCTTTTCCAGCACACCTTCCTGGTAGTTGACCTGGCTCCAGCAACAGCCGGAGCTCCAGTGTTGTTCTTTTACCTCCGACGGTAGCAGGTTGTTACTATGTTCTTTTTCACTAGTAAGTATTTTGGCCCAGACCCGCAAAGATATTTAGGCTCTTAACTGTTAGGAGCTTAAATATATTTGTGGATCTGGGCCTATGTTCCTTTTTCTATTGTCTGCCTTGGGGTGACTTCTGCAGTAATGCTTTCTCTCATATCCTGGAAAGTGATACATGCTTATATATTATCAAGTGGATGATCTCGGATAATGACAGAGCAAACAAAAATAGAAAACTCATTCACTCAGAAATCTAGGTGCTCTTTATTCCCTTTTTCTTCTTCTCTCTTGCCACGCCCCTATTTGGCGTCGGCGACTTTTATAGCCTTCTTCCAAAACTCATGATTGTATGCCTGACTGTTGTGCAAATTGGTCTCTCTAAGGTCCACTGATATCCAGGTACCAAGTCTTTGGTCTCCTCCTGTAGTCGTCTTCCATCCAAGATCATGGGAAGGGCCATCTTATAAATATAACTCTTGGGTCTCTGCTGGACATGTCCATATCAATGTAGCCTAGCCTCCCTCAATTTAGCTTCAATTGGGGCAATTTGCATTAGGCTCCTCACAATTTCATGTTGTTTCCTATCATGGAGTGTCCAGCCATTTGACCATCTCAGCAGCTACATCTCCGTGGTGGAGAACATTCTGATTTATTTTCTTGTGGTTGGCTAAGTCTCTGTTCCATACATTAGGATGAGTCAAATTATAGTTTTATACAATGTGCTTTTTAACTTTTATTGGCATCTTTTTGTCATAGAAAACTGAAGTCAGCTCCTGTCGTTTGCACCAAGAAGCTTTAATACAATGCTGGACATCACACAGGAGGGCACCATTATCCTCAACAATTGATCCTAGGTATGTAAATTCTTACACTCTACTTAGCTCTTGCTGGTAATATCCTTGATGGTGGGTCCCTTCCCTTTGTTATCATAGCCTCAGTTTTACCAATGTTCACTCTAAGTCTCACCTGCTCAAAACTGTGTTGCCAGTGTTCAAGGTTGGTTTGCAGAGTCTCACAATCTTATTCACATATCACTAAGTAATCGGCGGACAGCATATTCCAAGGCGGTTCCGTTTGTATATTTTCACTTATGTGTATGATGGAATTGCTGATTTTATGAGCATAAATTTGATCTAGTTGGGATTACTGAAACTTGGTGGGATGATTCACATTAGTGGAATGTTAAAATCAATCATTATAACCTATTTAGGAAGGATCAAGTGGGCAAAAGGGGTGGGAGGTGGCACTCTATGTCAAAAGTGGCATTACCTGTTTCTGAGTCACTGATAACTTGGAAGAAAGATGCTTATAGATCAATGTCCTAACACAGAAATCACAAGATGCAGCACTAGCTGGTTTCTGCTACATGCCACCAAATCATACTAGGAAATTGGATGACCAACTCATTATGCTATCTATAATATGTAGGATAAAAAGCTGTGTGATCATGAGGAATTTCTATTTGAGTGACATGCTGGAGGTCTCATGCTGCCAGCACTAAAACATTCTTGGAATTTCTAAACATTATCACTGACAATTTTCTAACTCTAAAAGTATTGCAGCTAACAAAGGGGAATTGTTTTTTAGACCTTATCCTAACAGATAAAGAGGAACTGATCACAGAACTAAAAATTAATGGTAGCTTAGGTACAAGTGATCATGACTTGATTACATTTACAATGAGCAAGCGGAATAAAGTCCAGACCTGTTATATATATATACACACACACACACTCTTTGTGCTTTAATAGGGCAATTTCACAAAGCTGAAAATAATTATGAGCCAAATCAGCTGGGAGGCAGAATTTAATCAGAAAAATGTGAATGATAATTGGGAATAATTTAGGAACACTTTACTAGATGCCCAAAAAACTACAATCCCACTATTGAAGAAGAAGACTGTACTGGTTAAAAAACTGACTTAGTTTGAGGGGAAGCAAAGAAAGCAGTAAAAAATAAAATATATAACAAATGGAAGAGAGAGGAAGTTGATAGTAAAGAAGTTAGGAATTGTAAAAAATTAATATGGGAAGCCAAGAAACATACAGAGAAATCTATGACCAGCAGAGTTAAGGACAATAAGGAGTTTTTAAAATATCTTTGGAACAAAATGAATTCTGACAATAGCATTGGTCCATTACTAAATGGAAATGGTAGAATTATCAATAATAATGCATAAAATGCAGAAGTGTTCAATAAATATTTCTGTTCTATATTTGGGAAAAAAACAGATGATATGGTCTCATTGTATGCTGATAACATTCTTTCCATTCCACTAGTACCTGTGGAGAATATTAAATAAAAGCTACTCAAGTTAGACATTTTAAAATCAGCAGGTCCAGATAACTTGCATCCTAGAGTTTTAAAGAGCTGGCTGAGGAGCTTGCTAGACAGTTCATGTAGCTTTTCAATAAGTCTTGGGGCACTAGGGAATTTCCAGAAGACTGAAAGAAAGCTAATGTTGTGCCAATTTTTAAAAAGGGTAAGCAGGATGACTCAGGTAATTATAGGCCTTTCAGCATGACATTCATCCCAGGCAAAATAATGGAGTAGCTGATATGGGACTTAGTTAATAAAGAATTAAATTAATGCAAATCAACATGTGTTTTTGGAAAATAGGTTCCATCAAACTAACTTTTTTGTTAACGAGAATACAAGTTTGGTTGATAAAGGTAATAATGTTGACATAATATACATAGACTTCTGTAAAGCATTTGACTTGGTACCACATAACATTTTGATTAAAAACAATAGAATGATATAAAATTAACATGGCACACAGTAAATGCATTAAAGATTGTCTAACTGATAGGTCTCAAAATATAACTGTAACTAGGGAATCATCACTGAGTGTGTGTGTTTGCAGCTGGATCCTGTAGGGATTGGTTCTTGGCCGTATGCTATTAAAAAATTTATCAATGACCTGAAAAATAACATAAAATCATCACTGACAAATTTGCAGATGACACAAAAATTGGGGGAATGTTAAATAATGAAGAAAACAGGTAACTGATTTCAGAGCAATCTGGATTGCTTGGTAAACTGAGTACAAGCAAACAATATCCATTTTAATACAGGTAAATGCATACATCTACGAATAAAGAATGTAGGTCAGACTTACAGATGGGGGACTCTATGCTGGGAAGAAGTGCTTCTGAAAAAGATGTGGGGTTTCTGGTGAATATGAGCTCCCAGTGTGATGCTGTGGTGAAAAGAACTAATGTGATCCTGCATTACATGCATAAACAGGGGAATCTTAAGTAGGAGAAGAGAGGTTATTTTACCTCTGTATTTGACTAATGTGACCACTGCTGGTATACTGTGACCAGTTCTGTTGCCCACAATTTGAAGAAGGATGTTGATAAATTGGAGAGGGTTCAGAGAAGAGCCACAAGAATGATTAAATGATTAGAAAACATGCCTTATAATGATCAAATAAAGGAGCTCAAACTATTTAGTTTAACAAAGAGAAGATTAAGGGGTGACTTGGTTACAGTCTATAAGTATTGGCACAGGGAACAAATATTTAATAATGGACTCTTCAGTCTAGCAGAGAAAGGTATAACTTGATCCAATGGCTGGAAGATGAAGCTAGACAAATTCAAACTGGAAATAAGGCATGCATTTTTAATGGTGAGTGTAATTAAATATTGGAACAATTTACCAAAGTTCATGGTGGAGTCTCCGTGACTGATAGTTTTAAAATGAAGCTTGGATGTTTTTCTAAAAGATATGCTCTAGGAATTATTTTGGGGAAGTTCTATGGTGTTAAGACAGACATGTCCTTCTGGCACGCCTCTCCGTCGCAAGCTCCAGCAAACCAATTCTCTTGTTATACAATCGTACACCTTCTCCAAGTCCACAGAGACTTTTCTGTCTCTTTTCTCTTAACTTCTCCATGAGGATTTGTAGAGCAGTTTTCCTCCTTCCCATCATAAACCCATACTGACTCTTCTAAATTTCAGCTGTGCCACTTAGATGCCTTTCAGTCATCTTCTTCCATGGTTTCATAGCATGTGATGTCAGCTTAACTGGGTGATAATTAGTGCACAGTTTAATATCTCCTTTATGTGCCTTCACTCCCTATAAATTGTAAATTAGCAACCTCTTTAGGAAGTGGTTTCAGAGTAGCTACATCCTTGAGCATGTTCACACCCTCTTAAGAAATACTTCCCTTTTTCTCCCTAACTGCAATATTGCAAATCCCTCGTGTCAGAATCATCTACTCCTCTTCAAGGTTTGCACTCTCATAAACTCTCTGGAAATATAAAATAAAATTGATAAGGAAACTTTTGCTTGATTTAACCCAAACCTACATTTCCTAAGAGTAAATACCGTCCTCTGTACTTGATCCAAACATCTTCTGTTAGAGGAGCAGTTTTGATCTGGTGTTTGGTCTCAGAAACATTTCTGTGAAGTACAGACTTAGAGCAGGTTTGAAATTAAAATCCTGCAGTGTTAATGTGCAATACATTTCTGTTCATCATATTCTGTTTATATAGAACTGTGGGGTTATTCTTAGCTTCTTCTATCAGGAATACAGATTGTCCCAATGGCTGAGGTTTAGCCCCCTTCTCCTTCTGGTCCTGGTCTTCTCAATGTGGCTCCTATTTAGTCATGTTTATTTATTTTAGTTGTATTCTTCCATGGAGCAATGATAGGGCAACAAATTCCACAACATTTCCACAGCCTCTGTAACCTTTGATGATAACATTATTCCTTCCTGATTGCTACTGGGACTTGCCATCTTTGTTGCAGTAATAATGAAAAGTATTTCACTGGGAATAATTAGAGTAATCCTGAAGTCAGTTAATTTAACACCTTTGAGGTAGAGGAAAGAGCAGGACTTTCACTTGTGGTATCCTCTGATGGTGAAGCATAAAAATGTATACAGAAAAGTCTGGAAAAACGTTACCCAAGATGAAAATATTGTTTCCTTGTGCTCACCTGCCTATATTAACTCGTCTCGTCTTATACTTACATACTTATAAGATTTTTGGCACAGGAACTGTCTTTTTGTTAGCACAATGGGGTCCTAGTCTGTGACTGGGGTTGCTAGGTGCTACGCCAATACAAATAATAAAATCCACTAGTAAAACTTTGCCTACAGCCTCAGAGTTCTCCCTAAAATTTATTTTGGACCTGATCCTGCACTCTTTACTCAGGAGAAGAAAGTCAATGGGGCAAATTTTCTCACCCCACAATGGGTGCAGAAGTCCTGGGAGGCAGCGGTATTGGGAGTGAGAGCTCCAAACCTTGTTTTTCCTGGAGAATATGCTTCCATCCTCACTAGCTGAGGGAGGTTTGATGAATTTGTGACTATATGGCCCAATGGCTGAACTCCCATGGAAATCACAGAGGTTGTTGCAGCCCTGAGACTGTAGTTGTCATATAATAATTTTACTGCTGTTTTGTGACCTAAGAGGAATTAATTCCAGTCTTACTCCCATACCAATTCTGCTTGCTTACAAAAGATCAGCACTGGGGACAATAGGACTATAAGATCAGTCCTTTACCTTGTCAGAAATTTCTATGATAAATATTGGCATTTTTGCCTGCATTTTTCATATTTCATCAAAAGGCAGCAACTCCCGCTACACTGAATGCACTAAACAAAGTTTTTGCACTCTGGAAAAAATGCTAATTTGGGGTAGAAAAATGTTCAACTGGTCTCAGATGGGAAAATGAACAAGACTATAGTTTGGCTATAATTTTTTTTAAATTCTTGGGTAATTTATTATTTAAATATTATAATTTTTGAAATTATCATGACAGATTGTGAAATAATATTTTCTTTATGAATAACTATACAATATACAGTCACGTCCTCAACTAGCAACACTGATTTGCAGCAGCTGAGGATCTGGCCCACAAATTTCATTTGATTTTGCTGCCCCGACAATAAGCATATTAAGACTGTGACAATTCCCATTCCAGCACATTTTGCTTACTGGCATCTTATTGTATTACACCCTGTCAGACCTGTTTCAAGTTTCTGCCTGTGATTTATAGGACAATTATCTATGAAAAGCAAAATTCTGTACATTTGTACAATAGCTGCAGTAACCTTGACTGTGAATTCTCTTTGAAGCTAGCTGGCATGCTTTTTACAGTAAATCTTTAAATTGTACATCTTTCTACAAGTACTTTGATACCTGGGTACTCCATTTTGTAGTTAAATTTCTTTGTTTCTAATACAAAAGATTCACAGGTTGTATTTTTATAGTGTCATTCTTTATCCCATTTGTTTTGATGAAAGATGTACATTTAAAGTTACATATGTTTTGGTATTTAGCTAGTATTCGGATATCGGCCGGAGTCAGACACTTTGTAAGCAGTTACTATGCAAGCTTCTACACCCTGTTGTGCCTGAAACACAGTTGCTGTTTCTGTAACTGAGCTGAAGATTCTCAGTCTTTCTTTCTTTCTTTCTTGAAGACAATGGAGCTTCTCCATATTTATAATGGAGTAAATGAGATAACATGGCCCAGACAGTTTAAATAAGTTGCCAAAGGCCACACAAATTGATGTCAGAATAGAGACTAAAACTCTCTTGGCTTCTAGTCCTATGCTCTATCTGCTAGACCATGCTGCTTCTGTCATCTCATTGTTCAGTACTTATGTTTGCTAATCTTTACCTGTATTTTCTCTTTCAAAGATCTGTTTTCCCCACACTCTCAGGCTCAATATCATGGTTAAGTACATGTTTTTAGCATGTGTCACAGTGGACACCATTTTTGCGGGTAAAACCTTCACACCACAATATGAAATCACTCTGGCTCAAATATGAGTTGCACAGTATCATTCAATGTACAATTTGCTGTTCAACCATTTTTTGCTTTTGGGGAAATGTTATTAAATAAAACAATTGTGCTTTTCTCCCTTCCATACCGTGGGCCAGATCCTTCCCCGTTAGTGCTGCATGGAGATGTAGCTGGTCCTGGGTTATTGACCATGCCATAACTTGGAGTTTCCACTTTGTTGATGACAGATGCAGTTGCAGCCAAGGTTCCACATGAACTTACCTAATGGAGGCTGCTCAGTGGATGCTCTGAATATGCACATGCACCCGCCACCCTAGTCAAGCGGCTGACCTGGCTAGCACAACTCATCCTTTTAGCTGTACTGCCCCTTATTGCTATTCTATTTGAGGGCACACCATTGTGGACTTTTTCCACTGGGATCCTTATGGCCTAGTTCATACCAGAAGAAGTCAACATAAATCAGTCGTGATTTTGTGATCAGTTGTACTTATAAACTGTATAAATCATACATTGTATTAGTACCATGTTCCCTTTGTTCACAAATTCCCACCTCCTCTAGACTTTGGACTGTGTTCAGTAATTTTATGGGCTCTGCTATGTATGTTCCCCAGGCTCCAAGTTGAGGTTTTAAAAATTTTGATTTCTATTTTAAGAGTTACTTTGAAGTGAATTACAACATCTAGCATGTAGTGGGGGTAGCTGTGTTAGTCTGTATCCACAAAAACAATAAGAAGTCCGGTGGCAGCTTAAAGACTAACAGGTTTATTTGGGCATAAGCTTTCATGGGTAAAAAACCTCACTTCTTCAGATGCATCTAGCATGTATATTACATATAGTGGTTCCAATTTGTAAAGGCATGAAGGGGGTGGTGGGAGGTTATCAAATGAGCCTCCAGTATCAGGCATAGTGAATTGTGGGCACAACTACTAAAATTTCAATGTCTACACAGGCAAAAGTAAGTAATTTAACATCTAAACATTAGTATTTATGCCTGTAACTTCACATCCACAATTAATTGCAGGCATCTGCAAAATTGAAGACTGTTTTTAAAAGTAAAGCCCTAAATTTGGGGGATTATCTTTTCTTTAATTAAATTTGTGTGATGCACTGGAAGGAGGTTTAGGGCCTATCTGTATCAGTTAAACAACTTACATAGCAGAGACATGGCAGGGGTGTAGACAGCAATCCTTCCATGACTATTTTGTCCAGGCCAGCATTTAGGAAGACTTTATATGGTCATATTAAGCAGTCAGAGAGCTAGAGAACCAGGGAACGCTACAGGGTCTGTCTGTGTCTAGTAGCTGACAACCAAGTTCTGTCTCTCTTCTCTACCATGGGAAACACTACTAGAATCATATCATTATGTTCATCAGGGTTGTAATTTGATCCAGTAACATGGTTACACCACCACTTGATCCCATCTACACAGGCAAAACCAAACAGATTTGGGATTATCATGTAAATTTGACAGTGTAGATCTGCCTTTACTGGCCAGGCTTTAACTTCCTCTTCAGCTAAATTGGCTTCTGATGTGAATCAGTTATATCTAAACTGCATTTAGGCACATTGTAGTGTCTCATTTCCTTGATTAGCTACAGTTGTCAAGAATACTAGTCCATACTTTTGTTTTCCATGGGAACTTCAACACTAATAGGAGTAACACATGGATTCCCTGGCACATCTGTCTTTTCATTTATCCTAGGGGGTATAGATTGCTCACAGCTATTAATACATTATCAGGACAATGGGGTTTAGTTTGAGTATTGTAAAGCATACCTCTTTTTCAGCATTCAGGTCATGTACAGTGTTGGGCACAAAATCAAAAATGAAGTCAAACAATTTCCCCAGATCAACATAATAAAGGATAACCCATGTGAAACCGAGCATAGAAATGGAGAATAGCTTCTGGGAAAGGGTGTTACCCATTAATTATGGAGAGATGGTCTTTCAATAGTTAAGGTTGTGATTAGCTTTCTATTCTCAGCCTGTTTTTTGACATTCCCACTAGCCAAGATGGTCAAAACTAAATTAATCATCCTGAAATTTCTCATAAGTTATTTTCTTCTGCAGATTTTTTGGGGAAAGTATATACCTTGGCCCTCCCTTCCGCTGGCTCTCCCTTGTCTTGACTTCCAAGTGCTCCTGCACCACAGTGCACAGGGAACCCCTGATTGTTGAGCTTTCCACTGCAAAGAAGGTGCACAACCTCTGTGTGACCTCCCTAGACCCTGTCTCCCTCTGCAGTAGAATTGTACCAGTTTCACATTCTGTGGAGTTCTCCACATCCATGAAGGTTGGGGCAAGATTTTCCTTGATTTGCATAAATGGTTGTAAATCATTAAGTAACACCTAAGATTGTGTTACTTTTCTGTTGGACTCTATGCTATACAAATATTGAAACATTTGTACAGACAGAAAAACAAGCTGAACCCACTTATTGAAAGGCCTGGAAAAGTATATGTGCCAGATTTTATTTGCAAAGACATTACACTGCCATTTCCAAAGTCACCAGCGGTGCATGTAGAATTAATTTCTTACCGGTACACTGCATTCATGGGAGGGACACAAAGGGAGGCATGTGACCTCTGTATGTGACCTCCCACATGACTCCTCACCGCCCCCAGCCCAGGGCCCCCAGGCTCTCCCGTCCCCTCCCCATGATCCATCCCACATTACCTGTGGGGGCTCTGTCCTCCTCCCTCTGCACTGGAGACTTCTGAACCACAGGACTCTCCAGAACTGCAGCAGCGAAAGGAGCAGAACATGGGGCTGCTGGGTGGCCCCACACCAGCAGCTCCTCCAGCACGGCTGTACCGCCCCCAGCCCTATCCTCTGGCGGGGATGCTGTACAGACCCCAGACAGGAGACGCAGCTGCATGGAAGGGCTGGAGAGGCAGGGCTGGAGGTGGTACAGCCACACTGGAGGAGCTGCTGGTGTGGGGCCGCCCGGTGGCCCCACGTTCTGCCCCTCCTGTGTCTTTCCAATACAGCATACCGGCTACAAATATCTTACTGGTACGGCATACTGGACCGGACCGCCCTACTCGCACCACTGAAAATTCCTCTCAGTTTTACATTCCCTTGTTTTTCATGTACAAATTAACTGAATAGATTCCTAAATAATGCAAAACCTCAAGCCAAAACAAAAAGACCCAGATTATTTGCATTTTAATCTGATAATTTCACAATGATCATATTTATATATTACAGCACAGCCTCGATTATTTTCTGGTTAGATTTGTGACTAATGGGTCCCCAAGATGCTAGCTGGAGACAAACATGTTTGACTATACATTTAAGAAAAGACCTACTAGCTGAGAGCCCAGTCAGAGACACAGAAAATAATTTACATTTGCACAGAGACAGAACAGTGAAATGCTGTCAATATTTTAAGGAGTTTCTACAAACATTGTCCACTTGGCTTATGATGAACCCCACTTATCAGGGATGTGTGTGTTTGCAATGGGGGAGTCGGTAGAGTGAAAGACTGGGGAATCTATTAACTTATTCTCCCCCTTAAACCAAAATGCATTTTTACAAACCAAGAGGAAGAAAAAAAATCACTGGGCAAACAAATGTAGGAAGCTGGAAAGGGCTAAAAATGGCTTTATACTGCATAATTCATTTATATATGCATAGTGAATGAATCAGTTAAGCAATTTGGCAGTAGATGTGTTGCATCAAGTAGGCACTATTCAGGTTGCTAATGGCAGTAATTCTGTGTATCAGTTTGAAGGAATGTGTACATTGTTCCTGAAAACTATACTGAGTGTTTGGACAGCATAACCTAGAGGATGACCTATATAAGTGGAAGTGGGGATAGGAGGTGAAGACTTTGTATCATCCCCTGTAAACCTAGCTGCAGTCTAGCTAATCGCCTCCTCTGTCTGCAGTCTAGTTTATTCCAAGGGCAAAACAACTCTTCAAAAGTATTCTGCCCAAAACCCTTCATGGGGCTCTTAGGTTCTTTTCCAGCACATAATGAGGCAGAGGGAGAAAGTGAAAACCTGCCTCTTAGTCAGTATACTTACAGTAGTGTGTGTGGGGAGAAAAAGGCATAGCTCTGTTTCTGCCCTCCACGTGCTTGCAAGTACTGTAATGCACAGGGTCATTTATAATTAGAAACATGACTCACTAGGAAATGCAGCTATGTCCTCAGAGGAAACGACTTTTTCATGCCCTTCAGTTTAATTCCTCTCCATATTAATGTCACTCTCCTCTCTCATTTCTTTTTCTTCTTTCAGGACTCGAGAGCTGATGTTAAGAAGTGGCTGCTAGCAGACCAGAAAGCTAAGACAGGGCAGACTTTGGTTCCAACATTGTCTCGGCTTCCTGTAAAAAGAAGGAAAAGGAAAACGGAAACAACATCTTTCACATTCTCACTCTCTCTCCACAAAATGGACAAAAATCAGTTACAGAAGAAAATGGTGTGAATTCAGTTAAAGTTGCAGAAAGAAACCAAGATCTCTGTGCTTGCCAAGTACCATTGTTGCTGAAAATGAGACAAGCAAGCATGCTGAACAACTGAGAGCAGGAGGTTTGACAAGGAATCTGGATAAAGAGCAGTCAGTCAGAAGCACAGCCACATTTCGGAGATAAGGGATGGAGTGAACAGTGAGTGGGGTTTCATAAGATTGGGCTTTCTGGAGTGCATTTAAAGAGAAAGAGACGACGACACTCAAGCAGAGAAGATAAAAAAATAATTTGTTTAATTTATAAATTCAATGTCTGCTTCATGTTCTTAGCAGGAAAAGATCACATGAAAAAAGAGGATGGAGACCAAGGATAAGATCAGGTAAATGAGTTAACCATTGTGAAATACTTTGATTAGAATAAGGTGGCTATCAAAGCTCCTGATGTTGCTCATATTCTCATTGGCTTCAAGTGGGAGCAAGATTGCCTGAAATGGACCTGGAGTTTATCAAAAGGTGCAGTTCATAAAGGTAAAATGAAGTGCTTAAAAATTACACTATAATGTTGAAGGGCCATATTGTGATCCCTTTATTCATGTTAGTTAGTAGTTACTCATGTGAGTACTTCCACTGAAATCAATGGCATACCTTATGTGCGTAGCTGCTCACCACTATGAGTAATAGAATCACAATCTGACCTTAAGTTCTCAAGTTACTTACAGAATCCACATTTAGCTTAAGCATTTAGACAAATATATTTGAAAATAAGGAAGATGAAAATAATTTTGCTGCTTCACTTACTGCACCTGGCAAGGCCTGAATTCAATGTTCTGTTTTCCTTGCTACCAGCTAAAGCAGGGGTGGGCAAACTTTTTGGCCTGAGGGCCACATCTAGGAATAGAAATTGTATGGCGGGCCATGAATGCACAGAAAATTGGGGTTGGGGTGCGGAAGGGGGTGAGGGCTCTGGTTGGGGGTGTGGGCTCCAGGGTGGGGCCAGAAATGAGGAGTTCAGGGTGCGGGAGGGGGCTCTGGGCTGGGGCAGAGGAGTAGGGTGTGGAGGGGGGGTGAAGGTTCCAGCTGGGGGTGCAGGCTCTGGGGTGAGGCTGAGGAGTTTGGGGTGTAGATGGGAGGGGGATCAGGGCTGGGGCAGGGGGTTGGGGAGCGGGAAGTGGTACAGGGTCTGGCTGGAGGTGTGGGCTCTGGGGTGGGGCTGGGGATGAGGGGTTTGGGGTGTAGGAGGGTGCTCCTGGCTGGGATTGAGGGGTTTGGAGGGTGGGAGGGGGATCAGGGCTGGGGCAGGGGGTTGGGGCATGGAGAGAGGCTCAGGGGTTCAGGCTCCAGGTGGGGCTTACCTCAAGCAGTTCCTGGAAGCAGCAGCCATTTCCCCACTCTGGCTCCTATGTGGAGCCACGGCTAGGCAGCTCTGCACGCTGCCCCGTCCGCAGGCACCACCCCTGCAGCTCCCATTGGCTGCAGTTCCCGGCCAATGGGAGCTGCGGGGGCGGTGCTTCGGGTGGGGGCAGCGTGCAGAGCGGAGCCCCCTGGCTGCCCATACACATAGGAGCTAGAGCGGGGCCATGGCTGCTGCTTCCGGAAGCAACGTGGAATGGCCCCCGACCCTGCTCCCCGGCTGGAGCGGCAGAGTGGGGCTATGCCGCTGCTTTTGGGAGACGCGTGGAGTGGCTCCCGACCCTGCTCCCCAGCTGGAGCACCAGAGCAGGACAAGCCCCAGACCTCACTCCCCAGTGGGAGCTTGAGGGCCAGCTGAAAATGGCTGATGGGCCGGATAGAGCATCTAAACGAGGCCTTTGAGACCACAGCAGTTAATTTAATATTTACTTGCCCTGTGAGATGTTATTTGAAATGGTCTTGCTGTCCGTGGGTGGAATTCACCCCTTGATGGTAGGCCCATGCAAGGCTCTTCTTCCCTCTGCTCTGTGGAATCCCCTTGATGTACCTGTGCAGTGCGATTCAGGCAGATGGATGTGCAGGATCTACAGAGCAGCCACTGCACATTCTGTCCACTTGAGCGGTGAACTCTGCACTGACATGGAATATGCCATTGCAGAGAGGAAAAGTGAAAGTTGGTCAGGGTCCCCTGCATGGACTGGGTCATTATTTGAGTCCACAGGCTGAAATGGTAGCCCTGGAGGGGCTGAGCTGAAGCCTTGTAGCCTACCCTGGGGTTGTGTGGGTTGATGTCCTCTCCAAACTCCACACAGGCAAACCACACAGACTTGATTATGTCGACTTTATGCATGACTTGAGAATTCTACCCTAAAAACAAGTTATTTGATTTCTCAATTAATGGTGGATCAGAAAGGAGTGAGAAATGATTCTTATTAATGTTGTGGTTAGTCTGATTTTACTTTGTTCCTAGTTTTATATTTCAGTTTTAATTTTTTTATACTTTATTTTTTGTTTGCGTATGTATTTTTTCACAGTTAATTATGATTATTTGTTGTTTCCTTTTGAACTCTGTAAAACTTTAGTGGAAATGATATATTCTTCAGTATTAAGTGATTAAGTCAAAATCAAAAATTGTCTATCCCTCATTAATCTGATCC
Source organism: Chrysemys picta bellii (assembly GCF_011386835.1). Taxonomy (NCBI): domain Eukaryota; kingdom Metazoa; phylum Chordata; order Testudines; family Emydidae; genus Chrysemys; species Chrysemys picta. Next base: position 312,629,727 of record NC_088791.1, read on the forward strand.
GCAAGAAATAGAGAACAAAGCCTTTCAAATACAAAGCTTGTACATCTAGAAATATCCCCAGCCTTCTAAACTGACACCAAGGACTGAAACAGAGCCACATCTCCAAGGCCCTACAATTCCCTGTCCTGAACAGCATCCCTAGGGCAGGAGTTTATCCCTCCATATGACCTTACGAGAGGGAGAGATATTCAAGTTTTGGCCATCCGTAGGTAATTTTAAAAATCAGATAAGAGGTGCTTTCTCCATCCTAGATCCTAGAAAGAGTGGTGGTGTGGGGGCCTTTTTTCCTTGGTTGCTGCAGTGTGGTGAAGCTCTCTAAACTTTCTCCTCCCTCCAGTTACTGTTATATGTAGAGTCTCAGGTAAAATGAAGGAAAGAAAATGGATATCAGTGTTCAAACATTTGAGAATCCAAAAAAAAAAAAAAAAGAAAGAGGAAACTTATCTTTTATCTTTGACATTTAAGACTAAAAAATTGATGTCAGAGGTCACTGGGTTGTCTGAACAATGTTGCGAATTCTGTGGTTTGGCTGTGGAGCAAGGGTTACTTTTGCACATGCAGGCTGGTTACGAAGAGAAAAGGATATCTGAGACAGTACAGCAGGGGTGGGCAAACTATGGCCCACGGGCCGGATCTGGTCCACCAGCCATTTAAACCGGCTCTCGAGCTCCCACTGGGGAGCTGGGTCTGGGGCTTGCCCCGCTCCGGCGCTCCAGCTGGGAAGCAGGGTCGGGGATCGCTCCATGCATCTCCCAGAAGCAGCGTCATGGCCCCGCTCCAGCCAGGGAGCAGGGTTGGGGGCTACTCCACACTGCTTCTGGAAGCAGTGACATGGTCTTGCTCCTACGTGCAGGGGCAGCCAGGGGGCTCCACTCTGCATGCTGTCCCTGCCCCAAGCGCCGCCCCCGCAGCGCCGATTGGCTGGGAACTGTGGCCAATGGGAGATGCAAGGACGGCATCTGCGGACGGGGCAGTGCGCAGAGCCGCCTGGCTGCGGCTCCGCGTAGGAGCCGGAGCGAGGCCATGTCACTGCTTCCAGAAGCAGTGTGGAGCAGCCCCCAACCCTGCTCCCCGGCTGGAGTGGGACCATGCCGCTTGAGGTAAGAGCTGCCCGGAGCCTGCACCCCTGAGCCTTTCCCTGCCCCCCAACTCTCTGCCCCAGTACTGATCCCCCTCCCGCCCTCCGAACCCCTTGGTCCCAGCCCAGAGCACCCTCCTACACCCCAAACTCCTCACCCCCAGCCCCACCCTAGAGCCCTCACCCCCCACCCCCGCACTCTACTCCCCCGCCCCAGCTTGGAGCACCCTCCCACACCCTGAACTCCTAATTTCTGGCCTTACCCTGGAGTCCACACCCCCAACCAGAGCCCTCACCATCTCCCGCACCCCAACCCCAATTTGCTGAGCATTCATGGCCCGCCCCTGCACTACAGACATCCTGGGCCACAGCATAAGCACTTATTTTGATTCAGTGTCAAAAGGTATTAATTGTAGTCTTCTTTCTCTAGTTCAGGGTGGTTAATTGGCTTGGTGCCTCTACAGTGAAACGAGGTCACCTCTTCATTTTTCAGAGAGGATTTAATTTCCCTTGGATAAGGCTTTTTTACATGATGAGTGTGTGACCTAGCTGCAGTGTCTCCCAGGTTTCCTTTGGCTTGAGGAGTAGGTTTCATACTCATTAGTGCTTGTTTTTCAGTCTGAAAGATGACTTTTTTCATGCTAAAGACAGGGCACATGCTTCACTTTTGCATGCAGAGTAAATGACTCAATCTGTATTGCTTGAGAGCAGATTTCTGCATCACATATTATCATGTTGTCAATAATTTTTAATTCTGTACCTCAGCCTGAAGTACACAATGGACACTAATAAATTATTAAATTAGGGACCTTGTACCACTGAGATGATAAATAACCAGTAATATCAATTATATAATGAATGCCATTCTTCCTGCTCCTTGCAGGTTCTGTGCAGTTTATGCTTTTATGTACATTTATGTTTAAAAGAGCTTCCATTAGACTATTTTTGCATTTTTCAGGATTCCCACTGGAGTCTCTTTCCTTTTTTTTATTCTACTTTTAAGCAATTTTAATTGCTGCAAAAAATAAAAAAGTCAATCTTAAAGATTTTAGTACAGTATTTTACCAGATTTTCTACTTTGATAAAGTATGGATTTATCAGGCAGCAACTGAAACAATATCTATATGTTCATAATTACAATTATGTGTCAGCTATTCAAACTTGTGTATCTAAAGTTAGGCATATAATGCCCCAATCCTGCACTGCTCGGGACAGATAGACCCCACCCCCCGCACCCACATGGAACCCCTTTGATGACTTTGCATGGACATAGGGATTTCCCAGTGTGGAACACTTTGAAGGATCAGGACCTATATCTATATTTAAATGTCTAAATCAGCACTTAGGCACCTACAAGTTTTAGATGTACTTGGTGGAAAGAAGGGATGGTTTCATGGTTAAGGCACTGGAGTGGGACTCAGGAAAATTGGGTTAAATTTCTGGGGGGAACAGGGGGTTGAATGGGGGCAGGGGTCCCGGGGGAGGCAGTCAGGAAGGAGGGGGGGTTGGATGGGGTGGCAGGGGGCAGTCAGGGGCAGGGGTTCCGGGGGCATTCTGGGGACAAGGAGCAGGTGTGTGTGGCTGGGGCAGGGGTCCTTGGGGGGCCGTCAGGGAAGAGGGGGGGTTGGATGGGGCAGGATTCCCGGGGGGAGGGGCAGATAGGAGGTAGGGGCCGGGCCACAACCCCCTCCCCTAACCAGCCCTCCATACAATTTACGAAACCCGATGTGGCCCTGAGGCCAAAAAGTTTGCCCGCCCCTGCTCTAGGAGATACTGCAATACATATAATAATGATAAGTAGAGATTTCAAGACTAATTTTAGGCTTTCAACTCTTAAAGCTGTCCCTACATTGTATATATTTGGTACTATCAAGTTATATTTAGTGTGGTGGGATCCCAGTTCCAAACGCCCCTTCACAAACCATCAGAGGCTCCTCTACTTAAATAAAAGAATCAAATAAAAGAAACTTCCTTCTCAGAAGGGCCTCATTTAATAGTCTTAGGGCTTGTCTTCACTGCAGATAGCTTGAGGTATAGTTCAAGCATTGCCTCTAACCTGACTCCCATCCGCATACAAAAATCTCTAGCTCGAGTTATGTGGTGCCTACACTCGAGCCAGCTGGCCTATAAGGGGTGTGGTTTGAAGCTTGAGTGCTGCTGTCACTCGAGCTAGTAATACGGTGAGGATGCTGCTACAGGATACGTAAAACTCTTCAGAAGCCTTATCTTCACTGCTAAAAAAGGTGTATTTTTTACATTGGGGTAATTGACACACATGAGCTGCTGTCCTGAAGTAAAAACTTAATAAAGGCAGGGCCTTTAGTTTTACCATGAGGTAAACAGCTCTTTGCTCCTGGTGTTGACCTTGGTGAGTTTGAGGGGCCACACTGGAGAGCTGCACATACCCCATGCCCAATAAACTAGAGCTGCAGGCACATGTGTTTGGCACTAGGATTTCTGGAGCTATATCCCAGGGTTCTTTGCACCTCACCAACTGGAGATGCTCTATGTATTGGTGTGTGGTGTATTATGGGAGAACTTGTCTGTCCTTGCTGGATAGCAAGTGGTTTTAGCCCATCACATTTAGCGGAGGCTTTTCTGGCTCTGCACATTCCTCATAGCCCATTCCAGCTAGGGAACAAGCAATAGATTTGTTGGATGAGCTGATCCATGGGTGAACTTTTTATGCAATGGAATAGATGTTCAGTGAGACTCTGGGTGGCATTTCAGGAGCAGTTTCTGAAACACGGAAGATGGCGGGACTTATAGGGCGATTCATTCATGGCAGACTGGACAGACATGGTACTTGCTGCAGTTGCCATACATTCTGCTTCTGGTGCAGGAGAAGATCGAACTCGCACAGTGTGGTGGGAACCACATTGTCATAGAGATCTGGGATGACCAGCAGTGGCTCTAGAACTTCCACATGAGGAAGGAGACCTTCAGGGAGTTGTGTGAGGAGCTTGCCCTGACTCTCTAGTGCCACAACGCTCAACTTAGGGAGGCCTTACTAGTACAGAAGCAAGTTTCAATTGCCCTCTGGAGGCCGTTGCAAAGCAGTTTGTTGTTGGAAAGTTAACTATCAGGGTTGTGATAATGGAGGTCTGTGAGGTGATTAATCCTGTGAAATAATAGCTGGCTTTAAAAGAATGGGGTTCCCCTACTGGGCTGAGGCTATTTTGATGGCACAGGTGCCCATAATTTTCCCACCAGAGGGAGCAAGCAAATATGTGTATAGCAAAGGGTTTGAATCCCTGCTTCTTCAGGCCTGGGTTGACCACTGAAGCAAATTCATGAACACCAATACGGGAAGTACCAAAGGGTACATGATGCCAGGTGATGAGGAGATCTGACATTTACATGCTGGGACAAAGAGGGACCTTATTCCTTCTTAATGTTGTTATCAAGAGGGTGTTGGTGCCCATTACTTATTTTGGGAGACCCCTCCTACGCACTTCTGCCATGGCTCATGAAACCATACTCTGACATCAGAGGACCTGCCACAGGAAGTTTCATTGTGGGATCGTGGTGGATTGCACATTTCACAAGCTGAAGGCAAGATGGCACTTGCCTACAAAACCATTTGGATTTCAGTGTGGCTGACTGCGGCCATATGATTGTGGCCTGTTGCACTCTGCAAGGATAAAGGCGAGTATGTTTGCATGGTGTGGATTCAAGACACTAATGGTTTGCATACCCAGTATCGGCAACCAGAAAGTGCACTGATCACTTGGGCTGGGTCCAGGCAGGCAAGGGAAATAAGTGATGCCTTGTGTGCCTGCATGCTTGCACCACAAGCTGGTGTGAATGAGCTATGATGCTGTAATGGGGCCTGTAATGAGGTGATGATTTGAACAGTTTTGATCAACCTGTAATCAATTTTTATTGCTGTATTATACAACTGTCAACTTGTTACAGGTTTTATGCCACTATAGGTTTTGTGGTCAAGTATCAGGGGGTAGCCGTGTTAGTCGGTATCTACAAAAACAACAAGGAGTCTGGTGGCACCTTAAAGACTAACAGATTTATTTGGGCATAAGCTTTCATAGGTAAAAACCTCACTTCTTTAGATGTATAGAGTGAAAGTTACAGATGCAGGCATTATATACTGACACATGGAGAGAGGGAGTTACTTCACAAGTGGAGAACCAGTGTTGACAGGGCCAATTCAATCAGGGTGGATGTAGTCCACTCCCAATAATAGATGAGGAGGTGTCAATTCCAGGAGAGGAAAAACTGCTTCTGTAATGAGCCAGCCACTCCCAGTCCCTATTCAAGCCCAGATTAATGGTGTTAAATTTGCTAATGAATTTTAGTTCTGCTGTTTCTCTTTGAAGTCTGTTTCTGAAGTTTTTTTATTCAATGATAGTGACTTTTAAATCTGTAATAGAATGACCAGGGAGATTGAAGTGTTCACTTACTGGCTTATGTATGTTACCATTCCTGATGTCCGATTTTTGTCCATTTATTCTTTTGCGGAGGGACTGTCCGGTTTGGCCAATGTACATGGCAGAGGGGCATTGCTGGCACATGATGGCATATATAACATTAGTGGATGTGCAGGTGAATGAGCCCTTGATGGTGTGGCTGATGTGGTTGGGTCCACTGATGGTGTCGCCAGAGTAGATATGGGGACAGAGTAGGCAACGAGGTTTGCTACAGGGATTGGTTCCTGGGTTGGTGTTTCTGTGGTGTGGTGTGTAGTTGCTGGTGAGTATTTGCTTCAGGTTGGTGGGTTGTCTGTAAGCGAGGACTGGCCTGCCTCCCAAGGACTGGCCTGCCTCTGAGAGTGAGGGATCATTTTCCAGGATCGGTTGTAGATCGTGGATAATGCGCTGGAGAGGTTTTAGCTGGGGGCTGTATGTGATGGCCAGTGGTGTTCTGTTATTGTGCTTGTTGGGCCTGTCCCGTAGTAGGTGATTTCTAGGTACCAGTCTTGCTCTGTCAATCTGTTTCCTCACTTCCCCAGGTGGGTATTGTAGTTTTACGAATGCTTGATAAAGATCTTGTAGGTGTTTGTCTCTGTCTGAGGGGTTGGAGCAAATTCGGTTGTATCTTAGGGCTTGGCTGTAGACAATGGATCGTGTGATGTGTCTTGGATGGAAGCTGGAGGCATGTAGGTATGTATAGCGGTCAGTAGGTTTCCGGAATAGGGTTGTGTTTATATGACCATCACTTATTTGCACTGTAGTGTCCAGGAAGTGGATCTCTTGTGTGGACTGGTCCAGGCTGAGGTTGATGGTGGGGTGGAAATTGTTGAAGTCCAGGTGGAATTCTTCAAGGGCCTCCTTTCCGTGGGTCCATATGATGAAGATGTCATCAATGTAGCGCAAGTAGAGGAGGGGCACTAGGGGACGAGAGCTGAGGAAGCGTTGTTCTAAGTCAGCCATAAAGATGCTGGCATACGGTGGGGCCATGAGGGTACCCATAGCAGTGCCTCTGACTTGAAGGTATAAGTTGTCCCCAAATCTGAAGTGGTTGTGGGTGAGGACAAAGTCACAAAGCTCAGCCACCAGGCGTGCTGTGGCCTCATCAGGGATACTGTTCCTGACAGCTTGTAGTCCATCCTCATGTGGAATATTGGTGTAAAGTGCTTCTACATCCATGGTGGCCAGGATGGTGTTTTCAGGAAGATCACCAATGCATTGTAGTTTCCTCAGGAAGTCGGTGGTGTCTTGAAGATATCTGGGAGTGCTGGTAGCATAGGGTCTGAGGAGAGAGTCCAATAGCCAGATAATCCTGCTGTAAGAGTGCCAATGTCTGAGATGATGGGGCGTCCAGGGTTTCCGGATTTATGGATCTTGGGTAGCAGATAGAATACACCTGGTCGGTGTTCTGGGGGTGTGTCCATGTAGATTTGTTCCCGTACTGGAGCTGGGAATTTCTTGAGCAGATGGTGTAGTTTCTTTTGGTATTCCTCAGTGGGATCAGAGGATAGTGGCCTGTAGAATGTGGTCTTGGAGAGTTGCTCATTATGACTACAGCACCTCCTTTGTCAGCCCTTTTGATGATGATGTCAGAGTTGTTTCTGAGGCTGTGGATGGCATTGGATTCTGTACGGCTGAGGTTATGGGACAAGTGATGTTGTTTGACCACGATTTCAGCCTGTGCCCGTCTGCGGAAGCACTCTGTGTAGAGGTCCAGTCTGTCATTTCGACCGTCAGGAGGAGTCCACGCAGAGTTCTTCTTGTAGTGTTGGTAGGAGGGTTCCTGTGGGTCAGTGCACTGTTCAATAGTGCGTTGAAAATATTCCTTGAGTCGGAGACGACGAAAGTAGGCTTCCAGATCACCGCAGGACTGTATCGTGTTCGTGGGGATGGTGGGACAGAAAGAGAGTCCCCGAGATAGGACAGACTCTTCTGCTGGGCTAAGTGTGTGGTTGGAAAGACTACATCCACCCTGACTGAATTGGCCCTGTCAACACTGGTTCTCCACTTGCGAAGTAACTCCCTGCTCTCCATGTGTCAGTATATAATGCCTGCATCTGTAACTTTCACTCTATGCATCTGAAGAAGTGAGGTTTTTACCCACGAAAGCTTATGCCCAAATAAATCTGTTAGTTTTTAAGGTGCCACCAGACTCCTTGTTGTTTTTATAGGTTTTGTGGGTTTCGTGTGATGTGTGAGATTTTGCAACTTAATTAAAAATTTATGAAACAACTTCCTAGGTCCATCTTCCTTTACAAGAACCCACACAGCAACCTGTTGTACAACCAAACCAATTTATTAACCAAACAACTGAATAAAAAAAAAGTTAAACCATTACAGGCGTAATAGCTTCCTCTTCACAAGTAGGAAGTATCAAGTGTGCAGTGTGAAGAGAAGTGTACGTGTGTCTGTGCAAAACATTCAAAACCAGAGTAAAACAATGAAATTGTATGAACCCCAAACTCCAAGCCTCACAAGTCAGTCTCACTGGAAGTGGAAGCAGCTGTCTGTAGATCTCCTCCTATTCTCCTTCCCTCTGGCAGAATGTGTTGCCTGGTTTGCATGTGGCTGCAAAGGATTGTATGGGGCTGTAGATAGCATGGGGATGGAGAGCACAGGTACATTTGTCCACTCCAGTTCATAGAGTTGTCAATGACTCAGCCAACCCTAGAGTTTTCCAGTGCCTGCACTGGCTGCAGGATGTGATACCATGGGGGAGATTCTGTGGGCATCGGTGAAGCTGTCAAAGGGCGCAGCTGTGGAGTTGGTACTGGAGCTGGCAGCTGCACCCTGTTGGTCACCAAGTTGATCAGCCTTTCCATGAGCAGAAGGTCCTGTCCTCTATTCCTCTGCTCTTCCTTGAGGAGTTTGTTGAGCAGTCTCTCCTCCCTTTGCATGTCCTGTTCCTCTTTCACACTCTGGAGCTCCAGGTACTCTTCACTTGTGCAGACCACACCACCAAACATCTCATCCTTGGCCCTCTTGTGTTTCCCCTGCTTCTGGACAGTCCTGTCCTCCAGAGTTCTGGCTCAGAAGGTTGGTCCACCTAAGGTGAAAATGCTTGCCAAGACAATGAAGGAGCATATTTTTTTCTTTGTCATTGTGGTACAGGGAGGAAGGAGAGGAAAGAATCCCCCCACTTCACATTCTGCATCAATATAAAGCCAGATTGCAACTTTTTATTATTTTGGAGTGCTTCTCTTACTTCTTTATGCATTGTCTTGTTCATAACCTCCTGCTAACATAGGCAGTCCATGGACTCACTGTGGTAAGAATTATATATTAATTTATTTTTTAAAATTTGTGTTTGGCTGAGGGAGGATGGGGTGAAATTGTAAAAAGGGCACTGTTACCAGAATTGATTCTGACAATGTTTCAGACCGGAGAAACCCTAGGAGACATAAATATTTCAGAAGTACCAAAATGGAAAAAGGAAGTTGTCCAGGCTAGTGGTGGGATCCCATCTGTTTATGAAAAGGAGATTTTTTAGTATGTGGTACTGAGCAGCATATCAACAGGGGGAAAGGTTTAGTAAATTACCATGGTTGCCCTAGCAAGTTTGCCCTGTCCAGGAATCTGACTGACTAACTAGAGTTCCAATTTCTTGAAAATTTTTCAAGCATCATCTGTCAGGAGTGGAGGGAAATTAGAGTGAACATTAACAGGATGCTACACTAAGATGCAGAGGCTTGGTAGCATCAGTGTGGATTCTCCTGTGCTGTCCCCCACCATAGACCAGGACCCAGGTAGTGTCCTGCAAATGGAAAGAATTAAAAGGACAAGGACTGAGGTCCTAAAGGGACTTTACCACTTTGTACAAGTCCAAGGGACTTATAATCCATGATGTCTGGGAAAGTGCTCTGCTAATCAAGGTATAACTCTATATCATTAGTGTGACCGAGTTACAGAAGAGCAGTAGTTGCAAAGTTATGCACTCATTTCTCTTAGGTTTGTAACCCTTTAATTGTTTTGCATTTTTTTAAATGAAGATAGGCTGAAAGAGTCGCTAGTTATGTGTTTTAATTTTTTTCCCTTCACTTGGCATTCTTCTTGGATCACACATGCTGATGGGAAGGAACAAGAAGAAAGTAGGTTATGGAAAAGTTATCGCTTCATTGTGACGGGATCCCCGAGGTACAACCGTGGGACTGTGGGACACTGTGCCCCCTTAACTCACTGTTCTGGGTTGTCTCTAACAATGCCTTACTGGTGACAAGCAGCAAACCCCTCCAGGTGCTGTTACCACTTGGTACAACCACATTTGGAACCCCACACCCAGCTAGATTGCATGAATGATCCCAGAGTCACTCACGAATCACATAGAGAAAGGCACCAGCCAAATCCCCCCAAGCACCCAGCCTTGTACCTCAGGAATATACCATCTTGCACTGCTCAAGACCCTTTCTTGAGCAATGCAATTTTATGTATTGGTTCACCAGTTCATCAATGGAAAGGGGACGTACACCACCCTTTGTAACCTGAGCAGATTTACCAAGCACGTCAGTCAAACTAACTGGTAAGGATAAACATTAAAATAAGTTTATTGATTACAAATAGATAGTTTTTAAGTGATTATAAGTGATAGGCAAAAAGTCAGAGTAGTTACCAAAAGAAAATAAAAGATAAAACGCAGTCTAAATTCTCAACCTTATTAGACTAAGCAATATCTGGACTAAGCAGTTTTTCTCACCCCACTGGATACTGCAGGTTGGGTACAGTCTTTCATACACAGGCTCTCCCTGTTAGCCTTGGGACCACTCTCCTCAGCTCCAGTGTTCTCGTTGCCTTCAGCGTAGGTGGGGGAAGAGACAGGACAAACCATGGAGCCTCTGTCCTCTATTTTACATCCTCATTCTATGTGCTTGGAGAAAACAAGTCCAGGTATGTCTGGTGGGCATTGCTGAGTCACCAGGCAAGGTTGAGCAATTCCTCTGTCATGGCCTTATGCAAGTTAGTCATTGAATTGTAACTCCTTTGCTGGACAATGGCTGCTGATGATTGTTCGACACCTATCCAGGCATTGGTTAGCTCCCTTGTTTTTTCTGAGGAGCTAATATCTGGACGGTTTCCTAACTTACAGCATATTTTAGTGACAACCAACCACACAATCTTATAATAACAACAACAACACACTTTTATGGGGGGAGGGATAGCTCAGTGGTTTGCGCATTGGCCTGCTAAACCCAGGGTTGTGAGTTTAATCCTTAAGGGGGCCACTTAGGGATCTGGGGCAAAATCAGTACTTGGTCCTGTTAATGAAGGCAAGGGGCTGGACTCAATGACCTTTCAGGGTCCCTTCCAGTTCTAGGAGATAGGATATCTCCATATATTACAATTATAACTTCATATGCACTAATAATATACATATTTGGATAGAACAATGTCTTTTAATAGCTCATAGCCTTTCCCATAATACCTTACATGGCATACTTTGTATGAAATATCACAATTATATACAAATGATGAATATGGGGGTTACAGATGTGTTCCCCTGAGGTATAGAGTTCACATTCACCCTCAGTCGAAGCAAAACACACTCTATTGCATGCACCATCCTCCATAATGATAGTTTTTTTGAGCATAACCTGTAAATCCCTCTCTCTTAAAAGCACATTTTTCATCATGACAATAACAAATATGGCAGGTAACACTTACCAGGCTTCAGTTCAGATACTGACCCTGTGCTGCATACTCTCCAGGCTGTTCCCTAGGTCCAGCTGCAAAAATAGACCCTCAATGTCCACAAGCCCAACAGGTCAAACTCTGCTGCCTGTTCCTGGGACTGAGACTCTACCATCATCTCATCTGCTGCTACCCCCCATACCCCTCTTCCGCCAGGCTGAAAACAAGGCCATCCGAGTTCAGGAGCATGTCAGAGGTGATAGTGGGCTCTGTGCTTGGGGCAGTGGCAACCCTGGTCAAGCTGCTCATAGCAGCAGTGAACACTAACGTTGCCAAACCTGCCATTTCCAGTCTTGACCTTGTGGGATAGCTGCTTCATCTGCTCCCTGTACTACCCAACAGTCTGGTGGATGCCCACATCTCCCAGTATCTTTGAGATAGTCTCATAGAGATGTATATTTTTGGAGCTCCTTTTATGATCATGGTCTGGAGGCTTTTTGCACATGAGGTTAATTCGAACTCCCATGTGCTCCTCCAGCCAGCTAACAGCATGCTAGCATCTTCTGTGGAAGATGGAGCTGAACTGAATTGTTCAGAAACTAGAGCAGGATGTTGAAAATGAAATAAATTCCAAGCAAGGTTATGTGAATTGGCAGGTAGCAGTGCATAGAGGGTGACTCTGAAGCAAGTAGGCAGAAGGGCCAGAAGATACAGATACAGGAAATTGTGGGAATGGCATGGCTTTGAGTGGGGATGATACAGGAGTTTGGAAAAAAATGCACAGCACAATATGTGGCAAGCCTGCAGTGTAGACCTACTTTTGAAGTAATAACAGAAGGGGTCATTTCGCGGCTGTTATTATCATAGAAAATGGGCCTGAATAATACTTTGTATTATAGACAGGAAATGTATGCTAGCTACACTACTTGCAGCACTACAATCTCTCCCAAAACAATATTCCAAAGAGCAATTTATGAAATTATTTTTATCCTCCATTCTGGTAGTTTGCTCTTTTGCATAATTTGGAACATCAAGTCTTTTTTACTAGTTGTTTGTTGTTGTTTGAGCTTATTTGAATAAATAAACCTCGTGATTTTCAGCAATTTAATATTTGTTATGGAGATACATTAACTGCTCCATAGTTAGGGCTGCACATAGTTCCTCCCCTGTGGGCCTTAAAAAACTTTGAGAGCTTTTTGTCTGTCAATGTATGTTAGGGTCAGAGCTGAAAGTAAGTTTTTGCTCAGAAACTCACTAGAAGGTTTTTATTTTTTTATACTGATTTGTGCCCCGTTGCTCTGCTTTTTATTTTGTACACCGGTAGTAAAGTGAAACAAGATTTATGATCTCTTAAACACTCTCCACTGGTATTTGTAATCTGCCATCAAGGAGGTAGCTTATGTTAAAATATAAATAGTTATTGCTCCCTTGTCAGTTATATGTAACTGAGACAACAAAAACCATGTAGTGGAAAGGAAAAACTACTGCTAGCCATTGCCCTTAAATCTTTTTATTATTATTATTCTTTGTAGTAGTAGTACTTCTAATGCATCCGTACTTTTAGTATTTGGGCATGGATACATGCATTTAGAAGTGCATCAGCTCCCTAAAGGAAGAGGAACAAAGCTTCCACCTTCATTATATATTTTATTAGTGCCACAACCACTTAGAAGTGGCTCAGCATCTGAATGTAATGGAACCATATGATGATATGATGAGTGCATGCAGACTAGGAATATTGATTACACATAAAATGGAGTAACCCATAATAAATGTTTTCAGTAAAAAGATTTAAATTATGTAACAAACCCGGTAAAAGCCAGAAACCTTATTTAAATCAGACATTTTCACAACCCAGACTCTGTCCTTTATTATTAAAAGTAAATATACCACAAATATAATCTTCCATTCTTTTTTTTCTTTAAGAAAATGAGCTTTCTCGTTTGTTTGCTGTTATTGAAGCAGTTCAAGTAAGGCATAACTTAGATCCAAATTCTGCCTTCATGCATCTTCTCTTCCACCTTAACTGCAGTCAGTTGGGATCCACAGCGAACAAATAAGGGCAGAATTTAGCCTATAAATGATCTGGCTTTGTATAATCCAAACTAATGGTTTGATTGCAACTTTTTCCAGTTTTTTCCCTAAAAAGAGTGTGCATGTGTCATCAGAGAGTGGTAGATTTATTCTCAGGCTTCTTGAAATTAGATTAGTAAATATGGTACTATAGTTTGCTGTTCAGTAAAGCATAAGCCAGACAAAGATTTCACTGATTAGTACAGTCAGTCATCTCTAGTTAATTTGAAATGTTTAAACATTCTAATTTAAAAAAAAAATGCTGTTATAAATACTTAAGGAATTGGCTTAGAAATTAGGTATAAAACAAATATGCAATGCTTACTGTGTTTTAAAAGGTTTTAATTTTGTTAGTAGTGCATTGTCTTAAATCTAAAAGTGGTTGTTGAGTCATTGTTACTTGCCTGCTAGCACTGCAGAATCTTAGCAGCTGCAGTTGCATATCTTTTACTGCAGTACGCTTCCTGTTGAATTAGTAACCCAATAATATTTGACAAAGAGTCCCGTGGCACCTTATAGACTAACAGAAGTATTGGAGCATAAGCTTTCATGGGTGAATACCCACTTTGTCAGTCGTCTGACAAATACTTCAATACTCCAATACTTCTGTTGGTCTATAAGGTGCCACAGGACTCTGTCGCTTTTTACAGATCCAGACTAACATGGCTACCCCTCTGATACTTGACACCAATAATATTTGTTTCTATGGCCCCATTCACTCTTCCTTTCCTCAGACTCCTTCCCATCTGTTTCTGCACAGTAATATCCCTTCTTGCTTATGGAAGGGACTCACATCTTCCAATGCAGCAAACCTTGCCAATGTTCACAGTTGTTCCAGATGAGTATGAATATGCTTAGTCATTTTGAAATCTACAGTTTTCTATTTTCAAGGAAATGGCCATTCTGAGGATTGCTTTCATTTCATTTTATAGCAATATGACAACATTGCAGAGGGCTCTATATATTTTGCATTCATACTCTACGACTTTGTTTCCACATATCTTGATTGTGTTTAACATCTCCCAATTTCTATAGCACTGGCCAAGCAGAACTCCTTTTTTATAGCCACCCAGTCTTAAAGGAAATGTTCTCTTACATATTTATTTTGAAAATTAAAGTGCTGTTCTACTTTGAAAAGTGATTGTAAAAATGCCATTCTGGGATTTTTGTGTTTTATTATCTCAATAATTTCCAAGTCAACTGTACTCAGTTTAGAAGTAAAAAGATGTTTCTTTTAAATGCCACTCCTGGAGAATTCACTCTGGGTTGTGAGAGTCAAATGGGTTCTTTCCTTCTCATATAATATATGATCATCAGTAATAAAGGTTCTGCAAACCAAATTTTACTTATGTGACCCATTATCTTCAATGGGTTTGCACAGTGCAATGATTTAGTAAACGATTTTGTTGATGGTACACAAGGAGTAGAATTCCATACCCTCTTCCAAAGCTGTGTTGTCTCTGCAGTGCTAACAGAAATAAAAACCAGTAAAAAATTATTTTTGTCACTAAAATCAGAAGATAGTATTGAGTACATACCAGGAGTACTTCTGAGTCAGAAGGTACAATTTTTATACAGTCACTTTTCAGGGATGATTCACTATTTAAAGATGTCTACCCATTGTTACATTTCAGGGAAAAAGAGTTAATCAATCATTATTGCTAACACGCAAAAAGATAAGGAGCTTGGTTACAGATAACTGAATTAGCAAAAAGAGCTAATTAACTAATTTGTATCTCCCTAACACCAGATGAACTGTACCAATTCATGGATGAAGACTTGTCATTTCTGAAGCAAACTTCAAATCCAAGCTGTTTCCTGAGAACACTAACCAACTGTATTCCTCATAAGCAAATGCATTAACATTCTAGATCTTGACATGCTTTTTCATAGCTCTTTCTCTTCGTGTATTTTTGCCCTTCAAGAGCCAGGATATCTCCAGGCTGATGCTGCCTATACATCTTTCTTCTGGGTGAGGGCTCATGGTCTGTTGATGGGGATCACGGAGGATGTCTAGTAACCTTTGGCTGCCTAAAATAATGAGGCTAGATGGTTAATGAGTGTTTGAAGGAAATGGAAAGAGGTGGAGAAAAGGGAACATTTGAGGGAAAATGGAGTATGAGGAGAAGAGGAGTGATAGAGGGAAAATGAGAGGCAATGGAGAATGGGAATAGAAACTGGAAGGTTATTGTCCATAAACATTCAGGGGCAGTGAAGTGAGACAAAAGCTGGGAAATGAGGCCCCACATTGTGATTTTTGTTGCACAAGTGAGTGTCCCTTATTGCCCTTCATTTTGGGAATGTGTGCTCCACACCATGGAGCTGGCATGCTGAGAAGTGTATAAGAATTCAAAACCACTGTGAAATAAGTCAGTGTCATTTCATTTTACAGATGGGTAAACTGAGGGACAGGGAGGTTTAAGTGACCTTTTTCAAGATCTATGCCAGTGTCAGAGCTAGGAACAGAATTTAGAAGTTCTGCAGTGCCCTGCTCCAATCATGAGATAACACTGTCATTCCAATACTAAAAATCTACAACAGGAAAGTATATCTACCATAAAGAGATTATTTTATGTATATTGCACTATAAGTATCAGCTTGTGTCAATGAAAGCATTATAAAATTGGCCATGCTTCGCTAGCAATTTTGTCTGTCCTGTTCGTTGCTTTGCTTCTCTTATTTAAAAAAATGCATAAAAACAACTAGCTGATGACACCAATATTCTTACAAAGCAGTAGAATTGTTGCAGATTTTGTACAAGACTTAAAATTGAGATTCTGAGTACTTGTGATCAGTCCATATCCCATGGCAATTTACATGAGTAGGTCTTTGTTAACTAAAGTGTCCTAGACAAATTCCACCTCAGGGAATTACATTCCACATATGTAAGTTACATCAACTTACATACTGTCCACACCGTGCTATGTTGGCGGAAGATCCTCTCCCACTGACACAGTTTCCGCCTCTCGCAGAGGTGGAGTAATTATGCCGACAGGAGATTGCTCACCCATCCGCATGCCACGTCTTCACCAGACGTGCTACAGCAGCGCAGCTACATCAGTGCAGCCTAAAGGGGCCTAAATTTGCTGGATATGGCCACCAAAGATTCTCTCTTTTCCAAGGGGCTTCCCTGGGTAGTGTAGAGCCAGCGTAGCAGCTCTATGCCATTCACTTATAAATAAAGCTATGATTTTGTCATGGAGATCGCGGAAGTCATGGAATCTGTGACTTCCAAAGACTTCCATGACTTCTGCCCTGGTGGCTGGGAGTTGCAGGGTCCCGCCGCCTCCTGCAGCGGCAAAGAGCTGTGAGGTACTCCTGCCACCTGAGGCAGCGGGCCTCCAAGCTCCCAGACGCCGCAGACAGGGTGGGTACCCCGTAGCTCTTGTCTGCTGTGGCAGCAGGGGGACCCCCCGCAGCTCCCTTCACTGCAGCAGGGCCATGGGACCCCTGCAGCCCCTGGCCGCCATGGGGTTACAGGGGGACTCCCGCAGCTCCCCACTGCGGTGGTGGCAGGGGGATTCCCGCAACTCCCCACTGGTGGAGAGGGGGGAGGGGGACCCTGGAGCTCTGAGCCCCCACGGGTGGTGGGGACCCCAGAGCTTCCAGCCACCCCGCAGCTGCCTAGTCCCTTCCCATTTTATCATGGATATTTTTAATAAAAGTCAGGGGCAGGTCATGGGCTTCCATTAATTTTTCTTTATTGCCTGTGACCTGTCTGTGACTTTTACTAAAAATATCCATGACAAAAATCGTAGCCTTACTTATAAGCCTTTCACTGTAGGGGTCTTGACTAGAGTATTGTTGCACTCTGGCTTTTCTTGATTGCTGGAACAGCCTCTTGAGGCTGGTCTAACATATGCTTCAGGCTGGCCAAGGATATGAGATAAAGTGACCTTTGCCACCCCTCCTCACCTCTTTCCACTTCATATACTGAGTTTATGTTTGTCAGAACTGATAATCAGATATGCTTCTACAGATACAGATGAAGAGTACTGTATTTAACTTGTGTATACATTATAGATTCTTTTGAGGAGGGGGATTTTAAAATGTTGCAGGCTCTCTCACTCTGGGAATTGTAAAATTTTTTGCAGCATGTATTACAGTCTGTGGGAATAAGGAGGATTTTGCCCTGTATCATATTGTGTTGGGATGGAATGGGTTGGGGGAATTTTGCTGTCTGTGTTTGCAGTGTTGCAGCGTTTTGGGATGGGAAGAAGTTGGTTTTGCTGGATGGGTTGCAGTCTGTTGGGTAGGGAATTTTGGTGTACATGTGCTAGTCGTCTGTAGGAATAAAGAGGATTTTGCTGCATGTGTGTGTCAGACTGCGGGGACAAGTGGGGCATTTTGCTGTGTTGTGTCTGTGTGTGGAACGGGGAAGATTTTGCTGTGTGTGTCACAATCTCTGGCGGCAGGGGATTTTGCTGTGTGTGTCACAATCTGTGGGGATGGGGGAGGATTTTGCTGTGAGTTGTAGTCTGTGGGGATGCAGGGAGTTGATGGTGAGTTTCAAGTCTGTGGGAATGGGCGAAGACGCTGCTGTGAGTGTTGCTGTCTATAGGGATGGAGGAGAATTTTGTGGTGTGTGTCACAGTCTGTAGGAATGGGGAGGATTTTGCTCTGTGGGTGTGTGAGTCTGTGGCGACGGGGAGGGGGTCTAGTGTAGTGTGTGGGGGGGGGGAAGGAGGAGGATCCTGTTGTGTGAAGTGTGTGTGTCACTGTCGGCCCGGGGAGAGGAGCCGTTTGTCTCCCGCGAGGGCAGTTCCCTGTCCTCGGTAGCCTGGTTTCCCTTCACAGCGGGAGGAGGTTGGTGTGACAGCCGCTTCCCCTGCAGAGATCTGTGTTGGCCCGTCCCCGCTGGGGGCCGCCCGTGCTCAGTCCCGCCCCCTGGCCATGTGTGGAGCCGCGGCGCCGCGTGGGGGACAGGGCCCGGCGGGTGCCGCAGCTAACGGTTCTTTGTGCCCGGGGCCGCTGGGCGCGAGCGTGGCGGGTTCGAGCTGTCACTGAGCGGCGGACGCGCCCGGCCGCTTCCTCGCTGAGTGACCGCGGCCGCGGGGGGATGTGAGTGCGGGGCAGGGCGGTGGGTCTGCGGCACGGGGCGGGAGTGGGAGGCGGCTCCCGGAGCGGGGCCCTCCGGCCGGGTTCCGCTTCGGCGACTCCTCCCCGCCCGAGCGCGGCGGCGGCTGTCGCAGCCTCACAGGGGGCAGGGAGCGCTCGGGATCCCCGGAGCCTTCGCCATGCCCGTCACCCCACCCGTGCCTCCAAGGCCAGCGGGTCCTGTCCCGGTCAGAGCTTCATCCTCTCTCCCGAGAAGCGGCGTCTTTGCCTGCAAGGGCCCCGCCTGTCGGTGCCTCCCTGCGGCTCAGCGCTTGTGGGGGAAGCCCAGGCTGATGCTGCCTGGCTGAAGAGCTGGAGGATGTAGGGTGACTAGGTAGCAAGTGTGAGAAATCAGGACACTTTTGGGGGGGCGGGGGTATTGTTGAGTATACAAGACAAAGCCCCTAATATTGAGACGGTCCTGATAATCGCGAGATGTCTGGTCACCCTAGGGGCGAGGTGGGACCTTTCCCTCGCTCCCCCAGCTGGGCACGGGTGAGCTAGTGACAGCGGGAGCTCTCTCCTCTCACCTCCCACCCTGAGCTCCTCTGCCTTGTGTTCCGCAGGTTGGCCAGGGTGACCCTGCTCCATGACTGCCTGGGCTGCAAGACATTCGAGGTGCCACCTTCTGCGGCTGTCGGACACCTAAAGGCATTAATTAATTCAGAAACCGGGTTTCCTGTCGCTGAGCAGCAGTTGTGGCACCTTGGGAGAGAGGTGAGTGTCCTTCTGTGACCTGTGACTGGCTGCCAGACTGATAAACCATTTACACGTTGCCTTGGAAGCATCCCTGCTTTCCCTGATGAAGACAATGCAGAGTTGAAATGTTTAAAGCATTAAATATAATACACCTATACCTTGATATAATGCGACCTGATATAACACGAATTCGGATAGAACATGGTAAAGCAGCGCTCGGGGGGGGGGAGCTGCGCATTTTGGCGGATCAAAGCAAGTGGTATAAGTGATATAACGCAGTTTCACCTATAACACAGTAAGATTTTTTGGCTCCCAAGCACAGCGTTATATCGGGGTAGAGCTGTATGTGCATGCATGAAGTAGCCTATTGCAAGGAAAGCATTGAGATAGTTGTTGATGATTATTTATATTAGAGGAGCATCTGGAGCAGGGTGGATTTGATTTAAACCAAATTGATTTAAATCATGATTTAAATCACTAGTCAGAAAAACTCGATTTAATCATGGTTTTCTACATAAAAGTGCATTCTTGTTGGTTGTTATAACCTTAATACATATTCTTCACAACTCAGAGATAGATGTAGGTTTCATTTTTAGAAGGTACACACTAAACATTTTTTAACAATGATTTATTTTGAAAACTTTTCAGATTAGTTTTACAGCTATATCAGAAAATGAATGATTGTTTGATTATTTCATTTACCAAAGGTAATTGAAGCAGATATTTATGAAGTCATTGGGAGGTGAACTATCTCCAGTTCAACAGATTAATCATTAATATTTGGAGGATTTTCTTGCCATGCTGTATTAGGAGGAGAACATCACCAGACATAGACATTTAAATTTTTTTATTTAACTAAAACAACAACGTTAAGTATTCTGGATTTTTTTCTTCAACAGCAAACTGTCTGGAGATGTTCTAAAAATAAAACCTACATCTATCTCTGAGTTGTGAAGAATATGTATTAAGGTTATAACAACCAACAAGAATGCACTTTATGTAGAAAACCATGATTAAATCGAGTCTTTCTGACTAGTGATTTAAATCAAATCCACACTGGTCACAGGTTTCTTGATTTTACTCTCCTCAGCCCTCCGTTTCCATTTTGTGGTACCGGAAAGAGGTGTTAGCACATCACCCTCTGAAATGCAACAGGAAGCCGAGAGTCTGAGCAACACTTTTTTTGGTTGGCATTACTACTGAACTATGACTTTTGGTTGGAAACATTTAGTCACTAAAGAGTCTTGAATCGTTAGTCTGATATATTTGGTTTTATAATTAAGAATATAAATAGAGTTTTTTTCTTCTCTATCATGGCAATTATAAAAGTTATTTTCAACCTTTTCAACTCTAGTTGCTTAGGGCCAGATTCTCCCACTGTCGCATACACTGAGTAGGTAGAATGATCTGCTGTAAAACTTTTTCCCCTTTAAAAATAAAGTGAAGTTTGCTTTATTTATAGATGACAGATCTAGTCAGTTAAAATAATCTTGAGTGTAAGTTGTCATGGTGACAGGGCTAATTGCATCTGTGACCCCTTTTCTGGCCTCTCTGAGTGCATCCCCCCTTCGGTATGAGGCCTTGTGCTTCTGTCTCCCTGTAGTAGAATCATGCAATTCTCCCACTTTTAGACTAGATCCCAGGCTGTGTATCAACTGTATTACCACAATAGCTCTGACTGGGTTTGAGTATCTACTGTTCTTCTATTCAAGAGCTTGTGGCCAGCAGTGACCCCAAACAGACATCTTAAAATGAAGTATTGTTTAAACTTAACAGTAGGAATAAAACATAACATAAGAGAAGATGTTATTAAAACAATGAAAGGTCTACACTTGTCTATCTTATTTATAGTCGTAGGTAGGCCTGTCTTACCCCAGGCACCCCAAACTCTGGAGTCTGGGTTCACCTTAGCTCAACCTTATCTGTCCCCTTAAGGAAGTGTGTTCCTTTAAATCTAGTCTTTGTTTTCTCTTCCCACAGGTGGTTTTTTTTAAAGCCCAGTTTGATTAGAGTCAGAGAATCAAATGCCTTTGTATTGGCCTAAAAGTGTTTGCAAGGAAGTGTGTATCAGGATCCACCCCTTCCCCATTCTGAATGCATTTCCTGGCAAATCTGCTATTGAATTAACTCAGTATATGGATACAGTAAACAACACAAAAGCCCAGTCAAGAAACAGTATTCCTAATTTATTACAGTCAGCTTCCAATCAATCATAGCTTTCATCCCAAAAATAAGTCAGATCATCTAAACCAGGCCTGCACAACTCGTAAAGCGGCGAGGGCCATATTACTCCAAAGAAAACAGCTGAGGGCCGAAACCCCCCGAGCGCCGCCAACCCTCCCCCCTCAGCGCCACCCAGCCCCCCCCAAAACACAGCACCCCCCCCCGCGCTACCCGCCCCACGGAAACAACCCCACCAGCGCTGCCGAAACACACCTTCCCCCCACCCCCCACAGCGCCACCTGCCCCTTGGAACAAACCCTCCTTCCCCAGCGCCACCCCACTGAAACAGCAGTATTGAACCTCGGTAATTTGTTATAGCTTGCCCCTAAGGTAGTATAATTAAGGTAAAAGGAAAATGTCTTTTTGCTAAAAGTAGAATAAGATCTTCCCCCCAACTTTGTAATCAATTGCCCTGTTGAATGAATGAGGTGTGAATGAGGAAGGTGTGGAAGGCAAGCACGTCCAGACAGCTGCAACCCTTGGAGAGGGCAGGGCCGACTGTAGGATTTTTGCTGCCCCAAGCAAAAAAAATTTTGGCCGCCCCCCCCCTTTTTTTGTGCCCCTCTGCCCCCGGCCCCGCCCCAACTCCACCCCTTCCGAACCCCTTCCCCAAATCCCCAGCCCTGCCTCCTCCCCCGGAGTGCCGCATTTCCCCCTCCCCACTGCTTCCTGTGGGCCCCCCGCAACCTTCCGCCCTAGCTCACCTCCGCTCTGCCTGCTCCCCTGGGTGTGCTGCCGCTCCGCTTCTCCCCCCTCCCTCTCAGGCGATGGAGGGCGGAGAAGCGAAGCAGCGGCGCGTTCAGGGGAGCAGGCGGAGCGGAGGTGAGCTAGGGTCGGGGGGCGCAGGAAGTAACGGTGGGGGTAGAGGAACCGCTCCCCACTCCAGCTCACCTCCGCCACCTTCCCCGAGCGCCCCGCCGCTTGGCTTTTCCTCCCTCCCTCCCTCCCAGCCTTGCTTTGCAAAGTAGCGGTTTTGCGCGCAGCAAGCCTGGGAGGGAGGGGGAGAGGCGGAGCGGTGGCACGTTCAGGGGAGCAGGCGGAGCAGAGGTGAGCTAGGGTGGGGGGTGCAGGAAGTAACGGGGAGGGAAAGGGGAGAAGCGGAGTGGCGGCAGCGGCGCGCTCAGGGGAGCAGGCGGAACGGAGGCAAGCTGGGGCGGCGGGGGGCACTTTTTCCCCATGCCCCGGAGTCGGCGCCTATGATGGCTGGCGCCAGAATGCCGCCCCTAGAAATGTGCCGCCCCAAGCACCTGCTTGTTTTGCTGGTGCCTGGAGCTGGCCCTGGGAGAGGGGATGGGAGCCAGACCAGATCAGTAGAACAGGTCAGCCACCGATTCGCCATTCGCCTCCTCAGCCCCCCTCCCCCGGCTCGCCTACTCACTCCCCGCCACTGCCCGCCCGCTTGCCTACTCAGCCCCCCTCCTTCACCCGCTGCTTGCCTACTCACCCCCCACGGGCTGCACAGTGAGCCCACCTACTCAACCCCTGCGGCCGCATAGTGAGCCCCCGCGGGCCGCATGTTGTGCAGACCTGATCTAAATGCTCACGTACATGAGTCAATTTATGCACATGAGTGGTCTCCTTGAACTCAATGGAACTATTGTTTTAAAGCTACTCATATTCATAAGTGTCACAGGGTAGCTGGTCCCTATAGCTAAGCTAAGCCCAGCTCCTCTGTTGCACTTCTCTGTACCTTTTCCAATTTTAATGTATCTTTTTGAGATGGAGTGACCAGAATTGCATACAGGTTTGGGAATAACATTGATTTATATAATGGCATTATGATATTTCCTGTCTTATTATCTATCCCTTTCCTAATGGTTCCTAACATTGTATTAGTTTTTTTTTTTGACTCCCACTGCACATTGAGAGGATGTATTCAGGGAATTATCCACAATGACTCCAAGATCTCTTTTTTGTGTGTTAATAGATAATTTAAACACCCATCATTTTGTTCGTATAGTTGGAATTATGTTTTCCAAGTACATTGCTTTGCCTTTGTCAGCATTGAATTTCATCTGCCATTTTGTTGCCCAATCACTCAGATTTGTGAGATCCCTTTATAACTCTTTGTCATCTGCTTTGGACTTAACTACCTTGAGTAATTTTGTATCCTCTGCAAACTTTTTACCTCACCTCACCTAAACTTGAATCCTCACCTCACTGTTTACCCTTTTTTTCCAGATGATTCATGAATATATTGAACAGTACATATTGAATATATTGGTCCCAGTACAGATCCCTAGGGGATACCACTATTTACCTGTCTCCGTTCTGAAATCTGGGCATTTATTCCTACCCTTTGTTTCCTGTCTTTTAACCGGTTACTGATCCATGAAAGGACCTTCCCTCTTATAACATGACTGTTTGCTTACGAGCCTTTGGTGAGGAACCTTGTTGATAGTTTTCTGAAAGTTCAAGTACTCTATCTCCACTGGATTACCCTTGTTCACATATTTGTTGAGTCCCCCAGAGAATTCTAATATATGGTTGAGGCATGATTTCCCTTTACAAATCCGTGTTGACTCTTCCCCAACACATTGTGTTCATCTACATGCTGATAATTCTGTTCTTTAGTTTCTACCAATTTGCCTGATATTGAAGTTAGCCTTACCATCATGTAATTGCCAGGGTTGCCTCTGGAGCTTTTGAAAAAAAATTGGCGTCACATTAGCTATCCTCTGGTCATCTGGTACAGAAGTTAATTTAAGTGATAGGTTGCATACAGTTAATATTTCTGCAATTTTATATTTGAATGCCTTCAGAACTCTTGGATGAATACCATCTGGTCCTGGTGATTTATTACTGTTTAATGTATCAGTTTGTTCCAAAACTTTCTCTATTGATCTTTCAATCTGGGACAGTTCCTAAGATTTGTCACCTAAAAAGAAAGGCTCAGGTGTGGGAATTTTCCTCACATCCTCTGCAGTGAAGACCAATGCAAAGAATTCATTTAATTTCTCCGCATTGGCCTTGTCTTCCTTGAGTGCTCATTTAGCCCCTTCATCATCCAGTGGCGCCACTGATTATTTGGCAGGCTTCCTGCTTCTGATATACTTAAAACAATTTTTGCTGTGAGTGTATGAATCTTTTGCTAGCTGTTCTTCAAATCCTTTTTGACCTGCCTAATTATTTTTGACTTGCCAGAGTTTATGCTCTTTTCTATTTTCTTCAGTAGGATTTGACTTCCACTTTTTAAAGGATGCCGTTTTGCCTTTCTCACTCTGTAGTTTAGCCATGGGGACATTTTTTAGTCCTCTTACTGTTGTTTTTAATTTGGGGTATACATTTAATTTGAGCCTCTATTATGGTATTTTTAAAAAGTTTCCATGCAGCTTGCAGACATTTCACTCTTCTGACTGTTCCTTTTAATTTCCATTTAACTACCGTATATACTCATTCATTAGCGGAATATTTTTGGTAAAAAAGTGAAGCATCAAAGAGCAGGGGTCGGCTTATCAATGGGTCTACACCAAAATTTGATGATTTTAAGCTCTATGGAATTATTGAATTGAATATCTAATACATTGTCATTTCGTTTACAGGGAGCATCCGCAGGCATGGATCCCTCAGCTCCCAGTGGCCGCAGTTCACTGTTCCCAGCTAATGGGAGCTGCGGGAAGTGGTGCGGGCTGAGGGATGTTCTGGTCACCACTTCCTGCAGCTCCCATTGGCTGGAAACGGCAAACCACGGCCACTGGGAGCTGAGGGGCTCCTTGCCTGCGAACGCTCCAGGTAAACAAAATGTTCAGGCCTGCTAGTGGCTTACCCTGACGGGCCAGGAGCCAAAGTTTGCCAACCCCTGAAATATAGGGTCGGCTTATGAAAGGGTCATACAGTTTTTGCTATTTTTTCCTATCCATCTTGGGGGGTCGGCTTATAAACAAACGAGCTAATGAACAAGTATATACGGTAGCTTCTGCATTTTGGTGTCCTTACCCTTTCTGAAGTTAAGTGCTATAGTGGTGGGCTTCTTTGGTAATTTTCCGTCACACAGAGATGTTAAATTTAATTATATTATGGTTGCTATTACCAAGTGTTTCAGCTCTGTTCACCTCTTGGACCAGATCCTTGCTCCACTTAGGACTAAATCAAGAATTGTCTCTCTCCTTGTGGGTTCCAGGACTAGCTGCTGCAAGAAGCAGTCATTAATGGAATCTAGAAACTTTATTTCTGCATTCTGTCCTGAGGTGACATGTAGCCAGTCAATATGGGGATAGTTGAAATCCCCCATTATTGGGTTTTTATGTTTTTTGTAGGCTCTCTAATCTCCCTGAGCATCTCACAATCACCATCATCATCTTGATCAGGTGGTCGGTTATATATTTCTATTGCTATCCTCTTATTATTCCAGCATGGAATTTCTATCCAT
This sequence comes from Chrysemys picta bellii, assembly GCF_011386835.1. Taxonomy (NCBI): domain Eukaryota; kingdom Metazoa; phylum Chordata; order Testudines; family Emydidae; genus Chrysemys; species Chrysemys picta. The sequence continues at coordinate 312,655,315 of NC_088791.1, forward strand.
AGAGATTCTATGGTACAGTTGGATTCATTTAAGATTTTTATTTTATTTGGCCTACATTTTCTTTCACAGATAGTGCCACTCCCTCACCAGCATGACCTATTCTGTCATTCCTATATATTTTGTACCTTGGTATTACAAAAACAACGAGGAGTCCTTGTGGCACCTTAGAGACTAATGAATTTATTTGGGCATAAATAAATTTGTTAGTCTCTAAGGTGCCACAAGGACTCCTCGCTGTTTTTGCTGATACAGACTAACACGGTTACCACCCTGAAACTTGGTATTACAGTATACCATTGATTGTCATTATTCTACCAGGTCGTGATGCTTATTATGTCAATATCCTCATTTAATACCAGGCACTCAAGTTCACCCATCTTAGTATTTAGACTTCTAGCATATACAAGCACTTACAAAATTTGTCCTTGTTTAGTTGTCTGCCTTCATGTGATGTAATTGAATGGGACTCTCTTTCATTTGACTGTGTCTCTTCAATTTCTGCCTGTACTTTATCAACTTCTATCCTCTTCTCTTTACTAGAATATAGAGAATCCTAGTTAATAGATCCTCCCCTATGGGATGTCTCTGTCTGAACTGTATGTCCCTCTGCTCCTGTCAGTTTTCCCTCAGCCCTTAGTTTAAAAACGCCTCCTTAAAGAGCGCCCTTATTTTCCCATAGCCCTTAGTTTAAAAACTTCTCCTAAAAGAGGCTGCACCTGGGCCTATTAAAGCTTGCTAACAGGCAGTTGGGGGATAGAACTGAGACAGGCTGCTCTCTGGGGAGGGCAGCCACTTTGAAGTAGAGCTAGCTCCTATGGTGGGGGTCCCTGGAGCAGGGGGCCGGGGGCTAAGAGAAGCCATCCTAGGGCTGCCACTGCAGGAAGGGAGCTGAGTTGACTTAAATTGGGAAGCTGCCAGGAGAAGGAGTACCAGAGACCTCTGGGAGGGGTGGCCCTGAAGCCTGCCAGAGGTGACGTGTTGGTGGGGGCATGTGGGGTCAAGTTCCCCCCCCCCAGATTGGCCTGCCAAGGCAGGGAGGGAGAGGGGCTCCTGTTGCACCTGCCCCCCAGCATGCTTGGTCCCTGTCCCTGGCAGCTGGGCACTGTCCCCAGGCCCATCTTCTGGCGGCAAGAGCTGAGAGACCTGGAGCCCCCGCTCTCCTCCCAGCACATTTCCAGCTCACTTTGCCCCTGTCTTTGGCAGCTGGGCTCAGGTGGGGGCACTGCCAGGCTCTCTCAGGCAGCTGCTGTGATGCACAGAGCAGCAACCCTGAGTGGCTGGCTTGAGCCATGTGAGAAGCAGCTCCGACCCACCCCCTGCCCAGGCCCAGCTGCCAGGGAGAGTGGCTGAACGTGCCACAGAGGGTAGGGTGGTGATGGGGGGATGGGGTGAAGTGGGAGAAGAAGAGAGCCTCCCCTCCCCTTCCTCACGCCCACAGGTAACACGGGGTGGGGAGAGAATGGCAGCCCCCGGCTGGGTGCAGGGCAGGGGGGTTGTTGGGATGAAGAAACATGTGGGGCAGTTATGTGTCCTCCCCTTTAGATTGTGCCCCTCCAGTATGAGGAGGCATGAGTCGTCTATGCCTCAGGCTAAGGAAGGAGTTAAAAGACTTTTTCTGTTTGCTAACATCTGTAAAGAAAATAAAACTTGCAAAAAACTGGGAATGGCAGTGCATGCTTTGGAGCTGGGAGAAGGCTGCCGCTGACAATAAGTGTTTGAAAGATTCTGGGCATAAACTTTAACTATTGTAAAGGCACACTTTACAAAGCTAGCATCTACTTAAGTATAACACTTCTGCCATTGATTTTTTTTTATCTGCTATTGTTACATGTAGTACTTAAAATTGCTGTGATTGAAAAGGATTAAAAAAAAGTTTATTTTTTTGTTTGCTTTGTGCATTTGACAATACTTTGTGTATAGTCAGCTTCACTATAAAAGCTTAACTATAGTCAGTTTCCCCTGATTATGGGTTTTTCACAGCACAAACAAGGAGAGAAAAAACATTTATAATGAGGAAAATATGATTTTGAAATTACAAACATTGGCATAGAGAGTCAGGGACAAATAGACGTATATTCATAGAGTTTAAGGTCAGAAGGGACTACTATATTTTCTAGTCTGACCTATAACATAGGCCATTAAATTTCCTCCAGCTACCACTATGTCGAGCCCAATATCTTGTGTATAGATACAGCATATCTTCCAGAAATTTATCCACTCTTGATTTTGAAGAGTGGCCCCCCATTAGCATTCTTCCAGTCTTTTAGAATTTCCCCAGCATTCCAAGATTTATTTAAAAATTAACATCAGTGGGCCAGAGATCTCCTCAGCCAACTCTTTCTGGACTTTTTAGGTGCCAGTTTTCTGGACCTGCTAATTTTAAAAATGTTTATCCATAGCAGATGTTGTCATCCTTCTTAGTTACGAAAGGACTAGAAAGTCTTTTATTATCCTCATGTGTGGGGAGTAAATGATTCAGCTTCTTTTCAAATAAAGAACAGAAGTATTAATTTAACACTTCTGCCTTTAACAATTTTACCATCTCATCTTTAATAATGGGCCTATTGGATTGCTTGAATTTCTTTTGTTTCTAATATACTTTAACTCTTTATTATTCTTAGCACTGGCAGCTGTGGATTTTTCCCTAATGGCTTTAGCTTGCCTTATCAATTTTCTGCACTTCATATCTTCTAATTCATATTGATTGCTATATTTCTCTCTTTTTCCCTTGTTAAATATTGCTTTATTTTAATTGCTGCCATCACTTCAGCACTGAACCAGGATGGACTTTTAGCCAAAGTTGTCATCTTTCTTGATTGTGGAATTGTGGCTTTTTGGCCCGCTAATAAACTCTCCTTAAAACAGTCCTAATTTTCATTCACATTTTTCTGTCTAATTTTTAACTCCAAATCGGTTTAGCTCATTTTTCTCATTTTTGGGAGGTTAGCCCTTTTGAATCACCAAGAATATATATCAGAGGGTGGGACACTCCTTTGCCAATACCAAATGTAATCAAGAAATGATCACAGGTCACTAGGCAATCACTTATATCCAGCCAAGTGATTAATTCATCTTTATCTGTTGCAATAAGATCCAAAGTAGTTACGATATGAACTTCACTATAAACTGAAGCTAGTTCTAGCTAATTATTTGAAATTGACTAGATTTCAAGTTGGCAGTGGCTATTTAAAATTCTCTCTGTTAAATCATCTTGATTATTCGAGGTTCACTGAAGATATCTTAGAATGTAACATCACAAATAACAGATGTCTCACTGTAACCTATAATTTTATTTTTGGTATCCATACTATGAGTACTGGTATCTTCTCAGAGTATAATCTATTGCAGGGGTAGGCAATCTATGGCACACGTGCCGAAGGCGGCATGTGAGCTTATTTTCAGTGGCACTCACACTGTCCTGGTCCTAGCCACCGGTCCGGGGGGCTCTGTATTTTAATTTAAATAGACTTATAGAAAGAGACCTTCTAAAAATGTTAAAATGTATTACTGGCACGCGAAACCTTAAATTAGAGTGACTAAACAAAGACTCGGCACACCACTTCTGAAAGGTTGCCGACCCCTGATCTATTGTATGGAAGCATAATGAGGAATTCTGTCATTTTTGAGTCAATCCCTGCCAAATGCAATCACAATCTAGCAGAAATATAGCTATTAAAGGATTTGATAGACAAGTAGGCCCTGATCCTGCACAACACTCCAATATGAGTGCAGAGGTCTGCATGGGCAGAAGAGGGCCGAAATGATCACATTTTTCAGTTGTTTTATTGCAATATACTTTTGCTGCTGTATATCCTCTCACAGAGTACTATAGTTTCATTCATTGTTCCATTGTGATATTGCTAGTTTTAGATCCAAGTTGAGATTACATCACCCATATATATTTAGGCTTAACCGATTTTTTTTCTTTTTTTAAAATAATTTTTACAGATAACATTGATGTTTATTTTTAAGCATTTTTACTTTATATCTATTTCAATTTTCACAGTTGCACCAAATTATGTCTTTTAAGCATTTTTTTTATTCGTATCAATTTAAATCTTCACAGTTGGAGGACATTTTGGGGCAGGGTTTCAAACAATAATTATTTAATGACAGTAGATATTGAGATTCAAACAGTTAGAACTTCATAACTGTTAAAATACAAGGTATCAACATCAGTATCCCTAACTAAATATCCCTAGATCATACTTCTTTTTAAGTTTTCAAACAAAATTTTCTTACTTTACCTATTTGTAAATCTCCATTTTTATTGATGGAAATATTTTTCCATCAGTTCATGTGTGTATGGTGAAATCAACAATTATCAACACTTACCAATAAAAATCTAATCCTTCCAAGCCTATAAATACTTCTTTGAGAGTATATATGCTATGTGCATCTAATATATGCATATGGTATATGTATACAGGTCTTTTTTGACCTGTTCCTTAAAATGATTTATTGTCTGTTATTTTTTGTGTCCAGTAGTGGCCCCAATGTGCCACTTTCCAAACAAAAGAAGGCACATTTGCAATCAGAATGATTTATTAAGCATCTGGGGCTATAAAGACCTTTACAGAAGCTTTTTGCATTTCCTAGAATTACATGTTCATAGTCATTTACTATTCTAGCTACTGACATCATGAATTCATCTGTGGAAGGCTGGTTAGACCACCAGGTAAAAGACATAATCTAAGATTTATATTCTTTGCATTCTGAAAGTTAGACCTATTGCAAATTATTAAGACAAATAGAAAGAATCAAAACAGGAGAACAAAAAACATTTGGAATCTAATTCTGCCCCTACATAAATGGGTATAGCTCCCATTGCAGTCAAATGAAGTTGCATTCATGTAACTGAGGGCAGAATTTTGTCCTGTATGTAACCGAAAAAAATTGCACTCTCATGTCATGCACAATTGAAGACCTCAGAATGATGTATTTAGAGACTAAATATTGAAGCAATGTGTTGAGACCTGGTCTCTAAATTTTAATATCTAAAAAGTACTTAACATTCTCAAAATGTCTGGAGAAAAGCAAAGTATTGATATTGGAGAATGTACAACATCAAGATCTTCCGTTTTTTTTTCTATTTCAGTTATCTGATTGTACTAAGGTTGGGGACTGTCTGAATTCTGAAAATCATATTTTCTTAAACCTTCAGTCAAAAGGCTTGAAAGGAGGAGGTAAGATAAACAGTTGTCTGTTTACTTATATGTTTGGAGTTTGTGAAACGTTTTGATTAATTCTTTGGCACAGTTCTGAGTAATGCTTTTACTTAAATGAATAGTGGTGCTTTCTCTTTACTTGTACATCACAGCAGTCTACTCTTACTTTCTCACTACTGGGATTGTACCTAAGGAGAACCTGCAATTCAGTAGAGTGGATCATTTGGAATAAAAGAGAGGAGCGTGTCTCTTTTTAGAGAAACCATCACGTCCACATGCATTGCAACTGTACCAAGAGTGGGAATTTACCTTCATTTGGGAGGGTTTGTTTTGTTTTTCCTTTTCTTTTTCTCCTGTACTGGTGATCCCTGGCTGTTTCAGTCAGTATTTCCATTCCTGTGACAGGAGAATGGGGATAGGATTTGTCTCTCTCTGGGGCGAGACTCGTGGAGAGGTGCTGGGGTCTTTTAAGTGTGGAAGTGAATGGCTTCTGAAGGTAAGAGTTCCTTGATGAAGGATGTGATCTGTTATTGAAAAGGAGGAGAGGCCGGTGTGGTGTTGTGGAGTTTATTTGTTTATTGGTGGTTCCATCCCTGTGGCAGAAGGATGAGGGTTGACTTGATGTCCTGATGAGTGTGAGGATAGTAAAAAATTGCCTGTTGGTTTTGGTGAGTTTTTTTCCCACCTACCTCTACTTACTTGTGTCCCAGTGCTCCCAGAAGGCATGTGGAAATTGCTCATTTCTTCCCTCCTGTTGTGTGTGTGTATATGAGGTCATCAGGAGATTTTGGTGAGGATGTGTGGCCTGTGATGCTTTCAGTATGCTAATGACACTCTGTTCTATTCTTTCTGTCAACAACTTTGACCGTGCTATTGATTGTCTGACCTAGTGTTTTAGGGAGCTATGGGGCATGGATGAGAGCTAGCTGGCAGAAACTTAATCCAGATAAAACTGATGCTGGAAGAAGTAGCCAGAATGTATGATAAGAATAATTTCTCTGTCCTTGACTAAAGATATGTGCAATCTGGCGGTAGTGTTGGATCTTCAGCTATTGTTAGATGATCATATAGCAGGAATGTCAAGAAATATTTTTTATCATCTGCATGTGGCCATAAAATTGCCACATGCTACTGTGATCCATACCTTTATCATCTCAAGAGTGCATTGCTGTATTGTTCAGTAAATGGAGCTACATTTTCAGTCAATCTAGAAATTTAAGATGTTGCAGAATGCAGTGACCTGCCTGGCGCTTCTTAGTGACAACTCTGTTACATAAGATATACTGGCTGCCTTTGGCTTTCTGCATTGAATTTAAGGGGAATTTAACTTGATTTCAGTGTACTGGGACCTTTCTACTAGGGAGATGCCCTCTTTCTTTCTGTCTTCCTGCAACAGTGCTGCAGTTGCAGTCAGCAGAGGTGCTTGAGCTGGATCCTCTCAATTTAAGAGAGAGGGGGCTGGTGGTACAGAGTTCTCTATGAAGGGCCCCCAGCTTTGGAATGGACTCCACTCCTTGATTTGAAATAGTCCGGGTAGATTGAGCCTCAGATCATGCTGCAAGGTTCATCTGATGACACAGGCTGATGTGGAGGGTGGGTTTTTAATGGGGTTAGCCGAGAAAGGAGATGGGGAGTTTGTTTTTTGTAATCTTTGGCAAAGATGCCTACCTAGAACCTCAGATAGGCTCCCCTTCTTTCTGACATCTGAATCAAAATGAGATTATGCACAAACTGTTAAAAGAACATTATTAAGGTTGCAATGTCAAACACACAAAAATTAGGAAATGTCAGAATTAAAGTTGTCTATGTAACCTTAATTTGCTCCTTATGCATACATATTATGATACAGTCTTTAATTACATGATCATGCCCTTTTTTCATCAGGACCTCTGCCTTACTCAGAGCACAGGATAGATGGTGCTCATTGAAAGAGTAGATATTCAATATTTTTTTTTCCTTGTTGTCGATAAATGTCTGTCCCCATGGCTTATTTACTGCACATTATCCAGACCCTGCTCTGAAGACAGAATTATTAATTTCTTCATGGGCTTTTCTGTGGTGCTTGTCACTATAATATTTGAGAGCATCACAAATATTAAGGAATTTTTTTTTTACAATATCCCTTGAGGTGTGGTGGTAATATTATCCCCATTTTACAGATGGGAACTGAGGCACAGAGAGATTAAGGTAAAAATATCCACTAATTTTGAGTTCCCAGTTTGAGACACATAGGAGCTGATTTTTCTTCTTCGAGTGATGGTCTCTATTGTACTCCACTGAGGGGTTACACATGTGCACCATGTGCACAGACTCAGAGAATTTGAAAGTAGCATTCCTTGGTCTGCGCATGAACCCTGGCCTGCTTTGTGCTTCCGTCCATTGTGATAAAGGGCGGGGAGGACAGACCACTTCTTCAATTCCTTCTATCCAGTGCATGGTCTGGATCCGAACTTGTTATCCTCATCTCTGACGCACTTCTAAAAACAGATAGTTGTACATAGTTTTTATGAGTTTTATAGTAATTTATTAGTTTTATTTTTCTTTTAGTTTTAATAGTTAATAATTTCAACTTGTTTTTAGATAGATTTGTGGTTTTCACTGTTCACACCCTGCTCCCCGTGCCCAGGTGTGGGTACCGGGCTGTGCCCAGGGCGCTGGGTTTCAAACTCTGTGTCTCCTACCTACGATTCTTCTCGGTCCGTGATGACCACCAGTGCTGCCTCTGCTGCCTGGGAGAAGCTCACATTGCGACAACGTGTAGTATTTGCCAATCCTTCCCCAGCCGCACCCGAGAAGGCTGGGCACTTCGCCTCCAGAAGCATCTCATGGAGCTCGCCATGAGACCACACTTGGACCCAGGCGGGGGTACCCCCCTCTACATTTGCCTGATTCAGCGAGGATCATGCCTCCCACTACTACATCTGACTCTAGTCCAGTAGAACCACCCCCACAAACACCATGCGGGGGACTAGTTGGGAGGTAAAGAAGCACTACTATAAGTATTCCTCCAATTCAGAGAAGATGGATGCTCCTTGTAGCAGCTCAGCCCAAGGGGACAGAGTATGTTCTATGTCCCACAGGCATGAAAAAAAAGACCCATAAACAATGGGATCCTGTGATTCTGTCAGTACTGCCATCTCTGGTACCCCACAAGACACAAGACTCTCCTGCACAGGGAAAGATCCCAGCTCTGGTACTGGGACTGGGAAAGAAAAGAATGCCTCTCACACCAGGGAGATCTGGAACCACACTCCAGGAGGTCTTTGCCTTTCCAGATCCGGAGTCACCCCCTCCATCAGGTCTCATCACTTCTAGAGAGATTATATCTCAACCAAAGGGTCCCTCATCCTTTGCACCAATGCTCTACACTCTTCCACTGGCTCCAACGGTACCATCATTAGAATCAGAATCCTCCCCCTCTTCTCTTGAGTCAGAACTGGGAGAAGAACCACCCTTATCATACCACTCTTATGCATCATTGCGGAGGCCACCACGTTCATAGCAGCACCTACTGCCTCAGCCAGCACAGAGCTACTGGTACCCCATGCTGTGGGGACCCCCACAATCTCTGTTGTATCCAGCCTACTGGCCATATTGGGGACCCTGGACATTATACCTCACTCAGAACCTGCCTGATCCTTCCCCCTTGAGGGATCCTTCCAGCAGGCATACTGATCTGATGGTGGAGGAAAAACTTTTTAGTCTGGTCCTAGCAATTCCACTGGAACTAGCAAGGTTTCCTTCCTCTTTTCCAGACAAGGCAGTGGCTACATCATCCCCTTCCCCACCGGATGACTTCAAGCAATTCCAGGAGCTGTTAAGGAGAGTCATGGGGGGGACTCCAGATTCCTTTAGAGAAGATCCAAGCCTTCCAGCACAAGCCTGGATAGCCTTCACATCTTGGGACTGGCAAGAATAGCATTGCCGATTAATGAAGCCATACTGGAGCCTGCCACGGCTGTATGGCACACCCCTGCCACATGCACGGCTACCCCAAAGGAGCGGGGAAGTGCTATTATGTTCTGACCAAAGGCTCTGAATTTCTCTTCTCCCACCCACCTCCAAATTCCCTTGTAGTCCAGGCTGTTGCAGAAAGGTTCAAATAACAACACCCTTGAGCTACATCAGCCGATAAGAAGGGAAGTGTCTATATCTTCTAGGATGTAAAGTATTCTCATCTTCTAGCCTACAATCCAGGATCACAAATTATCAGGCATTGCTAGCCAACTGTGATATGGCCTGAATTACGGTAAATTTGAATTGTTGCTGATAGCCTTCCACAGCAAGATCATGCTTGTTTACAAGCATTTGTTGATGAAGGGAAGCTCATGGCCAGTACTACCCTCCAGTCTGCAGTAGATGCAGTGGATACCTCCTCCAGGGCCATGGCTACATGCATACAGAGTCTTGGCTCCATTCTTTTGGTTTTCCTAGGGAGGTCCAGAACACTATTGAGAGGGAGCTCCTTTTCAACAAATCCCATCTTTTTAACCAGAAAACAGATGAATCACTACACACACTAAAGGACTCCAGGACTACTCTTCGCTCATTGGGCATCTACACTCTGCCCCGAAACAAAAATTCCATTGCCACTCATCCACCCGACGCTATAGGTCTCTTCAGTTCTATCCTAGGAGACTTTATGAGCCCTCAAGGAAACATCAAAAGAAGCACAGTTCTCGCCTTCCAGTGGAGATCAGTCCTCAGTCTTTGGCACCTCAGTCGTTTCATCCACAAACTTAAGTTTTGTCTGGTCATGCCGGAAGCGATAATTCCATCTTTAGAGAAGGGCATGTGCTTTACGGCTCTCAATATGAAGGACACTTACTTTCACATCAATATTCATCCTGCCCACAGACATTTCCTGAGATTTACGGTGATCACCCACTATTTTCAATACAGAGTGCTCACCTTTGCGATAGCTGCCACTCCCAGAATCTTCACCAAAGTATTTTTTGAAGTAGCAGCACATCAGTTGTTATGGCTTCCTCAGGTTTCCATATCCCAATGTTTGACACCTAGCTGCCAGATCCAGGCAAGTTTGCGGACAATGCCAAGCTGGGAGGGGTTGTAAGTGCTTTGGAGGATAGGATTAAAATACAAAATGATCTGGACAAACTGGAGAAATGGTCTGAAGTAAATAGGATGAAATTCAATAAGGAGAAATGCAAAGTACTCCATTTAGGAAAGAAAAATCAGTTGCACACATACAAAATGGGAAATGATTGCCTAGGAAGAAGTATTGCGGAAAGGGATCTGGGGGTCATAGTGGACCACAAGCTAAATATGAATCAACAGTGTAACACTGTTGCTAAAAAAGCAAACATCATTCTGGGATGTATTAGCAGGAGTGTTGTAAGCAAGACACAAAAAGTAATTCTTCTGCTCTACTCTGTGCTGATGAGGCCTCAACTGGAATATTAAAAAGCAACAGAGGGTCCTGTGGCACCTTTGAGACTAACAGAAGTACTGGGAGCATAAGCTTTCGTGGGTAAGAACCTCACTTCTTCAAATGCAAGTAATGGAAATCTCCAGAGGCAGGTATAAATCAGTGTGGAGATAACGAGGTTAGTTCAATCAGGGAGGGTGAGGTGCTCTGCTAGCAGTTGTGGTGTGAACACCAAGGGAGGAGAAACTGTTTCTGTAGTTGGATAGCCATTCACAGTCTTTGTTTAATCCTGATCTGATGGTGTCAAATTTGCAAATGAACTGGAGCTCAGCAGTTTCTCTTTGGAGTCTGGTCCTGAAATTTTTTTGCTGTAAGATGGCTACCTTTACATCTGCTGTTGTGTGGCCAGGGAGGTTGAAGTGTTCTCCTACAGGTTTTTGTATATTGCCATTCCTGATATCTGACTTGTGTCCATTTATCCTCTTGCGTAGTGACTGTCCAGTTTGGCCAATGTACATAGCAGAGGGGCATTGCTGGCATATGATGGCATAATGAAATATACAAAAACCTATAGGAGAACACTTAACCTCTGAGGATAGGACAAGAAATAATGGGCTTAAATTGCAGCAAGGGCTGCAGAGTGGTTAAGCACTGGAATAAATTGCCTAGGGATGTTGTGGAATCTCCATCATTGGAGATTTTTAAGAGCAGGTTAGACAAACATCTGTCAGGAATGGTCTAGATAATACTTAGTCCTGCCATGAGTGCAGGGGACTGGACTAGATTACCTCTCAAGGTCCCTTCCAGTCCTATGATTCTAAGAAGCCCACACATCAACCTCTTTGTTACTCAGCCTCCTTTCTTCCCCCGGAGTCCGTGTCAATGTTGAGAAATCAATCCTTGACCCCACGCAAGCAATGGACTTCATTGGAGCTACCATGAACTAGGTCTCAGCACAAGTTTACTTGCCTATGGATGGATTCCAGACACTCAACGGCATCGTAACTCACATTGTGAGCAATCCTTATGTACTGGCCAGGACTTGCTTGTCCCTCCTTGATCATGTGGCTTTGTGTACCTATGCGACCCTCTTTGTGTGATTCCACCTCTGCTGCCTTCGACATGGCTCCAGTCTGTTTACTCACAAAACCATCACTCCATGGACTTCATGCTGACAGTCTCCACCAAGGTACTGTCATTCCTCCAGTGGTGGACAGACCCATGTCATATATGCACGGGGGCCTTTCTTCCGTCCTCCCCGGACAAGATGATCATCAATGACGCATCCATGGTAGGCTGGGAAGCCCACATGGAAGACCACATGAAAAAGGGAATATGGACTTCTCAAGAATCCAGGATGCACATAAATATCCTGGAACTCCGAGCTGTAAAAGAGGTATGCCAATCTTTTCTTCTGTTCATTTGCTCCCCATCTTGTTCACATCATGTCAGACAACACCACCACTGTTTTCTATATCAACAAATGGGGGAAATGAGATCGGCCACTCTATGTGCCGAAGCGGTAAATCTCTGGAATTGGTGCATCAATCACCAGATCCTCTTGTCTGCAGCCTATATTCCTGGAACAAAGAATGTACTTGTGGACTCACTTAATGATTGACCACGAGTGTGAACTTCACGATTCAGTAGAACATGACATCTTCACCTGATTAGAGTACCTGACCAGATGCCTATTCGCTTCACAGATGAACAGCAAATGCACTGTATTCTGCTTCAGGCGAGTCCTTGGCCACTGCTTCCAGAGCAACGGTCTCCTACTCTCCTGGTCAGTCAGACTCACCTACGTCTTCTCTCCACTACTGCTGCTCAGGGGTGGTGAGTTATATGGGCCCGTTGTGCCAGGGCTCCAGCAAATTCAGGGCCTGGGGGGTCTGGCTCCAGCAATGTTTGGGGCTGGGTCTGTGCCCCGGCTCTGCCTGCTGCCCCCACACTCCCCTGGAGCATCCCTGCTTGCCCTGGGCAGCGGGCAGCTGCCCCCTGCAGCTCTGCGCTGCGCTCCCTCACCAGCTACAAGGGAGCAGTGCCGGGGGCAGGCTGAGGTGGCTGCTGCACCGGAGGACGGGAGGAGGCGCATGGTAGCCCCCGCCCCCGGCAGGCAACTCCGGGTTGACTCTGGGGGGCTTATCCTGGCTGGACCTTCTAAGCAGCAGCCTGGGGGGCCTTGGGGAGTAGAGGGCCAGGGAGGGCCCCCCGCCCCTCACCCCCAGAGCTTGCTTCTGCCAGCACGGATAGGGCTTGGGGGAGTCCTCCTCTCTGGCCTTCCGTCCCAGCCCCGGGGCAGCCTGCCTAATGCACCCCAAACTCCTGATCCACGGCTCAGCCCTACGCCCCTCACCCCCTCCCGCAGCCCAACCCTCTGTGCCAGCCCTGAGCCCGCACCCAAACCCCCTCCCAGAGCCCACACCCCTCCAACACCCAAACTTCCTCCCAGAGCCTGCACCCCAAACTCCCTCCCGCACCCCAACCCCCGTCCCAGAGCCTGCACCCAGCACCCAAACTCCCTCCAAGAACCCACACCCCTCCTGCACTCAAACTCCCTCCCAGAGCCCGCACCCAGCCCAGAGCCAGCACCCAAACTCTCTTCCAGAGCTTGCACCCCTCCTACACCCAAACCTCTCCCAGAGCCTGCACCTCAAACCCCCTTTTGCACCCCAGCCTCCGTCCCAGCCCAGAGCCAGCACCCAAACTCCTTCCCAGAGCCTTAGGCAGGGGGTAGGGTTGGGACTTGGACCTGTTCTGGGCACCAACAAAAATTATACAAACCTGCTGCTACTGCCTCGAGTGCAGCACAAGATCCAATGAGGCAAAGTGACCGTCATTCTAATTGCCCCTTGCTGGCCTAGACAATTCCAATTTCCCAGTCTCGTCCGCATGTCATCCTGCCCATCAATTCCCATCCTCAACTTCCTCTATCTGTTGACCCAGTACAACGGTGAGATCAGGCATCCCAATCTACTGTGACAGACCCAGACCAGTGGGGTACAGGAGTCTGGTAGAGGGCAAATATACTGGTCACTGGATGAGTAGTTTTCTGTTCCCTGAGTGACCAGAGCAGGTGCTGCACTAGAGTAATCAGGAACCTGCTAGAACCAGTTAAGGCAGGTAGGCTAATTAGGACACCTGGAGCCAATTAAGAAGAAGCTTCTAGAATCAATTAAGGCAGGCTAATCAGGGCACCTGGGTTTTTAAAACGAGCTCACTTCAGTTTGTGGTACGAGTGTGAGGAGCTGGGAGCAAGAGGCACAAGGAGCTGAGAGTGAGAGGGTGTGCTGCTGGAGGACTGAGGAGCACAAGCGTTATCAGACACCAGGAGGAAGGTCCTGTGGTGAGAATAAGGATGGTGTTTGGAGGAGGCCATGGGGAAGTAGCCCAGGGAGTTGTAGCTGTCATGCAGCTGTTACAGGAGGCACTCTAGGCAGCTGCAGTCCACAGGGCCCTGGGCTGGAACCTGGAGTAGAGGGCGGGCCCGGGTTCCCCCCAAATCTCTCAATTGACCTGGACAGTGGGTTCTTCCAGAGGGGAAGGTCTCTGCACTGTTCCCCAACCCACATAGTGAATCTCTGAGGCAAGAAAATCCGCCAATAAGCGCAGGACCCACCAAGATAGAGGAGGAACTTTGTCACACCACATGCGCTCCACTTCGGGGCGTGGTATTCGGAGGGGCATCTGCTTTAGAACGGACATACTCTTCGGCTGTGTAAGACATTCTCTCCAGCAGCAGAAAGAACTCCACTAGGCAATGTTACTAAACCAAGTAGAGATGTTTCTCATCTTGGGTTTTGGCAACAAGGAGTTTTACCAGAATTGATGGGGATCCCCCTCATCCTGTATTACGTTCTGTAATTAAAATCATCAGGTCTCGCCCTCAGTTCTTTGAGAGTTAATCTGGCAGCAATTAGTGTGTTCCACATTACTCCTGTGGGCATTCTGCACCAAAATATTAAAAATTATGTGCCAAAAAAATAAAAAACTATGCACACAATATTTTAAAATTCTGCATAATTCTGCACATTTTATTTGTCAAATAAATGTGGAGGCTCCAGCATGGCATTGGGGAGCACAGGCCACTGGCTGCACAGAGGTGGGAGATCACTGTGAAGCTCCCCCCCGGGGATATGGACTCAGTGGTGAGGCAGCACCCAACCCTGACACAGTGCAAGGACCGGGCCTGCCCCAGAAACACCCCAGGGCCCTTCCTCTCTGTGCCAGGTGCACCAGGTGTGGGCAGGTAGGCTCAGCAAGGCAGGATCCAAGTATGGAAGGGCTTAGTGTGGGGGGATTCAGGTGTGGGTTGAGAGGATTCTGTGTGGAGCAATCTGGGTGCAGGTGGCTCAGTGGGAGATGCGGGTGCAGGGGGGATCTGGATGTTCAAGGGCTTGTGGGGGGTGTTCTGGGTGCAGCGATAATGGGACTCTACATGAGGGTCCGGGTGAAGCTTGGCGGGAGGGTCTGGGCATGAGGGGATCTGGATGCACAGGGGTTGGGTGGATCGGAGAGCAGCTCCCTGTATAGAGATCCCCCACTGCAGCTGAGGAGCAATGGGTGCAGGAAGGGGGGGGGTGAGTTTGCAGAGCTTCCTGCAGCTGGGGTAGAAATCTGGGGGTGGGTGATTTACCTCTCTGCCAGTTGCCCTGGGCACCCGAAACATACTGCTGGGGAGGGTTGCTTGACCACGCTTGTGGCTTCCATTTTGTTTCTCCATCAGAAAGTCATTTTTCTGCAGGGTAGCAAAGATATCTGCGGGGGACATAAATTCTGCGCATGTGCAGTGGCACAGAATTCCCCCAGGAGTACCACATGGAAGGTTACTCTATCTTTATGCACCTGCTAACCGCTAGGTTTTGGAAAAGCCTCATCAGAACCTTCTCACCCATACAAATGGTCGCATCCCAATGGGACCTGTATCTAGTTCTCTCCATGCTAATGAAGCCACCCTTTGAGCCGTTAGTATTGTGCTCCATGTCCTTCTTTTCCTGGAAAATTGCCTTCCTTATTGCTATTGTTTCCATGAGAAGGGTCGATGAACTTGGAGCTATGATGGCAGACCCACCTTTCACAGTTTGCCACAAGGATAAACTCTCCCATGTCTACACCTCAAATTTTTACCATGAGGAAATTAGGTTTTAGTTTTTTAGTTTTTGTAGTGACTTTAATTGAATTTAATTGAAATCTACAAAAACTGAAAACTAATTTCCCCATGCTAATTTCCCCCTACTATTACTCATACCTTCTTGTCAACTGTTTGAAATGGGCCACCCTGATTACCACTACAAAAGTGATTTTTCCTCCCGTTGATAATAGCCCACTTGAGTTGAATTGTCTCGTTAGAACTGACCCCCCAGTTGGTAAGGCAACTCCCATCTTTTCATGAACGGTGTATATATATCTTCCTACTGTATTTTCCACTCCATGCATCTGATGAAGTGGTTTTTAGCCCGTGAAAGCTTATGCCCAAATAAATTTGTTAGTTTCTAAGTAGCCACAAGCACTCCTCATTGTTTTTGCTGATACGGGCTAACATGGCTACCACTCTGAAACCTATTCAGTAGGGGTTTCTCTCCTCTTCCTTATTTGTATTTCCTCACCTTACTAATGTTGGGGTGACCTTCTCCTAGAAGTTACTATATTCATTATCTCAACTTATTATCATATACTTCAGTTCGTTGCTATGGCACTCTTGTGGTCAGATATCTGCAGATGTTCCCATCCTAAAATATCCACATATCTAAAATAACCTTTTCATCCACAGTATAGATCTCTGTCACTTGAGTTAATGGAGTAACTGATAGCAATGGTAGGCTGCCATCCTCTATGTGGACCAGCACTAGAGGGGAATGAGACAAACACTTTGCCAGTGGATTTCACGGCTATTTGCTGACAGCGAAGGAATAGTGAGACTCGAGTATCTTGGTTTCCATTTCAGGTTCTGGAGGGATGTCACAATGAATGGTCAGGTCCTAGATAAAGCACCTTAAAAACAATCCTTGTGAAGGCTTTGGCCACAAATAATCAAGAGTTCAATCTTGAGTCTTTTGATTCTGTGATGCAGCCTGAACACAGGTCAAATTTTCAGACAATACAGAGTTACTCAAGGCAGTTAAGTCCAAAGCTGACTGTGAAGAGTTACAAAGGGATCTCGCACAGCTGGGTGACTGGGCAACAAAATGGCAAATGAAATTAAATGCTGATAAGTGCAAAGTAATGCACATTGGATAAAATAATCCAAACCATGAATACAAAATGATGGGGTATAAATTATCTCTTATCGCTCAAGTAAGAAATCTTGGAGTTATCCTGGGTAGTTCTCTGCTTAACCATCTGCTCAATGTGCAGCATCAGTCAAAAAAGCTAACCAAATGTTAGGAACCATTAGGAAATTGATAGGCAACAGGACATTAAATATCATAATGCCACTATATAAATCCATCGTATGTCCACACCTGGAATACTGTATGCAGTTCTGGTAGCTCCATCTAAAAAAGGATAATTTAGAATTGGAAAAAGTACGGAGAAGGGCAAAAAAATGATTAGAGGTCTTCCATATGAGGAGAGATTAGAAAGACTGGGACTGTTCATCTTGGAAAAGAGACGACTAAAGGGGGATATGACAGAGGTCTTAAAAATCATGAATGGTCTGGAGAAAGTAAATACGGAAGTGTTATTTACTCATTCACATAACACAACCAGGGGTCGCCTAATGAAATTAATAGGCAGCAGGTTTAAAACTACCATAAGGAAGTACTTCTTCACAAAACACACAGTCAACCTGTGGAACTCTTGCCATGGGATATTGTGAAATCCAAAAGTATAATTTGGATAAAAAAAAGAATTAGATAAATTCATAGAGGCTAGGTCCACCAATGGGGTAATTTAGCCAGGATGATCAGGGATGCAGCCTATGCTCTGGGTGTTTCTAAACCCTCAACTGCCAGAAGCTGGGACTGGACAACTGGGGATGGATCATTCAAAATTGCCCTGTTCTATTAATTCCCTCTGAATCATCGGTCACTGTCCACTGTTAAAAGACAAGATACTGGGCTAGATGGACCATTAGTGTGACTCAGTATGGCTTCTTTAGTGAGGAAGACCCTGAAGCTGTCACTTGCCAACCCCAACAGGGTCAGTAAAACCCATTGTGTTGGTTACTGGAGTACATTGAAGATTTGCCCCTACTTCCTCAACACTGTAATTCAATGGTGAATTTTACCAGTGTCCTGTCAAATAAGGCGTAGTTCCTCTGAATCATGGAGCCACATTTGTGTCAAGTGTAACCTGATTGACATCTCAAGCACTGCAAACTGAGCTCTTGAATGAGTCATATTCTCAAGACAGTCTAATATTCGTTGGCATTGATAGATTAGGTCTTTGACCTGAGAAGTTAGCAAGAAATGTTAATGAGCCTAACATTTTCTGTCAGCTATATCACTTAGGTTGCTTCAGTTGATTTTGTGGTGCCCTCAGTGAAGTAAGCAGTGTCCCAGTATATGATAGGAAGCATCTGAACTGATTCTGTAGGGCAGCTATGTGGAATTCTTTAAACACATTCTTTAAGCATTATTGCTGAGATGCAGCCTCTTGGCAAGAATCCACACTTGCTTACAAAACCTCTTCTCAGGATAGAGGCCCTCAAACTCTCCTGCCCCCTAGTCAATTTACTTCATCTTGGAGCTGTCAGTATTGTTTTATGAATATCTTATACTTCTGTATAAAACAAAAAAGTCTCTGTCTACATCAGCTGGCTGTTGCAGCTTCTTGTTCTTAAATTTTGTTTTATAGAGATATTCCTGAAGCTTTCAAGGTCTTTAAATGGTGATCTATTATAAAAGGTATCTTTGGAAAAGAGATTTTTTCTATACTGTTCTATAAAGATAGACATCATTATAGATCAACCTCTTCCCCACATACTTGAGAAATCTGTAATTGTTGCCTATTATTCTATTCCTTTTTATATACTTATGCACATTATTTCACAAACTGCTTGTAAAAGGAATAGTAGTTAGAACACCAAGGAGTGCCTACTTTCCATTGTGAGGACTGGTGCATGTTCCTTGCTGGAAGCAACAGCTTTAGAATTTTGAGTTTCAAAAGTGCAGCTTTGGTCACAGGCCAGAATCTGAATCCAAGAATGTTGATACTTTCTGATGTACATCTTCAGAGAACAACTATTACACATACACCTCTACCCCGATATAACACTGTCCTCGGGAGCCAAAAAATCTTACCACGTTATAGGTGAAACCGCGTTATATCGAACTTGCTTTGATCCGCCGGAGTGCGCAGCACCTCCCCCCCATCCATCTTGTACTATCATAATAGTAAAAAACAAGTAGGATCCTCTTGCTTATATTACTTTGATTTGAACATCAGAGGGTGGAAGTAGAGTGTACTTGGTGGGGTAAGACCTTGGTCCTGGAATTTTCTTACCCTACAGATCTGAAGCAGGTAAGGTGTGTTGACTTTTGGAGCAAGATATAAGAGCCTTCTGTTTTCACATACTTTTGTCTAAGAGGGTTAATTGTGCCATATACATATGGTTTATTTGTGTGGTGGGAGCTTTTTATGGCATTGGCACCTGACATTGAGTGAATTTTAAAAAATAATTTTGTGCAACCCAGTAATCACATGATGAGTACAGTATAAATCTAAAATTAAATCCACTAACAGAATAACCAATTGCTTTTTCTTTTTATATTTTAGGCCGTTTTGGCCAAACAACTCCACCACTTGTTGATTTTCTTAAAGACATTTTAAGAAGATATCCAGAAGGAGGACAAATTCTTAAGGTATAAAATAAATTGTACTTATTATTGTTAAGTAAATATACCCCACAGATTAATGTTATTTTAAACATTGTTAAATATGCTGTAGATTGTTTTACTTCATGAGATGTTTATTCTGATATAAGTACATATATCTTTCCATAATTTTCCATTTTGGGGGCAGTGTCAGATGAGGTGTTGTTTTTTAGTTTATGACCTATTCTTTTTGCTCATCACAAAAGAACTACGTATTTTGTAAAAAACATGAAGAGAAACAATTGATTTTTATTGGATACTTCACTTCATAATTATTTCATATTGATTACTGAAACAAAAAGCATCACAATGCATCTTATGTGAGGAGGCCAACTGAACCTTTAAAATTTGCTTGTTACATAAATATTCTTTACCATCTCACGTTGCAACAAATAAAATAGTAATATGAATAGAACTTATTTTAAGTTACATTGCTTTTATTGAATACTGTATCTGAGTAATTCCAGAAATTGTTTGTCTCACCTCTCCATAGTGTTGATATAATTTGGAAGATTATTGTATTAATTTTTATTCTGAAATCTGTGATATTCTCCAATTACCTAAACCATCTCCTCCTGTTTAACCATCTGTCTCTCTCTTTAATGTATCATGACAGTACTATAAAGTAACATAGTTTAGATTATAAGCACTTCAGAGCAACGATTTTGTCTGTATTTTTATTTTTCTGTAAAACAGCTAGCACAGTTTTGGAGCAATACAAATAATAATGAGTCCATTAATTCCATAGGAGCAGAAAAATATTTCTAGTAAAGAATTGAGTTGCAATAACAAGATACATCAATAGTTGTCCCTGGATGTTTAAAAATGAAAATAGTGCTAATTAAAGATGGTGTCATATTGCCAGCTCTGGAGACTGCAGGCCTATATCTCTCCAAGGGTTAGAGTATAAAGCAGGGGTCTCAAA
Source organism: Chrysemys picta bellii (assembly GCF_011386835.1). Lineage (NCBI taxonomy): Eukaryota > Metazoa > Chordata > Testudines > Emydidae > Chrysemys > Chrysemys picta. The sequence goes on from NC_088791.1 coordinate 312,675,613, forward strand.
CTCCCGGCCCACGGGCCATCTGCAGCCAGTGATCCTCCCCAATGTGGCCTGTGGGGCTCCAGCAGTTTTGGGGCCGGGTCTCTCCCTTGGTCCCACCTGCCACCCCTGGGCACTCCCCCCCTAAGGGGCCCCGGCAGTGCAGCGGAGCTGAGCAGCGTCTGCCTGCTCGCTCCAGTGGCTGCTGGCCCCTCACTGTGGCCCAGGGGCGGGACGGGGCTGTGCCTCCGCATGCTGCCCCCGCCCCGAGCACCCCTGTGGCCAATGGGACCCTGCAGGGAGGTAACTGGGGGCAGAAGCTTGCGGAGGCCTCCCGGCCCACCCTGCCTTGGAGCCCCAGGTAAGCCCTGCACCCGCGACCCCGTCCCAGAGCCTGCATCCCCACCCTATCTCCACATACCCCCTCCTACCCCTAAACTCCCTTCCAAAGCCTGCACCCCCTTCCCACACACCCTCTCCCGCCCCCCAAACTCCCTCCCAGAGCCTGCACCCCCTCCCCACACACTCCCCAGCCTCCAAACTTCATCCCAGAGCCTGCATCCCAGACCCTCCCCCACCCAAACTCCCTCCGAGAGCCCAAGCTCTCACCCCTTCTACACCCAAACTCTCTCCCAGAGCCTGCACCCCAGTCCCCTACCCCAGACCTCCTCCCCCATCCAAATTCCATCCCAGAGCCTTAGGCAGGTGGGGGGCAGAGTTTTTTGGGGGAGGCGGGTTCTGGGTGGCATGAGTGACATTGGCCTGCTGGGAGGATTTGAGGACTGGCACTGGCCCTAAGGTAAATTGAGTTTGAGACCCCTGGTATAAAGGAAAAAAAAACTGTAGTACTTGGCCTACATTACCAGACTTTTTGGATATGTCAGATAAAATGATTAGCAGTGGAACAACCAACAGTTTTATTACTTATATTGTCATCACTAGGTTTCAGATTTCCCATCTTGTTAAGAAGAATGGGGCAATTAGAGCTTTTTTCCCCTCTGCAGACTTCATAAGACATCACCACATTGAAAAGTTTTCTTTGCCATCATAAAGGCTAGAAACATTTTTATTTATTTACTTACTTTTTTATTTCTGTTAAGTGAAATCTTAAATTGTGAAAGAACTTGATCAGAGCAATCGATAAGATGTTCCATTTCTGTAGCACACAGTGTCCCAGTAGTGCTTCTAGGAGGAGGCCCTGACAAACCAGTCACTGGCATTTTTTTTTTTTTTTTGTGGTAGGGGTTAAATTCCAGTATCAGAGTCCCAGCTGTAAATACTCTAAACTGAAGCTCTCAGGTGCCTGTGATCTGAGTTAGGTTTGGAAAGTTTTTGTCTATTCTCACGATGGGAGGAGAGAGGCAAGGTTTGCTGCCCAGAAGCCAGGGCAGGAAGTTCTAGAGCTGCCCTGTGTGCGCTGATTTGTTTGCAGAATGTTAAGGAAGTATTGACAGAAACTTTGCTGCTTTTATTTTGATTTAAGGGTTGGGAATTCTTTAAATACATAGTATTGAAATGAAACAAGCCAAAAAATGTAGTGGTTTCTTAGAAAGGGCGTCGGAAGAAATGGTGGACTGCAACTATTCAAATTGATAGTAGTAATGTGTGTAGGGGTTTAATGATCTCTCTGTATCTTCCTGCACCATTGTTGATGATGATTATTATGGGCGCAGCTAAGCAACACGCAGCAATTCTGTTGATACATTACTATTTGATGAACTGTGACTATTTCTCTTTCTTCTCCATCTCTCTGACTATCTTTTAGCATGCATTTGTTGTAGTGTTGACATTAGCAAGAAGTAGTCTATGCTGTTTTTATTTAAGTTTGCCATTTGCACATATGTGGAACAGATGGGTTGTTAGAATGAAAAGTAGAGAGATTGTCTAACATCTAACTTCTTTCAAGACTATGGCAAACATGTTTTCTTCTTCTAGTGCTTGTTCATGTCAATTCCAATCAGGTGTGTGCATGCACACGTGCACGGCAGCCATAAGATTTTCCCCCTAGCAATATCCGTCGGGTCGGCCTGCATGCCCCCTGGAGTCGCATCTTCATGGCGCTTGATATAGGGCCCTGCCAACCCACCACCCCCTCATTTCCTTCTTACTTCCAGTGATGGTTAGCTGGAACATCCCTTGCTCTTATCTTGACAAGCACTTTGGCAGTGTCTGTGTATATAGTCCTTACAAGTAGTTAGCTTCGTGTTAGTTTAGATTAATTAGAGTTAGTTCTTACGTTTTCTTTGGGGGGTTCCCCCTCATCGCTCTCCCAGCATCGGGGCATGCTGCGGTCTCCAGGTTTCAAAACCTGCGAGGTCTGCTGCAAGTATATGCCTAGAAATGATCCATACACTTTGTTTGAAGTGTTTAGAGGAGAGCCACCAAAAAGATTGTTGTAGGATCTGTAAGGGGTTTCACCCCAGGACGTTGAATGACAGGGATCAACTCCTGAAAAGCCTTCTGATGGAGGCTGTGCTCCATCCCAAGTCTGACCCTGGGTCAGTGGATCCCGTGCCGAGAATCTCCTCCTCAATGCGGAGCACCCCGGCGCTTTCGGCATGGGAATCGGTGCTGGGGAAAGACTCTTCTAAAGACTCCCAGCACCGCCATGGCCTAAAAGAGAAACTTGAAGAAAAGATCTTTTGGTGCCTAGAGATGTATTTGGTGGTCCAATAAAAATAATGCAGTATCTAAGGACCTGCAAACACTTACACATGTGCTAAACCAGGGGTTCTCAAACTGGGGGTCAGGGCCCTTCAGGGGGTCATGAGGTTATTACGTGGGGGTGGGGTTGTGAGCTGTCAGTCTCCACCCCAAACCTCGCTTTGCATCCAGCATTTATAATGGTGTTAAATATATAAAAAAGTGTTTTTAATTTATAAGAGGGGTCGCACTCAGAGGCTTGCTATGTGAAAGGGGTCACCACTAAAAAAGTTTGAGAAGTACAGTGCTAAACTTTACTACTCTGAGTAGTCCCTCCAAATGTAAGCATGTACATAAGTGTTTGCAGGATTAGGTCCTAATATACTGATACTCACACTGTTAGAATTTTTCTGTCAATTTCTGTTAGTAATGCTCTTTTGACTATATTGTCCTTTATAATAAGCCTTCTGCTCTGAGTAATTTAACAGTGCTGCAGTTAATTGTCACTTCCATATTATCCTGGATTGTATGAAAAATCAAGTATGTAAATAGAAACATAGTCCTAATCACATATCGTAGAAAACCAAATATAGAAAAATAAAAATTACATTATTCATGTTTGGGTGGTGGTGCAGGTCTAAGGAAAGGAGGTGCCTCACAGTCCTAGGGATCACCCCCTTTTTATATTCTTCCTTACCTCCTTCATCCCTCAATTATTATGACTGCTCATCTGTTGAAAAGTGGGCTGGATGCTGTTCCCTTCAAAGACAGTAGTTGCCGCTCTCAACAGAGCTGGAGCGGGGCTGCTGCAGAATAATACATGGAACTCCATACCTCCAATATTCCCCAACCCAGAGCTCAACACAATGCCCCTGCATTGCTTCTTGCTTGATTCCAGTCTGAAAGTTACAGTGTGATCTTATCCCCTTCTTCACATGTTGCATTACTGCTAGACTGCTGTGTTAATCCAGTTTGCGATAGTTTAATAAGGTAAAAATTTATAATTTGACATTTTAAAAATTGTGTTTGAGTATGATAGTTGCCCTCTCAAATAAAATTCAGAAATGCCTATTTTAATTTAAGCAAATTGGAGAAAATCACACTTGTTGAAAATATATTGAAACATTTTTTAGACAATGACCTATAATTATTTTCTTCATTCAAGTTTGAAAGCTATAAGTATAATATTAAAGTTAGGGTGAAGCATAAAATTATTGCAATCACTTAGAGGTTATTTTGCTCTCAGGAACTGATCCAGAATGCAGAAGATGCTGGTGCCACAGAGGTTAGGTTTTTGTATGATGAGACTCAATATGGAACAGAATCTCTCTGGTCGAAGGACATGGCACAATACCAGGGTAAATATATTATTTTTAGCTCATGTTCTCTAATATGTGTGTGTGAGTCCCAATGGTTCAGTAGTCTGCCATTTATGCCCAGTAGGGCACTCATTGAATCCATGCATTCAAGGGCAGAATTTGACCCTTATGAACAACTATTCAAATTTGTGTACAGCAGATACTTTGCACAAATCCAATAGTTAAGTGGGCCAGTAACCAATCTGCATACACAAATTAAGCCTACTAGTAGTCTACAATCTTAGTGCTTTAGGCTTAGGTACCTCAGGAATAGTTAGTGATAAGTATTTGGGTGGGAGTCATTCAGGGGAAATCCCAAGGTGTTGAAAGAAGTGATAGTGTTGGTAAATCATTAGTTTTACTTTCCCAGTACCCCAGCATGATAGTAAGAGGCACTAGGTTGAAAATGACAACACTCTTAATGAAATCCAGGAAATGCTAGTAGTTACCTTAAAAAAGAAAAAGGGGGGGGGGGACAGCCTTTCAGAGAATTTTTAGTTAAATATAAAAGCTACCTCTACTGAAACTGCAACAAGTGTGATTCTTTGCAGTTCCTCAAATAAATACTTAACTACAATGTGAAATTATTTTGTACTCATGTCTCAAGTTAGTGGTAATATAATTCTGACAGTTGGTGTTTCTTTCTTTTTTTTTTAACCCTTCAACCAGAATGAGGCCCTGTGTTTTTCTGTGGGCTAGGTAGAGTGGGAGGAGGGCACTTGAGGTTTAAAAAAAAAAAGAGAGATCTGCAAAGGAGTTTGACTCATAGGTGAACAACAGGTAGGACCAGAGAAGCATATGAATGACAGGTTGGGGGAATTGTACTGTAACTTTTGCCATATTGCATATTTGTTTGTATATATCTGTTTTTCTCGCCTTTTAGACTGTACACAGTTTAGGGCATGGCCTTCTATTTTTGGACAGTTCCTAATACCATGGGGCCCCAACCAATGTCTTTAAGTGCTCCTAGAATACAAATAATAATAAGACAATAGTGCTTTGTAGATTTCAAGCTGGAATCTGAGAATAACTTGCAGGTTGGGTCTAAGAAGTCTCACTGAGATCTGACAAAATGGCTGAGGTAGAATACTCTGAACTAGCATTTGTATAGTCTTGTTTTTGGGATCACATCACATTACTGGCATCACAGAGCTGAGAACTTTCTGAGGAGCTGTTTGTGTTTGGGGCACATGCATACCCTCTCATGACTGAACAATTGGAGCTCAGGTTATAAAAGAGCTGCCCAAACTGCTGAAGTTCCCTAAGGTCATTAATCTCTTAGTATTCTACCTGAAGTCTCATTTTTACCTGGGGGAAGCTAGACTCCATACCTTAGAAGTCAAAAGTGCTTTTTGTTTTTATTTAGATAGCGCTAGTTCACTTAGGAAATTACCTAGACTTTTTAAGCTTTGGGGATTGATTTAAAGGGCATGCAATTTCCATACAATGGCTCTTTAAGTGGATTAGTCTGAGCATTGGGATGGTATACATTAGCTAGGTTAAAAATACTTGAGAGTGGGCTTATTTTGGAATATTGTGAAGGTTGCATATTAGAATCATAGAAATATCAGGGTTGGAAGGGACCTCAGGAGGTCATCTAGTCCAACCCCCTGGGAGAAGAAATTCTTTGGCACCAACATTGGTGTCAGTGATAATATTGGCATCAGGTGGTCTTGAAGGCAAAGGCCCCTGGTATGAGCCTGGCTCCAAAGGGACAGTTGGGAGGAGGCGTCTCTCAAAAGAGATGGAACAGTCTCCCATTGAAGAATATACTGATAGTACATTCCCTGAAGACCGAATTGGGTCTTCTTTAGTCTCTAGCCCAATGAAAAAAAAATTCCAGGAGCACATGGGGAGAATGGCTAATATCCTGCAGTTTATAGATTCATAGATTCTAGGACTGGAAGGGACCTCGAGAGGTCATCAAGTCCAATCCCCTGCCCTCATGGCAGGACCAAATACTGTCTAGACCATCCCTGATAGACATTTATCTAACCTACTCTTAAATATTTCCAGAGATGGAGATTCCACAACCTCCCTGGGCAATGTATTCCAGTGTTTAACCACCGTGACAGTTAGGAACTTTTTCCTAATGTCCAACCTAAACCTCCCTTGCTGCAGTTTAAGCCCATTGCTTCTTGTTCTATCCTTAGAGGCTAAGATGAACAAGTTTTCTCCCTCCTCTTTATGACACCCTTTTAGATACCTGAAAACTGCTATCATGTCCCCTCTCAGTCTTCTCTTTTCCAAACTAAACAAACCCAATTCTTTCAGCCTTCCTTCATAGGTCATGTTCTCTAGACCTTTAATCATTCTTGTTGCTCTTCTCTGGACCCTCTCCAATTTCTCCACGTCTTTCTTGAAATGCGGTGCCCAGAACTGGACACAATACTGCAGTTGAGGCCTGACCAGCACAGAGTAGAGCAGAAGAATGAATTCTCGTGTCTTGCTCCCAACACACCTGTTAATGCATCCCAGAATCATGTTTGCTGTTTTTGCAACAGCATCATACTGTTGACTTATATTTAGCTTGTGGTCCACTATAACCCCTAGATCCCTTTCTGCCGTACTCCTTCCTAGACAGTCTCTTCCCATTCTGTATGTGTGAAACTGATTTTTCCTTCCTAAGTGGAGCACTTTGCATTTGTCTTTACTAAACTTCATCCTGTTTATCTCAGACCATTTCTCCAATTTGTCCAGATCATTTTGAATTATGACCCTATCTTCCAAAGCAGTTGCAATCCCTCTCAGTTTGGTATCATCTGCAAACTTAATAAGCGTACTCTCTATGCCAATATCTAAGTCGTTGATGAAGATATTGAACAGAGCCAGTCCCAAAACAGACCCTGCGGAACCCCACTTGTTAATACCTTTCAAGCAGGATTGGGAATAATTAATAACTACTCTCTGAGTATGGTTATCCAGCCAGTTATGCACCCACCTTATAGTAGCCCATCTAAGTTGTATTTGCCTAATTTATTGATAAGAATATCATGCGAGACCATATCAGATGCCTTACTAAAGTCTAGGTATACCACATCCACCACTTCTCCCTTATCCACAAGACTTGTTATCCTATCAAAGAAAGCTATCAGATTGGTTTGACATGATTTGTTCTTTACAAATCCATGCTGGCTATTCCCTATCACCTTACCACCTTCCAAGTGTTTGCAGATGATTTCCTTAATTACTTGCTCCATTATCTTCCCTGGCACAGAAGTTAAACTAACTGGTCTGTAGTTTCCTGGGTTGTTTTTGTTTCCCTTTTTATAGATGGGCAGTATATTTGCCCTTTTCCAGTCTTCTGGAATCTCTCCTGTCCCCCATGATTTTCCAAAGATAATAGCTAGAGGCTCAGATACCTCCTCTATTAGCTCCTTGAGTATTCTAGGATGCATTTCATCAGGCCCGGGTGACTTGCAGGCATCTAACTTTTCTAAGTGATTTTTAATTTGTTCTTTTATTTTATTTTATCTTCTAAACCTACCCCCTTCCCATTAGCATTCACTATGTTAGGCATTCCTTCAGATTTCTTGGTGAAGACCGAAACAAAGAAGTCATTAAGCATCTCTGCCATTTCCAAGTTTCCTGTTACTGTTTCTCCCTCCTCACTGAGCAGTGGGCCTACCCTGTCCTTGGTCTTCCTCTTGCTTCTAATGTATTGATAAAAAGTCTTCTTGTTTCCCTTTTTTCCTGTAGCTAGTTTGAGCTCATTTTGTGCCTTTGCCTTTCTAATCTTGCCCCTGCATTCCTGTGTTGTTTGCATATTCATCCTTTGTAATTTGTCCTAGTTTCCATTTTTTATGACTCCTTTTTTATTTTTTTTCATGCAAGATCTCGTGGTTAAGCCAAGGTGGTCTTTTGCCACATTTTCTATCTTTCCTACCCAGCCGAATAGCTTGCTTTTGGGCCCTTAATAGTGTCCCTTTGAAAAACTGCCAACTCTCCTTAGTTGTTTTTCCCCTCAGTCTTGGTTCCCATGGGACCTTACCTATCAGATCTCTGAGCTTACCAAAATCCGCCTTCCTGAAATCCATTGTTACTGACTGGGGTTTTAGCACCAGAACACCCTGTGTCCTTTTTGACATTTTGGAATGGCAGACAAAGGGCAAGGTTGTTTTCCTTTATTCCCAGGTTTACTCAGTCAAACAGAAGATATTTGACTCTTTCCAGTGTTGTCCCCACCAGTATCAGAGAGAACCAGTTGTATGTATCTCGTGTCCTTGGAGGGTTATCACTTTTTATTGTAGTACCCCTCTGCTAATTCCATACTAGTCTGTGAAGCCTAGAAACTCTCCAACAGTAGCAGGATGTCCATGACTGTTCTCTTGGGTAGAGAATGGCATAAAGTGGATGCTATTGGGAGAAAAACATATTCCTCTGCTTCTTTGGCTTCTGAATGGCAAATTATCTCACTGTTATGGACTGTTATGTCCAGATATAGCTGTGCTTTTAATCCTATTCTGCACTCTTTACTGGATGACAGGAAGCAGCTAAGAGCTTTGTTGTTGAGAGTAGAACATTAGTCAGACATGCATTAAGAGTATTTTGGCACCTCAGACTCTACTGACAGAGCCATGGCCACTAGTGTAGCTCTAAGGTTATATTCGTGGCTCAGATCATCAAGGCTGGCACTAAAATCACAAACATTAATAGAGGATCTCTCCTTGGAGGGTTCAGTTCTTTACAGTGATAAGACAGATGGGACTCTAGAAAGAATCAAGATCAGAAGGGCTAAGCTTGATCCGTAGGGTTTTCCCAGGCATCTTCTACTTCAAAAATGAGACTTTTTATATTTCCCTCTGATAGCACAGACAGTCCTGTCTGTGCAGCAGTAACAGAGAACACAGTCTCAGAGGAGATGCTAGCCTTTTGCCACTGTTGGGTCTGCTCCTGCTAAAAGACCACAATACAGAAGCAGGAGCCCTCCCTGCATATTCTCTGAGAAACAGCAATTTTATTGGAATGCTATAGAGCTATGAGTCTCTCTCTGAAATTAAAACCATGTCTCTCATTGTTTGACAATGCTTGGTGTGAGATTACCTTGGATCATTGGGTGGTAGATTCCATTGGAGATGGTTACTCGATCCAATTTCACACGAGGCCACCTCACTTTCCAGTTCTCTCTCTCTCTGGGGACCCCTCTGATGAGAGACTATTCTGGGAGGAAATAATCTCTCTTCTATAAAAGGGGGCTATAGAGGATGTTTCCCTCCAGCACCAAAGGAAGCGATTATATTCTAAATATTTTCTAATACTGAAGAGGGAATATTGTCTGAGACTCATTCTGGACCCAAACAGTACTGTTACAGTCCAGAAGGAATTTTACCTTGAAGCATCACAAACAAAAGTGGACAAGGCTTTTGTGTTGGGTGAAGGATAAAGGCTTAGCCCCGTATTGGCCAGAAGCCCCTGCAATTTTAGCATTTCTCTTCCATTTAAAATCACAGAATTTAGCAGCACCTTCCCTAAAAGTTCATCTAGCAGCTATATCTACCTATCACATGTTAATTAAAGACAAGCCTCTATTCTCTCACTTCAAAGTCTCCAGGTTTCTCAAGGGAATGACTAATGTGTTTCCCATTGCTAGAGGTCCTTATTCAGACAACAACTTGAAGCTGCTTTTAACAATGTTAATGGGCCTACCCTCTGAGTTCCTGTCTTGAGCTTCTTTAGAACAGCATTTGTAATGTCAATTACCTCTGCTTGAGAGGGTTAGTGAGCTCATTGCCTTCATGACCTCTCCACCTATTCCAGCTTTATGCCTAAGAATTTCATCTGTCACAGTAGGTCTTCCTCCCTGTTTTCTTCCCCAGACCTTACGCCCATCCACAAGAGATCTGTTTACACTCTTTTGCCTGGCCAGGACTAAGCCCTTTAGAAAATCTAATAGACTGTTGCTTACAGGGAAAGGTGTAAGGTCCAGTCTAGAGGTAAACAGACTCTTTCATAATGGATTAGGAAGTATATTGAACATTGTTGTTCATTAGCCAGAAAACCATTACCTCTGGGTTATAGACGCATACCACTACACCTACAGCTACCTCTGTATCTTGTTTGCGACAGGCCACCATTGCAGAGATTTGCAAAGCAGTAACATGGAGTTCTTTTTCCTAAGTACTATTCATGGGACTTGAAATCTGATCTGATGCTCAGTTTGGCAGAATAGAGCTAGAGTTTTAGCCTAGAACTCCTCACCCACTGTCCTCTAATGGGGCACACTACTTGCTTATCTCCCATAAATGGGAATGCACAGAGGCCCTCAGAGAAAGAGGGATTACTTACTAGTAATTGTTGTTCTTCGAGAGTTGTCTCTGTGCATTGACATTACCCACCTGCCTTCCCTCTGCCTTGGAATTCTTTGTATTTCAGGACTGTGTGGGTTTGGGAGGACGAACTGGGGTGGGCTGGGGGGCATGTTCTCTTATATTAAAAGGAAATTAGCCATTGGAACAGTTTACCTAGAGTTGTGGTGGATTCTCCATCACTATCAATTTTTAAAATCAAGACTGGATGTTTCTTCTAAAAGATGTGCTCTAGTTCAACTAGGAATTACTTCAGGAAAGTTCTGTAGCCTGTGATATACAGGTGGTTAACTAACTGATCAGAGTGGTCCCTTCTGGCCTTGGAATCTATGTAGAAGGGGCTGATGAGATCATAGCGTGAGAATATTATTGCACTCCCGTAACTGACACAGCTTTTCTGTACAGTTCCACAGTTTGGCTAGAGATGCCAAATCCTGTAAATGTGAATGGATAGAGGCAACTTTACTAGCGATGGTTGCTTACCACTAAATATAATTTTTGAGAGCGTTGCTTCTGTGTATTTCAGACTGCCTGTCCATTTTCTCTTCTTCCTTGGGGGTCTTAAGGCTAAGAAGGGACCATTAGATCCTCTAGTGTGATCTCCTTTATAACACGGGCTCTAGAATTTCATCCAGTTACTCTTGCATTGAGCCCAGTAACTTGTTTGACTAAAGCATATTTTCCAGAAAGGACTCCAGTCTTGATTTGAAGAATTCAAGTGGTAGAGAATCCACCACTTCCGTTGATAGCTTGTTCCAGTGGTTAATCACCCTCACTGATAAAAAATTATGTCTAATTTGAATTTGGCTGGCTTTAACTTCCAGCCAATAGGCTCTTGTTCTGGCTTTCTCTGATAGATTAAAGAATCCTTTAGTACCCAATCACCTCCCTGTGAAGGTACTTACACACTATAATCAAGTCATCTCTCAAATTTCTTTTGATAAGCTAAACAGATTGAACTCTTTTAGCAATTTTCCAGCCCTCCAATTCTTTTTCTTGCTCTTTTCTACACCTTCTTCAGTTTTTCAACGTTGCTTTTAAAATGTGGACTCCGGAACTCCATGTGCTATTCCAGTATTGATTTCACCAGTGCCATATACAGAAGTAAATTCACCTCCCTACTCTTGGTCACTACTTCACTTTTGTACATCCAAGAATTGCATTAGCTCTTTTTGCCACAGTATCATACTGGGATCTCTTGTTGAGTTTTTTGTCCACTCTGACTGTTAAATCTTTTTCAGAGTCTCTGATTTCCAGGATACAGTCCTCCATTCTGTACATATGGTCTGCATTCTTTGTTCCTAGATGTATGCTCTTGTGTTTGGCTATATTAAAATATATTTTATTCACATGGACTCATCTTATCAAATGATCCAGATTGCTTAATATGACTGTCCTTTCCTCATCATTATTTACCACTCTGCCAATCTTTGTGTCATTTGCAAATTTTATCAGCACCGATTTTGTATTTTGTTCTACTCCAATAGGATTCTCAGAATTATTGAAGGAACTGAAGTGGTTGGGGCCGCACAGCTCTTTTATAATCTAGGTTCAGGACATTCAGTGTTATAAGAGGATTCTTGTATGACCCCCATGGTCACTGCTTTCCTGAAGTTTCCTGAAGCTCTTTCTCAACGTGACCTTCGTTTATCTTGTATGACAGAAAATGGTAGGTAGTAAACCAAAATTATATGGTGTGTGTTAAAATTTTCATGGAATCTAAAATAATCCAACAAATCAGTTGATGGACTTGTGTCTCTGAAGAGAAAGAGAAGAAAATGTGTTGTTTAGGGTTTTTATTTTGCAGAAGTTCCTCTTCATCTTTTTGGACTTTCCCAATAAATTTTAGTTTCATTTCTCCAATACCAGTTTGAGTTACAGCTTCCTCATTAAATTTGCACATCTATAGTTACATTCAAAAATGCTTTCTTGATTTAGTAAGTTTACTCCCTGGAAACTAAACAGGTGGACCCAAGTGTGCTATTTTTGAATTGCCTTATGTGTGCCTATTTATTTTTTAGGGCCAGCACTTTATGTATACAACAATGCAGTTTTTACCCTTGAGGACTGGCATGGCATACAGGAAATAGCAAGAAGCAAGAAAAAGGATGATCCCCTGAAAGTTGGAAGATTTGGAATTGGGTTCAATTCAGTATATCATATAACAGGTACTATGTGTAGCTCCTTTAAAAATAAAAATATTAACATTAAGATTTGTTTAATCTCATATACACATCAAACATAAGGATGTTGGCAGGGTGTTCTCTGGGTGAAGCCCTTGACATTGGAATGCACTTCATCCACCCATGGTCTATCAGAGCCCATCTTTTTTTAATCTTCTGGGCATGCTATAAAGTCCATATTTTTTCCAGGCTTTTAGAGGGAGGCTTTGAATTGGAGGGGTTTATTTTATTATTGACTCTATATTTTGCTGGTGGTATTAACGTGAGGTGAACAATCCTCTATGTTGTATTATTTGAATTATGCATTTTTAGTTTATGTAACTGATGCCCAGAGCATAGGATGGATGTTTAACAGACATCTATAAATTTAAATAAGATACAATAAGCGAAGACTGAAGCTTTGTGCAGTTTGATTTTTGTCCTGTATGTATTTAAGGGAAATGTGAAATAGAGATCAATAAACAATGCTAATTTTGTCTCATACCAAAAAAAGTACTTTTCCATCGTATAACCATCACATGCAATTTACTGTTTAACAGGAGGATGTTCACATTGATTGTATAAAGCAAAAAATACCCTAGTATACTGCTAATGAGTCATAATGTGCTCCTCTTCCACAAGCTGGTAGCACTTAACTATGGGCATCTTTTTTTCATTTAGATCTTTTATTACTGCAGAGTGCTTCCTAAATTCTGTAGGATTGTTTTACCATTTCATTTGATAGTCCTTTCTTTCATTCATATATGTGCATTGAATTAGTACACTCTACGTAGAAACCTGGATACAGATTTCCGCCTTCTCCTCTTAAAAATCCGTACATTTTTTGACTTGCACCCCTAAAAATGTTGCATTCAATACATTTATTTGTATTCTGTTGTGGTTATGCCACATGGAAAGATTAGTAGTTATTCATTCTGTTGGATTACATATCAATATAATACTGGATTATTATAATATGAAGCTGGCATGGCAAAAGAAAGGCAAGTATAGACAACTGGTGTTCGGTATCTAGATAGTATTTCGTTTCTGAGACGAGCGTGTCAAATCTTTGATCAAATAAAGTTTTACCCTATGTCATTTATCTCTGTTATGCCTTCCATAAACGGATTCTGTCATCATAAGATATTTTTATATAATATTGTCTCTACTAAAGTATGAATAGTCGTCCATTAGTAGAATTGGGTTTTTGATTTAACGGCAATTTATCATTTTAAAATTACAATTTAATTGATTGTAATGGCTAAAGCTGTTTTAAGGTATGGATAATGTAGACTATTTTTGGGTTATTCAGATTTGCTGTTTGGGGTTATTCATATTTGTTGGATTTCACTTGTGCAGATGTCCCTAGTATCTTCAGTGGTGACCAGATTGGAATGTTGGATCCCCATCAAACACTTTTTGGACCCCATGAATCAGGCCAGTGTTGGAATCTAAAAGATGACAGCAAAGAAATTACTGAATTTACAGACCAGTTTGCACCATTCATTGGTGTATTTGGTAGCACTAAGGAAACCTTCAAGAATGGAAACTTTCCTGGTACATTTTTTCGTTTCCCTCTTCGCCTACAGCCTTCCCAATTGAGTAGCAATCTGTACAACAAACAAAAAGTTCTGGAACTGTTTGAATCTTTTCGAGCAGATGCAGATACAGTGCTGCTGTTCCTGAAAAGTGTGCAAGATGTTTCCGTACATGTTAGGGAGGCTGATGGAATTGAGAGACTGGTTTTTAGAGTAACTGCTAGTGAGAATAAGGCCTTGAAACATGAACGACCCAATTCCATCAAGATTCTAGGAACTGCAATAAGTCAGTATTGTAAAGGGGTTCCAAGCAACAGCGTAACATGTGTGACATATCACGTAAATATAGTCTTAGAAGATGAGAGTGTGAAGGATGCACAAAAAACATCTTGGTTAGTATGTAACAGTGTGGGAGGTCGAGGAATATGCAATGAACTAGATTGTTTGGCTGATGACTTGAAGTTTGTCCCTACTATTGGAATAGCTATGTCTTTATCAAGTAATGGGGAAGAGAAAGGAGCTGTAGCAGAGTTTTCAGGAAGAGCATTTTGTTTTCTTCCTTTACCTCCTGGTGAGGAAAGCAAGACTGGTCTTCCAGTTCATGTTAGTGGTTTCTTTGGCCTGACTGACAATAGGAGGAGTATCAAATGGCGAGAGTTGGATCAGTGGCGAGATCCAGCAGCTTTATGGAATGACCTCCTTGTAGTGAATGTTGTCCCAAAAGCATATGCCACTCTCATTTTGGAGGCTATCAAGCGAATGGAGACTGAGAAAAACTCAGATTTTCTTTTGTCAGCTGAAAGAATTTATAGACTATGGCCTGAAAAGAAGAAAATCAGGGTACATTGGAAACCAATCATAGAACCTCTGTTTAAAGAGTTGTTCCAGAATGCAGTTATTTATTCTGCTAGTAGTGACTGGATAAAAGTGGAGCAAGTGTGCTTCTCAGACATGGATGACAGCTTGGAATACACACAAACTGTCCTCAACTACCTCCAGAGCTCAGGGAACCAGATTGCTACGGTACCAGCAAATATTGCTAGTGCAGTTCATCTTACTGTATCTAGCTCTAAAACTGTGAAAAAAGTGACTCCTGCTGTAGTGCGGCAGGTGTTGAGGAAATCTGGACATACTGGCCCTGCTGATGAAAAGTTTCATCTCTTGGAATTTGTACTTACTGATGGAGTCTACAGCGAACTTATTGGATTGGAGCTTCTACCGTTACAAAACGGAAATTTTATTCCATTTTCCTCATCTGTGTCAGATCAAGATGTAGTTTACATAACCTCAGAAGATTACCCAAGGTATATTTAACATTTTACATGTTATATTTTGTTGAAACACAGTTTAAATATTTTAAGTACTACAAACTGTCACCTGCTTATGAGTAGTGCATTTAGAATAAGCATACCACAGTTTTTAACGTAATAAAATAATGCATAAAAGGAACCCAAGATTAAATTTTATATACTTCTGTATTTGAAAGATTTGAAGATAGTTGCTGTCAGAATTTATAATGAATTATCAAATCTCGTTATAAAATATACACCAAGTAGCTTTTCTCAAACTAGTTTTCTTCTGGGAAACAGAAATAAGAGAAGGCTGAAAACATGCATCCTAGAGGAGCAGTTCAAGGGATCTGTTAATGGCCTGGCTAAGGCTTTATTAAAATGAAAACTTTAGATGGCACTAGTCTTTTCCTACCTCCCTTAGCTATTACTGTGAGGTAGTTTTAAATTAAATATAGGAATGGTTAGTTTTACAAAAAATACAAGCTTTTTAAAAAAAATGTATTGCACAGTCAGTTTAGTGGCTCCATATACTAAAGGCAGTGACTAGCTGTGATGATACTGCACTTAAGATCATAAAATACTGCCTTATTTTTCAATTAGATCCTTGTGTTACCACTTCTCTGAATACAGTTTAACCCACTTAACTAAATTGTTTCTGGCACCTTATGAAAAACTTTTAAAGGTTTCTATATTGAAATCTTTCTGCTCTGTATAACTTTTGAAATTCTCTTCCTTTGTTTGCATTTGTACAATTGTATGGAAATAAGATATTTGTCTTCAAGAACTTCTGTTTTGTCTAATTATTTTCTCCTTAAAACAATTATTTCCTGTGTTTAGTGTTCCTATCTATTCCACTGCTATTAACTGTGAAATCACATTGAAAATTATTCTCCAAGTAGAGGAAAAGAGCAGCAACATTAAAGGAACATCTATAACATTTGGGGTTCAACCTAGACCAGTAAGGGGTTGTCTAACCACCTGCCCTGCAACTCTGGGTGGCTTAAATGGTATGCAGCTGTGGCTCACAGCTTAGACACTGATAGCCAGCATACAAGCATGTATGTGACACCCTGGCTTTCACTGCCCAGTTACTGTATGCAGCATGACACCAACACATCCCAGTCCTAAATTTCTCCAAAACTGCCTCCCTGCAGTGTTCATCCCTCTCCTGTAACATTCTCAGAAGTCAGTGAGTTCATTGCTACTTTAAAGAGACAACACACTGCAACGCATTAATTTAACTGAGGTTTAACACTCTTATTTCAATCATAGCACTATGTTGGTTTATGTTGAAAGTAAAATAAGTTTATTAAACAATAAGTCATAGATTTAAGTGATACCAAATATAAGGAATAAAGATAGAAAGGGCTACAAGCAAACAAAAGTAAAAATACACTTTTAAGATTAAAATATGATTTAAATCTGTTGTTCAAAGAAGTGTTTCTCACCAAGCCTCTTTTCCAGCCTGGTTGATCAGATTCTCTTAGTCAAAGGTGCTGGTTTTCCTTGTCTCCTCATGTGAAGGATAACTTCTCTGGCCCTCTGTTTGTAGACCAGAAAAGCTTTGAAAAAGTATCTCTCTCAAAGTTCATTGACCGTACTTCAAAAGACAGGGAGGCTTCTTGGGGGTACAGCCTCCATCCGTTGGTTGAGATTAAGTGATCACTTTTCCCCCACTTGCTGTCTTGATGCTTTGTTTGCCTGGCATGCAAATATGCTTTTCTTTGTTTTTGATCATACTGTGCTCAGTTTACATGGGAGACATTTAAGCGGGGGGAACCACATTCCTTTGTCTGGAAAAATACTGTTTATCAACTCCCCTTGATGTGCCTGGTTTAAACACATTTTAGTTATAACTTCAGCATGCCTGAATAATCCTTTGTGGATTGACTGTACATACATCCCACAAAAATATTAATGATCAGTGAGTGATTCGTTTTTCAAACACCTATTACATGCAGGACCGTCTCCAGGGTTTTTGCCGCCCCAAGCGGTGGGGGGGGGGGCGGGGGGGGAAAGCCGTGATCGCAGTTGCGATCAGCGGCACTCTGGCGGCAGCTCCATCGCACCACTTCCTTCTTCGGCAGTAATTCGGTGGCAGGTGCTTCCCTCCGAGAGGGACCCGCCTCCGAATTGCCGCCGAACAGCCCAATGTGCCGCCCCTTCCTCTTGGCCGCCCCAAGCACCTGCTTGCTGGGCTGGTGCCTGGAGATGGCCCTGATTACATGATACCTTTTAGATACAGATTATAACAATAGTGAGTAGGGGTACACTGAGTATGTCAGGTCTGACAAGAGTTGCTAACACAGAGTACTGAAATCACCATGGGCGTCTGTGTCACACCTCCCCCAGACATTGACTTCACAAGTGTCAGTTCAAAGTTCCCCTGAACCCATAGACTAAGGGGCATCTTTCCTCTTTTGAACATTCGTGCTTCACATCCATGTAGGTCACCTTGGCCAGTCAAGGGTTCTGTTACCTCTGAAGATGTGAAACTAGACCTTCTATCACCCAAGTCTGTCCTGCTTCCAGCAGAGTTCTGACCTTACCACTACCCTCAGCTGGGCCAGTGTCTTACCGCACCCAGCAGTTTTGGGGGCTACAACCATTTCTAGCTCTGCTTCAGTTTCCCTGCCCTCAATGCAGTATTGCCCCACAGCTTTCATAGCTGAGCCAGAGTCTCACCACTCAGCAGTTTTCCCCGCTTTCAACAGGGTGCTGGCCCACAGCTTTTACCTAGCTGTGCCAGGGTCCCCCCAGTCCTAGCAGATCCCGGTCCATCATATCTTTTTAGGTGTGCCAAAGACACATTCAACACTGATTCAGTTTCACTGGTGAGGATTTACCCCCTGGCTATGGTGAGCTTGTGCCTGAGCCCTCAGGCTCAACTCTGTTACATCATTATAGAAAACAACACATCAAGCAAAAAACACTTCCCACATTCCCACAGTCAGAATCCCAGAATAACCTTTAGCATCATAATGACTCAGGCTACAGGCAGAGTGATGGCGACCATCATACTCACATCTGGTTGTCTGCTGGAACCTGATCAGACACACCATTATGTCCTTACTCCTGGGTCCAATGGGTGTGACATACTCTTCCTTTTCTGTTCAAGTTGCCTGTGTTTGTCCAGGTCAGCAAGCTTCTGTTATCTCAGTCTGGTTCACCTGAGCAACTACAACTCCCTGTCTCTTAAGAGGGAGCTTTTCTGTATTCCTGGGCTGGGACTCTTTTGGGCCAAACGAAATGTGTACAGAACAGGGCAGTTTGGAAGTGATCCACTCCTGGCTTCTTGCAATCAGTGGTTTAGGATTGCTCTGAGCATGGGGTTGCATCCGTGACCATCTTGGCTAATAGCCATTGAGGGAGGTATTCTCCATGAACTTATCTAATTGTTTTTTGGACCCACTTTTGGCCATCACAACATCCATGGCAATGAGTTCCACAGATTAATTGTGCATTATGTGAAAAAGTACTTCCTCTTGTTTGTATTAAACCTGCTGCCTATTAATTTCATTGAGAGACCCCTGGTTCTTGCCTTATGTGAAGGGGTAAATCACACTTCCTTATTCACTTTCTCCATGAATTTATAGACCTCTGTCATATCCCCCCTTAGTTGTTTCTTTTCTAAGATGAACAGTCCCAGTCTTTTAATCTTTCCTCATATGGAAGCCACCCCTAATCATTTTTGTTGTCCTTCTCTGTACTTTTTCCAGTTCCACTAGATTCTTTCTGACATGGGTGTGCCGGGTTCGGTCACAGAGACCCGCTTGGGACTGTCACCTGATGTGCTGAAACTACCTCTGAGCCCATTTTCCCATCAGAACCCTGTCTTGTTGAGCCAGACATGTAAGTCTGTGCAACACAGACCCAGGGTCTGAACCACACCCCCAAAGCTGCAGACTTTAACCAAAAACTGCTCAGCAGGTCACCTATTTCCAGCACCCAGACACCCAGTTCCCAATGAGATCCAAACCCCAAATCAATTTTACTCTGTATAAAGTTTATATAGGATAAACTCATAAATGGTCCACCCTCTATAACACTGATAGAGAGATATGCATGGCTGTTTGCTCCCCCAGGTATTAATCACTTACTTTGGGTCAATTAATAAACAAAAGTGATTTTATTAAGCATTAAAAGTAGGATTTAAGTGGTTTCAAGTAATAACAGACAGAAAAAAGTAAGTTACCAAGCAAAATAAAACAAAACACGCAAGTCTAAGCCTAATACATTAAGAAACTGAATACAGGTAAATCTCACTCTCAGAGATGTTCCAATAAGCTTCTTTCACAGACTAGACTCCTTCCTAGTCGGGGCCCAATCCGTTCCCCTGGTACAATCCTTGTTAGTTCCAGCTCAGGTGGTAATTAGGGAATTTCTCATGACTGCAGCCCCCTTTGTTTTGTTCCACCCCCTTTTCTATCTTTGGCACAAAGCGGGAATCCTTTGTCTCTCTCTGGGTTCCCACCCTTCCTTCTAAATGGAAAAACACCAGGCTTAAAATGGATTCCAGTATCATGTGACATAGTCACATGTCCTGCGAGACCCCAGCCTTCATTCTTCCAGCGCTGGCATGCACGTACCCAGGAAGTTTTGCAAGTAAACAGAGCCATTCAAAACCAATTGTCCTAGTTAATGGGAGCCATCAAGATTCCAAGCAATGCCCCTCTGCCATGTACATTGGCCATACTGGACAGTCTCTACGCAAAAGAATAGATAGACACAAATCAGATATCAAGAATTGTAACATTCAAAAACCAGTAGGAGAGCACTTCAATCTCCCTGGACACTCAATAACAGACTTAGAAGTGGCAATTCTTCAACAAAAAAACTTCAGAAACAGACTTCAATGAGAAACTGCAGAACTGGAATTAATTTGCAAATTGGACACCATCAAATTAGGCCTGAATAAAGACTGGGAGTGGATGGGTCACTACAAAAAGTAATTTTCCCTCTGCTGATACTCACACCTTCTTGTCAACAGTTGGAATGGCCGACGTCCACCTTGATTGCATTCGCCTCATTAACACTACAAAAGTAATTTTCCCTCTCTTGATATTCAACCCTTCTTGTCAACTGTTGTGAATAGGCCACTTCCACCTTAATTGAATTGACCTCGTTAGCACTGACCCCCCACTTGGTAAGGTAACTCCCATCTTTTCATGTACTGTGTATATATATATCTTCCTATTGTATTTTCCACTCCATGCATCTGATGAAGTGAGTTTTAGCCCACGAAAGCTTATGCCCAAATAAATTTGTTAGTCTCTGAGGTGCCACAAGTACTCCTCATTGTTTATAACAGTGGTCTCCAAACTTTTTTGATCGTGCACCCCATCAGTAAAAAAAATTTTGAGCACACCCCCCCTGCTCCCGTCCGAACTGTCGAAGCAAAAAAAAAGCTGCTCGGACTCCTGGCCAAACTGTCGAAGGGGAAAAAAAAAAGCGGCGCTGGTCTGGCGGCGCTCTTTCTGCTGCGCACCCCGAAGGATCCTCTTGCGCACCCCACTTTGGAGACCACTGGTTTATACTATAGTTAGTAGTTCTACAATTTCATATTCCTTCAGAACTCTTGGTGAATACCATCTGGTGACTTATTACTGTTACATTTATTAGTGTGTCCTAAAACTTCTTCTATTGACATGTTAGGGTGGGACAGTACTTTGGATTTGTTGCCCCCCCCAAAATTAACTCTGCCGTGAGTATCTCCTCCAGATCCTCTCCTGTGGAGACTGATGCAAAGAATTCATTTAGCTTCTCTGCAGAAGCCTTGTCTTCCTTGAGTTCTCTTTTAATACCTTTGTCATCTAGTGGTGCCACTGCCTGATTGGCATGCTTCCTGCTTCTGATGTACTTAAAAACTGTTGTTTTTTGTATCTTTAGCAAGTTGCTTTTCAAATTCTTTCTTGGCTGCGTTGTTATACTTTTACACAATTAACCTTCCAGAGTTTGTGCTCTTTTTTTTTATCCTTACTAGCAGACAAATTTTAAAGGATGCCTTTTTGCCTTGAATGGGCCTTTTAGCCATGGTGGCATTCTTTTGGTCCTCTTATTTTCTTTTCTGATTTGGCATATGCATTTAGTCTGAGCATCTATTTTGGTGGTTTTTATATAGACCCCGAGCTGCTTAACCCTTGTGACAGACCCTTTTAATTTTTGTCTAACAAGCATCCTCATTTTTGTGTAGCTGCCCTTTTTAAAGTTAAATGTTACTGTGGTGGGTTTTTTGTATTATCTTCCCTACAAAGACATTACATTTAATTACATTCTGGTCACTATTATCAAGCAGTTCAGTTATAGTTACCTCTTGAATAGATCCTGTGCTCCACTAAGGACTAAATCAAGAATTAGCTCTCTCTTTGTGGGTTCCAGAACTAACTGCTTGAAGAAGCACTCATATATGGTGTCTAGAAATGTTATCTCTGCATCACGCCTTGAAGTGACATTTACCTAGTCAATATGAGGCTAGTTGAAGTCAATCATGATTATTGTGCTTTCTGCTTTTGTAGCCTCTCTGACCTCCCTTTGCATTTTACAATCACTGTCATCTGGTCAGGTGGTCAGTAGTATATTCCTATTGCTTTACTCCTTGTATTCAAGCATGGAATTTCTATTTATAGAGATTCTATGATACAGTTTGTTTCATTCCAGATTTTTACCTTATTTGACTCTATAGATTCTCTAAAATATAATGCCAGTCCCTCAACAGCACAAGCTATTCTGTCATTCCTATAGATTTTATATCCTGGTATTATGTCCCACTGATTAACCACCAAGTTTCTATGATGCCTGTTATAGCAATATCCTCAATTTAATGCTAGGCACTTTTGTTCACCCATTTTAGTATTTAGACTTCTAGCATTTGTATATAAGTACTTGAAAATTTTGTCAATATTCAGTTGCTTGCTTTCACATGTTATATTTAAATAGGACTCTGTTACATTTTACTGTTCCTCAATGCCTCCTATCTGCACTTTACCAACTTCTTTCCTATCCTCTTTACTAGTATACAGAGTTCCCCCTTTAATAAATTCATCTGTGAGGGGTGTATATGCCTGAACCATGTGTTCCTCCACACCTGTTGTCTTTTCTCCAGCCCTTAATTTAAAAATTCCTCTACAAGTTTTAAAATTGTACATGCCAGTAGTCTGGCTCCATTTTGGTTAAAGTGGTGCCCATCCCTCCTGTATAGGCCACTGCTTCCCCTAAAAGGTTCCCCAGTTCCTAATAAACCTAAATCCCTCCTCCCTTCATCATTATTTCACCCACATACTGGCCCCTTGTGTGGAACTGGAAGCCTTTCAGAGAATGCTACCATGGAGGTCATGGTCTTTAATCTCTTACCTACCAACCTAAATTTGGCCTCCAGAACTTCTTGAACTTGAAGTGTTGTGGCTTGTGACATGAAAATTTACTGTCTGAAGCATAAAATCTATTCATCCAACCTTTACCATGGTTATTTGTGGTTTACAATTATTTGTTGCTGGTGATTTCAGAGCCAGGAAGAGCACAGCCTGATTTTCAGGTCCCAGGTGGTATTTTCAGTGCTAGCAATTACATACCCTACATCTTTATACTCTGATGTCAGTTCACTGAGCGACATAGAATCCTAGAAAGCTATTTTAAAAGTCTCTTTCTAGAGTATAACTACATTAAAATCAGTCTTAATGACTTCAAGTTGTAAACCTGGTATTTTTAACAAGAACGCTCTTAAACCACCTCTCAAAAGTACAGAATAGTTAGAGGTTAATTTTCTTAGGATTCTCTGTTGCTATACATATTTTGTTTGTTTTTTAAATACTGCAAAAAGAAAACTTTTCAAAATATATAGGCAAGTACATATATAATTTGTTTCACAGTATTTGAAACTATAGAACAACAACATAAATGACTTGGATAAGGATACTAAGATCAATACTTATTTGTTTTCAATGGCATGCTAGGTCCCTCTTCCCAGGCCTTGAAGGAAGATTACTTTCTGATGACCTGAAGCCTCAAGTTCTAACTGCTTTGAAGGAAGCTGCCAAAAGCCGAGGTAATATTCAGATTTTTTGGTGTTCTCATCCTTACAAAGAAAACAGATTGATAATAATAAGATTAAGAAGAAATTGTGTGGTTTGCTTTGCATAAGAGCCCTTGTTTTCTTAATCTAATTTGGAATTAGGATAGTTCAGGGAGGCTGATTAAAACCCACATTTAAAAGAACTAGGGCTGTTAAGCGATTAAAAAAGTTAATTGCGATTAATCACACTGTTAAACAATAATAGAATACCATTGATTTAAATATTTTGGATGTTTTCTACATTTTCAAATATATTGATTTCAATTACAACACAGAATACAAAGTATACAGTGCTCACTTTATATTTATTTTTGATTATGAGTATTTGCACTGTAGAAAAACAAAAGAAATAGTATTTTTCAATTCACCTAATACAAGTACTGTAATGCAATCTCTTTATCGTGAAAGTTGAACTTACAAATGTAGAATTATGTACAAAAAAACCTGCATTCAAAAATAAACTGATGTAAAATTTTAGAGCTGCAAGTCCACTCAGTCCTATTTCTTGTTCAGCCAATCGCTCAGACAAACAAGTTTGTTTACATTTGCTGGAGATAATGCTGCTCGCTTCTTGTTTACAGTGTCACCTGAAAATGAGAACAGGCGTTCTCGTGGCACTATTGTAGCCGGCGTCGCAAGATATTTATGTGCCAGATGTGCTAAAGATTCACATGTCCCTTCATGCTTCAACCACCATTCCAGAAGACATGCCTCCGTGCTGATGACAGGTTCTGCTCGATAACAATCCAAAGCAGTGCAGACCGACGCATGAGTCTGCACTTCATCATATGAGTCAGATGCCACCAGCAGAAGGTTGATTTTATTTTTTGGTGGTTCGAGTTCTGTAATGTCTGCATCAGAGTGTTGCTCTTTTAAGACTTCTGAAAACAAGCTCCACAACTCGTCCCTCTCAAATTTGGAAGGCATTTCAGATTCTTAAACCTTGGGTCGAGTGCTGTAGCTATCTTTAGAAATCTCACATTGGTACCTTCTTTGCGTTTTGTGAAATCTGCAGTGAAAGTGTTCTTACAGTGAACAACATGTGCTGGGTCATCATCCGAAACTGCTATAACAGGAAATATATAGCAGAATGCGGGTAAAACAGAGCAGGAGACATACAATTCTGCCCCAAGGAGTTCAGTCAGAAATTTAATTAACGTTTATTTTTGTAATGAGCGTCATCAGCATGGAAGCATATCCTCTGGAATGGTGGCCGAAGCATGAAGGGGTGTACGAATGTTTAGCATATCTGGCACGTAAATACCTTGCAATGCCAGCCAGCTACAAAAGTGCCATGCAAATGCCTGTTCTCACTTTCTGGTGACGTAAATAAAAAGGGGGCAGCACTATCTCCTTTAAATGAAAACAACCTTTTTGTCTTAGCGATTGGCTGAACAAGAAGTAGGAATGAGTAGATTTGTAGGCCCTGAAGTTTTATATTGTTTTGTTTTTGAGTGCAGTCATATAACAAAAAAAAAATCTACATTTGTAAGTTGCACTTTCATGACAAAGATTGCATTACAATACTTGTAAGAGGTGAATTGAAAAATACTATTTCTTTTGTTTATCATTGTTACAGTGCAAATATTTGTAAGCAAAAATAATATACACTTATTTCAATTACAACACGGAATACAATATATATGAAAGTGTAGAAAAACATCCAAAATATTTAATAAATTTCAATTGGTATTCTATTATTTAAAAGTGCAATTAAAATTGCAATTAATTGCGATTACATTTTTAAATCATAATTACTTTTTTTGAGTTAATCGCGTGAGTTAACTGCGATTAATCGACAGCCCTAAAAAGAACATTATTTTTAAGGCTAAACTGGGCATGCAAAATCTGCTAAGCTTCTCATACAAAAATAGATACAGTTTACAATCTGAATGCAAAATAACACAGGTGATACTCAAAAACGGGCAAAAAGGAAGGGGAAGAGAAGAAGGATGAAGAATTACAATCAGATAGCACATGGTTACTCAGTAAAGCGCACACACATCCTGAAGTGTCTATAATAATTTTAAATATCCCCTCCCCCCCAAGGACATTATAGCCATTGACTATCATGTTCTTCTTCGAGTGATTGCTTATGTCAGTTCCAAGTAGGTGTGTGCATGCTGCGTGCACAATCGTCAGAAGGTTTTTCCCCTAGGGGTACCCATCAGGTCGGCTGTGGAGCTCCCTGGAGTGGCGCTCTTATGGCATTGTATATAGGTCCCTGCCAAACCACTGCCTCTTCAGTTCCTCCTTACAGCCAGTGACGGTCGTTGGAGCTACTTCGTTCTCTTGTTTTGGGCAAGCGCTTCTCCTAGCGAATGTTTATTCTTGTATTGTTTATAGTTCTACGTAGTATAGGTTTTCTAGTGTTCTAGTTAGTTAGTTCATAGACTGTTTCTGTTGGGGGTTGTCCCCCTCCCCTTTTTTCCCACTCCCCTCCAGGGACCAGGGGCACGCCTTGGTCTCAAGGCTTCAAACCTTGTGGGTCCTGCAAGAAGCTTATGCTCAGGGGATATCCTCACGACGTCTTCTTAAAGTGCTTGCGGGAAGTCCACCACACCGACAAGTGCAAGATCTGCAGGAGCTTCTGCCAAGGATTAAGAAGAAAAGAGACTTAAGACTTAAGCTTCTCCTTATGGAGTTGGCTTTCGGTCCCTAGCCCGGCTCAGACTGTGTTGGGGTCCAAGCCCAGCACTTCAGTGCACAGTGCACCGGCCCCAGTGAGGGAAGCTGTGGCACCGGCAAAGGACTCAGGGTCCAGAGACACACGCACCGCCACTCACTGGCACCGAAGACAAGTTTGGTGACTTCTCAGCACCGATCTCACTTGCCACATAAGAAGCAGAGAAGAGCCGAAAGGGGGCACTTGCTGACAGTCCAAGCAGTGGAGCGCAATGGTGCCCATGGAGTGCATCCCATGTTGGGACACTCAGCTCCTGCTCAGGAACAGCTGGTGCTGTCCAGTCCGGCTGCCCAGGTAGAACCGTTGAGTCTGGTTCTGTTGGACTCCCCAGGATGGGAGAGCAAAATGGTGGAGTTGGACATGTTGTCCACTCCTGACATGTTCAAGGTTGCCAAGGACCCCATAGAGATGGCAACCCAGCACTGGCAGCACCAGCACTGCACAGGGGGACTGGACATTCCAAGGGCAAACTGGCCACGTTGCGGGACCAGTCGCACTCTCCTCGGCACTGATTGCCGGCACCGTCCCACACGGCACCGCCGTGGAGTCCGAGATCAGACTCGTCCTCGGAGTCAGAGTTGGAATCATATGTGTCCAGACGTAACCGGCACTGGTCTGGTCGCTCCAGGAAAAATGAGACACGACAACTCCTGATGCCGTGACCACCACATTGGCAGGCGCCCGCTCAGTGGCTGTTCTGGACCCCATGGGCGTATCATCAAGCCCAGGGGCCAAGCTCTTGATTCCTTTTGATTGCCTCGGACAGACAGGGGCCTCCATCTGCCTCCATGGTGAGGGAACCTCCAAGGGGTTCGGAGCCCAGCACCAAGGCCAGCACTGAGGTCGGAACTGACGCCGGTGCTGAGGCTGGTACTGAGTTTGCGTCCGGCACCACATCTGCCACGGTACAGGGAGTACCAGCACTGGATGACCTCCGTGAGTTGGAGGGTCAGGAGGGCCCCGTGCCGATGATGGCTTCTTCATCCTCCTCCCCAGATGAGTCAGTAGCAGGCTCTGTCTCTTTACCAGCTTTGAGCAATAGACTATTCAGATAATTCATATAAAATTCATTAATTGTTTCAAGTCAACTCAAACTGTATTTTTCAGTGAATAAGCTATTTGTGAAAAAATTTCATCTGGCTCTACTTTTCTGAACCCTTTCCAATTAATCAAGTTTTTTTTAAGGTGTGGACACCAGAATTGGACCTAGTATTCTAGTAATGGTCACAGCAGTTTGCTGTCTTTGATATTCTTCATCTGTCTCTTCTCCTTGACATCCTGGATTCATTTAGCTTCCTTGACTCTGGACTTTCTTGTTTTTTCTCTAATTTCTTTGGTCGACTTTTCACCATTTCCTTTGGTAGCTCTTTCTTCTCCTCTCTCCCCCTGAGTTGAAGTCCTCCAGGATTCCATCCTTGGGTGACCTGCACCACTTGCATGGGTTTAATGATCACATCTCTGTTAATATTTTCAAATATACCAGAAATAGAAGAGATTTACAGACAGGTGACAAAATGATTACAGCTTGGCAAAATTTCCATATGAGGAGAGACTGGAAAGGTTGGGACTGTTTAGTTCACAGAGGAAATAAGTATGAGAGAATTATTAACAAGATACACATTACTTTGTATAACTATGTTACAGAGAAGGTAAATCAAGTGCTCTTATTTACTCTTTCTCATAATACAAGAGCCAAAGGACAGCCAATGATAATGAAAGCCTGGAAATTTAAGATTGATATAAGGAAATATTTCTTTATACAACACATATTTAGCTTGAGGAACCTGTTGCTACTAGATTTCATTAAAACCAAGAGTTTGGTGGGAGGTAGGCAGATGTGACTACTACTTTTTCTGCTAAGACATGCTTGTTTTACTTTTGCCTCATCCTCTAACTTTACCAACAAATCCTGATTCAACTATTTGTTGTGTTCTATTGTAACCCTGATTGTAAATTCTTTGGAGCCGTGACTATTTTTAAATAAGTATTTGTACTGTGCCCCTGTCTTGTTTGGTATTCTAAGGTGCTACACTAATATAAATAATAATTGGTGAGATTTGAGAAGAATTAAACATTTTATATGGATGAGAACATCCACAGTTACGTCAGACGGTTAAAAAAATTAGAAGTAGAGAAGAGGGGAGGTGGCCACGGGAGGCCCCCAGTTCCAAGACTCCCCAGAAGTGTGGTGGAAGGACCCAGGGTAGGACCCCCACAATCATGGTTACCTCCACGGGACTTGGGGATGAAGAGCTGAAGTGATGGTCAAAGGGAAACAGACTTCATTCTGTTCCCCAAGACTTTCCGTAAGGCTGGTAAGAAAAGCTGGAATAGCACCCAGAGGAGCCTCCCCCTCTCCTCTACCCCACGATTCAACCGCAATACTCCAAATTTAGTATCTCCTTTAATTTTCCCTTGATCTCCAAATTTCAAGCTGAAGAACCCCCATCCCTCAATACAGTCCCATTACTGGCAGACGCACATTTGAGGGTTTTTTTAAGCAAATTCGCTAGGACTGAAAAGGAGATGATACATTTTAGATGAGTAAACATCTAAATGAGGATCAGTGGCAATATTTTAATGTATGCTTATTGCTACAAATATAATCACAGATTTACAGGTGCAGAGACAAAAATCCATGGGCTGCATGAGAACACTTTGAATAATGGTTCATCTAATTTTGTAATGCTGTATATCAAATCTGTATATCTCCAGATGTTTTGTCCTGATTATTGAATTTACAGTTTTTTGCAATATGGAAATTATTTGCATCACTGTAGTTTTCTGACTCTTTCTGTGATGCATTTATAGAAGTACATATGCCATCATCTTTTACACCTTTCATTCTTATATTCAACCAGGCCACCAGATATTTAGCATTTCTCCTTTCTAGTGTTTCATCCTACTAGTATTGCTTCAGAGAAAACACATGAACATTCTTGTACATGAATATGATGGGTAGACTTCTTCTGTAGAACCTTAAATCCCTTAGATCATTCTTCTGAACTCTAGAATGGCCCACTTTGCTCTTCATGACTCTTTTGCCATAAATTACTTTTCTTTCTAAGGCATTTACAAGGTCATAATGTACACATGATACTGTAAGACCTGTTCATTTCTCTTTTTGCTGGTTCTAAAGTCCCAACTGCCAAGAATTTCCCTCCACGTGACTATACAAATATACAAGAAACATGTTCTTATATTTTCTTTCAAAAGATGGGGTGGGTTCCACCACTGGTGTTGCACAAAAAGATCCAAATCCATTTTCACTCCATAAAGCATATTCTTTTATTGTAAGAGGCTGATTGTTACTTTTATATTTAGCATGATCATGTGTAAATCACTAGCATTTTGAATGTTTTCTGAAAAATGGATATGATTATATTCTAGCCCAACAGCTTCTCTGGGGATTTTCAGGTAGGATTACTGATTGAATATTTTGTTGGATTGAAGTGTGGCATTTGTGTGGCTTTGATGATTAATTGTTCTCTCTGCCTCAGCTTCCATATAAACAGACACTGGATAACTTACATAATTAAACACAATTGGCAAAAAAAAAGAACAAAAAAAACTAATAATTCAGAAGATGATAGTGATGGGACTCATCGTATAGAAGAAATAACATTTCAATGAATTTATATTCATTGATTGATGCCAAATTGTTTAAATAAACCAGTGTATCCCGTGAGGATTTTCAGAATTTCTAAATGGTATCAAACTTTTATTCTATAAAATTGGCAAAATAATTTGAAATGTCAATATCTGAGCTACATTTTAAGGTGTGAGGACTGTACAGTCTAGGAGCTGCATGCAATTAAAGAATAATTGGAAGTAGTTATCAGCTGGCATACTTTAATCATTAATCAACAGCATGAACATTTGTTTTTTATATTAACATTTTATGTTCAATAAATATTTAAGAGCTTGCACTAAAATAATAGGATTTTAGTTTCGATTTTAGGAGTATTTCCCCCTCCCTGCCCATCTGCCTTAAATTTCTGTCCCTTCTGCTAGCGCTGCTGCCTCTCTCAATACTGCAACACCAAAGAAGGGGGAGTAGCTTTTGACAGCCTGAAGGAGGGAAAACTTACTGCTTCCAAAAATGTTTTGTTAGCCACTTCCAAACTAAGAAGCAAGTAGTTTCTTTCCCTCTCACCCTCCATGTTGAGACTTTGAAAGGAGGTGGAAAGAAGTGAGATTTTAAGCTTTTGCTGATCACGTTGATAGCCCCACCCTTCAGAGTCAGATTCTCCTCTGAGATTATGGAAGATGGCGGAAAAGTAGGCAGTCTTGCAATGGCACATAGAATTTAAAGACCCGTATTATCATACATGTATGTACAATTTATATTCTCATCAATATTCAATTCTGCATAACTGTTGTAACAGCTTCATGCTTATCAACAAAGACAGTTATATGGCAACAAACTTGATTTACCTGTACCTATGGGCATTTCAAAGATAGACAAAGGGATTCTGCTAGCCCATATACTATTATGTATGACTGTATGTATTCGTCATGTGGTAATCAGTAACACATGTCTACACTACGAAATTAGGTCGAATTTATAGAAGTCAATTTTTAGGAAGCGATTTTATACAGTTGATTGTGTGTGTCCCCAACTAAGTGCATTAAGTTGTCAGAGTGCATCCACAGTACCGTGGCTAGCATCGACTTTCAGAGCGTTGCACTGTGGGTAGCTATCCCACAGTTCTCACAGTCTCCACTGCCCAATGGAATTCTGGGTTGAGCTCCCAATGCATGATGGGGCAAAAACATTGTCGCAGGTGGTTTTGGGTACGTGTCGTCAGTTGCTCCTCCCTCCGTGAAAGCAACGGTAGACAATCGTTCCGTGCCTTTTTTCCGTGCCATACCATGGCAAGCGTGCAACCCGCTCAGCTCAGCTCACCGACACCGCTGCTGTTGTGTCCTGGGTGCTGCTGTCAGCAGATGGTGCAGTAGGACTGTTGACTGTCATCATACACCGCTTCTACTGCAACTCTGCTCTGCTGCTCTTGTCTCAATAGCTAATTTCTCCATGTTGTCTGTCATGTGCTCCTGGGAGCATGTGTTCTTCCTCGGGAAATGTGCGCGGTGCTAACCGTCGTCCTCCACCGCTTCTGCTGCAACTCTGCTCTCCTGCTCTTGTCTCGATAGCGAATTTCTCCATGTTGTCTGTCATGGGCTCCTGGGTACGAGTGTTCTTCCTCGGGAAATGTGCGCAGTGCTAACAGTCGTCCTCCACCGCTTCCGCTGCAACTCTGCTCTCCTGCTCTCCTGGTGCCATGAATCCACCTTGCAGGTCCTCTCATCATTCTGTATAAATATCTATTCTCGTGGCATCTGTCGTCATCCACCGCTTCCTGCTCTCCTGCAGATGCCATATCACGGCAAGCATGGAGCCCGCTCAGCTCACCGCTGCTGTTGTGAGCATTGTAAACACCTCGCACATTATCCTGCAGTATGTGCAGAACCTGCAAAAGCAGGCAAGGAGGTGATGACAGTGCGATCACGATAGTGATGAGGACATGGACACAGATTTCTCTCAAAGCACGGGCCCTGGCAATTTGGACATCATGGTGGTAATGGGGCAGGTTCCTGCCATGGAATGCCGATTCTGGGCCCGGGAAACAAGCACAGTCTGGTGGGAACGCATAGTGTTGCAGGTCTGGGATGATTCCCAGTGGCTGCGAAACTTTCGCATGCATAAGGGCACTTTCATGGAACTTTGTGACTTGCTTTCCCCTGCCCTGAAGCGCAAGAATACCAAGATGAGAGCAGCCCTCACAGTTGAGAAGCGAGTGGCGATAGCCCTCTGGAAGCTTGCAACACCCGACAGCTACCAGTCAGTCGGGAATCA
This sequence comes from Chrysemys picta bellii, assembly GCF_011386835.1. Classification (NCBI taxonomy): domain Eukaryota; kingdom Metazoa; phylum Chordata; order Testudines; family Emydidae; genus Chrysemys; species Chrysemys picta. The sequence continues at coordinate 312,707,501 of NC_088791.1, forward strand.
GTTAGGAGTGGGTAAATCTACTGTGGGGGCTGCTGTGATCCAAGTAGCCAACGCTGAGCTGCTGCTATTAAGGGTAGTGACTCTGGGATATGTGCAGGTCATAGTGGATTGCTTTGCTGCAATGGGGTTCCCTAACTGTGGTGGGGCGATAGACGGAACATATATCCCTATCTTGGGACCGGACCACCTTGGTAGTCAGTACGTAAAGCGCAAGGGATACTTTTCAATGGTGCTGCAAGCACTGGTGGATCACAAGGGACATTTCACCGACATCAACGTGGGATGGCCGGGAAATGTGCATGACACTTGCATCTTCAGGAACTCTGGTCTGTTTGAACAGCTGCAGGAAGGAACTTACGTCCCAGACCAGAAAATTACCGTTGGGGATGTTGAAATGCCTATAGTTATCCTTGGGGACCCAGCCTACCCCTTAATGCCATTGGTCATGAAGCCATACACAGGCACCCTGGACAGTAGTAAGGAACAGTTCAACTATAGGCCGAGTAAGTGCAGAATGGTGGTAGAATGTGCATTTGGACGTTTAAAAGCTCACTGGCACAGTTTACTGACTCAGTTAGACCTCAGCAAAACCAATAGTCCCATTGTTATTGCTGCTTGCTGTGTGCTCCACAATATCTGTGAGAGTAAGGGGGAGATGTTTATGGCGGGATGGGAGGTTGAGGCAAATCGCCTGGCAGCCGATTACGCACAGCCAGACACCAGGGCGATTAGAAGAGCACAGCTTGGCGCCCTGCACAATAGAGAAGCTTTGAAAACCAGTTTCATGACTGGCCAGGCTACGGTGTGACAATTCTGTTTGTTTCTCCTTGATGAAAACCCACCCCGTGGTTGACTCTACTTCCCTGTAAGCAAACCGTCCTTCCCCCTTCGATCACCGCTTTCAGAGGCAATAAAGTCATTATTGTTCAAAATCATGCATTCTTTATGAATTCACCACACAAATAGGGAAATAACTGACAAGGTAGCCCGGGAGGGGTGGGTGAAGAGGGAAGTACTGGGTGGGGTGGTGGATGAGGGGAGGAGGGAAGGAGAAGGCCATACTACAGTTCAAAACTTATTGAATGCCCGCCTTCTGTTGCTTGGGCAATCCTCTGGGGTGGAGTGGCTGGGTGCCCATAGCCTCCCTCCCCCCGCGTTCTTGGGCATCTGGGTGAGGAGGGTATGAAACTTGGGGAGGAGGGCAGGCAGTTATACGGGGGCTGCAGCGGCTGTCTGTGCTCCTGCTGCCTTTCCTGCAGCTCCACCAAACACCTGAGCATGTAAGTTTGCTCCCCGATTAGCCTCAGCATTACATCCTGCCTCCTCTCAGAATGCTCCTGCCTCCGCTCATCGCATTCATTTAATGCTTTCCTGGACTCTGCCATTGTTTGCCTCCACGCATTCTGTTGAGCTCTTTCAATGCGGGAGGACTGCATGAGCTCTGAGAACATCTCGTTGCGGGTGCGTTTTTTTCACCTTCTAATCTGTGCTAGCCTCTGGGACGGAGATGATAGAGGGAGCGTAGAAACATTTGCGGCTGCGAGCGGAAAAAAGGGGAGAGTAATATTTAAAAAGATACATTTTAGAGAACAAAGGGAAGACTATTTCACAATGAATCAAGCGATTCACATTACATAGCACATGTGCTTTTGGTACAAGGTCGCATTTTGCCTCTTATATTGAGTGCCTGCCGGTTTGGTGTGAGACATCACACACGCTTGGCTGGGCAACAGAATTCGGCTTGCAGGCAGCCATGGTAAGGCAAAGGATTTTGGCTTCTTCAACCTTCGTAACGTGGGAATGGTTTCAAACAGCAGCGCCCTCCTTTCCCATACCAAGCAAAGCCTGTTGGGTTGGCCATTTAAAAGGATGGATTGCAGTTTTAGAGTGAATGTGCAGCACAATCCAACCCCACCCCCCCAATTCTCTGGGATGATCGCTTCATCCCCCCCCCCCAACACATACACACCACATGACTAGTATCAGGGAAGATCCCCGTCAGCCAAACACGAACAACTCAGCATGAACGGGCCTCCCCCCACCGCGTGGCTAACAGCAGGGATGATTTCTTTTCAGCCAAAGGCAAACAGCCCAGCAGGAACGGGCACCTCTGAATGTCCCCTTAAACAAATTTCCCATATTTCAACCAGGTGACCATGAATGATATCACTCTCCTGAGGGTAACACAGAGAGATAAAGAATGGATGTTGCTTGAATGCCACCAAAGCCCGGGCCCATTCGCTGCATTGTTTTGTTCTGCAATGATTCCAGACTACTTGCTACTGGCTTGGCGTGGTAAAGTGTCCTACCATGGAGGACGGAATAAGGCTGCCCTTCCCAGAAACCTTCTGCAAAGGCTTTTAGAGTACCTCCAGGAGAGCTTCATGGAGATGTCCCTGGAGGATTTCTGCTCCATCCCCAGACACGTTAACAGACTTTTCCAGTAACTATACTGGCCGTGAATGCATCCCAAATCTTCAGGGCAAATTAATCATTAAACACGCTTGGTTTTAAACCCTGTATTATATTTACAAAGGTACGCTCACGAGAGGTGCCTTCTCCGGCTTCATGGTCCGGGAGCCCGCCTTGGGAGGGTTGGGAGGGTATTGGTTCCAGGGTGATGAACAGTTCCTGGCTGCCAGGGAGAAGGGATTCTCCACTCCCCTGCTGTGCGCTATCCTCAACCTTCTCCTCCTCCTCATCTTTCTCATCCACAAAATCCTCATCCCTGTTGCGTGAGACTCCCCCCTTGCAGGTGTCCACGGACAGTGTGGGGGTAGTGGTAGGGGCCCCCCCAGAATTGCATGCAGCTCATCATAGAAGCGGCATGTATAGGGCTCTGAACCAGAGCGAATGTTTGCATCCTTTGTTTTTTGGAGGCTTGCCTCAGCTCCTTAACTTTCACGCAGCACTGCTGTGTGTCCCTGTTGTAGCCTCTGTCCATCACGCCCTAGGATATTTTGGCAAATATATTGGCATTTTGTCTTTTGGAACAGAGTTCTGGCTGCATAGATTCTTCTCCCCATACAGCGATCAGATCCAGTATCTCCCGTTCGGTCCATGCTGGAGCTCTTTTGCGATTCTGGGACTCCATGGTCACCTATGCTGATGAGCTCTGAATGGTCACCTGTGTTGATCAGCTGACCACACTGGCCAAACAGGAATTGAAATTCAAAAGTTCCCAGGGCTTTTCCTGTCTACCTGGCCAGTGCATCTGAGTTCAGAGTGCTGTCCAGAGTGGTCACAATGGAGCACTCTGGGATAGCTCCCAGAGGCCAATACCGTCAAATTGCGTCCACACTACCCCAAATTCGACCCATCGAGGTCGATTTTAGCACTAAACCCCTGGCCGGGGAGGAGTACAGAAATTGATTTTAAGAGCCCTTTAAGTCGACAAAAGAGGCTTGGTCGTGTGGACGGGTGCAGGGTTAAATTGACCTAACGCTGCTAAATTCAACCTAAACTCGAAGTGTAGACCAGGGCACAGAAACAGTTTTGTCAGAATGGAAGTAGTTCAACTTTATATACAAATTATGGGCATCTTAGAAATACCTCAAAGATATCCTAAGGACTGAGAGGGTGGGATAGTTATTGCATTATCCATAGTAAATGTTACATAGGAAAATGTAAAAAGATGGTTTGTGCTTGATGTTGAAAAGAAAATCTCTTTTTTTTTACTGAACATATTAGACGCACCATCAACTTGAAAATCATGGTGCTTGAAAATGTTGTACTTTCTATCTGCAGTATTGTACCTCATCCAGTGTACTTAATGCCCCAATAGCAATATGTGGGTGAACCCAGACAATCACTATGTTCTCAAATGAACTCACACAAGAAAATGATAAAAGACCATATCACTTGTGTGTGAAAACTTTTCACTGGATGTATCCCACTGTTCCTTGGGGTAACTTCCATAGTCCTGTCCATGCTAACAATCTGCAGTGCAATCTATTTCAAATGGAAGTCACACCTCCCTTTGCAAAAAGCAGCAGCTCAGGTCAGTGTTAACATATTGTCTTCTGAACTCCGACTTGCAAGCACACTATCAGAGAGCCTGCAGGGGTTTTCAGTAGACACTGATCTGATGAAGTCTTTTGCAAAGTGAGCTGCTTCCTGGTCATGTGAGCACAGCCAGATTTTGGTGAATCTGTGGTGTAAGGCCAGTAAAACTGTGGACTTCATCAAAAGCATAAAGAATAACCATGCATACCAGCCGATAGCTAAAAAGCTGGCAGCTCAGTGGATTTTCCAAACAGGTGATAAATGCAGGGTGCGAATTAAGAGGCTAAAGAGAGAATACAGGAAAACCTAGGATAAGAGTCACATCTCGGGCAACTCACAAACAACATGCCTATTTTATGATGACTTTGACCAGGTCCTGGGCACTGCACCCAGCCCAGAGCCAACTGTGCTTCATGATGACCTGGTGAACTGATGGAGCACTGCTGGCTCCTGAATCCGGAATGGGGATTCATTGCAGCCAGCAGCAGGCTTCGAGCCAGGATCATGAAGTGACTCTTGTAATGCAACCAGTTCCAGAGCAGGCTGTGGATCAGGATCAACAGCAAAATCTCAGTTCCCATGTGAAGGAGCTGTTTGAACCCCTCCTACTCCTGAGGAACAGCGCACTGCTGGAAACCTGGAGGAGACAGAAGTCGCTCAAGAGCCTGGTAAGTATATGATTCAAATTAAAAGTTTATTATTACTGTAATTGGATTGATTTGTAGTTAAAGAGCAATGCAAAAACGCTAAGCCCCAGTTACCAGCGTTTGGACACTAATGGTGGATTGTATCACAGCGTCTAGGCGTCCCCACCTTCCCCCTCCCCACTGTGTGGAGTTCAAAATGGTGAATTGGAATTTCAGACTTTTAAACACAGCTGTATTTTAACTGTTAAGACAAAGAGATTTGCTACAGTCATTCTTGTTTTCCTTTGAGTATTTGGAAATTTGCCACTTTGCAATCACTCCTCCTGGGAGTTATTAATTATAAAAATATTAGTAATTAATATTAAGATATTAATTAAATATCTCCTCCTGGGTCTGTGCAGCTGCCTGTAAATAGTAAACTGAGTGTGTGTGTTTAGGAAACAGTATTCTTCTTCGAGTGCTTGCTCATGTCAATTCCATTCTAGATGCGCGCGTGCCCACGTGTGCAGCTGTCGGAGATTTTTGCCTTAGCGATTTCTGTAGGGTTGGCTGTGGCGATCTCTTGAGTGCTGCAGGCATGTGTCAGTATATTAGGCGCTGCCGGCCTTACGCCCTTGCAGCTGCTTCTTACCGTCCATGGTGGTTAGTCGGAGCATCTTTCCCTTGCCTAGCAAAGGTTAGTGGTTCTTCTACTTCGCTCTTTGAGCCTTAAGGCTTTGTAAATAGTTCGTTTACAGTAGTTAGTTAATAAGTAGTGTAGTTAGAGATAGAGTCCCAGTGGGGACTTTGCCCAGGTGGGGCATGCCCCATTGTCTCTGGGTTTTAAGCCCTGCTCTGACTGCAACAAGCCTATGCCTGTTAGTGACTCCCATAGCAGCTGCCTCAAGTGCTTGGGGGAATCACATGTGAAGGACAAGAGTCGCATCTGTAAGAACTTTCGTCCCAGAACTCAGAAAGAGCAAGACATCCATTTGAGGGTCCTCCTCATGGGCTTCTCTCTGCCCGGTATCCAAGCCTTCCTGGTTGGACTCTGCCCCAGCACCTTGGCCTCGGTGCGCAGCGCACCCCCAGCACCAGGCTGCGCCCGGTACTACTCCCCATTGCCGGTGCCTAAGAAGAGGTTGAAGAAGAGCGATTCCCCAGCACCGAGCAAGAAGGGCAAAGGACCTAGTTCGGGCCACCAACCCACACTGGAGCCACATGGGGACACCCCCCCTGATGGGGCCCGCTAACCCCCCGAGGGATCTGCCCCCGACTCCAGGCAGTGGTAGGGGACCCAGAGTGGTGACAGGGCCAACACCTTCCCAGGCTCTCCTGGCGCCCATAGAGCAGAGGCCTCTACCAGCGTGCCAGCACCGCGTGTGTCGCAGGACACGGCAAGGGGTCCTGGTGAGGTCAAGCCAACAATGAAGACTCCCCAGAGGGCAGACAAATGACGATGGGCTCCGAAGACGAGACAGCATTCTCCGTCTCCACGCCCCCAGGTCTCTATCTTCTGCGGGACATCCGAGATTGCCGGCACCGTGATTGCGGTCTCTGCCCTCTCAACGTGGGTCCCCTAGAAGAAGGCATCGGTCACCGTATCGCTGGCACCGATCATCCTCCTGCTGGCTGTCCCCTTGGCGCAGACCCCCGTCTCCCAGACAGTGGGGGTAGTCTCTGTTGCGGTATCAATCCCCCAGGCCCTGGCACCGATCCACCTATTCAAGGCACCGGTCTCACGTGGCAATGGTTAGCTATCAGACACAAGCTTCGACGGCCCCTCCATGGTCATTGGAAGGTGATTCCTCTGGTATGGAAAGGGAATTCAGCCCTTCACCGCAACAGCACTGGCACGATTGGGCACCTGGTGCTGCGTCGACTTGCGCAATGCTGTTGTGGCAGCAGGCGAGTGGCTGGAGCAATGGCCCTGCTGATGCTGATGCCTCTGTCAATCCATTCCTTGGCCGCCACCTCGGAGCAGCAACCAACAGCACTGAGCTTGATGCACAAGGCGCACTCAAAGGCTGGGATAGAGGAGTGAGCACACACCCCAAAATCCTTTTCCCCTGTGGGGAATGATGCCCTAGGACCTCCCCCGATGACCTAGTCTTACCTGTATCTTAATGATTGGCTTATCAAAGGCAGATCTCAGGAACAGGTGCAGAGGAGCCTTGATCTAGTTCGTTCCACCTGCCATGACCTGGGCCTGTTGATAAATGAAAAGAAATCGACCTTAAGGCTGGTGCAACAAATAGAGTTCATTGGGGCGGTTCTTGGCTCCACATGAGCCAGAGCCTTCCTTCCAGAGGCACGTTTCCAGGCCATGTCACTCCTGAATCCCCCGTGTGAAACACTACCCACTCACCACTGCTCACACCTGCCTGCGATTGTTAGGCCACATGGCCTCATGTATGCACATGGTCCCGCATGCCCAGCTCCATTTCCGGCCACTGCAAGCATGGCTGGTGTTGGTCTACATCCCTGTAAGAAGGTTGGGACTCACCACCGCGGCGCCTCCTACTGGTTACTCCGGGAATTAGTTCAGTCCAGTGGAGCGTCCCCTCTCAGTAGTATCCCGCCCGTTGTCTTGCCCTCGGTTGGCTTCTGAGCCCACGTCGCTCACCAACTCGCGGCGTCCTCTACAGGACCACTGCCCTCCAGCAGTGCCCCTTAGTCCTTCCACACACCCTTCTGGGGGACGTGGGGGTCAATCAGCTGGCTCTATGTCCAGCCACCATGGTCAACCACACACCCCAAAGTCTAATCCCTGGTAGCCGCGCATTTGCCCAGGGCCAGGAACATGTTAGCAGATGGCCTCAGCAGGACCTTCTTAGTTATAGATAAATTTCAGTTGGGGGTTCCTTCTTCCTCCCCTGCCCCACGTTTCCCCTCCTGGGGACCGGGGCATGCCTCGGTCTCAGGGTTTCAAACTGTGTGGGTCCTGTCTGAAGCCTATGCCAAAGGGAGACCCACACAACTCCTGTCTGAAGTGCTTGTGGGAAGCCCATCAAACAGATAAATGTAAGATCTGCAGTGGCATCTGACCAAGGACCAAGAAGGAGAGGGACTTTAGGCTGAAACTACTCCTCATGGGTTCAGCCATTTGTCCCCAGATGGCAATGACGGTGTCTGATCCCAAACCCAGCACTTTGGTGCGGAGCGCACTGGCCTTGGTACGAGAGGCCACAGCGCCGAGAAAGGACTTGGGCTCCAAGGATCCTCAGCACTGCCATTCCACGACGCTGAAGACCTCCTCCAGTGCGAGTGCCCAGCACTACTCCCATTCATCGGTGCCGCACAAGAAAAAGAAGATGGACAGCAGTCGTTCTCCCACTAAAGTAGTGGAGTGAGGAGGCACCAGCCAGGTGTGTTCCCTGCTAGGACACCCTGCTCCGGCTCCAACTCAGCTGTCACTGTTGACTCCGGCCTTACAGTGAGGTTTGTCAAGTCCGGTTCTAGTGGACTCCCCAGTGCGGGAGTGTTGGCAGGAGGACCCAGACCTTCCCTCTACGCCAGACACCTTTGCAGCAGTTAGGGACCTCATAACGATGACGGCGCAGTCCCCTGCACCGGCATGGATGCCACAAAGAGGCACAGTGCCCTCTCGAGGCAAGCTGATGATGACGAGGCACCGCTTGCCCTCACCTCGGCACTGCTCCCGAGCACCATCTCGCTCCGCACCGCCTTGGTTGCCAAGGTCGGAGTCCTCATCGGACTTGGAGGCAGAGTCGTACACCTCTAGGCAAAGCCGGCACCGACCTCGGCACTGCTCAAGACAAGAGCAAGGGCAGCCGCTACCCATGATGTCCTGGCCTCTGCTGTGGCAGGTGCCGGCTCAATGGCCCTTCTGGACCTCCTGGGCCTACTACGAAGCCCTAGGGCCGGAGTCCAGATCCTTATCAGTGGCTTCGGAGGCATGGGTCCCTCCATCATCGACATTGGTAGCCCGGGAACCTCCTCAAGGGCAGGAGATGGGCACGCAGGTTGGCACCAAGACTGCTGCGGGACCCGGCACTGGGACCAGTATTGAGAGGGTGCAGGCCCGGAAACCAGCACCACTCCTGGCACTGCACAAGGTGTTTCGGTGCAAGGGGATCCCGCGAACCAGAGGGTCAGGAAAACCCAGTGCCCCGCAGGCATCTTCCTCATCCTCCCTGGATGAAGTGGTGGCAGGCATTTCCACCACACTGCCTGCTGTGGATAACAGGGCACACCAAGAGTTTCTCAGGAGGGTGGCTCAAAACTTAAGCATGCAGTCGGAGGAGGTGTCGGAGGAGACCGACCCTATGGTTGACATTCTGGTCCCTGAAGGTCCTTCAAGGGTGGCTTTGCCCCTTATTAAGTCTATCTATAACACCACTAAGGTGTTGTGGCAAACACCCGCCTCTCTTCTCCCCATGGCAAAAGGGATACAGAGGAAATATATTGTGCCCTCCAAAGGGTATGAGTACCTGTTTACTCATCCTCAGCAGGGTACTCTGGTGGTGGAGGCGGCCAACCATAAGGAAAGGCAGAGGCAACTGGGGCCGACTCCTAAATCCAAAGAGGCGAAGTAGCTGGATTTCTTTGGTAGGAAGGTGTATTCTACCGGGGGGCTCCAGCTTCTCATTGCCAACCAGCAGGCAGTCCTTAGCTGCTATAGCTATAATTCCTGGAACATGTCCATATTTCAGGAACTGCTTCCAGCAGACTCCCGTTTGGAGTTTGTGGCTGTCCTGGAGGAAGGCAAGGTCATCACAAGGACCTCCTTATAGGCCTCGCTGGACTCGGTGGAGTCAGCAACCCATACGATGACAACTGCGATAGCCATGAGATGGAGCTCATGGCTTCAAGTGTTGGGACTCCCACACAAAGTCCAACACATATTCAGGACTTGCCTTTTGACTGTTCAGGCCTCTTTTCGGAGCAAACAGACACTAGGCTTCACAGCCTGAAAGACTTGCAGGCAACACTGAAGTCCCTGGGGCTTCAAACGCCAGCCCACCAAAGAAAACCATTTAAGCCACAACCCACCCTTCGCTTCTCCTCAGCTCTTCCTAGGCAGGACTGTAGCAGGAAGCAGGGCAGGAGTAATAGGCAGAGGCCTTCTCAGTCCTCCTCTAACCAGGGCCAAGGCTCAGCGAAGCAGCCCTCAGCCTCCAAACAAACTTTTGAAGGTACTCCCAGGGGTGATGCACCAGTTCAGATGCCATATCCTTCCCCTCCCTTTGTGAATCATCTGTCTCATTTCTACCAGGCCTGAGCTCAAATCACCTCAGACCAATGGGTCTTGAGCAAGTAGAAGGGCTAGATAGACTGTACCCTCAAGTTAGGCAGATGATTCCCCCATGGGATCTCAACCTGCTGCTCTCGAGGCTGATGGGCCCTCCCTTTGAGCCCCTAGCAACATGGTCTCTACTTTACCTTTCTTGGAAGGTGGCATTCCTATAACTTCAGCCAGGAGGGTGTCTGAGTTCAAGGCCCTCACATCCGAGCGCCCTTATACTGTGTTTTCTAAAGACAAAGTGAATTTGCAGCCACGCCCAGCTTTCCTCCCAAAGGTAGTTTCGCAATTTCATGTGAATCAGGACATTTTTCTTCCAGTGTTCTTCCCTAAGCCAAATGCTAATAACCAGGAATGGATGCTCTGTTCCCTGGATGTCAGATGAACATTAGGCTTTTATATTGGGCGGACATAGCCGTTTCGGAAATCGACACAGCTCTTCATTGCAATTGCAAAGTGGATGGAGGGGCTCTCCATGTCGGCCCAAAAGATCTCTTCATGGATCATGTATCTGGGTGTGATACAACCTAGCAAAGATACCAGCCCCAGCATTAACAGTGCACTCCACAGGAGCGCAAGTGTCATCTGCAGCGTTCCTGGCGCAGGTTCCTATTCAAGACATCTGCAGGGTGGCGACGTGGTTGTCTATTCACACCATTACATCTCATTATGCCATTACACAGCAGGCTAGAGACAACGTCGCATTTGGCAGAGCAGTGCTGCAGTCTGCGAGTCGGTGAACTCTGACCTCTTCTCCTAGGGACTGCTTGGGAGACACCTACTTGGAATCGACATGAGCAATCACTTGAAGAAGAAAAAACGGTTGTCTACCTTTCGTAACTGTTGTTCTTCAAGATGTGTTGTTCATGTCCATTCCAAGATCCACCCACCTCCAAAGGGCTCCACAGCTGACCTGACGGGTACCGCTAGGGGAAATATCTTCCGGCGACCATGCACGCAGCGTGCACACACCTACTTGGAATGGACATGAACAACACATCTTGAAGAACAACAGTTACGAAAGGTAGGTAACCATTTTTTCTTGGATCATGGCCTACATCCATTACTGCAATGACCTTGCGAAGGTGCCTCCACCAGCGACCGTGACTGCCCACACAACTAGGGTTTAGGCTTCATTGGCAGTCTTTCTGGCCCAGGTGTTGATTCAGGATATCTGCAGGGCTTCTACCTGGTCATCTTTCCACACATTTACGTCTCATCCGCTTACCCAGCAAGCCCAAGACGATGCTGGCTTCAGCAGAGCAGTGTTGCAAGCCACACAATTGTGAACTCTGAATTCGCCTCCAGGGATACTGCTTGTGAGTCACATAGAATGGAATTGACATAAACAAGCACTCAAAGAAGAAAAAACGGTTACCTACCGTTTCGACATGTGTTGCTTCTGTCCATTCCATTACCTGTCCTCCTGCCCCTCTGTCAGAGTTGCCAGCAAGAAGGAACTGAGAGTGCTTAGGGCCAGCGGCGCCTTATATACCTACACATGAACATGTCACTCAAGAGGGCGCCAAGACAAAAATCTCCGATGGCTGTGCACATGGGCGCACACACACCTTGAATGGAATGGACATGAACAACATATCTCGAAGAACAACAGTTACGTAAATTAGGTAACCATTTTTTCTGTTTCCAAATCTAGTCAATTTCAGTTAGCGATAATCCATGCAGGATTAAAACTGCAGATTTCAGAGAGTTTTGTGTTCATCAATAATAGGATAAGCCTTGTGTGCTCTAACACAGCATCATGTTTATTCCATCATGGATTAGGACCCAGTACTGGCTGCTGATAGCTGCATACTTTTCCTGAAGCAGGAACTCCACATAGTTTGTCACATTGTGGGGAAGAATGTATTTTCCACACACCCCGTATAGCTGACTAATCCACTCCACTCATGGATGTGTTGTTGGTTTGAATACTTCTGTTGCATACGCTGTAGGATTCCCTCCAGCAGTCTGGAATAACATCTCCCTCTGCCAATAGGGCACCACAAGACCTGTTATGTCTTCCAATATATGAAAGGCCTGAAATGAGAGAAAAAGCATTTTCCTGCGAGGACCCTCCATATGACAATTACTTAGGAAATTTTTATGAAGCAGTTTTAATTTTAAAATTACCATTGCCTATGTACTTCTGTAACTATGATTAACAAGGCTGTGTCAAGAGACAGCGTGATGACTGAAGCATCCCCTTCACAATATGTGTGGGTTCACTTTAGAATTGTTATATTTTATGCCCTTGACGTTCCACAGTTATTAATTCTGTGCTCCTCCACAGAGTTACTTTAAACAATAACCCTCTGTTTCTTATAATATGTAAGGCCCATAACCTGTACTACCTGCTGTTCTTCAGGAACTCCATCCCTGGCTCAGCATACCCTCAGGTCCATTCCCAAAGGAAGCTTTTCCATGAAGAACACATGGTCGATGTTCTTGAGAGGGCAGAGCAGCAGTTCCAGTACCAGAAGAAGAGGGATGAGAGACTGGAACAATGGCAGGCTGACAGGCAGGAGGCAGGGCTGAGGCTCGCTGCCCAGGTGGAGGCGAGTGTTTCAGCAAGGGAGCAGGCACTTGCACAGTAGTTCCTGGAACAGAAACAGTGGCTAAGGGAGGAGGACAGAGCCCAACAAAGACAACTTTTCCAGCAACTCTTATCTTAATGGCTGCAAGATACTGGCTCCTGCTGCCTCTCCCACAGCATGGCATGATGCCCCAGCAACGTACCCTCAACCCAGAAGTAGCTTGCACAACTCCATGTTGGGGGGAGCCCAGGCATTCAGGACTGGTGAGCAGCTGGGCTGGGCAACTAAACCCTGTGCAGCCTTCCTTCTTTCACCCCTCTTTGCTTGAAATCTCCACCTCACTCACCCGTCACAAAGTCAGGGCTAAACATGTAAAGAAGGGAAAGGAGGGGCCAGCGGACATTCAGTGGTAGGGGGATTGTGTTAGGTATTAACTATTTTCTGTCCTTTATGTGGGGGTGTTTGGTGTTGTAATGGCAGCTGGCCTACCCAACACTGTGTGAGTGGTTTACTGTTTTCTGACCTGTTTACAAATAAAGAATGTTATATTTTCAAGAAAGTTTATTGCTGTTCAATGCATCATATCATACACACAGGATCTGAGATAAAGGTAAAAACATGTTAAGGAGTAATTAAGCATGGCAAAGCAAACAATATTCCTCTCTTTGCTGGTCCCCAATCACAAATTTATTTTTCATCATGTCATCTGACTTACATTACATAGCAATTAAATCCACACCCCTCCCATGCACTGCCCCCCTGCCAAAAATGAGCCAGTCCTCTCCCCCACCCAACCACATTCATACAGGTATTATTCCCCCTCTTCTATTGGGCCATGCTAGTCAATAATGCAAATGCACACAAAATATCCCTTCTGCTGCACAGGTGCAACCAGCTCCCACAGTGGTAGCTGCACTTGCTGGCTGAGGGTACCGATCCAGCATTCCCTTGCTATCATAGATCTATTCAGGGGGAAATGGCTCACCTCTGGCCTCTAGGTTGTGAAGAGCACAGCAAGCCACAGTAATGTAGACAGCATTAATTATACTGGCATCTAAATGGGTTTGCAAACACCTCCAACATGATTTTAATCTGCCAAAAGCACATTCAATAACCATTCTACAGCTGCGTTGAGTGTAATTAAACCTTTATTTGCCAGGGCCTCGGAAATCAGGATATGGTTTCATATGCCAAGTTAAAAGAGGGTATGTGGTGGTCCCCCAGAATAACAGTGTGAACAGTAACATCATTTATGTCAGTGTCATTTAGTAGGAATAGTGTCCCGGCCTGTCCAAGAATGTAGACTGCCGCGCGGTGAAAAATTCCGGCATTGTGAACTTTTCCTGTACAGCCCACGTTGACATTCATAAATCTGTGGTCCACTAGTTCCTGCATAAAAATGGAGTAATACCCTTTGTGGTTTATATATTCATGTGCTCCTTGAGAAGGTCATACTGTGGGCACGAGTCCCATCACTTGCACTGTTACGAAACCCCACTCTCTCAAAGCCATCAGTTACCTCTAGAATATCTTTAATGTCTGCCACCTTGGGGTAAACCTCATGCCTGATTGTGTCAGTTACCTTTGCCACCACTTTACCCATAGTCAGCTTTCCAACCCCAAACCGGTTGGCAATAGACCTGGAGCAGTCTGGGGTAGCCAGCTTCCACACAGTTATAACACTCTGCTTCTGGACTGGCAAGGGTGACTTTGTGTATCTCTTTATGCTGGAGGGTGTGTCCGGGGAAGGGGGAGTTAAGAAGCTCACAAAGCTCCAGAAATGTTGCTTTCCTTACGCAAAAGTTCTGGATCTGCTGCTGGTCATCCCAGCTCTGCATGACTATCTGGTTCCACCAGTCGGTGCTTGTGGCCATACACTGGAAGCAGCGCTCTACGTAGGGGCCATCAGTGGCTATGCCAATTATACTGAGCAGCATCTGCCATTGCGAGTCTGTGATGCCAGGGTACTCCTCCTGCAGCTCCATCAGGAAATCAGTGAGGTACCTTTGGTGGGACAGAAAACATTGCACCAGCACCTTATGGATGTTCTGCCAGCTTCCTGACATATGCATGAAAATGCAAACAAGAGAAGTTCATCCAAAGATGCCTCTTCCTTGTTGCTAGCTCTGGTAGCTGGGAGTACACAGAACAAAAAGATTGCTCGGCAGGATTTGTTGGCAGACAGTTCAAATTTCCTGTAATGTGCAGGATGAGCAGCAGAGTTTTCCCACAGTGCGACACATTCCTAGGGCTAGAATCAGCATTGTGGGGGGCATTGTGCTAGGAGCTCTGGGATATGGTTACCTTGACTCGGATCTGTACTTTGACTCGGAGTGTGGATGCCAGAGCCCTAGGTTTGAGCATCAGTCAGAAAATTCTTAACCTAGGGTTACAATGCAATGTAGACACTCAAGCCCAGGTTCCCTGACACAGGTCAGCTGACTTGAGTCTCGCTATGCGTACATTGCTTTGTAGAGCCTGTGTAAACTTGAAAGCTTGTCTTTCTCACAACAGAAATTGGTCTAATAAAAAACATTACCTCACCCACTTTGTGCTTTCTGTAGTTATAAGTAACACATAAGACTGATGAAATGGAAAGAAGTCAACAAATTTTTTCTTATGTTTGTGCAGATAGTTTCTCCCTTTCCGAGAAAACCCCTATAAACATCAACATTCAAAAGATCTAAATAAGAAACTTTTAAAGGATTTAAAAAACATATGAATTTACTATGTAAAGGCTGATTTCTATCTGAAAGGGAGTTTAAAAAAAGTTTTAAAAATTGTTACTAAACGGCACATTATTTTAAGAAAAATACATGTTACAGTTATTCACCCTAATCTCCTTTTATTTCATGATCACCATCTGCTTAGTCTGCTACAATAATACTTTGCACTTACATAGCACCTTTCATCCAAAGGTCTTAAAGTGCTTTGCAAAGCTAAGAACAGAGAGGCTAGGTGACTAGCCCATGGATACAGAGGAAGTTAGTGGCAGTGCCAGAACTGGAATAAGTGTTGACAGTCTCCTGCTTTAACCACATAAACAAACTGCTAATAGTAATAAAAATTAAAATTGCCTATAGGTGAAATTTTCCATGTAACTTGCCACTTCATGTTTCCTTTTTTATGTTCTTTTTCCTTATTTTGGACATCCATATTATATAAAATGACTTTTTGATCAAACCAATATTGATTACTGCATATGAATGTATATTATGTTGGAGAAATACATGATGCTATATTTGTATGTAATTATTACAAAATTGTCACACATTTCAGATTTGGTTTTAGAGTATAAGGATTAATGCAGTTTATTATATATATGTGGTAGAAAAGTAAAATGCTTTCATGATAATCTGTTACTGGAGCTTGGCGTTCTATTTTTTGTGCTGTCAAAGCCATGTCCCCTAAGTATAATTGGACTACTGCTTTTAGGGAAACAGTTTTGTTAAGTGATTAGAATAGGGATCTGAAATTCAACATTGGCGGGTTCTCCTATTGGATCTGCCACTGTCTTGCAGTGCCATCATGGGAAATGTATTAATTTCCCTGTGCTTCAGTTTACCCATTTGTCTATCTCACGGAAGTGTTGTAGGGTTTAACTATGATCTATTTATTTAGAATACCAATGGATAGTTCAAAATATATTCTTTTCAATAAAGACTGATTTATAGTAGACATTTTTACACACTCTCTCTCTCTCTCATATATTGTTTTAACCCCGGATTCAGCATTTGCTATATAGTAGTTTTGTTGCTACCAAGTTTTTTTTACTGACTGAAGGTTGACTGAAGCTTAGGCTAGTACCTAGGATGGTCCTGCTGTTTGTTCTAACCACTAGACTACACTTCACATTGTTTCTAAACATAAGTAACTATTAATTGAATGGGTAATACAAAAAAAAATCATTTATCTGAGCCTTTCTGTTTGAGTTTAAGCAAGCAAAAAGGCAATCCCTACATGCGCTGCTGTATTTTATTGAATATTTTATTGAATATTATTTTATATTGAAAATGAACTCTACAGCTGTTTTTGAGTGCCCAAAGACTTTGTGCAAAATTAACATACTGATCAGTTGCAATCTGGTAATTGTTTCTTGTACTAATATGTAATGGACTTGATTACAGCAAAGTCAGATGAGACCTTTGAGTTCAGGTCTGAAATCATTTTTGTGAACAAGCATAGAAATTGGGAAGTTTCCTGTCCTGCTTTTTCTGTTTCCTTTATGAAAAAAGTACAGAAAAAAGTATTTCTCCTGTATTGTTTGATTTTCATGGAGTTATTGTTTTATTTTGATTTCAGGAAGACCATGCACTCAACTGCAGCTTCTGAACCCTGAACGATTTGCCCGGCTTATCAAAGAAGTTCTGAATACTGTGTGGCCTGGCAGAGATATGGTGGTACAATGGTATCCAGTTTCAGAAGATAAAAATCACCCATCTATTTCATGGCTTAAGATGGTCTGGAAGAATCTATATATACACTTTTCTGAAGACTTGACTATGTTTGATGACATGCCACTTATCCCGAAGATGCCGCTAGAGGAAGACCAGCTATTAGTGGAACTTATTAGACTTAGGTCTCCACCTGCAATTATTTTAGAAGATGAATCTGAGACACAGCTTCCGGGATTTTTAGCTGACATCATTCAAAAACTTGGTGGTGTTGTACTTAAGAAGCTAGATGCCTCTATACAACATCCACTTTTAAAAAAATATGTGCATCCACCATTACCAGGTGCTGTTTTGCAGATAATGGAGAAACTGTCATTGCAAAAACTGTCCAGTCAAGTTTCATCATTACCTCCAACACATAAAGATGCTCTTAGGGGATTCTTAGCTAGTTTAACTGATGCCAGTGAAAAAGAGAGAAGAATTATTCAGGAGCTACTGATATTTAAAAGAATTGAACAATCATCTGATGAAGGGGTCACTGCTTTTACTGGATTAAAAGGTTGTAAAGTGTTGCATCACACTGCCAAACTTCCACCTAGTCTGAGACTTTCTATTCCAATAATTGACAGCAGTGATGAAGCTACCATTCGTTTAGCTAACTTATTAAAAGTAGAACAGTTAAAGAGCACAGATTGTCTAAAGTTTATTATACAGGATATTCAAAATGACTTTTATTCTTATGATGAAACAATACAGATTATGCTCTGGGTTCTTGAAAATCTCACTTTCCTCAAAAATGAGAATACAGATGTGCTAGATTGGCTGACATCTCTAAAATTTATTCAGATTTCACAAGGAAAGATAGTGTCGGCCAATGAACTTTTTGATCCTGAGGTAGAAGTACTGCAAAATCTGTTTTATGCTGAGGAGGAAATCTGCTTCCCACCCAGTATTTTTACAGCGTCTTCAGATATTCTTCATTCTCTGAGACAAATAGGTTTAAAAAATGAAAATGGTCTTGAAGAAAAAGACATTATGCGAGTAGAAAATAAAATTGAAAGTTTGCAAGGTGATTCTCGCACAAGCCATGATGTACTACTAAGAAAAGCTAGAACTCTGTTAATGATTTTGAACAAAAATCATATGTTGCTGCAGTCAGCTGAAGCAAAATCAATGCTGAAAAAATTAAAATGGATTCCAGCATGTAAGGAAAGACCTCCAAACTATCCAGGATCACTGGTTTGGAAAGGAGACCTTTGTAATTTTTGTTCACCACCAGAAATGTGTAATATAGGTCATGCAATTTTAGTTGGTTCATCAGTTCCCTTTGTGGAAAGTGTCCATTTAAATATAGAAAAAGCACTTGGTATCTCCACCAAACCTGGCATAAAAGCAGTCTTAAAACACTTTAAAGTGGTGGTTGATTGGCACAGTTCTAAAACCTTTAGTGATGAAGACTATTACCAATTTCAGCATATCTTGCTTGAAATTTATGGATTTATGCATGATCACTTAGAAGAAGGTAAAGATGCTTTTAAAGCCTTGAAATTTCCCTGGGTCTGGACTGGTAAAACATTTTGTTCCCTTACCCAGGCAGTAATAAAGTCAGTACCTGATCTTGATCTCCAACCTTATCTGCATAGTGTGCCAAAAACTATGGCTAAATTCCACCAGTTGTTTAAAAGTTGTGGTTCAATTGAGCAGTTGACACCAGACCACGTTTCCATGGTCATTCAGAAAATATATCTAAAGAGCGAGCAATCTCTCAGTGAAGAGGAGAGTAAACAAAATCTTCACATTATACTGAATATTATAAGATGGCTATACAGCAGTCAGATTCCAGCAAGTCTGAATACACCTGTGCCTATATATTGTATCAAATGTCCTTTTAAGCTTGTAATGAAACCAATTCATGAATGTTGTTATTGTGATATCAAAATTGATGACTTAAATGATTTGCTTGAAGATTCTGTAGAACCAATAATTCTGGTGCATGAAGACATACCCATGAAAACTGCAGAGTGGTTAAATGTGCCATGCCTCAGTACAAAATTGATTAATCCAGAAAATATGGGATTTGAGCAATCTGGGCAAAGAGAACCTCTCACTGTAAGAATTAAAAACATTTTGGAGGAATACCCTTCTGTTTCAGATATCTTTAAAGAGCTGCTTCAAAATGCCGATGATGCCAATGCAACAGAATGTAATTTCATGATTGACATGAGAAGAAATATGAATATAAGAGAGAATCTTTTGGATCCAGGAATGGCAGCATGTCATGGACCAGCTTTGTGGTCATTCAACAATTCTGAATTTTCTGACTCAGATTTTCTAAATATAACTCGATTAGGTGAGTCTCTAAAAAGAGAAGAAGTTGATAAAGTCGGGAAATTTGGACTAGGGTTCAACTCTGTTTATCACATCACTGATATTCCTATCATTCTGAGCCGAGAATTCATGATAATGTTTGATCCAAACATTAACCATCTCAGTAAACATATTAGAGATAAATCTAATCCTGGGATCAAGATTAACTGGAGTAAGCAACAGAAAAGACTGCGAAAATTTCCTAATCAGTTCAAGCCATTTATAGGTGTGTTTGGTTGTCAGCTACCGTTGACTGTGGAGGCTCCTTACAGTTATAAAGGAACACTTTTCAGACTTTCCTTTAGAACTCAGCAGGAGGCTAAAGTGAGTGAAGTCAGCAGTACTTGCTACAATACAGCAGACATTTACTCTCTTGTGGATGAGTTTAGCATTTGTGGTCATAGACTGATAATATTCACTCAGAGTGTAAATTCAATGGTTCTGAAATATTTGAAAGTTGAGGAAGCTGACCCTGGTGTAGCACAAGATACAGTGACTATTAAAAAAAGTCTGTGTTCCTCCAAAGCATTGACTGCACCTGTTGTAAGTGTTTTAAAGGAAGCAGCTAAACTGATGAAGACTTGCAGCAGCAGTAATAGAAAGCTTCCCACTGAAACACCAAAATCTTCATGCATCCTACAGATAGTAGTAGAAGAATTTCATCATGTATTTAGACGGATCGCTGATTTACAGTCTCCACTTTTCAGAGGTCCAGAAGATGATCCATCTTCTCTCTTCGAAATGGCTAAATCTGGACAGATGAAAAGGCCAGCTGAAGAACTGCCACAAAAAACAGTAGATTCTTCCACTTGGCTCATATGTTCTTGCATGGATACTGGTGATGCTTTAAAATTTTCATTACATGAAAGTGGACAAAGACTAGGTCTTGTCCCCTGTGGTGGAGTAGGAGTACTGCTATCTGAAACTCAGGACCGAAAGTGGATTGTGAAACCTAATTGCAACAGCATTGGGGAAGTATTCTGCTATTTACCTCTACGAATAAAAACAGGTTTACCTGTTCACATCAATGGCTGTTTTGCTGTTACTTCAAATCGAAAAGAGATCTGGAAAACAGACACAAAAGGAAGATGGAACACATTATTCATGAGGCATGTTATTGTAAAAGCCTATTTAGAAGCACTTTGTGTTTTACGTGACATGACAGTCAATGGCGAGCTAGCTGACTACAGTTACTATGCAGTGTGGCCAGATCCTGACTCAGTGCATGATGATTTTTCTGTCATATGTCAAGGAATTTATGAAGATATAGCTCATGCAAAAGGGAAAGAAGGGATCAAAGTGTTCTCTGATGGTTCATCTTGGGTTTCCATGAAGAATGTGAGGTTTTTAGATGATTCAATACTGAAACGTTCAGACATTGGACCTGCAGCCTTTAAGATCTTCCTCAAATACCTTAGAAAAACTGGATCAAAAAATCTTTGCGCTGTGGAGCTTCCGTCTTGGGTAAAGGCAGGGTTTGAAGAAGCAGGATGTAAATATATACTACTAGAGAACACTTTCTCTGAGAGACAGTTCTTTTCGGAAGTCTTTTTTCCTAACATTCAGGAGATTGATGCAGAGCTGCGTGATCCTTTGATGCGTTATGTTCTGAATGAAAAGATTGAGGAGTTCTCAGGAATTCTTCGTATTACTCCCTGTATTCCTTGTTCTTTGGATAGACATTCTTTGGTTATACCTTCAAGATTGATCCACCCTGAAGGAAGAGTTGCAAAGCTGTATGATGCTAAAGATGGAAGGTTTCCTTATGGCAGCAGTCAGGATTACCTTAATCCAGTTATCTTGGTTAAACTTGTTCAGTTAGGTATGGCTAAAGATGATGTTTCATGGGAAGACCTAATAGAACGTGCAGAATCAGTAGCCGCAATTAATAGGAATGATCATGTTGCAGCCTGTCTCAGAAGCAGCATTTTATTAAGTCTCATTGATGAAAAACTAAAATGTAGAGATCCTAGAGCTAAAGAATTTGCTGCAAAATGTCAGACAATTCCTTTCCTCCCCTTCCTCACAAAACCAGCCGGCTTCTCATTACACTGGAAGGGTAGTGACTTTCAGCCTGAAACAATGTTTTCAGCAACTGACCTTTTCACTGCTGATCATCAAGATATTGTTTGTCTTTTACAACCAGTTCTTAATGAAAATTCCCATTCCTTTAAAGGTTGTGGGGCCATATCATTAGCTGTCAAAGATTTCTTGGGTTTGCTTAAGAAACCAACTGTTAATATGGTCATAAATCAGTTGCAAGAAGTTGCAAAGTCATTTGATGGAATTACATTGTATCAGGAGAATATCACCAATGCTTGTTACAAATACCTCCATGAAGCAATGCTACAAAATGAAACAACAAAAGCAGTGATCATTGAAAAGTTGAAAAATTTTAGTTTCATTCTTGTTGAGAGTGCATATGTTGACCCAACAAAAGTGTGTTTTCATTTGAACTTTGAAGCAACACCATATCTTCATCAATTGCCTAATAAATATAAAAATAGTTTCCGTGAACTATTTGAAAGTGTAGGTGTAAGACATGCTTTTACAGTTGATGATTTTGCCCTAGTTCTTGAGTCTGTAAATCATGAGAGGGGAAGCAAGCAGCTAACTGAAGAGAATTTTCAGCTTTGTAGGAGAATCATTAGTGAAGGAATATGGAGTCTCATTAGAGAGAAGAAGCAAGAATTATGTGAGAAAAAATATGGTGAGATTTTGTTACCAGATACTCATCTAGCACTTTTACCTGCTAAATCTTTGTGTTACAATGACTGTCCTTGGATAAAAGTTAAAGATACAACGGTAAAATACTGTCATGCTGATATCCCTAGAGAAGTTGCAGTAAAGCTTGGTGCAGTACCCAAGCGACATAAAGCTTTAGAAAGATATGCCTCTAATATCTGTTTTACTACTCTTGGGACTGAGTTTGGACAAAAAGAAAAATTGACAAGTAGAATTAAAAGCATTCTTAATGCCTATCCCTCTGAAAAAGAAATGCTGAAAGAGCTCCTTCAGAATGCAGATGATGCAAAAGCTACAGAAATCTGTTTTGTGTTTGATTCTAGACAACATCCAGTTGATAGAATATTTGATGAGAAATGGGCACCACTTCAAGGACCAGCACTATGTGTTTACAACAATCAGCCTTTTACAGAGGATGATATAAGAGGAATTCAGAATCTTGGAAAAGGTACTAAAGAAGGAAATCCATGTAAAACTGGACAATATGGTATAGGATTCAATTCTGTGTATCACATTACTGACTGCCCTTCTTTCATATCTGGTAACGATATACTCTGTATCTTTGATCCCCATGCTAGATATGCACCAGGTGCAACTTCAGTGAGTCCTGGACGCATGTTTAGAGATTTAGATGCAGATTTCAGAACACAATTCTCAGATGTACTCGACCTTTATTTAGGAAATCACTTTAAAATGGATAATTGCACAATGTTTAGGTTTCCACTTCGAAATGCAGAAATGGCAAAAGTGTCAGAAATTTCCCCAGTTCCATGTTCAGATAGAATGGTCCAAAACCTCCTGGATAAGCTGCGCACAGATGGAGCAGAACTTCTAATGTTTTTGAATCACATGGAAAAAATTTCCATTTGTGAAATAGAAAAAACAACTGGAGCACTGAACGTGTTATATTCTGTAAAGGGCAAAATCACTGATGGAGACAGATTAAAACGGAAGCAATTCCATGCATCTGTAATTGACAGCGTAACTAAAAAAAAGCAGTTAAGTGAAATACCTGTGCAACAAATTACTTACACTATGGATACCGAAGACTCTGAAGGGAACCTTACATCTTGGTTAATTTGCAACAGGTCAGGTTTTTCAGCTATGGAAAAGGTATCTAAGAGTGTTATATCAGCTCACAAGAATGAAGACATTACCCTTTTTCCACGTGGAGGAGTAGCTGCTTGCATTACTCACAACTACAAAAAACCACATAGGGCATTTTGTTTCTTACCCTTATCATTAGAAACCGGGTTACCTTTTCATGTGAATGGACATTTTGCTCTAGATTCTGCCAGAAGAAATCTGTGGCGGGATGATAATGGAGTCGGAGTAAGAAGTGACTGGAATAATAGCCTAATGACAGCACTAATAGCACCAGCCTATGTTGAACTACTGATTCAACTGAAAAAACGTTACTTTCCAGGCACTGATCCTACAGTATCAGTATTGCAAAACACGCCTGTTCATGTTGTGAAAGACACTTTGAAAAAGTTTTTGTCTTTCTTCCCAGTTAACAGACTTGATCTACAGCCAGATTGGTATTGCTTAGTGAAAGCAGTTTACAGCTGCATTCATGAAGATTTGAAACGCCTTTTACCTGTTGTGAGGGCTCCAAATATTGATGGCTCTGATTTACATTCTGCAGTTATCATTACTTGGGTTAACATGTCTACCTCGAACAAAGGTAGGCCATTCTTTGACAATTTGCTACAAGATGAGTTGCACCACCTCAAAAATGTAGAGTACATCACAACACGCAAGACAGTGGCAGAAAATGTTTATAGACTCAAACACCTACTTCTAGAAATTGGATTCAATTTGGTATATAACTGTGATGAAACTGCAAATCTTTACCATTGTCTTGTAGATGCAGATATTCCTGTCAGCTATGTGACTCCTGCTGATGTCCGCTTTTTTTTGATGACCTTTTCTTCTCCAGACTCTAATTGCCACATTGGAAAGTTGCCTTGTCGTCTTCAACAGACAAATCTGAAACTCTTTCACAGTCTAAAACTTCTGGTTGACTATTGCTTTAAGGATGCTGAAGAAAATGAAGTCCAAATTGAGGGATTGCCACTACTTATTACACTTGACAATGTCTTGCAAGTTTTTGATTCAAAGCGACCAAGGTTCTTAACAACATATCATGAACTGATTCCATCTCGCAAGGATCTGTTTATGAACACTCTGTATTTGAGATACAGTAATATTTTACTTACCTGTGATGTAGCAAAAGCTTTCAATATCACAAGTTTTGCTGATTTGTTATCATCCGTGTTGCCTAGAGAATATAAAACCAGAAGTTGTGTGCGATGGAAAGAAAATTTTGCAAGTGAATCTTGGCTTAAAAATGCATGGCATTTTATCAGTGAATCTGTAAATGTTAAGGAAGACCAAGAAGATATGAAACCAAAATTTGATGATATTGTTGATACTTTGAAGGATTGGGCTTTGCTTCCAGGTACAAAGTTTACTGTCTCCGTCAATCAGCTTGTAGTGCCAGAGTGTGATGTCTTGCTGCCCCTCAGCTTAATGCACATAGCTGTTTTCCCAAATGCTCAGAGTGATAAAGTTTTCCATGCTTTAATGAAAACTGGTTGTATTCAGCTTGCATTGAACAAAATATGCTCCAAAGATAATGTTTTAGTGTCTCTGTTGTCAGGATATACAGCAAATATAGATAATCCGTCAAGCATTCTGAAAGCCATACATTATATGGTCCAGACCTCGACATTTAAAACTGAAAAATTAGCAGAAAGTGATTTTGAGGCCCTCCTAATGTACTTCAGTTGCCATTTAAGTAATTTGATGTTACAGGATGACATCAAAATTTTAAAGTCTCTCCCATGCTATAAATCCATTAGTGGTCGATACATCAGTATTTCAAAATGTGGAACATGTTACATACTCACAAAAAGTATTCCTTCAGTTGAAGTGGATAGGTGGACACAGTCAACTTCATCTGCCTTTCTTGAAGAAAAAATTAACTTGAAAGACTTGTATACTGTGCTTGGTTGTGTCCCTGTAGATGATCTTGAAGTGTATTTGAAGCATCTTTTACCAAAGATTGAAAGTCTGTCTTATGATGCAAAGGTAGAGCACCTGATCTACTTAAAGAACAGACTCTCTGGCATTGAGGAAGCTTCAGAAATAAGGGAACAACTGTTTGAAAAGCTGGAAAGCTTTTTGATAATTCATGATGCAAGCAATAGACTAAAACCTGCAAAACATTTTTATGACAGAACTGTAAAAGTCTTTGAAGTTATGCTTCCTGAAAAATTGTTCATACCTCAAGATTTTTTTAAGAGACTGGAACAACTCACAAAACCGAAGAATCAAGGGGCATTCCTTACATCATGGGTAACATTCCTGCGGAATATAGGACTAAAATACATTATTTCCCAGCAACAGTTACTACAGTTTGCTAAGGAGATCAGTATGAGAGCTAACACAGAAAGCTGGTCTAAGGAAACACTGCAAAGTACAGTTGATGTCCTCCTTCATCACATATTCCAGGAAAGAACTGATTTATTATTGGGAAACTTCCTAAAAGAATTATCTTTAATTCCTTTTTTGTGTCCCGAGCGTGCTCCTGCTGAAATTGTCAGATTTCATCCTCAGTATCAAGAGATTAATGGAACACTCCCTCTTATAAGATTCAATGGAGCCCAAGTAAACCCTAAATTCAAACAGACGGATGTGTTACAATTGCTATGGACTTCGTGTCCTATTCTTCCTGAAAAAGCAACACCTTTAAGTATCAAGGAACAGGAAGGAAGCAGTCTTGGTCCACAAGAACAGCTTGAGCAGGTTTTAACTATGCTTAATGTTAACTTGGATCCTCCTCTGGACAAAGTTATCAATAACTGCAGAAATATATGCAATATAACAACTTTAGATGAGGACATGGTGAAAACCAGGGCTAAAGTACTAAGGAGTATCTATGAATTTCTCAGTACAGAGAAAAGGGAATTCCGCTTTCAGCTTCGAGGGGTTGCTTTTGTGATGGTGGAAGAAGGTTGGAAGCTCCTGAAGCCTGAGGAGGTAGTAATAAATCTTGAGTATGAATCTGATTTTAAACCTTACCTTTACAAACTTCCTTTAGAGCTTGGCACCTTCCACCAGTTATTTAAACACTTAGGTACTGAAGATGTTATTTCAACAAAACAGTATGTTGAGGTTCTAAGTCGCATATTCAAGAACTCTGAAGGAAAACAATTGGATCCTAATGAAATGCGCACAGTTAAAAGAGTTGTTTCTGGTCTGTTTAAAAGTCTGCAAAATGATTCTGTTAAGGTTAGAAATGACCTTGAGAATGTGAGAGATCTGGCCCTTTACCTTCCCAGTCAAGATGGTAGATTGGTAAAATCAAGTATCTTAGTTTTTGATGATGCGCCACATTACAAAAGTAGAATACAGGGTAACATTGGTGTGCAGATGCTTGTTGATCTTAGCCAGTGTTATTTAGGAAAAGACCATGGTTTTCACACTAAGCTGGTAATGCTGTTTCCTCAGAAACTGAGACCTCGCCTACTTAGCAGTATTCTTGAAGAACTGTTAGATGAAGAGTCTCCCAAAACATGTCAGTTTGGAGCATTATGTTCTCTACAGGGAAGATTGCAGTTACTATTATCTTCTGAACAGTTTATCACAGGACTCATTAGAATTATGAAGCATGAAAATGACAATGCTTTCCTAGCCAATGAAGAAAAGGCCATAAGACTGTGCAAAGCCTTGCGAGAAGGCTTGAAAGTTTCCTGTTTTGAGAAGTTGCAAACAACATTAAGGGTTAAAGGTTTTACTCCTATTCCCCACAGTAAAAGTGAAACATTTGCTTTTTTAAAGAGATTTGGGAATGCAGTAATACTGCTTTATATACAGCACTCTGACAGCAAAGACATAAATTTCCTCTTAGCATTAGCAATGACCCTGAAATCTGCAACTGACAATCTAATTTCTGATACCTCATATTTAATTGCCATGTTGGGTTGCAATGATATTTACAGAATTAGTGAGAAGCTTGATAGTTTAGGAGTGAAGTATGACTCCTCAGAACCATCAAAACTTGAATTACCTATGCCTGGAACTCCTATACCAGCTGAAATTCATTACACTCTCCTTATGGATCCAATGAATGTTTTTTATCCAGGTGAATATGTTGGTTACCTTGTTGATGCCGAAGGTGGTGATATATATGGATCATACCAACCAACATATACATATGCAATCATTGTACAAGAAGTAGAAAGGGAAGATGATGAAAATTCCAGTTTTCTAGGCAAGATTTATCAGATCGATATTGGATATAGTGAGTATAAAATAGTGAGCTCTCTTGATTTATACAAGTTTTCAAGACCCGATGAAAGTTCTCAGAGTAGGGACAGTGCGCCATCTACCCCAACTAGTCCTACAGAATTTCCAGCACATGGACCTAGGACAGTTCCTCCTCTTTTCTCTGGTAGAGAGAGCCACAAAACAACATCTTCAAAACATCACTCTCCCAAAAAGATTAAGCTGAATTCTTTGCCAGAAATATTAAGAGAAGTGACATCAGTGCTTGAACAGGCTTGGAAACTTCCAGAATCTGAAAGGAAAAAGATTATTAGAAGGCTATATCTTAAGTGGCATCCAGATAAAAATTCAGAGAATCTTGATATAGCCAATGAAGTTTTCAAACATTTACAGAATGAGATTAACAGACTAGAAAAACAGGCCTTTATAGATCAAAATACAGACAGAGCATCAAGACGAACATTTTCATCCTCAGCTTCTCGATTTCAGTCAGACAAATTTTCATTTCAAAGATTTTATACTTCATGGAATCAAGAAGCAACGAGCCATAAATCTGAAAGGCAACAGTATAAAGAAAAGTGTCCATCTTCCACAGGGCCATCTTACTCTGCGCGTTTCTTTGTACCACCCACATTCAAGTCTGTTGGTAATCCTGTGGAAGCACGTAGATGGCTTAGGCAAGCTCGAGCAAACTTTTCAGCTGCAAGAAACGACCTACATAAAAATGCTAATGAATGGGTGTGCTTCAAATGCTATCTCTCCACAAAGTTAGCCTTGATTGCAGCTGACTACGCAGTAAGGGGTAAATCAGATAAAGATGTAAAACCAACTGCACTTGCACAAAAAATAGAGGAATATAGTCAACAACTCGAAGGACTTACAAATGATGTTCAAACACTGGAAGCTTATGGAGTAGATAGCTTAAAAACGCGATATCCTGATTTGCTTCCCTTTCCACAGATTCCAAATGACAGGTTCACTTCTGAAGTTGCCATGAGAGTGATGGAGTGTACTGCTTGTATCATAATAAAACTTGAAAACTTTATACAACAAAAAGTGTGAGAGATTTGAAAGTTAGAAAATTGTACTCTCAAGAACTAGATATTTAATGTGATGTGATGCAACTGTAATTTACATGTGCAGATTACTGTATTTCTGAGAGCTTACATGTACCAAACAATTTAGAAATACAGTGCACATATTTGGATGGTACTGAAGTATTTAGAATTGAAATTAATGTAAGCAGGCCTTTTTTTTTCACTGAGTTTATTGTATAAGCAAACTGTAAAACGTGAATATTTAAAAATTTGCAGGGAGATTGTGCTGCAAAAAGTAGCTGTCTGTACAGTAAATTGGTTAAAATTGAACTGCACTTTATGTAACCAAAGCTTAGCGGGATGTTAGATAAAGCTTGTATATAAACTTAGATTTTATTTCATTTAATATTATGCTTCCAAAAACGTGGTGTCATCTTTTTAATATACTGATCAGACTGGACAAATTACTAAATGAAAATCATAAAATAACTTTGGAGAGGAGTCACTCCAGAACATTTCTTTATTCTTTTATCTTCCATGGACATCGATGTCTCTCATAGTAGTATTCTTATCAGCTGGATCTGATTATCAGTTTGCTGCAGTATTACATCCTCACGTTTAAAGGATAATACCTTTGAAATGGTACAGTATTTTAATCCTGATAAATATTACTTGACTTAACATACAACATCATGTAGTGCATTGAATGCATTTACTTAATTGTAATATAATTAGGTATTTAATTTACATTTTCTGTTTAAGAGCCTGTCATTGTTTATTTAATGAAAACTGCATGTGGATAACCTAGGATAGGTGACCATTAATGTACAGAGTTTTATGAAGGGTTTTTGAAAACCATACACCAAAACTAATTTCTCAAATGTTTAAATGCTTGAGTTTCATGTTTCTGTGTGTGCGTGTATATATGTATATTTTCCACAAACAAACATTGGAAATATAGTACAACTTGGTAATCCATTATTTGATATATAGCAGGCAATATCTTTTGTTACATGTCAGATGGTGCTGCAATATAATGTTCCTTTTATTTTGTCTTTCACCATGCCACCAGAGATGTTTGATTTTTAGTTCACTTTCTTTTATAAATTGTAATACTTCTGGTAATGTCATGTAATGTACTCAACATTAGATATTTGTAAGGAATTATGGGAATTTGTAAATAGGATTTTTGTTTGTTTGTTTTTTGTTCCAAATCTGCCACATTAAACATAAATATTCATCGTTTCCCAATGACACAGTTGTCGTAACTGTTTACTTGCTACCAACTGTTTAATTTCACTTACAGAATGTAAAGGCAAGCAGATAATAACATGAGTTTACAAGGGTGCTGTGCGTGCAGCAGCATGGTAATCCAAAAGAGGAAATGCTGACAAAGGCTTTATCAGTTTCATGCACATAAATAAGGGCTTGTTATGTTCAGAAATCTCACAAGTAATTATTGGTAATAGGAAGAAATTACGCTGTTTGGAAAACTGTATTGCTTCTGGTTGTGAAGCCATGTGATTATTTCTGCTGTTATATTAAGTGCCATAACTTTAATAAAGAAAAATGCAAACACGTACTTCAATCTGGTGTGTCTTGGATTTATAAATTAGCCCAGTTTTAACCAACAATTTCAAGCTTACTTTTAGCTAAATGTATAATCACTCCATTTTGGTTCATTCTAAACAATTGTACAGTTTCCATCAGCATATTAAAAAGAAAATTATGCAGATGAATGCTTTTTTTACTTGTAAAGGCTCATATGCCTCTTTCGCAGTTCATTGAAAAACATGTAATTTTTGATGATTTTGAGAAATAACTAGCAATCAAGTAAAAGGAAAAACTAGGTGTGTTCATGAAATAAAGTAGCTTATTCTTCATAGCTTTTAAACAGGTAGTCTTAATGATCAGGTAATTTTTATGGTAATTATGAGATGAAAAAGTGTTCAATGTATGCAGGATGTTTAAGCGCGTCATTAAAATTACTAGCAACATGAAAAAAATGTTCAAAGTATTTTTCATTCTAAATTAATGTAAAATACCACGATATGGAATGGTAGTAAGAAAGCATCATAGGAGCAATTTGAATACTATTTGAAGACTTTCAGGGAGAAACTTTTAAATAAAGAGTTAAGAGTGAAAATATGTGCTTGCCTCATAAAAACAGTGTTATAAACCCTCTAAAACAGTTGTGCAACATTGTACTGAATTAGCTTTGTTAGTCATATTTCACATATTTACTGAGTGCTGACACTGTGCTAGAGAAAACCAATTCTTGCCTTGAGTGGCTTAAATCTTAAACTTTAGATGTTGAACTGGGGCAAGCAAAAATCCACACATTGCCAGTGATATTGACAGTTGCATCCTGGTATAATGCAGTCAACAAGTTATAACAGTTTTGTATGCATATACTAAGGCATGTTTAGGTATCTGCGGCTCCTAACTGGTGCCTATGGTATTAATATTCAATATGGTACAGTAATTATTAATGTATTATATTAATAAATCATGGGAGTCTTACTCAGAAGTCTGAATTGCCTTTTCGTTTGGGTTTGGTCCCTATCTCATTCCACTAATCCTAAGTAATGCAGCCTCATAAGGCCTAAAAGCAGTCAAAATGCTGCACTAGTTACTGTGCAAGAAGGCAATCCAGCAGAGAAACTGATTGCACAAGGGCATTTTGCATCCTTAGCTGGGGGAAAATGTTGGTTTACTTTCTCATCCTCAGTTCTACCAAAAACTGTGAGAAGTGAAGAACATAAGAACGGCCATACTAGGTCAGACCAAAGGTCCATCTAGCCCAGTATCCTGTCTTCCGACGGTGGCCAATGCCAGGTGCCCCAGAGGGAATGAATAGAACAGGGAATCATCAAGTGATCCATTCCCTATTGGCCATTCCCAGCTTCTGGCAAACAGAGGCTAGGGACACCATCCCTGCTCATCCTGGCTAAGAGCCATTGATGAACCTATCCTCCATGAACTTATCTAGTTCTTTTTTCAATGCTGTCTTGACCTTCACAACATCCTCTGGCAAGGAGTTCCACAGGTTGACTGTGCGTTGTGTGAAGAAATACTTCCTTTTGTTTGTTTTAAAGCTTCTGCCTATTAATTTCATTTGGTGATCCCTAGTTCTTGGGTTATGAGAAGGAGTAAATAACACTTCCTTATTTACTTTCTCCACACCAGTCATGATTTTATAGACCTCTATCATATCCCCCCTTAGTCATCTCTTTTCCAAGCTGAAAAGTCCCAGTCTTATTAATCTCTCCAGATACAGAAGCTGTTCCATACCCCTAATAATTTTTTTTGCCCTTTTCTGAACCTTTTCCAATTCCAATATATCTTCTTTTAGATGGGGCAACCACATCTGCACACAGTATTCATGGATTTATATAGAGGCAGTATGATATTTTCTGTCTTATTATCTATCCCTTTCTTAATGATTCCCAACATTCTGTTAGCTTTTTTGACTGCCACTGCACATTGAGTGGATGTTTTCAAAGAACTATCCATAATGCTGCCAAGATTTCTTTTTTGAGTGGTAACAGTTAATGTAGCTAATCATTTTATATATATATGGTTGGTTTATGTTTTCCAATGTGCATTACTTTGTATTTACCAACACCGAATTTCATCAACACTGCCATTTTGTTGCCCAGTCACCCAGTTTTTTTAGATTCTTTTGTAGCTCTTCACAGTTTCCCTGGGACTTAAATATCTTGCGTAGTTTTGGATCATCTGCAAATTTTGCCACCTCACTGTTTACCCCTTTTTCCAGATAGTTTATGAATATGTTGAATAGGACTGGTCCCAGTACAGACCCCTGGGGGACAACACTGTTTACCTCCCTCCATTCTGAAAACTGACCATTTATTCCTACCCTTTGTTTCCTATCTTTTAACCAGTTAACAATCCATGAAAGGACCGTCTCTCTTATCTTATGACAGCTTAATTTGCTTAAGAGCCTTTGGTGAGGGGCCTTGTCAAAGGCTTTCTGAAAATCTAAGTACACTATATCCACTGGTGTCAAGTATCAGGGGGTAGCCGTGTTAGTCTGTATCTACAAAAACAACAAGGAGTCTGGTGGCACCTTAAAGACTAACAGATATATTTGGGCATAAGCTTTCGTGAGTAAAAACCTCACTTCTTCGGATGCATCCGAAGAAGTGAGGTTTTTACTCACGAAAGCTTATGCCCAAATATATCTGTTAGTCTTTAAGGTGCCACCAGACTCCTTGTTGTTTTTATATCCACTGGATCCCCCTTGTCCCCATGCTTGTTTACCCCCCTCAAAGAATTCTAGTAGATTGGTGAGGCATGATTTCCCTTTACAAAAACCATGTTGACGCTTCCTCAACAAATTATGTTCATCTATGTGTCTGACAATTTTGTGCTTTAATATAGTTTCAACCAGTTTGCCTGGTACTGAAGTCAGGCTTACCAGCCTGTAATTGCTGGGATCACCTCTGGAGCCCTTTTTAAAAATTGGCATCACATTAGCTATTCTCCAGTCATTGGTACAGAAGCTGTTTTAAATGATAGGCTATAGATTACAGTTCATAGTTCTGCAATTTCATATTTGAGTTCCTTCAGAACTCTTGGGTGAATACCATCTGGTCCTGGTGATTTATTACTGTTTAGTTTATCAATTTGTTCCAAAACCTACTCTAATGACACCTTAATCTGGAACAGTTCCTCAGATTTGTCACCTAAAAAGAATGGCACAGGTTTGGGAATCTCCTTCACATTCTCAGCCGTAAAGACCGATGCAAATAATTCATGAAGGGCTGGTCTACACTGGGGGTGGGAGGTTGGGGGGGGGTATTACTTTTTGAGTCTTTGGCTAGCTGTTCTTCAAATTCTTTTTTGGCCTTCCTAATTATATTTTTACACTTGACATAATCTTCCCTGACCAACTTCTGCATATAAACTGTGGAAAAGCCTTTTGTGGTGGCTCTTTGCAGGCATCTGTGGAAGTGAACTGTGGGGATGTCATGCAGAAATAGGCACGATAAATGGGACTCCACACTGCACTCATCCAAATACTATGGAGCACCCAGGAGTGTGCACTATTCAACTCCCTTCCTAGCAGTAAAACAAACCTTCATAAACGTATCCTCCACCCTGGTCCCCCAAAAGTGGTAAGAGCTGTGAGGAGCTTAGGCTAGTGATGATTGTTACAGGATCCATATGAACCGTACATTTAGTGGTAGATTTGAACTTCAGGAACAGGGTTGGTAGAGCCTGAGCATTTTACACAAGTGAAATGTTCACTCATGTGACTTCTCCAGGTTTCCAAATCCTACAGCAACATTAGCACTTATGCTGAGGAGCACCATTGATTTGCCTTTACAAAGGAACATACGTAAAACATGTATGGCTTATTTTTAGTATATTTTTGTGTAACCTGATATCATTAGAAATGTTTCCATGGACTATATAAAATTTTCTATGGAAACGTTTTTGTTTTTTTTTAAGAAGTAACGTCCCTTGCAATAATCTCTGCTGAATCCTGCTTATGGGCTGCATTCAGGTGGTACTCAAGTTTTTTTCATTGTTGGCTTTTTTTAAAGCAAAGTCATAGTATCACTAAGAATCCATTATAACTACACTGACTGAAATCAAAATAGTATACCAAGTTTCAGATGTGGTATTGGTTGGTCTTAGCTTGACAACTGCTAAACCAGCAGTGTATAAGGTGAATAGTATAAAAGGAAAATAAACAGCATAGAGTGTGAACACTAAAGTAGATATTTCAAATTTTGCATTTTCAATACTCTGACAAATTATAAGTAACCAAAATAAATTGTTTTTAAAAAAGACAACAGCTGTTTAATATAGTAATACCGCTTTCAACAAGATGGAGGGGTGGCAAACTAATGGACATACATAACCATGAGCATGGCAATGTGCATTGTCCCCTATCAATGTTAGGTATGTAACATGAGCTTGGCATCAGGTTTGCGCACTACTTTCTCTGAATGTGACATACTCCTCAGTCAGCTCCACCATTCTCTATGAAACAGTTTACCCACCCGTTTGGCTTACCTGTCCTCTGCTGCACTCCCAACAGATGTAGTGCAAAAATCTGTGGCTAGTTAGCACAGCAGTCCTGATACATTTTTTGTTTCTAAAGCATGTGAGCCCAACTGTGTCTTTGCACCTATTATAGCTAAAGGATTTCTTAGAGGTAACATCACCTGATGACAAAACAAATTCTAGATTATATCTTGGAGGGAATTCATTGTTTAGTTAGTCAATATTTTGTATGGGTTAAAAAAAGAAATTTAAGAGACTTTGAGATGGTGTCTCAGTGAACAGACAACTGGAAAATGAACTTGAGCAGTAATTCACTCTGATGTAAGCATGAAAGGAGAAACTTTTCAAAATGTATTCAAATGTATAAAGTTTATTCAATGCAATTTGTCAGTTAATTTTTGCAGTTTCCTTTTGCATAAGGCTGTATAAAAACAGACAAGCATGCTGAAGGGCTGTGAGAAGGGAAGCGAATTTCTAATAAGCATTTTTATACCAGTATATTCCATTTCTCTGTCTTCCACCTTACAACAAAAAATCTTCATAAAGTTCCTAGAGTGGTAAGAATTGCTGTCCATAGTACCCATTCTTTTGGAAAAAATTCTAATCACACAGTCAGGTACAATAGGATTTATCATTCTGTTCGTCATTCTGATGACCTGTAACCACTTCCTGTACCTATACCTTCCAGGTGTCAAAATTCTATAGCACAATGAAAATTAAAATATTAGACACATCAGTAGGTAATGACGGTTCAGTGGTTAGGGCACTAGCATGGGTGTCAGGAGACCTGACTTCATTTCCTTGCTCCACCATAGGCTTCCTGTATGACCTTGGGTATTTCAGCTAGTTTCCCTGTGCCTCAGTTTCCCATCCATAAAATGGGGATAATAGCCCTTTCCTACATTGCAGGGCTGTAGTGAGGAAAACTCATGAAAGCTGGTGAGGCGCTCTAGTAAAAGGGATGGAAGGAGGAGCCTACAAGTATGAGAACTAGCTAGCATAAAATAAATTGAGTTCAGTACTAATTTATCACAGGAGTACTGTTCTGATTGTAGTAGTCATTTTTAATGCAATAAAAAAAAACCCTCCATTTTCATATTTTTGATGCTTTTGCATGGAGGGTTCTGCAGAATCTGTTTCTTGCTGCAGAATTTAGCCCAAGCTTGCTCTAGGGAACTTGGGCCTTTACAGCACTGAGCAGGTACAATCAACAGGAAGCTTTTCTTGTCAGTGTCCAGCTGTAAACACTCCTCCCAGGGCAGCTGGGCTTTGTCAGCGGCAAGCACCTACCTCACAACTGTGTTTTCTTTGATGCTTTATACAAGTAGCATTACTAGTTAATTCTGACTAATTATTCTGAGTTTTTCCACCAGTGCCAAACTAGTGAATTACAGGCAGTGCTATAAGATGGCTGTATCTGGTTTAGCTCTGCCTATTTGGGGTTGGGGCTTAATTCTTAACAATAGGACAGTTGTTTTGATATGCCGCCAATAAGTGAATTTGTATAACCTAGTAAGTTGTTTAACGTAAAGCTGTAACAAAGCATAAAGGTACTACAGTGACAGGTCCTCCAAAATAGGTAATAATGAATAAAAATAGCATTAAAGGTGCAAAGGCCCAGAACCGCAAAGGCATCTAGGCTGGGTCCATGAAGGGACTTAGGTGCCATGACACTCAGCATTCCCATGCCTAACTTTTAGGTGCGCAGAAAGTCCAGGAACATCACTGAAACCACACAGCCAAGTTAGGCACTTAGGCTCCCTATACAAAGCAATGGGAGAGAGAGGCCTAAAAATGTACTCCTCAAAAGCCAAGCAGAGCGCTGCCTAAACTAGCCAGTGGGGGAAGGGTGTGTGTGCTAAGCCCCGGCTCACGCTCAGAGATTGATTAGGGAGCCACAAACAGGCATCTGTCCGCAGGATTTGGATGGATTAGGTGCTCACGGTGTTTCTTGTGGGCCTGAGTCAGGCACCTGCCTCACTCCACACAAAACAGCCAGAGGAGGGTGCCCACCTCAAAACATTTACCCTTGTAGTTTGCGCACTCACCTGGCATGTGGGGTAGTTAGATTCAATTCCTGCCGCCTCTGCCAGAGGGGGGAAAAGGATTTAAACGGGAGTCTTCCACATCTCGAGTATCAGGGGGTAGCCGTGTTAGTCTGTATCTACAAAAACAACAAGGAGTCTGGTGGCACCTTAAAGACTAACAGATTTATTTGGGCATAAGCTTTCGTGAGTAAAAACCTCACTTCTTCGGATGCATAGGTCAAGTAGTGTGTCACCACTGAGTTTAAGATGTGGGGCTTCCTTAGGCTGGGTCTACACTACCCGCCTGAATCGGCGGGTAGAAATCGACCTCTCGGGGATCGATTTATCGCGTCCCGTCAAGACGCAACAATCGATCCCCGAATCAACGCTCTTACTCCACCAGCGGAGGTGGGAGTAAGCGCCGTCGACGGGAAGCCGGAGAGGTCGATTTTACCGCCGTCCTCACAGCGGGGTAAGTCGGCTGCGATACATCGAATTCAGCTACGCTATTCACGTAGCTGAATTTGCGTATCTTAAATCGACTCCCCCCTGTAGTGTAGATGTAGCCTTAGTCTCTCCTATTGAAGCTGTTCCACTGTGACTAATGAACGAGTGATCAGAACAGGGGTTGTGTACCCAGAGTCTCTCACCTCCCATGTGGATGACCTAACCCCTGGGCTACAAAGTCATTCTCTGGCACTTTCTCTTGCTGGCCCAATGACTAGTTAAATATTTATGCTCAGTGGAAGTCAATGGGCCAGAGAGAGTGAGAATGTGTCTGTAATCCAGTGGTTAGGGTGCCCACCTGGAGGTGGGCATTCTCCTCCAATTCCTCTTGCATTATTTATCCACAATAGAACAGGTTCATCAGGAGAGACTGAGGGCATCCCACAGCCCAGTGCTTAGAGAGCTCGCCTGAGATGTGGCATACTCCAGTTTAACGAGACGGGGGGGTGGGACTTGAATCTAGGTCTCCCTTTCCCAGGTGAGTGCCCTAACTGCTGGGCTAACAGTTATAAGGCACTCAGATGTGTGGGGGCCTGACCTGGTAGGCGTGCACCAAGCGCACTTAACAGGTCCATTCCCATTCAAAATCTATCGTCCGCTGTTTCATGAATTGCTCCGGGGTGTAGGCGGGAGATAGGTGTCCAGGTGCTTAGAGGGAGGCGGAAACATAGGCACCTAGGGAATGTTCACTCTGGAAAACTTAAGTGCTGAGGGAGTTTAGATGCCTGCAGTGTTTGGTGGGAGCTGTGTGGCTCCCAGTGGACCCAAAATTTAGGTGCCTAAAACTTAGGGGCTCAGTGCTTGAGTATTTTCATGAATTCCTCCACTAATTCCTGTTGACATCAATGGGCATTAGGCACCTAAATACCTTTGAGGCTCTGTGCCTAAGACCTTATAAGGCCATTAAGTCCCAAATCTTGCTAATCCAGATGGCTGCAAATGGTTCATTATTGACGGCTCTTCACAGAGTAAGGGGTCTGCAATTAGGTGATTCGTGGGCTTCAGGAAGAGGAACTTTTTCTACCTACCAAATAGCATCATGCATTTGAGAAAGCTGGAACCATCTTTAAGATTTTTTTTCTTTTCATAGTCCAGCAGGCATGTAGCCAAGAGCAGCACAAATTTCCCAGTTCCAATTACAATCACACTGTAAAAGCTAAAAAAAAGGTTTTCAAGTGAGTAGCCTGGTCCATGCACTACAAGGAGCTATTGTGGCAGTGGGATATACAAACATATTTCACTTTTGTACAGTTAACAACTCTGATGACAAAGAATGTTATAAATCAGTAATCTTGGAGATTTCGCATTAATTATTGTGATTTCTTTCATGCATCCCAATAATAAGCAAATCTACATACGCTTTGCCAATCTAGAAACAAAGGATTTTATCAGTTTAACACATTTTGCACAGGACTCAGACAAAAAAGCAGAGCCTTTGTGGTTTGTGTTATTGCAAGAACAAAATTGCATAGACTGTTTGCTGGCACTACCTGAATTCACCAAACAATGCTTTTGTCTTATCAAATAGTTCAAGTAATTCCTTAAACTGAATTTTACACACTAATGCAATTTGTACTACTAGCAAATGTTTACATGTAGTAAGTGAAAATCATAGAGCTAGGAAATATTAACTATTACATAATCAACTGACTGACTAACAGTTCAGTGGTGCAAATAAATCCTTTTGATTTTTTTTAACTCACTATATGGCTGACTTCCAAATGTCATTTCCAGAACATTTAGTTTAGCTCAAACACTTCTGTTGAAGGTAAAATTTTAATTGTGCTCTTTTGCTTTTTTTCCCTTACAATCTAGAATTCTGGATGCAAACGTGTTTCCCAGATTACGGCGATTGTTTTTAAAATCTTGGAAACTCTGCTACAAAACAATATAAAATTCAGTGAGAATAGCCAGAGAAAATGTGGCATAGGTAGGTGCTTTATTGACAGACATGACTGTATTCCTGGCAAGTTGAATACCGACCAGCTGCTGACAAGTAAAGCTTTCCATCTGGACAAACACAGATCTCATAGAGTTCCTGAGATCTATCAGATCCACCCCTTGTCCCTTCAGGCAATTTGGGCAGCCGCACAGTTTCAGCATCGAGCAGAAGCTGTATGGGAGAAAGCAGGACAAATGGGTTTGTTAGATGTAGCAATAACGGAGTTTAAGAGGTTAAATTTTCAGAAGCATCTAAATGACTTAGGCACTTTGACCAGATCCTCAAAGATATTTAGGTATCTAAATCCTATTGGCAGTGGGAGTTAGGCACTAAGGCCCAGCTGCACAAAGATACTTAGGCACCTAAATCTGGGGTTAGGGGCCTAAGTCCCAGTTTTAGGCTCCCCTGCAATTCACTGAACCCTGTGTACACCTAACCTCACTCGGTGCCTAAGATCTTGTAATCAGAGTTCCCTCAGCATCTACGTTCCTGTCTCTGGGCATATGTACTGCTGCCTCACTCTGAGCATCCGGGCACCTGTCTGCTGACCAATTCCCAGAGAGCAATTCACAAAACAGGGAAGACAGACATTTGCTCACCTAGCTCACGTGTGTGGCCCAATCTGGTAGGCATGCTCAGAGGCTGTCTACCAGATCAGGTCTCTCAGGTAAATTCACACAAAACAGCTGGCTGGGAGCATGGGGAAAGGAAGAAGGAAAAGGACTCCTAGCAACTTTTAGCCCAGTGGTTAGGTTTCTCACCTGGGATGTGGGAGGGCCTCAATCCAACTCCCCTTTCTACCTGATGAAAAGAAAGGATTTGAACAGGGATCAGCCAATTTTCAGGTTGCTCTCATCACTGGGCTATGGGCTATTCTGATGTGGTGTTTTCTCAAGCTCTCCTGTTTACATTTCACTGTGGATAAGTAGTTAAAGAGTTATTGGGGGAGGGGAACAGAGCGAGAGAGAAAACATAAGTGTGAGAGTGACTCTATTGCCTGGTGGTTAGGGCACTCCCACCCAATGTGGGAGGCCCAGAATCCAGTCCCCCTGCTCCAAATGAGAAGGTTACTCACCCTGTGCAGGAACTTCAAGATGGTGTCCCTATGGGTGCTCTGCTCTAGGTGTGCTTGTGCTCCATGCAGCTCAGATTGGGAAATTTTAGGTAGCAGCATCTGTCTTGCACTCCCTGCAGTCTTGTGCCCTGCACCAAGGCTATATAGAGCTGTGCGGGCAAACCATCCTCAGTTTCTTTTCTACTGCAGAGCCTGTTGTAAAGAACTCCAAAGTAGAGGCGAGGAGGGCGGGTAGTGCAGCAGTAATAGGGACACATCTCGCAGAACCACAGATACTGCACAGGGTGAGAAACCTGTTCTTCTTCGAGTAGTGTCCCTGTGGGTGCTCCACACTAGGTGACTTTTGAGCAGTACCCTCTACAAAAGGATGGGGCTTCAGCGTTGAGTCTAAGACCAAAGACATAACAGTAGAGTCAAATATGGCATCAGAAGCTGAGGCATGAGTAACTGCATAGTTCAGCAAATGTATGAATGGAGGTCCAAGTCACGGCTCTACATATTTCCATGGTGGGAACATTCTTAAGAAAGGCTACTGAAGTAGAGGGGGATCTTGTGGAGTGAGTTAATACTCTAGAGGTAGGTTGAAGCTCCTGAGACTCATAGCAGTAGGTAATTCAGCCAGATACCCATCTAGGGAGTCTTTGCTTGGAAATCAGAGATCCCTTAGTTCTGTCCACAATGGAGAGAAATAGTCTGGAAGATTTCCTAAAGGGCTTAGTCCTGTTTAGTTAAAAGGCTAATGCCCTCCCGACATCAATGTAATGTAATGTCACATCTCCTTTATCCAGGGGTGGCTTAGGGTGGAAAATTGGAAGGTGGATAGGTTGATTCATGTGGAAGTCCGAAGATACCTTTGGTAGGAACTTGGGATGCAGTCGCAGTGTGACCTTATTCTTAAAAGATGTATTGGAGCATAAGCTTTCGTGGGTGAATGCCCACTTTGTCAGATGCAACTGATCACTCTCTGGACTGTCTCCCATCTCCTCTCTCATGATGGCGGTCAACTCCATCACCCCAACCCTTGGGGTTCTTTGACTCAAGGCACAATTCATGGGGTTAGAAACAACCTGTTCTGAGGCTGTGAAGAGAGTGCTGTTACATAGCAGGAAAGAATCTACTTGTGACACATATACCTAAAAGTAGATGAAATTCAAACACTGGTGTAACCTAAAATATTTTTCACCTCCATCCTCCCCATTATCCATTGTAAGGGTTCTTCCACCTAGTCGAAGGATATTTTTTACTACCCAAGGCATGGAGAGTAGTGTGTTTAAACTCTGTTTGCTTGGCAAATAAACAGTTCTGTGCCACCCTTGGAGGCAGCGCACGTGAAGTCTCACATGATTTATTACTATGGTGCCAACCTCCATATGTCCCAATAGCTGAAGATAGTTTCTGGCAGATGTTTTAGGGCTGACTTGTACTGTAGTGACTAAATTGATTAGAGTTATGAACCAGTGTGAAGGGAGGAATGCTTTGGCTGTTACTGCATTGAGGTAAACTTCTATGAACTCCAGAATTTGCACCAGGGTTAAGGTGGACTTTCAGGAGTTAATTGTAGTCCCAGCCTGAGAAATAGGTCTACAGCCCTCTGAGTGGCCACTGAAGCTTCACTGAGGGACTGCTTTTGAGCAAGCAATCATCATAGTATGGGAAAATCAGTGATCCTTGTCTGTGAAGTTTAGCCACTACCAGGGAAAGAACTTTTGGGGTCACTCAGGGTGCAGACAAGAGACTGAACTGGAGCACTGTGTATTGAAAGTGCTCTTGACCCACAGTGAATTGTAGGAACCTTCTCTTATATGGAAGTAAGCGTCTTGAAGGTTGAGGGTCAAGAACCAGTCCCCTGGGTCCAATGATGCAATTATTACTGCAAGAGTTATCATATTGAACCTCTGAATCTTTATAAATCTGTTGAATAATCTTAGATCTAGAATAGGTCTCCAACTGCCATTCTTTTTTGTAACAAGGAAGTACCAGGAATAAAATCCCTTCCCTCTGTGTTGCATGGGAACAGGTTATATAGCACCCAGATTCAGAAGAGAGTTGATTTTCTGCCGCAAAATGTGTTCATCAGAGAGGTCCCTGAGGAGGGATGGGGAAGGGTGGTAGGCTCGGGGGAGGGAGGTACAGTGGATGGAATATCCTGTTGAAATGATCTCCAACACCCACTTGTCCATAGTGCTATGTTCCCAATTCTGCCAGAAATGAGAAAGGTGGTCACCAAAGCAAGGAACACATGGAGATTAAGAGTGGGGATGGCAACTCAGCACCTTAACCAGCCCATCAAAATTGGTGTTTTGAAGTTGTGGGTAGTGAGGTTGATGCCTAAGAAGTAGCTGGTCTCTTCTTCTGGGACTGTTGTCTCTTATGTTAAGGTTTGTAATGTCTCTGGGAGGCAGGAAACTGGGTTGGATGAGATCTCTGTGCCATCTGGGCCTTACTGAACTTTCTTTTTTGTGCAGGGGTGTAAATTCCCAGAGAGTGCAAAGTGGCTCTATAGTCTTTTAAGTTATGAAGAGATTCATCGTTTTTTTCCACAAACAACTTCAATCTGTCAAAAGGAAGGTCCTCAACTGTATTTTGGCCTTCCCTCAGAAAACCTAGGAGCTGAAGCCAGGAGGCTCCTTGTGACTACTGCCATGGAGACAGAAAGAACAGCTGTGTCAGTGGCATCCAGCGAGGCCTGCA
The DNA here is from genome assembly GCF_011386835.1 of Chrysemys picta bellii. Lineage (NCBI taxonomy): Eukaryota > Metazoa > Chordata > Testudines > Emydidae > Chrysemys > Chrysemys picta. Next base: position 312,750,057 of record NC_088791.1, read on the forward strand.
GAGATGTTCTTGCGAGCAGTTGGCCCTGTGCAATGATCACCTGGAATTGCTCCCTCTGGTCTGTTGAAAGATGCTAATTAAAGGCATTCAGCTTTGAATAGTTAGTTTGGATGTATTTTGCCATGATAACTTGATCATTGGCAATCCTAAATTGTAAGATAGCCAATGAGTATGACTTACGGCCAAATAAATCAAGATACTTTAGGTCTCTATCATATGGAGCTGACTGCCATGTTCATTCATAGCATCAACTACGAGCAAGTTGGGGGATGGATGCAAAATAAAAATCCAGATTCCTTTGAGGGAATGTACTATTTTTTGTCCACCCTCTTACAGGTTGCTGGTGTTGTGACTGTGGTATGCCAAATTATTTTTGCAGGGTCTAACAAGGCCTCATTAACATATAGCGTGATTCAAGCAGATAAAGAAGTGTACAGAATGTTAAGTAATTTATTCTAGGACTCCTAACCTTCCTTCCAGTGGAATTTGCAAGGAGTCACCTATCCTTTTAATGAGGTCTTGGAACTGTTTAAAATCATTGGCCAAGGACAGTGGAGGAGGCAAGAAAATTTTATCTGAGAAGAGGAAGAGATATTACTTGTAGGGGTAGAGAGTTGCAGGTTGTAGAGATTTCTTTGTCCAATCTCACTTCCTGCTCCTCAAAAGGTCTCTTGTGGATCAGGAACCCTACAGAGAAAGGCTGGTGGGGATTGTCTGTTCTTCTCCCGGCAAGAAGCATTAGGGGACCTGGAGAATTGTTGGTGGTAAGTCATCCAAGGGTCCCAGTGTGGCCACTGAGGCTGTACATAAGACATGGGAGGAGGCAACCAAGGGTATCCATACCAGCGGGTGGAGTGTGTCTCTCACAAAGATAGTCTGACTTTTTAGAGGTCTCAGGATAGAAGGTTCCTTGATAATGGAAAGGAAAGCCTTGGACAGTAATGTGGGAGACTGATGAAAAATCCCCATCATCTTCTGCCTCCTTGTCACTTCGTAGAGGTGGAGCACACATAGAGATAAGGCCGAGAGGTTCTCAGTACTGAGAATGGGTCAGTGCCAAACTGGGGACATTCAGGTGTTCCTGTTACTGCCAAGTCTGAGGAAATCAAAACTCTTGTGGTACTGTAACAGTGGATGGTACTGATGAAGTAAGTTGGGCAGAGGTAACTGTGGCAGAAGGCACCGATGGTACTGAAAATCTCATGCGCTCTGATGCATGGCCAGTAGGTGTTGGTCTGGTCCTTTGCGAAGCTGAAGTGCTGGGTACCAACGTCCTAGTAGACTCTGTCAGTACCAATTCAGAAGAGCTGGTCTTCTCTCTGCTGTTCCAATCACCTGATGATACCAATCTTCCAGAGCTGGAACCCTTAGGATTCTTAGGCCTGCTGGTGGTCACAGTACCTAAAGAACCTACAGTCTTGTGGGAAACTGGTAGGTACCAAAGCAGTTGTCTGAATTGGAGACTGTCTCTTTGAGGTAGATTCTCTACCCAGAGGACTTAAAGGCCACTTTCTAGGGTCTTTTTAACAGGAGTCCAGAGATTTCCTCTTCAGTGCTGTAGGGCATTGCTGTGCTGAGGAAGCTGAAGTGGTTGACCTGCCCAGAGACCATTGTATGGGGGAGGAGGTCCCCCTGGCTGGGGTCAGAAGCTGGTCAGAGTGAGCTCTCCATTATGAGGAGACGTAGTTTAAGTTCCTAGTTCTTTCTGGCCCTCAATTTTAATTGCAGATTCAAATTACGCTTTGGGGGAACATGTGACTCCCCAAGGCAGCAGGCACACAAGGAGTGTCTGTCTCTGACCAGGATAGCCTCTCGGCACAAAAAGCAGCATTTACGCCCAGGAGAACCAGGCATACCCTCCCAGGGCTGAGGTTCCCCTGAGAGGAGAAACAAAAAAACAAAAAGCAAAAAATAGGTGAAAGGACAACAGTCCTTATCCTAAAAGTATAAGTAAAATCTTTTAGAAGTTTTTTTAAAAAGCTATACAAATTATTACAGCTAACTAACATGAGGAAATTCTAAGAACTAACACTAACTAACTAGTAAGAATGAGATACAAATACAGTCGACGTATGTTCAACTTGGATGCTGCTGAGGCTGCGTCTCAGGCCAAGGCGGTTGAGAAGGCCTGGTACCAGGCATGAGGCTGTAGTGGGCATATGCGTGGGCTGAACAGACACAGCTACCTAAAATCTCTGATCTGAGGTGCATGGGGTGCAAGCACATCTAGAGTGGAGCACCCATAGAGATGCTACTTGAAGAAGAACTCTTTAGTTCTCCACAGTGCAGCAGCTTCAACAGGACAGATTGAAGGAGGGCCCTGGTCAGGCTATCCCATAGCTCTGTGGTTTGGGTTCTCATGTGGAAGTTGCATTGAAATCCCTTCTCCTTCTCATGTGGAGGGGGACTTGAACTGGGAGTCTCCTGCCTCTCATGTGAGTACCCTAACCACTGGAGCTAAAAGTTATGAGGCAGCACCTTCTCTTGGTCAGCACAAAAATGCCTTAGGTGCCTAACTTGAACAGAGGGTTCACAGCTGAGACTCACTATCAGGGCTAGATGTCTAAGTCCAGGCTACAGTGAGGTGTTTATCTCCAGGAGGGGCAGGGCTTAGCACACACCCCTCTTGCCAGCATCTCCCATTGGCTAGTTTAGGCAACTCCCCACTTAGGCCATGTATACACTACCATTTATGTTGGTAAATTTTTTGTCACTCGGGTGTGAAAAAAGCACACACACCCCTGAGCGACATAAATTTCACCAGCATAGGTGGTAGTGTGCACAGAGCTGTGTCCGTGGGAGAGCTCGTTGGGGGTGGTTTAATTATGTTGATGGGAGAGCTCTCTCCTGTCAGCATAGAGCAGCTACACGAGAGATCTTACAGTGGTGCAACTGCATTGGTACAGCTGTGCCGCTGTAAGCTCTCTAGTGGGGGAGGGATAGCTCAGTGGTTTGAGCATTAGCCTGCTAAACCCAGAGTTGTGAATTCAATCCTTGAGGGGGCCATTTAGGGATCGGGGGCAAAAGGCTGTCTGGGGATTGGTCCTGCTTTGAGCAGGGGTTTGGACTCTAGATGACCTCCTGAGGTCCTTCCAATCCTGATATTCTATGATTCTATGTAGACATAGGATTAGGATACTGGCTTTTGTGAGTTACAGTCTAAGATGCCTGTCTCTCCTCATTCATGATAGATGGAGCCTAGGCACCTAATGCAGACTTTGTGGATCACAGTGCTGTTCCTGTGATTTTCTAAATGCCTAAAAGTTAGGTGGAGTGACACTCAACATCACAACACCTAAATACCTTAGTGAATTCAAGCCTAAGTGCTTTGGGAAAATCTCACAAAGGTGCCTATCTGTAGGCACCTAAATACCTTCAAAAATCTGTCGTTTAGATCTCATTGAAAGTCAGTAGGATTTAGGCTATCCAACGCCCCTGCTATCTGCCCCCTTACCACGCTGCCTGGAGCACCAGTGGCTGGCGGCACTACAGCTGCACCGGTGGGCAAGATCCACAAAGGGACTTAGGAATCTACCTGCCACTTTAGGAACCTAAATCCAATACACCTCTACCCCGATATAACGCTGTCCTCGGGAGCCAAAAAATCTTACAATGTTATAGGTGAAACGGCGTTATATCAAACTTGCTTTGATCTGCCGGAGTTCGCAGCCCCGCCTCCCTGAGCACTGCTTCACCGCGTTATATCAGAATTCGTGTTATATCGGGTCGCGTTATATGGGGGTAGAGGTGTATTTAGGAAACACTGAGATCCTCTAAACACCCACTCAGCTGCCTCTGAAGCCTGTTCCCCAGGTGCCTATGTTTTCGCCAGTGGGCATGCGCAAAACTACCTAAGTCCTAACACCACCAAGCTGCTCAGTGCCCTAGCTCTTGCTTAAGTTCCAGCGGGATACTCAAACTAGGCGTTCCCTGGCCTGTCTTGCCTGTGGGGCTCAATCGGGTAGCACACCTACCAGATCAGGCCTGCATAAAATACACTGGGGATACCAAGATCAGGAATTTTTCAGGCTAAGGCATATGTGTGTTCCTGAATACCCAACAGCCAGGTGGTCATATGGAGACTGTTTTCAAATCCTTGCTCTGCCTCATTTGAAGTAGGGACTAGAACAGAGGTGGGCAAACTACGGCCCGCGGGCCACATCCAGCCCATGGGACTGTCCTGCCCGATCCCTTAGCTCCTGGCCCGAGAGGCTACCCCTGGCCTCTCCCCTGCTGTCCCCTCTCCCCCACAGCCTCAGCTTGCTTGCTCCACTGCTGGCGCAATGCTCTGGGCAGCGGGGCTGTGAGCTCCTGGGGCAGCGCAGCTGCAGAGCCTGGCCTGACCCGGTGCTCTGAGCTGTGTGGTGGCGGTGGCGGTGGCGGCGTGGCCTGGTTCCAGCCAGACAGTGCAGCTGTAGTGCCGCCAGCTACCGGAGCTCCAGGCAGCGTGGTAAGGGGGCAGGGAGCAGGGGGGTTGGATAGAGGGCAGGGGAGTTTGGGGTGGTGGTCAAGAATGAGAGGAGAGGTTGGATGGGGCGGCGGAGGTCCGGGGGCGGTCAGGGGCCAGGGAGCGGGGTTGTGTGAATGGGGCAGGGTTCCCAGTGGGGCCATCAGGGAACAGGGGTGGTTGGATGGGGCAGGAGTCCCGGGGAGGGTGGGGTGGAGTAGACATTTAGGAGGTGGAGGCCGGGCCACGACCCCCTCCCCTAACCGGCCCTCCATACAACTTACGAAACCCGATGCAGCCCTCAGGCCAAAAAGTTTGCCTGCCCCTGGACTACACCATAAGTCTCCCATATCATAAATGAGGACCCTAATCACCAGACTGTAGGATATTCTGGACTGTAGAAATTGTTCCACTATGTACAAATACTTTAATACTCATTGGGGCAGAGAGAGAAAGCGCGAGAATGAATGCTAAGGTCTCTCACCTAGGAGACCAGTGGTCCAGTCCCTGCTCCAATGAATATGTATTTTATCAGTGCTTAATTTGTGGCTGGGGCACCTCTAGGCTTGGCAGTTCATCACCCCGGCACCTCTGGGCTTGCTGCATCAGTTTATTAAAGTAAAAAAAATATTGCTTTAGCCCTAGCACCTTATTCCTTGAGCCCGGGCACCTCTTTCATTACAAATTAAGCACTGTCATTTATACATAGAGGATCTGGGTCAACAGGAGAGATTGCAAAAATCCCACCCCTGACAGTCTGGTGGTGAAGGCATTCACCTAAGAGATAGGAGACCTGCATTCAAGCTGGAAAACAGGGAATCACACCTAGGCTTTTCCACTTCCCAGGTGAGTGCCCCTACCAGTGGGCTACTGAGTATAAAGGTGGACACCACCACCCCTTTAGTCTTTCACTAGAAAGGACTGACTTGTCTTAGGCACTTAATTCCTTTAAGATTTTTCTCCTAGAGTCTTTTCTTGCTTCCACTGAAATCAATGGCTAAAGTCAACTGACTTCAATGGGAGCCGGACATCTGTCCTCTTGCATTTCAGTATGTATTAGGTTATCACTCTACCTCTCATGTTCCAGAACTACAGAAACTGAATGGAACAAAGCAGAGCACTCACTTAAAAAATAAATAAATAAAATAAATTAAAAAAAAATAATCACTGTGCTAGGATAGAAGTGACTTCTTAGCATTTTTTAAACTCTTTCAACACCATCTAATTTTACATTATTATTTAATCCTTGCCCTGTAAACAAATGTATTATTATGGCATCATTATCTGGAACTATCAGTGTATTTGCTAAAACCTGAACAATTATAATACAGTCACTTTAAAATGACTTAATGACATTGATGGCAATATTAAATGGCATCAATATAAACCACAATAATAAAAATATCATTGATCATACTCACCACTCCCTCACTGCTATGCAATTTGATATCCATCTGAGAGAGAGCTTCAATATTGCCAGCTTGTGCTTTAATATTAATCCCTTTTGGTGCATCCATGCTCAAAGACCGAGTTGGTGATTCCAATCTGAAAGCAAGTAGAGGAAATCTGGCTGTAGCATATTCTTAAAAAGTTTCTTTATTTTATTAAAAAAAACCACCTTTGAACTTATAAAACATTCTGAGATAGTGATGTGAGGAATTCTATAAAAGATGATAGGTTCCTATTTCTTTATGCAGACTTGAAACAGTGGGTAGTTGTTTCAAAACCAACAGAGTATCCTCTATGACAGTGCAGAAAGAACTCAAGATCATACTATATGGTGCTTTAGGCAAAAACACTGCAATTTACATTTCTAAGGTGTAGTTTTCAGTGAGACCATAATTGTTCTGATACAAATATTCATATTTGAAAATGCATTTTTATAATCTTTATTTTTACTTGATATAAACCAAAACATTCTAAACACAGTTGGTGACATCCTAACCCATTTAAGTTTTGCCATTGACTTAAATGGGGCTAGGATTTCAGGATTTCACTCAGTACATTTATATGCATGCTGTAAGTAGCCTAACATTTGAGAGCTACGACCACTAACCTTGTCTGGAAAATACTTGAAATTAATCTGCTGAAAATACTCAGAAATAGCTAAAAGTAATAAAGTTAAAGTCTAACATACACTGAGCATATTATATAACAGGTTTCAGAGTAGCAGCAACAGTACCTTTGCAAACACAGTTGTGCCACAAGGTGGCAGAAAGGGACCATGTTAGCTGAATGATTGCTTCCTTGTCTCAGCTACGTGGAATTAATGGGGTTCTGTTTGTAAAAGAGATCAGGATTTTTCCCACTTTTGGATATTTGGCATTATTTACAAAATTAAACAAGAAGATCAGAAACAATAATTAGGTTTGGTTTCAAGCAATGATTTCCATTTACTCATTAAAAATCCAAATCAAAACCCATTGCAATAAGATATGTATGTATTTTGCTTCTTTCTGTGATTACCTAGTTAGGACCAGGTCATGTGAGAGCATCAGTACCTTTCAAGATCATACCCTAGTGCACTGTCTTTTACACCCTTGCATTATTAGCTAGTTCTGCTTGATAACAGACCCAATGTTAGGCCCTCAGCCGTAGTTACACTGGATTATACTGAACACAACTCTTCCTGCCTGTGTCCTTTAAAAAATAGTCTGTTTTAAAGAAAATGAATAATATAATGGCTCTGGTAGTTTCTTAACTAATTTATTCCCTTAGGGTTGTAAACAGGAAAAAGAATTGAAATATTGTTCTTATTTGCACTGTTCTTTTTTTTTCCCAAACAAATTATTTCAATAATAAAGGCCTCTCACCTTCCTGATGGGGAGCAAAGTGTCTCTCTTATAGTGGAGGGAATAAGGAAAGATCTCTTTTCCCTACCTGATAGGCTAGAGAGCCTGTGGGGGTGAAGAAAAGGAGAAGGGTTTCTCAGAATGACTGGGAGTTGACTTTTGTTGGAGATGAAACAGGCCCCCACTGGCCTTGGCAATTTGTTCAGTACCCTGCTGGATGAGTGGGGTGAACTGGCTGCCATCAACCTCCCCACAAAAATCTCTGTATGACAGAACCTGATAGTCCATATCTACCTCCTGTGTAGCTTATATTAAAGACAGACACTATAAGGTAGAGGAAGTAGGTCAATCAGCAGTCATTACAACTGCATAGCATAGTGACCTTTTCCATTCTGTACACTCCCTGTGTAAACCAGTGGTCTGCAGCTTTAGAGGGAAGAAGCTCTCTGCCACCAATTATTGGTGAGCCAGAGGAAGATACAGAATGAGACAGCCCTTATCTTTATGTTTATTACCCATCATCACAGTGTGAACACTTTGGTTATTTTATTTAAAATTAATTTCAGTTTTGGGTATAGGGGTAATGAAATGTTATTATAAGAACAAAGGAACATAAGAATGGCTATACTGGGCCAGACCAATAGTCCATCTAGCTCAGGATCCTGTCTTCTGACAGTCACCAGGGCCAGATGCTTCAGAGGGAATAAACAGAACAGGGCAAATAACGAGTGATCCATCCTGTCGTCCAGTCCCAGCTGCTGACAGTCAGAGGTTTAGGGAGCATGGGGTTGCTTCCTGTGTGACACAAGGGCAACAGAACTGTATTTAATATGCCCTGAGTGAGTAGCTACCCTAACCAAAATCTCAGTCTTACAATGCTGGGTACTGGTGCTTAGAAAGAAAAGGGTAAGAAAGGTGTTGCATGCATATGTACACCCACACTACCTACCTCTACCACTATGATGTGCATCTCCACAATGCAGTGATAGAGATGAGTGAAACTAGTAAGGACTTGTCCAACCAGGCACCTTTAGAGCTGAAATGTCTATAGCTTGGTTAGGTGGTGGATTCTGAGGAACCAGACTTGGCATTGTGGTGAGAGATGGTGCCAGCAAGGTTCCCCCTATCTAGCCCTTCTAGAGTTGTATTAACTGTAGCTTGGTTAGGTGGTGGAGCCTCAAAACTAGACCACAAAAGTGTAGAGATGGCAGTGCACTGAAAGACAGACAGCAGCATAACTAAAGAAAGTGGCGAAATAAGAGGTGATAACACAGAGATTGAGGCAAGGTGTCTCTTCACAGAAGCCAGACAGCAACCTCCTCCCACCTCCCCCAACAGTTTGGATATGGACTTAGGTGTACTCTCAGACTCCACTAACCACTGAAACCAAACTGAGAATGGAGGGAAAATGGTGGGTTGGTTCATTGGATGTTCACATTGGCAGATGGAGAAACTGAAGTGGAGGACTACTGCCAAAGATAACACAGGGATGGGTGTTTTACACAGGGATGCTGCCCACTTCTTGTTTACAATGTCACCTGAAAATGAGAACAGGCATTCGCATGGCACTGTTGTAGCCGGCGTCACAAGATATTTACGTGCCAGATGCGCTAAAGATTCATATGTCCCTTCATGCTTCAACCACCATTCCAGAGGACATGCGTCTATGCTCATGATGGGTTCTGCTCGATAACGATCCAAAGCAGTGCAGACCAACACATGTTCATTTTCACCATCTGAGTCAGATGCCACCGGCAAAAGGTTGATTTTCTTTTTTGGTGGCTTGGGTTCTGTAGTTTCTGAATCAGACTATTGCTCTTTTAAGACTTCTGACAGCATGAGCCACACCTCATCCATCTCAGATTTTGGAAGGCACGTCAGATTCTTTGATGCTGGAGTCTGCCAGATCACATTGGCTGGGCCCAATAAAGCCTCATTGACCAGAAGTGCGATTTTAGCTGATATGGAGGTCTGTTAATATGTCCAGCAGCTTATGTTGTAATTCTCGCACTTCCTCCAGTGGGCTTTGAAGAGTGTATGCTGTTCTATGAAACAGTTCTTGAAAATGTTTAAAATCATCAGCAGATGTTGGAGGTGATGGCATGATTGCTTCATCTGGTGAGGATGAGATGTTGGCAGGTGGTGTAACCTCTTTCTCCAGTTCTTAATTGTGGTCCTCTATAAAGTTTCTACCTCAGGTTTGAGAGGCCTGGATATTGATGAGGATGGAGAGTGCTGTGTTGGTCCCTTTGATTAATGGGTGGTTTAGCAAAGTGTTGCCTGTACACAACCCAAGGGTCCCAGTGTGGAGGGATAGGGATATGGCGTGGCTTCCACAGGTGCCTGTACCAAGATCCTGTGTCAGTTCTGGTCTCCTGATACCGAGGGTATGTGTAAGGTTCACATTGTACAGCCCCCCTGGTATGGGGGGGGTACATGGTGCAATTGAGTAAACCTCTTCATCTTCCTCTTCCTCCTTGCTGGAAAAGGGGGGCTGGTTCTAGATGGTGATGGAAATCAGTGCCGTATCAGTTGCATCTCCAGGAGAGAGATATGTACCACTGGAAGCTCGGTGCAGAGGAGCAGTGAGTCTGGGATTTCCGAGATGGTCAGGTCTCTCGGGAACCTGAATTCTTTTAGTACTGGCATCAACATCATAAATGCCATGGGTTGTGCTTGCATCAGTGCTGTGGAAGGTCTGGGCATCGGTGCAGACGTTGCTTGTGCTGGCAGTGACGAGCTCAGTTTGCATTCTCCCAATTAACCAGTAGGTGGTTCCGAAGGCTTCATTGGTGTTGAAGCACTTGATGCCATAGGTTTAGTTGGAGCAGCCGGTGCCAACTGTGCAGCTTTGGGCCTTTCTTCGCTGGTATCATGTGACGGTACCATCTTGCATGGTCCTGTCCTCTTAGGGTCCTGGGACTTATCAGTAGTGCCAGTACTGGAGGTCTCTGGGTGGTCACTGGAGCTAAGTCTCTCTGTGGAAAATGTTGAGGTTACTGACCTTGTAGGGGACTCTTTTTTGTGATGGCTCCTTGATAGGTGAGCTCAGGGTTCATTTCTTGCCATCTTTGTGAGAGACCGTGGCCTTTCTCTTTACAGCTCGCGGCAAGTGCGGGGCGGCAGTTGACAGTGCCGGTGGCAACTGTTGCACAGGACAGGTATTGGGGCCAGGGTCTGAGTCTGGCCACAATGCACTGTTCATCATTAAAATTTTTAGCTTCAGGTTATGGTTCTTTCAGGTCCATGCCTTTAAGTTGAGGCAATCCGTGTACTTCTGTGGTATTTGCCCCTCTCCTAAGCAACAAATGTACCATGATTGGCTGTTGCTTACAGGGATGGTCTCATAGCAGGTGAGGCACCTATTAAACCTGGGGAATCTTGGCATAGCCCCATGTAAGGGGGAACTTCCCTGTAGGGAAGAACATAGAAAAAAATACTATTCTAACCTAAGGAGTAACAAGGAGGAAAGAATTTTTTTTCAGGAGGGAAAAACTAAGAAATGGAAATGAGTATCAAGTATAAACTTTTAACAAAAACACTAACACTACTAAAGGCAGTAAAGACTTTCCTATGAAGGGCTTTGCTAGAGATTCTGTCCCTTGCAAAGGGTGGTTGAGAAGGAACTGAGGGCGGTTGGACCGAACAGTGTTATATAGTTGCTGGTCACAGCGCGAGAAGGGGAGGATTTCCCCATCACCCCAACAGGCACTGCTATCGAAGATCTCTGATCCTACACTCAGGGACACAAGTGCACCTAAAGTAGAGTATCCATAGGGACACTGCTCAAAGAAAAATTATTTTTCCCATACTTGTTGAGGACTGGGGGTGGGGCACCTCAAGCTGGCAATGTTTTGTATATTTTAGGAGCAACAACTAAGTATTTGAATCCGGCCCTTTTTGCTGTCAACACCACCTTGTAGAAAGGGTACACCTGTGACAAACACTTTTGAGACTGTTGCCTAGCTTACAAGTAGTCTTGCACAGAATACAAATGACCACAGCAAAATCAACCAGTGGTCTCTCTAATTCATTATTCTGTCTTTGACCCTGATAAATATCAGATGCTTTAGTGGGAGGCATAAAATCCCCAGAATACACAGAATATCATGTGCAGGGAGTAAAATTTCTTTCTGTCTCCAGCTGGTGATCAACACGCTGAAGAACAAGCATTGATAGCTCTTATAATTGTCATCTTGAATAGTGTAATTGCAGAAGCTATTATTCATAACTATTTGCCTCAAGAATAGCTTATATACTATGCAAGTAATAAACAATGAACTTTTTATCTTCTTTTGAGCTATTAGTAACTCATGGGAGCTCAATTTTGTGCATTGGGTAACAAACTACACTAAGTACCCATTAAGATAGCAGCTTTTTGGATGCTTAGTTACTGTAGTTTGACTTTTTCTTGATTTCATCTAGAAGAGCTGTATATAATCTTTCCTGATACCTTTTAAGAGGAACATGATGTGCATATTTGCTTCTGTTTGTTGAACCAGGGTCATTTTATATGAAAGGCAAATATTGTATTTGGAAATATTCCAGTTATGTTTGCAGTTACATATTCCAATAAAAATCAATTTATGTGAAAGAAGAAAATACACCGCTACCTTGATATAATGCCACCCGATATAACACGAATTCGGATTTAACACGGTAGGGCAGTGCTCTGGGGGGGGGAGGGGCGGGGCTGCGCACTCCGGTGGATCAAAGCAAGTTCAACGCGGTTTCACCTATAATGCGGTAAGATTTTTTGGCTCCAGAGGACAGCATTATATTGAGGTAGAGGTGTAATACCATGGTCCTAGTTTTCAAAAGTTTATGCACCTGCAATTATAAGGTTCAAAGATACCTCAAATCCTAAAGGCTTTGTCAATATTTAAGTTGTATCATAACTATGAATCTCTCTCTATTCTGTGTTCATCAGCATAATATCGCAGTACCTTCAACTACCAAGAGGAAGAACATGTTGTTTGTGTGTTTGCTTATTGTAGGAAAGCTAGGTCTAAGAAGATTATTTTATATATTGAACCGAAGACAGTGTAATCTGTGGACATGTTAATATGCTCTGGGTATGAGTTCCACAGTCTCATTATTATTTTCATTTGCTGCAAAACTTTCACCAAATAATTTTGAATAACAAAAATTGTAAAAATCATATTCTGTGGCCATGGCTACCCAACATGCCAGCCTCTTCAGGGGTCACCTTAAAGAAGAATTTCTGGACAAAAGCTCCATGAAACCAGTGATATATCTGTGATACATCAATGACATTTTTATCCTTTGGACAAACAACCTAAACTTCCTCATAGATTTCCACCACAACTTCAACAACCAGCAACCATCCATCAAACTCTCTCTAGACCACTTGCATACCAGCATCAGCTTCCTGTATACCACAGTCAGCTTCAACCGTGGAACCCTACAGACAACTATATACTAGAAACCCAGGTCACCACACCTACCTCCACAGTTTGAGTAACCACCTCAAACACACCAAGAAATCTGTTATCTACATCCAGGCCCTCAGATACCACAGAATATGCTCCAAGGAGAAAGTCCAGGAAACACACCTTCACACACTTAAAACTGCCTTCACCAAACAAGGATGCTCTAGCAGAGATGTAGATTGCATCATGGAATGGCCCACCCATATACCCAGAGAGAACTTGCTTTGGTACAAAAAAAATAACCCTCCAACTAAACACCCATAGCTGTCACCTTCCACCCCACACTGGAACCCATATGGGGTATCATTAAACAATTACAACCCATATTCAATGGGGGGACCACATGCAGAAAGAAATCTTTTTCCAAACCCCCTCTTCTGACCTTCAAACAACCCCCAACTTAGCCAAACTCATTATCAGAAGCAAGCTTTCCACAGACCAGGACACACCAATTCAAAGTGTCACCAGACTCTGCCAGAACAACAGACATATCTCCACTGCTACAATGATAAAAAAAACCCACAACACATCTTTCAAGATCCATGAGTCCTATACATGTCTATCACACCATGTGGTATACCTCATCCAGTGCCCTAAATTCCCAAACAACAACTATGTGGGTGAAACCAGACAATAACTACACTCTCGGATGAACTCAGACAGAAAAATGATAAAAGATAAAAACAATGGATGAACAATTTTCACAAAATGATAACTCCATATCTGACATCTCAGTCTTTGTCCTCAAAGGAAATGTGGACAATGCCTTCAAAAGACAAGTCTGGGATCTTAAATGCATAACTTTTCTAGAAATTAAAAATCATGTTCTTAATAAAGACACTGGATTTATGGTTTACTACAACAATCTGTAATCCCCTAACCCTGCCCCCTCTTCACCTTTTTGTACTATGACTGCAGAGGTGTTAATGGGTCACTTCACCTTGAATGGTCCCTTAGAATATGTGTTAACTACTACTGCTAAAAAATTTGTTCCACCTTGTATTTAGTTCTAAGGCCTTGGCTACACTGGCAATTCACAGCGCTGCACTCGCTGCGCTCAGGGGTGTGAAAAAACACCCCCCCCGAGCGCAGCGAGTGCAGCGCTGTAAAGCGCCAGTGTAATCAGCGCCTGCAGCGCTGCACGCTCTCTCGCAGTGCTGCAAGCTATTCCCCTCGGAGAGGTGGAGTACTTGCAGCGCTGCGAGAGAGCTCTCGCAGCTCTGGCGGCGCGACTACACTTGCGCTTCACAGCGCTGCCACGGCAGCGCTGTGAATCCATGAGTGTAGCCAAGGCCTAACACTCTGAGTACCTTTCCCAGACGTGAAGAAGAGCTCTGTATAGCCTGAAAGCTTGTCTCTTTCATCAACAGAAGTTGCTCCCAATCCTTTAATCATTCTTTTGGTCCTTTTTATCAACATGATAACCCAACATGCAAAAAAGAAAAAGAAAATATGCTATATGAGACATAATTCATCGTTTTCTTTGGCTGCTTTAAAAGATTCAGAATCTCTCAACTTTCACTTGAAGTAACAATTCCTAATGAAACGAAAGATTCAAGCTCGTTTAACTTTAATCATTTCTGAAAATATCCCAGTTAGAATTCACTATTGTTGATTCTGTTCCAGCTTCTTGGGTCTTCAGGTTGTATTAAGATTTATTGTTTTCCTTTGTACATGATACATTGCTATAGACTATACCTCCATGGACTAATATACTTTTTACTACAAAAAATATTTTCTTAACCCAAAGCTAATCAGTAAGTGAGAAAAGGAGAGATCATGAGCACAACCTCATATTCAAAAGCAGACAGCTCTCTAATAGACATATCACTAGCAACAGGTGTTTCATTCATCTAGCAGCAACTTAACCACCTTGATATTTATATAAAAATCAGGAGTTATTCAAGCTTGAAAAATACTGCAGAATATTGCATGAATATTCAGCTCCAATTTCTGAAGATAATTCTTTTCTGTCGTTCCTATTTATATGAGCTTTCCTTCACCATTTACACGATTTTTTTTTTTACTGCCTGTATCGTCATGGAAATAAAGTTTCAAGGTTGTATATTATTATTGATTATTATTTTGAGTCACCAAAAAGCAAACCTGCTAATTACATCCCAAACAAAGACATGGCCTCTTGCCCTGAAGAGCTAACAAAGTACATGTGAATGACATAAGAGAGAGGTTGATGAACACAAAGAGGACAATGATTCCATGATCTGTTTTGTTTTCCTCTCTGCACTTTGTATATTAGCAGCAGAAATGCGTGTGCACTCAACCAATCAGAACAGTGACACCATATGACTTCTAGCTAATCACAAGTAGACACCACTGTTCTAATAGTGGACATTTGAAGACTGCAGAGTTGCTTGATCAATCCATTGTTTAAAAATATCAAGTAATGTCTATTATTTAAAGTAATGTGAGGAGATCAATCTGCTTGTGATGTCCTTTAACAGAAAGAGACTAAAGTCATGGATAAACTACTTGTTGACATTTTCCAACTCTACAAATTAGTATTGGAAAGTCCTATCCAATCAAGTCCCCCTCCTTTAAAAAGATTTTAAAATGCTACTGTACATTTAGACTGTTTCTACGCTACACAGTTTTGTTGGCAAAAGGCAGATTTGTCAACAAAACAGTAGAAGTGCACACACTACAGTGCTCCTCCTGCCGACAAAATTCTCCTGCTTTGCCAACAAAATAAAACCACCTCGATGACAGGCATAGAGATTTTTGTGGCAAAGTTAGATCAACAAAGCATCAGTGTAGCCCCGGCCCGCCCTATACCGGTAAGTGCCCTCCCTCTCCCCTGCTGGGGTAGCAGCAGCAGCCAGGGGCTCCGGCAGCAGTTTAAAGGGCCCAGGGCTCGGTCGCTGCTACCACCCCGGGCCCTTTAAACCGCTGCCAGAGCCTCGAGCTGCTGCTGCTACCCCAGGGCTCCGGCAGCGGGGCTCTGGCGGCTATTTAAAGGGCCGGGGCTGTAGAGGCAGCGGGAGCCCCAGCCCTTTAAATAGCCCCCGGAGTCCCGCTGCCGCTACCCCAGGGCTCCAGCAGCGGGGCTCTGGCAGCAATTTAAAGGGCCTGGGGCTCCAGCTGCTGCTGGGAGCCCCAGGCCCTTTAAATTGCCACCTGGGGAAGCTGGGCCACCCCAGTATGGCGCACCGGCCCTTGTCAGTATGCCGTACCGGGGTGTACCAGCTTACTTTCACCTCTGCCTGACCCCATCCACCACCATCCTGACAGACCCCCGGAACTCCCATGCCTACCAACCCCACCACCGTTCTCTGTCCCCTGACTGCCCCCCCAGAACCTCCGCCCCCTCCAACCGCTCTTTGCCCCTTATCCAACCCCTCCTCCCAGCCCCGGCCTGGCCCCCTTACCATGCTGCTCAGGGCAGCGTGTATGGATGCCACGTGTCCCGCTGCAGCTCGCAGCCCCAACCCCTTACCATGCCGCTCAAAGCGGCAGGAGCTGCAGAGCTGCCCAGGAATGGTCCAGAGCGCTGGCGCTGGGCTCTGCGAGGGGGGGAAGGCAGGGGAGGGACCAGGGGATCCTCCCCAGCTGTGAGCTCAGGCGAGCCGGACAGGATGGTCCCGTGGGCTGGATGTGGCCCATGGCCCGGAGTTTGCCCAGCCCTTTAACAACCAGTTCTAAACTGGCTTCTAAATTTAACAACCGGTTCATACGAACCGGTGTGAACCGGCTCCAGCTCACCACTGCATGGGATGCTGAAGATGCTGTGACTAGGGGCGGGTAAGGTATAAATCCAGCCCTGTACAGAGGCATGCACCCCTCCCCATTCAAAGTCCCAGGAAGCACTGAAACTGCTCAGCGTGGAGAGCTCACATAGCTACTGCCCAGATGAGCATGCCTGCTCCCGGCAGCAAACGCACTCCTGCCTGGACTACAGGGGAGGGGTGGATCTCCTTGGTCTGTGGGGAGGGGAGCAGGGGTGAAAGTAGAAATAGGGACTTACTGGTACAGGGCTGGGTTGGGGCCGGCTCTGGCCCCCAGAAGGGGCAGAGTCTTGGGCGAAAGGGGCAGGGATGGGGGGTCAAAGCCAGCCCCGGCCTGCCCTGTACTGGTAAGTGCCCTCCCCCTCCCCCACTGGGGTAGCAGTGGCAGCCAAGGGCACCGGCAGCAGTTTAAAGGGCCCAGGGCTCAGCCCCCACTACTGCCCCGGGCCCTTTAAACCGCTGCCAGAGCCTCCGGGTGCCGCTGCTACCCCAGAGCTCTGGCAGCAGGGCTCTGGGGACTATTTAAAGGGCCCGGGGCTCCCTTGCCTCTACGGCCCCGGGCCCTTTAAATAGCCGCCAGAGCCTGCTGGAGCGGTGGTGGGGCTCCAGTGGCTATTTAAAGGGCTGGGGCCATAGAGGCAGCAGGAGCCCCGGGGCCCTTTAAATAGCCCCCGGAGCCCCGCCATTACTCCAGGGCTCCGGGGGCTCTTTAAAATGCCCAGGACTCCCCTGCTTCTACCACCCCGGCCCTTTAAATAACCTCCGGAGCCCCGTTGCCACTATCCCAGGGCTCCAGCAGCGGGGCTCTGCTGGCAATTTATAGGTCCTGGGACTCCAGCAGCTGCCTTTAAATTGCCACCTGGGGAAGCCGGGCCGCCCTGGTACAGTGCACCAGCTCTTGCCGGTACGCCATACCAGCATACCATACATACTGGCTTACTTTTACCTCTGGAGAGGGGGCTATGGGAGAACTCGGAGGGAATCATGGATGATTATCAAAACATAATGCAGAATCCTGCTCTCCCTGGCACTAGGACCACAGCGGTAGGCAGGCAGGCAGGGTGGGCCGCTGCAGAGGCAGTGAAAAGAGACTTGTGCTGTGCTGTGCAGAGTGAGGAAGGGAGGAGGAGGCTGATGTCATGGTTTCCTCCTCCCCTTGCCAGTGTACCTGTCTCTGCTGAGCTGGGGCGGGGAACAGGGGAACACCAGCTATCTGTGCACCAACTTCTTCCTCAGGATTGTTTGCTTCCCTCTGCTGTCTGAACTTAGACAGCGTGCCGACAGACTCTCCCCCAACACACACTCTGTCCCTCTCTCACACACATACACACACACACACACACACACTCCCTGTCACACACTGTCCCTCTCTCTCCTCCCTCCCACTTCTGTGAACTTCTCATGTTAGTGTTCAGCAATATCAGTTTGCCCAGGAAGTTCTAGTCTCACCCCTCCAGACTTCCACTCCCAGGTCTCCCCTCCAACACCCCTGGCTCCTTATATCCAGTCTCTTTGCCTGACCAGTCCCAGTCTCCCTTCCAGGGCTCTTTGTTCAAACTCAGTGTCCCCATGTGGCTCCTTGTGTTAATCTCTTTGTCCAGCCAGTCCTAGTCTCTCTATCCAGCTCCTCATCCAATCCCAGTCACTAACTCCCAGTCTTCCTGTTTTTCTACACATCTCCCAGCCCATCTTCTTGCCCAGAGAATTCCGGTCCTCCCGCCATCTCCCATTCCCAAGCTCCCCACCAGCTCCCAGTTTCGGCTCAGCCAGTCTGTCTCCCACCCCAGCTCCCAGTCCCTGTCTCACCCCTGTTTCTAGTCCCACTCTCAGTTTCCCTCCCACCTCTGCCAGCCTCCAGATGCAGTTTCTCACCTTAAGCGAAGCTCTTTGTCCAAATCTACTCCTTCCTCACCCATCCCAAGGTCCATCTTTTATATCCATTGCATTGTAACCAGGCAGCTTCCTCCTTGATGCTGCCTAGGCTCAGTGTGGGAAGTGAGTATTGAGAGCACAGGACATTCAGACTCCCTGTTCTCAGTTCTGGAGTCTGGCCCCCAGCATGGCCCACACAGCAGCTCAGAATTCTAAGTGTAGAGAAAGTCCTGTTCAACTCTGGGCTGGACCATGATCCATGTGGATGGAATCTGCAACGCTCTAGCAAGTGTGTACTGAGCATGTGCAAACTTTGATTTCTCAAAGAGTTTTAACTTAGCCAAATTTATCAGACATTCATGGGGATGGCAAAAGGCATCCCTTACATAAAGGCCACCTTCCTGTCAGATTTCAAATCCCTTCTGCAGTGGAAGCATTACAGCTTCTTAAATAAAAGGTTTCCAGAATTTAACATGAGCAAAACATATTTTCCCTTAGCCTTGTTTTCAGAAATGGATCAACCATTCTGGCTGAAATTTTCTAAAATCATTCAGCCTAAGGCATAGAAAATTTCAGCAAAGTTAAAAGCAACTGAAAATAGGGTCTTATAATGAGAAGTGTTGGGTAACCTTCAAAATAGCACTGCTACCAGCTCCCACCTAAAATTCATAGGGTACCCATAACACTGGTCTACAATTTTTGAGAAGTCGTCTGCTTCAGAGATAAAATGTGCTATTTATTATGTATTTTGATGTGCTGAATTCAAATATGACAATTAAAACAACTGATTGGTTACTGTTTCTAAGATATTTAAGTTTTTACATTTTATGTCTATGTATATTGTATAGATAGTAGAGTTTTAATCATAAATTGTAAACCTAGGTCTTTTCATGTGTTTATGGTTGCTTTACATGATAATATTTCACCTGTCCTGTTTATGTAACACTTTAAAAATCAGCAAAAGGGTTATATAAATAAAATTTATTATGAAACAAAAGGCAAAAAACTATTATGTACATAGTTTAGTCCTATTCAGTGTCTACTCAGCGCTTCTTGGCTTGTCTCTTGTATTCATTAAATGGAGCATCTCTTGTCACTGTCCAGAAATAGTCTGCAAGCATTGATGGGCTCCATTTGCCCTGATAGCGTTTCTCCATTGTTGCAATGTCCTGGTGAAATCGCTCGCCGTGCTCGTCACTCACTGCTCCGCAGTTCAGTGGAAAAAAATCTAGATGAGAGTGCAAAAAATGTATCTTTAGTGATATGTTGCAACCAAGGCTTTTGTATGCCTTGAGGAGGTTTTCCACCAACAACCTGTAGTTGTCTGGCTTGTTGTTTCCGAGAAAATTTATTGCCACTAACTGGAAGGCTTTCCATGCCGTCTTTTCCTTGCCACGCAGTGCATGGTCAAATGCATCATCTCGAAGAAGTTCACGAATCTGAGGACCAACAAAGACACCTTCCATCTTAGCTTCACTTAACCTTGGAAATTTTCCACGGAGGTACTTGAAAGCTGCTTGTGTTTTGTCAATGGCCTTGACAAAGTTCTTCATCAGACCCAGCTTGATGTGTAAGGGTGGTAACAAAATCTTCCTTGATTCAACAAGTGGTGGATGCTGAACACTTTTCCTCCCAGGCTCCAATGACTGTTGGAGTGGCCAATCTTTCTTGATGTAGTGGGAATCTCTTGCACGACTATCCCATTCGCAGAGAAAACAGCAGTACTTTGTGTATCCAGTCTGCAGACCAAGCAAGAGAGCAACAACCTTCAAATCGCCACAAAGCTGCCACTGATGTTGGTCATAGTTTATGCACCTCAGAAGTTGTTTCATGTTGTCATAGGTTTCCTTACACACTTTAGGCCTTCTCCTGAGTTGTTTATATTGTATGCTGGTCACTGTAAAGGACAAGCTATTTCTGCCCAGTCTTTGTCTAGATGGATCAGACTGTATATAGAAGAGAATTATAAGAATTCTTCTCTCTTTACTCCTGAGAGTCTTATTGCTCAATGTACTAGGGCAGTTATTATGTTTGTACCATGTGCTAGACATAGTCTTCTTATTGAAATATGTAAAGTTGGCACTTGGAGTTCAATACAAACTTTCAGTAAATATTATGTATTAGATTTGGCAACCAGCTCTGACACATAGTTTGGCTGAGTGGTGCTTTAGTCATTATTTAATGAGGACTCTGTGTCCCTCAATCCATCCTTGGAATACTGCTTGCCAAATTATCCCAAGACTGGGAATATGCAGAGGATGCTTGAAGAAGAATTGAAGGTTATTTACTTGTAACCAGAGTTCTTTGAGATAGACTCCACATTTTCACACTTCCTTCCCACTTTCCCCTCTTCTGCAGGTTCCTAATTGAAAAATACCCCTGGAGAACATAAGAACATAAGAATGGCCATACTGGGTCAGACCAAAGGTCCATCAAGCCCAGTATCCTGTCCTCTGACAGTGGCTAATGGCAGGTGCCCCAAAGGGAATGAACAGACAGGTTATCATCAAGTGATCCATGCTCTGTCACCCAAACCCAGCTTCTGGCAAACAGAGGCTAGGGACACCATTCCTGCCCATCCTGGCTAATAGCCATTGATGGACCTATCTTCCATGTATCTATCTAGCTCCCTTTTGAATCCCGTTATAGTATTGGCCTTCACAACACCCTCTGGCAAGGAGTTCCAGAGGTTGACTGTGCGTTGCGTGAAAAAATACTTTCTTGTGTTTGTTTTAAACCTGCTACCTATTAATTTCATTTGGTGGCCACTTGTTCTTGTATTATGAGAAGGATTAAATAACAATTCCTTATTTACTTTCTCTATACCACTCATGATTTTATAGACCTCTATCATATCCCCCCTTAGTCGCCTCTTTTCCAAACTGAAAAGTCCAAGTCTTATTAATCTCTCCTCATATGGAAGCCGTTCTATATCCCTAATAATTTTTGTTGCCCGTTTCCAATTCCAATATATCTTTTTTGAGAAGGGGCGACCACATCTGCATGCAGTATTCAAGGTGTGGGTGTACCATGGATTTATATAGAGGCAATATGATATTTTCTGTCTTATTATCTATGCCTTTCTTGATGATTCCCAACATTCTGTTTGCTTTTTTGACTGCCGCTGCACATTGAGTGGATGATTTCAGAGAACTATCTACAGTGACTCCAAGATCTCTTTCTTGAGTGGTAACAGCTAATTTAGACCCCATCATTGTATATGTATAGTTATGATTATGTTTTCAAATGTGCATTACTTTGCATTTATCAACATTAAATTTCATCTGCCATTTTGTTGCCCAGTCACCCAGTTTTGTGAGATCCTTTTGTAGCTTTTCACAGTCTGCCTGGGACTTAACTATCTTGAGTAGTTTTGTATCATCTGCAAATGTTGCCACCTCACTGTATACCCCTTTTTTTAGATGGTTTATGAATATGTTAAATAGGACTGGGCCCATGGAGTCTTCATTAGTGGTGTAAGGAACTGAGGTGACAACTAGCACCATGTTCCCTTTTATAGTCATGCCCTCAGAACATGTTCAAAGGCTGAGGAGTATGGCAGGAAGTGCACGTGTGCACTCTAGTAGGCATTACTATGAGAAGGATGGTGCATCCCAAGAGTGTGAATGTGCAGAGTCTATCTAGTAGAACTCCGGTTACAAGTAAATAACCTTCATTTCTTGCATTTAATATTTATACATTCCTCTTTACTCATTCATGACAGAGTGCATAACTGGCAGACCTCCCAAACAAGTGGGTCCCACTTCTAACTTATCTGCTTTGTGATTAAGGTGCAGGGAGATGATAAGGAGGGTTCACACCCACGTTGTGGTGGGATAAGGGAATTAAAACATTTAGCTCCCTTCTTACTGAAATAGCATCTGCTTGGAAGGGACAACAGGTGAAGGGAAGAGGCTGCTCAACAAGATACCAGGCTTTGGCTACATATCTGAGCCAGTAAGTGCCACTTGTAAAAAACCCAAGTGGTGAATTTAAATTTTACATTTGACTGAAGGAAAGATTCTGAATGGAGAAGATGAGAGAGAATGGAAGGAGACTATACAAGGAATGCTATATGCCTCCAGCACCAGTGCTGGTATTCCCTAGCCAATCAGGACCAGGGCTAGTACAAGAGATCCTATTGTCTTCTTTTCTGAGAACATCTAGATCCACAAAATAAAAACACCAGGATGAATAGTTTTTTCTGCCCCCTCCTGTGCCTCAGGCAGTAATAACCACACAAGACAACAGACTAACGGTTGCACCTAGTCCCTAGATTGGTGTTGCAGCTTGAAGACACAGTAGCATGGAGACATGTGTCTCCACTCTGAGGAGCTTGCAGGATAGACAGACAACCCAAATGAAACACATAACACACTGGGAAATTCAAGACAAGGGTTCTCTTTCATGGAGTTTTTGTTGTAGTTTATAAGGGGAGGGAGAGATGACAGCATTTTTACTGATACAGATTAGCATTTGCAGTCTTTTAGGAGGAAGTTATTTATGAGAAGGGATTTGAAAGTAGAAATGATTGGTGTTTGGAACATTGGAAATATAGAGAGGATCCCTGACTTAGGGAGCAGAATGGAAGAAGACACAAAGCTACAGAAAGAAAGTAATGCACAACTCACTGGTGGAATCAAAAGAACAATTGTGGGAAATAAAAAATGTTAGCAGAAATGTAAGCAGAGTAGAGTTGGGCACAGTCAAGAATGTGAGGATTGAAAAGAAGCCTGAATTTGATACAGAAGGTAAGAGGAAGGAAATGGAGGATTTTGAAGAAGGAAATAATTTAAAGAGTGGCTGGACTGACAGAGGGAATCAGGACCACTTTCTGAATACAGTCTGAAAGTCCATAATGAATACAGAGCCACTTCTGTTATTGCTCAGAAGGAGACCTTATCTGGATGAAAAGTCCTACTGAACGAGTTCTCATCTCAGGTAGGCATTGTGCATACTGCAACCACAGTGGGTGGCATATTGAAGCCCATTCCTCATGGGAGTTTAGCTCTGAACTACTATCAAACCAGAGAAGCTTGGAGACTGTCTGCTACCCTGATGCAATATGCAAGACTCTGTTGTGTGCTTCCACCTGAGGGCCAGTAAGGATACTCATCAGCCACAGTGACAAGAAATGGCGGTGGGAAGGGATTAAATTATGGAATGAAGTACCAAACTGGTGCCTGGATCTGACAAACTCAGGTACTGATTAAATGAAGTTCTGCCAATACAATAAAGAATCTGTGAGCTAAATGAAGTCCAGCACCAGGTGCTAAGATGTAGTCTCAGCAGGGTGTCAGTAAATTAAAGGGGTTTGATGCTGACAGCTACAGAATCATAGAATCATAGAATATCAGGGTTGGAAGGGACCTCAAGAGGTCATCTAGTCCAACCCCCTGCTCAAAGCAGGACCAATTCCCAACTAAATCATCCCAGCCAGGGCTTTGTCAAGCCGGGCCTTAAAAACCTCCAAGGAAGGAGACTCCACCACCTCCCTAGGTAACGCATTCCAGTGTTTCACCACCCTCCTAGTGAAATAGTTTTTACTAATATCCAACCTGGACCTCCCCCATTGCAATTTGAGACCATTGTTTCTTGTTCTGTCATCTGCCACCACTGAGAACAGCCGAGCTCCATCCTCTTTGGAACCCCCCTTCAGGTAGTTGAAGGCTGCTATCAAATCCCCGCTCATTCTTCTCTTCTGGAGACTAAACAATCCCAGTTCCCTCAGCCTCTCCTCATAAGTCACGTGCTCCAGACCCCTAATCATTTTTGTTGCCCTCTGTTGGACTCTTTCCAATTGTTCCACATCCTTCTTGTAGTGTGGGGCCCAAAACTGGACACAGTATTCCAGATGAGGCCTCACCAATGTCGAATAAAGGGGAATGATCACGTTCCTCGATCTGCTGGCAATGCTCCTACTTATACAGCCCAAAATGCCGTTAACCTTCTTGGCAACAAGAGCACACTGTTGACTCAGATCCAGCTTCTTGTCCACTGTGACCCCTAGGTCCTTTTCTGCAGAACTGCTACCTAGCCATTTGGTCCCTAGTCTGTAGCAGTGCATGGGATTCTTCCGTCCTAAGTGCAGGAATCTGCACTTGTCCTTGTTGAACCTCATCAGGTTTTTTTTGGCCCAATCCTCTAATTTGTCTAGGTCCCGCTGTATCCGGTCCCTACCCTCTAGTGTATCTACCACGCCTCCTAGTTTAGTGTCATCTGCAAACTTGCTGAGAGTGCAGTCCACACCATCCTCCAGATCATTAATAAAGATATTAAACAAAACCGGCCCCAGGACCGACCCTTGGGGCACTTCGCTTGAAACCGGCTGCCAACTAGACATGGAGCCATTGATCACTACCCGTTGAGCCCGACGATCTAGCCAGCTTTCTATCCACCTTACAGTCCATTCATCCAGCCCATACTTCTTTAACTTGGCGGCAAGAATACTGTGGGAGACCGTATCAAAAGCTTTGCTAAAGTCAAGGAATAACACATCCACTGCTTTCCTCTCATCCACAGAGCCAGTTATCTCATCATAGAAGGCAATTAGGTTAGTCAGGCACGACTTCCCCTACAGGAGCCAGTGTGCTTACCCAGGAGGTTCCCAGGGGCCCAGCACCATCAGCTCTGGGCTTTAATGTGCCAACCCAGCAGTGCACTGATTCACCATAGAAATTTGGCACCAATAGTTCCAAGTGCTATTGCACTGATTCAGCAGGACACTGGTGCACTGCAGGGTTCCATGCTTACAAGCCTCTAAAGGCAGTCAGATGCACAGATACAACATAGTGGTAATCCTGTCAGTTTGATGACAGTGGTGCAACTGGCTGGTTCTTTAAGTGTGTGGAGGCTTGACTTCTCATAGCACTCATGGATGCTAGCCTTGGAATCAATTCAACCAAAGGGTTATGGGATAGGGTAGTTTTCTGTGTGACTTGTACTCGAAGCTGGCGATCCAGAAGTGGAAATTCTGCATTGATATTACTTTTAGAGAAGTGTTCAGAGGAGAATTAGATGACTTATTGGACAAAATAGTAATATATAAGAAAGGAAAAACAAACAAGGGTAACCAAAGACCCATGACCTTTATCTATTCTAATGTTGTCTTATATTCTTTGATTAAAGAGTGGAACTGATAAAACTTCAGATTTATAAAAGTTTTAAAGCTCATGGCATAACATCTTTAGAATGTTTCATTGTGGGGATTTTATCAAAATTATTACTTTAAAAAGAAATCTAAATAGTTGTGAGGGGATGGGGGAATTTTTGTTGTTGTTATTTGTATTATTATAGCAGCTAGGAGCCATAGTCATGGCTACCGCACAGCAGAGCCAATAAAGTGTCTTTTCCACTAGTATTTTCATTCCATTGACTTTCTGGTTGTAGTAGAAAAGGATCTGCAGATTGAAGAATGATCAGGGATATGAGATTCCCCTGAGCAGAAAAGGCACCTGCTGTGGCCATCAGTTAAAGGAAGGGCCTGTTGCAGGAAGGGCAGAACTTAAACACAGAGGACATAGTGTCTACCATACTCATGATAAGGCACAAACACCTGAGGAGATTCTCTGGGGTAAAAGGAGGAATGGAAAGCTGCCAATGGGCAGAAAAGCTATTAACTAATTACAAGCTAATAATCTAAATCTATATATAATATTTATAAAAAACTAACTAGTTGCTAATGAGAAGCAGGGATGACATCATAGTTCCAACTCACTACCATGGATAATAAGAGGAAACTGAGGGTCAGTTGGGTTGTGTGGCCTTTTATGGCCTTGACAGTAATGGGAGCAAGGACAGGCAGGGTGTAGGCATGGCCCCAAAGCCCGGTGTGCTTGTTAGAAAGTTCCAAACTCAAACACAGACTGCATACGCACCAAAAGTGATATCGACATAAAAAATTACTTGAAACAATTATTTTGTTAAAGCTAAACAATAATTTTTGAGATCTTATCTCACAATAAAGAACTCCCATCCTGGCCTAATCTACCATGTCACCAACACCTTCTTCAAGTTTTTAGAACAGGCCTCTTTGATGAAGTCTATAAGCCCTAGACCTTGTAGACCTCGCTGGAATCTTAGGCATGAATAAAAGTATGAACCAAGGAAGGTGAACGAAAGTTGGCATGGCCTTGGCAGAATAGTAACACTACAGGCTAACCAAGTAAGCACATTCCTGATTAGAGAATGGTACAGAAACACATCAAGTGCTCAAGTAACTACCTAAACACATACCTAAGAGATGGTACAAGAACTCACTGACCCCTTGTAAAGATAAAGAGGAGATGACAGGATAATGGATGAGGTTGTTTTGTTCGCATTAGCAGGTGCAAAGTACAGGATAATAACAAAAAGCATATAGAATGTAATATGTAATATGTTTGTACCAATGTTTAAAAGGAGAAGTCATAGGAGGGGCATCTTTGTATTGGCCTGTTATGTTGACTGAGCTTTTACCTTGTTATGGGCATACATATGTTAGTATCCATGTGACCTGTTGGACAGGGCTTTGCTGAAAATAAACCTCACTGAGCGCCTTCACCACTGAACTGAGCCTGCTGTGGTCTTTCTTTATGAATAACATTGAGGTCTGCTGAATCAGCAAGCTGCACTGTCTGCTGGGGCCAAGTACACAGGAGCTCCTAAAACCAGCAACACTCTGCAGTACTAACAGACCTCACTATAATGAGTTACACAATGAGTTTGATAATGAATATACTCTTAGCACACTCATTTTTATTCTATCTAATAATCTTGAGAGCTATTCTCAAATTTCTTTCTATTGAAAAAGCTGTTAGAGTCAATGATTATTGTTTCATAGGATAAATACTATTGATTTGTACTCAACTATGGCTATATTTTAGGTGACTTTAAAAATAGTAAAATAAAATAAAAAACCTAAAACAAACCAACAACCCCCCACCAAAAACAAAAATCAAAAAACAAACTCTGAATCCTATCGATGTCAATATGCTTTACTAGGAGAAATTCTTTCCCCTTGTGCTCAGTGTTTCAGATGACCCATTCCACTTTCAGTTGTAGCATTTTATCTCCATTGAAATGTAATTGTTCACATATAGCACTGAGGCTGTTCTCCAGATCATAGCTATTCTTTGACCTTTTCACTGTTATACTTTCAAATCCTCCATATTCATGATTCAGTTCTCTGTTTACTAAAGGTAAATTGCCATGACAAGAAACACTTCTAGTTGAACTGATTATACTATGATTAACTAGTAAGGTATTTGAATAAGTCAATATTATTTGCATAGTCTTATGTTTAGCACCAACGATTTATTTCTCTTTCACATCCTACCCTATTTTAATTTGTGCATTCAATAATGTAAAATTGGACATGCTTAACTTTAAAATTCTGACTCAAAATTTCAAAATATTTTTATTTTAGAAAATATGGTCTACTTATATGTCATTTTGTGCTGACTTCAATTATACTTGAAAATCATTTTTCACAGGTTTTGTGAAACTGTGCACCCACACATATTTCTGAATGGGCTATTTGCCTTGAAGAGCCACAAAATTCTATACTTATATATCAGTCTACACATTTTCTTCTCTTCCTTTTAATCTATGGGCATACTTCCATACTTTTGTCTTTTTGTATATTTCTCGATAAATTGTTGGACTGGACTGATGTATGAACTAGTATGGATAAAATAGCATCACCTATCAGAAGAACAGGTCGGTCTTAACAGTGTACCTTAAAATACATAAGTATGGCAAGAACTATCTTAAGTCTGTGTGCTTAAAAGAAGAATGACATAATAAAGGGTTTTCTGAGTTATGAACCTGCAGCTCGTGCATTCTTTTATTTGAGAGTCCATTTGAGTTCTAAATAAAAGTAACAATAAGGGTTTCAGATAGTTCAGATAGAGCTTATCTGTGGTGCTCAGGGATCAGAGGGAATGGTGCAGCACAGCTAGCTAATCCCCCACTCTACTGATGAATAGGAAAGAGTTGATTCATAGGCAGACAGGTCTGGGGAATGCACATTTTCCAAGTGAGGTTTGTATGGCAGCACATTGAAGACATGATTGAGCTTCAAGGATTATGGTTAACTGAGTTATACTTAATGTAAGTGTAACCCTTCTGCCCATCAGAGTTGGCAGCAACAAGGGCCAGGTTCAGTATCTAGGGGTTCTATTTCAATAACACAATGCAAAACCGGCTTTAGCCCCGACCCAGTGACCTGGGACAATTACATACCACCCCCCTGGGTGACTCTAAGAGGCAATACTTCCCCTCTCGCAAGCACAGAGTCTGAGTGTAGCAAAAGCCTTTTAATAAAGGAGGGAAACAATGCAGCATTATGTTGGGGAAACACCACAAACAGGATTCATGACACAAACCATGAGCAAAAGACCCACCCCCAAGTAAGTTTGGCAGTGTCCTTTTCCCCTTAGGGTCTTAAGTCCAGCAACCCAACAGTCACCCCCCTCACAGTTTCTGCCCTTGGTCAGGGCAGCTCCCAGAGTTCAGAAGTTCATCTGCAGAGTTTACCTCCCAGCCTGGGTGGAAGCAGGAAGAGGTATGGGGAATCTTAATGATCCGCTGCTCAGGTTGATGGCCGATTGCCACGCCTCTCCTTGGGGTTCTGCTGCAGTCTTCCCCGCCAGCTGTGCCTCTCCACCAGCTGTCCTGCTAGCTACTCCTCTCCATCCTGCTCATCATGCCTCTCCACTAGCCATCCTGCTAGCCACTCACCAATATGTCTTCAGGTCCTCCCCCCCAGCTCTTAGTGATTTCAGCTCTTAGTAACTTCAGCTCTTTAGTGATTTCAGCTGTTAGTAGGGGAGCATCAGTGCTGGTGCACTCAGAACCAGTAGTCCAAAGTAGGCCTAATGCTTAGACCTAGATATCAGTGATTTCAGCTCTGCAGCATAAAACAAGACTCCTAATGGAGTCAAAATTAGCTCTGTTATTACACAGTAGCAAGGTCAAGGTGACATTCAGCACCCCCACACATATCTGTCCCCAGCCCCTTTCAGTTCACTGGGCTTTGGAACCCATGTCCCTTGCCTAGTGAGAGCTACTTAGTTGAGGGCGAGTTTCTCCATCATAAAATGCCAAGTACAGTTGTACTGTCCTTGATTCACATAACCAGGATAACAACACTTTATTACTCCTTCCCCAATAACAAAGAGACTGGGTATCCCACAGCAGCCAAAGTGACCATTTGGGCAAGCAGTCCCATCTTGCTAGGCAGGGTGGGTGTGCCCATGCAAACGAGATCAGCCCCTGAAGTCCTTTTCCACAGCTCACCACCTGATGTCAGGGTAGAGCTCATTCTGACTATGCTTATATCAGTAATACAACTAAAATATTCAAAGTCCTGGGGCAAATACATTTACATCTTCTTGATACTAAAACAGCATCGAGTTCTAATGACACCTTAAAAAGGCCGTAAAGCAATTTTAAACAACCTTAATCAGCTAGTCAAAAGGTACCAGTTATGATCATAACAGCTTGGTGATTTGTTTGCTATTTTTCCACCTATCTTAAATACAGAGGTCTTTTCCATCTATTTCTCCACTGTCACTCAATGCAGTAGTGTTGCAAAGGATGAGGAATAAAGATCAGAACCCAGATATGATTAAAATGGAACCTTCAGCTTCTCTTAAGACAGACAGTTGTGGTAAAGAGTGATAAGCAAAGCTATTTCAAAAGAGGTTTCTGTGATGACCTCAATTTTCCAATGTGCTGACTCTCAAGGTAATTAAAAAAGACAGAGGCCCCAGTGAATGTGATTGAATCTGGCATTTCACAGATGCTTCCAGCATAGATTTTTGAATGACTTTAATTATACTATAATGCAACATATTCTGTCATAGAGTTTTACTCTCTATTAAAGGTACTATTTGCACTACTATAGTTAAAAGTTCAGTTAGTATTTCCATTCTGAACCTTTATTTTCAGAAGTTTACAATTCTGTTGTAAATATTCATGCCCAGTTTAAATTTGTCATGCATTTTTTTAGTGAGTAAGCAAATTTTTCTTTACTGAATAGAAGACATTTTAATTTTGACATTATAAGTTATAAAAACTTACTTATAAAACCTCTGAAAGTTAGTTGTTTGTGCATTGTGTGTGTGTGTGTGTGTGTGTGTGTGTGTGTGATAGAGAGAGAGAGAGAAGTGCTAACTAACAGGCATAGGACCATAGAGTCCTAAAAATGTTTCTATATTATGATTACAAATGTATACTTACTTTGTAACCTATAAATCAATCAAGACTAACCAAAACTTCATACAAAGTAATAAAAACAAAAATAAAGACATTTACTCTCAGGCATGAAAGAAAAACTTGACCTATGTTAGCCAATACATATATGTTAGGCGTAATATCCACCACATTAATGGGTATTATGCAAAAAGTTATATTATGCATGAATGGTATGTTCTAGCACAGGTTGGGATATACCTCTACACCCAGCTGGTTTGCAAAGTGGTATCCAAAACAGAGATAAGAAAAGTATAGAACAAAACAACAAGTTAAGGAACTGTTATGAACTGGTGGGTTAGATTTTAGTGTTGAGTAAAGAGTTTTGTAGCTTGTAAAATCATACTATAAATACTAGTAGCTGAAATGTATATCTTTGATGCATACCTTCTATGGAAGGTAAACATGCTGTGTGATAAGATTTGCTTCCTGGAATGAAAGTATGTATGTCTCCTTTTAATATTGTACTGCTTTGTCTTTAGACAATAAATTTGGCTAAATCCAGTTATTTGGTCTCAAACATTGTTAAGAATGAACCGTGAGTGTAGTCAAACAAGTGACTCCACCTTTTAGTCAATACCTACTATATTTGTTAATTCATATTTAAGATGATACAGACTGCAATTCTTAATAAAGAGCCTACTAGACAGAGCTATGCGGGTAGTTTATAGTTGTCAAAAATAGGCATAGCTCAAAGTGACTGCCCCCCACCACATGACAAGTAGATAACTTGAAAACTAAAAAGTTTAATAAATATCTCTAAAATAAGAGAGAAAAAAGATTTAATTCCTCACTGGAAAGAGAGTCTGAGATTGCATCATAGATTCCATGGCAGCAGAACTTCAGGACATGTATCAAGGGGACAGTGCTTTGAGCTATCATCAGCAGGAGAAAAAAACCCAAAAACTTTTGAAGTGATAATTGAGATGACCCATAGAAGGTGTGAGGATACTTAACATGGGGAAATAGATTCAATTAGCTTAATGACCCAACCATTCCCAGTCTCTGTTCAAACCTAAGTTAATTGTACCTAATTTGCAAATTAATTGAAATTCAGCAGTCTCTCTTTGGAGTCTGTTTTTGACGGTTTTTTGTTGCAAAATTGCCACCTTCAAGTCTGTCACTGAGTGGTTAGAGAGGTTGAAGTGTTCTCCCACTGGTTTTTGAATGTTATGATTCCTGATGTCAGATTTGTGTCCATTTATTCTTTTGCGTAGAGACTGTCCGGTTTGGCCAATGTATATGGCAGAGGGGCATTGCTGACACATGATGGCATATATCACGTTGGTAGATGTGCAGGTGAACAAGCCCCTGATGGCGTGGCTGATGTGATTAGGTCCTATGATGGTGTCACTTGAATAGATATGTGGACAGAGTTGGCATCGGGCTTTGTTGCAAGGATAGGTTCCTGGGTTAGTGTTTATGTTGTATGGTGTGCGGTTGCTGGTGAATATTTGTAATAATCAAACAATGATTTTACAAATCACTCTCTCTGGTTAGCCACTATACAGCTCTCTATGTGTTTCCCTCAGAATTCTTATCTATATGTCCATAAAAACATGACTACTTCAGTTTCTGATCCTATCCCCACCCTATTACCCATTTAACTTATACAAGCATATAACTGGATTACAAAACAACGTCATTTTACTGGCTGGGAAAGGGGCTAAGCCTTCATCCTTGGGGAGGAAATACTAAGAAGAGTGCGGTGGGGGACATATTTGTTGTGAATAAATTTGTTGAGTTCTGATAGCAGCAGCCAATCACAGCAGATAGATTTACAGTAATTAAGTACAATGTGAGGGGTGATAAAATACTTCAGCATAATCATATCCTGAAGTTATTATAAAGTGTACAATTACTACATCTTAGGCTAATATACATCTATT
Organism: Chrysemys picta bellii; assembly: GCF_011386835.1. Lineage (NCBI taxonomy): Eukaryota > Metazoa > Chordata > Testudines > Emydidae > Chrysemys > Chrysemys picta. Next base: position 312,782,490 of record NC_088791.1, read on the forward strand.
CCCTTGGTATCTTTTAGCCTTAGATACAGACATTTTCTCAAAACAGGGAGCATCCTCAAGTTATCATTTAAAGATTCAGAGGAAAGTCCAAAACAATATCTCTTGTTAAAAACAGGGCTAGAATTTGTCTGGGAAAATATTGAAACCTCTTCAGAATATCCCGAAGGCCATTAAGAATTCATAATCTGGAAAAACAACAAGGAGTCTGGTGGCACCTTAGTCTTTAAGACTCCTTGTTGTTTTTGTAGATACAGACTAACACAGCTACCCCCTGATAATCTGGAAAAATAACTCAATGGTTAAATTTATAGGAATTTCTCAGATATCTTGATAACATGTTATGTGTACAATATACTTATAATAACACTTTGACAAATGTTCAACTCTCTGGAATACTGAGAACATTATTATTACAGTTAATAATTATGGTGATATTAAAATCTAACAAAAGCGTGGAGCTGTGTAGGTCATATAGTCTCACCTCACTTGTGAGTGTGGATATAAAAGTCTTGGACAAAGTACTGGCAGAATGCCCAGAACTGATTGCACTAAAAGTGATTCACTCTGACCAATAGGATTTACGCTCAGAAGGTCTACTTGTATGGCTCTAAGACATCTATTTAAAGGCCAATATCATATGAAAATTAGTTCTGACCGTAGATGTTAGGTAACTATCTTATTGCTGCCCATAAGGTTGGATAAGCAGACACACTGATAAACTATAAACCCTGATAAACAGCAGGGAGAACATACAGAGTAGACAACTGTTATCCTAAAAACTGAAGCATCTCACACTCCAAAAATGTGAATGCCTAGCTCAGATAAATTATGTTGAGGTTTATAAAGGATTTGTATATCTAAATGTAACAGGTGAAAAATTGTCTAAATATTACTTTAGTATTAGAAAACTAAAAATAATTTATATCATAGGAAGAGAACAATATGCCTTACAATGACAAGCTCTAAACATGAGCTGTATGTTATTTAGGGATATAAAGTATAAAAGAAGTAGAACACCAAAGTACTATAAATTATAAAAGAAAAAAGTATTGGCATCACAATGGAGAGAATGTTTGAATTCTGACTCTAACTTTGGGAGAACTAGGGCATCTGTTTCCTTCTCAAGGTAGAATTTCTCTCTCTCGGCATTTGAAAGGATAGAACTAGAACTACTTAAATGAAGAAGATTTTTGGTCTGTGTTATTGCAGTTTTTATCAGCTTTTATCTAATTTGAAAGGTGGGATTAAAAACAGGTAATGTGAACTGTAACTAGACACTCTATCTACCACTTTTCCTTCTTACTGGGGGGCGGGGAGGGGTAAAAAAAGTGAACCCACACCTCCTTTTCTTTCTCAGTGAGACTTATGAATGCAGCCACTTAATCTGGAAAGGACTCCATTTGTATTGCTTCACATTTCTAAAGCAAACAGGATAATGAAAAGACAGACACCAAGGCAGGAGTAATGGCACTGCCCTGTCTCCATTATTTATCAACAAGAAGATATGGTCTAACAAACTTGTCACTTCTTATCGAATAAATCAGTCTCTTTTGAAATTCAACACTAGGTCTACAAATCCAGGAGACTGTGTAATTGAGAAAGCCATTTGTGTCAACATTGTTTACTTTGATGCACTAAACCCTAATGACATACACAGAGAACAATGAAGGAGGTCTCAATGCATATGCTATAAATTGAAGGGTATGAACATTAAGTGCTTTGAAGTTATAACACCCTTGACACACAGGGCCCCGCATACATTTGAGGCTGATGGTTTTTCTTCAAGTCTCAGTACCTCTAATACTTGCTACACCCTTAACCACTTCATATCACATTAGCCTGTGTGACAGCCTGCAGAATATAATCATTTAACCAGAAGAACCACTAGGAGGATGAAGAGCAGAATATTAATAAATTAGACTCTAAAAAGGCATTATGATATTTGAGATGAGGGAGTAAGTGATATTTTTATAGCTTGGTCCCTACCAAGATAATCTGAACAGGAGGTACAGATTTAAATTTGGAATAACTTGATGCCAAAACAATGAATAACAAAACTTGTAGACTTTGGAACAGTTTCTGATCCCACTAACTCAATATACTGAACATGGACAACTAGTTGGGATTTTAGTCATTCCACTTGAGCACTGACAACTCAAGGTAACATTCTAGAGCTGAACCTGTGCTTTTAATTGGCATGGCCATTACCACTAAACAGGTAATACAAAGGATATGCTCATCTATGAAGGTCAGCTTTTCAGTACACTTCAAGTATCTTGAAGGCTTTTCTTCAAATTTAACTGTCCAGTTTGGAAGTTCAGCCAGTAACATGAAGAAAGACCCATGAACCCTAAAGATTTTCTCTTTTTCCCCCACACCCAAAATAGTGATCAGGGTAAAGAAGGAGCCCCAGGAATGAAACCACAGAAGAGGGAGTCCCTCCTGAAGCAGCAGACTGGAAGTTAGTGAGTGAGAGAGATAGTGTGGGTGGGGGGAGTTCTCTCTTTCTTTCCCTCGTACCCTGATCTTTGACATAGATATTTAAAAATTAAATATAAGACTATCACATGCTGAATGTAGAATGAATTTATCTCCTCACCACAATCCACACATAGGATTTACTTTGGCTAAAATACCCTAAAATTCACAGCAGTGTGTGTGAAGGAACAATATCCCAGGATTAGGGAGATCTGGAACATAATAGGTGCAGAACTCATTCAAAGTAATTTTCTCGCCAGAAGATACTCCTTAATGCTACAGAGCTGGACTTTTTTATGTTTAAGTGGCCAGTCATCCTTTCCTTGGGCTGTTTGGCTTGACTGAGAACCACCACATACATCCTTCAAAGACTGCATTTCTGCAGAGGTTTTCTATTGGCTTGTGCCAGATACCACTGTGGAGGCCATTTTTTCCCTTGTACAATATTTGGCCAAAAAAATCTTGACAACGTAACTATTGGGCGGTGATGAAGTATTTTTTTAACTTAATGCAGATAAACAACTTCTACTATACTGTAATAAAGAAAAGTGTAAATGTTACTTTAAGTGTTCCAAATAAAGTCAAGTATAAGTTTAGATGAGGGAAATTAAAAGCTTTAAAACACACCAGTGCATTACTTTAATGATAATGAATATACACCAATGATCAATCTCAGAAATTCATCTCTAAGTGAATCCTCAAAATAACAGAACATAAATAACATAAATAAGTCACAAAGTAGAACGAAAAGGGAATAATATTACCAGCAATTACTGTGAAGATTGTTGGGATGCCCTACACATTTATGTTTACCTAAAAGAAAATGTGAATATCTGTAGAAAATTATATTTTACATATAAAACATATATATTTTTTATGCAGAAGTTCTTACCTAAGCGGTTTAAAAGCCTCTGCTCTGACAAGTGGTGTCTCTACAGAGTGTTCAAAAAGGGCCCCTTCTGGCCCTGAAAGACAGGAAAATATATCATGGAAAATGTAAGAAAATTGTACACTGATTTGCACACCATTCCAGTATCATAAATTTAATTTCCATACATTAATATCAAGGCAGATATATTAAAAATATGTTTAAAGTTCTGAGTCCAATACCGGAAGAAGAAGAAAAAAGCAAAGTGAAGAGTGCAAATACAAATCCCCCAAAATGAATACAAAATCCTCTTGAAATGTACAAAGAAATTGTTGAGATAGTTACAACAGTGACCCCTTCATATTCAAATAGCTGGGTAGGATTTAAATGTGAGATTTGCATTAAAATTAATAGCAGCTGAATAACTAAAGCCCCACAAGTCTTTTGAAAATGTTTAAGTCTTATTCAATACCACAAAAAAAAAAAAAAGATATTCAGAGTTTGGACTGAAATTTCTTCTCGGGTATTGCAGCATACTGTATGGTAACCAGTAAGTAACATCACCAATTATTTAGACTTTCCTATCTTTAGACTAAATTGGTGAGTAAAGCACAGACTTTCAGCATTAAGAAAAAAGAGAGGGAAACACCAATTTTGACCATAAATTTAACCATTTAAACCTTAGTGACAGACATTTATTATAACTTGTGAATGATAATCATAAGAGTAACATGAGTTCAAGACAGTAATCCCTGAATATTAATCTCATATTTCTGCAATGCTCTAACAAAAACAATCTGGTGGCAGAGACAAAAAAGAAAGGTTACTCACCTTGTGCAGTAACTGGAGTTCTTTGAGATGTGTGCCCCTGTGGGTGCTCCACTTTAGGTGGCAGTGGGTCCTGGTGCCATTGATCGGAGATTTATGGTAGCAGTGTCTGCGCGGGTCGCACGTGTGCAGTAGGCATCTCATGGTGTCATTGGTGCCGTGTGTAGCGCATGCATGACCCAAGCTCTCCAGTTCCTTCTCTACCACAGAATCCTCACTGCGAACTCTGAAGTAGAAGGGAGGAGGACGAGTAGTGGAGCACCCACAGGGGCACACATCTTGAAGAACTCCCGTTATTGCACAAGGTGAGTAAGCTTTCCTTCTTCTTCAAATAGTGTCCCTGCGGTTGCTTCACTTTAGGTGACTGCAGAGCAGTGCTCTTCTGAGGGCTGGAGGGACTTTGGGTTCGTTTGAGTCATTGAAGTACTGTGAGGCCCACTATGGCATCAGCCTGAGTGACTCCATAGTGATTTGCGAATGTGTGGATGGAGGCCCAAATGGTCGCCTTACAGATCTCTAGTACTGGAACATTATTAAGGAATGCTATTGAGGTTGAAATGAACCTAGTAGAATATGCTCTAATGTGCTCCAGCGGTTCTGTATTCCGGATATGGTAGCATGTTTGAATGCATGTGGAAATCCATTTGGATAATCTCTGATTGGATATAGCGTTGCCTTTCAAGCGCTCGGTAGTAGAGATGCTAGCGTCCTTCTAATGTTTAGAGTGTGTAGGTCAGCTTCTGTTGGAGTACCATGAGGCTTAGGGTAGAATGTCGGTAGGTGAATAGATTGGTTCATGTGAAATGCAGAGGTTACTTTCGGTAAGAATTTAGGGTGTGGACGTAGCGTGACCTTGTCCTTGAAGAATGTTGTGCATGAAGTGTAGGGATATTAAAGAAGGTACTAACAGTGATTCCCCCAAGTGACAGTGACCCCCTCATAATTTGTCCCCCACACTTTAAAATCCAACAGTTTCACCAAGTACAAAAATCTCTTGGGTTTTCTGTTAAAACTTGTAAGCTACTGTCTGTGGAAACTATTGATTATATCTATCCTGTGAAAGATACTTTATTACTATGTAAAACTTACAAACAAGTTAATTGACTTTGTTCTTGAAGTAATTGATACAATGTAAATAAACACTATAAGCCGTTAAGTGACTTTCACTTCATTCAGCGGCTCCTAGGACAGACCTCCACCCTCTGTGATTAAAGGGCCGGGAGTCTCAAATGAATTAGCACACACCCCGAAGCTCCTAGGACAGACTCCCACCCTCTGTGATTAAAGGGCCGGGAGTCTCAAATGAATTAGCACACACCCTGAAAGTGGTGGAGACAGTAAATTAAAATATGGTTAAGATATGGAATGTATGCTGATGAATGCTTGATATACATGAATGGTTAGGGAGGTGCCAGCCTAGAAAGGGAGTATCCATCGGCCGAAGAATGTGTCAAGTGGATGACCAGAAAACCCCCGGAGGGTAAACTGGGATCCACCCCATCACCTGGAAGAATGAGAAACACAAACTTTGGACAGTTTGGAGCCACCAGGAATGTGTCCAGGAATGTACCATCTGCTGTATGAGTCAGCAACAGCAGGATCAAACAGCTCCCATAGACTAACATAGGAATTAATTCCTATAAGAATGGACTCTCAAGACTGATGACTTGGAGTCTCTGGTTCTGCTGCCAACCTCCAGGAGCATCAGGTGCATCTGACACAGACTCGGCTCCATCCTCATGACCAAGTTACCTGGCCAGTAACTTGGCATGAGCAACTTCTAGGCTGGTAACTATAACACCTATACAGAACTTGAATGAATGATTGTGTGAATGAATCTATCTCTATATATATATGTGTGTGTATAAGGAATAAGTAGTGATAGGAATAAGTAGTCAAACAACGTTGTTTACTTTTATCTTTTGCTTTACCATTATATTTACAATAAATGTGGCATCTTTGCCTTATCCCTCTTAATAAGATCCTGCTGGTTTTTATTCTATTGGTATAACAGGAGGATCTGCTATGAGCGCCCCATCTTTCTCACCCTTCTGGATGAGGTAATGGCAACCAGGAATGCTACTTTCATCAATGAGTGGAGTAATGAGCAGGTGGCTAATGGTTTGAATGATGGTCTGGTGAGGCATTTCAATACCAGGTTGAGGTCCCATGTTGGTGTAGGTCATCACACGTCTGGGTAAACATTTATTAGACCCCCCGAGAAAGCATTTTGTATTTGGGTGTGCGAACGTCAAAGTTCCATTGAACTGTCCATGGAATGCTGAAATGGCCACAAGATGGACTCTGATCAAGCTCATTGTTAAGCCAGTGCTTTTCAACTCCAATAGGTATTCTAAGATTAATGGTAGTGGTGCTGAATCACTCGTCAAGTGTCTTCCTTGACACCAGGTGGAGAACCTCTTCCGTTTATGAAGGTAGGTATTTCTCATAGTCAGTTTCCTGCTGTTTAATAACACATGTTTAACTTTTTCCGAGCAGGTTATTTCATCATGGTGGAACCATGCAGGAACCACACCTGTAGGTGGAGTATTTCCAGGTTCGGGTGAAGAGTGTGACCATTGTGTTGAGACAGCAGATCCACCCAGCGAGGGAGAGCTCGCGTGGCGCATATCCATGCATAACAAGTAAGGATACCAGGTCTAGCTGGGCCATTCAGGACTATAAGGATAATTTTGTCCCTGTCTGCTCGTATCTTGTAGCATGCGTGTAGCACGCGTGATATCACTGGTATTGGTGGAAACACATACATGAGTTGTGCCTCCCATTTGATGAGGAAAACTTCCCCTAATGACCATAGTCCCAGTCCTGCTCTTAAGCAGAACATCGCACATTTGCGATTTGTCGACAGATCGATGGTGGGAGTACTCCACTGTTTGAAGATTGAACTCAGGTACCTCTCCATTCATCTCCCATTCATGATCCTGAGAGAAATACCTGCTCAGTGTGTCTGCTGTCGCATTCTGACATCCTGGTAGGTAACACGCTGAGATGTTTACATTGTGTTGTATGCACCAATTCCAAAGTCTCATGGTTTCTGTGCATATGATGTGAGTGAATGTGAGCGAACGTGAGCGAACTCCTCTTTGCCTGTTGATGTAGAACATGCAGGCGATATCATCGGTCATAATTCAAATGGATTTGTTCCATATATGAGGTAGGAAATATCTGCGGACTGCTCAGAGCTATAGCAAATTGATGTGCAGTTGAGTCTCTCCTGGAGACCATTTGCCCTGTGTCGTGTGTTGACACATGTGAGCACACCAACCTATCAGTGAGGCATCTGTGTTGATCACTGTTTTCGAGGGTTCCTGTTGGAAAAGAATACCCATACAGACATTTTGTGGCCTTGCCCACCATTGTAATGAGTTTAGAACATTTGGTGGAACTGTGAGCTGGTTGTGTAGGTTGTATTTGCTTGGTATGTATACCGTGCTTAGCCAACCTTGTAGGCATCACATATGTAGTCTTGCATGTCATACCACGAACGTCATGGCCACCATGTGTCCTAGTAATTGTAAGACGATGCAAACCTGAACTTGAGGACTGGCTTGTACCTCTGAGATGAGGTTCGTGAGGTTTGTGAATCTGGTAAGGGGTAATGATGCCTTAGCTTCTATGGCGTTGAGGTGTGCCGTGATAAAATCTAGTTGTTGGACCGGGTTTATGGTTGATTTCTGTTCATTTATTTGTAGACCCAGCTCCCCGAATAGTGTGATAGTGGACTGAACTGCATCCATTGTGTCTTGTAGAGTTGGGCCTTTGATAAGGCAATTGTCAGGTAGGAGAAAATCATTATTCCAAAATCATTATTTGCGTAGATGTGCCACTACCACCGCTAGAGTTTTGGAGAAGACTCTTGGTGCTGTGGATAGGCTGAATGGTAGTACTCTGTATTGGAAGTGTCCTCATCCTACCATGAATCGTAGGAATTTCCTGTGAGCAGGATGAATGGTGATATGGAAATAAGCATCTTGGAGGTCGAGGGCTGAAAACCAGTCACCCCGTTGTAGCACTGGGAGTATTGTACCCAATGCGACCATCTTGAACTTTTGGGATCTGATGAACTTGTTGAGCTTCTGCAGACCCAGGATGGGTCTCCATTCCCTGCTCTTCTTCTGGGTCAGGAAGTAATGGGAGTAGAATCCCTTCACTCTGAATTGTAGGAGTACTTGTTCCACCGCATCTAGTTGTAAAAGATGATCGACTTCTTGTTGTAGTAGGTGCTCGTGAGAAGGGTCCCTGAAGAGGGACAAGGAAGGGGGTAGCGTAGGTGGGCAGAAGGTAAAGGGGATAGTGTATCCTGACTTGATAACTTCTAACAGAATTGGTCTGATGTTATTGTGGCCCAGATGTGGCAAAAGGGCCGGAGTCGATGGAAAAAAGTTGGGGATGGGTCGGGCATGAGTGCTGTTTCATGAGGAGGTCGTTCAAACCCTCAACCAACTTTTCAAAAGTGCGGTTTTGGAGGTGCTGATGTGACAGATTTCTGTTACCAATCTGCCTGAGGCATCAGGTGATCAGGCTGAGGCCACAGGATCATTTGGGGAGGAGATGACGAAACACACTAAGTGTCTAAGTTTTAAAGCTTTATTAATAAAATAATAAAATAGCAGCGGTGAGTGTTGGGCCTGCTCCCACATCACTCAAAGGAAGCAAGAAAGCGTTAGTACACCAGCCCTAACCCACTTTCATACTCACACATGCACGAACCGAGGCTGGCCAAGCCTGGGTGTAACGTAAGAAGAAAAGGGGCAGGGGTAGACAGGAGTTCTTGCCCCGTGCACGGGTCGTCCCGGGTCCGCTGTGATCTCCGCCTTGCTTTGGCTCTCGGGAGGGTTTTAAGTCCTGGGTTCCTTTGGGGGTGTTCTGTTCAGGGACCTCTGCTCCTGATGCTCTTTGTACCAGTCAAAACCGGCTTTTTGTGGTCTCCTCAACTTTCCCAAAACACACCGGCTAGACTTTGTTGTCCTCTTTGTATTCCTCCGTGCTGGCCTTTGCTTGTCTCACTCATTATGGGCTGCCTCTGCAGGTTTGTTCAGCTGCATCTTTCTTTCTCACGGCTGGTTGGTGGATTCTTTCTCGTCTTTCTCGGCAGGCAGCCAAACGTCGGCTGTGAGCTGCGGCCTTGGGCCAGAGTTGGTGCCTTATCTTCTGACTGAGCGAGCTGGAGTGTCGATTTAACCCATTCTCTGCTTTTTTCCTTCTTTCCCCTCTGGCCTCTCACTCCCTGCTAGGAAATCTTCCATTCCACACTTACACCTTTGACCTCCGCCCCTCCCCAAAATGCCTTGCGATGCTTACAACCGCGTTAGCAACATACAATGCTAATCTGCCTCCCCATGGGACCCCCTGAGGGAGGGAGTCCTTGGGCCTGTGACACTGACTGAGAAGTCAGCACCTGAGATTGAGGTGTTCGGCGGCGTTGTGATTGTTGATGCTGGTGTTGGTTATCTATGGTTGCTGTTGTTATTAACTGTTGTTTGAGGAGTCTCTAGGTCTCAGAAATGGTTGGTATCTCCTTCTCTTTGCAGGGGGGAGTGTAAATCCCCAAAGTGCGGCGCGTGGCCTGAGAGTCCTTCATTGAATGAAGCACCTCGTCCATCTTCTAGGAGAAGAGTTGTTCCCAGTCGAAAGGTAAGTGCTCTACTTTTGTCTGGAGTTTTTTTGGTATCCCTGAGGCCTGAAGCCATGAGGCTTGGCGCATTACTATGGCTGTGGCCGTCGTTCTGGCTGCCATGTCTGCTGTGTCCAATGCCGCCTGAAGGGCTGTTTTGGATATGAGCTGGCCGTTGGTGACAATGGCCTGGAATTGTGTCTGTTTTTCCTCTTGGAGCTCAGATGTGAACTGGGCAAGTTTCCCATAGTTGTCGTAGTTGTATTTGGCCAGTAGTGCTGAATAATTGGCCACTCGAAACTGAAGGATGCTGGAGGAATATACTTTGCATCCAAACAAGTCAAGTCTTTTGTGTTCTTTGTCATGGGGTGTAACCTTGAAGTGTGGCTGTTGGTTACAGTGATTTACTGCTTCGACAACTAGGGAGTTGGCAGGCAGGTGCGCAAATAGAAAGTCTGCCCCCTTGGATGGTACGTAATATTTTCTATCTGCTCTTTTGCAGGTGGGTGGAATAGAAGCAGGTGTCTGCCAGACTGTCTCTGCAGGATCCAAGATGGCCTTGTTGATGGGAAGGGCAATCTTGGAGGTAGATGTGGGTTGCAGTATTTGTACCAGCTTATGCTGGTTTGTCTTTACCTCCACTAGCAGGATGTCTTGGCTTTGCGTGACTCTCTTGAACAGCTCTTGAAACTGTTTAAAGTCATCCGCCAAGGTTGGCGGTGGGGGCATAATCGCCTCATCTGAGGAGAAAGATGAATTGTGTACAGGAGATGTGTCATGGTCGGTGCCCGTCTCTGTGTCCTCTCCTGCTTTCTGTGTCTCCAAGGTTTATGGTGTGGGAGACGCTGGGTTAGAGCGCATTTCATGTCTATGCCCTGTGGACGATCTAGAACGCTGACCCCTAGATGAGCTCCATGGTTACCAATGCACTCATTGCACTGGGAAAACCATAGGAGAGTACATCCATGCGGGTCCACACCATGGTTGGTTCATCTGGTGTCTTGGACAAATGTGGATCCACGTTGATTGGTAGGCCTTAGGTGAGGAGTGACATGGAGATAGGGGTACTGCCCCTGCATCTACTCCTCCTCATCACTGGAGAACCACGCCATGTCTTGTGGGCTGTGATCTCCTCTGGAGCCTGTGGGGGAGCCCTCGGCACCGAGTATCGGTGAATGTGGTGCCAATGAGATTTCTAAATCTCTCTGGTGAAGAAGAGACTGTGTTGGTGCCGATTTCTGAGTAGTCGGTGCTGTGGGTGCTTTCCCTTTTGTTGATGGAGTTGGTGCCGACTGGTGTTGTTGTTTAACTGCTGCCATTGGTGTTGACTTGGTGGTGTCTACCAGTGCCGACTGAGTTGTTGGTGCTGGGGGTGGAGGCATGGTGCCTGAGACACTCGGTGCCGAGTCCTGTACAGTGAGTTCGATGCAGTGGAGGAAACATGTTTTTGTTGGTGCCTCGACTCCGTTTCTTTCGCTCTGACTTCGGCGGTGCCAGAGGTGCCTGGAGCATCAAAGGTGCTCACCCGAGAGTAAGATGGCATCGGGGGTAGTGACCTTGCAGGAGACTGCCTCTGTTTTCGTGGACCTCTCTGCAGAGACGTTTGAGCCCTCTTTTATGGTTTTTCAGAGGGTTGGTCTCCTTTTCCGTCTTAAGAAATGCCTAGAGAGGCTGTTTGCTTGTCCACCTCAGGCTGCAGGGACTTCTCCATCAAGATCATTTTAAGCCAGAGATCCCTGTCCTGTTGGGCTTTGGCTTTCAGGTTGCTGCAGTGGGGGCATTTCTGGGGAATATGCCCCTCACCCAGGCAGTGTACTCATAAAGAGTGTCCATCTGAAACGGACATGGCATCATGGCAGGAGCCACATCATTTGAAGCCTGGAGACCCTGACATTTTAACTAGTAACTGTCCCTTAAGGGAAGGGGGGGGGGCTGTCTAATGAACTAACATGACATTTTTTTTCTAACACTGACACTATCTCTAACTGTAACTATCTCTATAACAACTTATCTAAATATTTATCTAAAAGCTATTTCTTAACTGTTTTAGAGAGAAGTGCTAACACTGCCCCTTCGCTCCATCTTCAGCCGAGGATGGTTAAGAAGGAACTGGAGGGCTCGGGTTGTGGGCACGCTACATGCAGCACCAATGGCACCGGGAGACACCTACTGTGCATGAACAACCCGCGTGGACACAGCTACCATAAATCTCTGATCAACGGCACCAGAACGCACCACCACCTAAAGTGGAGCACCCACAGGGACACTACTCAAAGAAGAAATACCTAAAATATTGTCCTTTTATCCTCTCTCTCTCGCACATAAATAATTTATTTTTTGGACAAGTCCAAACAATATATCCCAGTTGCATATGTATATTAACATTTTTACTTTAGTACCAGCTGTTCTTCTTCTAATTATCCTGATAACACCTGAAATCATTAAAGTACTGGTAAGCTCTACAAGGCACAAACAACTCTATAACTGGCCTGTAAATATATGTTAATTACTTTCCATCTAACTGGATCATAGCTAGGATATATTGCAGTTACAGGGACTTATAGTACTATCTATGTGGGTATAAGGGCTATAAACTTAAGTGGTACCATCTTTTACATAAGCACCATAATTGAATTCAATTTACATATCATAGGAACCGTAAATATATCCATTATGTAATCTCCTGGATGCATAATTACTGTTCATGGTAATACTGTAAAATATCTAATAGTGCACAAAACTAACTATTATCTAAATGTAAAACTTCAGTGTAAATTATGATTGTTATTGACCATAATTTAATATCTTTTCTGATTTCATCTCTTTAGATATCACACTGAATATTTTACAGTCCAGTTCCTTGAAAATCAAACACTTATCTGGTGCAAGGTGAAAACTTAAATTCTTAGTAGAAATGTTATATTGCATATACAGTCAAATACATGATTATTACCGAAAAATTATTTTCTTTCAAACATAAATTAAGCCTTTGTACTAGTCTAAATCATGCATCTATGATCCTTCAAAAAGTTTATATTTCACTTTAATATTTATCCATGCAAAAGCCTTTAAAACTATGGAATCAAATAAGTCATCTCTGGAAATATCCGTAGTTTTGACCCATTAGAAATATAGCATTAATGGTTAGGTCGTGCTTATCTATGTGAGAGTTATTAGCTGTTAGCTAAGACTGTAGAGCAGACTCATTAATCTCTCTCTCTCTAAGTGGTCTTGGTGCCACTAAATGGGACAGAAAACCACACCCAGGAGGTGTATGGGTTACAATTACACAGCATCAGTATCTGAGCACCAATTCGCTCCCCAGCCAGAGGCAGAGTCCATAACTCTGTTTCCACAAGCACTTGTTTGAATTTACTCTTCTTCTTTGCACTCTATCTACTTTTTAACCTTGTTTCTCCTTGTCTCTTTATCTCACTTGCAAACTTTGCAATTGTTTCACACTTTCCCTCCTTCCTTTCAGTTCACCAAGCATCCTCAAGCTGTTCCTTCAAATCCCTCAGAACCCATTTCTTTCATTTAGCTGTCCAACGCTAACCACTCTTTTGCAATCTACTCCTCCTTTGTAGTCCTACCTTGTTCTAAGCTACAATAATAATGATAATTAAGTCAAGAATTTACAAATTTCATATGCAATATATTATTTCCAAAATTATGCTCAGAACTTCACAATGTAAAGAAGTAAAAGCAATACAGCAGATACCAACATTAAAGATATTTAATCAGTTCAGAGACTATTAGGGGATGCCTGACCTAACAATATATTGTATATGAGACACTTGCTGACCTTCCAAGGGCTATCCCCTTAACCTATTCTACCTTCACTGTTTGTTGCTCTGACCTATCGTATTTTGCCTATACTTTATAGTGTAAGTTGTAAATGTTGTCTGATTATCAACTAAAACCTCAGCCAACATTAGACAAAACTTTTAAGAGGTACTGCTGACTATCACCTCTCAGCATGGATGTTAGCACTCTTTTCAAACCAAAAAACCCCAAACTGAGTAAAGCTGGAATGAAGATTGTAGTATGTATCATTAATTTAAGAGGAAAATATGTAACTGAGAACTGTGGTTTCACACACACACACACACACCATCTGAAAGCCAGGAAATTGAAATGCAAGGTGACATTTCAGATACAAAAACCAAACTATTAACAGCAAATTATTCACCTCTCCATGCGCCATCTATAACACTTAAACATTATTGCCTTGGAAACTCTATTGTGACATTGCATATTTATATATATTTTATATGTTTTTGATGAGATTACAAGTCTATTTCATAAAGGGAAAAGTGTTGGTGTAATATACTTAGGTGCCTAGAAGGCATTTGCTTGGTATTGCACAGTATTAGGGTTACCATCCGTCCGGGTTTCCCCGGACATGTCCGGCTTTTTCAGCGTTAAATGTCCGTCCAGGGGGGATTTCTAATCAAGTAGAAATGTCCGGGATTTCCCCCTTCCCCTCATGAAGAGTTTGGCTCGGCTGATTGGATGGCGGGGCCTGATTGAAAGCCGCTCACAGCCACTGGGGCCTCTAGCAGCGAGAGTCCCTCCCACTCCCCACTCCCTCCTCCCCCGCAGAGCAGCACAGAACAGTGTTTGAGTCCACGTGGAGCCCGCAGTTCTCCCTCTGCCGGGTGAGTGGGGGAGCAGAGGCTGCAGGGCGAGGAGGATCAGGGCAGGCGGGGGCATAGAGACTGCAGGGGCAGGGGGGTGTAGGGGCAGGGCAGGCGTGGGGTGCAGAGGCTGCAGGGCGAGGAGGAGCAGGGCAGGCAGGGGCATAGAGGCTGCAGGGGCAGGGCAGGCAGGGGGTGCAGAGGCTGCAGGGGCGGGGGGGTGCAGGGGCTGCAGGGTGAGTGGGGAGCAGGGGGCACAGAGGCTGCAGGGGCGGGGGGGGTGCAGGGTCTGCAGGGTGAGTGGGGAGCAGGGGGCACAGAGGCTGCAGGGATGGGGGGTGCAGAGGCTGCAGGGGAAGGAGGAGCAGGGCAGGCAGGGGCATAGAGGCTGCAGGGGCAGGGCAGGCAGGGGGCGCAGAGGCTGCAGGGCGAGGAGGAGCAGGGCAGGCAGGGGCATAGAGGCTGCAGGGGCAGGGGGGTGCAGGGCAGGCGGGGGGGGTGCAGGGACTGCAGGGCGAGTGGGGAGCAGGGGTCAGAGGCTGCAGGGGCGGGGGGGGTGCAGGGACTGCAGGCCAAGTGGAGAGCAGGGAAGCACTTAGCAACCCCTAACCAAGATCAGAGCGGGAGGGAGGAGGGCGAATGCGGGGTGATTCAGAAACTAGTACCGTACAGGTTTCAGAGTAGCAGCCGTGTTAGTCTGCATCCGCAAAAAGAACAGGAGTACTTGTGGCACCTTAGAGACTAACAAATTTATTAGAGCATAAGCTTTCGTGGGCTACTGCCCACTTCTTCGGATGCATATAGAGTGGAACATATATTGAGGAGATATATATGTAAAAAAAAAATTCTCTTACTTAATTGGCCTCTCAGAGTTGGTAAGACAACTCCCACCTGTTCATGCTCTCTGTATGTGTGTATATATATCTCCTCAATATATGTTCCACTCTATATGCATCCGAAGAAGTGGGCAGTAGCCCACGAAAGCTTATGCTCTAATAAATTTGTTAGTCTCTAAGGTGCCACAAGTACTCCTGTTCTTTTTAGTACCATACAGTCAACATGACACACATTAAATAGATTAAAAACTGGTAAGTCTCAAAATGTGATTGTAAACAGGGAATCATCATTGAGTGGGGGTACTTCTAGTGGGGTCCCACAAGGATTGATTCTTGGCCCTATGTTATTTAACATTTTTAGTAAGAACCTGGGAAAAACAAAATCATTAATGTTAAAGTTTGCCAGTGATACAAAGATCAGAAGAGTGGTGTCACATGGGGTCACAGATCTCCAGGTAGTGCTCAGACCATGGCCACCACTCCATGGCTCACTCAAAATACTAATAAACTATTTAGGCAGGTATTTCCCCTTCTGTACATTGTTTCCTAAACTGCAGCTCTGGGATATAGGGGTGCAGCAGGATCAAGAGAGGCCAGGAATCATGCTTCCGATAGCCCTGGATCCCAGCCAGCTTGTAGAGGGACTCCTCCTAGAGATTCCATTGCAACCTCACCCCTCCAGTCATGGCAGCTCAAAAGCATTACTAGCAATACAACCATTGGTTCACTGCCCCAAGGTACGCACTAGTTGCAAGACAGTCAGTTTTCCTAATGAGTGATTAATGAGTTGTGGGTCCGGGGACAGAATAGGCCCACTGCTCCTTCTGCATGTCATAAGAGGTGACTGAAAGGGGGATGCCTGGAGAGGGATGGGCTCCACCAGATTGGAAATGTGCCCAAGAAACACAATATAATGAACAAGTCAATGATATCCATACTGGATTGATCGCAGCCCGGGTTAATAATGACCGTGCCATCTGTCTCCCACCAGGGCAGACACGACAAGTATACTACTGGTATAACCCCAACAAAGAGGATCCGTGGAAGAGATAACATCACCATAGCCACATGGAATGTAAGGACATTGAGACATTGAGACAAATAGGTAGGTTGAAAAAACTCATGTACGAAATGGAACAATACAACTGGCACCTCCTAGGAATCTCTGAGGTCAGATGGAAGAACTTTGGAGAGGTACTAACAGAAGAAGGCCATGAACTCTATTACAGTGGAGAGGACAAACATGTCAACGGCGTAGGATTTCTTGTGCATAAAGATATCAAGAATTCAACATCAGGATGCTGCCCAATGTCCAGCAGGCTTATTTCCATCTGTCTAAAGGCTGTACCGTTTAGTATCACAGTGGTACAAGTCTATGCCCCTATAACAGACTATGATGCTGAACAAATTGACGATTTTTACAATCAGCAAAGACATCATTGATAAGGTACACAAGAAAGATATCCTGATTGTACAAGGAAATTGGAATGCTAAAGTGGGTACTGACACACAGGCAGATTGGTGAGATTATTGTGGCCCTTTCTGTAATGTGGTAACCAATGAGAGAGGATTGAGACTTTTGGAGTTTGCCAGCTATAACAATCTGACTCTTGCAAACACATTAGGAACACATAAAGCATTCAGTATCAAAGGGGTAGCCGTGTTAGTCTGGATCTGTAAAAGCAGCAAAGAATCCTGTGGCACCTTATAGACTAACAGACGTATTGGAGCATGAGCTTTCGTGGGTGAATACATGCATCCGACGAAGTGGGTATTCACCCACGAAAGCTCATGCTCCAATACGTCTGTTAGTCTATAAGGTGCCACAGGACTCTTTGCTGCTTATAAAGCATCCAGACGATCAACATAGCACGCACCTAATGGTCTACATCACAGCCAGATCGACTACAACATGGTGCAAAACCAGTTTCATTCTGGGATTAACAGAGGTAAAACAAGGAGCTTCCCCAGTGCTGATATTGGAAGTGATCACAACCCTGTGATGCTAAATTTTTGGCTGTGGTTAAGAAAAATCATCAGGCCAAAGTTCATCAGAACCAAGTTTGACTTAGAAAGACTCAGAGACTGAAACATTGCAGAGTCATTCCAAGCAATGATTGGCGGAAAATTTGCCGCGCTGCTTGCTCTAGAGGAAGACGTAGAAACAATGACCAACAATTTCAACACTGTAATGAATGAGGCAGCAATGGATATCCTTGAGAAACATCGTAAGAAGATAAAACCATGGGTCACAAATTAAATACTACAAATGTGTGACATCCAGGGCTGGATTAACTTTTTGTGGGCCTGGCGCCAAACATATTTGTGGGCCCCCATTGGGGAAATAGGGCATGTGATGGGGGGTGGTCTGCAGAGCAAGCAGCTGGTTGGGGGCAATGAGGTACAGCGCAGCGGGAGTGGCCCCATTCAGCCCAGCAGAAGGGCACTGTTTACAAACCCACAACTGCTAGATGCACACTGGCCCGCCCAGCCCTGCGCTGCCAGTGTGCCCCTTCCACACTGCCACCATGCCCAGTGCCCTGCCCTTATACCCAGCACCCCTTCACCCAGAGACCTCCTCCACAGATCCCTATGCCCAATGCCCCCAAACCTTCTATGCCCAGCACCCCCTGCCCAGAGACCCCTCCCGCTCACCTCCCACCACAACTGCACAGCACCCTGCACACCATACCCCCTGCCCAGCTCCCCCACACACAGATCCCCTACTGTCCAGCACCCCCTTCACAGTCCCATCATCACAGCTGTACAGCACCCCATATTCCTGAGGGAATTCTGCATCAAATTCTGTGCATAATATTTTAAAATTCTGCAGGGTTTTTTTTACAATAAATTAATGTGGAAATGCCACGATGGCAGTGGGGAGCACAGGCCACTGCCTGGATGGAGCTGTGAGAATACCCTGCAGCCTCCCCTGCCCCCCTGGGACAGGGACTTGGCAGTGAGGCTGAACCTGACCCTGACACAACACAAGGGCCATGCCTGCCACAGAAACACCCTGAGGCCCTGCCCCTTTTACGCCAGGCACACCAGATGTGGGCAGGGAGGCTCAGCCTGGAAGCAGGATCCAAGTGCAGCGTGACTTAGTGTGGGGGGATCCAGATGGGGGTAAGAGGGTTCTGTCGGGTGGGGGGTAAGAGGGTTCTGTGTGGGGCAGTCTGGATGCAGGCAGCTCTGGGGGGATCTGGATGCACAGAGAGGTTCCAGGTGCAAGGGCAATGGGAGTCTGCAGGGGGGACCAAATGAAAGTGGTTGGAGGTCAGCAGGGGGGTGGGTCTGGGTGCAAGGGAGGTTGAGTTCATTTGGGTGGGGGTCTAGGTGTAGGTGGTTGGGGCTCAGTGAGGAGGGTGTCTGGGGGGCTCATCGGGGTGGTACAGATGCAGGGGAGGTGGGGCTTGTCAGGGTGAGGGTTTGATGGGCCTGCTTAACAGGGGTGCCCCAGCTGCTCCCAAAGGGATCTGCATGCTGGGCCCCCGCTTCCCCATCCTCTTCTCTTCCCCATCCCATGCCCCTTCCCCACCACTCCATCTCCTCTCCATCCCACCCCCTTTTTTCCCCACTGCCTCTTTCCCCTGCCCTACCCTACTGTGGGCACTCACTGTTGTACAAAATGAAGGATGGCTCCCAGCACACAGAAGGGAGTTCAACTAGCACTAGGACCCAGAAGGCGTGTCCAGCTGCAAAGTCCAGGGAGCTGAGCAGCACCTTCTTTTTTCAGCCGGGCTGCGCAGCTCTGCGTTCACAGAAATGGCTGGGGGGGAGGGGGCGAGGGACAGGAAGCAGTGGCATGTGACCTTGCACCCCATGTGGTCCCCACCCCTCCCCTCTATTTGGGGGGCAATGCCCCCAAACTATGCCATGAACATTCCCAATCACATCCCCTGTTCCTCCTTCACTTTCTGCAGGGAAGCAAAGAACGCTGTAGGAGGGGGAATTGGGCTGTTTTCATTCTCCCTGGGTCCAGAAGTACCCCACACGGACCCCCACTGTCCAGCGCCATCCCCAGAGACCCACTACCCCCACCCTGCCTGCCCCCCAGCCACACTCAGCGGCCTGCTGGGCGGGGGCTATTTGCCTTGCCTGGACTGAGCCAGCATCACAGCTGGGGCCGGTTGGGGATCAGAGTGGGAGGGGTCTTCCTGAGCAGGCTCCCTCAGAACCCCCTTGCCTGGGGCCCAGAATGACCTGGCCCCTGCACTGGTCCCAGGCGGCTCAGCCCTGGGAGATGGTGGGGAGAGCAAGACCGCCCGGAGCCAGAGCCGTGCTGGGGAGCAGGGCAGGCAGACCCCTGTGGGCCGTGACCCCCAAGAGTCCCCCAGCCCTGCTGGCAGAGAAGCGAATGGGTGGAGGGGACGGGACAGGGCGGGGATACCTGGGCTTGCCAGACAGCCGAGAGGAGCACGGGGGAGGGGCTGGAGAGGAGAGGAGCCAGCCTGCGGTGGCCACTCGGCTGGCAACACAAGTGAAGTGCAGCGCCCGGCCAGCTGACAGACTCTGTTGAGCATGGGCCCGGCGCCATTGTAAACCAGGTACTGGTGACATCAGAAGAGAACTTAAGAGAGACAAGAACAGCACTGAGGGAGCTGATAAATAGAGAGCGATTGCCAAAAAGAACAAGGAATGAAGGTGGCCAAGGAGATATGGATTGAAAAACAATGCTCTAAAATTGACGAGTGTATCAATAATAAAAATAGCAAACGAGCCTTCCGGGTTGTAAAATATCTGATGAAGGAAAGATGGACCAAAGGTAACGCAATTCAAGACAAAAAAGGGAACAGTCTTACAGAAGAAAGGGACATCATCAATAGGTGGACAAACTACTGCTCTGATCTATACAACCACCAGACAAATGGAGATCCTAGTGTCTTAGACAGCCCAGATTCAACAGAGGAGGATGACTTTCCAATACTATGTGAAGAAGTGGAGACAGCTGTGAAATCGCTCAAGAATAGAAAGGCTACAGGTATTGACAACATCCCAGCAGAATTGATGAAATTCGAAGGAGAAATAGTAATAGATGTACTCACCAAGATCTGCGACAAGATCTGGCAGACCGATGAGTGGCCCTCCATGTGGACACAGTCACTAATCATCATTCTGCCAAAGAAAGGCAACCTGCAATTGTGTCAAAATTACCAGACCATAAGCTTAATTAGCCACCCCAGCAAAGTGATGTTGAAAGTTATATTGAACAGATTGAAGCCACAAGCAGACAATATCATCGCTGAAGAACAGGCTAGCTTTCGTGCTGGAAGAAGTACCACAGAACAGATTTTCAACTTTCGTGTTCTATGTGAGAAGTACCTACAACACCAGCAGGACATCTATCATGTCTTTGTTGATTTCAAGAAGGCGTTTGACAGAGTATGGCACGAAGCTCTCTGGGCAACCATGAAGAAGTACAATGTTGGTCGTAAGCAGTTCTCGTCAACAGGGCCGGCTCTGGCTTTCTGGCCGCCCCAAGCAAAAAAAAAAAAAAAAAAAAAACATATTTGTGGGCCCCCATTGGGGAAATAGGCCCCCATTGGGGAAAATGATGGTAGGGGGCAATGAGGTGCAGTGGAGGGAGAGGGAGGGAGCGGGGGGAGAGAGAGAAGGGGGGCAGCCAGGGCTTCAGCGGGGCGCTGCCATGTGGCCCCTCCCGCTGTGCCCCCTGCTGGGAGGGCTCCACGCTGCTCCGGTCGGCTGGGAGGAATGGACGCGGGCTGCCCTGCTGGGCTTGCTGCAGGGCGCTCCCATCCTCTACGCCGATGCCCCCTACAGGGCAGCCGGAGCGGAACAACAACAACAACAACAACAAAAGCAGCCATGCCGCCCTAGGATTGGGCGGAATGCCACCTCCTACAAGCTGCCGCCCCAAGCACCAGCTTGCTCGGCTGGTGCCTGGAGCTGGCCCTGCTCATCAATGGCACAATAGGAGAACGGTTTCACACCACTGTTGGGAGTCCGGCAAGACTGCCTTCTTTCTCCCACAGTGTTCAACATCTACTTGGAGCACATGACTGATGCCCTAGAAGATCACATATGCACAGTCAGCATTGGGGGGGCGAACAATCTCAAATCTTCTGTTCGCTGATGACATTGATGGTCTGGCAGGCAGCGAAGAAGAACTGAATGAAACGATTGGATGAAACCTCTGCAAAATATAGTATGGAAATCAGTGCAGAGAAAACCAAGCTGATGACAAACAAACGTGATGGGATCAGCTCACATATCACTGTCAGTGGACAAGAGCTGGAGACAGTGAAATAGTTCAAGTATTTGGGAGCAATCATCACTGATGAAGGATCCAAGGCAGAAATTCGGGCAAGAACTGCGCAAACAACACCAGCAGTGGCAAGTTTAAAGCCAATTTGGAGGAATAAGAACATCTCCCTGGAATCCAAACTGAAACTGCTGCATGCATTGGTCATCTCAATTTTTCTGTATGCATGCGAGACATTGACCCTCACGACAGAACTTGAATGGAAAATACAGGTAGTAGAGATGAGATGCTTCCGTAAAATCCTGGGCATCTCCTACTTCGACCACGTCACTAATGAAGAGGTCCGCAACATCATCACCCAATGCGCTGGGTCTTATGAAGACCTCCTCATGATCATGAAGAAGCGCAAGCTGAAGTGGTACGGCCATGTAACAAGATCATCTGGCCTATCCAAGATCATCCTCTAAGGGACAGTACTGGGGAAGAGAAGAAGAGGTAGACAGAAGAAGAGTTGGATTGAGAACATAAAAGAGTGGACAGGAAAGGACTTTACGGAGACTCAAGCACTGACACACAATCTTCAGGGGTGGAGACAATTGGTTAATTGCTCATCACTGATGGTGCTCCAACGACCAATGCGGTTATGGGAGTGATGATGATGATGATGATGAATAAGGTATATAAGAGATGAAAAAAGAAGAGAAGTTGGGTCACTATATTGCACATAAAGATACAGTATTGCAAAATATTCTTGACATGTTTTTAAGCCTGAAACTATCTCATGTGTCCACAGCTTACTCAACATTCTATACAAAACTGATAACATTGTCTTTAATGAACAAGTAATACTTTAAAAAAGAGATTATTTTTAAAATTGTTATAGTGGGCTTGATTCTCCTCTCACTTATACAGCTTTTATACTGGAACAATTTCATTGACTTTAATGGATTTATTCCTGATTTGCAGTGATGTGAAAGGGAATCAAGCCTTATATTCTATATAATACCTATGAAACTGCACAGTTATCTTTGCCAACTAGAAGATTAAAAAGGAGTATAATACATATTTTAACATCATTATTTCAATGAATGTATGACTTATTCTGACTTCGTGCACAGATAGATCTTTTCAAAATCAATTAACTATTGTCCAGTCTTTCATATCTTTGCTACACATGCTAAACTTGCTTTTTTGTTAAAATTTGGTGCCCCTTGGGCATATAATAATCATTTGAGGTGGTTTTCTGGTTAAATAAAGTTGTAATTTCAATTACCGGTAAGTTAAAAAGCAAAAAATCTTAAGATATAACCCTGAGCAATAAACATAATTTCTGAACACATATTTTAACTTAAATTTGTCTTAGAAGTGCTAATTGTACACTAACTACTACTGTTATATTTTTATACAGTGGAATAACTTGCCTTGATCTATTAAAATTAAGACCTCAAGATTTTAGAGTACTAATAATGAAAGCAAGTTAAATATGACAGTTGTAATTAGGTTCTAAAATACGGAAACTGAAATTGAATGTAAGTTACGTGGCAATGTCAGTATTTTCTTTGATCAATTATTTCAATTTAAATCCAGAGTAACTGAACTTTAATATGTAAAATTTAAAGCAAGTTAAACCTGGAAAATGTTGTTAGTGGCTACAGATAATGTAAGTACTAGTTTACAATGGAGCACAGTAAAATGTCTTTATGTATGCTATCAAATAAAAGCATAGTAACTACTGTTCTGTATTAATGTTAATGATGTGCAGAACTATTCAAACATGATCTGATAATGTCCAAGGCAAATTTGTCTTTTAGTAAGTGACATTTTAAATGCACTATACTTAATAAAGTGCTATGGTGTAAATATCAAAGGCAAGGTGAAATAAGAGCATTTTGTCACTTTGAAAGAAGGTATAAAAAAATCACTATTTTACAGCAGAACTTGGCAAAAGTTCCATTTAGAATTCTCAATCCAAATGGTTACACAAATAAGACCATGCAGGATTCCTTCAGTCTTAGTTTACCAATTACCATGTGTTCTTAAAATAAGAAATAGATGAGAAAAACAGCTTAGGCACAATGTCTATTACCTACAGGAGCTAGTTTAGGGTGAAGTTTATGCAACCCTATTATAATGCTAATGACATTCCTAACCCATCAATTCAATTTATTGATAAAGGTTAGAACATTTTCAAATTTTCCCTTTCCTAATGAGGTAAAGATAGAACCTGCATTTACATGCACATGATTTAATGTAAATGTTATTTTAGCTGAACTGGGTGTGGTTTTGCTTGAGTTATATGTGGAAACACATTTTTCAGGCATATCTTAAATATCTATTACAAACCTGTGATTCGAAGTTTATCTGTACCAACGACAACTTCATTTTCATCCACTGTAAAAAGTGGCTTGCCATCTACGGAGTTGATCTGAAATTGCTGACCATGGACTTCTACCATTTTAGGACCTGAAAAGCATATTTGACAAGATAAATAACACTGGTCTACAATTTTTGAGAAGCTGTCTGCTTCAGAGATAAAATGTGCTATTTATTATGTATTTTGATGTGCTGAATTCAAATATGACAATTAAAACAACTGATTGGTTACTGTTTCTAAGATATTTAAGTTTTTATATTTTATGTCTATGTATATTGTGTAGATAGTAGAGTTTTAATCATAAATTGTAAACCTAGGTCTTTTCATGTGTTTATGGTTGCTTTACATGATAATATTTCACCTGTCCTTTTTATGTAACACTTTAAAAATCAGCAAAAGGGTTATATAAATAAAATTTATTATGAAACAAAAGGCAAAAAACTATTATGTACATAGTTTAGTCTTATTCAGTGTCTACTCGGCGCTTCTTGGCTTGTCTCTTGTATTCATTAAATGGAGCATCTCTTGTCACTGTCCACAGCACCTGCCAGGAGATTCCACTGCTGTAGTCTGGAGCCCAACAGCTCTGCCTTACTCTTGGGTAGTTCCAAATCCCTGACAAGGTCATTCAGTTCACCTTGTGTTATGAGGTGTGGTTCAGAGGAGGAGGATTGGAGAAAATGTGGGTCCTGTGACATTGATGGTTCAGGACCAGAAGTTTCATCCTCTTCCTCGTCTGACTCAAGTGAGAATGATTCTGGTGCATCAGGAACCGGCAGTCCTTCTCCGTGGGGTACTGGGCGTATAGCTGATGGAATGTTTGGATAATGCACAGTCCACTTTTTCTTCTTTGACACACCTTTCCCAACTGGAGGCACCATGCAGAAGTAACAATTGCTGGTATGATCTGTTGGCTCTCTCCAAATCATTGGCACTGCAAAAGGCATAGATTTCCTTTTCCTGTTCAACCACTGGCGAAGATTTGTTGCACAAGTGTTGCAGCATATGTGTGGGGCCCACCTCTTGTCCTGATCTCCAATTTTGCAGCCAAAATAAAGGTGATAGGCTTTCTTAACCATAGTGGTTATACTGCGCTTTTGTGATGCAAAAGTCACTTCACCACAAACATAGCAGTAGTTATCTGCACTGTTCACACAAGTATGAGGCATCTCTGCTCACTTTGGCTAAACAGAAATGTGTCCCTTTGCAAAATCAAACACTGACAAATAAGAGAGCATGACACTGTATGATTTCTAGAGCTGATATAGGGCAATTTGTTCAGCAGAATGATGTAAGCTTCGTTATGATTGCATCATCCATGACGTCTAGGAATAACATGATGCAATTCATATCATGTATGATGCAATATCAGCTTCAGATTGCATCATTCATTGTTTTGCCTAAAAAGCAAGTACTGTCCAAACCCAGTCATAGATTTATTCATAGATCCAGTCAAAGATGTATTTTAGTCATTTCTGGTTTAAATTGAGATCCCTTCCCTTTATAACTCACTTATCCTCCGCCATTCCCAAGTCAAGGGTCGTATATACTGACCCAATAGCATATCTTGAAAACTAGAGCCAATCAACAATTTTAAGCATTATTTTCGTTCTCAGCGACCCAGAATTAATAAAGTTTGACTACATTTATTTCAGAAGCATTTTGGCTGTAGAGCAGTGTAATTATTAAGTGAACTTTCATCATGATTCCTTTCTTGTACTCTACATAAATAATCAGCCATGTAACACCAGGTTCAAAATCCACATTCAAAATTCACTCTTATCGACTTTGTGAGTCATCTAAAGGCATTTAGGAATTGTGAAGTGCTTAGATACTATGGTAATGGGGGACATATATTGGATCTTTGGTCATTATAAGTATAATATCGCTTCCTTAATTAACAAAAATAGTGATGACTTATTGATATGTTTGCAACATCCACATTATTAGGGAGAATAAGCTCTTCCATAAAACAATCCCTCAGCTGTTTACACATCAAGTGCAGTTTTGGCCCCACATTTTACAAATTTTGCCTATCATGTTCTTCTTAAATTACATAAAATTAGTTGAAAAATATTTTCAGATTTTATTTGGAATGCCAAAAAATCATCCAGTGGTCTGGCCATCCTATCAACACAGTAAACTGAGTCAAAGAAGAGGGTTTGTCTGGCATTCTCTGGTCTGAAATGTAGATTGCCAGTTGTGAATCTATTTGGGGGTTGGCTGATTGTTGAAGAGAATTACTCCTGTCAAGATCAAAGGGCGGTTGTGTTTTTCTTCTTCAAAATGGCAACTACCCTTCTTAACAGACTCACAGATTCCTAAATCACTAAAACATAATATTTTAATTTGGTCTCCAATAGTTGCTTTGTGGGCAAGCCTGTAACAACCTAGACAATTTCCATCCCTATCCCCATTCAGGCCAATTCCTTATCATTCCCATTTCATAGACTCATAGAAATGTAAGGCTGGAAGCGACCTAGAGAGGTCATCTAGTCCATCCCCCCCTACACAGGACCAAGTATATCGAGACTACCTGATAGATGTTTGTCTAACCTGTTCTTAAAAGCCTCCACTGATGGAGATTCCACAACTTCCATTGATAACTTATTTCAGTACTTAATTATCCTTACAGTTGGAAAGCTTTCACCAATATCTAGCATAAATCTCCCTTGCTGCAGATTAAACTCATTACTTCTTGTCCTAAACTCAATGGACATGCAGAAAAATTGATTACCATCCTTTTGATAATAGTGTTAGCAGTCTTTTCTTAAGACTAAACATGTCCAGTTCTTTCAACTTGGCCATGTTTTCAAAGCCTTTTATCATTTTTGTTGCTTTCCTCTGGACTTTCTCCAATTTGTCTTTCTTAAAGCGTGGTGCTCAAAACTGGACACACTATTCCAGCTGAGTCCTCACCAGTGCTGAGTAGAGTGGAACAATTACCTTATGTGTCTTACATATGACACTCTGTTAATACACTTCACAATGATACTAGCCTTTTATGCAACTGCATCACATGTTGGCTCTTATTCAGCTTGTGATCCACTGTAACCTCCAGATCCTTTTCAGCAATACCACTGCTTATCCAATTATTCCCCATTTTGTAGTTGTGCGTTGATTTTTAACTTCCTAGGTGTAGTACTTTGCACTTCAATGTAGCCATTGTCAGTGTAGATAATCCACCTCCCTGACAGGTGGTAGCTACACAGAATCCTTCTGTCGACTTAGTGCTGTGTACACCTGGGGGTAGGTTAGTAGAACTGTGTCTCTGAGTGGTGTGGATTTTATACACAGACCAGCATTCTCTAAGGCCTGTTCTAAGAGGTGAAAGTGGGCCGGTATGGTGTACTGGTAAGAAGTGTCTGCAGGACACAGCAGTCAGCTATAATGATTGGGATAGTTTTCTCACTGAGATCCAACCTTTTAAGTAAACAACACCAGGATCCCTTCTGTGACATTGCATCCATATGATTTTATGAAAATATGCTAATGAGTGTGAATATAATTTAATTGGAATATGCTTCATGCACAAGGTCTCTTGTAAGGTATCATTACAAAGCTTATAATCTACTGAGTGTGGTCTTAGAACCTGGCTGTAGATAGCAGATTTCTTGGTGTGTCTTGTGTGGTTACTGGATTTGTGAAGGTAGATGTGGTGATCCATGGATTACTTGTATATAGTTGTCTGTAGGGTTCCATTGTTGAAACTGATAGTGGTGTCCAAGAAGTTGAGGTGGGAGGGTCCCAGAGCTCAGGCTGCAGCCAAGTCCGAACCTCTTTATCGCAATTAAACAGCCCCTTAGCCCGAACAAGCTAGCAAGGGACAGCCGTGCGTGTCCAGGGCCGGATTAACCATTAGGCTAGTAAGGCTAGAACCTTAGGCTGTCCTAGTTTTAGGCCCTACTGGTCAGGTAGGGGGCACAGCCGGGGCCGGGTGAGGGGGAGCAAGCTTGCTCACGCAGCCCTGTTGGAGTGCAAAGCAGCCCCCTGTGGCTTGGAAGGAGCTCAGCCGGCAGCCTGTTGCTTTCGCTCCCTCCCATCTGCATCTCCCCTTGCTGCAGGAACACACTGCCAGGTATCCGGTTAACACTGGTGACCGGACTCTAAAAATCTGCTTACCACGGGAACCTGTGCCAGCCGTGGGTATAGTTTGAGCAGGCATTATCCCTACCCACGATTTCTCCAGAGCTCTGCTTAGCTGTCAGGGAGGGAAGAAGCTTCCTTCGTCCCTCTCCTCCGCTGAGGCTAGCAGGCAGCTCCAGGATGCTGGCTCCTGGGTCCTAGTGCCCATCACTGTCATCTTCTATGTGTGCTGGGTCCTGTTTCTGGACAACTGGTGAGTGCCTGTGGGGCAAGGGGGTGGTGCGGGAAAGAGACAGTACCAGAGCGGTAGGGTGGGAAGCTTGCACAGAACCTGCACACACTCTATCCAGCTCCAGACCGAACTACTGCCCCTCCTATGTACAAGGAACGAATTCCCACACATTTGTAGGAAAAACAAAACATCCCATTCTGGATACCAGTACTTTAACTTTTACAGTACCTTCCATTGAGGGGCTTCAGATTTATGATGCAATGTGTTCAATACTGTATTGAACTGTACTAAAAATCAAAGAAATCCATTTTTTTCTTTGATGTATTTTTCTGTACTGGGATGCACAGGCAATCAAGTTCTTTCCTTATGCTCAGCCTAGTTCCACATGCCAATATATCTTTGTATTTTTAAGTGGTTGCAAAAGCACTGGAGGAAGCTCAACACACAAAGTTACAGGTTTCTCCATCCCCTCTCCCCAAAGGATTTTAAATCCATTTCTGAGCAGACTATGATAAAAAGACTGGCTGAATAGGCTAAAGGCAGGTTCTGTCCATTTGCTGGTTCTCTAGCGGTTCAATCCATCATAATAGTACCTGGCATTTGATTTCTTTTGAGTTTCATTCAAAAAATGTAAAGCTAAATAAACCTTAAGTTAGTCCTCATTTTTCTGCCCCAACTCAAACTATCTTCTTTCCCAAGTAGAAAATAGTATGTAAGCATGGAATGTGTGTGATTCGAGAAGGGAATGAGAACACAGGCCAATTCCTACTGACAGTTACACCTTTGTAGCCTTATTGACTTCAGGGTGAACAGATTTTTGCACAAGAATAGATTTTGGTCCCTTCTGCTTTTCCACACCAGGTATAAGCAGAATCTCATTCACTTTCCTCCCCTAAACTCTGAGCACTTTAAGGAAAAAAAATAAGCAAGGTCTGCTTGATTTACACATGCAAATGAAATAGGAAGCTCTCCCTTCATTCTACACCAGCCTTAAGCGCTGCAAGTACTCCACCTCTCCGAGGGGAATAGCTTGCAGCGCTGCAAGCGAGCGTGCAGCGCTGCAGGCGCTGATTACACTGGCGCTTTACAGCGCTGCACTCGCTGTGCTCGGGGGGGGGGGGTGTTTTTTCATACCCCTGAGCGCAGCAAGTGCAGCGCTGTGAATTGCCAGTGTAGCCAAGGCCGTAGTAAGGGTGTCACTACAGTAGCCTTGGTTGGACTGCTCGTTTGAAAGATCCTTAATGGTTCTTTTAAGATGCTGATTTTCAATGACGTCTTTTTGTTCAGAGGGGCAGAGAACACAACAGGGAATAGCTCTGTTTTGTCAACCCCTAGTCATTCAAAAGCTGAAAGGCTTTAGATTAAGTTTGTTTAATGTTTGTACAGTGATTTTGAAGAGCTAACATAGTACAGAAGTGCTAAATATTATGACTGGGCAACCATCTGACGATCAGTGTCACTTCTAGCTGTTACCTTTTTCTTACAGAAAGCTTAAAACAAACAAATGCAAACCGTAGGGGGATGGTGCACACAGAACTCATGCTTAAAAAAACTCATGTCAGAGCTACTGATAACACATTCTAGAATAGATAATACTTAGTCCTGCCATGAGTGCAGGGGACCGAACTAGATGACCTCTCGAGGTCCCTTCCAGTCCTATGATTCTGTTCCATGATTCTAATTGTGGAACAGCTTAGTGACAGAATGGCCTGATGTGATGAAACACTGTAGATTAACTACACAAACTGGGTATCATCCCACAAATTCATTGTCCTCAGCCAGTGCAACGCTGGGAGGAAGCTTTCAGAGCAAGACAGCTCAAAATACCATGCCACCCAATGTAATTTTCCCACTACTATTTCCTGTGGATTTTACACCTGAGTGGTTTTCTTTTACATAATAAAACTGTCTGCCTCCCAGACTGCAGTCAGAGTGAGATAGGATATGTGGTGTAGAGTTCATAGCTTGGGGAAAACACCTGCAGGGCTTGGCTTTGCACTGTGCCATGTGGAGAGCTGAGGGTAGAAGCACAAGGCTGAAAGAGGTGAGCAGGATGGGGAATGTTGCAGTGTTCATCCTCATACAGATGAGCACTCCACTACCTAGGAGGAAGGAGCCCAAAGAGAAGGACAGCGTAGCATCCCTCGTGCTAACTCTTACTCAGAAGTATCTGTTTGAAGAATTGAGTGTAGTGAGAGGGTTAGTGAGAGAGTAGAATAAACTTGTTAATTTTACATAAATAAATATGTATGTAGATAAATGTTTGATGACTTCATAATTTTTTTTGCAATATGTCATTCATACTTAGCCCTTCCCTCCCATTAGCCTTAGGCCCCTCATAACCTTAATCCGGCCCTGCACATGTCTAATTGTAGTGTAGACATATGCTAAGAAAAAGGATTCTCTGTGCAACTGCAGAGCTGTCCCATCTCCAGCTGTGGCTAATCCCTGATCTTTCAGAGAAAGGAGACAAAAACAAACAAACAAACAAGAATACTTCTGGCCAGTTGTGCATTGGGGGTGGGAGAAAAGAGAGGAGGAGTAGGATCGCTTCCTGACTGCTGCAGGCAACTGGCTGAAGCCCTGAAGCATGAGATTTTATCATAATTTTCAAACTGCAGAGTTGCAAGTGTTATGAGCATGGTGAGAGCAATGCAAAGCTTCCTGTTTTCTCCATGGCACATGAAGAAAGGGAATGAACAGGGGGCCTTACAAATTTATAGACTCCTAGCAGGGACGTCCATAGCTATTCTGGGACCCTAGGCAGCCCCCCTGAGGGTGTGTGTGTGTGGGGCCCCAGGCCTTCGCGGGGAGTGTGGGGGCTGGCTCCAGGTCTCCGGGGGGAGGGGAGCTGGCTTGGGGGGAAGGAGGGAACCACCCCCCAGCACTCACCAGCGGCGCAGCTGGGGCCGGGTCCCTGCACTTTCTGCCGCTGGTGAGTGCAGGCCCGGCCCTGCTGCAGTCCTCAGGGGCGGGGCTGGGCAGAGCAGGGGCAGGGCTGGGGTGGAGCAGAGGCAGAGCAGGGCAGGGGCTTTGGGGAAGGGGTGGAGTGGGGGCAGGGCTGGGGTGGAGTAGGGGGTGGGAAGCCTGGGGAAGAGGCGGGGCAGAGGCTGGAGCAGTACGCAGCTGCACAGAGCACCAGGAAATTTGGTGCCCCAAGTTTCCTAGTGCCCTACGCAGCTGCATACTTTGCGTATGGGTAAGGACGGCCCTGACTCCTAGCACAGAGCGGACCATCATGGCTTTCCAGACTAAACCAGTGCAGGCCATAGAATTTGAAGTCAATATGCTTCAGTGCTTTGCTAAAATTGGACAATGTAAAATATTTCTTGTGTACTGAGAAAGATCAATATGAAAATGATATAGGGTGACAGTCCAAAACTCTTCCTTTGAGTGATACCTTAATTTGCAAGTGTTCCACTGATGTCAGTAGAACTTCAACAGTAAGATACTTACTACTCAATGGGAGTCTGGGTATCAGAATTTTGCCCATAATGACAAGATTAACTTATTCTGAATTAATTTGCATTTGATTATGTTTAATTAACTTTAATCTGAAACGCATTGCTACTGACATTAATTTTTTTTATTTTCTCCTGTATTTAAATTTTTATTGTTTATATCTTAAAAAGGTTTCACTATTCTGAGCATCCAAATACAATATGGTATCACAGAAGACTAATAGCTACACAAGTTTAATACACACGTGCCATGCATCAAAACAACAGGAAACAGGGAAAGAAGGCTCAATTAAAAAGTCTGCATAGTGCTTTATTGACGGCCTCCTGTCCTTCTCTAAATGGTGGCTGATCTGAGTAAACCGAGGCTTACTGTTAAATAAAACAAGAAGGTATGCCTTGAAATTACAAAATCTATTGAGCCACTAAAATTTAAATTCCCCTTTTACTTTACTGGGATCAAAACTCTACTTTTCCTCCTGGAATGGACAGAGTAAGTTCTCCTTTTTAGGAACACTGATTCACCTCTAAAATACTTCAGTGAGGTTTCCAATTTGTCTTTCTATTAATTTATCTTGTACCATATCTTTGCTTCTCACAATCCAGACGGACATTGATTAAAGTCATACAAGTAATAATTTTTCTGCACTATAGAGATCTTGAAGAAATATATTTTGACTTCTATCTTAAAAATAAAAAAAATGAAGTTTTTAATGAAAGCCTTCTGGGAAAAGTAAAGAAGGGAAAGCTAATGATTTTATGATGTTATTAATTAAGTGGAGCTTATAAAACTGGCTTCAGGGTTTTCCCTGTAAAAACATTATCAAACTCTTCTTATGTACAACATGCTTCATTAACACTGTTCTCTGCCTATTATGTCTCTAATGAAAAAATACCATTACTTGAAAATGAAATGTCACAACACTGATAAGAAAAATAAAAATGATCCGACACTCTAAAGCAGCAATTTATAGATGACAATTAATACTAATGAAGTAATATATTCAGTACTGACTGTTTTCTCTGTATTGTTAGAACTTTGTTCCCATTTGTTACAAAAAAAATTCATAGCACAAACATTGTTCTTACTTTAGCAGCTACTTCAAACTACTGTGATGGACACAGAAGATAGTTAAAACTATGCCTAGAAACTATAACATTGTTTTCAAACTGCATAAATCATTTTGACTGTTACCATATTTCCATGCTTTATTGGCTGGTGTACAGAATTTCACAGATTTTGCATTTCAAAGGATCCCAATATTATAGTTATCTAAGTGGATTGTCACTAACTTTAGAATACTTAAAAATGAACATCCAAACAAAGACCACGGTGATGCTATATCTAATGTAAATGTAATGTAATATAATGTAAATGACAAAGAGAAGGCAAAGGTGAACTGAGCCCAAAGAGCTCACTGTGCTTAGATCTGTTAGCACAGATACTGCATGGCTTTGGAGCTTGTTCTGCTAGTCTGTTTTCCTCCACAAAATGACTTGATACATGTGGAACCTAGGATTCTCATGCTGTTGGTGCCTTGCATGATTTTGGAAAAGCAGATGGATTCAAGATATGGTTCTGGTCTTCTAAAGACAAAAGGCAATAGTTTCTTCATGAAGATTCTCCAGAAACTGCGGTACAATCCTAACTACTACAGATCACCAACTCAAGATTCATTGGGGGCACACACTTACTATGCTAGAACACCACTGGGAGGAAGGATAATTAAAAAAAAAATCCAACGAGAATTCATATCATTACAAAAGTTTGATAAATGTTGACAATTAAGGTAATTATTTTATTGCAACTCAGATTATAAAGACACAAACCAAAGATCATAACCATTTCTTTGATTTTAAAACTGAAGTTGATTTTAAGACTGAACACTAATTTAAAGACTTAATTTTTGATCGGAGGAGGAAAAGACTCAGTACAGAAAGACTTTCCTTTCTATTTATTCAAATCTTGAAGGCTTCAGTTAATAAATCAAAGTTGGTTTCATTTTGTTGCACTTCTTGATCAGCTTATCAAAGAAAGTTCCAGCCTTTTCAAATGTTAAGGCAGAAGAGCAAGATGCAGCTACTGGACACTGAATGACATCTTCGAAACTCGATCCAGGATTTTTAAAAAAGGGATTATATTACTGAAATAAATCAATCTCTTCTCACATTTTTCCTATGGTTTCCCGGACTCCCTATTCTCCTAACAATCCTCTCCCCTTACTACACTCTAAATCCCCACTAACTCAGCACTGCACCTTCACTCATGGTGTGTCCATGCTTAGATCAGTTTCCCATTTCCTGGTGGTCAAGCTTCCTGTCTTGCTTTCAATTTCCTTTCAACCACAGTTCTTCCAGGAATCCTCCCTATTCAATAATCTCCAAACTTTCTCTTACCTGAACTGTTGTCTCATGTCCTGTCTTGTCTGAGTTAGATTTTATGGCCAGCTCATTGAGTTAGGGGATGCATTTTAGTCTATGAGGCTACATGATTTGTAATAACAAGTAATTGATTTGACACTAAACCCAGGCATGTTTGTCAGTCGGAGGGATATTAGGGACAAAGAAGGGTAAAGGCAGAGTCACTTGTTTCTTGCCATTATTCTCCCCCCCCCCCAAAAAAAAACCCCATATAACTCTGCTTGACTTCAATTGTGCTTCCAAATGCAGCACAATTACAGGAGGAAGTCCAAAATATAACTATACGTACAACTACAGTACACATTATGTCTTACCATGACCACATAACTGTATCATACAAATGTTCACATATTGGTCCAACTCAGTTAACCTGACAGACATCTAGCCAGTTTCCAGTGGTTTTAAAATGTTATATAGGAACTACTGTGCTGGGGATGAGAAAGGGCCTGTGGCCAGGGAGGAAGGCTGAGGTACCTCCTAGTTGGGAACCACTTCCTCCTTCGCTTGGCAGCATCTGAGCCTTGCCACATCTCCTCATAGTGTTGGTGTCACTGTCATCATGGGAAGAAACAGAAAACAGTTATCCAATGATGTAGAAGTTGCCAGGGTTGCGGCAAGAAGAGGAGCTCTGTAATGCACGTGCGGATGAGTAGGAGGTTCTGACAACTTGGTGGGAGGGAGGGAGTAGGCAAGGCTACAACAGAAGGGAGCAAGAAAAAAAGAGATCTTAGTTCTTGTCTCTCCTTAAATAAGGAGAAGTAAGGATCTCAGAGTTAAACTTTTGGACCTACTTTCAACAGGAGGGGCAAGCACATGTACCTATGTCTTAAGAAGACAAATAAAATGAATTTAAGAAAACACAGAAAGGTTATCCCTTTCTGACCAAGTGGTTAGCCAAAATTAGGTGTCCTGAGTGCAGTTTAAGACTTATTTTACAGTGTATAGTGAGAGCTCCCAACATCAAGAATATTAACATTTCTGATACAGACAATGCGAGAGTATACCTAATCGACTGTCATTTGCTGTAATAATCACAATCCTTTGCATTTATACTTTAGAGTCATTCATACCAAGATTTCAAAATCTTTAGAAACATTAAATTACACGCCACTTCTGTGAGGTTCTGTCAGCAAATATTTTACACACAGGGAGAGTAAGGCACATAATTTTAGTGTCACATTCAAGATCATGTGCAGAGTCAGGAACATAATCGGAAGTCCTGATTCAACCCCTACTCTATCACATGATACAAACTGATGTAGTTTTACAAATAAATAATTGAGAACGTCTGACTCGTATCTCTACCAGATAACCTCAGTGAGCTCATTAAACTACTCTCAGGCCAACCTTTGAAAACAAAGTTTTAAAGTAGTTAAGGCTCTCCTGCTTCACTCTGCTTCTGCAAGTGGAGAGGCACTTACACTCAGGTATCTCTGGTTGCATGATCAGAAATGAGTAGTGCCACTTTTACAGTGTGTTCCGTGTTTTCCCTTGCCACCCAATAATAAGAATGTCCCATCAAAAGGAGGGGCCACACGCTGAATGGAAGTACGATGGCACAGAACAGGGGGCTGCAGTGAACTGGTGAGTTGGAGAATGTGCCATACCTTTAGTGACAAGGAACCTCATGGTGGAAGCTTTTCACCTTTAGTGAACTTGGGGAGGATCTGTGGTTTATGGGGGGAGCTCCAGTTCATTCATAAGTGCATAGTTGCTGCTCCCAACTGGAAAATTCCACAGAAACTTAGCCAGTAAGACACAGTTTCCATTCCCCTATGTGGATAATTCTTATGGTAAAATAGGTATCTAAATCAGTCTTAAACACTTATTCTAAGATGCTAACATTTGATTTTGAATCACTTTCTACTGTAGGCACAACTGTTTATAATTCTTTTGTTGAAATGTAATTTAATAACCTTGACAGGACCATATCCCTGGACTGATCCCAAACTTATTCTCATAAATGTTCCACAACTGCAATTACTTATGTTTATAAGCTGGATGGAATGCTGATAAATGGTTCAAGCACTCTGGCTAATGTACAAGGCATTAATTCTTTAGCAAGGCCCTGTTAATACCAACTGAAAAAGGAACACTCATTAAAAAAAACACACGACTATGTTTTTCAAACTTATAATAGCAACACTGTGACAAATCAGGGTCAAGACACCCCCAAGAGGAGAACAGGGAGTTTGACCCCAAAAGAATAAAAGTATACAATGTTACTGTGCTATAAAAATATATTAAGGTCTTTTATGAAAGCTTGTAACATTCTGAACTTCACAGTCATTATGAGTTAAGTATACAGACTGTGGTAATGAATTTATGTATATATAAAAGCTTGCTCCTAATTTGTGCTGCAATATTCAGCTCCGCTTCACAGCAGGATGGTGAGGAATCAGAGGGAAGGGCTGCCTCCCCAACCACAGGAGACTAGCTCCAAGCACCTAGCATTGTAGAACCCAGGAAAAGACAAATAATGGGCCATTTGTTTAATGGGAAAACACTGATACATCCCAGCTATCAACGCAGGAGGGAATTTTCCCCACTCTGAATAACTATGAGTCACCATACCAGGAGAGAGAGAGAGAGAGAGAGAGAGAATGGCGGGGGGAGTGAAATGCGGGGAGCCTTTTAAAAAGGAGTTTTGAAACTGAAGTTTTCATCCAGAAACTGAGGGACAATCACTTGGTGGGTGCTGTCCATGAAATGCTGGATCCCCTCTAGGATAGGGGGTACATTGGGAAACTGTTCAGGTTATTTGAATCAGAAAAAGGAGTTTATTTAATTTGAAAGTGTAAAGCCTGAAGTTTCACCTTACCCCAAGCAGGTCTTTGGTGTGCAAACTGTCTGGAATGTGGGTGCAAAAGTAAACTGGTGACTGGGAGACTGGTTTCATGTCTTCGGGGGTGATGAACCAGAGGGGGAAAGTCTGAGTGTCTGGTACTTAACAACTCAGGATGGATGGATTTGGGGAGACTCAGGACTGGAAGGGCTATTGGTGTTACCCTGCAAGGGGTAACTAGGCTGGTGGAAGTCAGGATGAGACCTTGTGCTTGTGGGTTGGCTACAGGGGTCAGGGCTCTGAACCAAAGCTGCACAGCATAACAGCACCCCAGGTTACGAGGCAGCAGCTGACAGAACCCCTTACTAGTCTGGGTGATCACCAAAATATCATAATGTAATGACCGAGGATAATGGCTCTTAGCATTAAACCTTTTCTAACTGCTTATTTAATCCCCAAGAAATGCTCTCCACCTCAGTCATTATTGTTTAAGCGGGTCTCATGATTGTTATCAGTCATGGAAGTATCATGCAAATAGTTAATATATGTTTATAGTAATTCTAACTATGGCACAGGAATTGTAATTTAACAGAACACTAGTTAGAACAGAAGACCAATATGCTATGAATAGAATAAATAATATTGACATTCAAAAAGAGCAAATAGGAATCACTTAAAAATCAACTAAGTTAAATTACATGCAACCTTAATTCGGCATTTCTTTTTTTGAGTGTTTAATGTTATTCTTAGATCCAAATCTTCAGCCCAACATGTTGCCTGAGTAGTGGGTTAGATAGCATGACAGGTAAGCCTGGGGAAGGACTCCTCCCCATAGTCTGCAGATTGGTTTCAGATATGCCCCAAGGACACTACTGAAGCCCTGAGGCTGAAGTAGAAAATAAACCCTTAACGTATCCCTCAGGATGGTCTAAAGCAGGGGTGGGCAAACTTTTTGGACCAAGGGCCACATCTGGGTGGGGAAATTGTATGCAGGGCCGGGGCAGGGGGTTGGGGTGCGGAAGGGAGTGTGGGATGTGGGAGGGGGTTTAGTGTGCAGGAAGGGGCTCAGGGCAAGGGATTGGGGCAGAGGAGGGGTGTGGGGTGTATGAGGGGGCTCAGGGAAGGGGGTTGGGGTGCAGGAGGGGGCTCAGGGCAGGGTTGCAGACTGTGGGAGGGGGCTCAGGGCAGGGGTTGGGGTGCAGCAGGGGTGCAGGGTACAGCAGGGGGCTCAGGGCAGGGGGTTGGGGTGCAGGAGGGGTGTGGGGTGCAGGTAGGGGGCTTAGGGCAGGGAGTTGGGAGGTGGGTGCAGGAAGGGTTCGAGCTCCGGCCAGGCGCCGCTTACCTAAAGTGGCTCTGGGGTGGCAGCAGCGTGCACCGGGGCCAGGGCAGGCTCCCTGCCTGCCTGCCTGCCCCTGTCCCCGGCCCCGTGCCGCTTATGGAAGTGCTGCGGCCCCTGGGGGAGGAGGGGCGGAGGGCTCTGCATGTGCAGCCCTTGCTGCGGCTCCAGGTACCTCCCCTGAAGCTCCAATTGGCTGCTGTTCCCCATTCCCGGCCAATGGGAGCTGTGGGGGGTGGTGCCTGGAGGCAAAGGCAATGCACGCAGAGCCCTCTGCCCCCCTGCCCAGGGGCCACTTCTGAGAGCGGCACCGGGCCTGCGGCGCCATGGGGGGCAATACCACAGGCCAGATCCAAAGCTCTGAGGGGCCAGATCAGGCCTGCGGGCCGTAGTTTGCCCACCCCTGGTCTAAATAGTAGCAGGTCCTCCACACCAAAACCCATCCCTCCCCCCCCTCACCTTTTGTGTGCTGTCCAGGCTGGGAGAAGCCCTACTGCCCAGAACAAGTAGAACAGTTATCTAGACAAATTGTAAGGCAAAAGTGCAGAAGTGTTAGATTTGCCTGCAGGACAAGTACCACAGCAGAGGCTAGGAAGGGTTGTGGACATTAGGCACAACAACATTGAACTGCCAAACATAGGCGAGTGTAGCCAGAGGGGTTCACTGAGAATGGAGCAAAGAACTGAGCTGCCTCACATAGGAAGAGAATAGGCACAACAGAGCAACAGAAATGGTGATTCATGGTTATTCAGAGTGGGGGAAATTCCCTATTGAGTTGAACTTCGCTGATGCCAGAAATACTGTAATGTGTGGGTGAGAGAAGGGGTAGAATTGGGGTGAAGTGAGCGGTTGAGTATGCTTGAGAGTGATCCTCACTTTGAATGTGTCGTCTCTTAGGCCTGGTCTACACTAGAAAATTAGGTCAGTTTAACTACATCAGTCAGTGGTGTAAGTCCTTGTGTAGACAGCGCTAGGTCAACGGAAGAATTCCTTCATCAAGCTAACTACCACCTCTCAGGGAGGTGGATTACCTACACTGACAGCAGAACCCCTCCCGTCACATGGGTAGTATCTATACTGAAGTGCTACAGCATTTTAAGCACAGACAAGCCCAGAAGGCTGTAGGAACTGGGAAGGGAAGAAGAGGAAAGGAGATAGGTTGGATCTGGGATTTTCAGCTACTTTTAAGTATTTCAAAGCCCAGTATCTTTGTCAGAACGTAGGGTAGATTAATTTAAATAAAAGTGATTTAAAATCACCAATTTTAATCATGATTTAAATCAGCAAGTATAAAACCTTGATTTAAATAATTGATTTTTTAGTTATGTTCCTAAAGTAAGGTTCATTCTCATTGGTTGGTCTAGCCACTAAAACATATTGATTTGCAACCAAATGTTGGCTTTGCACTAAATTTTGTACTTCTTTTAGCTAACCCTAATCTTAAAACAAATTTCATGCCTAACTCTCATTGAAATCAATGGAAGTTAGACACCTAATCTGCTTAGGCACTAATGAAAAGCCCACTAGGCACCTATCTGAATTTTTAGGTTCCTAAATAACTTTGGAAATCTGGCCCCATGTTTTTCCAGTTTTTATAATTGGTAGATCTCATCCTTTCCCACTTGGCTTTTATTCACAGATTGGCAGAGGAAAACGAGCTTTCCTGATTTTTCAGCTTCCATCTGGTTTCTCAACTTTGAATGAACTAGTCCAAATGAAGAATATATTCTCTTTGCACCAGCTAGTTAAATTGAAACCAAAAGTAATTAAAGCAAAAGCTTTTCTACACAATATAGACTGAAAGTACTTATATTTGGAAAAATGCAAATGTCAGCATTCGATCCACTGTAAAGTTAAAAATAATATAGCTACTTGCT
This sequence comes from Chrysemys picta bellii, assembly GCF_011386835.1. Classification (NCBI taxonomy): domain Eukaryota; kingdom Metazoa; phylum Chordata; order Testudines; family Emydidae; genus Chrysemys; species Chrysemys picta. Next base: position 312,822,567 of record NC_088791.1, read on the forward strand.
TCATGTATTACATGACATTGTGACATATTTATAATGTTTAAGTGAACCTCAGGTGTTAAAGATTTTTTCCATCTTATTCTGCATATAAAGGGTGCTGCTTTTTTAAATTAACACATTAAAATTTGAGGAGGGCTCATAGATGAAGCATTATTAAAATTAATTTAAATAATTTAGATATATTATAATACATTTTGTTCTTAAAATGGATTTTCATAATTTCAAATTTAATTTTAAACAAGTGTATTTTTAAAAAGAAAAATGCATTTAATTAAAAACATTTTAAATGTGATTTTTTTTTATTTAAAAATTTGATTTTTATTCACAGTAGACTATAAAACTTCCAGAGGCTTTCAAATATAAAAGTAGCTGCTGTTAGAAGGCTGAGTTTGAGTTGATTTTAAGAGGCAAATAAAGCATGCCAAAATAAGGATTTAAGAGCCCAATATTAGGCAAGCTGGTTTGGATATTTACCAAAATGGGGTAGGAGAACAGGTTTTACAATGTGGATCATAAAATACATAGGTTTCCCAAACTTTTCCAACAAACAAGCCCATCCAAGGATATGAAATAATTTAAATCAAATTGTGGTTTTTTTTTTATAGACTACTTTTTATTTATTACCATCTAAAAAAATTTAGATTCAAAGATGACATTTTACCACTTCAGAAGATCAGGTTTTGGGGCATTATCTGTTTTTCAAATCTAGACAACTTCTTCTAACTTAAGTATTAGATGTATAATATTTTTCTTACCTGTGGTTGTTTGGAAATGCCAGATTATTGTTACTCGTAGTCAGTTATTTAGTGGAAATGCCAATCATTTGATAGATCATTTAAAAAAAAAACTCTTCCCTTTTCTAGTTGATGTTCATTTAGTGGACGTGCCTATATTTTTATGCATTTTGGAACTTCCAGGAATATTATGTAAAATTTGGTTTCTATTATGTAATCTAATTGATGTTATTGTTAAAGGCTATTAATAAGAAAACAAAATATTTACTAGGTAGTATAATAAATTTAAACTAGTCAAAGAATCAAAATTCATTCATTCCTTTAAACTCAATAACTTCTGTGACTATGGCAAAATAGTCTGAGTTGTTTTCGTAAAGTAGAATTAGAAATATTGTACCTTTCATGCTCCTAGTTAATTACCTAAATGAGATATGAACTCTGCAATCACTTAACATGGTTTGATAAACTGTTAGGAGATTATTTTTCAAAGAGAAGTGATCCAGGTCTTTATAATTAGCTCAAATGATAAACGAAAAGGGATTTTGAATATGCGTCAGAAAGATTTAGAGACAAAACAGGGATTAATTATGACATCATAAATCTGTAACTGGAACACTATCCCTTTTTTTGTGAAACTATAAATCATATTTTCTATCTAATGTTTGTTTAAAAATAGTGATGCTTGCAAATGTTCAGTGAACTGGTACTATCATTCTGCAAACATGGCAATTTACACTATTAGAGCACCCCCTTGCATCAGGGTATGATGTTGCATCAATCTGTGTCCCTAGCATAGAATCATATCTGTTAGAAGGGACAGCAAGGGTCATCTAGTCTAACCCCCTGTCAAGATGCAGGACTTGTTGTGACTAAACCATTCAAGATAGATGGCTATCCAGCCTCCTTTTGAAAACCTCCAGTGCAGGAGCTTCCACAACCTCCCTAGGCTGTCTGTTCCATTCTCCTACTGTCCTTACAGTTAGGAAGTTTTTCTTGAGATTTAATCTAAATCTGCTATGCTGTAGTTTGAACCCATTGCCTCTTGTCTTGCCCTCTTGGGCAAGAAAAAACAACTTTATTCCATCTTTTTTATGGCAGGCTTTCAAGTATTTGAAGACTGCTACCATGTCTCCCCTCAATCTTCTCTTTTCCAAACTAAACATACCCAGTTCCTTCAGCCTTTCTTGTATGTCTTGCATTCCATCCCTTTAACCATCTTTGGATTGCCTCAGGATCCTTTCCAGTTTCTCCACATCTTTTCTATACAATTGGACACAGTAATCTAGCTGAGGCCAAACCAGCGCCAAGAAGAGCAGTATTACCACCACAACTCCCAGATCCTTCTTAGCAGTGCTGCTGCCAAGCCAGTTATCCCCCATTCTGTATTTGTTCATTTGGCTTTTTCTTCCCTAAGTGTAGCATCTTACATTTGTCTTTATTGAATTTCATTTTATTGTTTATAGCCCAGCTCTCCAATTTATCAAGATCCCTCTGAATTTTAGCTCTATCCTCCAAAGCATTGGCAATCCCCATAGCTTTGTGTCGTCTTCAAATTTGATCAGTATGCACTCTATTCCTGCATCCAGGTAATTAATAAAGATGTTAAATACCACCAGTTCCAGAACAGATCCCTGTGAAAGCTCACTTGAGACCTCCCTCCAATCTGACATCATTCCATTAATAGTTACGCTTTGTTTGCAGTTGTTTAACCAACAATGTATCCACTTAATGATAGTTCTGCCAAGCCCGCATTTCTTCAGCTTACTTATCAGAATGTCATGTGGGACTGGGTCAAAAGCCTTGCTGAAGTCCAGGTATATTATGTCCACCGCACTCCCCCTATCCACCAAACCAGTTACCCAGTCAAAGAAGGAAATCAAGCTGGTTTGGCATGATTTGTTCTTGGTATATCCATGCTGGCTGCTAGTGATTACCCCTTCACCTTCAGGTACTCACAAATTGAATGTTTTATACATTGCCCTAGTAACTTCCCAGGTATCGAAGTCAGGCTGACTAGTCTATAGTTCCCCGGATCCTCCTTTTTCCTATATGGCTGCAAAAGGTGCTTTTTAGCTATCTAAAACCCCCTTTCTACGCTGTGACAGGATTTCACCCCATCACATACATGTAACAGTTGCTCAATGATACCCTTTTAAACCTTGATGCAGAAAAGCACTTAAGCACACTCTTGATTTTAAGATTAGGAGTAAGACCCATTTACTTCAATGGGACTAATAAAATAATTAAATTTAGGTATGTACTTAAGTGCTTTTCTGGATTAGGGCTTTAGGGGAAACAAATTAAGAAACTATGATGTTTTTCCCCTAAATCAATTAAAGTTTGAGAAACATTAACAAAATTATATAAGTGAAAAGATGCCTATCTCCCCAGTTGCTGCCTTGAAAAAACAAAGCTTAAGTATTCAGATCTAAATATGCAAGAGTGACTAATGATTTCAGGTGTCTAATTTAAGACACCTTAAAAGACCTGATTTTCAGAGTGTGCAAGCTCAGCACTTTCTGAAAATTAGGGTAATAGAATCATAGGACTGGAAGGGACCTTGAGAGGTCATCTAGTCCAGTCCTCTGCCCCCATGGCAGGACTAAGTATTATCTAGACCATTCCTGACAGGTGTTCATCTAACCTGCTCTTAAAAATCTCCAACGATGGAGATTCCACAACCTCCCAAGGCAATTTATTCCAGTGCTTAACCACCCTGACAGATAGGAAGCTTTTCCTAATGTCCAACCTAAACCTTCCTTGCTGCAATTTAAGCCCATTGCTTCTTGTCGTATCCTCAGAGGTTAAGAAAAACAATTTTTCTCCCTCTTCCTTATAACAATCTTTTACGTACTTGAAAACTGTTACCATGTCCCCCCTCAGGCTTCTCTTTTCCTAAAAAAAACATTTTTTTCAATCTTTTCCTTTAATCATTTTTGTCACTCTTCTCTGGACTTTCTCCAATGTGTCCACATCCTTCCTGAAATGTGGCACCCAGAACTGGACACAATACTCCAGTTGAGGCCTAATCAGCACAGAGTAGAGCTTGTGTCTTGCTTACAACACTCCTGCTAATACATCCCAGAATGATATCCTTTAAGCCATCTCAAGTTGGGCATTGACAATCACTAGTCACTTCTGAAAATTTAGGCCAGCGCTATTTAAAATAGCAATTTCTAAAACTCCCCCCGCCCCAACAACTATAAATTATTTGTTTACTAATATCAATGTCAGAATCCAGGATCAGAATCTGCAACCCTTACTTCCACTAAGTAGCACTTACTCATGTGACTAGTCCAGTTTACTTCAATGGAACTTCTTATGTGAATAAGGGCTATTTCGTGGAAGCAAGGGTTGTAGCATCTGATCCTTACTGAACACAGAACAGCTGAATGTTCATTGATTCAAAAAAAAAAAAAAAAAAAAACCCTACAACTTCTACAATTCTGGTATTAACCAGGTCATTGCCAATATCATATGAAATGTTGCCATTTCATTATTTGTCACTTTCCATGCAGATATTCTGGAGGCTGATATTCATTTCTGCAACATGATAAATGTCTATAGCACATTCCATTGGGGATCTCAAAGCACTTTACAAACCCTACTTAATCTTCACAATAGCTTGCAAGATTAGGTGAACATTATCTCCATTTAACAAACAGGCTATTGTGTAGATTAAGTACTGTTTGTATAGTGCTTTGAGATCCCCAATGCTATAGACATTTATCATGTTGCAGAAATCAATATCAGCCTCCAGAATATCTGCATGGAAAATGACAAATAATGAATCAATGACGTCCCAATTGTGGTGTTGAATTTGTCCTGAAGTAGATAGGCCTTTGCTGTGGTAGAGTTTAGCACTGTCCACATAAATTCTACCCTTTGGGTAGATAGTAATACCAACTTTTCTTTTTGGGATGCAAAGTCCTAGAAAGGAAAAAAATTGGAGTATCTGGTGAATAGATTCGGTCACCTGTTGTGGAGATGTCCCTTGAATTAGCCAATCATCCCAATAGGAGTAAATTTGGACTCTCTGTTTTCCCAGGTAAGCTTCCACTACCAATAGTTGTTTGATAAATATCATCAATGCTGTTGATAGCCCAAAGGACAGAACTCTATTTATAATAGGAATTGCCCACCTGAACCTTAGGTATTTTCTATGAGCAGGATCAATTGCTATATGAAAACAGGGCTTCTGGAGGTCAGAGCTGTGTACCAGTCCTGTGGATCTAGGGATGGAATTATAGAAACCACAATTACCACCCTGAACTTGAATCTGCAGATAAAGTTGTTTCATGTCCATAATAGGGTGCCAGTCTCACTTTTGCTTTGGAATTAGAAAGTAACCTTCCCCTATATTCTTGAGGCACTTCTTCGACTACTCTGAGACTTGGAGGTGATTGCACTTCTTGATGTAACATGAAAAGGGACAGAGAGATCCGCAATTGTATGGAATACCCCATCTCTATGATCTCTAGAAACTCGGATCTCAGTGGTTCAGGAGACAAATAAGTGACCCCATTACCCAAAAAAGCCACAGTAGTGTAAATTCATTGTTATATTTACTATAGTTCAATATATATTCATATTTAAACAGTACGATGGGGAGATAATATATAATTCCCACAGCAAAATGACTGACCAAGCATTATTATTTTATCAACTACAATTGGTTAGTAACATAGTAAAAGCATCCTGATTGGTTAATAACTTAGATTGGTTAATATTTAAATCATACAGTGTTTTAATATCATGTGCTGCAAAGAGCCTCAGGAGACACAATAAAGAGCCACTTGCTTGCAAGCCTCAGTCTGAGTATTACTGATCTATAGTGATAAGGTTCCAGGCCCCACAAAAATAAAACTAATGGTTCCCAAAGAGGGGATGAGGGGTGGGTAGGTAATGGAAGAATAATGGAGAAGATGTACAATAAGAGTCAAATAAGAGTCAAATTTATTTCCTTGATGTTGATGCAGCAGGATGAACAGACAGCAAAGTGGAGGCTGATGGCCTCCTCCTCTAAGTCCTCTGTCTTTTCTTAGAAACTTCTCTGTTGTGAGTAATAGGTTTCTCTCAAATATGGTTGTGGCCTGACTTGCTTACTTCTCAATGTAGGTGTGTAAACATCTAAAGAGCTCAGTATTGCTTGAGAATCTTTTAATGAACGTAAGGCCTCATCAGTCTTTATATTAAGCAAATCATATCCCTCAAATGCAGGTTCTCTATTGCTGTTTGTACTTCTTTAGGTATTCAGGGCAATTTTAGTGAAGAGGACTTCCTCATGGCAAAAGATGTGGCCATGGATCTTGCCACTGTGTACAAAACATCAAGAGCAACCTGGAGAGAAGTGTGTGCCATGAGTCGGCCCTCTGAGACAAGAGACTTGAATTTCTCTCTGTTGCCATGTGGAATTTTGTCCATGAATTTAAAAACAGTTGTCTTGATTTAAATAATCGTATTTTGCCAATAAACACTGATAACTGGCAATCAGACTGGCAGAAGAATAATTTTTGCAGCTGAATAAACCAAGTTTCTAAGGTTCTTTTTCATGGGGCATAGATTTTGGTGGTCCCTGTTGTCTGGTCCCCCTGTTACTACTAGTGACCCAGGAAGGGGATGCATATAGAACTGCTCAAATCCTCATGAGGGAACTTGATACTGTTGATCAGTCCTTTTGAATGTAGGTGTCAGCCAGATGTAAGTGTCACGTGTCTTCCTGAGGATTTTGACTGGCTCCAGCAGGCCGTAATTTTTTGGCATTGCAAACTACCCAGGCAGAGATGTATATATGCTTTATGGGATTTCTCCTGGAAAGCATCCAATGGAATTTCAAGAATGTCCACCTTCCAGCATAATGATTCTTGAAATGTTTTATAATCATCAGGCTGTACGCTTGATGACAATTGTACCACAGCTTTATCAAGTGTTGAACAGGAAATGGGCAACAGTATTATCTGACAGCAGCCTGCAAATCCTCTTCCTCAGAGCCCTGATCTTTTTGGCATTCAGCAGATGGAATCACTGTCTGAGCTACCTGCAGGGCTTTCTGATATCTATGTGGAGAGAGGGACCTAACCCTGGATGGGGCTGCATCCTGGCTGTCTGTAAGCGGCTGATGCCAAATATGGCCAAGGAAGATGGTAAGGGTATGGGGCAGAAGGCCATAGCGGGAGATACCATGGGAAGTGTACCTTTTAGAACCCCTAGGTCTAGCATTATAATAATGTGCCCCTGAATCCTTTTCAGAACCATAGGGATCAAAAGACCTGGACCTCTGGGAGTGTGTTGGCAATGCATCCCTACTATGCTCCAAAGCTTAAGAGGAGAAAGATTATTTCTCTCCTAGAGGTGGAACTGTCTTAACTGGGGTCTCAGGTAAAACTTCAGTGTGTCCCTTAGCTGGTATCGCCAAGGTACTAGGCACTGTCGTGGGGTATTAGCTGGTACTGAAGTTGTTATGTTCATCCAAGACAAAAGTGGTGATTCCAAGACAGTCCGATCACCCAGTATCGAGTAAACTGTTGGTTCTAAGAATGTCACTACCACCGACAGGGTGGACAGAAGCTATCAGTACCCCAGTGGTGCGTACCAATGTTGCCAGTACCAAGAGCCTAGGTGCAGAAGGATCTGAAGAGGGGCGTATAGACTTCCCCAGTAAAAATAGCATGCGGTGAGCCTCTCTTACCTTTGTGTTCTCTTAGAGAATGACTTTTAAATGGCACACTTGTCAGGAATGTACCCTTTACTCAGGCACAATAGGTCCATTATTAAGCAGCATTATTATACCACAAGATGGGCAGTTTTTAAACGTAGGAGACTTTTTTTCATCCATAAGTGCTAGACCTGATACTGGGAAAGTCTCATTAGGAAAACTAATGGAAAACAATATGGATTTTTTTTAAAGGGAGAATAAAAGTCTAAAACTATTACTAACGATCTAAAACTATAACTATCGTGAACTATTTACACTAGAAAGTATAAATCACACAGTGAGAGGGTTGGATACTGCCAAAGTTTTTATTCATAGCAATAGGTGGTAAGAAAGAACTGAGGGAGAGTTCGGGTCATGCCACCCTTTATGCGCTTGGGTAGTGGAGTACTAGGCCATGAAGGGTGCAGATACGGCCCCAACCGCCACTGCTGGCCAAAAGAATCCAAACTTGAATGCATGGGGTGAATGTGCACGAAGAGTGAAATACATATGGACAAGCACTCAAAGAAGAACGCTTGTCTTTTTAAAGAGTTCTGGATTCCTCAACATAAGGTGATAATTCTTTTTAAAAAATATATTCAAAAAGAGTAAAAAAATTATTTAACTAATACTTCAAAAAGGAAGACAATATTATAGTTTTTTTGTAGTATAGATAATCCAGCAGTCACCAGGATTTGAAGAAATAGACATAATTCAAGCACTTTACTCTGCCTAATTTGCTCCAGAGCACTTTGAAGGAGGAGGTTTACTTTAGACAGCTCTGTTAGTTGCCTCAGGCATGATACACCATTGTAGTGAATGTAAAGGCAAGCACTCAAAACCATGTCAAATTTGAATTGACCGCACTCAAATTCCATCTGATACCCCTCTCTGGACAGAGAGAGAAAATGAAAGCACAAATACACTACTGTTTCAATTAACTGAAACAGCATATATATTACTTCCTCCAGTCAGTTACACCCCTAAACTGCCTAATATAAACAAGTACAGCCATCAAAGAGTGTGAAAGAAAAACAGAAAGTAGAACCATTTAAACAATTTTGTAAAAAGCTAATGACAGAGAGACAAAAACAGACATCCAAACCTTTGGTTTTCCTGTCAAAACCTGCAGGAAACAATGCTTTATACATTTATGGAGTTACCAATTAATTGGTGAGTGAGAAATATGATCTTAGTACATATTGTGTGGCAGGTGGGCTATTCAAATGTGGTTATCATAATGAACAATTAGCATGTATACAGACCTTTATATGTTCAAAACTCTTTACAAATATTCATTAAAATCCATACAAAATGCTAAATAAAAGAAAATAATGTAGACTTACCCACGTTTAATCTGCCTGTGACTTCACCATCTGAATTGCGAGCATTCACAGTCACATTATGAGCAGACTGTAGAAGTAGAGATGAGTCCTACAGTACCGAGAAAGATTTGCAGTTTTAGCAGAACAAATAGATTTCAAAACAATTAATATAATTTATCATTGCCATATATATTGTTATTAAAGTCATTAAAAGAGCCTTTGCAATAGAAAACCAGTCAAAGAGTGAAGTATCTGAATTAATATTTTGTGTTTAGAGCTCTCATTTAGTTGACAGATGTAACAAAAACCAGAAAACCTAATTATTTGAATAGGCACTCAACTCACTGATGGACAGCAGAGATGGACCCAAATTACAATCCTTGATTCAAATACCCTTTGAACTTTGGAGACATTCAGATTGGGAGCTGGTCCCCACCTCTATAATCAGTCTAACCAAAGTCCCCAATCCAGCTCCCTTTCCCCCCAAATTCTTGGCTGGGATTACCTCCGACTGGCAGTTATTATCCATAAATAACTACTCCAAGTTTTCCTTCCAAATCTATCTTTTTCTGATGGTGTAGGTAGATGAGGAAGTCAATATTGTATTTTTATGACCCCACACACTTTTTTCCCTAGACTATTTCCCACTTTTGGTCACTCTAAAACAGAAAATATGGTAGATATATTTGGAAATGGCAGCATGTGGTACAAAGTGATTATCAATTCCCCAAAACATTATAATATAAAATCTTAGAGATCCACATTGAGAATAATACACCATCTTATGGGAATCAATTCATACAGTAAATATGGATTTTTCCCTCCTTGTAGGAGGAAGAAACTATTAAAACCTGATAGCTGGAACGACTTTGTAAAATTTTGATAAAGTCTCCTGTTGAAATGCCATAACACTATAGGTTTGAATCATTTATTGTCTCCTTTCCAGAATCTTTTTAAAATTAAAACACAAACAAAAAACACCTTATTCAAAATACACAAACATAATTAAAAAGTGTAGTCCTAAAGTAATCAAAATCTATAACATTAGCCCAACAGATACAATTGCTGGCAATTTATCTTTTGATAAAAGTTTAGCACTTGAGTCCCAGCCTTCCTGCACTCCCGCAGAAAACTGGTCATGTGAAAAACGATGAATGATGATGAAAGCTGTGTAACACTAATTTTATGATCCAAGGCTCCTGTCAAGGCTGGATCCCCACTTTGAACTTTAGGGTACAAATGTAGGGGCCTGCATGAAAACTTCTAAGCTTAACTACCAGCTTAGCTCTGGTTCCGCTGCCACCATTTCAATTTTTCCCTCCCTGGGAAGCCTTGAAAAACCTTCACCAATTCCCTGGTGAATACAGATCCAAACCCCTTGGATTTTAAAACAAGGAGAAATTAACCATTCCCCCTCCTTCCTCCCACCAACTCCTGGTGAATACAGTTCCAACCCCCCTGGGATCTAAAACAAGGAGAAGTTAACCATTCCCCTCCTTCCTCTCACCAACTCCTGGTGAATCAAGATCCAAACCCCTTGGATCTTAAAACAAGGAAAAATCAATCAGGTTCTTAAAAAGAAGGCTTTTAATTAAAGAAAAAAAGGTAAAAATCATCTCTGTAAAATCAGTATGGAAATTAACCTTACAGGGTAATCAAACTTAAAGAGCTCAGAGGACTCCCCTCTAGTCTCAGGTTCAAAGTACAGCAAACAAAGATAAACACTCTAGTAAAAGGTACATTTACAAGTTGAGAAAAACAAAGGAAAACTAACACGCCTTGCCTGGCTATTTACTTACAAGTTTGAAATAGGAGAGACTTGTTTAGAAAGATGTGGAGAACCTGGATTGATGTCTGGTCCCTCTCAGTCCCGGGAATGAACACACTCCCAAACAAAGAACACAAACAAAAGCCTTCCCCCCTCCAAGATTTGAAAGTATCTTGTCCCCTTATTGGTCCTTTAGGTCAGATGCCAGCCAGGTTACCTGAGCTTCTTAACCCTTTACAGGGAAAAGGATTTTGGAGTCTCTGGCCAGGAGGGGTTTTATAGTACTGTACACAGGACAGCTGTTACCCTTCCCTTTATAGTTATGACAGCTCCCACCTTGAAAACACACACAAACACACTCAACTTTAAGTGTGAGTAGTCCCACTGGGTCCAGTGTCAGGACAGAATTGCATTTAATGTAGAAATATAACTGTGTTGTAAATAAAACAAACCCACTGAGTCAAGTTAGCATTTTGTCAAGGTGGCATGTAATCAAGCAGGTGACAAATAATGGAGCAACAGTTATTTCACACTTCAGTGCATTAGACAATAAAACCTGAAACCAATTAACCAAAAAATAAAGGATTTAAAAAAAATCAGATCTGAAACTAAAAAACAATGGTAACTTACCTACAATAACTGTTGTTCTTCAAGATGTTTTATGCGCATATACATTCCACCTCAGGTGTGTGTGTGCCCAGTGTTTTTGAGTCAGAGACTTTTGCCAGAAGTACCATGAGGGAACGCATGCGCCCCTGCTCTCCTCATGCACCCAAACAAGAGCATAAAAGGGGCATGTGTGTCACCTTCCTCTCTGTTCTGCTTGTGAAAATATTAACCAAAGTCACAGGCCAGGTGGAAGGATTGTGGAATTTATATGTGCACAACACATCTCCACCAAAAACAAACAAACAGTTACTGTAGGTAAGTAACTGTTGTTTTTTTTCTTCTTCAAGTAATTGTACATGTATATATTACATTTTAGGTGGCTCTGTAGCAGTTCCCTTATAGGTGGTGAGGCTTTGATCATCTGAAGAGAGACTGCAACATGGATTTATTAAAGTTAGCATAGACACAAGAGGCTTGAGTGATGTCTGAAAGAGGTATGTACAGATGACCACATTGCCACTTTAAATATATTTGTTATGGGAACACTGATCAGAAAGGCTGATGAAGTGGACTGTGCCCTGATGGAGTGAGCTATTACTCTCACTGGAGGAAAAACTTTCACAAGATCGTAGCATTGCTTGACACAGTCAGAGATCCAGTGTGATATACATTGAGTTGACACTGGTTGGCATTTGATTCTCTTGGCCTAGACCTATTAGAAGTTCTGAAGGCATTACTGTTGTCAAGGTAGAATGCCAAAGCTCTACGAAGCATGAAGTGTTTCCTCAGTGTTGGATGAATGAGGTGTGAGGAATAATACAGAAATTTTATCCTTATAACAAACCATATAGCAGGGGTCGACTAACAGTTTGCAGTTTGGAAACCTTTCTTACTGAAGTAATTGCCACATTTTAGTTGAGAGTGCATACCCTGAAGGTCTAAATGACATGCATATACACTTGACGCCCAGAGTGCATGGCCAGATCAGGTGAAACATGGAGATCTCCAGAGGCCCCAAAGATTGCAACTATAGTAATCACACATTATCAATAAAACCTACTGTGACAGACCCAGACCAGTGGGGTACAGGAGTCTGGTAGAGGGCAAATATACTGGTCACTGGATGAGTAGTTTTCTGTTCCCTGAGTGACCAGAGGAGGGGCTGCACTAGAGTAATCAGGAACTTGCTAGAACCAGTTAAGACAGGCAGGCTAATTAGGACACCTGGAGCCAATTAAGAAGAAGCTTCTAGAATCAATTAAGGCAGGCTAATCAGGGCATCTGGGTTTTAAAAAGGAGCTCACTTCAGTTTGTGGTGTGAGTGTGAGGAGCTGGGAGCAAGAGGCGCAAGGAGCTGAGAGTGAGAGGGTGTGCTGCTGGAGGACTGAGGAGCACAAGCGTTATCAGACACCAGGAGAAAGGTCCTGTGGTGAGAATAAGGAAGGTGTTTGGAGGAGGCCATGGGGAAGTAGCCCAGGGAGTTGTAGCTGTCATGCAGCTGTTACAGGAGGCACTATAGACAGCTGCAATCCACAGGGCTCTGGGTTGGAACCCGGAGTAGAGGGTGGGCCCGGGTTCCCCCCAAACCTCCCAATTGACCTGGACTGTGGGTTCTTCCAGAGGGGAAGGTCTCTGGGCTGTTCCCCAGCCCACATGGTGAATCTCTGAGGCAAGAAAATCCGCCAATAAGCGCAGGACCCACCAAGATAGAGGAGGAACTTTGTCACACTACATATACTAGTTCTAAGGAAGCACCATCTAATAAAGCAATGATTATATATATAATTACTAATCAAATCATAGAATCATAGAATATCAGGGTTGGAAGGGACCTCAAGAGGTCATCTAGTCCAACCCCCTGCTCAAAGCAGGACCAATTCCCAACTAAATCATCCCAGCCAGGGCTTTGTCAAGCCGGGCCTTAAAAACCTCCAAGCAAGGAGACTCCACCACCTCCCTAGGTAACGCATTCCAGTGCTTCACCACCCTCCTAGTGAAATAGTGTCTCCTAATATCCACCCTGGACCTCCCCCACTGCAACTTGAGACCATTGCTCCTTGTTCTGTCATCTGCCACCACTAGAAGCTCCATCCTCTTTGGAATCCCCCTTCAGGTAGTTGGGACCTCCCCCCATCGCCATGAGTTTTCAAAAATAATGGCTAATGGCTCTGCAATCTCATCTGCCAACTCCTTTAGCACCCTTGGATGCAGCGCATCCGGCCCCATGGACTTGTGCGCGTCCAGTTTTTCTAAATAGTCCCGAACCACTTCTTTCTCCACAGAGGGCTGGTCACCTTCTCCCCATATTGTGCTGCCCAGTGCAGCAGTCTGGGAGCTGACCTTGTTTGTGAAGACAGAGGCAAAAAAATAATTGAGTACATTGGCTTTTTCCACATCCTCGGTCACTAGGTTGCCTCCCTCATTCAGTAAGGGGCCCACACTTTCCTTGACTTTCTTCTTGTTGCTAACATACCTGAAGAAACCCTTCTTGTTACTCTTAACATCTCTTGCTAGCTGCAACTCCAAGTGTGATTTGGCCTTCCTGATTTCACTCCTTCATGCCTGAGCAATATTTTTATACTCCTCCCTGGTCATTTGTCCAATCTTCCACTTCTTGTAAGCTTCTTTTTTTGCGTTTAAGATCAGCAAGGATTTCACTGTTTAGCCAAGCTGGTCGCCTGCCATATTATTCTTTCTACACATCGGGATGGTTTGTTCCTGCAACCGCAATAAGGATTCTTTAAAATACAGCCAGCTCTCCTGGACCCCTTTGCCCTTCATGTTATTCTCCCAGGGGATCTTGCCCATCTGTTCCCTGAGGGAGTCAAAGTCTGCTTTTCTGAAGTCCAGGGTCCGTATTCTGCTGCTCTCCTTTCTTCCTTGTGTCAGGATCCTGAACTCGACCATCTCATGGTCACTGCCTCCCAGGTTCCCATCCACTTTTGCTTCCCCTACTAATTCTTCCCTGTTTGTGAGCAGCAGGTCAAGAAAAGCTCTGCCCCTACTTGGTTCCTCCAGCACTTGCACCAGAAAATGATGGATTTTACATTGATGGTCCTTTCCCATGAGTTAGAGCAGTAGGAAGTAAATTGATAATAACCCTTTAGCCCTTCAACCCCAATGAAAGAAAGCGGAAAAAAAAGGAACTAATATCAGTAACAACTAGTGCCCATCAGCTTGTTTAGAACAACTATATCAGACGTGAGAGAGCAATACATAAATTCCATTTGGTCGGATCAGTCCATAGATGTCTCTCTTTTTTTTTTTTTATAGCTGCACTGGGGAGGGAAGGTCACAATAACATCAGGCGGTGCAGTGATTAACCAAAATGGAGTGGGGGGCACAAGCACACGGGGGGGCATGGGCACACAAGGGGAGGGGTCAATCAGGGCAAAGGGGGCGCAAAGGAAGGGGAGCAACCAGGCTGGGAATGGGGCAGAGGAACCAAGGGGCTAACTGTAAGGCTGGGGTGGGACAAACAAACCAAGCTGCAGAGGGAAAGGGCGGGGCAGGCAAACAAACTGAAGCTGGGGCGGGGCAACAGACTACAAGGGGCAAATGGGGTAGGCAGCAAGGGGGCCTGTTGCAAAGGGGAAGGGGTCAGTCCGGGGCGCTTGCACCAAAAGTCAATGTGCGGGCTGCCTGCTGCTGCAGGCCCAAACAATGGCAATAGGGCGTGGCAGGCCTGGAGAGCAGCAGAGTCCCAGAGGCAGGAGCGGAGGCAGATGGTAAATGTGGGGTTGGTGGAGGGGGCAACGGTGGTGGCGGGGGTTAAGGGGGGGACACAGATGGCCCAGGGGCAGGCTCCACGCCACACCCCCTGCGTCCCCACAAACACAGTCTAGACCCCCACCAGTAGAGCACAGTCCGAAAATCACTCAGTCTCCTCTTGCAAGGCAGGAGTTTGAAGATTTTTCAGGTATTTTTCTGTCTCTTAACAGGAACCAAATGGTACTATCTTCTTACTATTTTTAATATGGAGCGTTGCCGGGCATTTAATAAAATCCTTCAAGTTCATCTCCCTAGCCAATTGTTTCACTTAGTTACAAGTTGCCCTTATTGCAACCACATCACGGGCATAATCTTGAAAGAATAGTATTTTAATTGCTGGTTCTCCCCATAACATCATCCTTTTTTCTCTGGATTTGATAAGGTCCTTGGTCGCAAACTTCAGGAACTTCATAATCAATGCTCTAGTCTCATCTCTTGGAACTGACTTGAGGGCAAGGTCCCAGTGTGCCCATTCTATATTACAACAAAGATCTACCAGCAGATACATCAATTTAGTTAGCAGTTTAGGGTCAAATTCAGAGGGTTTACCCTTCTCTATGCACTCAGGGACACCCACAAGCCTGATATTCCATCATCTTGAGTGGCTTTCTAGATCAATTAGCTTGGTTTTAATAGATCTGATATCATTACAGTTCTTCATAACCTGTAATTTGTTCTCTTTGAAATCATCTTCCACTTCAGAAATTCTGTGCTCTGCTTCACTAATCCATCTGGATAGAACTTGTAGTGCACTCAATCTAAGTCACGGTGGTCTGAAGGGTGAAAACTGTAGATTTAATTTCATCAGTATCTGTGGCAACCTATTGTACAGATATCAGCTGCATTTCATCAGGCTGAGGCACCATTTTACTTGTAGAAGTAGGGGAGACAGATCTCCTCTGTTTTTGGTGTTTTTGGATTCAGAGAAGACGATGAAGAACTAGAAGACATCTTGGGGGTTTCAACAGTAGCATGCAATATTTCTTGGGATTGGTATAGTGAATTGTAGGGGGCAACATTTGAAGATTCCCCAGGGGCCACTTCAGAGCTCAAGCAACCTGCATCCACCTCAGTCTCAGTGCCCTCTGCTGTCCAGATTCATTAAAAAAAAAACAACCAAGAATCTTGTAAATATGAAAACCAGGAAGATAGGATATCTCAAAACAAGTTGCCAAATGAGTAAAAGGAATTATTTCAGATTAGTAAATTATGTTAAAAAATTACAGCGTATAGAAACAGAAACAGAACCAATAACTCTTATGAAAAGACAGGAAGGGCAGAAAAAGATGAGTGTGCCAGCCTCTAAGCCTTAGGAAGAACAGTATGCAATGGTTTAGCCTGAATATCCAAGGACAAGGAGTTATATTTAAGGTGGGGAACAAAGATCAAGAGAGACTGTGAGCTAAATCTATTATGTTTATATATTGGTAAAGACACAAATCTGGGCATCTCAAATGCACTTTTCTAATTGCTGCTGCTTGATTTAATAAAATAAACCAGTGATCAATCTGGTAATACAATCTGGTCCAGTGTGATAAACTATATTCTGGATCTTTAGTTACCATTCACATATTGGTGACTACTTAAAAGTTAGTAACATATTTCTAAGGATTCATCCTGTGTTGCTGTCCCATGAATATGTACTAGCTAAGAGACAAAGCTTTCATCTAGGTCTCTGCACTGGACTCAAAATTAAGGCATAAACTAATAACTGACTCCAGAAGAGATGCATAGCAAGTGCATTTTCTGCTATGTATTTTCTTAGCACTTTGTAGACCTCATTAGAGGAGAAAAGCTGAGACTCCAAGAAAAAAGACTATTAAGGCAAGTGAGAAAGCTGCTGTGATGGCTAGGAATGGCCCAGTTCCCCAAGAGGCAAAGTTAGGAACTGAAATCATAACAAATAAACAATTTTATGAGAATACATACTGAAATGATACCGAAAGAGATGAAGTCATGGGCAATTCTTTCTCAAAAGTGTTAAAAAATAATAACCCCCCCCCCCCCAAATGCTGAATGACTGTAAGTTCAGAAGAGCAGAAAGAGACAGTGACTTGTATCCAGCAATCTAAGGCCTCTAATTTATGCCATCAACCAATGATGACAATAGAATCCCTCAACAATTGAGCATAAATTAGCCACAGCCACACCTCTCTCTTCAGACCCGTAGACAGTTAAGAGATGTATGGTGGAGGAGCTCCAATGGTGGTTCAACATTGAATAAGGATTCCCCTAGTCTGAGGGACTCCTTCAGCATCCAACTATGCTGATTTCAGAGCAGCTATGCGTTATATTAGTTAATAGGCCTCAAAGAAAAAGAAGATACTCACCTTGTGTAGTAATGATGGTTCTTCGAGCACCTATGGGTGCTCCACTGTAGGTGTGCTTGTGTCCCTGTGCTGCTGATCGGAGGACTTTGGTAGCAGTGTCTGTTAGGTACGCTCATGCGCTGTCTCTCCTGGTGCTGCGCCACCAGGCTAGTCAGCGTGTGCAGACTAATGCCCCTCAGTTCCTTCTCTACTAGAGAGTCATTGACAAGAACTCTGAAGTAGAGAGAAGGAGGTTGGGTTGTGGAGCACCCACAGGGGGACACATCTTGAAGAACCATTGTTACTACACAAGGTGAGTAACTTCTTCTTCGAGTAGTGTCCTATGGGTGCTCCACTGTAGGTAACTCCCAAGCAGTATCCTTTCTGGAGGGCAGTTGGGTCAGTTTCAGATGACAGCACTGGGGAGCCAAATATGGCATTGGAGGTGGAGTCCCCAGTGTTCGCATAATGTTCTGCGAAAGTGTGGACTGATGTCCATGTTGCCGCTCTACAGACCTCTGAGATAGGGACATTCTTGAAGAAAATGACAGGAGAGGAGATCAACCTTGTGGAATGTGTATGAATAGGGTCTGGAAAGGTCATGTTGTGAATTTGATAACACTGTCTTATGCAATTTGAGATCCACTAAGGGTATGTCTACACTACAAACCTAAGTTGATTTAATATAGGCCGATTTACAGACACTGCATCGCCCTAACTACACTGACATAAGCCTTATGCCTCTCGTGGAGGTGGAGTTATGTTGGTTTAGTAGGGAACTTACATGAGTGGGAGGAAGGCTGTAGTGTAGACACTGACATAAGCTGCCTTATGTTGAGCTAATTATGTGTAGACCAGCCCTTAAAGAGTCTTTGGGCTGATATTGCTGAGCCCTTGGATCTTTCCACAATGGAGAGGAAAAGTCATGGGGAGCTCCTAAAGACCCTCGTCCTATTAAGGTAGAATGCCCGGGGCTCTCCTGACATCTAAGGCCAGGTCTACACTAACCCCCTAATTCGAACTAAGGTACGCAACTTCAGCTACGTGAATAACGTAGCTGAAGTTCGAAGTACCTTAGTTCGAACTTACCTCGGTCCACACGCGGCAGGCAGGCTCCCCCGTCGACTCCGCGGTACTCCTCTCGTCTAGCTGGAGTACCGCAGTCGACGGCGAGCACTTCCGGGTTCGACTTATCGCGTCCAGACAAGACGCGATAAGTCGAACCCAGAAGTTCGATCGCTCGCCGCTGAACTACCGGGTAAGTGTAGACCTACCTTAAGATATGTAGTGTAGCCTCTGTGTTGTCTTGGTGATGCTTGGGGTAGAAGATTGGAAGGTGAATCAATTCATTCATGTGAAATGGAGAGGTTACCTTAGGGATGAATTTTGAATGCAGCCTGAGAGTAACCTTGTCCATAAAAAATACTGTGTAGGGGGGAGACGCCATCAGAGCTGCTATCTCTCCTATTCTCTTGGCTGAGGTAATCGCTACCAGGAAGGCTGTTTTCATGGATAGGTATGTCAGCAAACAGGTGGCATAGGGTTCAAAGGGAAGCTTTGTCAGACTTTTCAGTTACTAGGTTTAGATCCCACATGGGAGTAGGAAGTAGGGGTTGAAGGAAGAACTTTATTATACCCTTGGGGAACTTTTTAGTGGTTGGGTGTGACAGCACTGAGAAAAAGGTTGTTGAAAAGTTGTTATAGCTGCTAGATGGACCCTAAAATAATCCTTAGGGATAATCCTGACTTTTTAAGAGTCAAAGCATAGTCTAGAATACGTGGAAGAGTTGTGGAAGTTGGGGAGATTTGCTGGACCATTTCTGCAGGTAATTACATCGAGACAAGGACTTTCTACTGTGTAATAGAACCTCCTGCGCCTTCCTTGAACAGGAGCTTTCTAGGTGTTGGAACCAAGCAGGAACCATGCCTTAAGGTGGAGAATCTCCAAGTTGGGATGTAGGGTACGTCATTTGTTCTGTGAGAGGAGGTGTGGAATGGGAGGGAGGGAGATCAGCAGGCATATCGTGAGTTGTGACAGGTAAGAGAACCAGGTCTGTCTCTGAAAGTAGAAGCAATCAGAATGACATGGGCTCCATCCCTTTTCATTTTCAGCAGGACCTTCAACAGTAGGGAAAACAGAGGAAAGGCGTAGAGAAGGTCCTCGTCCCATGGAAGGAGGAGAGCATCGTTCAGGGAGTGCTGTCTCATCCCCCCTCTAGAGCAGTAGAATGGTAAGTGGTGAACAGGTCTGTGGATAATGTTCCCCATTGTCTGAATAGGTCATGAAATACTGTTGGGTCTATATCCCACTCATAGTTGTGTGGGACTTTGTAACTGAGATTTTCTGCTATCGAGTTTTGTGTGCCTGGGAGGTAAGCTGCAGACAGTGTAAGATTGTGGGAGATGCACCAATTCCATAACCTCATCGCCTCCATGCATAGGGAGGGCGTCCTGGCTCCCCGCTGTCGATTGATGTAGTACATACAGCCTATGTTGTCTATTAGGATCTTTGTGTGTGATTCTGTGATGAGTGGAAGGAAATGGATGCAGGCATTCCTGACTACTCTCAGTCTGAGAAGATTGATGTGAAGGGATATCTCCGCAGATGACCACTTGCCTTGCATTGTGAGGCTGTTTAGACCTATGAGTGATGCGTTGGTGGTGAGGAGCAATGACCGTGATGTCTGCGAGAAGGGGATCCTTTTGCAAACATTGGCTGGGTCCTTCCACCAGTCTAAGGAGTTTTTGATCCTGGTGGCCCCATGCCCTAAAGAAGAGTGCCTAACTTAGGCGCCTTTTTCATTTTTATGCTCACCCAGCGGCGGTCCGGATCTTCGGCGGCACATCGGCGGTGGGTCCTTCAGTGCCACGGAAGACCTGGAGTGAATGGAGGACGTGCCGCCGAAGACTCGGACCTCCACCGGGTATTCAAATCGGGCCCCGCACTTACTAAAGCTGGCCCTGTGTGACACTACCTCCTCTGGCTCACTCTCTGAACCCTTTCTAGAGTGTGAAGGGGCATGGCATGGCAGTGGGGGTACTTCTCGTGCTTGGTAGAAGATCGGGGCAGAGGTCTTGGTACCAAAAGGTGAGGATCCAGCATGCAAAGGTCTCTTGAATGGTGGGATTCTGCCCGTCCTGATCATCCCAACGTTGGTGGCAGTGCTGGGGACGGGGGAATGGAGACCTTGTGCACCCTTGTCTCTTAGGTGCCAGGCGAGCTGTCTCTGGCAGTACCAAAGTGGACTCACATACTGGAAGTGTCTTTTTAGAGTGTTTGCTCTTGTCATTAAGTACCAATGATTCAGCGGCCATGTCCATTGGGTCCATGAGCCTGTCAGTGGTACCAGTAGCTGTTGGTCTTCATGAGGCATGGGTGCCAGATTGAGATGGTCTTGGTCCCGGCGATGCTGAAGATATCCGGTGAGATGGTGATTGCTTACAGCTATATCGGGGTTCACTAAGGGACTTCCCACTCTCTTCTTAGATGATTTGTGAGAAGGGTCCACAGCCTGTTTCTTCAACCCACATCCCTTAAGTGTAGAAGGTTGTGGGGAAGACTCATGTCTACCAGGTGACTGGGACCAGAGAGCTGCCTCCATGAAGATGATCTTCTGGTGGAGTTCTGTCTTTGCGAGATCTTGGCCGGAGTTGTTGGCAAAGACCACACTTCTGCTGTATGTGGCCTTTCCTGAGGCAGTGAATGCACTGAGAGTGCTTATCCGCAACCGGGACCATCTCTTTACAGATGTGGCACTTTTTGAAGCCCCACAAACTGGGCATACCCTGTTGAGGGGAAGGGTCCCTGATGGGGGGGGGGAAGATGGGAAGAAAATAGTCTCTTTTTCTTCTTTTTTTTAAGGGTAAAATAAGAAAGGAGAAGAAAGAAAAAGCTACAGCTGTAACTAGGAGGCTAACTAACTATAAGTATGTAAACCAAGAGAACAATAGTCTTAATGGATTGCTAATGGCTCCATCTCTAGCCACGGGTGGTTGAGAAAGAACTGAGAGAGGTTAGCCAGTGTGCACTGACTAGCCTTGTGGCGCAGCATGAGGAGAGACAGCCCAACGGACACTGCTACCAAAGTTCTCCAATCAGCAGCGCAGGGACACAAGCACATCTACAGTGGAGCACCCATAGGGACACTACTCAAAGAAGAATATCTCTGAGAGGATTCACGTTTAAACACATAAATCATGTTCCCTTGACTGCAAGGCAGAAAACAGAGCATATGAAACAAAGAGGGAATACAGATTTAGTAATGCAGTTTCACTATCTAATAAGACGCTGTTCATGCTATTGGAAAGATTCGTCGCACAAAAAGATAAAATAAAGCTTAAATGAACATTCTTGGAGATGTTTGGGCTCTCTCTCAGCAACTCAAACTTGCTGGAATCTGTATGTGACTCAAAATGAAAGATGGCTTAGAGCTACTCAGTATGAGTTAGGGTGGCAGAATCTGGCCCTGAAGAAGATTTTATTTAGTTTGCAGGTAACAAACACTGCTCCACAACAAATTAATGCCTGGATAATTTAAGACCTATTCAGAACAACTCCTTCTTCATTCAAACAACTGGAAAGATGCTAATAGGACTCCTTCACACACCTCCAGATGTTGGAGCAGTTTCAAACACCTGCCTCTCTCTTTTTAAAAAAAAATTCAAACTGTTTGAGAAATGTTTCCTGTCTCTTTTTCAAGTATGTAATTTCCCCTCCTTCCCAACTATAAATAAATAAATAAATCATACCTGTCTGAAGCCCAGGTAGGCAAAATATAGTCCTACAGAGTTACAGCTTTTTTATGCATAAATATTTCACAAATTTAATCTGTTATCTTGTGTCTTACAGATATAGAAGTGGGAGCTTTGTATCATTGGAAAGGGAGATTCCCAGCTCCTCAATCAGATCCAGAACTTACCTTCACCCTGGGACATTCCCAAGAATGGAACTGTAATTGCGGTATACAAAACCTATTTCTGGTCATTTTTAGAGATATTTAAGACTCCTTGTAAACCCTTAACAGTTGAACTCATGGTTACCAAGATATCTGGCTTTACAGGGAAGAGATACAAAAATAGACTCAATAAAAAAATCTTAAAACTCTAAAATATTTCTAAAGTTTTAACACCATTCAGCTGGAATGACCTGCATAACTCACGTATGGCTTTATCACTCAAGAGCAATATGCCTAAGTATTTCATGTTGGTGAATGTCACCGCAGTATCTTAGTAGTGCCATAGCATCTGAGCATGAATTTCAAATTCACGCTGATAAAATCTTTTGCCATGTTACACCATACTATATTAATATATATCCACACATACCATAATATTCTATACATGTACACATTTTATATATATTATTGATTTTCTTAATGGATTTCTATACATTAATTCTCTTTTAGCATGGCTTTTCGATATCTACTTACCTCTCTAGAGTGAATTTCTTTGGCATACAAAGGGAATAAGAATTCTGACTCTCCTTCCAGTCGAAGTCCTTCTTTTGTAACATGTAAATGTCCCATCCCAGTCTGTGGAGAAGATGAAAGAGTAATGTGTGCTTTATTCTTACTGTAATTTTTATTTCCTTTTCATTTGTTAAGTTGGATCATTATAGAATTATATATATTTTTTCTGACTATGTTATTAATGAAGATAACTGCACTATAGGACTTAACAGTTTGGTTAGCACTTCAAAATTCTTCACTGACTTCCAGACAATTCATCTTAGGACATGAGATATTTTTATAACCAGACATCCCAATACCTTTTATTAATAATGTCTTTTGAGGAAAAAAGAAAAAATGTGATGCAAGAAAGAAAGTTCTTAGTGTAATTGATTTTTGGATCTTGAGATACTTCATCAGCAAGAACAGGAAGATGCCTGGGTAGGAAGAAAAAAATAAACTAAATTCAAAAGTGAATATGTATTGCCCATGTTTACACATCTTTTGTGCTTACTTTCCAAAACCATGTGAAGGATTTATTTTTGCATATACTAATACTCACATAGAACAAAACTTTAAGATCCTATGCTTGAGTATTTGCTCTGTTGTTGGTATATTTTATTTGGAATGTGACACTGCTTCACACACAACAGGGGGAGAGACTTTGTGATTTTCTTTTTCATTTTTAATTCTTCTTTTCTCTTCGGTCTCTCTGTGAACACTCCAGCTCTCAGCATCTCTCAGGATTCACATTTCCTTCTCTCTTTGCCAACTCCTTCAGTCATTTCCCCCCTTTTCCCCCATCTCTTAGGTCCTTCCTCATTCTTTGTCATTCCTTTCATCTCAGTTCTCAGCCAAATGAGTCCGTTGGTCCAGGTTCCTCAGTACCCAAGATTGATGGTGGTGGGAGGGATAGCTCAGTGGTTTGAGCATTGGCCTGCTAAACCCAGCATTGTGAGCCCAATCCTTGAGGGGGCCATTTAGGGAACTGGGGTAAAAATCTGTTTGGGGATTGGTCCTGCTTTGAGCAGGGGGTTGGACTAGATGACCTCCTGAGGTCCCTTCCAACCCTGATAGTCTATGATTCTATGATAACAATAGAGCTGAAGGAACCCTGATATTCTATGATTCTATGATAACAATAGAGCTGAAGGGTCAAATGGTGGAAAGCTAAAAGTGATGGAAATATCTCTCTCTCTCTCTCTCTCTACATGATGGTTTACCCTATTATAGGGCCTGAACACCATCATGAATATTCATGTTAAAGCCCAGCATTCCATGCCCAAATCTAATTTTCTCACCCACATAATAATGGGGTACACTTATCCTATAGATTAACATATTAATACATATTAATGGTATTTAACTCATTATCATACCCATCACTTCTTGCTTAAGCAGCTCTGCAGTTATTACTTCCATGTTCCTGCAGTTGCAATTTACCATTAGTTTTCAGTTCCTACCATTGAGCAAGCTATTCCTAGTTCCCAAAATCTGAGGGTAACCATTAGGCCATTTATCTATGCCAAAGGTTGCAGGCCTACTATACTTATGCTAACTTGCTTAAGCTAATGTTTTACAGGATATAGGCCAGTAGGTTCCTTGCATTACAGCTGAATATAATAAAGACTAAGCTAGCTATATGGGTTACAACAGAAAGTAGACATTAAAGGCAAGCAGTCTAGCAGATTCACCGTTTGAGAGCTCTGAGCCAGTCAGAGATCTGGAGGAAAAGGTTATAAATACAGGAACTGGAGGCTCTGGACTCAGTGGCTGATTGACACTGGACAAAGATGTGTCTGTTATGTGGGCTGGGTCCCAATACCTGTATCACTTTGGATACGAGCTACAGATTCTCTGTCTTGCTAGAAAGAAAGGAGACAATCAACTATTAGTTCAAGCACTGGGATTTGCTACTGGCTTCAAGGATCTTCTCAGGGAATATTTATATTGCAGTTACAGTGAGACTGCAGCTCATATAGACATACCCGACCTAGTTTTAATCTAGCTAGCTCAAGTACCAGAGCAATGAAGCCATGGGAGCACAGGCTTTAGCACAGGCTAGCTCCCCAAGTAATTACCCAGGGTTGTGGGCAGGCTTGCACAACCCATGCTGAAATCTGTGTTGTGGAGTCTTCACTGTTACCAGTACCCGAGCTAGATAGATTAGAGCTAGCTCAGGTATGTCTACACAAACTGAATCAGACCCTCTCACTGCAGAGTAGACAAAGCCTCATGGTTTTGCTGAGGAGATTCTGAAGTGCTTGGAGGAGAACTGAGAGGCTGCCATCCTCCTCAGTTTCTGGAGAATCCAGGTGACACGCTCATTTTGAGGCCACATTACTGAGACTGAGAAATCAGCTCAGTGACAATATTAGAGGGGAATGTGTATGAGTGCACTAAGGTAAAAATAGGCATATATTCTGTTGAAACCTTGCACTGAAAAATATGTAAGAGCAACAAAGAGGAGAAGTCTGTATAAAGATACACTGTAAGCCAATGATCGCTACTCACTGGCCAGTATGTCAATAAAGTCCTCACCAGTGGCAGTATTTCAGTCCTTTTCTTTAGCATAGGTTTATTGTCTCTCAAATCAAAACAGTTCACCTAATATCTAAATCGGGTGTGTTTCCTTTTCCCATAGCCACCTGCAGGTCTCTATAGCTCCTAGTGTACCAAAACTTAGGCTTTACTACAGGAGACTCTCACTATAGGTCTCTCCTGTTTCCAGGCTCTTTCCTGACTGAACTGAGAACATTCATTTACATCTCCAAGCAGCCCGTCATATGATTTGGTCTCCTGGCCCCATTCCTACATGGGTCTGATGATAATCTCCCTAAACATCTGTTCCTAAAGGGGCCACACCTCAGAACACCAGTAAGTTTACTGCTTAATAGTTTTGTTTAGAAAGTTATTGAAAAGTATTTCAAATAATGTTTGCAAATATTTGTGTATGTATTACATTTTTGTTCACTAATAAATTATATGGTATGCTCTCTCTGAGGATGATTTACAGCTGTTACCAACACCTATATTCAGGGTTTGATGAGCCATATCTCTGAGGTTTATTCTATGTAATATTTCTTCCCCTCCCCCGCCTGAAATGACTGAGACAGACAGAACTCTGGCCTGTGCTTCAGCAAAGAGTTAAGCTAGAGGTCCAGGAAAAAGGGGAGTGTAATTAGTCAAACAAAATAGTTCCTCATAAACCCTCCTTGTCTGTTACATTGCAAGAGATCAGGGTTACAATACAAATGTGCTTATGGCAGAAGAATCAGTGCAATAAATAATTGTTCATTAATTGCTGTCAGTGTCTTCTGTGCTACTCAAAATAAACAGAAAGACATGATCAACATCCCAGGGGCTTTAGTTTCAAAGGCATGATTCTGATCCCACTAAAATCAATCATAAAAGTCTTGCCCTTGACTTAAGTGGAAGTAGGATCTGGTTATACATTAGATAATGCAGTTCCGTACAAACACATAATACACTAGTAGACTAGAAAAATCCCTAGATATTGCAGATGTCAGGGTTTTCTTGTAATGTTACACACTTATTTTATTGGGATATATTTACAGGTTTCCCAGAAGAATAAATTTGAATGCTCTTTTAGGTAAAGATAGTAACAAATAAAAACCGAAAATGAGATATGGCAAAGAAGATTTAAGGTATCAATATAGTGCATTGAAAGAAAATCAGACAAGTTGAAAGCAAGAAAATATTTAAAATAAATAAATCTGGGACTAAAAATGAAGATATGTAGAAAGAAATAACACTGGAATTAGCTAACTGTAAGGCTGCAAAACAATGAGAGAAATAAGGAAAATTCCAATATTATGAAATATTGAACAGCAAGGTACAAGTTCATGTTGGTCACAGATTGTGACTATTACTGCAGCAAGAAATAAGAGAGATGATTAGAAAGCAAACTGAGTTATCAAGAGATATCCTCAGGCAGATAAAGAAAACAAACACTGATGGCAAGTCTGAAATTGTTGTTGCAATACTTCAAGATGAGGGACCAGAGGCAATGAACTAACTTTGCTACAACAGTAATACAATGAGGACATACAATAAAATTATAAACTGTTCCTGAAAATCCTACTGCATAAGAAATTGACACAATAATGCAAGAATTCATGAGGCATTATTAACTGCACCTGGACTTAGCAATTATTTATCAAAATGCTCCTCATATGTGGAAACAATGTAATAAAATCTGCAGGTTTTCTAGAATAAGCCAGAACTATCTCATAATGCTTTATATACTATAAAGGTCTGTAGATGCAGAAAATACAGGAAGGATTTATATGGAAAAACTAATTAAAAATACAATTTTACTTCTTCCTCATTTTCAAGTTTCATTTGAAGTTAACTCTTTGTAATTTTAGGGAATATAAAATTTCTATTTATGTGTTTGGGGCAAGATTTTCAAAAGTGACTGACCTATCCTAATTTGTGGCTGTTCAACTTGAGATACATTAAAACAACCTGATTTTCAAAATGTGCTCAGCCCTTTCTGCAGTATTTTTTCACACAACGCACAGTCAACCTGTGGAACTCCTTGCCAGAAGATGTTGTGAAGGCCAAGACTATAACAGGATTCAGAAAAGAACTAAATAAATTTGTGGAGGATAGGTCCATCAATGGCTATTAGCCGGGATGGGCAGCCTCTGTTTGCCAGAAACCGGGAATGGGTGAAAGGGGATGGATCACTTGATGATTATCTGTTCTGTTCATTCCCTCTGGGGCACCTGCATTGGCCACTGTCAGAAGACAGGGTACTGGGCTAGATGGACCTTTGGTCTGACCCAGTATGGCTATTCTTATGTTCTTATGTAATCAGACGCCATTAAGGCTTCCAGGGTTGAGACCTAAAAATTAAAATACCGCAAATCATTTGTCTGTTTTCAATATCTTGGCATTGGTACATGCCTGGTTTAGAATCAGGGCACCTAGTATCTACCCAGTCTTCCTTGTGTTTCTCTCCTAACTTATCTTTCATTATTGTAAGTACATGTCATGCACACTGTAGAGCTCATATGGCTTGTTTCTTGTTTCCCTGGTGATTTTCTAGTTTTAGTAAATCCCCATGATCTTTCAGAGTACAGATTATTGCACAACTTTTAATGAGACACGTTCTGTTGCTAAGATGCTTTCATTTCATCCCTTTATTATCTGTTTATTTTAGAATTTGTTTTTAATAGAGTTGTATGAAATATTCATAATCGAATTTGGAATTATTAAAATTTGAACATTTATTGTTGCCATTTCAAAACTATGTATTCTCTCTAAATATCAATACTAAAATGGGATTATTTTTGTGGAAGTGGTCCCACTTTAAGCAAAATTATTTTCATTGTGAAAACATGAAATGTCACAGTTTTGAATAGTTTCTCAGCCAAATTGTAATTTTAGAAATATTTTAGGGGGTGAAAAATATCTGTGAAACAGAATTATGAAAAATGTCTCACAGTTTTTTCTGCAATTGCACACAGTTGTAGTTTCTAATTTCAAACCACAGCCCAGATCCTTCAAACAATATACAGTACTCACATTAGAAAAGTTATGCACTTGTGAAATCATTTGCAAGATTGGGTTCTGAGTCCCCCTAAAAGTTCACTACTTTCTGCTAGTGGTTTCACCACTAACTGGTGTCTTGCATAGTATAATATATATACACTTCATCAACATATATTCAAAATCTGCTACATACAGTATCACTCCTTCATTTGTACACTGTCTGAGGAAATGTACGGAGGATACAATCACCTTTTCATCTGTTTTACGACCTGACCATTTCAAATAGCTCCAGGAGTTGATAATCCATTTGGTACAGGGTCTGGACCTGAAAACTTCAACTTTTAAGGAAAAGACACCACAGAAGTTCAACATCATTGAGTTCAAAGAGGGAGTAGGGGTGAGAGAGAGCGAGAAAGAGACAGAGAGACAGACAGAGACTTCTCATTAATGATGGCCTACTGGTTCTAGCTAAAAGCAACAGAGGGTCCTGTTGCACCTTTAAGACTAACAGAAGTATTGGGAGCATAAGCTTTCGTGGGTAAGAACCTCACTTCTTCTTGCATCTGAAGAAGTGAGGTTCTTACCCACGAAAGCTTATGCTCCCAATACTTCTGTTAGTCTTAAAGGTGCCACAGGACCCTCTGTTGCTTTTTACAGATTCGGACTAACACGGCTACCCCTCTGATACTTGGTTCTAACTAAGCGCTTCTGCTTCGTTCCACCCTGAATCCCAGAATCAAATAAGAAGATAGATCATTTTTACCAGGTGCCACCATGGAGATGCCAGTATTTTCTAACTCACCTTACTCCTGGCTTATTGATGATGATAGCAGCCAATGAAATTGAGTAGTTCCAGAGCACATTAGACCTTCCTATTGAATAAGGACATCAAAAAATAGACCTTAGGTGAAAGAAAGCCTTCTCTGGTATCTATGTGGTGAATTACAACCTGTCATAGGAAAGTACCAATTTTATCTTGGGGATAAATATTCCTTCTAATAAGTTCATAGATTCATAGTTTCTATGGCCAAAAGGGACTATTATGATCATCTAGTATGACCTCCTGCGTAACACAGGCCATAAAACTTTACCAAAATAAATCCTAGAGCATATCTTTCAGAAAAACATCCAATCTTGATTTAAAAACTGTCAGTGATAGAGAATACATCTTGACCCATGGTAAATTGTTCCAATGGTTAATTACTCTCACCATCAAAAATTCGCATCTTATTTCCAGTCCGAATTTGTCTAGTTTCAACTTCCAGCCATTAGATCTTGTTATACCTTTCTCTGCTAGATTGAAGAGCCCATTATTAAATATTTGTTCCCCATGTTCTAGACTGTAATCAAGTCACCCCTTATAACCTTCTCTTTGTTAAGCTAAATAGATTGAGTTCTTGGAGGCTATCACTATAAGGCATGTTTTCTAACCCTTTAATCATTCTTGTTGCTCTTCTCTGAACCCCCTCCAATTTATCAATATCCTTCTTGAATTGTGGGCACCAGAAATGGACACAGGATTCTGGAAGCAGTCGGACCAATGCCAAATGCAGAGATAAAATAAACTTTCTACTTCTACTTGAGATTCTCCTATTTATGTATCACAGGATCATATTACCTCTTTTGGCCACAGTGTTACTCTGGGAGCTCATATTCAGCTGATTATCCACCACGACCCTCAAATCTTTTTCTGAGTCACTACTTCCCAGGATGTTTTCCTGAGGTGCAGGAAAAACAAACAAAAACACACACAAACCACCAGCAAAGCTAGTGACTAAGGGGCATATAGTGGCCAAGCACATCCTTCAGGAACTTAGGATGCTTCAGGTGGTATCAGCTTCTTCCCTTAGATTGTGCTCCTTGCTAACAGTGTTGGGCATTTTGGCTAAGTCTCAGACCCAAATGGAAGATCCTCTGTTTGACGGAGAAGGTATCAGCCTAAAGATGGATAAGATTCTTGAGAAAGTGAAGATTCTTAATCTATTGTTGATCTCTGGGACTCTTTCAACCAGACCAGACAAGGGAGACCCCCCTTGACCTCTTCCTTCCAGAATCACAGACTTAACCTCAATTGTCCAGCTTCAATTTCAGAAGAGGTAGCCATAACACCAGAAGAAGAAAGGCACTGGAAAACATCTTAGATCAGTTTCATCTTCTGCCACTCATTTGTCTTCTTTAGCAGCAAGACCAAAAATCCAACATGTTACCTGACAACCTAGCACCAGTTCTACCTTCTGACAGTTTCTTTGATGCTTTGGGTAGAATTACTATGGAGTCTAGCTACAATGATCATCCAGTTTGAATATGTGATCCAATTCCATTCTATGCTACCTCTCAGCCCTTGCCCACACATTCCTTTTCAGGCATCCTCTTTATGAGAAAGTATTCAAAGTAAAGGTAGATTCCCTGAGAAAGATGAGGACTACATAAATAGTGCCTCTGCATATCTAATAGAAAGGCTTCTAAGCATGGTTCTTCTTCATACTGAGAAAAAGACAGCCTTCATGCCATCATACACCTACAAAAATTGATTAGTTATTAGCTTAATCAGAAAATCAAGTTCCACATTCTAACACTGCCTTACATCATTCTTACTCTTTCCTTTCAGGGCTGGTCTTAATTTAAACATTTATATACCTAAGACCATCTCACAGAAAACATTTCATTTTGTGACAGACATGGACACTGTCAGACCAAAACACTGCACTGCATAATTGCATAAGGAATGCTCAGTTTCTGCCTCCTGATAAGTCTTTATCTAGATGTTCCTCATCAATGTAGTAAGGGGTACAAGTGTCAGTTCACCATGATGACCATGACAATCTTTTTACTTGATTACATGATCTTTGTTTATGCACCTTCTAAGCATGGGTCAAGCACATCTCCATATATCCCTCTACACAATGGAGGCTCAACTTCTAAGCATGCATCTCTCAGCAAAGAACTGCATGGAAAAAAAACCCTTATTTTTACCCTTTTGGGGGAGATCAAGTACTCAAAAATCAGGAAAATCCAAATGTAAAGTTTGTTCTACTAATTAGATCTAGTTCTATAATTGTTGTCTCTTTTCCCTTATTAAATGTTAATCTGAACATATTAGCCTTTACCATTAGTATATCATAAAATATACATATGTGCAATGTGGTCAGTCTACTGTCACTTCAGTTTCAATTTGTAGCATTTCTGGCCTACGGTGTTTTATTATTACAACATTAAGATAGGAAAGCCGTTCATTTTTACATTTAATTTCTAGTATTTATTTTTATTTTACTTAATTTTAAATGTGAGAGCTAAGCATTTTGATAAACAGACTGAAAGCATATCTAGTTTCATTGTATTTTTGTATGTACCTTTATTTCTTCTGCTGAAAAGCAGTTTTGTAAGTTCTTAGAATAATGCCCATCTTGAATAAAAACTAATATCCTTATGTCTCAAACAGGAGGATTTTCTCTAGCATTGTAAGAAGACCTTGTAAAAACTATGCTAAATCAGGGCAAAGGGCTTTTTCTACAATAGTAACAGTAGGTTCTATACTGAAAAAATATATCTAAAAAAAAAAAAAAAAAGGTTAAAAAAGGTATAGATAAGAAAACCAGTAAGATAATTCACTGAAAAGCTGTGACAGGCAGTCAACTCAAATGAAATGGGTTCCTCTTCAGCAGCTATAACAAACTTAGGAAAACGAGTGGCAAGGCATCTACTATTAGAAAGCCGGGGAAAAGGATTTTGTGTGTGCTACCCCATCCCTGAATATTTCAAAATATCCAAATATTGACAGTCTGCACATAATATAATTACTGAAAAAAACTGAAAAAAAACTGACAATGAAACTAACTACAGTGTAGTCAGGATGTAGCAGAATGACCATCCAGGGAGCCTCTTTTCTTATACATTTATATCTTGCTTTTAAGTCAAATCCATGGAAAGGCTAAAGCAAGTTTAGATTGAGACATCTATTGTTGTGTCCCAAAGGTACCTTAGTTAATGACTTTATAGATCCAGCTCTTTGTGCAGTATTTCTTGTTGCGATTACTATTTTAGGAACTTGCTTGGCCAACAAAAGTGTACTGTTTCATTGAGAAAATAGGACTGTGGGTAGAGTCTGTTAATAAGCAATCAGCAAAAACAGGATTGGTAATGAATCTGATGAGAGCTTGTGTTTCGTCAGGCCCCCACTCCCTCCCTCCATGAAAGCAACAGCAGACAATCGTTTCGTGCCTTTTTTCAGCCCAGACACCATAGCACTGGTATCATGGAGCCTGCTCAGATCACCGCGGCAATTATGAGCAGTATAACCAGCACACACCTTATCCTGGAGTATATGCAGAACCAGAACCTGCCAAAGCAAAACCAGGCAAGGAGGCAACGGCAGCGCGGTGATGAGAGTGATGAGGAAATAGACATGGACATAGACTTCTCACAAAGTATGGGCCCCGACAGTGTGTACATCATGGTGTTAATGGGGCAGGTTCATGCCATGGAACGCCGGTTCTGGGCCCGGGAAACAAGCACAGACTGGTGGGAATGCATAGTGTTGCAGGTCTGGGATGATTCCCAGTGGCTACGAAACTTTTGCATGCGTAAGGGCACTTTCATGGATCTTTGTGACTTGCTTTCCCCTGCCCTGAAGCACCAGAATACCAAGATGAGAGCAGCCCTCACAGTTGAGAAGCAAGTGGCGATACCCCTGTGGAAGCTTGCAACACCAGACAGCTACCGGTCAGTCGGGCATCAATTTGGAGTGAGCAAATCTACTGTAGGGGCTGCTGTGATCCAAGTTGCCAATGCAATCAAAGAGCTGCTGATATCAAGGGTAATGACTCTGGGAAATGTGCAGGTCATAGTGGATGGCTTTGCTGCAATGGGATTCTCTAACTGTGGTGGGGCGATAGACGGAACCCATATCCCTATCTTAGCACTGGCGCACCAAGCCAGTGAGTACATAAACCGAAAAGGGTACTTTTCAATGCTGCTGCAATGCTGGTGGATCACAAGGGACGTTTCACCAACATCAACATGGGATGGCCGGGAAAGGTACATGATGCTCATGTCTTCAGGAACTCTGGTTTGTTTCAAAAGCTGCAGGAAGGAACGTTCTTCCCAGACCAGAAAATAACCACTGGGGATGTTGAAATGCCTATAGTTATCCTTGGGGACCCAGCCTACCCCTTAATGCCATGGCTTATGAAGCCATACACAGGCAGTCTGGACAGTAGTCAGGACCTGTTCAACTATATGCTGAGCAAGTGCAGAATGGTGGTAGAATGTGCATTTGGACGTTTAAAAGCACGCTGGCGCAGTTTACTGACTTAGATGGACCTCAGCGAAACCAATATTCCCATTGTTATTACTGCTTGCTGTGCGCTCCACAATATCTGTGAGAGTAAGGGAGAGACATCGGCTCTCTTAATGGCTCTCCATGCGTCTCTGGACCCTCTCAGCTGTCGGGCTTGGACGGAAACATTGCCTGAGGGTAGTGAGAGAATGGGTTATCGGTGAGGTGGGGGTGGGCGTGAGCCCGGTCAATAGGGGCAACCCCTACCAAGATCTGAGCCTTTTCTCACACGCCCGTTAGAGCTCGACATTATGCTGTTTGGGACCCCTCTTTGAGGAAAGCCTCTGGATTGCAAGTCCAACCGCTACCTCCTCGTGGTGAGAGTCGGTAACTGGCTTGGATAGCCAGGCGGATTGCGGAGGACGAACCCACATCCCACATTTAGTGGGGTGTGGGACGGGGTTGGGTAGCCCCATATGGTGCCACATGGATGCCCCCCTGGTAAGGGTAGCCTCCCCCAGGTACGGGTTGACTCCCCCTGGTAAGGGTTAGATTCCCCCTGGTAAGGGTAGCCTCCCCCAGGCACGGGTTGACTCCCCCTGGTAAGGGTTAGATTCCCCCTGGTAAGGGTAGCCTCCCCCAGGCACGGGTTAGTTTCCCCCTGGAAAGGGTAAGTTTCCCCCAGGTACGGGTTAGTTTCCCCCTGGAAAGGGTTAGTTTCCCCCTGAGAAGGGTAAATCTTTTAGCTATGGAAAAAAGTAATTTATATTTTTATACCGGATTGGCGCTGGACCGGGTTAATAACGCCCCCGCTGTTGGCTTTGATGCCCCGGCTGACAGTGTTAAATATATTAGGGGTGTGATCAGGGTCGCTGGACCAATGGATAAAATGGTGTGGACTATAATGAAGTCTCATGAGAATGAGAGTGAGAATCAAGTCCTCCCAGTGGAGCATGGCGAGGAGGTAGAGGAGAATGTTTGTGATGATCATGGTGAGGAGATTTTATCTATCTTACCGATGGTTTTTACAAGGGACACTTTTAATGATTTAACTATGGACAGTTTTAATCCAGATTTTAAGTATTTAAGTACATTTGATGATCCATATGTTAGGGAATCGGGATATCTTAATGCTCATTTAGTTAATGGGTCTAGTTTATTAAATAGTTTTAGACCAAGTACTGATTTTAATAGGGATCGTAATAAGGATCTTAACAGTACTGGTAGTAATATAAATATATTAGAAAGTAGTTCGTGGAAGGATGGGGTTTTTTATTTAGAGTATCCCGTTGATAGTTTTAATTGTCCAATATGTCCCCAGATATTACCAACATTTGGTAAATGGGCCAAACACATTAATGTGGTTCATAAAAGTAAAGCCATACGAGTTGTATGTAGTAAATGTGGAAAATCTTCTCAATATCATAATATAGCTTGCCACTACCCCAAGTGCATACCCAAGAAGGCGGATACCCCAATGAAGAGCCATACGTGCTCGGTCTGTGGGCTTGGTTTTCATACTAGATCTGGATTGAGCCAACACTGTAGACATAGACACCCTGCTGTGAGGAATGAGCAAAGAAAAGAAGATATGGCTGCTAAAAGTAAGATCAAAGAGGGATCGACTAGATCTCGTATATGGACCAAAGATGAGGTTGCGCAGCTTATACAGTTGGAAAGGAAATATATTGGGAAAAGGAATATAAATAAATGTATTGAGAGCGAGATGAGGACCAAAACGAATAAACAAATATCAGATAAAAGACGAGAATTAGCAAAGAAGAAGTTAGTGGTAACAGGAGATAGGGAGGAAGTGACTGAGGTAGAGGACATTAGAGTAAATATATTAGAAATTCCGCCCCCAAGAGAGAGGATTTTCCCACTAAAAGGACATCCAGAAGTGGATTTAGTGGAGAAAATATGTAAACGGGGAAAACAAAGTAGGGAGGGAAGAGAAATAATAAATAGTTTAGGGGAAATTGAAGGATTATTAAAGGAGGATTTAACAAAAGCTCTCGGATGGGCAATGTTGGAAAAATTATGTTATTCATTAGTAGAGGGAAAGGACCCTAGAAATGAAAGTCAAATAGAGTTGAGGAATAAAGGAAAAGGGAAGATGAGAAAGGAGGGGAGAAGGAAGCAATTTAATGCAATTAGGAGATATGCTACAAAGAAAGCTAAGTATAAATTCTATCAACAATTATTTGATAAGGATAGAAGAAGATTGACTCGCATTATAATGGGAGAGCCAGATAAGGCTAAGTGTGCTATCCCTATGAAAGAAATTGAGGAATACTATGTAAATATTTTGGGAACAATTGGACATGGTAATATGATAGGGTGGCCATCATCCACAGAGAATGCGGATAATGATATATTAATGAGTCCGATCTCTGTGGATGAGATTAGAATAGCTTTAAGAGAAATAAGAAAAGATAGTGCTCCTGGCCCAGATAAAGTAAAAGTGAGCAATTTGTGGGATATTTTTAATTTAGACTCCTTAATACTTACAAAAATTTTTAATATATGGTTTCTAAATAGACAGGTACCAGATGAATTTAAGAAAAATAGAACGATTTTAATACCAAAGACACAAGATGAGGAGGAAATGAAGAAGTTAACATCTTGGAGACCATTGACAATTGGGTCAGTTTGGATTAGAATCTATACCAAAATATTAGCAAAAAGACTGGTGGAAACAGTTAAGATATGTAGTAGACAAAAAGGGTTTATATCCGCCCCTGGGTGTGAGGAAAATATTGCTATATTAGATAATTTGATTAAAGGGGCTAAACGAAATGGGAATGAAATTGCAATAGTGTTCGTAGATCTGGCTAAAGCATTTGATTCTGTGGGACACGGACATATAATAGCCGGGTTGAGAAGATTTGGTATAGATGAACATTTTATAGATATTATTAGGGACCTTTATGATAATTGCACAACTAGGGTATGGGTGGGTGATGAAGCTACTGAGTCTATTTTAATTAGGAGGGGGGTCAAGCAGGGTGACCCGTTGTCCCCAATTTTGTTTAATATTGCTATGGATCCCCTTTTAACTAGATTAGAAGTAGAAGGAAGTGGTTTTTATGTTAAGGGTAATAGTGTCACGTCATTGGCTTTTGCCGATGATGTGGCAATTTTAAGCAGCTCATATAAAGGAATGATCAAAAATTTGGGTATCTTACAGGAGTTTTGTAAAAATACTAATCTCTCTGTTAATGTGAAGAAAACGAAAGGCTTTCATATTTTAACTAAACATAAAACCTATGTAGTTAATCCTAAGGAAATTGGCAGATAGGGTCAGAGGAGATTGAATATGTTCAACCAGGGGATTTTGAAAAATATTTAGGGGCTAGAATAGATCCCTGGATAGGTGTAGGGGGACCGGTACTTAAAGAAAAATTGAAAGATTGGAGTGAGAATTTAATTAAGGCCCCATTAAAACTGGCCCCAAAAATATTAATTTTACAGACATACATCTTACCGAAGCTATTTTATAATCTTCTTTTAATAGAACCCCCTTTTAATCTTTTAGATGATCTTGATGTGTTAGTTAGAAAAATAGTTAAAGAGATTTTACATTTACCTCAGTGTACCACAGATGGGATATTTTATTCTAGAGGTAGGGATGGTGGTTTAGCTCTCACTAAGTTTAGTGTGCAAATCCCAAATATGTTAATTCGTAAATGGAGGAGACATATTGTCTCGAGAGATGATTGGATGGACCTATCTTATCTAAATGCAGGAGAAAATCTTGTGGATAAAATATTGTTATTTAGTGCAGTAACATCTCATCCCAAGAAATGGAGGGAAGAGGAATTTTTAAGATGGTCGGAACTGAGATGTCAGGGAGTAGGGATAAAATATTTTTAAAATGATTTAATTAGTAATTCGATTTTTAGAAACTCTAGTAAAGTTAAATCGTCAGCGTATATCGCAGCATTGCAGCTTAGGGCAAATATTTATCCTACTAGGGAGACATTAGCAAGAGGAAGAGGAGGTGTGAATGCTCTTTGTAGATGGTGCGGTAAAGTGCGGGAGACTGTTCCCCATATCTCAGGACAATGTTATAAGACTAAGAATGCTAGGATAAAAAGGCATAATAGAGTAGTGTCTGCAGTTGTAGATAAGGTTGGTAAATTAGGGTGGAAGGCAATGATAGAGCCCCATTTGAGAAATAGTAAGGGTGAGTTAAGAAAGCCGGATATTATATTTATAAAAGGAGATACAGCAGTGGTGGTTGATGTTACAGTGCGATGGGAGGATAATGCCGGAAGTTTGGAACAAGCCCACAGTGAGAAGGTGGCTTATTATCTTGAGTTAGAGGAAGAAATTAAAAACTTAACGGGAGGTAAAAATATCCACTTCTTTGGTTTTGTGCTTGGGGCGCGTGGCAAGTGGAGTGAAGGTAATAATGATTTGTTACAATTATTGGGAATGGACAGAAGTAAAAATTTTAAGGAGAGTATATGTAGACTTGTTTTATATTCCACTATCGGTATGATGGCTATATTCAGTGACAGGTAAAGATCCCGGAGTTTCCATTCCGTGTATCTTGCCAAAACTAAATTTTAGCTATTTTGGTTTCCATGCTCTAAATTTTCAAATTTTTAATATTGTTTTGAACATTAACATATTTAGTGTTATTTAATATCTGTCCTTCAATAGAACGGTTTTAATTATATAATAAATACTTATTAATGGATGAAATTCCAATTTAAATTATTAGTTTATTTTTTTTTTTTAACTACTGGATGTGGATGCGGACTGGCCGCGTATAGTAACCAGGAAAGGGCAGGTAGTCACGCCTGTACATAAATGGGGTGGGAGGTTGAGGCAAATCGCCTGGCCGCTGATTACGCGCAGCCAGACACCAGGGCGGTTAGAAGAGCACAGCAGGGCGCGGTGTGCATCAGAGAAGCTTTGAAAACCAGTTTAATGACTGGCCAGGCTACGGTGTGGACGTTCTGTTTGTTTCTCCTTGATGAACCACCCCCCCGGTTCACTCTACTTCCCTGTAAGCTAGCCACCCTCCCATTCCCCATTTGATCAGCGCTTGCAGAGGCAATAAAGTCATTGTTACTTCACATTCATGCATTCCTTATTAATTCATCACACAAATAGGGGGATAACTGCCAAGGTAGCCCGGGGGGGGGGGGGAGGAGGTAAGCGCCAAGTGGGGTGCAGGAGGAGGGAAGGATAAGGCCACACTGCACTTTAAAACTTATTGAAGGCCAGCCTTCTGTTGCTTGGGCAATCCTCTGGGGTGGAGTGGCTGGGTGGCTGGAGACCCCTCCACCGCATTCTTGGGCGTCTGGCAGGTGAGGAGGCTATGGAACATGGGTAGGAGGGCTGTTGGTTACACAGAGGCTGTAGCGGTGGTCTGTGCTCCGGCTGCCTTTCCTGCAGCTCAACCATACGCTGGAGCATATCAGTTTGATGCTCCAGCAGTCGGAGCATTGACTCTTGTCTTCTGTCAGCAATCTGACACCACCAATCCTCTTCAGCCCGCCACTTACTCTCTTCAGCCCGCGATTCAGCCCGCCACCTCTCCTTGTGTTCATATTGTGCTGTCCTGCACTCTGACATTGTCTGCCTCCACGCATTCTGCTGTGCTCTGTCAGCGTGAGAGGACATCTGTAGCTCCCAGGGCCAGTGCAACCCATTAGGCAACCTAGGTGGTCGCCTAGGGCGCTAACATTTTGGGGGCAGCGACCACGGCGGCCGGATCTTCAGCCTCCCCGGTCATTGGTGGTATTTCGGGGGCGGGACCTTCCGCCGCCTAGAGCAGCAAAAAAGCTGTCAGTGCTCCTGGTAGCTCCGAGAACATGTCATCCCAAGTGTTTTTTTTTTCTCCTTCTAATCTTCGCTAGCCTCTGCGAAGGAGAAACATTTTCAGCTGATGGGGGAAAAGGAAGATTGGTAGTTAAAAAGACACATTTTAGAGAACAATAGGATCACTCTTTCCCGTTAAACCTTGCTGTTCACATTACACAGCACATGTGCTTTTGTTACTAGGTCGCATTTTGCCTCTTATTTATATTGAGGGTGTGATGGGTTGGATCACAGAAACCCCCTTGGGAGCTGCCACCTGATGTGCAAAGACTACCTCTGCTCCTGTTTTCCCTGCCAGCTCAGGACTCCAGGACCCTGTCTTGCTGAGCCAGACACTCCTGTCTGCTCCAACACAGACCCAGGGTCTGAATCACTTGCCCCAAAGCTGCAAGTTTACCTGAAAACAGTTCACAGAAGTTTGCTTGTCTTTAGCACTCAGATGCCCAACTCCCAATGGGGTCTAAATCCAAATAAATCTGTTTTACCCTTTATAAATCTTATGCAGAGTAAACTCATAAATTGTTCGCCCTCTGTAACACTGATAGAGAGATATGCACAGTTGTTTGCTCCCCCAAGTATTAATACATACTCTGAGTAAATTATTAAATAAAAAGTGATTGTATTAAATACAGAAAATAGGATTTAAGTGGTTCCAAGTAGTAACAGACAGAACAAAGTAAGTCACCAAGCAAAATAAAATAAAATACGCAAATCTATGTCTAATCAAACTAAATACAGATAAGTTCCTCACCAGTTCCAGAATGCTCCCTTTTACAGGCTAATCTCCTTTTAGCCTGGGTCCAGCAATAACTCACACCCCCTATAGTTACTGTCTTTTGTTCCAGTTCCCTTCAAGTATCCTGAGGGGGTGGAGAGGTTCCTTCCTTAGTCAGCTGAAGACAAAATGGAGGGGTCTCCCACGGGTTTAAATAGACTCTCTCTTGTCGGTGGAGACCCCCCTCCTCACTCCTATGCAAAGTCCAGCTCAAAGAAGGAGTTTTGGAGTCACCTGGGCAAGTCACATGTCCCTGCATGACTCAGTCTTTACAGGCCGAAGCCATTGTCCACATGGTATCTTGCTTGTCTCCAGGAAGACTTCTTATGTGGATTGGAGCATTCCAAGATGCATTGTTCCCCAAGTGTTTCCTGATCAGGTACTTAACCTGGTGAATTCCTTCCTAAAGAAGCTGACCAAATGCCTCACAAAGCTTACTTAGAAACCAAGCAAGCATACAGCCCATATTCTTAACCTCAAGTAGAAAATGATATATATGTACTAATAGGATGAATAGATATAGTAGACCATAACCTTTATGGAGATATATTACATGGCATAGGCAGCACAAAACATATTCCAGTTATGTCATACATACATTTATAAGCACCCCCCCCATAAAGCCTTATGGGGTACACTGTCACAGAGGGCCTGCCGGTTTGGTGTGAGAGATCACTCACACAGTGCCAGGCAACAGAATTCAGCTTGCAGGCAGCCATGGTAAGCCACAGCCTTTTGGCTTCTTTAACTTTCATAACATATGGAAATGGTTTCAAACAGCAGCGCCCCCATTTCCCATATCAAGCAGCTGTTGGGTTGGCTATTTAAAATGGGTTGGCCATTTAAAAGGAGGGGCTGCGGTTTGCGGGTTAACATGCAGCACAAACCCAAATAACCTCCCTCCTACACATGTAATTCTCTGGGATGATCACTTCACCCCTCCCCCATTGCGTGGCTAACAGCGGGGAACATTTCTGTTCAGCTGCACAGCCAAACAGCCGAGCAGGAACAGGCACCTCTGAATGTCCCCTTAATAAAAGCACCCTATTTCAACCAGGTGACCACGAATGATATCATTCTCCTGAGGATAACACTGAGAGATAAGGAATGGATGTTGTCTGAATGCCAGCAAACACCGGGACCATACGCTGCCATGCTTTGTTATACAATGATTCCAGACTATGTGCTACTAGCCTGGTGTGGTAAAGTGTCCTACCATGGCAGATGGAATAAGGCAGCCCTCCCCAGAAACCTTTTGCAAAGGCTTTGGGAGTACATCCAGGAGAGCTTTATGGAGATGTCCCTGGAGGATTTCCGCTCCATCCCCATACACATTAACAGACTTTTCCAGTAGCTCTATTGGCCACGAATGTCAGGGCAAATTAATCATTAAACACGCTTTCTTTTAAACCATGTCTAATATTTACAAAGGTACACTCATCAGCGGTCCCTTGTCCGCCCTCAGGGTCCGGGAGCACGTCTTGGGTGGGTTCGGGGTTACTGGCTCCAGGTCCAGGGTGAAAAAGTATCCTGGCTGTTGGGGAAACCGGTTTCTCCGCTTCCTTGCTGTGAGCTATCTTCAAGCTCTTCATCATCATCTTCCTCATCCCCAAAACCCCTTCCGTGTTGCATGATTCTCCATTGTCGGAGTCAAAGCACAGGGTTGGGGTAGTGGTGGCTGCACCCACTAGCATGGCATGCAGCTCAGCATAGAAGTGGCATGTCTGCAGCTCTGACCCGGACCTTCCATTTGCCTCTCTGGTTTTGTGGTAGGCTTGCCTTAGCTCCTTAATTTTCACCCAGCACTGCTGTGCGTCCTTGTTATGGCCTCTGTCCTTCATGCCCCTTGAGACTTTTTCTAATGTTTTGGCATTTTGTTTTTTTCAACCTGCTGAGGTTTGCTTATCTTAAATGAGAATAATATTTAAGATGCAGATGTACAAGATATTCTTAGGTCCTGTCATATTCTATTTTTAAACAGGAGGGAGGGATTTACTGAAGAAAACAGCTACAACTATAGTTAAAAAACTTGGTTTCCAACACAGCTCAAGTTTCAGCTTTGTTTTCCTTGTTCAAAAAGGACCACATATTTTCTGGAGCTCTATACACCACATAGGATACATCTATACTTGAGCTAGATGTTATTTTCAGCTTGGGTAGATGTATGTGCACTAGCTTTGATCAAGCTAGCATGCCAAAAATATAACTGTAACAATGGCGGCACAGACGGCATGATGGGCTAGTCATCTGAGTGCATACCTTGGGTCACAGGCAGAACTTGTATTTGGGGCAGCTAGCCCATCCCCTTACTTCTGCCACTGCAGCTACACTTCTATTTTTAGCACACTAGCTCCATCTTGAGTTTACATGTACCCAGAGACACATCTAATGGCTGGATAATACAGTGCAAGTAAAAATATCATTATACCTGACAGATTTTACTTGATTGATCTAATTAACTAATACAGCATACAGTCCACTTGTTCAGGAGCTGGATTTTTTAAAGGGTTGGATAATTTTATTTCCATTAACATTTGCAACTATGAAAACTAAAATAAAAACAAAGGTAATTAAATCTCATGCTTTAGGGTATAAGATAATTGCCTGCAAGAGTTATTGTGAAAAAGGATTTTCCTGTGACCAATACCACACAGTTGGCTCTTTCATGATCCCCTCTGAGGAAAAAACAGTTACCTACCTTTTATAACTGTTGTTCTTTGAGATGTGTTGCTCATGTCCATTCCAAGTAGGTGTGTTTGCACCACGTGCACAGTTTATGGAAGGTTTCCCCCCTAGCGATATCCTTTGGGTCGTTCAGGCACCCCCTGGAGTCGGGCCATCATGCCACTGCATATATAGCCCTGCCAACCTGCCACCTCTTCAGTTCCTTCTTGCTGGCTGGCACCGACAGAGGGATAGGCGGGTGAGTTTTGGAATGGACTTGAGCAACACATTTAAAAGAACAACTGTTACGAAAAGATAGGTAACCGTTTTTTCTTCTTTGAGTGCTTACTCGTGTTGATTCCAAGTAAGTGACTCCCAAGCATTTCCTAGGAGAGGAATGGGAGTTAATTCGTGGATTGTAGCACCACTCTGCCAAATGCAGGATCATCCCTGGCCTGCTGTGTGATAGCATAGTGTGAGATGAAAGTGTGAACTAATGACCATGTTGTGGTCCTGCAGATCTCCTGTATGGGAATCTGCGCCAGGAATGCTGCTGAGGACACTTGCACCCTTGTGGAGTGTACTGTCATTGCGTGGGC
Source organism: Chrysemys picta bellii (assembly GCF_011386835.1). Lineage (NCBI taxonomy): Eukaryota > Metazoa > Chordata > Testudines > Emydidae > Chrysemys > Chrysemys picta. The sequence continues at coordinate 312,865,895 of NC_088791.1, forward strand.
TGGCACCTTTGCCAAGTCATAGCATATATGAATGCAGGAGGTGATCCACAAAGAAATTCTTTAAGAAGACACCAGGAGGCCCTTCATCCTATCTGCTACTGCAACAAACATCTGGTTTAATTTCCAAAATGGCTTCATCCGTTTGATATAAAAAACCAATGCCCACCGAATGTCCATTGGCCCTTTTGTGGTCAGGTATCACATTTGTTATTTCTGTCCTAACTGGTTACTTCAGTTCTTTCCAAGTTCCAAGTTGTGGTATACCTGTTAAGTTTAAAAGGCTATGAACTTAGGAAAGCCTCTATGCCAACCTGCTTTAACGCATCCTCTACGTTAAAGGTCGCAGCCATACATGGATCTTATGCTTTAGCTCATCACCATCTGTCTTAGGGTTGCCAACTTTCTAATCCCACAAAACCGAACACCCTAGCTCTGCCCCTTCCCCAGGCCACGCCCCCTTCCCCGCCCCTTCCCCGAGGACCTGACCCCTGCTCACTACATTCCCCCTCCCTCGGTGGCTCCCTCTCCCCCACTCTCACTCACTTTCACTGGGCTGAGGCAGGGGGTTGGGATAGGGGAGGGGGTGTGGGGTCTAGGGTGGGGACAAAAATGAGGGGTTCAGGGTGTGGGAGGGGGCTCCAGGCTGGGCAGGGGGTTGGGGTGCAGGGGGTGTGAGGGCTCCATCTGGGGGTGCAGGCTCTGGGGTGGGGCCGGTGATGAAAGGTTTGGGGTGCAGGAGGAGGCTCCAGGCTGGGACAGACTTTGGTACCAAAGACTTTGGACCCCGAAGAGGATTCTTCATCTGGAGACCATGGCAATGCAGTACCTGCTTCAGCCACTGGGCAGTGCCGAGAGACTGAGGACTGGTGTCAGGACAGTGACTGGTGCATCAGTACCATGGAGGGCTTGCCTCTGGACAGTGCCACAGTGGTTGGTACCGGGAAGGAGCTTGCCGGACCTTGTTCCCTTCTGTCTCCAGTCGCCTTGGCTGGAGGGGGTCTTTGAGGGGTTAGCGGTATTGGGAGGGAAAGCAGTTCTTTCACAATCTGAAAGGCCTCTGGGATCAAAGGGATGAACAAACGCCTGGCCCAAAGGCTGCTCCAGGCAGTTGGTGGCGGGTCCCATTCTGGACTTGGCGCTCTGGGCGGAGTCTGCAGCACCATCAATGGCTCAGGGGAAGATGAGTGGCCCAATGTATGTCTCACTACATCAGTCTGTCTCTGCCTTTCTCTCTTTGTCACTGGAGAATGACCTCTCTCGGTGCACTGTTTCTTATGTTTCTTCCTTGGCACTGGGGATGGAGAATGGTGCTGGGAAGAATGCGGTGCCAGGGGAGCGCTCCACATGGGGGTCAAAATACTAAGCTCTGATTCAGAGCGGTTCAGCTCCTAGACTGGTCTGAGGGCTGCCTCCATGAGAATGGCCTTCAGCCGAATGTCTCTGTCCTTTCTGGTATGAGGTTTGAAGCCCCTGCAGATCTGGCACTTCTCTTTGACGTTAGACTCCCCCAGACACTTTGGACAGCTAGCGTGTGTGTCACTTACTGGTATCAGCTTACCGCAAGAGGTACACGGCTTAAAGCCTGGGGACCGGGACTTGCCTTAGTAACAGGAACAACTATTTACATTACTATATACACTAACTCTAACTAAGAACTATATACATTAACTATGATAACTATACAGAATATGAACAGAGAAAGTTCAACCACTGGGAAAGAAACCTTGCCACAGCAAGAGAGGTCATTACAGCAACCATCAAAGGCAGTAAGAAGGAACTGAGAGGGTGTGGGGCTGGCAGGGCCCCTTATACTGGCGCATACATGCACGGCTCCAGAGAGCACTAGAGCAGGCCCTATGGATACCACAGATGGAAAAATCTCCAGCAACTGTGCATGTGGTGCACACACCCCTAGCAAGCAGTGGACATGAGCAAGCATTCAAAGAAGAACTTGTAGTTTAGCTTGCTCATTTTGGGGGGAAATGAGACTGCATATGGAGCAGCACACCCCAATCCTTTAGCAGTGAATTGCAAAAAGATCTCCAGAGTTTAATAAGGAGGGTTTGAAAAAAAGGAATGCAACAGGAGCAGCGGAAGCGCCCTAAAAGTGAGGGGGCCAGAGGCACCCAGAACATGGCCCTGCCCCCACACTGGCTCTTCTCCTCAAGTCCCCACCCTCATGCCACACATTCTACCTGAGGTTCCACCCTTGCACCGCCCCTTTCCCCGCTCCCCGACCCTCACACTGCCCCTTCTCCCAAGCCCCCACCCCTGCACCACCTCTTCCCTCCAAGACTCTGCCCCCACTAGCTCCTCTCTGCCCCCTCCTCTGTTGTTCACCCTGACAGCCCATAAAAAGTGGGGGAGGGAGCTAGGGCCCGCTGGCCCCCCTGTTCTGGTGCCCCTGGAATGCAATAATAGGTAGGTGGCTAGGCAGGGACATAGCTGGGCCACTGCTTAGCTGGACATTTCAGGTACACAGGTCCTGCAATACAGAACTGGAGAGAACTCTTACAGTTCCATCCTGAGGCATTTGCAGCTTTCCTTGTGGATAAGCAGGAAGAGACCAGGGTTCCTGCACAGAGAATTCCTGAAAGGGGAGGGAGTTTTTGCCAATTTTTATGTTCCATGACCCCTAGGAAAGGAGCCACCCATGTGGTGCCAAGACACGGGAAAATAAGTGGAGAAGGGGTGACCTTTACTGTGAACTTGAGCCACACACACAAAATGTTAGCCACTTACATTCACTGTGATTCATGATGTGCAGTCACCAAAGTGCACATCTTCCAAATGCATTGCGTAATAGTTTAAAAAATTAAACATGATCTAAGACCTTCTGTACCTGTAGTACACATGAAAAAAACTGTGCTGAAAAGAATTTATGTGGGGGAAGAAGCTTGACAGGAATCCAATCATAATAACTATGCTGAGTAAGAGGCACTTAAAATTCACCTGCTTATAGTAAAAGAAAGAAGAGTATAGACATAGCTCCTTGAAGATAAAATGCCCCTTCATTTAGTAACTGGCATAATAAAGATAGATGATAGAAATGTGAACATAATACTCTTTACAGAATGGCAGGGGCAGAACAGTAGGAATTTACTGTTATTGTTTTCCTTGTAATAAGTCTATTCAAATCAACTATGCATCACAGACTGCATGGTAGGATCAAATTATCTTAGCTTTGACATTTATTGAAGCATTTTATTGTATTCTGACTCAAGTTTCCTCTTGCGGATTTAACCTAAGTTACACTCTAAACTACTATTTAAAAATTACATGATAATAATATACATATTGTAGTGAAAAGTTATTACATTTCTTCTTGAGCGATGTAGTTGCTTAACCTAAAGCATAAAGTAGTTTCAAATACTTTGAGCTTTAATTTATTAATTTGCTAAATCAATTGCTAAATCTTAAATAGTGGGGAAATAGGTGATTAAAAATCAGAGTTTGAGTGCAGATAGGAAAAGAAGCTGAATTAGTGAGAACAACATTTGAACACTGAAGAATTCTGGAGGTATAAATGAAACTAGAGAAATAACACTTTGTAAATGGCAGAAAAAACACACTGTGAGGCAAGAGCAAATAAAATCTCTTACAGAACTTTTTGAATTAACTGTAAATGTAAGGTCATCAACATAAACATCATTTAAAATGATGACTTAAAATTATAGAGGGATGAATGTTGTAAAAGATGACTATTCTGTATGTATTTCCAACAGAATGAGAAATTCTAATTAATGAGGTAAGAAAAAGATAAGGTTATTACATAAGAAGAAACTGGCATACATATGAAATAGGTGAGGTCATAAGGCAAACAAAGGAGGAGAATATGATTAATAAAGACTAGAAAGAGAATGGAAAATTAATGAGGCCACTTACTGTAGAAAACCACATCACTTTAAGAATCCAAATTGTCAAAGCAAAATTCACAACTAGGACGATAAGCAGGAGGAGGACAAACAGGTAGAGGCAACGCTTTCTCCAGCCATAAATGCCAATGTTGTAGACATATTGGTTTTCTGGCCTCTCTAGGCTGGTGCCTTGTGTTGTTGTGGTGTATTGTTCACGTACCATTTGCTACAGAAGGGGGGGGGAAAAGAGTTTTGTTAAATATGTAAATTAATTTCTTTTAAAAAATTCTGTAAGAGAAAAACAAAATCAAATGTCTATCACTTTAAGTGATATCATTATTAGGCTCCAATTTGCTGCATGATAACATAGAATAGAAACATTTTTGCTTCTTTTTCATAATATTTGAACAAAAAAATCCCACCTGAAAATATAACACTAGTCATGGCATAATCTGCAACTCACATAGCAATAACTGTATTGTATAATGATATTGTAAACTATGCTGAAGACACAGTCGAGATAAAACATAAAATTTAGGATTTTTTAAAATTCCAAGAGGTACTATATATTATTTTCTATTTTAAATACCAATTCTATCACAACATACATTCCAATATTTTCTATATGCAGTAACTATTACAACTAGCTTGTTGCAGTACTAAACTGTGTATCACTGGAATGCCAAAGTTTGTTAGGTTTCATGACCTGTATATGAAGAAGGAAAAGAGGTTTTAAAACTGCAAAGGAAAAACATGCTTGCTCAACCTTTTATCACAATAAATATTTAAAGATGTTCTACTAATAGAAACATACAGTAGTAACCAGGGTTAAACATCTTCAGTCACACTACATTATAGTTTTCAAAGAAGCACTTACTAAAACTTAAAGGCAATTAGTTACTTACCAAAATACTTTCCCTTAAAACATGAAGACTGTCACTACTTTACACTTTGAAAGTATGGAAAGTTTACATTTGAGCCAAGAGAATAAAAACTCAATAGCTGAAGCTGTTTATCAAAAAACAACAATGTATAATATCCGTCTCAGCTCCACTGATATAAAGGGGGTGGAACCCCCAAAACCCTAATGTGCAAAAGTAAACAGATTTTGTAAATTCAAGTATCTCCCATAAACCAGGTAAGCCCTCTGGGCTCTTACATAAGAAAACATGTCCATTTTCTCACAGTATTATATTCCCAAATGAGAGTTCCTTCAGATTGGATTCTCATGAGGTTTCTTATCAATTTTGAATTTACTCCTGGGAATTAGATCACTATGGTCAGCACAAAGAATTTAAAAAATGTGATTAAATTACATCCTTGCCCAACTGCTGAATTACTCTAACTCATTAGGGCAGCTCTTTCGAAGTCTCCTGCAGAGCCATGCTCTGTCTGTAACAAGTAAGTGTTTCACAGTTCTGATGCTCTGCTTCAGGAATATCTGTCTTTTGTGATCTGTAGCTTTCTACCAAACCCCGAGTCAAAGAAAATAGTCTAGGTTTACAATTAAACAGAAGCTTATGTATTATTGTATGCCTAACTTCCTTGCATAATTATAATGTTCATCCCCTTTCTATATCTTTTCTTTCATATTTAAAAAAAACTATAATTCATAAAACATTGCAAAGGCTATGTTTTATTCCATACTCAAATAAAAACTGTGTAACAACTTGTGTGTTTGACCACTCCCGACATTTTCTTGCTACAGCAGCGATGCAATAATATTGCCATTGATTTGTTGTTATCAATCGAGCTAACCTCATAATGTTGGCAGACAAATCTTTTTACTTCCTGAAAATGCTCAAGCTGGTATAAAGAAGCTGGTAAAGTATAGGTAGGAGCTGAAGAGAAACAGTCAAATGAAAAAAGGAGTCCCATTTAATCAGATCGCATGAAGGCAGGCAACTAAATTCAGTACACCCTCGCTATAGCGCCCTTCATAATAATGAACCTTTGGCTATGATGAACCCAGTTCCTGGATCGCGCCTCGAGCCCCACTGCTGCGGCGGGGGCAGACAGCTCTTCCAGCCCCGCAGCTGCTTCAGGGGGTGACAGCTCCTCCACCTCTATGGCTGCGACGGGGGCTGACACCTCCTCCTGACAGCTCCTACAGCCCCGCTGCTGCGGTGGGTACTGTACTGATAAATGTTATAAGTTTTTGTATACAAATGCTAGAAGTCTAAATACTAAGATGGGTGAATTTGAGTGCCTGGTATGAAATGAGGATATTGATATAATAGGCATCCCAGAAAGTTGGTGGAACGATGATAATCAATGGACATGGTAATACCAAGGTAAAAAATATATAGGAATGACAAGAGCAGGTCATGCTGGTGGAGAAGTGGCACTATATGTCAAAGAAAGCATAGAGTCAAATATAGGAAAAATCTTTAATGAATCAAATTGTGCCACAGTCCGAAATTCCATGCTTGAATAATAAGAGTACAGCAGCAGGAATACACTACCAACCACCTGACCAGGATGAGGATGGTGATCGTGATTATGAAATTCTCAGGGAGATTAGAGAAGCTGTAAAAATAGAAAATTCAATCATAATGGGGATTTCAACTATCCCCATATTGACTAGGTACATGTCAGGTCAGGACAGGATGCAGAAATGAAATTTCTAGACACTATTAATGATTGCTTCTTGGAGCATCTAGTTCTGCAACCCACAAGGAGAGAGGCAAATCTTGATTTAGTCCTAATTGGAACGCAGGATCTGGTCCAAGGGGGGGAATAAAATTGAACAGTTTTAAATGAATATCTTTACTGAACATAATCCTCATCAAAACTGTGTTTATAGAGTGCAGGATGCCTGACTTGTAGGGGTCACTATATAATGCCAGTATGCAGAAGTAGATTAGGACTCTGACTTCCCAGTCTGATGACAAGGTGAGATGCTTGGACTTCGGAGAAGATATCAGCAGTTTGTCAGAACACTACTTATCTACCCATTAAGTAAAGATAACAAGCTGAAATAAAAAGCACAGCTACAGTAATTTTCTGCTAGAGGGAGAATGATTCAGGGGAAACAGTGATTCCAGTAAAAAGGGAGGAGAGAAATCTCAGGACCTCATTTCTAGATACATTCAGGTTAAAATCAAGTAGGGGAGGGAAAACCCAAACTTGTATGACTAGAAGGATTTTTCCCTCTTTTCAACCCCAGCAAATAATATCAAATATATACTATTGTCCCTAAAGTATATGTCACAATAATGTACTTGGATTTTAAATATTTATAGCATATTGTAATTTGCACCATAAACTAGTGTCATTAGCTAAAAAGCGAGGTCTCCTTGAACTGCAATTTGTGGGAACAAGCACTGAGAAAGTAATACACCATACTAAAGTGTTTGCATACCCATCAGTGCAAATCTGCATAACTATGAGTTCATCATAGCTAACCGCATTGGACATCATAACTGTTACTGCAATAACTGGAAAGGTTGTCACTCTCAGTACAAACTGAAATGCATCAGAATCTACTGTACTTAATGGTTGTATATTTGTGAATAAGTACTGCTAAAAATGCTATTTAAAACTTATATCAAGACTTTGCTTTTTATCTTTCATATATAATTATTTTTCCTCATTTAAAATATCCTTTCTGATAGGAAAAAAAAATCTTTGTCATCTAATCAGAAACCTGCCTCAGAGTCAAAAGAGACAGCAAAATACTTTTTACCTGATTTTATGAACGTTACTTTAGGTTCCTGCATGGTCTTAAAGCCTAACCAAGATTTTCAAAATTGGATATATTTTAGGTACCTCAAGTCTTACATCCCCAACTTGAGATGCCTTATAGGTGCTTGATTTATAGAAAGCGTTAAGCAGCCCTCTCCCTGAAATTCAAGCCCACCAGTCACTTTGGTAAATCTTTGTCTAGGTTTTCAAGTAATACACAGAGAGAAAGCAGAAGGAGAAAACTATAGATTGTCTTCTCTGTTCACTTATTGCTATAATAATATGACAGATGAAAGACCCATGAATTATGATATAGCCATCTTACATCATTAGCCTGTTCACAGGTCAGCAAGAGCAATCCTTGATCCATCAAGCAAGAGCTGTCTCAGAAGCACTTTTCTCTTTTAAGGGACTCATTACATTAAAATACCATTTCTTGATTGGAGCCTTAAAGCCAACAAACCATGCTTCATGTTAATAAAATTTTGGCAATACAAGATAAGGAGAATGTTTAACCCTAGAGAAAGTGCAGTCTTCTTTTCTGAAAACACTCAAGGTTAAGGCAAACCATAGATATGTTGATATGAAATCTAGTGTTCACATTAGGGATAAACTCAAGTGTGAGATGGAGGGCAACCCTACAAAGGAAAAAATGAACATGGGGGAATAAGAAAATAAGACAAGAATGGCATTCAGCTCCTCAACTCTTCTAGTGGAAGTCACTACAAAAAACTACCTTGAGGGATAGCAGCTTAAAGGAAATTGCTTCTAGAGTTTCAAAAAAGACGAACTGTTATTACTGGCCAAACCAAAGACAAATCCAACTGAGGGTTAACAGAATCGTAGAAGGGTGTCTAACAAATACACTGGTATAGGGTGTGAGTCATTTCCCCTTACACTGCAAGAAAACTACCAATAGCTGAAATCACTAGGAAATGAATATGAAGGACACTAAGTCCGTTTGTTGCCAATATATACCAGAGGAAACAAGAGAAGACATTAATATTGCACTCAGAATGCCATCTCATATATGCCTTCCAAATATGTGAATATGTACAGTGTCTGAGTTAAAAGATTCCTTCTGGTGACTAGGTAGTTGGGCAAAACGAGATGAGAATCTTTACTGCAGCAAATGGACCAACTCAGAGTCAGGAATTTTGAATGGGTGAATCAAACTGATTCCTGTGAGAGGAAATTTGAAACATAGGGGGGCATCTCCAGTAAGTCCCACAATAGACTAATTAGCACAATGAGGACACCAGCAAAGCACTAAAATGAGTGGCTCTTACTGAATATGTTGGGGATTGGGTAAATTGAGGAAAGCAGTATTCCAGATCCTTCAACCGCAAACAAAATGCATTGGTGGATAGCACTTTGGGATTAGAGAAAGAAGGTTGGTGAGGTAATATCTTTCATTGGACCAACTTCTGTTGATGAGACAGACAAACTTTTGAGCTTACACAGAGCTCTTCTTCAGCTCTGGGAAATTTACTCAGGGGGCCACAGCTAAATACAAGCTGGAACAGATTGTTTAGCATAAGTGGTTAACAAATATTTCAAGGGAACATTCAAGTGAAGAAGCCTGTTAACACCCCTCCCTCCAGTCACAGGGAGGAAAATACAGGGGGAGAAGCAGCTAAGAGAATTCTTAGTGGTTTAAAGGTTGTTGTAATAATCCATAAATCCAGTGTCTCTATTCAGTCCATGATTTTTAGTGTCTAGCAAAGTTATGAACTTAAGCTCTGCAGGCTCATCTTTTGAAAGTGTTGTGCAGGCTTCCATTGAAGATGGGGACTGATAAATCAGATATAGAGTGATTACCTCTATGAAAATCAGGGGAGTGTCACTGAGATTAAAGACAAATCAGCGCTGATGGGACACTCCTACGATGTCTGTGTAGTTAATCCAACTTTTTGACATGCGGTAGCTATGTCGACGGGAGAAACTTGTACTAATTGATCATGACTGTGATTAAAGAGGTTTTGAAATACTTTATTCCAAGACAAAGAAGAATTACATATGTGAAGGAGTGTACTACCCCTTTAAGGGACAGGCTGGAGCTTACAGGTGGAATAGCCTGTGGTGTAATCAAGGAAGTTCTGCCCCACTGCAGGGCTATATAAATAGGAAGAAAAAGCTGACAAGAAGCTGGGGAGAACCATGCAGGCTGCAGTGAGTGATGGTTGTTTCCACTCAGGTTCTAGGAGACAATACAAACTAGACCCTTTGTTTGTGAGGTGAGGGCCTTATGAACTATGTGGTGTAATTGCTCCTGTCCTGAAACCTTATTGAAAGAGGACATGCTATCTGTTAGTGTGTGTTGGTTTCTCCTTGCTACACTGTTTTAAAGTGAACCCATTGCTGCTCCAATTGGGGCAAATTAAAGTTGGGCAAACCCGAACTGCTACACTGGGCTACAAAGGGGTGCACAGTGACTGCCACACTTTTACACATTCCCTGAAGTATAAAAATAGACTTAGAAATGATGATACTCTTTAAAAAAATCCTATTATGAACTGTACCAATAGTTCCACTTAATGCAATCAGGAAAAGGTTAAATTCAGTCCTGAATGATAAATAATACATTTATGGACTAATGAGGACTTCTACTTGTTATCACAATAAAAGATAATTTTCAGGGGAACCATGTTGTTAGGTGTTTTTTTAAAACAATAAAAGTAGTCAAATGGAACAACAAATGCTTCATAAAAATCAACTAGTAATTTATGACCATACCAAGGGAACTGCATAACAATGTAAAACAGAAAATAAAACTTGGATAATTAAAATTGTTCTACCACAATACATACTTTGATCATTAAAATCCTCCAACAATAATAGATATCTTTCATAATAAAAAAAACCCAATGTATTCTGGAATGAGTATCACACACAAAGTGTATAATGAAAAAAAACCAACTGATTAACACATAGGCCAATTTCAGGCCTGATATAAGCAGATGCAACTTCACTGAGGCCAATGGAGTTGAAGCTGAGATGAATTTGGTCCAGGACATCTCACAAGCCCACTTCATTTAAAATCAATACAAATACCAGTTCTAAATTATAGAATAACAAGATAAATTTGGGTTGCATTTTTATCAATGACTTGGAAAAAACAGAAACTCATTATTGATAAAGTTTGCAAATGACACAAAAATTGGTGGAGTGGTATTGAATGAAAGGGATAGGTCACTGATACAGAGTGATCTGGATCACTTGGGAAGTAGGACACAGGTAAACAATATGCATTTCCATACAACTAAAAGTAAGGTCATACATCTAGAAACAAAGAATGAAGGCCCTACTTACAGGATGGGAGACTATCTTTGGAAGCAGTGATTCTGAAAAAGACTTTGGACTCATGGTTAATAATCAGCTGAACATGAGCTCCCAGTAGAATGCTATGGCGATCCTTGGATGTATAAGCATAAAAATATCAAGTAGAAGTAGAGAGGTTAAATTACCTCTGAATCTCTCTGAATCTGGAAGTGGTGCAACTGCTTCTGGAATACTGTGTTTAGTTCCGGTGTCCACAATTCAAGAAGAGGAAGTTACTCACCTTCTGCAGTAACAAGGGTTCTTCAAGATGTGTGTCTCTGTTGGTACTCCACTTCAGATCGGAGATTTTGCTCAGTCGGGGCGCATGTGCGCAGTAGTCGTCTTGCGGTGCCTTTGGCACCTCATGTAGTGCGTACATGACCCGACCCATTCAGTTCCTTCTCTACCGGGAGCTCGATGAACGAACTCTGAAGTAGATGGGAGGAGGGTGAGTAGTGTAGTACCCACAAGGACACACATCTCAAAGAACCCTTGTTAATGCACAAGGTGAGTAATTTCCCCTTCTTTTCGAGTATGTCCCTGTGGGTGCTCCACTTCAGGCATCTGTAGAGCAGTGCCCTACTGTGGACGGTAGGGGCTTCAGAGTTGTGTATGTTGTTACAGAGAGCATGGTAAGGCCTAATATGGTGTGTCATAGAGGATTAAGTGATGGCATAGTGTTTTGCAAAAGTGTGCTCTGAGGCCCATGTTGCAGCCCTCCATATGTTTATTGGAGGGATATTGTTCAGGAAGGCTATAGATGTAGCAATGGCATGCATAGAGTGGGATTGGATCCCTGATGGGGGTTCCTTGTTGTGCAGTCGATAGCAAAGTTGAATACACATAGAGATCCATTTAGATCAGTGGTTCTCAAACTTTTGTATTGGTGACCCCTTTCACACAGCAAGCCTCTGAGTGCGAACCCTCTTATAAATTAAAAACACATTTTTTTTATATTTAACACTATTATAAATGCTGAAGGCAAAGCGGGGTTCGGGGTGGAGGCTGACAGCTCGCAACCCCCCATGTAATAACCTCATGACCCTCTGAGGAGTCATGACCACAGTTTGAGAGCCCCTGATTTAGACAGTCTCTGGGTTGCACAGCACTTGGAGCATTCTGTTGTGGAAATGAACAATCTTGGGGATTTCCAGAAGGGCTTGGTTCTGTTTAAATAAAACACTATGGTTCATCTGACACCAAGTGTATGCAGGATGGCCTCTTTTGAGTTCTCATGTGGTTTTGGGTAAAACGTAGGAAGATGTATGGGTTGGTTTATATGGAAGGATGTCGATACTTTAAGCAAAAATTTTGGGTGTGGCCACGTGACCTTGTCTTTAGTGAACATGGTGTAAGGGGGCTCAGCCATGAGTGCCCTGATCTCGCTGACTCATCTAGCTGAGGTGATTGTGACCAAGAATGTGACTTTCATAGACAAATGAAGGAGTGAACAGGTTGCTAAAGGTTCAAAAGGTACTCTGGTGAGGCATTTAAGTACAAGGTTCAAGTCCCATGGTGATGTAGGTTGTCAGACTTCTGGGTACATGTGCTGTATACTGATAAGGAAGCGTCTAGTGATTGGGTGGGCAAAGGTTCCCTCCACCTTATGGTGAAAGGCTGTGATAGTCACTAGGTGTACTTTGATAGAGCTTATGGATAAACCCGATTCTTTGAGTTCCAGTATGTAGTCAGGGAGGACTGGTAGAGGCGCCATGACTGCAGTTAACTGTTTTTGTTGGCACCATAATGAGAATCTCTTCCATTTTTGGAGGTAAGTATTGCGAATGGTGGGTCTCCTGCTATTTAATAATACATATTTCACTCATTCTGAGCAGGCTACTTCGTCGTGTTACAACCATGTAGGAGCCATGCTTTGAGGTGAAGTTTCTCTGGATTTGGGTGGAGAGTCCGGCCTGTTCTGCAAGAGGAGATACACCCACAAGGGAAGAACCTGTGGGGTGCACACTGCCAAGCGCATCAGATAAGGGAACCAAGTCTGTCTGGGCCACATTGGAACAATCAATATGATATGCACCCTATCGGTGCATATCATAGAATTATAGAATCATAGAATATCAGGGTTGGAAGGGACCTCAAGATGTCATCTAGTCCAACCCCCTGCTCAAGGCAGGACCAATTCCCTACTAAATCATCCCAGCATCCCAGCAATATCATGTGAATGACTGGGAGATTAGAGGGATCTGTGGGAATGCGTACATGAGTTGTATCCCATGAGATGAGAAATGCATCCCCTAAATATTTGGGAGCTAGTCCTGCCCTGGAGCAGAAGAGTGGGCACTTGTGGTTTATTGCTGATGCAAACAGGTCTACCAATAGAAAGCCCCATTCCTGGAATATTGATTGGAGGACACTGTCGTGTACTTCCCATTTGTGCTTCTGGGAGAAATATCTGCTTAGCATGTCTGCCGTTGTGTTCCGGCACCCCAGGAGGTAAGATGCCGAGATGGTTATATTGTGGTGAATGCATCAATTCCATAATTTTATGGCCTCGGTGCAGAGTGAATGGGAGCGAGCTCCTTTTGGCGATCGATATAGAACATGCATGCTATGTTGTCGGTTAGTATGCAGATTTACTCATTCCGTATGATCGGAAGTGTCTGCACACATTGTATAGGCTCGGAGCTCCAGGAAATTGATGTGAAGCTGGGTTTCTGTTGCTGACCACCTGCCTTGTACAGTGTGCTGGTCCAAGTGAGCACCCCAGCCTCAGCCAGCCCTGTAGGCAACACATATGCAGTCTCACCACAAATGTTGTAGCTGCCATATGACCTAATAGTTGTAGGCAGGTTCCTGGCAGATGTTTGAGGGCCGTTGGTGACTGTCGAGATGAGGTTGGTTAATGTTATGAATTTGTCGCCAGGCAACAAAGCTCTGGCCTGTGTGGAATCAAGGTAAGCCCCGATGAATTCGAGTTGTTGCATTGGGGTCCGTGTAGATTTCTGTACATTTATTTGCAATCCCAGTGTCTGGAACAAAACAATGGTGGTCTGCCCCATGTTTGTTGCTTCTTCCTGAGTTGTACCTTTCAGTAGACAATCATTTAGGTACGGGAAGATCATCACTCCTCTTCTTCGCAAGTGGGCCACCACTACCACAAGGGTTTTGGAAAAAACTCGAGGGGCAGTGGAAAGGCCAAAGGGTAGTACTCTGTACTGGTAATGATTAAGTCCCAGCATGAATTGTAGGAGCTGGGTGTATGGTAATATAAAAATAAGCATCTTGGTGGTCGACGGCTGAAAACCAGTCCCCCTTGTCTAGCACTGGTGTAACTGTGGCAATTGTGACTATTTTGAATCTGTGATTCTGCACAAACTTGTTGAGCTTCTGAAGTTCTAAGATGGGTCTCCATCCGCCATTTTTCTTTTTGGTGAGAAAATAATGGGAGTAAAAACCCTTCCCCTTGTATTGAGTTGGAACTTGCTCCATAGCACCCAATTGTAGGAGATGATTCACTTTCTTTTGAGAGGTGCTTGTGAGAAGGGTCCCTGAAGAGATACAGGGAAAAGGGGGTAGGGTAGGGCGAAGGGAGATGAAGGGGATGGCATAGGCCAATCTTAAAATCTCCAGTACCCATTGGTCCATTGTTATTGCTGCCCAGGCATGGTAGAATGGGCACAGGCGGTGGCCAAAAGGTTGGGTAGAAGTATCTGAAAGCACTGTATTGTGGGGGAGGTCATTCAGGCCTTCGACCAAAACTTCAAAACTGACTTGATGGTAGATGGTTGTGAAGACGAGGACTGAGTTTGAGGAGCCCTGCATCTTTGTGGGTGTTGTTTATTTCTGTTCTGGTCAAAGTGCCATTGTTGTGGGAAGTAGAAAGAGGTGTGTCTACCCTTTTGGTATGGTTGGTACCAACGTCTTCTGTTAGGTGGTGTTTACATGCCTAAGGTGTGCAGACTGGCCCTAGAGCCCTTCACTGAGTGAAGAACATCATCCGTTTTTGCGGAAAAGAGTTTCTCCTGATTGAAGGGTAGATCCTCCACTTTGAGTTGGAGCTCTTTTGGGATACCAGACAACTGCAACCACGAGACCCTGTGAATTATGACAGCCATGGCCGTCGTTCTCGCAGCAGTGTCTGCTATATCCATCAAGACCTGTAGGGCTGTAAGGGCAATTAGTTGTCCCTCCATCATGATGGCGTTGAACTGGGGACGTTTTTCCTCGGGTAAGGCCTCAAGGAATTCTTGCAGCTTACTTTAGTTATTGAAGTTATACTTGGCTCGAAGGGCTGAATAATAACCAGAATTGGAGTGTAGCCGACGAGCACACCTTTCTAATAGTTTGTGTTCTTTGTCTTGTGACGTGGACTGAAATTGGGGTTGTTTCCTGCAATGGTTGGCATCTTCCACAACTAGGGAATTGGGTTCCACTGCATAGGAAATGGACAAATCCTGGGTTGTCCATACCATTGATGCATCTCATGAGATTGGCGAGACTTGGTCCTAACAGCTTCCCATGGTGGTCTACACTCTATGGGTGAAGAGTGTTGGGAGAGAAATGGCTCCCATGCGAGACCTCTTCTTCATCACTGGAGATGGGCTGGGGAGCAGGTGAAGTGGGTAGCTGCTCCTCTAGTTGGCCCAGAGATTCATCAGTGCAGAGCAGAGGTGATTGTGGCACCGAAGACACTGTTATGATGTCCTTGTGCTGTAGAAACTGTTGTGAAGCCACCTGTTTCTGTGTCAACAGTGCTGCTGTTGCAGATATAGTTGGTGCCATGACTGTTTTTTGGATGGCCTTGGTCGAGATGGTCAGTGCCTGTGATGAATGAAAGGGGGTGGGGTAGCTCCCTTTTATGGACACCCAGCCAGCCAGTTAGCTATAAATCCCTCTTGGTAGTTGTTCTCTACTTGCTTTACCTGTAAAGGGTTAAAAAGTCTCCCTGCATAGGTAAAAGGAAGGGAGTGGGCACCTGACCAAAAGGGCCAATGGAAAGACTAGAACTTTTTAAAATTGGGGAAAAAAACTTCCCCTTTGTCTGTTTGTGTTGTTCTCCCGGAGAGTAGAGACAGGGCTGGAACTATGCTGTAAAAAGCTTTGGGCCAGATATGAAAAATCACCAGATCATACCTAGAATCTACTCATATAAAACCCCAGATATGTAAGTATATCAGGAAATGTCTAGGAAGACTCAATTAGGTTTATCTCTTTTATTTCTTTATGGGTTGTGGACTCCTCTGTGCTAACCCCAGGTGCTTTTGTTTTTCTTGTAACCTTTAAGATGGACCTCAAGAAAGCTATCTTGATGCTTAAACCTTGTAATTGTTTTGTTTTTTAATCTAGCAAAAAGCCTAAGTTCCAAATATATTTTCTTTCTTTTTGTTTTTAATAAAATTTACCTTTTTTTTAAGAACAGGTTTGGATTTTTGTGTCCTAAGAGGTTTGTGCATATGTTGTTTAATTAGCTGGTGGCAACAGCTGATTTCCTTTGTTTTCTTTCTCAGCTCTTTCCCGGAGAGGGGGTGAAAGGGCTTGAGGGTACCCCACTGGAAGGAATTCCCAAATACATCTTCCGGTTCTCAAAGGGGTTTTTGCACTTGGGTGGTGGCAGGATCTACCCATCCAAGGTCAGAAAAAAACTGTAACCATGGGAGTTTAATACAAGTCTGGGGTGGCCAGTATTAATTTTTAGAATCCTTGAGGGCCCCACCTTCTGCACTCAAAGTGCCAGAGTGGGGACTTGGCCTTGATAGTGCCATTCTCAGTCTCTCCGTTGGTGCCGACGACTGAGTCGGTGCCAGTGGTGATGGCATTGCCAGCGATACTGGCCTCAGTGCTGAATCCCGCACTGGAGTCGTCAGTGCCATGGAGGGGGAGGGGTGCCTTGACTTCATGCTGGTGTGGTGGGGCTCGGCAGAGGTCTGCGGAGGGACGGTACCAGAGATGCTCAGAGCCTCAAAGATGCTAACTCTTGTTGAGCTCAGCACTGAGGCTAGCAACCTTGCCACCGAGGATAGCGACCTTGCCAGGGACCTCTTTTTTTTCTGAGTGTCCCTAAGAGGGGAGGTCACGGCTCACTTCCTGGAAGTTTTGGAAGACTGAGCACTTCCATTAGCAGAGATTTTGCTCAAGGAACCATTTGCTGATGTTGATTTTGGACCCTAAGGAATAGACTGAAGGGACTTTTCCATTAAAATCAACTTGAGGTGGAGATCTCTGTCACACTGTGCCCTGGCTTTCAGGTTACTACAGTGGGCACATTTTTGAGGGATATGAGTCTCCCACAAACAACGGACACACGACGAATGGCCATTGGAGACTGGCATCTCCTCATGGCAAGAGTCACAGCATTTAAACCCAGGTGAGCAAGGCATCGTGGCTGTTAAACGTTTCCCAAAGGGGAAGGGAGGAGGTAGATAACAATTAAAGATTTTGTGGAGTGGAAGAAATGGTATCTAACTAACTAAATAAATGAGACACACAAAGCTACAACTCATCAAATTATTTCTATAGAAAAAATGAAGAGGCAGCACTGCCACTGAGGTCCATCTGCAGCCGAGGACGGTTGGGAAGAAACTGAATAGGTCTGGTTGTGCGCGTGCTATATGAGTAGCCAAGACACCTACTGTGCCAAGCACTGCTACTGAAAATTTCCAATCTGTGGCGCAGGAATGCACCGATGCCTGAAGTGGAGCATCCACAAGGACACTACTTGAAGAAGAAGCATGTTGATAAATTGGTGAGGATTCAGAAAAGAGCCACAAGCATGATTAAGAGATAGGTAAACATGCCTTATAGTGATAGAGTCATGGAGCTCAATTTACTTAGCTTACCAAAGAGAAGGTTATGGGAATGACTCTATTACAATCTATAAACACCTACATTGGGAACAGAAATTTGATAATAGAGGACTCCGCAATCTAGGAGACAAAGATATAAAAAGATCCAATGGCTGGAAGTTAAAGTTAGACAAATTTAGACTAGAAATCAAGTGAAAATGTTTAACAGTGAAGGCAATTAACCATTGGAACTACGTATCACGGGTTGTGGATGAATCTCCATTACAGGTAATTTTAAAATCAAAACTAGATGTTTTCCTAAAAGATATGCTGTAATTAATGCACAATGATTGTACTCAAAGCAGGAATAAATACAGGGAAGTCCTACAGCCTGTGTGATGAAGGAGGTCAGACTAAACAATCACAATGGTCTTTCTGGCCTCAAAATCTATGAATCTATGCATTGCATGGATTTTAAGGCCTGAAGGGACCATTAGATCATGTAGTCTGACCTTTTGTGTAACACAAGCCCTAGACTTTCACCCAGTTACTCCTGCATGGAGTCCAGTAACTTGTGTCTAATTAAAGTGTATCTTCCAGAAAGGCATCCAGTCTTGATTTGATCCAGTTTCTCTTTTCTTTGACAAATAGCTGCAATCACCATTCTGGATTTCAACATGGTTTTGTTTTAAAAACATGTGGGGTGTGAAATATCCTTCTTTCAAAATTTTACACTAAAACTGAATGATTCATTACATTCAAATACCATTTACTTCACTTTTGTTTTATCATAAGAAACAAAAAACATTTGTGCATTTCATATACATTATCTATATGCCTATGAAGAATGACTACAATCCAAGAAACAGAAAATAATTCCATTCTAAACATACAAGCCCTTTGTTGCAATTTGTAAGATTTCTAAAAAGCTCTGTCAGCCAACAGTCATCCTTATTGAAGAATAGATATAATATATTTTCACATAATTACACTAACATTTCCTTTTGCAACGTATTGCAATAAGAGATGATCACAAAAAGCAGAATTTTATTGAGTTAATTAATTTCAAATATCACTAATTCAGCCAATGCTTCTGAAGAGATAAACCAAAAGAAACTTTGTAAAGAAGATCTCATCTCTGTTGTTGTAATCACTAACATCTATTTCTCTAAAGAAAAAAAATTATGCTTTTATTGAAATCCAGATTCTTTCTGTTCAGATCTGCTTAATAACATTCTAAAATTAAACAGCAGCATAAAGAGTTAAATCAGGACCATCAAATCTTTTTCAACTATGTTTCAGACATTGTGCATCTGTAAGTTTTCTCCCCTAATAGTGCTATTCCCCCTTTGCATATCCACCTTGTGCTACAAACAAAACAGATTAATTTTATGATAGTAGGTTGTGATTACACAGTTCAGTCCAACCAATAACAACCAGTATTATAGCATTTTGTTCCAGTTTTCATACTCTGTCCCTCAGATCTCCTCCCTTCTGCTATTCACTAACATAAAAAAATTACAGTAAGACCTAATGAACCTTCTTGAATTATGAGTTCTCATCAGCATTATCATGTATCAAACCAGTTTCTCTTGGTAAGCATATGATATATCATAAAAAAAAAATACATTTTTGGGCCTGTATATGTCATTATACTTCATAGCAATAGAACATTTCAGAGTTGAGACCTTTCTTGGCTTTAGAATGACATATTACATGTGAAAGTTTAAGTAAATATATCTAAGTATCTATAAATTTTAATGCTGGTCAGTATAGGATTGTAAATTACTTGAAAAAAACTATTGCTATGTATTTTCTTATCTTGATCATCCTAGGCTAAGATGCTGGAATGTTTTTCTTTACATGGAGGTGAAAGATTTCACTTTGGATTATTGTAAGCTGCAGGTATCTTAGTTGTACAGTGTGATTCAAGCACTAGCTGACAGTTGAACAGAAAATGACCGAGTTGGGCTCAAGGGGGCTTACAGCAAGTTTGTCTTAGAGTCTCTCAGAAGTAGTTATTGTGTGCTAAGGTATGGGCTAATTGTATTATTTATAACAGCTGAATCATTTGCTTACAAAACAAGAGAAATGCATTATATATAACAAGTACAAGAGGAAATTTAATATAATCCTTTAAGATTATATTAATATGACAAACTTTAAATAGGTAATGCTAATACTCACTGATTTTTTTAAAATAATTTGTAAATTCAATTAAATAATGAAAATTTAAAATAGAATAGCAAGCTATATAACCCTGTGTATCCTCTGGAAATTTAAAATAGGACAATATTTTTGGTCAGTCGCCACTTCTGTATGAAAATTATTAATTTATTTTTAGTCTGTGACAGATACATTTCACATCTTCAACATGTAACTTTATATTCTTACACCATGCAATTTAACACAGATATTCATTTTAAAATCATGAACTCTTATTTATTATATTCAAACCCATGTGAACTAAATTAGGGAAGTAACATTGTCTTAGTTTCAAATCAGAAGGTAAAACAATTGATAAATTAAAATCAGATTTCTAGATACCAAGAAGCAGGCCAATGTTTAACAATGTGCTTCTGTATCTTTAACTACCCACTGAGAAAGCAGTCAATCAACACTGCTGGTTAATAATAGTAGGACCAGCTGTTACACAGCTTGAAATTGACAACAGTAAACTAATTTCAGCACTTACTTCCATCTTTCAAAGGGGAGTATATTTTGATTAACTGTTAGTATTAGGATTCACCATAACAGGATTTTCTTTATTTTTACTACTTAATATTCTAAGGAGTAAAGACAAACAAAGGAGAAGAATAATCCAGTTTGATCCAAGGTTCAAAGCACTACTGGGCAGTGCAGAAAAACAACTCATAAATACATTGTTACAATGTACTGTAGATTGTCCATATAAAAAGGATTCACTTTTGTTTTATCCATTCATTTCCCTTCTCCTAATGTCAGTTACCACAAATTTCTAATATCAACTTTCATATCATAATGCTACTGATCTCTGGGGTCCATTATTATTGTTGTTTCCAATGTACTTGATAAAAAATAAATTTTAGTACTTAAACCTCTCACATCATTACAGTTTTCTACAAACAAAAGTTCATTGTCCCTTCTTAGTATGCTTGATATTTCTAGTTTAATATTATTTATGCATATTTAGTTCTAATAATTTCTACTAGAAATAAAAAATCATTATTACCATAGCCTAATCTATAAATTATGTATTAATTATATTAATTACTTAATAATTCCCAGTTATCACTTTGAGGGTTGTTAGGTTCTTGTCCCAAGATCAGACCCAGTATTATTAAAATTACTATATAGTTGGGAACCCCGATGGGCATGGTTGCAAAATGCACACTACAGGAACTCTTCTATATTTACAATAATTTATTAATACATTTAGCAAAGCCACAAACACTCCAACTCAGTAAGATAGATAAAGATAATACAGAAAGTACATCTGAACATCCATACGCACACCATCGCTTGCAGAATAACCTGAAATTTTAGCAATTCTCTTCCTCATCACCATCATCTACCTCCTTCACCAGTGGCCATCATTCTGGCAACTCTCAAGGGTTATCTCTCTCTCTCCTGAACCCCACAGGCTGGAATACAACTTTTATAATATGTTACACTGGTGCCACTATGTCTAATGCATATTCAGTAGTGGTTTCTCACCTCTTACTTATTTGTATTTCCTCACCCTACTATTGTTGAGGTGCCCTTCACCTAGAATATTAATGATCTCAACTTATTATCATATATGCCAATTCGTTGCCATGGTACTCTTGTGGTTGGATGTTCTTTCCAAAAGCTGGTGTTATCTCATGTTTCTGTGGTTGGCTGATGTCATTACTGACAAAATTCCCCCTTACACTCTATTTCCTGTTACCCCAAACTTAGGGTTTACTGTTGGGCCATTTATCTGTGTCAAAGTTCATAGGCCTCAAGTCCTTATGCTGACTTGCTGAAGCTAATGTCTTACAGGATACAGGCTTGTAGGTTCCTTGCATTACTGCTGAATATAATAAAGGCAGAATATAATAAAGGTAAGCTATCCCTATGGGCTACAATATGTATGCAAAGGGGCAGAAAGAAAAAAATTCCAATGATGCAGTAGCAATTTTTACAACATATTCTACGTTTAGAATACACATGTTTCACTTTGCTTTTTATTCCATGAGATCCCTGGTAAATTTCATTAAAAGCACCTTACAGTTCTCAGTTTCCTTCTCACCCACCCAGCTCCCTATTTTAAATGCAAGAAGTTTTTGGGGACAATCACAATCTTTACATCTTGGCAGGTTTAATGTAAAAATCACCTATTCCATGCAATTTATGAAGTCCTTTGGCAGGAGCCCCTCACTGCCTACTTTAAAACATGTACTGATAGGTACAGAAATAGCCCCTTATTGCCTTTAGTGGAGAAGGAACTTTGACTGGACAGCAGAGCAGGTGAACGAGGAAAGTCCAAATGCATGAGTGGCTGGGAGAGGGGCTGCCTTTCTCAACCCCTCCCATTCAGTTCTCTGCTTAGCCACTGGGTGGGTAAAGTGGGATGGGGCCTGCCAATTGGCTTCCAAGCGCAACCCATTCCTATTTGAGCCAAGCCAGAACATTGCAAAAGTCTCTTATCTTCAGTTAGCTGTCCTGCTCTTCCTTTCTTTAGTTAGGAGCTGTGCCACTTATGATACTGCAAATTTAACTGATCACCTGTTTTTAGGGGTCAGGAAGGAATTTTTCCTGTTGGGCGAAACCAACATATAGCCTGGTGGGTTATTTCACCTTCCTCTCAGCCTCCTGATAGCATAGCTGGGTTAGAAGCAATAGGATTTGGAGTTCTTATAAGGCTTTTATGATTACTGACTCATTGCAACTATCAGCCAGTGTCCAGTGTGGAGAAAGGCTAAAAAGGCCAGATCCTGGAGGTAAATGAGACCAATGATTGTGCATTTGGACGTTGTGCTCATGGCAGGGAGGAGCTCGAAGTCTCTGAGGGCCAAGGCCGGCTCCAGCCTTTTTCCCGCCCGAAGCGGCAAAAAATAAAAATAAAATAAAGCCGCCATCAAAAGCACTTTGGTGGCAGCTCTACCGCCGTTGCTTCATTCTTTGGCGGCAATTCGGCGACAGGCCCTTCCCTCCGAGAGAGACTGAGGGACCCGCCGCCGAATTGCCACCAAAGAGCCGGATGTGCCACCTCTTTCTGTTGGCCACCCCAGGCACCTGCTTGCTGCGCTGGTGCCTGGAGCCAGCCCTGCTGAGGACTAACATTCCCTGCACCCAATCTTGTGGCCTCTGTCACTCCACAATACCCTGCCCTTATAAAGGAGGGAAGAAATGTCACAACTGAACTGAATCTGTGGTATAGACCAAGGAGAGTCTACCCTGGATTATTGTTTGGTTTGTGGAAAAAGCCCTGTAACCCACACTGCAACCAATTACATGCCTGGTACATGAGAGCTGGGCGGGGGGGTTGGACATAATGCCCCTCCCCAAGCAATAATTAAAGAAACTTTGTGGGGGAAAATATGGAAGAACAGATGAAGGCTACTGAAACAACCTTCACCATCACGGCTGCCACCCCCACCATCACCTGAGTCCCTAGGCTTTTGTCACCTTAATCCTGAGAGATGACCTGACAAGATCGGGCCAGAAAGAGGGATCCAGATAACATCTACTGGCTCCAGCTAAATCCCAAACACTTCCTGGGATGAAATGGGATCAGACTAACAACAGCAGCAGCTCCAGCCCATCTCAACTAACTTCTCTAAGAAATACCATCTAAGAGACTATTAAACAAGGTGTTTTTCCTTTTGAAGATTTTCTCCAGCTAAAGAGAGAGGGACCAAAATGACATGGCCATCTCCACTGGCTCCAGGTGAATCCCAAATAGCACCTGGGATAAAACTGGACCAGATTTTAACACCACCAGCAACAACAACAGCTCCAGCTCATCTCACCTAACTTCTTCTCTCTTCCTCAAAAGGACAGATATGACCATCTTTGATGCCATCTAAGAAACTGTCAAATAAGGGGGGTTTCCTTCTAAAAACACTCTCCAGATAAAAGGAATGAGAGATGTTGTTAAAATGGAAGCCTTAATACTTTACATTTTAAATGATTTAACTGTTTTTCCTTTTTTTCTCTATCTTTAATAAAAGGTTAAAATGGTGTGTTTGCCATGGTGCTAAGCAGGCTGAGGTCTCTGTATACCAAATCCCAAATCTTGTTTAACACTGTTTAATGTTGGACAGTGACTGAGTTATATTAACACATTTAGCCCATTTAATCCACCTAAATTAAATACAACAGTCCCCATTTACAGAATATCTGCTCTGTGATGGACTTCTGTAGCAACCATTCATGGCTGGTTAACTCATGGCTGCTCAAGTAGTCTACTAGGTCATTGCTGACCCTGGGAAGTGTACAGCCAATGATGTTATCCTGTGTAGATCACACTACAATCAGAGCCTGATGGCTTCCTGGCAGAGAGGGGATGATCAAGCATCTCCTTGCTTGTTTATATAGCGCATTGCAAATGTGTTTCCTGTCAGGACTTGCACTGTGGGTTCTGCAGACAAGGCAAGAATGCTATACAGGCTAGCATGATGGCCCTCCACTTCAGGATGTTCAGAGCAGGAGTCAGGGTCAGGAATCAGAACCAATGGTCAGAACTGGAGTCAGAGTCCAAATGCCAGAGCTGAGGGTCAAGACACAGTCAGAATGAGGAACCAGGGCAGAGGAGCAGAACCGTAGTCAGAGTCTGAATGCCACATCAAGAGTTGAGACAGAGTCAGAGGGAGGAATCAGAGCAGAGGGTCAGAACTGGAGTCAGAGAAGCAGGAGCAGGGCTGGTTCATAGGCAGAAACAAGGCTGGGATAGGACTGGAACAAGAATAGGTGCAGAGCAGGGTCTAGTCTGGAGCAGGGCTGAAGCAAGGCAGGAGCTTGGAGTGAGGCAAACACAGGGAAGCCGAGAATCTAAGGACATGTGCATTTGAACAGCCAGCAACCTACTGCTGCTATTAGGCTTAAGAACTAGCCCGCTAGCTTTCTCAGCCAATCAGGCATGGTGGTCTGTCACGCAGCCTAGTGTTCTTGTTAGGTAGTCAGGAGACTAAGCAGGCACACCTTCAGGGCCTTATTCCTGACAACAATTTTCTGCAAAATAGGTCAAGCCTTTTGGGATTCTTGTCCTTAGGGGTACTCTGACTCAACTTAGATTTTTCTTGTACTGCTAACATGACTAAAGATCTTGGGGTTAGAGTAAATACAGAAGTACTGAATCCCCATTGGAGGGACCCAGTACTGCTTTCCTACCTGTTTTGCAGTGCGTGTTATTGTGGCCAGCATCTGTGCAATCCAGACCAGTAAGGGGTTGTGTCACAATCTGCCCTGTAACCATGGGTGCTGTAAATGCTTTGCTGCTGTGGCTCACAGCCCAGACACCAACAGTCAACAGACAAGCATGCAGTCCCTTGAGTGTCTTTGTGCTTTGCAGTTGCAGTTCAGCACTCTGATCCCAGCTACCTGCCTACAACTCCAAAAGCCCCACTCTAGCTTCGATCAACCAATTACCTTATGTAGGGCCCAATCCTCTCCTCCAAATTTCTTACAAATTGTCTTCCCTGAAATGCCCAGGCCTCTCCTAGTACACATAGAGAAGTTATTAAGTTTGCAGATCCCTTTAAAGAAATAGTACATCTGCAGCTTACCACTTTATTGGAGTTAAACACTCAATCAAAGCACTGGTTTGGTTTATAGTAAAAAGTAAAACACATTTATTAAACAATATTAATAGGTTAAGTGATACCAAGTAGAAGGAATAAACATTAGAAAGGGTTACAAACAAAAAAAGGTATTTTCAGACTAAAACTTAATCTCAGCCAGTTACAATCTTTGCCTAAGCAGGTTTCTCACCTAAAATCAATTTCCAGAGACTTCAACCCTCTTGGTTGAAGGACCCATCTTTCTACGATCTATGTAGTATCTCAAGTGATGAATAAATTAGGGGTTATCTGCCCCTCCCTTTATAGTCCAGTAAACCTTTGAAAACCATCTCTCTCAAAAGTCATTGACACTGCTTCAATAGGCAGGCAGGCTTCTTGGCAGTGCTGTCTCCATCACCTAGCAAGACTGTTAAGAGATCATCTTTCTCCACTTGCTCTCATGATGGCTTTGTTTACATTGCATGTAAATATGCCTTTGTTACCTTTGCATGAGGACCAAACTGGTCAGACAAGCAAATACATAGTCCTTTGTGATCCGGACAAGCTAACTCCCCAACTAGAAGTGGGCTGTAGTCCACGAAAGCTTATGCTCTAATAAATTTGTTAGTCTCTAAGGTGCCACAAGTACTCCTGTTCTTTTTGCGGATACAGACTAACACGGCTGCTACTCTGAAACCTTTGATAATTTTGTTTACCGCATATGTAAATTGCAATCTCATTGTCACTGCTTAACCCTGCTTCATTTGTACTGAAGACTTGGGCAGACTTGTTCTCTACTTCGTTCAAATACAGACTTTAAAACATAATATCAGAGAATGTAGATAACTCAACATTATAATATTAATACACACATTCCACAATTATATTAATCACTAGTGTGTCATTAGTTTTCCAATGATTTATTGCATAACACCTATTAGATACAGATCATGACACCAATGAGTTGGGGTACACTGGTCAAGCCACCTGAAACTCACTACTAGATACCAGGGAGCCCCTTGTCCTTTTGCCTTGAGATGCTCTTAGGGTCACAGTGTTGTTGTGGCCGGCATCTGTGACAAGGCCTTAGCCAGTTCAAGAAGTCCCTCATTTATGGGGAGGGTGATGCTGCCTGGAACAGAAGCTGGCAAGGTGTCAAACACTTTGGAGATTTCTCCAATGTGACCAACGTCTCTATTGCCAGCATTTCGGCAATCCTTACAAGGAGCTCTTAGAATGACTTAATCATTTGGTACTCGTACCGGTTCCAAAGACACTACTTCATCAGGTGAGGAACATGAGAGGTCCTCTGGTGATGATACAAGGCAATGTTGTGGCTCTACCTTTGGTTCTTTCTGGTACTCTGGTGTAGGTGGTTTGTCCAAAAACACGGATGGGGAGAATTACCTCTTTTTATTTCATGAGTGCAGTGGACATTGGCTTCTTGATTCATGAAACGGTGGACCCCAGTATCCCAATAGAGCCAGGGTGTTACACCATAGGAATACGGCTAACTTGTTTGGTACTGGCTAGTCCAGTGCCATTCCCGATGAGACAATGGATACTGAGTCCTGTAGGGAAAGCTGATAGGGTCTTTCCATGGTGCTGTTGACTGACCTCAGAAGAGGGTTTTTTGCTCTAAGATGGGAAGAAGTGAGGAGAAATAGACCTCTTCTAGGAGTACCGTTGAAGTATATGGTGCTCTTGGTACAACGGTCTATACCATTGTTCTTTCAGCACTGAAGATGGTCCTGGTCCTGGTTCACTCAGGGTTGCATCCTCTGCAGCAGGCATTGAAGGCTAGCCAATTATTACCCTCATTTTGTATTTGTGCACTTGATTTTTCCTTCCTAAATGTAGTACTTTGCACTTGTCTTTACTGAATTTCATCTTGTTGATTTCAAATCAATTCTCCAACTTATCAAGGTTCTTTTGAATTCTAATCCTGTCCTCCAAAGTGCTTGCAATCCCTCTCAGTTTGGTGTCATTCAGAAATGTTATAAACACACTTTCCACTCCATTATCCAAATCATTTATTAAAATATTGAATAGAACCAGACCCAGGACAAACTCCTGTGAAACCCCACTAAATACATGCTCCCTGTTTGGCAGTGAACCACTGATAATCACTCTTTAATAATATTATAGAATGAGTTAAAATATTTTGACTATATCATGTCATAAGTTGTCATGTCATTATGAAATGATGTAATATTTGAAACATTTCAACTTTATATTATAAATCATAATTGCTGAAATATTTCAAATATTACATATTTTAATTACATATTATTTTACATTTTTACATATTTTTATATTATTTAATTTTTATATTTTTAGACTGTATAAATTGGTAATTGATTTTGAAATTGGTATTTTAATTGGTGTTATTCTAATTTATAACTGTTTTTGTAATAAGTAGTTTCCAATTGTAATTTGGTATAATATAAAAATAAAAAACAAAAATATTAAAAAATTAAAATGATAATTAAAAATCCCAAACCCAAACAGGCAGCTTTCCTGCTTGCCAGACAGGCAGCCCTGGGGCTGAGGACTCAGGCAGTTGGCTGGGTAGCTGACCCAGATGAACAACTTGGGAAGATATCTGTTCACCATTACAGTTAATTGCAATTGAAGGAAATGGACATCCTGCTGATGGGCCAAAACTGGCTATGCAAGCTTAAATTGTACTGGTGTGTGGTACACCACATACCATATGGGGAGTGGGAGAGCTGAAATTAAAACAAAAAGCTCTATTTACTATAGACATGGGTTTGGTAAAAAGAATAACACCAAGGCTGGTTGTTTCTAATAAGGCCATTACTAAATTCCTGAAGACTATGCCTGTGCCATACTTTAGAATCACAGAATCATAGAATATAAGGGTTGGAAGGGACCTCAGGAGGTCATCTAGTCCAACCCCCTGCTCAAAGCAGGACCGATCCCCAACTAAATCATCCCAGCCAGGGCTTTGTCAAGCCTGACCTTAAAAATCTCTAAGGAAGGAGATTCTACCGCCTCTCTAGGTAACCCATTCCAGTGCTTCACCATCCACTTAGTGAAAAAGTTTTTCCTAATATCTAACCTAAACCTCACACACCGCAACTTGAGACCATTACTCCTTGTTCTGTCATCTGGTACCACTGAGAACAGTCTAGATCCATCCTCTTTGGAACCTCCTTTCAGGTAGTTGAAAGCAGCTATCAAATCCCCCCTCATTCTTCTCTTCTGGAGACTAAACAATCCCAGTTCCCTCAGCCTCTCCTCATAAGTCATGTGCTTCAGGGCCCTAATCATTTTTGTTGCCCTCCGCTGGACTCTTTCCAATTTTTCCACATCCTTCTTGTAGTGTGGAGCCCAAAACTGGACACAGTACTCCAGATGAGGCCTCACCAATGTTGAATAGAGGGGAATGATCACGTTCCTCGATCTGCTGGCAATGCCCCTACTTATACAGTCTAAAATGCTGTTAGCCTTCTTGGCAACAAGGGCACACTGTCGACTCATGTCCAGCTTCTCATCCACTGTAACCCCTAGGTACTTTTCTGCAGAACTGCTGCCTAGCCATTCAGTCCCTAGTCTGTAGCAGTGCATGGGATTCTTCCGTCCTAAGTGCAGGACTCTGCACTTGTCCTTGTTGAATCTCATCAGATTTCTTTTGGCCCAATCCTCTAATTTGTCTTGGTCCCTCTGTATGCTATCCCTACCCTCCAGTGTATCTACCACCGCTCCCAGTTTAGTGTCATCTGCAAACTTGGTGAGGGTGGAGTCCATGCCATCCTCCAGATCATTAATGAAGATATTGAACAAAACCGGCCCCAGGACCGACCCTTGGGGCACTCTGCTTGATACCGGCTGCCAACAGTTGGCAGGCCATTCTGCAACGGTCTGTGGAAAAGCATCTGGATGAATTACAAAAGCAGGGCATAATTTTACCTTTGGAGTTCTAGGGATGGGCTGCATCAATTGTATGTATCCCAAAGGGCAATGGAAGCATAAGAATTTTTGAGGACTATAAAGTCATAAACTCCTGGTTGGAAGTGGACCAATATTCAATTCCTAAAATATAAGATTTATTTGCAAAACTGGAAGAGGGACTGAAGTTTATGAAACAAGACTTATCCCAAGCCTACCAGCATATGGTATTGCAGTCAGATTCAAAACAATTGCTGACAGTGAATGGATATAATGGACTATTTAGGTATGAAAGATTACATTACTGGGAAACCAGTGCACCTGCTGTGTTTCAAAAATGGTAGATCAGTCAGTTTTACTTACTATAAGTTTAGTCATAGAAATTAGAGATGTTAAAGAATTATCATCTCTCTAATATTTGCAGGGATGTCACTGCCAGATTTCTTACAATAAATTACCTAATTTTTTTTGCTGTGGTAAATATGTATATTTCTAAATATATAACCTAAATTTTCCTTTTCATTCCATTATTCGTAGTTATTCTCTCCTTGTACAATGTTAAATTATAATATATTTGTATCATGCCTCTTCTTAGCCATAACTAATAGAACAGTTACTACAATTACCACAACAGTAACAATTGTTCTTTGAGATGCTCTTGTCAGTGTGGATTCCACTGTAGGTGCTAATGCCCTTATGCATGCAAGATCAGATTCTTTTGCATAGTTGTGCCTGTTGGGTCTGTGCATGCATCTTATGTCTCCTCGTTCTTACACATAAGGGCACAAAGGGCAAAGCAGCCACAACCCTCCCTCATTTCCCTCACAATTGGAAGCACATGTTAGCTAAGGATTCTAAAAGCAGGGATGGAGGGCAAGCTGCAGCAGGATCCACATGCATAACATCTTGAAGAACCACAGTTACTTTAGGGTAATTAACCATTCTTTCCTCTTTAAATATGTGTCAGAGTGGATCCTATTGTAGGTAACTGTAAGTCGTACCCCTTCTGGATGGTGAGATGAGGAGTATCAGCTGCATTAGCTGAACAGAGATTGTAGTACTGCTTTCTCAAACTTGGCATCTGCCCTGGCAGCTAAGTTCAATGAATAATGTTTGACAAAAGTCAGTGGGTTATTCCACATCACCTTATGTGTCTCAGAAATTGGCAAGTTCCAGAATCTGGGAGATGATGTTGCTTGAGCTCTGGTGGAATGAGCATTGATGTTTGGAACTTTGCTTGAGATGCACTGTGTTACCCATTTGGAAATTCACTATCATAGCCCGGCCTCAGAAGACAGTCTGAATAGCTTGGTCCTATCAGTGTAGTAAACTAGCATAGTGGTAATGTCCAGTGTATGTATCTTCTGTCATAAATTAGCCTGGAGCTTTGGGAAGATGACAGGCAAATTGGTTGATTCAGACAGAATTTCTAAGACCACCCTGGGGTTGAATTTGAAGTGAAGTTTCTGCACCATCATGTTGTGTTTATGAAATGGCATGTAGGGAGGACCAGCCATGAGTGCTTCATGTTCACTCTCTCTCTCCTGGCTGAACTGATAGCAACTAGGAAAATGATCTTCAGAATGAGATGATGTAAGGAGTATTCTGAAAGGGGCTCAAAGGGAGGCCCAATTAGTCTCTACAGCACAATGTTGAGGTCCCTGGCAAGAGTAGGTTCTCTCACCAGTGGCTAAGTATATAAAAAATCTTTGAGGAACTTAAATACCACTGGATGGGAGAAGACCAAGCATGACTGCACAGGCAGATGGCACACCAAAATCAATGCAAGGTGAACCTTAATGTAGCTGAACAAAAGGCTGGAATGTTTCAGATGCAGCAAGTAATTAAAGAGCTATGGTACTGAAGCCTGCATTGGGTCCAGGTCATATTCAACTGCCCATATCAAGAACCTCTTCCATTTTAACAAATAAAGCCTTTCTGATAGATGTCTTGCTGCTCTGTATCAGGATCTGCTGGACTTATTTAGAGCAATATCTGTCCGTGGTACTTAACCAGCCAACATTGAGGCTATTGGGTCTGGAGTACCTAACTGTGGTATTGTGAAATCAGGTCTGGGCAGTTTGGGAGTTGAACCACCACTAGTCATTTTGTGAAGATTCTCAGTGCTGTGGAAAATCCAAATAGCAGCATCTTGTACTGGTAGTGATCTAGTCCTACTATGAATCTCAGGTCCTTTCTGTGAGCTGAGTGGATAATTGTGTAGAAGTATGTGACTTGCAAGCTGAGAACCACAAACAAGTTTTGAGCCTACTGAGGTGGAATGATGGAGGCAAGCATTTCCATTCTGAATCTGAGGTGGCATATGTATTTGTTCAGTTTCCTCTGGTCCAGGATAGAGTGAACACCCCCTTTTCTTCTCTGGGATAAGGAAATTTAGGAAGTAGAAGTCTCTTCCCTGGAACCTCCTCAATGGCTTGCAAATGAAGCAATGAAATCACTTCTTTTTGTAATAGGCTTTCATGAGAAAGTTCACTGATTATATATATATATATATATATATATATATATATATATATATAGACACACACACACACACTTTTTTAACATCCAAATTGAAGAAGAAAAATGGAAGGGTGAAGGCCATATTTTTCACCAATTTAGTGGGAAAGAACAAGTTTGAAGCTCTATGAAGTAAAGACATGGACACTTGCTGGGTTCCATCTTCTGGAGTAAGAGGGAGCTAAGTGAGTGTCATGGCCAGTCTGTCCTTTATACCCGTCCATGGAAGCATGAGGTGACAGTGGGAGTTCATGTGTG
Organism: Chrysemys picta bellii; assembly: GCF_011386835.1. Classification (NCBI taxonomy): domain Eukaryota; kingdom Metazoa; phylum Chordata; order Testudines; family Emydidae; genus Chrysemys; species Chrysemys picta. The sequence continues at coordinate 312,897,920 of NC_088791.1, forward strand.
GCCCTAAAGGACACTGATATTCAAAAGAATCTGATCTTACATACATAAGGCACATGGGCACCTGCAGTGGTATCCATATTGGTACATACTTGACGAACAAAGATATACTATCATACTTACCTCTTAATTTTTCCTCATAAATAAATCCTTCTAACCCTGGATAATTTTGTTGTTCTTTTAGTATTACCCTCCATTTTTTAAATGTATGTGATATTGAGGTGGCCAAAACATAGTGCAGAATATTCTAGATTCATTCTCATAGAAACTTATAGGGTAAGTCTACACTGAATCTGGGAGCGATTCAGTCCAGTCCAGATCCACAGACTCACATTAGCAGGGCTTGTGCTAGTGCTTGACAGCCTTAGCTCCAGCCTTAGCCACATCAAAGCAATGTCTACACAGCAATTTTCAGTACGCTAGCACAAGCTCAGCTAACACAAGTCTGTGGGCCTGGAATGGGAGGCTCACTCCCAGATGCAGTGTAGACAAACCCTAAGAAGTGCTTATCACCTCCCTATTGTGTAACATGATGCCTCTGTGCAGACAGCTAGACGTTACATTGGTTTTTCTTTCTACTATCCCAACCTACAAGCTCAGATCAAATCTGCTCTCCTTTATGACTTTTGTATCTTTTGATATTAGTACATTCTACGTGTTACTTTCTCATTAGTGGTATGTGTTTTAGATACCTTCCTCCATTTGTACTGTTTCCATTTTAATTTCTGCCCACATTTCTAACCTTTGTAGGCCCATTTCTATTATTTCTCTGTGATCACTGATATTCACAACAACTTCCATCACTGAAATTCACAGATAACCTGTGGTTTACCTTCACTTCCAGTTCATTAATGAAAATGTTAAATAAGAATGACTAATTCCTGCAGTATCCAAATATAAATGTCCTCTCAGCTGGATTGCACTTAATTAGTATTCTTTGAGTTTTCTGCCACTTTTCACTCCACAGTGCTCAGATCCAAGCCAATCTGAATTACATTTTGTAATAGTTAACCAAATAGGCTATTGTATCATACACATCAACAATCCTACTGTAATGACTGCACAGATATGAAAGGCAGGAAATATAATATTGATTTTAATAATTATTGAAGTGGACAAGCATTCTGCTAGAGCAATCAGCACACATTCAACTAAACACAAATAATATATTGTTTAAAAATTATGGACTAGATTGAACAACCTGCAGTCACATGGGCAAGCACTTTAGCAGGAATACATGTGTAAGTGCTTGATCAGATGAATTACACTTGTATAATCTTGATCTAAATAACTCAAACATTTAAGTAATTTTCTTTCTGATGCGCTATTAATAAATGGAAGCCACAAATTTTGTTGTTCTTAAATATTATTTATGTTTCCCCAATATATTCTTTACTTCAGATATAATCAACAGTCCAAACAAGAAGAAAACTAGTAAGGAAAACAAAAGGATGAAGAAATCCTTTTTTGCCCAATGACAGAAATGTAAATGCGGTCCCCTAATATACTGTCAGAAGTAGTATAATATATTTTGTACATATTATAAGTAGCACAGGTAGTAAAGCCTGTAGTTAAGGTTGCTTGACATGTCTCAAGATCCTGTTTTCAGTTGTTTATAACTTTGTGACCATTTGGGCTGAAATTTTCCATGCCAAGTTTCTGCCTCATGCTGACTTGTCTTGGAAAGTTTCAGCAAAAAATGGTTGAGCCATTTTTAAGAATAAAGATAAGGAAAAACTTTGTTTTACCCATGCTAAATTAGCTATAAGAATATTTTTAAGAAGCTCTAATGCCTCCTTGTTCTGGAGCAGAGACTTGAAATTTGGCAGTTGTTGCTTTGCGAGGGATGTGCCTTTTGCTGTTCCTATTTAAAACTGTCTATCACCAATTCACAAGCCTTTGAAAAAGTCTCAGTCTGCAAATGCTCAATAGAGATTTGTTAGAGTTTTGCTGCTAAATTGTCCAAAGATTTCATCTGCATTAAGCGTGATTCAGCCCCTAACAGCTTCTACATACTGACCAAACTACATGTATGCCATCCCCACAGAGTGACTGAACATACTCCCAGCTGGCAGGGCTGGCTCTAGGCACCAGCGCTCCAAGCATGTGCTTGGGGCGGTACTTTCAAAGGGGTGGCACTCCGGCTCCTTTTTTTTCTTTTTTTTTTTTGCTTGGGGCGCAAAAAGCAGGGAGCAGGCCCTGAGCGGAGGTGAGCTGTGGTGGTGGTGGGCGCAGGGAGGGCCGCAGGAAGTAAAACCCTGGGGCGGGGGGCAGAGGAACAGCTCCCTCCCCAGCTCACCTCCGCTCCACTGTTGCCCGCTCCCCCGAGCGCACCGCCGCTCTGCTTCTCCCCCTCCTTCCGAGGCTTGCCGCGTGAATCAGCTGTTTTGCGGCAAGCCTGGGAGGGAGTAGGGAGAAGCGGAGCGGCGGCAGCGCGCTCAGGGGAGCAGGCGGAGCGGAGGTGAGCTGTGGTGATGTGGGGCACGGGGAGGGCCGCAGGAAGTAACCCGGGGGGGGGTCAGAGGAACCGCTCCCCCCCAGCTCACCTCCGCTCCACCTTCACCTCCTCCCCAGAGCGCGCTTCCGCTCCACTTCTCCCCCCCTTCCTCCCAGGCAAGCCTGGGAGGGAGGGGTAGGAGGGGAAATGTGGCGTGCCTGGGGGAGGAGGCGGGGCCGGGGATTTAGGGAAGGGTTTGGAATGGGGCGGGGAAGGGGTGGAGCTTGGGTGGAGCCGGGGGGGGGGGGGCGGGCGCGCAGGAAAACTGTTTTGCTTGGGGCGGCAAAAAACTTGGAGCCGGCCCTGCCAGCTGGTGATTTAGAGGGCTGAGCAAGATTTTCCATGCAATTGATGCTCTGTACTGATCAGTGCTGGGCACAAGAAGTGAGAGCAGGGAGACTGTCTCTCCTGTGCAATCAGTGATCCCCTGCTGGTGCCCAAGCAGCCACAAGGAGGAGGAAACAGCCTGACTTAAAACACAGAGGGATGAGAAATGGGAGATGGGATGTGGATGTGGGGTTATAATTGTCAGAGGTCAGGAAGAAGCAAACGGGGAGGGGAAAGCAGTGGCTGACAGGAGCCTCTGGTGGGGACAGCAGAGTGTTTTGAGAAGTAAACTACAAAATATAATCTACTTTCCCCCATCCAACTTTCTTCTGTGAAATATTACTCATATTTATTTGCAGAGTTACTGAATTCTTTGCAAAAGAGATTTTTAAGGGTTTGAAGAAGTCAACAGTGGCCAAAATCACATATTTATTACAAATCTACTTGTCTTTTAACTCATTTATTAAAATGGCACTCACTAATACCAGATTTAAGTAATTACAGAATTTGGAGCAGTGGTCTCCAACCTTTTTAAGCACAAGATCACTTTTTGAATTTAAATGCAACACAGGATCTACCTCAAAGAAAATGTAGAAATAACAGTAATCACATAAACCCAAACACCCTTGCCCTGCCCCCTGCTCTGCCCCTTCCCCAAGGCTATGCCCCTGCTCCGCCCCTTCTCTGAGGCCCCGCCCCACTCACTCCATCCCCCCTCCCTCCGTTACTTGTTCTCCCCCACCTTCACCAGGCTGGGACTGGGGGTTGGGGTGTGGGAGGGGATGTGGGCTCTGGGATGGGGCCAAGGGGTTCAGAATGTGGGAGAGGCTCCGGGGTGAGCCTGGGGTAGGGGGTTGGGGTGCAGGAGGGGGTGCAGGGTGTGGGGTGCAGGAGGGGGCTCAGGGCTGGGGCCGGGGGTTGGGGTGCATGGTGCAGGCTCTGAGAGGGAGTTTGGGTGGGGGGGGGGCTCAGGGCTGGGGTAGGGGGTTGGGGTGCAGGAGGGGGTTCAGGGCTGGGGTAGGGGGTTGGAGTGCGGGAGGGGTTTGGGGTGTGGGCTCCGGCTGAGTGCCGCTTACCTCAGGTGACAGTGCAGCGGGGCTAAGGCAGGCTCCCAGCCTGCGCTGGCCCTGTGCTGCTCCCGGAAGAGGCTGGCATGTTCAGCAGTGGTTTCTGGAGGGGGACAGGCAGGTGGTTCCACACGCTGCCCCCGTCCACAGACACCACCCCTGCAGCTCCCATTGGCCACGGTTCCCCATTCCCGGCCAATAGGAGCTGTGGGGGTGGTGCCTGAGGGTGAGGGTAGCGTGCAGAGACCCTCTGCCCCTTCCTCCCACCAGGAGCTGCCGCTGGACACTTCCGGGAGCGGCATGGGGCCAGGGCAGGCAGGGAGCCTGCCTTAGCCCCACTGCACCACCATACTGTTAGCGGCCTATCTCTCAGTTTGGCTGCAGGAGGGTCGTCAACCGTACTCTGTGACCGAGATCGAGTGTCAGAGGCTCCACAATCGACCAATTGATCGCGATCTACCTATTGGTGACCATTGATTTAGAGCCTTTTACTTCTAATGTAGGTCACTAGTTGCTATTTAACTCAAGGTGGCTGTGGTGGTGGTGTCCAAGAACTATCCCTGATTTCTCCCTCATGTGATCAGAAGTTGTTCATGGCAGCTCCTTCTCACTCCCTCCCTTTGATCCCCACACCCTATATAGTAGGGAGAGAGAGAGGGGAAAATGGGAGTAAAGACCCCATTCTGGACTGGATTAAGCCTTGGGTCTGTACTAGATGTACAAAGAATGAATTCACTGTATATACTACAGGCTCTCTCACAGCTGAGATTAAAAAAATTTATTGAAAAAATCTGTGTATATCTATGTTACATTATATAAACTCAAAAAGTGTTACAAAATTATTTTCTTTAGTATTACATAAACAAAAGCATATACAATGCAATACACTACTGAATGTAACTATTTCCACAAACAATCCTATTGTAGTCTATAAATTTAAATGTTTCAATATTTTTATAATTATATATTAAAAATCAACACTTTAACTTTGGCTCCTAAAGTAAACACATAGAAACATGATCTTAAATTAGGACAGCAAAAGCTCAGAATGTCATACAAAGGAATAGATGGAAGATAATCTGAACAGATCTAAAAACTGTCAGTACAAAAAACTCTCTCTTTTTATTACAATACCTATATCAAAACAAACCAAAAACACTTTTCATAACTTACCTTAGAGATCTGAAACAACACAGACTGTTGAATTAAATATAATCAGTCTCCTCCCAAGATGCAACATGTAACTTTTCCACCACTTTCAAATCTGGAGTGGAAGATATTTTAGGCCTGGCTAAGTATCACTGAAAGAAAATTCGTTCCCATGTTTGGCCATGTCTTACATTCCATCTCCTTTCACTGGCAACACAGACACAGCTAATTTTAATCTGTGACATAAACAGCTAGCATGACAGTTAAAATTGTTTAGGCACTGACTCCAACACACTGCACTAACTGTACCAGCATAAGAAATTTCTGATGTACAATAAAAGGGCCCAACCGTAGTAGGTCCAGGCCACCAAAAATTCCCAGTTACTCAGCACCTTGCAAGATTAAAATCAGAGGATTACTAAAATCTTTAGCTTCCTATAACACCCACTGCTAATTTAAAGAAAATATATATTCAGACGGCATACATAATTTCCAATGGAAATCTAATAATCTGTTCAGTAAAATATTTATTAATGTTAACAATACTCTAATTATAATACATCTTTTATAAATATTATAATTAAAACAGCACAACAGTGGCTAATAAGTTTTCTTACCACTTACATATGAAATATGAAAATGTATACCACAATCTTTGTTTAAAACAATCTAAGGGATGCAGGTGCAGGCCTTAAAACTACATATTTAGTGATGAAATTATGCTAACATTATGTTACATTCGTAAGTGTAATTTTATGTTCAAGTTTTAAATGTAAAATCTAGAATTCTGGTGTTGCACTGCTTATATTAGCCTGATTATGCAAATACTAACCCTCAAACTCTGTTTTTATTCATGATACTTTGGATAAAATCAGTGCTGGTAGCTATTTACATTATAAAATACATTAAGATATATATTTGAAAGATTTGTAGAAGATTAAAAGCTTTGTAAACACTTGTTATGTGAAGCACTGTAATCATTATCCATATGTTTCATATATGCAGAGCACTTGGGGAGGGAAAAGATGTTGGAGCGTGTGGCCCTTAGGTTCTTCTGGACAGGGATCCACAAAGAGGTCTGCGATTTCTGTGCCTCATGCCCCAAATGCTAACTGGCAAGATCCAAAGGTATGCCAAAAGCCCTCCTGATTCCGCTCCCAGTGATGGGCATACCCTTCGAATGAGTAGGGATGGATCTAGTGGGTCCCATCGAAAAGAACATGTCAGGGTACCATCACACATTAGTGATAGTCAATTATGCCATGCACTGCAAATGCCCCACCATAACACATGGACTCATGAGGGTCTTCACAAGGGTCAGAATACCAAAAGAAATATTGACAAACCAGGAGTCTAACTTCTCATCTAAACTGATGCAGTAGCTGTGCAAATCGCTAAGCATTCAGACCCTCAAGATCTCCATCTACCATCCACAGACAGATGGGCTGGTGGAGTGATTCAATGGGATTCTGAAGGCCATGTTGAGAAAGTTTGTTGATTCAGACCCCCAGCACTGGGACTGACTACAATCATCATTACTGTTTTCCATAGAGGAGGTCCCCTAAGCCTCCTCCAGATTCTCTCCCTTTGAGCTTCTTTATGGGACACAGCACAGGGGCATTTTTGACCTCCTCTGGGAAGCTCTGGAAGAACAAGAGTCCTGGACTCAGTGTCATACGTGCTTCAACTGCGAGAGAGACTGAAACGCTAAGGCGCTTCATCAAGAAAAACCCTTTGAAAGCCCAGCAAACACAGAAACGCACCTACAACTAGAGGGCCCAGTTGCAAACTTCTGAGCCAGGTGATAGGATGCTGTTGCTACTCCTGACCTCCAAGTCTAAACTACTGGCCCAGTGGCAGGGCCCATTCAAAGTGATGAGGAAGGTTGGTCCAGTTGACTATGAGATTCAACAGCCTGGGAGAAAGAAGGAAACACAGATTTATGATGTCAACATTGAGCCTTCCAGGCCTTCAGAAGGACTTCTGATAGCCCTGTACCCCCTAGAACCTTGCCACAGCCTCTCATCACTGGGTGGTACAGCCAGTAACTGTAATACAAAATAATGAGTAATATCAAATTCTTGAACAATAAAATTAAGGGAATGCTTATTATGTATTTTTAATATTGAGTATGGCTCAAAATATTTTAATATTAAAAAGTGAATGACACTTTCAGTGATCAGAAAAAAGTGTTATATTTGTCTTTCAGTGTGAATGCCATGGAAAGGAGCAGAGAGTTCATGGGAAGTAGGATTGAGCCTGGAGTGTTTTAATTGGAGGGTGGTAGCACTTTGTTGTTATTGTTATTTGTTGGAATTTTTTGTTTTGTTTTAGTAAAGATGATCTCAAGGAGGTAAATTTAGACCAACTGCAGTTGGTGTGTACAATATTTGGATCAGGGTAGGGGAAGCCACCTGTTCATAGAAACATGTTTCAAGATGTAGGTTTTCCTCGGATTCTGGTTTTAAATCTCCTGTACAGTACTTATGAAACCTTTGATTCAAAAGACAGAAACATGAAGAGATTTCAGAATGCATTTAAGCAGATAGGTATTTCTTTAAATACCAATAAAAAAATCAGAATTAAGCTCATAATAGACTCTTTCGAGAGACATTGATTTTAAACTAAAATGTCTAGAGACTACTTTCTTTTTTCAAAGGTGAATGCACTAACGTTTCCTGGATTTCATTATGACTGTAGTATATTTCACACACACACACACACACACACACACACACACACACACACACTGAATTGTATTCCCAGTTAAAAAATGGCCTTATGAAAAGCCATTTTCGTTTCACTTTTAGGTGCAGTTTACTCACATCATGTTTACCTCCCAACTGTTTCAAGTAATTTAAAAAAACATGCAAAACAAAGTAGCACAAACACAAAATATTCCATCTGTAGCATGTGTCTTTTACTAAAGTTACAGGTATCAGAGGGGTAGCCGTGTTAGTCTGAATCTGTAAAAAGCAACAGAGGGTCCTGTGGCACCTTTGAGACTAACAGAAGTACTGGGAGCATAAGCTTTCGTGGGTAAGAACCTCACTTCTTCAGATGCAAGACTTGCATCTGAAGAAGTGAGGTTCTTACCCACGAAAGCTTATGCTCCCAGTACTTCTGTTAGTCTCAAAGGTGCCACAGGACCCTCTGTTGCTTTTTACTAAAGTTACAGTTGCTTAGGCCAAGGCTAAATACAGCAGACAAATAAATTCTCTTCCCCTTAAACTCCTGTTTACAAAAGCCCAATTCAATATTACACATGGGAGTTCTCCTCTCAGCATATATAAATACAGTAAGTTGTGTCTATGTAGAGACAAAATTTCTCCCCAAATTCCTTTGTCTGTTACTTTTCCCCAGCTCCTGGCATTTGAAAGGGGCTGGCATGTTCAACCTCTCACCTGGTACTCTTGTTTAGTTGTAATACTTGTACTCCTGCTAGTGTTACACACCAAGGAACTGATTTTAATTTATACTAACACACCCTCGTAAAGGGTTTTAGGGTAATTGAAAATCCAGCCCTAAAACACAAGGTGTAGAATGAGAATTTAAATACACTTACTGACATTGTTTTGAATGTGATGCCAAAGTGTTGTATATAAAGCACTGAAGTAATAAAAAAGAATGATGATTACTCCATCTTTGTGGATGAATTATAGAATAACTGTTCAGTTGCAGTTTGAATGATTTTTTAAAACAATTTTGGCTGCTCTTGGCATCTATTAATGATAGAGATTATATGCTAACATTATATATTTAAATTTCTAGCTATGTGGAATTGTTTAGATGCTTTATAGATATTTCTTCATTTAAAAAAATTATTACAGTTTGAATATGATACTGGATTTTTGTTTATCATGAAACATTAGTAGTAGTAAATCTTACACAGGTAGAAGTTTTCAAAGTTTTACTATTAGATTACTTAGACTGAGGTATAAGTGTCACAACATAACTTCATCATTTTATTTTTTCTCAACGACATTGTTAGGGAAGAACCTATATTGATTAAATATTGGGACAACAGAGTATTTATTTTTTAAGAAAACAATTTTGTCAGGCTAAATCTTCAAACAAGAGAGCTTGGACTATTTAAATGGAGATTATTAAACACCTCAGCCTTGGGCCATCATGTTGAGCCTTGGGCCTTCACTGTGGAGCTACCACCCTCCCATGGGTACAACACAATTCCAGGGCTAGTCAATCACCTGATGAAGACGGCGCATTTTATATTCTGTCATGACATCCCCACTGCCCAGGAAACAGCCCATCTGTTCCAACACAATGTGGGCAACCCATGAAGGTGAAAGACAAGTGTATCCAACCAGGAGTTCCAGTTCGTTTCCCACTTTTGGCAGGAATTTCTCTGCCTTTTGGGCAGCAAATCTTGAACTGACGGCCTATCACCCTGGTACCAATGGTCAGGCAAAGAGAGTCAATGAGGTCCTGGAGCAATACCTACTCTGCTTTCTAAACTACCACCAGGATGATTAACTAGCACTCATTTCCCACGTAGAATTTGCATTCAACAACTCCATGCACACTGCAAACTCAGCAAACCACTTTCTTTGCAAATTATGGATTCCACTCTTGGTATTACTCCAAAATCCCACTAGATTTGCCAATGATCACCATTGCTGACCTCACTGCATATATCCACCAAGTACAAGTGAACCTCGGAATTACGAACACCAGAGTTATGTACTGACCAGTCAACTACATACCACATTTGGAATCGGAAGTACAAAATCAGGTAGCAGCAGAGACCAAATAAGGGGAAAAAAAAAAAAAAGCAAATACAGTACAGTACTGTGTTAAATGTAAACCCACTAAAAAATAAAGGGAAAGCAGAATTTTGCTTCTGCATAGTAATGTTTCAAAGCTGTATTAAGTCAATGTTCAGTTGTAAACTTTTGAAAGAACAATCATAATGTTTTATTCAGGGTTACGAAAATTTCATAGTTACGAACAACCTCCATTCCTGAGGTGTTCGTAACTCCGTGGTTCTACTGTACATCAAGAACTCAGGCACCAGTTAGAAGAGGATAAGACAGCATACAAGCACCATGCCGACCAACAGAGTCAGCCAATTCCCAACCTCAAGCTAGGGGATAAGTTTTGGTGTCCACCCAAAACCTGCAATCCACCTGTCCATCTGTGAAGCTGGACCACAAGTACTTGGGGCCATTAGTGATCACAGAACAACTTAAGCCAGTGGCCTTTTGATTGCAGCTACCAGAATCACTTAAAGTCCACCCCATGTTTCACATATCCCTCCTGAAACCTTTAATCAAGGATCCCTTCCCACACAACACTAGTCCTCCCTGTCCAACCAAACCTGTGCAGGGCCAAGAGGAACAAGTAGTCCAGCAGATTCTGGACTTTTGCTGAGTCCAGGGAAGACTCCAATATCTGACTGACTGGGAGGGATATGGCCTAGAGAAGTGTTCATGGGAACATGTCCACGGCTTGCACCTCCTACACACTTTCCTCTAGGTCTATCCCAAGAAACCCAGCTCAAGGTCTCCTGGAAGGCGAGCCCAAAGGTAGAGGAGCGCTGCCAGGGACCAGACTAGCTAGGACCAGGTGCTGGCCTACTCCCTGCTAACTTCATAGCTAGGCAACCAATGAGCCCAGATGCACTGCTTTGGGGCTGACAGAATGACCACAGCCCCTGATTGGCTGCTGGTTTAGCATCCCTGTTTATAAACCTGGGCCCCAGAGCAGATCAGCAGCTGCTCAACGCATATCATACCTGCAGCCTCGCTTGCCCTTGTTCCAGCCCAGCTCCAATCTGCTTCCAGTCCCTGCTCCTGCTCAAGCCCCTGCTCCCCTATGGTTTCAGATTTCTGGCTTCGATTCCCGGCTCTGCCTCTCGCTTATGACTGTGGTTGATCCTCCGGTTTTGACATTCAGCTTCTGTATTTCTGATATGATCCCTGGCTCTGCCTCTGGCTTACGACTCCAGTTCTGACATTCAGCTTCTGTTCCTCTGGTAATGACTCTCAGCTCATCTACTGGACTCTGCTCACCCTGCACCCAGCTCTAACTGGTAGGTCAAACTCACTTCCACCAGTAGGCTTGACTGCCAACAGCCCAATCAGTGACACACAAAGACTTTGTAAATTGTATGGACAGATTCCCAAATTGTCATAACATGTTTAAGAAATTTTCCCAGGATCTTCAAGAAAAAAACATTTTAACAAGATCCAGCCCAGTGGTCAAGCCCTACCTTAAAGTAAGTTTTTATGCCAGGACCTGGACTTCATATCCAGACTTTTAAGCCTTGTCTACACTACAAATGCTTTGCCAGCAGAGCTATACTGGGAGAGCCCTTAGTGTAGATGCAGCTAATGTTGGCAGAAGATTTTCTCTCAGCACAGTAACACCACCTTCATGAACAACATCATCTATGCTGACAGCAACGATACATCCACCTTGGGGTTTTTGCTGGCATAGCTATGTCAGTTGGGGGGGTGTTTTTTTTCCACACCTGGACCAACACAACTCCGTCAATAAAACTTTGACCTTAGTACTGAAGACATAATATAGCTTGTGTTTGAGAAGGTTGGCCTCACTTTACTATGTGGGGAATGCATGTTGCCAATGTGCACACCTCTGAAATGGAACCCACAACCTGAACTACACCGAAGGTGGATATACATCTCTAAAGACATTTGACAAATTCAAGGACATATGGCCTGACAGTGGTAGATTAATACAATATAAGTGTTTGATGTAGCCAGTGACTGTTGCCTTTGTAGTTGTTTTGCCTTTGTGGCAAACCTTGAAATATACTTCTGAAATTCATGTGATGCTCCTGGGGGAATTCTGCGCTGAAAAATTCAAAATTCTGCACCAAAAATTTTGTGCACATTTTAAAATTCTGCATAATTCTGCATATTTTATTTGTCAAAATAACTAGGGCTGTCAAGTGATTTAAAAAAATCATGATTAATCATGCAATTAAATAAAATTAATCACGATTAATCGCGCTGTTAAACATGTTAAACACTGTTGTAGCATGTAAATATCTTGCAACACTGGCTACAGCAGTGCCATGCGAATGCCTGTTCTCACTTTCAGGTGACATTGTAAACAAGAAGCGAGCAGCATTATCTCCTGCAAATGTAAACAAACTTGTTTGTCTGAACTATTGGCTGAACAAGAAGTAGAACTGAATGGACTTGTAGGCTCTAAAGTTTTACATTGTTTTATTTTTGAATGCAGTTTTTTTGTACACAATTCTATATTTGTAAGTTCAACTTTCATGATAAAGAGATTGCACCAGTACTTGTATAAGGTGAAAATACTATTTCTATTGAAAAATACTATTTCTTTTGTTTTGTACTGTGCAAATATTTGTAATCAAAAATAAATATAAAGTGAGCACTGTACACTTTGTATTCTGTGTTGTAATTGAAATCAATATATTTTAAAATGTAGAAAACATCCAAAAATATTTAAATAAATGGTGTTCTATTATTAACAGCATGATTAATCGCAATTAATTTTTTTAATCGCAATTAATTTTTTTCATTGCTTGACAGCCCTACTCCTTAGTATTTTCATTAAGATCTTCCTGTTTTCCTCTTTCTTCTAAGAATACTGAAAACTTAGCATGTCACCAACATTCTTTGTGGACTTCTGAAAAGTAGCAGCAGCTGCGTGGTGACACAAGAAAGCTTGGTTCCTCTCAAATTTGTCTCAAGTCTTTTTCCAAATAAAGAATCCAGACTCTGTGAGAGCTCATCTGTGTACTTAGTCAAAAGTAGTTTGTGCCTAAAAGCTGTACAACAGTAGAAACAAAGTGCACTGTCACTAGCTTCAGAATAATGGAGCCACTGAAAATCATCAAACCTGGATGAGCAGAAAGAATGGCTCCTTTGCCACAGTTAAACATAGCAAAAGATTTAAGTTATGGTTGATGAGGTATCTCAGAAATGCTAATAGGATCAGCCAACTGACAGATTCCTGTTGCAGGTCATGGCCAAGACAGCTCAGTAGTACAACCAGCAGAAGCTGTTCCACTTGCTGTTGAAATTATAGTTTCCTCCTTTTTAAGCACCCATGTTTTAAGGTATTTCATTTTAGCACCCTGAAAATATACACTTTGTTTCTGTAATTCACCCAGTCTCTCCTCACATAGTAAGAATGGTATATGGCTGCAGAACTAAAAATAAACACAGTACTCTTTGGCAAACAAATATTTAGTTAACCTCTTAGTTTTAAATAGTCACTACAATCTTTGTAGAACTATTATGTGGCAGAATGAAGAAAGGGAACAGCTTACATCTGATCCATTGATTGCCCTGGAAAACAATTGTTTGTATGTTCTGCTTATATAACAGGGGTGGTCAAACCATGGCTCACAAGCCGCATGCAGCTCTTTTACAGTTAAAGTGTGGCTCACAGAAACCCACCCCCCTTCCACACTTACCAGACTGGGAGGGGAGGGGGGAGCTCGAGACCTCTGCCTTGCAGCGGGGTGGTGGAGTAGGGTCTTCTGCCCAGTGGGGAGAGGGAATCTTGGGGCTTCAACCTCACAAGGCATGCTTGCTGGGGCTCGGGGATTCAACAGGCATGGGGCTGAAGCCCCAAGCCCCTGAAGGCGCCTCCCACAGGGCTGCAGCCCCGAACCCTGGCAGGTATGCCCTGGCTCTTGAACTTCTGAAGATTGTTAGAGGGTCAGTAAGTTTGGCCACCCCTGTTATATAATCTCCTGGGTTCCTTGCTCCCCCAGGCTCTGACAAGAAAAATACTACAAGTAAGATGGCAGCTGGAGACCCTTTGACTGCCCCCTCCCCAGGCATGATGGGACTGAGGTTAGAGGCTGTAGAAGGCAGCCAGAGAACCACAGCTCCATGATATCTGCCCTACCCCTTCCCTTTATGAAAAGAACAAATAGAAGAAATGAGGAGGGAGCGAGGGAAAGGAAAAAAGACAAGAAGCTATCAGGAGGCTCTAGCAGTCAGCTGTAGCGGAGTGAAAGCTAGCTGGACCTATCCCAGGTCTTCCTAGAGAGAGACAGAGTAAGAGGATGAGCATCTTGAGATCCTCTGTGAGAGACAAAGGGAAACAGCCAACCAGAAGCACAGACAGATGAGACTCACACAGGAACTGAGAATTCCCCCTCAAAAGACAAGACCCTGCTTGCTGAACCATTTCCCAGCCAGGGAACAAAGGAGACGGAGCCTGCTGCAGAAGAGACCTTCAACCTGGCCCAGACTACAAAAGAGCCAGTTGATACCCCAGGAGAAAGAGTGGGACTTCAAGCACCTGAGACAATCAGAGGACTATACCCTTCCTGTGATGAAAAAAATAAACTGAATAATCAGGGGACTGCCTCTGCTACAAAAAAATAGATAGTGTGAACATGATATTCAATAGCTATTTTATTTTTTAACACAAGCCCTTACCTTCCAAATAAATTTGTCTGTGCCCCTAGGAAATGAAATTGTTTTAAGGACTTAGAGAAGGAAGCAGATGAAGCTCTCAGAAAAGGATGGAAGATCAAGAAAAACCCATTTGATGGAAAAGCAAAGTAGAGGAAATCACTAGAGGGGTAAAATTGTCTGAAACTGAAAAAAAAATACTGCAGCCAACACTATGCTGAAAGTACACATGAGCATCCTCTGGTGGACTGCAAAGAAAAATGAAGCCAAATTCAGCACAGCATTAGCAAGAAAAATTATTGGCAGGGGAAGTTTGCAAAGCCTGCTCCCTCTGAATTCTATAGCAACTCACATACTGTTTGAAATAGACTGGAGGAGGAGGATGGAAGAAGCAGCAAGAGCAGCCTCTGAAGAAGACAACTTTAAAAGCTGTGAGAGGCAGCAGGGACAGAGGACAGCAAGGGAGGGAACTCCCTCAGTAGCACTAGACAGAATCTGTCCCTGGAAGAAGATATTAGCCATAGGGATGAAATCCCTGTGGGAAAGGATAATAAAGGGTCTGAAACAAGAGAGTAAGTGGAGCCTGTACAATTGGTGATGGATCCACTGGGGTTTCTTAGGTTTGTTTTTCGTATCACTGATAAGTTGCACAACTCTAGAATCTTCAGAGAAGCGCGTCAGGCTATTTTTTCTTGACCTGTTCCTTTCTATCTTCATCCTTCCTCTTCTTGCCCATTTTTGGAGTCATGTTGTATCATTTCAGAAAAGAGCAAGAGTAAAGAAAAGCCTGGAGTAAGAAGACTCAGAGCTGTGCTCTATTCTTCCAAAAAAAGAAAGCAAAGAATACTGGAGCAGTGGGAGGTGGAATCAGTTTATATATTCCCTTTGGATTTCACTATTTGCCCTCTTGCTTTTTGGTAGATGATGCTGTAAAACTAGCTGTTCTGTATTTCCAGCAGGATGGGGGAAATATGCTCAATGAGCAGGATATTACCAACTGGGACCAAAATGCCCTAAACTAAAATGTGAACTAATTAAATACTGAAACTGAAGTCCTTTTTGGACTGATGATGATTTGGGATAAGGAAAACGGATCACTCTTGAATACAGAATAATTTCCAAAATTTTGATTAACTCATTCCAAATATCATTAGTTATGTATTTGTATTTGATCTTTTGAAAGGCAATATTTAAAATAATGGAGCAATGAAAGCATGACCATAAAATACTTTTACCAGTTTCCTTTGCCTATTTGTTTAGCAGTTTTCTTAAACTATCAAGAATGAAAACAACAGAGGGTCCTGTGGCACCTTTAAGACTAACAGAATAACTAACATAACATAAGACTAACCTTCTTAAAGGTGCCACAGGACCCTCTGTTGCTTTTTACAGATTCAGACTAACACGGCTACCCCTCTGATACTTATCAAGAATGAGCTTGAATTCAGGTCTCTTGGCCTAAATGTTTTCCAGAGAAGTAGATATCCTCTTGTAGGAGGCATAAGAAATATGGGAGAAACTGCCACTTGTCCTACTAAGAAGGACTTGCTAAAAATTTACTCTTTACTCCCATCCAAGCTCACCTAATTTTAATTATAACATTACATTGTAATAATTGATCTTTGTTTGTGGATCACTGATATATATTTAACAAATGGTAATACAGGTGAGGCATATTGATTTCTCTTAAATTATCTGATGTGAGATATGTTGCTAAAATAAAATGCTTTTATTTCACAGAACACATTCATATAGTGTTAAATCCAGTAAGCTGTTGCTTCTTGTAGAAAAATATGATAGAAGTATAGTATTAGACTGCATTAATTCATATGTATCATTATCTTTAAGATACAGACTTTTTTGTGTGTGTAAAACATAGCTGAGAGAGGGAAAAACAATATAAATAGGAGATAGGAATTGAATAAAGTAGACATCCTGTCAGAGGTTGTTTCATTAATCCTTTATATATGATCAAGGAACTGATACTTCTGAAGAAGCGCATCAATATCTAAGGAGTTAGACATCTAACCAATTTACATATTGGTTAAAATCTGGAAATATATTTATTTTACAGTCTGGATTGAAAGCATAGTTATCACTAAATCTTCAGTGAAGAGCATGTTGATTAATCTTATTGACATGACCAAAAAGAGAGTACAATAACGTATGGACTTATTTTCCTTGCAGCAGATAATGAGGTCATGGTTATATGTTAAAAAAGGTCTTTAATTTCTCATTTTGTAGGGATTATATCACATCATTAATTTGCAGGGCCAGCCTTAGGGCCGGGCAAACTGGGCCCACGCCCAGGGTGCTGTAGCCAGGGGGGCGCCCCAAGGATCTCAGGCTTCCGCTTGCTGGCTGCGGCGGGACTTCACCTGGCCAGAGCGGACTCCTCCTCTCTGGCCCCTCCCCAGCGCTGGGCTGGCGGGCTTCTCCCTGCTCGCCTGGTCCCTCCCTTCCGCCCACTCACACCTCAGCTGGTCAGCTATTAAGTGCTATCTACTGTACGTGGAAAACTCCTTATTGTCTTTAACTCTGTTGGCAGTAATTTTCTCCTTGTGCCCCTTTCCTTCTCACTGATTTTTTTGAACAATTCCTACTTTTCAATTTATATTAATTGCTATCAACTTCCCTTTTTTCCATTAGTTATATATTTACCTTTTATTTATTTATTTTTGTAATTTCTTTCTCTCCCCCCAGTTCCACCCAGGTCCCGCCCCTACTCCACCTTTTCCCCAAGGTCCCACCCCCACCCCACCTCTTCCTGCCCTGCCCAGTTCTGCCCCCTCCCCCGAAACAGCTGATCCGTGGCAGGCAGTAGGCACTGGGAGGGAGGGGGAGGTGCTGATCTGCGGGACCCACCAGCGGGCAGGAGGCACTGGTGGGAGGGGGAGGTTCTGGTAGAGGGGCTGCCAGTGGGTGCTCAGCGCACACCATTTTTTTCCCGTGGATGCTCCAGCCCCGAAGTACCCATGGAGTCAGCACATATGCTTCCCCTTTAAGCCAGGTTGGATTTTTCTTTTTTTAAACTGGGACTGCCTTCTATCTATCTCAATTGTGGCTTTTTGGTGGGGCATCTAGTAAAATGTTCTTACACAGTTTAAAATTATCATTTACATTTTTCAGTTTAAATTATCTCTCCCAGCTGATGTGACTTAATTTTTTTCAGCTTTGTGAAGCTGGCCCTTTTTAAACCACATATATATATATATATAGCGGATTTATGTAGGAAAGGCTGACTATAGATTTTTCAAAGCCTGAGAAAATGTTATGTCTAAGAATCAAGCCAGGGTAACAATAGGTATGATTATCCCAGTTTCATTTTTTTAAAAAACATGCCCATTTTTATATAGCATTCTTCAGAGATTTACAAAATTAATTTTAAATCCTTCATTGGCAGGGTGACTTCAATTTGGAACAAAGACCAGATATTTATTTAAAAAACTGTCCATCTTAGAAAACATCAGAATACTGGGCTCTTCTTAAGTTGCTATCGCCAAATATTTGTAATTACCCAGTAATTTTGTATAGATTTTACATTTTCATCATATTGAGGAAGAGGAGAAATTGATGTTCTTTTAAAAAAAAAACAAATGTAATTTTATGGTATATACTTTTTCATGGTAATAAAGTACAGTTATTTTACTTTAACAATGAGTAAACACACATTCCATATATCATGCTTAGCAAATAAACACAATACATTGTTCTTCTACAGTCTGTTGCAGGTCAATATATTTAAAAGTTTTAGAAATATTGTTATAAATGTTGTGCATCAAAGGCAGCATATACATTTAGAACACCAGAATTTTTAGTCAATGATGCATAGCCACAGATAAGTAATTCATCACAGTATTTTTGTATAATTCGATTGTAGTTTGTGAAACTAAAACTAATTCTTTGTTTTCTTAGACTGACATTTTGTAATTGATTTAAATCCACACAAACACTGGCATTCCAACTGATCAAACCTATCAATGTGTCTCTATTACTTTTAAGTGAAAAACTGTAATTAACGCTACAAACTTAATACTCCAAACAAAGCAGAAAGCAATTAAACTTTAATATTAATCTCAAATTTAGCAAGAATGACAATTTGATAAGGTACAGTTACATAACATAAGAACATAAAATAAAAGTTAAAACTCATGCCCCCAAAAAAGAATGAAAGGCAAATGTGATTTTATATTTTGTGTAAATGTTTGCAGCTCTAAACAACATCAAAAATTATAATCTACAGATATAACAGTTAATACAGCAGCTCAATGAAAATAGTGCATTATTTGAGGAGTGGTATCTAAATTGCTTATTTTGTAAGTATGTATGTAGTCAAACATAAGAATAGATGAGCTAATTCTTGTATTCTTATAAAGTTGATGATTTTCATAATATTCCTGGACAATCATTTGTAAATAAGTTTCATATGGAAAACAGATTATGTAGGATGCATGATACAGGATATGGGGCATGACTAAACACAAGTTGCAAGGTATACTACTCAGAAGTATGAAACAGCATTCAGCAAGATATCCAACTGTTCATTGCAAAGCATTCTTACAACTAGCAGTCTTGAGGATAAATATCTTTTCTGCTGTGTAGAACAAGTTATATTTTTTAAAAAGCTGTTTTATAACAACAAAATCTAACACAGGGTAAAAATACATAATATCACTGCCTCTGGCTTTAAGCATTACAACCGAAGGTCTAATTTTCAAACTTGGGTGCCCCAAATTAGGCATAAGATCCATATTTAGGCTTCTTTGTCATCCATGGATCAAATCCCAATCCCACTGAAATCACAGGGAGCTCTGCAATTGACTTTAATTGAATCAGGATTGATCCTAAGTGCTTATTTAAGTGTCCAATTCTTTACATATTCACACATGTAACTTTGCTTAAGAAAATGTTTCCATTTACGTCAATTGAAAGACAGCAATAAAGTTACTCACATCTTCGTTTGCTGGACTGAGCACTAAAATCAGCATTTAGGCACCTAAATTTGAAAACTGAAACCACAATCTTAAATCATCACTCCTCATATCACTACATCCTCTTATCTTTTATTACTTAGTTATATCCTCACAGACATTTTATTTTACAAGCTTTGCAATATATTCATTTCTGTAAAACTATCTTAAAGACAGTCTTATTACCTGTATGGATGGCTCCATCTTCTAATGCATTAGTACTTCCTTCCTCCATGAAACCCAGGATTCATTTATCATGTTTTTGAGAGCACCACCAAGTCTCTAATCATTTTTCCCCCTTAAAGTAGTAAGAACTGTGAAAGGACAACATATTTTACAATGGAAACATTATATGCTTAATGCTGTATCTATTTACTATGTTCCACCAGTTGCATGAAAACTTAGAAACTTGTCAATTTGAAATCTAGTCAACGTTTAAAAAACAGTTGGAAACAGTTCCTGGATCTATATTTACCCATACCCCAACCATATATTTTTTTAATTCTCTCCCTCTCTCTCTTCTGATGCTAGGTGAAAGATCCACATAAAAAAGGGAAATTGACTAAAATGAAAATATAAAATGAATATATACAAAGTGCTGTCAAAAACACATAGGATCATTGACTCTGATAGGTATGAATAACTGTTCATTAATGTATAAAGGGTTCCCTGTCTAAAAAAATTGACAAGTATTGTTTTTGCTAATTTCCTTGTTATAGTAATCATTGGTGTTACTTGTAACAACAGAAGTGTGATTTTTACTTCAGCGGTGTCCTTTTTTAGAGGGACACATTAAATTTGGCTTAAAATTACATTTTTTGTTCAAAAAAACCCAAAACACCTTTTTCAAAAATCTATGGTTAACAGAACTTTAATTCCTTTAAAAAAAAATCACTTTGGTGTTTGCGCCAAACATTGCAGCACTGTAATGGAGCATGAGAATTTGAAAGCGAAACAACCACACTTGCAATCAGTGGGGCAGTTCAAAATGGGTCCCTCTCGATGTAGAAGAAAATGGGTTGGCAGCTAAGTATTCTCTGTGAGGGGACATTCTCTGTGTGGAACAGCCATCATCTGTCTGAAACAGCCCAAGTCTACTGACCTTCAGGACACATTGAGAGGTACATCTATTTATATGGGCTGCTATGGAGGTGGATTTTGAGGGCAATCTGATTTGTGGTAGACAAGGAGTTTGGTTGCTGGCAGATGGTTAATTTTTGGTTTTGTAATTTAAGGCAATTAAAGCCCTAGTTAGGAGCCCCTTTTTATTAGTTATTTGTTTAATAAATCTAAATAAACAGACCTACATAAACAAACATAAAACTGACTAGTTTATTTTCACCGGCCTACCTGAAAGCAATGAAAACAAAATACCACCGTGAAAAATAAATGCGATTTTAAATTTCTTCTGTTTTAATCTGACATGTTACTAGAAACATTGCTTTTTGAAATGTTACTTTGACTATAACAGTGTTCCTTAAAGGTACAGCAAAATAAACATTTCCAAAAAAAATACACCACTATTGTGGCGTATTAACTATTGTATCATATAGCACAACAAATATGATATCTCATACACATACGTAAAGATGAAGGACAATTATTTAAGGAGAGTCTTTGTTTCCTTTTATTTTTACAGAAATCTAAGTTGATATACAAGTTATGCAAATATCAATACAAAATTAAAATGTATTTGCTAAAGATGCTAAAATTATACATCCGCATAAATAAATTGCCCATATATAAATGACAGAAAAGTTTAGATATTTAACACACTGAAACAAGTTAAATTAGATGAAATTAACTGCTGACTACAAGATCCTCCTTCCAAAGAACAAAAATCACAGTATCAGCCACTCAAATGTTGCAACTATTTATGTCTTAGCAGAAAATGCTGTATCTCCCCCCACAGCAAACACTTGTGAATCCCTCTCATTGTGAATTTTTTCACTGGTTTGCTCTTTTGTGTAGTAGTCACATGAGCATGGAACTTTCTGTTTAATCTTATCCTCAGAAACACTATTTACATTACACTCAACCTGAATAGGCAGGGTAGCTTCCAGCAAAACCATCACCACATCTCATGTAACAGCTACATGCTCACTTTATACCCCACTCCCTTGGAGAAACCAGTTCAGCTGAACTGATTAGTTCCATTTCTGGGGGGGGGGGGGGGGGGGGGAGAACCACAAAGTGTGTAGTATTTATAAAATACTCAACATATACCATGAATCACCAATCACCTCCTCCCCAATTCCCACCCAGAACAAATGCCATTCTCTTTGTCCAAGCAATCGGTCTAAGAATTACTTTCCTCCCACTGCCCGCATCCCAGTACTCTAGGCAATGGGTTTTACAGTGCAGCATGGGATAGGATGGCCATATGGGATGGGAATAAGGCAGGGGGCTGCATGAGATGAGGGGGTTGGCCACACGGGATGAAAGTGAGGCAGGGAGCTGTGTGGGATGGGATGGACTAGCCCCAGGGAATGGGAGTGGGGCGCAGAGAGATGAGGTGAAGCAGGAGGCTGCATGGAGTGGGGTGGCCACGTGGGGTGAGGTGAGGCAGGAGGTTGCATGGCACGGGGGCGTATAGGACAGGGCGAGGCAGGGGCTGTATGGGATGGGGCGAGGCACGGTCGGAGGCTGCACAGGCTCGGGAGGGTGGCCGTATGGAAGGGGGCGAGGCAGGAGGCTGCGTGGTCAGGGGGTGTCCGGATGGGCGAGGGGCCGGGAAGGGGCTGCGGGGAAGGGTGCATGGGAGGGCGGGTTAGCGAGGGTTTACCTGCTGCTCCCGCTCGGCTCCGCGGGGGCTGCACGCGGCAGAGTCCCCGTGTGTCCCTTCATGCCGCGGAGGCTGCCGAACCCGCCCCGAGGCACAAACCGTCACCCAGTCTCCTCCCCGCTCTCCTAACTCGGCGGCTGCCCCAGTCGCGGCGCGGACAGCGGACGCCGCCGCGGTGGGGAAGGGGGTCGACGCAGCCCCTGGGGCACCGGGGAAGAAGGGATGGAAACTCCCAGGCTCCCTCCTTCCCCCGGCCCGCCGCGTCCGTCTTCCGACTCCGGGGCCCCAGCCGCGCGCTGCTGAACAGACTCCTCCACCTGCGCCCCGCTTCGCTCCAACCGCCAACCGCCGCCATCGCCACACGCCGCGCCCGCGGCTGGCTGGCACGTGCCGCTGCTTATCGGCAGGGGAGCTTCTCCCGCCAACATCGCTTAGGCTGCGTGCAGCCGTGGGCGGGGAGGGGGGGGGGGGTTATGCCGACAAGAGAGCGCTCTCCCAGCAGCACGGAGTGTCTTCGCCAGATGTGCTGCAACCGTGTAGCTGTATCAGTGTCAGTGCAGCGCTGGAAGTGTAGACGTGGCCTTAGTCAAAGTTCAGAGTTTGGTATACAGAGACCTCAACCTGCTTGGTGCCATGGCAAACACATGGTTAAAAACCTTTTTAATCTTTTATTAAAGATACAGAAACGAGGAGAAACAGTTAAAGCATCAGAAATGTAAAGTATTAAGTAAGGCTTTCATTTTAACAACATATCTTGTTCTCTTTCCCTTTAGCTGGAGAGAGTTTTCAAAGGAAAACCCCCTTTTTTGTCCTTTTTGGGAAAAAAGAAGTTAGCTGAGATGGATTGAAGCAGTTATTGCTGCTATTGTTAAAGTCCAATTCCATTTCATCCCAAGCAGTGTTTGGGATTGAGCAGGAGCAAGTAGGCGTGGTGATGTCATCTGGATACCTCTTTGTGGTCTGGTCTGGTCAGGGCATCCCTCGGGATTAGGGCAAAGAAGGTCTGGGGTCACAGGAGATGATGGTGAAGCTTGTTTCAGTAGCTTCCATTTCTTCTTTCTCACCATTATTCTTTCTCTCCATCTGTTCTTTCTGTATGATCATCATTCTCCCCAATGTCTCTTTCTTTAAGGACCCCAAAAGGGATTGATGGGTGGAATAGTCCATCTCATTATTTTGTCCGCCAATTAGGCCTAATATCTGACACACAAATTTTGGTTCATTTATTTCCAGTTCCTCATCTTCTGTTTTTACCAAGCATGATTTCAGCATAGTCCGCCAATTATAGCAACGTGGCTTTAGCTTTTTGTTTGGACTAATTTAGTGCTGGTTCTCTAGCATATGTTTAATAACATTTTTTTAAAATAACTTTATCTGCTTGCCGTCGTAAATGCCTAAGCAGAGAAAAGTTATAGACCTGTTTTCACAATTATTATCAATTGCCCTTGGAGGGGCAAATAGAAAGGTGATATCTGGGAAAAGAGGAAGGACTGTGGCAATTTTGAGGTAGTAGTGGGGGAGTAAGAGCTTAATATGAACAAAGGAAAGATCAGGTTTGAGAGATGAATGGAGCAAGAGGTTTTAGGGGGAAGACAGAATGAAGAAATTTAGAGGAATGAAACAGGAGGGGGCTAAGAAGGAAGAAAACATTAGGATATATCTACACTGGAAAAAAAAACAAAACCCTGTGGCAGCGAGTCTCGGAACGCAGGTCAACTGATTTGGGTTACAGAGTTCACAATATGGGGCTAAATAAGTAGTGTAGATGTTCCCAGTCAGCCTGGAGCCCAGGCTCTAAAACACAGAGAGTGGAGAGGATCTCAGAGCTTGGGCTCCAGCCTGAGCAGGAACGTCAACAGTGCTATTTTTAGCCTCTAGCACAGTGGTTCTCAAACTTTTGTACTGGTGACCCCTTTCACATAGCAAGCCTCTGAGTGCGACCCCCTTATAAATTAAAAACCCTTTTTTATATATTTAACACCATTATAAATTCTGGATGCAAAGCAGGGTTTGGGGTGGAGGCTGACAGCTCGCGACCCCTCATGTAATAACCTCGCGACCCCCTGAGGGGTCCTGACCCCCAGTTTGAGAACCCCCGCACTAGTATGAACCCTGTGAGCCCAAGTCAGTTGACCAGGGCTCAGAGACTAGCTGCCATGGATTTTTTTTTTAATGTACACTAAGAGGCTTGGGGGGAAAAGATGCATGAGACTGTGAGATTGTGGGTAGGAAGGGGAAAACGTGGTAGGGAAGTAAGATTGAGGGAAGAGAGGAATGAGTCTGGGAAAGAAGGGCAGTGAGTATTTGTGGATGAAAGAGACAGCAAGAGGATTTTGGCTCTGTAAAACAGGATTGCGGGAGAGGCTTTTGATGGGGAGAGAGTGATGGGAAAGATTGGAGGGATTTATAGGAGACTTGGAAACAAAAAGTGCCAGCAAAAGGGTTACTGCTGGCAAAATCTAGCGGAACACAAGAGGGGATCTGGCCTAAGAGTAAGATAGGGGAAGTGCAGGGGTGATATGGGGATTATACTGTACTTATTTGGCTCCAGGCACCAGTTTGTCAACAGCAGGTGCTTGGGGCGGCCGCTCCGGAGAGGGGCGGCACATCCAGGTATTCGGCGGCAGTTCGGTGGACGGTCCCTCACTCCGCCTGGGAGCGAAGGACCTCCCGCCGAATTGCCGCCGCAGATCGCGATCGCGGCTTTTTTTTTTGGTTTGGTTTGGCTGCTTGGGGCAGCCAAAACCCTGGAGCCGGCCTTGGGCACTGTGATACTATACAGGAGATCTTTGCATCCACATAATTACTCCATGTCACCTCACCAGGGCCGTCCTTAGGATTTACGGGGCCCTACGCAGTATTATTAGACTGGTGCCCCTATGCTCCACTGAAAGTGCTGACCCCAGTGTGTCGAGGGGGCACAGCCACCACCCCCACCCATGGACACCCAGAACACTCCCAACAATGGCTCAAGGCAGGCTTTGCGCTGTCACATGGGGGCTGCATCTTGCTAGAGCCCACGGCCCTCCGGCAGCCCCAAGCCACTCCTGCCTCACCATGAGCATTTTGACAGGAAGTACCAAGCAGTAATAACAACACTAATAATACATGTGTGTGTGTGAGAGTGCATGACAGAGTGTGTGTGTATGTGTGTGAGAGAGAGAGCCATAGCTTGTGTGAGAGAGAGAGAGTCACTGTGGTGGACTGTGTGTTGGGGGACTGTGTGACAGAGTGTGTGTTGGGGAGTGTGAGACTGTGTGTGTGTGTGTGTGTGACAATCTGTGTTGGGGGACTGTGACTCGTGACGGACAGTGTATGTGTGTGTGAGAGCCAGTCTGTGTGTGAGAGAGACTGTGTGTGTGTGTGTGTGTGTGTGTGTGTGTGTGTTAAGGAAGTGTGAGAGACAGTGAGTGCACAGCACTTTAAGTCCCTTCCTTACCCCTCCCTGCTTGACCCGGCTCCCTCCCTCCTCACTCACATGGAAGTTTCACTTCTGTCCTGGCCCCGGCCCAACCCCCACTGGAGACCAAGAGGCACAGGCAGGTAGGATCCAGGGAGGAATTCCGCTTCGGGTGGCGGTGGGCTGGGCCGCCGCGCTGCCAGTGACCAGCTGCGCTGCTCTGGGCTCTCCAGGGCTGGGGCAGCAGAGCTGGAGGCTGGAGCGAGTGCGAGAGGGGGTAGGGAGAAGCCCACCGGCCCAGCGTGCGGGAGGGGCCGGAGAAGAGAGGATTCCAGCCGCGGCGGGGCCAGCAAGGGGAATGGTGTCCCAAATTTGTGGGTGCCCTATGCAGCCGCGTATGCTGCGTATGCCTACGGATGGCCCTGCACCTCACAGGGTTGCACCCTACAAAAACTGACTCCTTCCTCTGCAACCTGTGTAGCTGTATAGCAGCTAAAGGCCTAAATCTTGCTTAAAGACTGAGGACTTGTCTCATAGGCACCGACTTCCCCTCTACCTGGTGGGTGCTCAACCCCCCCCGATCCGGGCTCTGCACCTGCCCCGCCTCTGGCCCCACCCTGCCCCACCCTCTCCCCACCCCCATTCCACCCCTTTCCCAAATTCCCCCCCACCCTGCCTTTTCCCACCCAGCCCCGTCCCCTTCCTGCCCCCATTCCACCCCCTTTCCCCACTTCCCTGCCCCTGTCCTGCCTCTTCTCCGCCTCTTCCCCTGAGTGCACTGGGTCCCCGCTCCTCCCCCTCCCTCCCAGAAAGTCCTAAGTGCTGCTAAACAGCTGTTAGGCGGCGGGGTGGGGGCAGGAAGTGCTGGGAGGCAGGGGGAGGAATGGGGACACAGCACGCTCGGTGGGGGGGGGGGAAGGAGGCAAGAAGGGAAGAGCTTGGCTGCCGGTGGGTATGGAGCACCCTCTAATTTTTCCCCATGGGTGCTCCAGCCCCAGAGCACCCATGGATTTGGCTCCTCTGACTTGTCTAGCCTAGGGAAATATCACTTAAGACTTAGTGTAGATGTGATGTCCACTGTCTTGGCTGCCACTGGTGATTGCACTAAGGACCTCAAGAGCTGTGAGTCTCTACAGCTTGAGCTAAAGCCCCAGGCTTTTTAGCTGGGGACTGTAACAGAATCACATCCTCTGTGGATCAGGTACAGAGGGGGACATATAATACACAATGACTAGAGGTTTACATAGACAGTTTAACACCTTTAAAAATGGATTGGCTGGTCAGGATTGACCCTAGCCTTCCCCTGACAAATACTTCATCATTCTGACAGAAGTTGTTTATGGATCACCTGGAAGTGCTCTACAAACCACCAGTGGCTCTCAAATGATTGTCAGAGAATCACTATGTTATGAGATGTGACATCCATAGGGAACAGTGACATCAAATATGGAGTTAGGGTACCAGTTTTTTACTATAGAATATCAACAAATATCTATAGAAATGACAGGAAAAAATGCTGGACAGTAGAGCACACTTACACGTTCTTCAATGTTATCTCTTATGTGTGGAATAAATTCCCGAATCAATTCACACAGCCATTTGGACTAATCCAAAGTTCATTGAAGTCAATTAAAATAAACCCATTTATTTCTATACACTTTCAATTACACCTATTATCTTGTCCTCTGCCAAGTCCTTTCTCAAGATCCACCTTGACGGTGACACTCATAGCAAACTACCTAATGACAATTGCTAGGCTTGTGATGTGTTAGTGATTCATTACAGTTAATTCATTCACTCACTTAAACACATCTTGTCTGGAGAGAAAGATGAAGAAGGAAGCAGGATATGTCTTTGTACCTTCATTCTTGTCTCACTATTCCTCCCCTACCTTTTGTTATACAGGAGGACTTCCCTCCTTGTCATGTCTTGTCCTTATTTAAATTGTAAACTCTTTAGGGCACAGACTATCTTATGTTTGTATAGCGCCAAGCACAGTGGGGTCCTGATCCTGATTGGGCTTCTAGATGCTATAATAATAATATAATTAATAATTAAAAATCAATATTTGATGGGCTGTTCATTAGTGTTGGACATGTCACTTTATGGGAATTACTAATGGATCTACACTTGTCACTCATGAATACTGGTAAATATGAAAATGTTAGAGACAAAGCCCAACATTTTCAAAAAAATTTTTAGTTGTCTCCAGTTTTTGGTGACCAAACTGAAACTCTCAAAATCAGTAACTACTTAGGAAAAATTGGGCCTAAGTCCCCAGTCATATAGCAATTTGGTGCACAAAACTCCTCTCAATTCATAATGTGCACAACAGAGCTCGCCTTCTCTCATCTGAACCTCATTTATCTCAATTTCAAACATCCCCAAAATGTTTCAGATAAACAGGATTCTACTACACATTAGTTTCCCACATCATAATAGCAGCTATATCACAGCTCACTGAGAAAATCTCCCATTCTAATTACTTGTTTTTGAAGAGAAAATTGATTTTTGCAATGTGTGAGGTATTATAAATTATTTATTTTTAAAGACCTGGTATTGTAATGAAGAGGCTAGAGCAGTGGTGGGCAACCTACGGCCCGTCAGGGTAATCCACTGGCAGGCTGTGGGACATTTTGCTGATGTTGACCATCCGCAGGCATGGCTGCCTGCAGCTCCCAGTGGCCGCGGTTTGCCATTCCTGGCCAATGGGAGCTGCGGGAAGCTGGGAGTGGACATGAATGGATGGATCACTCAATGACTGCCTGTTCTGTTCATTCCCTCTGAAGCTGCTGGCATTGGCCGCTGTCAGGAGACAGGATACTGGGTTAAATGGACCACTGGTCTGGTCCACTATGGCCATTCCTATGTTCTTATGTAGATGAGGTAATACTAGCAAAACTGCACTTTTGCTGTTATAGCTTATTTTGCTTTGCAGAGGCTGGAATAAGTTATACTGGCAAATTTTACCAGTATAA
Organism: Chrysemys picta bellii; assembly: GCF_011386835.1. Classification (NCBI taxonomy): domain Eukaryota; kingdom Metazoa; phylum Chordata; order Testudines; family Emydidae; genus Chrysemys; species Chrysemys picta. The sequence continues at coordinate 312,926,485 of NC_088791.1, forward strand.
GCTGCCTCCACACTAGTAGCACTTTGCTGTTATAATATACCTATACCAGCAAAGTGCTCCTAGTGTAGACATGGCTTTACTCTCTCACTCTCTGGGTTCTCCGTCATGGATCCCTGTTTCCTTGTGCAGCTTCAATTCTGTAGTGCTTGGTGGGTTTTTCATAAATGTGTACTGGGGTCTCTGAGTATGCTTTATCTGTGAATGCCAATGAGTGACTGTGAAGGGAGCATGTTAGCTTGTGTTGCAAGTATGACTAGAATAGCAATAGCCATTTGGGCACAGGAAGGGCCTGTGATAATTTTTGAAAATGCTACATGAGTGTCCACATTCTTAACCCAGCCCCTTTCCTATCTCTTTGTTCTCTGCAGCCACCTTTGTAACCGCTTACAACCTTCTTTTTTGAAAATTCTATGCACACCCCTGAGTCATGGTAAAAAAGCCCATTTCTGCTCTTTAAATTGCCAATTTCTGCTGAGCAAGTGTTTTGGAATTCTACTGATGTACACAATCTTAATAATTGAAGGGGTGAGGTGTTGAATCTCTAACAAAGGCATCCCTTCTTCCAAATGTCAATTACCCATTGTAGTTCAATAGTGGTTAGCAAAAACAAACAAAAGACAAAGAGTTTTTAAAAGTCTTAATGACATCTCCCTGCTTTCAGTCTTGTGTGATGTCTTGACTTCATGAGTCTACCAATCACCATGGACTCTTACAGGGTAGACAAGATTTGAATTTGCAATGTAACAAGCAATCTTTCCATACTTCTCTCACACATTTTTTTTACAATAGGCTTACTTTCTTCCCACTCTCTGATGCTCGATCCATCTTGAAGATTTATTTGCATTTTTGATGTTCATCTTTATTTTACTACGACTTTATAGTAAGAAATGTAGATCTCACATGTGTGTGGAAAGAACAGAAGGAAAGCTCATTACAAAAATTAATTGATTAGTTACCAGAATATATTTTATAATAAATAAAAGTTTGGAAAAATAAGCATGCATTAGTAGTACTAGTAACATTTCCAGAATTATGCCAGATTTTTTGGCAAACAGTTAAGCATATATGCAACTCACTTGAGTATTTCCACTGAAATATGTAAAGTTATGCACATGCTTAATAAAAAGAACGAGGAGTCTTGTGGCACCTTAGAGACTAAAACATTTATTTGGGCATAAGCTTTCGTGGGCTAAAACCCACTTCATTTGCAGGACTGAGATCTTAGTTAATAAACCATACTGTAAGGTGTATGCAGTATAGTTGTAGCTGTGTCGGTCCCAGGATATTAGAGAGACAAGGTGGGTGAAGTAATATCTTTTATTAGACAACTTCTGTTTTTGAGAGAGTAAAGCTTTTGAGCCACACAGTTGTCTCTCACCAAAATAAGTTGGTCCAGTAACAGATATTATCTCATCCATACTGTAAGGTGAAATTCTTTGCTTAGTATCTAAAAAGTGAAGCCACTGAGAATTATTAATGGGATATCATGAAAAGTCTAGGATTCATTATGAGGGCATTCATATCTGTGCCACTATCTCATGTGTGGCACATTTATGTACCATTATTTAACCTTTTTATCTTCTGCCCTTCCTAGAATTAGAAGAAAATAATATGCCACTGAATACTCTTACTCTTGCTTACTCTTTCAAATTTGCTTATATCATATTTAAAACAATTTCTCACCCTACCTTTTTGAGGCATAGTCATTTTAGCATAGTATCCATTGTGCTTTATCCTTCAGGAGTATCGGCTCATTACATTGTTCTACAACTATTTTGGGGGAGTTCTATGGCTTGTGTTATACAGGAGGTCAGACTACATGATCACAATGGTCTCTTCTGGCTGTGGAATCTATGAAAAGATATATATGCACAAAGGGGACTTCTTTGCAAGCAGAGGTGGGAGTACCATCTATCCTACACTGTTCTTCCTTTCCACTCCTTCATATTCTGATAGAAGCCTTTCCACTTCAGATTTTGGCAGAAGAGTTTTAGGAGGATTTTAAGAATGGATCCTTGGGTGCAGGTCACTGATGAGCTGAAAGAACGCATGCAAGTCTGTGGCAATTCTTAGGAATAAAAAGGGAAAACATAGAGGAGCTAAAATATTTGCCATCTGAAATAGAGGGAGATGTAACAAGTTGCTGACAGGTGCAAAATGGCCACTTTAGGATTACTGCTGTTGGGCTCTGCCAAATTTAAAGGGTCAGCTCCAGAAAGACATCCTATAAGAGCAACCTTGCACTGGAGCAGTTTTAGTAGAGAACAAGCAGTCATAAGGGAAGCAGCTACCATATCACTAGGGCCCTACCAAATTCACGGTCCATTTTGGTCAATTTCATGGTCATAGGATTTTAAAAATCATAAATTTCATTATTTCAGCTACTTAAATCTAAAATTTCACCGTGTTATAATTGTAGGGGTCCTGACCCAAAAAGGATTGGCGGGGGGGGGGGGGAGGGGAAGGGGAGCGGGAGGTTGCAAGGTTATTGTAGGGGGAAGTTGCAGTACTGCTACCCTTACTTCTGCGCTGCAGCCTGCAGAGCTGGGCCCTCAGTCAGCAGCCACCACTCTTCCGCCACCAAGCTCTGAAGGCAGCAGCACAAAAGTAAGAGTGGTATGGTATTGTATGGTATGGTATTGCCACCCTTACTTCTGCTCTGCTGCTGTGGGGTGCTGCCTTCAGAGCTGGGCACCTGGCCAGCAGCCTCTGCTCTCCAACCACTCAACTCTGAAGGCAGCGCAGAAGTAAGGGTGGCAATATCACAACCCCCCTAAAATAATCTTATGACCCCTCTGCAACTCCTTTTTGGGTCAGGACCCCCAATTTGAGAAACGCTGGTCTCCCCTGTGAAATCTGGTCAGATTTTGTGGTCTGTGACACGTTTTTCATGGCCGTGAATTTGGTAGGGCCCTACATATGACTACAAAATTACAGAATCCCTTGTTAACATGTGTAATCAGATCTGAATCAGCTCTCCCCTGACATCTAGTGATGAACCAGGAGAAAAGACTTCAGGAGCAGATCATATTTGCATGGACCCACCTACTCTGTCTTGGTGTTCAGCAGACAGAGCTGCTTTGCCAAAGTGATACATTTTGATTGATTTTGGATTACAAATTACTTCAGTATTGCATGCAGGAGAATGGAAATGTTTTTATTCTTATTGTATGAGTAAAGGACAATCAAACTGTACTTAGCCTGCCCTGATTGAGGGGGTCACCCTAAAATTAACCTCACTTGCTAAGCAAGGGATAGGGATGTCAACAGCCTATTGAAAATGAGAGGGCGTGGGGATAGATGTTTTTATATAATGGTGTGCCTGCTGTCTAAGGAGTACTGGACACCATGTAACCCCTCCCTCCCCCAACATTTCAGGCTAGAGCTTACAGCATATTGGACTCAAGTGAAAGTATTTGTTTCTTTTTGGTGATTACTAGAGCTCACATTATGGAGGAGCACATTTATGGAGTAGGCTGTAGACCTAGTGTGGGAACAGTGTTGGAATGAAAGACAATGAGGAGGCAGCAGCAGAGAGGTTATCCACTGCCCATTGAAATCACTAAGAGCTGGGCCAAGGATGGAACCTCAGAATGTGGCATTGCAAAAGTGGTAGTGAATGGCAAGCAGTAGCAATGATAACAGATGCTGAGTAGTGGCAGAGATAACTGGCAGCAGCAGTGGCGAGTGCTGGCAGAGATGGCAGCAGTAGTGAGCTGGCAGTGGAAGCATTGCTCAATGCCCTCTGCTCCTTCAGGGATGGGAGGTGAACCCATGCAAATGTACCTCCGAACTCAGGGTCTTCACTGACCAAGGACAACCAATTGTGACTAGGGTGCAACAGAGAAAAAGGGGAGTGGCATGTTAGCAGGACACATTTGTTCATCAGTCTTTCACAGCACAATGCGGGAAACTGAGGCACTATGGGGTGGGTGTTTGCTTATGGTTATATGTTTTTGTATTGTGGTTGTGATATTTTCCCAAATCAATGTTGGGTTCCCTTTCCCTTTAATAAAAGTTTCCTTTGGTATACACAGACTCCATGCTTGCCAGGGGGAAAGTATTGCCATTTAGAGGCACCCAGAGGCGGTGTTTAGTATTCCCAGATTACTGGATGGGGGCTAAAGTCAGTTCTTTTTGTATTGCTAAGAGGAACCCCTAATTACTGAACCTGGACCTTGTTGCTGACGACTTCACTTGTCAGAAGGGTTACTCATGGCTGGCCTTTCCTCCCATGAAGTATCTTGGCCTTCAGTTTATATATAAATATCTAGCACTTTTCCTTTTGTAACCCACACACCTTCTGGGTATGGTGCTCTGTACCATGGAGTGGCACTGAGACCACTTAGAGATTAATGAGTCTGCTATAGCCTTACCTAACAGCCATGTGGCTTTCAGCTCATGCAGTAGAGGCTTGTGCACTAAACTTTAGAGATCCTAAGTTTGATCCTGCTTGCCGATGACTGGGGTCTGTCAGCGTTGCACTTGCAAAGACAATCTTGAAATCATAAACCAGTGGTGAAGTTTGAAAGGAACAAGTAGCTGGGGTCTGCTTTCATGACAGGAACCCAAGGAGGACCTAAAGATCCTTTCCAAAACACCAACTTTTTATGTAAAATGATGTTTGCTGTGTTGTTGTAGCCGTGTTGGTCCCAGGATATTAGAGAGGCAAGGTAGGTGAGGAGCTTGTGTCTTTCACCAACAGAATTTGGTCCTATAAAAGATATTACCTCACCCACCCTGTGTATGTAAAATGAGTCAGTCAAAGAATCATCTCACTCTTTCTTTCCTAAAATCATTAGGCTGGCCCTGTGAATAATGATGAATTGTAGGGGACAGCAATTGGTTATGTGGCATGTAAGTGGTAACACTGGTCTACAATTTTTGAGAAGTCTTCTGCTTCAAAAATAAAATGTGCTATTTATTATGTATTTTGATGTGCTGAATTCAAATATGACAATTAAAACAACTGATTGGCTACTGTTTCTAAGATATTTAAGTTTTTACATTTTATGTCTATGTATATTGTGTAGATAGTAGAATTTTAATCATAAATTGTAAACCTAGGTCTTTTCATGTGTTTATGGTTGCTTTACAGGATAATATTTCACCTGTCCTGTTTATGTAACACTTTAAAAATCAGCAAAAGGGTTATATAAATAAAGTTTATTATGAAACAAAAGGCAAAAAGCTATTATGTACATAGTTTAGTCCTATTCAGTGTCTACTTGGCGCTTCTTGGCTTGTCTCTTGTATTCTCAACTGGAGGCACCATGCAGAAGTAACAATTGCTGGTCTGATCTGTTGGCTCTCTCCAAATCATCGGCACTGCAAAAGGCATAGATTTCCTTTTCCTGTTCAACCACTGGCGAAGATTTGTTGCACAAGTGTTGCAGCATATGTGCGGGGCCCACCTCTTGTCCTGATCTCCAATTTTGCAGCCAAAATAAAGGTAGGCTTTCTTAACCATAGTGGTTATACTGCACTTTTGTGATGCAAAAGTCACTTTACCACAAACATAGCAGAAGTTATCTGCACTGTTCACACAAGTACGAGGCATCTCTGCTCACTTTGGCTAAACAGAAATGTGTTCCTTTGCAGAATCAAACACTGACAAATAAGAGAGCACCACACTGTATGATTTCTAGAGCTGATATAGGGCAATTTGTTCAGCTGAGTGATGTAAGCTTCGTTATGATTGCATCATCCATGACTTCTAGGAATAACATGATGCAATTCATATCATGCATGAGGCAATACCAGCTTCAGATTGCATCATTCATTGTTTTGCCTAAAAAGCAAGTACTGTCCAAACCCAGTCATAGATTTATTCATAGATCCAGTCAAAGATGTATTTTAGTCATTTCTGGTTTAAATTGAGATCCCTTCCCTTTATAACTCACTTATCCTCCGCCATTCCCAAGTCAAGGGTCGTATATACTGACCCAATAGCATATCTTGAACACTAGAGCCAAATCACCAATTTTAAGCATCATTTTCGTTCTCAGTGACCCAGAATTAGTAAAGTTTGACTACATTTATTTCAGAAGCATTTTGGCTGTAGAGCAGTGTAATTGTTTCACAGGACCGCCTAAAAACTGCTAAGGTGGGTTTTGCTTATTAACATTTTCATCCCCCACCCTTGTCAGGTTAGGACTAAAGCAGCTACTGATTAGTCCACTATTGCAATTACCTGTATTCCTACTAACGCTGCTACCAGCACATAAAAGAAATTATATAGAATTGATCAATTATGAAAAACAGAAAGGAATTGAATCAATGATTGTTTGTGTGAGTGGTGCTGGGAAAGACTATGGCGTGGATGAACTTTTTATTGAAGGGAAGGAAAGAGTATGGAATTGATACTGAGTCACATATATTACTGACTGAAGCAGAGTTTTTAATTTATTTTAAGCAGGGACCCCTTAGTTATTTTTATTTATTTTTTGCAGCACCTCACTGAATGGATAGTTTAAGGGACTAGCCACTCTCCATAATACTGTTCCCTGCAGACCCATCAAATTTCCACCGAGGCTTGCAGGAACAGACTCTGGGTTATCTCTGTTATCTAATGAGCAACTAACCACAGGCAAATCTAGGCTGCTGGAGCTCAGCTGTCAGAAGGCTCAGATCAACAGAATGGTGTAAAGGGGTAGCTATTTTTTTTGAGAATTTTACTATTTTTGTACTTGATAGCTGATGAATATTTCTGTGTGGGAGTTATGAGTTTATTATATATTTCCATGAAATAAACAAATATTAAATTTCAACAACAATCGTAGTATCATGATAACTCCTCTGGATATAATTGGAATTATGTGATGCCACATTATTGCTACTGGGTAAAATTTTCAAAAGCACTTAAATGACTTAGGAGCCCTTCAGTAGGTGTCTGGTTCCTAAGTTGTTTTGGTCATTTGAAAATTTTACCCATAATGCCATCTCAGATTCATAATAAATTTAATTTAATTTAATTAGTGGACAAGTGATTCAGTCCTTAAAAGCTAATTGAACTAATGATAAAATATCAACCAGCCATACCCAGATTAAAATGCTTTGTTAAAATAAAATCTTTAAGAGAAGTGAACATTTACCAGTTACTAACATTAAAATACTTTGTCAAATCACTTCATGATGCTCTAAGTCTCCCAGCAGTCTCTTTTTGGAAAAAGCCTTTACTTGATTTATTTTTAATTTCCTTTATTCATTCCAAAACTTGATTCCATCTTTCTGGTGAATATGAAAATCCTTAATAAGGGAGAATATACGAATCTACACAAAATATTGATATATAGTTGAAGAATCCTAAAGGTCCCACTTGAATTTTCTGAACAGATCTTAACTTTTATTAAGTACTGAGACAAAGGTTTTCTGGAGCTCCACAGAGGAAACAGCAGTCCTAGTTACCATCATCCAGACAGTTCAAAAAGTATCAAGTACCCTGTCAAATGTCCCTTTCCCAGACCTGAGGAAGAGCTCCGTGTAGCTCGAAAGCTTGCCTCTCTCATCAACAGAAGTTGACTCAATAAAAGATATTACCTCACCTACCTTGTCTGTCTAATATCCTGGTATCAACATAGCTACAACAACACTCCATACAAATGTTCCCAAAGGCTTTTTCTAGATTTGGAAAAGAAGTTGAGATTAGATGGTGGTTAGCTAACACATTTTAGCTCACCCTAACCTAACTATAACTTTTACCCTGGCATATATCGGTGCAGGTTATTTAACCAGTTAAGTGAACTCTACCCACTCATGCCCCCCAGGGAAATGATCCTTCTCTAATTGGCAGAAGTTGACTTAATAATGTCTATGGATTGGAGCACCATATACCGTGTTAGATTTGGTGTTTAAATTAAAAAAAAATAGACATCTATTTTTGATACAGACATGATTTTTAGTGAAAGTCATAATAGTAAAACTACAGGTAGTTAAAAATGTCACACTTAAATTCCTTAAGGGACAGTCTGTGCCTCATGCTCTGAAAGAACCTGTAGGTGTTCAATAGCCTTCTGTGTTTACAGAAGCATCTTGCGAAATACCTATTGAACAGTGCATATGACAAATATTTAGAACTGAAAGGATGCTGGAATACTTTATACACTACTGTGCTGCAGTATATTTTTTGGTCCCTTTGTGTATTTACACTACAGAGATGACATGGTCCTTAGTTTGCTTCATCCGTCACCACATCCATAGCAATTTCCTCCACTCATTCCCCTTTAAGCTTTTTTGACTTTTGCTAATAATTTTTCCCTTTCCTTGTTTACAGAATTCCACCTGACCTGTCATACTAATCATGAAATGTTCTGTTGCCACCTGAATAGTGTTTAACTTTCTCTACAGACATTTTGTCAAGGCCCACCTTTCATAATGAAAATATGTTTACCACTGGCAGGGCATATCAGTTAGTTTCAAACAGGTTGCTCTGATTGAACACTTTCCAGGTCAGTCATAACAAGTTTGTTTATTTTCACCTCAGGATAAAATTTAAAAGTCTTTTGTCATTCTGATTCTTCTGTGAAGTTCTGAAGCAGCACAGTATCTTGATTCTAAATGATTTGTTTTATTAAAATCAATTAAAACATAAAATGCAGTTTATTGACATACTTTTTTTATTACATTCAACTTTATTTGCAGTCATGACAGGTTTATTTCTTCCTCTACTGACACTTGTGCTATCTGCCTATTTAAAATCATTAAATAAAATATTTCCTTCAGCATTTCATTAAAACATACAAAAATTATATATCCTGTCTTACACCCAGTTTCAATAGTATGTGAAATTTGTTGTGCTGCCTTTTTTCTTCAGTTTTATATTAGTAGGTGTCAGTTCATCTATCTGCCTAATAGAATACATGCATTTCTTCCTAATTTCTTTCCTATTGCCAGTGTGTCATAGATTGAGTTTAACTACAGGATGTATACATATCAGAAAATAATCACACTAGGTGACATGAGGGGTACATAATGGGTGTCTTTGGGATATAGATTTATGGTACATGTGAACTGAAGTCCTCATAACTATCTCTGAAAGTCCTTCTACAATAGTGGGATTAAGGTTATACCTCACAGATGCCTGTCATCCACTCAGTTTATACTACAGGGAAATAAAATAGGATAATTAATTTTCTTGTATTTTCTGTTAAAATGTCAAGGTTTAATTAAACTTCTTCAGCTTAAGTATTGCACAGCTATGTTCAGCTGTCATGAAGCATACTAGAAATTGAGTTGTCATTGCCTGCATGCCCAAGTAGACATTCAGTGGGCACTGTATTTTTATCCAAGATTTTTTAATAATCGACATGGCTTTCTGATTCTAAAATTCATGAATCAGTCTATATTAAAATAAGTATTATCCATATGCTTCTGAAGTAAAAACAAGGCAGGTGACAAATATATGACATTTACATTCAATTATGCATTAACAACCACATTTGTATTTTTCTACAATTAATTTTTACTACTTTCAAATTTCATTCATTTCTAAAGATTGTATATTATTGCTTCAGTGATAAAATGATTAATCACTAGGCAATGTCATGAATTAACAAGAAAATTGCACGTCAGTAAAGTAAAATTATTTGTGACAATTTTGAGGGTTAAAACAGTTCAACTGTTCAACAGTTCAGTTAAACTGATGGAAAAAGTAAATAAAATGCAAAAACATGACTGAAAAATTTTAGTCCAACTGAAGCAATATACATAGTAAATATTTGACTTAATATATAACAGCAGTAATATTGTATTCATAAAAATTAGGGCTGTCAGCAATTAAAAAAATTAATCGCAATTAAAAAATATAATCACAATTGTGCTGTTAATAATAGAATACCATTTATTTAAATATTTTGGATGTTTTCTACATTTTCAAATATATTGATTTCAGTTACAACACAGAATACAAAGTATACACTGCTCACTTTATATTTATTTTTATTACAAATATTTGCACTGTAAAAAATAAAAGAAATGGTATTTTTCAATTCACCTCATACAAGTTCTGTAGTGCAATCTCTTTATCATGAAAGTTGAACTTACAAATGTAGAATTATGTACCAAAAAAACCTGCATTCAAAAATAAAACAATGTAAAACCTTAGAGCCTACGAGTCCAATCAGACCTACTTGTTCAGCCAATCGCTCAGACAAACAAGTTTGTTTACATTTGCAGGAGATAATGCTGCCCGCTTCTTGTTTACAATGTTACCTGAAAATGAGAACAGGTGTTCGCCTGGCACTGTTGTAGCTGGCATCACAAGATGTTTATGTGTCAGATGTGGCAAAGATCCATATGCCCCTTCATTCTTCTCCCACCATTCCAAAGGCCATGTCCATGATGTTGATGGGTTCTGCTCGATAATGATCCAAAGCAGTGTGGACCAATGCATGTTCACTTTCATCATCTGAATCAGATGCCACTAGCAGAAGGCTGGTTTTCTTTTTTGGTGGTCTGGTTCTGTAGTTTCCACATCAGAGCGTTGCTCTTTTAAGACTTCTGAAAGCATGCTCCACACCTCATCCCTCTGAGATTTTGGAAGGCACATCAGATTCTTAAATCTTGCTTCGAGTGCTGCAGCTATCTTCTTTGGTAACTTCTTTGTATTTTCTCAAATTTGCAGTGAAAGTGTTCTCCCCCAAGGAGTTCAGTCACAAATTTAATTAACACATTATTTTTTAAAATGAGCATCATCAGCATGGAAGCATGTCCTCTGGAATGGTGGCCAAAGCATGAAGGGGCATACAAATGTTTAGCATACCTGGCATGTAAATACCTTTCAATGCCGGCTACAAAAGTGCCATGAGAATGCCTGTTCTCACTTTCAGGTGACATTGTAAATAAGAAGCGGGCAGCATTATCTCCTGTAAATGTAAAGCAATTGGCTGAACAAGAAGTAGGACTGAGTGGACTTGCAGGCTCTAAAGTTTTACATGGTTTTGTTTTTGAGTGCAATTATATAACAAAAAAAATCTACATTTGTAAGTTGCATTTTCATGATAAAGAGATTGCACTACAGTGCTTGTATGAGCTGAAATGACAAATACTATTTCTTTTCTTTATCATTTTTACAGTGTGTGATGGGTTGGATCACAGAAACCCCCTTGGGAGCTGCCACCCAAGGTACCAAGACTACCCCTGTTCCTGTTTTCCCTGCCAGCTCAGGACTCCAGCACTCTGTCTTGCTGAGCCAGACACTCCCGTCTGCTCCAACAGAGACCCAGGGTCTGAATAACTTGCCCCAAAGCTGCAAGTTTACCTGAAAACAGCTCACAGAAGTGTGCTTGTCTTTAGCACTCAGATGCCCAACTCCCAATGGGGTCTAAACCCAAATAAATCTGTTTTACCCTGCATAAAGCTTATACAGGGCAAACTCATAGATTGTTCGCCTTCTATAACACTGATAGAGAGATATGCACAGTTGTTTGCTCCCCCAGGTATTAATACATACTCTGAGTTAATTAATAAAAAGAAAGTGATTTTATTAAATACAGAAAGTAGGATTTAAGTGGTTCCAAGTAGTAACAGACAGAACAAAGTAAGTCACCAAGCAAAATAAAATAAAATGCAAAAATCTATGTCTAATCAAACTGAATACAGATAATCTCACCCTCAGAGATGCTTCAGTAAGTTTTTTCTCAGACTGGACACCTTCCAGGCCTAGGCACAATTCTTTCCCCTGGTACAGCTCTTGTTCCAGCTCAGGTGATAGCTAGGGGATTCTTCATGATGGCTCCTCTGTTCTCTTCCACCCCTTTATATATCTTTTGCATAAGGCGGGAACCCTTTGTCCCTCTGGGTTTCCACCCCTCCCCCCACTGGAAAAGCACCCATGTTAAAGATGGATTCCAGGTCAGGTGAAATGATCACATGTCACTGCAAGACTTCATTACCCACTTGCCAGCACACACATATACAGGAAGACTAACAGGTAAACACAGCCATCTGCAGACATTGGTCCTGGTTAATGGGAGTCATCAAGATTCCAAACCACTATTAATGGCCCACACTTTGCATAATTACAATAGGCCCTCAGAATTATATTTCATATTTCTAGTTTTAGATATAAGAGTGGTACATTTATACAAATAGGATGATCACACTCAGTAGATTATAAGCTTTGTAATGATAACTTACAAGAGACCTTTTGCATGAAGCATATTCCAGTTACATTATATTCACTTATCATATTTTTATAAAACTATTCCAGTTACATTATATTCACTTCTTATTATGTTTTTATAAAACTGTATAGACTGCATGTCACACAGTGAAAATATTTTTAATAAAAATAATATAAATTGAGCACTGTACACTTTGTATTCTGTGTTGTAATTCAGATAGATATATTTGAAAATGTAGAAAAATATCCACAAATATTTAATAAATTTCAACTGGTATTCAATTGTTTAACAGTGTGATTAATCGCAATTAATTTTTTAAATCACAATTAATTTTTTGAGTTAATCGTGAATTAACTGTGATGAATCGACAGCCCTAATAAAAATGTTATTAAATTGCGTCACTGAAACACAAAACGTTATTGCAACACAACTGCCATTAAAAATTGTGGAAATTACCAACTACTGTTAAGTATACATTTCTGACACTAAACTTTCATATATCATTCACTGAAACACATGTAGAGCCTGAAAATGACATACAAACAACTTTAACTTTAACCACAGAAGCAAAAATGGAGATAACCTTATCCATCTATAAAAAACAAAACTGCTGGCCTGGGTCAGTTGATTTGGGCTTGCAGGGCTAAAAATTGCTGTGCTTGTGCTATAGCCTGAGCCCAGGGCCCTCCACCTTTGCAGGATAATGACTGCACACAAACACTGGAATGTCTTACTCTTAACTGAAGAGTGGTTGAACAAAATCAGGGCTTCTGTACAGCTACATGAACACTCTTGCCTTCTTTACAGTCCCCAAACAATATATACTTTAGAAAAAATTAGATAAAGAGCATTCTGATGGCAGTCATTCCCCAGTCCTTCACTAGCACGCGTAGGGTACATCTATACAGGGATAAAAGACCTATGGCACAGATGCGGCTGGCCGGGATCAGTTAACTTGGGCACACGGGGCAAAAAGTTGCTGTGTACACGTTCAGACTCAGACTACATACAGCCTGAGCTCTGGGCCATCCACCTTTGCAGGGGTTCCTGAGCTCAGGCTCCAGCCCGAGCCTGAATGTCTACACAGCAATTTTTCAGCCCTGGAATCCAAGCCCTGAAAGCCTGGGTCAGCTGACCTTTGGCTAGCCATGGATTTTTTTTATCCCTGTGTAGACATACCCATAGAGTTTTCTCATGTGTTTATCACTATGGCATCTAAATACTAATATAATAGATGCCCACTGATTAACCATCTTTGTTATCATTCCTCTAAAGCAGTGGTCTTCAAACTTTTTTGATCGCACTCCCCAGCAGTAAAAAAATGTTGAGCACACACCCCCTGCCACGCCGGCTCTACCATTTTTGCCAAAGCAAACAAAAAAAAAGCTGCTTGGACTCCTGCCCGAACTGCCGAAGCAAACAAAAAAAAAAGGGCTCCTCCTGCCGCGCGCCCCAAGGATCCTCTTGTGCACCCCACTTGGAGACCACTGCTTTAAAGGAGATATGTGCAGAGAGAGTGTGTTCTATAGAGCATGCAGAAGGCAGGGTTTTGCATGAACTAAGTGTCCACAGTGATCCAAACTCCCTTACTGAATCCAGCTCTTCAGCCAGCCTGGCCTTCCTCCCTAGATCTAGTCAGCCCTAAGTATGGAACTACAAGAATAGACTTTGGAGTTTTAGGGAAAGTTTAAAGGAATTTTATATGCAGTAATCATAGATCTATCATGGCAATTAATCGACATAAATGCTAATAAGTATAATATAAATGGCGAATCGACTTATTGAAGTTAAGGACCCCAATATTATTGAGGAAGTACATATAAGGAAAGGAGTCTGAAACCACCATTGATTATGTATAAGGTACGGTGGGTGTTAGTGTAACCCTTTATAAAAGGGTGATACCCAGCCCTTGGGATACATTGGAACACACTGACCTGATGACCACACATGGATCACCTCACTACTTCAGGGTTCCCCACAAGAGATGATGTGAGTAATGCAAGTGCAGGGCATTGTGTATTGGGTCTATCTCCTTGGTATATTACAGTTAGGGCACCATGTCTGTCAGGGAGGTGGTGGAAGTCATGGATTCTGTGACTTTCCGTGACCTCTGTGACTTCTGCAGTGGCCAGTGTGGCTGCCCCAGAGGATAGGTCCCAGAGGATAGGTTGCTATGCCCTCATTCTGGGGGTTTGAGCAACTGAAGTTAATGACTGGGGTCCCATCTGGGTCACCAAAATGTTGGAATTATTAATAATATCTGAAATTATTAATATGGGAAATCACCAAACATCAATTTAACCATCAATTACTTTATTAAATCCAAAGGCCAACTGGTTCTCTATATGTTTGCTCTAAACATGCCTAAAAACCCTAATAAGCAATTTACTACATCCAAACAGTAACAAAACATTTATAAGCATTTGATTAAAGTACTTACAAACAGGCTGAACTCAGGAGTGCTTAGACTCATATTGGTTGCCTCCAGCATGTTCAGACAGGTATTAGCAATGCACCCTTTAAAAGCTGATTTTTTTTATACCCTTTAACAAACAAGTGATGTCATTGCCAATTACTGACTGCAGCTAAAAACCAATTTGAGACAGTTCACCCTTATTACAGATAAGATTTACTACCTCCTTCCTTCCCAAGGCCTTCCCTCCATATCTCTTCCCCTCCTTTCTGAGGACTAACAGCTTTTTCATTGAACCTGGGTTCACATAGAAGATATCGTGGGTATGTGGGGTGAGAAAGGGCCAAGTTGGCTCATTTTAAGACATATTCTCTTTGTTTGATTTCAGACCCTTTGCAGTCATGGGTGGCGGGTATCAAAGGCAGGGGAAGGCTGAGCCTACCCAAGCTGCCTGTGTGGCCCTGCCCACACTCCACTCCAAAACCCCTCCTGCTTCCCACCACGCTCTGCTGCAGCTCTTCCTTCCCATGCAGCCAGGGCCCCGGGCCACTGGTGCTGGAACTGGGAGGGTCAGGGGGCCATTGTCCTCCCACTTTTTGAAAGTGGATGGGCCTGGCCCATCCACTTTTCACTGGAGTGGATTCAGCCCCTTCCCCTCCTCTTCCCCCTGAGACCCATCCTGGGCCACGCCAGCATGGAGCCCGGGCAGCTGTGGGGAGCTGAAGCGGACCCTCCACCTGCCTAGGGTGTAGAGGGACTGAGAACAGTCCCCGGCCTGTGTCCCTGCCTCCCGGGCTCCCCGGCCACCCAGGGCAGGAGGAGGGTCTGTGACTCCACACCAGCTCCCCACAGCTGCCTATGCGGCACTCCCCGACCCGGCTCTGGCCGGGAGGTGGGGAGGGGCCTCAGAGCTGCAGCCCGGCCACGGTAAGAGCCACACAGGCAGCTATGAGGAGTTGTGGAGTCGCAGACCCTCCACCTGCCCCCAGGACTGCCCAGAGGATTCAGAGGGCCTGGGGGAAGACCCGGCGCTTCGGCGGCGGGTCCCGGAGCGGAAGGACCCCCCGCCGCCGAAGACCCGGAGCGGAAGAAGCTCCGGGGGCCCGGGCCCCACGAGAGTTTTCCGGGGCCCCCGGAGTGAGTGAAGGACCCCGCTCCAGGGGCTCCGAAAAACTCTCGTGGGGGCCCCTGCCGGGGCCCGGGGCCTGGGGCAAATTGCCCCACTTGTCACCCCCTCTTTTAGTTAGGAGGCTAAATGTTTCTGTTCAGAAAATATACTTTTTTGGGGAAATAGATGTAGATGGTATATTATTTTTATTAATCATGATTGTTCACCTTGCATGATTAGCAGTCATCGCTTCTTTGACATCTGTAAAATCTCTCCAAGTCACTAGAGTCCCAATTTATTGGGATTTTTGACAGAGTTATGTACCATGTCTGGACTTTGGATAAGTCCAGGCCCTTAGAGTCTAGTATTTTATGATAATATCGCAACCCATTAAAAAAAAGTAAATTAAAAGAATCAGTCTGCACTATTATATCTAGTGATTGTTTGATGAGAAGGTGTTATATAATAAAATAATAATGTAAGAAATCAAATACATTTCAGTTTTGGCCTGTGACAATTTCTAAGTAAAGATTTAGGAGTAATTAAACAATAACTTCATAGACAATTTTTCACAATTGTCCTAGTGTTTCTTTATTTGAAAATTAAATGGAATAAGTGGTTCTAGAGACTAAATATAATTGAAAGGCTAGATCCTCAACTGGTGTAAATTGGCATAGCTCCATTGCACTCTATGGAGCTGTGCTATTTACAAGGGTTGAGGATCTGGCCCATAGACTTGAGCTCCAGTTTACCAAACAAAGTCAGAAAAATCTTACTTGCAGTCATATCCATCAAATATCTTGTTGTTTCACCTGAAGTATAAATACTCTAGCCGACATTACACTCCTTAAAATCTCTAAGTTCTTGCATTTTAATTGTCTAAGTTTTGTCTACCACAGTTGCTTTACTCTAAAAGCATTCACTGTGAAGTTGAAAATACTTTTCTGGGGAATTACCTTCACTTCCCCCCTTTGTCTCAACCTTCATCTGCAACCCGTAGAGTGGGTGACATTATATCATACTCATTCATGCAGGAATGCACTTAATAGATTCACAGGGAAAGCGATCCTTAGTTGATTGCCTGTAGCTTGATTGCCTGTGGATAAGACTCAAAGGTGCACGCCTCCATTTCTGCAGGAAAAAAAAAAAAGCTACCACACATCAGTGTGCAGATTTATAAGTAAAACTTTTACTGACATGAGGAAACACCCATGTTATCATAAACTGGTCAGTACAGTATCAGAAAGATACACATATTCATAAATCATTCCATTGTTAAAGAAAATAATGCTCAGGGGGACAAAACATCATTCGCTGCCAGTTAGCAGCCCAGTCGTGATAAAGCTGGAGGTAACTGCAAAGCTGTAAGCATAATACTGCCAGGAACCTCTGGCGGCAGGGCCAGTGTTACCATTTAGGCAAACTAGGCGGTTGCCTAGGGTGCCAAGATTTGGGGGCGCCAAAAAGCGGTGCCCCCAATTTTTTTTACAGCGTTCCTATGCCCCCTCCCCGAGCGCGCGGTCGCCGCTCCACTTCTCCCCTCCCAGGCTTGTGGCGCCAAACAGCTGATTGGTCTGGGAGGTGGGAGAAGTGGAGCAGCGATGGCGTGCTCGGGGAGGGGGCATAGCAGAGGTGAGCTGGCGTGGGGAGCCCTGCGACAGCTCCTCCCCCCCCACCCTGAGGCACCCCCGCGGCAGCTCCCCACCCCTCCGGCCCAGGGAGCCGTACAGCAGCTCCTCACCCCAGCTCACCTCTGCTCTGCCTCCTTCCCGAGCATGCCGCCCCCGCTCTAATTCTCCTCCCCTCCCAGGCTTGCGGCGCCAAACAGCTGATTGGTGCTGCAAGCCTGGGAGGCGGGAGAAGTGGAGCGGCGACCGCACACTCGGGGTGGAGGCAGAGCAGAGGTGAGCTGGGATGGGGAGCTGCCGCACAGCTCCCCGGGGAGGGGGGCTGCTGTCGGGGGGGGGGGGAGGGGGCGCCTCAGGGCGGGGAGCTGCCGCTGGGCTGGGGTGGTGGCGTAAGATGGAAGTTTCGTCTAGGGTGCAAAACTTCCTTGCACTGGCCTTGTCTGGAGGTAAATGCCATTGAGGGAAAAGATTTTCACAGTTTGACATCTGTGTCTTGATGTTTGAGGGGCAGGGAAAGGAAAAGTGATATAATGCCATGAAGTAAATGGCATTCCTCCATTCACCCTTGTTTCCTTGTACTGCAAAATAAAAAATGCTAAGAAAAATCATTTTATATCAAACAAAACCAAAAATAAAAAATGCAAAATACTACATTAATATTTTGCTATGGTAATTATAAGTAGTTATAGTCTTAAACATAATGTGGTGTGTAAAATTTATATTTATATTACCCTAACTACTAGAAACATAATAGTAAATATTTTGCTAATATATTTGGTTTTGTATAGATTACTGATTGGGACAAATGCACACATCACAGGTGCAGTTATTTTGTTTAATATGATAAGGTACTTTCAGCATGAATTGTTTGAATTATTTCCCAACAGCGAGGACAAAATTGCCACAGGATTTGTATTGTACAAAAGATAATCCTCCCCTACATCAAATGCCACAACAATAATTTCTGATTTTGGACCATTGTAGGGACAAAAACTATTTTCCTATTTGCTCTTTGTAATTAGTAGCTCAGGAGCATAATCTAGTAGGGCATATATCATTTTACCTTAAGAAAGGGTTAGAGGAGCTGTCCAGAATGCCTGGTTTGGCAGAAAGAGGAAAGCATACAAATAAGTGTTTTTTTCAAAGGTAATCAGGAGGATTTAGAAATAACTTTTTACTGGCCCAGTATATCAATAATTTTGTGAGAGCTATTTGTTGAAGATACAGTAGACAACTTTCTCAGGTGAGTACAGTCAGTGCCATCAGCTTCTCCAGAATCTGAACTTTCATTGAATGGGCTACAGAAGTTTTTAGCTCATGAAGTTGTAAAGGAAACCTTAGAACAGGTTTGGCAACCTTTCAGAAGCGCTGTGCCGAGTCTTCATTTATTCACTCTAATTTAAGGTTTTGTGTGCCAGTAATACATTTTAATGTTTTTTGAAGGTCTCTTTCTATAAGTCTATAATATATAACTCAACTATTGTTGTATGTAAAGTAAATAAGGTTTTTAGAATGTTTAAGAAGCTTAATTTAAAGTTAAATTAAAATGCAGAGCCCCCCAGACCGGTGGCCAGGACCCGGGCAGTGTGAGTGTCACTAAAAATCAGCTCACGTGCCGCCTTCGGCACGCGTGCCATAGGTTGCCTACCCCGCCTTAGAAACATGGTGAAATAACTGAGCTCCATGTAACTGATGCTGAAGTGGCAGGGCAGTGAGAATATCTGCAGTTATTACAGTGGTGTGCCTGTAGAGGAATTCCACTTACCTTTCTTTCAGCAGCAGCAGAAGAAGAGACCTATTTCGTACACATGGCTGTTGTGAATCAATCTGTCTGCCTCGCTATTTATCTAGGCATTTATGATGCTTATCTATATCAACAGGATTTGTGAGTGAGTTTGTAGATAACAGCAAATACCTTAGGCCTGTCTGACTTCAATATACTTTGCCTTAGGCCTTTCATTAGGACCTAAATATAGTTTTTACTTTATAGGTCAGTCCTGATGATTACCTTACAAGCTTCTCGTTTTATTTTTTTATTTTTATTGTGCATTTAATATTGTTTCATTCCTTTGTATAAATCTTTTCTTAAATTTCAATTAGCAATACAAAGAATAACATGTTATATTGCAAGTAAAAAAAAAGATCACTGAGATAACATTTGTGTTGCCTCTGTGATTCAGACTGAAATGAAACAGCTACCGAAAAGGGACAACAAGGAGAGAATTTTGAGTTCAAACTCAAAATTACAAGTTTTAGTATAATATCTTGTGACCTAGTCAGCCAGTGACAGAGATCCAAAAGTAGGAGCAGCCATCTTGCAGAATATATAGATTGCAATTTTTGACTGAATATTCAACTTAACATTTTGTCCTTACTCAGTACAATGAACACTGGTGAAATTAAAAAAAAGTGACCCAGCTTTTGCCGCAAAATTGAAGCAAACCATTTCTGAGGTTCAAAAAAGTTAAGATACCATTTCCCTCCATTATTTTTATTTTTTCACATCCTCTATGTGCACGGTTCTGGGTGGGACCGAATATCAAATATTTTCATAGATTCCAAGGCCAGAATGGCCATTGTGATCACCTCTCTGACCTCCTGTATAAAACAGGCCATAGAACTTTCTCAAAATAATTCATAGAATTTATCTTTTAAAAATGTATCCAATCTTGATTTTCAAATAGTCAGGCATGGAGACTGCACCATGATCCTTGGTAAATGGTTCCAATGGTTAATTACCCAAACTATCTAAAATGTACACCTTATTTCCAGTCTGAATTTGTCTAGCTTCAGTTTCCAATCATTGTAGTCTTTCTCTGCTAGACGAAAGAGCTCATTTTTAAATATTTGTTACCATGTAGATATTTATAGACTAATCAAGTCACCCTTTAACCCGCTCTTTGTTAAGCTAAATAGACTCAAAGAGCTCCATCTATCAGTATAAGGCATGTTTTCTAATCCTTTTAGGATTCTCATGGCTCTTCTCTGAACCCTCTCCACTTTACCAACATCCTTCTTGCATTGAAGGCACCAGAGCTGGATGCAGTATTCCAGCAGCAGTTATACCCATGCCAAATACAGAGA
This sequence comes from Chrysemys picta bellii, assembly GCF_011386835.1. Lineage (NCBI taxonomy): Eukaryota > Metazoa > Chordata > Testudines > Emydidae > Chrysemys > Chrysemys picta. The sequence goes on from NC_088791.1 coordinate 312,946,840, forward strand.
TAAAATAACCTCTCTAGTCTTACTCGATGTTCCGCTGTTTGTCCATCCCAGGATCACATTAGCTCTTTTGGCCACATTGCTACTCCTTTAAGAAACCTTCAAAAGGGGTAAAAAGCTTATGTTCGTTTAAAAATTCTTTATGGATATTTCAAGAAGTACTGACACCATGTTGGTGACCATGGAAAAGAATACTAATTTTCTAATGGTGAACAAGGAACTGTAATAGAATAAATAAAGAAGTATCCCTAAGTATGCTGTTTTTTGCTTTATTTCTCAGCAGAGCTTCTAGAATCTTCCTCCAGCCTGTCTTGCCTGGCTTCCTACAATGAATATGAAGAAATGGTACATACACATCCTTACAGTCTCTTAGCTATGTATCTTGGGACACCTCTTCATGAGGTAACTATTTAAACTGACCAAGTCTATATTTTCATAAATGGGAGTCCGTTATGTGTGACTTAAAGAAACTGCCCTTTCATGGGTGGATGGATCCCAATAAAGCACATATTCAAAAATGTTCAACAAAAGAAATTAAATATCAGTGAATTTAATCCCTAGTTCCAGAAGACACTTAAACATGTGTCTAAATATTTTGCTGAACAGGGATGGACTTGTATTTCAAAGAAATATAAACAGAAAATGTCATTTATTTGTATAGCTTTTTACTGTATATTTAGTTTGCAGTTTTGTTCTGACTCTGAGTTAAGTATATCCACTGGTGTAATTAATCCATAGACATTGCTTAAGCACGTGCTTAAGTTCATTGCTGAATGAGCTTTAAGTCCTACTATAGCTCTTTCTATTCAGACTCCTTTGAGGAATTTTTCTGTGGTGAGAGATGCTCAAATGATAATAAATACCATTTCTTTTGTCTTCCAAGTACCTGAAGCTGTGGGTGAGGAGTTTCTTTAGGACAGACCTTTTGCTCTTCCCTAAAACATGCTTTCCTTATAGATTCTGAGCCAGGAGACACTTCTTGAGTTATGATTATTCATATTGTCCTGCTTGGAGATCCTGGTGGATGTTAATTGTAGTTCAGAAGTTATTACATTTGTCTTTCATTGATTTCTGTGAAAAACATTTAAACTCCCCTTGGACTGATTTACGTGAGGGATGTATCAGGTCCATCACTCTAGTTTTCTCCATTAAAATACTGTATACAAATAAAGTTTAAAAAACACTGATTTAGATTAACTACCTTAACAAAGGCATCTATCTAGCTTGCCAGCATGTGGCATTTGTTTACAAATGATGAAAGCCCAGGCATGTTTTCCCCAAACTATATTTTTATATCTTCAAAGTAATATAATAAAAGTTGCATAAAGTATGTTTGTTTGAGGTGTCGAGTGCTTATATCTTGATTATTTCATCCCAAAACCATAAGATAAAATTTTAAGTAATTTTCCCTTCAGCCTCAATGCTCTATGGATCCAAGCATACTTTATATATTATTGACAAAACTTTAACACAATATGGGGAGAAAGCAACCAGTATTACTACAACAAAAAGATACAGAAATGGGAAGGGAGGGAAAGGAAGGAAGGAGGAGAGGGAGGGGAAAGGAGAGCAATAGCTCAGTTTCCAGCTGCTAGGGATTAATCAAAGTTTTCTAAAAAATTAGACTAAATCTTTTAAATTTGTCTGAGGTGGCATCTCCAAAATGTTACCTGCTGTTTAGTTGCCAGGTCACTCCAAGTCACTGAGCCACACTTCTATCACTGGAGGCAGTCTGCTCTCCCATCTAAGCAATATAAATCATTTGGTTACAAGTGGTGGTCAAGAGAACCAAGCTTTCCATGAGTTGGAGAGTTTCCAGGATGATGGGATATGTCCCAGAACGTAATCCTGAGAACTTAATTTTAAGGAGGTATCCATTATCATATTAATCCTCCTGCCCACTGTTAGCTAAAGTATTGTATCCTGGGATAGTCCCAAAACATGTGAAGCCAGCATGGCTCCAGGAGACCCACATCTCCAGCAGCGGTTTGTTTTGGCAAAGCCCATGCTCTGTAATTGTGGGAGTGAACAAGAGTGAACAAAATAAAATTTTCTGCTGGATCAGCCTTAATTGTAGATCAATAGTAGAGTTATTAATGTGTTGCCAGGCAACTCCCCATTGGCTAAGATTTGAGATATATACAAATATGCGTTCGAGGCCTGGAACAGATAATCTAAATTAGGGAGATTCTTTTCAGCCAGGAATTCATAACAGGCTTCAGCTGCTTGGCTGACCCTATGGAGCTCTCTTCACATCAGCAACAATTTTGGAGTCTCTGGTGCTCCCAGTGCATCGGGACCAAATATGTCCTTCAACAGATGCTTAAGCTGCAGGTAATGCCATGCAGCTGGACCAGGTAGTTGTATTATCATGGGAGTGCTTGGAATGGCAGAAACTGATCCTCTGAGATCAACTGAGAAACCCATATTATCCCCTTATCCATCCACTCTCTCTACAGTAATGGTTTCTTGCCAGTTTTAAAAAATGTGTTGCCCAAAAATACAGTATCAATATGTGAGAAGGGATGGAATTCAAATTTTCTATGCAAACTGGGCCATGTTTATCTAGTAGCCAATACTGCAGGGGACATTTTACCATCAAAATGGTAATAGGCTGAAGCCAGTATTCCTGCCAATGGGAGGGGATGGATCAACACCTGTTCTACCAGCAGCCAGGGAGTGGTCTGCTCCGCTATGTTTTGGAGCCACAGGGCTGCCTGGCTAAGGATAAAGCCTGTATGAAAATGCTGAAAGTTGAGGAAATGGAAACGTCTAAATGTGATTCGGAACCATAATTTACACAAAACCAGTCTTGGTCTCCCACCTTCCAGGAAAAAATATATATTTTTTAATTGTTAATTTTCCTAAAATAAAATGAAGAATTAGTAACTGGGAGCTGAGAGACAGAGGCCCATTTGTGGCTCATTATTCCACATCAGCAGCTTTTGTCAGGCCTGACATACTCACTATCTACCAGTCTTCAATGAAGTTAAGCAAGATGTTACTGTAACGGGGTCAGCACTTGCCTCTCATGCGTGACCCCTCTTCTCTGGGGCATAGTGCCAGCAAACAGTTCTTTTCACAGGGGGGGGCACCCATCTCTCATGGATGACCCCCTTTATCTCAGTTAGGTGTGTTAGGCTTTTTCTTTTTTGGTCTTACATCAGGGTGGCACCTGCCTCTCACAAGCACCACCTCCTCTCTCCCCCAACCACTGGTTCACTCAGCCAGTGGTCAGCAGCTCAGCCCTCCAGCCAAGCCACACACACTGTCCCCCCTTCCAGGGTATACAGTCCAAGATCTTTCTCAGCCCTGGTATGGGGCCATAGCTCTAAGGCTCCTTCCCAGAGGCACTGCCTTCTTCAGACACCCAGCAGGGACCCATCTCAGTACCCTCAGCTGGTGTCCTTTTCAGCAGCAGTCCCTGGGTTCAGTCTGCAATCAGACCTGCAGGGTCCAACTCAGTACCCTCACCTGGTCTGGCCAGGTCCTGAGTTCAGTCCCCCTGGGCTCAGCCTGCCCACACTGACCTTTTCACGGTCCTGTCATTACTCTATCCAGCCAGCAAGGCACCTGGTCTTTAGCAGTCTTCCCTGGGCTCAGTTCTGCATAGTGACCTCTTTGCAATGAGCTGCCCATAGCCCACTGCTCATCTAGTCAGCCAGGTACCTAATCCTCCCTCCTCAAGCACCACACAGCAACTAAAGGCTTTACTCTGCTGCTTGCCTTTTATCCGGCCCTTCTGGCCCCTTATTGGTTGCTTCAGCAGCCCCTTGGATTGGCTGCTCTTCTGCAGCCACTCTAGGCTGCCTTGAGGACTTCTCGCTGCTCTATTCTGCGGCTGGGTGATGCAGGGCCTCGGACCTAGTTCACCCTGACACAGTGATCAAAAACAATGGAAGCCCAATTTACATATGAATCATCAGGGGGATGGGAAATCTACAAGAAGGGAAGAACAGCATGAGGTCATCCTGAGTCTGGGGACAAAACAGTGGGTTTGGGAAGATAATATAAAGAGAGAGAAGCCATCCATCACTAGACAGACATGAAACACCAGAGCTCTTGAAAACTGAGAAAGATGGGTCCTTCAAACAATGGGGCTGAAGTCTCTGGGAATGGAAGACTAGCAAGGAAATTATCTTGAACAAAGACTGTAGTTATGTTAAGTGTTAGCCATTAGAAAGCGTATTTTTACTTTTGTTGGCTTTTAACCTTTTCGAACTTTATTTCTTCTACGTGGTATCACTTAACCTGTGCCCTTTGGTTAATAAACTTGTTTTATTTTTACAATAAATTAACTCAGTGTTGCGCTTGAAGGGAAGCATGTTACCCCAGTTAAGTTAATAAGCTGTCATAGGCGGCGAGTTATATTCCCACGTGGTGCCCGGGCATCAGCAATATTCAGAGCCCAGGAGCCCAGCTCCACCAATATTTGGGACTGGGTGCCCCCCCCGGCCCCACCTGCCACCCCCCCTACACCTTCCCTGAGTGTCCCCCAGCCCTCTCTTGCTGCCCCTGCTCGCCTTTCTGGGACCCCAGAGCAGAGAATCACTGTCTCTTCTGTGCAGTTCCATGCTGCCTCTCAGCGGAGTCCTAGTGCCCCCCATCGCGACTGCCAGGGCAGACTGACTCTGAGAGTGCCCTTCCACCTGAGACCTTTCCCTTTTCCGGCGGGTCCCTCCAGCAACACAGCCCCCCCCCCCCCCCCCACCCGCAGTCACCGCTCCTGCCTCATGCTGGGCAAGGAGGCAGCCCCATCCCTCACCCACAGTGAGGCTACAGTCAGGGGCAACAGCAGGGGAGGAGGTGCACACAGCACCCCCCGGCACCCACCACGGGGAAAGTGCGGGAGATTCCTGGACCTGAGAGGGGCCCTAGGAGCACATGCAGTGACAGTGGTGGGGGTGAGTGTGTTGCTGGGGGGGGCAAGAAAGGGGGGCTTCTCTCCCAGAGCTTGCTGCTGCCAGCAGGGAAAGGGCTGGGGGGGAGTCCTCCTCTCTGGCCCCTGTCCTGGAGCAGCCTGCCTGCACCCCAAACTCATCCCCAGCCCTGCCCCACCCCACAGCCCACACCCTCAGACAGAGCTTTCACACCCCCACCGCACCCTCAACCCTCTACCCTAGCCCTGAGCCCCTCCAGCACCCCAAACACCTTATCCCCAGTCCCAGCCAGAGTCCTCATCCCCCTGCACTCCAACCCTCTGCCCAGCCCTGAGCCTCTCTAACACTCCAACCCCCCCAGCCCCAGACAGAGCCCTCACCCCCCACACTCCTACTGTCGCCTTGAGCCTCTCCCACACCCCAAACCCCTCATCTGCAGCCACACCCCACATCCCTCCCCCCTGCACACCCTCCCTCTGCACCCCTCCCATCCCCAAACTGCCTCCCAGAACCTGCACCCCCTCCCTTCGCATCCCCTGCCCAAATTTCTAAAATGCGTTCTAGAGTAATTTTGACCAGATTCTCCATCTCATTGGGGATTACTATCCCTGAATATTTCGTAAGGTGGGGTTGCCACCTAAAATTTCAATCATAGATTCCTCTATGGGCAGATGTCCAAATTCACTAATTAGATTTAATAGATTAGGAACAGATTCTTCAGGTTTAGATACAAGAATAAGAGCATCATCAGCATAAAACATGATCTTGTGTTCTGTTTGGCTTATTCTGGTGCCATGCATGTGTTGATTTGCATGGATAGCAAATCTAGGGCTAGGACAAACGGCAGACGTGAGAGGGGGCAACCTGTCTCATACCCTGTGAAGTGGGAATTGTATAATGCCATTGGTAACCATCCTGGAAGGGGGATTCATATAAAGAAGTTTAATCCAGGAGATAAATTGACTACCAAATCTGAAGGTAGCAAGCATGCAAAAGAGGTAATCACAGGATACACTGTCTCATGCCTTCTCTATGCCAAGGAAGGGGCAGCAAGAGGTTCCTTTGACTCCCTTGAACCTGCAATGATGTCAGTCATTTGGCACATATTGTCAGATCCATGTCAGTGATGGATAAACCCCACTTGACTGACATGAATAATTTGGGATAGGATTTTATCAAGCCTTTTCAGAAGGGATTTAGCCAACATTTTCACATCAAAATTGATAAATGATATTGGCCTATAGCCAGGGCCGGCTCCAGGCACCAGCCCACCAAGCTTGTGCTTGGGGCGGCACCTGGAGAGGGGTGGCGCGGTGGTCCGGCTCCGGCCGCCGGGGAGAGCAGAGCCCCGGCCGGCACTCCGCCCTCCCCCCGGTGCTCTGGCCGCCGGGGAGAGCGGAGCCGCGGTGGGCTCGCCGCCCTCCCCCCGGTGCTCTGGCCGCCGGGGAGAGCGGAGCCCCGGCCGGGCTCGCCGCCCTCTTCCCGGCGCTCTGGCCACCGGGGAGAGCGGAGCTCCGGCCGGGCTCTCCGCCCTCCTCCCGGGGCTCCGGCCGCCAGCGGAGCCACAGCAGGCTCGCCGCCCTCCCCCCGGCACTCTGGCCGGTCGGGGAGAGCGGCCTGCGGCTGGGCTTGGTGCCCTCCCCTGCCGCGCTGGGGGGGGGGGGGGGCGGGGGGCGGCGGGAGGCTTTTTTGCCTGGGGCGGCAAAAAAGCCAGAGCTGGCCCTGCCTATAGCTACCACCCAGCCTGGGTTCCTTACCGGCTTTGGGGATGACTAGGTTACCATATTTTAAGTGTCCAAAAAGAGGACGCTCCACGGGCCCCGGGCCCACCCCAACTCCGCCCCTGCCCCGCCCCAACTCCGCCCCCTCCCCTGCTTCCCGCGAACATTTGATTCGCGGGAAGCCTGAAGCAGCAGGCAAGCTGGGGCGGGGGATGCGGCTCTGGCCCCGGCGTCTCCTGCCCGGCTTGGCTCGGGCCCCGCACCGCCGGCCCCCGGCCCATCACCGCCCGGCCTGGCCCCGGCCCAGCACCCCTGGCCGTCCCCAGCCCAGCCCCCGGCCGAACACAGCTGGCCCCGGGCCCCGCACCGCCGGCTCCAGCCCTGGCCGAGCACCCCGGCCCCCGGCTCCGCACTGCCGGCCCCAGCCCGGCCCCCAGCCGAACACAGCCAGCCCCGGGCCCCGCACCGCTGGCTCCGGCCCCGGCGGCTCCGGCCCCGGCCCCCGGCCGAGCGCACCGCCGCCCCCGGCCAAGCACCGCCGGGCCTGGGCCCTGGCCCCGCAACACCGGCTCCGGCCCCACACTGCTGGCCCCAGCGGCTCCGGCGGAGCACTGCCGGCCCCAGCGGCTCCGGACCCCGGCCGAGCACCGTCGGTCCCTCCCTCCCTATTTTCCCGGACATGTTCGGCTTTTTGGGATTTCCTCCCGGACGGGGATTTGAGGCCCAAAAAGCTGGACATGTCCAGGAAAATCCAGACCTATGGTAACCCTAGGGATGACTGAGATGACATCTCCCTTAAAGTGTGAGGGAGTGTATTCTTACCCCTGGCTACATATCCAATAACTTGGGAATTAGGATCTCAGAAATTTTTATACAAAATTCAATAGCAAACTCAGCTGTGTTTGGTGCTTTACCAATTTTCATTTCTCTGACTGCTAGTTTCAGCACTTTTAATTCCAGAGAGGCTTCCAAGGCCTCTTTCTGAGAGTCAGAGAGCTGCAGCAATATTGAATTTTGATGAATACTTCCAATGCATCTGCATTGAATCAGCCAAATATAACTTAGAATAAAAATGTTTTAATTGTTCATTAATTGGCAGTTGTATTGTGTGTATTTTGTATCCAAAAATAGCAGTGACTTTAATTTTGATTCACTTTTTGTTTGTTTATAAGCCAACAGTTTGCTGCTTCTTTCACCAGATTCCTAGTAATTCTGCTTTAAATAAAACGGCAAATTCTGCCCTCTGCATGTGAAGTTTGTTGATCTCATAACTTAAGTTAGTAAAGGTTTGTAGTTTCTCCAGAGAGTGGGACAGAACACACTCCTCAGCAGGAGCTTTTAATTTCTGCAGTTAGGGAGTCTAATTTAGCTCTGTGCCACTTCTTTTTAACAGTGGAATAGGTAACAAGACACCCACAAATAAATGCTTTGGTGATTTCCCAGAGAACTGCTGAAGAGTGAGCTGTCAGAGCATTAGTCTCATAAAAACTTTCAAGCTCTTGGTGTATATATGGTAAAAATGCTGGAGAAGAGAGTAAGGGTGTATTAAATTGCTGTCAGGACCCATACAGAGCGGTCTGACCTAGTGGTCAGGGACAGGGATGGAGCTGGGGTCATGGTCAGAAGCTACACTCAGGGTCAAGGTGGAGTCAAAGTCAGATGCCAGTCCAAGGGTGAGAGCCAGGGTCAGAGTTGGAAGCCATGCCAAGGGTCAAGCCAGAGTCAGACATTATTCCAAGGGTCAAAGATGGAGTCAGCAGCACAGGTGAGGGCAAGGAAGCAGGAACCAGGAACAAAGTCTGGTAACAGGCGTGGGGATGAGGCATAGTAGCAGGAACAGGGAGCAAGCAGCAGGGACCGAGGACAAGGAGTGAGGAGGCAGGGACTTGGTCTCAGGGATCTGGGTAGCAAGAGGCCTAGCAACTAGTTGTTCAGACAAGGATCAGGAAGCTTTATACCTGGTGGTGTCCAATCAGCAGTTTGCTGCTAGTCACCTTAATTCACTGAGTCAGCAGGTATAGGTAGCCTCTGTTCATGGGGCATTAGCTGTAGTTCCCTCATCTCCCCTAGTAGTGTGGTGGCACAGAGGGTAAGATTAGTGCTCAGCACTCCCATGGGCCTGGGTTTAAGACACCCGACAAGTAAAAGTACGCCTAATAAAGGCTAAACACAGCAGTACATATCAATGATCTGATGCAGGAATTGTTCCAGTATGACAATCCACTATGTTGTTGATTAAATCAAGTTTTACTAAAAAGTAATCTAGATGAGATCAGGTGGAGTGCTCTGTAGAAAAGAAAGTATAATCCCTAGACTCAAATCTGCCATTTGATATTGGAGCACCTAATATATGTTGGAATTCCTATGAGAGCAGGACACTGACTTATCCAAAACAGGATTGAGTACTTCATTGAAGTCACCAGCAATAATAAGGGAGCAATGTCCCATGGCACTCGGTCAGCAAAAAAGGCATGAAACAAATCAGTATTGCCACAATTAAGAGTGTAGTTATTAGAAAAAAACAATTGTTGCCCCAGCTTCAACCTTGATTATAATGTATCTACCATTCCTATCTGTCCTAGTATCCAAAATCCTTAGACTGTGTATTTTATGCAGTAGGATCAGACAAATTAAAGCAGTAAACTGAGATTCAAACAGGGAAGAGGAAAGACACTACAAAGTACCCTTTCAACCTGCTAAATGCCTGGAAAGATTAGGAAGGGCTCCTGGTAACACTGTTTTCCCCCAGAACCAGAACTCAGGCCCCAGGCCTCTGGAACCCACAGCTCTGACCAAGTCCTGGTGGGAGAAGACCTGCAGATGGAACAAAAGCGACAGATCCAAAAACTGGGCCAGTCTTTCTTGGCAGTCTTTTCCACAGTTCCAGGACAGACTTGCCTAATATTCCATCATATAGAGACTGAAACAGGGAAAAAGGTGAGAGAGAACTTCCAGCCATTGCCAAGACATGTGGGAAATGGTACAGAATGAACTGCAAACTACGTTAGACCTTGGGGTAGTTGACGTGGCAGATAGCAAGTGGCAAAGTCCTGTAGTATTGGTACCTAAACAGGATGGGTGTACCAGATTCTGCATAAATTTCTGGAAGGTTAATGTGGTATCCAAATTTGACACCTGCCTGATGCCAAAAGTTGACAATTTATTAGAGAGGTCAGGGGCCTCCAGTTGTATCACTACCCTTGACCTGACCAGGAGTTACTGGCAGAACCCCTTGACCCCAGAGTCCCAAGAAAAGCCTGGCTTCTGCCTGCCATTTGGATTGTATCAATTTAAGACTATGCTGTTTAGACTCCATGGCTTGGCAGCCACCTTCCAAAGTCTGATGGACAAAGTGCTTCAGCCTCACAACCAATATGCAGCCATGAACATTGATTACATCATCATCTATAACAAGTCCTGGAACGAGCACTTAAAATATGTTGCAGTGGTCTTGTGGGTCCTCAGAAATGCAGGACTTACAGCTAACCCTGCCAAGTGCCACCTAACTAATCAAGGAGTGACGTACCATGGGTATACAGTGGGGATGGAATGCCTATGCCCATTGGTGGTCTAGGTCTACCACAAAGAGGCAGATACAATGCTTCCCAGGATTGTTGGACTATTATAGGTGGTTTACTCTGGATTTTGCCACAGTTGTGGCCCCGATGAAGGACCTAGTGAAAGACATAGCTCCCAGGAAAGGCTAGTAGGAACTCCACCATGGCCTTCAAGAAACAGAAAGATGAACAGACTCTAAGGAGTCTGTCTTGTTCCACTCTCATTCTTCAAAACCTTTTGTCCTGTGGACGGATGCCTCCAAAGTTGGCCTGAGATGGAGAAGAACATCCAGTCCTTCAGATCAGCTGGAAATTGTTCTCCTATGAAGGAGCATACTCAGTAATAGAGAAGGAGGCCTTTGTAGTAAAATGGGACACTGAAGCACTCTGTTGTTATGTTGTACTTATGGGGAAAGCCATTCCATTTCATGACAGATCATGCACCCCTGGAGTGGCTGAATGATATGAAAGACCATAATCTGCAGATTATGTGCTGGTATCTTTCACGATAGCTGTACAAGTTTGAGGGAGCATATCGAGCAATATGTAATACAAAAACTCAGATTTCTTTTTGCGGAATGAAGGACACCCATACATGCAGACTGACCCTGTAGCACCCAGACTGAGAGAAAAAGGTGTGTGGTGGGGTTTACAAGACCCCTAAGGTGGGAGAAGTGGTGTAGCTGTATTGAGCCAAGAAGGCCCTATCCCTCCACAGCTGCTGGGCATACTCCCTGTGGAGGATCTGCTTCAAAGGAACTCTGTCTGTCAAATACAGGGGACAATGAAGGAGAGACTGGTGGCAAGACACAGACAGGTTGTATACAGAGTGATCTAGAGGGAAAGGACCAGGACTGTGAATAAGACATAGCTGGGAGGGGAGGCCAAGGACCTTCCCCCCACACACAATTCCTCTCTGCTCTCAGCTCAGAGTGAGATGGGAACCACCACCTCTCAGCTGAGGCTTTGACTTGCTAAGACTGAATAAGCAGAGGGTTGGGACTGTGCCCCAAACAGAAGGGATAACAGGGAAGGTAGGAAGCAGCCCATGGGAGGCTGGTCTGGAGAAGCAGCCTGAAGGGACTGAGCCACCCCTCACCTCTCTCCCTTTGGACTCTGGCCTGGGAACTGATGGAGAGGGAGGTCCTGGGTATCCCTACCCTTCCCCCCTCCCTCGGCTGCCTGAGACAACCTGGAGGGCTTTGTGGGGGGTGACAATCTGTGACTTGGCTGCTGGACCTCCCTGTGCTGCCTGGAAGAGCCATCCCAAAACTCAAACACTCTTTGGCCATGGCTTGACCACTAGGCCTGCTGGCCCCCAAGTGAAGTCCACTACAGCATCATACATATTTCATTAACTTCCATCATCCCATCAACAATGGCCTGTGAGCCTCTACTTCTTCCTTAAAGGGAAAAGGGAAAAAAGAGAGAGGGGGAGGGAAATCCACCAAATCCTTGCTTACACTACATGTGTAAACCACATGTTTTTGATCATAGTTCCATATGGTGCCCATAACATGCGTATAAGACAACTCATGTGTGCCCACATGCAAAAGTGCTCCCCATCATGCACTGATGCTACAACCACCATTTGGGTTCAACATGCTGAAAGCAAGGCTAAATCACTGTGTAGTCCTCCCTTGCACCAGGCTCCATCGTGTAGTGCCAGAGGGGACAGAAATTGCTGGTTTAATAGCCCCAGTGCTTCAACAATGTTCCGACACTATCGACCTTCCTGGCACTCCATTTGTTTTCCCTAGCTGTGAGTGAACGTGAAGGCTCTGGAGGAGAACTAAAAAAAAATCTTAAGTATGCTGTTTGTTGATGAGTTATTATTGGTTGATTAAGAGTTCAAGATGGTTACAGGAATAGATTGTTTTAAGGTTCTGTATATATGAATTGTCAAGGAGCACCCTAAGCAAGGGACAGGTTCTCCTTTTCAATAGATGTGGGTTATATAAGTCTAAATAAATAAATAACACACAGTTCCACAGTCAAATTGTCACCACTTAGGTGGCCTGTGTATTCTATTATCTGTACTCCACTGAGATCATGTTGGCTGGAAATTACTCATGGCACTTGTACAAATAGTGTTGCTATGCAGCTTAGTTGCACCCTATTTTCACAGAGAACAGCCTTTTCTACAACTTGTGTCTTAATCCACTCATAGCACTGGCATGATTCAGAGGAGGACATCATAGGAGCATACTGCCTGCTGGCTTCTGGTGTGGGAACTGATATTTTATCTAGGAAGATGAGAAGATCAAAGATTAGTTGAACTTGGTCATTTGCAATATTTCAGAGTATGATCATGTATCCAAGGGAGTAGGGGAGGTGATCACCACTTAGAGTAGCAATAATTGCCAAGAAAGGGTAAAAGGACTGAGGAAATGAGTAATAAGGCCTAGAACAATAATAATTGGTCAGTCCTAGGATGGGGAGTTTGACCCTTACTGGGCAGGACTTGCCCATCCACCCAGACCTGCGGTATTGCTTCTGGTCAGCAAACAGGTGCCATGCAGTGCTTTAGTGAGGAATGAGGAGGAGAACACCAGCTCTGTGAACTAGGTAAACCAGCAGGACAAGAAGGTGGACCAGGAGGTGCCAGATACATTGCTCAGATCTCATGAGCTCTTTGTGGGGACTCAGAATAGAAATATATCTGAATTGGCATCTGGTCAGAAATTTTCCCCTGATCCCCTCCTGATTAAATTTATCTCTTAATTTCCTGTTCACAAGTGCTAATAACAATTGATAATCTTTCGTGTGTGGCCCATAAACTGTTACATCATGAGTGAAAGAAAATAAGATGATTAAGTCATCTATCAAATGCCTTTTTTCTCAGATTAACAACAAGAAGCTATTTCACTATTCCTTATCCAGAAAAATCTACTTATCAGGCTATTGTCTGAGAGCTGGACTTTTTAAAGCTATGCATCACATACTGGCCCCCATATTTCTGAAGAGGCTTAAATAATGTCCTAAAAATACATTAGGATCATGATTCCTGGTTTTAAAATGGAATTCATAAATATAACCAATCAATCCCCTATTTTGTAAATTTGTTCCCCACTTTGAGTACAGTGGAACCTCAAAGTTACGAACACCAGAGTTACAAACTGACCAGTCAACCTCACATCTCATTTGGAACCGGAAGTACATAATTAGGCAGTAGCACACACACACACACACACACACACACACAAAAGCAAATACAGGACAATATTGTGTTAAATGTAAAACTACTAAAAAAATAAAGGGAAATCAGCAATTTTTTTCTGCATAGTAAAGTTTCAAAGCTGTATTAAGTCAATACTCAGTTGTAAACTTTTGAAAGGACAACCATAACATTTAGTTCAGATTTACAAACATTTCCAAGTTATGGACAACCTCCATTCCTGAGGAGTTCATAACTCTGAGGTTCTACTGTAATTTGAATCCTATTGTTCTCCTTACTTAACTTTCATAAAAAAGTACTTGACTAAAATTTCTTTTGGGATAGTCTTTTAATCAAAGTGTCATGATATTTTGAGAATTAGTAGCTTTCTTGAAATACAGCAAAAGCCAGTGGTTACTATTTTGATACAATAACTCTGTAAACTACAAAAAGTTTGTAGCATCTTAAATGCCTTTTCAAAAATGTTATGATATGCATCAGTACTGACATCTTAATTTCATTTCAGTGTTGGCTGATGCATTTTTATGTAATTATGTACTGTCAAAGGTCCCTTCATAACAACAGATTTTATTTGCTTCAGCGAACTTAATGAAACCCATGTGCATGGGTGTGTTTCACAAATATATTGAAATTCATCATCATCTAAAACTCATACAAACTAATGGTGCATAATATGCTAGTACACACAGACTTATGGATCAGAAGACATTATTTGACATTCCATTCTCCAAAGTATGTGGAGATCATCTACTCCTCTGACTTACATTTGATGTAACTTTGAAAAATATGTAAAAGTGCATTGAGGGATTACATAGTATAGGAATAGGTAAAAAAATGCAAAGGGAGATTCAGGTGACAACTCCTGGTTTGAACCCTGGTTTCTAATGTCCAGGTGATATGGAGGACAAATTCTTCACGTTACAGGAAGGTAACTACAAAATAAATATGTTATCTTCAACAAATTATATTAATGTATGTGGAAGCAATAGAAGAACTCTATTTTATCTGTACAATGGGACATTAACTAGTCTCTTATGATCCACAAATCTGCATGCCTCTGGATTTATATAGGTGTAACAGAGAACAGAGTTTAGACTGTAGAGTGAAGCCCTAAGATGGGAACTTTGCTAGTTGGCAGAGTTGGTTGTAGTTTATGGCTTCTAAATGACACATACAATAATTAGGTAAAAATTGCAGCATGTAGCTTCTAGAAATGGAGACAAATATAAATTATGCAAAGAGCAACTGATTAATGTATATACTCTTGTAAATAAATGATCAACTTACTGTATTAGTCCTCTTTATCAGTCATGTTTTCTCGGTAGCAAACATTATTGATTTAAATTTTAAATGTGTGTGTAATTACAGTGATTGCACATGCACATCAGATAATAGCACATACAAGTAGTCACTTAAATGCATAACTGATCATTTACATATAAACACCATCTGTGCATGTAATTACATTACAGCCTCATTAACTACGCAACCTTGAATCATTTTATGAGCACCGTCCATCCTGCGCACTGAATGAGGTGGTATCCTGTAGGAAAAATTGTATATGATTGTATCATAATACATACAGACAAGGAGGCCAAAATAAGGTTGAGCAGGCAACCACAGTTCTGTCATTTTCTAATTTTTAAGTGCAGATACAGTATGATTTTTCACCAGGCACCTATGGGAGTTAGGCACCTAAGTTGCTCAGGGACTTTTGAAAATCCTACTAAGCAGCTGGCTGAATATTTAGTTGCCTAAATACATTTGAAAATCTGGTCCTAAGATCACTTTTGAAAATGAGACTTAATATTAACTTTCAGATTTTAAATTTTTTAGTCAGTCAACATAAGGTCCCTTGTGAATCAGTCCCTGAGCTCTAGTTGGTTTGGTTTTAATAACTAAAGATTTGCCACTTTCTAACATTTTAAATTGCATTTTAAGTTCAAGAAGAAATGTGTTCTCTGGTTTCTTAAAGAACTCATAGAAATTATACTGTGTATGCCCGGTATACAAATTATTTTTGTTAGTCAGACTACTTTGACAAACATCTTGTGGCTTCTCTTGACTGTCACTAGATTTTTTCCATAGTACTTTAAAACATTTAAAATCTACATAGAGATACTTTATGAAACTTCTTCTACAGGTGCCTGGAACTATCTATTTTAGTATCATGGCAATTTGTCAAGTATTGGATATTCTGCTACAATTAGCAGGCAGAAAGTGTTTCTGGAACCATTGTCTTTCAGGATTCCCAACTGACTATTCCTATGATAGAAAATATCTAAACTCAGTGAACCTCAAGGCCCTTACCAGCCATTGGTCTTGAATAGCTTTCAGGAGTATCACCACATTTTCATACTGAAAAGACAGTTTAAAAGCTTAACAACCTTTTAATGATGGAATTCGATTGCGATGAGTAAAGCTAATAGTTTACATCTGTCCTCTAAAGACCTTTGTGCTGATTTTCACATGTAAATAAAAAAATATCATATTATAGTCCATCACCATATTATGAAGTAGGAGACTGGAAAATTTATTTTGACTCCATTTCAAACCCACTCTTTTCATTACAGGTCCTGTGTTGTGTAAATATATATATATTTTAAATATTTGAATTATATGGAACCTGTATCTGAACTTACTCCAGTCATTTATGAGTAACGGTGGAACCTAATAATAATTATAGTGGTGTATTAAGCATAGTACTGATTCAGACAGACAAAAATTCATTGGCTTTTTAGCATGGGAGTGGGACGGTAGCTTGGTTGAGTGTTGGTATTTGGAACATGAGCAATGAAAGCATATAGCAGGAATGTTGAAAGGAGAAAGAAAATGAGTGGGGTGGGATGTTGTACTAGAAAGATGCATTACTGTAGAGCAGTGACTATTAAACTAGTAGTGTCCACAGGACAGTAAAACAACATGAACAAAGTGTGAAATAAGTGAGGATACAGTGGATGGAATTAAGCATGCATTGTAAGATGCAATTGTGACAGCGTACCCCATAAGGCTTTATGGGGGGGTGTTTATAAATGTATGTATGATATAACTGGAATATGTTTTGTGCTGCCTGTGCCATGTAATATATCTCTGTAAAGGTTATGGTCTACTATATCTATTCATCCTATTAGTACATATATATCATTTTCTACTTGAGGTTAAGAATATGGGCTGTATGCTTGCTTGGTTTCTAAGTAAGCTTTGTGAGGCATTTGGTCAGCTTCTTTAGGAAGGAATTCGCCAGGTTAAGTACCTGATCAGGAAACACTTGGGGAACAATGCATCTTGGAATGCTCCAATCCACATAAGAAGTCTTCCTGGAGACATGCAAGATACCATGTGGACAATGGCTTCGGCCTGTAAAGACTGAGTCATGCAGAGTCTTGGAGCTGGACTTTGCATCGGAGGGAGGAGGGGGGTCTCCACCCACAAGAGAGAGTCTATTTAAACCCGTGGGAGACCCTCAATTTTGGGTCTTCAGCTGGCTAAGGAAGGAGCCTCTCCACCCCCCCAGGATACTTGAAGTTACGACAGTAACTACAGGGGGTGTGAGTGATTGCTGGACCCAGGCTAAAAGGAGATTAGCCTGTAAAAGGGAGCATTCTGGAACTGGTGAGGAACTTATCTGTATTTAGTTTGATTAGACATAGATTTGCACATTTTATTTTATTTTGCTTGGTGACTTACTTTGTTCTGTCTGTTACTACTTGGAACCACTTAAATCCTATTTTCTGTATTTAATAAAATCACTTTTTATTTAGTAATTTACTCAGAGTATGTGTTAAAACCTGGGGGAGCAAACAACTGTGCATATCTCTCTATCAGTGTTATAGAGGCGAACAATTTATGAGTTTGCCCTGCATAAGCTTTATACAGGGTAAAAGAGATTTATCTGGGTTTAGACCCCATTGGGAGTTGGGCATCTGAGTGCTAAAGACAAGCACACTTCTGTGAGCTGTTTTCAGGTAAACTTGCAGCTTTGGGGCAAGTGATTCAGACCCTGGGTCTGTGTTGGAGCAGACGGGAGTGTCTTGCTCAGCAAGACAGGGTGCTGGAGTCCTGAGCTGGCAGGGAAAACAGGAACAGGGGTAGTCTTGGTACCTTGGGTGGCAGCTCCCAACGGGGTTTCTGTGATCCAACCCGTCACAGCAATACTTATTCTCATGTAAGCTTTTCAATGCAGGGACTATCTATCCCAATGTTTACAGAGCACTTAACATAATTATAGGCATAATAAATGATAAAACAGACCTGTGCACCCACATCACTGCTAGAGCAGGAATTCAAGAACTGTATTATTGAAAATTACAGGGTAATAATCTTACATACACAGAGAGCACCTATCTATATACAGAAAATATGTCCCATGATGAGTCCAGTGATATATGAAACCCATTTGTGTTTTGTTTTATGTGTGCATCATGCTATCCCTTGCATTTATTTGGTGGTGCTTTTATTTAAGAGCATCCATTGTATAATAAAAAAAAACTAATTTGTATTAACATAATGAAGTATTTAGCCTCAGTTATAGCTAAACTTTCATAGCTAGTGAGAGTAGTTATGAACATTATTTTGAAGGATTTATTTTCCACATGTGAGTTTCATTCATAACGAGGATTACATTCTCAAAAGGAGAACAAATAATTGATGAGTAATATTTTGCCTTTCAATAATATCTTCAGCCCCATTATTTTGGTACAGATTAAGAAGTTAATGCTATACAATTTAGGCCAATTAAATAATAACTCTACCTAAATCCTGACAAAAGGACCAAGTTTTCAGTTGCCTGTTACCTGCATTATTAAGCTTTCCAGACTTCATCGTTCAAGATCCCAGAACTTCCTCCTCTGTTCATTTGTGTGGAAGCAATTTTTACTTAGTTACATTAAACAGTGAAAACAAGCCTCTGCCTTTGCCAAATATTTTTGGCTTTATTAAAAATGTACTAAAATAATTTCCAGTCCAGTGACTATTTAGATTAGTTAAAGAAACAAACTGGATGCAAACATGAAAGTCACTGCTCATTATACTGCGTGACAATTTGAAATTTCTACATTGATGTTCCTCAGGGAAGAATTTAGAGAACATTTCATTCATGTCCTTTTCAGTCAGCCAGTAAGATTGCACTGGGTATATCACATGCCCGAGGAACGTAGGAGGCAACAGGAACACATGGAGAAGTGGCTTGACATAAGAATCAATAGAAAGAATGATAGTCTACTGCTGTTAAGGTATCGCCTGTGGGTAGCATATTCAATGCCCTTTATACTCTATAGCACAATGGGACCAAATTCCAGGGCAATGTTCATTTATTTTATTGCCATGGAATACTATTCATTTCTATCCTGCTCTCACACAAATAGGCACAGCTGTGTTGCACAGCTGGGAATAATCAGTGATACAAAATTAATTGAGGATTATTTTGAACGGTGATTATTTCTGATGACTAATTTTCTGACCATGCTCTTCAGATGACCTAGCTCCTTCTTTCAGGCTCCAACAATATTGACATGGGCACCCATGTGTGCCAGAAAAGGGTGGAACTTGTAGTTGGCTGCAATGACTCATACCCCCAGCTCCTTGTGCCTTGATTGTTGCCTCCTTCAGCTCACCAGCCTATACTTTAGGTCCCCCTCACTCCACAACTGCAAGCCAATCTCTATATCTGGCTCCTGTACCAGTGCAGAGATCATGCCTGGATTTATTATGTAGTCCTGCCTTGAGTGCAGGGGACTGGCCTAGGTGACCTATTGAGGTCCCTTCCAGTCCTACACTTCTATGATTCTATGCATTGTAATCTGGTTAACTGCCACTGTGAAGAAAGTTTCAGAACAAGAGGCCATAGCTGGTAGGTTCCATCATCAACGATCTACAACCTATCCTGGAAAACGATCCCGCATTCTCACAGACCTTGTGAGACAGACCAGTCCTCGCTTACAGATAACCCCCCAACCTGAAGCAAATATCACTAGCAACTACACACCACACCACAGAAACACCAATCCAGGAACCAATCCCTGTAGCAAACCTCATTGCCTACTCTGTCCCCATATCTACTCTAGCGACACCATCAGAGGACCCAACCACATCAGCCACACCATCAAGGGCTCATTCACCTGCACGTTTACTAATGTTATATATGCCATCATGTGCCAGCAATGCCCCTCTGCCATGTACATAAATGGACACAAATCAGACATCAGGAATGGTAACATACAAAAGCCAGTAGGTGAACACTTCAGCCTCCCTGGACATTGTATAACAGATTTAAAAGTAACTATTCTTGAACAAAAAAACTTCAGAAACAGACTTCAAAGAGAAACAGCAGAACTAAAATTAATTTGCAAACTTAACACCATTAATTTGGGCTTGAATAGGGATTGGGAGTGGCTGGCTCATTACAGAAGCAGCTTTGCCTCTCCTGGAATTGACACCTCCTCATTTATTATTGGGAGTGGACTACATCCACCCTGATTGAATTGGCCCTGTTAACACTAGTTCTCCACTTGTGAGGTAACTCCCTTGTCTTCATGTGTCATTATATAATGCCTGCATCTGTAATTTTCACTCCATGCATCTGAAGAAGTGAGGTTTTTTTACCCACGAAAGCTTATGCTCAAATAAATCTGTTATTCTTTAAGGTGCCACTGGACTCCTTGTTGTTTTTGTGGCTACAGACTAACATGGCTACCCCCGATACTTGAGGTTATAATTAAGAATCTGTCAGTTTTCTATAGCACCCGTGACCTTTGCACCTAAATGAGTTCCAAAGCCTCATCTTCAGATTGCTGCACCCATACACAACTTCATATTGAAATCGCTGGGGCTCTATACAAGTTCAGCAGTCTGCCTGTGTGCTTGACCATAATGATGAATTGAAGAGAACCCCAAGGCGTAATGCTATCTTTACAAATGGGATCAATATACAAGTGCAATTAGAGCTGGACAGGAAATGGTTTTCCCTTCTCAACTAGGAACAAAAAAAAGTAAAAAAAAATCTTGAAAAATTGCTTTAACCAACCATCTGAAAAAAATAAAAATGGTAGTTTTGGTTAATCAAAATGTTTCATTTTGACTTTAATAAAATAAAATAAAAAAAAAAACTATAAGAGCTCATACTTTGAAATGAGTAATTTCTGACCAAAAATGGAAAAAATTGTTTCAAAAAATGTTAGAACAAGACATAGTTTGGAAAAAAGTTTTGCAATCATCAATTTCAAAACAGAGAAATTCACTGAAAGCAGACCCTTTCCTGCAAACTCTTTGTTTTGACAAACCAGCATTTTCTCACCAAAAAAATGTCCATTTAAAAATCCCAACCAACTCTAAATGTAATATTAGCAGTAGAGGCCTATTCAGGAATATTAAATGTTGTAAGAATTGCACTTTTAGTTGCAATATTTAAGATTATGCTTTATTCCCCTTCACGTGTTCAATATCTGTCCTAACCAACAGGGAGCTTTCTACGGAGCTTTGAAGTGTAAAAAAGGATTTAAAAACTCACTCGTTAGAGAAGATGGACTAATTCTCCTTGTTTTTCCTAGTAAATAAGAGAAACAGTTATATCACTGTTTCTCTTATGTAGCACTACATGCCATATTGAGGACATTAGTATTTAACATTTTTATTTTATAGTAGTGTTTAAGGGCCAACCAAGAGTGGGGCACCATTGTGCCAGGCACTGAACAAACAGTGTAGTAGATGGTCACTGGCTGGAGACTTACAGTCTAAATTGACAAGACAGACACAGAGTGGGGGAAGAGATGTAATGCACAAGTAGAATGAACAATGTGATGGCAGCAAGTGTCATGCTAGTTTTGCAATTTATTTTTGAAATGTGGCTCGGCTTGATTCAGAACAGATCAGCAAAAATGGAAAGAAAGGGGAAGGGAAGAGGGTTAAGTGGCTAGGGGAGAAGGAAAAAAGGTAAGAGGGACAGGTGAGGAGTGAAGACACTATGAGGAAGGGGAGTGGGATGTCTCAAACAAACAGCCAATACCAAAGGGCGGAGAAAGTCCAGTCAAAAACTGTGCTGTATTGAGACTCAAGCCTGAGGCCCGTCTATTGATACACACCAACGTGTTGGGGGTAGCAGTATTGGAACTGCACCCCAGAAGTAAGGCACATCTTAGCTTTTAAAGCTTAAAACCGCAAAGAAATTACACATACTTGAGTAATAATTATCTTATTTGGAATACATTGCAAAATGAATACAGGTCAAGAGTTGGGGTCTTTTTGGTACTTTCCAGCATTGCTACAACCTTGCCTTTTACGGGGTGCAATTACATAATTGCCTTTCACAGGATACAGTTACACAATGGGGTAGTTACACAAATGGGGTAGGGGAGGCATGGTTACTCATTTTAGATGATTGCTTCACACTGATTGCTTTACACAAGTGGTTATTATATGTAAAGCAGTAGGCACATATTGCAAATTATTCTTGTTGCTGGGGCTTTTTCACCTTCCTCCTTTTCAGCCCCCCTTCCCTCCCTGTGTCTCAACCTGTGGGTGCCACTGTCAGGGAGCACAACACTTAGCTTGGTTCAGACGTGTGACCTGTTAGCCACAGGGTGGGCCTAGGCCAAGCAGAAAAGCTTAGACTAATAGGGCTAGCTTAATTTTCCTCCACAACCACTTAGGAAGGAATACTGTAGAAGAGGATCTGAGGGTTTTAGTGAAATGCAAACTCAGTGAGTCACCAAGATATCACTGTTGCAAAAAAAGCAAACATCATTCTGGGATGTATTAGCAGGAATGTTCATCAGCAAGACATGAGAAGCAATTCTTTCACTCCTCTCAGCACTAATCTCCATCACTGGAGGTTTTAAGAACAGATTAGTCAAACACCTGTCAGAGAGGGTCCGGCTGCGGCGGAAGGAGGGTGCAGGTGGGCGGGGGCGAGCCCAGGGCTGGGGCGGCAGGAGGTGTGGGGGGAGATAGGGGGGAGTCCAGAGCTGGGGCGGCAGGGGGTGTGTGTGTGGGGGGAGAGCCCAGGGCTGGGACGGCAGGGGGGGTGCGGGTTGGGGGGAGAGAGCCCAGGGTTGGGGCGGCAGAGGAGTGCGGGGAGGAGCCCAGGGAGGTGCGGGTTGCGGGGGGGAGAGCCCAGGGCTGGGGCGGCAGGGGGGTGCGGGTTGGGGGGAGAGAGCCCAGGGTTGGGGCGGCAGAGGAGGGCGGGGAGGAGTCCAGGGCTTGGACGGGGGGCAGCCAAAATTTTTTTGGCTTGGGGCAGCAAAAAACCTAGAGCCGGCCCTGGTCTTGTCTTAGTGCAGGGGACAGGACTAGAAAATGTACTGATGTCCCTTCCTATACTACATTTGTATGAAATCCTATTAAGTACTTTTGAAAGTTGTATGCAGCATTTTTTATCCCAAATAATATTGTGTTGTATGGAATTCATTACCAGGCAGCATGATCATTGTGTCCTGTTACAGGTTCATATGATCAAAGCCTGTTGTAAGATCTTCTAATGAAACTAGAACTTTAGTACTTTATCTCTGTTTAAACTGTGTCTTCTTGATTTTAAAATGGTTCATTGGCAAGGACATTCACACAGGCTGAAAACCATTGAGCAGTAGGCCAGTTAAAGATCTATATACCTTACATCCTCAAGATAGGCAGGCATTCTGCAGAGGGTTATACATTTCACCCAGAAATCTTTAAAAGTGACTACGTTTGGATTTAGAGCAATAGTGAGGTAAGTGTAGAAAAAAGGCACCCAGCCTAAGTAAAAGGAGAGTTTGTCATGCTCAGATGGAAGTCTGGACTTAAACAAAAAACAAAACAGAAAAAGTAACTTCAGCTTTACAACATTCAGGTAGGGCTTTAAAAAAATGCATCTCTGATTCTTAGACTCAGATTTTGTAAGACTAGCAGCCTGTGTATATTAAGCAATTCCTTACCTGTCAAGATAATGCTGACACTGATACATGCAGCATAATGCTGCATCTTTTCTGTTCACATTTTTGCTAATGGTTCAACTAACTTCTGTGAGCACATCTGTTCAGTCACAGAATCACTCACAAAACAGAAAATTATATTTGACAATGGAAAAAATGGATTTTTCAGATGGGCACTCATATTGTAAATAGCACTATCAACTGCTCCTGCTACCCATTTTGTGCTTGTGGATGGGTTCTATCCATACTTTAACTTCTTACTGAAGAAAATGCCAGCCAAAATCTGAGATTCTTCACAGAAGAAAGTTAGAAGAAGGTAGAAGTCAACCAATGAGTCCCATTTCTGAAATTTACTCCATACAAGTGCCCCAAGATGCTAGGGGAGTTAAATACTAGAACAGTGTGGAGGATGGAAATTCTGTTCCACCAAAAGACAGATTTTGAAGTTTGGCTTTGCTCTAAATTTGAAGAAAACCTCCAAATTTATACATTTCATATTGTTTATTGATATGGGATTTAGTAATCTTTTTCAAACTATACAGCATATCAACGTGTACATGAACTTGCCTGCTACATTCAAGATCACGTCTCTTCAGGGACTTTGGACCCCTCCTTTTTGTTTATTATGTTCCTCTCATTGAAGAGAGGGAATGGGCTCTTCCAGCTCAGAACAATTCTCTTAATAAATGGATTAAACCCCAGTCTGAAAACAAACAGCACCGAATGCCCACTTACAGCTATTTGCTCCCAGTGGATCCTGACTCTCTTAGCTGCTTTCCAATAACATTTATACATAACAAATTAGCAACTTCATAATACATAAGCAAATTGGAGATACTATGGTGTGACTGTTGTGTTCTCTTAGTTCTACAGCCTTGAATGCCTTTTACGCTGCTTTACTTTTGAACAGCAAATCCCACCAGCCTCTGCTGTCTCAGCCAGAAGCATGAGTGGTTTAAAAACAAAACAGAAACATCACTCCCCACTGAGTACATAAATGCAATGCCCACCCATCCATGAATTACATATATACATACAAAAGCCAGTAGGTGAGAAGTGAGGTTTTTTTATAATTAAAAATAATTATTAAATGTAATATTAAATAATAATTAAAGTGAGGTTTTTTTACCCACGAAAGCTTATGCCCAAGTAAATCTGTTAGTCTTTAAGGTGCCACCGGACTCCTTGTTGTTTTAATTATAACCTAAGTAAGATGAAAAACTGCATATACTTTAAAAATGACAGGCACTAAAATCTGTATTTAGGTTGAGACAATCTTTAATTCTGCAGTGAATGGAATGCCTCATCGTGAACTAATTTTAGGCAGCAATGCCAATACATAAGTCCTATGCCAGCAGAAAGGGGAAAACACTCAAACTTCCTAAATTTGTGTCCAGCTAGAATGCGAAAAGGCATCTGTTTGACATCAGTGCTGTTAATCAATCCTGTGAAGTGTGGAAAATCAAAGTGAATCCATAGCAGCATATTTTAGTCCCAGGTCACACAGTGCCCTCCTGGGCTCTCAGCGAGGTCCTGAAATAAGACAGAATGGATTTTATTTATAGAACGTAAAAGAAAGTGCAAGCACAAGTCTAAAGACCAACTAAAAAGCCTAGAATGAAGCAAAAGAGCGTATTGAACTTGTAGGACCAGCTGGGAGTTTGGGCTGAAAATACTTAACCTGATTACCTGTCTCTTTCTACCAATGAAACAAACCATCATATTACCTCTCTGCAGAGAAAGATAAAAGGGGAAAAAAACCACATTGATTCTGCCTGTGTAGAAGGAGGTGGCAGAGAGTGAGTTTAATACTACAAAGTTTTCTGCCTCACAGTTCTTCCCCTTTGCTTTTTATAGTTCTCACTGAGATGAAAGATGCTATCGTAAACCATCTGCCATTTTTCTTGAGGTACTGGAATTTGTGTGTGTGTATGACTTCTCTTCCCTGTGCTTTGGCTTCACCTCCTTTCAGTACTCCTTTTATTACACAGCCTGAAACTTTTAATAGGTGCTCAAGATTGAGCCACAGTACGAAGGGCAATGTTGTTTCCATAAACAAACCAGAGAAGAGTATGCCGACATGCTGAACTGATGCAGGATAATTTTAATCTCATGTTTTGGGGAGAAAAATCATTCAGCCAGGTTATTAAACAGGACAGATCCAAGAAAGCATGCTCATTGTTTTTACATTATAATCTATGCAAATGATGCTATAGTGTGGGGGGAGGGCCTTGAAAGAAATGGTAGCTTTTAGCTCTAGTTACACTAAGTAGGGAGTAGAGTAGCTCTACAACTGGCTCTAGAGATTGCTATCATCTGAGTCAAAGGGGATGATGTTTTCCGTCTTATGATCCACTCAGTAGTCGACTTCATTTTGAAGGCGGCAGTTTTGTTTTTTTGTCTTGTTACTTTTTCATGAGCGTTATGGCCAAGATTTAAAAAAAATAATGTGTGGCGTTAGGTTCCTAAGTCCACATTTAGTTATCGAAATAAGTGATCTGATTTTAAAAGCATTGAGCAGCTTGTTACCCAGAGTTGGATATTGTATCATTGACAATTCAATCATTCGACTTTTCTCAAAGTCCTCAGTGTAAATTGCTGCTCTTGCAATCATGTGTAATGTATCTGTCTGAAAAAGCAGAAATTACAATCAAGGTACAGCTTCAAAGAATGAGGAAACCGGGTTTTAAAAAATATCCTTGTGAACTAACTATGCAGTTGCTGGACCAACTTCTACCCATGAAGGAAAGATATAAATTAAATACTACTTTTCTTTTACATCAGTGCAATGTACAGTTGAGAGATTTAAGCAAACACTTTTCACCATTCTAGTAGCATTTACTCACTGCATTGTGGGGTAGAATGTAAGCTTATAATGTGCTCCAAGTAAGGATCTAAATATAGCTGCTCTGGAGCAGACCTAAACTGAGACCGGAACTACAATTGGTGCCCTGGTTCCTCTCCCTTGCTTAAAGTCTATATCAGCAGCTGCTCTGTAGCATCAGCAAATTACTTTATTCTCCACAATGGATCAGCTCTGCCCATTCCCTGCTTGTCGCCACCTATGTGGGAGGGGAGAATAGTGGTACTGTCAAGAGTAATCCATGCAGAGGGTTAGGGGGTATCCTATGCCCCATTACCCCTCCCCTTTCTAGGCCAAGGTTCCTGTAATGATTCAGTATCTTCCTTTGATCCTGGGTGTAGCCTTGGGAAGAGTAAACCATTCTAGCCTAGATGAAGCCAGGTAGGGGTATTCCCCAATTAAAGCTTCAGGACTGTTTCTTGAGGACTCCTATCTGTGTCACTGATTTGCTTTTCCTGTCCAGTCCCTCTGACACCCCCTTCTGATCTAACTCCATAGTAAGTCACATGTCCTAAATCAGAGGCATGTGCAATATTAATAGTAAATAGCTATTTCCCAGTCTGTCACACACAGCAAAAGAGACAACCTTGCTCTGTATTAACAGATGCATTTGCTGTCTTGAAGTGGGTAGGTTGAAATGTATATAGCACATTCTGCCTCCCTGTCTCTTGCCAGTTATATTTCCTTCATATTATGCAATATTTTGATTCTAAGAAAATTACCATTTACTGTATCTATCCCATTTGATCATTCTGAGCAAGTGCAACCATTGAGACATGATAAATTGTATTCAAGGGCATTAGGGACAGTTTTCAGTATATGTTTTTGTTTCAAAATTCTTAATCATTTTTTAAATGAGAGGTTAATACAGATTCATGACTCTTTGTCACCATTTTATATTTACTAAACTATTATAAGTAGCTGTGGTAAAATATGTTTACTTAGTAAAAAGCGACAAAGAGTGCTGTGGCACCTTCTAGGCTAACAGAAATATTGGAGCATAAGCTTTCGTGGGTGAATACCCACTTCGTTAGATGGATTTCCACTCCAAATGCAGTGCTTTGCATGGTGTCAAGTATCAGATGGATAGCCGTGTTAGTCTGGATCTGTAAAAAGCCTATAGTCTATAAGGTGCCACAGGACTCTTTGTCGCTTTTTACAGATCCAGACTAACACGGCTACCCCTCTGATACTTTACTTAGTAAATGTCTTTTTGATATTACAGTCTGCAATGCACTACCCATCAGCTGCTTCTAATACTATGGCAATTTAGCTCATACCACAATTCCTGAAAATAAATTTGGCGGGACTGAATGATCACTGATACTTAGGAAAAGCTTTCTAATGCATGTGTGGATTAGTAAATAGAGAGCTCTCCTTTTATATGTCCACCTAAATAATGAAAGGAAAACAATCACATTTTATTTTATTTGATGTATACTTTCTTATACTTTTGTTGTTCTTAGCAGAACTCAGAGGAAGAACTTATATATGCATACAACTCTTGTCACCATCTCTCTCCATTTTGAGAATCTTGTTGGCACTGCTGTTGCTCAAACAGCGCTTATGTAGTATTGCTCTCTCAGGGCTATATATACGAATTCCATTTTAAAAAAGTGTTAGGAGAACATGATGGTTATATGGAGGAGTGCTCCAAAGGCAGGAAGTGCCAAAGTTAAGGTTTAACATGCAATACAAGGGCTAGGTGGAGAGTCTACTCTCTGATTTGTGTTAGAAATTGTGCTCCGTGATACTTTCCTGAACCACAGTAAAACAGCAGCTCCTATTTTGTGCAGAGGGGCAATGTGTCCTGTTGGCCCATTCCCAGTTATAGTGTACTCCCAACTTTACCTCCAGCCAGCTCTGATTTCTCTTCATACTTTCCAAGAAGTATTTTGCTGGCAAAACATTTATATTTGTAAAATTACAGCTTAAGGCAAGGTTATTTGTCATCAGCCTGTTCTAAAGCCCAATGAAGATAATGGAAAGGTTCCCACTGAAGTCAACAGTCTTTGGATCAGGCTCTATATCATTGTGGGGGGAAATGCATACCTGAAAAAACAGGAACCTTAGGGACATTCCTCTGTGCACAGAGTGCACTTGTGAACAGTGGACCCTCCTTCCTTTCTTCCAGTGAAGCTAATTGTAAGATGTGTCTTGATGGTGCACTGAGACCACTGCATTTCATACTGGTCAATATTGTCTTTGTCTCATTGTCTTTCCCCGTCTGCTGTCTCCAACTGTTGTCTCTTGTTTTACACTGTAAGCTTTTTGGGGCAGACAAAGTGCTTTTGTTCTGTGTATGTATCCCACCTAACACAATGGGGTTCTGGTCCATGACTGGGGCTCCTGGGTGACACTTCAGTATAAATAAACCAAAAGTGAATATATCTTCTTGTTTAGCAGAAAATATCAACACTTTCTTCTGGTTACTAAAATATATGGGCATTATTCCCTAGAAGTATCCATTTCACTGAACATGCACAAACTTCCTTTTTATTTTCCCCTGGAATATGGTTCATATTAACTCATCACCCATTTCCAACAGACCCTTTCAGAAACAGATTTTTCTACAAAGTGTAAAAAGAAGAACAGGAGTACTTGTGGCACCTTAGAGACTAACAAATTTATTAGAGCATAAGCTTTCGTGGACTACAGCCCACTTCTTCGGATGCATATAGAATGGAACATATATTGAGGAGATATATATACACACATACAGAGAGCATAAACAGGTGGGAGTTGTCTTACCACCTCTGAGAGGCCAATTAATTAAGAGAAAAAAAAAAAAAAACTTTTGAAGTGATAATCAATTGGCCTCTCAGAGGTGGTAAGACAACTCCCACCTGTTTATGCTCTCTGTATGTGTGTATATATATCTCCTCAATATATGTTCCATTCTATATGCATCCGAAGAAGTGGGCTGTAGTCCACGAAAGCTTATGCTCTAATAAATTTGTTAGTCTCTAAGGTGCCACAAGTCCTCCTGTTCTTCTTTTTGCGGATACAGACTAACACGGCTGCTACTCTGAAATCTACAAAGTGTGTTGTCTGACCATGCATGTTTTACTTGCATGTCCAGTATCCCTCTCTTTTGTAAGACTAATGGTTATTAGCAATACCTTCAGTAGGACTCCATTGTCATGGACGTAGAAGTAAGTCATTTATATTTTATACAGCATATAATCACTTCAGACAGGCCAGAAACGGTAATACAAGGTATGTGTCTATTCTTATTTTATCTGTATCTGTTTGTCCATACTTTAAAGAAAATAGGAAATAAGTTAATTGGAAATGCTCTTTCCAGGGTACTAACTTTAGTATAGTAAACAGCTGCTACTGGCTTTCATTTATCTTAATCAATGGTGGTTATGCAGTTATTTCATATTACTCAGTATACAGTCTTACTTCATTAGGCAGGATATGAATCTTTCTCAGACTAAAATAAATTATACACTTACTCACGTGAGCAGTCCCATTCCCATATGTAAGTGATTTGACACTTGCTCACATTCTATACCATAGAGACTCTAATAAGAAGTGAAAAAAACCTGCAGCCAATAGAAACAGTTACAATCTGCAGAGCTATTTGTGGCAACTTCTGCATCAAATATGAGGGTTATGAATTCATATTTGTCATTTGACAAATTGTGGGTGAGGTGGGATTTCTCTCCAGGGTTTATTAGTAAGGACTCAGATCTCCTCCCCCACCTTCTTGTGGGGTATACACTGTTAATCACCTTCTATATCATGTAGGCTATCCTACACAATAGAGTTCCTGAGAAAGATAGAAACTGGTGACCTTAACTTTTCCCATCTTGCTGCTGCCATAGTTGCCATCACCTGCCACTGCTTCATCTTCTAATCCGTTCTCCCAGGGAGCAGACACTAAATCTCCCTTTAGTGTGTTGCTAAAGTCAGTGGTGTTCCTCTCTCTCAGCAGACTTAAAGTTTTTGATTTATGGTTCTTTTAACTTTCCTTGTTTTTATCAAAGCTCTCACAAGTGACTGCAATTAGTTTAAAAATGCAGCTGCTCAAGTATTAACCTGCACAAGGTCCTTGCTTTTTTTTTTCATGCTATACCCTACAGTTGGTGAGTAGGTTGTTTGCTAAAGTTTGCAAGGGTAATTTAGCAGCATGGCTATTTTATAAGTTTGAAGAAAGGCATAGATCTTCAGTCAGGATTTTTTTTTTAAAGTTAGAGATGTTTTTTGGCCAAAGAAATACCTACATTTAATTACCTAAATTGAACTGTTAATGTAGCCCTCCCCGAAGGTGTGGTTTAAGCATTCTCCATGAAGCTTGCTAGTTGGAGAGTCTTCTCCCCTCTCCTGGCATGGGTTGGGTCCTGGATATTTTTTTTTTTTTGGTGCAACACCTAGTGGCTCCACCCAATGTGACTCCTTGCTGTGCCTAGGACACAAGGAGTATTGTCCCTTAGGAAAATTACTCATGCTACCACTGCTGGCAAGAAGTATAAAACCCAGTATACAAACAATAAAGAACACACAAATTCCAGCAAAGAAACACTGACAAAAATAACAATGTGAGAAAGGGGGCATTAGCAGGAGCAGGAAGATAGGACCTGGGGAAGGAAAGAGTTAGGGTGAACTAATCGGTTCTAAAATATCAATACATTTCCCAGCTTCCTCCTTGAGTCAGGACATGAGTGCTGCAGCAATGTGAATGTTGGCTGGCTTAAAAAAAAAGGAGGGGGGGGCATTATTACAGCATCTTCACCTCTGCATGGGGCAGGGTCTTCTCCTGTTTCCTTGGGCTGGAGTCGTGTGGTGGTCTTGGCTGGCTCTTAGAGATCCTACCATGTGATGGCTACTCTCTGGTCTTGATAGGGCTGGAATTACCTGACCAGTGGCGGATTACTGCATAGACCCACAGTACTTTGGAGACCCCCACAAGAGTACTGTAGTCCCACCCCTTGGTTCTCCTCTTTTTCCCCCAGACCCTGCCACCCTGCTCCTCTTTTCTGTGACTCCCTGGCCAAACCGGATGCCAGAGTCCATAGGGTGAGCATCCTTTCTCCCCCTGCACAGAGCTGGCCTGAGCAAATGCTTGTCTAGATCACCCCATGCAGAAGCCTCCTAGTTTCTACTCCATTCCGTCCCCACCCTTGACTCCAAGCATGTTGGGACAGAGTGTCAGAGGACTCTGGTGGTCCCTTGCATACGACCCCCTGGAGCTTCAGTTGATAGCTCCAGAAGCTGGCAAACTCCAGCTCGGGGTTACAGTAAGTTGTAGCAATTAGGAACTATTGGGCTTGATTCTGCACTGTGAATGAGCTCTGCTTGGGTGTAGGGGAAAGGTCTGCTGGGCAGCCAGCCATGGGTTCCTGATTCTTAGCCCAGTGCAACTTGGAGCTGCAGGGGCATCAGCTTTAATTTATGACATCAGTGAGAATTGGGCATAGCAGAGCCTTTCTTTCCCTTCCCATGCCTCTGACATACCCCCCAATGTGTCTTTTACATCCTCTAAAACACACTTGTGTGCTGGATCACAGAGCCCCGACAGATCTGTGCTGCCTGCATTCTGCTCCTCTGCATACAGGGAGCTGCACTGTGGGTACTGCATTCTGCGCTTTCTTCATCTCTTCCCTCCCCCCCCCAACCCCAACCCCGTGCCCAAGTGTAAGCTGGGGGCCCTATGACCCTTTGTGAACCTCAGAAAGGCTTCAAATTCAGTTTGAGAAAAAGGGGAAGGTTTGGGCCAGGTCTTACTTTGCATCTAGTGGTTAACCTAAGACAGACTAGCTGGAGATGGGAGAAAGTCCTACAATGCACATGTCCATCAAGACAATCGGAGCTTATATAAGAGAGTCCATGCATTTTGTTAGCATTAGCTCACTGATGGAAGACATTTCCTCTGCTAGCTTTAATATTGTTTACGGCACTTTTGCAACTCCATTCTTAAACATAACAGGACTTGGAGAAAATTACTGAAGGGACTGGCCTGCCTGAAACTATTCATGGGGCAATAAAAAAATAGATCAACCTCAACAGGATCTTCACAGCAGTGCAATGGTTCTGCTTCACAGGAGCACAACAATCCAAAAGAGTAACTGTTCCACTGAGGAGCAAATCAATCATTTTTTTCATGTTTTACCCTTGTTGATGTTTCAATTCTAGTTATTAATTGCTAAATAACCCAATTTACTTGTCAGAAGTCTTTATTGGAATGCCACTGTCGTTGCTGACAACAGGAGACCAACTTAGCACTTCAGTTACAGAAGCTAGTAAAGAATGACATGATACAGAAGGGGATATCAACATATATAATGAAAAGTTGCCTCCCAAGCTCACCTGGGTATGGGTCCTTTCATTTTGTGCTCTTAAAGCAAACTAAAATAAAACTATAGACAGATGATGAGCAATGCTGGAGCATTAGCTACAAAATTGTCATTGTCAAGCTGTCCTACAATGGCTCAAAAGCCCAGGTACCAATCTTGGGGCAGATTGTTAAGATTTCACCAAGCAATTATCAAGTGTAAACTCCTCAGACACTAAACAGCCTTAATATGGAGTCATAGGCAGTGCCCTGGGTACTTCAATCTATTTTGCCACCCAAGTAAGCTTGCCTCTGTGATAGATGGTTCCACCAAAAATCACAAGAATATTCAGTTTACTACCAGTTCCAAATGACCAATCACTTACACCAGGTCAATTGCACCTTAGATCTCACACCAAAGACAATGCTTGTAGCTAATCCTATAATAAACCATCAAAATATTTCTTAGCTAGGAAAAGGACATGAGTTATTTACAAGATTAAAGCAGGGAAACCTATACACACAAATGAATTTCAATTTTAAGTTTTAAAAAGTAATTGGAGCTTCTCTAATAGCTAAACTCTATAAGTCCTTTAGGATTTACCCAGGCCTCGCATTGGGGATCTTTTGTTTATGCTTAGAGAGCTGTACCGATGCAGCTACACCTCTGTAAAATCTCTCATGTAGCTGCTCTATGCCAATGGGAGAGAGCTCGCCTGTTGGCATAATTAAACTATACCCAATGAGTGGCAGTACCCGTCAGTAGGAGAAGCTCTCCCGCCAACGTAGTTTTGTGAACAATGCCACTTATGCCAGTGTAACTTATGTTGCTCAAGGGTGTGGGTTTTTTCATACCTCTGAGATACATATGTTTCGCTGACATGACTGGTAGTGTAGACATGGTCTAAGTAAACCTTGCCCCTCCGAGTCTAAGCAGCATAAAAGATATAGTTCCTCATTTCTTTCCTTCTTCTGCTTGGCATTTAAAATTCAGCTATTGGGAGGAATTCAGTTGCAGGGTAGAGGGAGCAATCCACTAAACCTTTTGTCTTTTGATGCTCCACCATGGTTTATCTGGTGTTGGTGGGCCTCCTTTTGTTGGGCAAGTGATAACACCGCCTGCTGGAAACTAGTATTTCACACTTGCTAATGCTTCTCTCCTGTCTGGTGATTTTACATTACAGAGCAATCATTTAAGTTTTACCTTATAACATGGGAAGATTATAAGATTATTATTATAAGATTAATGCATGCAGCAATTTACAAGCATTTCATAAAGTCTAAACACATTTTTATAACTCTAATACCTATTTTAACAATACTAACACACAGGCGAGCCAGACTGGTTCCAGCTATGCATATGTCAGCGTCCAGTTGAGACCTAGGGGCCTTAGCATTAGCTGGCACCTAGTCTTCCAATGTCACTCATACTTCTGAAGTATAAAGTTCTAGCCTCCTTGTATTTCAAATTGATTTGGACAGATATTATTTTTCTGAAAGCGCTTATCCATGACAATAAGAAATCTTCCATTGTCTAACAGTAACTGGCTGGCATTTGAAAATAGCTCATCCGTATTACAGGACTTGGGAGGCTAAATTTGTTGTCAGTCTTAAAGAATTCAGTAGTATATTGGAAGCAGTATATATTGCAGATATATTATAGATATTACTGCAAGGGGTTTCTTTCCTTTTACTCTTTCTCCAACTTTGATTTAATACAGTATTGCAGCCTGTTTTTACTGCGGTGGCAAATATCCAGTTTATCATTAGCATTTCTGTTGGGGTAGCATCCAAAGCTAGGGTGACCAGATGTCCTAATTTTATAGGGAAAGTCCCGATGTTTGGGTCTTTTTCTTATATAGGCTCCTATTACCCCCATCCCGATTTTTCACACTTGCTGTCTGGTCACCTTATCCAAAGCCCCCAGTCTGAAGTAGGGTCTTATTGTGGCCCTATACAATCAAACAGGAAGACAGTCCCTGCCCTGAAGTTCTTACAATGTAAAATGACAAAGGGTATGGAAAAGGGATACAACATATTAATGAAGTGATGGAATTGATGGTTGGAAAATATCATCTTTTTAGTGAACCTGTCCCCAATGTCCCCCTAACTAGTCACTATTAGTTCCTAATTTTTTAGTGTATATATAAATAGGCTTGGAAGGCTTAGATTTTTATTAGTGAATGTCGATAAAGATATATTTCACTGTGCACCCACACAACTGAGGGAAATATATTTCCATCCATAATAATAGAAATGTACAGACTGGCAAAGTGAGAAATTGTCAAGCAGCATTTCTATTAGAATTTAATTTAAGGATAAAATTGACACATTGTTTGAAGTTTTTTTACAGTTATAAAGCTTTAACTTTTTGAATCTGTGTCTCCTGTACCTAATTATTGTCTGGCCCCTCCTTTGCCTGATCCCCTCATAGTTTCCTGCAACTGTGAAAATGGAAATTGATAAAAATAAAAAAATGCTTAAAAACATCAATATTATACATTGAAATTATAAAAAAATCTAATTCTGCCAAGTTGAAATATAAAGTATCTCTGTCCACTGTTCACCCATCTATCCCTGCCCCTTCCAGTTGCTGCTAACCTTGGCCTATTCTCCACCACTTATCTCTTGCTTTCCAATGTCTCAGGTGCCCATCTTCTCTCCCTAAATCTCCGGGTTGGAATGGAACACACTGCAGCCAATCAGAAAAAAACTCAGTAGCTGTCCAGATCTAAACTTTGAAGGCTGAAAAGTTTCTCCTTCTGGCACTCTCTGAGGACTCATGTTGTGGCCAGATTTTCAAAATATTTCAGCACCCAGCAAAGTGTCCCATTGTGACACTTTTGCCAGATTTTCAGAAGGGCTCAGCACCCAATACGCTGAACTCTTGAAAATTTGCCAGCTTACTCTGGTGCCTAAATGGATGTTGAGCTGTTTTGAAAATATAGCCCCAGATGTGGATGCTGAGCTCTTAAAAATTCTTCCCTATCTATTTAAATATACAGGGCATTTTCCAAAGCACCTAAGTGATTTAGGAGGTTAAGTCCCCTTGACTTTCACTTAAGTGCTTTTGAAATTTTTACTCAGTACCTAAAGAAAGTTAGTTACTCATTATCTGAATCTTTTGGACTTCAGCCCGTTGTGTATACACTGAAGTAATTCTGGTGAGCAAATTCTTTATTTTCCAAGTGCAGAAAGAATCTAATTTTTCAGAAATAATTTTTCACATGTGCTCTTAGATCACTTTCTTTATCCTGCATATACTTATTTACTATTTTGCACTTCTATTTTAAATTCATATAGAAAACAATTACCATATATACTCGTTCATAAGCCGAATATTTTTGGTAAAAAAGTGATGCATCAAAGAGCGGTGGTCAGCTTATAAACGGGTCTACACCAAAATTTGATGATTTTAAACTCTATGGAATCATTGAATTGAATATCTAATACATTGTTGTTTTGTTAACTTGGAGTGTCTGCCGGCATGGAGCCCCTCAGCTCCCTGTGACCGCGGTTCCCCATTCCTGCAGCTCCCATTGGCTGGGAACAGTGAACCGTGGCACAGAGAGCTGAGGGGCTCCATGCCGGCAGACACTCCAAGTAAACAAAATGTCCCAACCCGCCAGCACCTTACCCTGACTGGCTGGGAGCCAAAGTTTTCCAACCCCTGAAATATAGGGTCGGCTTATGAAAGGGTCAGACAGACAGTTTTTGCCATTTTTACCTATCCATTTTGGGGGGTCCGCTTATAAACGAACAGGCTAATGAACAAGTATATCTGGTACTCTTCAGTTCTTAAAATTTACTCTGGCCGGTTTATCTAAAGGTCATCATAATTTTTTGATAACCATTTAGTAATGTTTTATCTTTTACTGAGTACCTAAAAATATCAGGATCCCCACAAGATCCTTTCACACTTTCCCTAATGATTACAATACATTTTCTTTACACCACTTGGAGACATTTTTTTAAAATGAGAGAATATATGAGGCTTTTACACACCAGATTATTACAGAGAGTACCAATTGCAAATACAACTTTATTAAAAGTGACAATGTATTTTTTTACTTGATTCATGTATCAACACTGGCATTGTAGTGGAAATTTTAAAATATTTTTTAAAATGAGGTCTCATGGTGATTCTCTTTTAATATATATGCCATGACAGTTCTGACAGCTGAATAAACATCAGCTGAGCTCTTACCAAGAACAAAATATCTTCATAAAAATAAGGAAAAACAGAATTTTGCATACTCTCAAGGTTATATAAAGACAGTGCAAAACTTAAATATCCAGATACTGCACATAAAGAAAAGACTACCCACCATTATATTTTAGATCTGATCCTACATCAGTCTGAACACAGCAGAATGGAGAACATAGGGGATTAGTGTGCCACAGTAGATGTGCAAGCAGGCATAACAGATGTGAAAGTTTTGTTCTACCTGGATAAATTACTGCAGTTCTTCATGCTCACACCTTTTCTTTACATAATTGGAGTTTGTTCCATGGAGTGAGAGAAGTATAGTATGGCAAAAGAGTAGTTAGACACCTTACACCTAGTTTGGGACACCAAACTGAGGAGGGGAGCAGCTACTTTTAAAATAAAAATAGTAATTACTGCACATGTATGGAAGTAAATGTGGAGATACATATGAGGCAGGAGCTGGGGGTGCGTAAGATGGGGGAATCAAAGCTGCCATAGAGGCAGATTTTTCCTGTAGTCATACATGCATCTTCCTTCCAGTAATGGCCAGTAGAGATCAGGCACTCTGAGTAACTGAACATAGTCCCTAATTTTGGGGAAAATGCACTGTACAGCACTCCTTTGTTAAAAGTGTGGCCGTAATAAACCTCACACAATCCACTAAGTTGTCTGGAACAGGACAGTGAGGAATGGCCAAGGATGTGTCACTCAGGCCATCAATTTTGGCTTGAATAGGTACTAGGAATGGCGGCTCACTACAAAAGGAATTTTCCCTCTCTTGGTATTGACACCTCCTCATCAATTATTGGGAGTGGACTACATCCACCCTGACTAAATTGGTCTTCAACATTGGTTCTCCACTTGTAAGATAACTCCCTTCTCTTCATGTGCCAATATATATTTATGTCTGTATCTGTAATTTTCACTCCATGCATGTGAGGAAGTGGGTTTTTTACCCACGAAAGTTTATGCTCAAATAAATCTGTTAGTCTTTAAGGTGCCACTGGAATCCTCATTGTTTTCACTCAGTCTGGTGTTCATAGAATCATAGAAGATTACTGTTGGAAGAGACCTCAGGAGGTCATCTAGTCCAATCCCCTGCTCAAAGCAGGACCAACCTCAACTAAATCTTCTCAGCCAGGGCTTTGTCAAGCTGGGCCTTAAAAACCTCTAAGAATGGAGATTCCACCATTTCCCTAGGTAACCCCTTCCAGTGCTTCACCACCCTCCTAGTGAAATAGTTTTTCCTAATATCCAACCTAAACCTCCCCCACTGCAACTTGAGACCATTGCTTCTTGTTCTGTCATCTGCTGCCACTGAGA
The DNA here is from genome assembly GCF_011386835.1 of Chrysemys picta bellii. NCBI lineage: Eukaryota > Metazoa > Chordata > Testudines > Emydidae > Chrysemys > Chrysemys picta. The sequence continues at coordinate 312,984,748 of NC_088791.1, forward strand.
ACAGCTGAGCTCCCTCCTCTTTGGACCCCCGCCCCCTCAGGTAGTGGAAGACTGCTATCAAATCCCCCCCTCACCCTTCTCTTCTGCAGGCTAAATGAGCCCAATTCCCTCAGTCTCTCCCCGTAAGTCTTGTGCTCCAGGCCCCTAATCATTTTCATTGCCCTCCACTGGACTCTCTCCAATTTGTCCACATCCTTTCTATAGTGAGGGGCCCAAAACTGGACACAGTACTCCAGATGTGGCCTCACCAGTGCTGAATAGAGGGGTTCTCTTTATCTGACCCATTCCATATCACGTGGCCTTTTAGATTACCATGATTTAGCCTTAGAGGCTTATGGGTCCCACCCACATTCCAAAATATGCTCAAGGATAATAGTAGCTGACAGATAGCAAAAGGAGCTGTGGATTTATGTAATGATCAATACACTTTAATAAATCACTGACACAGTGGCCCCATATTTTTGTTTATACTGGCATACCCTGTAATAAAACATTTTTGAAAAGGAAGTTCTCATTTAAAGTACAGTAGAACCTCAGAGTTAAGGACACCTCGTGAATGGAGGTTGTCCATAACTCTGAAATTTTCCAGATCCAGCAGCTAACACTCCAGGCCAGGTTTAAGCAGCTGAGTTCCCTGGTATGTGGCATGATGTTGCAAGCTTGTGTGGGGGTTGTGAAAGCGGCACAGCCCCCCCAGCGCTGCTCCTCATCTGCTGGCTCTGGCTGCCTTGGGCTGGCAGCCCCAGCATCTTGCGGTAAGTGGCTGCCCCGTGTGTGGGTGTAAGGGTGAGGGAGGGATGGGGACAGGCAGCCTAGATGTGCCTACCTTTAAGATGCAAGACAGGCATAGTACAGTATTTGTTTCTGTGTGTGTCTGTTGGCTGCTGCCTGATTGGTCACTTCCAGTTTCACATGGTGTCTGGTCGACCAGTCAGTCCGTAACTCTGGTGTTCGTAGCTCTGAGGTTCTACTATATGGTCCCTCACAATGCAACCATGGGGTGTGATGACTATAAGTGCAGTGTAAAAAATAAAAAGCAGAAGTAGACTCTCAAAAGAACCTGATTCAGCATTGCTGCTATATGGTTGCCAAGTTACTGCTGTCTAGTAGCAAAGAGTAAGGCCCAAGAGGGGAATGTGTCGATGAGAACCTCAAGCCTGCACTGAAGACTGTGTCCCCTTAGATATACCCTTCTTCACCTGCATCTCAGCCCTTTATCATTCTGCACTCTTAAGAATGAAGGAATAGGCGTGCAAGGAGCTTGAGATTTTTACACCTAGAGCCAAAATCTATAGTGGGGGAAAATCAGCATTGACTTCACTGAAGTCAGTGGAGTGCTGTTGATTTGTATTGACTGAATCTAGCTCCATTGTTTAAAAGTACCTGTACCTAGGTCCACTCCCACTTGCACTGGAGTTCAACTGCCTTGTAGTATGCATGTGTAAATGTTTGAAGGATCAGTGTCACTTTCTCTTTATAACATTTTAGTAATCTTGGTAATTTTTGGTAAACATGAATGATGGTTTTCAAAATAATTGGCTGTAGATATGTAAAATAGCTGCTGGGTTTATTCTTTATTTTACAATCTGAAGTTTAAAATGCTGGATATATTTAATTCAAATTGAATGTCTTTGTCCTGTGGTATCATGATGTTATTTCAGAACTTTTTAGGGGCTGCATTGAAGCTTACAATTGTATTCTCTTTACACTTCTTGAGGAAACTGCCTATTTATTTCTCTTCTCTGAAGGAAGTATGAGGAGATGAAACAGTGGGAACAGGAAAAAAATGCTTCTTTCAGGTCTTCTGTCCAGAAAAGAAGATACCAACCATCAGTCCTAACACTGTAGGGCAGATTGTGGCTTTTAAAGCCATGGCCAAAGAAGAGTGGTGCAGATTCAGAAAACTCATTCTCATAACTCTTCTCCTTCCTACCTGACATCCATGACTACCTGGCTCAAAAGTCCTTACTCTCGTGTTCCTGGGTCTAGAAAATTGAAGGGGAGGCAATAGGAAGAACATACATGTGATCTGAAATAGCCTCATAGACCCTTTGCTGTCTCCTTCCTCTGCTGCCTGAACTCTGTGTATCTGCAGGGCTAGGAGTTCCTTAATAGGAGTCAAATGTACTGCATTCTCCAATGGCCAGAACAGATACAGCCATACCAGGAGTCCCGCAGTGGTAGCAGGTTATACTGCTACAGTACCTGCAGTACATTGCTATACAACTGAGACATTATCGATGAAAACATCTCTTATCTCTAGTAATGCTTCTCCCTCAGGAGACTTGGTATATTGTACAAATGGTAACTCCGAACACTGGACATTAAATACTGTGTTCTACAGCTCAAATATAAATAAAAATAATATCCGACTTGTTCTGGTAAGGATGCCAGTGATGATATTAGCAATCCAGATGAGGGAAAGGTTGGTCATTTCCAGTAAACCATCTGGCTCCCAAATAATAAAATGGATATAATACAAGATGTTTGAAAATGAATGCATCACTGGTTTTTACTTTAATTGATTCAATTGCCTATAGAAGTGGTGTTGCTAAGTCTGTAAAATCACAATCTTGAGCTATTTCATAACAAAACCAAAATAATCTGGGTTCAATTTGAATGTAGGATTTGTATTCTTGTTTCTTTTTATTTGAACACTTATCAACATACAACTATTTACAATACTCTGGTTTACCTCTCCTATTTGTTCTAGTGATGACAGGTCTGAAGAACCAATTGCATTTTGTACACTAAGTTAATACACTGATTGTTTTCTTGGTGTCCTTAGTGTATTGCTTCCTAAAATCACATTACCAAAAATCACTATTATGGTTTCTCAAATTACACCAAATAATTCTACTATTGTTCTTGCAGCCCCAGTCAGTAAACTGTCAGTCATCGTTCTAGAAGGATGATGGTTTGATTGCAGGTTGTGTAGCTTCATGTGTTCATGACTGGCTCACTTTATGTGGAATCACCCAAATGACTTGTTAGTTTTTCAATTTGTGTAATAGCTAGAGGGGACGTTTTAGTAATCTTATCATATGGTATGAAAAACTCCCTGGGATGGCAGGTGCGACAGAGCTTTTCTTCCTGCTGAGGTAGATTAAATTGAATTCCATTCCCTTTACTGTCTGGTCTTTCAAATGAGACCTTAAAAATGAGATCCTGTCTTCTCTGTGGACATTAAAGAGCTTGTTGTGCTTTTTGTAAGAGCAAGTATTTACCCGTTTGTCCTTGGCCAAATTTTTCCCCTCCTCCTGTATTGCCGTTTCTTTTCTGGATCTCTGCCTGGATTACTGTCTTCCTGCTCCAGAAGCAGCTGCATGGATCCAGTATGAGTCTGTCCAATGGTTTGGAATCTTTTGGTGTGGAAAAGACTAGCTAGATTAAAAACACAATTACAATTCATTAAAATATGTTAGGATACCTTTAAGGGCCTCTATTCAAACTCTCAGAATGGAAATTGAAAATAAATGGAGTAAGATCCTATAGTATGTTTTAATTTTTTATTTTTTACTGCCAGAAATAGTTTCCCCCCATCTTAAAAAGAGAGCTTCATTCAAACAACAAAGCTTAAGTTCAAGGAAGTGGGAGTTTAAAATCTTTAATTAAATATTTATATAATGTTTAGATATTGTTGCTACAAAGGATTTAAAAAATAATTTTGATTTCTTTACTATTTTAAATGATTTAAGGCAATGTTTTCAAACCTGCGTGTACAAGTACATAGTAAATCTTCTATTTATATGCCCAAAATATGAATATAGGAGCCTAATTTTAGGCCCCTAGTTTTGAAAAATTTTATTGAAATTTGTCTTGTCACCTGGCTATGTAATCACCTAAAGGATTCACTACGTGACACATCATGTTAGACATAAATGGGAATCTCTGTCTGATAAACAAGACAGAATCTTTACTATTTTAAACATTTATTTTCCCCTTATGTTCCATAATTTAAAGCGAAATCATAAATTAATGTTTTCAATAAATGTATTTTAATTTAAAGTGTCAGTTTTATGCAAATATTAGCAAATAACAGCTTTCAGTCCTGGCATCAAATAAAATTCAAATACAGACCTGCTCATAAATCAAGATCGGATTATACAATTCCAATCACCTTTTTAAATACACTCTATTGTTCCCTTGAAATAAATGATTCAGAGTTTAGTCATATTTTGACATTTCTCTTGGAATACCTTGTACAGTTTATTATATTTTATTAAGGATGACATCCATTAATAGGAGAATGAGACAAATTTCTTTCTGAACTGAAACGGATTCTGCAAGTGACATAATCACTTTATAACTGCCTTTATAGGTCAATTAAAATGAAAGGGAATGAGGTGAAAACAAGATATGCACAAAAGTAAAAAATATGTAAGACCCAGAATGATCTTAAGCAGACATTGAACTGGTATGTTTCTAAGACCAATAGACCACATGTTTATTTAATTCAAATTAAACAAATTAACCCTCCGGCCAATAAGTCCTGACAATGGATGAAAGGGGATGAGGAAGTGATAGAATGACCTTTATCATCACTGGCCTCTTCCCTTCAATACTTGTATAATAATGTGCCTTAACTGTACAAGACCTAAACAGGTTCATCTAGCCCCAAGGCCTAAACAGGCCTGCAGACTGCAGTCCAGTGTTACTGTTGTGCCAGGAAATTGCCACATCTCTGTTGGAGTGACATGCACTCACCAGCACATTCATATCACTGCTCAGATCAGAGAGATCTTGAGTATCTGAACTCATTTGTCATGTCACTGTAGAGCTGGTGACAGACGGTAGATTCAAGTGTCACTCCAGAAGCAAAGGTGAGGAGGCCAAAGATCTTTAGTGCAGGGCCGGCCCACAACATTTTGGCACCTGAGGCGGGGAGCTCAACTGATGCCCCCATGCCCCCTCGCTTTGGTCAAAACTTTGAAAGGTCTCAATTCTGCCTTCTTCCTGTTCTACTCCTCTCATGATACTGCTCTGCTACCTACCCCAATAAAGGAGAACTAACAACTTAAAATGCCTTGTTCAAAATTTTTAAGTAACACTTAACTTTCAAACGCCTGAACAGCAAATGTAACTTTTCTTGTCTGCATAGTAAACACTGGCATTTTTATCTGTTTGAATAATCAAAGTGGTGCTTTCCATGCCTTCTTGGTTGCAAAGATTTGAACTGCTTCCTGAAGGTCCACAATCTGGGCCAGCTCATGCTCTACTGAGATGGTTGCAAGGCCGACCAGCCTGTCCTGTGTCGTTGTGGAGCGTAGATGTGTTTTTATTAACTTCAGCTTGGAGAAGCTGCATTCTCCACTGGCAACTGTTACAGGAAGTGTTAGAAGTATGCGCAGAGCAACAAAAACATTTGGAAAGAGGGTGGTCATCTTATTAGTGCACATATATTTCAGAACAGTTGATCCAGCTGAAATGTATCTTGAAAGGGCTTTCAGTTTATCACCTAAATTACTCTCATTAATATCGCGCATGTCATCATGTGTCAACACTGTCTCTAGTGCCCTGCATTGCTGGTGTAGGTCTTCTTCAGGTATAGAGAGGAGTTTTTGGAATATCATACAACATCCCAAATATACTGCTGTGTTCCTTGAGCTTCATGAAACATTCTTCAACTGACTGTATTGCACAATCTAACACCTGGTAAAAGAATTCAACTTTGAATTGTTGTTTGGGGTCTCTTATGGGATTATGCCTCGTAATCAAAATGTCTTCTTCAGTGACTCTTGTATTCTTGAATGGGTGGGAAAATAGCTTCAGTGTGAAGTTCCTCTGCCAACTTCTGTACACTCTTCAGAATGTTTTGAAATCCCTCATCTGACCAGTAAGACTGTAGGTATGACTTTGCTTTGTCCAGTTGTTCCATTGCTCCACATATATCAAGGTCAACATCTTGGAGTCTCTTGCTTACATTTATTTCAAACAGTATGTTATGCCACGACACTAAGCCACGCAGAAATTTGAAGTTATGTATGTTTCTGGTGATTCCGTTTCCCTCTGCCACTGTTCTCCCTCGAACAGTTCCTGTCATAGCATTATCCTCCATAATGGCAACTATGGCATCATCTATCTTCCCAATTTGGTATTTTATAGGCTTTATTGCCTCCGTTTTGACTTTCCCATCATGTGGCACTCAGTGGTTTCAGTATCAGAGAGGATGTTCCCAGATTTTGCTTCAAAATTTGCCATTGATGAGTTGATGCAGAGAAAAATATATAGATGCTTTGAATTACATTTAAAAAATTCAGCAGCCTCACTAGAAGCTGATGCTGCATCACTGACCACCAAGTTCAATGAATGAGAACTGCATGGGACAAAAAAATCTCAAGGGTTTAATTCTCGGATCCGTGTCTGCACTCCTCTGGTCTTTCCTCTCATGTTGTCACCATTATTGTAGCCCAGACCTCTCATGCCAGCTATCGCAATTCCTGTATCTTCCAGCTTTTTAAGAAGCACATTTGTCATACCAGCTCCTGTAGTATCATCAATGTCAATAAATTCTAGAAAATGCTCTCTGACAGTCACCATTGCAGGGAAATTTTCACTAGGTTCTGTTGTTGTTACAAAATGCACCATTAAAATCACTTGTTCTGCATGGCTGATGTCAGGTGTGCAGTCCAGAATAACAGAGTAATATCTTGCTGACTTCAGATCTGCCACAAACTTCTGTTTGACTTTTGTTGCCAGTAACTGTATGATCTCATTTTGAACTGTTTTTCCAAGGTAGTGGTGTGTGTACATTTCTTGGGTGGTGACTCTTCTTAAATGTTCCTGGAGTACAGCATAAACTCAGCCATCAGCTCCACAATTTTAAGGAAGTTTCCATTGTTTGGCACATACAGCTGATCTGAAGTGCCACGCAGTGCTAGGTTTTGGGTAGCAAGCATTCTCACAATGACAATGAGCCTTTTCAGAATATTTTGCCAGTAAAGAGACTCTGATGCAATCTTCTCTTGATGCTGATCATCTATGGTGGCCTTTAACCTTAGTCTCATCTCAAGCTCTTTCCACTTATGGAATGCTCTCTGGTGATTTGCTGCCTTCTCATGGCATGCCAGATTTCTAGCCAGATTTTTCCAGTCCTTTGTTCCTGTAGAACCCAATGTGGCTGGAATATTAGACTGGAAGAATTTGCAACAAAAACAGTAAGCAGCATTCTGGGTTTTTGAATACTTAAGCCATGGCCTCTCCGCTTTGTCACCATTGGGGATTTCACACCAGTAATGTGTTGGATGGAAACTTCTATTTTCATTGTCTTTGGGAAACATGAAGTTTTTCACTTGCTGTGGCCCATGCAGTACAAGGAAGTCCCTCAGGCTACTGCTCAAGTGGGTGCACAGTCCTGGATCATCTAGACTTAAGGAACTAAACTCAGCAGCAGCTGTTTCTTGCGCCTCCACCACACTCTTCTCTGATCTACACTTTTCTTCAGGAATTTGCATAGTTACATCCATATGAGATGGAGATATGGATGCTGCAGTAGCTGCCAGGTCACCTACACTCTGACTAACTGGAAGATCAGGCATCTTCTCACCACTCACATCCTCACTGGGGCCAGAAGGCTCACCGTGACATTTGTGTCTATCTCAGGAGAGCTCCTTCCTGCTTAGATAGAAAAGCTTCCTTTGCTTGCTTGCTTTTTCTGAATGCTGCCCCAGAAGGGTGTTTTTCTTCTTTCAGTCATGACTACTGTTCTGTACCAGCTATAGTGGCTCTCAACACTCAACTGAAGGGGACAATAAGCAGGCTGGTAGCAGGGCCTGAGTAAGGGAAGATATCAGTTTCTTACCGGCCTAACTGGCTCCTACTACTTCAGTTGACCACCTGTTTTCCTCAAGTGGGTTCAGGGAAGCAGCAGGTAACAGGAAGCTCCCTGAGAAGCTGGTGTTAATCAGTCCAGGCTCCTGGGGGTGCTAGAGAGGTACATAAGAGGCTCTTCCTCCCCTCTCTCCCTGCAGCTCCTGTTGCTTTCGGTTATTCCCTCTCATCTTTTCTCCTGTGTGCCTGTTCTGTCTCTTGTGCCCTCCTTCCTCCAGCACAGTACTCCACCATCTCTATGCATCTAGAGCAAAGAGAATAGATATGCACCAGCAGCAGACACAATTTTCTACACTCTGGGTCCTAGTGGTGCGCCCCCACCCCCACACACATAGTCTGGCACCTGAGGCGGCCGCCTCAGCTCACCTCATGGTAAGGCCAGCCCTGCTTTAGAGGCTGTCTCAGCATAAGCTTATCAGCCACTATACCTTGAGCAGTAATTCTGCATAGAGGGTTACTTTGTTCAGTGGACAATATGACTTGAAAACAAAAAATATCTAAATTGATGCTGAGAGATTCTGTGGTCTTTGGGAGAGCCTCTATCTTCTCAGGAACTACATTCATGGGACACTCAACTTGCAGCCAGTGTCTTGAAACTGAACCTGCCAAGGAACTGCTGGTAATATCCTCAGTCATGTGGCTAAATAAACAAGAAGTCCTCCATATAATGGGCCACTAATGAGAACCCCATTTCCTTAGTAATACTTCAGGAGACGAGTGAAGATCTCAGAGGCCACATATGACAGGCAGCATTCTATGGACATGGCCATCTCCTAATAAGATACACCCCCCCATATGAATCCAACCACATCGAATTCACGAACAAGAGGAAAAAGCAGACTTTAGAGTTACTTTGTCCAGTAATGCACTAGGGCTACAGGTCCAGACTATTCACAGAGCAAGGTTAAGAGACTGGTAGCATTCCAAACCCAACCCAGAGTCAATTGTCATTTATTAAAGATCCAATTATTAAGCTATAATGCATAGTTTGATGCCTGAGTTACATTGTGCCACTTTTGTTTTTTAAATACAGTCTGTTGCAATGTGAGGTAGGCGTGCTTAAGATTATGCTATTGCTAATGTAGCTGGTAGTATTCCAAAAGAAATTAAATGAACCAAACTTTTGTTTGAAAAAATAATTATTCAGACTCTCAAATCTTTTCAGGACTTTGTTCATTTGAAGACAAGGATTGGCAGGCTGTCTGAAAAATTAGTGAGTGTGGTGAAGAGAGAAGCAATAGATCTGCCACATCTTCTACAAGGAAGTACATCTCCTGTGTCTCATTTTTCAATTCTGGTTGATAATTTTAATAATTCTCGTGAAAGGAGTACACAAAAATATAATGACAATTTAAATGACATTGCTATGTAAGATAAAAGCTATATGAACCCGTACACTTTCAAAGCATTGCAAAGGATTTTAGCTGTGTGACAACTCATTAAAATCAACAGTCATGTGCCTAAAGGCATCCACACTGCTTTGAAAATGTAGATGAATGAGTCTTAGACTTTGTTAATCTGTGCTTTAGAAATGCTGATGTTCAAAACACATTTAGTAGTTTAAAAATATTGGAGAGTATTTTCTAAAACTTTAGACAACACCTCTGAACAAAAAAAAAGATACAGGAAAGGCTGGGATGGAAGCAGTTTACATTTCTGTTAGAAGAAACGGGTAAAAGATAAACTCATTAGCAGCTGTGAAAAAATGTAGATGTATATATCAGATATTGAAATGAATATACAACTTAAAGTTTGGAAAGGCTTTGAAGATGAAAAATGATATATGGATGCTAAATGATATAATTAGCATCACTGTATTATCTGCTGTAGATAAGTTTCAAGTTAATTTCCAGCTCTCGATACACAGTAGTTCATTTAAGGCTTGATCCAAAGGCTGTTGAAGTAATTGGGAATCTTCCCTTTAATTTAAAAACTTTGCATCAGGCTTTTAAGCTCTCAGGTTGCATAAGTACGTATTGGATTTATTCCACCTGATCTATGAACATAAGCATTGGACTTGAGAGCAGCCGCACTAACAAGAACAGAATATTTTTATAAGTGGAACATTAACATTGGTCATGTGGAATTAAAAGTTGTAGTTACTCCTTATTGGGAGGAGCTAACTAATCTCCTGTAGAGGTTGACCAGTGGACTGCAAGACTCTGTGCTGAACAATGTATTGTAGAGTGAGAAATACCACAGAGAAATATAACTACAGTACAGTGCTAGTACTGTAATGTAATGCTAGACCCAAGTTCCAGATCTGTATGGGGACCTGTGCTGTTCAACCTATTCATAAATGATCTGGAAAAGTGGGTGAACAATGAAGTGGCAAAATTTGAAGATGATACAAAGTTACTCAAGATAGTTAAGTTCAAAGCTGACTGTGAAGCGTTACAAAGGGTTCACTCAAAACTGGGGGAGTGGGCAACAAAATGGCAGATGAAATTCAGTGTTAAGTGCAAAGTAATGCACATTGGAAAACATAATCTCAACTATAAATACAAAATGATGGGATCTATATTAGATGTTACCACTCAAGAACAAGTTGGAATCATCATGAATAGTTCTCTGAATCCATCTCTTCAATGTGCAGTGGCAGACAAAAAAGCTAACAGAATCTCGGGGACTCTCTTTCTGCCCCCCACCCCCATGCACCTGATACAGTTCTGCAGTGATCTGGAAGCCTACTTTCATCATCTCCAACTCAAGGACTATTTTCAGCATGCCACTGAACAGCACACTGATCCACAGGAACCTTCCTACCAACACTACAAGAAGAAGAATTCTGCGTGGACTCCTCCTGACGGTCGAAATGACAGACTGGACTTCTAAACAGAGTGCTTCCACAGACCTTCACAGGCTGAAATTGTGAACAAACAGCATCACTTGCCCCATAACCTCAGCCGTACAGAACACAACACCATCCACAGCCTCAGAAACAACTCTGACATTATAATCAAACCGGCTAACAAAAGAGGTGCTGTAGTCATCATGAACAGGTCGGATTATGAACAAGAGGCTGCCAGGAAACTCTCCAACACCACATTCTACAGGCCACTATCCTCCGATCCCACTGAGGAGTACCAAAAGAAACTACACCATCTGCTCAACAAACTCCCTGCTACAGCACGGGAACAAATCTACACAGACATGCCCCTACAGCCCCGACTGGGAGTATTCTATCTGCTACCCAAAATCCATAAATCTGGAAATCCTGGATGCCCCATCTCAGGCATTGGCACTCTTACAGTGGGATTATCTGGCTATTTGGACTCTCTCCTCAGACTCTATGCTACCTACCTATCTTTGAGATACCACCGACTTCCTGAGGAAACTACAATGCATTGGTGATCTTCCTGAAAACACCATCCTGGCCACCATGGATGTAGAAGCTCTTTATACCAATATTCCACACAAGGATGGACTACAAGCTGTCAGGAACAGTATCCCTGATAGGGCCATGGCACACCTGGTGGCTGAGCTTTGTAACTTTGTCCTCACCCACAACCATTTCAGATTTGGGGATAACTTATACCTTCAAATCAGCGGCACCACTATGGGTACCCGCATGGCCCCACAGTATGCCAACATTTTCATGGCTGACTTAGAACAACGTTTCCTCAGCTCTCATTCCCCTCACATCCCTCCTCTACTTGCACTACATTGATGGCATCTTCATCACATGGACCCACGGGAAGGAGGCCCTTGAAGAATTCCACTTGGATTTCAACAATTTCCACCCCACCATCAACCTCAGCCTGGACCAGTCCACACAAGAGATCCACTTCCTGGACCCTACAGTGCAAATAAGTGATGGTCACATAAACACCACCCTATACCGGAAACCTACTGACCACTATACTTACCTCATGCCTCCAAATTCCACCCAGGACATATCACACAATCCATTGTCTACAGCCAAGCCCTAAGATACAACTGCATTTGCTCCAATCCCTCAGACAGAGACAAACACCTGCAAGATCTCTATCAAGCATTCTTAAAATTACAATACCCACCTGGGGAAGTGAGGAAACAGATTGACAGAGCGAGACGGGTACCCAGAAGTCACTTACTATAAGACAGGCCCAACAAGGAAAATAACAGAACACCAGTGGCCATCACGTACAGCCTCCAGCTAAAACCTCTCCAGCACATCATCAACGATCTACAATCTATCCTGGAAAATGATCCTTCACTCTCACAGACCTTGAGAGGCAGGCCAGTCCTCACTTACAGACAGCCCCCAACTCGAAGCAAATACTCACCAGCAACTACACACCACACCACAGAAACACTAACCCAGGAACCAATCCCTGTAACAAACCCTGTTGCCTACTCTGTCCCCATATCTACTCTAGCGACACCATCAGAGGACCCAACCACATCAGCCACACAATCAGGGGCTTATTCACCTGCACATCTACTAATGTGATATGCCATCATGTGCCAGCTATGCCTCTCTGCCATGCACATTGGCCAAACTGGACAGTCTCTATGTAAAAGAAAAAATGGACACAAATCAGACATCAGGAACTGTGACACACAAAAGCCAGTAGGAGAACATTTCAATCTCCTGGACATTCAATAACAGATTTAAAAGTAGCCATCCTGAAACAAAAAAACATCAAAAACAGACTTCAAAGAGAAATTGCAGAGCTACAGTTCATTTGCAAACTTAACACCATTAATTTGGGCTTGAATAGGGACTGGGAGTGGCTGGCTCACCACAAAAGCAATTTCCCCTCTTGTATTGACACCTCCTCATCAGTTATTGGGAGTGGACCACATCCACCCTGATTGAATTGGCTTGGTCATCATTGGTTCTCCACTTGTAAGATAACTCCCTTCTCTTCATGTGCCAGTATACTTATGCCTGTATCTGTAATTTTCACTCCATGCATCTGAAGAAGTGGTTTTTTACCCAGGAAAGCTTATGCCCAAATAAATCTGTTAGTCTTTAAGGTGCTACTGGACTCCTCATTGTTTTTGTGGATACAGACTAACACAGCTACCCCTCTGATACTTAACAGAATGTTAGGAACCATTAGGAAAGGGCTGGATAATAAGCCATAAAATAGCATAATGCCACTGTATAAATCCATGGTATGCTCACACCTTGAGTACTGTGTTCAGTTCTGGTCTCCCTATCTCAAAAAGGATATCTTAGAATTGGAAGAGGTACAGAGAAGGGCAACAAAAATTATTAGGGGTCTGGACCAGTTTCCATATGAGGAAAGATTAAAAAGACTAGGGACTGTTAATCTTAGAAAAGAGATGATTGGAGGGATATGATAGTGTTGAGAATGGTGCGGGGGGAAGTGAATAGGAAAGTGTATTTTACTCCTTCAGATAACACAAGAACCAGGGGTCACCCAATGAAATTAATAGGCAGCTGGTTTCAAACTAACATAAGGAAATGCATCTTCACACAATGAACAGTCAAGCTGTGGAACTCGTTGCCAGGGGATGTTGTGAAGGTCAAAAGTATAAGTGGATTAAAAAAAAGTTAGATAAATTCATGGAGGATAGGTCTATCAATGGCTAGTAGCCAAGATGGTCAGGGATGCAACCCCATGCCTGGGGTGTCCCTAAACCTTTGCCTGCCTGAAGCTGGGACTGGACAACAGAAAGATCACTTGATAATTGCCCTGCTCTGTTCTTTCCCTCTGAAGCATCTGGCACTCATCACTGTCAGAAATAGAATACTGAGCTGGATGGAGTATTGGTCTGACACAGTATGTCCTTTCTTACGTTATTATTTATAAAATTAGTTCAATGGCATAGTCAAATGTCAAAGACTGATCTCATCTAAACACATTTCAAAACACTTGAACCTTTAATGTGCAACCCAGTAAAACAAATGATATGTGCCATGGAGTTCAAACATTGCATGCTAGGAGATGAAACAAACAACTGTATATTAGTGACTTTATAGCAATATATTCATTCTAAACGAATCTTGCAAATTTTGAAAACTACACTAGAGATAAGGATGAAAGTCGTAAAGATTTCCCAGCCTATAAATGTCATCTCTCTGTGGATGGACATTTGTTGATTGAATTAAAAAGACTAAATCAATGTCATTAATATACAATCCAAAAGAGGAACAAGTCAAGAACCAAACCTTGGGATAGTGCTTCAAGAATTCAAGCAACTCTTTACAAAATAGTTACTTTACTTCAATGTGAAAATAATAATTTAGCCAGGTTAAGGCCAACTCTGTCATATGCTCATATTTTAACACTAATATAAAATCTATCTTGGTAAAACCTTAGCTTAAATATAAAACAAATAAATAAAAAGCTCTGCAGAAGTCCATTATTCAAAGACCACAAGATGTTACTAGTCACACTAACAGTAGCTGTGTTGCAGTGTAGCAGTATGAACCCAGGAATATTCTAACATTCAAATTGTATACACAAAAACAAACTGTTTACATTTAATTTACTAATCAAATCAGCTGCTAGTAGAACAGATACGAGGTGATAATGACTAATATCTTAATACTATTAGCTTTAGTGAGGACTTTGAGGCAGCATATCCCTCAGCCATGCCTAGTTAAATAAACAAGACAGATGGTGAAGGGAGTTTAGCAACCATGCCAGCAGCTTTCTTTTGAGATCTGGGTATATGGAGAAAATGGTTCATGTGGGCTTAGATGGGATTTTTTAAAAACAATACATTTTCAGCTAAAGGAAAAGAAAAATTCACTGTTGGCTCTGTTAGGCAGAAGAAAAAACCTGACATGCATTGTTGGAACCAGTGTCATAAGTAATGAAAAGTATGCACTAGAAGCACAAATAAAATGATCATTAAAAGTAGCATATTAAGAAAGCATCAGAGCAGTCAATACTAACAATCTGACTCAGATGTTTGAATGGTTGAGACTAATTAAACCATTCACTACAACCAATACTCTTTTACAACTGAAAAGTTATCAGAAGCTGCTAAATATGAAGATTTACAGGGCATGTAAACAATTCCCAAAACTAGTTAAATATAAATCTCATTCTGCTTTTAAAATGTGTGTTGCTTTTCTGCTTAGTTCCGAGTATAAGGTTTAGGGAAGAATAAGGCAAAACTGCATTAGGTGTGCACACTTGTTCCAAAGATTTAATTTTTTTTATTTTTAAAAGTGCTTTGCAGCCTCAGTAGAAAGAATACCCTACATACTAGATCAAGAGAGCTAAGATAAATCTTACCAAAAAGCTTGAGAGTTAAAATATGTTAAATTCCCAACCTTCCTAGTGCTAACAGGTAGATGCTAATTTGGTCACTTGTGATTATCAGAATTAGTTCCGTTCCATGTCCTAGTTTACAGAATATTTTGCAAAAATATTGGGGACAAATTCAGCTCTCAGTTACAGCAGTGTAGAACCAAAGTAACTCCATTAACTTTAACACACTGGCTTAACAGATAAATGAGAACAGAAATCAGCTCCTTGTGTAAAAAGTTGCTGGAAAGAGATTATGTAGGTCAAATTCCAGGAAAAAAGGATGGGACTCAGTATAATGGAGACTATTCTTTCAGCACTGCTTGGTTTGGGCTGGAGGAGGAAGGAAATGATTAATATGCAAAACTCCAATATCTGCTATTGGGAGCTCAACATGTAATTTTGCCATGCACTGGTGAAAGAACGACAACAGCTTCACTTTGAAGGAATGGCAGGCCAGTAAGTTAATAATTTGTAGTCTGCATTGCTAGATGGAAGGTACCTGGGACTGGTCTCTTTCTCTCTGGGTCAGTTGGAAAAAGGGAAGCAAGTTTGACCTACAGGATCAAGCAGAGGACTGGAAATCAGGAGGCTTGATTTCCATTCCTGTCATTGTCACTGGCTCTCTGTGAACGTGAGCAAGTAACTTAACTTCTGCCTGAATACTATTATTAATTGAATGTATTCATGCTAATCAAGCACCTTGCATTGTATTCTTTTAAATCATAATGTATTTTGGGACCAGGATTATGAGAGCTGTCAAATATGGTTGGTATCTCTTTAGCTAAGCCTACTATAGACAATTCCTAGTTGCATGACATAGGAACATTTCTGTAAGTGTAATATAAAAAATGTAGCAAGTCACACGTTCCGGATTATATTGATGCTCTAAAAGAAATGCTAAGTATCCTATTAGGACCAAATTCTACCTCACTTACACCCATGTAACCCCACTAAAGTTATATAATGAAGGGTAGAACTAGACCTGTGGTTTTCAACCTGTGTCTGTCCACAGACTATGTTTAAAATTTCCAAAGGGGTCTGCACTTTCATTTGAAAATTTATTGGGGAAATGAAAAAGGTTGAAAACCACTGAATTAGACAATTTAGACTAGAATGGTAGTTTTGCCAAAATGCTGCAAACTACTGATCTTTCTCTCTCTGTGCATGATAACTTCTGATCCCCTCTCTCGAGGGAGATCTGGGATAGTTCCAGCCAGCAGCTTCTCCTCTTGAGTTGATTCCCAGAGTTTCTGATTGGCTCGTCTCTTCTTGCTTTCTCCCTGTCCTCCATCCCCCCATAAGTTCCCTCTGCTATTTTCAGAAAGGGAGGGGGCATCCCAGGCATCGTGGAGCCCTTGATTCATAGGCCAGCCTTTTGCAGCCTGTGACCCCAGTACCACTATGCCTGGGGTCAAAAGACTTCCAGCTGCCATCAGATTCCAATGGATGCTGTTAAGTACAGTATCTACACACAATACAAGCTGCATCAACTGCAGACTTGCCAGGGAAGTTTATAGGGGGAGTATGTATCTCATTAATTAAACATGAAGATTATACTAAATTCAGAGATGATGTGAACACCAGTGAATAGAGAGAAATAGTAGAAAAGGATGTAGAGAAGTTAGAAATATGTACAGCAAATAAATTGAATTTCTCTTTGGACAAAAACAAGCTCATAGCTCTGAAGAAAAATAATTCATAACAGAGATTCACTGCGAGATACCTGAAAAGCAGAGGATATAGTGGATATCAAAGAAGATATGAATTTGCAAATATTATACACCAACAAAACATCACTGCTGTTCCAAGCTGGCCACAAAAAAGCATCAGGCCATGGAACAGGGAGGTGATAGTCCCATTTTACACAGCTTTGTTGAGATTGTACTTGAAATATTGTCATTTTTTCAGAGGTGTTCATCAACTGAAAGGAGCTCAGTGAAAGCAACACAAATGATTAAGTGGCAGGTGCGATTGCTTTATGAGGAAATATTAAAATATATAAATAAATGTAACTTAGCTAAGTGACAGCTAAAGCTGGGGTATGATGACCATTTTTAAGAGTTTGAAGGGTGCACACACCAGCAGAACTGTTTAGAGTAGTACATAGGACAAGGATGTTTAACTAGGTGTAAAAGGATGAAAAGGAAATTGTATGCTGATTACATGAGAATGAGATCTAATAGCTTGTGAAAATGATTGAAACTCCATTATCTGAGTCATGTACAACTAGACTGGTGAATGCACTAGAAAATGTACTGCAAGGAACAATCCTTTATTGATGGACAAGATGATCTCCAGGACTACGTTTAATCTATGAATCTAACATTAATAAAATGACCACACTGCATCATCACCACCTTCCTTTATTTTTCTAGAATTTAAATTTCAACTCAACACTTAAGTAGATATATAACTTTAAGCACATTTAAGTCCATCCCTATTCATCAAAGCAGTTTAGCACTTGGTTGAATTAGGCCCTTAATGCTATTTGTAAAATTGAGCTCAGACGTTTAGGCAGCAACAGGCCTAGCAACTAATTGCTCAGACCAGGGATGGGAAAGGAATAGGAAGCTTTATACTCAGTGGTGTCCAATCAGCAGTCCGCTTTTAGTGATTTGACCACACACAAGTGGGTATAATGCCTGTTGGTGGGGTATTTGCAGCAGTTCCCTCATCAGCCATTGCAACTTGGTTAGGCTCCCTCTTGGTAGCCTTGCAGGCCTGCGTTCAAGACCCACAGCACCTAACATTCCTTTAAATGTCTCTTTAATGATTAATCCCACACATTTGGAAGTCAGAACCCTGAGCCTGATGTTTAATGATCCCTGAAAGCAAAGTTTCAATCTCTAGTACTGCCGATCTTGTAGCTTTTATTAGCAGTAAAATCACTGAAATATATGGTGGGAAAGTTCTATCAGTGTACTTGAAGTACTAGTGTTATAACCTTGGGAATAGAAGTGAGGCATAATTGTATTTTCTAAAAACCTATGTAATAGGTAAGGGAAGTATTTGAATTTCCTGCCTGTGTGAATAGAAAAAGTCCCAACCTATACTGTATGTGAAAAAACGAAGCTATGACTAAATGCTCTCTCCTGTAGTCTAGAAAGCCATACTGTAAATTGTCTGTGTGTCTGTTCAATCTTTGTGCAGCACCAAGTGACCTTTCTATCTTTGTCTGTTCATTCAATGAATGAGCTAATCAAAGTGTTGCTCCTTATTTCAGCCTCTCATTCTCCATAAGCTAAAACTACACTGTAGAGAAAAAAAATTAAGATATTGTACACTCCCCTCTACATTTGCACCAAATACAGCCCTAGATCTCACATTTATTCCAGTGCATGGGGTAGTGAAAGGTGAGATAGGGCAGGCTGTATAACATCAACTATGTGGATCTACTGGACATTCTCCCCCATGAAGGAAGAACTTGCCAGTCAAAAGGGCTTCATATAGAAAGCAGAGATCACAGCAGACATTAAGTTTAAGGCATCACAAAGTGCACTGACTGCTTTTGGTGGCAGCCACATGAATGTAATTAACTTTTATCTTGGGAAATGATCACCCAAAAATATCTTCCACAAATCTACCATTGACTTTAATAGGATTCAAGCATGTGGTTAGAGTTTGCTGAATAGAGGTGGGATCACTCATATACTTAGGCTTGGAAGGATTAAATTTTATTGGTAAATGTCAATAAACATTAATTTCATTGTATGCATGCAGTCCAGTGGAAAAATATTTCCATTGAAAATAAACAAAATGTACAGATAGACAAAGTAAGAAAAATACTGATTGACGACTTCTTAGAGTTTTGATTGAAAGCTAAAATTTTGACATATGTTGGCACTTTGTGTTTTAAAGTTTATAAAGCTTTAACTTTTTGAATCTGAATGTCTACTCTCATTAAATCATTGTCTGACCCCCTATAATGTTGTACAATTGTAAAAATTGCAATTGATAAAAATAGAAAAAAGTTTAAAAATAAACATCAATATAATCTGCTGAAATTATTTTAAAAAATCAAATTCTACCAAGCCTTTATATACACCTCTACCTTGATAGAACACTGTCCTTGGGAGCCAAAAAATCTTACCACATTATAGGTGAAACCGCGTTATATCGAACCTGCTTTGATCCACCGGAGTGCGCAGCCCCCCCCCCCCCCCCCCGCTTTACCATGTTATATCTGAATTTGTGTTATATCGGGTCGTGTTATATTGGGGTAGAGGTGTATTTAATATTAAGCATGTGCTCAAGTGCATTCACTGGGCCATTGTACAAAAATAAATTACATTAGACCCACTATTCAGTTTTGTTTCCCTTTAAAGGAAGCAGAGATATCTTGTTTCTAAATATAAAATTCTTAACACCTAAGTGACTTAGGAGACTGTCACATTTTTCAAAATGCGTTTTATGCAGTTAGCAGCCTAAGTCTCACTTAAAGAAAATGGGACCTCACCTCCTAAATCTGTTTTGAAAATGGGGCTTAGTTTTGAAAAATTGTACCCTAAAACTAGAATTCTGGTTTTTCATAACTCAGCAGCCATGCTGTGTTCTATGGCTTCTTTTTTAGTTAAATAATGCACAAATGACATTTGAGGTCTATTCTCAACAGGAAACGTTTTAAAGACTCGGCCGATGGAAAATGATTTAAAGTGTGATTTTTTTTTTTTAATTTCTTTTCAAAAATAACAAATGGTGGTAGTCTCCCTAGTTTTAAAACAAGTTACATAATACTAATAAAAAGCATTAAAATAGAGATGATGGGCTTATTAATAGAGGAGGTATATTCCTAATGAAAAAATCTAAAGTTGCCACAGGTTTTTTGCTTGGGAATTGGTAACAGTTTTCATATATGTAATATATCTGGCTATTCATTTACAATCTTTGCCCCTGTCATATAATTCTATTGTTTTTTTATGCATTAGTAACTAAACAGTCAAACAAATTGTTTACCCTAGATGAGAGGCCTATGCCTCTGATTTCTATCACACAAGGTGTGTTCGTTTCCCAAGAAAATGCTAAAATTGCAAGCAAGAAGGATCTAAAAGCCACCTGTTGGTAGTAGAGGATGAATACTGTCTTTCTAAAAGACTATTCTTGGTAACCATGGATACTGCTGGTTCTGTTTAGGGTAAAAAAAAAAAACCCTATATTGCAGTGAACTTATTTTTTTGAGATCAGTGACACTCAGGGTAGGTCTACACTTACCCGGTAGTTCGGCGGCGAGCGATCGAACTTCTGGGTTCGACTTATCGCGTCTTGTCTGGACACGATAAGTCGAACCCAGAAGTGCTCGCCGTCGACTGCGGTACTCCAGCTAGACGAGAGGAGTACCGCGGAATCGACGGGGGAGCCTGCCTGCCGCGTGTGGACCGAGGTAAGTTCGAACTAAGGTACTTCGAACTTCAGCTACGTTATTCACGTAGCTGAAGTTGCGTACCTTAGTTCGAATTAGGGGGTTAGTGTAGACCTGGCCTAAGTCTTCAGTGGTTCAGCAGCCAAATTAGTGATCAACATTACCCAAAAGAGTCACGGTAGTGTGAATTCATTGTTTCTTTTATTTTATATTATTCTCACAGCAAATAAACTAAGTTATCAACTTACACTAAATTATTAATTTGTTAATAATATAGGAAAAGCATCCTGATTGGTTCAAGACTTAGACTGGTTAATATGTGTGGTAAAGACCCACAGGAGACACATTGAAGAGCCACTTGCGGTTCATGAGCTGCAGTCTGAGTATCAGTGATTTAGATCCAACTTTCTATAGCAGGGAAAACAACATAATATCTTATTGGGTTCTATGCCTGAAGGCTTCAGTAGTCCCTGTAACTGGCCTACTCTTCCTCCAGGTTCTGGACTGTCTGGTGAATCCATACAGTTGCTTCACAAGCCCCAGTTCTGAGCCCCCGTGCACTGAGGTGAGCAAATAACAAATCATTGCTGATTGACGGTCCCAGTGATAAAGTTGTTAAGGTAAAACAGGAAGTTGAGGACACTACCTCGTCACTGCCCCACCTTTGGAGCTATGTGAACCCCTGGAGGTAAAGTAAACTCAGTAGCTACAGTTATGAAAGATCTTCCTTACACAGGCGCACAAGAAGGCAGAGATGTCTTACGTTCAGCTCTTATTCATGCATAAGGGTCAATCACAATCAGCCATAATTAAATAATAATGATAACTCTGATTCTCCACTACCTTTCATATGGTGAAACGATGAAGTCACTTCTATAAAGTGGGTGCAAGTGATATTAAAAAATTCTGATTTGGTAGTATTTGCATTAATTTTGCTGTCTCTTTGTACAGGTGTAGATAAATACACAAGGTATAAGGCAGGGGAGAATCAGTCTAATTATATAGCTGAATACTAAAGGGTTCACATGTAGTAAAATATGGAAGAAAAGTTTAACAGTTAAATATATGCAATGCAGAATTGTTTAGTGTCCGAGGAACACATTTTAAAATTAATGGGAATATCCTGCTCAGTGATAGATAGAGCACACAGACATTTCCCCCTACAGATAACTTAAAAGTAAGAGGGTTTGTTATTTTAATTGCTGAGCGTGTTTCATTTCAATTGGAAAAGATACTTAAAGAGAAAATGGGTAATACATTTTAATCAGAGGGTCCATTAGGAATACTGAAATAACTATTGTTTATACATACACATTCTACAATCAATGTATTCTTCAATGAACTCTTCCCTAAAATAGACTCTATTAAGGGCTAGCTTCACACTAAAATTGAAGTTTATAGTGTGGTCTGTTTGGAGCTGCGTGCTGAGCCAAGCAGCCTCCTAGGTTAGGCCGAGAATTTACTAATGAAACTCTTTCCTGCTATCCTTTGATCTCTAATCCCTTGACAAGATGATGGGGCTCACTGAGGGGTTTAAAAAGTCAGCTCCTAAGGGTATGTCTACACCGCCCACATTACAGCGTGGCCAGGGGAAAGCCCACAGATGCAGAAGAGCACACGGTTCAGACAGTCATCCCTCAGGGGAGGGTTTATTAAAGGGGATACTCTATCCCAATGGTACTCAAACTTATTTGATCATGCCCCCCATTCTGTGGGTCTGTAGTTGTTTATGCCCCCCCACCCCCAGAGGTGAAAGTAAGCCGGTACGCCCTGGTACAGCGTACCAAGGCGGATCGGCTTCCCCTGGTGGCAATTTAAAGGGCCTGGGGCTCCCAGCAGCGGCTGGAGCCCCGGGCCCTTTAAACTGCCATTAGAGCCCTGCTGCCGGAGCCCTGGGGAAGCGGCGGCAGGGCTTCGGTGGCGATTTAAAGGGCCTGGGGCACCTGCTGCAGCTACTGCCCTGGGCCCTTTAAATTGTCCCCGAAGCCCTGGGGTAGTGGCGGCGGGGCTCCAGTGGCTATTTAAAGGATCCGGGGCTGTGGTAGCCACTACCGCCCCGGCCCTTAAAATAGCCGCCGCCACCTCCCCAGGGCTCCGGCAGCAGGGCTCCAGGGACTATTTAAGGAGCCTAGGGTGGTAGTGGCAGCTGGAGCCCCGGGCCCTTTAAATCACCGCCCGAGCCCCCGGCTGCTGCTGCTACCCCGGAGCTCTGGCAGCATGGCTCAGGTGGCGATTTAAAGGGCTCGGAGCTCCCATTGCCGCTACCCTCCATGGCCCTTTAAATCGCCACCCGAGCCCCGCTGCTGGAGCCCTGGGGTAGCAGCCGCGGGGCTCGGGTGGTGATTTATAGGGCCAGGGGCTCCTGGCTGCCGCTATTGCAGTGGAGCCCTGGGCCCTTTAAAGCTCCGCCAGAGGCTGGGGCCCCCTCTGATGGTGATTTAAAGGGCCTGGGGCTCCACTGCGGTAGCAGCAGCTGGAGCCCCAGGCCCTTTAAATCACCCCTGGGGCTCCCAGTCCCCTCTGGAGCTGGTAGCTCCGGGGATGATTTAAAGGGCCCGGGGTTCCCAGCTGCTGCTACCAAAGCCCCAGCCCCAGGCCTTTTAAATCCTCATTGAAAGTGCTCAGGTATTTAAAGGCCCCACCTCTCCCGGTAGAGGCCCCGCCTCTTCTGGTTGAGGCCATGCCCCCTCCCAAGGACTCTGGAGTACTGGTAACTCCTTTAAGTTACTTTCATCCCTGGCCTCTCCCCACTCCCGCCTCACAAGTACATATGAAGGCAGAGCGAAAAGCAGTGGTTGCTTGCCTGGTGCCCAGCTCTGAAGGCAGCACCGCTGCCAGCAGCAGCGGAGAAGTAAGGATGGCAATGCCATACCATGGGTTATGGGTGGATATGATGAGGGCTATAGAATCGTAACTGTTGTGGAGAAAGTGAACAAGAAAGTGTTATTTATCCCTTCACATAACACAGAAACCATGGGTCATCCAGTGAAATTAATAGGCAGCAGGTTTCCAACAAAAAGAAGTACTTCTTCCACAGTCAACCTGTGGAACTTGTTGCCAGGGGATGTTGTGAAGGCCAAAAGTATAATTAGAGTAAAGAAAGAATTAGATAAGTTCCTGGAGGATAGGTCCACCAATAGCTGTTAGGGAAGACGGTCAGGGACAGAATCCCATGCCCTGGGCATCCCTAAGCCTGTGACTGCCAGAATCCGGGTCTGGACAACAGTGGATGGATCACTTGATAGTTGCCCTGTTCTGCTCATTCCTTTTGAAGAATCTGGCACCAGTCCTGTCAGAGGATAGGATACTGGGTAAAGTGGAGCATTGGTTTGACCCAATTGGCTGTTCTTATGTTCTAAATTTTTAATTTTCTGTTTAATTAAAAATAAATCTCAGATTTACTCCAGAAGGAATTAGATTTGCTCCATAATGCCTGATTCTTCACTGCTATGCAGCTTGCGAAGTTGTATACATACCCTGTATGGTCAGATCTTTAGTTCATGTAACTTGGAGAAACTCCACTGACTAAATTGAACTTGTGCAGAGGATCTGGCCAAGTGAGTACGAATTGAGTTTCAAAACATTACCACAACACAATGATTACACAATGCATAGGATAGTGGAGAATCAGGCACAGGAAATGTATTCAGCTCTATAATGATTGGGGATGGACTTTCTTGGGAAAATATTTTCCCTTTTAGACCCATTCTTATAATTAGAGCTAATCAAAAGGTTTTGAATTTTGAAATTTCAAATTTTGTAATTAAAAAAAATTAAAAATGTTAACAAAATGTTTGTGAAAATTTCCCCTCTACATGTTTGATCAACTATAGAACTTGCCAATTTTTTATGTATTCTGAAATACTGAATTTAGAAAATCTGAAAATACAGCATTTTAAATTAAAAAAAAAATACAAGAAAACAATGTTAAAATATGTTTGTGTTTTCCCTCCATCTTTTTCAATCATTAGGACTTACAATGTGTATTCCAGAATGATCAGTTCTTAGCCCTGGTCTACACTATGAGTTTAGGTCGAATTTAGCAGCGTTAGATCAATTTAACTCTGGACCCGTCCATATGACAAAGCCATTTTTGTCAACTTAAAGGACTCTTAAAATCGATTTCTGTACTCCTCCCGACGAGGGGATTAGCGCTGAAATCGACATTGCCGGGTCAAATTTGGGGTAGTGTGGATGTAATTCGACGGTATTGACCTCTGGGAGCTATCCCAGAGTGCTCCATTGTGACCGCTCTGGACAGTACTCTCTACTCAGATGCACTGGCCAGGTAGACAGGAAGAAGCTCCCAGGTTACCTTGGCAGTTATCCCCCTATTTGTGTGATGCATTAATAAAGAATGCATGATTTCGAAACAATAATGACTTTATTGCCTCTGCAAGAGGTGATCGAAGTGGGGAGGGCAGTTGGCATACAGGGAAGTAGAGTGAACCAAAGGGGTGGGTTTTCATCAAGGAGAAACAAACAGAACTGTCACACCATAGCCTGGCCAGTCACAAAACTGGTTTTCAAAGCTCCTCTGATACGCAGCACTTCCTGGTGTGGTCTTCTAATCACCCTGGTGTCTGGCTGCACGTAATCAGCGGCCAGGCGATTTGCCTCAACCTCCCACCCCGCCATAAACATCTCCCCCTTACTCTCACAGATATTGAGGAGCACACAGCAAGCGGCAATAACAATTGGAATATTGGTTTCACTGAGGTCTAATCGAGTCAGTAAACTGCGCCAATGCGCTTTTAAACATCCAAATGCACATTCTACCACCATTCTGCACTGGCTTAGCCTATAGTTGAACAGCTCCTTACTACTGTCCAGGGTGCCTGTGTATGGTTTCATGAGCCATGGCATTAAGGGGTAGGCTGGGTCCCCACGGATAACTATAGGCATTTCAACATCCCCAACAATTATTTTCTGGTCTGGGAAGTAAGTCCCTTCCTGCAGCTGTTCAAACAGACAAGAGTTCCTGAAGATGTGAGCGTCATGTACCTTTCCCAGCCATCCCATGTTGATGTGGGTGAAACGTCCCTTGTGATCCACCAGTGCTTGCAGCACCATTGAAAAGTACCCCTTGCAGTTTATGTACTGGCTGCCAAGGTGGTCCGGTCCCAAGATATGCATTCCGTCTATCGCCCCACCACAGTTAGGGGATCCCATTGCAGCAAAGCCATCCCCTATGAGCTGCACATTTCCCAGAGTCACTACCCTTGATAGCAGCAGCTTAGTGATTGTGTTGGCTACTTAGATCACAACAGCCCACACAGTAGATTTACCCACTCCAAATTGATTACCGACTGACCGGTAGCTGTCTGGCTTTGCAAGCTTCCAGAGGGCTATCGCCACTCGCTTCTCAACTGTGAGGGATGCTCTCATCTTGGTATTCTTGTGCTTCAGGGCAGGGGAAAGCAAGTCAAAGTTCCATGAAAGTGCCCTTACACATGCAAAAGTTTCGCAGCCACTGGGAATCATCCCAGACCTGCAACACTATGTGGTCCCACCAGTCTGTGCTTGTTTCCTGGGCCCAGAATCAGCGTTCCACGGCATGAACCTGCCCCATTACCACCAGGATGTCCAAATTGACAGGGCCCGTGCTTTGAGAGAAGTCTGTGTCCATGTCCTCATCACTATTGTGATCACGCTGTCGTCGCCTCCTCGCCTGCTTTTGCAGGTTCTGGTTCTGCATATACTGCAGGATAATGTGCAAGATGTTTGCAATGCTCACAACAGCAGTGGTGAGCTGAGCGGGCTCCATGCCTGCTGTGGTATGGCGTCTGAAGGAGAGCAGGAAAGCAGAGTTGCAGTGGAATCAGTGGATGATGACGGATGCCATGAGAATAGATATTTATACCGAATGACAATCGGACCTGCGAGGTGGATTCATGGCACCAGGAGAGCAGAATTGCAGCGGAAGCAGAGGTGGACAACGGTTAGCACCGCGCACATTTCCTAAGGACCCGGGAGCCCATGACAGACAACACGGAGAAATTCACTGTCGAGGCAATATTAGCAGAGCAGAGTTGCAGCGGAATCGGTGGATGACGACGGATGCTACGAGAATAGTTATTTAAACTGAACGACGAGAGGACCTGGGAGGTGGATTCATGGCACCAGGAGAGCAGAGTTGCAATTTACTCTATTGAGCTCAGTCATCATTTACTCAATTGAGACTGAGCTCATTTACAACAGCAGGAGAGCAGAGTTGCAGCGGAAGTGGTGGATGATGATGGTTTGCAGACCTACTGTGCTGTCTGCTGCCAGCAGCACCCAGGACACAACAGCAGCAGTGTCGGTGAGCTGAGCTGAGCGAGCTGCATGCTTGCTATGGTATGGCATCTGAAGGAGAGCAGGAAAGCAGAGTTGCAGTGGAAGCGGTGTATGACAACAACGATGGTTTGCAGTCCTATTGCACCGTCTGCTGCCAGCAGCACCCGGGAAGCACCCAGGACACAACAACGGCGGTGTCGATGAGCTGAGCTGAGCGGGCTACACACTTGCCGTGGTATGGCATCTGCGTGGAAAAAAGGCGTGAAATGATTGTCTGCTGTTGCTTTCACGGAGGGAGGGGCAACTGATGATATGTACCCAAAACCACCCACGACAATGTTTTTGCCCCATCAGGCACTGGGAGCTTAACCCAGAATTCCAATGGGCAGCGGAGACTGCGGGAACTGTGGGATAGCTACCCACAGTGCACCGTTCCGTAAGTCGATGCTAGCCATGGTAGTGAGGATGCACTCCGCCGATTTAATGCGCTTAGTGTGGACATACGCAGTCAACTGTATGAAATTGATTTCTAAAAATTGACTTCTATAAAATTGACCTAATTTCATAGTGTAGACATACCCTTAGTGTAGAGCTGATGTCGGTTATTTGAATTGAAGCTAATGGGAAACATAATATTTTACATGACAGACAAAGTGGGTGAGGTTATATTTTTTTATTGGACCACTTCTGTTGGTGAAAGAGACAAGCTTTTGAGCTTAGACAGAGCTCTGCTTCAGGTCTGGGAAAGGTTCTCAGGCTTTGGCTACACTGGTGCTGTACAGCTCTGCAAATTGCTGCGCTCAGGGATATGAAAAAACACTGCCCTGAGCGCAGCGAGTGCAGCGCTGTAAAGCGCCAGTGTAATCAGTGCCTGCAGCGCTGCACGCTTTCTCACAGCGCTGCGAGCTACTGCCCTCGGAGAGGTGGAGTACTTACAGCGCTGCGAGAGAGCTCTCGCAGCGCTGGCGGGGCGACTATACTCGTGCATCATAGTGCTGCCGTGGCAGCACTGCATGGCAGCGCTGTGAAGTCCCAAGTGTAGCCAAGCCCTCAGAGTATTACAGCTAAATCCAAGTTGGTACAAATTGCTTAGCATAAGGAGTTAACATTTAAGATGCCATTCATGGTGAAGTGGGGAATTAACACCTCTGAAGTCATAGGACAAAGGAGGGTTAGTGGTGAGTTAGTGTGTGAGTTCATTCGAGAATGTACTGATCGTCTCATTTCACCCACATAGTTGTGATTGGAACAATTAGTGCACTGGATGAGGTACCCCAGAGGTTGTGATAGGCATGTGTAGGACCCATGGATCTTGAAAGGTGTGTTGTGGGGGGTGTTGATCATTGTAGCAGTAGAGATGTCTGCAGGTTTTGCACCTGTTGCTCTGGCAGGGTCTGGTGTTGCTTTGAGTTGGTGTGTGCTGAGTTTGGAGGGGCTAGGAGGGTTGTTTGAAGGCCAGAAAAGAGGGTTCAGGAAAGATTTCTTTCAGGATATGGTTCCCATCAAGTATGGGTTGCAATTATTTGATGATACCTTGCATGGGCTGCAGTGTGGGGTGGTAGGTGACATTTAGGGGTGTGAGGTCAGAGGGCTTTGGTTTTCCTGTATTGAAGCAGGTTCTCTCAAGGTATTAGGGTGGCCCATTCCATGATGCAATCTACTTCTTTAGTGGAGCGTCCTAGTTTGGTGAAGGTGGTTTAAAGTGTGTGAAGGTGTGTATCAAGGACTTTCTCCTTGGAGAATATTCTGTGGCATCTGAGTGTCTGGCTGTAGAAACTGATTTCTTGGGGTCCATCCATTTGCACAATGTTGACAAAGGTAAATGATGAAGTGCTAAGAGTAGTAGGAGTAATAAAAATAAATTGTAAAAAGTAAACAATTAGAGGGAGCAAAACTATATTTAAAATGGATTACATGAAAGGGGGTACAATTCGGGGAATCCCAGCAGAAGACGAGACAAATTTGTGAACTGATAGGAGACTTTATATGGACATACAAGCGGATAGGGGAGTCTTTTAAATACACAAAATGTGCAACATATTTTACATACACCCCCAAAAACTATTTCACTGAATCAAGTCTCCTCTAGCACCTCAGTATGTTATATCAGATAGAGAGGAGTTGCCATGTCTAGGGATTGGGATGCCCTGTGCTTTTGAGGACACAGCCCGGGCAACTGGGTTCTGTGACATACTGTCCTGTGAGAGGGGAAATAAAAAGCCCCTCTGCCCCACACTCTATTTTTGCAAACATAGCTAGTGACTCATCCCATCAGAGTAACTGTGACCCCTGTGCTGGGGTTTTGGCCTTTGTTACCATCTGGCAGTGCTTCACCTTGGGCAGGGGTGTGCATGGTTGCACCTCACACTGGAACCTCTATTGGGTATCATTAAACAATTACAACGTATACTTGATGGGACTACACCCTGAAAGAAATCTTTCTCAGACCCTCTTTTCTGGCCTTTTGGCTTTACTTTGCAGGTGATGGGGATTAAGCCCCACCACACCCTGCCATAACAACAGATGTAAAACCCACAGACATATCTCCACTGCTACAATGACCAATACACGCTACACCAGAATTGTCAAGATCCCTGGGTCCTACACATGCCTATCACAACATGTGGTGTCCTTCTCCAGTGCATTAAATGTCCCAACAACAACTTTGTGGCTGAAACCAGACCATCAGTACTCTCTGAAATGAAGTCTCTCTCTCTCTCTCTCTCTCTCTCTCTCACTCACACTCACACACACACACACACACACACACACACACACACACACACACACACAGACAAAAATCACCACAACACCCGTTGGTGTCCACTTTTTCACAAAATGATCACTCCGTATATGACTTCCCAGTCCTCCTCCTCAAAGGAAACCTACACAAGAGATGAGCTGACCAAAGGGAGTGTCCACTGACATGTAAGGAAATGCAGAGCACAAAAGAACTTACATGGAATTGCTGTTCACAGAGAGCTATCTTCTGCTTTGTCTCACATGGGTGCTAGTTGGCTGCAGAGATCCTCATTTCTCCCCAGCACACACAGACACAGAAGCCAGGCAGAATAGTACCTAGGAGAGCTGGTCCAAATATTCCAAATCAGAAGATTTTTCACTGAAAAAATCCTTTACTCAAAACCATAAGAATTCACAATTTTTTTTACATTTTCACAGCATTTAAAATTTTGTATCAATCTTTATCTAAATGATTGTCAACAGTTTGTATTGAAAATCCAGTTTTGATTAGAAAGAAGTAAAGAAAAAATTCAACATCTCCTCCCAAAAAATGTTGCAAACCCTGCAAAGCAGAAACAACTTCAAAAATTTGAAAATTTTCACTGTTTTTCCTCCAAATGTCAACCAACATGTGTAACTGGTGATGTTTCTTGTTCCAAGATGACTTGGGTCTCTGCTTCTCCAATGTTGTTCAGAAGAACTAGGGGTAGCGTATACCAGCCATAAGAGGAATGCTGAGTGTGCTGTCTCCAAACAGCTGCCCAACAGCTGCCTGTGACCTGCCCAGGCAGAATGTCTGAAGGAACTTCCACAAGACTCCTACAGTTCTGCTCTTCCCTTCCTTTGGAACAGTGCGACTCTGTCCCAAACACCAGGTGTTAGCCAAGAAACAGTTACTATATGGAACTGACTACTCAAGGCAGCACCAGGAGCAAATAATACCATAGACAATATTTGAAGGAAACAATATTGAAAGATATGCAGTTGAAAAGCATACATGCAAGTGCACAAAGGGTAAATGAGTTGACAGGATTCCCAAAATTTAGAATGGAGCATGCATTAAATCCACTTGCAATTTGCCGAAGTATATGTAGGAATATACAGTCATTTGACTGCAAAATAGCAAAAATGAACATAATAATAAATACAATGGATGAATGATGCCTTTCTCCCACAAACATGCTCAGGGCATTGTACAACTTGAAAAAAATAAAATGAGAACATAATAAATAAACCCCATCTTAAACTTTCTGACCCCAACAGGTCCAGTGATAAGAAATAAATGACCCTGATTCTGGCTCCCAACTCAGCCACTGTACACTGTTCCAGCAGCATATAGGGGCTGTAAAGAAGAGGCCTCAACAGTCCAAGAAAAAACTTCCTTAGCACAGGAGCTGCACCCCACCCCCAAGCACACACACATCCCTTGCTACAGGGAACATGCTGGGGGCAGGAAAGGACTAGAGGGGATGCAGAGTGATCTGGGATGCAGAGTCATTGGTAGGCTGCTAGGCAGCCATGGGGAGGCTATGGTAGGTAAGTTATTGGAGCGACAAGGACCCCAGCTCAGGCAGAATTCAAGTGGTGCACAGTGGCGTAAAGCCACATTTGTCCCTATCTCCTCATCCTGGTTTGTGCCCTCTGTCCTGCATAGCAGCAGAGAATTTGGCTCGGTGTTTATTTCCTCCACCCCCTGCATCAAATGAGGAAATCTGGATTGCTAGTATAAACAGGATTTCCCCCATACCCCTTCGAAAAGACATCATTCTAGAAGGTTACATCCTTGATGTCAGGAGTAGCAAATTTCACATTATATGACCCACCTCCATAAAGGCACAATTTCCTGCCAGCCTGACTGAGACTTAATGATATTGAATTATATAGTGATTGTTACAAAACCATGTTACTGACCTGTAAAAACTGGGGGTATAATGTGGTTCTATGGATTCAATATGATTTGAGCCCACACGAGCACAATCAAATTCACCTTTTATAACTCATTGCCCTGACACAGTAACTTTTATACAGTAAATGGGCCTGAAGATTTACTTATATATGTGCTCTGGAACTCCTGTTGAGCCAAGTTCTCTTTGCTTAAGATATTTGTAAGGAGTTCAGTGAAGAGCAGAATAAAGTGTAACTCTCAAAACAGCTTTGAACTTCTAAAAGGCTCTAGTTCCTTTGATATTTGGACAAAAGTCCAAGGCAGCTACTTTTAAAAATGCATTTGACCTTCTGTGTCTTTGATGCCCTTTCAAAAAGGTTTACTTGATTAAGAACTGACCACTCAGCTTTGTCGAATGCTTTTTCTGCATTTAAAGACAACAGAATGAATTGAGCAAGTAATGTGTAATAATCCCACAATCCTAAAAATATTAACTCTTTTTTCCATTCTGTTAGTTTCCAAAGGAGGGAACATCTAAATGAAGTTTTTTTATTATCTTTTCTCAATACTTCTTTTTTGCCTTAAATGTATAAGGTGGAAGTCTATAATCTTATTCATTCTCTCATAAAACATCTGCGGGACAGAAAGTAACAAAGAGGATTTTCAACTTTCAAATATGATGAAATATTCAGTTTATCTATCACCTCTGAAATGTAATTCAATAATTTTTATGGTGAGCTTCTAAAGATGCTCACTCTGTCAGTTGATCTTGTTATTGCTTTTTTTCTTTTTTTCCCCTGGATGATGCAATATTCATAAAGTCCCCCCTTCTTACAGCCTTGGCAGCTTCCCAGACCATTTTATTACGTGCCTCTCTATTATAATCTATCACAACATGACAAAGTTAATCTTTTCTTCCCACTGGATCTTTGCCTGCAGTCCTTACTCATGCAAAACTCCTATCAAAGCCAATGAGAGTTTTTCCAGAGTAAGATCTGGAATATCCACCTGTCAGAGTGGCCAGGCAGCCGGCTGAGGCAGGAGCAGATCAGGAGTTGGCTCACATGGAAATGAGCACTGGCTAGAGCAGAAGCAGTAGTCTGTTGAAACTACTAGCAATGGGAATGCCCAGAAAGGAAGTGATGTTGGAGAGATTGCTTTCCTTTAGGAACCTGCATTGGGATCACCTGGTTGGATCCTAGTCTGTGGGAGGGCTGAACCCTGGTTGAATGTTATGGAACCTACCACAAGCCCAGCAGGTAATTGCCTCTGATGACTCATCACATTCTCTGCTTCAGTGATGACTCATGAGGCTTAAGCAGCTTTGAGCCCAGAGATATCACACAGGCCAAAACTCTTGCAGGTTTAAGTAAACTGTCTCCACCATCTGTTATCTCTCTGATTGCCCTAACACTTCATAAAGCCTAGACTTACATATAAAATATTTGCTGTGTTATTGGAGCCAGGCTGGTTCCAGGATATTAGAGAGACCAGGTGGGTGAGGTAATATCTTTTATCGGACCAACTTCTGCTGGTGAAAAAGACAAGCTGTCGAGCTTACACAGAACTCTTCTTTGGGTCCGGGAAATGAACTCAGAGAGTCGCAGTTAAATACAAGATAGAACAAATTGTTTAGCATTAAGAGTTAACACGTTGTAAGAGACCATTCAAGGTGAAGTGGGGAGTTAACACGTCTGCAGCCATAGGACAAAGTCAGAGGAGGGTTAGTGGGCTATAGATTGTTGTAATGAGCCATAAATCCAGTGTCTTTATTACATCTGTAATTTTTAGTGTCTAACAAAGTTATGAATTTGAGCTCCCAGGCTCATGTTATGAAAGTTTAATTCTTCATTCTTCTGTCCACGTTTCTTCTTTCCTGAGCCACTAAGCCTCCGTTTTGTGATCATTTTCTTTTAGGGAACCAATTGATAGGTTGAAAGGTTTTCTCCAAAGTTAGTAGTGCTCACTGAGGCCAGCTCTAAGAGGAGCTGATTGTCCTTAGTTCCCTTTGGTATAAATATGAATTGAGGGTGCACAGTCCCATGCAGGAGGTGTGCAGCAGTTCTCAGGGTACCCAGGACTGTGAGTCACCTTGTTACCCTCCCCTGCCTCCAGCAAGAGAGACACTTGCTTGTGCTTAATTGGGTGTCAGCTCACTGACACCTCCAGCCTGTTAGCCACCCTAACAATCTTCTCTGGGGTACGCCAGCCCTCATTTTGCCTTGCAGGGTAACAAGAAGTGCACCCCAGTTCCTGAGGCCCTGTAGTGTCCAGCCCCTTATCCACTGAATACTCATAAAATTACCAGATCAGCTGTCCTCAAAGGGACAGGGTACTGACCAGCTTGTATGATTCAACTCATGAATACTGCTTTGCTTAACACCCCAGCATGTGGATATATCTATAGTGAAAACAAGAATATGTTTATTAACAAAGAAGAGAGATTCAAAGATTCATGAGAGCAAGAATATTGGAAACAAAAATGGTTACATATCAAATAAAATCAATACATGCTTTCTAGAGACTAAATGTATCAGGCTAACCTCCTGTCTAAAGCAGCCTTTTACAGTGTTTCCAACCAAGGTTGGTTGTGATCCTATTTTCACGAATGTAAACATGATGTCTGTTTATTTCCTAGATGCAGACAACAGGATGCTTTCCTTGTCCTCGAGTTATAGTCCAATAAACCTTTGACTGTGCACCCAAGATAAGGCTCTTTTCCCATTGCTGGTCTTCTCTTTCTGTTAAATCTCACAATCCTTCATCTGCATTGAGAAGTGAAAGTAAGCTGGTACGGGCCGGTACAGCATACCAATAAGAAAGTGGATGGTGGTACGGGCTGATACACAGCCGACATTAAAGCACTGCCACGGCAGCGCTTTAAGCACCATACCGGCAGGGCCCCTGATGAGGGGGACAAAAGGGGGCAGCTGCCCTAGGGCCTGGTGATTTAAAAGGGCTGAGGGCTCCCGGCAGTGGCCGGAGCCCCAGGCCCTTTATATCATGCCAGAGCCCTGGGCAGCATGGGCCAAGGAGTGCTGAATAGCTGGTTGGGGGAGTCTGACCCCAGCCCCACCCCTTCTGCATGAGACCCCGCCCCTTCCAGGGGCCCACAGCTGCACCCCCCCACACACACCTTGCCCAGGATCCTGGCTGCCCTGCATACTGGTAAGTTCTTTAAGTGACTTTCACCCCGTCTGCATTTAGCTCAGACTGGTGACGGAATGAGACAATACTCAGTTTACATTTCAAAAGACAGATAGATAAACATCTCTGGTCTGGCTGAAATCTATTTTTCACCTCTGCTGGGTGTAAACACCTTGATACAAATGATAAGAACATATTACTACTATATATACATAGGTTCTTACAGTGGCATAGGGTTGCCAGGTGTCTAGCTTTCAACCGGAAAGTCCGGATTTAAGGGGACCTGTACAGTCTCCAGTCAGAAGTATTGACCAGACACCAAAAGTCCGGTTACCGCAATTCCATTGTTGCCCCCAACCCCCAGCCAGCCCAAGGCCCCTTTAATCCTGAGTGCTAGCCCCAGACCCGGGAATGGGCAGAGCTGGAGGAGTCTCAGCCAGGCTGGGGAGGGACACTTCTTCTTCCCCTACATGGGCTGCTTCCGGGCCCGAGTCAGACCCACCTCTGGGGAACCTACACTGGCTGCAGGAAACTCCCCCCCTACCCCCGCTTCCTGCCCCCATATCTCCCTTTGAACTCCACCTCAGAGCTGCTGCTGGACAGAGCAGGAGAGACATGGTTGGAGGGGGGTCAGTTTTGTAGTGTCCAGTTTTGAGAAACTGGAAACTTGGCAACCCTCCAAAAGGAGTACATACCTTTTACAATGATATTCATAACCAACATGACACTGGCTTTCCTTTGATCCTTATATGACATTCTTTAGTGAAGCAGGATATTCTTGTAACCTTCTTTCCAATTGGCACTGAGGGGTTTTTGGGTCACAAGGATTAGGCCTCATGTTTGCTGTCCAGGTAGTGGTCTATGACATGCAATAGCTTCTACAGCATGTAATAGGCATCGATTGCATTTCTTATTGCATGTAGAAGTCCATTGGTGGATCTGGATAAAAGGTGGGGTAAAAATTGTGAAAATTTTCTAACGAAGTAATTTTCATTCTGCAGATCTCAAGAAGGAGCAATTTTTCATTTAACCAACATTTTCCACAAAAGTGTGTATAAAAAAACTTAAGAATTTTTTGTGACCTTCCCCCCCCCCCATTTTCCCCTTTCTCTCTCTTTTCCGTATTGATAGGGAAAAAAGAGGGAAAAATACAATACAAAACAAAATAAGAAACAGCCTGCAAAAAACCAAACCAATAAATAAATAATGACTACTTGTTTGTTTTGTTTTCTAATATTATTTGGAAAATTATTGGAAAATTTTAAAACCCAAACATTTTTCACAAAAACTTATTTCAAAGAAGGTAATTTGAAAATAAATACATAAATTGGCATGAAAAATTTCTACCAACTCTATCTATTGAAGATAGAAAAAAATACACTAACATATTTTATTAAACTCATTTAGAATATTTAATATGAGAGATGATATCACTTCATTTCCGAGATTGGCCTCCTTGACCTGCCTTGGTCTTATCTCAGATCTGGTGTAAATGTAACATTAGTGATTCCCCAGTAAGGATGAGTGAAATTCAAAGCTTATGAAAAATCTGAGGAAGGTCCAAACAGTTTGGATTCTTAGTAAACCTTATTGCAATTATCTGAAACTCATTTGTGTTTATCCTCTAACCTTTCTTCATTGCAAATCTAAATTCTCATCAGCTCTGAGGCCCGCACACCCAAGATGATTGTTTTTGGCAATTTCCATCACTGGAATGACTTTTCTTCTTGTGTCCAAATATTCACTGGATCAAATAATAGCATTTTACAGAAGTAGCAATTATTATTTTGCCCCTGCGTGGATGCGTACAGGGGGACAGATCATGCCTCCCTGCTTCCCTCTGCACATAGATCTTGCCCATCCCCTGTAGATGGGGCAACTCATATAACCTGATGGCAGTGCTCTTCCTTGCCCTAACCCTGTAGAGGACTCCCATGAGTGCATCTCCACAACACAGGGTGGCAGTGGAAGAGTTGGAGGCTCATGGTTGGATGGAGGTGGGGGAATCCTAGAACAGAATTGTAGGACTGGAAGGGACCTCAAGAGGTCTTCTAGTCCAGTCCCCTGAACTCATGGCGGGACTAAGTATTATCTAGACCATCCTGGGAGGTGTTTGTCTAACCTGCTTTTAAAAATCTCCAATGAATGAGATTCCACAACCTCTCTAGGAATTTTATTCCAGTGCTTAACCACCCTGACAGTTAGGAAGTTTTTCCTAACGTCCATCCTAAACTGCCCTTGCTGCAATTTAAGCCCCTTGTTTGTCCTATCCTCTGAGATTAAAGACAACAATTTTTCTCTCTCCTCCTTCCAACAACCTTTTACGTACTTGAAAACTGTTATGTCCCCCCTCAGTCTTCTCTTCTCCAGACTAAACAAACTCAATTTTTGTAATCTTCCCTCATAGGTCATGTTTTCTAGACCCTTTAATCATTTTTGCTGCTCTTCTCTGGATTTTCTCCAGTTTGTCCACATCTTTACTGAAATGTGGCACCCAGAACTGGACACAATATTCCAGTTGAGGCCTAATCAGCGTGGAGTAGAGTAGAAGAATTACTTCTCATATCTTACTTAAAACAGTCCTGCTAATACATCCCAGAATGATGTTTGCTTTTTTTGCAACACTGTTACACTGTTCACTCATAGCTTGTGATCCACTATGACCCCCCCAATCCCTGTCTGCAATACTCCTTCCTAGGCAGTCATTTCCCACTTTGGATGTGTGCAACTGATTGTTCCTTCCTAAGTGGAGTACTTTGCATTTGACCTTATTGAATTTCATCCTATTTACTTCAGACCATTCCTCCAGTTTGTCCAGATCATTTTGAATTTTAATACTATCCTCCAAAGCACTTGCAATCCCTCCCAGTTTGGTATTGTCCACACATTTTATAAATGCACTCTCTATGCCATTATCTAAATCCTTTCCCCACTTCCACTGCAGGGATTACCTGGGAGAGATAATACAGCTGAGGGCGTGTATTAATTTTCCAATGGAGTCTCCTCTGTGATGAAACCCTCTTTAAAGGGCACCCTGTGACAGCTGATTTCCATGGAGTGAAAACATGAAGGCAAGGCTCCAGAGCAGTTGCAAGGCATAATACCTCTGTGCTGACAGCCTGCAGGTCCTCACATCAGCAGAGCTTGGAAGTGGGCTCAGTGGCTCATTGTATAGGGGGGCAAACCCCAACCTCCAAAGGAACCACCAAGGTGAAAGTCAGCAAGGATATCCTCATGGAGCTTTCCTTCCCCTCAGTCCCTTCCCATGGGTTTTTACTCTGGGGGTGGGCGATCCAACCCTGTGTGAGGGAGGGGATGTCACACTTCCAGGGCTCAGGCACAGTGAGGAACAATTCTTATGCCCCTTGCAATCCTGAGAGAGCTTTTACCTGAAGGCTGTTATCCTTGTTCTTACATGGTAAATATTACTTTTATGAATGCATGTTCAATATAAACAGCATTACCACAAGACTTACCTTACAATATAAATATTTACAATGGCAACATTCTGTAAAAGTCAATAACCAAATGTAGTGTGAGTAATTAACACAGCCAGAGTTATTAAAAATTCTTACCAGATCTTTCTTTTACTCAATAGATGAGAGTGCAGTTATTGCTAAACTTCACAGTAAATCTCCTAAGTGTGTAATGATCTCACCTGCTGGCCATTGAAAGACTAAAAGAAAACATCAGACTGATAAAGTGTTTTTTCCTATTCACAAGCATAATAATGTAAGGATCACATTCCCACCACGACAAACGATCAGACAAAGTTGTCAGCTTTAGTGCACAATACGCACATAAAACAGGGGGTGATTGATATTATAGATGAAAGACCAATTAGGGAATCTAGTCCATCCCTTGGTGCAGGACTAATTCTAACAGTTATAACCCTTCTGCACCTGTTATGGACAAAGAACTAAATGGTCTTGAGTCTCCACCCAGAAGCCTGGGAAAACTAAATGCACCCTCCCTGGGTTGCCTTAACAGGCAGAACTTCCATTCTTTCAAACACTTTAAGACTGTGTACAAAAAAAGAAACCTTTATTAGGGGAAAGGGAACACAGTCATAAAGTTGGAAAAGCACAGCAACAGAATATATATGTAAATAAAGAGCAAAATATTCCCCCTTCCAGTAATTTTGGCTGTAGTCTATCTCATATTTTTTCCTCCCACTGAAGATAGTGTCCCTCAGGTAACAGTCCTTTGGCTACCCCACTTCACCCAACTCCCAAACCCCACTCACAGTTTGGAACAGTGACTAGCAACAGTCAACATATTTCTTTGTAGGGGTGTCTCCAGTCACCAGGGAGCTGCTTGCCCAGTCCCACCCAGAGGCACAAACACTTAACCCATTTAAATAATTCAGCTTAAAGTACATGACATGTTTAAGAGCTTTGCTGGATTAAGGCCAGAATACTCAGCACCTTGCAGAATCAAACCCTTAATATGGCCAGCTTCTTCCCAATAAAGTACATGGGAGTTTGCCATTTATTCCAGTGGGATCAGAGGATTTGGTTTTATAAGTCAACTGTGAGACTTTAAAAATAGTGGGTCAAATTCACTAGTTTGCTCTAGCTGCTTTGTGCCACTCTGGTGCCCCAAAACAGCCATGCACCTGGGTTTAACTGGCCAAAGCAGTACAAAGCAACAGCAGTGTACAAGGGAATAAAGAGCATTAACTTCAATAAACGGAGCACCTGCAAGAAAGGAAAGTCCTATCTTTATATTCATGGACTTTGAACTATCAGTGACAGTGAAATTTACAAATGAGATTGATTCTAATGATGTGAAGATTTTATGTTCTACATCAAATGAATCATCCAGAATCTTATGGAAGTCTGTTTTAATTCCAGTGTCTTATTCATTGGATATGCCTTTTGTCTGGAAGTGTTACAATAACCTTGGCTGAAATGGACATTACAGCATTATAACACATGAATCAAATATGGGCACAGTTCTATTACAAGAGAAGCACTAACTATTGTTCTGAGTTTACACATATTAAAAATACACAGGAGCCTTCATTACATGAAGATTGTGTTTCTGACTTGTTCTTCTAGCTCTTTTAGAAAATTAAATGTGAAAATGATATAATAAGTTTTAGATGCTTTTTATCTTATCTTTGCTCAACCCAGCAGGTGGGGGCATTGAGAGCACAGAAAAGAAAGGTTCCCTGCTCTCAGTTCCAGTGCCCTACCTCAGTGGTTCTCAACCAGGGGTACATGTACAGGGGGGTACATCAAATCATCAAGATATTTGCCTAGATATTTTACAACTGGGTACATAAAAGCATTAGCAAAGTCAGTACAAACTAAAATTTCATACAGACAATGACTTGTTTATACTGCTCTATATACTATACAGTGAAATATAAGTACAATGTTTATAATCGAGTTGATTTATTTTATTATATGGTAAAAATGAGAAAGTGAGCAATTTTTCAGTAATTGTGTGCCATGACACTTCTGTATTTTTATGTCTGATTTTGTAAGCAAGTAGTTTTTAAGTGAGGTGAAATCAGAGGTGAAAGTAAGCTGGTCTGGTCTGGTATGGTATACTGGCAAGAGCCGGTACGCCGTGCTGGACTGGACCGGCTTCTCCAGCGGTGATTTAAAGGGCCCAGGACTCCAGCCGCTGCAGGGAGTCCCAGGCCCTTTAAATCCCTACCCGAGCCCAGCTCCCGCTACCCCAGCCATGGCAGGGCTCCAGAGGTGATTTAAAGGGCCTGGGGCTCCCCACAGCGGCTGGCATCCCAGGCCCTTTAAATCGCCTCCGGAGCTCTGCCGCTACTACCCCAGCCCTAGCCCAAGCCCTGCCACCCCAGGGTAGCAGCGGCCGGGCTCCTGCAGTGATTTAAAGGGCCCAGAGCTCCGCGGCGGCTAGAGCCCCAGGCCCTTTAATTCGTCCCTGAGCCCTGGGGCTCCCAGCCACCTTTGCAGCTGGTAGCTCTGGGGTGATTTAAAGGCCCTGGGGCTCCCAGCAACAGCCGGAGCCCGCCTCTTCTGGTTGAGGTCACGCCTCTTCCACTTGAAACCCTGCCCCACTCAGGACTCCGGCATACCGGTAAGTCCTTTAAGTTACTTTCACCCCTGGGTGAAATTTGGGGATATGCAAGACAAATCAGATTCCTGAAAGGGATACAGTAGTCTAGAACAGTGGTTCTCAAACTAGGGCTGCCGCTTATTCAGGGAAAGCCCCTGGCGGGCCGGGCCGGTTTGTTTACCTGCCGTGTTTGCAGGTTCAGCCGATTGCGGCTCTCACTGGCCGCGGTTCACCACTCCAGGCCAATGGGGGCTGCAGGAACGGCGTCCAGCACATCCCTCTGTCCACGCCACTTCCTGCAGCCCCCATTGGCCTAGAGCGGTGAACCGCGGCCAGTGGGAGCTGCGATTGGCCGAACCTGTGGACATGGCAGGTAAACAAACCGGCCCGGCCCCCCAGGGGCTTTCCCTGAACAAGCAGCAGCCCTAGTTTGAGAACCACTGGTCTGGAAAGGTTGAGAGCCACTGCCCTACCCCCACCCTATCCTGGATCAGCTGGGAGAAGCCATTACAAAGAAGGTCTGGCTTTGGCCCTGTAGACCTGAACTGGAGAGAGCATGCTCAATTGATCTGTGGGGCTGGCACATGAGCAGTCTGGTCAGCACTAGGAGCTGTGACAGGTTTGAGCATGCTCAGTAAGGATGGAATATTTGAAGATTTTAACTACTGAAAATGAAGAAGTCTCCACTGAGCATGTGCATACTGCAATTTTTCAAAGGCTTATGTAATTTGGTCTAATTTAGATGAATTTTCATAGGGATGGCAAAAGCCACATCCTTGACATACAGGTCACCACCCCGCTCCCAGCAAAACTCAAGTCCCTACTCCAAAGCATGATGGTGCTAAGCTGTTAAAAGAAAAGGTCCCCAGATTTTTTTTTTATATGGGCAAAACAACATAATTTCTCCTGGCCTTGTTCTCAGAAATGGCTGAACTGTTTTGGCTGATTATTTTTTTTAAATCTACCTGAGGCAGACACCTGCCCTGTAAATTTTCAGCCCAAATGGTTACAATTCAGAAACATTATAAGGAACTGCAAACAAGGACTTATGAGAAATGTCAGGCACTCTTAATAACAGGTGATGGAACTAGCCCTGCTTACAATATGAATTACCCAGGATAGCTGACATAGAGAGACAGAAATACCAAAAAATAATATTTATGAATTATTTTCTCCTGGCAAAAGGCCTCCTTCAACCCTCAGCTATAGAGCCTTAACTCTGAGGAGAAGCGGAAGGAATTGGTCCATTGTCAATCCCTGCAAATGGATCTTGCATACAGTGCTGGTGATAGCCCTTTGGGGGCACTAAGCAGGAATATTTTGGGGCCCTCACACAGCACATACTAATAATTAATAGGGGGGCCCCTTTAGCTGCTTGGGGCCGTAAGCAATTCTTAATCTGTTTATGCCTAGCACCAGCTCTGCTTGCATAAGGGTTTGTTCAGCCCTACTTGATACAGAGGGATTAGAATGTAAGAGTGTCTTCTACCATAACTACAGTGTCCCTGGAACTACACTACAATAATAAATTAAAAAGTCACTTGACATTTTCAGAGCAGTTTTTTAAAGGTGAAAGCCAAACTGAAGAATTCTCCTGCACTTTGGCGCTGTTCAACTTCCTTTTGTTATTCAAATTACTGCCTGGGCTTTCTACCAGCAAAAGATAGACTTTTAGAGAAAGAGATGGAAAGCGCACTGTCAAAGAACCACTTTTCAAAGGAGGACCTGATCTGAGAAACATAAAAGCTGGGGTATAGAGAGAGCAAGGGTCCAGGAGACTACATGCAGCAAAGCTGGTTTCCATGTTACAGGGCAGTGAAGCTATGAAAAAAATGTGGAGAAATTCAAGTAATACTAGTTTAATCCAAAAATATCTATGGAAAGTTCATATTTATGCGGGGCAGGATATTCTTATGTAGTTAGTTTTCCTTGATGTCTTTGTATGGTGTATTATTAATGTGCCTGCCATATGCCTTTCTACTCTCAGCCAATACTACTGTCTATTCAATTAAAATCTATCAGAAAACAAATCTTATGTTTCAGTCAGCTTTCATGCAAACACTATTTATGAAAATACTATATTTTAAAGTGACAGTGTTAAGGATTATGTCCCTGATTCAGGTAGTCAGCTAAGCATGTGTTTAACTTTAAAGACATAGTTTAAATCCCATTGATTTAAATGGGATTTAAGCACCTGTTCTGAACATGTATGCTTTCCTTAATCCAGGGCTGTGACATTTCTTCCTTCCAACTCTCTTCTCCTCCTTGGTTTTTCAACTTCTCTCGGTTGTGTGGGCTTGCTGTAGCCTAACAGCAACAGAGTGTGACAATCTGTAACTTTATGTACACCCCTTTTACAAGACTATGATAAATCTTGTACAAAGTATGGCTTAGAATCATAGAATCATAGAATATCAGGGTTGGAAGGGACAAGAGGTCATCTAGTCCAACCCCCTGCTCAAAGCAGGACCAACCCCAACTAAATCATCCCAGCCAGAGCTTTGTCAAGCCGGGCCTTAAAAACCTCCAAGGAAGGAGACTCCACCACCTCCCTACGTAACACATTCCAGTGTTTCACCACCCTCCTAGTGAAATAGTTTTTCCTAATATCCAACCTGGACCTCCGCCACTGCAACTTGAGATCATTGCTCCTTGTTCTGTCATCTGCCACCACTGAGAACAGCCGAGCTCCATCCTCTTTGGAACCCCCCTTCAGGTAGTTGAAGGCTGCTATCAAACCCCCCTCATTCTTCTCTTCTGGAGACTAAACAATCCCAGTTCCCTCTGCCTCTTCTCATAAGTCATGTGCTCCAGACCCCTAATAATTTTTGTTGCCCTCTGTTGGACTCTTTCCAATTTTTCAACATCCTTCTTGTAGTGTGGGGCCCAAAACTGGACACAGTATTCCAGATGAGGCCTCACCAATGTCGAATAAAGGGGAACGATCACGTTCCTCGATCTGCTGGCAATGCCTCTACTTATACAGCCCAAAATGCCGTTAGCCTTCTTGGCAACAAGAGCACACTGTTGACTCATATCCAGCTTCTCATCCACTGTGACCCCTAGGTTCTTTTCTGCAGAACTGCTACCTAGCCATTCGGTCCCTAGTCTGTAGCAGTGCATGGGATTCTTCCGTCCTAAGTGCAGGACTCTGCACTTGTCCTTGTTGAACCTCATCAGGTTTTTTTTGGCCCAATCCTCTAATTTGTCTAGGTCCCTCTGTATCTGATCCCTACCCTCTAGTGTATCTACCACGCCTCCTAGTTTAGTGTCATCTGCAAACTTGCTGAGAGTGCAGTCCTCACCATCCTCCAGATCATTAATAAAGATATTAAACAAAACCGGCCCCAGGACCGACCCTTGGGGCACTCCGCTTGATATCGGCTGCCAACTAGACATGGAGCCATTGATCACTACCCATTGAGCCCGACGATCTAGCCAGCTTTCTATCCACCTTACAGTCCATTCATCCAGCCCATACTTCTTTAACTTGGCGGCAAGAATACTGTGGGAGACCGTATCAAAAGCTTTGCTAAAGTCAAGGAATAACACATCCACTGCTTTCCCCTCATCCACAGAGCCAGTTATCTCATCATAGAAGGCAATTAGGTTAGTCAGGCATGACTTCCCCTTCGTGAATCCATGCTGACTGTTCCTGATCACTTTCCTCTCCTCTAAATGTTTCATAATTGATTCCTTGAGGACCT
This sequence comes from Chrysemys picta bellii, assembly GCF_011386835.1. Taxonomy (NCBI): domain Eukaryota; kingdom Metazoa; phylum Chordata; order Testudines; family Emydidae; genus Chrysemys; species Chrysemys picta. The sequence goes on from NC_088791.1 coordinate 313,028,959, forward strand.
GCTCCATGATTTTTCCAGGGACTGAGGTGAGGCTGACTGGCCTGTAGTTCCCCGGATCCTCCTCCTTCCCTGTTTTAAAGATGGGCACTACATTAGCCTTTTTCCAGTCATCTGGGACCTCCCCCGATAGCCATGAGTTTTCAAAAATAATGGCTAATGGCTCTGCAATCTCACCCGCCAACTCCTTTAGCACCCTCGGACGCAGCGCATCCAGCCCCATGGACTTGTGCACGTCCAGTTTTTCTAAATAGTCCCGAACCACTTCTTGTGAGGTATCATTTGAAAATTCATAATTTGCTGATTATTATTGTCCCGGGTAAAATATGTATGACAACATTGTATGTAAAGTTATTAGCTTCTACTGCATGACATTGCCGAGACAAGTTCCAAGTTTAGAAAAGCAGACACAAACCAGTTCCTCCGAGACAAAAGGCAAACTGACACCTCAGCCAGGGATCAACAAAATCAAATGGACAATCACCATTCTCTAGCAGGGAGAAGGGTGTGAGTGACAAATCTACTTTTTGGCAAAGAAACAGCTGAAGGTTCCCACCCCACAGACTGGGTGTCTCCTGAACCTCAGCTGGAGGTGATTTTTAAAGAAAAAGAACTATAAGAAAGGGTAACAGATGCCCTAAAATACTACTCCCTTTCTCTCTGCCCATGGTATTGACAACACCTGAAGAGCAAGGAAATTAACAGTGAACTGGGTGCGGGACCATGGCTGAAAGGATTCCAGCCAGAAAGACTGCTGAAGCATGTCAGGAGAGAAACCTTTGCCTTGAATACATTTAGCTTGTTAAGTTAATTGTGTTTTGCCTTTTATTTTCTCGTAACCAGTTCTGACACGTATGCCTCATTGCTTGTAATCACTTAAAAGCTATCTTTTTGTAGTCATTCAACTTGTTTTTTTGTTTTATTGTAAACCAGAGTGCTTGGACTGAAGTGTCTGGAGAACTCCATTTGAGATAACAGGATTTGTGCATATCATTTTCTATTAATAAAATGACAGATTTTCTATGAGTTTGTCCAGAAGAAGAGAGCTAAGCCCTACAAGATGCACATTTCTGCTGGAAAGTCTGGACCTGGGAGTTTGCTGGTGTTTCTCTGCAGTGTAATTCATGGGTGGCTGGCTATAGCACTCATAGTACTCATACAGCTGGGAGTGACTGACTTGCTGGAGGCTGTGTGTGGGCAGACTAGGAGTGGTTGCTCTCACAGCAGAGCAGTGTAAAAGGCACCCCATGGTGGAGAACTGAGGGGACAGATTGTACCCTGGGTAAAGTCACAGCAGAGCTCATTGGGAGCGGACACCTCTGTCCATGCCACTTGTATGAGACTGCAAAGGTAGTGTGGGTTCCAGAAACTCTTTATCCTTCAGCATCCCTCCTCAGAGATTACATAAAGCAATAATCTCAATCAAAAAACAAGACTTATTCCAACCAAAGAGAAAATGGAATTTAAACCAAAGATGCTGTTTTCTCAGCATCTCTAGATTCACATTACTCATAAGCTAAACTACATCAGGCTCCTTCAGTTTAATTATAGACAAAAAAGAAAGGTATAGATTACATCTCTTGAAAGCAATCCCCATTGTGACCCTTCTGGTGACTGGCAGCCTCCTTTGCTGTCCAGATACCAACTCTCCACTGCTGTCCCTGTGAGTTTCTCATCAAGCACCTGGATCTGGTGACCTTGCGTATTAACACATGTTCCCCCTGAGTCAGGGTAGCTACCCCTCTTCCCAAACCAGTTTTCCCCAGTTACTTACACACACAGTGAGTTCTGTGGACTCACTGCATTCTCTAGGCTGTAGACGATTGGGGGTGCAAAAATCCTTTAAAGGTGATTAATAGCCATCTTTCAAATGCTTAACTATGTAGTTCAGAGACTGTATTTCACAGGCCAGACTGTCTGGCTGTATCTACGTAACACCCTTTTCTGTTTCTTATTTCATGGTGTTAAGCCAAAAACACTTATTGCTGTAGTTACAGCTGCTGTTTCTACTTTCTCTGAGTCGATATTGAAACCTTCCCAGACAAGGGGGCAATATCACTTGCGTGATTTCAAAGAAGCACAGTAGTTGCTATTTCAGCACACTAAAGGGAGTGCAGGAAGGTGTTAACCATGCTCAGTAGCTATTTGATGTGGAAGACTTCTGTAAGGGCAGACATTTCTGCACATACACACAAACTCTTGTAGTTACAAGTTGGAAGCTTCTGACCAGTCAGTAGTGAGTCCTGTTGGGGTACAAAACCAGCAGCAGTTAGTTCCAGCCCAGCCCTGCAGGGAGAAGATAGAGCTGCCAGGGGTAACACAGACTGAATCTTCAGGTTGGATATCAGTAGAGATTCCTGTAATTTTACAGAAGTCAGTGGAATTGAGACTGGAAAATACCATCAATGATGAATCACATACTGGAGGCTAAATGTCTTCAGGAAATGTATTACATCACTGAACAAAAGATGGTGTGTGAGCCTAATAGCTACAGTCATTGTCAAATGTTTTTTCCCTTCTTATTTGAAGTTGTCAGTCCTCACTCGTGTGGATGCTGACACAACGGGTTATGTAGTATAACTAACTGTTTGTGCTAAACTAACTGTTGCATCTTGTATTTAACTGTGACACTCTTAGTAACTTTTTCAGACCTGAAGAAGAGCTCTGTGTAGCTTGAAAGCTTGTCTTTCTCACCAACAGAAGTTGGTCCAATAAAAGATATTACTCACCTACCTTGTTTCTCTAACACTTTAAGTCAGATAGAGCAATTCCATAGCACAGAATTGGTAAGTAAATTGACTTATCTCCCCTCTACGTAGGTTACATCTAGTTTTAATCAGACCTCTTGTTAAGCCCTCTCTAATCAGTTTTGCTTTTGCCAAGAAGTATGAATGATGTCACAGGGCCTCTGGTTACAATTGAAGATCATGGCTCTCACATATGAATGTGGGGATTTTGCTATTATTTTATATGTCTTTAAACTGTCTTTGTTAATGTAATTTGCAGCTGGTAACAAGGAGGAGAGGCAGCAGCGTAGAAGCAGCCAGTTCTCTGTGGGCCACCAGCAAGGGCTCTGTGGAACCATTTACCTGACCACAGTGTTTCTCAACTGGTGGGTTCATAAGAGGCAATCGGGGGGGGGGGGGGGGGAGGGGTAACAAGGTATTGAATGTATATATATCTATGTATAATCTAGATAGATAGATAGATATAATCTAAACTAAAGAAAAGGTCATGGCCTAGATGTGGGGGGAAACATAGAGGAAGGAGCCAACATTTATGCCTAGGTTATGGACCTGGGTGACAGCACAGGTGGGCTTCCCCAGAGCTGTGGTCCCTGGAAGCTGTGGGCCCAGACTCTGAGGCAGTCTGCCACCTCTTGTTGTGAGATCAGTTTTGGCCACATTGATCTTTACATGATGGTGAGCCATCCAGAAGGAGCTGTTGGAGAAGCAGTTAGAAATGAGAGAGATATTAATTTAGTTGAGATTTACAGGCCATATTGGTGCCTATTTTAATGGTGTGGTATCATCATATAGCATAGTCAAATAAATTTACATAGGAATATTTTCAGGCTTGCTTACCAAATCATTTTAGTAGAAATAAAAAATTCCAAAGGCTATTAAGCTTTTAGCTGTGCTATTAATCTTACTTAGAGATAAAGCTACTTAACTACAACAACAGTGTGTACATAAATCTACTTGGATTCCACACTATGCAAAGCAGTGAAAGCTGATTTTCCACAACTTGGAGGAAGAGCAATTGTGTTGTAAATTTGGCTCTATTTAGCTACAATTCAGCAATTTCACTACTGATTATTTTTCCCATAGATAGTATATTACACACTATAGTTGCACATTTTTCTTCCACTGTGCAGTATAGTGGATATAATTAAATAGCATGAAACAGATCTAAAAATAATTTGTAGGAGAACTGCATCTAATTGGGTTGGATTCTAAAGCCTGCCAAGTAGCTAAACTACTGTCATTGTAGCACTGAAAGAACTTTAAATGAATAAGAAACCAAATTCAAATGGCAGCATCAGGTCTATGAAATTAGCTCATGTCACTGTAAGAAAGCAAGAGCTAATTAAATATATTGTGGACTGAGCAGAAAGTCCTTCTCCAACAAAACATTACAAAGGCTAATTTTTACCATTGTTGTGGATGTTGGAATGTTTTGTTTTTTGAAATGAGACTAATCATTCCAAGTGGATTTTTGCATTTAGATTTAAAAAAAAAATCTCTTTGCTTCTCTGATGTCCCAACAGGATTGTTATGTAGCACTAATCCTTTCCAGATTCTGTTACATAATTAGTGTTGGTGCCCATCTGTACTGAAGTTTTTAGCTACAGGTGGTATATTCTATTCTCAGAATATTTCTTAGAACAAACAAGCTATGAGACAATTGCTTTCTTGTCTCTTTTGTTGTAGTGCCTAACATTTGTGAAATGTTTAACAAGCCCTGAAATTCTGCTTTTCCAAAAAACATTCATGCAGATGATAGCGTTTTGCAGCGTTTCCCCATTACTTCCGAGCTCAGAGCTAGCTTTGCCATAAAAGCTGAACAGGTTGTTTTCTAGGGCTGCAAAACCATTCCTGTGGTTGACTTCAGGCTGGTAAGGTTAAATGGGCATTCAGCAACATCAGGCATATAGGAGATGGGCAGATTGCCTAGGTCCTAACATCTCCCTAGGGCAGGGGTTGGCAACGTTTGGCACGCGGCTCGCCAGGGTAAGCACCGTAGTGGGCCGGGCCAGTTTATTTACCTGCTGACGCGGCAGGTTTGGCCGATCACGGCCCCCACTGGCCGCGGTTTGCCGTCCCGGGCCAATGGGGGTGGCAGGAAGCCGTGGCCAGCACATCCCTCACTGGGGGCCGCGATCGGCCGAACCAGGTCAGCAGGTAAATAAACAGGCCCGGCCTGCTAGGTGCTTACCCTGGCGAGCCGCGTGCCAAACATTGCTGACCCCTGCCCTAGGGCTTACTCTGTTTGATCAGCCTATGTAAATGAGGACTTGTGCTCATAGAACATATAGCTATACTGGTTAACATATAGGTCCTCCTCTGATACCGAAGTAATTTTGACCAGCTGGGTAGCCTTAAATTCAATGAAAAGATTCTCTTTTAGAAGAGAAGAATGAGCAGCTACAGAATTAATGTTATCCTAATTGCGTTTTATTTCCAGTATAGCTTTGGACAGACATAGGTATTAAAGGCAGAACCCTAGTGCAAGGTTGGAGTTCAGCAGGAAATGGGAAGAATGAATCCTTGCCCTTACAGCATGGTATGGAAACACAGCCACTACTATAACCTAATGACTGCAGCAGCCCCTTCCCCATCTGACAGGAGTGCTTGGCACATTGTCCAAATAGTCAAGGATACCCTGGTTGCACCACTAAGGACCTCTCCTCCTTCACAGCCCTCCTGACTCTCCCCTTCTGAAGGGAACATGTGCAGGAAACTCTGAGATGAAGCTCACAAAGTTCTTAAGCCCCCCGTCCTCCTCCCACGGATTTCCTGTGGGTGATGACCTGGTAAGAATCCTGGTAACTGAGTCTCACTCTTTAAGAGCGAGAAGTCAAATGGGTTAAATGCTTTTTCTAATTGTGATAATGTTAGTTGTGTTTTTGCTTGTAATGTTCAAACATGAATCTTCAGTACATCTAGTTATTGCATTGAGTTGTTGCTTAGACTGTGAAGAATTAGAAAGCTTGAAGTATCAGATGACCTGTCCCATTCACTAACAGTTTAGAATCAGTGTAAATGTTTTAAAAGGAGAGATACTGTAGTTGAAGGTTTGTCAAAGAACTAGGTGTAAGTAATTATTCATTTTTAATCCCCATACGTGCTGGGATTTGGGGCTAGTTTCACCAGAGTGATTTAGGCACCTACATCCAGTAGTTAGGCACCACCGGAATTCACAACCCCCCCAGTACCACCACAACCACTCAGCTGCCACCTAACCCTTTAGGCACCTTAATAGGCACTTAAATTTCTGGTGATAATTGGCCCTAGGCACCTAAATTTCTGCCAGTGGTCATGTAGAAAGCCACTTAATTTCTGACATCACCAAGCAGCTCAATGCCCTAATTCATACCTAAGTCCTGGCAGGATTCACAAACTGGACATTCCCCTGCCGGTCGCACCAGCAGGGCTTTCTACTTAATAGTTGAGTGATTAGGATGCTCACCCAGGATGTGGGAGATTAAAGGTTAAATCCTCACTATGTCTGATTCAGAGCAGGGTCTTGAACACAGCTCTTCCACCTTCCAGGAAAGTACTTTAACCACTGGGCTAGAGAAGGGTGTTCTGCAAAATTATGAGAGAAAATATTTAGAAAAAATATTTCATGAAAAAAAAACACCATTCGCCATAGCATATCTTCTAAGGCTGTCACTTTTTGAACTAAACTGTGTGTCATACAGGAGGTTTTATATTGGACTTCAATTAGATGCTGCAATTTCATGGCTATCCTCACAGGAAATCCTCAGATAATGTCAGGATGAGATTTTGTACCTTGGATTGTAGCCTGAGAAAGCCATAAAGTGAGTGATTGTGCACTTTACTTCTACTGAAGTTAGACAGCTGGGAACTGAATGTTATGTTTCTTTTGAATAAGTGTCTGGGGAGCTGTAAACATGGTAAAATAAACCACCATTGAGGTTGTATAAATTATGGAGCAGGACTGGTAACAATTTAAGTGCTTTTAATGTGTGTTTAATTAAGCAGTCCCTCAGTTAATGAGGTACCAGATCAATGGTGTATTTTAAGAATTAGTACATAATTACATATTTGTTAAACCTGAATATGTCTGTTTAATACTTATGTGGTATTAGTTAGATTACAGTGACTGTTATTAAATCTACCAGTGTATTTTTAACCAACTAGTTATATTCTTGTAAACACGTACCAATCAACTAGTACTTAAATAACATAATTACTGTCTTATAAAATCCAAACTAAATGCCTAGTGAACTAAGAAGGAACATAGCATATTTTTATTTTAAAAGTTTTATGAAATTGTATACAGAACCTTTCATTTCTGGTCACTACTGTGGATTTGACCCAAGATAGTAGTGACCAAAACCTAATTCTGTCTTCTGTTTTCTTGGTGTTCTTCTGAGAGATGACTGAGTGTCTTCCTATCAAGCAGGTCTCCACTTAAAAAATAAACAAAAAGCCACCAGTTGAAGTGGTAGTAAGTGGTACCCCTGCCAATCTCAGTGGAGAAGCAAAGGCCTGCATGGGCTGGGAGATTGAATTATCCTTTCACTCTCAAACCTGGTTTCCTCCAGTTCTGGATTATAGCACATTGGCGGGGATCTGTGGGGAAGCTTGCATGGGCGGACACTAGTAATGACCTGCTGAACCTATTCTATGGAGAAATAAAGGCAATGAGAGATGTCTGAACATAAGACTGAGAAAAGGGAACTGCTGAGATCTGATGTTAAGTCTGACCCAAACACTCAGTGTGTCATTGGCAAGTCACTGAATCTGTCTGGTTCTCCATTTCCCCACCTCCCTCAGAGGAGAGTTTGTAATGCTTTTTGAAAATGAAAAACATACGAATTAGAGAGACAAAGTGGGTGAGGTAATCTATTTTATTGGACCAATTTCTGTTGGTGAGAGAGACAAGTTTTCGAGCCACACAGAACTCTTCTTCCAGTTTCTAGAGCTCACTTTCTGGCAACTGCATCAGTTATTAACATTGGGGGGGGGGGGGGGAGAAAAAGAATTTGATAAAATGGACTTAGCCCAAATTCTGTTTTCAGTTATACCAGCATAAACTCACACTAACTCCATTAAAGTCAATGGAGCCTCATTCTCATTTTACCCTAGGGTCTTTTTATACCACTCTGCCTCTGTAAAGGATCCATGGTGTTAAACAGTTATGGCTGTGTACAAGGTTTTAAAGTGGGTAGGCTCAACATAAACTTGGTGGACCAGAGAATCCAGAAAAGGAGTTTTTGGAGGGAAATGCTATGAGCAGTCAAGCCTGGAGAGTAAGCTCAGACTGAAGTGTACAGAGCTATTCTTTTTGAGTTACCAATAAAGCCCAGCCATAGGAAGGGATCAGCAGGAAGGGAAAGGGGGTAAGCTTGGACACAGTTTACTCATGGTTTACATGCACCTTGTACAGTTATTTAGACGAGAGCAAAGTGGGTATAAAAAAGGCTGCCCAATCAGAATGGTATCCTTTTACATCCACTTTGCACTGGCATAAATGACTAACTACATATGTTGCAGGGCAATGGTGAATAAAGCCCTAGTTCATAGGTGATGTGTCCTGGTCAGGGTAGGGACTCAGCCTATTCACAGTCATATATGCTATTGTATGAACATTCACCTATGCTGGTGGGTCAGAACAAGAGAATTAAAAGAAACAGAGCAATTGACTGGATAGCAACAACTGAAATGTTTGAGGAAAGATTGCTCCTGGGGGAATTCTGCACATCTGCAGACATGCAAAATTCATCCGCCCCGCATAATTTTGTATTTTCCCACAGAAAATACATTCTTTTCCAGAAGTGCTGCAGTTCTGCCTTTTGCCCACCAGAGCTCACTGTAATGCCAGAACAGCCAGCTGCATGAACGCAACTGGCTGTTCTGCCTCTTGCCCAACAGACGCTGGTGTGGCACCAGAACTGCAGCACTTCTGGGGCAGAATGTATTTTCTATGGGGGGGGAGGGGGAAATTCTAGCCCAGTGCTGCAGAATTCCTCCAGAAGTAGAACTTCATCACAGCACCCTGCCTGCAGAGCCAGGTTAGGACAGAGTGGGGCACACGGGGCTGCTGGGGTGTGTGTGTCACAGACTGGGGTTCAGAATGGCTAGTGGGGGGAAGAGACTGGGGCATGGGCTCAGGAGCTAGTGGAGTGACAGTGTTGAGCCTGGGGATGGGGGGAAGGAGGCTGCAGAAACCCATGGGGATGCGGGGGTGCGGGAATGGAGGCAGATGTGCCTGACTGAATGGGAGAGGCTTGGGGTCATCCAGGGTCTTATGGGGAAGTCTTCCCAACTCCCTAAGAATCCCATCACCCCGCCCCCCCCAAAAAACCCTCTCCCACCCACACTCAACACCCTCCAGGTTCACTTCTAGTCTTCTTCCCACTCCCTTATTTCCTCAGTTACCCCTGAGTCCCCCAAGCCCTTGCACTGCTTTTGACAGGTGCATGAAATACAGTTCTGTATTGTCATTTAAATGAATTACTCAAAGTTCTTTATTAATATGCCTAGTAAGGACTCTATTTGTAAAAAAAGAAACCCACAATATTTTTGGGTCTGTATTGTTACAGACATATTTGCTGACAGATATTTTGAAATAAATTACCAAAATAATTGAAACTGGCATGATTATATTGTGTTATTTTGACAGATAAAATATGTATAATTTTCAAATATTGTGTGCAGAATTTTTAATTTTTGTGGTGCAAAATTCCCCCAGGAGCAAAAGATGCACCATGTGGGATGAAATGTTAAAAACAGATATCACTTTTCTAACATTTAACCACATGGCTGCAACTGCTGTATTTTTATATTCTGTATATATTTTTAATATTTATTATTCTCTCAATAGTTTAAAAGAAAATAATTTGTATTGTCAACAATTCTGTTTATCTTTAATAAAAGTTAGTAACTGAAAAGTATATACTATAGATGGAGTTCCCAAACAATTTTCCTGAGGCCCACCGGTGCAGCTGCAATAGGCACTGTGGCCCACTATTAACACTTCCTGCTGCTTTCTGGGAGGGGAGATTGACGGTAAAGGAAGGGAGGTACCAGCCCGGGCACAGGCCATGACTTGAGCTGTCTGGTGGGGCGGTCAAACCTTTAAGTTGTATATCAATGTATACAGCTTGATAGTGTCCCCTCCCATCTTGCCCACCAGGCAGGTGGGCCATTTCCCCCTCAGGCTGATCAAATGGGAAATCAAGCAAGGGGTTGCCGAGCACACAGTCTGGCCTCTCTGGGCTGCCACACATTCCTCAGGGAGAGGGGCGCCATGGGGCGTGTGTGGCCCCCTTGTCTCAGCAGGGATCTGGGGCAGTGAGAGGGTGAAGGGGCCAGGCAGGTGGCACAACCAGTCCCTGCCAACACCTTTCCATCTCAGCAGCCTGCTGAGTGCCTTGAGCTTGTCACCTGGCAGCCCTGCTCCGGTCACCCACCCAGGATCCTGGTGCACCTCACAGGCACCCCCTGCCCAGGGACGAGGGAAGGGCTCGGGGGCCACCAGTGCTGGGCCTGACTGTTACCTGTGACTGACCTGATCATGGCATTGTCCAGGCAGAAACAGAATGGCTCCACTGAGCCCCAGTCCCTCAGAAGGGCTGCAGGGCTGATACTCCAGGGGGCTTGATAGCCACAGATCACTGGGTGTAGTGGCTCAAAGCGGGAAAACTGCAAACCCTCCAGCCTCCTCTAACCTCCCTGGGAACCGCAGCCTCTCAGGGTCCTCCGTTCTCCTTGCCCACTTCCCAGCAGCGCCCACTTCATCCTCTGTCAACCAGGGGCAGCACTGGGCTCCTCTGGCCCTAGGCAGGGGTAATTGCCAGCCACTGCTCCATCTTTGTCTGCTTCACAACACTCCCCAAACTCTGCCTGTGGCTGCACTGGTGGGCCACTGGGACTGTGTCACAGCCCACATTTGGAAACCCCTGTACTATGGAATAGAAGCTACAGGCCATTCATCTAACTTTGCAAGTGAATTGCTTAGTTGCCTCGCTGAAAAAAGTTTCATACTTATTACATTGTTATTAATATTTTGTTTCTGTATTATCAATTGCTTAGATTTTCCAGAGAGAATTAGCATAGAGGAGCATAACATGGGTGGAAGAGTGAAGAGCTTACTGGGTTCATATGGTACTTCACTGAATTCCCTTTCATCCTTTGCCCAGCCATAATTTTGTTCTTATAAAAAAAAAATCTCAGCTAGGGTATAAAATGGCAACATTCTACTCTTGAATCCCCACAAAGGATTTGGTAACTGCAGTGCATAACTTCACTGCATGTGCCATACTCACTCCCTTTGCAAAATTCCCACTAACAAAATGAATGCTGAATATGTAACAGACGTCCTCTTTGGTGAGATGATAGCTTGAGGTGAGATGGTTGCATCTTCTAGAAGTAAGGAAGATACGTTCCTTGTATGGCCTGTTTAGAGCTGGGCAAATACTGTGCAAAAATTGTTTTTATGTATTAATTTGAATTCTTAAACACATTTGCTCTGACAGTGTCCATGCCTATTTTGTATTCACTTTATTTCAGTCGGGGACAAAAACCATACCCTGTGACCTATGTGCCCATTCAAAATCAAAGCATTTTGGTTCTCAGATAATCACAGTGAACTGCTCAGAAACAAGCTACAGGCCAAGGATAATCCAGAGATATTTGATATGTTAGAAAAATGAAAGTCACACTCACATTTATTCTATTCATGGACAATTTGTGTACGGAATTGGCCAAATGAGGGATTTGTTATACGTTATTTGCTTAGTGCTACCTCTAGCAGTAAGGAAAATATCACAGCTCAATGCCCTGTTGACAGCTCTCATTCATAATGCAAGGTCAGATGAGAGACATCTAAGAAAAATGGAGTTGCTTCAGGAAATGGTGTTGAAACTGAGTCTCTTCTCTCTGAGTCAGTATTAAATCCAAGACCTTAAACTAGTACTAGGGGACACAGTCAGAAATGCAATATTTCAGATGAGATGAGGCCCTGTCCACTACTGGCATTTTTGGCAAGCACAGGAGGTGCTTAGAGTCCTTGCCACATTTAAAATGAGTAATTACACTCTAACCTGAAATTTTTCTTACAGCTCCAACTGGATATGTTATTTTTCACTCTCTATTCTAAAATATTGTTTAGTGTTGCTGTGGCTGCTAAATGGCCATCTCCAAGGGTGGCTGCATTTTTGCGAGAGATAAAATGATCCCATATAATGTATAATTTTAGTAAATCTGTTTGAAGGATGCTATGTACTTGGGTAAGAGATGCTTTGTAAGTGTCAGAAGCAGAAGAGAAAAGGAAGAAAAAGCACAATTCTTTGTGAGTATTTGATACAGAAAATACAATAATTCAGACTATGCAATACATTAGCAGGAGAGATGGCAAACTAACTATGAGTGATGTATCCTGCCACTGAAGGATTCTGCCAGCAAATACTATAGTACCAAATGGGTAAAACTAGTTTGAAAGAATTCAGATTATGGAATATGTTGACTTTCTGTTAGGAGGATAAAAATGTTGCCATCAAAAATAATTCAAAATCACAATAAAAGCATTTTCAAATGTTTTATGTGGTTCATGTTTCATAGGCTTCACACACACAGACACAAGAGCCAGACAGAGCCAATTTTAATACAGCTAATGACAAATTGTGCTATTTCTGGAGAGTTCTATGGCTATACTTATCAGACATTGACAGTGGCAGAGAAACAGATTTCTCTTTATGATAGACCGTATCGATATTCTGACCATGGTGTCCACCAGGTCAATTAATATTTCAGATCTCACCCAAATAGATGCTTACAGCCAATCCTTATTAGCATGGTCCCCTGGTGTTATCTGGACTGGTGATCTGCTAGGTCACTCCAATCCTTGACTCTGGGAGCCAGCCTTACCCTGCTCAGCTGTGAGGACCCCCACTCCCAGGATGTTTCCGCACAGCCTCTAGCATGTAAGCTTCTCCCAGCTATGTGAGTGAACACTTTCGGCCAGCTGCTGCTTGGATTGTGCAACCGAATTACTCTAGCAATACCTCCGGTCCCAGACACAACCCTAGGAACCTCCGTCTTGCAGTGTTCAGTTATGCCCACTGGACGCTGCAAGCTTATATGAGTTCGTCAATTTAACAAAGAAATTGATATGTACCAGGGGAGTCTCTGACATGTTTCAAACCAAACACACTGCTTCAGGTAGAATAAACAAACAGATTTATTAACTACAAAAGCAAAACGCATTCTAACCAGATCTTAACTCTTTCAGTGCCCTTACAAACTCAGTGCTTCAGTTGCCTGGTGGTGGTGTCTGTAGATGGAGATGGAAGAGAGAGGAAGAGCATGGCAAACATCTCTCCCTTTGATCATGTTCTTTCTTCCCTTTTGGCTTTGCGCCTCCCCCCCCCCCCCACCGCTTCAGAGTCAGGTGAGCATTATCTCATCGTAGTCCCAAATAGCCCGAGGGAAAGGGGGTGACTCACTCGAGAGTCCAACAGATCCTTTGTTGCTGCCTAGGCCAGTGTCCTTTCTTCCTGTGAGGCTGGGCTGGGTTTGTCCCATACATGCCCTGATGAGGTGTGAACTGCCCCTCTGCTCCTGGAGAGTTTTGCCTGGGCTTGTTTTAAGCCATGAGTACACATTTTCAGCCTCATAACTATATACATGAAATTACAAACTATAACATTACTATAACAACAATGCTCAGTGCATCATGAGCCTTCCGAAGACACCCAACATGACAAACTTTGCATTGGATACCACACAATCATATTATAAGGATAAACATGGGGGTGCAGGGTATTCCCCCGAGGTACAGAGTGTCACACTTATTAACTAAATCTAAGATTTATTAATAAAAGAAAAAAGAAAGTTATATATAATTAAGAGAGATCAATATACATACAAATGTGTGTAAAGTCCTTAGGTCAGTTTCATAGCAGAGATGGTGAAGCTGCTGATTTGTAAAAGTCTTTCTGGAATGAATTTAAAACATTATAGTCCAATAGGCAGTTCAGATGTTTTGAATTTTGCTCAGATTCTTCCATGAGAATTCTAGGGTAAATCCAGGGTTAAACCGGAGACCTCAGTCTTGTGGTTTAGACCTTCCCTGTTAAAGTTTAAGCAGACCTGAGATAAAAAGGATCAGGCCTGGGGTTTCCTTTATAGCTGAAGCAAGCTGGGTGCTGACATGTAATTTCACTAGGAGGGTTTTGATGAAAGTGAGCCAACAGTTTGATGTCTATTCAATGGGTCCTTTCTCAGACAATACATTAAGCAATAGACATTCAAATTACTAAGATAGTTCACTATATCAGATAATTAAACTGAATACAATGTAAATAATATTAGTTCCTACAGTATCTTACATTTTTGAGTCAATAGAATACAATCATGAATCATTAAAAGACAGCTACAGGATTTTAGCATCCACAAATTAATTAGATCACATTGTTAAACTTCTAATAAGATATAGGTAAACACAGACAAAATATACTTAACATCTATTCTTGATTCTCTAACAATACAGGCAAATATGTCAAAGATTCAAGTCTACTTAACATGGCTTTGGTGGCCGTTCCTTGTAGATATTTCTGTTTACCATTTCAGTGCCTCCTGATAAGCTGTTATGGGTCACACGCCAGTTGACCAGTCTGTCAGTGTCACAGATATATTGGACAGATCAAGCTGTCTTTCTTTGGAGGTTCCTGCTTGATGGTTTTTACTTTGAACTTTTGAACTAATCGCTTGTGATGATGGTTTTGTTTTATCATTACAGACAGGTGAATCCTCTTAAGATACAGTCAAAAAACTCAGTGGTAAAATAAATGCTCTTTCATGTTTCAAAACAAAACTAAACATGATATGGACAATGTGAGAGCAGAAGATTAGAAGCTATTTATTGAATTTTATCTAATTTTCTTCTTCTTGGAAATATCTCTGCCTTTCTTTTCTCACCTTTGGCACTGGGCTACACCTCCTAGTGGAAATAGGAAGCACCTGGAGCATGTTTTCTCACTATTTTGACCTGCGGAGTCTGACTCTGGACTACAGGCCTGATCCAAAGCCCACTGAAACCAATGGCATAGTCTTTCCATTGAATTCAGTGGGTTTTGGATCGAGCCCTAAAAATCTTATAGCCAATGAAAATGTTCAGTTCTAAAGGTAAGAAGCTGCCGGGTACTGAGCATCCTAAATTTCTACTGAAGTGAATGGGAATGAGACTCTTTACACCTGCAGGATCTGATCCAAAGGTAGTCAGCAGGTGGAAAGTGGCACCATGCAATTAATGATTATTTGCTCTTTTTTATGACATAGTAGTCACAGCTCCAAAACATGAGTTTCAAATATTTTATTGTTATAGTCAGGAGGATTTTAGTCTTGATAAAGAGGAGGTGACTTCTTACAAGAACATGGAAATATTGATCTTTTATTTGCTGTCTTTTTATCACACCCAGGGGATTTGCGGTTTTCTGCTGTTCAACCAGCGGCACTAAAAAGAAGATAGTGTTCTGTTAGGTTGCTGAGAAGTTTAACCAAGCAGGGGAAGGAAGTTGTAATTGTAACGGTGGGAAATAAATATGAGACCACATGAGTTTTCCCATGTTGAATGAGAAAATAAACATGAAGCCAACCACACAAATCTTTTTTCCCCACAAGAAGGCAAAATGTGTTTCTAACTAGCCACTTTGTCTTTCTAATTAACGGTATTTGGTAATGGCTCTATGTACTAAAATGAGATTGTATTTGTTTTGCTTGTTTGTGAACAAATTAAAACCCCTACAAAACAGACATATCCAATAAAATAAGTGGCTCCTCTGATTTGTTAATGAAGTGAGAAAAACAGCATATATACTCCTGATCCTGTCACGGTCAGTAACATCTGAAACAGGACAGCAGCTTTGCTAAGGAAATGGCAGTTTTTGTATTCATATAGCTGTATGGGGTAATGTGTTTTCTTAGGCTTTATATCACAGTTGTGGAGGCTGGGTTTTGTCAATTATTTTGCCAGGTTTATAAATATTCTATTTTAATTTAGAGTGTTCATGTATGGAGGAAAATTTTGTCATTGCACCTTTTATCTCTTTTTAAAGTATAACAACTCAACTGTACATTTTCAGCAAAGACGTCTTTATAAGGTACTTGCTAGTTGTCATAGCATCAAATACTATCTTCGCAAGCAGAATATCCCTCCTGGGGTACAGGCTGCAATGGTCATAAATCACATATAATTAGGTTAGAATAAATGATACAGAAATGAGTGCATAAGAGTGAAAATGTTTTACATTTTGATGTATGTTTTCTCCACCTGCAATGCCAAAATAGCTAAAAAGTCTCTCCTCACTTTTTAAAGGTCTTTTAGTACTTTGTCCCCCTCTTTTTTTCAATGGAAAAACAAAAGCTCAACACATGTTTTCAGGAATACTAAATATATTTTAATATATTGGCATCCATAGAGAAATCTCTTGAAATGTTTGTATATAATTCCTTTGGAGGGTATTGATCCACATTCAGTGACTCAGAAAAATACTAATTGCAGCATCTCATTAAATAAAAAACATGAGTTAAGCTTCTCTGAGGAAAAATCCTTCTAGATAACAACATGGAAGGTGCTTGCTCAATGTTAAGATCTTAAAAACTTGAAACATTAGGAAAATGAAGAACTTTACTCTTAAAAAGAGACCATTCACCCGAGTACATCAAAGTGCTTTAACAATGTGAAGTAAGACTCACACCACATCAATGCACGAAAAAGGTAGATATTATGAGACCTTTTTACAGAGCTACTGAAGAGTTAAGAATAAGGCACCTGTAAGTTCTTCTGAATTACTTATATACCCTCATTAGCCGTACCCATACTATATGGTCCCCACAACTTCTGCACATAGTGGTGGACTCTCTACCAGAGCACTGAATAGACTGAAACATAGGGAGGGCTTGTGGACAGGTCAGGAAGTGTGGTTACTCGCTCAGTGGTCTAGTGTTGCAACAGATGTACAGTAGCAGCAGCTAAGATTACAGCCTGAGGGCTTGAATAGTGGCCATAGATGAGCTAGGCTACAGCCTGCCTAAAGATATATGGGGTTCAATTTCATCCTCCCCACCTATGTGATTACTTGGTCTCTGTGTATTTGTGGATAAGTTTACCCTAAATTGCCCAACATCAAAAAAGCAAATCAGCAGAAATAAGAATAGAAGCTGGGAATCTTGACTCCCCATCTATTGCTTTGAATACTTGGTGGACAGTGCTAGTAGAAATATTTTTGCCCCAATTTTAGCATATGAGGGACTATATAATCCTAACAGTTTCTTCACTTTTGATTCAGGGTGCCAATAAACTTACGCTACAATGGTACAAATTTCAGTAATAACCAATACATATTAGAAGGACCAATAACATTTAATAAAACTGCAAAAAATATGAGAGATATTTGTTAAACTCTAGGGTTCACTGATTAACCTTCTATACTTGTTATCATGTTTGAAGTAAAGATTAACAGAAATAGGGTGACCAGACATCAAATGTGAAAAATCGGGACTGGGGTGGGGGGTAATAGGCACCTATATAAGAAAAAGACCCAAAAATCAGGACTGTCCCTATAAAATCGGGACATCTGGTCACCCTAAACAGAAATAAGCTGTAGTTGCATGCTAATGGAATAGTCCTAGTGCAGCTGGTAACCAAGCAGTCTAGCTGAACTTGAGTCTTTGTGTAAAACAACAAAGTATTTGAGGCCAGAGCCTCATCTGGAGTAAATCAGATTTATTGAAGATTCTGATCCCATTTATGTTGGTGTACGTTTGTTTGTAGTCAGGCATCTTGCCCTTCAATGCATCCCCTTGTGGCC
Organism: Chrysemys picta bellii; assembly: GCF_011386835.1. Classification (NCBI taxonomy): domain Eukaryota; kingdom Metazoa; phylum Chordata; order Testudines; family Emydidae; genus Chrysemys; species Chrysemys picta. The sequence continues at coordinate 313,046,522 of NC_088791.1, forward strand.
GATCGCTAGATGGCAGCAGCCTGGCCTTGGTTTCCACGTTTACAGCAGTTCAGAAGTGTGGCCAGGGCTGGTGCAACCACTAGGCGAACTAGGCAGTGGCCTAGGGCAGCAAGTGGTTGGGGGCCCTCAGGCATAGGTAGCTGGGTAGGGGACCTGAAAATTTGGGGCACCACTGGGTCTTAGTGTCCACCCTACTGGTTTTCCTATCCCTGTTCTGACCCTTCCTGCAGGCTCTGAGTCTTCCTGGGAAGGGGATCTAGTAGTTAAAAGAGAAACAGTCTCCAGCCTGCCAGACCTATTAGCACAACACTGAAACTATTAAAGAGCCATTCAAGAGGGAATGAAGACATTTAACAGGGATTTGCCAACCCCCAGGTATCTACTGTCAGTTTCTGAATGTACTGACAAAAACAGTTGTACATGACTAATATTTACTAAGAACATGTCAGTCTACAGGACTTTAGTTTAAATTTTGCTTTAAAAATATTTCATTAGCGAGTTGGTGAAGATTATAAAATCACATCTCTAAAAAATCCTTGCATAGATCTTTAGATGCACAATCATCTTTAGCCTTAAATGCTTGGATCTTCAGACATATGTTTTTTTAAATAAATTCTTCAAAAGACCACCCTTATCTAAAATACACATTTTAATTACTATAGTAAAAAAACTTACTTCCAAAGTCTTCCTGTCCTTTCTGTCTATCCATTTCTCCCTTAACCACCCCCCGCCCCCCGACTCCGCCGCCTCATTAAAGGAAGCAACAGCCCTTGCTTCCAGATAGCTGGACAGGGTTTCCCTTTCTTTACTTCTGACTATCTGATGAACTAGTTTTAAGCAAAATCAGTACCTTAGTAAGATATAAAATCCTTTGTTATGCCTAAAATCTTTGGAAACATATTTTTTAAAGTTGGTGAAATTTCATAAGCATGTGTATTGTTATGGAGATCACACACAGTAAATTAGTGTTCCCTTTTTCTAAAAGCAATGAACATTGTTATGAACACACTAAACCTCTGTGACTGATTAATTTAAAATAATGTCTGTTTCAGTGAGTTAAATATGTAGTTATCTGGAATGATTACTTTATGAAGGCTTAAGAGTACATTTAAAATATAAAATCAGCTTAGAAATACTGATTAAGAAAATGTAAAACAGAGAAGAGCTGCATCATGTATTCCATAATATTTAATGTTGTATTCAGCAAGACAGCTGACTTGCCCTTACTACAAAGTTTTTGCAAATAAATGTCTGACAAATTTCAGGGTGTATCAAAAAACCTGTGACTGACATTTTTTATTCCCAAGTTTAGTGCTTTTAATTAGGTACCTTCTGCATGTCCATTCTGCGTGAGGAAGAGGGTACAGGGGTCTCTGCGGGGAACTGTGACTCTCCACCACTGTGAGGCGGGCCGGGCATCTTGTTGTTCTTTCTGCCTTTTTCCTCTGCCCCTGCCCCCACCCCCGCCGGGCTGCAAGCTCAGGCCGCCATCTGGCATAGGGGCACCAGTTTAATAATACTGCATAGGGCTTGTGAGGCCGGTGAGCCCCAGCCATGGAGGAGCTGGCACGGTGCAGGGGGGCAGGAGCCCTGCAAAGGCGGCGGCGCCGCTAGCAGGGAGCAGCCGCGCCCCCTACCCATCCTGCCCAGGCTGTGGCCAGGCGCCCCCCTAGGGGGCCCCTGCAGACTGCAGCAGATGCATGCGGGCAGAGGTCCCCGTGCGCTCCCCAGCTCCCCCCTTGCCACGCTTGGGCTCTGCGGCTCCCGGGCATGTGAGCCGCTGCCGGGGCGTGGGGCCCTGAAACTGCTCCGGGAGGGAGAGGGGCAGCGGCGGCTCACACTCCCGGGAGCTGCAGAGCCTGAGCGCGGCGAGGAGGGAGCCGGGGGGGGGGGGTGCACGGGGGCCTCGGCCCACATGCACCTGCTGCAGGAGCCCCCAGAAGGCAGCTCCTCCCTGCGGAGCTGCTGCAGCAGCCCAAGCCCGGCAAAGCCAGTGAGTGGTCTCGGGGCGGGGGCCGCCGGGGTGGGGTGCGGAGGGCTCGCGGGGGGGCTGTGCACCCTCCAGGTGTTCAGGGTGCAGGGAGGGGGGAACCTGGTCTGGGGAGCAGCCCCTGGGCATGGCTGGCCCCGGGGTCTATAAAGGCTCGTTGGGATTTGCCCCTCAATGAACCGATGTTACCGGGGTGGGGGGGCGGGGGAGGGCAAGGTGGAAGTTTCGCCTAGGGCACAAAATATCCTTGCACTGGCCTTGAGTGTGGCCTACAGTACTTGGCCTCTTTAAGGCTCGAGCTCTCTGGGTGAGTCATTTGGATCTCTCCCTGTAAGGGGTCTGACTCCAAGCTCCTAACCAGTCACTCAGCCACAGCTGGGAAAGTGATCGTTCTTTTCATTAACCCTTTAGTGCAGGGGTCGGCAACCTCTGGCACACGGCTCGCCAGGGTAAGCACCCTGGCGGGCCGGGCCAGTTTGTTTACCTGCCGCGTCCGCAGGTTCGGCCGATTGCGGCTCCCACTGGCCGCGGTTCTCCGCTCCAGGCCAATGGGGGCTGCGGGAAGCAGCGCGGGCCGAGGGATGTGCTGGCCACAGCTTCCCGCTGCCCCCATTGGCCTGGAGCGGAGAACCGCGGCCAGTGGGAGCCGCAATCGGCCGAACCTGCGGACGCGGCAGGTAAACAAACTGGCCCGGCCCGCCAGGGTGCTTACCCTGGAGAGCCGCGTGTCAGAGGTTGCTGACCCCTGCTTTAGTGTCTGCTATTGTGTGGGGTTTATACACCCCATCATGCTGCTATAACTTCATTTATTTCAATGGTGTTATACCAGATTTGCAATGATGTAATTTAGAGCAGAATTTGCCCCACTCACTATGATTTCACACCTCACATTCCTGGTACGCAAATTTAAGTGAACCTGATTTTTATAATTTTTATTTTCTGTAACTGCGAACAGAGATAAAGGTCCACATATGGGTCTTTGATCTGTACAATGGAGCCTTTCCCTTAACCTCCACATTGTGATGGTGAAAGGCTCAAGCTTTTGTTCTGTTGAAGAATTGTTCTGAAGCAATTGTTCTGTTGAAGAATGTAGGCCTTTGTTCAGTGTCTTCATTAGCTGCAGGGACAGTAGGCAACTTCTGAAAACTTGTGTCACTCCTGAGTCCTGAGGAAGCAGAGAAACTCAGAAGCGGCATAAGCCTGCAGGCTACATGTGACTACTGCTTGCTCATTGGTGCTGTTGGTTTATTTTCCTATATAAAAAGAACAGGAGTACATGTGGCACCTTAGAGACTAACAAATGTATTAGAGCATAAGCTTTCGTGGACTACAGCCCACTTCTGGTATGCATCCGAAGAAGTGGGCTGTAGTCCACGAAAGCTTATGCTCTAATAAATTTGTTAGTCTCTAAGGTGCCACAAATACTCCTGTTCTTTTTGCGGATACAGACTAACACGGCTGCTACTCTGAAACCTTTCCTATATAGTTCACTTAGTCACTATTATTTGTACAGAGCCAGCCAAAAATCAAACAGTTTACTTTTGATTTTCCTAATTTTTGAGTTAAGTGTTTTGAGTGGAACTCAAAAGATACTTTACATAACCTCAGTTTTGAAAGATAGGAGGATGCAAATTTGTTACACAACATATCAGGGCTGGGTATAACGGCTGAAGTTTGATGCTGATCCTCTTTGGATACACCTATACTTTGAGTGAGAAGTGTAGTTGCCAGCTCAAGTAGACATAGCTGTACTAAATCTGATCAAGCAGTTTGCTATAAAAAGAGGGTGTAGCCAAGGCAGCACAAGTACTGGGAGGGGCTAGCTGGCCAAGGACAATAGAACCTCAGGGTTACAAACACCAGAGTTACAAAGTGACTGGTCAACCGCACACCTCATTTGGAACCGGAAGTACGCAATCAGGTGGCAGCAGCAGAGACAACAACAAAAAAAAGGAAATACAGTACAAGATTTGACAAGATAAGGAGACTGTTTCTGTGCTTGTTTCATTTACATTAAGATGATAAAAGCAGCATTTTTCTTCTGCAAAGTAAAGTTTCAAAGCTGCATTGAGTCAATGTTCCATTGTAAACTTTTAAAAGAACCACCATAACATTTTGTTAAGAGTTACAAACATTTCAGAGTTATGAACAACCTCCATTCCCGAAGTGTTTGTAATTCTGAAGTTTTATTGTAGGTACCTAGAGTCTCAGACGTGATTGTACTCAGGGCAACTAGCCCTTCCCACTGATCATGCCACTGTGAGTAAGCTTCTATTTTTAGAGGGCTAGCTCCATCAGAGCTAGTGTGAGTATGTCTCCTTGAGCCAGAAGTTATACTTCCAGCTTGAAGTGTAGATGTATCCTTAGAGGCACAGCCCACCACTTGCAGTCCGGGGGAAGTCACCTTTGAGCCCTTTTGATCCCAGGCTGCTGGAGCAGCCCCTGGCACAATTTAGAAAGACTTTAGGGCCTGTCTAAGTTAGGGCAGCCTCCATAGGGCTGCCCTAAGGCAGGCAGCAGTGCTGCATACTTTCTCCTACTTCCAATGCCAGAGCTGAGTGGGGATACTCAGTAGGAAGCTTTATGGCTCTCTTCCTCAGTTTCTGTACTGGAGTATCCTTCCCTGGCTGCAACAAGTGCTTTTACAGCTCCTCTAGGCAACTCTGGCTCTTTTACTTAACATTAAGGGATTGGAACAGTGATGACAATCTCACCCCAGATGCTGAGACAGATTATTAAAGATGTCTTCATTTTTGTGAATTGAATTTAAAGGAATATGCGTGCAATTGATCGTTCCTTCCTAAGTGGAGTACTTTTCATTTGTCCTTATTGAATTTCATCCTATTTGCTTCAGACCATTTCTTCAGTTTGTCCAGATCATTTTGAATTTTAATCCTATCCTCCAAAGCACTTGTAACCCCTTCCAGCTTAGTAATGCCTGCAAACGTTATAAGTGTACTCTCTATGCCAGGGGTTCTCAAACTGGGGGTTGAGACCCCTCATGGGGTCGCAAGGTTATTGCATAGGGGTCGCAAGCTGTCAGCCTCCATCCCAAACCCTGCTTTGCCTCCAGCATTTATAATGGTGTTAAACATATAAAAATGTGTTTTTAATTTATAAGGGGGTGTCGCACTCAGAGGCTTGCTCTGTGAAAGGGGTCACCAGTACAAATGTTTGAGAACGACTGTGCTATGCCATTATCTAGGTATTATTTCATTCAGGAGATCTGACATTTATAATAATAATTATTATAATTGATATTACAGCAGAACCTAGGGGCTCACAGCACAAGCTGTGCTAGGCACTGCACAAATACACCAGAAGAGACAGTCCTTGTCTCAGTATTGCCAATCCCAGATGTTGGAAAGTTACAAGTCAACCCCCACACAAATCATAAAATTTAAATACAAATAAATAGTAATAATAATATAATAAAAGAAACTCAATTTTATTTGCCTTACATTTTCAAGTTTTTTCCCTGCAACTGTGATAGGCTCGAAACTTGCTCTTATTTTTTTGAAAAATGAAAGTTTCTCATCTATTTTCAGGACTCCAGAAGTCAGGCTTTGAGAAAAATAGGCAATATCACAAATCTTGAGATAAAACCACAAGAATTAGTAACACTGCTGTCTTCAAAGAGCTTACAATCTCAACAGACAAGAGAGACAATGTTTGGTGAAAGGATTATTATTTTTGTTTTACAGTTTTATTCTTCCTGGATGAAAAATGGAAATCCCTTCAGCAAAAAGGTCTTCAATTGGGATGAAGTGTGTGTGTGTGTGTGTGTGTGTGCGTGTGTGGATTTCCAGGAGAATTCCATTTTGGGAGAACAAAAATGGTATTTTTAGTTTGCCAGCTGCCTGTGTGGTAAAAAGACTGCTCCATGTCACAGAAAATTTTCTGGTTCCCATCAAAAGTGTTGCCAGACTTGACATGTTCCTACGAAAACAGTTCCATTGGAAAATTTCTGACCAGCTTTTGTTCTCAACAAGGCACAGAACTAAAGGGGTTAGAAAAATTAAAGCTGGGATTTTATTCACTATTGATTATGATGGAAATTTTGAAAACCTCACACTGTGAGAGAGGGACAGTCTTGTGGTACTGAGTTCCTGGCTTCAATTCCCAGCTCTGCCATGGACTTGCTGTGGGCAAGACATTTAGACTGAGGTTTTCAAAGGCGCATAGGGGAATTAGGCACCCAAATTCCAATGAATTTCAGATCATCCCTCCTCTCTTAATTCCTAACTTCTTCTGGTGATTTGAGCTCTTGGATGAAAAGTGTGTATAAATGCTAAATGTTTATTTTATTTAATAGCTTAAATATCAATTTTCCAGTGAGATCCAAGTACATTATTTAGAACACATCTGTATTTAAGAGGATGCTATCTTCAAACCCATTCTCTCAATATCTATGTCCTGGATTTTAGCACATTTATTTTTTGATTAACCCCTGTAACGGCACATGAATATCAAATGCTCCTGCCACATAGTAACAGACACAATTACAGTTCAAATAATCTCATGTTATTGAATACACTTTTTCTATTTACTTTAATATCTTAGCCATATCATTCAGTCCCACTATTGGCCACTAGCATGTAAGCCCTGAGCTCTAAATGTATTAAGGATTCATTTTGCTAGGAGAATAATCAATGCTAAGATTTTCAAAGGGTCTTAAGCTCTTTTAGCCTGAATATTTATGCTATATGTAAGGTGAACTTCAAATCGAATTAGGTTTTTGTAATTGCCATGATAGTAAATAATTACTAACCAGTCACTACATGCTCCAAGCAGAAATAGGCAGTTCTGGGCTCAACCCTACAAGGATTGAGCACTCCTGTGAGGTACAGAGTACCCGTACCTTCCACCCAACTCAATGGCAGTCAAGCGTGCTCATCAGCCCCTTGCCGGATCAACATCTATACATAAGGGGACCCTATTTTCAAAGTTAAAGCACAGGGACACTTTAGTACCAATATTTTTTGGGACACAAAATATTCAAGTGCTCTGCATTCTGGCTGCTCTGCTTGGGATGAAAACGCTCCACCTGGATCAGTTCAAAGAGAAGCTGAGCTTTCCCTGTTCTTTCATTGCCTTTTGTCCAGTGCCTAGTGCAATGAGGGCCTAATCTTGGTGCGTTGAATAATAAATAGCAGGCTTAACTTTAAGCATATGAGTGGCCCTACAGAAGCCAATGGGACTATTCATATGCATAGAGTTAAGCACGAACATGAATGTTTGTGGGATAACCTTAGGGTGAGAAATACTTGGCAGGGTGAAATAAAATGAGTGAAAATAGGGTGGTTAAGCAGAGTGTCAATTGAGGGTAAAAATAAACTTCCATGGAGAAATAAAAATCAGAATTTAAACTGTCAATCACAGGTGCTGGAACTAGGAGTGCAGGGGTGGGGGGGAGGAGGCGGTTGCTGCAGCACCCCCTGACTTGAAGTTGTTTCCATCATATACAGGGTTTACAGTTTGGTTCAATGGCTCTGCACCCCCACTGTACAAACTGTTCCAGCACTCCTGCTGTCAATAAAGGTAGAAATAGTTTTACTAAACCATTTAGCTGTATTGCCATTAGTATCTTTCTGTAGTTCTTGAAGAACAGCATACAGTATAAAACCAAGATCAAAAATATCAGCTCTAAAGAACTTTACTACACTGTACAACCATTAGATTGATCCTTTCCTGTCTCTTAAATCATTCCTGTTTAGACAGTGTTCTTGGAAATTAAGTCTGTGTAGAGTTGATAACACAGCTTTTAGTTTCCTTTCACATTCAGTTACTGATTAGTAATAGGATATTCAGTTCAATGGCAGGTTTTCAGTTTTGTTACTTGTAACTGAGCCATTAGGTTCAAAAGGTAAAATCAAAGGTGACTCTGAAGCATACAGCACATGTGGCAAGGACATTCCATCTATGGCTCACTTTGCTGTACTCTGTGGTCTGACAAGAATCATCCATTTGGGGGAACTGCTTTTTTGCAATTTTGAGAAGATAAGTTTCCATTACAGCCAGAATCTTGATCCTGTGTATTTTGTCATCTTCCCAGAATAAAATTCCTTGATAAGCTTTTATCAGCAGAAGTGTCAGTGATTCAGTTGTGAGTCTGGTCCAATGTACTGCAGACTGTGACAAATAAGCCCATGAAGTGAGAAGTGTGGCACAGCCTGTAACACGGCTCATGCATGCACAAAGCTTACCATGAGTGTCAGAGGTGAGTATGAACACTGTGTTGAGAAATATGAAGCAGATCTGCTTGTGGAATAGGGCACTGAGGCTGAGGGGAGGGAGAGTGAAGAAGAGAGAGCCAGGGGAATGCTGTGAATTGAGTCTCGTTGTGGAACTGTCACTTGGAAGTCTGTGAGACTATTTGCATGAGTAAGTGCTCACCAAAGCAAAGACAAGTTCCACCATAGGGTGCTAAGAGTGAGATCCACTCCCTGGAGAGAGTCAATATTCTGCCCATGTTGCACTTACAACCTGTTTTGAGGGCTGAAGTGGAACTCCAGTGGTGCTGGTGTGATCCACTGGTCGGCATGTATTACATGTACCCTTCTGTGGCCAATCCTTGGAGAATGGGAGCCTGTTGTAATCTCTATTTGTATGGTGGCTGTCATCTTGGCCAACACCAAGGATTGAACTGGACACTTGCAGAGCTAAAAGCATGAGTCTAGTGTGTAGTTTGAGCTAAAGCGCCAGGGACTAACACTTTACCTGGTGTCCCATGGACCCATATCTTCTGTGGATCATGCATGTGGCCCAGTGGGTTATGTTGACTCTCTATAGAGGGATTGATTTCACGTTTAGTGAATGAAGAGCTGAGATGCACAAGCCAGAAGACAAGAGGGGAAGGCAAATGAAGCAGCAGATTGTTACATTAATTGTCTCAAAATCTCCTTTAATTTGTAACAGTGTAACCCCATCAAAGCCGGTGGTGTTGCCCCAGTGTGAGTGAGAGAATTTGATCCAACATTTACTATAATATTTTGGGGTTTTGTGCATTGCAACGAGCAGCTAAAGAAGAGGTGATTTTTCTAAAGGAAAAATAACTTAAACACATTATCTTGATCAGGAGTTTTCAGCAGTTTCTAAAATGTTTTCTGAATGTTTTGCTTTTGTTACACTGTAAACTGCATATTAGGGATCACTTTTCCCACCACAGAAATGCAGCCACCTCAGAGATGAAACATTGCAATGTGATTAAAAGGACAAAGCGAGTGAGGTAATATATTGTATTGGACCAGCTTCAGATGTTGGCATTACCTCACCCACCTTGTATCTCCATATAACCTGGTGGCATTTTATATGAAAAAGGAAGTTGAACCCATAACTCCTGCCATTACTGACACTTTTTTTCTGCAGCTCTTTAGAAAATCAACCTCAATAGATAGAGAGTATTGATTTCCCTCATCTCTTTCAACAAGGAGCCTGATATAACTGGGACATTTAGGGTCTGATTCCAAGAGGTGCTGAGCACCCACAGCTTCTACTGAAATCAAAAGTGCTGTTAATCAAAATATGAGCCACAGTGCTGACAGCTATGGTCACATCCTTTTAATGAAGGATGTGAGACAGATGCTATAGATATGAATTTCTTTGGAGACACCGGTATACAGGTGTTTTATCATGCTGCCCCAGAGCTTTAAAATTCCTTATGATCTTCATTTTCTGCATTGCAAGGTCAATTCCATTGAATAACAATGATTACTTGTACAAAAGACACTCTTCCTGCAGACAGGTGAGATCTAAGGCTATAGTACCATAGCAGAGTAGTCATTTTGGTGCAAGGTTTATGTTTTTTCTTGGCACATCTTCAGCCTTTTTACTCATGAATTCTACACACAACAGAAGGAACAAAAATGACTCTGGAAAAGTGGTATGGAAGAAGGGGGAGAGAGAGAGACTGAACACTGTAAATCATAAAACAAAGCCTGGTTCAAATATCATTACTAAATGTTCACTGAGTTTAGCTGAGATTATAGTAGGGGTGGCCAGAAAAGAACAATTTGGTTTTGTGAAAATTTCAAGGTTTCAAAATTTATTTCTGAATCAGAATGAAAATGAGACCTTTCAAAATTTGTCCTGCAAGATCATGAAGGAGAATTTGGCTCTGTTGCTTAGGGGCCCGTTGTGGGATGCCCAGGTTCAAGTCCCTGGTCTGAAGCAGGGAGAGTAGGGACTTGAACCTGGGTGTCACACACATCAGGTGAATGCCACTGGGCTAGAGTCAGTCTTTTTTGGACTGGAAATGCCATGTTGGACCTGAACTTCCTGACAAAGTTTTTGTTGGCAGATATATACAACACATTTTGGTTTAGATGAAGCAGCATTTTTTTGACATAAAGAAGTTCAGTCAAAAATGTTTGACAAGCTTTAATGTATAGTACATTGTTTTCAGCCTTTTGTCATATCAAAAGATAAATATAAGTTTAAAATAACACATTTTTCTCTTAATTTTAAGTTATTTCATCCTTTACAGAATTTTTATGACAAGCTTTATAAATATGATAAAAATTCTAATATAGGCGTTTAAAAGTTTAGTATTTGTTACAAAAACCCAAACATTGTCTTCAGGTTCCACCAAAGAATAGCCCCTGGCTGAAATAGTTACAACTCATGCAGTCATAATACTGCGGTTTTCAAGAATAATGGTTCAGCCCACTAACGCTTACATTTAAATGTTTGAATTAAATTAGTTGTGCAATGGCATTAAAATCCAAGCAGTATTTATTAGAAATCTTATATCTGCTGACTCTTCCATGCATTTTTGCTAACTATTTTTTTCTGCTTGACTATCCAATAACTTTGTGGAGCTACTGTTTGATGGTGAATTTCAAGTTTGAAACAACTCCGGGAAAATTCACATAGCATCTTCCATTACAGCCAGAAGTCTCACTTCTGAAGAAATTTCAGGGAAGTACTGTAGCCAATTCCATGCATAGCCATATGATTGTTCACAAACACAGTTTACCAATGAGTTCACAACAAAATTAGGAGCTCTGAGAAAACAGGTTTTGAGGCTGAACTGTTTCTCACTTCAACCCATTCAAATCTGTTCTTGCACAAGAGTGGAATGAACCTTTGTTTTAACAAAGTTGGAAAGGCTTGCGCAGCTCTGTGAAATCTTAATAGACAATCTATTTTGAAACAAAAATCAGCAACAAAACAGACATTTATTTCTTAATATGCACTATTATATCTGACATCCTCAAATTATCTTTCATGGGTTCTCCAAATCTTTACTTACTTGACTTACCCTGAAAGGTAAATTAAACTTTATATGGTACTGCAGGTACATTAAAAATAGGCGGATTGATTACAATTGATGGCCTTGCTTCACAGTGGATTGTGCAAACATTTTCTTTGGTTTTCCTCCACGTGGGCTTGCAATTCTGTGTTTTTGGTTTGACTTTCATGTTTGAACTAAAAAATCTCAAAGCTGAACTTAGACATCCAACAGGCTTTGTATCAAATCCATGCTCATCCCACCATTTTGTTTTAAAGCAGCAGATCATCTCAGGTTTGCTTGAAATTGGACACAGGCTCAGTCCAAGAGGTTTTGGAACTCTTTATTAACCTTGTGAGGAAACTCAGGTAGGTGAGTTTTACATGGTTTCAGGTGTCAGTGGGTGAAACTCACCTCTGTACAGAAGGTCAGCATAAGTCCAGATTTGACTGCTTAGAAAGGACTTAAATGGTGCGTATAAAGTTTTTTGTTAACCCTTTGCACAGGGTGAATTTCACCTATAGAGAACATTGTACATAATGCAGTTATGTATTCTTCCTTGTCTCTCTTGTGATAATACATGAGGAAATCTGTAAAAGACCTCAGGTGAAATTCTGACACTACTGAAGTCGATGGCAAAATTTCCATTGACTTCTATAGGGTCAGGATTTCACCCCTGGATGCTACCTGATTCCAACATGCTGCTTTATCATTTGGAAAGTGAAGTCATAAAATTCTTTGTGATGTTCTGCTTCTCATTCATCCTGGGAGTGAGGGGACTGGGGTGTACATGAGTAAAAACTCTGCTTGTACAGGCTCTTAATAGAAAACAGGAGGCCAAGGCCTTCACAGTGGAGGATTAGCTTGGTTAAAAGTGAAGCTGGATCATAACATCTTGAATCTAGACCATTTTTCTAGGATAATTAATAATAGCCTTGAAGGGTTAGTGAAGAACAATTTGAATTTTGGTCTAAATGGGAGTAGATTACATATCTTCTATAGGGTTCATAGCTTTTCATTACCAACCTGGTCTTGAAGCTGTTCTGATGAATAAATTCTCTGTGTCAGTCAGTGAAGAACAAATTACAGGCACACAGAGATAGACAGCTAGTGTTAGCAGAAGATGTTGCTGATTGCTACAGGACAAAGGAAAATAAGCCTTCTCTTTCCCAGGAGTTGTTTTAAAACCAATTCAAAATTAGTTCTTAGCCCCACCCTCGCTTCACTTTTTATTCAAACTTCTGCAAAATTCCTTTTCATCACTTTTTTATGGATTTTTTTCTCTTTACAATAAAACTGGCATTGCAAGAAACATAACTTCAGATCCTGAGCTTTTGATACAGTGTCTTGTATCAGTATATTTTAAACATGTCTATATAATCCACCTAAATAATGCTTAACAAGCTAAAATGCCCGAAACAAACAGGATCATTGTCTGTTTCAGTTTCATGATTGGTTCAAGTCCATCTGCCTTTAAGGTATCTACGCAATGATATAATTGATAACACATATACAAAATGTGCCCACACAGGACAAAGATTTTCAAAATGACTAGTGATTTTTGGATGCCTCAACCAGTGGTGCTGGAACACTTTTTATAGTGGGGGTGCTGAAAGCCAGCAAAACTGCAAAGACCCCTTTTACCTCGCCACCCCCCCCCCTTCCCCCTGTCTGCGCCACCCTCCCCCAACCCCCACCCCTAGAGCTGGGACCAGGAGCAGAGCAGTGGCTCTGGGAGGGGTGAACAAGGACAGGGATAACAGGGCCAAGACTGGGGACACCTCTGGGGCGGGCGTGAAATTCCAGGCAGCCATATGCAGGAGCAGAGCCTGGGGTGTGGAGCCGGCAGCTGGGACCCGCCTGCGGGGACGGGAGCAGAGCCTTGGGTGTGGGGCTGGCAGCCGGGACACTTTCCACAACATCTAGTTCTACAAACTCTATCTTTCTCTGTATTCTGTGCATTCACCCTGCTGCTGCCACCACCATTCCTTTAGTTAGCCAGAAACAGATGGTGAGAGGTATCTTTGGTTTGACTGGATGGTTCACTGGTGAGTGAACTGTTGTAAGAAAGCTTCGGGGGCAGCATTAGTTGCAAGCAAAACTCATAAAGATTTGGAAATTTCACACTGGAGTGTTCAAGTGAACTTGAAAATGATCTAAAATATGTTTATACCATCCTAGTCTCAGCTGTATTCCTTGGTTATATTGTTTTATCTTGCTGTAGCAGCTGTAGTTTTCAACTGAAGCTATTGTAAAAAACTGGGCTTTTTCCAGGACTTGCTTTTTTGTCATACTTTTCTTGGTTTTTCTTCTGACAGACTAGGTCTTTATAAATGAATTCAGATGGTGCACATTTGACCCCAATTTTGGAATGTAATCCCTGGGTCAAGTATTTTTGTGTGTGAGAATAGAATGATTCTTTCTACCCTTAGGCAGTTGGAATATGCATGTGTTTAATTTCCATCAGCACATTTGTAACCACCAGTATCTTTTCTATGGGTTTCTGGTAAACAAACGTGTCTTATACTAAGGCTAAAGCAATGAAGGGGGATTACAATTCCCGTTCTAGTCTCCACCCACCTATCTCAAATTGTGCCCTTATAAGACAAAATAAAAGTTTATACACACGCCCCAGTATATAAGAGGGTGTTTTAATAGATGTAGGTGGACAACTATTTTGCTTTCAAGAAGGCAAGATATTTGTTTACTGTTCTTTGAAAATGTAAAATGGACATTTATGTGTGTATTTGTCTGACCATCTGTCTGTCCGTCTGTCTTTTTTCCCTGATATTTCTAGGGATTCTGCTTCCACAGCCTGAGTGCCAACGTATGATTGCATTCTGTAACATAAACTCAGAACTAGATCAAGTTAATTCTTTTGTCTCCACCTTTGGGATGTCTGTAGGTGGTAATCTTAGTGACCTGGATGTGATATCACCTTTGTGGCATATTCATTGACACAGCCTCATTACAGACCCCTTGCCCTCAATATAATTTTTGAAAAATTAGCCCCTTATTACAAAACATTAAATTACTTGTCACTCAACCCTGTAACTTGATGGAAATGTCAGCTACACAGTGGGATGAAAGACCAGAGCCAGGATTTAACTCAGCATTTCCTTGTTTGACCATATATTTCTGGAGGGGTGGCCCCTCTAGGTCTCCATTGAGTAACAGGTTCATGGGCAACATAGGAATATAGCTAGAGGAGGAAGGACCAAGAAGCCATAATTTTAGTAAGTCTGAACTTCCTGAGTTTTAAAATATCAAGTACATTAAACATTTTAATGTCATGTTAAATTCAGAAGGATGTAGGGAGTGTAAAAGTCTATACGTGGCCAAATAATACTTAGGCACCATAATAAGGTGTCTTAAATAAAATAACCGGAAGTTGGTGTAATTAACTTTCCATTGTACACCTAATTCCCCCCCCCCCCCCCCCCCCCCGCCCAGCCCTTACTTCACTGAAGCCCAAATTCTGAGCCTAAAATTTTTCATGTGCTGAGGGAAGAATTTTTTGGGAAAGCTTGTGGGAGCAGGTATTTGTTCCAAGGTCTCCCATCCTTGGTGATAACAGGTTGGTTGTGTATGTATTTCTCCAGCAGAAATGGAGTAAGTGAGAAACCAAAGAAACATGGACAACCTTGGAACAACTGAAGATCTGCGATATGCTAAACAGACTGCCCTATTTGAATGAATTAATAATATCAGCTTGTGTCTTTAGGTAGTGCACCATGTATATAATGTAACTCTTATTGACTTTTGTTGAGAATTATGGTGACATATAGAGAGGGAAGATGATTTCCTGTGGTGTGGAAATACTACAAGTGTCCTGTGGTCCCTAGAGGGAAAATCACTGAGGGATAAGGTCAAATGTAGAGTGTAATTCACTAAAACAATCATATTGAAAGCTATGTTTATATCAAGTTAGAAATCCCTTCTGGAATAACAGACTGCCAAGGTAAAATCTGAGTTTGTCTAATGAAGAATCAGAGCAGAGACTTGAAGCTTAACCTCCCACATCGCAGGCAAGTGCTCTAATCACTGAGCCAATGGTCACTGTGGGGTCTGGTGTTTACAATCTCTCTGGAATTGTTCCATTTTGAACAGCTACAACAGCATGGTAATAATAGGTAGGATGGATTCTGAAAATGAAACTAAATCAGTTGCAAGAGCGATTAAATGACATCATATAAAATGACTTTGTTTTGGATGTCATCAGAGTAAGATTCCAGGAGGTTTATAATGAGTACAATAAAGATTCATTCAACAATTTCTATTCTTACCATGACCTTCCAAAGTTCTACTCACCCTATCATCCAAGCAAAAGAATTTATTTTGGCAGCTGAATAAAATATTGTTATTGTCATTATCATAGTAAGGATGAGCAAGCTGGTTGTGCATCTAGGGTGGTAAATTTTCATGGCAGCTTTGTAAGGTTACCCTGCCATTTTGGAATATGTTTCCTTGGCCAGAGTTTGATTAAACTGTTTCTAAGTGCATAAAAAATCACCCCAGCAAATGGGGAAAAATACAGATTCTATTTTAAGTCAAATCATCACAAGGTCTGATAATTAAATGAACATATCATGGGTGGATTAGCTTTGGCTGTAATGTTAGCATTTAGATGTATCATTTATAAGCACAATCATCAGAAATTTATTCACTTCAAAGGAGTTAATATAACTTACTGAGCTCCATTCACTATAGTGTATTTATGTTGCTTTCTGGAGTTGAAGGGCACTTTTCATCTTCTCCTTATTTGTGGTTTAAATTAAAAGGTCAGACAGCCCAAGTTTAAAAAATCTGTAGTCCTGGTTGCTGCAGCCTATTGGTCATCCTACTCTGAACTTGTATTTTGGAATGATTCGTTCCCTAGAGATATAACGATAATTTTTCAGCTACAGCCACTATTCATTCATTTTCTCTGAAGACGCCTTAATCTAATTTCAGCTTATCAAGTACACATATAAGATCCCTTTTCAAAGAGGCATGCATCAATGAAATTCTTCTGCTGGCTTTTCACCTACTAATTGCAAGCAGGGAACTACTTCTCCTTTTTCAAACAAAGCCACAATTTTTAAATCTTCTCTGAGTTTAGCAGTGGTTATAGAACCATATAGTGCGTACATTGTGATCATGATAATGTGAAGCTTTCATCTTAGCTTGAAATAGCATCTGTCCACTATAATGTCTTTGAAATCTTGACCTAGACCTGTTTTTGATTACTATATGATGTACTTGGCAAAGGTTATTATTTTGCATTGGGAAAGAGATCAGATTATAATTCCTGCAGCTGATGCAGAGAAGGGTATAGAATTCATACTTGTGTTTGCCTACACCTTTAAACATTAGAGAAAACATCAATCTTAGAAACAGATATATACTATTTTAATGAGAAATATGGAAGTGTTTTACTGCTCTTTTTGTGTATAAATAGAAGGCTTGTTGGCTCTGTGTATTTGGGACTAAAAAGAATTCACATGTATTCATTTATTTAATAAATTCCCACTTCCTAAAACACAAGGAAAGATAATTTTTCCAGGTTTATAATTATCGTCTGATTGATATTTTCTACTAAGTGGGCCAAATTCATTGTTGAATCAGCTCTTTCATCACCAGCAACAGCACAGAAGTAAGAGTGGCAGAGTATAGTATTGCTGACCTTACTTCTGTGCCGTTGCCAGAAGCAGCGCAGAAGTAAGGGTGGCAGGATATGGTATTGCTGCCCTTACTTCCACGCTGCTCTTGGTGGTGGCGCTACATGCACAGTTGGGTGAGGGATAGCGGTGGCCTTTCATTGGTCTCCCAGCTCTGAAGGCAGCGCCACCTCCAGCAGCAGCAGAAGTAAGGGTGGCAGGGTATAATATTGTTGCCCTTACGTCTCTGCCGCCGCAAGCAGCAGCACGGAGGTAAGGATGGCATTGTATGGTATTGACGCTCTTACTTCCGCACTGCTATTGGCGGTGGCACTGCGTTCAGTGCTGGGTGGTGGGATAGTGGTGGCCACCGGCTGGCCACCCAGCTCTGAAGGCAGCGTCACCTGCAGTAGTAGCGCAGAAGTATGGGTAGCATGGTATGGGATTGCCACTCTTACTTCTGCGCTGCTGCTGGTGGCAGCACTGCCTTCAGAGCTGGGTGGCTGGAGAGCCGAAGCCAATGTCCAGGTATCCAGCTCTGAACTCAGTGTCGCCACAAGTAGCAGCACCGAAGTGTGGCATGGTATGGTATCGCCACCCTTACTTCTGCGCTGCTGCTGGCAGTGGCACTGCCTTCAAAGCTGGGTGGCTGGAGAGCGGCGGCTGGTGGCTAGGGTGTTCATGTTGCTTGCTTCACAGGAGGACTACTTTTTTAATCCTGCTCCCATCATGCCCCACAATACTCACTGCCATCCACTCCCACGTTGTTTATTGAATTTTTATTCCGCTCTGGCTATTATGGCAGTGGGTCCTGCGGGACACTCAGGATCCCTGTCCCACTTCAGGGCTCTAGCCCCTACCATTGTTTCCATCATTTTCCTCCCCCCATTTTTCTGCCTCCTCCACTGGATCTGTGCCCTGAGCTGTTTCCCCACTCCCCCCCCCCCCCCCCGATTACGGCCCTTCCAACAGAATAGCCCAGTGCTTGTCTCGCACCTTCTGAGTAGCTGCCGCTGATTTGCTGCCGAAGCTGTGGGACCAGCGGACCTCCCGCAGGCATGCAGCTGAAGGCTGCCTTACTGCTGATTGCCGACCCAGGCACGCGCTTGCTGTGCTGGTGCCTGGAGCTGCCCCTGGCTGTCCAACAGCCACTTCAGTAATTTTACCAGAGCTAACCTTTTTCAGGACTCACAGCAGGTCTGGGATGTTGCCTGCTTTCTCTGCCAAATTGTGATGGGGACTGGGCTTACATGTGGTGCCACGGTAATTACATCACTGGGTATCAACTCTCCCCGTCTCTGGCCTCCCTAATCCTAACCCCTCCCTTACTCGTGTGTTATCATCAGAGCTGCATGGCTGGAGAGCAGTGACCTCTGACTGGTCTCCCAGCTCTGAAGAAGGCAGTGAAGAAGTAATCGTGGCATGGTGTGGTATTGCCACCCTTACTTCTGCGCCACCGCCAGCAGAAGTACCAAAGTAAGGGTGGCATGGTATGGTATTGCCGCCTTCACTTCCGTGCTGCTTCTGGTGATGGTGCTACTTTCAGAGCTGAGTGGACAGATACTAGTGGCCGCTAACTGACCTCCCAGCTCTGAAGGTAGCACCGCTGCCAGCAGCAGTGCACACGTGAGGGTGGCATGGTGTGATATTGACGTTCTTACTTCTGTGTCACTGCCTGCACAGCACAGAAGTGAGGCAGAGTATGGTATTGTCACCCTTACTTCTGCACCGCTGCCAGCAGCCACATGGAAGACAGGGTGGCAGGGTATGGTATTGCTGCCCTCACTTCTGCGCTGCTGCTGGGTGCAGCACTACCTTCAGAGCTAAGTGGATGGATAGCGGTGGCCTCTGACTGGCCTTCCAGCTCTGAAGGCAGTGCCGTCGCTGGCAGCAGCGCAGAAGTGGGGGTTGCAGAATATGGTATTGCTGCCCTTACTTCTGCGCTGCTGCTGGTGGCAGCACTGCCTTCAGAGCTGTGTGGCTGGAGAGCCGAAGCCAATGTCCCCAAGCCTGGAGCCGGCCCTACCTCCGAGTCAGGAGTCTCTCTCCCCGAAGTCCCTCTGCAGGAGATGCTGAGAGAGAGGAGCTAGAGCTAGACCCTTAATTCTCCCCAAGGATGCCTGGAGCAAAGGGATCTGGGCAGGGCCATCCATGAGGATTTGCTCCCCAAGCTGCTCTAGGATGACAAGAAGGGACTCAAGGCCAGGCCCAAACCTGGCTGGAGCATGGTCCCCTTAAAAGCCCAGACTCACCACTTAAGCAGGAAAAGAAGAACTTAACTCAAGCCTATATCATTCCCTGCTCTGCCTCCCAAGAAGAACACTCCTAACCCACAGCCCCTGTAGCAGCAGATCCTACAGTCTGTCAATTAGCCCGCCTACACCTAAAGTCAGGAAACTGGGGTCTGAGGTCACTTATGACAAATTCAGGGAGGGTGATGGTGAATTGGAGCAGGGCTGTACTGCTCCTTATGGCCCTGGCTCTCTCCTGGGAGCCTCTGGATCTGATCCAGAAGTTGACATGCTGTGGGGAAAGGAGGCAGGTTAGGGTCAAAGGGCAGGGACATGTGCTGTGCAAATGAGCCCTTCTCCCACCCTCCAACCCCAAGACGCTGGGACTTTGTGGTCAGGTTGGAATATCTGATTCAGTGATCATAGAGCTTTAGAAGGGGATTGTTGCACCCAGGACAATGCTTGTATCCTGCAGGTTACAATTTGTCATTGTCTCTCTAGATTGGGACAATGTTCAGTGTTGGAGCTGGTCCCATCCTCTCTGAACTCCTGATTTGTGAACAGCTCATCAGGAAGGCGACAGACCCCTTGTCCCTCTAAAGTCCTTGAGCTGCTCCCCCTGTATCACCCCACTCACTCTTTGTTAGTTCTGGGGATCAAGCAGGCTACACATGAAAACATCAGAGGCTACTCAACATGCCACACTCAGTTTTCAATAGATTTGTAGACTTTAAGGCCAGAAGAGACCATTAGATCCTCTAATCTGACCAGGGGTGGCTCTATGTATTTTGCCGCCCCAAGCACAGCAGTCAGGCGGCTTTCGGCGGCGCGCCTGCGGGAGGTCCACTGGTAACGCGGATTCAGCAGCATGCCTGTGAGAGGTCCAACGCCGAATTGCCGCCGAAACCACGGGACCGGCGGACCTCCCGCAGGCATGCCGCCGAAGGCAGCCTGACTGCCGCCCTCATGGCGACCGGCAGGCCGCACCCCCGTGGCTTGCCACCCCAGGCACGCGCTTGGAGCGCTGATGCCTGGAGCTGCTGCTGAATCTGACCCCCTTTCACCCCGCATATATCACAGGTGTCCTGTATAGCACAGTAACGAGTTTTTGACACTCTAGAGAGGCATCTAGTCTTCATTAGAAGAATTCAGTGGAGCTAGAAACCATCACTTCCTTTGGTAGTTTGGAGGAAACTAATACAGTGAGGAGGAGGGAATTGACCCCAAGGCCAAACTTGTGAGTCTGTATCAAAATACATATACATAATAGAAATGCACTAAGGTTGTAGAAGCAACCTGATTTCTGGTGTCGCCTAATGTTTAAAGGCCTGATCTACACACAGTTCTTTGTACTTATATAAATATTTTGGTGTGGGATGCATTTATTTATTTATTTTCTTAATCTAAATAGTTGTTCCAACACAACTTCTAGTGTGGCCACATATCTTTGGCTATGTCTATACTGCAGAGTTTTGTTGACAAAAGTTATGTCACTTTAATTAAAGTGCTTTAAAAACCGCTGTTGCATGTCCACACTATCCTCCTTGTGTCAGCAGAGTGCATCCACATTAGCCATTCTTGCATCGTCATAGAGAGCAGTGCACTGTGGGTAGCTATCCCACTGTGCAACTGGCTGCAGGGTGCTTTGGAAAGGGTTTGCAATGCCTCATGGTGCAGGCACAGCGTCACATGATGCAGGTTTCTCAGTCCCATAGTTCCATGGGCATCCTACTAGATTTCCAGCCGCTTTTCAACTGAAGTGTGTGGGCAGAGGGGGAAAGCATGGCGGGGAGGGGGGAAGACACAGACACAGTGTGTGTTGGGAAAGTGTATGAGAGATGTGTGTGGGGGGGGACCGTGTATGTGAGACAGACTGTGTGTGCTGCAGGAGAGCGAGTGTGTTGGCATGCTGTTAAGTCACCTGCTGGAAGCAACCAGTCCTGAGAAAGGGGGTGGGGGACACCCCTGACATCAACCCCCGCCTCCCTCCCTGGCTCTGCACAACACAGCACTCTCTCACACAGGTCTGTGTTCCTAGTGTGGGAGACAACAGCATTGCACGCTAATGATTTGATCTTTAAAAAAAGAACAGGAGTACTTGTGGCACCTTAGAGACTAACAAATTTATTAGAGCATAAGGTTTCGTGGACTACAGCCCACTTCTTTGGATGCATAAGTGGGCTGTAGTCCACGAAAGCTTATGCTCTAATAAATTTGTTAGTCTCTAAGGTGCCACAAGTACTCCTGTTCTTTTTGTGGATACAGACTAACACGGCTGCTACTTTGAAACCTGTTTTGATCTTTGTTCCTGGAGCAGAGCAGCACGCTGGCTGAGCTTCACCCAACCTTTGAAAGGGGAGGGGGTGCATGCCTGGAGGGCAGCCAAGTTTAAAACAGTGAGCAGAACAGTCACAGCAGCATTGTGGGATACTGGGGGAGGCCAGTTCTGGCAATATAACGAATGGCAGCATCTACACTGATGCTTTGTTGTGCTAACTTTGCCGCAAAAGCTTTATGTCTCTTGTCGAGGTGGTTTTGTTTTGTCACCAACAGTGGCATTGCCGTGTGTACACCTCCATTGTTTTGCCACCAAAAGCTGCCTTTTGCCATCAAAACTCTGCAGAGTAGACCAGGCCTTTATAAAACATGCCTTACAGTGATGTAGCTTATTCCCTCCTTGTATTGGAATTGCTATACTGGTATAAAGCACCTTTATACTGATATAACTGTGTCAACACTAGGGAGCTTTTACCACGTTAACTATAGTATTAGAGCTCAAGCAGTACAACTTTCTAGTGTAAACAAGCCCCTGCTCACCAGCACTTATGCATCTTTATATTAAATTAAACAAAAAAGTCAGGCTCTTGTTAAGAGGGAAGAGAGATTGGACCTTGACAAAAAATAATTGACTACCCCTGTCATAAGGTCTGTAGCAGGAGGCTTACCTGAAAAGAAAATGTACTTTTTCAAATGATGGAGCAAAGCCATGACAATGCTGGTACAATATTCAGCATTACTCTGCCTGCTGTTCTTCATGACCTCACTGGAAATCAGTTGTTTTGATTCAGTGAATGTATCCTTTTGAGCCAAAATAATAATAATAATAATAAAAAAATAGAAACAAAACAGTCAAAACTTCTAAAATGGCTGCTCCAATTCAGACATAAGATGCAGGACTCTAAAATGTATCAATTTGTCATGATTACCACATTAGTTTAAGAGAAATCTTTTCCTATTTAGTCCACTTGAAAATGTAGATGTATTTGAACTGGTGTTTCACTTTGATTGTCATTGCCTCCACTGATCTTGAATAACAGTTGTAACCTCACTAAATAGCAACAAGGCCTCTAAATGGCCATCTAGTTTGACAAATGAAAAAAAAAATCTTAATTTGGTTCCTTTAAGGTAATTCATAGTAGAAAAATGAAACATCCTTGGGAAGTTTTCCCAATGATCAGTTTTGGCTACATTCTGCAAGGTGCAGCGTGCCCAATAGGCACTGTGGGCAGTCAACAGCTGGAATTGGGCTCTTGTGAGGTGACTTTAATGGATATTGCACCTCTGGTTATATCAATGGAGAACCATTTTTATTTACCAAACTTTGAGCGATCAGGTCATTGTCCTGCAAAGTGATTGCATTAATGTAATCACTGCATGCTTGAAAACAAAGAAACCAGGCAACAAACCCACAAATGAACTCTTCGGAATCATGGCTCATACAATTCATGCATTTTTAAATAAAGTTCCTAACTGGATGGCTGCGAGTTAGAAAGTGGACTGGTGCACTGAATGGCTAAATGCAGCAATTACAATATTTCTTTCTTTGCCAATCTAAAATTAATGAAAAACTTTTCTTGCTGTGACCTTGACAAATGGAAGTGTAACCTTTTAAATCCTCAGAGGGTGCTGAATTGTACCCTATGACAAATTGATGGAAAGGAATGCAATTGAACATTCCTAATTAGTAATCTGAAAGTCTGTGACAGGGAAGAGCTCTAAAAGGCATTGATTGGATTTTACTTATATTAGGCACCTTCCCCAGGGAACAGAATGTGAAGATTGTCTGAGATTAAAATACCCAACCTCACATTACCTACCTATAGGTACCACCAGAACACTTGTAGATTTTACATAATCCAACACATTTTTACCTAACAAAGCCTGATACTGTAAGTAGCTGAGCACTTTCCACTTCCATTGACATCAACAGGAGTGGAGGATGCTTGGCCCCTCTCAGAATCAGGCCATAGTTAAATCTAAGTATTTAAGGTATTATTCTTATTTATATCATTCTAGTAAAATAACTTTAACATGGGCATAAATTAGAGTTCCTCTTACAGTATCACAAAGAGGCATTAGTGTAAATACGAATCATCCTGTGTGGCCAATACCTAATACTGAGGTGTTTGGGGGTATAATCACTGTACGAATGGGCACAGGGATGTGTGTGCATATGCTAAAGCTGAGCAAATTAGAAGCAACTAATTTATTTGACAAATGTTGCCTTTTTTGCTAATGGAAAAACCAATCCCCATCGACACCAAAGGGACTATACACTTAATCATATGCTTGCATACTGTCAGGTGAGCGGGTCATGGACACTCTGGCCTAGTGCATAGAGCAGGAGTCTGCATGCCAGAGCCAGAATCTGGAATCACAGCCTAAAGTCAGAACCAGAGGGACAGGCCCAATGCCAGAGCCAGAAATCAGAACCAAAGGTCAGAAAAGGAAAGCAGGAGCAAGGCTGAGCACAGGGCAAAAGCAAGGCAAGCACTGAAAGAAACAGAATCCACAAGTATGTGTGTCCGGCAACAAGTGAGTTGCTGCTGCTGGGCTTAAAAAACAGGCCTGCTAGCTTCTTCAGCCAATCAGGCAGAGCAGTCCCTCAGGTGACCTAGCTGATGTGGGCCAGCTGTGCTTGTTAGGCTCTCCAGAGACTCAGCAGGTACAGCTGTAGGGCCTTATTCTTCACCTGTGCTTTGCTGGAGCAGGGGTTTGACACTTAGTATGACTCTGGGTATACTATATCTCTGCAGCACTATTGCTGTTCTTACTAAGAGGCAGATGAACTTGGATAATAACTACAAGGACCAAATTCTGCTCTTTGTTGTACTAGTGTAAATATGGAGTAACTCCATTGACTTCCACCAGTTAGAAAATTTATGGTTTTTTTTTTCTTTTTTCTAAAAAAAGGTCTAGCAAATTAGTCTTAACTGAATGGTGAAAAATGTAAGACTTGATATTAGAGAAGCATTTGTTTTTAGAAATTCCTAAGATCTCCCATGGGCTGACGGGAATGCTCATATGATGCTGACTGCAGTGGGATTCCCCATGCGAGTAACTGCTCACTAGTGTGAGGGTGGAAGGGGTTCACAACTGGGCCCTACGAGTTTTTTTTTTTTGCCTATTTAAAATGAATGATAACCAAGTGATTTTTTTTCCCCATATCATCTAGATTCTATCCTTTGATTGCTGCTACTTCTGGCTTGTGTACAAAGTCATGGGGAGCAGATGCATCCCTGGTGTAACTCCACTGAAGTCAATGGACCTAGGGGCACAAGAGAAAACCCAACATGAAGATGAACTTGGCTCCTGCTCTCCACGGATTTGCAAAAGCACTTTCTTCAACAAATAGGTAATCTAAAACATTATTATTATTATAAGTACCTGATATCTTTAATTTTGACTATTTTCTAATCCCTTGGGTGATAACAAAATGTCAGAATCAAGGTTATAAGATTGTAAGGAAGCGGTGATATTTTGATTCAAAAGTTGCGGCCATAATTTGTTAAAATTGCGGTTTTGGCGTGGGGGCTAAATTTGAGTGTGCCAAGTTGCAATGCCTCTCACTCAAATATGGCCCAGCTGTCCTTCTGTCATGCTCCAGGGGCAGCCAGGTCAAATCTGAATGAGTAGTATTGTGACCCCATGAGTGAGTGGTGTTACATTCTGGCACATAGGGTAACAACACCATTCAAAAAAAGTTAAGGTGTGTGTTAAAAGTTGCAGTTTCCACAACAAAATCACAGCCAATGATTTTCTTGCAGTCTTATTTATTCGTTTTGCTTCTATCAGTTCTTCCTGTCTCCTTTCCTTCAATCTTCTAAAGGACTTTCCTTAAACAAAAACATTGTCTAACATAAAACCCTACGCACTTCGCTGGCAAATTTTACCAACACTTTAAGAACTCTATCATCTTGTGTTTTCCTCAATAATTCATATTCTGAACTTCTATTTTCATTAGACCCACCTTCCTACATCCTTTCTACTAAGCAAGCAGAGTGCAAGTATAGGTCAGAAGAAATAGTACTTAAATAGCCTTCCCCTAAAGTGAATGGAACTCATTAAAGTGTTCTTTTTAAGTTTAGTTATAGAGAAACTGCAAGATTAGCAGACCATATCTGTTTCACCTTTATTTTTCTTCTACACTATCTACTTGCAAAGTACATTTACTTAGTTTTTAATTTAAAAAAATACATTGTTTTTTTAACAAATCAATCTCTCCACCTTCTCCCCACCCTACTAGTCCAGCACTCAAGAGCAATTGTATAACAATATGTTATTGTGCTTGCATAATGACGAACCAGGAACATATGGTAAATAAGCAAATTTTAGAAATTTCTAGATGAGTTTTGAAAAACAACAAATAAGATGGGGGACTATATAAGGTGGAATCATGTACTGTTACTCACATTCTGTAGGATCTTTTCAAGTCATTTGCATTTTTCTGAATTTATTCTCCTCCTCTTTGTATCCTTTCTTTTAAGTTCTTATTGGAGGAGTTGATTTTTCCACTCTTATTCATGTTGAGTTGTTCCTTGATTTCAGATAGGACTCCTCATAAAGTGAGGTGCTACTCATTGTGGGTAAGGGTAGCAGAACTGGGCTTTTTGACTTGCTTGGGTGTTTGTTTGTTTGTTTGTTTGTTTGAAAGTTGTATTTTTATGCTGTGAACTGCAGCCCATATTCTTCATAGTTGTATGATTATGATGTAAGTATGACATAATTATGATGCATTTTGTACATGGGTCATGTAAGGTATCATTGGAAAAGTTATGATTTGCTGGATATAATTATCCTATTTGTATGCATGTATCATTTTTTTTATCTGAAGTTATGAATATTGACTATGGAGTTGTATTTCAAATGTGCTTACTCTGATAAACACCCACAGGTAGCCTTCCAGGAACAATGGTGAAGCTAGACAGTGCTAACGGCTCATCCGCAATGGGCTGTGGAAAAGCTTGGCCTTCCTGTAAACATTTCATGGAGCCTGTAAGCAATAGCTGCTATGACTCAGCAAGGGCATCTGGCCAGACCACATGATATTGAACTCCATTTTGGGTACCTGTATTTTTCCACAAACCAGGCTGGGAACTGTTTCTGGAAAAAGGGTTCCTGCTATATGTTAAAGCTATGTAAGGTGCGATGTGACATCATCTACTGACCTCACTGCCCACACCTGCAGAACAAAGACTGAATGGAGGGAGTGCTGGTCCCAGGCTAAAAGGATTTCTGGCTTGTGTATGGAAACCTGGTGGACTGCTTGTATCATCAGCCAGGGTTAGGGATTTTTAATTAATATCCAATCTTTCTATTATTTTAGGCTTAGTTTGCAGCTAGGTTTAATTATTAGGTAATCTGTTTGCTATCAATTTTAATCACTTAAATCTACCTTTTTGTAGTTAAAAACGTGTGTTTTGCTTTATCTAAACCAGCGTGCCTTCGGCTGAAGTGTCTGGGGAAAATCTCAACTTGGTTAAAACATGCCTGTTGCATATTCCTCTGCACATTGAGCGAAGGATGAACTATTTATGAGCTTACATTGTACAGATCCCTGTGCAGTGCAAGATGATATAATTTTGGGTTTATACTCCAGAGTTTGGTGCGTGCCTGGGAAATTGGCTGGTGTCTGCTGTTTGCACTCAGGTAGCTCAGTTTGGGTGAGTGGCGCCACCTGCAGTTGTGTTGGGTGCTAACAGAGCCTGGTGAGAATGAAATGAAATTAATGGAGTATATCCTATCTTTTAGAGCTGGAAGGGACCTTGAAAGGTCATTGAGTCCAGCCCCCTGCCTTCACTAGCAGGACCAAGTGTTGATTTTGCCCCAGATCCCTAAGTGGCCCCCTCAAGGATTGAACTCACAACCCTGGGTTTAGCAGGCCAATGCTCAAACCACTGAGCTATCCCTCCCCCCAATGGCTGTGTCTCCAAACTGTATGTGTCTTAGAGGAGTGCAGCGGCTCCCCTGGCTCCCAGACTGTACCCTAGGGGTGACAACCCATCACATATGCATTTCCCCTCAGTATAAGTGTGTGTGTGTGTGTGTGTGTGTGTGTGTGTGTGTATAAAATAATATATATATAAAGTCATTTATTATTGTAAAGGGACAGGTAACAAATAATAAAAAAATAGGGATGTAATAAAATCGAATCATTATATACAATTAGTATACTGTGAGAGGTGTTGTATGAATTCCCCTGGGAAATCTATGGCAACTTAGAATTCTTTATTTTCATTCTAAAATTATTTATCATAACCTCTTAACTTCAGCAAACATATTTAGAATTTAAGTTTCTGTGTGGGTAACAAATTACTTCATCCCAGGGGGAACATTATTTATTACTCAGAAATAAATAGTGGAAGAGGTTAGTGAAATCCGAATGCAGTAAGAAAAATGAACTGAAAGCAAACGACTAAATGATGGTTTCTATACTGCTTGCTAATAGTGAAACCAGTGGGATTACTCACATGAGTAAGGCTTTCAGAAAGCAGGCCCTTAAACAATTAGGGTGCATGCTATTTAATGGTCATATTTCCCCTGTAATATTACATAAAAAATCCACTAAAAATCCACTAAAGTTTAAAATGAATGATAACCAAGTGATTTTTTTCCCCCATATCATCTAGATTCTATCCTTTGATTGCTGCTACTTCTGGCTTGTAGTGTTGCCTTTGTGATAACATTGTGTAACATAAATATTGGCTACATTTATATCCTTTTGCTCATTCTGACTAACTCCATTCCATAAAGCACTAAATGACTAGCCCAATATGTTTAAGTGTTTGCAAGTGTTTTTTTTTTTTAAATCTATTTCATAGCACTGTTAAATAATATAGACAGAATTATGACACTACAGTGACACCATTCAACAGAAATCACATTGTTCTGATACCATTTTTGTGTCCCTTAATTTTTTCTGACCATTTCTCCAGGAACATGTGCTTTTAGTGACCATCAATCATTTTACTAGTCCCAACTTTGATCTGTGGATATAGACACCAAATTGCTTCTTTCTTTGGGATGATTCCCATGAGATCATACGGGATTATGTTATAGCAAGGTGGTGTTTTCAGTGTGGTCAAACTGATTTGCTCTGAGTCACATTTAACCAATTCAAGACAAATTCGATAAGATGCCATTTTAAAAAGAAAATATGTTAGAGTTCAGTTTCCTTGTACATTACTTGTAGAATCCCTTCCAGAAATAGGGTTTAGAGTAATACCTCCCCCCCCTGCTCTGAAAGATGCAGATTCACAATGTAGAGACCCACATGTGAGACTGAGACTGAAGATATGAGCCACCTGTTATGACTGAGAAATGAAACCGGAGGTGGTTATGAAGAACCTGCATCTCTTCAAACAGCAGCTCTACCTACAGTTAGAGCAAACACTTTCACGCTTTATAATTAGGCTTAGAAGTATTAGATTTATATCGGTAAATGTCAGTAAACATTAATGTCACCGTACACATGCAAACCAATTAAAAATATTTCCATCAATTATAGTCCATGTTTACAGATAGGCAAAGGAAAGGGGGATTCTTGAAGGACTTATCAAAGTTTGATTTAAGGATATTTACTTTATGTAGTTTGACATGTGATGTTGACAGTTTGTGTTTTAATAGTTATAAAGGTTAATTTTTTTAACCTCAATGTCTACTGACATAAAATAATAATTGTTTGAACACCCCCATAATTTCCCACAACTGTGAAAATTTAAATGAATGAAAATAGAAAAAAAACTTAAAACCCATAATTTTGTGCAGCTGTGAAAATTTAAATTGATAATGTAACAAAAATAAATTGATAACAAACATAAACATTATTATCCATTGAAATGATAAAAATAAATTGTATTCTGCAAGCCCATTTGTAATGGTTCTAATTTGCTTCCCATTGACTTCAATGGGAGCAGGAGCAGATCCAATATGTGGTACAGATTAATCATTCTCATAATATTCACCATAACTGTGTGACCAATAATGAAAAACTCCCATTGATTTCAACGGGCTTAGCATTAGGCTATCTCAATGCAGTAGATCCATAGTATGAGAAATTAATTATAATTTGCTAATTCCTACAAATATTAGTCCCAGTCTTAAAGTCCTTGTTCTGTTTCTACTTACTCTTTATTCAGGCAACATCTTCTTTACTTCAGTGGGCATCTGCCTGAGACATAACTGAATAAAGAACTTGGGATCTGGCCCTTACTTTCAATTATTTTGGAGCTAGGTTTTGTTCTCACTTACTCCAGAGTAAATCTAAAATAACTCCTCTGAAATTAATCATGTTACTTTGGAGATGTCCTATCTCCTAGGACTGGAAGGGACCTTGAAAGGTCATTGAGTCCAACCCCCTGCCTTCACTAGCAGGACCAAGTACTGATTTTGCCCCAGATCCCTAAGTGGCCCCCTCAAGGATTGAACTCACAACCCTGGGTTTAACAGGCCAATGCTCAAACCACTGAGCTATCTCTCCCCCCTATTTATACTGGTATAAAAGAGATCAGAATCTGACCTAAACTGTGTGGTGTGTGTTTTCTTAAAAAAATAAAAAAATAAATTTGAGTCTTGGTACTGTTACTTGAAACTCACTGTTGAAATTCATTGCTTTATACTGTATTTTATCTAGCAGCCCTGGGAATGAACAGCCATCTCTAAAGCTCAGTGGCTTTTAGCTCTGTCGAGTGGTAAACCATACTATTTATTCTTTCTACTGTAAAATGAGGTTTTCCACCTCATTTCTTCACTGAAACTATTTACACAATGTCTGTATTCTTTAGTGATTTGTACAAAATCACTGACATTCACATGGGTCTAGGGGGTGTACTGTAATGGAGAAAAAAGTATTATACACATTAATGTCAATGTTTTCTTTTAACTTTACCCCCCATGTACATGATCCTTATATAGATCTTAAAGTAATAATTTCAAACAACTGAAAGACATCTGACTAGTGATGAACTTCCTAATGTTTGCAGGCTCTACTCTCTTGCCACAAGTTCAGTGGGACTTCCTTGCATTCAGGAATAGGGGTCTATAGTGGAAAAGACCATTCTCTTCTTCTTTGGAACAGAAGCCTGTTAGAAGCCACAGCAAAGCTTCAGCTCATGTATTAGACCAGTGGTTTACAAAATCTTTTATCAGAATAAGAATCCATTTTAATTAAACTGATTAAAATTACCATAGTGGCTGGCAAGCAGTTTTGAGCTTCAAGTGAGGTTTGAGAACCTCTGCATTAGACCAATAATCAGACTATTTGACTATCAAACTGTTCCAAAAACACATTAAGATGTGTTCCTGCCTTTCCCATTTCTTTTACTTTAGAAACAGCTCACTGACACTATGGGGGTTCTGTTTCTAGTGTCAGGCACACGTCTTATTGTGAGGTCTCAGGACAGCTGGCTCAGGCTGGTAGTGTAAAGGATGAACTTTCTCATGGGGAAAAAAAGAATGCTGAAGACCAGTATAGGAATGGGAGAGTAATAAGTTTGGAGATGGGTGGGTGGGAAAGAAGGGGAACAGCAGGTGGAGGAGTTTAATTTCCAAAAAGAATTCTATAAAAAGTTATTGAATTCTAAACCCACGTTGTTTGAGTAGGTTCAGAATTAAATTAAATGAGTTCTCCCATATCTCAAAGTAAACTGATATTTTGCCATCTGCCTGGTCATTATTTTTAATGTATTTAAATAGATTAAATAATTGATTTTAGTAAAATTCTGATTTTACAACCTATTGAGACTCTTTTCTTTAAATTTTAGTCTGTTATTCTTGAGCAATTAAATTCCTCATTAGTTTTCCAAGGGAAAGTTGACATAAAGGAATTAGTAATTATAATTTTATTGCTCATGTTATTGCTATGTAATGCTCATTTGGAGAGAAGCACAATGTTCTGTTTAAGCACATTGCATTTATATTATTTTATTATTGCCTTTTATTTCATTCTGAAAAGCATTTGCTTGATGATGTATGGGTAAAGCACAATGATTTCCAAGGGGACTCTGTCTCTATCCTACGGGTAGAGAAATGAATGCCAAATTTGGGACAAATGGGCCAGGAAGATGCCAGCCAGTGCTGCAGTGAGAGACAGCCTTGTCATCTGAAGAATGTTTCCTGTGTTAACATATCACTGCCCGCAAGTGGGACAAAGTGTTGTCTGTTTTTAAAAGAACTGAAATTCTAGAGTAAAACAACTTTCTCTCTTTAGCAAATTATTAAAAGCTGCCAACATTTTCTCAATTCAGTTGATTTCCAAAGGTGCTCTTGACATTGCCTCCTTTAGCTGGGGTAGTGAAGATAATTGCTACATCCTTATTTATTTATTTTTAAAATAACTCAAAAGACACACATCCAAGGCTCCCGGTGCCCGAACTTATCATTAACAATACAATTAAATCTCAGCGGCATGAAATGATCAATGGATTTCTTTCAGTTACATGTCTTGTCTAGAGACAGACTCCTCCACATAATTTTAGGTTTGGTTTAGTGTGGATGAATACCTAAATGTATAGATGCTTATCTAAACTATCCAAACTGCTTGAGTCTGCAAAACTGGCCTGGACACTTCATGAAAACATGCTCTCATGAGATTTCATATACTCCTTGTTTCTGGTCAGACTAGAAATAACTCAAGAACAGACATTTCCCACAGAACTTCAGCATTTCCGCCTCTACTCCAGGGAACAAGGGAAGAAAGGTAAGGGAACTTTTTCAAACCTTACAAAGATCAGTTTCAGTTCTGGGGAGGTTCTTACTTTAGCCAAAGCATTTTTTAAAATCTGCTGTTTTGCCCTGTTTGATACCAGATTACTTAATAGCTCTCCTTTTCTCCTGTGCAATAGCACTGCAGTTGTGATAAGTGGTATAAAGGGAGGCGTTGCTCTCTATTTTAGGAGTCTTAAAGTGCTCACCACTGTAATATCTAACCATGCTAGCAGGGCATTCTCTATGAATAATAATCAATATCTAGCAATTATATGGTGTTTTTCATCCATAAATCTCAAAGCACTTTACAAAAGAGGTAAGTTTCATTATCTCCATTTTACAGACTGGGAAGTGGAGGTGTAGAGGGAGGAAAGTGACTTGCCCATGGTCACACAGCAGGCCAGCAACACTGGAAGTGCTCATCTTTTCTTTACTGTCTTTGGAACTGGGGTGGGTGGAGGGATACAGATGGTCAGATGCAGAGCGGTGAACAGTGAATTTGGTTTACTTTGTATCCTTTAAAATTTGTCAAGCACTTGCAATAAAGGAGAAGTACCTACAAAAACAAAATCTGTATAAATAAAATTAATAGTCAAACTGTTTGTAAACATGTAACTTTCCCCTTCCTCACACCTTTTCTTCTTTTTAAAGAGAATGGGAAGATCCACCAGTTTGACTGGCTGGGTCAAACCCATACTTAAGCCTTATAGGGAATGACTGAAGTACTGCAGGGCTCTGTGGACTTTCTCTGGGGTTGGTCCTGTTTTGAGCAGGGCTTTGGACTAACTGACCTCCTGAGGTCTCTTCCAACCCTAATCTTCTATGATTCTGTTCACCTTGAAAAATTTGTGTACGGTACTAAAAATCTTTTCTTTGCTTAGCAGCTGAGTCCAAGACTACTATAAAAAGCCCAATCTGAGCAGAAAGTGAGCTTGGCAGGACATCTTATTGACCTGATTTTATGTCATTGAATCTTGCTATACTAAGATCTGCATTATTTTACCAATGAAATATTTGCTGTTTTAATTATTAAAAATCAACAGATGTGTGTAACTTTCATGGTTAATGATCTCTTTGTTTCTGCTTTTAATCCCTGACTATTAAACAAATGGACTCAAATTACTTCAGTGTTCAAGAGGCCATTAGAATCTTTTCCAGGACATGGAACACTAACGGCAGTTGAAAATTGAAAGGTAAGCATTTTGTCCTTTTACTGAAATATTTATAGACAAAAAAAATTAGAAATCTCATGTTCTAAAAACACTTCTAGACATTTCCCCATTGTCATTCATTTCCTTCTTTTGTGATTGATTATTGACTTTTAAACTGTTCACCTCACTACGCTATCTGAGACATTATACTAATTTCCAAACAGAAATTAAACAAATGATGCCTAGAGAAAACCAGGCAATTCCATCAAAGCCGGGCAATAACATTATCGTTGTCATAAATAATAATTATAGCACAAAATGGAGAAACTAGTAAAAACTAGAAAGTAAAAGTAAATCAATTGACTTCAGTAGTGTTTTCATTATCAGGGAGTCAGGACTCATAACAACTAATAGAGTTGTTAGGCTGTTCTTGTGCATCACCTGTCCAGGTGTACCAGACCAGATGAGCAGAGAGAGGGGGCAGGAGAAAGGAGGACATTTTATTAGAACAAGGCAAGGCTGTGAAAAATCTATGGAGTAAGAGAGAGGCTGTGTGTGTCGGAGAGGATGGGGAGCCTGGTTTGTGCCAGGCTTCCCAGCATTGTTTTCTAAGCAGCTGTTTTGCTGAGTGCTCGTACTGACTAAGTACTCTATCAAATACTGGAAATAATATTAAGGCCAAAATCCAGATGGAAGCCAGGCACTGGTGAGATGCATGGGAGAGAAAGAGAGGAGGAAGCTTGGTGGAAGCTGTCTCAACCCAATGGCTCTTGTAAGCAACGTGAAGCATTTACATAGCCATCCTCTGCTGCATGAGGGACAGGAGAATCCCAGCAGAGGCAGATTCCTGGCCATGAACATCCATGTTCCCCCACATGCTGCTCCACAATGGGCACACATACCCTGCATGGCTCCCCCCATCCAGCCCCTTGTGCAGCAACTGCATTGGTTCCACTACGATGGGCTCCTGCTCCTTGCTCACACAGCATGTCTACACTGGAGCTGGAGGTGTAATTTCCACCTCGAGTAGACCTATCCATGCTAGCTCTGATCGAGCTAGTGTGCTAAACACAGAAATGTAGCTGGCGTGGTGCAGGCAGCAGCACAGACTAGCCACCAAAGAATGTACCTTGGACAGGATTGTACTCGGGCAGTTCCCCTCCTACCGCTTGTGCTGCAGTGGCTACATTTCTATTTTTAGTGTGGTAGAGGTGACTGAGCTAGCACAGGTATGTCTACCCGAGCTGGAAAGTACACCTCCACCTCCAGTGGAGCCACACGCTTAAGGACTCCAGTGCCTCCTTCTCCCACAGCAACAAGGCACACACTGACTGGCCAGCCCTCTCAGCAGCTTTGTGAGACTCAGGGGGGTGACAGGGACATCCCTTGGTGGGTCTGCGGCAGGGGAGATTTTTCTTGGCTCAGTAGGAGGCTCTCTCAACAGCATCTGGCACCCTGGCTGTGAGCAGCAGTGTCTGTGTGAACTGCTGTTGTTCCCTGCTCTCACAGGCCGTTCCTAGATCCTCCTTTCAATCAAGTACAGTAGAACCTTAGAGTTACAAACACCAGAACTACGAACTGACCAGTCAACCGCACACTTCATTTGGAACCGGAATTATGCACTCCGGCAGTAGCAGAGAAAAAAGAAACAAATACAGCACAGAACAGTGTTAAATGTAAACTACTAAAAAAAAAAGGGGGAAAGCAGCATTTTTCTTCTGCATAGTAAAGTTGCAAAGCTGTATTAAATCAATGTTCAGCTGTAAACTTTTGAAAGAACTATAATGTTTTGTTCAGAGTTACAAACATTTCAGAGTTATGAACAACCTCCATTCCCGAGGTGTCTGTAACTCTGAGGTTCTACTGTAGTGAGATGATTCTATTAAACTGAAAACAGTCTAAATTTCAAACAACATATTGCATTTAATCAGACCAAACCACCCTCCCCTCAGAATGGCATTATTTCTAATAGGTCTTCCAATATGCCCCAGTTTGTGCAGGGGAAGAGAAGGGAAGTATGTGTCTAACATTTGATTATTCCCACACTTTCAGTATTAGAAACGTCCCATTTTCTTTCAGTTACCATCCTCTACAAGTTTTTCTCACCCTGTCAGCTGTGCATTTCTCTGTATTAATCAATACTACAGATCAGGTCACTGTATAATGCATCAGTACAGTACCACTTGGCTAAGGTTTAGGCATCTTAGTTTATACTCCAGGTTTTGTTAGGCTTGTCACAGTGCCTCAGTGGGTCACAACTGAGAATACCAAATTCAGGACAAGCTGCTGAGAAATAGGGCAGACACACCCCAAAACTGGTACTTAGTCTTCTGTAAGCTAAACCAAACCAGCAACAAAAGTAAACTTCTGTCTCGCCACGCTGGCTAACAAGAAGTCAGAAATGCAGCCTCCTTGGGTATTCCAGTCCTTGTATCACCACCAAAAACACTAGACTTAATGATGAGTGGTTATTTAAAACCAATTTAATCAAACAAAGGGTTCTTCTGATCCCAAAGGACCAGCCCTATAGCCAGGTCAATATATAACTCAGATCTTACCCAATAACCATGCTGTTGTCAATCCTTCAGTATCTAATATCTAAAGGTTTATTTATAAAAAGAAAAAAAGAGATGAGAGTTAAAATTGGTTAAAGGAATCAAATGCATACAATAATTGCAAGGTTCTTGGATTAAGATTAAAACAGTGATGAAATAAACTGTCATCTTCTTAAATCTCTGGTTGCTTCCAAATCATTGGAAGGTCCTCAGTCCCTTGGTTGGAATACTCCCATTAGTATAAATTCATAGTCCAGATGTTTGAGCAGGAAAGAGGCAAAATGGAGATACTTCCAGGGCCTTTTATAGCTTCTGCCATGTGGAGGGAAACCCATTGTTTCAAACAAAACCCTCTGCACAGCTTGTGGCAAAATACAGGTAACAAGATGGAGTTTAGTGTCACATGGTCTCATCACATGCCCTTGCATGCTCTGCTGAGTCATAGCAGGGGCTATCACCCATACTCTAGTTAGAACTGTTCACATGAAAGTTCATCAGGTGTTGATGGGCATCTTCCATGGTCCATTGAGAGTTAAGTGTTCCTTGATGGGCCATTTAACTTGAATAGTCCCTTCGTCATGTGTGGGCTAAATACTTTGTGGGTGTTACCACAGGAGCAAACATTTGAAATACAGGTACATAATTAATATTCATAACTTCAGATACAAAAACAATCCATGCATACAAATAGTATAATAATATTCAGCAAATCATAACTTTTCCATAGACATCTTACATGACACACTTTGTACAAGATTTGTTGCAATTATATAACCGTAGTAGCAACAATGACCTACATGGTCATATTTTAATCAGATAATGTCACAAGGCTCTCTGTAAACTAAAATCCCAACATGAGTTAAAGCAGCATTTTCTGTAAAATAGTCAAAATGAGATGGGATTTTTTTTTTAAAGCAATGAAGCTTTCCCCCTCATATTTAAAACTTTGCTAGTGAGCAGCTAAAGAGATAAAAGTTGATAGGGCACTATTAAGAATGTACAATCTGAGGTCTACTGGGTAGGGGGTCATTTCCTCAGTGGGAGCTTGAGGTGGTATTTACTGCAAGAATGCATGGCCTGCTGTGGTCTATGACTAGTGAAATAACAGATCCTGGCTGGACTCTGATATAAACATCTTTAATCAATCAGAATTGTCCTGTTCCTGTAGGTTTGATATTGAAAAATACAGGGCATTTTCTGAACAAAGATCATTCATGTAATTAAAAAAAATAATTTGCAAAATAAGATCCTTTTAAGGAGAGCCATATAAAAGTTTATTTTCTTCAGAGTGTTTGAGATAATAGGATGGTACAAATTAAATACTTATTTTCTGCTTAATTGGTTTTATTTGCAGGAACCAGTCTTGTTTACCAGTGTATGCTGGTTATATGTAAAAAGAAGGAGATAGTTTAT
Source organism: Chrysemys picta bellii (assembly GCF_011386835.1). NCBI lineage: Eukaryota > Metazoa > Chordata > Testudines > Emydidae > Chrysemys > Chrysemys picta. The sequence continues at coordinate 313,083,717 of NC_088791.1, forward strand.
TGTAAAAGGTTTATTTTGTTGCTTTGTATCAGTGGGTTCATCTGCATGTGAGAAAAATGCTTTAAACATCTGCTTAAATGATGCATATTAAAGTTTGGAGACTGTTCAAAAAGCTAAATGAATTTGATTTGACCATGAAAACACCCCTTTTGGGTTTACAAACCTTGGACGTTTGAGCTTCCCTGGCATAAATGTTTGTGAGAAGGAATTTCAAAGGCTCATGTGAGAATAGGCATGGAAACTGAATTTAAATTTGGATGTGCAAAAATTCATGCTAGAAAGGCTGATGTACTGATCCCTTTAGAGAACAGAAACACTACCAAGTGACTTAGCTAATCAATCATGACTAAACAATAGAGCTCAACTTTATCCAATTAAAAAATATTTGAAGAAAAACTGTAAATAAGAGAGCCTAGAAGCAGTGACCATGAGCTACCTGAATTCAACCTAGTGTTGACCTTTGACCTATGACATGAGCTCAGGTAAATAATCATTTATATGTTAGAAAGAGTTAAGATACTTGATAAATTAGTGCAAATGAAACTAAAGCTGTAATGTAAGTAGGAATAAGTAAAGAAACGTAAAGATGGACATTGCAATGAGGCTGACACTTAGTATTTAGCTTGAGGCCTCATTGTGGTAATAGCTAGCACAAGGCTGCATTAGGCCTACTAAAAGTTAGCATTCGTAAGTAACCTTGGGTCAGAAGATTGAGCAATATATATCTTGTGATAAACTGTCTTGACTGCAAAGGTTTTATTTAGCCAGACTTCCTTAACCACATTGTACATAGAATCTTCTATTTGTGCAAATGTTTATGACAGAACCCCCAAAATGGATAGCAGGAATGACAAATATGGACAAGAGGTCAAGACTTAATCAAATATGGTCTCAGAAATAGATGAATAAGGAATAGGCGCATAAAAAGGGAATTAAACCTGAACCTCAATGGGACCTCAGGATGGTGACTAGCTTAATGCTTAATCTCACTTTAACAGGAAACCCAGAGCCCAGTGGATTTGTGAGTATACATGATGCGGATTCTGCTGTTGTTCTTATGTTGTTTTTCTAGTTGTGTGATCTTGCTTACATCCATCTTCCTGCCAAAGAATGCTGCTTAACTAGGTGGTAGTCCATTTGATTATGTTGATACCTGACTGAGGCATCAGTTTTTCTTTTTTCTCTGTGGAATTGATTTATGCTTGATTTTCTAAAGTAGGAACATGTCTGAGCAATGTCCTACTGTAGAATCTTGTAACTTTACATACATTGTGGTCACGCATATTTTACCAGGACAATAAAGATCAGCAAATTATGAGTTTTCAAATGATACCTCACAAGACATACTTTGTACAAAATTTATTATAGTCTTGTAAAAGTGGTGAACATAAGGGTACAGACTGTCACACTTTTATTTGACCAACTTCTGTTGTTGAAAGAGACAAGCTTTCAAGCTTACACAGAGCTCTTCTTCAGGTCTGGGAAAGGTACTCAGAGTGTCACAGCTAAGTCTCTAGGTACTTTTCCCTGACCTGAAGAAGAGCTCTGTGTAAGCTCAGAAGCTTTTCTCTTTCAACAATAGAAGTTTGTCCAATAAAAGATATTACCTCACTCACCTTATCTCTCTAATATCCTGGGGCCAAAATGCCTACAACAACTTTTATTGTTGTTTGCAATGTTATCTTAAATATGCCTTGTTGGATTAATCCTCACATTTTCCCTTCTGAGTGAGAACACAAGAAATTTCAGGAAGACTGATTCAGGTTTGGTGAGGTTAAAGAGGGGTGTGTGTGTGTATGAAAATCCAGCTTCTAACATAAAGATAGTCAAAACCTTAACAGTGGAGAAGCTTCCACATCTCCATAGTCAGTCTTAACATGAAGCCAAATATAAAGCAGAAACTTGATTTTTTTCTCTTCTTGAAAACTGATTTACACCCAGCCAAAGAATGTACAGACTTGATCCCCTGACAAAATAAATACTAGACTTTCTTGGGGATTTAGGTCTCTGAAAGTAGTGGAGGCAGTGGCTTGGTGAGTTAGCTCACCTGCCAGGAACCAAGGGTCTCAAAGCTGTATCTACAGGATTCTTAGGAGATAGTAAGTGCCAACCTGCCAACAGTTGCTATGGCAGAAGCTGAAACCTGATAGGGGACTCCAGTCCTGGAACCTGATTGGCAGGATGCTGGGGCTCCTGATTGGTCCACAGCTCCTATATAAACCCACCATAGGAGGAGGAAGTTGTCCATGCAACTGGGATCCATTCTGCTTCCCTGGCTTGACTTCCTGGTATCCTGACCCAGCCTGACTCTGGTTATCAATCCATGATTCTGCTTTCAAGTTTGTCTCCTGCCTCTGGTCTCCTGATAACCTCACCCTGCCTGATGCTCAACTCTTAGTTTGCCCTCAGGCCTGTCTTGGACACTCACCCAACCTGACTCCTGCTTTGACCACTAGGTTAGACTGCTCATGTCCCAATTATGACATCACCACACCTTTAGGTATTCTCTGGTGTGTCAATACCCAAGTGCACCAGATCACTGCATGTTTATAATCTAGCCACCAACTTCAATGTTCTTGTTTTGGTGGCTGTTCTATAGGCGTTTCATCCACAGGCCAGTGGAGTCTTTTCATTGACTTCAATTGACTTTAGATCAGGCCCTTTGTGAGTATGCACTGGTGCTCTCTCATTTGGTGAGGGGCGACACAGCCCTGCTAGTGCTAAACATGATTGTAATAATAACAATTATAAGGCACTGGAAAGGAGGCAACTAAGGGATATGATAGAGGTCTATTAAAATCATGAATGGTATAGAGAAAGTAAATAAGGAAGTGTGATTTACTCCTTCTCATAATACAAGAACAAGGGGCCACCAAATGAAATTAATAGGTAGCAGTTTTAAAACAAACACAAGAAAGTATTTTTTCACACAACACACTGTCAACCTCTGGAACTCCTTGCCAGAGGGTGTTGTAAAGGCCAATACTATAACGGGGTTCAAAAGGGAGCTAGATAGATTCATGGAAGATAGGTCTATCAATGGCTATTAGCCAGGATGGGCAGGAATGGTGTCCCTAGCCTCTGTTTGCCCGAAGCTGGGATTGGTGATGATAACCTGTCTGTTCATTCCCTTTGGGGCACCTGCCATTGGCCACTGTCAGAGGACAGGATACTGGGCTTGATGGACCTTTAGTCTGACCCAGTGTTGCTGTTCTTATGTTCACTCCTACCCAAAGACTTCCAGAACTTATCTAAAATAACAAAGCCCAACTCCCTAGCCCAAAAGGCAACATGAGTCAATAACCTAGAACTAACGTTAAAAATTCTTAATATTAAACACCTCTCAGACATGTTAGCGTATCTTCACTGAATTGAGATACCTATTATTACAGCTGTTTATTGCTGTCACACCAGTCACATCATTTATAGCTGAGCCGATTCAGCAGGAAGGGTAGCATTATCAGGCACAAATCTGCAGTGCTTTATTAAGGAAAAAATTCCTTTTGGCTTCAGTGGGAGCTTTGCCTAAGTAAGGTCAGCAAGATTTAGCCAAGGGTAAAAAAATAGTCTTAGGTTCTCTACTCCTCCTCCCTAGACTAGTTCATCTGGCTTTGTTTATTTGGTTTTGAACTCAAGAGTTTCCCATCTTTCACCTTTTTTTTTTTTTGCACCCTGACATTTACACACTTTAGCTTTAGCCTTTGCTCTCTCCCTGCAGCAAAAGTTGCAGTGGCAGTTAATATCTGTGAAACTTCTCTTACAGCAGGGGTGTTAAAGGACATTAATTAAGTATTGATTCTGCTTGTGCTTTTTCTTTTTGTAACCACAAATGCCTTCAGATTAGTTTAGGGTTTTTTTTTTTTTTTTTTTTGTCTTAATCTTTCCTTTTCCTTTTCCCATTATCCTTTAGGAAAGTACTTATAGTAGGAATGGAAGGGAAAGAAAAAATGGGCATTTCCCCACAATGTAGGGTGACCAGATGACAGAGATGAAATATTGGGATGCGAGCAGGTGGGGAGTGGAGGGGGGGGGCGGAGCAAAAAAAAACAACAAGCCGGCGGCGGAGCAAAACAAAAAAACCCGCCGGAGCACAGGAAAAATTGGTGGGGGCTGAGAACCCACTGGCAGCTCCACACACCACCCCGCACCAGCTTGCCTCCACTCCGTCTCTACCTCCCCCCTCGGGGAGGGAGGGGGCAGCAGGCAGAACCCCCACCCCCGCAGCCAGAGGGACCTGCCAGGGGGCCAGGTGAGTCCCAGCAGTGCTAGCCGTTCCTGGAGCGGCTCCCAGGAAGCATCCAGCAGGCAGGTCCCGTCCCTCTGTCTCCTAAGGTCGCGCGGTGCCGGCTTGCGTACTCCACCAGACGATCCCCCAATATCTGGACAAAGTGCGTCCTGACCTATGTAAGGTCGGGACAAGTGCCCTAAAATTGGGACTGTCCCGATAAAATCGGGACGTCTGGTCACCCTACCACAATGATCAATTAATCCATTTAGAATTTGAACTTTTTAAAGAAATTGGCCGGAATTTTCAAATGCCTGCCCCTCCCGTAGGGTGACCAAACAGCAAAAGTGAAAAATCGAGATGGGGGTGGGGGTAATAGGAGCCTATATAAGAAAAAGACCCAAAAATCGGGACTGTCCCTATAAAATCGGGACATCTGGTCACCCTACCCTCCTGCATCCATAAAACCTTGCATCTGTGAGTGTAAATGGGTAGCTATACAATTACCCATTTATGTACGTAAATGCAGAATTTGTGCAACACATCAGGTATGTATATATTTTGATGGCCAGCTTTGAAAACGTGATCATTTGGGTTTGATTGTTGTAAAATGGCAGAAGGGATATGTCATTTTTTTAAAAAGATACCTGATTTTTTTGTGAGGCTGTAGAACAAAACAGGAATTACCAAATGGATCAGATCAATGATTCTTCTAATCCATTAATTTGAATGGGTCATTTGGGTTTGATTGTCTCAAAATAACAGGTTATGTAATTTTTGATACCCGAGGTTTATGAGAACGTAGACCATAGGAATTGTCAAAAGGATTATCAGCGATTTATGTAACCCATTTGCCAGATGAACATTTAAATATTTATGCATATATTTTTAGTGGAAATGTACAAATTTAATAATTCTAGAGATCCTAGTATCCAAAGAACAGGTACAACACAGTTAGTGACAAGACCGGTTTCCTCACACCATCCCCCAACATGACTCAGCCCTGATCGAGAAGTGGAGAAAGTAGCTCAGTTTCAATTGTCCATTCAGTTTTTGGCCTCTCTGCTGGCACTGCCAGTATGTGTGTGAGTTCATACCAAGTGTGATAGTTGTTCTGTGATTTGGTCATTTGTCCTCTGGGAATTGGAGTGAGATACCAGACTAACAATGTGCAGGTGTGTGTCTTCCTGTGTTTGTGCATGCATACATGTGTGAAGGCTTGGGATAGCAAGGAGAGAGAATGGGGTGGCCATGACTGAGACAGAGCACAGGTAACTGAACTAGAACCATATGATCCTAGGCACCGCATTTGTCCCACTTGCAGGTGTAATCATTTGGGCACAGCTAGATTTTATTGTGAGGTCTTACTAAAAAAAAAATATGGACAGCTATTAATTTTACTGCAGTAATGTAGCTGCAGGAATCCAGTGATGACACTGATCTATTCTGACACAGCTAATTAATTTCTTCATTTAGAAGGTACTTTGCTGGAGGCCACCTGTGTCACCTCTGAATGGGTTGCTGGAGTTTACTCTGATTGGAGAAGCCAAGATTGCACAGACTCTTCAGCTGGTGCAGAAAGAGGCACTGTGTTTACTTAGCTGGGAAAAGGCAATAGAGCACGTTGCACTTGTGCTTCTCACCCTTTTTGATCATTACTACTTTCCATTTTTAATTTCCCATTGAATAGCCACGTTTTGGATTATTTTCCGTACTCCAGGTTTATTACCTTGCATTTTTCCAAGCTCACTCTTCTTTTATTTTGTGAAGATTCATACATTTGCCTTTTTCCAGTTTTCTGATATCTCCCTTAGTTTCCAAGACTTTTCAAAAAATAATTGTCAGCAGTATAGTAATGCTGTTTAATTCCCCTTGTAACCTAGACAACCTGGACTCACTGATTTGGATATGTATATACTTAGCATGTATTCTTTCCCTCATGTTCTAGTCTTTCTGAATTATTTTCTTTATCTTTCTTGTTGAAGACAGTTTTTTAAAAAAAGAGTTAACCCGTGGCACCAATTCTACTGCTATATTTCCAAGGAGGGGAGTTGGAGTAGCAAAACTTTGGGGCTCCTTTGGAGAATGCTGGTGGTCTTTCTTTTCTACTTAAATTGCAACCTCTTCAGGGCAGAGACTCTCTCACTATGTGTTTGTACAGCACCTCGCACAGTGGGGCCCTGCTCTTAATTGGGGCCTCTTGTCATGGTGCTATTGTAATACAGATAATATTAAATTGTAGAACTACTCTCACAAATTTCAGAAATGCAAGTAGGTAGGCTAGTTTATATCCAGCCCATGCTATAGCCTCCATAAAACAACCGTCCCCCTCCCAACTAACCCCACAGCTACCAACCAATTCAATGTCTGGGCCAGGTTTTGATACATTAGAAATGCTGCTGTGAGAGACTGATATTTCATAAATTGACGTCTGAGTCTTGCAGCCATTAATCCCACTCCAGATGTTTGTTTTGTCACGAAAATCTAGGAGAACAAAAAGTAGTGATGGGCAATGCCAAAAAGCAAGTGCCAAGACAGTGCTGAGATTTTGTCAGCTTCATGCAACTAATTACTTAAGTACCCAGACATTGTTCAGGAACAGAAGAGAAGCTTGCAAGCCTGAACAGCTGTGTGCAATACTGATGCAATGGATTACCTGCAGGAGCTGCCAGATTACAGTACCCAGCATTTTAGTGATTCATTTTTATATTTAAGATTTCAACCCCATCCTGTCTCAGAACCATTGGAAAATGAAAACAAGGATGAGGCCTTAAATATAGTAGGGGAAATGCCACTAGCTAAGGCCTTTTCTTCACTATGAAAAAGGTGTGTTCTTATAGATTCATAGATTCTAGGACTGGAAGGGACCTCGAGAGGCCATCGAGTCCAGTCCCCTGCCCTCAGGGCAGGACCAAATACTGTCTACACCATCCCTGATAGACATTTATCTAACCTACTCTTAAATATCTACAGAGATGGAGATTCCACAACCTCCTTGGCAATTTATTCCAGTGTTTAACCACCCTGACAGTTAGGAACTTTTTCCTAATGTCCAACCTAAACCTCCCTTGCTACAGTTTAAGCCATTGCTTCTTGTTCTATTCTTAGAGACTAAGGTGAACAAGTTTTCTCCCTCCTCCTTATGACACCCTTTTAGATACCTGAAAACTGCTATCATGTCCCCTCTCAGTCTTCTCTTTTCCAAACTAAACAAACCCAGTTCTTTCAGCCTTCCTTCATAGGTCATGTTCTCAAGACCTTTAATCATTCTTGTTGCTCTTCTCTGGACCCTCTCCAATTTCTCCACATCTTTCTTGAAATGCGGTGCCCAGAACTGGACACCATACTCCAGTTGAGGCCTAACCAGCGCAGAGTAGAATGGAAGAATGACTTCTCGTGTCTTGCTCACAACACACCTGTTAATACATCCCAGAATCATGTTTGCTTTTTTTTTTTGCAACAGCATCACACTGTTGACTCATTTAGCTTGTGGTCCACTATAACCCCTAGATCCCTTTCTGCCGTACTCCTTCCTAGACAGTCTCTTCCCATTCTGTATGTGTGAAACTGATTTTTCCTTCCTAAGTGGAGCACTTTGCATTTGTCTGTTAAACTTCATCCTGTTTACCTCAGACCATTTCTCCAATTTGTCCAGATCATTTTGAATTATGACCCTGTCCTCCAAAGCAATTGCAATCCCTCCCAGTTTGGTATCATCTGCAAACTTAATAAGCGTACTTTCTATGCCAATATCTAAGTCGTTAATGAAGATATTGAACAGAGCCAGTCCCAAAACAGACCCCTGCAGAACCCCACTTGTTATGTCTTTCTAGCAGGATTGGGAACCATTAATAACAACTCTCCGAGTGTGGTTATCCAGCCAGTTATGCACCCACCTTATAGTAGCCCCATCTAAGTTGTATTTGCCTAGTTTATCGATAAGAATATCATGACAGACCATATCAAATGCCTTTCTAAAGTCTAGGTATACCACATCCACAGCTTCTCCCTTATCCACAAGACTCATTATCCTATCAAAGAAAGCTATCAGATTGGTTTGACACGATTTGTTCTTTACAAATCCATGCTGGCTATTCCCTATCACCTTACCACCTTCCAAGTGTTTGCAGATGATTTCCTTAATTACTTGCTCCATTATCTTCCCTGGCACAGAAGTTAAACTAACTGGTCTGTAGTTTCCTGGGTTGTTTTTATTTCCCTTTTTATAGATGGGCACTATATTTGCCCTTTTCCAGTCTTCTGGAATCTCTCCTGTCTCCCATGATTTTCCAAAGATAATAGCTAGAGGCTCAGATACTTCCTCTATTAGCTTCTTGAGTATTCTAGAATGCATTTCATCAGGCCCTGGTGACTTGCAGGCATCTAATTTTTCTAAGTGATTTTTAACTTGTTCTTTTTTTTATTTTATCTGCTAAACCTATCCCCTTCCCATTAGCATTCACTATGTTAGTCAGACTTCTCAGTGAAGACCGAAACAAAGAAGTTATTAAGCATCTCTGCCATTCCAAATTTCCTGTTACTGTTTCTCCCTCTTCACTGAGCAGTAGGCCTACCCTGTCTTTGGTCTTCCTCTTGCTTCTAATGTATTGATAAAAAGTCTTCTTGTTTCCCTTTATTCCTGTAGCTAGTTTGAGCTCATTTTGTGCCTTTGCCTTTCTAATCTTGCCCCTGCATTCCTGTGTTGTTTGCCTATATTCATCCTTTGTAATCTGTCCTAGTTTCCATTTTTTATGTGACTCCTTTTTATTTTTTAGATCATGCAAGATCTTGTGGTTAAGCCAAGGTGGTCTTTTGACACATTTTCTATCTTTCCTAACCAGCGGAATAGTTTGCTTTTGGGCCCTTAATAGTGTCCCTTTGAAAAACTGCCAGCTCTCCTCAATTGTTTTTCCCTCAGTCTTGATTCCCATGGGACCTTACCTATCAGCTCTCTGAGCTTACCAAAATCCGCCTTCCTGAAATCCATTGTCTCTATTTTGCTGTTCTCCCTTCTACCCTTCCTTAGAATTGCAAACTCTATGATTTCATGATCACTTTCACCCAAGCTGCCTTCTACTTTCAATTCTCAATGAGTTCCTCCCTATTTGTTAAATCAAGTCTAGAACAGCTTCCCCCTTAGTAGCTTTTTCAACCTTCTGAAATAAAAAGTTGTCTGCAATGCAGTCCAAGAATTTGTTGGATAGTCTGTGCCCCGCTGTGTTATTTTCCCAACATATATTTGGATAGTTGAAGTCCCCCATCACCACCAAATCTTGGGCTTTGGATGATTTTGTTAGTTGTTTAAAAAAAGCCTCATCCACCTCTTCCACCTGGTTAGGTGGCCTGTAGTAGACTCCTAGCATAACACGTTAAAATGCTAGTGAAGACAAGGCAGTTGTAGTTGTAGCAGGTTGAGTTAAACCCCATGATCCCCTGGAGTCTTTAACTGCACCTGCTAATGCATGTGAAGACAAGTACTGCCTTGTCTTCACTAGGACTTTAACCCTAGTTTCAAATTCAAATTGTTTGATTCTGCTCAAGATTGCTTTGAGAAAAATGACTTGTAATAGCAAAAGAATTTACTCAAATGTTTTTTATAATTTATAAATAAAAGGGATTGTTTATGAACTGGCCTAATGATTCATCAGGGAATGTTACATGTCTAGTACAGGGGTAGTCAATAGGCAGACTGGGGGCCAAATCTGGACTGCCAGATGCTTTTGAACAGACCCTGAAATCTTTTTATTTACCCATTATTACCATTATTGTTGTTTTTTATTATTTTCACTAGAGTCTGGACCTTGACTATACCTTGAGCAAGAAATTTGGACCTTGACAAAAAATAGACTACCCCTGTTCTAGTGTGTCAAGACCTATGTTTGGAAGAGAGGATGAATGCAGGTGACACTCACAGTTCTCTAACCAAAGTGAAAAATAAAACTAAGCAAATCTGCAGATAATGAAGAGGCAATAGCAGCAAATAAAGGACCAAACATTCAGCTAGTGTAAAACTACCTAACTCCATTGATTTAAATGGAGCAAAACTGATTTACATCAGTTAAGGATCTGACTCAAAATGTTGGCAAAAACATGGGGTAAGAAAACAAGTCAGATAAGTGCTAAATCTAGATTTAGCACTTAACTCTTAATATGGTAGTCAGAAAAAAAACTTCACAGGAAGAAAAATACAGATTACATCTTATAAACAACTCACTTATATATGAATAAAATGTTTATGAAAGTTTTACAGCCACCCTTTGAAAAAAATAAATGACATAAATGCCTCTCTTCTGCAGTTTCATATAAATGTTTTACAAAGTGAAGACTTCTTGAATGAGTAACTTCTAAAATAATAAAACTGTTCTAGGAACAGATTTAATGTACACAAAACAATGTAATTAAAGTGTGCTTCACTATCAGGGCCGGCTCCAGGGTTTTGGCCGCCCCAAGCAGCCAAACAAACAAACAAACAAAAAAGCCGCGATCGTGATCGCGATCTGCGGTGGCAATTCGGCGGGAGGTCCTTTGCTCCAAGCAGGAGTGAGGGACCGTCCGCCGAATTGCTGCCGAACAGCTGGACATGCCGCCCCTCTCAAAAGTGGCCACCCCAAGCACCTGCTTGGTAAGCTGGTGCCTGGAGCCGGCCCTGTTCACTATATTCAAGTTATTATTCCACTGACTCATCCCTAATAAAAGCCCTTCTCCTTTGACCCACCAGACCATCTGTTCATAAGCAAATTAATTCCAAATGAATAACATGCAGCTTAAAAAAAAAAGATAATGCTATACATTTTGTCTCTTCATATAACCTGTCCTTACTTTGGCCATGTTTTCTTCTTCTTAGCAACTTCAATTTTCTCTCAGTGACTTCTCATGCTCTAAACAAGACAGCAATGTATGTTGGATGTAAAGAGGAAGTACTGATAAACATTTTAAGTCTGAATGAGCTCCTGACATTATCCCCTGGGGAATGCTACTTACTTGTCTTTATTTAACTGTAAGTAGTATATATGCTGCCTTCAAGAATGTTGCAGGTAAAAGTATTTTGATAATGTTTCAAAATATGAGTTTCAGTCAGCAAAAGGAAAGAGCAGTCCCTTTCCAGGACATGTTATTTTTCCACTATAGATACCACAGGATCTGCGGTCAGAGGTCATTCTGCTAATTCATATTAAGATGGTATTTGGATCATATTTATATTTAGGAATGGATACAAATTGGACAGATGTTTCCAGCAATCTCTGAAAGTAATAGGAGGGATAGAATTGCCTATTTGCTATCAGCTCTAAAAAGCTCTTGAAGCCAGATAAGAGAAGAAGTGAAATTCCCTGATTTTGCTTCAGCTGTTCAGGTCAGATGCTGTAGATTAGTTGTATTAAAAACAGTCTTTGTGAGAATCCATGAAGGGAGAATAATTTTACAACCACTCGAATGTCCTAAGAACACTGCATTTTATAATGGCCATAGCACCACCAAGAGATCCTTGGAGTCTCAAATGATGGACTTGAAAGAAATTTTGCTTTTCATTTTCATTTGCTTTTCATTTTTCATTTTCATTTAGTACATCTAGTTCACAGGTTCTTAAACTGGGGGTTGGGACCCCTGAGGGGGTTGTGAGGTTATTACATGGGGGGGGGAGGTTGCAAGCTGTCAGCCTCCACCCCAAATCCCGCTTGCCTCCAGCATGTATAATGGTGTTAAATATATTTAAAAAGTGTTTTTAATTTGTGTGTGTGTGTGGCGGGAGGGTCGCACTCAGAGGCTTGCTATGTGAAAGGGGTCACCAGTACAAAAAATTGAGAACCACTGATTTAGTTTAATGCATTTACCAAAGGATATCAGAAATAAATACTAAGCAGGCTAGATAAAATGAGAGGAAAACTTTCAATCTGTTAAAGATATTACATGTTACAGATATATTTAGAATTTGTATGTTTTTTTTATATCAGCCTTCTTTTTTTCCCCTTAAAATGTTTGCAAGATGAAGATGATTGATATGATAATATTGAAGGATTTAATTGGGTGTCCTGGCTGTTAGCTATCTCAGACTCCGCAACATAGATAACTGTTTAAGGGATTTAATAACCAAGGGCCTAATCATGCCAAGCCTTATGCATAAGTGTAGTTCTAAGTCATGTGACTAGACCACAATGCAACACCATGGCAGTGCATGGGTCACCTGTTTCTAGTGACTGGTCCACTGAAGGATGACAGCCTACTACTGCTACCAGCTAATGGAGTTACTCTATTTTCTTAAGCGGTAGAGTGTCTGTGCTGCAGCGCTGAGGGTCCTGGGATTGCTGATGACCCATGCAGGAGTTATTACATAAGCAGAAACTACTCACATGAGTAAGGGCTGCAGAATGGGGTCCTTATCTTTCACTGGATATAGTCATTGATATTTTAACTGCAATCTATTTGGCTTTTCCACATTCTTCTGTTGTCGGAGTAGCCAGTTATTGATTACTAGAGTTTAGTGGAAGTAGAATTCAGGAGCTATAAAGTTTGCTGCAGCTTCAGAAAAGTTTGATCCAGAAGCCTAACCGTTCCAGTTTTGGAAGACTTAATTAGCCTGGGTATAGAGTTATCTGAGGAACTTTGCTTAGGGAAAGACCTGTTCCAGTCCTGAAAGACTGATTTTAGCTTGATTCAGTCTGTACCAGCCTGAACAAAGTGTTTATTTAGCCTGGCTTGCTCTAACTCTGGGGTCTTAAAAATTTTAGCTGGGTGTTATATTGTTATAAAGTCATGGGAATTTGTGTGTCTGTTCCTACAGGGCCTGAAATTAAAAGTATATTTTCCCTTGTATTTTCAATGCTCCTGAATCTTTTCCTGCCTTTTTCCCCATCCATGATAATTGCATTTATGACCCACAGTTCACACTTGTTTGATTGCTGTGTGACACTCACTCTTCAAAATGTAACCTTGATTGCTATTTTTATTTGAGAAGGAGAGAGAACTGAACATCGAATGGACAGCTCAGTGCAAACTTCTGCACAGTGTGAAGCTGCAGCAAAACAAACAACATGTTAGAATGCATTCTGGATGGGATAGCAAATACTGAAAATATTATAGAATTATTTTGTAAGCCAATGGTATGCCCTTACTGGGAATACTGTATTCAATTCTGAACACCATATCTCAACAATTATATAGCAGAAATAGAAGAGAGAAACTGAATTATTAGGACTCTTTAATTTAAAGAGAAGAGAAATAAGAGGGGATATGATAGAGGTATGCAAACTAATGAATGGTATAGAGAAGGTAACTCCTCTGTACCTGTCTCATAATATAAGAACAAAGAGACATGAAGTGAAATTGAGAGGCAGGACATTTAAATGTGGTAAAAGAGTACTTCTTAAAACAATGTATAATTAAACTTGTAAAATTCATTGCCACTAGATGTAGTTGAGCCTAAGAAACTGGTAGGGTTAAAAAAAGTGTTGGACATTTATATGGCTAGTGATCCCTTCTGCAGTTACTCTGGTTAGGACTAAAACAAATTTGGAAAGCATGTAAACCCACAGGCTTTAGAGTATAAACCAAACTTTAACTGAAGGGGTTTGAAAGAAAGTTATCCTATGGGTAGGCTGTTCCCTAGTTGCATTCTATAGAGTTTCTTACACTTGTGCTGAAGCATCTGATTCCAGCTACTGTCAGGAACAGGACATTGGGCCAGCTGCTCTGGTACTGCAATCCCTATGTTCTTAAATTAAATAGGAATCTGTATGAACAGTACATAGAATTTTGGTCACATTGGAACATTAATTCACAGGGACATTAAATATGAGCCTTTTTGTTTCAATACCCATGACAGCCTGGCTTATTCAAATCCCCTACAGTAATTAGATGGAAATAAAGGTAACTTTTTTTTCTTATAATTGATAAATTCATTTAAAAAAATCAGTATAAGGCAAATACTCTACATACAATAATATAAGAGTACCATTTCCAAATAACTCCATGACAATATGAACCAAGTCTTCAAAAGCGATACTCACGCTCCTTAAAAGGGATCGATTAGATTGTCCTATGAAATTAAAATGGTCAGCACTTAATGTTGTCATATTAGCAAGTTATCACTAAATTATTTATCTTAATATTTTAGCGCTACAAGTTCTCATTGCCAAATAACAAAAATACACATATGTAATGCTTCTGCCAGGTGTTGTGAGCAGCATCAGGGTCCAGGTTCAAATATCTATGGGTTCCTCTTAAAATTACAGAACACCACTGACTCAAGCTCTTATCACCCCCTCTAGTGGGCACCCGTAGTAGGGAATACGTCTCTGCTCACAGGCACTAAGTCTGGATATAAAACCAGACAAGAATTTATTGGGGAGCAAGGGAACACTGCATCAATTTGGGAACCCACAGCTACAATATATGTTAAGGAATAATGACTTAATATATAAAAATAAAAATATCCCCCACAGTACTTTTAGCAGTAGTTCAACTCATTTCCTCACCAGCCAGCATGACTGTCCAATAAGTGAATGTCCCTTTATAATATTACTTCCCCCTTCTCCCTCTGCCACACTCCACTTACAGTTGATGTCCCCAAAGTGTCAATTGGAGGATTTCTGGTAGAAAGCTTATGCAAGGGAACTCTCTCTGTATCCATGCTGTCCCCTGTTCACAAATAGATGGTAACCGAGATGCTTCCTCTATGGAGCCACCATTCACCAGTGCATGATACGAGCAAGCTTCATAGCCTGTAGAGCTTCAGGCCCTGGGGCTTACACATATAAAGCACTTGACACTACACATTGTCTCTTGACAGAGGCTGAATCTGACAGTGTGTGAATCTCCTAGCACAATCTGAAAACACTTCTGTATCTTTCAAAACCTGCTACTTTTTTGTGATTTGACTAAATAATTTTCAGATACCTACAGTAAGAGTGATTTATAAACATGGAATTAGCCCAGGAGCAAAAGTATATGCTAATTAGCTGCAACTGAAGTTGGCCTTGTGCTTTTAATACCCTCAGAAAATGCTCTTAGCATTTGGAGGGGAAAATATCATTATCAAGATGCTACAGTATTCTTAGAAAGATGTGCTAGTGCTAGAGAGCAGTTATTTATATTAAGGCTAAAAATATACTGGGAGCATGGGATAGTCCTATCATGGATTGGCCAAGCACAAGATAAAAAGTGTGTGATCTTGGGATTACTAGGTAATCATTACTTTGGTAGCTGAGATACAGTAGCTTTAGAGGATCAAACTGAATTGTCTCTATTCACATATTGCTTTTGTCTCATTACAATAGAAACTAGACGAGCTTTGGTTTTTATGAGTGAAGATATCATTTAAGCTTGCTGACTGAGTTCTCACTTATTAGGTTATATCTCTTACTGATGCTTCTCTCGCATACAAGATATTTATTAATAAAACCAGTTTTGAAATATTTATACTCTTGTACTTATGACTCTGTCAGGAATCCATACATTGCAAGGCTTTACCCTACATGCATGTGCACATTTTTCATATGATGTTATCAGGGTATCTGTCTAGATTTATTTTATATGATCAAGTAAATGGGCATGATCATGCCATCAATTTTTAATTCATGTCATCTGTGTTTAAGCACAAGTCCCTGTTGACTTCTTTGGGAACAGATGGCATAATATGCCTGTGACATTCTGTACCACAAAGCAACACCCTTGCACCCCCATATTTACAATGGTGATACAATTATGATGTGTTTTGTACAAAGTATGCTTGTAAGGTATCATTCTAAAAGGCTTGATCTGTTGAACATTAATAGCCTGTTGGATTGTATGTGCTGTCATTGTATGTAAAGTTATGAATATTGACTATGGACCAGTATTTCAAATGTGTTTGCTCCTGGGTAACACCCACAAAGTAGTTTACATCCAGTCTAGCTAGCACATTGTGGATGAACCATTGAAGTTAATGGCCCATCAGTGAACACAATGGGCCATGGGAAAAGCTGACTGCTGCCTGATGGACTTTCCTGTGAACCTTCTAGCCAGAATATGGATAATGGCCCCTGCTATGACTATGCATCAATGCATGCAAGGGCATGTGCCTAGATCATGTGATACTGGACTCCATGTTGTGTCTGTACTTTTCCACTAACCATGTTGGGGCTTTTGTTTGGGATAATGAATTTCCGTCCACATGGCGGAAGCTATAAAAGCGGGGAAGTGATATCATCACTTGGCCTCACTTCCTCCACAGCTCAACTCCTGGGAACACCTCAGGACCAAAGAATGAATGGGGGAAGGTGGTCCCAGGCGGGAAAGAAGGAATCCCAGCCTGCGTATGAAAGACCTGCAAACGGCTTGTACTATCATGGTGAGACACTGCTTGATTCAAATCCTATCTAGTATATAGAACATAAATTGCGATTTTGTTTATTTCTTAGGTAACCAACTTTGATCTTTACGCTATTACTTATCACTTAAAATCTGTCGTTTTTGTAGTTAATAAATCTTTTATCTTTTTTAAGTAAAACAGTGTGGTGCTTGAAGTGCAAAGGGAAATCTGCTCAGGAACAGGGGCTGGTGCATTATCCTCTCCATATTGAGGGAGGGGCAGACTGGGAAAAACTTACACTGGTCAGGCTTTTGACCAGGGCAAGGCGGTACAGCTCTGGGGTCGTGGGTGGGGGGACTGGCTGGAGCCTCTCTATTGTTAGTTCATGAGTGGCTAAGAGAAGCATTCATATAATTGCAGCTGGGTGTGTCCCTGCTTGTGTATGGCTGTGTAAGTGCAAGACCTGGATAGGATTGTCACAGTTTGAGAGGGGGCACAGACTGGTATGCCAGAGGACTCAGTGGTACCCCAGTTCCAGGTTACACCCGGGGGAAGTCCATCACAATGGCCCAGTATGAAACTTTGTGACCCATTGAAATCCAGCATTATCTTATTCTGCTCTGCAATTTCAAAAATTTTCAGTTGTAATTAGCATTTAATATTTTACTACATATGTAATTCACTAAGGGTAAAAATGGAGATGTACACGACAACAATTTAGAGCATGCATCCAAAGAGCTTGATTCTAATGCCTTTCTTTACATTGAATAGTATCTTACCTCTCTAGTAGTCCTATTCATTTCAGTGGGGCTAGTTGCACAGTAGATGCTACTCAGTGTGGAAACTGAACAGCAACAGAGATCAGCCATGTTTGGATCTGAACGTTTGAATCGGGAACATCATTGAGTATCTAAAGGATTTCATTAGCTTCTGCTGTAATTCTTGCACCTTTGTTTTTCCTTTTTAAATGAACAAATCAGGTTGAGTCTGTACTCTGTGGGAGCAACAGGGGGGAAAAATGCAAAAACACTTTTGTGTGTGTTGGTGTTTAAGAAGAGATCAAATAAACACTAGTGGCTTCTTTACAAAAAGATGATTCTAGAACTTCCACCTGTTTATTGAATGGTCTGTAACAGCACCTTTAGAAACATTTCAGAGATGACATTTCCTCCCGGACAAAGACTTTGCCAGGCAAAATCAGCCTACAGTGCAATTTAATGACTGAAATTGGGGGGTTATAATGGGCGGTGCCTGGCCCTTAACTAGATTTTCTGAAAGGGAGTTTCTCATTCCACTTCTAGTTCTTTGGGGAGGAACCAGACAAAGAATTAAAACTTAATGTTCTGTCTTACAGCAGGTGATAATCACCATTGTTCTGATAGCACTGCAAACTACAATAGGTGAATGTAAGGACTTTCATTTGCAAATAATGCTGGAGATTTTAAGGAGTAACCATCCTCCCTGGTGACTTATGTTGACGATGGCTTTTTGATCCTAAGAGTGAAGGAAACCTACATTCCAGGGAATTGCTGTTCTCCTTCTTGGCCTTTTGACAAAGTTTTGTGTAGTAGCTTATCAGTTTAATGTCTGATTTGCCCTCTGTCTGGCTCTGGCAGCGGATGGATTAGATGACTTAATGGGCCTTTTCTTCGCTGACTGCTTTGATTGATTTCTGCAAAGTGAGCTGAATGGACTGCTAGTTAAAAGTGGAAAAAACCCACTGTAGTTCTTACTACCTCTCATCCCATCTTTACAAATTAGTTGTCCATCCAGACAAACAAAGAACTTTGATCACATTTTCTATCTAGCATTAAATTACTTAATTTCGAATTATCTTCAATCAAATGGCTCAACTATATTATCTTGACAAATCAATTCTGCCTGAAAGAAGAATTCCCCAAAGGGAGAAATTAACCCCTGAGTGAGGAGGCTGCATAAGGCCTATGCACGTCTTACATCTCACTCAAGCCCTATAATTACAACAAATGGTTAAGCAGTGGACAGACCTTGGGCAAGATCCTCTGTGCAGGGGTGAATTTTCCCCAAAAGTAAATTGTTTCTATACTCTGATATATACACACACAATGCCTGAGGTTTGGTATTTTACCTCTGTGAGGCGAAGCATAAAACTTGCAGCCTGGAGGGAAGGCAAAGTTGTCTTTAAGCCACGTTTGCGCGTTTTCATATTCTGGGCTGCTCCAATGGTCAGTGTAACCTATGGCATAACTTAGGAAGCTACCCTAATATAGTGCAGCCTCCATAGACTATGCTATGGACAGATGCAACATCAAAAATGCTTGCAGCAGTATTCACTATGGACACATCTGGGGAATGACCCCCTACACCAGGGGCCTGGAAGTAGACTTGTAGGGCAGATAATATAACGCCCCTCCTCACCCTTGGGTCATTGGCTACTGGTATTATTTACAACAGGTTTCAGGCTGCTTCAGAGTACATTGGGGGACTGGTCCAGCACACAGACAACCCAGGATCAGTGGTGTGCAAATGATGCTAAAAACTACCCCAGGTTGTGCTATACACTCTTTGGCTGCAGTCAAAGGGGCACTCTGAAAACACACACAAAATTAAAGTGTAATGCTGATTTGAGGATAAAGTTTACATATTCAGTATAACAATGGAGCAGTATAACAACTTGTGCAACCCCAGGGATCTGGTAAGCAAGGATAAGTCTCAGGGGCAAAGGTTAATACATTAAAAACAGTAAACATGACCTGAATGGATAGGCATTGTGACAAGGTCAGGAAATGGTCCTGCGGGGCTGGAACTTATTTTTGTGCTGACTTCTGAACTGATTTCTGTCTAGAACTAATTGGATAATATCCCTTGTAGAATTTTTGTCGACAATTCTGTAAAAAAAAATAGTTTTTCAATTTAACATTGAATCTGTTTAAATAAGCACAAAATCTTTGCTCTGGGCTCTAGCCACCTTTGCACTAGTTAAAATGACAATCTGAACCAATGCAAATACCAGTAGCTCTCGTACCCTTTTACTAAACAAGACTACCTCCTCTCCATGCTATAGGTAAAAACTGAGGTTGTAAGGTCTTATCTGATTCACAAATGATGGTCCAGTGGACAGGGGGGTCACTGGAGGCCTGAGTTCTATTCCTTATTCTGCCCTGGACTTCCTGTGTGAACTTGGGCAAGTCCTCTAGTTTCTTTGTGCCTCAGTTCCCCATTTGTAAAATGGGGATAATACCTCACATGCGTGTTGTGAGGGCAAATACATTAAAAGACCATGAGATTCATAGATACAGTGATTACAGTGAAACTCAGAAAGGAGAGAAGACAGAAGGCAAAATCTGAATGAGGGAACATATGAAAATTCAGCAGCCACTTTAGTCCAGGCTCAAAAACTCTGAATAGCTTAGGGTTTCCTGACCCTCCTTTATCCCCTCCATTAGCTCCATTTTAAATGTCAAGGATGCCCCTTTTCCTGGATGAAGAATTCAGGAACCTTTTGGGAAGTTATCCACAAATTGTTTGATAGGATTTTATAATCTTTTATCCCGAGGCACAATATAGTGGCTCCTAATTGCCCTTTGCTGCAGTTTCATTCTCACAAGTCACCTTGGTTGCAAGAGGTGAGAACTCTAGAAGCCTCTTGATGAATCTGGCCAACTGCAACAAGAGCTTTTGAACCCTCATGAGCTGACTGTTCAGGAGGCAAGAAACAGTTATTCACCTCCATGCAAGGTCCTGGGCTGGTGGGATCCTGAGACCACTGCCTATCATGCTGAACAATATTGTCTCATTGTTTCCTTGTACTCCTCTGTTCTGTCTGAAACCATCTGTTGTCTCTTATACTAAGATTGTATGATATTTGCAGCAAGGGTTGTCTTTTTGTTCTGTGTTTGTGCAACGCCTAGCACAATCGGGTCCTGGTTCGTGACTGGGGCTTCTAGGTGTTATGATGATACAAATAATAAGTAATGATAATCAGCCGAATCATCAACTGATGAGAATGACAGCGCCGGCCCGTCTCAACTAATTTCTCTTTTCCCCAACGGGACAGTTTTTACCATCTTTAATACCATCTAAGACAATGTCAAACAAGGGATTTTTCTTCTAAAATCTCTTTCCAGATAAAGCGAAAGGGAACAAGGGATGTTAAAATGAAAGTCTTATTTAATAGTTTACATTTCAAATGCTGTTTTTTCATTTTCTTTATCTTTAATAAAAGGTTAAAAGGATTTTTAATGGTGTGCTTGCTATGGTATTAGCAGGCAGAGATCTCTGTATACCAAAAACCTCAGAACTTGTTTAACACTGTTTAATGTTGGACAGTGACTGGGTTATGTTAACTCCTTTAGACCATATATTCCATCTAAATTAATATATCAGATGTTGTGTGGGATATCAAGCTGATGCAAAGCTCCGTTTTTTTAAAAATTCCATTCTTCTCTTGTAACTCAAAGGGATCTATCATTGAAAATATTGTAAAAGATCAGTTCAAATCTCTTCTTTTATAGTAATTGTTATGTTTTGTTACATTTGCCATTATATTAAGATTATTTGGTTTTATTAAAACAGTCTGGCTATAAATATTTTCTTAGTTCTTATTTACTTTGAAAAATACATTTCACACATGAATCAAGTCACTTCTTTCTACAGTGATTATCACACAGCTTGGTGGTTGATTTTTTTTTTTTTTCTTCTATCAACATCCGGATAACTCTGAAAGGCAGGATTTTTTGTATGTCCTCCAGCACCATCTGTAGTTAAAATATGGATCTCATTAGGCATTATTCACCATGAATAACAGCAGCAGCCAAATCTGTGACCAGTTCCTACCAGGGATCTGACATTACTTTCAATGCTAATGCTAAAGCAGTCTTAGTTCTTTAAAATAATGGAAGTGTAATTACTATTGTGTTGCCTCCTTCTTCCTTAAAATTACAAGAATAGCATGAAGTGAAACAACTTCCCCTAATCTAACTTTATATTTGCAGCCTTTAATAATTAAAGTAGTGTGGTCTTTCTAGGTACAACTTTAAACCTAAGGGTTTGATTCCCCACTGCAGAGCTTGGATGCAATGGAGGGGCAAGGGAGGCTAGCAGGGAGCTGATTGTGGGTCCTTGGTTCTTGGTACACCTGTCCCCAGGATAAATTAAAGCTGCAGGGGGACAGCTTTAACTTATGCCATTCAGGACCCCCCCGGCCCTGCCGAGCCAGACTTCCCAACAAACCGCTGGCCTGGCGCACAAAGCTGCCCCTGGACTCGGGACCGACCCATCCAGAGCCGCTTCCCCACGCCAGGCCGACTCGCCTGGGACTGGGCCAGCACCAGGACCCAGGCATCTTGTCACCAGCCTGCCGCCAGGCTCCGGGCACCGTCCCTGCTCCCCAGCTGTTCTGGCACTGTGGCACTCAGCTCTGCCCTCTGAGCCCTGAGGGCTCCATAGGGCTCCATGCCGGTGGAGTTTGGCTGGAGGTGCATGGGCAAGGTACCCTTTTGTCAAGTATCAGGGGGTAGCCGTGTTAGTCTGTATCTACAAAAACAACAAAGAGTCTGGTGGCACCTTAAAGATTAACAGATTTATTTGGGCATAAGCTTTCGTGAGTAAAAACCTCACTTCTTCGGATGCATCCGAAGAAGTGAGGTTTTTACTCACGAAAGCTTATGCCCAAATAAATCTGTTAGTCTTTAAGGTGCCACCAGACTCTTTGTTGTTTTTGAAGGTACCCTTTTGTGGGTCTTAAATGAGCAACTTCAGGGGCCTGGCTTTGGATGCCCCTGGACCAGTCGCTCCTTCCCTCCAGTTAGGTGCCAGAGGACTAGAGAAAGGTGTGACATTTGCCATCTTTAGGAAGGGGACCAATGAAGTGCCAGGGCACTATAGGCCAGTCAGCCCTACTTTGATCCCTGGAAAGGGACTGGAACAAAATACTAAACAATGCATTTGTAAGCACCTGGTGGATGACGAGGACTAGTCAGCATTGATTTGCCAAACCAGCTGAATTTCCTTCTTTGGCAGGGTCACTCGCCAAGTGGATGGGGGAAGCAGCAGCTGGGCCATCTCTTCATTTTCGCCAGGCTTTGGTGGCTCCAACGGGAGGAGTGGAAGCTCCTTTGCTGGGGTGCTGGTGTTAATGAGTACACTAGTAGGAAATTGTTTTATTTCACGAACTACAAATTCTCTGTTTTCATTTTTTTTTAATTTTAAACAGTCAAAAAAAAAAAACCACCAAAAAAACAAAAGCCCATTGCAAAGTGCAAACGTGTAAAAGCCAAAAAAAAGGGTGCGTGTGTGGAGGGGCGGCCAAAAAGTTTTTTGCTTGGGGCGGCAAAAAACCTAGAGCCGGCCCTGATACCACTGGTATTAGGTTCCTCATTCTGCCAGGTCTCTTTTGTTTCTCCCCTTCTCTCTCCATTCTCTTTAATCTTCCTCAGCTCCTCCTTGCCCTGGCCTTCCCTTACACCTGGTGGAGATCCAGTGAAGGTGGTAACAGAGTTGGGCAGAGGAGCTAAGGCATGAAATAGCCAACAGTTTTATCCGAGCAGAGATTCCTCCTAACTAGGATGACCAGATGTCCCTATTTTATAGGGACAGTCCCAATATTTGGGGCTTTTTCTTCTATAGGCACCTATTACGCTCCACCCCCTTCCGATTTTTCACACTTGCTGTCTGGTCACCTTACCTCCTACACCGGAGGAATCACCAACTGTTTTAGGTGCAAAGTGGACTTGGTGCACCAGAGAATCTGGCCATAAAACTTTTTAAAGCAAGTACTATCTCAGCTTTGAAAAAAGTTTTAGAATGCAGACTGCCCACATCGTAGGCTGTCCATACTGTATACAGAATCAGTAAGAATGAAACTGAGATGTGACATAAGTTTGTAAGGGCAACATTTAAGTTAGGAAAATATCTGACATACTAAATCTGGTAAGGATAAAACATTAAAATAAGTTTATTAACTACAGGAAGATAGATTTTAAGTGATTATAAGCAGTAGGCATAAAGGTAAGAGACAGCTACTTTAAGAAATAAAAATAGAAACAAGAATTCTAAATCCTAAACTTTTAGTCTAAGCAAGTGCTGACTCAAATAGCTTTTCTTACCCTAACAGATGGTACAAGCAGGTTACAGTTCCCCAGTACACCGGCTGGGACTCCCTTCCAGCCTGGGACCAAACTTCCCTAGTTCAAAGCCTTTGTCTTCCAGATGTGCTTCCAAGTGTTGAGATGGCGGGGAGGCCAAATGTCACTGTATCTCTTTTTATACTTTCTTCCAGCTTGCTAGAAAGATTCTTGCTGTGACGTGTGTTAGTCCACCCCCATGGTAGTGGATTGTGTGTTGATGAGTCATTAATGTCATCTGGCTTTTGATGGCTACTCCTTTGTTGTAACTGAAAGGCTGGTTGTGGGGGTTCACAACCTCACAACATATTTCAGTAACACATATAGCAATACTTCATAGCATCACATACAATGGTAGTACATACAATTCAATAAGATATTAATTTTTAGCAGATAAAGACTTTTAATATGATACCTCACAAGGTATACTTTGTACAAAACCTATCATAATAATATCACAGTGGTGAATATGGGGGCTCCAGGATACTACTTTGAGGTATAGCGTGTCACAATTTAGATACCTAAAAATGTGGCTGGGTACCTTAATCTACCATGTAAAAGCCACTGCCAACTAACTATACATATCTAAGTCACCTATGTGCCTAATTTTCTGCTTATCAGCATTTTCAAACCCACCTAAACACTGCAGCCATCCCACAGCTAATGAACTGCACAGAGCCCTAGATCAAGCTGAAATCCTGGAGGCCCCAAAACATCATTTTCAAACTAAGAAGGGAAAATTCCTATCTTGCCATTGGGGCAGATCCAGTAAGCATGCTCTGAGAAGCCTAACTCTGGTTACCTGCTAGCCTTTGCATCAGGAGGGCTGGATCCAGGCCACCTATCGGAGGCGAGACGCCAAGTACCTGCAGAAAAGACATAAAGGGTAAGTGAGCAAGAGAGAGAGACTTTTTCAAGGAGACAGATAAGGCAGAAAAATAGGTGGTTGGTAAGGTATGAGAAATGGTTATGGGGACACAGAGTGCAGGCCAGGGACATTTGGGGTAGCCAAACAGAGTGGGGAAGGGGAGCTGAAGATAGTTAGGGTTAGGAGAGTATCCCTGGAAAGCGACAGGGCTAGGGAGTGAGGAAGGTCACCAGTGGTTGGAAGTGGGAGAGTGGGAGGTTGCTGAGCAGGGAAGGAGGAGGCTAGACAGCAGGTAGCAACATGATCAACATCTTTGTGGTTCAGACACTCCTACTGTTACAGGAGGAATATTAGATGCAGAGGGAGAGGACAGGGGAGCCCCAGCTGAAGGGTCTGCACAGCTGCCCACACACCCATGCCCGCAATTACCACCCTGCAACAGTTTCCTGGTGATCCCAGAGTGAGTGTGCATCCAGCAGCACAGACTCAGCCAGGATGCTACCCAGAACCTGTGCGATATCTCCAGGGAGACCTCAGCGCTATGACCCACAGGAGACATGCAGTACCAGGGCCGGCATGGATCAGTACCACTGAGGCCTCGGAATCATTTCAGAGGGTCATCAAGTTGACCATTGCATCTGCCAGTCCATTGCCTGGTAAAAATGGATATTTATGATGAAATTGTTTTTGTTATGAATTGAACCATTTTAAATCAAATAGTCACATGATCAACAAACAGTATTCACAACATTCATCATCATCTTTTAATCCAGATGCATATGGTAGCCAGAATGATCTGGTTTATCAAGAGGGCCCAGTGCTTGGACAAGGTGAACTCATGGATGAAGAACAGCTGGCTGAAGCTGAACCTGACCCTGAAGCACACTGCAGTGGTACTGTGGCCCATGGATGGGCAGTGGCACTTGTGACAGTTGCAGCCCATGGAGCTAACTTAGCCTTTTATTTTACTTGCTATCAATTGGCAATGAATACAATTATTAACCATTAAAGAATCAGGCTACACAGTTCTGTCCATGGCATTGACATATGGATAATGTGACCGCTCACCAATAAAGTGCACAGGTTCTGTACGTGCATTGTACACGCCTCCTGCATACGGCACATTCACTGCTTTGCCTCGGCTGTAATGATTAAGTGTCCAACTCCCCTTCACCCATCACTGTGATGCCAGAGAGGCTGGCACTCTCAAGTGTTCCAGGAGCTGCTCTGTGCCATTCCTGAGCAGGGCAGCTGTGTTGGCTAGGAGATGATATAGACCCAGGGGTCATGGGCTGCCATCAGATACAGGGCATTCCTGATTTGTTCAGGCATTTGGTTTAGGGTGACTTCTGGGAGGATGTCCAGAGGCTGTGGTCTGGCACCACATTGAGCCTGCAGAAGAAGGTTATGGCATTGAGTGTATTTGCTATATGTGGAACTGCTGCTTTGCTCACCCACTGTCCTGGGTTCCTCATGGCTGCTCCTCCCTTCTCCTTCCCTGTGAGATCACATGTCCAGCCTCTGTCTTTTGGTGGGCTATTCAACATACCATTGTTCTGTCTGGTACTTGTTTGTGCAGAGTCTGGAATCAGTTGTTCTGGCTGTGCTCTGTCCACAGCGCCATTCTGGTGTGGGGGTCTCTGAAGGGAGATGGGTCTGTCTTTTATCCTTCATCTGCATTTCACTAGATAGCGATGTGTCCTTGTGCTTTCAACAGAAGCAGCTCCTTGGTGTTGATCTTGACAAGGACAATTGTTTTGGCCAGCTACCAGTGTGTGGGGGCCTTCCCTATGCCTCTTCACTTCAAGGTTGCTATGCTTGGGTCTCCCTTTCTCCTGCTTGGCTTAGGCAGCGCCCTGCTCAGTTTGCTGGCTTCTGAAAATCCCTTCCTTGGGAGTTTAACTGTCCCTTAGCTCAGGCAGTACTACCACAAGACAGTGACCACTTAGGGGTTACTCATTGCAACTCTGAGCAATGCCTAAATCCCTTTGAAATATGCCCTCACATTAGTAACGTTGCTTGCACTATTTAATGCCTTAGTATAGAGGTGCATATTTAACTTAACTTGTTTGGACTCAGTTAGAAACACCATGCAGTATATCACTAATTACCACCTTAACATCTAATCAACTTCAAGAATATCCTGAAGTTCTGATGTATTCTTACTTTACTAAGGCTGATTTTTTAATGATTTGACATGTGTTGGTCCTGTGGTGGTTTCATGAAGCTCTCAAATATTAGGAAATCATAACTGGTTAATTTGTAGTATGGGTTTTTATTAACATAGACTTCAAAATAAATGACTCTCACAGACAGCTACTTAGGGACCTAGATGGAATGGATGGAAATAAAATGGTGACACTAACAAGAGAACAAAAGCTCAACCTATTGCTAATTAAAGACTGGCTTCTACAAAATCTACCATGGGGAAAAGTCCTGCATTGGCAGCAAGATGGACTGGAAGATTTAAACTGGTCTCTTCTACCTTCAACATCTATGATTTGAGTAGAAGTCTTAGGAAATCTAGGTTCAGTTCTGATGTTTCTTTAAATCTGCTCAAATAAACAAAACTTGTTCAAGAATCTTTATGGTCCTTAAGAAGGACTTTTAGTTTACCATGGACAGACAGAATATTGTAGTAATGATTTTTTTAAAAAATCCAGTAAATATTAATATTTATGATGATGAATTTTTTTGTTATGAGTTGAACCACTTTTCATCAAATCACCACATGATTGCCAAACAGTATTCACAACATTCATCATCTTATTCTAATCCAAATGCATATTGTAACCAGAATGATCTGGTTCATCAAGCTGGCCCAGTGCTTGGACAAGGTGAACTCATAGATGCAGCCTTCTTTAGTTGATGCTGCACATTCATAACTGATCCATACACTCCATATTTAAGGAGTACTTTTGGATTCCTCACTGGCCCTAAGCTCTCACTTAGCAACATCTATGACTAACACTTTCTATCATCTCCAGTTGGCTATGAGACTCCATTCCATCCTGGTGAATAATGTCCTGGTCTCAGTTATTCATACCTCTGTCACTTCTCGGCTGGACTACCCCAATGTGATGAACCTGGGCATGAAGCTTTCAGCATTTAGGAAATTACAACTACTATAGAATGCTGCAACACATCTTCTCAGCATCACAGACTACCATGAGCACATCAGACACAGGCTTCTCATAGAATAATAGAATCAAATTCAAGCTTTTGGTCCTTATCTTTAAGGTGTTCCATGGAGTGGGCCCAAGATACCCAAAAGACTGACTAAAAGTCCAAGGTGAAGACTGAGGTTGACAAGTACACTCCTCTGGAACAACGGAACTCTCTACAATAAGGGTAAAGCTCATCTGTGTGGCAGACCAAGCTTTCTTTGGGGCTGGCTCAAGACTGTAGAATGAATTCCCCCAGAAATTTAGGATCATCACACACCTCATCACTTTCTGCTTCAAGTGCTAGTCACATATCTTGGACCTTGCCTTCTATAACATAACAAACAGCTATATTTTTCATAAACCCTACCAAACCACTACATTGCATTGCACATGCTTCTCCCCCTTTGGAGAGGCTCAAAGAACAAACAGTATGCCACAGATGTAAATCGCATTGCTTAATTCACTACTGGCAGATGCTCAGATACTATTGTGACGAGCAGTATAAGATTCTATTCTATATAGGTTCTTTCTTGTAGAAACATAGAGTTCACTACTAAAATAGGTCTAGTTTGAAAGAGAGAGATATGAAAGAGAATCAGTTGGAAGGCCTATGAAATAATTAAAGTAAAAAGAGATTCTTGAGTATATTTATTAGATGGACTATCAGAGAATTGTTTTATGATAAATACTATATAAACTGAAGAATCCCATCTTCCATTTTGTGGTGCCAGACACTACTAATATGCTAAAGAAAGCTCTATTTTATAAGAAGGTAAATCAAGTATACACATAAAACCACCTTTTTGTGATTGCAATGAGATTCAAATCAGGTAACAGAAGAGTTCTATAAAATGCATAAACAAGCAAAACTATAGCAAGACACTTTACAGGCAAGGTTCAGGAATATTTCAAAACCTTAATTTAATGTTCCCAGGACCGACTATATCAGAAATGCAGCTTCGAAATTAAAATGTTAGGATTTTAATATAATGCAGTAGTGCTCTCTGGTGGTGACATATCAAATTCTTGGCTCATCAGTCAAAATGTGATCAACAAATGGCCCAGATCAGTTCTCTGTTTCTAAGTCAAAGACAATATACAATTAAAATGTAAGATACCCCCGAATTACTAAATACACTGGACTGTTGATAATGGGAGGATGCTCAAACTAGAGATCAATATAATTCAGTGTTTTTAAAAGTAGTAGTAGTTGTAATTTTTAAAAACAATGAATTTTATTGACCTCTAATTTGAGCATCATCCCATTTTATATATATACTCCACACACACACTACTTAACAGGACTGAACTACCTAATTATAAAAAGGTAAAGGATTTGTTTAAGTACCCCCAATGTTCTGTAGTTATGTAAGCATAATTTTCCAAGAACAGCTAAATGCGTAACTTGCTTTCGGGGAGGTCAACTTCAGGAAAATGAAAACTTCCACTAAGACAAATTAGATATAATTTACACCAGCAAGGTCTGCACTTGCTCAGTTAACTGCTCAAATACCTCAAAGACTCTGAATAAAAAGCGTCTGACGAAGTGGGTATTCACCCACAAAAGCTTATGCTCCAATACGTCTGTTAGTCTATAAGGTGCCACAGGACTCTTTGTTGCTTTTTACAGATCCAGATTAACACGGCTACCCCTCTGATACTGAATAAAAAATTTGATCTTTGCAGAGACCAGGAGACAATATCATCCCATAAACGGATATATAGGAAAACAAAGTAAATTATTTTTGGAACAAGTTTTAAATTATTATTTGTAGAACAGTAGTTCCTACAGGTTACAGCTGAGATCAGGACCCCATATATGTTAAGCCTTATCCAGATAGAAAGTAACAAATGCTCCTTGCCCCAAATTGCTTTCAGGGTATGTCTAAACTGCAAACCTATCCTCAGTGGGTCGATATGCGTGGCCTCCCCAGGAGTGCTTCCACCGACATAAGCTCCCAGTCTCTCAGCTCCTCTGGCTGCTCCCAGCCAGGATCCTGGCTGCCCCACAGACAGATGGGAAGCTGCCCAGGGTTTCTTCCCCCCGTCCCATTCCCCACCAGGAGCAGGCAGGGGAAGCCCCCCAGGGCTTCTTGCCTCTCTTTCCTCCCATTCCCCAATGGCAGCAGGGGCTAGGGTGACCAGACAGCAAGTGTGACAAATTGGGACAGAAGTTGGGGGGTAATAGGAGCCTGTGTAAGACAAACCCCCAAATATCAGGACTATCCCTAAAAAATTGGGACATCTGGTCACCCTAGCGGGAGCATTCTTATCAATGTTACAGCTCTTGCCATGAAATTGACAAGACAGCCGATGTAAGGGACACAGTGTCTACACAGACACTGCATCACCCTAACTACTCTGACATAAGCCTTATGCCTCGCATGGTGGTGGAGTTATGTTTGTCTAATAGGGCACTTACATCGGTGGGAGAAAGGCTGTAGTGTAGACACTGACGTAATTGACCTGTGTAGTATAGACCAGCCCTCAGTCTAAATAGACAAGACAGAAAAAGAGTGAGATTGGAGAAGTATTACTGTTATCCCCATTTGATAGATGTGCAACTGAGGTACAGAGGCCTTAAGCACATGTGAATTCCATCCCTATTCAGGAAAGCACCTTCTTACATGTTTTGCTGAATAGAGATGGAATCAAGTATGTGTTTAAGTGCCTCTTTGAATCAGATCTTCATGACTTGCCTATGCTCGCACACAAAGTCTGTGATAGAGCTGGAAATGAACCTGATTCCAAGTCTAGCGCCACAACCAAAAGATCATTCTAACTCTTAATTTGAAAGTACTAATCTAAGGAGAATGAGTCATTCTGGAACAAATGCTCCCTTCCTTTACACAGCATAAATGGAATAAGAGAATAAATAACTGAACAGGGGCTGGGAAAGCCACCCACAAGGAAATACAGCACTATGCCACACAGCACCAAAAACACATCTTTGGAGCACTGCATGAGAAAAGGAGCTGCTATTCAGAAGGGAAAGTTGTCAAGTCAGCCTCGGTGTCTACTACATGTTCCTTTGCCCAAGTGCCATTATTTGAGTCAATATTTGCAGAACAAGTTAATGTTGGCTGAGCATTAACTTGAAATAAATGTCTCACACAGTGATGTCTGCAAATATTTAACAAGGGGTTCCCACAAATATTTCTCCTTAGCCTCTCATTAACCCCATGTACCAGGGCCCATGTATTTGCAGACAGGAGGGATGAGGGAATGAGGTACTTGTTCATTTGTTTTCCCATTTTCTCATAATCAATCAGAGAGGCTACAAAAACTTACATTAACTGTATTTTTTTTGGATGCGTTTATAATTTATTCCTGAAGCCTATTCTGCGGTCATTGGTAGTACAGCAGTGTATTCATTTGCTATAACCTAAAGTATGTGTGTTTGGGGCAGAGGGCAGAGGTTAAGCCTTTGCAGAGGAACTCTTACTCTGGGAAACATTTTTTTTAAAATGGTTATTTTTAGGAGCCATGGGCTAAGACATCTATGGCAGTGGTAATTTAGTAGTGTCCAAGGAGGGAATGAACTCTCAGAGGCAGGGGAATCACTCCAGTCCCTCCTTTGATTTGGTAGCATAATGTTATGAAAGGGCTCTGAGAAATCCACTCCAGCCCATAACTAGACCTATTAAACTGACTGAAGCAGTCACATGTTCAGTCATTGGTAAAGAACCATGGGAACAAAGCAAATGACTCAGCCATTATGTAACTTTAGAGAGGCAGCTTGGACTAGTGGACTGAATGAGACAGTAAGGATGTCTCTCTGACTCTGAATGGCCTTGGGCAAGTCGCTCAACTTCTTCTGCATTTTCCCATTGATAAAACAGTGATAATATTTACATACCTACCTACCAACGGGATTAGTAATTGTTGGAAAAATACAAATCACGATACACATCCTCAATAAAAGAAATATTCGGCACAGTGAGAAATTGCACTTTACAAATTAACTAGGAAAACCAATGAATGTCTAGATTGCTTTATATTACTTAGCTGATAAGTTTGAAGGAACTGCCTCTTCAAGTCCAGTCCACTGTTGCTCTACAAAGGTACCAAGCATCCTCCCAGTTCCTCATATTGTGCTGATGCAAAAGACCATCTGCAAGTTCAAAGCCTCTGTGCATGGCTAAATGTTATTGCTTTGTGTCTATGAATTAGGCTATGGCCATTGGCTCATTCACATCTCCCCCCCTCACGTGCAGTGCTCTTGCACAGTATCACCATGGTATTGTTTCAAAAGGAACTTGTGTGTTTCTTTGTGGACCGATTTAAAATCCTGATGCAAAGGTCACACTTCCATATTGTGAACCAGCCTCGTCAATGGTGTTATGCTGATTTACGCCAGCTGACAATCTGACCCTGTGAATTGAGAAGAAAGTATTCAGGGCATGGCCTGAACAACACGAATGGATTAATTTGTTTCGTTCATTTACCCAAAAGTTATAGGAAGACCCAAAATGAAGAGAGATTTGACTTTTCTCTCTACTGCCACAGGGTGGCCACCTAACCACACTAATCTGTGTTGTTAGTAACACACTGAATAGCTCTTTTCTTCTCAACTTAGATGAAAGGCACTTTACCTATTCTAAATCTTTCCATATAAAGTATCAGATTTCACACAATTCTGTAACAGTGTCTAAATATTCAGATAATTCCACAAAATTATTAATATTCATTATCTGTATGCATGCCTACGGTAACATTATTAAAAAGCTGCTGTAATCAAGGAGTTGAAATATGAATGGAAATGGAAATTATATGAAGGAAAATCTCATACAAATTCCAAAATTCCACTCATTGTCTTCCCTTAAAAAAATGACTGAATCTACTTTAGAGGATTCATGACATTTTGACAGTGATTGGATAAATGCATCCATTTAATTAGACCTGCTATTGGTTGTTAACACTAATCCATATAAAAATAAATATAATGTTTGATCAGTAATTCTGAAATGACATTTAGGTAATTTAACCGGCTTCCTTGGTTGGGCTGAGCTGTTTAGGGCAGGACTAGAGTGGACCCATCTTTAAACCTCCTTTGGGTATGTCTACAGTGCACATTAAGCCTGGGGTCTGACTCAGGTTTGAGCCCAAGTCCCCCCTTCTGTCCACACACAAACCAGTCTGCCTTGGGTCAGGAAGCACCCGAGTCCTGTTGTGAATTTGGTCCAAGCCCTCAGATTTTGCAGTGTAGTTGCCAGTCATGCTGCAGACCTGAGTCAGAAGGTCTGTATAGTGCTATATGGATGCATTAGTACTGCTTTGAGACCTATGTTCAGCAACTATAAACCCAGGTTCAATGCAGTGTGGATGCTGAAGCCTGGGTCCCACAGACCCACGCTTAATGTGCAGTGTAGATGTAACCTGGTGTGGTTTCCCAATCCCAATTCACAACTCCTAGTAGCTATGGAGCTCTTTCAGCAGCCAGGGATTGCCAGAGCACAGTGGCATTCCAAACATGCCCTCTTGTCTTGTGACTATGACCTGCAAGACTGGGGGCCAGAAGGTGGCTTAGAACTGAACCACCAGTACTATCAACATTGGGGAGTTGATGCACCAGGGGCATTCCTGCCCATGACACATCATGAAAGACGTAATCTGGCCAGGGAGCCTGGCCCATAGAGGAGGATGAGGACATGAGGCAACAAAGCTACAGCTCTCATAAGGCATTGTGGTGGCATTTCTGAATTGAAATTTTTCAGTTTTTGGGCAAAACCTTTTTATTTGTTTATTTGAAAAGAACCTTTTTCCCACATAGAAAGCAAATACTTTTCACAAAACATTCTGTTTAGTCAAAAATCCAGTTTTCCACTGCAAACCAGTTTCAGTGGAAATTTTTTGTTCAGCTCTACTCATAAGGTTGGTAGAATCAATTCAGATAAATATCCAAAATTTGGCTACTAAACACAAACTTTTCTGAACTGATTTAGACCCCTGGAGCTGCAACACTGCACTGAAACTATCATTAGAATGAGCTTTCTAAAGGATTATGGTGTTTCCTTTAATGTGCCCTTCACAATGGCATCAAACTACCTTTCAAAGGCCTGTTTGTCACAAATTCACCAAGTAAGTCCTATTTAGTATCTATAGGTCAGGTTTTAAAAACTCAGATGAAAGCAACCCAGGGAAAGGATAATCATTCAAAAAGATGAGTCCACAAACTGGAATATTTACTAAAATAGCAGGGGATAACAGAATAGGATTTAGACATGTTGGAAATTCAAAGGCTCTTTTTGAAGAGGGGTTGTAGTAATGTAAATTTCATCCTGCATATTCCTAAGAAATGTCATTCTTGGGAAAAGATGGGTTTTAAGGCAATGCCATTGTTGCTTCAGGTTGCCCCTGCTATATTCTTCAAATTTCCAAAGAGAGTTTGACTAGAAATTCATCCAGGGTGTGGGCATAAGGGGACATTTCTCCCACGGGAATGACAAGCCATGCATGTGTGGTCTGAGAGAAGGCAGATTGAAGCACACTCCGAGAGTAATAGTTGTAGTGTAACTAAACTTACTGTGCTATCTTACTGACCCCTTTTTCAGGAGAAGGGCTGCATTTAAGGCTCTAAACTATAATTTATCTGTCTGTTTTCTGTGTAGTCGAACATGGCTTCAACCGCCTGATCTTCACAAAGTGCGGTCCAAGGACAGCATCTACTTTTGCATATGTCTTACCACACGTGCAACTGTGTGTGTACACCTCACACATGTATCACAAAGCATGCTGGCTATGTGTCTGTGCAAATCCCCCATTAGTACCCACACATTTAAGGTTTCACACAATAGTAGTTAATTTGTTTTAGAAAAAGGTGTTACGGATTTGGAGATAATTTTATCCCTATCTTATTGCCAGAGGCAGGTAAACCAGCTGTGAGCTACAGGCTAGGTGCTGATTGTGCAGTGAAAATGAGCTGCCATCTTAACTCCTATAACGGTTGAATTGGTAATGTGACAATCTTAAAAAAACAAAACAAACTTGTCAGAGGTAGTTACTTTCTTTATCCAATGTAGGGCCAAATTCAACCCTTAAATAACCCTAAATAAATAGGGGTAAGACTTCCAGTGTCACCAGTTCAGCTTCAGTTTGAATACCCAAGCAGCTTTGCTAAATTCTTAAAAATTTTGTGACATTAAAGAGTAAAAGCAGCTCCATGATATACAACAATATGAAATTAAGAAAGTCCCAAACTTGTAGATGGGGTGGAAAACAAGATTGATGTTTATTATTTCAATCACAATACCTAAGAAAGTGCACAATAGAACAGGGAGAATGCAAGAAAGATACCAATGTTGTAACATAATATGTCATCTTGTAAAGCAATGTACAGTAAATGGTGGATTCCAGCATCATCCATAACTCTCATGGGTGGAGGGGTCTTAAAGTTCTTAAATTTGACAGAATGGATTCGCTTGAGCATGGGGTCCCGGGGTCTCACTGCCACTGGTTGTTATCAAGGCAAGTAGCTCAGATACATTCAAATGAGGATTATATATTTATATGAACAAAAATATCATCTGAAGTTGCATTATTCAGAGTTATAAATATAATTCTGTAGGGCACAAACTGATTACCAGCAGGCTTCAGGAAGGAATTTCTTCATGGGGTGTATTATGGTGAGCGACTAGTTATGTTTTTTCATACATAAAACTGACTTGTCCTTTGAATGGCCTTTTTATTTAACAGGAGAACAAAACAACAAATGAAATTGTAGTGTAATGTTTCCACTGCTGCATGCCAACATTGGCACGAGAAGATTGTAATACATAATAAAAAATATCTCTATGGGTCAGGAATTTTGTCTGTTCTGCTGCTGCAGCATAAAAGAGGGATGGAACTCACTGCTACAGGATATTCTTGAGGCCAAAATTCACAGAGGGAGGGACGAATATCCAGTTATAATTAATTAATATTAACAAAAAGGGAGCCAACTACCTATCTCTATTAGGGATTAGGATGAGACCTTCATGGTGGGCACATTCTACAGTTTCTTGTACGTTCCTCTGAAATATCTGGTGTTGGTCACTCTTGGAGACAGGACACTGAACTAGATAGACTACAGGTCCAATTCAATATAGCAATTTCTGTGTTCCTATGAATGTATTCCAGCTCCCCCCCCCCCAGCCCTCCGAAGACTTTTCTTGGCATGGGGCATGGAGTTAGGACCAAATCAGGTGGCTCCCTGAAGATAGTTGTTGGAAGGAATAGCAACCTGGCATGTGGGCAGGGGTGAAGGCACCCAGTTTTGGAGTGGAGCAGGAGGAGTCGGAGATTACAGGTCATTGACCCATTCATGAACACGTATCTTGAAATAAATCTGTTGTCTATTGTAAGAGAATCCAAAGGCCTGTCAAGGGAGGATTGCTAGGGCCCCATAAAAGATGGGTCCAGAAAATAGGAAAAGGGGGGGGTCTATGGGGTTATAAGGCTGGGCAGCAAAATATCTGGGTTCTCAAACTTTTCTATTCTGCGCATTTGGTTTCCTGAATAGGGGGTTTATATGGTATTAATGTCATTAAAGGTAATTTTAAACAGGCTGTACATGCTTAGCTATTATTATTATTTTAAAGTATTATAGAGAAATCTACTGTTAATGTTGCTTCAAAAAGGTCAAGTCTTGTGAAATAACATTTTACACTCAGGAATCTAGAACATGAACCTTTATAAAATTACCATCATTCACTGAAATTTCAAGCTCAAGAAGGAGATATTTCCCTTTCTTTGATTATCAGTGTTTTCTGCCTCTGTGTGATATTTAACCCATGAGGCTCTAAAGGTTATATGAGCTGTATGTTTATATACTTTGGAAAGTTTTATACACCACCCTGCTGTTATTACACACAAATAAGTGACTGAGTAAGTAAGTAAGTAAGCCTAAATCAATGAATTTACCAGAAACATAAACCCAACTGCTCAGCCTCAAGTATTGTTTATTTTTAATCTTGCCTAGATTTTGGGACTAGTGTATAGAATTCTTTGTGAGAGTCCTGAAGTTGTTGAAGATCCCTTCAAAGAAAAACCAGTTATAGAAAACTGTTATCCCCAGAGATCATGTGATCAGTTAATGTACTTGATTCACACACACAGGTAATCCACAGGGCTGCACTCCAGACAGTTAAGTGGCTTTAACGTAAACTCCTATTGCAGAGGGCTAGAAAGCAGATAAAAGCTTCATTTGTCTTCTGAGCACTTGCTGAAAATCTACCCATTATACAATGCAGACCTGTATGAAGGCTGCTGGTGCCTTTTTGATGTGAGAGAATGCCCTTCTTTCTGTGAAGAGTCAATGACCCAGCTTTTCTTCTTCATTGGCAGAATGTGGGTATTCACTCACAAAACATTCCAGCACTCTGATAGATAGCTGTGCTGAACTTGGCCTGCACTGAGCTGTGGGATCAAAACTTGGACAGATCCTTTGTTCTGTCGCATGGTGTCAGCAAGTTGCAGTAGCCAGTCTGTCAACCAAGAAGCATTTCAATGGGAGGACAGATCTTTTAGTTCACAGATAGAGCAACAAAGGTTTACTTATGATTTAGCTGCCTCCCATGAAAAATAGTTTTTTTGTGTAAGCATATTTATCATCTGCTCTTGTCATCGTTTCTCAGTTTACGGTGACAGTCATATCATGGATGGAGTACAGAGTCTTTTATCTGTAAATGTTAACATGTCTTTGAAGACTAAGCATGAAATATATTACAACAAGTTTAGTGATAGAAAAGCTGGAATGACTTCATAAAAAGAGGGGATCAT
The DNA here is from genome assembly GCF_011386835.1 of Chrysemys picta bellii. Classification (NCBI taxonomy): domain Eukaryota; kingdom Metazoa; phylum Chordata; order Testudines; family Emydidae; genus Chrysemys; species Chrysemys picta. The sequence goes on from NC_088791.1 coordinate 313,121,122, forward strand.
GGAAACAGACGCAACTGTTTGTGGGTTGTTTAGAAAATAAAGCTACATTCAAAAGCACAAAGTCAAACAAACATAGTATTTGTTTTAAAGGTCCTGTACTGTGTCCCAATCCAGCTCTCACTGAAGCTAGCAGGAATCTTTCCATTGTCTTCAATGGAAATTTTATCTGGCCTCTCATCAATATTAAATTCATATAACTAAACTGCTTATGTCCATCACCAAAATTGAAGACTTTTTTAGTTGCCTTAGGATACAGCACCCTTCTATTATGTGCTTAGCCATGAGACCATCCCCAGATATGCGCACAAAGGAAGCAATACAGCTACCCAAAGTTAGGCATTTGGAGGACTGACAGATGTGTGTCTCCCTGCTAAACAGAGGGTCAGATCCTCAAGTGGTGTAAATTGCCATAACTCCCTTGGCTTCAATGGTTTGAGTGTTTTGCATGTTCTGCTCACTATTAGAATTAAGGTTTTTATGTCACAACCACAATTTTTATATGTCCCAATGACATTTCTTGTTTTACTGCGCATGATAAATGCTGTTTAAAAAAATACATTTAAAAAAATAATGAATGGACAAATAAAGAACAGCATTTGAACCTCGATTTGATATGCAACTAGTAGAATTTTGTAATCAGTCAATTTCAATTAACCACAATAGTGACACATGCAGTCTAAGGAAGCTAAATCATGGCCATGCGATTCTTATGCATCTAAACAGATTATGGCTGTTGGTGGAGAAGACTACATTTATATTCAAAATCTGCGTTATAGAAATTCCTCCTTTTAAATTTCCCTTCCATTATAGATATTGTTTAATTTTGGGCTGTCATGCTGCTGATGACATTAAAGTGTCAAAAATGCATTTCTCAAGTTAATTAATCACTTTGCAACTCAAAGGTAGCTACTAGAAGCAAAGTGCCATGTGCTGCAATGGGCTATGTGCCACTGAAATACACTACACAAGAAGTACATTTTTAGAGCCCTTCATAATATTTTTTTGTGTGCTGGCAGAGTCAGCCCACCCAGCATATAAAGGCATGCAAATGATTTTAACAGACGAGCATTGTGTTGACCAAGGTTTCCAGTGTTAAATTATCCAGAAATATTTAGACAAGTTTTTCCCTATGATAAAATGCACATATTAGCTTAAAGATGAACAGAAGTTAAATGTGTTATTTACAGCCTGAAATACCTTTAATAGGATAAATTTTGTACGTAATCATTATTTTTCTAAGAACCCACACTGGTAAACACCTAATGCACAACAGGAGGTGGTTTTAATTTAAATGAGCAGATGCTATCGTTTCTGTTTGTTAATTATGGATTTGTTCGCCAATGAAAACAGTTGATGGATCAGCATGCGTGAGCTACTGAACCTCAGCAAAAAGCCCACACTAATGAGACAGAGGCAAAAATGTAACCGCTTCAGGTCACAGTCAGCAGATGGGAACTGGCCAGATGTCTGTCTGGGGCAATGAAAGTACAGCATATACTTATATACATGTTTTTATACTGCAGCAACCACTGAAAAGTTCAAATTCTTGTAGTAACCATAGCAATGGTTCTGAGGTTTCCCTTAGCAGTTGGGGAAAAATGAAAAACATACAAATTTAAATATGAAACCTAAACTATCAGATGGCACTTACATGGTCATAAAATGTGCTTCAAAACACAAAAAGAGGATTTAAAATTAGTTATAAACTAGGTGAAAGCGGTATTGGGTAATTTTGGCAACATGAGATGCCACCTGTTAGCAGAGGAAAATAAAATTGTCTTTTAATTTTCGCTTAGTTTTTATTAAGCAAGACATGCTGTAAAATGTAATGTGTCTAAACAACATTTTCCAAAGAGTGTGTAACTTACATAAACAAGACCATAATATTAACTAAAAATTTGAAATTGTGCCATGTCTAATAAAGGACTAAGTTTTACAGTTACATATTGAAAGCTAAACTAGCTAATATCCCCAAAACGTAGGCAAGAAATATATAGGCTTTGTTGAAAGTGTCAAGATCATTTAATCATCTGTCACTGCAAAATTGCACATACCGTACATCTCAGCAAAACAGAAGAATGTAAAATAGTCATTTTTCTCTTAAAAACTTCATGATGGCCTGTATATTCAACAAGCTACTTAAGCATGTACTTAACTTGAAGCACAAGAGTAGTTCCATTGACTTATGATCTATTCATTTGCTTAAATTTATACATGTGCTTAAGTACCTTGCTGAACTGGGGCTGATATGCAGAAATTCCCTACAACCAGATATGCAATTTGCTCATGTATTGAGACAAGGAGTTTCCCTATATACAAGTTCACAGCAAGAATATTTTGCCTTAGGGACCTAATCCAGACTTCATTGAAGTCAATGGGAATCTTTCTATTCATTTCAGTGGACTTTGGATCAGTCTCTAAATGTTTAGAAGGTATATCTTGTAGTCAGCACAAACTTTGTGTTTTCCAATATGTCAGTGTATTTTCTCTGGGCTGTGAACTGATAGATTGCTATTACATTTAGGGAACCAAAAAATAAAGGCATTTTCTCTCTGAAGGGGCAACCTTGCCCCAACATATGTGGGTGCAGACAATACTGGGTACAGCAGAACCAATGAATACTCCTGGGTGTCTGTATCCCCTGCAGAGTATGATGTAAAAGTGACTCCTTGTGGCCCAGTTCAGGAGGAGGGTTCAGGACAAAGAACAGATATATTTCTACCACACACACGTGTGCGCACATACACACAGACAGAGAGACGAGGGGAGCAGACTATCTACAACACCATGGCTGGGGGAATATTTCATTTCCCTTCCCTAGCCCTCATGTATTATCTCTCCAGAGCACATCTTGGTAACACAGGAGATATAACATGGACAGGGTATGGGCCTACATTTTGTATGTCAGAGAGACTTCAAAACAAGCACCCAGTTAGGTCCTCTGATGCCTATACCTGTGATACACTCAATACAGTATTATGTCTAGAACATCCACTGCTCACTCATTAAAATGTTGGAAAGAAAGCTAGAGGCTATTCAAGCATCGACCACAAGAGAACTCCTGTTCCATATTCTGAGTGAACAATAGAAATCTGCACCTGCACAGGTTTCTGCCAAAACTGATCTCACACAAGGGTTGATCTTGATTAAATGCATTAGGCAGGGAAAGATGGATTTCTATACATCTCATTGTACTTGTTTTATAGGTTATGCTCATGGGTGGAATATAAGTTTTGTGTGGGACACAGGAGGAAAATCATACTGAGACCCAGATCTGCTTTTGACTGCAATAGATTCAGCAAAAACTGTGGCCAGAACTTATTTTGGACTTCAGTAAAACTCTGTTACGGGAGTTTCCGTTTGTTTAAAGGAACTGTCTGAGAGTTTGTGTACATTATAAATCCCATTCTGAACAGATTTTGCCTGCGGTTGTGAAGCGGCAACATTTTTTCAGCAATTCTGGCTTAAGTTATAAAATTCTATCCTGGAGCGATGAAATTAGAAAAATATTTTACGAAACCAGAATATGAGTCATATATTTGCAATCTCTTTCCCTAGCATTAGCCCTTTTGTGAAAGAAGTTTTCTGTCACAGCTGCAAAGCGCATACTGGTTGCCTCCAAAATATGGAAACTAAATCACAGCTTTGCCACAGATTTGGTAATATAAGGAAAACAAGGCAGGTTCCATGTCTATGTATAAACCACACACACACACACTAAAGTGTGCACTTAATTTCTGTTTTTGCACTTTGCTTTGAGTCATCATTTTGCAAAGGGTCTGAAGCCTGATTGTGAGGAGCGCCTTACTCTGGCTTGTGAGCAATTATGGGCGCAAATAGTCTCATCAGTGAGAGTAAAGGGCTCAATATTTGACCCAAGGGCCAAATTTACCATTGGCCTTCACCTTGTGTCATCATTTGTATCAGGAAATAGTGAGTACAAATAATTACACCAGGTGATTTGGTTGTGTTCTACACTCACTCTGCACAGGCATATATGACTACACATGTTTCAGGGCAATGGTAAATCAGGTCAAAAGCAAGTAATAAGATGTAACTAAAAGAACATAGTGTAAAAGGCATTTACCCTCTGGTATTGTTTTAGATGAATTGAAACAGTGGTCTCAGCCTGTTCCTAATGAACAGACTGTCTACATCACAAAAACTATTGCCACAGATGGCACATTAGGTGTCAGAAGTAACAAAATGGTTGAGGATTGGTGACCCTGAAGAATGAACTCTCCTCTCATCCCTAGGGTTTATTCATCCAAATAATGGTTAAGGTGCACTGGCAAGATGGTATGGGAATGCTGTACATTGTTGCTTCTTGTACTGCATCTTTCTATGGATAAACTGAGGACTTTACTCTCCAGTACTGTCAAATTGACACTATGGACCCATGACATTGTTATATTTCCATGTTTTAAAATGACCTAGCAATATTCAGCCAGGAACAACCCAAAGCACATAACAAACTGATATGTAAGCTGATTATGCAGAATTATTTCACTTACCACTGAAATGCAGCCACTTCCAAGATGAAACATAGTAACTGTTCAGCAATGCACAACAACAGCCCTATATCAAGAAAAAAAAGATTACCTCTTTCAGATGAAATAACAGGACAGTTTTAAAGCAGGGTGAGTGAGATTACTCAAATTGAAATTTGGCCAAGGCAGAGTGAGTCTTGTGAAAACTGAAATGGGGTCTAACCTCCATGAACTTGTTTAGTTGGTTTTTTTTTAATCCTGTTATAGTTTGGGCCTTCACAACATCCTCTGATAACAAGTTCCACAGGTTGACTGTGTGTAGAAATATTTCCTTTTGTTTGTTTTAAATCTTCTGCCTATTAATTTCATTTGATGACCCCTACTTTTTGTGTTATGAGAAGGAGTAAATAACACTTCCTTATTTACTTTCTCCACACCAGTCCTGATTTTATAGATCTCTATCATATCTCACATTAGTCATTTCTTTTCCAAGCTGAAAAGTCCCAGTTTTATTAATCTCTTCTTATATGGAAGCTGTTCCATACCCCTAATCATTTTTGTTGTCCTTTTCTGTATCTTTTCCTATTTCAATATATCTTTTTTGAGATGAGGCGACCAGATCTGCATGCAGTATTCAAGTATTCATGGGCCTACCATGGGTTTATACAGAGGCAATATGATATTTTCTGTCTTATTATCTATCCCTTTCTTAGTGATTCCCAATATTCTGTTAGCTTTTTTTGACTACTGCTGCACACTGAGTGGGTGTTTTCAGAGAACTATCCACAATGACTCCAAGATCTCTTTCTTGAGTGGTAACAGCTAATTTAGATCCTATCATTTTATATGTATAGTTGGGATTATGTTTTCCAATGTACATTACTTTTCATTTATCAACACTGAATTTCATCTGCCATTTTGTTGACCAGTCACCTAATTTTGTGAGATCCCTTTGTAACTCTTCACAGTCACCTTTGGACTTAACTATCTTGAGTAGTTTTGTATCATCTGCAAATTTTGTCACCTCACTGTTTACCCCTTTTTCCAGATCATTTATGAATACGTTGAACAGCACTGGTCCAAGAAAAAAACATTGTGGGACACCACTATTTACCTCTCTCCATTCTGAAAACTGACCATTTATTCCTACCCTTTGTTTCCTATCTTTTAACCAGTTACTGATCCATGAGGGAACCTCCCCTCTTATCCCATGATAGATTACTTTGCTTAAGAGCCTTTGCTGAGGGACCTCAGATTATATCAAGATGCTGATTCATTATGGTAGAGTGCTACTTACTGCTGAATAACAACTTCTTTCAGGACCCTGGTTTTTGGTTGGCAGATTATTATCCAAGTAAAAAGACCTTGTGATCTTGCTTCAAGTGTGTGACCTGATGTGGTCTTAGACCAAGGTAGTATTGCTGCATTTCTAAGATAAATCATTATCCACACAGATGATACATTCTCTACAACATCATCTTGCTGTTTCTGGCTTTACAAAATTCATGTTATGACAAATTAGTTTAATTTCACATTGCTTTGATTTTCCAGAAAACAAAGTGCAGATTTATCTCAAAGGGCAATTGTTTATTGTTGGCTTTCCATGCTAGCTGAAATTTTATGAGACCCATAGCCCAGAAGAGAAAACTGTACTGTGCTCCCAAAACAGAAACTACTTATCTTCTCTTTCTCAGCTATTGCCATTGCATATTGTCCAGAATCTTTCTTAAAAAGTAATGAAGTTAATGTGTCTTTAAAATAGTGTACTAGACTAAAGTCCTGATTCTGTCACTCACATTGGGTAGTACCCTACTCCACAAGAAGTTCAATTGGGCCCTGATGAATCAGAGCACATTAAGGTCAGATCTTCAGGTCTGAAGGTTTCCAACCATTAGAGGAGTGAAGTTCTGGAACAGCCTTCCAAGGGGACTAGTGGGGGCAAAAGACATATCTGGCTTCAAGACTAAGCTTGATAAGTTTATGGAGGGGATGGTATGATGGGATAGCCTAATTTTGGCAATTAATTGATCTTTGATTATTAGCAGGTAAATACGCCCAATGGTCTGTGATGGGATGTTAGATGGGGGGAGGGGGATCTGAGTTACTACAGAGAATTCTTTCCTGGGTGCTGGCTGGTGAGTCTTGCCCACATGCTCAGGGTTTAACTGATTGCCATATTTGGGGTCAGGAAGGAATTTTCCTCCAGGGCAGATTGGCAGAGGCCCTGGAGGTTTTTTGCCTTCCTCTGCAGCATGGGGCATGGGTCACTTGCTGGAGGATTCTCTGCACCTTGAGGTCTTTAAACCACGATTTGAGGACTTCAATAACTCAGGCATAGGTTAGGGGTTTGTTACAGGAGTGGATGGGTGAGATTCTGTGGCCTGCGTTGTGCAGGAGGTCAGACTAGATGATCATAATGGTCCCTTCTGACCTTAAAGTCTATGAGTTTCTGAGTCTTTAAGCCAACTTTAGGCACCCCTGATTCTGGGACTGCCAGGCACTAATCCAGTCCAGTCTAGTTCTGCCACTTACAGCAGTTTATGGTCCAGTGGAATTTGGCTCCAAGTATTATTTAGAATAAATAACAAATACCAAATTACTGATTTTAAATTCTTATAGGCCAGATCCTGACCTCCATTGCAGCTACTTTGTACCAGTTGGCTGATTGAGGATCACCCCCTGGTGGCATAGGGAGTTGGGGAGAAGTCTCATCCAGCTCATTCTTATCAATGATCTAACCTACTGCAGACACTGAGAGGCATTTGATTAGACTCTCAGGGCTGGTTAGAATGCAGCTATAAAATGGAATATCTCCAGCATTCTAAAAAGATTTCAGCCCATATATCCCTGGCTCTGCTCCATAATGTACACATTGAGTAGGAGGGGTGAAAATGCAAAACCCCAAGGCATCCTAAAAGACAGAGTCTTTGGGGCAAAAGAGAAATTGCCCAGCATTACTCTTTGGGACCTCTTCAAGAAAAAAGATAAAGCACCACTGAAGGGCAGCTAGATCCACACCAAGCAGAGACAACAGGAATGTCCCCAACACCTCATAATCAAAGATATCAGAGAGAAAGATAACTCTAATAATATCAGTATGGACACCTGGGATGAAATCCTTGCCCCACTGAAGTCAATGAGAAAGCTCGCATTGACTTAATTGGACCAGGATTTCAACCCATGTCATCCAGGTTGAAGATAAGGGGCAAAGGAAATCAGAGGCTTAAAGACACTCTGAGAGTTATCTCACCATAACCCTTTCCAGAATCTTATCATGTGTGCCATATGTTGAACTTCCATCTGGGTTGGTGAGAGCTCCTCATGCAGAACATCAGTAGATAGCCTGTGCCCGACAGAAGAAATATGCAAGGAACAGTTAAATATTTTTAAAGGAAAAACATCTTTAAGAGAAGTATTTAAGTGTGTAATTCTAAACAGACTTCATTTGGAGCATTAATTCACACAAGCTGTTTGACTGGGTTTTTTTTCCATAAAATTTGTCATGGAGAATTACAGAAGATTATTAATAAACAGCAAATCAAAGCAGTGAATTTTGATGCTAACAAAACAAACTAACCCATCAAGGACACTAATGACATTAGAGAGGAATATTTTGGCCAATGTGTCCCAGAAGTAACATGATACCCAGTATCTTGTACCCATGGCTGTGAGGATTCAATACACAACCAGTCCATTCCTGAATACAGCAAAAGGCCCTGAGATGGGCACAAATCTCAACACTTTCTGGACAGAATACACAACCCATTTTTTGATATAGCCACCACACAATAATTGCCTTTATTTTAACCCCCAAAAAAATTAATTAAATCCCTACAAAGAATACATGTAATTATGCCTAAGGTTAAGATTTTGTCATGGATATTTTTAGTAAAAGTCACAGACAGGTCACAGGCAATAAAGAAAAATTGACAGAAGCCCATGACCTGTCCCTGACTTTTAGTAAAAATGGGAAGGGGCTGGGCACCTGTGGGGTGACTGGGAGTTCCAGGGGCCCCCACCACCCATGGGGACTCAGAGCTCGAGGGTCCCCCTCCATCCCCTGCAGTGGCCAGGGGCTGCAGGGATCCCTAACCCCACCCCCACAGAAGCAAGGAGCTGCAGGGATCCCCCTGCCTACCTGCGGCAGTGGGGAGCTGTGGGGATCCCCCTTCTGCCACGGCAGCAGGGAGCTACGAGGGTCCTCCTGTTACTTGTGGCAGCGGGGAGAAGTGGGGATCCCCCTGTCCACCCATGGCAATGGGGAGCTGCGGTATTCCCCTGCCCCCCTGAAGTGGCGGGGACCTTGGGGGTCCCCCTGCTGCCCTTGGCAGCTCGGAGCTTGGGGGCCCTGCTGCCTCAGGCGGCAGGGGTACCTCACAACTCCCTGCCACTGCGGGAGGCGGCGGGACCCTGCAGCTCCCAGATGCGGAGGCTGAAGTCACAGAGGTCTTTGGAAGTCATGGATTCTGTGACTTCTGTGACAAAATCATAGCTTTAATTATGCCGCCCTATGGGGAAGGAAGAAGAGAAAGATTTTGTGTTTCATTTTAAAGTCACATATTGTGGTGATGGATATGGTGCTGCATAAGAACTGACATATTATAATTAATTTTCCCTCTCTCTTGGATAAAACGTACCGGTACAACATACACTCAAAGCAGATCTCTCCTTTCCTGCATGCAGATCACAAGGAGTTTACAACTAAAAAGGCCAAAGCCAGGTCTCACCTCCCCCAGCAAAGCATAAAAATCTTTTGTTTGCTGTCTATGTCAACTATTAATTTCAGAAGTCAATGATACTTTGAAAGATCTGTATTCCATGTTGGAGGAAAGGTTGGAGGTCTAATCTTTCTCCATCTATTAGGAATTTGCTTCCTTCCCATAAAACTTTCAAGGAATTCACAATGTCAACACCCAGAATGCTAGGGAAGGGTCCTTGTTCAGATGCTTTTCAAGAAATCATGCTAATGTATTATATTCCAGAAATTTGGTATCTTGGAGCAGAACCAAACCTTTCTGGGTGTCTTTATTGACCTGGGGAGGATTTAAAGTTCCTCAACAAATGAGGAGTGATGTAGAAGTCTCGATTGCCGCTCTCTCTCTCTCACTTTTTCTCTCGTTGGAGCTATTCCACTTTGTATAGCTAATAAAATATTCATTGTCTCTCTGTTTCTGGCCCAGTGAATATTTAATTAGTTACACAAAGTGGGACAGCCCCAGCAACAGAGATTGACTTTGTAGCTTGGTGGTTAAGGCACTTGCCTGAGAGATGTAGGTTCAAGTCCCTGCTCCACATCAGGCAGAATAGGCACTTGAAACTGGGTCTCGCAGGTCAGTCCCCTAATCCAGGAGCTATTTTGTTGTGGGTGTCTGTCTCACTTTCTCATTCAATAACATTTTTGAAAGCTCTCAGTTTTGTTGTGTTGTGGAATGAAAACAAATGTTGTTAACTGTTAATTTTTTTTCCACAAAATGGAATTCTTGTATTCAGGCCAGCCCTATAGTTCACCTCTGAATTCAATAAGCATATAGGCTATGTCTACCATGGAGCTAGAGATGTGATTCCCAGCTTGTGCAGACATACTCACATGAGCACTCATAATGCTAGTGTTCTAAAAATAATAGTGAAGTCAGAGCATCAGCAGCACAAACTAGCCAAGCTGCGTGTGTACCCATGGCTTTGTACTCAGCTTGGCTAGCCCATGCTACAGTTCACTGCTACCCCAGATACACTACTATTTTAATGTACTACTTCAATGCAAGGTAGCACAAGTATGTCTACATGAGCTGGGAATCATAACCGCCCCCACAGCTCCAAGGGACTCGTACCATTGTCTGAAACCACTGCCTCAAATTCCTCTCTTCTAATGCCATCCTGTATCTCTTTCAGTCAGGTTTCTTCCTGGTTCACTCCACTGCAATGGCACTCACCAGGGGTATCTCTTCCTGACTAGATCTCAGAGACACTACTCCAACCTCAGTCTCCTTGACCTCCCTGCTACTTTGACAGTCAAACTCAAAATCTCCTTTTTGAAATCTTTTCCTCCTTTGCCTTTTGTGATACGGTTCTCTCATAATTCTCCTCCTATCTCCCAGGTCATTCCCTAGGCATCTCTTCTAGTGGGTCACCCTCCGCTTTTCTCCCATTCTCTGTAAGGATCCCATAGGTCTCTGTCCTTGGCTTCCTCCTCTTCTTGCTCCACGTTCTTTCCCTAGCTAATATAATCCTTTCATATGGTTTTAGATATTATCTTTATTCTGATCATTCACTAGTCTCCATCTCCACTCTGGACTTGTGTCCATCCACCTAAACCTGTATTTCAGCCTCTCTCTCTCTCTCTCTCTTATATCTCCCTCTACATCTCTCTCTTTCATGGCCAAAACTGAACTACTTATGTATTTCTCCCCAAACCTCCCCAGGTTTCTTGTCCTCTGTCATTATTAACACCATCATCCTCCCAGACAGTCAGGTCCATAAACTAGGGGTCATTTTGGACTCCCTTCGGGAAACTGATCTAAAATTTATCAGCTCTTTGTAACTCCCTATGGACAATGCGCAACTGGGAAGAGCTGGATGGCTTTGCATTCCAGCCCCTCCACTCCCAATCTGCCCCGGACATGTTCTCTGTTTTTGGAGAAGGAAGCATAGGAGTTGGCTACACCACACAAGGATGCATTGGATTTAGGCCACAAAGGTACTTAGGCACTGTGATGATAAGCATCTCAGTGACAAATTTTTATGTGCCTAGAATATCAATGGAACATCATTTGGATCCACAAAACCTCAGTTAAGCTTCTACTCTTCCTATACAATGGATGGTGAGATGGTGAGAGTTAGACACCTGAGAATAAGATCATGCTAGGCAGGGAACCGCTTAAGCCAGCCAATGACAAATGTTGACCAGAGGGATGTGTGCTAAATCCGGCCCTTCTCATGGAGCTAGGTACCTAGGACAATAGATTGATTCTAACTGTTTCTCTTCCCCAATTAATATTTAACTTTTCAATTATGTAATTAAAGTGGAACAGCTTAAACAGGAGAAATGGAGAAAGACCCGTATCAAAATATCCCACCCTCCAATGATGAGGGAACTCACCTAAGAGGCAGCAGATGCCTGTTCAAATCCCTTCTCAGCAGGCGGAGGGGGGAAATGAGTGATGGATCTCTTACATCCCAGGTGAGTACCCTAACCACTGGCCTCGAGTTTATAAGGGAGGATGTTTTCCCCCTCCAACCCTTCCCCCCTGTTTTGTGTGGAGTTAGGTGCTCTCTGAGGTCAACTACCAGATTGGGCTCCACAGGAGACACAAATGGTCCTCCACCTATCTTCCCAGTTCTTGGATCACACTGGGGCTTAGGTGGGATATAGACATCCAGGTCCCTAGAGTGAGGTTGCAGTTCCCATGCTCAGAAGTAAAAACGTAGGGAACTTTTACAGAAGAAATTTAGGTGCCAAGAGAGTTTAGGAAGCAGCTGAGTGAGGGTTTTGTGGATTTCAGTGGTACCTAAAACTGGGACACCTAAGTCCTTTTGTGAATCTGGGTCTTGAAGTCAGATTCTGCTCCCTTTGTGTCATGCTACCTTTATGTTTTTAAAATCTTTCATGTTGTCAATCAATAAAATAATAGCATACCACACAGGAACATCAGGAACCATAAAAACATTCTTCAAATGTTGTAGTGGGCCGATCGTGGCAATTACTTATACAACCAACAATAGGAGCATCAAAGGTAGCGGTTACAGCAGGCTCTTTTACAAAAGGCCTCTTCCAAATGTCAGCTTGTCACTTCCCAGTGGAAAAGAGCTAAAAGAAATTCAAGAAAAGAAAAGCTGATATGGGAAAGCTACAGTTACACACCTCAGGAGCCCCATTACATTATGTAGCTTTATAATGTATCATTTTATTGTGTGTGTGTGTATTTAAAATCTATCACAAAAGACAATCTTTTGCATTGCAGGAGTTGTCCTTTAAAAACTTTACAGCTTTGCCTTTTCAATGAGATACAATCAAGATGGTTGTTGCAGTATTCTCTCTGCTTATACTCAAGTGTATGGCAGGGGTTCTCAACCTTTTTCCTTCTGAGGCCCACCCACCATGCTACAAAAACTCCATGGCCCATCTGTGCCACAACTGTTTTTCTGCATATCCAGTAGATTAAAAGCCAGGGTCAGCGTTAGTTGGTAGCAAGCAGGACAATTGCCCAGGCACAATGCCACAGGGGGCCCCGCGAAGCTAAGATGCTCAGGCTTTGGCTCCAGCCCCGCATGGCAGAGGTTGGGCTTTCTGCCCTGGGCCCCAGCAACTCTAACACCAGCCCTACACTCTGGTTTATTCTGGTGCAGCCTCAGGGGACTCGGACCCCTGGATGAGAACCGATGGTGTAGGGGACACCACAAATACTGCAGCAACATGATTTACTGGAGAAAGTAGTTAAGGACATTGAGCTCAATGGTAATTGGGACAAAATACAACATGGTTTTACAAAAGGTAGATTGTGCCAAACCAACCTGATCTCCTTCTTTGAGAAGGTAACAGATCTTTTAGACAAAGGAAACGCAGTGGATCTAATTTACCTCGATTTCAGTAAGGCATTTGATATTTTTCCACATGGGGAATTATTAGCTAAATTGGAAAAGATGGGGCTCAATATGAAAATTGAAAGGTGAATAAGGAACTGGTTAAAGGGGAGACTACAACGGGTCATACTGAAAGGTGAACTGTCAGGCTGAAGGGAGGTTACTAGTGGAATTCCTCAGGGATTGGTTTTGGGACCAATCTTATTTAATCTTTTTATTACTGACCTTGGCATAAAAAGTGGGAATGTGCTAATAAAGTCTGAGGATGACACAAAGCTGGGAGGTATTGCCAATGCAGAGAAGGACCAGGATATCATACAGGAAGATCTGGATGACCTTGTAAACTGGAGTAATAGTAATAGGATGAAATTTAATAGTGAAAAGTGCAAGGTCATGCATTTAGGGATTAATAACAAGAATTTTTGTTATAAGCGGGGGATGCATCAGTTGGAAGTAACAGAGGAGGAGAAGGACCTCAGAGTATTGGTTGATCACAGGATGACTATAAGCCGCCAACGTGGAAAAAGCTAATGCGGTCTTGGGATGCATCAGGCAAGGTATTTCCAGTAGAGATAAGGAGGTGTTACTACCATTATACAAGGCACTGGTAAAACCTCATCTGGAATATTGTGTGCAGTTCTGGTCTCCCATGTTTAAGAAGGATGAATTCAAACTGGAATAGGTACAGAGAAGGGCTACTAGGATGATCCGAGGAATGGAAAACCAGTCTTATGAAAGGAGACTCAAAGACCTTGGCTTGTTTAGCCTAACCAAAAGGCTGAGGGAAGATATTATTGCTCTCTATAAATATATCAGAGGGATAAATACCAGGGAGGGAGATGAATTATTTAAGCTCAGTACCAATGTGGACACAAGAACAAATAGATATAAACTGGCCATCAGGAAGTTTAGACTTGAAATGAGATGAAGGTTTCTAACCATCAGAGGAGTGAAGTTCTGGAACAGCCTTCCAAGGGGAGCACTGGGGGCAAAAGACATATCTGGCTTCAAGACTAAGCTTGATAAGTTTATGGAGGGGATGGTATGATGGGATAGCCTAACTTTGGCAATTAATTGATCTTGGACTATTAGCGGTAAATATCCCCAATGGCCTGTGATGGGATGGGATCTGAGTGACTACAGAGAATTCTTTCCTGGGTGCTGGCTGGTGAGTCTTGCCCACATGCACAGGGTTTAGCTGATCACCATATTTGGGGTCAGGAAGGAATTTTGGGTGTGAAATGAATTTTGTGTCACTTCAGAGTTTGTAACCAACAGAGTGGGGTTGAGCTGCACAATTCAAATCTGGATCCAAACTTGCACAAAGTTTGTAGGTATTCAGGACCTAGGCTTTTGGTTCAAGTCCATTCCTCTTTTTCTAGATTCAGAATGATAACATTCTGCAGCTAATCTTTAATATGCTATACACCTTTGCACTGTTGTGTGTGTACATATAATCACCCTCATTATATTATCAATATATTTATATATTTCATTCCTATGATGTCACTACTGTTTTTTCTCCAGGCTTCCACTTTATGTGGCACTGTCAGAGCCTTGAGTAATCACAATTTTGATCAACTTTAAGGCTCTATATTACTTCACCACTCTGGCTGAGAAAGTTCAAAAGTACACCCTTAGTTGCCCTGGCCAGTTACTGTTCAGTACTATGAGTCATTCCCTGCCCGGCAAGGGGTAAGCAAACCCTGTGCCACTGCAATAATCCCAGCCCCTCCTTGGCCAGGGAGGAAGACATTTGAAGAAAGAATTGAACTCTGGTGTGAATAATAGAAGAGGGATTTTTTCCAAATGCAATTATAAAATACAGCATCTGCATGTTCTGTCTTTCCCTTCACCTTTTATCCCCACCTTTACTTTCATTTTCTAGGGCAAGTCAACATTTCAAATTTCATAATCTAGATGAAATTTCAAAATCTGAAATATGAAGATAAAATTATGAAATGTGTAACATTTTTGGTGAAATGTTCCCTATGGGCAGTGCTGGTTGAGATTTTTCAAATATTTCAATGTAAAATGTGTTCTTTCCCTCCCCCTCCTTACCCTCTTTGCTTTCTTCCTCTGTCGAGAGTGAGAGATAGTAAAGGTAGGCAATCTTTATTTTTGTTTTTAAAGCCTCTTCCAAGAGCTGGAAAATTTATAAAGGAAGGCTGTGAAGAACAGTTAGGAGAGAAGCCCCATAGCATTACCCATGGACATAAGAGTGATCTGCAAGATAGAAAATGAAAAGAAGGAAGAGCCTTTTTTTTTCTCTTTCCACATGCAATATGGCAAATGCCATACTTTAGTAGTTTGGCAACCCAGCTGCTGAGTCCTTATATGAACACAAAGACATATACACCCTTCACTACTACTCATGTACTTTCCCCACTTCAGTTCTCAGGAGTTAAGCTTCATTGCACTCCACTCTCCCAAACACAGACTTAACATAAATATTAGCTAAGTTTATGAAACTATTAATTTCATGGGCACTTGTGAATGATTATGATTAGTCAAATGAAAAATCATGGCCTAAAGAAAGCAAAGGTTGTTGAATTAGACGAAACAACTGCAGCCAGGAAAGTCCAATATACCCAGAAGTTAAAACAGCAACAATTAAAAAAATGAATGCTCCCTATGCACCTGTAACTTTCACGGTGCTCTCTCTCTCTCTCACACACACACACCTTTCTTAAGAGTTGAATTGAAATTAAAACAGATCTTTGTCTGTTCAGGTCATCACCTCTCCACACTACCTACATTTCTAGTACAAGGTAGATAAATACTCTCTTCAGCAGCCAGTCACTGTTGAGTTCTCCAATGGACCTGAATCTTCACATTGAGGCCTGAAATGAACTGATGGTACCTATAACATGGTAAAGCCTCTAGTCCCCATTAACATAGTTTTGGAAATATGTCAAGATCTAAATAAATCAAGTTTCCTGTAGATTTGTAAATTAAATTTACAGTAATTTCTGAGATGACACTAAAAATGCAGTGCCATTTGAATCAACAGCTACATCACAAAACAGTGTTTTGGTACCAAAATTCAATTTATAGAATTTTTTTTACTGGTAAACAATCCCAACTCATGTTAGACTGCAACTATGACAATACTAAATGAACCTAGAAAATAACTTTCCCAGCATGAATTTAGTGCCTCAATGTTTTGTTAATGGGTTATGGACCTGTTCACCTATTGGTCACCAAATCACATCTAATTTGGGAGTGACTGTGATGTTTATATAGTGACATATGTTACATGAGCTGGTGGGTTCAGTTTCATAATAATAATGATAATGCTACTTGTCATGTCTATAGGCCATTTCATGGAAGAGTCTCAAAGTACTTTACACACATTGATCAATGAAACTTCACAATACCCTGCTTCCAAGTAGATAGGTTTAAACCTATTTTACGGTTATAGAAACCAAAGCATATAGGCCACATTTTACAAACTTGAGTTAGGCACCTAAATCCATGTTGGGGCACTTAAAATATGCTGCCGCTGATCAATACCTCTGAAAACCAGATCACTAGATTCAGGGCAGGTCTACACTACAGCTTAAGTCGATCTAACTTATGTTCCTCAGGGGTTTGAAAAAGCCGCACCCCCCCACACACACACCCGAGAGACACAAGTTTTGCACTGTCCACACTGGTGCTATGTCATGGGAGACACTCTCCTGCCGACATAGCTTCCGCTTCTCACCAAGGTAGAGTAATTATGCCCACAGGAGAGTGCTCTCCCATCAGCATAGTGCATTGTCACCAGCTGCAATACAGCAGTGCAGCTGTAGTGGTGCAGCTGCACCAACGTAGTGCTGTAGTGTAGACTTGCACTAAGGGCTTGTCTTCACTACCCGCCTGGATCGGCAGGTAGAAATCGATCTCTTGGGGATCGAACTATCGCATCTCATTGGGACGCGACAATCGATCCCCAAATCGACGCACGTACTCCACCAGTGCAGGTAGGAGTAAGCACCGTCGACGGGGGAGCCGTGGTGGTCGATTTGCCGCCGTCCTCACAGCGGGGTAAGTCGGCTCGGATACGTCGAATTCAGCTACACTATTCGCGTAGCTGAATTTTCGTATCTTAAATCGATCCCGCCCCCTAGTGTAGACCTAGTCTAAGAGTCTAAAGAGGTGCTGTGCTCAAGCTGTGCTGGCCAGCATGTTGGTGGGGGAGGGGACAGAGTAAAGGGTTTATCCATTCTTGCCACTTCCTGCTAACCTTCTCCAGTGAGAAGTAAACAGGCAGGCAGTGCCAACTGACTCCTGCATGCTAAAAAAGCCTGCTCCAGGGCATGAGGAGGGTTTTTTTGACTAGTGAATAAACATTTGGTTAGTTCGTTTTATCCGGTTACAGGAGTTTTGACAATCAAGGTGCCACGCATTTAGAATGAGAGCTTTTGCAAACCTGTAATATTCTTAACAAGGCAAATACAGCTGCCTCCTCCACTGTCATGGTACCTCTCCTGGGCAATGGAACTGGTGTACTTCAACTGTGCAAGGGTGAAGGGAGATCAGCAGGACTGCACCCTCAACAGAGTGTGGCATTCAGCCACACAAATAGGCGCCAGGCTAGCATGAGCAGAGCCAGTGCTGGAAGATCTGCTGCTGTACGGATGCTCTTGTCCACCTCATGCCCAATAGAGCATATTTGCTCCTGGGGATAAAGGGACCTCAGGATAGCAGTATTGGGCACAGAAGGGCTCCACAGCTCCCTCATGGCCTGGGGTTGGAGAGGACTCCTTCCCTCTAATTTTGCATCGCACCCCATGGTGCTATCTATTATTGGTTATGTGTATTCTGGTAATGCCTAGGGGCCCCAATCAGGAATCCGGGCCCCATTGTGCTAGGCACTACGCAGACTCACAACAAAAAGATAATTCCCCATGTTGAAGAATGGAACCATTATCTATCTAGTCAGGGCTGTGTACCTAATGCATTTTGACTTTAATATCAGTCTTTTTCATGGGTTTACTTTTTGGGCCCAATCTATGGGAGATTCGCTTGCTTGTAGAACATAAAGTGTAGACTTCGTGATCCTTTTCAAAGTGTTCTAGCAACTGGATTGTAGATTTCTGCTTTGCCATGTGGTGGAGCTAGTGGACAGCTGTTCACATATCTTTGCTGTTTTCATCCTTACTGCTGTTGCTATATTTGGGGCTTTTTTTTTTTTTTCTTAAACACAGTCTCACAACTCTGTTTAGTCTGGTAAACTATCTATAAAACCTAATCGTTGCTTTTGAATTTATATTTAAAAGCCCTAACACCGATGGAAATCCTCAAGGCTTAATTTTTAGAGTGAGAGCTGCCAAAATTGACAGCAGTTTTTCCACACACATGACTAACGATGACTAAACTTTTGTTCCGTGGAAAGCAATGTCTTTGAAGGGGGCTATAGTCTTAATTCTTCAATTTGTAGACAACAATGGCCCCTGCACTGCAGAAGATGATCATCTAGAATAATACAGATCAACTATATAGTTTTACATAGGGATGGAGAGGTAATCCAGAAATAAAAGTGTATATTGTCTCATTCTAGTAAAGCATATACATAACTTTAAGCATGTGAGAATTTCCACTGACTTCATATAGAGTTCTCATGTGCTCAAAGTTACACGTATGCTTAAATGCTTTGCTGAATTGGCGCTAAGGCCCAAATATTTAAAGATTGTTCTGCTAAGTGTTGCAAGGCCTAAGTGACTCAGATGGGTAAATCCCATTTTCAGAAGTGACTCAGGCACTTAAGGATAGATTTTTAAAGGTCTAGGTGTTCAATTCTCTGGAAGTCAGGCAGCTAAATACCTTTAAAAAGTGGGTATATGTGAATAAGCAGTACCACAGAGGGAGTGTGTGGTCTTGTGATTAAAATAACACACTATTATATAATAATTCAGCATTATTGAGTTCCATTCCCTGCTCTGCCATTGACCTGCTGTGACACCAAGGGTATGTTGTGTAATGTTTCTGCACCTTAGTTTACCCCTCCATAAACAACAATATGCTTAGACAGCAGAGTCTGTTGTGCTGACCGTCCATGACCCTGGCTTTATTCAAGGCTTCTAAGAGTTCCACAGGATTATTACTGATCTGGTGCAGCCAGGTTAATTGGGGGCGACTGTGACCAGGCAGTGACCCTTCCTGACCTAAGTCTGATCTTCAGAGCTCGATGTGTCGGGACTTCAACTCTGAGGCAGGCAACATGACCAAAAAGGGCCAGCTAGCAGTGACCAATAATAACTTCAGTCCCCTCAAGGCCAGAAAAGATGGTCCAGCGTACAGTAGTCTTGTGTCCTCCACAAAATGTTGATCTCTGTAAAACAAAGATGATATTTATTTGTCTCATAGAAGTATCAGGGTAAAAGTTCCTTTTAAATCTTTGGATAAAGGGTGCTTTGAAATTGTAAAGTATTATTATCACTTTAGTCCGGATACCCATAGCACATTATTTTCCATACTATTTATTTCTCTACCCACTGTACATCTCTCAGTACAATAGTCAACGTTTTCATACCCGGTGTGCTATTAGATATTAGAGTAGATATTAGATATTAGAGTATTTCCTAAGGGTGTTGATCTTGCTGTCCTGGCCGAATTCCAATGTGGGTAATTACATTTTGCCTGCTGAAATTCTCCCTGTAGTTTAAATTGGATTAGATATTTTTCACTTCTACTAAACTGTGGTGTAGTGTAGCTGGAGACTGTTAAATAGTTCTTGCATTTCATTCCTGAAGTGGCTGTGATGAAGTGAAACAAGTGTTCTATTTGCTTGGCCTGTAGAGTGCGTTGAGTCCTTTGGGGAATACAAGATTATATTAATAATTTTGATGGTGTTTAGAAAAGCATTGTTGGTTTGAAACCACACTTGTGAACAACTATTTGGTTTCAGATTTCCTGTGGGTTGAGCTCTTACTGGTCATTGAAAACTTGCATAATATCTGATTTGACGTGCACATTTGTAAATCACAGGTGTGAAATCAAACAGAAACTTATTAGTTTCTGGTTCTTTTCTGTGGTCCTTTCACTTGAAAATGGTTCATTTGTTAAAAAAAGATATTTTGTGTAGTGTTAGGCCATTATGTGGATAGGACCTTACTGGTGGAATTAAACAATGAAAATTGATTGATATTGAGATTTGTTGGAATATTACAGAGCGTCTCTTAGTCTCGTAAGACTGGTGCACAAAACTAAACTAACTCTTAATGCATCTATTAAGATGTTGTGTGTGGAGAAGACGGGAACATTTACATTTAAAAATCCCCAACCAAAATTATACCACAAAACAAACTACAGCTCTGTACAGCTCCATATGTGAGTAATTATAAGATGAATTAATGAGAACAAAGCAAATTCAGAGTTAAGACTGAACTTTGATTCTGAACTACCATGCTATACCCAGCTACTGAATTGGGGTCTTGACATACTAAGTGATCTCATATAAAAGGCAAGCTGCAATACCAAAACACAAATGAATGGGTTAAAGACAGAGGTCTGGATCCTTAGCTGGGGCAAATGGCTGTCACTCCACTGAAACTAATAGACCCACGCTGATTTACACCAGCTGATAATATCAGTCATAACAACAATTTCTTTTGCCTTCATTGCTTAAAATAAAATTTTTACATTATTCACCTATATTGTTGTGGCTTCGATCATAATACAAATGTGATAAAATAATGATACTTATATGAAATCAGGGGACATTCTTCCTGTATAAAATCAGCATGGAGTAAGCTTCTGATTTCTATATAGCCTTCTGGTATATATTTATGTGACCTAGAAAGGTACTAAGAAAAGATTTGAATTTTTCTTTTTATTTACTTTAAAAAGTTTTTCTCTGGGACATGTTATTCACTTGATCTAAAATCTCACTTTACAAGAGTGTTCAGGAATGTGTGGAATAAATCTCAACAGTCATATTCCTGAATAATAGCTAAATGTTCATGAGTGCTGATTGCAGAATGAAGTATAGTCCAAAATCTTTCATGACTAAAGAATTTTTAAAAAGTGTTATTTTCAGACTCAGATACTTAGCATTTTCCTCTTGCCCTCAGCACTGTGTCAGTAGGTGCATTCTTTAAAAGAGATCACATCTTTGTTTCTTTAGTCTGTAGCAACACCATCTGTGTGTACTTTTGATAAAAAACAGAAACAAAACCATGGAACCCACAGCAATTGTGTATCTGCAATTAATTTGTGCTTATTTTCCACGTAACCTACATATATAATTGTATGAAGTATGGGCCTGATTCATTCTCCTGATGGAAAGTAATTCTGAATAAAGAGGACTTAGTGGCACAAATTACCCCTCACCCAGCACTCTGCCAACAAGGGAGAGAGCTGTCGGCACAACGTGGGCAGAGTCCACTGGGAAGGGAAATAGATCAGGTCTCCTGGGAGATGTGTTGATTCAGCACATTTCCCAGGAAATCTCCACTGGCTGGGCTTCTGTGGAATCTGGGCCAGAGTCTAAAGCTGTTCTCAGTGGCAGAAACCACTGCCTAATCTCATTCAGGGGTAAATACCTCAGCTGGTACAGTTGCTCTGAAGCCCTATATATCTACTGAGCCCCTTCTCTTCTGTAAGTTTAAAATGGTTGAGGTATTTCTCTTCTTGGTGTAACTTCAGCACCTTGGGCCAAATTCTCCTTTCACACCAGATTTATGTGGTGTAACTCTATTGACTTCAGGGGCATTACTCCCAATTTCCACTAGTGTAAATGAGATAGGAATCAGACTCCTTCTGTACATCTGAAAGTTTAAAAGCACTATTACAGCTAATACAAAGTTTTACAGGATTTCGGTGGGAACACTTCTGAAATGGAAATTGCTTTCAGTTGGGGGTTAACATGAGGCATTTGGTTAAACGTTGGTATGAACTCCGAGAGATAACAATGTGAAGTTATAATACTGTTGTTCATCACTGAAGGTTTAACAGCAAAGGTTCTGATCTGTACCTGCTCTGTCTGAGTTGGATGCAAACATTGTTTGAAGCACAGTGAGCAGACAAAGAAAGCAAAATGGTTTGAAATCCTACATGAAGTGGATACTAGTTACTTAAGTCAGCATTATGTTCAGAAACAACAGACACAGCTGTCTTGACCACACACAGACCATTTTTGCAATTGCCAAAGTACAACATTACCATGCAGCCAAGTTTTAAATTATGGTAAGATGCTTTAAAAATAGCAAATCAGTTCCATTAATATTACACATTTTCCTTTCAGATAATTCTGGTCTTATAACAAATGAACACTGAAGAGTTATTTGACTGATTAATCCATACACACAAAGTAAAAATTACTTCATAAAAGCAATTGAGCCACTGTTTTATGTGAACGGTACTTCATAACGGTGTAATTATAGTTTCTAGGTGCACATAATTAAAACAAAAACAGATTTACGCACAGTCTTTCTTCTGCTTTTTACTTTACTTTTCTTAGACATTTTTACTAGCATGGAAGAGTCATAGTGAAAGTGAATATAATACATGTGGTTTACGAAGAAAAATTGAACAGAGGCCTCAATTCAGCAGAGCACTTAAGCACGTGTCTAAAGTTAATCATGGACTAAAGGATTTTGCTGAACCAGAACAACTGCACTTGGGCCTTTTCTTGGGATTCAGACAATTTTTAGTCTTTTGATATGGGCAAGACAAAGATCAATTTAGATTTGCCTAACTTGTGTTGGTTCTGTTTAGTTTTTCTATTCAGGCCTAGAAAAAGGACAGTTTATTTTCCAGGTTATTCTGCTCATTTGTGAATCTCTAACTGAAATGATAATCTATTGTCCCTTTTAAGTAATTCTTGTTCTGCTCCCAGGAGTACCAGGGAACGCAAATTAAAATACACACACACACACACACACAAAACCCCACACCATAATGTCAGGTGCATATTATATGGAAACATACACAAAATCATAAAATATATTAAAGAGAGGACATCAAAAAGTTCTAAATTTCAAGTTTAGTCCTTATAAGCATACAGTACCCTTGGTGCTGATACACACTATCTGAATGTCTGGAAGTGCTCACAAGGCCTGTCCACTTGGTCTGTACATAATCTCCCAGTGATCCCTGCTGTTGTCTTCTAGGAGGTAGATCCAGTGACTTTCTAACAAGCTGGGAATCTTGAAGATGGTGTGTTTTATGATTTCTACTCCATTTCAGTAAAGTTAGCAGTGGTCTGTCATTTGTTCCCCCTCACATAACTAGAGGAGTCTTGAATTTCAATGAGAAACATAGAATCTGGTCTGGGAGAACACCAAAAGGTTTGGTTAAAGGAAGGTACTGTTTATCCAAACTGGATTAATTTTGGTCTCTCTCTCTCTCTCTTTCTCGGTCATTGATAGAAATGGGCATGGTAAAAAACACATTAAAGGTAAGCTTCATATAGCCACCAGCTGGAATTTTTCATATTGGATTTTGAATGTGGCAACAAGATGGTAGGATTAAAAAGAATTATATTCTCTGCCAAACCTCAGTTGTTTCTTACACACTTGCTTAGACCTATAGGAAGAGAAAGGGAGACATTTTTGCAGTAGTATGAAAATCAGGTCACTGAAGAGTACCCCTCCTTGGCCACAAAGACTGGCCATATGCACACAAAACTGGAGTGTGATTGGCACTGCCCTGTACACAGTACTAGACACATCTGGCTGCTTTGTTCTAGAGCAGATATAAAATCATGGTGCAAGGCAGCAAGCATGAAAGCTGCAATGTTCACTTGCAAATCCAAAGATGATACTTCCCCTCTCCCCCCACACACACCCCTTAATCTCTTGCCTTCTTTATGCTTTGATTCAGCATTGCTAATTTTGATTTTTTTTAAGGAAGTCTCTTTGCTTCTTTTGTTTTGTAAATAAAATATGATCATCTTCAATAAATAGAAATGTTAACAAAAAGCAACAAAACCTAGCACAAATCAATTTGTGGGACATTATCAGGGGCGGCTCTAGCTTTTTTGCCACCCCAAGCACAGCAGGCAGGCTGCTTTTGGCGGCCTGCCTGAGGGAGGTCCCCGGTCCCGCGGATTCGGCGTCCCCGCCGCCGAATTGCCGCCGAATCCACAGGACCGGCGGACCTCCCACAGGCATACCCCCGAAGGCTGCCTGACTGCCGCCCTCGCAGGACTGGCAGGCCGCCCCCCGTGGCTTGCCGCCCCAGGCACACGCTTGCTGCGCTGGTGCCTGGAGCCGCCACTGGACATTATTAAATCCTTTGGAAATTGTTGTATGCAAGCAGCGGCATGCTATTGCTTAAAACAGCCCAAAAAGTACAAAAGAAAAATATATATGTCATTATGATGTGTATGTTTCCTTAAAAAAGTACAGCTTGTTCAGAGTAATGTTCAATATTATGCATTGTGACAGTTGCTATGGTAATAACTATCCCCACCCCCCTTTGTACAGCAAAGTAATTAGGTAGGAAAAACCCATGGAAATTGTTAGTAGGTAGAAGACTGCTGACACATTTGGGTTCACTTTTTTGTTTTTCCAATAGTATGTATATTTGGTGCCCCAGTGTTTGGTCAACCCCGAGCAGCATGAGAGGCAACCAGTTCTGCCTGAAAGAAAAGAGAGGCAATGAAGTGCAGGAAATAGCAAATGAAAAAGACATTCTTCCATTTTCACAGAATTTCCATAGAACAATGATCATGGAGCAGATCCTGCATGATGTAGGGCAATGAATAACTTTGTAATGAGCTTTCAGTAGGGATGTTTGCAGGAGACACAGTGGTTTCAGTGCACAGGGATTTCCTGCCCTTTGGCCTCATCTGGATCCCTATTCACTGATTCTCGGGTTTGAAGAAAGCACCATAACTCAGAAATGTTTGTCAGCTGGTTTCAGAACACAGTCCTAAAGGTCAGTTAAAATGGGGCTTATGTTTGCTAAGTGGGTCCAGATACATGAACATCAGAGGATTGAACATAGGCTGATTTTCATGGGTCGGGGGGTGAAGTTTCCCCTTGGGGAGGCTAGGGCCCTACCCCACCTCTTCCGTCTGAGGCCATGCCTCACTCGCTGCTCTCAGACTCCCCCCTCCCCCGTTACCCGCGCAGGGGCAGAGGGGCCTGAGAGCTTGGCCCCTCCCCCCCCATAGCCCCGGATAGGATGGGATGGGATGGGATGGGAGGGGCTGAGAGATCAGTCAGGACCATGGAGTGGGGCTGAGAGCTCACCCCCAGATGGGGTCCAGCTCTCAGCTCTAGCCTGGACTGCAACATCACCCCACTGCCACCACTCCACTCGTGGCCCCACCCCATTCTGCCCCTTCCCCTGTGGCCCTGCCCCTGTTCTGCCCATGACCCCTCCCCATTCCACCACTTCCCCCATGGTCCCACCTCCATTCCTCTCTGCCTCTTCCCTTCGAGGCCCTGCCCCCACTCACTCCTTTTTGCCCTCACCCACCCTTCACCCCACTGCAGCCCTAAGACCAGAAAAGCTGTGTCCTCTTTGCAGCCCTGGGGCCATGGAGGGCAGCGAGAGCTCCTCCATCCCCAGAGCGGTGGTGGTGGGGGGAGATTTTTCCTGGGCCCCCAAATTGGCTACGGGCCCTGGGCACGGGCCCCGTGGGTCCATGCCGTAATCCACCACTGCCCCCCACCCATGGTGGTGTGAGGTTTGGAAAGGCTTAGCCTCCCCCCGCCTCCATTACTCGCCACCTATGCTGATTTTCAAGTTTCAAACAAAAGCTTAAGCCAGGCATCAAGGACATTTAAAACAGCTCCAGCGTGGTGCTGGCAGATTATAATGAAAGTGAAATGGCATTCTTTTCTATAAAAAGATTTCTCTTAGCGATGCTTGAAACATCCTATGAGAGCCCTTTTTAGTTCAATCCTGTCTGAACATTCATTAGGATGAGACCTGATGAAAAAGAAAGTCCTAAAGAAAACAGCATAGACATGTTTTGTACCCTTCAGAATATGAAGTAAGGTCCAGACAGTCTGGTTAGCCACCAGTGGGTGGCTCATAAAAGGGTGGGGATGCAGGTGACACTGGAGCAGAGTAGGAGAGACTTGGTGTACTCATAGGGAGGAGAATGGAAGTACCAGGGCAGGATTGGGGTGCAAAAGGACAAGCTCACCCATAGAGGGGAGGCACTGGTGGAGAAAAGAGTGGATGAAGGAATAAGTCACCCGTTGTTGAAGAGGATGATGGAGATGCCTTGGGAGAGTAGGATAGAGACACCTGCAGGTGGAAGGGCATTGGCTGATCAGGAATTTTTTGATTAAGTGTTTTTTGTCAAAAACCAAAACTGTTTGCAAAATAAAGACTGGTTTTGACAAATCTTCTGGGTCGGAAATTTCTTTGGGAAAAAAAAGTTTTGAGATTGTCAAAACATCCCCTTGACATTTTCAAAACAAAAAGAAATCGGGGAGATTTTTTGGAGTTAAAACAACTTTTCCATTCAAAGTTTCTGTACATTTTTATTTTAAAAAGGTTATTAAAAAAAGGTCAACATAGAAATGAAACATTTCCAAATTATTAAAATGAAATGTTTTGATTGATCTGAATCACATTTTTTTTTAATTTTCAGTTAGCAAAATTTTCAAGAGTTCAACTTCTCATCATGATTTGGAACAGAAATATTTTGGGATCTCCTGTCCAGCTCTAGGCCTGAGCTCTCAAAGCTTAATGGAAGAAAGCTAAGGTACCAGCAGGCGGAAGTAGAAACTGGGATTTGAACAATGGGAATAGGTTGGAATAGGCTGCAGTCATCAGAATTGGGTAGTGACCTTCTCAAGGGGGAAGAGGATGGAGCTACCGGGGCTGTACACAATTCCCTGACCTGCCTTTGAAAATTAAACTCCTATCTAATATTCCTTAAAACACAGATTATTCCGTTCTCCAGTGCTTTTCATGTTGGATCTGAGATCAGAATCAAACCCTAACATTTTAAACTAGAACAGTGTGTAAACATCCCAGATATTTTATCATAATGTACGGATTTTAATGGCAACATCTCAGTAGCCTGGCAACATCTTTGTAGCCAGAAATAAACACTTGTTCAGTACTCCACATTTATTTCTAGTATTCAATAGTATTGCAAGGATTAGTTTATGTTTGAGACAATTGTTATGAGTCAAATTCTCTGCTGTTGTAAATGGGTGCAGATACCTGACTTCAATGGGATTTTACCCATTTACACCAGCACAAAATTTGGCTCTAAGAATTTAATCTTTAAGATAAGGAACAGACCAGAAGGTATAAATAAGGCAGCATTTTTCTCTTCTCTTCTATCAGTTTATAAACATAAACTTATTTCTTCCCATGCTGCACAATTTAAAAACCAGAACAAAGAAAGTGTCAGCCTAAGAGTAGCTATGTGCTAATTTATAACTGCTCAGAGTTAAAGGTAGCTCCAGCTGACAGTAGCTTCAAAAAAATTGTGCCTGCTGTAAATTAGAGTAAGGAAACTGATCACTGAAGGTAAACAGGTGATGAAATACTTCATTAGTACCTCATTTGTAATTTATGTCTGCTGAAGTAGTTGACAAAGAATCAAAACGTAAGTGGTAGATTTCTCAGAAGTGAAGCCTTTGAGGTCACTGAAGTGGATTAATTATAACCCAGTGTAAAGCACAGCCTGTCTCTGTGTCAATTACCAGTATTTGATAACTGAAATTATGTCAAGCTCTGTTCTTCTTCAAGATGCAGGCACACATTTTAAAATCATTACGAATGTAAGCATGAACTACACAGAGCTAATGAGTTCAGCTCATTTATTAAAGTTCATTTCGACATAGCAGATATAGGTTCAGATTCAGAAGGGAGTGGGTGGAGAGGGATCCCGTTCTGCAAAAATAAACTCTGGCCCTTATCCCCTCTCCCAGTCATGTGCATGGGGGAAAAAAATTAAGTTCACTTGCCAAGGAATCATTTAAGTGTACCGTAGGAGACAGAGGTGAGGTAGTCCATTGCTATTAAATATGACGTGCTTCTAATGGATATCAGAGCTACTAATTGTTAAATGAAACCGTTGGGCTTAATGGACTCCCTGCTGCTCATATTAATAATAGCTAAATGCCTGAGAATATACTTCTCCTGGGTCTTTAGATTTTCTTTCCTTTTTTTCCCATTTTTTACACTGTTTTCTTGAACTGCAAGCATACTGGATTGCATTTGATAGCATCTGATAGTATGTTAGTATTAAACTCTACCACAAGCACTCTGGTGGATAACTGTATATTAATATTGATGCAGAGTCTGCCGTAGCAGGCAGATCAGCATGAATCCCATGTGTCCAAGTTCAGTGGGAGTGTGGAGTATGCAACTAGTCCACATGGAAGAGTGGCAGAATATGCAACAGATTCCATCCATGCAGCAAAAAGGGGTCAGATACTGCTCTGGGTTTCATTCTTTAATGGAATTACTCCAGGGACAGTCCCGATATTTGGGGCTTTTTCTTATATAGGCGCCTATTATCCCCCCACCCCCTGTCCTGATTTTTCACACTTGCTATCTGGTCACCCTACTCTGACCTAAGATCAAAGAGGAGAGTTTGGTCCTATGTGAACATTTTTAAAATATCTATTCCCTTTCAGATAGAGTACCTAGTCAGTGACTAAAACTAGAGATATGTGCCGGAGGTTTTTTAACGCTAATTACATTAAATAAAATCTTAGTTCAGATTCTGTCCTTGACTGGACCTATCAGAAAATGTATCACAACCGCATTTTTAAATGAATCTCTTAGTGATTCCAGCACTCATCAGAAATCTTTTAAGAAGCCACAAATTAGTACTTTGATGTAGACATATTCTAATTAGGGCTGTGAAATGATTTTAAAAAATCACAATTAATCGTGTAATTAAAAAATCAAAAATAATAATATCAAGTGAGCACTGTATCTTTGTATTCTGTGTTGTAATTGAAATAAATATATTTGAAAATGTAGAAAAACATCCAAAAATATTGATAACAAATTTAAACTGGTATTCTACTACTGTTTAACAGTGTGATTAAAACTGTGATTAAACATGACTAATTTTTTTTAATCTAGTTCATTTGTTTTGCGTTATATATCTCCCGTGGGAAAAAGTTACTGAGTGCATGACAGTGTAATTGTTTGTCCATTTTGGCCTGTAATTGCCAGTTGTATGCATTCAAATACAGTGGTATCTTTTAGGAATGTTTTGGTTTATGTACAGCATATCACTTTTTATTTTTTATTATGTTTCATGACCTTAATCACATAATAAATAGACTGTGTAACCTGTTCACTGGGAAGAGATTGTTATATATTGAACATATTAGCCTAGGAACATTTAGTAGATTGGGCAAAGATTTAATTTCACCATATTACAAGCCATTGCATTTTTCGCTTTCCCTTCTTCCTCCTTAATCTCTTTCACCACCTGCTTCACTGAAAAAAACTAGTAACAGAACAACCTCTGTTATAAAGGTAACAGGAACTATAGAACTTGTAAAGGATGTTACTCATAAATCGTGGATATAATGATGTTATCGGTGCCTATCTCTTACCCACAACCAACGGTGGGTGATGATGGATTCAATTTATGCATTGAGGCTATTGTTAGGATGATTAATTCACAACTCGGTGGTGAGGTAATAAAGTAACTATGCTGAATCAATGCTATCAAGGGGTTAAATCACATCTAGTGATCAGTCTAAATTGCCAAGTCCAGATATATATCTGTATCTGGACTTTGCCAGAGTTGAACAGTGCTCAGATCCAAATCTAGTCCTATCATACTACAATGGAAAGTGCTAGTTATTAGGGAAGTGTGAATAAGCATTAGAGAACAAACTACAGGACGGGGCTTTCAGCAATGCAAACCACTTTGCTGACTGTATTTAGGTCACTGTAGTAACAGGTGCAGCTGTCTCCTCCCGTTATGGTTAATGGAGGGAGAAGGTTTTTACATCAGAAGGGAAGAGGAGGTTACTTACCTGTAACTGGAGGTTATTTGAGATGTGTGGCCCCTATTTGTGTTCCAAATGTGGGTGCACCTGCGCGCAATGCACTAGAGCTGGAAGGATTTCTTAGCAGTGTCCATTGACCTGCACCTGCATTGTGTGTCTCCTTGTGCTCCCAGCTGAAGTTATAATAAACCAGGGGTAGGCAACCTATGGCACGCGTGCCAAAAGCAGCACACAAGCTGATTTTCAGTGGCACTCACACTGCCCGGGTCCTGGCCACAGGTCCGGGGGGCTCTGAATTTTAATTTAATTTTAAATGAAGCTTCTTAAACATTTTAAAAACCTTGTTTACTTTACATACAACAATAGTTTAGTTATATATTATAGACTTATAGAAAGAGACCTTCTAAAAGCATTAAAATGTATTACTGGCACACGAAACCTTAAATTAGAGTGAATAAATGAAGATTTGCCACACCACTTCTGAAAGGTTGCCGACCCCTTCACTTCATGAAGGTTGATGCCTCTCTAGTGACCCTCTTACTACTGAGTAGTCCAGTCTCAGCAGAGGGTTTCAGGGCAGGTTTTGGAATACAAATAGGGAGCTGAAACTCCAATCCACCTTTGGGAGAAATTTAGGATGCAACTATAAGGAAACTTTATCCTTGTGGAATAGAGTGTAACAGAAGGTCAGCCATCATGGCTGCCAGTTTGCTGACCCATCTAGCTGAGGTAATGGCTACAAGGAATATCACTTTCATGGAGAGATGGGAGAGGGAGCATGTCACCATTAGCTCCAAGGGTGGCTTTATGAGGGCAGTGGGGCTTGAGTACTGGTGGGAAAGTATTGAGGAGACCTTTCATCAAAGGGACGGTGGCAGGATTCATAAACACTGAGGCACCATCCATGGGGGAGAGAAAAGCACTAAGCACTGCCAGGTGGACCCGTATAGAGCTGAGGGTGGAAGAGGTAGCAGAGAATGTTGTTGTGCAATTCCTACTAGTTGTTGAGGTAGACTCTCCTGCTGAGGATGTTGGCTAGGGAATTTTGGGATCCAGGGAAGTACGTGGCTTGCAGAGTCATGTGATGGCTGATGCACCAGTTCCAAAGATGGATGGACTCAGCACAGAGGGATGGAGACTTGGCACTGCCCTGTTTGCTGAGGTACACAACTGCTGCACCACTGTTGGCGAGTAGTTGAACATGGTATGATTGAATGAGACCAAGAAACACCTGGCATGTGAAGAACGTGTATTTGCATTCTGACCTCCCACAGCGACCAGACTCCCTAAGCTGTGTGATAGTCTAGGTGGGTTCCCCATCTGGCGAGGAAGGTGTCCATTGTGATGGTGGCCTGTGGGGTGGAGGTGGTGAAGGAGGTTCCGACCAGGACCTTGGAAGTGTTGGTCCTCCAGGTGAGGGAAGCCAAAACTGTCTGGGGGACAAGAACTCTGTCTTCCAAATGGATGAGCCACAGTGGGAGGCAGTGCCTGTGGTATAGACATGCATGCAGTGTTATGGAGGTGCAGGCTGCCATATGTCCCAGGAGGAAGAGGCAATGGCAGACCATGGTGTGTGGTTGTGGTGGAAGTCTGCAGCTAGGGCCATCAGCATTGCGAAGCGGTCTGCCGGAAAGAAGGCCTGTGCTGCAACTGAGTTGAGCTGTGACCCGATGAAGTTGATTGTCTGGGTAGATACAAGCACAGATTTCTCCTTGTTGATTCAGACCCCCAGACAGGTGAGGGGTGAGGATGGCGGAGATAAACTCTTCAGGATAGTGTGTCTAGGAGCCAGTTGTCCAGATAGGGGTACACTGAGTAGCTGGGGCAGCGCATTTGTGCCACCATGACAATGAAGACCTTCATGAAGACTGGCGGAGCCATCGTGATGCTGAAGGGGAAACCTTGGAATTGGTAATAGTGTTGTCCCACGTGGAAACAGAAAAAATTCTGGTAGGCCGGGTGGATGTTGACATGGAAGTAGACATCATTCATGTAAAGAGCCGCAACCAGGTCCCATGCGGAAGGAAAGGGATAATAGATGCCAGTGTCACCATATGGAATTTGGATTTTCTGATAAAATTGTTTAGTACCGAAGATTGAGAATGGGGCATCATCCTCTGCCCTTCTTCAGGATAAGGAAGTATGGGGAGAAGAAGCCTTTTCCCTTGTGGGGGGAGGGGTGTCAAGGGCTCTATGGCATGTGTCATGGCACCCTTTGCGAGAAGAGCATCCGCCTCTTACTGGAGAAGGCACTGAGGGGAAGGGTCCCCTGGTGGCATCCAGGGGGTAGGTCTCTATAGTGGTTTGGACCTCCCAAGGAAAGCCGGAGGACTGGAGCCAGGAGTTGCAGTGTATGACAGTGTCCGTCGTGAGGGAATGTGAGGACGTGGCAGCCACATTGACTGCCACTCGAAGGCCCACCTTGGCGACCAGGTGCCCTTCATCTTCCCGGGCCTGAAATTGCTGCTGATGGTCTGGTGACAGCTTGTCCTTGAACTCTCTTAGCCTAATATATGTATTAAAATTGTATTTGGCTAGCAGAGCCTGGTGATTGGCAATTCGAAATTGTAGCACCAATGAAGAGTAGACCTTTCTCCCCAAAAGGTCTACGCGCTTGGCTGCCCGGTCTGGAGAGGTGGACTTTTGTGTGTGTTGGATGTCCGCATGCATGACCAGAGAACTGGGGGCTGGGGGAAGAGGTAATCCCTCCCCTTTAGCTGTGATGAAGTACCAGCTCTCTGCACATTTCGGTGTGGGGGAACAGGAGGCAGGAGTATGGGCTGAAGAATGGCATTATTGATGGAGAGTGCCACCCATGATGGTCCTTGTGGCTGGAGGAAGTCTAGGAGCTTGTGGTACTGGTCCTGAACCTCCTCCAGTGGTATGCCCAGGTCTGCTGCCACCCTCTGTAACAGTTCCTGGTATTGCCTGTGATCATCTGGGGGAAATAAGGAGATCTGGTGATGAGGAAGTAGCTGTAGTGACTGGAGGAACTGGAAAAACTGGCTCTATCTCTGCCTCTTTCCCAGAGCCCTATGGTGCTGGTGAAGGAGCCTGGGCTGAGTGGTATGAGACGTGGGAGGGCAGGTATCATGGGTGATATGGATCCCATGGTGCCCACCGTGGCCAAGGGGTAGGGGCCTGAAGTTGCAACGGGCCCAGTGGTCCCGCTGCCAGGTCGTAAGCTGGTCGAGGGCACAAGTACGAGCTGCACCTAGACGTGGGGGGAAAGGTGGGTTCCAGTTCAGAAAACCCTCTGAGTCAGAAGATGGCTCCAGTAGTGGTGGAACTGGCGGAGCGAGCAGGCCATGGTGCAGAGTCAGCAGGGGCTGGTCTGGAAGGAGCTGTTCATCCATCGGAGTGAGAACCTCGTGGGCAAGTGGGGGACCAAAGAGAAGTGGTGAGGGAAGGAAGGACAGCTCCAGGACAGCTCCAGTGAGTCCACAGGGCTCACTGAACCAAAGGGTGCAGAGGTGGCGACAGGATGGTTGGTGCGCATGCCGGGGACTGTTCCAGCTCGATGAGTACTGGGGAGATCAGCAGTAGCACTGGATCCTTCATGCACTTTGCTTTACTCTCGATGTGGGGAAGCTTGGGCACTGGTGTGGCAGCATGTGACATCTCACCTGACCTGGCGTGGCTTGGGGAGGAAATGGGCTTAGGAGCAGTCCTCGATGGGGATTTGCTCTTATGCTCATGAGAATGTTTTTTACCTTCATGTCTGGGCTGGTCCTTGACCACCAGTAGCACCAGATCTGGGACGTGAGATGTGCTGGGAGGAGCGCTCACCACCGTTGACAGATGCTGCATCCATGGTTCCAACGGTCCCAGATGCAAATTTTCATGGCTTCCTCTATGAGGTATTTTTGGAAGCGGAGTTCCTATGCTTCCCAAGTTCTTGGTGGGAAGGACTTGCAAATTGCGCAATGAGTGATGTGAGCCTCCCTACGGTAGTAAAGACACCAATGGTGCTCATTGTTCATGGAAAACAAGTGTGGGCAAGAAACACAGTTTTTAAACCCCGGAATGCAGGGTATAGTCCCTGGGGTGGGAGGACCATACCCCAAGCAGGATAAACTAACTACTATCTACAACTATCATTACTATGTACAACTATCTACAAGAAAAAACAACAAACAAGAACTATATACAAATGGTGAGCAGGTCACTCTCTTAGCTAAAAGGCTAAGAGTGTGAAGGAACAGGGATTCCAACTCAAGCCATGTGGCGGTAAGAGGGAACTGGAGAGGCATTGACCCACATGGCCTATTATAACCTTGGCTGGGAGCATGAGGAGACACATGACGCATGTGCAGGTCAACGGACACTGCTAACAAAGCCTTCCGACACCAGCGCATGGTGCACATGCACACCCACATTTGGAATAGATATAGGGACCATCTCTCGAAGAAGAATTATTACTTTTGTCATTTGAGGTACATAAAAAGTTCCTAAATTGTCCTGTTGTAAAAAAAATATGGGTTTATATGGTGATAAATGTTAAAACCAACCTGGAAATACTATTGGAATTTTATGTTGTACCTAATTAGCCATACCAGGATGGTGAATAAGAATCATAGGCTGGATTTTCCTGGTCATAGGAATGCAGAGAGAAACTCCTGTATAAGACGAAAAGTTGATTCCAGCCTTTGGGACTAATGCTGAGTATTACCTCTGAGGTGACAGGCATCAGAAACCTACCTGTAAGAGGAATACTTGATTTTCTATGTAATAAATTTGGTATCTTGACACTAAAGGGACAGCTCTTCAACTGATGGACATTGCATAACTCCATGGAAATAGATGCAATTAGTGTTGGACAACTTTTTTTCCCAGTAAATAGCAAATTTGCCCAAAAAATGCATTTTTGGGGAGGGCACCAAAACTATTCACAAAATTGGGTCAACTTCATAAATAGTTTCAACCCAGAAAAAGGACCCCCCCCAAAAGTCAAAATGTTTCATTTTGGCTTTTTCATATTGAAATGTTTCATGTATGTCATAATGGAACATTTTGATTTTTTGTTTCAAAATGACATTTAAAAATGTGGTTATTTAAAAAAAACACACACAAAAAGTTGAATAATACCCCAAAAAGACCTCAAAAGAATTGAAAAAAATGGGGAAAAAATGTTTCAGTTTGACCAAAATATTGCGGTTGACCTGAAACTATTATTTTTTCAGTTCAGTGGAACAAAACAAAATAAATCAGTTTCAGTTTGAACCAAATCAAAATATTTTTATTTGTTGGGGTCTGGTCCCTGAACAAAAAAAATCAGTTATTCACTTAGCTCTAACTGAACTATGGCAAATCTACACCAGCTGGGGATCTGACAAAGACTATGAGTAAGAATTATTTGGATGTTATTTTGTTTAAAATCAAAATGAAAAATAAATTTTCGTTAATCATCTAGACTTCTCTAACCTATTTGTTTCTGCTCTGATCACTTAGATTTCCCTACTGAATTTAATTAAGCTCTATTCAGACTCACAATATTGCAAAACATTTTTTCCCTCGAATTTTGTCTTGTATTTTGAGTAAGTTTCCCTGGACTTCACAACCCTGAAAGGTCTTTTTCTTAGTTCTGCAGTCTTGTTTTTTACAAATAAGTGTGTTCTGCTCAGTTCCATGACCTTTGGATGATATCAAGATGCTATAGAATATATAAGGTAGAATCCCATCTAGTAAAAATATCCTGAATTACTTTCATTTCATTTTCCCCCCTGCAATTTCAATAGAATGTTTGCTGCCTCAGGAAAATGGCTGAGAAGATCCCCAATTTATTTTAGTAGTTAGAGGCAACATTCTATACATGACATTCAAGAGGCCAGAAATCCACAGACTATAAGATTGAAATAAGTGTTTTCATAAGCAAAGCAAAGTGGTCAGCCACTATGCTTCCAATTTACAGCATCACAGAAAGATGAATTACCTTGCTGGTATTTGTTATTTTAGTTCTACTCGGGGATTGCATGATGAAAGAGATTTTCCCAATATATTCATGAATAATAATAATAATATCATTTTAATGATATTGCATCCATGCTTCCAGTGGATGATTATAAAGAATGCCAATGGGCAATGATAGCCATAAACTCCATTTGAAATTATGTCTAAAAGAAATACTACGCTGTGGCTATGTACATTTAAGGACTACCCAATATCGCCACTAAAAATGGTAGACTGCCTACAGCTATCATTCCAGCTATTTCTGAGTAAAGGTAATAGCTCTGGAATGATATCTGACTTGAGGCAGTAAGGTATTAAAATACCAGACAAGCACAGCTGGCTGTACCTAACTGTACTATGGGAACACAGATCAGCATGGCAGCTTGCCATAGATAGTCCCTTTAAGATGTAACATCTCCAAAAGGCAAAAGTTCAAGTGGATTCAACATTTACAAACACAATCCCTCATCCTTAACTTGAACAGAGTGTTCTCTGCTTTCCTGCCTTTCTCTATAGTGGTTTATGAGACTGCTAAAAAAAGTATTGGAAATGTAAATATGAAGAGGTGCATAAGATTCTATTTAATGCATCTTGTAAGGAAATGAGCAAATATGCTGTTCTTAAGTTACAAGTTGGTGCACTTAGGGTGAAATCCTGGCTCCACTGAAGTCAATGGCAAATTTCCCACTGACTTCAATGGGGACAGGATTTTACCCATACTTTCCCACTGAGAGCTTTTTGGATTTGTCTTGCCTTTCCTAAGTCTGTAACTTTATGCATGAATATTTTTTTCTTTGCTGTTTGCCATTTCTATAGGTTTCATTTTTGCTTATAATACTTTGCCATTGTCTTAGAATCA
The DNA here is from genome assembly GCF_011386835.1 of Chrysemys picta bellii. Classification (NCBI taxonomy): domain Eukaryota; kingdom Metazoa; phylum Chordata; order Testudines; family Emydidae; genus Chrysemys; species Chrysemys picta. The sequence continues at coordinate 313,157,892 of NC_088791.1, forward strand.
TGCTATCCATAGCCTTGCACTAGGCACTACTTTTCCTTTCTTTATAAATCACAGTTATCATCACAGACTTCCCCTGACAGTTTCCAGCGGCCCTGTTCTTTGCCAACCACATTACACACATGGCTGTGTGGTTTCATTTTGTCCTTTTCAAATGCCAATACCAAATTATTCTGCAAGTCCTTTCTCTCTGTCAACTGATTCCTTCTTGTCTATCTGGACCACACTGTTCAATAACAAAAGCTGTTGACAGCATACCTAAACATCAAAAATAGTATGTTCTTGTTTCTAGATTTCATTTTTGGAGACCCAGTGCACATCATCTGATGAAATCTCCTTCTGTTGTGGCCATCTCTATGCCTACCAGTCCCAGAACCGGCTGGTGAAATGTCCTTAAATTTTTAGCAAATTGTTCTAATCCAACTGACTCCATAATTGTATTTCGTCCTTTGGGCCTTTTTTGGGTGTTGAAAAGCTAGCGCCATTGTCAAACTATTTTGGCTTCATTTTTCACCAGTTGATAATTATAAAACGCAGGATGAGCAATGGGACTGTATTGAAGTGAAAATGTATAAAGCAGCAGCTGCAGCAAATAAAGTGGTAATTTAATTAGACATGTCTTAAAGCTGAGGTGCCATGAAGAACATGCTTCAGATGCAACCCCATTCAATTTCTGGGATGGGAATCCTCCAGTTAGTAATTTCAGCAACGTAGTTCAGTTAATTACAGCATATTAGCCAAATAAAAAGTTAATAATCTTCAAATTTGGTACATATCTACATGCATATTACAGAAGAATCTGACTTATTCTTTGTGTGTTTTAACAAGAATAGGTTATGACTAATCTAACCTAGAGAAATCTTCCTCACCAAAATACCTAGATTCTTTTCTTTTTTAAACCTATCAGGTTTCTGAAAACTAGTCCTTTGTTTAGACTAGAAAATACTTTCATAATAGAATCTTTGAGACGCATTCAAGAGGTATTCAGTTCACCATAGTTGTCAGTCAAAAGTTGTTGAATCTATTGTTTGCGTCTAGAAGTAGAATAAATGAATTATTAGAGTCACTTAACCTATTTCTCTCCTATTCTAATTTTTACCTCTAACACAGTGGCTGCCATCAACCTCTTGACGCATGTAGTTTTGTAAGCAGATACCATTACCACAGAACTTGAAATATCCCTTCTACTAAATACAGTAAGTATAATACCACAATAATATTATCCACTTGTGAAGGCAAATAGGTAAGACTTTAACAAATTACTCAGTGAAAGCTTTTCAGGCTTTTAGACACCTCATTTATTATCATTTGTCTCTTCTTTTCTGTTTAAAAAGCATCTACCACATTAAAAAGGCACTATCTAAATAAAATCAATTAATTAATAAAATATTATAATTCTTACTACCTCTAAAAGTCAACTTTTGATGAAAAATACTCTACAATTTCTTTCAGTCTAGATCTAGAGCTTCCTGCATTTGCGGAGAACCCATCAATTTTACAATATTCTTTTCCCACCCAATCTGGTGAATCGCCGAATCTTACAACCAATCGCCTGCATACAACAGATTTGAAATACCAAATGCCACCTCTAACAGACAATGGGATAGGTAGCCTGTGGTTTCTAATAACTTTATTTAAATGTGAATTATATCGTTCTTGTCTCATGTAAATTGTTGGCCTTCTGAAGTGAACAGAAGAACTACTGTCCCTAGAGGGAAAATGGTCCAACTGATCTGTGTCTTTTTTCCCATATATCTTAGCTACACTTGATTGGAAGTGTGGGAGGACAGCAAAAGTGCATAAATGCCCCTAGTTGATACTGTTTTTATTGGGAGCTACAGTTAAATTGAATGATAGCTGTGAAATATCATTTTGACACTATCATATTATTGTAGCAGGGACAGCCCTGATGATTCAGTTTGTTCTCCTCAGACTAGGAGGGGTACAGTCCTCAGATGGTCTCAGCTACTCAAAGTTCCCTCTCTTTCTCCCAGTGTGTCAGCTGGCTCTTGGTAGCTTGGGCCTGATTGGAGGTTTCCTCGGCAGCAGGATCTGACTCCTTTCTTCCCTGGCTGGAAAATGACTCAGCAAGCAGAGTCTCTTCTTGTGAAGAGAAACGATTTGTGTCTGTGCGAGTCCCACCTGCCTGTGTTTCTGTCACTCTTTCTGCAGCCAGGCTGGGTGTTTTACGCTTTCTCTCACAATGGCTACTGGTCCTCTTTCTCTAACTCTCTGTCCACAAGGATTTCTGATGATCCCCTATTTCTAGGGAGACCTAGGATACTTTCAGCCAGTTGCCACTCACTCTCCTGGGGCTGACTCCCAGAGTCTTCAGATTGGCTCGTCTCTTATTTCCTCCCCAACCTACCTGCACAAGTTCCATTTGGTCTTTTCACAAAAGCAGGGGGGAGGCCTGGGTTTTTTGCAGCCTATGACTTCAGTCCCGTCATGCCTGGAGGTTAAAGTGGCTTCATCTGTCATCTTATTTGTAGTCTTTTCCTTAGAGTTTTTGGGTCAGAGAAGAACCCAAGGGGTTACATAAGCAAAACATAAAAGTAATTGTTTTCCAGTGTAATCAGTAGATCAGGTGTTCCCTTTCTTCAGTCAGCCACAGAAGAAGCACAGAAGAAAGCTGTTCCCTTTCTTCAGTCAGCCACATTCTAAACAGTCGTACAAAGAATGCAGTGACTATATGAAACCAAGAAGCTAGCTAATATTTCATTTTTGCCAGAGAGTATTGTGTGTGTGGTTTTTAATTCTGCAATCGTTGGCCATTCTTTCTAAGTAGTGACTGAGTGAAGTAAAAAAACAAAGTGTATATTTTCAAGGTATTAAAATAAAATCAAGTACTTTATTAATGCAATGCCTAAATTTTGGGTGGGGAGGTGGGCGGTGGGAGGCTGAAGGGGGGAATTTTATCTGACTACATATGGCGAGTAACATTTGCTCTGAAACACAGAGGTCAATAGGTATTGTACATTTTGGCTGTCTTGATATAAAGTATAAACCTTCAATATTTCAATACAGATAGAAAAACTTCTGTTTAAATCCATTACCCATAACAGCACACAAAACAGACCCAGTACATTTCATACCCAGAAAATGACAGCACTAGTGACTGATAAGGGGAAAAGATAGCATTCTTAAGCCCCCCTTGAGCCATACACAAGTGCATTATGCCCCACAAAGAAAGATTCCAAAACCTCTCCATTTCAGGCCCTTTCTTCTCTAGTGGCTTCCCCTCTTCTCTCCTTTCATTTGTCCTCTTATGAGAAGTGTGTGACAACCATGGTGCAAAAAAAGACCCCCCAGGCAGCGGGTCAAAACCACCCGGGTCAAAACCACCCTTGCTTGTGTGCACTCACAACTCAGCTGATGGCCATTGGAGCAAAGACAAGCTGGGACAGGTGGCTGCCTGAATAAGTCTGCTGCTTTTGTGATGGGCTGAATTAGATACCACTGTCTCAAATAGGTCACCGGTCATACTGCTTTCTGATGTCCATGCATTGCATTGCTGCAATGGAGAGGAGACCAGAAAGTAGACGCAGGATTTTTCCGTTTTCCACAATCCCTGCTGTTATAATCTTCTTATCTCTTTGATGCCTTCCTCTTGCTATCAGGCCTATCAGCTTCCAAGAAAGAGGCAGCCTGTAGAGCACTCCTTGCCTTAGGTTAGATTTGAGAACTTGTAGTGTATGGTTTAGGGAGAATCAGCTGAATAATCAATGTCTCTCCAGTGGACTGAGGCATCACCGTACCAATGAATTCAGATGTATCTACTTTTATCACTTGACTAAAACTCAGTTGTAAATCTTGGTAAAATGAAAACAATTAAATTCAATAGCTAATTTTTTTTTGCTCAAGCCTAAAATCAGTGCTCAGGGAAAGGCATGTATTTGGTTTTTTGCCCACTCAATTATCGGAGTGCATGGGGGGCATTGGGGAGGGGTAGTACCTTTGTTAGATGAACACATCATGCTCCTTAGGAAGTAACTCATCCGCTTTGGTCCCCACCTACATCTAGCTCTAACCTGTGGCTCCAAGTAGCTGTTTGCATGTGACAGTGGCCACACCCCAGTAAACCACTTCGATGAGCAGGCTAAACCAGGTGAAGGTAGCCAATGGGTCTTTTACTCTTAGCGAGATAGAGAAATTGCCTTTCTCTAGCATGCGAAGACTGTTCCAGTGCACTGGGGAGAGGAACTCAATCAGTGATTCAATTACCTTGAAGGCGGTTCAACAGCGTGCTGTGGGGTGCAGAGAGCATGACAAGGCACTGAAGATATCCTGATCACCCCCTGCAGCTAAGGAAGTCCCCTGCTATAACAATTCTTTGTGCCACTGGAATCTGGCTTCTGCAGCCAAGAGAGTGGGACTGCCCCCATGCAACAGCTTTTTCACTTAAAAAATTTCCGCACAGGTTTTTTTTTTCCCCTCACATATGTCATCCCATCATCATTTTATCATTAATTCAAGTCCTGCAGTGATGGGAGCGTGGCAAAACGACAGGTGGAGATGCCCACTGGCAGTCGTAGCCACAATCCTGCATGTAGGTGGCCTTGGGACTAGTGGCCATTCAGCTCCATCCTTGGGACAGCAGAGAAATTTGGCAGTATCCTAGGTGACTCAGCCCTTTTTAGGGTAGCACTGCTCACTCTTTCTAAGGGAGCGGGCTAGAAAAGGTGCCCTAAACATTACACCTGCCCCATGATATCTGGCCAGACTATTGCAGCTGGCAGATCATCTTACAGCAGTCGAACAACAACAAAGAAGAAAAGACTCATTTTAAGAGCATGGAACGTTTGCACGCTTATAGACAGAGGTGATGCATGAAGGCCTGCGAGAAGAACAGCTCTTGTCTCTAGAGAACTCGCCCACTACAATGTTGATATTGCAGCACTGAGTGAGATTAGACTGGCCAGAGAAGGCTCCAACAGTGAGCTAGGAGGCAACTATACTTTCTTCTGGAAAGGAAAAGCAGAGGATGAAGATAGGATCCATGAAGTTGGATTTGCAATCAGAATGTCTTTCCTGAAACAATTTCCTGACTTCCTTGTTGGCCTGAACGAATGGCTCATAAACTTTGATTCCCCCTGAGCCCTTCATGGCATGTCACCGTTATTGTTGTCTATGCGCCTTCACTGACCACCACAGAGGAAAGCAAGGAGCAGTTCTACTTTTACCTGGACTCCTTTTTCAGATTGCCCCCTGTGTATGACAAGCTCAGCTTGCTGGGAGACTTCGACACTACAGTTGATAGAGACAGCAGTGATTGGAGAGGTGTGATAGGACGACATGGAGTGGGAAAGATGAACAGCAATGGACTCCTCCTCTTGGGTAAATGTGTAGAACATAGTCTGCTCATCACTAACACTATCTTTAGGCAAAATGTCAAATATAAAATGGCATGGATGCACCCATGGTTCAAACAATGGCACCTGATTGACTATGTTATCATGCACAAACGAGACATCTGCCATGTCAGAATTACTAGAGCCATGGATGGCACAGAATGCTGGACAGACCACAAACTGGCAAGAGTAGTGCTCAACCTGTATGTAGTCCCCTCACATTGCAAGTTCCCCAAGCTCAACAGAACAGCCTTCAACATAGCAAAGCTCAAGCACATTGACTATCAGGTGCAATTTCAGCAGTCACTTTGTAAGCTTTTTTCATGCTTCCCATTCACAGGCAACCCAACAGAAAAATGGAACCAACTCAAAGATGTGATTATTGACACAGTGTTGGGACCAAAGAAAGGGTACCCCAGGATTGGTTCAATGAGAACAACGAGGACATTTTCAAACTCCTGAGTGACAAGCAGAAAGCGTTTGTTGAATGGCAGAATGATCTTACTTCCATCTGAAAGAAAGATAGATTTAAATACCTACAGTTTGAATTGAGGTGAATGCAGGATGAGTGGTGGGAGAGGAAAGCTTTAGTAGTTCAGCATTACATGGATACAAACAAGGCAAAGATGTTCTTTAACTCTCTCAAAACAGTCTACGGACCATCTAAATCTGGCACAGCTACTCTGAAGTCGGCAGTTGGCACAACTTTAATCAAAAACAAGGAAGGAATCATATAAAAATGGGCTGAACATTTTAATAGTCTACTCAATAGACCATCCACAATCTATTGACATGTCCTTGATCAATTACCTGAGAAGTCCATCAAAGAGGATCTCAACCTCCCTCCATCAGTTGAAGAGGTCATGAAAGCCATCAAACAATTGAATTCTGGCAAAGCATCCAGAAAGGATGGAATTCCAGCAGAACTGTACAAAGCAGCAGACCCAAAAGTTATCCAGGTGTTTCATGACATCTTGAGTAGTATATGGGAGGAAGAAGAAATGCCAAAAGACTTCAAAGATGCTATTATTGTATCAGTGTTCAAAAACAAAGGCAGCAAAGCTAACTGTGAAACTACCGAGGCATTTCTCTCCTCTATACAGCAGGGAAAATACTAGCTCATATTCTTTCTGAACAGACTCATTGTGAATATAGCTGAGGAGAATCTACCAGAAGTGCAGTGCAGTTTCAGACCAGGTCGCAGTATTATGGATATGATGTTTGTCATAAGGCAGGTCCAGGAAAAATGTTTAGAGCAGAACATGGACCTGTACGCAGTTTTCATCTACTCGACCAAAGCCTTTGATACGGTCAACAGAGCGGGTCTATGGGCTATTGTACATAAACTGGGCTGCCCAAGAAGGTGCATACAAATCATCCACGTGTTCCATGACCACCTGACAGTGCAAGTACTCTCCAATGGTGACTCTTCTGATGCATTTGAAATCTTGAATAAAGTGAAGCAAAGCTGCGTACTTGCTCCAGTGTTGTTCAACTTGTTCTTTGCCTGTGTCCTCAGCCATGCCACAAGGACTTGGGTCAGGAGATGTACATTCACTAATGACTCGATCGCTCCCTCTTTGATCTTTGAAAACTTAAAAATAAGACCAAGATGCTGGAGAGACTTCTCGTCGAGTCACTTTTTGCAGATGACTGAGCCCTGATGTCCCATAGACATAACAACCTTCAGGATATCAATCTATCATTGATAGATTTTCTGAAGCAACCCAGCTCTTTGGCCTCATCATCAGTCTCAGTAAGACAGAGGTCTTATTCCAACCAGCACCTCATTCCAATGCCCCCACACCAGTCATCTCCATCCAAGGCACACACCTGAAAAATGTGGATCAGTTCAAGTATTTGAGCAGAACAATCTCTAATGATGGTTCCCTTGATAAGGTAATTGCCTCCAGAATCAGTAAAGCCAGCAAGGCCGTTGGTCAAATCCGAACAAAAGTCCTTGACCAACACAACATTTGTCTCCCACCAAACTGGTAGGAAGTTTTTCCTAATGTCCAACTCAAACCACCCTTGCTTCAATTTAAGCCCATTGATTCTTGTCCTATCAGCAGAGGTTAATGAGTATCATTGTTCTCCCTCCTCCTTGTAACAATCTTTTATGTACTGGACAACTGTTATTGTGGCCACTCTCAGTCTTCTCTTCTCCAGACTAAACAAACCCAATTTTTTCAATCTTCCTCATAAGTCATATTTTCTAGACCTTTAAACATTTTTGTTGCTCTTCTCTGGACTTTCTCCAATTTGTCCACATATTTCCTGAAATGTGGCACCCAGAACTGGATGCAATACTCCAGTTGAGGCCTAATCAGCATGTTTGTTTGTTGATGTCCTCAACATGTCTGTTGACACCCTCAAATAAATCTAATTGATTGGTGAGTTGTTTGTTTGCTTGACTGTTTGTATTCTAGATATGGGCTTATGGGCTACATAGCAGAAGCAGCTAACAGAAGACTTTTAAGGGAGTTTAGAGAGTGAGTGTGATAGCCTTTCCTTCCAGGTTTAGCTCTGTGTACAATATCAAGATGACAAGCAACAGAACAGTGGTGGTGACCTGCAAAAGGTGTGCCAAGTTTTCTTTCTTCACTTAAGACAGAAGGAACTTTCCTGTGTATGAAGTGCAAGATAGAGGCTGTGGTGGACGACAAGATTCTTGGATTAGAGGGGCAAGCAGAGATGCTACTGAGAAACAGAGAAGCTGAGGCATTCCTGGGAAGCCGAGTTTGAGAAATGTCAATACCACAGATTCAAGAAAGAAAGGAGCTGGCCACCAAGGAATGAGTGAGAGAGAGAGAGAAAGTCAGAGAGGAGACCTGGCAGTTTGTAACCACTGGAGTCAAGAGGTCACAGCGGCATTCTGCACAGCTGGAAATAGACAAAGATGGACATGCTGTGGCCACCGTAGAGAAGAGGGAGGGGGGAAGTTCACACAGCTAGAAGTTTCCAATCAATACCAGGTCCTCAATGTGGACAATGGAATATATCTCTCAAGATCCAGTCGATCAAAGGGAATGGAAAGATATACGGGGCACACCTGTGGATGGCAGCTCAGCCCAAGCTCTAACAAAATCAAGCTTGCCGACAAAGTGTTCTTAAAACATCCAAAGAATATAGACGATACTTGTTGGGAGATTCAATACTCAGAAGAATAAAAGCAACATTATGCAAAGGACAAGTGGGCAACAGTACAATGTGCTGCCTTCCTGTAGCCAAGACACAAGGCTTTTGAAGTCAATGGGAAAGGATCCATTGGTGATGGTTCACATTGACATTAATGATGTGTCATGGGATAGCTCACAGATTTTAGATCAATAGCTCTCAAACTTTTTTTTACTGGTGACCCCTTTCACATAGCAAGTCTCTGAGTGCGACCCCCCACTTATAAATTAAAAACACTTTACATATTTAACACCATTATAAATGTTGGAGGCAAAGTGGGGTTTGGGGTGGAGGTTGACAGCTTGCGACCTCCCATATAATAACCTCGCGACCCCCTGAGGAGTCCCAACCCCCAGTTTGAGAACCCCTGTTTTAGATGACTTCAGGGAACTTAGAAGCATGCTGAAGAAGCAGAAGAATATCTAAGTGATCTTCTCTGAGAGCCTTTCTGTCCCACAAGCAAAGAAAGACAGAAGATTCTGGAAGTGAACCACTGGCAAGGTTTGTGATGTAGAATGGAGGGGGTTTTTGTGTGTGGAATATTGGTCCATCATCAATGGGGAGAGTGGTCTGTATAGTTTGGATGGCCTTCATCTCAGTACCAGGGGAAACGGTCTTCTCAGGGACAGCTGGCTAGAGTAATCAGGGGTGGTGGTAAACTAATAACAAAAGGGGAGATTAAAGAGAGGGAAGATATGAGCATTCAGTCAGTACAAAACTGAGATGTGAGATGAATCAAGGAACAAAAATATATGAAAAGAAGAAATTCTTGAATTACCTATACACCAATGCTAGAAGCCTGGATTACAGACAAGAGGAAGTGCAATTGCTCATTTATGAGCATTAATTTGATCTAGCTGGTACTACCAAAAACTGGTTAGATGATTCCCATGACTGGAATGTTAAAATCAATGGTTATAATCTGTTTAGGAAGGATTGAGTGGACAAAAGGGGAGAGAATAGCACTCTGTGCCAAAAATTACATTACCTGTTTCTGAGTCACCCATAACTCGTAAGAAAATGATCTTGAATATTTAGGGATCATGTCCTAACAAATAAAGCACAAGGTGGGGTATTAGTTAGTGTCTGCCACCGACCACCAAGTAATGTTGGAGAACAGGATGACTGGCTCCTCATGCAAATACCTATTTATGTGTAGGAAAAAAGCTGTGTGATCATAAGGGACTTTAATTTGTAGGGGTCTAATGCTGCTGGTACTAAAACATCCTTGGAGTTTCTAAATATTGTGGAAGATAATTTTCTAACTGAAAAAGTGTTACATTCAACATGGGGGAATTTTATGAGACCTCATCTTGACAGATAAAAAGGAACTGATCACAAAACTAAAAAAGAGTGGTAACTTAGGTACAAGTGATAATGGCTTGATCATATTTATAATGTGCAAACAGAATAAAGTCCTGATACACTGATACACACACACACACACACACACACACATACACACACAGTGCTTTAAAAGAGAGAATTTCATAAAGCTGAAAACAATTATGAGCCAAATCAGATGGAAGAATTTAATCAGAAAAATGTAAATGATAATTGGGAATTGTTTAAGAATTTACTATATGCCCAATAAGCCATAATCCCACAATTCAGGAAAAAGGCTGTATTAGTTAAAAAACTGATCTGGTTTAGAGGGGAAGTGAAGATAACTACAAAAAAAACCTAAAAATAATATATAACAATGGAAGAAAGGGGAAGATGATTGTAATGAATATAAATCAGAATTTAGGAATAATAGAAAATTGATAAGGGAAGCCAAGAGACACAAGGCTAAATCTATGGCCAACAGCATCAAGGACAAGGAGTTTTTTAAGTATATTAGGAAGAAAAATAATCCTAGCAATGGTATGGATCCACTATTAGATGGAAATAGTAGAATTATCAATAAAAATGCAGCAAAGTAAGACGTGTTCACTAAATATTTCTGATCTGTATTTGTGAAAAAACAGATGGTGTAGTCATATCATATGATAACAATCTTTCCATTCCACAGTATCATAGGAGGATGTTAAACAGTAGCTACTAGGTTAGTTTTTTTTTTTAAATGAGCAGGCCCAGATAACTTGCCGTTTTAAAAGAGCTGGCTGAGGAGCTCACTGGACCGTTAATGTTGATTTTCAGTAAGTCTTGGAACATTGGTGAAGGTCCAGAAGACTGGAAGAAAGCTAATGTTGTGCCAATATTTAAAAAGAGTAAATGAGATAACTTGGGTAATTATATACCTGTCAGTCTGACATCGATCCCAGGCAAGGTAATGGAGCAGCTGATGTGAGATTCAATTAATAAACAATTAAAAGACAGTAATATAATTACTTACACTGATAAAGTTTGCAGATGACACAAAAATTTGGGGAGTGATAAGTAATGAAGAGGACAGATCACTGATACAGAGCCATCTGGATCTCTTCGGAAACTGGCTGAAAGCAAATAATAAGCATTTTCATATGGCTAAAATGTATAAATTTAGGAACAAAGTATGTAGGCCATACTTACAGGATCGGGGGGCGGGGGGACTTTATTCCGGGAAGCAATGACTTACAAAATGATTTGGGGGTCATGGTGGATAATCAGGTGAACATGAGCTCCCAGTGTGACACTGTGGCCAAAAAGGGCTAATGCAATTTTTGGATGCATAAACAGGGTATTCTTGAGTAGGAGTAGAGAGGTTATTTTACCTCTGAATTTGTCACTCATGTGACTGGTGCTGGAATACCGTGTCCAGTTCTGGTGTCCACAATTCAAGAGGGATGTTGGAGAGGGTTAAGAGAAGAGCAAAGAGAATGATTGAAGGATCAGAAAACATACCTTATGGTGATATATTCAAGGAATTGAATCTATTTCGCTTAACAAAGAGAAGATTAAGGAGTGACTTGATTACAGTCTATAGGTACCTACATGGGGAACAAATATTTGGTAACAGGTCTTGAATCTAGCAAAGAATTGTATAGCACAATTGCATGGCTGGAAGTTGAAGCTTGACAAATTCATACTGGAAATATGGTGTAACTTTTTAAACAATGAGAGTAAAATAATCTTTGGAATAATTTACAAAGAGGTGTGGTGGATTCTTCATTGCTGACAATTTAAAAATCAAGATTAGATGATTTTTAGATATGATCTAGGAATTATTTGGGGGAAGTTCTACGTTCTATGTTATACAGGAGGTCAGACTAGATGATCTCAGTGCTCCCTTCTGGCCATGGAATCTATGAATCTAGCCAGGTCTGTGAATTTGGCAGGAAGGACCGATACATTTACTCACTAACTTTACAACCCTCAAACAGGTGTAGGATTATTTTCTCTGGATCACTGTTTACTGTCATATGCTTGGTTCTCACAAAAAAAACCTTGACTCAATAAATCAGCGAGGAGAAAGCACCAAGTTCTACCACCAATGCCTGGAGCCTCACAGGACAAAAGACTTCTGTTGTTATGGGATACATGTTTATTACATGTAATTAACTAAAAGAAAGGGGGGAAAGAAGACTCACCTTTGTAAAAGTGTATACTACACAAGGTGAGTGAGTTCAGTTATAACATATAGCTCATCTCAAAGACTTTTTTCAGTACACAGTATTCCATTACTGTCATAAAGTATATCACACTCATGTGTGTCATGTAATACTCATGTGAGCTGCAAGGGGTCAGACTATGACCAAAATGTTCAAATCTGTATGCCTGGCTCCTAAATAAAAGTGCCCTGATTTTATTTGTTTATATATATAAAGTCTGCATACTTTCAAACTCCACTTTTTCTTTCTCCTGATAACTCCAGCATCCTCCCAGTCTCCCAAAGTTCTTTGCCCCACGTATTCAGGCTATATCCATATCCTGCCACTTCTTCCTCCACAACTTTTTTAATTGAATTCAGAATCACATCCATACAGAATGGCCAACCCATTATTTTGGATCCAACAAACTTTGACTCAAGGAAAAGAAACAAGCTTTATCCAAATTCTTTGGCTGCAGCAATTACATCTAGTTCAAAGTTGGTGATCACATTCAGGGCTCTTACAAGAAATTTGGGGGGGGAGGGGTTTGCAACATTTTAAGTCTTTTTTTAAAACCTCAGTGGAAAATGGAGGATAATTACCTACTAATTTGTATGCCTTCCTACAGGTACATCCATGTGATTTCAAAGGTAATTTATCATCTAATCTGGCCCTTTTAATTCTCTTTCTCAGTGCCTCCTTACAACATTAACTGGGAAGTACAGCCTCCATAAACTGGGAAGTATGATTAAAGTGTTACGTCAGCAGGGTTATCATGATATCTGGTTGTAATGATTGTAATAAGATATATTGCTCTTTCAACAATTTTTACAGCACAAAAAGGCTTTACGAATGTGAAGATGATGAATACCATCAAATGAGATTCATGTGCACCTCTCTTTGCAACACGTTCCAGTATAGTAGTGGCATGTTCAAGAAAAGAGATCATCTATTTTTTCCTATGTTGTCAGAGAGTCATACACTCTATTAATGTAATGCCTTTCATTTGCATGGAGTTACAATAGTCTCACAATCTCTAAAGTGCATGCAATTAATCAAAGAGAAAGATGTCTAAGGTGCAAAATAAAAGGACTGAAGTCTTGGCAAAGACTTGTATAGCCCAGAAAGCAAGAGGGATTTAAATTTTTCTCAAGTTTCCTTAATCCTGCTTATCTTCTACCCTTTCAAAGTGCAGTTCTTAGAGCAAAATGCATGTGCAATCAGAATTAAAGATGCTTAATAATAACTTTCAGAATTATTAACAAGAGGCAGGGTGACTTAGTGGACTGCACATTGGCTTAAGACTCAGGAAACTTGGATTCTGTTCCCAACTCTACCAATTGCATGCTAGCTAAACTTGGTTGAGTTATTTCACCATTCTGTGCCTTGGTTTTCCCACCTACAAAGTATGGGTAATGATACTTTCTGCCTTGGTACAGCACTTTGGAATCTATGCATAAAAAGTGCTATCAAAAATCTATGAATTATTCATAATAATGTTTTCTATAGCATGCTAAGTTTGCACAGTTCTGAATGTTAGAGGTTAAGCCAAAAACATAACAGATCCATGTTCCAAAGAGTTAACACTCTAAAGGAACAAGCAAAAACAAAAAGAAGAGAATAAGACTGATACACAGAGAGGGATGTTAGAATTAGAGCTTGAACACATCACAAAATAGCTGGGTTTTTATCTTCTTGGAAATAAATGTCCGATTAAAATTAAAAATTCGCAGTCACATTATGACTTAGGGATAGATTTTCAAGCAATACACTGATTTTTCAGGGAGGGTGGGAGTGGACATCTGACACAAATGAGATTACAGTGAAACCTATTCTTTCCATCAATGAGGCAATGGTTCAGTAAAGTACTTAAGGATGTGCTTAATTTTAAGCATGTGAGTAATTCCAGCTCAGTCTCCTCCAGAACTCCTTCCAAACATAAAACTCCTCTCCCCCATGCAGACCTAATCCTATCAGATCTTGCCTTCTGCAGTGCCAAATCCCTTTTTCATTTGTTTTCCATGAACATTTAAGTGTCAGAGTTTTACTCATGCAAACATCTGTGGGAAGTGACTATTAAAGCTCTCACATTTGCTGATACCAAATTTTAAACCAGCAAGTGGAACCTGTGGAACTCATTGCCTTGGGATGTTGTGAAGGCCAAAAGTATAACTGAGTTCAAAAAAGAATTAGATAAGTTCATGGAGGATAAGTCCATTGATGGCTATTAGCCAAGATAGACAGGGATGCAACCCCATGCTCTGGATTGCCCTAAACCTCCAACTGCCAGAAGCTGGGACTGGATGGACAAGGGATGGATCACTCAAAATTGCCCTGTTCTCTTCATTCCCTCTGAAGCATCTGGCACTGACTACTGTCAGAGACAGGATACTGGTCTAGATGGGCCATTGGTCTGATGCAATATGGCTATTCTTATATTCTTAATGTGGTCAGACCTGAAAGTGTCTTATGTCACAGGGAATTGGACACTGTTTGATATAGGAGGGGAACAAGGTTCCTCCAAACTCTTGCAAGAGCCCCAACACAGAGATAAGTAAGTGATCTAGAGAAAAATTTGACTTTATACTTTGCAGCAGGGTTTGAACACCCACTAGCAGTTACTTTGTATTGGTGTGACAAGAGAAAATTACATTTGGACTCTGCATCCAGACAACAAATCTTATATTCACCTGGTTTTTCCTAGGACTGATGACTTGGCAAAGGCTTGCATAGCCCACAAAGCAAAAAGGGGCTTATATTTTTCTAATGTTCCCTAGAGTCTATTTATCTGTGACCTCTCCCTGAGATATTCAAAGCCTCAGTGAGTTCTTCAAGGCCCCTTCCCCCCATTATATAAATCATCTTTGTCTTCCCAGGGAATAGAAACAATATGATGTGACCTAGATGGGAACTAACCAACAGAGCTTGAATTTCACATGCCAAGTATCAAATATGTTTGCACATTACCTAGCCCACTGAGACCCAGATCCCAATTAAGCTCAATAACAACAATATTCTTAGCAAACTGTTCATGCTGGGGTATATACTATTCACTTACACGGAAGAGAAGAATAACACCATCCAGTGCAGGAACTACTGGAAGAAATTCTTTGGCTGTGTTATACAAAAGGTCAGAGTATATCATCACAGAGGTCTGTTCTTTCCTTAAAATATATAACTCTATGCTAGTCAACATGTTTTCATTTCACGCATCGTTTATTATGGACCCAGTTCTGTAAGATCCTGGGTGCCCTCAACTCTCATTGAAGTTGATGGCACTGACATGGAATGGGCTCTAAGAATACACTGCAAGAACTAGGCAAAGGTGAACTTGGACAAAGAGGGAGAAAACACACATTCAAATGCAGCACATGAAATGAGAGTATAATGACCACACAGGTTATAAAGCGGAATTTGAAATCCAGAACTTAAGCAACAAAACACAGAACTTTGTCACTTGAGCTAAAGGAATGGCAGTTGTAGTAGGCTGTTATCCTCTATGCATACTAATCAGGAGAGGAGGACCTGGCCCTAAGCTTATTACAATAGCACAAAGGAAAACAGAACCTTCTGGTGAGGTAAACTGTTCCATGTTTAAATTTGCTTCTTGTCTATATGACGGCTTTGCTTGTTTCAAAATATAAAGTCTCCAAACAGGTGAATGTCTCACATCCATTTTGAATCCTTAGAAAGGTGAAAATGATTTGTTAGGTAAAATAGTGTCTCAGTCCATTTTCAGTAAATGAAACACTAAAGAAAGGCTATTGGAATTAGTAAGTCGCCTTTGGATTTGGTTTTGTTTTCAATTATACAATGAGTTCTGGGTTTATGCAGAAACCAGCTTGCCTTGCCAAAGGCTGTTTTTACAGGGAGTTATGCCAATTAGACATAAAGAATATTTAAAATTGGAAAAATGAATTCAGTGGATACAGAAAAACTGTCCCCTTGAGCAAACAAAGTACAAGCATAACAGTTTGGGCTATATTCTGCTCTTAGTTGCACTAGTGTAAAAATAGATTCACCCCTGTGGCTTCAAAGGAGTTACTTTGCATTTACACCAGTATAAGTAAGAGCAGAGTCTAGCTCATATCATTCATTGGATCTATTCTATAACCGTGAAAGACATTAACTTTATATACCTACTATGAATCTGCACTGGACCCATCTTCTGTGTTGGTTGTATCTATCTATGCAGCAATAACTATAACCACTTTTTATTACCTAAAGATTTGTTATTAAAATATCCCAAACCATAAGTATACAAAATCTGGTCTGCAGAGGGATTTTTCTAGCCACTGGGTTCATCAGAGGATTTCCTCTTTTGCCTATATTTTACATGTTGTTGTTTTTAAAAAATCACAAGTTTACATTTGGAAATGCTTTTTTTGGCTTTCAGACCACATACTTTGGAGTACTCTGTGTGTGTGTGTGTGTGTGTGTGCGCGCAACACATATTAACAAGTAATAAAAGATACTCTCTGATTCATGTATGCACTGGAGTTCAGATTATGAAAGGTTAAACCATTAAACAAATGCTAATGCACTCTGTTGCCTGGACCTTCTCCAATAGTACCTGCAGCAGCTGTCAACCTAATTAAGCCAGATGTGTGTTAAGTGTAAACGGACCTCCCAGGAGGAACAATAACAGATTTCAGGTCCTTAGGGGGCTTAGGGTAGCAGTGCATATAGTGTTTCTGAAGGAAACATCACCCCTACCTTGCAAGTTTTCTGCTCATTAGTACCATCCTGATTGTACTCCATTGAGACTGAATGGGGTGGGGGTTGGGGAAGGAGGAATGCCTCTCATCATTCCAGCTAATGCTGGCATAAATGCTCATTTTCATTTGATTCTGGCAGTCCTGCCATTTACTCCACAAGCTAAACTCTATGTTTTTAACCTCTACTCTAGTATTAAGTCTGGAGCATATTTTAAAAGTGACATTTACTTTATGCAAAGTTTGCCAAACCTTTAAGTATATGTGCAAACCATAAGCTGATAAAGAGTGTGTTAATAAGCCCTTGAAGATTTACATTTGAGTTACAGAATAGCGAAATATTCAGTAATTATGAGCATGTGGTGCACAATAACGTGTGACAATGAAAATACAAATCTTTTTCATGTCTGACAATATTACAAGAAATGAACAAAGAAACACTTGGTATTATATAAAAGCCACCAAAGAGTCCAGCTGAATTAATTGTTTCTTGTGTGCCATCAAATGTAACACTACCGCTTTAA
Source organism: Chrysemys picta bellii (assembly GCF_011386835.1). Lineage (NCBI taxonomy): Eukaryota > Metazoa > Chordata > Testudines > Emydidae > Chrysemys > Chrysemys picta. The sequence continues at coordinate 313,175,168 of NC_088791.1, forward strand.
GCCTAGCCAGGGAAAGCCAAGTCTCAAAAAGGTCCCCTGTATGTTGTTGAATTTAGCCACTGTCTAGTCAATCCCATCACAGCCGCGCTATTGTACCTCTTCACAGAAAATAAGAAACTCAAAGCAGTACAGTAGAACAGAACACAGTGTGGTTTTACTGGGCCAGATGTTCAGCAGTCGTAAATCAGCGCAACTCCTTTGACCTTATTGGAGCTATACCATTTACATCAGCTAAGGATCTGGCCCTTAATTCTATTCAAGGCAACAGTAATGAGAATAATAAATAAATAAATAAATAATGACAGGTTTCAGAGTAACAGCCGTGTTAGTCTGTATCCGCAAAAAGAAGAACAGGAGTACTTGTGGCACCTTAGAGACTAACAAATTTATTAGAGCATAAGCTTTCGTGGACTACAGCCCACTTCTGCATCCGAAGAAGTGGGCTGTAGTCCACGAAAGCTTATGCTCTAATAAATTTGTTAGTCTCTAAGGTGCCACAAGTACTCCTGTTCTTCTTTTTGTAAATAATGACACTTAGCTTTAATAGCACTTTTCACCTGTACATATGATAGTGTGGTGACTATTTAGCAAAACAAAGCTACCACTCGTGGCTCATTATTTACAATATTCTGGGGTATTAAGTTTAGTTCCTGTTTTATTGAAAAACTATGGGGATATGGATATGGGGATATTTTTGAAAAATTCCATAGTAATGACTGTAGCTCTTGCATAGTGGTTTTCTTGTGAGGTAGGTATATAACATTACTACATTATACAGAAAAAAACACTGAGGTGGAGCCATGATATGACTTGCTCAACGCCACCCAACAAGGCAGCAACAGAGATGGGATTAAGATTCAGTAGTTTCTGGCTTCTATAGTATGATCAATTTCCCCCCTCTTCACAGCTGCTTCAGGTCAGGAGTTGGGGGACCTCATTCTAAAATCCTGTATTGTTGACAATTATTTGCTGTCTCGCCACTACTTAACTATGCTAATGTACCATGTAACAGTCACCTTATTGAGCCATGTACTAGACTTAAACACAGTGCGGTAGCTAACTAATTTCATTAACTTTTTACAAAGCCTGTAATGTTTTATTCATGAGGACAATATCAGGTCATCAATCAGATCACCATTCATACCCCTGCAGGAAGGGGGGCAAGAGGGAGGGAACCTACATGAGGTTCCTCCAGTGGAATCTCTCTGAATTTTCCTGTTGGGGTGGGTCAGGAGGCACTGGTTGCCTCTTGTGTAGAACAGTTTGTGCAGACGCAGAATGGCCAACCTCAAGTTTTCAGAAATCACGACTTAGGTCCCCAGTTCTGCCCCAAGAATCTACAAACAGCAGACACCCCTTTAACTTGGCAGTGTCCTTTTAGGCATCATGTTGCTAAATATTCGTATTTTTATCCACAGTAATTACTATTAGTCTTTAAGTCCTTTAGATGCAGATGGTGAACTGTCTAATAAAGTCTGCATGGAATTGTAATGGTATATTTATAGGGATTATGTCTCCTGATCAGTGCAAGTTAGGTTGTAATCTTCCATTTAAAATCTCATGTGTACTGTGACTTGGAAAAAACCTCATTATACAATATAGTGATAAAATAAAGATAATGAGGATCACTATTTTTCAAGGATAAACTTTACATTGCTAAAAGGAAAGAACATGTTTCAACCACATTTATGAAAAGTTAAACAGATGAAAAATCAAATTGGTGTAACGCTCCCTATAATAATCTGGACTAAATGCTGATTTACCTCTTGTGAAATAAAGAATTATATAGTAGGAGATGCTGAGTGCTTTCAAAAGGCTTTGAAATAAATTAATCACCTGTAAGATTTTTCACAGAAGCTGATGTCAGACAGGACAAAGAACGAGTTGCAGTAGCTTAAGGATATCTGATCAAAAAGATTTCACATGTACAAAATCCAACATTAAAAAAAAGACTGTTTTATAAAGATGTGATATATATAAAACCAGCCACATAAGAAAAGAATTAGTCATTTAAGTGGTCAAGTTAAAAAACACAGAGTGAGGGCTAACTTGGTCATCTTCCAAGACTTTATAAACCAAAAACTGTGAGCTCAGAGTCCGCTCTGTTTCCCTTTTAGCTTGACCATTTGAACAGCGTCTATCCCTTTCTAACGTAGCTGGCTTTTGGGTAACATGTCTTTTTATGTCTGGCATCTTTTCTAACTTATCTCCTTTATGTTACATGCTCATATATTTCTTTTCTTCTTTTCCCCAGCAATTTATTTATGTATTTATTTTGGTTCAGAAAAGTTGTAAAACCTAAATAAGAATTTGATAGCATTGATGCAGGGACAAAATATTTTTGATGTGTTGTGTGTGTGTGTGTGTGTGTGTAATAAAGGACCCCCCCACACACACACACACATACAAAGTATGTCTGAGGGATATATTTACTCAGCATTTTCCACTATATTATTTAGCATAGATTGTCATGTGGCACATCATACTGATTACCTTTCTCTCCTGTTTAATATTGTGTGTATTAGTTTGTGTACACAGAAGTGACCTCTGTTACACAGCAATATGTCACCAGAACCAGATGATATTCACTCAAGAGTTCTCAAGGAACTCAAATATGAAATTGGAGAATTACTAACTGTGGTATGTAACCTATCACTTAAATCAGTCTCTGTACCAGATGACTGGTGGATAGCTAATGTGATGCCAATTTAAAAAAAAAAGGCTTCAAAGGAGATCCTGGCAATTATGGGCCAGTAAATAATTTCAGTTCCAGGCAAACTGGTTGAAACTACAGTAAAGAACAGAATTATCAGACACCTAGATGGACATTATTTGTTAGGGAAGAGTCAACACAGCTTTAGTAAAGGGAAATTATACCTCACCAATCTATTAGAATTCTTTGAAGGTGTCAACAAATATATGAACAAGGGTGATCCAGTGGATGTAGTGTACTTGGACTTTCAGAAAACCTTGGCAAGGTCCTTCACCAAAGGCAGTTAAGCAAAATAAGGAGTCATGGGATAAGAAGGAAGGAAGATCAGTAACATGTTAAAAGATAGATAGCAAAGGGTAGGAATAAACAGTCATTTTTCACAGTGGAGAGAGGAAAATAGTGGAGTCCCCCAAGGAACTGTACTAGGAGCAGTATTGTTCAACATATTCATAAATGATCAGGAAAAAGGGGTAAACAGTGAGGTGGCAGTTTGCATGCGATACAAAATTCCTCAAGATACTTAAGACCAAAGCAGACTGCAAAGAGTTACAAAGGGATCTCACAAAACTGGGCAACAAAATGGCAGACAAAATTCAGTGTTGACACGTGCAAAACAACACACATTGGAAAACATAATCCCAACTATACATGCAAAATGATTGGGTCTAAATTAGCTATTACTACTCAAGAATGAGATCTTGGAGTCATCATGGATAGTTCTCTGAAAACATCTGCTCAGTGTGCAGTGGCAATCAAAAATGCTAACAAAATGTTAGACGCCATTAGGAAATGGCTAGATAATAACAGAGAAAATAACATGATGTCACTATATAAATACTTGGTATTCCCACTCTTTGAATACTGTATACAGTTCTGTTCACCCCATCTCAAAAAAGATATCTTAGAACTGGAAAAAAATAGACAGAAGGGCAACGAAAATTATTAGGGGTATGGACCAGCTTCCATATAGGAGAAGTTAAAAAGACTGTGACTATTGAACTTGGAAAAGAGATGACTGAGAGGTGATATGATAAAGGTCCATAAAATCATTAATTGTGTGGAGAAAGTGAATAGGGAAGTTTTATTTATGCCTTCACATAACAAACGAACCAAGGAACCAGTGAAGTTAATAGGCAGTAGGTTTAAAACAAACAAAAGGAAGTACCTTTTCACATAACAGTCATCCTGTAGAACTCATTGACGGAGATATTGTGAAGGCCAAAAATATAACTGGGTTCAGAAAAGGAGGATAGGTCGATCAATAGCTATTAGCCAAGATGGTGAGGGACTCCATGCTGTTGGTGTCTGTAAACTTCTGACTGCTAGAAGCTGGGACTGGATGACAAGGGATGGATGATTCAGTAAATTGCCCTGACTTGTCCCACTGAAGCATCTGGCACTGTCCACTGTTGGAAGACTGAATACTGGGCTAGATGGACTATTGATCCAACCCAATATAGTTGTTCTTCTGTTCTTATTTTGATTGCCTTAATTGAGAGACATGAAGCCTGATTTTCAGAGGGACTATATGATCACAAGGATTAAACACAAATGAGCTGTACGTGCTCTTCCCCTTTGAAAATCAGGCCCTATGTTTCTGAAGTTGGGGGTCCAAAAATGAGGTTCCCCAAATCAGATGCCAGTTTGAATATATTAGAATTTGATTGTGTATGCATGCGTGTATATAATACAGATAGAGCGATAGATACCAAATGTGTGGAGGTGAGAATGTATGATAAATCACAGAACCATATGATAAATGAATTTATTATACCTTTGACCACCTCAGCTGCCCTCTGCCCACTAATCCTTTCCCCCTGTGCCTTATTCTCATGTTCCAGACCTCTGATACATTCCTTTGGGATGACCTGCATAACTCACTGTTGGCTCCATCGCATCCCAAAAGCATTATGATAAAACCTTTATACTATATCACACCATGCTATCATGCATTCACTATGGTCTTGAACCGTTCACTGAAATAAGTATGAGTTTTACCATTTGGAGCAGAAGCAGGCCCTAATATGCACTATGTGATAAATTGTGTACCCATATGATAAACTCACCTGCAGGAACCATTCTATGCCTGGAGTCTCCCTGAAAGGAGGTTACACATTCTAGAGGTGGGCAGCAGGTAAGTTAATGCTGACTCAGAGTTTTGAGAAGGGTACAATGGCTCAGAGCCTCTGAGGTCCATAGATTAATATAGGAAAAAATAATGGAGAAAGTAAAGAGAATAGAAAAGGTGCTTTTACAGTGAGCTGGAGGTGGTAGCTAAGGTGTCTGCATCTCAGGTTTGAAATTTGTGATGTTCTTGAAGTCACCTCCAGGTTCAGTCTAGGCAGGGTTTGCTTAACCCTTCATCCTGAAGGATGATAAACTGAGATATGTGCAGTTTAATGTCTGGATTTTTCAGATAAAACAGTCGGAACGCAAATCCTCTCTGCTTTGTGTGGAAGAAAAAATACCTCATGATGCATATTGTAACAATAGGCCTCTAGAGATTTACACTATCACAATGTAAATTTGCTGTCATGGTTCATTTTTCCCCCTTCCCTCCATACTGGACAGCATCCTGTCAACCAGTTGCTTGCAGTCCTTTATCACAGAGGCCACTGCAGTTGCTGTTTGGGATGAAAGATGCTATATGAATGTAAAATACTACATTATAATCCTGATTATCTGAATAGCATAGGGATCATGGCTTTTATTTGTATAATTGGGAGTTTGGATAACTGAGAGATCAGGAGCTATTCAGCAGCTGGGTGGCATCTCCCATGGCCTGTGGCTCATCCTTCTGCTCCTCACAGTCCTGGCTGGGGGTCTCTGATCTATTATCCCAATCCCACATCATCTGAATCCCTTCTTTGTCCCCCAGCATGAGATACATGGGGGACAAGGAAGGGCTTCAGATAATATGGAGGTTCTGCTAATAGGGTTTCAGATAAACAGGAGTATACTGGATTACCAGATGTTCTTCTTGATTGGAATGTGCTGAGTTGAGGCAGCTTGTTTACCAACGTGTCTGCAGGACACCGATTTAGCCTAATGCTAATGAATGGAAAGGACTGTTGCTTTGGTGGGACAGTATTAGCCTTTAATATGTTGGACAAGTAATAGTAGCAGCACAGAGGTATTTTATTAAAACTTTTCTGCTTGCACCTTGTCACAGTCTCTGCTAAAATGTTCTCAGCATTCACATTCCTGTGTACAATATCTTTGCCTTAAAGTCTAACATATGTAATTATGGAATTAAGGAATTATCTTCCATATCTTAAATGACAGTTCCCATATGGCTTCATAGCCATGTGTTGTATTTTTATTTCTTGTTTAAAAAGAAAATTGAAGTGGTACAAAAAATGTTTTATGAACTGGGTTTTTGGTTTAAAACTTTCAGGGAAAATTTCCTCCAACAGTATGAACGCTGCTAAATGCTGATGTTAGGGGTGTTTTTAGCAATTGTTTACCTTCACCTACTGCTCCCTTTTATTTGTATCCCAAAACTCTGAGGCAGTTCTGTAAGACAAAGTATTTATTTTAAAATTATGGGTGTGTCAGAGGCTAAGAGAAGATAAAAAACCCTTGTTCAGGTATTGAAGACAATATACAGTCTCTAAAAAACTGTTATTTCTATTTAACCAAAAAGAGATGGGGGAGGAACCATGACAAGGGAAGCTAACAACAGTGTAATTAATCTTACTGCTTCACTGATTTCATAAATGTAGTACTGCTCATATTTCTGGATCACATGTGTAGGGAGAATATTTTTTCCAAGTGTCAAATGCAAGGATTAGGTTACAAGTTCAGTCCAGTTGTTGCTTTAGGAATGCAGCTGTTTTCTGTCATTTGATATCTAAAGCCAATCACAGAATTAAAAAACAAAGAATATTTTTCTCTCAATCTCACAATTACATTGTTGCTGAATTTATCTGATGCCCTTTCACAATGGTCTCATTGCATTATTTATGTAGGTCACTTTGCCTTATTCCCACCTTTGGTGATCTCTCTCCTGGTTATGACCCAGCTTTCATACTCAACCTATCCTCTCCTTTTTCGATCCCATGATACTTTTATACCTTCCCTTTGGGCTTCTCGGTGCCAAAATGTTGCCACTCCCTGCACTGCCTTTTTATTTCTTTCCCCTCTAAAATTCCTGCTCCATCTTTAGAAAACTTGCCTTCATCTGCAACCTCTATTTCCTGCTGTCTTCACCTCCTCATAAGAACATAAGAATGGCTATACTGAGTCAGACCAAAGGTCCATCTAACTCAGTATCCTGTCTTCCGACAGTGGCCAATGCCAGGTGCCCCAAAGGAAATGAACAGGTATTCATCAAGTGATCCATTCCCTGTTGCTCATTCACTAATGCAGCTTTTCCCCTCTAATTCTTCCTCCATCCGTGCTGTTTCTAGTTACATGAAATAAAATATGAGTGAATTATTAATCATCCCCATTATAACCAACAATTCCATTATCAAAAAAAATCAAGAACACTTGATTACAATATTTGAGCAGTTTAAAACATTTGAGCATAAAAATATAAATGCAGGTGCATAGGAAAATAATCATGGATGCATTTCTTTCCTTAGTCACACAAGTGCTTTTTCCCATTGAATTCCATCTGCGTAACTGAGGGCAGAACTGGGCCCATTGAGTTTATATTAGAGTAATGCTTAGATAAATAAACTAAACTTCTCGGCTCTTCATAATCAAAACTAAACACAGCACTACAAGAAAATGGAGACTCAAATGTTCTTTAACACTGAAGACAGACATGGCTTGCTCTCCTGGTATGTAATCTAATATCCTTTTCCAAAGCTCAAAAGTAACGATGTGTTTATTTAACCGTTTCACCAAGGCCTCTGTTTCCACATTTAAAGGGATGTCCTGACACTGGCAGCTTGAAGGAATTTTGAGGAAACAAGGTGATCACCCCTAAAACTCCTCATAAAATGTGGTATGTACATTCCTCATTGTTTAAATAAGAAAATGAACATGTTTTCAGTAGCATGTGTACCTTATGTGTACCTTATTTTGAGGGATGTCACTCAGTTTACACCCAAAGTTACCTACATTTCATGCAAATTTGGTAACTCCTCACTTTTATTGTAGAAAAGTATTTATGGATTGATTTTGGGGAAAGAATTACAAACTGTTTACTTTTATTTTACAGCAGTTTGGGATAATTTATAGAGGCCATTATACCTACAAACCCTCACATTGTCTCAGTAGGTCTGTAATCAGTGAACTGTGCAACAGACACAATTTACTCAGTGTCCAACGGGTCTAAACCTGAAATGTCTGCATCTGAGGGGAAGGATACAGATGGGCCATTCACTCAGGTTTTGTAGTGGACAAATCCCTTTGTAATTACCCTGCACACTTGTACTTCCCGCTATGGACAAGGGAATGAACAAATAATTACAGTAATTTGCCAAATAGGTTTACTAGTCTTCTGGAAATGGGCCATAACAAAATAAGGATTGTGTTTGAAGGTAAATTCCATAGCTTGCAATCTGTCAGCATATAATAACAAGCTAGTATCATGTGTAAGAATTAATAGGGTAAGCAAACCAGGCCCCACTCTAGTAATTTTTCTTTGCTAAATAACATACTGTCCCTCTGTAATATAAGTCAGAGCACTGATTTTAGACAGTCCTTCTAATAGACTGGACTGAGAGTGTAATCAGGTAAAATCCTCTGCTGCTATGCTGTTTTCTTTTACTTATAAGTGCAAAATCTGTCAGAACATTTTTCAGAATAAGCTCAGAAAGTAAAATGTTCTATATTAGTAGGTACTTGCAACAAAGGGACTAATTATCACAAAATGAAGGTCCCACCATGCAATGCTCAAGGCTGTGCACTAAAAGAACAGCAGAATTCCTAACCCCTTCTGCTCTTTGATATCCATGTATATGTGTCTGCATGTATAGCTGTGAGCAGTAGTTCCAGATCTACACTTCTCTCAGACATGGCCAGTACTGAAACCATGCATACAATATGGTCAGATATGAAACCATTTTTGTATGTATCAAGTGCCTCATCCTATCTGTTCAGTGCAGAACAGGCTTAGAATGATAATAATTACACGAGGAAAAGCTCTATTACAATAGGTCTTTCAATTCCTTTCCCTGTGGCAGTGTAGGATTGATCTCTGTGGTATGTTTTCTAGTGCCTTGCCCAGCCTATTTTTAAAATTTCCAGGCAATGGAACTATTCCATAAACTCATAGTTCTTCTCTGGCATGACTTTACATAAATAGACCATGATATAATGATAATATTGACCATAGTATAGACCATGACATTCACTGTGATTATTCTTAGGGATGCAACAACAAAAACGTTTACATAAAATCAGACCCAGCTTGAAGAGTCACACAATGCGTGGAGCTGAACTGAATTTAAAGGTTTGATTTTTATTGTTAATAACTGGAAAAGTTCTGGAAACTTTTGAAAAATAAAGATGTTTGTATGCAGCTCTGTGCTTTCTGATTTTGGCTGGCATTGAGATTGGAGGAGTAGAAATATCACAGGACAGCTTTATACACCAATTAGCCTGCTATGAAAAAATAAAAAAAATCATTGGCTGAAAATGAAGGGTCCAATTCATGTAGCAACATATGACCTCCATCACTATAGTATCTGAACACGTCACACTCTTTAATTCAGTTAGCCTGACAACAATCCCGGTAAGGTAGGAAAGTACTATTATCCCCATTTTACAGACAGGGAATTGAGGCATAGAGAGCTCCAGATCCTGAAAGGTATTTAGACTCCTACTTTCCATTGATATCAATGGAGAGACAACGTGGATGAGGTAATATTTTTTATTGGACCAACTTTGGTTGGTGAAAGAGACAAGCTTTCAAACTGCACAGAGACACCTTGTCTCTCCAATATCCTGGGACCAGCATGGACACAACACCACCAATATCAATGGAAGTTATGAGCTCAAATTCCCTTGATGGTCTGGATCTAAGTGACTTGCCCAAGGTCACACAAAGTCTGTGACCAAGCAGGGACTTGAAGTCAGGTATTTCAACTCCTAGGCTAGTGCCCTAACCACTGGCTCAATTTTAGGGGTTTTTAATGGCACTCATCACCATAGTACCTCAGTGCCTCCCAAGTTAATTAAAGCAGCAGATTCTTTGGTTCTTCTCTCTTCCATGGTTATAAGAAGACTGGTTGGGATAGAATTTTTTGAGGGGGTGAAGAGACGAGGATGGTTTTTGTTGCAAACTTCATTCTGGTTATGGTGGAAAAGCTTTGTCTGAAAGAGCACCGTGCCAAGTACTAAACTGTATTATGCCTGCGCAATCCCGTGTGGGTGTCTCAATTACAGAAATGTCCTCACTTCTCATATACTAATTGTGACTTAAGGTCACCAGCTCTAATCCAACATTCCCATCTAGCTGACTTATATGTGGCTAGATCTTATTTATATAAACAATTGATGATGACATTGATGATGATGGTGAATACCAATAAATACTATAATTTGCATTTTTATATCATCGTCCATCTGAGGGTCTCAAACTATATTACAAGCACAGTGCAAAATGTGCAGTCTTTACGCAGTCCTTGCAGTCAATGGAGGTTTTTCCTGAACGAGTCCTTGGGAGCCTGAGGGCAGATCCTAAGCTGATTCTGGGAGATGCTCCATTTTCTTTTGTATGACAATAGTGAACATTGAAGGCAATGGTGTGACTACAGTTGGATATTAAGGACTCTTATCAAGTCCAGAGCAGAGTGGGTAGCCATGTGAATGGCTGTGACATCTCCAGAATAAGCATAGATTGGGCATTCATACGTGGTGTGTCCGACAGTTTGCACCATGACACAATTGCAGTTCAGCGATTCCCTCACTTTCCATCTATGGAGTAAGTAAGCACATCTTCCATGTCGGATGCAGATACAGTTTAGAGCTATCAACATGCGCTGTGGGAAGGAGAAGCCCAGAACTCATACAGTTGGGTTGTTGATTAGATTTTTGTTTTGACACTTCAGCGGCTGTCCAGGCTTCAGACCATCTTTTGCAAACGTCCTTATCTTCTGCAAGGAGGGGCGTGGTAATGAGGGCGGTGTTCTAGGTCAATGAGGAGTGGTAGTGTGGTATTTGCCATGATCTTTATGTACTCACTAATTGTCTCAGTATCTTGTTGGATATTTTCTGGAGCACTGTTAGCCAATACCAATAGCCATGAAAGTGGCGTTGATGGGAGGGTGCCGCTGATTATACAAAGAGTGGCATTAATTTTGGTGTCTGCTAAAATGGTGTTTGGGCTTCTGCTCCAAACTGGGACACAGTATCCCACTGTGGAATGGCCCAGGGCTAGCATAAATATTTGGAGTGTACAGGCATCGCTTCCCCAAGATGTTCTTGCAAACTTCTGTATGATGTTGACCCTGGCCTTCATTTTTCTTCTGGTTTGTTCAAGTATTATTACCACAATTGTACAGATGGGAGATGATGAGGTTAAACAAGTCACCTTTGGCATTCGTTGGTTGAGTCTGTATTATATCTTTCAGTGAGCTGAAAACTAAATTATATGCTGACTTTTTGCTGAATATGCACTTGTCACATGTTATAAAATGCTGCACTCTTTATCGTACGCAAAATAGCTTACTTGTAGATAAAACCTGGTGTGGTCTCTCACACATGATGTTCAGAAACAGGTAAGTAAATTGAATAAGATTATATTTGTCACAGCTTTAAATGCTACATTCCTGTCTCACTGTAATCCATTGGCTGATTTGTAAAGTCCTTCAGGGAGTGCCACAAATAACATATGATGTAGGTAAGTAGTAGATTTTGCATCTGGATTTCTGTTTTAGCTGAATGATGAGTAAAAATTCACATACCTAGACAGTTCCTTATTGGCTACACATCTGAAATGGCACAAGAGCAGGGGTTATCCCTTCCAAAGTCAATTGTAATTTATGTTCTCTAAACTACTTGCCAATTCTTTTCACTTGGAGAACTGACACAAAGGTGAAGGATATGTGGATCAGCACATTTCACAGGATACCAGAGTAATGGAGGATCTGATATTTGGCATGGAGGCTGCAGTAAGATCCTGAGATGCATAATATATTCCCAAATTTTGGAAACATTGGTGTGGATCTGAGATTTGACTTTGGCCCTAAATGTTTAATTTGAATTGAATGCCCCTCTTAGCAGGCTGAACAAAAGAGGTAAGAAAGGAATGATTAACTGGATGAATTACAATATTGCCTTCCTAGAAGCATAGTTTTTTTCATGGCTCTGATAGATAAATAGATAAAATAATAAAAATAATTTTATTTGTAAGTCTTCTATCTACCATGCAAGTTTCCAGAACAACAAGCCATAAATTAAAATGCAAGTTGCAAATGTTATAAAATAAAAAACAGGAAGATAAAAAATCTAAAGCCACCAATGATCCATGACAAAAGCCAGGCAAAATAAAACACCTTTAAAGACCTGTTTAAAAGAGGCCAATGCCATAATCATCATAAGGTCAGACTAGAAGCCATGATGCCTATGTGGAGCCAAAGAGACTAAACACACTAACGGGACTACCTCTGCCAGACTCAGGATCTCACAGCACAAAACAAAAAAAAACCCCAAAAAACCCCAAACATCATCCTCACTAAAAGGATATTAAGGTTTTAAAGCCATGCATAGGTCAATAATTCCTCAACCTGTTTTAATTGAGAGAGTCATCTACTAACTGCAATTTGTATTGTAAGATGATATACCATGGCCAGAAAAGCCTGTTGACTCTCATCTGTTATTTGGTTCAACGTCTTTAACATCTGGAACATTAATCTGCTATTCTGATTTTTTGTAAAATTTTTGTAAAATTAGATTTCTGTTTTTTAAAGATCTCTGAGGGAACATTTGTGGTCTTGGCAGACTCTGCTATCTCAATTCTAATAATGCCCATATTTTGGGAGACAAAACAGACTTGTCAGGCCCATGGGTTCTCATTGCACCAGATGCAGTATTTCAAACCTTTATGATTTCATCTCTTCTGAAGAGAACAAGACGATATACAAGGCAGTTGAAAAATATGTTTTTCCATGGACATGTTTATCTAAAATATGATAAAAGGATGCCTGCTAGGAAGAAAATAAAACATTTTTTTTTAAATTAACTTGTGCTGCATTTTAGGCCAAAATATATCCATTTCACATTCAATTTATAAAATATTTTTTTAAAAGTCTCATTTCTGTCCCTCACAAGTGCGATGGATTCTTAGAGCAAAATAAGAGATTTTGGTTTGATTGCTCTGTTCCTTGGAAGAGATTTGGACCTGAAGCCTCAGAAAGCCTGTTAATGATCCTGAACCTTTTTTTCTGTCTAGACTATGCGCTGTTGATATTGGGGTTAAGTGAAGAGGATGGCGGGATAACCACAAAGCAAGCCTACCATTTCCTGTAAGAATGCAGAAGGGTCAGGTATTTAGAGCATTATTGTAGATGAGAGACTGTATTCTTGCTGACCCAGAACCAGTGGAAATAAATCTTGTTACTCTTCTCATATAGAATGTGACCAGTCTGTCAACAAAGTTCTAGTTAATGAAATCCTTACTTTGTGCTCCACATTGGCTGTTATATGAAAGTGCTGACTGAAAAGCTAATTCTGTGTTAGTTTAGGGGTTTCCTAGAAGGAAAGTAACATGTCTGAAACGTTTCTGAAAGTTAACAAAATGTGAACCGACAATAACCAGGGGCAATGCTGAGTGGGCTGCATCACACGGGGATCATATGTCTAAGATGAGAGCTAGACAATTATCCTGAAAAATCTTAAAGCCTTGACATCATGAAGCAAAATGAAAAGAGGGGGAGAAGGTTATTGGGAATATAAAAATATAAGTATTAAACATTAAAAATGTCTTTCCCCTCTTTCCTCACACGTATATTGGTATTTAGAAACAAGGCTTGTCATGGCAGATACTTTAACAAAATGTAAAAATTATCTATTAATGTTTCATCCTTTTTTCAGCAAACAATTTCAATGACAAGTTGCAGCAGATAAAAGGATCCAAGATGGTAGCCAGCTGCTCTCTGAGGGCTTGTCTACACTTAAAATGCTACAGGCACAGCTGCACTGCTGCAACTGCATTGCCGTACCACTTCAGTGTAGACACTACCTACTCCAACAGGAGGGATTCTCCATCAACCTAGCACTGTCTACAGGAGGACTGAGATCGGCTTAACTATGCCACTTCGGGGTGTTGATATTCCATACCCCTGACTGATGTAGTTAAAGAGACTTAATTTTCTAGTGTAGTCCAGGCCTGAGAGAGACTATATGTAGTAGACATGGTGGAGAGGGAGTCACCTGCCACTGAAGCATCACTACTATGTTGTCCACTACTTAAGGTGGGACACTGAATCAGAGGGAGTAATTGTCTCATTTCATATGGCAAATATGAAATACACACATCATTATAAATATGAATATTTGAGAAGACAGAAATTTAAACCCCAATTCTGCAAACATGCTTAACTTTAAGCATCGGTAAGTGGTTCGATTGACTTCACTAGCACTATCCACATGGGAAATGGGAGTATGTCAAAGTGCACTACGGAACTTTTAGTGCCCAGTTGCAGGGTTCACATGGAGACTTAGTGTGCGACAGGCTAGTGTGCGATACTGTGAATTCACACCCTGGCTTGCCGGGCACTAAGTCCTCTGTTGTCTTTAAGGATTTTATATTTTCTCATGGATATAAAATATTTTCAGAATTCACTACAGGAGCTCCCTATGGGCTCACTAGAACTCACCAATAAAAAGATCAAATTCAGTTGCAGATATTGATGTTCCAGGCAACTCAATAATCAAAAGCTAGTGAGGAATATACAATGGGCCAAATCCTATTTTCATTGAAGTTGGTGACAAAGCTTATATTGACTTAAATGGCAGAAGGATTTGGCCTATATGCATGAATTATAGGAATACAATATTGTATAGAAATACTTATTTGAATAACCACCCTTTGGTACAGGGATTCTGATCCAGGCCTGTATTGGATCCCTAACTTAGATCTATGGCACGGGATTAAAGAAACAAACTGGGCATGTTTGAGGAAGCCATTCCCCATTAACATTACTGACATTTTGGTTTGGTAAAGGAGTCTACTCCAGAAAAGAGTAAACTTACCCTGACCAAGGCCAACAATTAGACAAGAAATCAGGTAGAAATAACAGGCACCCAATGGTTGATCATCATCCCAGAGAAGGATGCCGTGGTGACCCATAGCCCAGGTAAAACTATTTATTTTTAGAACACTACTCCCTAGCTCAATGGCATTGATTATGGTCCCAACACATGCCATGGTTAAATCGGGAGCAATTGTACTTTACCTTTTTATCTGGTACTATTCAATATTTTAATTAATAACTTGGATAATGTAGTGTGGAGTATGCTTATATGTGAGAGGCAATTTCCCTACTGTACTCAGAACCGGTGAGGCCTCAACTGGTGCATTGTGTCCAGTTCTGGCCACCACACTTTAAGAAAGATGTGGACAAATTGGAGTCCAGAGGACAGCAAAAAATGATTCAATGATAAGAAAATTTGACCTAGGAGGAAAAGTGAAAAAATTGGATATGTTTAGTCTTGAGAAAAGACAGCTGAGGAGGGACTTCATAACAGCCTTCAAAAATGTTAAGGGCTGTTGTAAAGAGGACTTGAACAATTGTTCTCCAGGTTTACTGAAGCTAGAACAAGTAGTAATTCGTAACAGGGGATATTTAGGTCAGGTTTTTTTTTGTTTGTTTGTTTTTTTGCCTTTCAGGCTTTTGTGAGCACTAAATACAACATTTGAAGAGGCTCTTAGAAGAAAGACATTATGGATAGTGAGCAATCAGCTGTTGTGATCTGCACACATGTGCCATGTTTGTCTTTCTCCCAGAGGATAGAAGCGACTTTGTCTGTACGAAGTGCAAGCTGGTCTCCATATTGGAAAAGAAGGTTAAAGGACTAGAGACCCAAGAATCAACCCTGCATTCCATAGAGAAAATGATTTTATGGAAATATGTTTATATGTGTGAATATGATGTAACTGGAATACGCTTCATGCAAAAGATCTCTTGTAAGGTATCATTACAAAGCTTATAATCTACTGAGGGTGTTCATCCTGTTTGTATGAATGTAGCATTCTTGTATCTGAAGCTAGAAATATGAAGTATTACTCTGAAGTCCTATTGTAATTATGCAAAGTGTGGGCCATTAATGGTGGTTTAGAATCTTGATGGCTCCCTTTAACCAGGACAATTGGTTGTAAATGGCTCTGTTTACTTGCAAGCCTTCCTGTGTTCATGTGAGTCAGGCCAAAAAGAATGGAGGCTTGGGATCTCACAGGGCATGTGACCATGTCACCTGGTACTGGAATCCATCTTAAACCTGGTTCTTTTCCATTTAGAAGGAGGGGTGGGGACCCAGAGAGAAAAGATTCCCACCTTGTGCCAAAGCCATAAAAGGGGGTGGAACAGAACAAAGGTGGCTGCAGTCATGAGAAATCCCCTAGTTACCACCTAAGCTGCAACAAACAAGAACTGTACAGGGGGAAAGAATTGGGCCCAGACTAAGAAGGAGTCTAGTTTGTGAAAGAAACTTATTGGAACATCTCTGAGGGTGAGATTTTACCTGTATTCAGTTTCTTAATGTATTAGGCTTAGACTTGCGTGTTTTGTTTTATTTTGCTTGGTAACTTACTTTGTTCTGGCTGTTATTACTTGAAACCACCTAAATCCTAGTCTTTATATTTAATAAAATCACTTTTGTTTATTATTAAACCCAGAGTAAGTGATTAATACCTGGGGGAGCAAACAGCTGTGCATATCTCTCTATCAGTGTTATAGAGGGTGGACAATTTATAAGTTTACCCTGTATAAGCTTTATACAGAGTAAAACAGATTTATTTGGGGTTTGGATCCCATTGAGAGTTGGGTGTCTGGGTGCTGGAGATAGGAAACCTGCTGAGCAGTTTTGGTTAAAGTCTGCAGCTTTGAGGGTGTGGTTCAAACCCTGGGTGGTTCAGGTGACAGTCCCAAAAGGGTCACTGTGACCGAACCCATCAGACCTTGTACCCCCAATGCAGATAGAGGTAAGAAAATCATTTTCAGGTTCTCTGTACAGGTAGTATGACAGAGAATGGTTTGGAAGAGTCATCTGAGGGAAGGGATCAGAAGGAGACCCCATCAACCAGAAAGCATGGGATTCTTTGTCCCAGGGATGGAAGTTCCACGATCACCACTCCCAAGAGGAGGAGATGAGTGGTAGTGGTCCCTAAGTGGGATGGAGACATCCATCAGACCAGGAAACTTGAAAAGTGTGCTGCTTGCCTGGAACTAGAATTCAGGATGTGACCGAGTGTCTGACAAGACTGATCAAGTCCTCGGACCACTACCCATTCCTACTTCTCCACGTGGGCACCAATGATTCTGCCAAGAATGACCTTGAGCTGGTCACTGTAGACTACATGGCTCTGGGAAGAAGGATAAAGGAGTTTGAGACACAAGTCGTGTTCTCATCCATCCTCCCTGTTGAAGGAAAAGGCCCAGGTAGGGACCATCAAATTGTGAAGGTAAATGCATGGTTACACAGGTGGTGTCAGAGAGAGGGCTTTGGCTTCTTCGCCCATGGGATGTTGTTCCAGAAAGAAGGATTGCTAGGAAGAGATGGAATCCACTTAACAAAGAGAGGGAAGAGCATCTTTGCAGGCAGCTTGCTAACCTAGTGAGAAGGGCTTTAAACTAAGTTTGCCAAGGGATGGTGACCTAAGCAGAGATAAGTGGGGAAGTGGGATACTGGGAGGAAACACAAGAGGAGGGTGCAACAGGGGATGTAGGGCAATCGACTAGTTATCTTAGGTGCCTGTACATGAGTGCAAGAATCCTGGGAAACAAGCAGGAAGAAGTGGAAGTCCTGGCACAGTCAAGGAATTATGATGTGATTGGAATAACAGAGACTTGGTGGGGTAACTCACATGACTGGAGCACTGTCATGGAAGGGTATAAACTGTTCAGGAAGAACAGGTGGGGGAGAAAAGGTGGAGGAGTTGCACTGTATGTAAGGGAGCAATATGATTGCTCAGAGCTCCAATATGAAACTGGAGAAAAGCCTGTTGAGAGTCTTTGGTTAAGTTTAGCGGCGAGAAGAACAAAGGTGATGTCGTGGTGGACATCTGCTATAGGCCACTAGACCAGGAGAATTAGATAGATGAAGCTTTCTTCAGACAACTAACAGAAGTTTCCAGATCACAGGCTCTGGTTCTCATGGGGGACTTCAATCACCCTGACATCTGCTGGGAGAGCAATACATCAGTGCACAGACAATCTAGGAAATTTTTGGAGCGTGTTGGGGACAACTTCATAGTGCAAGTGCTGGAGGAACCAACTAGGGGCCATGTTCCTCTTGACCTGCTGCTCAAAAACAGAGAAGAATTGGTAGGGGAAATAGAAGTGGGTGACAACCTGGCCAGCAGTGACCATGAGATGGTCGAGTTCAGGATCCGACAAAAGGAAGAAAGGAGAGCAGCAGAATACGTACCCTGGACTTCAGAAAATCTTTTATGATTCTAAGATGCTAGGGAAATGATAAGGACAGTTAAATACTGGAATAGGCTTCCAAGGGAGGTTGTGGAATCCTTGTCATTGGAGGTTTTTAAGAACAGGTGAGAGACACCTGCCAGGGATGGTCTAGGTATACTTGGTCCTGCCTCAGTATAAGGGAATGAACTAGATGACCCCTCAAGGTTCCTTCCAGCCCTACATTTCTATGACTGATTCTATGACTTTAAGTAAATGATAAATAAATGGAAAATAATTTTAAAGTAAACTTTTTTACATCTGTTTTGTACTGCCAAAAAGTGTTATCAGAAACATAGTTACATTTACAATGAACTTTCTCATGGAATAACTTAGTTGCTATTGATTTTTTTTCTGAAATTTCAACAGAAAAATTCAAAAATTCAATTTTGTTTCTGAAATTGTATAATTGGGCGAGGAAGGTAAAAATCCCACTTTCCCCTTTTCTTTACTGTAAAGTAAAAAAGGAAGAATGTGATGTTTTCCCTACTTTCTCTCATTTTTCTAATTCTTTACCATCACATTGTGACCAGGGTCCCAATGGGGCCAGCTGTGGTCACTCAATTAGGGTGAACTGCAAAGAATGGGACAGACAAACCCCCAAAAGCTGGTGGATATTCCAATACTTAGATTTACCAAGCCAGCATAAAACAGCTTCTTTATTACCTTACTGGTTACTCAGAAGTCCAAAACAACACAGTTCCCTTAAAGAAACCCAGCCTCTGGCCTCCATCCAGGTACCCAAGTCAAATATGATGCAGATTCCTGTAAATCTTATTTTATCATATACAATAAAAGGTTCTACCAATCCCAAAGGATTGGACACATTACCTCCCAGGTTATTGAATATTTCAGATCTTATCCAAATACACGCTACTGCCAATTCTTATTAACTAAACTTTATTAAAAAACAAAAGAAAGAGAGTATGGTTAAAAGATCAATATACATACAGACATGAGTTCAATCAATTAAGGTTCAGATTTATAGCAGAGATGGTGAGCTTTGTAGTTGCAAAGAGTTCCTTTAGAATTCAGTTCACAGGTTATAGTCCAATGTCCAAATATCATATTCAGGGCGTACCAGCATAACTGGGACCTCAATCTTGCGATTCAAACTTCCCCCAATGAAGCTTAAGCAGATCTGAGATGAACAGGATCAGGACCCAAGGGTCTTTTTATACAGTGTTCTAGCATCCACTTGATCACACAGTCCTGGTTAAACAACAGGCTTTTGATGTAACCTTTTGCTTTCTAAATACAACCAGTAATTAGTTACACAAATTAACATAGCACAATTTATCCATTAGGCAGTCTATTATAAACTTCAAAGAGACATATAGACAATGACATTATTTTACCTATGATTAATCTAAATGTTAATATTCCCTTTTGATCTCTGAATTAGTAGCTATAGTGACAGACAGGAACTGTCTGTTTACATGGCTAGAATTAAAGATACACACAATTAGTATCACTTCTAACAATATATGTTTGCATTAGTTCTAGCCCTAATTTCCATTCAGATATCTTTCTAACATCTTTAAAGGTCACTTTGGGTTAGTTAGCCTGCAAGCTGTTTAACCCTTTCTGGCCATGTGTTACACTTTGTATAAGATTTGTTGCAATTATATAACAGTGGTAGAAATAATGGCCTGAATAATTATATTTTAATCAGACCATATCACACACATATTTTTCAGTGGGGATTTAAATGCAGTTTTTAATATTATAATTTTTGGGGGTCAAAAAATGAAAAAAAGTGAACATTTTTGAATGAAATGAACACTCTTTATTCTAAATTTTTCATAGAAAAAACCAATTCACTTCAACTTGCATACAAAATTCAAAAGATGCCTAATCTACCCAAGGAAAGACGTTATTGACACACTGACATATGTACTGTTCTGACAGGTGGAGTTTTATTTGACTGAGCTTGCCTGATGCTTCTTAATCAGTCAAAACTCCCACTGAGGTCAATGGAAATTTTGTTTAAGTCAGGAATGCAGGATCAGGGCTGAAGTTAGTGTATGCCATCCTAAAATTCAGGGCATCCCTCTGTATTTTGGTGGGCACTATGTTTACATATCAGAGACCTAATCCAAAATTCATGGAATTCAATGGAAAAAGTCTCATTGACGTCAATATCAATACCATTTTTGTATCTGACCCCAGGAGACAAGAAGATTTGTCTTTGTGAGGATCTTTCTAAAGTTCTGTCTGCCGATTCCTTTTGAAAATGCACATTATTCTGTTACTTAAACATGCATGGAAGAAGGTTTCAGACTTGTCAGGCACCAGAAACCTTGAAAAATATTGGTGTGTACAATTTATGGTGACCAAAGAAAGGGCACATTTAAAGGGCACATTTCAAAGTCTTTCATGGGCACAATTCCTGATTTGCACAGGAATACAGGGTCACAGACAGGGAATGCATACCAAGAGGATTTTCAAAGAGTGTGGCTGCGCACGTGCAGTTATCTATAGTATAGATAATCCATCATAAAGATGTCCTAGGATACTTTTCTGTACTGTTTCTAACCTGTGCACTTATCAGCACATAGGCCCCAATCCAAAGTCCATTGAGGTCAACAGGAGTCCTCATACTCCTTAGAAATACCTAAGAGATCATCAGAACTCACTACTCTTGACACATGGATTTAAGAATACTGTGAGTGGAGTGCAGTGGAGTAATTTCAATCCAATGAACTGTACAATTTTCACCAACATACACTTGCTAGCTCAGTTTTCTTTTATTTTTCTTTTGTGAATATATGTTATAGCTTCTTTTGTCTTAAGCTTCCACAGATGAGTGCACTCATGGTAATGTGCCCTGGTAACATTCTTTTTCAAAGTGTTACTCTTTGTTCCAAGAAGAAGAGGGGAGAAGCTATAGCTTTAAAATTGTATGAGCATGGGAAAATCAGACATGGTAGTAAAAGTGGATGCTGAGTGTGTCAGATAAAATTTATTAGATAGGGGTCTCAAGCACAGTGCATTCCTACATAAAATTCTTGGTGAGTTGCCAGAGACTGAACTTTGAGTATTACACCAATATAAATATTTTCTCCAGTGCTAAGACCGCTGGCTGTGATAGGTTTCTGCTCTTCTAAAATATCTTGCCTCAAAATGCAAAGAGGTCAATGGAGGTCAAACTATAGGGAAATGCACATTTTAATGAATTAATTCTGTATGCCCTAGACAAAAAAAAATGCTGTATTGTACAAAAGTACATTATTAATATGTGAAAACAATTGTGAGTTCCAAGAACACGTACAATAGCACCGAGAGTAGAATTTTTCAAAATGTTCATAGTTGGCCTAATTTTTCTTCCTTTGAAGTCAGAAGAATAGATTTATAAAGAAAAAAAAAGTTTGATACATATAAAAATGCTTACATGAGTATGGCACACAACGTGCCCTGGTACTTCACTGGTTTTATTTACCAACAGCAGCACATATTTTCCAGTAGGCTTTTTGCCCATTAAAATTGTGCCCATGATAAGGGTGTTCTTTTAAAACTATAGCTAACACTATTCTCTTAAGAGTATCCTTTGTGTATTAAAGATTTTAAATGATACAAGCTTTGGTAGTGGTTAGAGCTGTCTTGAAGTCTGTTTTTGACTTCAGCTGAATACTGGCCAAAAATCTGATATTCAGCTTTGGCTGAATAATTTTTCATAATCACAAAATTTGGAGGAGGTGCCACTCCCTCTTCTCAGGACCTTTAGCTCATGGACCTGGCTGGAATGACATTTCATGGGGGCATGTCCTCTTTTCTCCCTTTATGCTGCTTCAGCCTGCTGTGTGTGTGTGGTAGGAAGGGATGGCCTCTTTTCTCCCTTCTGCTCAGAGTTCCACTGCTTTGTGGCAGTATGGTACTTTTTACTCTTTATCCCTGAAAGGGCTCATTCTGGGCCCCTATGCTCAAGACTGTCTTTAGGAACAACACAGAAGAGAAGACAAATGTTGACAGAAATCAGATTTCAATGGGAGATTAAGATGAATAGTAAATCATACACTTTCAAAACCACTTTGCACTGGTATAAATGACTACATAAAGTACTGAGTAATGGAGAATAAGGCCTAAGTACTTTATTTATATTTGCTTAGTTTCTTTTCCCAAAATATTATAGCCACATACTAAGACTGTGCACTCCTTTCATCCAAGGAACTTAAAGTGTTTTATTAATATTGATTATATAAGCCTCTCTTACAAAACCACTACTGTAACTTAGGTGTTTCTATTCCAATTTTAGAGATGGGGAAACTGATGCATAAACATTTTGCCAAAGGTCACATAAGAAGTCTGTGGCAGAGCTGGGAATAGAAACAAGAGTGCCATTCTCCTTTTCTCATTATTAATAGTTACTCGCTTTACTATTTATTTATTAATCAATTTATTTCAATGCATATCTATTATTTTAATTATGATTTTTATTGCAGTAGCACCAAAATTGGGGTCCCATTATGCTAGGTCCTGTACATACAAAGACCCTATCACAAAAAGGTTGCACTTTAAATAGACAAAGAAAGGAAGGATTATTATTCACATTTTACAAATAGGGAACTGAAGCACAGATGGCTAAGTGATTTGCCCAAGGTCATATAAAAATTCTGTGACAGAACAGAAAATTGACCTGAGATCTTTTGTATCCTAGATCAGTGCCTTAAGCTCAAGTCCATCCTTCCTCTCGAAGAAAAAATATACCCATTCCAAGCTCTAAGTGCTATATATTCAAAAGTTTTAAAAATACAGTCCATGCACATAAAATAACAAAACAATCCCCTGCCTACTTCCATTTGTGCTTTTCATAGCATTTAAGCCCCAGTTGCTCTTCTTTTGATTGCAGAAATTAATATTAAAATAAATATTAGACTGAGATTACCCTGATGTTTTCAAAATGGATTGATAATGTGGTGTGGAGGTGTGGAGAGAATTGTCTGTGTTCCCTACTGGTCTGTGCTGCTTCAGGAATACTAACATGTCATCTAGACCTCAAATCTTGTCCTTTTATTTTTTGCAGAGCAGAAAATGTAACAAATTCCCCAGCATCAAGTAATTTCCTTCCAACATGAGCTGACTGATGAGTTTGCAGCAACTGCTTCTAGAAGACACACCCACTGTGCTTCTGTTCCTCTAGAACATTTTTAAACATTAGAAATTATAATTTATCATTTAATACATGAACTGAAGGCCAGATTCTGATGCCCCTACTCAGACTTTAGAAGGAAGATATAAGTATTAATTCCCAGGTCTCTCCTGAGGTTGAAATAACATACCAAAGATAGAGTATGGGGACATGTATGAATAAACACCTGATTATGAGATTAATCAACATTAATAACAGATTTCACCATATATTTAACTTCAGCCATAGGTTAATACTTCAGATCCAAAAACTGGCCTGTTGTACATCATCCTCTTGAAAAATATTGTGACTGATGAGTATGGAACGCATGTCTGTCATCACTGCACTTTGCTGGACTATAAACAATTAAAAAGGTGTTCTCTGAGATATTTTAATGCCAGTGCTGAATACCAGCCCTAATAAGGGGCTAGATTTAGACCCTGCTACTAGCCCTGAGTGAGGGGTGGGAGGTACACAGCTCCTGGATGAGCACTGTGAAGGAATGTTGACTCAGGGCTTATCTATAGGCCGAGTTCATTAGTTTAACTTAAGGTATGATTTTAAACCCATTTAGTTATACTGATGCAAAAGGCTCCATGAACATTCTTATTTTGGCTTAAACCAAGCTTATTTGGTTAGCATAAGTCAACTTAAGAACAGGTTTAAGTAAAACAAAAGTAAGAGAGGAATTCTTAAACCAAAACAAAAGTGTCCAGACAGGGGTTTGCACTGGTTTAACTAAACCAGTTTAATCAGACCAGTGCAAGTTAGTGTGTAGAAATGCTTCAGAAGAACTCACAATTTATCCCCAAACTCTCTGTCCGCTCCTGAGGAAGGTGCACTTAGCTACATCTCCTTTTTCTCTGCTATCCAGCCAGCTTGATGGCTGACACCTTGAGGGCATGCAGCCAAGAGACTGCCCATTTCTCTTTCCCATCTTCGTGTGCCCTGTATGGTATTAGGACCTGTGCCTTTAAGGACTGAGCTTCCCTGACAGAGATTCTGGGCAGAGTGCTGTGAAGCTTTTATTGTTATGCTTAGATTGTAAACTCTCTGGGCAGGGTCTGTCTTTTTGTTTTGTGTTTGTACAGAGCCTAGCACAATGCAGTCCTGGTCCATGACCAGAGCTCCTAGGCACAATGATAATATAAATAATAATAATAATAATATGCAATAGTTGGAACCTGACACAGGAAGCAGATCTCCTATAAGCATCTTAAGCATCGAGTGGTCACTGACCACATGGTACCAGGAATAAAAAGGCACTAAGACAATACTTGGAGTGGAAGAATCGAGCAGTTAAAAGTCCCACCAGAGTTGAAACTCTCTGGAAATGTGGAAGACGACTGGAGAAGGTTTAAACAGCACATCGCTCTGTATCCGCAAGCCATGGGTGCTAGCAAAAAGGAAGACAGTCGGAAGGTAGTCTTACTTCCAACAATTGCTGATTCTGAAGCATTTGATGTGTTTAATAGTTTTCAGTTAACTCAAGCAGAGGAGGCTAACTATGAAACTGTATTCCAGACATTTGAGGAGCACTGCATATCACATAAAAATGAAAAACAGAAGAGTAATGTTTTTAAAGAGAGAGGGTACAAGAGAAGGTGAAACCATAGAAGGGGTTGTGACTGTTCAATGGCTGAAGAGCCAATCCTGCAATCTTGGAGGGCTAACGGAGTCCCTACTAAGAGACCAGATTATAACGGGAATCTGGAACAAAACACACAGAGACAAACTACTGGAATACCCAGAATTAACCTTTGACAAAGCAATTGGAATTTGCCAAGCAAAAGAAATCATCCAGTCCAGAATGGAGCTTATGGTGGATAGACAGTGTTCTGGCACAGTACGCATGATTGCGAATCCAAATACTACAAGAAAAAGAGATAAAAGGCAGAAAGGTATGTGGAGCTCAAAGTCAGAGTCCAGCAAAAATGACACATGGAGCTGTACATGCTGTGGCAACTGATACAAGCCAGGACTATGCCCAGCATATGGGAAAAGATGCAATACATGCTGTGGATCACGGTGAAAGAGTTTGCAAGCACCAGCAGAGTGTGCACAGTATGGACAAAGAGGAAATGACAGTATCACTGTCTCAGAAGATTATTGGACTAGCAACCTGAAATCAAATGGGGCATTTATTAATTTTAAGTTGGACACTGGTGTCCAAGCCAATGTGTTGCCAGAAATATTGATATTAGAACTAAGAAAAGCCACAGGTATAGGAGGGCAAATGGGAAAAACTGAGGGCTGACAGTGGTGGACTTATCCCTACTAAAGGTGTATGTGAACTAAATGTATGGGTAAGTAACAAATTGGAAAAAATACAATAAGTAATAGTACCAGGGTAAAAAGCACCCATCATTGGGTTAAAAGTCTGGCAAGCCCTTGGTCTCATCAAAGATGTGAACTCTTTGGAAGGGTAGGGGACCAGAACAACTGAGGAGGAGTTTCAGGACATCCTCCAAGAGATAGGGAAGCTCTCACTGAGTACAGAATAAAGGTGAAAGAGACCAACCTCCCACGAGTCATGACACTAGGAAAGTTCATCTGACCCTAAGGCAGCACCCACAAGAGGAACTGAGTAAGCTCATTGCTCTGGGAATCACAGAGTGAATAGAAGAACCAGAGTGGCTACGCTCCTTGGTCACTGTAGAAAAAAAAAAAAAAGATTGAACCCTTCTCTTGTAGTCCCCCAAAAATTAAATAACATGGGGAAAAGGGAACATTTGCCACTGCTCACAAGGAAAGACATTTTGGGGGAGATGGTTGATGCCAAATATTTTTCTATGCTTGATGCATCAGCAGGGTTCTGGCAAGAACCCTTAGAAAAACAAGGCACATGTTTAAGCACATTCAACATCCCTTTTGGGAGACAATGTTTCTGCAGACTACCGTTGGGGTTTTGTTCAGCCACTGCACATTGAGTGGATGTTTTCAGAGAACTATCCACAATGACTCCAAGATCTCTTTCTTGAGTGGTAACAGCTAATTTAGGCCCCATCCTTTTATATGTATAGTTTCGGCTATGTTTTACAATATGCATTACTTTGCATTTATCAACATTGAATTTCATCTGCCATTTTGTTGCCCAGTCACCTAGTTTTGAGAGATCTTTTTGTAGCTCTTCACAGTCTGCCTGGGACTGAACTATCTTGAGTAGTTTTTGTATAATCTGCAATTTTTGCCACCTCGCTGTTTACCCCTTTTTCCAGATCATTTATGAATATGTTGAATAGGATTGGGCCCAGTACAGACTCCCTGGGGGACACCAATATTTACCTCTATCCATTCTGAAAACTGACCATTTGTTCCTACCCTTTGTTTCCTATCTTTTAACCAGTTACCAAGCCATAAGAGGACCTACCCTGTTATCCCATGACAGCTTACTTTGCTTAAGAACCTTTGGTGAGGGACCTTGTCAAAGGCTTTCTGAAAATCTAAGTACACTGTATCCACTGGATCCCCCTGGTCCACATGCTTGTTGACCCCCTCAAAGATTTCTAGTAGATTGGTGAGGCATGATTTACCTTTACAAAAACCATGTTGACTCTTCCCCAACAAATTATGTTCATCTATGTGTCTAACAATATTGTTATTTACTATCATTTCAACCAGTTTGCCTGGTACTGAAGTCAGGTTTACTGGCCTGTAATTGCCAGGATCACCTCTGGAGCCCTTTTTAAAAAATGTCGTCACATTAGCTATCCTCCAGTCACTTGGTACAGAAGCTGATTTAAATGATAGGTTACAGACTACAGTTAGTAGTTCTGCAATTTCACATTTGAGTTCCTTCAGAACTCTTGGGTGAATACCATCTGGTTCTGGTGACTTCTTATTGTTTAGTTTACCAATTTGTTCCAAAACACCTCAATCTGGGACAGTTCCTCAGAAAGAATGGCTCAGGTTTGGGAATCTCCTTCACGTTCTCAGCCATCAAGACTTATGCAAAGAATTCATTTAGTTTCTCCGCAATAGCCTTATCGTCCTTGAGTGCTCCTTTATCATCTCGATCGTTCAGTGGCCCCACTGGTTGCTTAGCAGGCTTCCTGCTTCTGATATACTTAAAAAAAATGCTATTACTTTTTGGGTCTTTGGCTAGCTGTTATTCAAATTCTTTTTTTGGCCTGCCTAATTATATGTTTATACTTCACTTGCCAAAGTTTATGCTCCTTTCTAGTTTCCTCACTAGGATTCAACTTCCACATTTTAAAGGATGCCTTTTTGCCTCTAACTGCTTCATTTACTGTGTTGTTTAGCCATGGTGGCTCTTCTTTGGTTCTCTTACTATGTTTTTTTAATTTGAGGTATACATTTACCCCAAACATAACATAGCAAAAACCGATCACAATAAGGCTGATGCCATCCCCAACATGCCTGATCCAATAGACAAGGAAGAGGTACCAAGATTCCTTGGAATGGTGAACTATGTAGGGAAATGTGTGCCTAATCTAGCCACCAGAACCAGCAACCTAATAGAGTTACTGTGAAAGATGTCTAATGGACATGGGATGCAAACCTTAATAGAGTTTAAGGAACTGCGGTAGTTAACTAAAGAGGCTCCAATCCTGCAGTACTATGAGAGTAAATGCAAAACTAAGTTGTCCACAGTTGCCTCCAAGAAGGACATTGGCATAGTCCTGTTACAGTATGGGCAACACTGGAGACAACAGGCACTAACAAA
This sequence comes from Chrysemys picta bellii, assembly GCF_011386835.1. NCBI lineage: Eukaryota > Metazoa > Chordata > Testudines > Emydidae > Chrysemys > Chrysemys picta. The sequence goes on from NC_088791.1 coordinate 313,203,280, forward strand.
AATGGAGTCCCAATATGCTCAAATGAAAAAGGAGGCTTTGGCTTTAGTCCATAGGTGTCAAAAGTTTCATTTCTTTATTTAGGGGAGGCCTGTGCTAGCTGAAACTGACCATAAACCACTTATTGCCATTATCAAACTGCTCTCCCCACCCGCCTATAAATACAGAGATTATTTTTTCAGCTACAAATGTATGGACTTGCAAACTGAATACAAACCTGGGAGAGATTTGCTGGTTGCACATACACTCTCTAGAACACTTGATAAAAGTGCAGTGGAGCAAAATCAAAAGTTAGAATGTATACATGCATGTCAATTAGATAAAAAAAAAAACCTGTCCAGACTCAGACAAAATGTGGGCTGTGATTGCCAGTGTTACCACTCAGGGTGAGACTCTGCAAAAAGTAATTAAAGCAATTAGCACAGGGTAGCTGGAACAGCATGTTACCGGTGTCTATTATCAAAATAATATAATTAATGCCAATCAACATGGGTTTATGGAAAATAGATCCTGTCAAACTAACTTGATTTTTGTATGAGATTACAAGTTTCATTGATAAAGGTAATAGTGCTGACATAATATAATTTAGATTTCTGTAAGGTGTCTGACTTGCTACCTCAGAACATTTTGATTAAAAACAGTAGAACAATATAAAATTAATCTGTCACACATTAAATTAATTAAAACTGTTTAACTGATAGGTCTCAAACTATCATAGTAAACAGGGAATCATCATTAACTGGCTGTTTTTCTAGTGGGGTCCCACAGACACTGGTGCATAGCCCTATGATATTTAACATTTTTATCAAGGATCTGGAAGAAAACATAAAACCATCATCGATAATGTTTGTGGATGACACAAGAATTGGGGAAGTGGTAAATAATGAAGAGGACAGATCATTAATACTAAGCAATGTGAATCACTAGGTAAGCTGGGTACGAGCAAACAATGTGTGTTTTAATATGGCTACATGTAAATGTATACATACATCTAGGAACAAAGAATGTAGGCCATACTTACAGGATGTGCAGGATTCTATCCTGGAAAGAAATGACTCCGAGAAAGATTTTTGAGGTCATGGTGATTAATTGCACAAACATAAGCTCCCAGTACAAAACTGTGGCAAAAAGCACTAATGCAATCCTTGGATGCATAAACAGGGGAATCTTGAGCGGGGAGTAAAGATGTTATTTTACCTCTATATTTGGTATTGGTGTGATCACTGCTGGAATACTGTATCTAGTTCTGATATCTAGTTATCGGATATCTGATACTGTATCTAGTTCTAGATTTTGATAAATTGGACAAGGTTCTGAGAAGAGACATGAGAATGATTAAAAGATTAGAAAACATTCCTTATGGTGATAGACTTAAGGAGCTCAAGCGATTTAGTTCAATAAAGAGAAGATTAAGGAGTGACTTAATTACAGTCTATAAGTACTTACAGGAGGAATAAATATTTGAGAATGGGCTCCTCTATCTATTAGAGAAAAGTTTAACTTGATCCAATGGCTGGAAGCTGAAGTTAGTCAAATTAAGACTGGAAATAAGGCGTAAATTTTTAAAAGTGAGTATAATTAGCCATGGAACAATTTATCAAGGGTCATGGTGGATTCTCCATCTCCAAGAGTGGATGTTTTTCTAAATGAAATGATGAACTATTCTCGGCAATTCTATGGCCTGTGTTATACACAAAGTCAGACTAGATGATCAGACCCTTCTGGCCTTGAAATCTCTGAATTTAGGGTGGAGCTCTCAGTGTTAGATGAGATTTTGTTTAAACAAGCCAGGTGTTTCCTAAGGTGGTATAGAAAAATATGTTAAAAGGTACAAAGGTCATTTAGGGATTGAAAAATCTAAGAGAAAGGGAAGAGATATATTCTCGCCTCATATGAATAGCAGCATTGAGGAAGCTGTTAAGACTTGTTACATATGTCAAAGTAAAGTGAAAGAGCTCACGTTGGTGACACAGAAAAAATTGCTCCCCTGCAGCAAAGTAGGCATAGGTTTATTTACACGGTCTAGAAAAATGCTATGTTTTGTACTAGACTATTATTCTCACTTTCCTGGGATAGCTTTACGAGAAGATACTACAGCTAATCAGGTGATTGTGTATATCAAATCTAGGGTTGCTAGACATGGCATGCCTAATGCAATACAGTAATGTCTGACAATGGTCACAGTTTAGTGAGCATGAATTTAAGCAGTTTGCAGTTAAGTATGGGGTTAGACATGTAACTGCTAGTCCCCTGTATCCCCAGTCCAACAGGTTGGTGGAAAATAGTGTCCAAATAATAAAGCACTACTGAAAAAGGCTGAACAGTCAGATTCTGGTCTGTATTTAGCATTGTTAACTTAGAAAATGGCACCAATGAAGCATGGGATCTAGACTGTTCTCAGTGGTACCGGATGACAGAACAAGGAGTAATTGTCTCAAGTTGCAGTGGGGGAGGTTTAGGTTGGATATTAGGAAAAACTTTTTCACTAGGAGGGTGGTGAAGCATTGGAATGGGTTACCTAGAAAGGTGGTGGAATCTCCTTCCTTAGAAGTTTTTAAGGTCAGGCTTGACAAAGCCCTGGCTGGGATGATTTAGTTGGGAATTGGTCCTGCTTTGAGCAGGGGGTTGGACTAGATGACCTCCTGAGGTCCCTTCCAACCCTGATATTCTATGCTTCTATGTCCTGCTGACATTTTGTTTCACAGAAAACTGGAAAAACAAACTTCTGCATTGTTAGAAACTGATCTAAGAATCAGTGGGGACTTGCAGGTACATAAAAAGACAGAAAAGACAAAATAAAACAAAACAAAATCAGCAGGATATGGGGTCACAAGAGCTGCAATGTGTGTGGGGGGTCCAATGGCAGACAATAGGGATGGGTGTGCAAGGCTGATAGCAGGGCAAAGATGCAGCATGTAGGCCCGCTGCTCCCCTTGCTGGTCCGTCAGCGCAGCCCCCATTGCATGGCAGCTCTCAGCCAGCAGGGCCCCACCCCCCGGTACCGTTTCTGGACGGTGCTGGCTGCACTCTGAGAGCTGTGGTGGCTGGTGAATGCGGGCCGGTTACATGTCACCTCTGCTGCCCACCCATCGGTCCTTCATGTGCTCCCTCCCTCGGTGTCCTCTCCCTGCTTTGCCCTTTGCCCCTCCCGCCCCAGCCCTGCTACTTCTCCATATTCCTTCCAGCAGAGCACGTCCTGCTCCCAGCGCTGTGTGGTGAACCAGCCCCTGGGTGGAGTGCTCAGTTCACCAACAGCCTGGCCGGCAGGCTCCTTCCTTCCCCCACTTCCTTTGGCTGGGCCAGCGCCTCAGGAAAGCCCCAAACCCTCCATCTCAGGGCGCTGGCCAGGAGGAGATGAGCTCTGCAAAGACAGGGGCCAGGTCCTTGGAGGGAGGGATAGCTCAGTGGTTTGAGCATTGGCCTGATAAACCCAGGGTTGTGAATTCAATCCTTGAGGGGGTCATTTAGGGATCTGGGGCAAAAATCTGTCTGGGGATTGGCCCTGCTTTGAGCAGAGGGGTGGACTAGATGACCTCCTGAGGTCTTCCCCTCCTACCCTGTGGCAGGAAGCAGCTCCCATCCCTTCCCTCCCACACAGTGCTGAAAGGCTGCTGCTGGCCACATTGTGAACCCTGGCAGAAGTCTGGAGAGGGAGGGCGTATGACTCTGCATGCCCCCCCCCCTACACACACCCACGTTGCCTTGGGAAAATGTGGCATCAGGTACCAGGAGAGGTAGGTCCGTCCCAGGTGTCCAGCCAGGCATGGAGGGCAGAGAGCACTAAGCAGGGAGGGTCGGCCACCCCTCCCTCTGCATGTGAGAGAGATGAATGGGAGGGAGGGTTAGGGGCATGTGTGTCAACCCCTCCCTGTGTGAATCCCTAAGACTTAAAGATAAGAAGGTAAATAAAAAGAATCCAACTACACAGTATTTTTTTTAATAGGGGCTCAATTAACTTGATGTTAATTTGAACATTTGTACTGCATAGTTCTGATTGATTGTTGTTGAATATGAGTAATTTTACCAGATGTCCCATATTCAGCACAGGGAAATGTGGTCACCCAAATCACAGCAGACTGAAACAATGGAATCCCAGGGCATAGAACAACCCCAAGTGAACTTGCTGCCTCCTGACAGCATTACGCTAATGCTCCATGGGAGCCCACAGGCGCAAGCGACAGTGCAGAACATCTCAGAGACTAACAGAACATTATTAGTAAGTTTAGTTATTAGGTGGGGTTATAAATATTTGTAATTGTGTGTTTTTTAATGTTGGTTTTTTAAGTGTTATTGTTAAGTTTTGGCTTGGAAGGGAAGATGTGGTATTGGGGACTGGGCTTTAAGGGCTGAGCTTCACAGACAGAGTCTCTGCGGGTTGCTGTGATGTTCTTGTTATGCTCTGTCACTTAGAAAACTAGATGCAAAATAAAGCAGATGTCTCACAAGCACTCACCATAAACAATAGTGATCACTGAACAACACCCCCTGCCCACTGGTTCAGAGGGACAGTAGCAGCCCTGTGGTTTCTGTGCACCCCATGTCCTGGGTGGGCATGGTCACATGGGGCCGGGGACACTTCCCCTGCATAGCCACAGTAGGCAAGAGACATTGCTTCAGAGTAACAGTAAGAGCAAGTAACATCCTTGTGCATCCGTGTAAGCACCATTCTTCTGGAAGCTTATCCACAATTGGGTATAAATAAACTCTTAGACAAAGTTTCCTTTCAAAACCCAGAAAACATTGTCTGAACTGCTATATAGCACACCCTGAACTCATGAAAAAGTACCTTATATATAAAAGGCATAGCGAATATTTGTGCAGTTATGGTTAGCAGAAGCAGATATTTTCCCATGCTCTGCAAACACCTTCCCACCAGCAAGAAGCAACAAGATTTGCTTGTTGCTTCTAAATACACCCATTCATCATTTATAGCCAAATTTTCAGAAGTGGCCACTGATGTGGAGCAGTTCAGATTTTGGTAGCACAATGACATTGTGGTGTCTCAGGTTAGCACTCATACATTGAAGTACCCAAAAAATAATGGCTGTTTTTGAAAATGTTGCCCTAATGAAACATGACATACCCAGAGACTCCACATATCTCAGAACTAAGGTACAAACAGGAATATAGAATAAATATCTACTTTATATCTGGGGTGCATTTCTAGCAGGCTGAATTATTGTTTATTGGCACAGACATGATTCTTGGTACTGGGAAACAGTTAATCTTTTATTATATTGGACAGTCTTGTGGGATTACTTCAGTGATTCATTACAGAAATCAAAGTAAATTCTACAGCACTATGCAGCTTGGCTCATTCAATTGGAAAAACCTTAATGATCAAAAAAGCATGTGTTTTTACTCAGATATATTTTATGGCATGGATGTAAAATGTACCTACCACAGCTTTTCATTGTTTCAAAGACAATAACCATGCTCACTTTAAGCATTCCATTGTTCTACAGCTGAAATAGGGAAGGCCACTATAGTTATTGACACAACTGACATATTCATTTTTATTATCTATAGAATAGGCATGATTAATTACCATGTTTCATCAACAAAGCTTCATCTTCAAACTTGTAGGAATTATAGCATTGCATTTGTGACATGACATTTAAGAATCTGTCAGCTTTTCCACCATAAACAACTATATTTAAGGGTTTATAATGTGGAGGAAAAATCCTTCTGAGTGAAAGCTTAACATATAAATGCCAGCTTAGAAAGAACTTATTTTCTAAGGGCCAGAGTCTGTCACCCTTACTCATGTAAAGTAGAGCTTTATTCCACAGTATCGCCACTCATTTTAATAGGTAAAACCATAGAGTAAGTTACTACTCAACAACTAATGGTGTCAGAATCAGCCATAAATTAGAAGAAATTTATTTTAGTCATTTTAATGTATTTATTTCAGAAAAGCAAACCTGGCACAAAAGAATAGATTTATGTTTCTTTTATCATTGTATTTAGAGAAAAACTAATTTTGGATGCAACAAAGGATGAAATCTTGGCCCCATCTGAAGTCAGTGGGAATTTTGCCATTGACTTCGGTGGAGTTAAGATTTCATCCAAAATCCCTAAAGTGGATAGTACCTTTTGGTAGTTACACAAACTTTACCCTATATTTTCACATGGATTTATCATAACAGAGCCCCAGTAATAATGCAAACATTCATTTCTAATATGAAATGGAAATTGGGGTTCTCATAGAGCTCAGTGGAACTATTCAAAGGAACACAGATGCAAACATGAGTGTTTGCAGGAATGGAGCGTATTTTCCTAATTAAGTAACCTAATTTTGGACCTTTCTAACGTCCTAGGTGTCTGAGGGTCAGTGATATGGTTGCAAAAAATCCTGAGTTTTTTTTAGCATAAGGCTGATATTTTATGAAATGAAGATACTTGTCTATCATTTATTATAGTATCAAGTAATAATGTATATCAAAAATCCTCTTTTTGACACCATCTGCTGCCTATTATTTGAGTGATCCCCCTTATACTCTTCCTTTTGTGGGATTTAAGTGCCCGCTAGTGTGGTGCTATGACCTCTTTGCCTAAAAAGGGCTTCAAGCAGTAATTATGTACTCGTCGTTGTTTGGGGGCTTTTTAAAGAAGGAATTTGAATATGTGTATTATAGAAAATGTAGTTCCAGGTTGGTGGCAGATAATGACTCTAGTTGTAAGCATGGCTAGTTATATCATGGCTAAAATTGAGCTAGAATATATTAGGTTTGATGGAGTATTGGAGATAGGGGACTATTATTCTGGAAATAACAACAATGCCTTGCAACAGCTACTAAGAATCAAGGTGGGCAAAATATGTTACATAATAAAATTATGGCTAGACAACAGAAGCTCTGATATTAGAAACAACTACTTTAGGGGTCAGACTGAGTTTGGGATGGGTTAGGTATCCCTGAACTTCTAGGACTTTTTTTTCTTAAGGTTTTGGACTTCATGAAACCAACTTCTGCTGATTTTGCCCTTAATATAAATTAAAGCTTTTTCCATGAGGAAATTGTTTTTTATAATTGAGGGTCAGAGCCCCCCAGTGTAATTTAATGCAGCTCCATCAAAGTCAATGGAGCTACATCAGTTTAAAGCAACTGAATGTCTGACCCTCTGTTTTTAACTAAATGAAAGCCTGTGCTATGCAAACAATGATTCTTGTCTGAAAGTAATGGATCAGACCTGACAAGCTTTTAATGTAAGCCTTAACCATTGTGAAAGGTCTTGTTTGGGTATTCTGCATTGTGTGTCAAGGTGGGTGAGGTAATATCTTTTATTGGACCAACTTCTGTTGGTGAGAGAGACAAGCTTTCGAGCTATACAGAGCTCTTCTTCAGGTCAGGGAAATGTAGAGTGTCCCAGATAAATACAAGATGGAACAGATTGTTTCGCATAAATAGTTAATACGTATTTCAAGGGACCATCCAAGGTGAAATGGTCCCTTAACAACCCTCCAGTCATAGGGAGGGAAAAAAGAGGGGGAAGAAGCTGGGGGGGTTGTTAGTGGGTTATCTATGCTAGTCAATCTGTTCCACCTTATATTTATCTGGGACACTCTGAGTAAGTTTCCCAGACCTGAAGAAGAGCTCTGTGTAAGCTTGTCTCTTTCATCATCAACAGAAGTTGATCCAATAAAAGATATTACCTCACCCATCTTGTCTCTCTAATACCCTGGGACTAGTATGGCTACAACACCACTGAATACATATCACAAAGCCTGGTCATTTTTAACCAGTGGGTGAGGATATATACCTGGAGCACCAGAGAGGCAGTATGGTCCAGTTGACAGGGCCTTGTGGTAGGACAAAAGCTGCATTCTAGTCCTGGCTTTTCCACTGACCGGCTGAATGACCTTGGGCAAGAGCTGGACCTACCTACAGCAAGTCATTTTGCTTCTTTTTCTCCCTCGACCCTTAGCCCCTACCTTGAAGTGTTTACAATCAAAATAAGACAGAATCTCCGACTGTGTGTACAGCAGAGCTGGGTGAAATTTTTGAGCCAGACCTTTTTTTGCAGGGGGTGGAGGGGGAGAGAAGATAATTGTTTTGTGTCACAACAACAACAATTCCGGAAACCCTGAAATGTTTTGTTTCAACATTTTCACCAAGATGTACAATTTCAATTTCTCATTTCAAAATGACTTTTTGTTTCTAAATTTCCTTCAGTTTTATTAAAAACCATGTTAAAAATGCTCAGAATTGAAATGAAACATTTCATTTCAGCTCAAACAAATCATTGAGTTTGACCGGAAATGATTTTTTAAAAATTGTTTGAAATTGCTAGTGAACTGAAAAGTGTGATATTCACCCAGCTCTAGCACACAGTACCTAGTGCAAAGGCCATCCTGATTTTAGTTGTGGTTTCTTCATGGTGCCATGATAATAGTAATCTTCCTTAACTTACACTGTGATCCTGAAACTGTCTCCACAGAGGATGGAAGGGTCTACCAGTACTGAGCCAATTGCATAACAGGGAACTTAGAAACACCACATGTCTGCGGTGACGTGAGATGCATTACTCCAACCCTTTCCTCTAGCAGGTGGTGGCCTGACCTGGCTTTTTGAGACGTTCATGAATGTTTGGTAAATTTACAAGGGAAAATATACATACTGGTATGTGGTAAACTGGCTTTCCATGCTATACCAACCAACTGCAAAATCTATGACTTTCCACAATGGTCTTGCATGCTATAAAATGCATTAGCCCCAGAACCTCAAGGGGGTTTGGAACAAATGTTATTTTCCATTATAACATTTCATGAAGTGTGAGTTGTTGGGTTTTTGCAGCTGTTGCTGGCACTGCTGCACCACATTGTCTTATTGATACAGTAGAGGTGATGGAAAAGGAACTTGATGTTGGACTGTTCACCCTCGCTTTCCTGAGCAAGCTTTACAAGATGAAAATTACACACCCACTACCACCAAGTACAGGACCAATATCTCCATATCACTCCTTTCACAAACTTCATGTGATTTTTCTCCAATAATTTTTTTAATGTCTGTCAGTTTGAAAAGGACACAACTGAGTAGCAAATCTTGAAGTGGGTTTTTAGATTATTGTTACTCCAGATGGCACTAGCAAACGTCTGCTCATACCTTTATTACATATAAATTACACAGCATAGATTCCCAAACAAAAACATTTTAAAGCAAAGTAACACAGATAGCATAGTTCAAAGAACTCCAGCTAACTCCCTGCCTGCCAAACAGTATGACAGTACCTTTACAAGAAACTTTGAAAAACAAATATTAGAAAGTCTGTTAGGAGTTTAGATGCTAAAGTGATGGGGGCCATATATAGACTGATTCATCACTTGCAGTCACCCATCCAACTTACACTGCCCATGGTACCCTAACTTTGTCTCCTTGTTCTTTTGTTGTTGCTGTTATGCAAAGATGACCATATATTGTATATTACTGATTGTATATATTGTTTATATAGGGCTAGGTTATCCCTAGACCTTGCTGTGCTGCATATAGGGTAAGCGGGAGTAAGGTCTCCCATTTATTCCCCTGCCTGACTGCTCAGAATGTGACTCCAACCGTGGGAGAGGGAGAAGAGCATGGGTGTTCACACAGTACAAGCAGGGCCAAAGTAACTGGCTGGGTGCAAGTGGTGGGAGAAGTAAGCTGCATTCTAAAAAGGTGTGACGTGATTTACTTCCACACCCAGAATATGGGGGTAGGAGGAGCCCTGTATTGCCCTGAACTGCAGCTCTGTGAGATATAATTTCCTCTTGAAGCTCCTCCTGGGCTATGTACTGCCACTTCCAGAGGCTAATTCCTGGCCAGATCCTCAGTCCCTCCTAAACACCCTTAATGCTGCTCTGCAAAACAAATGGATTTTATAGATTCCTTTAGGCAGTACCTGAGGCTTCCCTCAGTGACAGTTGCCCCACGCTTGAGGGGACTTGACTGGGTGTTGTAGAATAGGCTACATTGCCTTTACATCGCCTGAGGAATTCCCTACATAAAAGGGACCTCCAGATGGGTGTTTAAGACAGTTTTCTATCCAATGTGGCACAAAGGGGAACAACTATGACCGGGATCTCATCCAATAACTTTTCTGTGGTATATGACATTTCAAGGGATTGTTTGGACATAGAGGAATGGGATGAAAATTGATTTAAATGGGAATCTAATTTCCGTTTTAAGTGCGATGTGGCTAATACAACTGCATTGTACTGAGAAGAAAGTGATTCCACATGAGACACTTGGCAATTTTGATTATGCCACTTGGAAAAAGACAATGAAATCTGGAGGTTCCAGAAGAATAAAAAAAAAATAGAAAAGGCAAAATACACTAATTTATAAAACTAAAAATGTGTGTGTTAGCGATTAAAAAAAAAATCAGAGGAGGCCAGAGCTGCTGTCATTTATAAGACTGGAAAAAGACAATATTATAATAATTCAAAGTAAAATAAATAGAATAAAGATTGATATTAAAAAAGCAGAAGATTGCAAGAGCTAATTATAAATAAATTATTAGAAATGGAAGGATTAAAATATTTCCCCAAAACAAAATCAACTGGGATTAACACCTTAGACCTCAGTCCTGCTGTGTTACATTGACAGCCCTGGAGAATGATATCCTTTACTGAGCCATAGAACAGGCACTGCACAGACCACTGAAGTTCAAGCTTCACAACTCATCCAACCAGCTCCATATCCTTGACCTCTATGCTAATACCATACATTTGGTGGTGGAGTTTTTGTGTGGAAACCTGTCCACCAGGAACTGCACTGAGATCACCAAGGCCCTGATCCTGCAAATACCCATTTGGACAATACATGTGCTTAAAGTTAAGTATGTGCTGAAGTGCTCGCAGGATCAGAACTAAGTGTCCATGTAAACTCTGCTGCTGTGCACTAACAGTTCCCTAGTCTGCTTTGATCTACTCCCATTTCAGAGTAGCATAGATCGAAGTGCACTAGGGAACTGTTAGTGCGCAGAAGCAGGGTCAACATGGACGTTAGTTCATGTCAGGCTAGTGCGGGGTAGATTTACCCCACAACTTGCCACAAACTAAATGTTCATGTAAACAAGTGCTAATACTAATGAGAACAATGTGCAACAGTGGCTTTGGTTTTAGATGTAGTGCTGATTGCTCTGTTCTATTTGTTGACCACAGCATATCATTGCCCACTTGTTAAATTTTCAAACACACAACTTTGTGCTTTCTCCTGTGCCCCTCATTCTTGGGCAGAGCTCCATGTAAACATCTACAAAGTTACTTTATCATGCTCCTTGACAATGGTTAGGCTGCTGGTGTGCAGAAAGCAGTGCCTATCCTGCTGACCAACATTGTCCCGTTGTTTCCTTGCACTCCTCCTTCCATCTGTTCTCTCTCATTTTTTATTTGTATATAGATTGTAAGCTCTGAGAGGCAGAGACTCTCTTTTTTGTTTGTGTTTGCCTAACACTATGGAGTCCTGCTCCTTGACTAGGGTATTATAACAATTAATAATAAATGAATAAATAAATAAATAAATAATAGTAATATGCAGTGTCAGAAATGCAGGCAATAAAAAGAAATCAAGGGACATGAAATAAACTAATTGAATCTATTCTTTTTTCTTGTTGGTTTATTAGGTTAGAAACTGACAATCGTGTTATCTAGCAATAGAAAAGGTTGCAACAGAAACTCTGGATTGAAGTGAGGGGAGGTGGACTTGTTTAAAAAAAACAATTGAAGGATTCCTACTCAATGGGGAAGCATTTCTGATGACATTACACACACTTGTAAATCAAAGTAAGTTTAGGGGACATCCCATAAACATCCCAGTCCTTTTCTGACTCAGTCTTTCCCAGAATTTCTGAAAGCTGCAAATCAAGCCAGGCAGTTTAAATCCTGTTAAAGTCAGTAAATTCATGTAAAAAGGAATGCTCCTTGGACTACAGTAAGGTTTCCTACCAATTTTCCTTTGATTATATTACAGATGACAGTTTATAATAGAACTGCAGACTTCGTAATACGGAAAAAAACATAAAATTTAACATTTATATATTTCCAACTCTGTCTCACAGAGGGATTTTAAAAAACTGGTGAGGAATTTATAGCTTGACACAATCATATTTGCAATAATAATATGAATTTTAATAATAATACAAATAACAACTTTCATAAAAAAAGAGTATTAGAAAACACCATAGAAGCTCAAGGTGGACATGGCAGCAAACAGCACAAATTACATGGACACAAAGCAGCACTATTGCTTTTCAATATGTGAAGAAGTTAAGTGTGTGAATTCTCTGCACATCAAGAGAATAGTACAGCCTATAAAAATCAGATTATAAAGAACGAACCATAGGGTTTTTTCCATGATTAGTTCCAGACCTGGGCCAAATGATTTGAGAAGAATTCTGGTGTCCCAAAACAGCAGCAAATGATTTGAAGTCTGCCATTCAACTGGGCATTTTTCTGCCAATCAACTATCCCAAACAATGGGCCTGATCATGACATACTTGGGCACATGAATAACTTTGTTCATGTGAGTTATCCTACTGGCTTCACTGAGACTATTCAGAAGTGAACTTACTCACTTGCAAAACTGTTAGAAGGATTTGTCCCAATAGTCAGATCACCATATTTTCTACACCATCCACAGTGGTGAATATGATTTCATAGCACTGTGATGATGAATATTTATTATGTTGATTCCATCCCAATTCTGCTGTAATCCTTCAACAGACAGTATTATAATGGCTTCCCTACTTGTTGATGGGTATAACAGGGTTCTGCTATATATATTTATAGTCCACAGTGCAAAACTCAATTAGTCCATGAAAATTAACTCTGAGGATAAGAACAGCCATACTGGGTCAGACCAATTGTCTATCTAGACCAGTATCCTGTCTCCCGACAGTGGCCAATGCCAGATGCTTCAGAGGGAATGAACAGAACAGGCAATCATCGAGTGATCCATCCGCTGTCACCCATTCCCAGCTTCTGGCAAACAGAGGCTAGGGACACCCAGAGCATGAGATTTCAGCCATACATGGACCTACCCTCCATGAACTTATCTAGTTCTTTTTTGAACCCTGTTATAGTTTTGGCCTTCACAACATCCCCTGGCAACAAGTTCCACAGGTAAAATTTGGTATTTTCAAAAACTGTTGTGGCAATATACAAAGTTATATGGATGAGGAAAAAACAACTTTTCACACATGCTATGGCAATGAATGACGTCTTTTGTTTATGTATAGCACCTATAAATTATTGACCTTTTTTGAATAATTCGGTATATGGAAAAAATATGAAAAAAAAATCAGCAACATTTCTAAATTAAGACTTAATTTTATAAAACACCAACTGTTGTGCACCTGTAATTAAAATATCTTGTCAGTGTCCCTTTAGAACAGAGGTTCCCAAAGTGGGCGATACCGCCCCCTGGGGGGCGCTGGAACGATCCAGGGGGGCAGTAGTAGCCTCGGGTGCAATTGGGGGGCGTTGAATAAAAATAAGGGGGCGGTGGAAGCATAAAGAAACAAGAGAATATAAGAAAATTTTGAAAAACCGTTCGTACATGTTTCATCTGTTGTGTAACATAGAGTTAAAGTTGTACTGATTACTTTATTTTCCAAATAAATTCACAAATTATAACCGATCAGGTGTCAAGTCCGCCAACAGCTCTTAACAAGCAAGTGTTGGCAGGCGAGCGTGTCGCGCATTGTCGGGAAGTCCAGCATGCATCGGCAGGAATATGTGCGTGTAATGACTTGTTTACAATATGATACTATAAATAGGCGACATGTATGAAATCTAATTTAGATTGTTTCTGAGTTGTGTAAAAAGCAGTTAACAATAGTGCAATAAGTATTTAAAATTTTTTATTCATATTCAATACCTTCGATCTTTATGGATTACGGATCACATACAAAGCAAATTGTATTATTGTTGTTTCAATAAAACAGCAATTTACACGTGAGTATTTTTGTACATTTTCTTACATATCTACCGTACGTTTCTGTGTCTCTAGTGCTTACTAATAATAAAATTGTAGCAGGCTTGTGTCGGTACAGTACTATTTGAAGTGTACAGTCAATATATTTGTCATATTTTTTATTACAATATTAACAAAAACGGGAATGAAATCGTAAAAAAACTGTTAACTATTAACATTTATTTATATCTATCGACTCATCTGTGTTAATTGGTAAATAAGGCGTGTGTTAATAAGGAACAATTATTTAAATAAGGGCAAACTAAATTAAAACTATTAACTGATTTTTAATTGCATATTATTTTTTAAATTAATTATTTCTTGATAAAGTTAGTTTGATATTTGACAATTTAATATCAAATACATATATCTAATGCTGAGCAAAGAACAAAACCCAGTTTATTAGTTTCATTAGTATTTTAGTTTGGTTGTCTTTTGCCGTCTTACGCAAAAACCACTGTATACCTGATGTTGTGGGCGATATTCTAATAACACATCTTTCTTTACTATATTGTAGGACGTAGGTAGAAATATAGATACATAAAAGAACGCAAATTTGTCACTGCATCTTTCTGTTTGTTCGCTTAAAGAAGGTAGATTTCCAGGGGGGCGCTGAGTAATTTTTTTCTGAAAAGGGGGGCGCTGAGTAATTTTTTTTCTGAAAAGGGGGCGGTAGGCCAAATAAGTTTGGGAACCTCTGCTTTAGAATAATTTGAGTAGTGTAACTATTATATAAATAACATTTAAATCTGGTAAAAAAATATATATTTTTTGTTTGTTGTTAATGTTTCCCCTTATTTTGAGAATCTGTTTATGATGCAAAGGAACTGGGATTTTAGATTTCAGTATGTCATGTCCTGAGCTTTCTTTTTTAAACATTAGTTGGAGAAAGTTTACCCCATCCAAGATTAGTATTCTTATCAAAGCCTTGTAGATTTTGGGGCACTGATACACTATGCCCCCAGAGAATTTTGAGGGATAGGTAAGAGCCTTTGATATGAAAAAAAGAATAAAGAAAAGTTGTATCATCTAATTTTCATCCACAGACAATGAGGAGCCTCATGATGATGTAGTGAAAACTGCAGACAACTCAATTTGAACTCTGCTTGCTTCATGCAATAGATCGCCATAGCTATGAGGGAAGCTCAAGACATGAGCAATCTCGAAAACATTGGAAACATTAAGCAATGAAATTATGTGAATCCAATTAAAATCCTGTCTACTGAGAAGAGGATTTCTGTCTCATATACCTAGAGGGGATGATTGTAGGCCTAGCTGACTGTGCTAATGGTCATGTTATGGTTTATTTCTTAGAGAAGTGGTTCCCAAAATTCCTAAACGTGTAAAGGGAACCAGAATAAAGAGAGACAGATTTCATCAGCCACTGCACCTATGACCTGAAAAAGGAGGGAAGCCCTATTTTGGTTTAGTTGATAGAGGGAACACGAAGAGGTAGGGTGACAGCTGTGTCAGTGAAAATGACAAATATGGAGGCAAAATCTCAGTGCTGGGGTGAAAGACAGGAATCTAGAACAGAAAAGGGAGCTGTAATAAAGTCTGGGGAAGGAGGGATTTAGCCTTCATGGTACATCTCCCATATTTGTCCAGGTAATATTAATGTGTGTTGATGTCAATGGTCTGGGTTGAGCTTAGTACTCCTTAGGGCAGGAGCGGCACCAGGTTTTTGCCACCAAAGGCGGCAGCGCTCCTTCTCTGAGCATTCAGAGGTGAGGGTCCTTTCTCTCCGCGTCTTCGGGGCACTTCGGCGGTGGGTCCCGGAGCGAGTGAAGGACCCGCCGCCGAATTTCCGCCGAGGACGGCAAAATGCCACCCCCCCAAATCCTGCCACCCTAAGCAACCACCTACGGTCGCCAAGTGGAAGCGCCGGCCCTGCCTTAGGGACTACTGAACATTTGTTGTCAGCTACAGCAGAAGCCACTGGAGTCAGTGGACACTGACCCCAGCTGCATGGCAAGGATTTAATCTTTCCTAATCCATGTCACATGCCTGGACCCAGGCAGTACTTATCAGTTTCTTACTTGCAATACCATTGTTACACTCAGAGGTCATTCACAGTCCTCCGGGGCCTGTCTTCTTGTATTTAAGTAAAGAAACTGAAAGGAATGAGAAAGACGTTGATGTCAGGAAGATACCTGAAGCTGTGCACATGGCTGTATAGTGTGGGCAGCCATGGAGGACAATGTTTTCTGTAGTCATCCTTCACTCTGTTTCTCTCACATTGCCATGCACCCGGGGCATTCAAAGGGAGCATTGGCTGGGGACAGGATCTAGAGGGGGCTGAGGTAGATTGCCCCTTTCTCTCAGTTTAAAAGAAAGGGTTAGGGTTGCAGTTAAGTGGGGGAAGAAGGCTGTTCCAGCAGATGGGAGGATTCCAGGTTGAAAGAGTTCCAATCTGATTATGTTTCACGTGAAACTGAATGCCAAGGAGCATATGGAGCATTAATATATAGGCTAATATTTGGTCAGGAGCTCTCGCCTTCCAACCACAATGGGTTTAAATTTTGTTAGCTTAAAAATTAAGGGGGTTACACAACCCAAATAAGCAAAAGCAGATGCTTATTTTTCTGAAAGCTTTACTTAGCTTTTCAGCAGG
Organism: Chrysemys picta bellii; assembly: GCF_011386835.1. Classification (NCBI taxonomy): domain Eukaryota; kingdom Metazoa; phylum Chordata; order Testudines; family Emydidae; genus Chrysemys; species Chrysemys picta. Next base: position 313,219,844 of record NC_088791.1, read on the forward strand.
AAAGACATGGCCAAGAGGAAGAGCACCGAAAATTAGTTAGGAATAGCTTTTAGTACTTCTGAGAGCAACTAGCTTCATAAACAGTATCATCACCTTTTACTTGGGGAGAATTTACTGATCCCCCAAATCAATGGTTCTAAGATTGGCATGTTTCAATCATACTTTTAAAGTAATAGCATCTCAGGTATTCTTTCTAAAATTATGCCTATTTATGCACTTCAGGGACTAGAAAAACATCCATAAATTATCTTCCAACAACTTGGACTACATTTGAACATTATAATTCTTTGATGGTTTGTGCTCAGTTTGGTGATCTTTTCTACCTACTTCTGGAAAGATCAATTTTTGTGTGTACAAATAAATGAACTTACACATACTAGCTAATTAAAGCACATGTAATCCTTCTGCCAGGTGCTGGGGGCAGCAAAAAAGAGCTAGGTTCAATTTTCTAATGGGATTACTTTTGAAAATTGAAACAATATCAGCTCAAGCTCCCAACCAGAAACCTGTGAAACTATATACATCACCCTGGGCACTCTTGACAGGCAATATTTCCCCACTCACAAGCACTGAGCCCAGGAGTTTAAAACAATGAGAACTTTATTGTGTAGGAAAATGGGGGTGGGGGCAACAGTATAAAGTTGTGAAGCCAGCAATTAATAAATCAACAATATCTATTACGTAAGACTTCCACTCCGCAAACTCCTTTCACAGCTGTGAGTGGCCAATAAGCTTTAGCCACTTCCCTCCTCCTCAGCTTCCCCCCACTTACAATTTGCTGTCCAGAGCTGGAGGAGTCCAAGAATTTTGGCAGGTCAGTATCTAGCCCTGAAGGGAAAGGCTGCCTGGGCTGCTTGGGGGGTTTTATCACCTGACTCAGCTGAAGTGATGCCAGTTTTGGTTACTGGGCAAGGAGGCCCACACCAGAGTCCCTCAAGCCTTCAGCCCAAGCCACCTCAGTGTCACCTCAATTCAGCTCTGTCTGTGGTCTCAAAGCTGCCTTAGCCCTGTTCACCAGCTCAAAACCGCCTCAGCTCAGACCTGCTGTCTCAAAAGCATCCATTGTCTTGAAGGTGCTTTTGTGCTGACTCTTTGGAGAGAGATCAGTTGTATATAAATCCCTTAACAGAGTCCTTACCACCAGAAATGCACTCCCAGCAAAAACAAAAACAAAAAAAGCCAGGAGCCCTTTCCCTCCCCTTCTCCCTTTAGCCCTACCCACTGGGATAAACTGACCCTTCACTATAGCGACTTCGGGGCAGTTTTCTTGTCTTTTAATTTCCCAACAAAGATAATAGCATTTTATTGCTCCCAAACTCAAAATGCCCCAGACTGTGACAGTGCCTGGCCCACTCAATCATTTCCCCTTGCTCACCAACAGATACCGGCAAGGGACTTCTTTCTCTATGCTGCCCCCTATGCATCTGGAGATCTCTGGACCACTCTTCTCCCTATTCACCAATAGGTGTTAACAGGGGGCTCACTACTCTAGGACTTCTGGCCATAAGGCTCACACATACGAAAATCTGATGCTTCCCTAGGCTGGCAAAGTTATGTGTCTCAGACTCAGAAATAAGCTAAGTTTTTGAAACTGTGGCTTTTTAAGTTGTATATAGTTGTTTCTTTTTTTCCAGAAAGACTGCCAAATTACCATAGCGTGCAATTACAACTTCTGATCTTCCCTGGAAGCCGACCTTTTTGTTATTATTAGAAAGGAGAACAATAATAATGTTGTTTAATGTGATTTGAACCCAAGTGTCTTAGTGTTACAGAAAGAATTATTCCAGGGAGAAAGCAGTGTGCAGTATAGTTTTTCTTGAAAAATACAAAGATTATATAAAAACCTAGCATTATTAAAATTGTTGCTTTAATAATCTGTTGAAATCAATGGAACTACACTCAGTTACCCCACCTGAGGATCTGGTACAATGTCTACAAAGTATTTTAGGAGAGAATCTTACATACAAACCTTTAAACAACAAATCTCCTGCAATGAAAAGCCTGCAGGCTGCATGGAAACTTTTTAAAAACTCGACAATAGGTGCTCAAATTAAATATATATCGCAAATTAAAAATAATAAGAAGAAGACCAAAAAATGCCACCATGGCTAAACAGATTAAAAGAAGTTGTTAGAGGGAAAAAGGAATCCTTTTAAAATTGAAAATCAAATCCTACTGAGGAAAATAGAAAGTATAATTAGGCAGGCCAAAAAAGAATTTGAAGACTCACTAGCAAAAGACTCAAAAACTAATAGCAATTTTTTTTTAAGTACATCAGAAGCAGGAAGTTGACAAACAATCACTGTGGCCCCTGGACGACTGAGGCAATAAAGGAGCACATAAGGAAGACAAGGCCATTGTGGAGAAGCTAAATGAATTCTTTGCAGAGGATGTGAGGGAGATTCCCACACCTGAGTCATTCTTTTTGGTAACAATATGAGTAACTGTCCCAGTTTGAGGTGTCATTAGAGGAGGTTTTGGAACAAATTGATAAACTAAACAGTAATAAGTCACCAGGACCAGATGGTATTTACCCAAGAGTTCTGAATGAACTCAAATATGAAATTGCAGAACTACTAACTGTAGTCTGTAATAACCTATCATTTAAACCAGCTTCTGTACCAGATGACTGGAGAATAGCAAATATTACACCATTTTTTTAAAAAAAGCTCCAAAAGCAATCCTGGCAATTAAAGGCCGGTAAGCCTAACTTCAGTACCAGGTACATTGGTTGAAACTATAGTAAAGAACAGAATTACCAGACCATAGATGAACATGTTTTGTAGGCAAGAGTCAACACAGTTTTTGTAAAGGAAAATCATGCCTCAGAAATCTATTAGAATTCTTCAAGGGGATCAACAAACATGTGAACAAGGGTGATCCAGTGACTATAGCATACTTGGAATTTCAGAAAGCCTTTGACAAGATCCCTCCCCAAAGACTCTTAATCAAAGTAAGGAGTCATGAGATAATAAGGGAGATCCTCTCATGGATCAGTAACTGGTTAAAAAACAGAAAACAAAGGGTAGGAATAAATGGCCTGTTTTCAGAATGGAGAGAGGTAAATAGTGGTGTTCCCCAGAAATCTGCACTAGAAGCAGTGCTGTTCAAAATATTCATATCTGGATTTAGGGGTAAACACTGAGGTGGCAAAGTTTGCAGGTGATACAAAACTACTTAGGATAGTTAAGTCCAAAGCAGACTGTGAAGAGTTAAAAAGAGATCTCCCAAAACTGGGTGGCTGGGCAACAAAATGGCAGATAAAATTCAATGTTTATAAATGCAAAGTAATGCACATTGGAAAACATAATCCCAACTATACATACACAATAATGGTGTCTAAATTAGCTGTAACCTCTCAAGAAGGAGATCTTAGAGTCATTGTGGATAGTTCACTAAAAACATCCTCTCAATGAGCAATTGATGTCAAAAAAGTGAACAGAATGTTAGGAATCATTAAGAAAGGGATATAAAATAAGACCAAAAATATCATAATGCCATTATGTAAATCCATGTTACGTCCACAATTTGAACACTGTGTGTAGTTCTGGTTGCACCATCTCAAAAATATACATTAGAATTGGAAAAGGCACAGAGAAGAGCAACAAAAATTATTAAGGGTCTGGAACAGCTTCCATATGAAGTGAGATTAAAAAGACTGGGGCTATTCATCTTGGAAAAGAAATGACTAAGGGGGGTATGATAGAGGTTTATAAAATCATGAATGATATGGAGAAAGTGAATTAGGAAGTGTTATTTACCCCTTCACATAACAAAAGAACCAAGGTTTAAAACAAACAAAAGGAAATACTTCTTCACACAACGCACAGTCAACCTATATAACCTGTTGCCACCGGATGTTGTGAAGGCCCAAAGTATAATTGGATTCAAAAATGAATTACCGGTAGATAAATTCATGGAGGATGGGTCCATCAGTGGGTATTAGCCAAAATGGTCAGGGATGCAACCCCATGCTCTGGTTAATTATGTTGACTTTAGTATTTAATATACATATTAAGTGCACATATTTAGGATTTTCATAGCAACATATCACAAAATAATGTCCATATGTTAGTAAGTTTTACTACCTTGAATTTGCTCTGACGGAGCTGAAGAACAATGTTGGTTTCACCTTACTTCCATAGACAGGCCATTCTAATCCATGAAAGGTTAATCTAATGTTGAAATAAAGAGTGACCCAAGTAATATATCTTAGCCACTTTTTTTAGTCCTGAAACCATTTTAAAGTTAATTTGCTAAGTAGAAAACTGCCCAGAAGATAGTGAAATAGAGGAAATATAAGTTGATGTTGAAAAGATCCACAGTGATGGTGAACTAGTCACTTGCTCAATAATTCTGCCGTTATAAACTGAGTGTGAACTGATGGTAACTAAAGTGATAAAGGCACTAAAACACTCTCCAAAGCAACATCTGCATCCAATCAGAGAAATTAAGGCAAATATGACAAGGACATTTAATGACAGGATTGTTTCCCTGCCAGTGTTTAGCTTAAAGAAGCCTGGCCACATTCCATTTAGAAATGATACTAGCACAATCAGCATACCATTTCTGCCTGAAGTGCAACTGGGGTTCTCAGAGATATCTGAAGAATGTAGTTAAGTATCTGTTTGAAATCTGGACCTTTACCAAGCTTCTCAATGCTCATGACACTCTTGGTTGATCTCTTCTTTCAGATTTTTCCACCCACAAAAATTCTTTGCATCACTTGTACATTAACGTTGCTAGTATTGAATGTTCATTAGTATTACAAATTTTTAGCACAACAAGTTGGGTTACTCACTTTTCTCACACTGTTCAGTCCTCACACTGACTTCAAATATTACACCCAATTTTTCTCCGAGCCATAAAGCACTAAAAGCCGTTCTGGGAGATCTGAGAGAAATACCTAAAATAAACCCTTTTCGAATTTAGTATTTGACTGAAGGCAAACCTAGATAGAAAACTTAAGAATAAATTTAAGGTCAACATGCAAATAGATAATGAATTTCAATTTAATTGTTCTAAGTGTTTTGACTTATAGTGTAAGTATATGCAATTTTTCTCCAAATAAGAATAGCTGAATATGTTTGTACAGTGTTCTTCACAAATAGCATTAAATCATCCTTTTATTCCCGCAAGAGTAACACAAGTAAGTATGTGTTACAGATCCTTCTGTGTGCTGATCCACAAAAGCGCTGGAGTATCTGAATGAAGATTTGAAATCTGGATGAAGATTTTCAAATTTGTGAAGGGTGCCTACATTTTTGGGTGCCCAACTTGGGAGACTTGAAAAGAACTTGATTCATGAAAGGGCAGAACCCCCATCTTCTGAAAATAAGGCTACTTCTCCCTTTCAAAAGTAATTTGTCTGCATACAAATATGAAGAGTATGAGAAAGAAGAAAGAATACCTACATGAAGGGGATAGAATCATAAAGAGATTCAGAGATTTTAAGGCCAGAAGGGAACTTTTTGATCATCTTGTCTGACCTACTTAATATGGGCCATAGATCTCACCTCATCAAGTACGTAACTTCTGCTGGAGCTATAGCATATCTTTTAAAAAGATATCTAGTCTTGGTCTAAAGACTTAAGTGATGGACAATCCTTCCTGTACTAGATAAATTGTTCAAATGGTTAATTACCTTCCCCATTAAAAATCTGTGCCTTATTTCTAATCTGAATTCCTCTAGTTTCAGTTGCCAACCACTGGATCTTGTTATGTCTTTTTCTCCTAGATTAAAGAGCCATCTACTCTCAGAAATCTTTTTCCCATGTAGGTACTTGTAGATTGTGAACAATCCATCTCTTAACTGTCTCTTGGGTAAACTAAATAGATTGATCTTAATTAGTCTTTCATTAAAAGGCAGATTTCCCAGAACAAGATATTTTCGAAACTCTTCTCTGAACCTTTCCAACTCATCAACATCATTTTTGAAGTGTGGACACCAGAACTAGAGACAGTATCACAAGATTATAAATGTTGGTGGGTACTGGAGGAAGGGAAGAGAGAACTGACCATGGATGCAAGGTGTAACAATGAATAACTGTCAGCAATAGTATAATATTGCCAAAGGGTTTGAATCACATCCATTTAAGTCAATGGAAAAACTCCTATTATCTTTAATGAACTTTGGATTGGGCCAGAAAAGAACACCAGGACAAAATATCAGGAATAATATTGTTTAGTAATATATTAGACTATATAATAGTTTCAGAAATAAAGTATTGATTGAATCTCCATTACCCTGTTATTCAAATTCAGGATGACTCAATCCCTGGGAAAGTTGGTAGAAAAAAATACCATCATGGTACATCATAAACCCAGCTAGGGAACCTGGCCCATATAGGAGAATGGGACTTTTACAAAAATCATTGATTTAAAGAAGACTTGCCTTAAACATACTGAAATGGTGAAGTTTCTCAAATGACAGATTATACAGTCACACTGAGTGTCAGTGACCACGGAATAAAATCAGCAAAGAGATAAAAGGACTTCAGAGGAAATGACACTATAATTTACAGCAACAGCAATAAATCAAGTACACACAGAGGGCCCGATCGGGCTGTCATTGAGAGCTTTTTTATTATTTCCAATGGAAGCTGGATTCAGCCTATAAAGAAAGACGTCTGTTAGGGCTTAATCCAAAACCCACCGGAGTTAGTGGGAGTCTGTCCACTGATTTCAATGGCAACTTTATCAGACCTTTAAACTGTTTAATTTATAAATGTAATTTTTCATTAGAAAGTTTGCATTTTAGAAATCATCCACAAAGTCTAGTTAAGCATAAGCTCGGATATAGTAAATTATACTTGCAACTGTTCATTGATACAGAAATGAGACCTACAGGAAACTCCTTTGATTATGTTTAATTGCTTTATGTTAAAATCTTGGAAGAAATTTGATGGTGATGAGTGCTTAAAGTGACATTTTGAATAATTTCATTTTGTGGGATTTTTATGTTCCGCAGAGACATGCAGATACATGTAGGATATTCAGATTTGACTCAGAATACTAATAAATGAACAAGCATTCCATTGTAACCTAGTTTATCTCATTTTTGACACAATTGGGCCAAGTCTTCAAAGGGGTCCCATCCCAGCATCCATTCCTGCCTGCGCAAATCACCTGGGCATACAAATGATTCACACAAAACCCATTTGCGCATGCCAATGTGATTTGAACATGTAAATTCTGTCGTTTGAATGCATAAGAGAACGTACACAGAGTTTTGTATGCATAGGTAGCCCTAGCGTTCAGGAGGTCCTCTTCCAGGATGGGTAGCCAAATGTGCGGGGTGAGGGGGAAGCAGGGAGAGAAGGACAGAGAGCTAAGGTGGGGAGAGTGCTGCGGCCTCAGGCTGATAAGAGGGCGGGAGGGTTCACTGGGCAGGGGAGATATGTGGGGTGGTCACGTGTCCTCCCCTTTAGTTTGTGCCCTCCCAGTCATCTATGCTTCCTGGGGGCACGCAGGGCTGTGAGGCACCTCACTACCACCTGCCCTTAGTGTAAGGAAGCCTTGTGTATGCCTGCCAGAGGTCAGCTCCTCGACTCCACCAGACTCAGGCAACACAAGCACTCCCCTCTCAGCCTACGCAGGCTTTGCTGTTCCCCTGGAACTAAGCAGTAGGCACCCTCCAACCCCCCGAGCACTCTGTGCCCCACTTGACACTCACAGAATTCACAGATCCGCTATTCCCAAAGGAACAGTACACTTCAGCTTACCAGTTACACCTCTGCACCACCTCTGTGCTCAATGCACAGCTCTTACACATGTTTACAATGAAAACAAGTATAAAAAGTTTGTCTAGCAAATAATAGAGATTTGAGAAGAAGCAAGCAGAATTCATGGAAATGAATGATTACATATAAAATAAAGTCATAGCATACTTTCTAGGGCCTAAACTTAGCTAAGAAGACATTCTCTTGTCTCACAAAAGTTACCTCACCCAAAGACTCTCTTCCAGAATTAAACAGCCAGATTGGCTGTGATCCTCCATTCAAAAGACAAGCCAACTGGCAGCTTGTCCCCTAGGTGTAGCAAAGCAGGGTGTACCTCTGTACCCCCAGATATAGTTCCAATGATCCATTGTCTTCACTTGTAAACAGGGTAACTCCTGCTGCTTATCTTTTCCTGTAGAGAATCTCCCCTGGAGGCTCCACAATCTCTTGATTAGCATTTTGCTCAGTATGTAAACAGGCATGCATTGTGAATCATACAGTACTCAATTCACATATAGCTAGAGAGGTAGATATGAATCGCCTACCTGAAAAAACATATTAGCACCTTCTGGTGACCAGCTTCAATTCAGAGAGTTTAAGAGCATAGTTTTCGGTATATATACACAACTCCCTGCCTATCATTGTGACACCGGCTTTCAGTGGAGGCTTTACATGACACCCTTTGACAAACTGTTATGTCAAGACGAGACCCAGGGGATCCCTGTAAACCTATGTACCTCTGTGACTTCTGCCGGTTGGCTCCAAGAGGTCCCTGGTCACAAAAGCATGATTTAAGATTCGTTCTCCGTAAGTTTCCCATAGCCATGATGGAACAGCAACAAAGGAGCTAGAGGTGGCATTGGAGGAGAAAGATGAAGACAAGAGGGAAGAGAGATATTGGTGCAGAGGAGAGAAGGGTAACAAGAAGGGTTTCTTCAGGTATGTTAGCAGCAAGAAGAAAATCAAGGAAAGTGTGGGCCCCTTACTGAATGAGGGAGGCAACCTAGTGACCGAGGATGTGGGAAAAGCTAATGTACTCAATGATTTTTTTGCCTCTGTCTTCACGCACAAGGTCAGCTCCCAGATTGCTGCACTGGGCAGTACAGCATGGGGAGAAGGTGACCAACCCTCTGTGGAGAAAGAAGTGGTTCGGGACTATTTAGAAAAACTGGACGTGTACAAGTCCATGGGGCCGGATGCGCTGCATCCGAGGGTGCTAAAGGAGTTGGCGGGTGAGATTGCAGAGCCATTAGCCATTATTTTTGAAAACTCATGGCGATCGGGGGAGGTCCCAGATGACTGGAAAAAGGCTAATGTAGTGCCCATCTTTAAAAAAGGGAAGAAGGAGGATCCGGGGAACTACAGGCCAGTCAGCCTCACCTCAGTCCCTGGAAAAATCATGGAGCAGGTCCTCAAGGAATCAATTATGAAACATTTAGAGGAGAGGAAAGTGATCAGGAACAGTCAGCATGGATTCACGAAGGGGAAGTCGTGCCTGACTAACCTAATTGCCTTCTATGATGAGATAACTGGCTCTGTGGATGAGGGGAAAGCAGTGGATGTGTTATTCCTTGACTTTAGCAAAGCTTTTGATACGGTCTCCCACAGTATTCTTGCCACCAAGTTAAAGAAGTATGGGCTGGATGAATGGACTGTAAGGTGGATAGAAAGCTGGCTAGATCATCGGGCCCAACGGGTAGTGATCAATGGCTCCATGTCTAGTTGGCAGCCGGTTTCAAGCGGAGTGCCCCAAGGGTCAGTCCTGGGGCCGGTTTTGTTTAATATCTTTATTAATGATCTGGAGGATGGTGTGGACTGCACTCTCAGCAAGTTTGCAGATGACACTAAACTAGGAGGCGTGGTAGATACACTAGAGGGTAGGGATCGGATACAGAGGGACCTAGACAAATTAGAGGATTGGGCTGAAAAAAACCTGATGAGGTTCAACAAGGACAAGTGCAGAGTCCTGCACTTAGGACGGAAGAATCCCATGCACTGCTACAGACTAGGGACCGAATGGCTAGGTAGCAGTTCTGCAGGAAAGGACCTAGGGGTCACAGTGGACGAGAAGCTGGATATGAGTCAACAGTGTGCTCTTGTTGCCAAGAAGGCTAACGACATTTTGGGCTGTATAAGTAGGGGCATTGCCAGCAGATCGAGGAACGTGATTGTTCCCCTTTATTCGACATTGGTGAGGCCTCATCTGGAATACTGTGTCCAGTTTTGGGCCCCACACTACAAGAAGGATGTGGAAAAATTGGAAAGAGTCCAGCGGAGGGCAACAAAAATGATTAGGGGTCTGGAGCACATGACTTATGAGGAGAGGCTGAGGGAACTGGGATTGTTTAGTCTCCAGAAGAGAAGAATGAGGGGGGATTTGATAGCAGCCTTCAACTACCTGAAGGGGGGTTCCAAAGAGGATGGAGCTCGGCTGTTCTCAGTGGTGGCAGATGACAGAACAAGGAGCAATGGTCTCAAGTTGCAGTGGGGGAAGTCCAGGTTGGATATCAGGAAAAACTATTTCACTAGGAGGGTGGTGAAACACTGGAATGCATTACCTAGGGAGGTGGTGGAGTCTCCTTCCTTGGAGGTTTTTAAGGCCCGGCTTGACAAAGCCCTGGCTGGGATGATTTAGCTGGGAATTGGTCCTGCTTTGAGCAGGGGGTTGGACTAGATGACCTCTTGAGGTCCCTTCCAACTCTGATATTCTGTGATTCTGTGAAGGAGAGAAGAAATAAAAGAGGATGAAGAGGAATCAAAACATAGTCTTGATTGTTGCAGGATAATGGTTTGTAAGACACTCAGGGTATAATCCCCTTTGCTCACAACACTCAGCTGGCTCCTTACCATCTATGGGTGATGCCTTTCCTTCCCCAGGAACAGTGTGGGGTTCTGGAGGACAGGGCAAAAGAAACATAAGCTGCAGCACCAACAGCACCCACCTCCAATCAGCAACAAGCCCCTGTTTAGCATGCCACACCCTGTAGCATTTCTACTGCTCTTCCCCAGTCCTGACACAAATCTTCCCCCCAAACGAGGCCACCCCAGCATCAAAGGAATATTTACCCTAACTTTGTTTCTAGCAGCCAACTGTTTTATTTGGGCACGTGAGATAGAGTTCCATTCCACTGGGTAGTCCCTGGGGACAGGAGGAACATATAAGGGATGAGAGTTTGCCTCCTGATGTTACTCCTGGAACTGTTCAGCTCTGCATCTCTCCTTCCTATGCATAAAGGCACAATTTAGTCAATAATAAATACAAGTGAATGAGGTAATGGAATTAATTATTTTGAAATACTTGCTGGATTTAATAGTATTGTGAACTCCTTGAAAAAACACCCTGTACGATACTATAGCAGTGAAAAGTTATGTATGAAATAAGAGCACATTTTTCCATGTTCACATTCAATATTTCTGCACCTGAAATTATCTGGAGTATTGATCAATTAACTTACATGGTTGCTTTTGCAAAGGGATTCTGTATATTGCTACCATCTGTGGTCCAACACTTTTTTAAAAGTACAATATCAGAAAAAATGGCATTGTAAACATTCTAAAAATGTTACTAGGTATTCGAAGCTCTAAAACTTTACCATATTAGGTTTTCATTAGAATTTGGAATGGAGTGAGCAGGGTGAATTGCTAAACCTTAGAAGATCAGGCAAAAGAAAAAAATATCAAGTAAATCCCTATAAAAGCAATATCACATCCAGAAGCAACATGTCATTTTGCATCTTCCAAATACTTTGAAAAGAATAAAATGTGGTTTGGAAAGCAGAGTGGTATGTCTTTAAATTCCAGCTAAAGAATCAAGGAAGACCTATTTGTTTTCTTTTGTCTTTTCGCACAGCTTTTTCTGGATTGTTTTATAGATCTGTAAAGCCCTTTCAGACCATTTTGTATGACAGGCTAAATATGAAATTGTTATTTTTGTTGCTAGAATAAATGAGATAATCTGAAATGTTTTGTCTACAAAAGGGAAATTCTAATCAATTTTCTATGGAATATGCAATAAATCCATGGGCAAGTAAACACATCATACTCCTTGGGTTGTGGGTTATGGATCAGTTGCTTCTGGTGGTGACTGACTGTGAAAGACTGTTTTCCTTCATACAATTTGGAGATTTGCTTTCCCTAAGTATTCTTTTGTAAGTGTCAGACTATAATGTTTTAACTAGATGGGCTTCTCCCACTTTTACCCAAACCACAACTGCGAGGAAAAGAATAATTGGCATGACTTTCAATAGGACTGGTGTTCTTAAGTCACTGAGGTGCTTTTGAAAATTTCTCCCATTGTCTATAAATATCCTTTTAGGAGGACCATACATTCTCCTTTTCTCTTGTACATATAACTCCAGTTAATACTAATGGGATAATATTTTTATAATTATACAATTTTAATATTAATTATCATTCTATTTGCATTATAAGAAAATAATTTGGTGAATCATTTGAGGAGAGTTCGACTCAGAGCACACCTACCATCAGCAATGTAGATTTATGTTGTAATCTGCAGCATTGGAAATGGGAGAAAGAGCTGACACACTTGTGGTACTGACATTTGGGCCATGATAAGACTGAAGACATCCCTTGGGGTCATTCTTGGCTCATAAAATTCCCTCAAACACCTGGATCTTGAAAGGAATTTTCCATCCATTCATGTCCCACTTTTCTGCCAGGGAAATAGAATAAATGTAGGAACATGATTAAATACGGTACTTGTTTCTGCTGTTAGAACTATGCACATCTTTACTGTCTCTCCATCCTTTCCTCTCTTCTCATAAAGGGTGCTCCAGCATTCATAGCCTAAACAGTCTGCTCCTCCTTTCCTTGTAAACTTCCCCCAATAAAAATGTTATTTTACAGTTTAATTTAATCATATGTCTGTGTCATTTTGTACCAAGTGGCATACTAGATTCTTCTGGGATTATTCCTCTGGTTTAGTCAGGAATGACTCAACTCTTTCTTTTTTGTCCCATTGTAATATTTCATCTAGGAAAAGTGTTCAGCTTTATCATCTTGTTTACTTACCCACTGAGTGACAGGGAGAGAACCAGATGTACACTAGCCAGGTGAAATCCAGATCACATATGAAATACTTGCTCTGCTGACTTCAGGAGGTTGATTTTTAACCTGAGGACACCTTTGTAGGTACAGTAAAAGCCTTTAGACTCCATCGCCATTTTTCTCCATTACTACTGAAAACTTTATTATTCTTGCAGATTCTTACAGAATACTATTTTCTGCAATTTCACGCAATTTATTTTATAATCCATGTCCTACAAGCTCACAACCTCAATGGAATGTTTGATGCCCCTTTCCCCTCCTCCTCAGATCAATTATGTTGCTAATTTTTCTAGAACATCTCCAGAAACAGTTAACTCCTCTCTATTCACATGCTAAACCAGGTCCAAGGGCTTAATCATCCCTTGCCTTGATTTGTGCAATCTCCTCCCCACTTGGGTCATTGAGCAAGTAGGGAGCCAATGTTCACCTTTCCACTATAATACTATAAAAACACCAACTATTGCACGACCCATGATAAAATGCTGAGAGGTGACCACACTGCATCTCTCAGCTTTCTTCCACATCGTCCCCACGCTTGGAATTGCCCTTTTGCCCCAGTCTGCCATGATTAATTTAAGTCACCCATGAAGTCTTCCTTCTCCCTTGGGACCTATAAGCCTTAGCATTCCCCTCGCAGAAATGTTAACAAAATAAGTAAACATGTATTAAATAACATCACTACACATTAACTTGTTTTTTGTAGCATCCCATCCATTATTCTTTGATTGTTGTCTAATTAGTTTATATGCCCAGTGGGGCAGGAACTTGCCTTTTCTTTTGCTTGTAAAGGGCCTAGAACACATCAAGTATGAGATAAATGAACAAATTAATAAAAACATACTTGTTAAATTAGCTATTGAGTTGTCAGAGAAAAAAAGCTTAGAGAAGCCAGAAAACTTGAAAAATTAACTGCAATGTCTCATAATATGAATGTCACTAAATGCACTCCTAATGCTTATCTCTAGTAACATGTAAAGTTTTTTTCAGAACTAATGCTTGTTTGGTTTTGACTATCTCTTACTTTTGGATGAATGCAGTGTCTGGATAGCCAATTAGACAGATTGCTTGAGATGTTCAAACAAACATGAGGAGAATCTAAGGGTTTCTGGAAAAGGGAAAGGCTTAATGTGAACATAAAAGTTACCAAGGCCTAGATTATGCTATTTAGACACAACCCTGAATTTGGTGAGGTGCTGGACTGCATAAGGAGGCATTCCCAGGAAACACAGCAGATAAAAATAAGATTTAGCATTTCTAGAATACTTTTCTTTCACATGTCTCAAAGTTTTGTAAAGATGTAAGTACTGCCCTCAGTTTATAGATAGGGAATGCAAGTCACAGAGAAGTTAAAGTCATACAGCAAGTCAAGACAGATCTGGGAACAGAACCTATAGATCTCCTGACCCAAGCCATTGGGCCACACCTATGATGTTATCTCTTTGTGGGGTTGGTCACCCCAACCCATGCACCCAGACACACCAGTTGGTGTGTGGATAGTTGGAACCATGGCCCTTTTTCTTCCTGATCCCTTCAGCAAATTAGTGTGGGAGCAGTTCCTGTGCTGTCTTGAGCACAGGGACTGTGTTTCCATCTTGCCCTTAAATGAACTATGCAAGGGGTGGAAAGTTTTCCAGAATCACTGTTCATACGGCCAAAGATCCCAGCTGAGCACCACCTCCTGGCCACACAGTAGACTGCTGTGAGGGAATCCAGCTGTATTCAGGTGTTTTAAGTCTCCAGAGCCTGAATGTAGCCCCAGTCTTAGGGTATGTCTACACTACGAAATTAGGTCGAATTTATAGAAGGCAGTTTTATGGAAATCGGTTGTATACAGCCGATTGTGTGTGTCCCCACATAAAATGCTCTAAGTGCATTAAGTCGGCGGACCGCGTCCACAGTACCGAGGCTAGCGTCGACTTCCGGAGCGTTGCACTGTGGGTAGCTATCCCACAGTTCCCGCAGTCTCCGCCGCCCATTGGAATTCTGGGTTGAGATCCCAATGCCTGAATGATGCAAAACAGTGTTGTGGGGGGTTCTGGGTACATGTCGTCAGGCACCTCCCCCTCCGTCAGAGCAACGGCAGACAATCGATTCGCGCCTTTTTACCTGGGTTACCTGTGCAGACAACATACCATGCCAAGCATGGAGCCCGCTCAGCTCAGCTCAGCTCAGCTCACCGTCACCATATATCCTCTGGGTGCCGGCAGACGTGGTACTGCATTGCTACACAGCAGCAGCTAATTGCCTTTTGGCAGGAGACGGTGCAGTATGACTGGTAGCCTTCATCGGCGATCTGGGTGCTGGCAGACGTGGGGCTGCATTGCACACAACAGCAGCCCTTGCCTTTTGGTAGAAGATGGTATATTACGACTGGTATCCGTCGTCATAGTACTGCAGTGGCTGTCAATCATGGGCACCTGGGCAGTCTCGACGATGATGGCTATCAGTCATAGTATGCTATTTTCTGCCAAGCGCCCAGTATTTTCTGCCAAGCATCCAGAAGATGCCGAGGGCTATCAGTCATGCTGCACCATCGTCTGCCAGCTTAAGATGTAAAAAATAGATTTGTTCTGTATTCATTTGCTTCCCCCTCCCTCCGTGAAATCAACGGCCTGCTAAACCCAGGGTTTTGAGTTTAAACTTTGGGGGGGGGCATTCTGTGTGACAGTTGTTTGTGTTTCTCCCTGATGCACAGCCACCTTTTGAATGCTGCTGCAAGCCCTGGTGGATCACAAGGGACGTTTCACCAACATCAACGTGGGATGGCCGGGAAAGGTACATGATGCTCGCGTCTTCAGGAACTCTGCTCTGTTTCGAAAGCTGGAGGAAGGGACTTTCTTCCCGGACCAGAAAATAACCGTTGGGGATGTTGAAATGCCTATCGTTATCCTTGGGGACCCAGCCTACCCCTTAATGCCATGGCTCATGAAGCCGTACACAGGTAGCCTGGACAGTAGTCAGGACCTGTTCAACTACAGGCTGAGCAAGTGCCGAATGGTGGTGAAATGTGCATTTGGACGTTTAAAAGCACGCTGGCGCAGCTTACTGACTCGCTCAGACCTCAGCGAAAAGAATATCCCCATTGTTATTGCTGCTTGCTGTGCACTCCACAATATCTGTGAGAGTAAGGGGGAGACATTTATGGCGGGGTGGGAGGTTGAGGCACATCGCCTGGCCGCTGATTACGCGCAGCCAGACACCAGGGCGGTTAGAAGACTACAGCAGGGCGCGGTGCGCATCAGAGAAGCTTTGAAAATGAGTTTTGTGACTGGCCAGGCTATGGTGTGAGACTTCTGTTTGTTTCTCCTTGATGAACCCTCCGCCCCACCCCCCCCACCTGGTTCACTCTACTTCCCTGTAAACCAAAACCCCCACCTTCCCCTCCCCCTTCGAGCACCGCTTGCAGAGGCAATAAAGTCATTGCTACTTCACATTCATGCATTCTTTATTAATTCATCACACAACTAGGGGGATAATTGCCAAGGTAGCCCGGGATGAGTGGGGGAGGAGGGAAGGAAAAGGACACACTGCAGTGTAAAACTTTAACTCTTATTGAAGGCCAGCCTTCTGATGCTCGGGCAATCATCTGGGGTGGAGTGACTGGGTGGCCGGAGGCCCCCCCCCCCACCGTGTTCTTGGGCATCTGGGTGAAGAGGCTATGGAACTTGGGGAGGAGGGTTGTTGGTTACACAGGGGCTGTAGCGGCGGTCTCTGCTCCTGCTGCCTTTCCTGCAGCTCAACCATACACTGGAGCATATCAGTTTGGGAGTAGTTTTGTATCATTTGCAAATTTTGCCACTTGACTGTTTACCTCCTTTTCCAGGTCATTTATGAATATGTTAAATAGGACTGGGCCCAGTACGGACCCCTGGGAGACACCACTATTTACCCTCCCTCTATTCTGAAAAGTGACCATTTATTCCTACCTTTTGTTTCCTATCTTTTGATCAGTTACCATTCCATGAGAGGCCCTTCCCTCTTACCACATGACAGCTTACTTTGCTTAAGAGCCTTTGGTGAGGGACCTTGTCAAAGGCTTTCTGAAAATCTAAGTACACTATATCCACTGAATCCCTCTTGTCCACATGTTTGTGGACCACCTCCAAGAATTCTAGTAGATTGGTGAGGCATGATTTCCCTTTACAAAAACCATGCTGACTGTTCCCCAACAAATTATGTTCATCTATGTGTCTGAAAATTTTGTTCTTTACTGTAGTTTCAACCAGTTTGTCTGGTACTGAAGTCAGGTTTACCGGCCTGTAATTGCCAGGATCACCGCTGGAGCCCTTTTAAAAAATTGGTGCCACATTAGCTATTCTCCAGTCATTTGGTACAGAAGCTGATTTAAATGATGGGTGACAAAGGACAGCTAGTAGTCATGCAAGTTCACATATGAGTTCCTTCAGAACTCTTGGGTGAATACCATCTGGTCCTGATGACTTATTACTGTTTAGTTTATCAATTTGTTCCAAAATCTCTCTAATGACACCTCAATCTGGGACAGTTCCTCGGATTTCTCACCTAAAAGGAATGGCTCAGGTTTGGGAATCTCCCTTGCATCCTCAGCTGTGAAGGCCAATAGAAAGAATTCATTTCGTTTCTCTGCAATGGCCTTATCATCCTTGAGTGCTCTGTTATCATCTCAATCGTCCAGTGGCCCCACTGGTTGTTTAGCAGGCTTCGTGCTTCTGATGTATTTAAAACATTTTTTTTGCTATTACTTTTTGAGTCTTTGGCTAGCTGTTCTTCAAATTCTTTTTTGGCCTTCCTAATTGTAAGCAGGGTCTGAATGAATGCTTCTCTGACAACTAGCTGGGAGGGGAAGAGACTATGGGTGTGTTTATGTAAATACAGTTTTCTCCTGCTCTGTTTACATATTCGTCACTTACCACTGTGTCAAAGGATCAACTTTGGCTGGTGCTGGGTACAAATGACCTTAGTACTAAATGCAGGAGTAGTGAAATATGGTTACCAAAATGTTTTAATTATTGTAGGAATACAGGAGCCTCCCTCAGTTGAAAGAACCTTGTTAAGCAGGGGCTCGAATTTCAGAGCCCTGTGGAAGTAAGAGGGATGGGTATGGGTATCCCCAGCCAGGAAGCTGCATACCCTCAAGGGTTCTCCCTTAACTGGTTTAACCTGTTCCTTCCCACTGTTCAAACAATAGAGCTAAACAGGTTTCATTAGGAGCCCCTTTGTTATTTTAAATGCCCAATCAGAGCTAAAATCAGTTGTGGTAGGCCTGTGTTTCTGCCCTGCCTGCTAAGAGCTGAAAATTACTAAGAGACTGATGTGCAGAGGTCACAGAAGAGAGGCAGGTGGCAGCAGAAGGCAACTGACAGTCAGCTGGTGAATGAGTGGCTGATGAGCAGCCAGCAGGGCCGCTGGTGGAGAGGTGCGGTGAGAGCGGTGAGCAGGCATCCAGCAGGAGAGGCCAGCAGAGAGAGACGGTGGGCGAGTGCCTGAGCGGCGGAGAGCGTAAGATACCTCTTTACCCCACTCAGGTGGGGAGAGGAACTCTGCAGATGCACCTCTGAACTCTGAGTCTGCACTGGCCAAGGACAGCAACTGTGAGTGGGGTGAAGAGAAGGGTCGGGCATGTGAAAGGGACTTTTGTGTTGTTGGACTTAAAAACCTGAGGGGAAAAGGACACTGCCCAACCTACTTGGAGGTGGGTCTTTTACTCATGGTTAATGTTTATGAACCCTGTTTGTGGTGTTTTCCCAAATTAACGCTGAGTTACTTTCCTTCTTTAATTAAAAGTTTCTTTTCTACACTCAGACTCTGTGCTTGCGAGTGGGGAAGTATTGCCTCTCAGAGGTGCCCAGGGGTGGTGTGTAATTTTCCCAGGTTACTGGGCGGGGGCTCGAGCTGGCTCTGTGTTGTATCAATGGAAAGGAACCACTAGATATTGAACTTGGCCCTAGTTGCTGCTGGCTCCACCTGGCAGAAGGGTTACATAATTATATTTTTACCCTTCATTTGCCACAGTTTATGCTCCTTTCTATTTTCCTCACTAAGGATTTAACTTCCACTTTTAAAAGGATGCCTTTTTGCCTCTCACTGCTTCTTTTACTTTGTTGTTTATCCACGGTGGCACTTTTTTTGTTCTCTTACTATGTTTTTCAATTTGGGGTATACATTTCAGTTGAGCCTCTATGCAGCTTGCAGGGATTTCACTTTTGGCACGGTGCCTTTTAATTTCTGTTTAACTAACCTCCTCATTTTTATGTAGTTCCCCTTTCAGAGAATACTACCATGGAGGTCCTGGGTTTCAATCTTTTACCTAGCTGCCTAAATTTGGCTCCAGGTCCTCTCTCCTTTCCTTCCCTATGTCATTGGTACCTACATGTACCATGACCACCGACTCCTCCCCAGCACTACACATAAGTCTATCTAGATGTCTCGAGAGATCCGCAACCTTCGCACCAGGCAGGCAAGTCACCATGCGGTTCTCCCGGTTGTTGCAAACCCAGCTATCTATGTTTCTAATGATTGAATCGCCCATTACTAACACCTGCCTTTTCCTAATGACTGGAGTTCCCTCCCCTGGAGAGGTATCATCAGTGCAAGAGGATACCACAACCTCATTTGGAAGGAGGGTCCCAACTATGGGATCGTTTTCCTTTGCTCCAGTTGGATGTTCTCCTTCCCTGAGACTTTCATCCTCCTCAACAGCACAGAGGCTGTCAGACCAGGGGTGGGACCATTCTCCTGTGTCCCGGAAAATCTCATCTATGTACCTGTCTGTCTCCCTTAGCTCCTCCAGTTCAGCCACTCCAGTCTCCAAAGCCCGTACATGGTCTCTGAGGGACAGGAGCTCCTTGCACTGAATGCACACATATGCTGCCTGGCCATAGGGCAGGTAATCATACATGCTGCATTGGGTGCAATAAACTGGGTAGCCCCAACTCTGTTCTGGACTTCTGCCTGCATTATCTTTTTACTCTTGAAGTTAGTTCCTTTCTTCATGTTTTGTTTTTATCTGGGGTGTTTTTGGCTTTAAGTTTAAGGAATGTTAAGTGTATCTAGCCCCCCCCCCCCCATTCCCCTTCCCCTTCCCCTCTAAACTCCCTCACAAAACTCTCCTGTTAGCAACTCCCTCACAAAACTCAGCCGTTAGCCACTCCTGTTCGCTAGCTCCTCTGGTCGCTTAGGAGCAGGCTTTTTAAAGCCCTGGCCTTCCTGAGTAGCCCTGCCCCCTGGTTAAGGGTTGATGCGTGCTAAAGGGCTTAAAGGGATCAAAGCCTCATTAAGAAGCTCTCAGCCTTGCCTAGCTGGCCGCTAGGCTCAGCACACACATGGTCAGCACATGATCCCCCAAACAAACAGACCTCACGGTATATTTCAGTCAAGCAGCAAGCACACCACAAACACTCACACTATACTTTTGGTGCTAGAGAGTGTGCATGAACAACACTATGAAATATATACTATAGTGTACTATGAACTCCAGTAGCTATACCTGGGTCACCTCCATGACAACTCAAATCTTCCAGTTTGAATCTCTTTCACTTCCCAATTCACATGCCAGAAGACTGACTATGTTAATATCTGTTATTTCATTTCTGATGTTACAAATAATAAAAAATTTGCATTACAGTAAGTGTAATTATCTTACCTACTTGCTCTACAGTTTACTGAAATATTTATATTAGTATATAATTCTAGATACACATGTGAACTGAAAAAGATTATAAAAAACTGATATTGTTTTACATTTGTGATGACCGCAGTGGGTAATAGACCTGTTGATAACACACCTAGATACGAACTTTAATGGACAAACAGGGTCTGGGATAATTTCTCCAGGATACCTAGAGTGTCCAGCTGTAATTGTTACAACCTCTCCCCTATTTACTGATCTGTATTGCTTCAGTAAAATACAGCTAAGAAGGACATCTATTAATGGTCAGAAATGTGAATTTAAAAGATCAGTGCAGCTGTGACGCTTTTTGCAGTTTTGGCTTATTGCTTATGTTATCTTCAAGAGGGAGTTCATTTCTAAAGAATTCCCGTAAAAAATCTTGGAACCCCTATAATAATTCCTGCTATTTGAGCTCTCTGCTTCAATTATTGGCATAGCCATGTACCAGTAACAATCCCATTAAATAAACAAAGAGAGTATAAGAGGTTGGTGCTGGTCCAAGTTTTGTGGGTTTGAAAACAATTTATTCAATTTGCAATAACTGTGGCTATCTTAAAAAAAAAACCCAGAAAAGACATATTTTTAAAAACTAAGTTTTTAAAACCATAAATACACTTTGCTTAGGGATGTGTTGACATTTTGTTGTGTGTATCTGCACATGATCTGAGCTGGATGAGCTATGTGAACTGGGCTTCATCAAACAGTCTCAGAGCATTGTCTGAAATTTTCAAATGGAACATAACCAATCTGAATGCTTTCCCTGTTCAACAGAAGCCAAGAGCGTTGGGCAGGGCTTTTAAAAAATGTTTAATGCAGCAAAGTATAGGATGAGTGATGATAAGCTATAAAATCCTAGTTATGTGGCACCATGGCAGCTGGAA
The DNA here is from genome assembly GCF_011386835.1 of Chrysemys picta bellii. Taxonomy (NCBI): domain Eukaryota; kingdom Metazoa; phylum Chordata; order Testudines; family Emydidae; genus Chrysemys; species Chrysemys picta. Next base: position 313,241,161 of record NC_088791.1, read on the forward strand.
GCATACCAAGTTTCTCTTTGCTTGTGCATATGTGGATTCTACAGGAGCCCCAGTTTGGCACTTCCTGGCCTAAACCCTGCTGTTCAGGAACCAGTGAGGAACCTCTGGATTGGATGGAGCATCAGGAGTCAGCAATTTGTCTTAGCAGGGCATTCTTGGATATGTATTCGTTTATTTAGATTTTTGTTTCTAATATACACCTATCGTTTCGCAATAGAGAGGAGCCCTGGCCAGGAGTACGACTTGAGTAGAGGGTGAAACATAATGAATTTACAAAAATGCTAAACCTTTGAAGTTGAGGATGATTTACATTTTAGATGTGTTTTGTTATATTTTTTTGCCAAGTTTAGCTATGTTTCTTGTTAAAACAGCTGCATAGTTTGAGTGTTGATACAACAGTATACTATTTAAAACGTATGGTACAGTTCCTAAGAGGTCGTTAGGAGTCATTAGGTGTACCTTTGAAGATCTGGGCTTATACATCATTTAATGCCAGGTCAGGTCAGCGTGAGACTCAATACAATCCACACTATTTGTGTGAAACTGACTTGTGCTCTGACACATGCTATGGAGACTCAGTAGTAGGACACAGCTGGGGTCTGTTAGCAAAGCTTATGTACTACTTGTTCCACTGTTCCAGATTTGGAGGAAGAGAAGTACCTTTGCTATGTGGCTGAGTATGGTATTAGCTGATCCTGGTAGCCAATCCAGGAATTTGTTTCTGGAATTGATCTGACCCTAACTTGTGGCTCTTGAGAAGGACTTTGTTAAAAATGGTCGTGGTGAACTGTCCAAAAATATAAATATGGCTTAGTAAGGGGTTCAATTTTTCGATTTAGTTGACTTAATGTTAACTGTACATATTCCCCTGCTCCCACCATGCATACTTGTTTAATTTTAAATGAGCCTTTTAGTTCATTGGAGAGATCATTTTACTGATCCTCTGAAAAATTCTAAAGCCAGTGCTACTAAGGAGAATCATTCCTGTTAATCTATTCCCAGGGCTTGTTGTTCAACTCAGGGAAATTAAATAGACTGCAATGAAGAGGTATTGGACTTGGGGAGCAATGAAGGCTGGATACGGGAACACCAGTGGGCTAGGAGGAATACTTTGCTTTGACTACAAGCATGCTTAGATGATAAGATCTATGGGACAGGCACCATATTTTTGTTATGTGTGGGTACACTGCAGAGTACAACGGGCCCTGATCTCTGACTGTGACTTCTTGACACGACCAAACTACAAATAATAATCAAAAAAGAGGAAATATGGATGGAAGTGGGGACCACACACACCTTAATGGCAAAGGAAACAGATATATGACCCGACACAAAACCTACAGAAGCCAATAGAAAGGCTTCCATTGACTTTGCTTGGCTTTGGTTCATGCCCAGAGAGCATGTTGATGCTTGGGTATTGGTTGTTTTACATTGTGGAAAGGAATGCAAAAAAAAAAAAAAAAAAAGTTGCAGTCCCAGCATAGTCTTCCCTTCTGAGTATAGTTTATGGTACTCTCCTCTACTCCCTAGATCCATCATTTAATTTAAATTACCATTCCCACCTCCCTACACACATACACATAAACTAAAAAAGTACACAAATGGGGGAGAAACAACTTAATATTATTAAAAAATGCAATTAATATGGTTGCATTGGCCACTGGCAACAACAAGTGTGAGAAAAAGTATCTGCCATCTGTTTATCTTGCAGCTGCATCTTCTGAATGACAAGAAGAGGAATGAGAAGCAAAGTATATTCCTGTCCGTACCACCATGAGTAATGAAAATGACATATGGTGTGCTCTGTAGACAAGTCAGCAGTGGCACACAGGGAGCTGGATGTATTTTCCAGCTGGGTGTCTGATTTTCCATCTCAGTCACACAGCTTCATTTGTTACAGAGATGGGGAGAGATTATTCCACGTAGTATATCCCTAATGATGACCACCTTCCTTCTATGACAAGCTCAGTATTCTAGAGAAAGCCATTCCTTCCATATTCTACTATTTTCACTATAAGATGTACCTTTAGAAGCCCTGCTGAGGAGATTATTATGGGTACAATTTGCCGGGTGTGCAAAGAGTTGTGCGAAGAAATTTTCCAAAAGGAAAAATACCTATATTTTGCAAAAAGTAAAGGGTAGGGCCCAGGGTTATATGCCTCCTTCTGAACTCTGAAAAGGGAAAATATTCAGAGGGATACCTATTTTCAGGGCCCCATGTACTCTGTGCCACAATGAGACCTGACTGAATGGCTGATGTCCCTGAATTCTTTGGCACCATTAGTTTATCACCACAATACCCCCTTTATTTCCACCCCTCCACACCCACACAACTATGGCTCATACTTAACAATACTAATTGACATACAGTTTGTTGATGATTATTTTCAAAGATTTGCTTTTTATTCTGCTCTCCCGTCGGCCTGGTTCCACTCCCCAGGTGCCTTCTTCCATGACATTGTTCAGGTGATCCAGCTCAGAACCTCCTTCTCCTCATGTGCACTGGGGAAAGAAGGAGTTTGTAGTTGGCTTTAATGACTCATTTCCTTGACACCTGCAGCATTCTCCTTACTGCCAACCTCATCAAATTAAATCTCTGACTCCCACCATCCCTGACTGCAGACTGGATGTCAGCCCTATCATGCCAACCCACTGCTGTCCAGCTCCCTGAAACAGTGCAGGGACATTCACTGAAATCCAATTAAGTCATCCTTGTAGAGAAAGCCAAAGAGCAAGAGACACCTTTGGGCAGGTTCTGGCAGGGCAGAGCAACAGGAAAAAAAAATCACCTCAGACTCTTGGTGGCAATAAAATGATGAATTCTGCAGAAAGAATGCTAAATTTTATGGCAATTTGTGAAGATGCCAGATTCATGGCTGTAGAGTCATGGCATTCTCAGGGCCCTAGTTAAGATGAATGGAGCAGTTCACACCTCTGAGAGCTATTGCATCAGGCTCTGCAGGTTCAGGCAGACATCACTACATTGCACATACTTGGTTCACATTTGTACGGTTATCTTTGTAACCATAAGGGCTAAAAACATCATAAAAAAAATGAAAACCTCAGATTCTGTGGCAAGGTGTAGGTTCCATGGCAAATTCTGCTGCCTTGAAATCGTGGAATATATGGACCCCTGCTTATGTTCCACATGGATACACATTTAACCAGCACAAAAACTGAACTGAGAGAACAAACACCAATTCAGCTACAACTAAATGACCTAACTCCTGCTTGTGTAAAAATCTGTCACAATTTGCATAAGATATTCCAACATCCCCACCTGGGGTTTGTATCTGGAACATCACTGCTCTGCTTTGGTCTCTTGTTTAGTCGCAAGATTGTTAGTGGATTTCTTCCTACAACCATAGCAGCTAATAATAGGAAGTACAATGCTGCAGAGCATCAGTTCACATTTTACATTATGCTATGTAATGACTGCCATTATTCTTTTACACACATGAAATATTTTAAAATGTTCACCTTTCCAAGCCACTAACTCAGGCACATGCAATGTTATTTATTTGTTACAGTATTAACTGGGGGTCCCATCTGAGATATGGGATACATGTGTGCTAGACACTGTACAAACAAATAATAAGAGAAAGTCCCTGCCCCCAAGAGCTTACAATCTAAATAGATGAAACAGCCAGAGCTTGAGAGGGGAACAAGAGGTGTATATATAGAGAGAAAATGACTGGCTCAAGATCACACAGCAGAGACAAGAATAGAACTGACATTGCTTTATTCCCAGTCCACTTCTCCTCTAGAGCAGTGGTTCCCAAACTTGTTCCGTCGCTTGTGCAGGGAAAGCCCCTGACGGGCTGGGCCGGTTTGTTTACCTGCCGCGTCCGCAGGTTCTGCCGATCGCGGCTCCCAGTGGCCGCGGTTCGCTGCTCCAGGCCAATGGGAGCTGCTGGAAGCGGTGCGGGCCGAGGGACGTACATTTGTAAAAATGCTTTTTTTTTTTTCAAGAGACCAACTGAGCACTCCATTTACACAGGAGTTAGAATTGGCTGAATGTATCATTAGTTTACATGGGATGATTATGGCAATTGAATCCCAACGGTGGGGCTGAAAATCAATGCAGGGTAGGTTTTATATAGCCACACTCCCTTCTGCTCCAGACAGACTAACTTTGCAGCTCACAGAGAGCCATGCTGTCAACAGCAGTTTACCTCTCTCTGCACAGCTTTAGACAGGCGAAGGATTACCTCACTGGTGCAGCTGGGACTGAGAATGTGGTGGGCAGTGTTTTACAGACAACTTGTCCTCACTTTGCAGGCATGTAAATGTCTATATAGGGCACAAAGCAGTGAAGAATTGATACGTCTCCTTCTTAATATTTGGGTGTGGGGAGTGAGGGGAAAATAATGAAAAATGTAGAGCCCAATTCACTTACACTGGTATAAATCAGAAGTATCACATTGAAAGCAATGGTGTTACACCACTGCAATAATAGTGCAAGTAAAATTGGAATCAGTCCCTTAAAGTATTCTTTAGGCCCTCAAATTCCCTTTGCTTCATCATTTTAACCACACCTTCTTTCCGCCATTTTGTTTGCTTTCTCCAAAACATAAATATTTTATATTCTCTCAGCCTCTGTGTGGCTAGTTCTAGACGGAAAGGCATTTTGCTGTGCTGTTCTCATTCAGTTGCAATATGTGCTACGTGTCCTGGGCTAGATCCTCATCTGGTGTAAATCACTGTAACTCTATTTATGTTAATGGAGCTATGCCAATTTGCACCAGCTGAGTTTCTGACCTTTGAAGCAAGTTCTGCATTAAGCTCACCTTATTTGCACTGATGTCCTCCCAGAAGAATTCCATTCTGAGAGGTCATCATACAAGACTCTTGTTCTGATCTAAGCATGACATTTTGTTTAATCAGCCCCAGAGAATATCTCTGCTACTAACATCGGAGCACACAAAAGCCCAGCAAAGGTTGGAAGAGGAGCTAAAAAAAAAGTGTCATGAAAGAGAATCATGGCAAAAGTTGTGCTTTGAATCTGGAAGCCTCTCACACTGCAACCAAGTGCAATGCCATCAAACCACAAGAAAGGCATTTCTTTGTTATGCATTTAGGTTCAGATGGCCAAATACAGCTCTTATCCACCCCAGAGTAACCTATTTGCTTCACTGGGATTGTATCTGTGTGAAAGCAGTATTTGAGTCATGACTTGATCATATTTATTAACACGCAAACAGAATAAAGTCCAGACCAGTAATATATGTATTTGGTGCATTAAAAGGGCCAATTTCACAAAATAAAAACATTTATGAGCTAGCTGGGAGGAAGAATGTAACCAGAAAAATGTGAATGATAATCGGGAATTGTTTAAAAATACTTTGCTAAACACCCGAAAAAAATCACAATTCCACCAATGAGCAAGAAGACTGTATTGGTTAGAGAGGAAGTAAAGGCAGCTATAATGTGTGTGTGTGTGTGTGTGTGTGTGTGTGTGTGTGTGTGTGTGTGTAAGTAAAAAACAAAGAATAGAAGAAAGGGGAAGTTGATAGTAATGAATACAAATCAGAAGCTAGGAATAGTAGAAAATTGGTAAGAGAAGCAAAGGCACACAAGGAGAAATCTATGGTCAGCAGAGTTAAGGATAATAAGAAGGATTTTTAAAGTATTTTGATATCAAAAAGAATCCTGACAATGGTATTTGTCAATTTCTAGATGGAAATAGTAGAATTATCAATAATAATGCAGAAAAGACAGAAATATTCAGTAAATATATCTATTCTTTATTTGGGAAAGAAACAGTTGATATAGTTATGTCGTATGATATTACTCTGTCCATTCCACTAGTATCTCAGGACTATGCTATGATAAACAGCATCTACTAAAGTTAGATATTTTTGAATAAGCAGGTTCCAGATAATTTGCACCCAAGAGTTTTAAAAGAGTTGTCTGAGTAGCTCACTGGACATTAATGCTGCTTTTCAATAAGTCTTAGAACACTGGGGAAGTTCCAGAAGACTGGAAGAAAGCTTATGTTGTTCCAATATTTAAAAAGGGTAGGTGGGATGACCCAGATAATTTTAAGTCTGTCAGTCTGACACTGATCCTATGCAAGATAATGGTGCAGCTGATTTGGGATTCAATTAATAAAAAACAAAAAGCAGGGTAATCTAGTTAATGCTAATCAAGATGAGTTTATGGAAAATAGCTCCTGTCAAACTAACCTGATATCTTTTTTATGAGTTTACGAGTTTGATTGATAAAGATAATAGTGTTGATATATCAGAGGGGTAGCCGTGTTAGTCTGAATCTGTAAAAAGCAACAGAGGGTCCTGTGGCACCTTTAAAACTAACAGACGTATTGGGAGCATAAGCTTTCGTGGGTAAGAACCTCACTTCTTCAGATGCAAGACTTCTTGCATCTGAAGAAGTGAGGTTCTTACCCATGAAAGCTTATGCTCCCAATACGTCTGTTAGTGTTGATATAATAAACGTAGACTTTCGTAAGGCATTTGACTTAATGCCGCATGGCATATTGATTTAAAAACCAGAATGATGTAAAATTAACAGAGCACCATTAAATGGATTTCAAGCTGGCTAATTAATAGATCTTAAAATATAATTGTAAATGGAGAATCATCATCCAGCTGGTGTGTTTCTAGTGACGTCTTGCACTGATCAGTTTTTGGCCCTACGCTATTTAACCTTTTCATCAATGATCTAGAAGAAAATATAAAATCACCACTGATAAAGTTTGCAGATTACACAAAAAATGGCTAAATAATGACAAATAAGTGGTAAATAATGAAGAGGATAGCTCAATCTGGATTGCTTGGTAAGCTAGGTACAAGCAAACAATATGAGTTTGAACATGGCTAAATGTAAGTGTATACATCTATGAACAAAGAATGTAGGCCTTATTCTATCCTGGGCAGCAGTGACTTGGAAAAAGATTTGGGGTTCATGGTGGGTAATCAGCTGAACGTGAGCTCCCAGTGCAATCATTGGCCAAAAGAGCTAATGTGATCCTTGGATGTATAAACAGAGGAATCTTGAGCAGGAGTAGCGAGGTTATTTGACCTTTGTATGTGGCACTGGTGCGACTGCTGATTGAATACTGCATCCAGGTCAGGTGTCTACAATTCAAGAAGGATGTTGATACATTGAAGAGGGTTAGAAAGAGCTACGGGAATGATTAAAGGATTAAAATATATACCTTATGGTGATAGGAGCTCGATCTAGTTAGCTTATCATGATTAAGGGGTGACTTTGTTACAGTCTGTAAGTACCTACATGGGGAACAAGTATTTGAAAATAGGGACTTCAATCTAGCAGAGAAATATGTAACACAATCCAAAGGCTGGAAGTTGTAGCTAGACAAATTCAGACCGGAAATGAGGCATGAAATTTTAACTGTGAATGTAATTAACCATTGGGACAATTTACTGTGATGGATTCTCCATCCCTGGCAATTTTTAAATCAAGATTCAATGTTTTTCTAAAATATATGCTCTAGGAATTAATTTGGGGAAGTTCTATGGCCTGTGTTATACAGGTCAAACTAGGGCTAGGTCTACACTGGGGTGGGAGGGTTGACCTAAGATACGCAACTTCAGCTACGCGATTAGCGTAGCTGAAGTCAGCGTATCTTAGGTCAATTTATCTGGCCATGAGGACGGTGGTGAGTTGACCGCTGCCGCTCTCCCGTCGACTCCGCTTCTGCCTCTCGCCCTCGCCGCAGTAGAGTTCCGGAGTCGACAGCAGAGAGATCGGGGATCGATTTTATCGCATCTACACTAGACACAATAAATCGATCCCCGATAGATCGATCACTACCCGGCGATCCAGTGGGTAGTGTAGACGTACCCTAGAAGATTACAATGGTTTCTTCTGGCCTTGGAATCTATGAATCTGTGTAAAGTTGGCTTTGAGGGCTCGTTTAAGCAGGTGACCATCTACATATAATATAAAAAGAGAAAAGGTTGAAAGTGGCTGTGAATTGTGATAAGAATATAAAGCATTTTCACCCTGGATAACACTGATTAATATTGTAAAATCCATATTTGAGATTAATTAGGGTGTTTCTCTTTATTCATCATCTCTTTCCTCTTCCTCTTCCCTTCCTCACTGAAATTCACTAGATTTAACAAGTCATGTCACAGAAGAAATCCAAATACTCTTCTAGTCTCTGATATGTGGTGAACAGGACAGGGCAGAAAAGGAACATGAGTATCCTTACTTTTGAAAGTACTCAGTCTTCCAAACTGGTTCTACCCATCTTTGCATGGTGAATTGTTTTCAGTGGCCCTTGAGGTAATCTAACAGCTTGGTGGAAGATTTAGTCCTCCACACATTAAGGAGTTGGAATAGCAAATTATTTTACTGATTATAACATTTTTAAGGTGAACACTTTGCTAATCCTAAATGATACCAACAAGGTATAACTAAGATTTGTCTTAGTTGAGGAGTCTTCTGGAAGGATATTGGATGTTGTAATGACTATTACCAAATGAAATGAATAGAGGTATGTCAGTTAACACCAGCTGAGTATCTGGGTCTACATCTTTAAAAATATTTTTCAGGCAGACATTCCAGTCAAGGCATTAAAATGCAAAATCATGGTAGTTGCACGAGAAAAAAAGGGAGACTGGGCTAGAGGAGAAATACGTATTGAAAATAATTTGCACACATTGACTGAAAGACAACTATCCTGCATTTAAAAGACTTTTCTTAACTTGTGCGTGAAAAACAGGAACAAAGCTTTCCAAAGCAAGAAATACAGTTCAGAATGGACAGAGGAAACATATAATATACATTTCATAAGAAAAAGAGAAATATTTAATAAGAGACAGATGTCTTCAGAGAGGACATTTATGTAAATACCTTTGTGATATTGCAATGAATTGGCTAACACCATTAAGATCCAAAGGATCACAGACTGTAACTGGGAGAACATGAGATGCCGAAAAAAAAGGAAGAGAGCAAGTAAACTACCTGAGAAACTAGAGACTGATTCTGACATGCTGGTCAGCCACAACAACTAGAGGGGAGAAAGGAGAATGCATTCTCTTAACATTCAAGGTCGTACTTCTTTATTACAGGTGAATCCAAGATGCACCTAGCCAACTGAACTCTTGCTACGTGTTAGACAAGACACTTGGACCAGAGCTCAATGAGCCGGGAAGCGGTTGTTCCTGACCACCCCCTACTAACCTTTCCCCTGTCCTCATGACTGGAGAAGTGCTAACGGGTCACTTCACCTTGAATGGTCCCTTGAAATACGTGTTAACTACCTATTCAAAACAATCGGTTCCATCTTGTATCTAGCTGTGACACTCCGAGTACATTTCCCAGACCTGAAGAAGAGCTCTGTTTGGCTTGAAAGCTTGTCTCTCTCACCAACAAAAGTTGGTCAATAAAAGATATTATCTGGGACTTTTCAGCTTAGAAAAGAGTCAACTAAGGGGGGATATGATGGAGGTCTATAAAATCTTGACTGGTGTGGAGAAAGTAAATAAGGAAATGTTATTTACTCCTTCACGTAACACAAGAACTAGGGGTCCCCCAATGACATGAATAGACAGCAGGTATTAAACAAACAAAAGGAAGTATTTCACACAATGCAGTAAACCTGTGGAATACATTGCCGGGGGATGTTGTGAAAGCCAAAACTACAACAGGGTTCAAAAAAGAACTAGATAAGTTCACGGAGGATAGGTTCATCAATGGCTATTAGCCAGGATGGGCAGGGATGCAACACCATTTTCTGAGTGTCCCTAGCCTCTGTTTGTGTGAAGCTGGGAGTGGATGACAGGGGATGAATCATGCGATTGCCTGTTCTGTTCATTCCCCTTGAAGCACCTGGCACTGGCCACTGTCGGAAGACAGGATACTAAGCTAGATGGACCTTTGGTCTGACCCAGTATGGCCGCTCTTATGTTCTTACCTCGCCAACAATGTCATACTATGCAAAGATCATTTCTTTTGCATTTGTTTTTCTTTCTAACCTTAAGAAATCATGTTTATTAATATTGAAGCCTTGGGCTCTTGTTTGAGAATTTCACACAGACTGTCCCAGGGAAGTGAAATAACCCTCACTCTATAAGAGGAGATAGTGAAGAAAGGGAGGGGGGCCTTCGCCATTTGGGATTTTGGGTTAAAGAATAACAGACTAAAGCCCTGATCTTGCAAACATGCATTTAACTCTATGCATGTGAGTAATCTAATCTAATCTATCTGTGGTAATTCTGTAGACTCCTGTTACCAGGGCCGGCTTTAGGAACTGCAGGGCCCAATTCGAATACCCGGCGACAGTCCGGGTCTTCGGCAGCACTTCGGCGGCGGGGGGTCCTTCACTTGCTCCCGGTCTTCTGCGGCACTGAAGGACCCCCTGCTGCCGAAATGCCACCGAAGACCCTGAGCGAGTGAAGGACCCCCCCCGCCACCGAAATGCCACCGAAGACCCGGACCGCTGCTGGGGGGGTAAAAAAAATTAAAAAGGCGCCTAAGGCACGGGGCCCTATTAGGCGTGGGCATGGGGCCCTCTTAGGCGCGGGGCCCGATTCTGGGGAATCGGGGGAATCAGCCTAACGCCAGCCCTGCCTATTACCATAATATCTAAGCACCTAACGATCTTTAAGGTATTTATCCTTGCAATACCACTGCAAAGTGTTATTATCCCTATTTTACAGACAGGGAACTGAGGCACAGAGAGACTGAGGGCTTGTCTATGTGCACATTTATTTCATGGAAAGCTGGGGTGTGAATCTACTCCACACTAGCCTCCCACAAACTAACTATCCATGTGGACCCTGCTGATGCTTGCTAACAGTTTGTGAATGCGCTTTGATCTACCCCACTTTGAAATAGCAGTAGATTAAAACACACGAACAAATTATTAGTGTGCATCAGCCGGATCCACATACATAGTTAGTTCTTGGCAGGCTAGTGCATGGTAGATTCACACCCCAGCTTGCCACGAAAAGAAATGTTCATGTAGATAGTCCTAAGTGACTTGCCCAAGGTCACACAGGAAATCTATGTGAAAAGGAATTAAGAGCAGGTCCTTAGTTTTAGGCTCGGGCCTTGACCATCCTTTCCATCATGAGTTGAATTGAATGGGATTACCTAAATGCTTAAAGGTAAACCCATGAATAACTTTTTTTTTTTTAATTAATGGAGATATCCCATCTCCTAGAACTGGAAGGGACCTTGAAAGGTCATCAAGTCCAGCCCCCTGCCTTCACTAGCAGGACTAAGTACTGATTTTGCCCCAGATCCCTAAGTGGCCCCCTCAAGGATTGAACTCACAACCCTGGGTTTAGCAGGTCAATGTGCAAACCACTGAGCTATCCCTCCCCCCAAAAAAACAAAAAAAAACTGGTTTTTGCCTGATCAGTGTCTGTCTTGCAGACCTGTCTTGGAAGTCTGATGATGCATGGTAAACCTCTAATGACTACAGAGAAGAACCAGTTTTAAGGCGTTTAAGATAATGTTCTCTCTTTTAATAAAATCTCTTATTAGCATTTGCTAAATTCAAATAATCTCCAATACTTTTTCATTAGTTTATGCGATCTAGCCATGATATTTTGAGAATTCTTCTATAAAACCATAATTTAAAGGATTGTCATTTCTATTATTAATTGTTGCATGTCCATGTTTCACATCTGTAATTTAACACAAACCAAATGTAAGTTTTTAAAAGTCATAATTTAGTCATCAGATTTATGTCCCTTCTCATCAGAGGCTTATTCTTCCAGAATGTGTCTTTTCTCTTGCTATTTTGGTGCTAACTTCAGCATCCTATCTTCCATCTTCTGTAATTGTGCTTCCTAAGTAGCAGTAATTTCTCACTGGCTATATGGCTGTGTGGGACATTGGAATCTTTCATGTTTTTCCAGGATCCTTGCATATGTAAGCGGGGGAATGGTCCCGCTATTGTGGGGAAATTTCCTGACTTCTGCACTACCCCGGTGAGGTGGGCAAGCGAAAGGATCTGAGTCCCCGCTCCCACTTCCTTTACCCAGAGGCCTCCCTGCCCTTGAGGGCTCCCCTTCCACTCTCCTGTCTGGCTGAGTCCTCGTAACCCCAACAAGGCTGGGCCCAGGATTCCTGGGGGGCTCGACCCCCAACCCTGCTGTGGTCACCTAGGACAGGGGCTAGGGTGTCCCCACTCCGGGGTACTCTTTTTACACTGGGCACCTCCCTGACCCACTGATTATTCCATACAATTTAAAGCAAATACAAGTTGTTTAATTAACAATTAATCTAAAGAAAAGAACAAGGAAAAATGGGAAAGGTTAAAGGAAAACACATCACCCTGCTCTGTGGCAGGGAACATCACAACCAGTGTCTCTGGAATGTCAGGGCAGGTCACAGTCTGCTTCTTGTAGGTCCCAGGCCTCCTTCTCAGGCCCAGGCCGTGCTGCAGAGACGCTGCGGGTTGGACACTTGCAATGGTGGTGGCCACACACCTCCGGGCTTTGAGTGGTGGGACCCTTCTTCCCAGCGTCAGCCCCCCATAGGGTTAAGGTCCCCCTCCCGGTCTGGCCTGCAAGGGCCCTTGTCTGGGGGTGTCTTTCTGTGCTGGGCCCTTTGCCCAGGTTCCCCCTTGGCTGGCCCCACTTGCTTACCACACCTGGCTCTGCGGCTGCAGCTCTGCTCCCAGCACAGGATTTGCTCTCCCCGGGCTGCGTCTCTGGCTCTGTGGCTGCAGCTCCACTCCCAGCACAGGATCTGCTCTCCCTGGGCTGCGTCTCTGGCTCTGTGGCTGCTGCTCCGCTCCCAGCACAGGATCTGCTCTCCCTGGGCTGCGTCTCTGGCTCTGGATCTGGCACGGTTCTGCCCTCCAGCTCAGCTTGGGCCCCTGCTCTCTCCTTAGCTCGGCCCCACTCAGTCTGACTCAGGCCATTCCAGTTCACACGGAGGACGGGACCCCCTCTGGCCTCCTGACTCTCTGATTAGCCTGCCCGCCCTGTCAATCAGGCTGATCTGGAGCATTGGCCTCTCCCCATTGCCCCTGGGGACTGTCAGTCTCAGGCTCCTGATTTGCCATCGACCCTTCCCCTTTCAGTGCTGGGAGCTAGCAACCAAAACACCCCACTGGATGTTAGTAAGGGGGCAACAGTCCCCTTACATTCCCCCTTGCTAAAATACTGCCACATTCACAATATTTACACCGGTACATTCGGGCCCCATGGTAACAACATATACCCATGTCATTGTATATTAACAACCCATTAACAATTATTAAAAGAACATTTAACATATTTAACATTCCACATCTACTTCTTAATACCATACATAACAATATTCATTAAAACACTACATAGAACCAATAACATAATTATCTTTAAGTCTAACAGGAAGTATGCCCTTATTAGCCCTCTGGGACCTTCTTAAGACTGGCGGTTCGTTACCCATATTTTTTATTTTCCTATCCTCGGGTAATACTGGGTCAGTTTGAAGGATCTGGCCATTCTTGTTAGGGTTTGGGTTTGCCCCACTCTGTCCCCCTCTGTATTCGGTTTGTGGGACTAGAACCATTTCCCAATTGGTTTTAGCCTCCTCAGGGTGTACTGATCTACGCCTCCTATGGTCCCTGTCTGGACTAAGAGTACAATGTTTCAACTGGTCCCTATGTACTACTATCCCAGGACCTCCTCGTTCAGGCTGGTTAGCGTACACTGGCAGTTCGGGATTGTTGTGGGTGACCACAGTGGAGGGATTTGGCTTCCATTTGTCCTGTATTTTATTACACCTCCGGCGTCTACGGCTACGAACTGGTACACAGTCACCAGATCTGATGAGAGCCCCACTGGACTTGCTATCATAAGTCCTTTTCCTACTTTGGGCTCTGTCTTTAGTTGTACTGAGAGCAACTTTCCAGGCTGTCTTCAGCCTGTCATGGTGACCTTTGACCTGGTCATCATAATTGGTCATCTCATTCTTAGAAAAGACTTCTTGATGCTTCTCTGGCAACGCCTTTATGTTAGCCACATGTGCAGGAATCAGCCTTTGACGCGCCGCTTGAACTGGAACTGGCAGTCTCCCATCACATCTTTCTTGAAGAAAGGTAACTCGGCCTCCTTTCTTCCTCGTCACCTGCAGCTCATTTCCTGGTACACAGCTGTGTTCGTCAAGGATCTTCCCTCTCCAAGGAGGAATAATGGTCTTCCGTTCTCTGCCCACTTTACCATTTCCCATATGCCTTGTGGGGCCCAGGGAAAGACTCTGCCTCTCCTCTCGAGCCAGTACTCTACTCAGCACAGCATTCTTTGTAGAGTGCTCGTGACAGTTCATCCTCCTAGTCCCTTTTCCTGGTAAGAGTAGCTCCTTTAGCTCACTAATGATGTTCATCCCTAGAATCCCGGGGACTCCTTCTCCTATATGGCTCCCTTTTGAGGCTTTGTCTTTCAGGATGAAGATGCATTTTCCTGGCAGTGTCTGGCCCATATACTCTATGTCTGCTTCAAGGCACCCCACCACTGGGATTGCCAATCCATTAACAGCTGTTAGACGTACAAACTGTGTGCTGTGCATGGTCAGGTCCTTGTCCTTCAGATATTTTTGAAAATGCGACTCAGTAATGGTGGTGACTTCTGAGCCAGTATCTAACAAACATCTGGTCTTCACCCCTGCTACACATACTTCAGCAGTTAGACAGTCTCCAAATGCTCGCTTACAGAAGTCGCTAGATATGCTGGCACTGCCCATGTTCCTCTCAACACTGTATGCAGAGGGATTTTCCACGAAGGACAGGCCTAGGAATCCTTCTGCCACTGCTTGGCCTTCTACTGTAGAGGGACCAGTTGCTCCTGGTGCCCCATTGGTTTCGAGTGCCTGGGACTCTGTTCTCCTTCTCAGTGAACATTCTCGGCTAGTATGTCCTGGCCTTTCACAAGTGTAACAAATGTATCTTCCCAGCTCGTCCTTCAGTGGGGCTCTTTGGGATCCCGGTGCCCTTGGATACTTTGGCATACTAATGGGATTTTTTTCTTTCATCAACTCAGTCATCACTTTCAGCATCTCCCCCTGTTGGACCGCCAGTTTTTGGACAGCTTCACATAAGCTTTCCAATGTTAGCGCTGTTTGGGGCAGGACCTTTTCCCCAGCAGCTGCATTCACTAGGCCCCCACTTCGTGTATGGGGATTAGGCTTGGCCGCCTCTGCCACAGGAACTTCCTCTTCTTCTGACCACATAATGGCAGCCTGCATGAGTTCATGGAACCTCTTACTGGGCTCTTCTTTAAACCTCCTTTTCATTTCACGTCGGAGGGAGTCATCACGGAGCCCCAGCACCAACTGCTCTTTCAGAACCGTATTTGGGTCTGGAACTCGCTGAGGGTCTCGCCGCTCCACTTTGCTCATTCTCTCCTGGAGGTCATATGCGTATGCCCGGACAGTTTCACCAGGCTCCTGCTTTCTCTCAAAAAAACTCCTTTAGTCGGGTTCCAATAGGTACCTTGTCTCCATACACTTTTAGGAGGAGTTCAAATACCTTTTCCACATCTTTCTTGTCTGCCACTGCCATGAACTTTACTGTGGCCTTGGCCTGGCCCTTGAGGTGCTCCTCTATGAAGTCCACATGATCTTCTTCAGGTACTCTTAGCACACGCAGAGCCGCCTTCACAGACTTGACCCACTCCTCTACTGTAATGTCTCCTGGTCTAGTCGGGAAGCCACCAAACTCCGTGACCTTCCGCTCCCGTGGGACATAAATAGTAGGGGGTTTCTTAGCTTCTGCTGTCTGTTGCTCTATTACTGCCTTGGCCAGCGATAAGGCTTCTCTCTGTTCAGTTCTAGCTTGCTGTAATGCCTCCGCTTGGTCTGATAATCTGCGCTGAAGTTCAGCAAACTGGGTTCGTAGTTCTTCAATTCCAGCCATGGTAGGGTGCTCAACTAGGCCCGGACCATGCTACTAGAACTTAACCAGAAAACCAATGGGATGGACCCTGTGGATAGGATCCTGTTCGTGACGCCAATTATGTAAGCGGGGGAATGGTCCCGCTATTGTGGGGAAATTTCCTGACTTCTGCACTACCCCGGTGAGGTGGGCAAGCGAAAGGATCTGAGTCCCCGCTCCCACTTCCTTTACCCAGAGGCCTCCCTGCCCTTGAGGGCTCCCCTTCCACTCTCCTGTCTGGCTGAGTCCTCGTAACCCCAACAAGGCTGGGCCCAGGATTCCTGGGGGGCTCGACCCCCAACCCTGCTGTGGTCACCTAGGACAGGGGCTAGGGTGTCCCCACTCCGGGGTACTCTTTTTACACTGGGCACCTCCCTGACCCACTGATTATTCCATACAATTTAAAGCAAATACAAGTTGTTTAATTAACAATTAATCTAAAGAAAAGAACAAGGAAAAATGGGAAAGGTTAAAGGAAAACACATCACCCTGCTCTGTGGCAGGGAACATCACAACCAGTGTCTCTGGAATGTCAGGGCAGGTCACAGTCTGCTTCTTGTAGGTCCCAGGCCTCCTTCTCAGGCCCAGGCCGTGCTGCAGAGACGCTGCGGGTTGGACACTTGCAATGGTGGTGGCCACACACCTCCGGGCTTTGAGTGGTGGGACCCTTCTTCCCAGCGTCAGCCCCCCGTAGGGTTAAGGTCCCCCTCCCGGTCTGGCCTGCAAGGGCCCTTGTCTGGGGGTGTCTTTCTGTGCTGGGCCCTTTGCCCAGGTTCCCCCTTGGCTGGCCCCACTTGCTCACCACACCTGGCTCTGCGGCTGCAGCTCTGCTCCCAGCACAGGATTTGCTCTCCCCGGGCTGCGTCTCTGGCTCTGTGGCTGCAGCTCCACTCCCAGCACAGGATCTGCTCTCCCTGGGCTGCGTCTCTGGCTCTGTGGCTGCTGCTCCGCTCCCAGCACAGGATCTGCTCTCCCTGGGCTGCGTCTCTGGCTCTGGATCTGGCACGGTTCTGCCCTCCAGCTCAGCTTGGGCCCCTGCTCTCTCCTTAGCTCGGCCCCACTCAGTCTGACTCAGGCCATTCCAGTTCACACGGAGGACGGGACCCCCTCTGGCCTCCTGACTCTCTGATTAGCCTGCCCGCCCTGTCAATCAGGCTGATCTGGAGCATTGGCCTCTCCCCATTGCCCCTGGGGACTGTCAGTCTCAGGCTCCTGATTTGCCATCGACCCTTCCCCTTTCAGTGCTGGGAGCTAGCAACCAAAACACCCCACTGGATGTTAGTAAGAGGGCAACAGTCCCCTTACACATAACACCAAAGTTTTGTCTTGTCCACATTCAACTGTAAACCATATTCTTTGCCATAGTCATAATCTCCACTAACTTTATCAGACCTTTTTCTAAATCATCAACAGCACTGTGTCATCTGCATAGTGAATGTTACTCTCCTATTTCCATTCATCTTACTATCTTTGTCTGTTTCTTCTATTAACATTGTGACAAAGCTCTGTCCTTGTCTCCGTGGGTCCTGCATTTCCTGACGGATTTCGCTAGCCTCAGAGGCTCACTGTGACCCTCCACTTAACCCTTCTCTCTCTAGAGACAAGGGTCACAGTCTACTGAGATATTTTCATCATAAGCCAGCGAGGGAGGTGAGGAGAAGCTATCCTCCCTTGCACAGTCTCTGTTGTCTCCCAGTCTCAGTGATTAATCAGGGGGGAAAGGTGGGGAGCCCAGGCCCGCCCTCGACTCCGGGCTCCAGTCCAGGGACCCTAATAGTATCAGCTGTGGTAGCCGTCCTTTTAGGAACAGGACAAGTACAATTCCCTGGGCTACTTCCCCACAGCAGCCCCCACTTCCTCAAGCTCCACTTCACCCTTATCTCAGGGCCTCCTTCCTTGTGCCTGATATGGTGTGTACAGCTCAGTCTCTCCAACAGCGCAACTTCTCACAGCTCCTGACATGCACGCCCACCTGACTAACTGGGAGACTTTTAACTAGTATCAGCCAGCCCCTGATTGGCTTCAGGTGTCCCAATCAACCTAGCATCCTCCCTGAAATTTGAAATTATTTGCAACTTGTTTATGAATTATGTTTCCCTATTAATAAGTCACAAACCGTTCATTGCAAACATTTGAATTTTGAGACTCCTAAAGCACATTATGTTGTTACATTATATGTTGTTATATTGTTTCTGTTCCCTGATTAGATGACTTAGGTAACTAATGTTGTGACAATTGGGCCTGCAAAAGTTACCCTAATTGGGAGCGCAACTGTAAAAAGTGAGTGTAAATTCATAAACTGTCACATAACAACTTTTGGTGGGAGAAGGTGCAAAAAAGAGACAGGCTGAATTAGACCAAACAAAAATGTCTACTGATTTAACTCAAGGGTTGTGTTAAGATCTTGTTTGATAAATGGGAAAAGGATAAAATCAGAAATCAGTGAACCAAAATTGGTGCATTTGAAATTAGGCCTAATTGGTGGACATACTAATGAGGAGATGGGCTATTCAAACCACCACTTCCTTTTGGATCCTTAAAGAGAGAGATTTGGGGGATAAAAATTGGCTATTGGAGCAAGTGTCACCATCATGGTTGCCACCCCCACCATCCCCTGCTACCTTGGGTCTTCTGATGGATCACTTGATGACTACCTGTTCTATTAATTCCCTCTGGGGCACCTGGCATTGGCCACTGTCAGAAGACAGAATACTAGGCTAGATGGACCTTTGGTATGACCCAGTTTGGCCGTTCTTATGTCTCTTATGTTTATCCTGATCAGACTGGGACAAAGAGAGAGGGAGCCAGATGACATTGCCACCACCTGAAACCCAAACACCACCTCCTAACTGTGCCTCCTCTGCCCTATGTGTTCTTTGCCTTCCCCTCCTTATTTCTTCTTTTTCCTACCTCTCTCCTTTTCCCTTCTGTCTAATAAGAGTTTGGCTTAGCCCGCCAAGACTGCAACATTGCTATAAGTCTGTGACCAGAGAGGCAGCTAAAAGCAATGACCTAAACTGCCTGATGCTAGTATAAGTTTGCCAGGTCTTAGATTGGCTGGTAAGACTGTGTTCTGGGCCTGGGTTTTTCCACCTCTGAGGTTGCAAGTAAGAATCAACACCAGAGAAACAAGCTAACTTTTTTTTCTTTCCTGCTTTTTTCTCTTTCCTCATGTATGTGTTTGCTTTGTTTTGTCTTTTAGGAAACAGGATCAGACTTTAAAAACAACAGCGACAATGACCGTTTCAGCCCATTTCAACTAACTTTTTCACTTTTCCCCAAAAAGGACAATTACTATAATCTTTGAGATCTCGCCATCATCTTTGCTATTCAAAGAAGGTTGTTGTTTTTTTCCTTTTACAAGCTCTCTACAGATGAAGGTAAAGGGAACAAGAGGTGTTGTTAAAATGAAAGCCTTTTTAATACTTAACATTTCAAATGCTTTAACAGTTTTCATTTATTTTTGTACCTTAAATTAAAGGTTAAAATGATGTGTTTGCCATGGTTCTAAGGTCTGAGGTCTCTGCATACCAAATCCCAAATATTAAACTATTTAATATTGGATAGTGACTAGGTTATGTTAACACCTTTGATTCTTTGGGCCCTCTTTTTTCCATGTAAATTAATACAACACTAACCAACTGAACATGGCTTTAGATTTTAACATTTTGAATTGAATATGCAATTCAAAATTTGCCTTTTGCATATGTTTGACTGCTCAGCTGTAACATGCATTTTCCACAAGTGTTTGTGCTAATAAAACTCAGCTGCTTGAATGTTCATTGAAAGAGAACATAAAAGTGTTTCCAACAGATCTAAATCAAAATTAATTTTAGAAATTCAAACAAGGTTTTGCTGAAAATTGTTTCTACTATTCTCTCAGCAAAGACAATCATTTGTGTTCAGCACACATATACAAATGATAATAAATGTATCTGTTAAGAGGGTTCGATTCAATCAAAAATTCAGGAAATATGAAATAAGGCTGCTGATACTGCCTTAGTCATATAATTGCAAAAATTACATAAGATTGGGATATCACCGTTGCTTTTGCCATTCCTTTTATTTTCCTTGATACGTTATTGTATATGATTGAAACAAACATCCATTGGGCAAATGGCAACTGAGAAATATATTAACAGAGATTATGAAGCTAATGGCTAAGGAGTCATTCTGGTATTAAATAAGTACTGTATATTTTTAGCTATTAACTTGTCCTCCACCATACACATATCATTGACATCAGCCTGTAACATTTTAAAGAGGTTTCATGGAATTTGAACAACTTTGCAAAATTCTACTTGCCAGCTTCTTTTAAAAAAAGGCTTTAGGGAGATCCAGGTAATGACAGACCAGATAAGACTCACACCTGTACTGGGCAAACTGATTGAAATTATAATTAAAAATAGAATATCAAAATACTTGGAAGAACACCACATCTTGAATACTGCATGCCGATCTGGTAGCCCCATCTCAAAAAAGATATATTGGAATTGGAAAAGGTTCAGAAAAGGGTAACAAAAATGATTAGAGGTATGGAACATCTTCCATGTGAGGAGAGATTAAAAGGACTGGGACTGTTCAGCATGGAATGAGAGGCACACAGAGCCCCTGGCATAGGGGAGAATGGGGGACCGTGGTATGAGGATAGGGGAAATGAAGGGCACACAGATACCCTTGCAAGGAGAAAGGGGGACACACAGCTCTCCTGGCATGAGGGAGGAGATGGGGGGGAGGTTTGCTGGGAGTCTCTGAAATAGAGGGAGGCGCACAGGGAGCTTGTGGGTGGAAGAGAGGAATGCAAGGAGCCCCTGGTGTGTGCAATACACGCAGCCCAAACAAGCAACAAAGTGTGTGACATCCTAATTTATTTTATTGCAGAATATGCTTGGCACTTTCCAGACACAGAGGGCTAGGTCAGGCTATTTGCATGCTGCCCATAGTAAAAGACTCGGTGCATAGGCAACCTGCTCAGGGAGAGACCCAGGAGACATTATGTCTTGGAGAGACTCTGTTCCTCTTGGCCCTCCCTGTTTGCACTCGTGATCTCCGTTTATGGGTTGCACAACCTTTCCCGTCTGCACAGCCAGCTATAATAGCAGATGTGTGAGGCGGAAACAAAGCTGTGGCTCTGTCTGTCCCCCACCCAGTTAATCCTGCATGAGGCATCTCAGCTGCAATCCCTGTCCTCTCTAATGTACCTGAACCTGTGATAGCTCATATACTAGGATGGGGGAGTCTTTACTTCCTCTCATGTTTCTGCTTGGCTATGTAGGGCCAAGCCACAGTCAGGCCCCTGGGCATCCCAAGAACTTACTGCCCCTACAATTTGGAAGCCACCATCATGACTCACATTGAAATCTTAGTGGGAGTGCATGACTAACAGCTAATCATCCATACCACCTTGGGCTGGGGCCTCCCTAGCTCTTGTAAGATAAGCAGAGACAGATCTGGTCAATAATTAGGTGGGAGACCACCAAGAAAAGGTCAAAAGTGGTACTGGTGATTCAGTAGGAGGTATTCTTCCCAACGCGTCAGTACTAAATCAGTGACCAGGCCTTGAATTATATGGCACTGTGCCATCCTGTGGATGAGACATAAAATGATAGTCCTCACTATTAAAGAGCTCATGAACTTTGTTCAGAGTAGAGATGTTACCGTGGCTTATGGGACAAATTCATATCTGGGCACTTACATGAAGTCTACCCTTATATCCACTTGGTTTCTCAGTTTTTACCCTTTGCAACTTTCTGTCCTGAACTGTTGTGTACTATATGTCAGTGGTTCTCAAAGTGGTTCTCAAAGCCGGTCCGCCGCTTGTTCAGGGAAAGCCCCTGGTGTGCCAGGCCGGTTTGTTTACCTGCCACATCCACAGGTTGATTGACTCAATCAATTAAAAAAAAACCTGCATGCCCGCTAGCTGATTCCAAACAGCCAGAAAACACTTAAATAAAATCAGTGCTGCTTCACTGCAGTCCACTACAGACCTATGCATTCTGTACTGTATAGCATCAAAGCTATTGTATCTTGATGATTTAATACAGAATTTTTGGACTCTGAAAATAATAGACTATGATTTTTTTCTAATAAAATGTTAGTATTAATTTTCAAAGGTGATTCCCACCCCCCCCCACCAAATTGGCTGATTACTGTCCAAGTATTCTAGCTCATAGATAAGATAGAATAGAAGTAGGCAACCTATGGCACGTGTGCCGAAGGTGGCATACAAGCTGATTTTCAGTGGCACTCACACTGCCCGGGTCCTGGTCACCGGTCCGGGGGGCTCTGCATTTTAATTTAATTTTAAATGAAGCTTCTTAAACATTTTAAAAACCTTATTTACTTTACATACAACAATCATTTAGTTATATATTATAGACTTATAGAAAGAGACCTTCTAAAAATGTTAAAATGTATTACTGGCATGCAAAACCTTAAATTAGAGTGAATAAATGAAGACTAGGCACACCACTTCTGAAAGGTTGCTGACCCCTGAGATAGAAGATAATAAGGTCAGTATAGCTGCTAAGAGGGTCCTTGGGTACTTTAGCCAATGGGAACTGCCAAGCTCTGCACCTTCTCTCAGACATAGGTGCCTAAATGCAGGCTGCAGGGAGGTGCCGTACTCTGCTTGGGATTTTCAGACACATGCCTTGGTGTCAGGCGCTTATGCTGTTTTTAACAAGAAGTTGTGGGGAGGAAAGGAGGAAGAGGTGCAGGTCCCTTGTAATTTTTAGCCCAGTGGTTAGGGTACTTACCTGGAATGTGGGAGACCCATGGCTCAAGTTCCTTCTCCATCTGAGTGGAAAAGGGATTTGAAATCAGGTCTGAGGCTCTGCCACCTCTCAAGTACGTGCTCTGACCACTGGGCTATAGGATATTCTGATATGAGGCTCTCTGAGGCCTTATCTACCTTACACAGTTTTGTTGGCAAAAGGCAGCTTTTGTCAACAAAACAGTGGAGGTGTACACACTACAATGCTCCTCCCACTGACAAAATTCTCCTGCCTCGATGAGAGGCATATTGGTTTTTGTGGCAAAGTTAGATCAACAAAGCATCAGTGTAGACACTGCGTTAGTTACGTCACCATAACTGACCTCCAGGAGGTATCCCATAATGCCCACTGTGACTGCTCTGCTCATTGTTTTGAACTCTGCTGCCCTGCATCCAGCTACACAGGTATACATCCCTCTCCAAAGCCCCAGGAAGTTTTGAAACTGTTCAGCATGGAGAGCTCACATAGCTACTGCCATAGGCGCCAACTTCCCCTCTTTCCCATGGGTGCTTGACCCCCTTCTGCTCCCGGCCCCACCCCCAATCCACCCCTTCCATTAGGCCCCGCCCCTGCCCCACCTCTCCCTACCCCTGTCACGCTCACATTCCAACCCCTTCCCCAAAGTCCCCGCCCCAACTCTGTCCCCTCCCTGCCACTATTCCAACTCCTTCCCCAAATCCTCACTCCGGCCCGGCCTCTTCCCCACTTCCTCCCCTGAGCGTGCCATGTTCCCGCTCCTCCCCCTCCCTCCCAGAGCGTGCTAACACTGCCAAACAGCTGGGCAGGTGGGAAGCACTGGAAGGTAGGCAGAGGAGCAGGGACGCGGCACGCTCAGGGGAGGATGAGTGGGGTGGGGGGTGATAGGAGCTTGGCTGCCAGTGGGTGCAAAGCACCCACTAATTTCGGAGCACCCACGGAGTCGGTGCCTATGGCTGCTGCTCAGCTGAGCACGCCGGCTCCCGGCAGCAAACATACTCCTTCCGGGACTACAGAGGAGTGGGTAGATCTAGTTGGTCTATGGGGAGAGGAGGCTGTGGGAGAACTTGGAGGGAATCACAGAATCAAAACATTAATGCAGAATCCTGCTCTCCCTGGCACTAGGACCACAGCGCAGGCAAGCAGGGCAAGCTGCTGCTGGGGGCATGGGAAGAGACTCATGTTGTGCTGTGCAGAGCCAGGGAGTGAGCTGGGGGCTGGTGTCCTCCTCCGCCCCTCCCCACCAGTGCACCAGTCTCTGCTGAGCTGGGATGGGGAACAGGGGGACACCAGCTGTCTGTGCACCAGCTTCTGCTTCAGGATTGGTTGCTTCCGGCTGCTGTCTGAACTTAAAGAGACAGTGTGCCGACACACTCACTCTCCCCCAACACATACACTTGTCTCTCTTTCTCACATACGCACTCCTCCAACACACACTCTGTCACTGTCTCTCCACACACACACTCCCTGTCACACATTCCCCACCCCCCCACACACATACACACTGCTGTGGGCTTCTTGTGCCGGTGTTCAGAAATGTCAGTTTGGTTGTATTCAGGGCACCAGAACAGTGGGGGCCAGGAGGCCATGGCCCCACCACTTTTAAAAGGGGGAGGTCTATGCTCTCCCACTTTTCTCCAGCCATAAGGACGAGCAACGGGGAGGAGAGGGCGGAGAGGAGCAAGGGGGGCTGGAGTCTTAGGGAGAAGAGGCAATGTGAGGGCGGGGCCTCAGGGAGAAGGGGCGGTGTGAGGGCAGAGGCTTGGGGGGAAAGGGTGGCGTATAGGAGTTGGGGCCACGATTTGGGTGCCGGTGGGCCCCCCACTTTTAGGAAGCTTTCACCGCTCCTGGTCATATTGAGTGTTACTTTAAAAAGTTATTTAAAATGTGTTACTTTTCAGGCACACACAGCAATCATTACAAGGTTCATAGCATGGTGCAAACAAACAATGCCAGGCTCAGCACACTACAGCAACACACATTGCTCTGGCTCAGGGTTAATAAGCTTCTTCAAAGCATCCTCCAGCTGAATAGCCCCCCCCGTTGGGCTCCTCTTATAGCCTTGTGTTCATAACACACAGCACAACGTGAATAGCAATGCAAGATCCAGGCTTTCTGACAGAGATGGCTGGGTTACAGGTTACCAGGGCAGTTGAAAAGCAGCTAGCAATCTAGTACGAGCCCCATGTTGTACCTGCTCCCATGCAAATCCTTTCCAAAGCACCCTACAGCCAATTGCAAAGTGGGATATTTACCCACAGTGCACTGCTCTGTGTGTCGATGCAAGAGCTGCTATTGTGGAGGCAGGTCACTGACACAAGGAGCATAAGGGGGACATGCAAGCAACAGCGCAACTTGCATGGACAAAACTCTATAGTGTAGACATGGCCTTAGTCTCTCCTGCTGTTCCACTGTGGCTAAATAATGAAAGAATAACTGGGCCAGAGAGAGAGACAGAGAGCAAGCATGAGAATGACACTGTAGCCAGCACATGCCTCTGGGAGGTAGCACACCTGGAGTCCAGTTCCCTTGTTCCAATGGGGTTTTTAGATTAGTTATCCCAGTTCAAAACCCGTCTCCCCATCAGGCAGAAAGGGGACTTGAACTGGGGGATTTCAGCATCCTAGGTGACTACTCTAACCACCCAGCTAAAAGTTATGAGGAAGGTCTTCCTTTCTCCTTCCTCCCTTTGGACATTTTGTGAAAATGTTTCCATAGAGGCCTGATCCGTAAATGAGCTCCAGATCAGGCCCTGCAAGGGTGCTGGGCAGAGGAATGCCTGTCTTCCTCCACGTCATGCATTGCTGTGGAGCTTAAGTGTCCAGATGCCTGGCTTGGGGCTGCAGTGCATGTGCTCAGACAGCAGCATAGGCACATAGGGAACTCTTACTGCAAAAATTTCGGCACTGAGAAAGTTTAGGCATCTCCAGTGTTCAGGGGCAGCTGAGCCTGGGCTTTGTGACTCCCACCATTGCTTGCTTCTAGGTTTTAGGCACCTAAAGTGGCAGGTAGGCACCTAAGTCCTTTTGTGAATCTAGCCCAGGGTCTGGGGGGGAAGTCCCTGTCAATCATGAGCTACATTATTTCTAATGTTTTTCTGTATTTAAGCCAATCTAGAGATGACTGAATAATAATTGGTAAGTCCATTATTTATGAGATTTTTCCCCAGTAGTTGTTGAAAAATGTATTCTCAAATATATATATTTTAATTTGACCAGCTCTAGCCAGAAGTGGTTTTCCCAACTCTACAGATATTTATTTCTGGATCTTTCTAACCTTTATTGGGTGGATTGCCTGATTCGAGAACAGTTTAGAAAGTTACCCTGCCTTCCTTGCATCACATACAGGTAGTACCATAATGTGCAGAGGCAGAAAAACATAAGAGAACACTTGGGTAAATAAGTTTCCTGATTTAAGATCCTGAAGATATGGGACAAACAGGTCCAGTCAATATCAAGACATAGAGTCACACCACTCTACTTTGGCAAACCTCAGGCTGCTTGGAAAAGCCGGAGGAGGTTTGAATAGACTCTGGGCTAAGAAACCTTTAGCAGCCCTTGCACTGATATAAATGTGATCTGATTTTTCATCAGAAAAGACCTCCAAAGCAGAGTGTAGCAGAATTGCATTCTTCACAGTTTAAAAAGACAAAACATTGCAAAGTGAAATGCAATCTTCCCCCACTAGAGGGTGGTCTGGTCACCTCCAAGTTACAAAAGAGGGGTGTATGCAAAGCACTTTCAGAAAGCCTCTCTGTACTGTAGGTAGACTATGCAATTTCAAAAGATTACTATTTTCAGTTTTTTTTCGTTCATGTCTCATAAAAATTCTCCCTTAATTTTTTTAAATGGTGTCTATCACTAAATACTTGGAGGTTTATAAAATATTAGTGTGCTCTGAAGTACTCTCTGAATAAATGTACACAAAGCAGCAGATCAAGGATCACTGGTAAAGGGGAATAGTTTTTTTATATGGTTTTGAAATTTTTAAAAGCTGCTTATACTGCTGATATTCATTTTTGTCACTTAGTTTTCTCAGGACAATAATACAGAAGCTGGATAATTAAAAATAAAGAGCTGAAACCTAGCAAAGTTAGCTCAAATTATATACCGTGTTATAAGACTGCCAGATATCCTGAAGTCAATAGGACTGTCACATTATTTAAAGGACTGGCCCTGGTTCCCAACCAAAAAGAGCTGCTTCTTCTCCCCCATCCCTCCTTGTTACTATACATTAAACCTGTGCTAGGAGCACTGGGTGGGGACAGTTCCAGCCTGTTTTCTGTTTCATGTGACTTCTGCTGATAAGAACTCTTTAGGCAGGGGACCTCCCAAGGAATGTAAAGACGCCGCCCTGCATTATGGGACTGCAAGTGCAGCAATGCATTTGCCGACCCAAAGGGACATAGATTCCATCTGAAATGTATAGCGATTACAGCTACTTTACTGTTAAACAAAGAGCTCCAAACTTTAAGGGCCTGGTGCAATGCCTACCAAAGTCAGTGGAAAGCTTTTCTTTTACTTTAAGGAGTGCGCAGTGAGGCCCAAAATACTCTGTCCTTAACTTCTTCACTCCAAGAAATAAGTACACTTTAAGATAGCAAATCCTGTTCATTTTACTTATGCAAAACTCCATTGAAGCCTAGAGGAGTTTTCAATGAGGCAGGCTGAATTTGGTCCTGGACACTGTTGCCATATATCAGTTCATCTGTATTACATTATTTCAGAAACTCAGTTTTCTTACTTTTAAATGGCCAAATGAATTAATCTGAAAAATATCCAGTGGCAGGTAAATTAATTCACTAACATTGGTCATTCCCAGGAATATTCCAATATTGGGATATGCCCGGAAGAAAAAACAAATTTTGAAAGTAAAACAGGACACAAGTTGCTGTCACATAAAAAAATAAATATACTCATAACGTGAAAAAAGTCATAAGCACCAGCTCTGTCACAGAAACAGATGTAAAGTAAGCTAAATGGAAGGAAATATACTGCATTTTTGTGAGTGAACTTAATCATCCATTATGAAAGAGAAGTTATTTGCCTGTTTGAGTTTTGTCTGTTTCACATAGTTCAGACAGCAAAAGCATTTAACATTAAAGAATTCATTATTAACCCCAGGACATTCAAATCATGTCAATGGATAGAGCCCAGCTGTCAATGATATTAAGAGTATATTCAGTTGTGAGTCTGGACCAGAATCATAACATATCCAAGAAAGGGCGACACATTCTGATGCAATGAAATGAATTATTCTGTCATTCATCAGGACTGTATAGATGTAACACAGCAAAGGATAAACTCTTCTCCCTGTGTGAGTTCTTCATGATTTAACGTCAGAGTTAGATATTGTGTGGTAAACGGTGTGGCTACTGGATGGGATGAGAATGAAGGTGATGGGTTTGATACACATTTCCCATAAAAAGGTGTTGTCCACCCAGGCCCCTTTCAGGCAGCAGCAAAATTTTGGAGGAGTGGCATAATCTCTAGTAAGTAAGCATTATATATGTAACCATTAGGACAAGTTAGTAGAGCTGTCCTTCGTAATTTGTTCAAACATCTGGTTACAACTGTTAAACAGGTTTAGGAGGAACATATGGTCCTCATTTAAAACACTGCAAACACTATCATGATGTAGACTGTGAAATTTTAAGAAAGATTACTACTGTTTTGATTATACTCTCAGACAGAAAATAAAAGAGAACTGCATGCTAAATGATGTAAAGCTGTGAAAATTCCAGTCTCCCTTAATAGGTTTCTCCACTGCAGATGAAGCAGCAACATTTTTATTACAGAACAAGCCAATTACCAAAAAAAGGCACCAGTTTCATTGTTTTCTGTTTCCTATGTGAAGTTATAACAAAAAAGTAAGAAGAAGAAGAAGAGGAAGAAGAAGAAGAAGAAGCAAAAATACATGGAAAATGCAGTTAAAATGAACAAGGTTTTACTTTTAATGCCATAATTCACAATCTCGAGCGCCACCTTACAGGTCTGCTTTAACCCCAATTAATTAGGTATTGACTTGTTTTTGTATTCAATTAAAGTATAATTAAATGGCAGTGGTCTATCTCTGAAAAACAGATGAAAAGGTTCTGGTAAGAATCCCTAGGTTAATCCAGCTGCTTAAAATGTGTGTTGTATTTGACCATTTGCCAAGAAAGTCTGTGAATACATGAGCCAGCTGGCATAGGGATGGCTGGTGGGAACCTGTCAGCTGATTAGGACCATAGCTGAGGCCTTTTTACAAACTCTGTTTTTAAAATACCTAAGAATGAGGCACTCTAACTTGGGAGCCTGGCAATTATGCCTGCAATGAAATCTTAAGATTTTGTTCCTCTTAAAATATGATTCTTGAATCATATTCTCTGAACCACTGAACCAAGCAGATTATTTAGATTCATTTTAAATACCTAGCTAGGAGAAACTACACATCAAAGCCATATTTTGGCAACTATGGAGCCCAGCGATTCTGACCAATCCTGCAAATCTGAAGAAAGAAAATATTTGAATGTACTGTATGTAGTAGCCTCACCATGCACAGCTTGAAGTGTCAGGTGTAATAACTTAGGGTCTGACCTTCAGAGGAGCGGTGCACCCACAACTCCCGTTGACTTTAGTGGGAGCTGCAAGTGCTTTGCCTGCCTAAGGCCAGATTGTGCTCACGTTGGTGAGCACTGAATACTGCCGTTGACTTCAATGGGATTACTCACATGAGTAAACACTCACCAGTGCAAGTAAGGGATTTGTGACCTGCCCCCTGTAGCATTTAAGACCAAGAAACTTCGAAGTTCACCAACAATACTGGCATTTTAAACAATCTTTTCTTCACTCATTTTCATTATTAAATGTCATATATTTATTATGCAGAGGAGCAATTGCTTAGGCATATAGACACCGTCAATGGCTATTTAAATGCTGGGTTGTGTGTGGTGTGCGTGTGTACAACTGTGTGTCTGCATGCCAGGTGTCAATATGAAATTTGCCATGCTAACAAGAGCCTTGCAACAGACTGTTACTTTGATTTTTTCCACCTGGTGCTTGCTGCAGCAACATGTCTGACTCGCCATGTGAGTTATCTGAGAAGCTGTCAAAAGGAAGGGAAGATTTGGGAAGTTTTCAAAAACCTGGCTGAGCCTGCCTTCTCAATAGTAACACTTTATGACACTTTTAATTTAAATCCCAAATCTCCATTGCTTGATTTTCTTTCCACTGAGAGAAGTTAGTTAGCAACAAAAGCCTTTCAGGCCACAAAATGTTGCCAGTCGCATTTTCTACAAGGTTTTCTTTTTGCTCAACCCGAGGTTTCTCCTCAGCTGCCAATCTCTTCTTTTCTCCACAAATAAGCAATGACCTTGCTATTTGTGCAAGGAAAGATAAATATTATCCATTTAAGCACCTGGAAGACAAGATAAAGCACATCTTCTTAATCCATTTCTAAAAGGTTAAGATGGGTATCTAAAGTCGCTTCATATTCACTGATTTACTCAGCTATGGGCCTGTTCATATTCTCAGAAAACAGGGAAATGATATATACAACATGGAAACACTAGAAAGAAAATAAAACTACATTAAAAATATTATTAAGGTTGCAAAGTTCACCACTAGAAAGTTAGGAAATGCCAGAATTAAGGTTGCCCCTAAAGAATTTGCAATTTCATCTATGACAAGACACAACAGAAGGTGAAATAGAGGGTCAGGAGGAAGGAGAACAAAGGTAATAGTAACATATGGTTACACAGACTAGTGAGGTGGACAATTGGCAGATTTTGATCTAACTTTTAAAATATGAATTACTATCAGTAATTCTTAAATCAGATTCCCAAAGCCTCAGTTTACCCAGAGAAATAGGTAAGTAATGACCACCAGTGTGCCACAGCACCTCCCAGACAGGCCACTGTTACTAGCAGTGAGAAAATACAATAGTGCAATCACCATGATCATTTGGGCTTTGGCCTTTCTGCTGACACCGATCTTAAGGATGCCAATTAGTGCTTGTTTTGAGGATGTCTTTTTTGATGTGGACTCTTGGACTGAGACCACCAACTTATTTCAGGTAGGCCACCGCCATGAAAGCTATTTATATTGTGGTTAAGGAAAGACATTTCTTTTACCAAAAGTCTCAGAAGTTCAATGAAACCCCCCTCATTTAAACAATAGTCGGAGATTTGACCTTACAAAGAAAGCCTCGATAGGAAAATTTTCAGAGTCATGGTAGTAATGAACAGTCATTAATTTAAAACAAAACACATTGTTTCTTTTACTCAGTGATAGGTAATGAAATAATGAAAGGAACCCACAGGCTTTCAAATTGCAACATTAGCCGGATTTCCAGTGTAGCAAGATCAAAGAAAAGGGATTTGTGAATTATAGTCAGAAAGTATCAGACATGGAAACTCACCACCAAGCTAGCGGAACCTAATCAATCCCCCACCCTCTTTAGCCTCCTCCCATCTTCCCTCCACTACATGTACACCCTCTGTATTTACAATATCCTGCTCTTTGTTCTGTGTTCTGGTCCATTAGATATGGTAAACCACATGCAGCCCTGCATTGCTTTTGCACTTCCAGGAATCATTGTTTGTCCTTCATTTGAGCAATAAGAAACAATAGGCAGTAAGTTTCTGTGAAATTTAGCACACCTCAGTCATGTGGTATTTTCAGGCATAACCTGAAATCTGAGTTATCTGAACGATCTAAAGGTAATGAACACCTTGAGATATGCAGCCTGGATTGTGTTCTGAATTAGTTTACACATAATGGCCTACATTTTCAAAAGCGACCTGTAATTTTGGGTGCTCAGTGTGAAATGCCTTAAAGGGGCATTATTTTCAGAAAGTGCTGAGTGCCTATCCTCTGAAAATCAGGCCCATCTAAATTGTCTCAGGTCAAGCATCTAAAAATGGAAGCATCCCAAATCACTTGTTATTTTTGAAAATCTAACCCAACAATGGCAATGTCTTCCCGCTGGTATGGTGGCTTCTATCCATCATCTCAAAGTGCTTCATGAATGTTCAGTTGCCAAGCAGCAAAATGGAAGTTCTGGTTTGCACCCACTGTGCTGGGCCATTAACATTAAAGTTGTGTTTTACCTTGATTTATCTTTCTTGCCATATCTCTTAGTTACTCTTCTTGTTTTCTTATTCTCTTCTTCCGCCTTCAGTTAATTTTCTCTTTATTTTCCTTTCTGTCTAATTTTCCACCCTGGATCCCCACCCCACCTTGATGAATAACCTCATGGGCAGAAAGAACAGGAGTACTTGTGGCACCTTAGAGACTAACAAATTTATTTGAGCATAAGCTTTCGGGGTTATTCTAAAACTGCTGCCTGCAGGTTTTCTTCACCTTCCTTTGAAGCAATTGTTACTGGCTACAAGTGGGAGACAGGATGCTGAACCAAGTGAAGTACCAGACTCCCTGTAGTGCTCCTGCATCTGACACGCCACCTCCTACTCCTGGCACCAACTTTGCCATGCAGCCTATGCCAGAGGCAGCAAAAAAGGCAGCATGAGGCCACATATGTCAGCCCTACACTTCTCCTGCACTGGGGAGTTCTCCTTCAGACAGCTGCAGTACATCAACAGCCCATGTACAATGCTGGAGTGACGTACAGGGCATGGGGGCCAGAACTGGCCTCACAGTTTCCCTCCTGTTACTATTATCATTATTATCTCATTCTCATTATTCTCAAGTGAATGGAGAAGCTAAAAGAGCTATGCCAATAGCTAAATGAATCCTATGTCAAGAAGATCCACTCTTAGCTTTATCAATGTAAAACCCACTCTCTCTGTGTCAGCTAAATTCAGCCGAGCTTAATTTATGCACAGGAGACAAATTAGATCTACATTTCCCACATTGGAGCACAATTTGAGTCCAATGTAGCTAAGGTTTTAACGGGTTCAATGTGCTGATGAGGAAGCTGAAGAGAAACATCATTTTGATAAGCATGGATCAGTTGGACCCCTTCCAGAACATCATCTGGAAGAAGCAGTACAGGTCAAACTGGATGGACAGAAAGCACGGGCAATTGGAGCAGTGTTGCAGAAAAGTGTTTCGTTGAGTTTGCACTTGGAAGAGCCTGTCAAGGCCACTGCATGGAGAAACTGGAGACATGAGATTCATTTATAATGGGGATGCTGAGCATTTTTGGTGGTAGTTTCCTGAGTCTGACCAAGGAGGAAATGTTTATTCTGCCAATGAGACAAAGACAGAGTCTGTTGTTCCGATATCAGCATCCAGCATAGAGAAATAAAAGCACCCAGAGACTGTTCTTGGTTTTTTTTACTGCAATTAGATTAAATTTCTAAACCAAAAGTCATTTTGAATGAGAAACCCCATTTTTTTGTTCAGGAAATGTTGAAATGAAACACTTCAGACAATTTCAAAACTTTTCCTTCAAAAAATTTTTCAGTCAAAAAATTAGTCGAAACTGCTCCTTTCCCCCCAAAAGTTTCAACTTGTGAGAAACTGGCATTTTCCAATAAAAAACATTTTGTTAAAAAATTCCCAACTAGCTCTAGTCCTAAACTGTTTGTTGGGAATGTGTCCAATGTACACAGCTGTCAGCATTCTTCTGTCTCAGGCAATAGATAAGGATGACTCATTTTCTCTTATTCTCCACTCTCTGAATATTGGAAGCATATTAAAAAAAAATTCATCATGCTGCATTGTCTGCTGTGGCAGCAGCTCTCCTGGGAGTTCCAAGAACAGTGCAGGTGGAGTGAAGGTAAGTGCTGGGGAAGCAAATGATGTGTCTAGACCCAGATTTGCTTATAGCTGCAAATGGACTATTTCTGAATAACATTGTGCTGTCACATTGCAGGTGCAAGGGCGCCAAGTGCAATACGGTCAAACCAACTCATTGACACAGCACTGTGCTAATCCTCACAACATCCCTGTGAAGTGGGTAATTATTATTATTCTCAGCATAACTAATAAACATAGTTTAAAAAAAAGAGTTAAGGTTGAAAGCGTGTTTCACTGGAATTTAGAAAACACCCAAATTCCCTATCATACAATTAATTCAAAAATTCTACCACTTCAAAACACCCACCCACCTTTCCCTAGTCCAGTGACCATTCCTTCCATCCCCCCATAACTTCTCTGACCTGTCTCATTCCACTCTCTGCCCTTCTAATCCACAGTGGTTTACTCTCTTTCCATGCCATCAGAAGCTCTATGTAGTTTTCATCCCGCACATACCCTGCCAGAGTCTTATCCTCCTCCATTCATCATCTATTTTGTTCTATATAGGCTCTTGTACCACACTCATCACAGTAGTATCTGAACTCCTTCCAGTAATGCATTAAGCAATGTGACCAACATCTGTCATGTTGTTTGCTCTCTCATGGTCTCCCAGGGAGAGAAGTGGATTTTACACACATACGTGTTGCTATATGCTTATGTTAAAAAAGGCAAGGTCAATGAAATGTGCCTTGCATTTGGAGCAGAAGGTGGAGAGGTTTATGATGGTTCCTGAGTTCATTCCATAGTCTCAAACTGTCCCCAAGAAAGATCTGTCTCCTACACTGACAAGCTTTGCCCATATTGTAGAGTATTACATTGTGCCAGAGGAGTAGAGTTGTTGACCATGGTCTTCATCCCAGAATTTTAGATCATCTTTTAGATATCCTGGGACTAGGCCATCGAGGGCCTTGAAGACGAGGTCCAAGACCTTGAATTTGATTTGATTATCTATGGGAATCCAGCGTAGGGAGCAGAATACAGGTTTGATGTGTTCAAAGTGTTTCTGAGGAGATGTGCTACAGTGTTCTGTACCAGGTGGAGCTTCCTAAGTGTGAAGGCTTCATGCCCAGGTATGTTGCATTGCTGTAGTTCAGTGGAGAAGTGACAAAGGAATGAATAACTGAGGCCAGGTCATCATTCACCAGGATGGGACGGAGTCTCCTAGCCAAGCAGAGATGGTAGAAAACTTTATTCACATATATGAGAATTTAGTGAGGAATCCAGGAGCACTCCTAACCTATGAACTGAATTACCCAATTATGGGTGATTATCTTTAATCAACGGCGACTGTGCCTTGGATGCAAATTCTTTAAAATGATTTCTTCTTCCCACGACCATCACCTCTGTCTTGCTGGGGTTCAGCTTCAGCCAGCTGTTCTTTATCTATCATCTGATCTTGTCCAAGCACTGAGCTATCATGGTGTTAGTGGCGTGGTTGTATGTGGTGAAGGATAGGTAGAATTGTGTGTCATGTGCATATTGCTGGCACTTGAGTCCATGTCATCTGACCAGTTGATCCAGAGGCTGGATGTACATGTTGAAAAGGACAGTAGAGAGAATCGATCCTTGTGAGACTCCACAGGGAGGGGTCTCGTGGTAGAGTACAGCTTCTCATCACTACTTGTTGGGTGCAGATGTGCAGGGTCATCTAGCTTAGCCCATTTGCTGCTGAACAAAAGCCTGGAGTCAGAAGAAGGTTAGTATATATTAATAAAGATTTACCTTATATATAACCTGCCCAAACACACTAAAAGGCACTACTTCTTAACAAGGCCAACAAAACAAAACAAATTCAGAGCTTGTGGGCCAAGTCACGAGGTATGACAAGCCAAAGAAAGTTAGGAAAATGTTCCAAAGTGAATGATAGAATGTTTTGAAACACCATGCATTTCAAATTCCTCTTCTCGATTTTACCAAACTTCCCAGAAAAAAAAAAAGTCATAGAATGAGATGAGGCAGATGCAACTTCAGAGGATCAGGCTCCTTTTGGGGGGCAGTTGAAGAGGTAGGGGTGAAAATGGGACTTTGACTGAAAACCGGCTTCAGCTTCAGCTATGGAGCAGCTACTGCAGCTCCATAAAACTGTAGGTTTGGCATCAAAAGCTAGTGGCAGAGAGCAACTAAATGGATCGCCACATGGAATGACTAAGAAAACATGTGTTTTTATTTTTAAAGAGCAGCTGAGGTTGGGTCAGCTGGTTGTGATAAAGGAGGCTTCAGTGTTTCTAAACTGATATATAGGGAGGATTATAGGGTGCTCCAAAAGTCAATGGAAAAGCAATTCTGACATAACTGAGCACTTCTACGTTCCTTTTGGTATTTGTTGAAATAATATTTGTTACCGAGAATTTATTTGGTACAAAATGTTAGTGTTTTTAGCATGCTTCCATGGGTATTCAGCATTGTATAATTGATGTACTGGTTTTTCACACTGTAAACTACAATGCTTTTGAGTCTCAAGAGTAGCATGAAACAACAGCTCACTGGGGGCACATCAAGTTTTGTGCCGTCACAGTTATGTCTTCAGGATAACATGACTGTATTAATATATTATAATATGGAGGGTTGTCAGAGTGAGTTCTAAAAGGAATGAAACCCATTATAACCAGGGTGTTCAAACTCTAATTTACAACCCAAACCCAGAGACCTTGAAGGTCTGTGAGATAACATGCAGGTTATGGACTATCATGGTATTCACAAGGGAAAAGTGCTTTCCTGCACTGTTGTAAATGGGGCTTTCTAATTCTATAGCCAGCCTAATATAACTGTATCCTGCTTCCCTTCGCTTCTGCTTGCTTTTTGACTCACCCTCTCATAACTCTCTTTTGCTCTCTTGCTGTCTTTCCTCTTTATTTTAAGTTTGTGATAGGAGAGAGCCAATGTTTTAAGGAACATTCTAAGCAACATTCTAAGCCCACTTTACAGAATAATAGCTTAGAAGTAGGAGAAGTGTATTAGGAGGTAAAATTAATATATGCCAACGAAGTCCACTTTGGCATTTCAGACATTTTTGCTATGATTGCAACTTCCAAAACAACTGCATAAAAGTGTTTTTGAGCCTGCAATGGGAACCTTCCCTCCCACTGACAATCTAAGTCAGGTTCAGGCCTGCTGTCAGCAATTCCAGGCCCCAGGGCACAACAGTCAATGGTCCCCCCTAGAAAGAGATGGCTGAGGTTTACGACTTACTACTTTTTACGCTATTGATAACACATTAGAACCCACTATGCGTAAGTTGTGGTATTGCTTGAGCTAGTAAACTTTTTTTTCCAGTTTTCCAGAATTTGTTATTTTGAATTATATATTTAAATTAAATAAATACATTATGGAATGAAATTAATTAATATATAAAACATTTAAAGAAGCACAAAGCAAGAAAACACCTAAAGTATCAAGTAGGCTAATTAAACACCTACTCGTGATTCATGTGTAATCTAAAGACAAGGAAAAAACTGATATACAAGATGTAAATGAATATGACCAACAAAGTTAAAATATTCAACACAATATTTTTGCTGCTGGTGCTGTGGGACATCAACACCCAGAGCAATGAGGAGATGGCAGGCATGGTGCGCCCTATCAACCAGGAGATCTCCAAGGAGGTGGCCAGGGGTGAAGGTAGAGGGAAAACCTGCGCCTTGTTTTCTGGCTGAGTGAGATGGCCCCTTATCCTGCGCTCGTGATAGCGGCTTGTCAGCCAATGCTAGCGGCAGTGAAGGGGGGACTAGCCCCGGCTGTCTCTTAGCAAAACTAGGGCAGCCCAGTTGGGTGGCTGAACTTGCTGGCTTACATCTGGCAAGGAGCTACAGCCCTGGGGGAGGAAATCTGGTAGTGCAGAGGGAGCTTATTCCTCTTTCAAGTTTCCCTGTCCTCAGCCCCACAGCCCGAGAGCCAGCATGGCAGGCACAGCAGGTCCTGAGCAGACAGAGGCGGCAGCAAGCGCCGTGGTTCCCAGGCTGCTGTTGCTGACGCTCTGCCAGACCAGCAGGGTGCAGCAGCGCTCTGGTAAACTGTTCCTGTCACCATGAGGGACAGTGCTCTGTACAGAGCAGCTGCAGCAGGAAATGGATTCCTTTATTTTTTTAAATCATAATTTTTATTTAAAAAAATATATATCTACCCCATCCACCCAGGCCCTTTTAAATCGCCAGGCCCCTGGGCAATTGACCCCCTTCCCTTCCACACCCGTTGACAGGCCTGGTCAGGCTCATTCCCCAGGGGGGCTTTACTGTAGCTTCCCAGAATTCCTTGTTTCATCAGAAAGAATGGCAACACTTTTCCTAACTTCTGACACCCTTTTATCCAGTTGTGTGAGTCTGCACCTGTATGGGATACTCCTCTTGGTCTAAATTGTAAACCACCGGAAAACAGATTCAAGGTGTATCTCAAGGAAATAGGATCTCTCTCATTTTTAGTATTATATTTCTCTAACATGTAACATTTTTTAGTGCCCTGCAGAAGAAAACCTCCAAAGGGTCAGTACGCAGGTTGATATAGGGATTCATGAGTTTTCCTCAAGTATCTAGACTGTATTTACCCACCCTGGCATGCCTGGTCTGTTCTTTGTTTCTCCAATGAACTCCATGCAATGAACTCCTTGTGGGTGGGCATTTGGGCCCTTTGATTTCAGTGGGGCTTCACAGAGGCACACCGGTCTGCCCACACAAAGCTCATTGCAGGATCAAGGTTCCAAGATTGGCCTCTGAACAAAGCACACAAAAAACCCAAACCAGGCAAACCTCTCCAGACAACCACACACATCTGCATGGAATTCAAAGAGAGAGGAACAGAGACACAAGCTTTGCCTCTTTTGCCCTAATGATTATATGCCACAAAATAGACTTAACTGTGTGTTATATCTCTCTAGTGAAATCTTTTTTATTTTAGTCTTAGTTTATAAGTGCCTAAAGCCAGCACCACCTGTTTTGTTGCAGGTGGTATGCATCTTATTTCCATTGAGAGAAAAGTAGATATATTTTTAAATGTTCTTTATTTGTGTGTATGTGTGTGTGTGTGTGTGTGTATGTGTGTGTGAGAGAGAGAGAGAGAGAGAGAGACTGACTATCTATCTAGCTATCTATCTTAGGGCACCTATTAAGGGGGGCATCTAGGCACAAAATACAATCTTAAAACAAGCCTAGAAAATTATCAAAATAAACTGTGATGTGGGATTTTCTTTGTGTGTGTGATGTTTAATAGACCTTGCAAAGATGCCAAAGGTTTACGCCCACGAAAGCTTATGCCCAAATAAATTAGTTAGTCTCTAAGGTGCCACAAGGACTCCCCCTTGTTTTTGCTGATACAGACTAACACGGCTACCCCTCTGAAATAATGGGACTCTGTCCCTACAGTATCTTTCACTGTGACAAGTTCACACTGTAGGAATCTGAGGAGAGCAGAGAAAATGGAAAATGAAGTTGACTTTCTAGATGCAACACACACAAAAATTAAGTGCTTAGTAAATTTAATTACAAGCTCGAATAGACTGGCTTAGCAATATGTTCCATTATGACACTGGAAATAAGGCTACATTCACCCAAATGACCATATAAAGTTTCAAGAAGGAAAAAAAATAGGGTGGGAAGAATCAGCGGATAGAATGTTAAAAGAGGGAATAATCTGTGCTACTTAATCAGTGGAACCCAAAAGGAGAACCCAGTGCTTGTAGTAGCTAAATATTTGGGTTTTACATGAGCAACAGGAAATGAAACAAGTCACCTGAAAAGATTAACTATCCATTTTCTAGGCTTGATGAGTTGACAGCTTGGTGGTGCTCCCCAGATCAGGTTAGAGGCAGTACAATAGCAGCTTATTGAGTAGGAAGTGCCACAAACTAATGAAAGCAAATTGATAAGTTGCTATAGTATGTCACAAAGGAGGATACTATTTAACATTTTGCCCTTAAATCTAACAAGTGCACCTGCAGCATTCCAGAGACGAAGAAAGAAACTGGGCAGAAGCCCCACCACCAGCTCTTTTGTGCTGCACTTGGAATAGACTGAAGCAGAATGTTTAGTAGAATTTTAATGTGGGGCTTGTTTGTTAGTTAATGAAACTGAAATTTTTAAAGATAAAAATGTAATGAGATAAGGAAAGTAGAGGATGACTGACAGCAGATCCTAGAAATGTTTAAGACATTCATTATTAAATTTTGTTACCCACCAATAGAGTTTTCTTGTTAGAGATTTGTAGGAAAAACTGGCATTGAAATAGGATGCAAGATGATCTACTTATACCTGGGCTGAGTCACAATGAAGTCAGTGAGGCTACAGGCAGATAGGCACAGGGGTTTGCTCTCATGGATCAGTTTGCAGAACTGGTACTTAAGTGGGTGAAAAAAAGAAAGTTTCCTGAATTGCAGCATTTTGCAAGTGCAACTACTGTGAAGACTTTACACTCCAAAGGATCATGTTTAAGCGATTTCCCCCCATCTCTAAATATTATATTTGCAAGCAGTTAAGGAAAGTCAATATTTTCTAGGATTAGTATTTTTGTAGATATTATTTCCATTTCTTGCATTTTTCCTCTCTAGGTCGCTTTCTTCTCCCTAAGGTGCTGATCCTATAATTGATACCACACAGGCAGACCCATGACACCACATGGAGACTTACTGACTTCAATGAGGATATATGGGCGTGAGGCTGGCTCCACTCCTGTGGAGTCGATTGCCAGATTGCAGGCTTAGTTAACAAGTAAGACATTTTTTTTCCCCTGTCTAGCAACAAACAAACAATAAGAGCATGACCACGCCTGCTTTTTCAGGTGTTCATAGCCCTAAAGTCCCCGTGAAGCTGGAGGAAATTATTATATTTCAAATGCTTCATCTCTTCATAATCCCCAGAGAGGAAGGGAAAAAAACAAAACAAAGAAAGCTGGAGTCTCTCTCCTAAAGATCTCTACCTATGGTTAATCCTCATTCTGATGAAAGGTGCTTGTCTGCAAGTCAGAAGAAACTTTGCTTAAAGCCAGGCTAAGGATCAAAAGGTCTTCCAAATTAATGCTACCTTCATTCTGGCACTTAACTTTTCCAATTTAGGCCCCAATCCTGCAATGAAATCTATGTCAATGGACTCCTATTCTTATGCAGAGCCCCACTGAAGTCAATAGTACATTGTAAGGGGTCCAACCACAGAAAACATTTTGTGAGATCAGGGCCTTAGAAAAAAAGTGTGGTGACTATTTGAGCATTTGTATTTAAAATTTGCTTTTGTGAGTATGCTTGCTGCTAAAGTTTGGTATTAATGGAGAGCAAAGAGGAAAGGGACAGTAAGAAAAAAATTCCCTTCCTTTGGTAAGTAAAGGTGTTTAAACGGCTTGAGTTGAAATTCAAGGGAAATTATTTTTCCACTATTTATTCAGATCTAAAAATATAATTCCACTGCAATTTGACCTTGTGCCACAACTTCCTACTGGCCTATGATCACTGATTGTGATGTGCTATAAATAGCTTTGACATTGCATTAAGGAACA
Source organism: Chrysemys picta bellii (assembly GCF_011386835.1). Classification (NCBI taxonomy): domain Eukaryota; kingdom Metazoa; phylum Chordata; order Testudines; family Emydidae; genus Chrysemys; species Chrysemys picta. The sequence continues at coordinate 313,281,996 of NC_088791.1, forward strand.
AATGTTTTAAAAGCTGATCAGCTATAGCCACACAATTGAACCAAAATCTCTCAAACCACAGGGTCCAGAACCCTTTTAAAAATTCTCTTTACTAAGGAATCTGCCTACCTAAGTTAGGGTCATAAGAAAAAGCAAAGAGTAAACCACTTGAACATGGGGATATTGGGCTAGATCTACAAAAGGACTTAGATGCCTAAGTGCCATTTAAGGCACCTAAGTTCAACATTTAGGTACCACTGAGACCCTCAAAACCCCTGTTTAGCTGCCATGGAACTTTATAGGTAGGGCCCTGCCAAATTCACAGTCATGAAAAATGTGTCACAGACCATGAAATCTGGTCTTCCCCTGTGAAATCTGGTCTTTTGTGTTCTTTTACCCTATACTATACAGATTTCACAGGGGAGACCAGAGTTTCTTAAATTGGGGGTCCTGACCCAAAAGGGAGTTGCCGGGGGGGTGTCACAAGGTTATTTTAGGGGGGTTGCACTATTGCCACCCTTACTTCTGTGCTGCCTTTAGAGCTGAATGGCTGGAGAGCAGTGGCTGTTTGCCAGATGTCCTGCTCTGAAGGCAGTGCCCCACCAGCAGCAGCACAGAAGTAAGGGTGGCAATACCATACCATTCAACCGTTACTTCTTCACTTCTGTCTTCATAGCTGGGCAGCCAGAGCGTGGCAGTTCCTGACCGAGCACCCAGTTCTGCAGGCAGCAGGGCAGAAATAAGGGTGGCAATAGCATACCATGCCATCCTTACTTCTACACTGCTGGTGGTGGTGGCTCTCCCTTCAGAGCTTGGCTCCTGGCCTGCAGACACTGTTCTCCAGCTGCCCAGCTCTGAAGGTAGCACCGCCACCAGCAGCAGCACAGAAGTAAGAGTAGCAGTACCACAAACCCCCTACAATAACCTTGCGCCCCTCCACAATTCCTTTTTGGGTCAGGATCCCTACAGTTACAACACTGTGAAATTTCAGATTTAAATAGCTGAAATCATGAAACTTACAATTTTTAAAATCCCATGACCATGAAATTAACCAAAATGGATTGTGAATTTGGTAGGGCCCTATTTATAGGTGCCTACAGTTTATAGGCCCCTACATTTCCACCATAAAAGTCTCCTAGACACCTAAGTTTTGTCACTAGGCATGTGCACTGTCACCTGAGTCTGGGCACTTGGGCACCTATCTCACACCCAAACCTCAGAGGGACCCTCAAACTAGGCATTCCTCTGCCTATCTTGTCTGCGGAGCCCGATTGGATAGACCTGCTCAGAGCACTCTTAACTCCACAAAACACCCATAACTTTTAGCTCAGTAGTTAGAGCACTTATCTGGGATACCATGTGAGTGCTCTAACCACTCCCTCTTTGCTTAATGGGAAGAAGTGGTTTGAACTTGGGTCTCCTTCCTCTCAGAAGGGGCTGTGCTAACCACTGGGCTACGGGGTATTCTGGGGCAAGTCTTTCTTGGTCTGTCCTGGTGAAGCTGTTCCACTGTGTATCAGTAACTAACTATGCATTGGAACAGAGAGATTGGAAACTGAGGCCCCCACTTCCCAGATGAGTGTGCTAACCACTAGGCTATAGAGTCATTCTCACTCCTTCTCTGGTCCAATGATTATTTAAGTATTTATACACAATGGAGCAGCTCCAACAGGAGAGATGAGAAAGCCCGGATCCAGAACACCCCCTGGCCCAGTGGTTCAGACTCTTTCTTGAGGGGGCGGGGAGACCCAAATTCAGATCACTTCTCCACATCCCACAGAGTGGGCATTGACCCTAGGTCTCCCAAATCCAGAGTGAGTGCTCTAATCACTGGGTTAAAAGTTATAAAGCAGCCACTAGGCATGTGCACTTTCCTCTTTCAGCAGTTTTGCAAGAAACAGCTCATGTGCCTAACTCCAAGCGAGAGTCATGCCTGAGAATGTGAAGCAGAGCTAAGTGCCTCCCTCTGGCCCAGACCTAGGTGCCTAACTCCCTTTGAGGGATGGAGCTTTTGAACCCACCTCTCTACTTGCCATTTCCTACTGTCTATCTTAGATGGCTCCCCAGTCACCAGGCTCACTTCTGCGGATCTCATTCTTAGGTGCCTAACTGTCCCCATGCACAGTATAGGAGTATGGGCACCTAATTGCAATTGTGGATTACACTGGGTGGCAGGGCACCAAAAGTTAGATGCTACATCACTCAGCGTTACAATACCTCAGTCCCTTTGTGGACTTAGCTCATTTCTCCTGTGCACATTTTAAATTCAGAAGTAGGTAAACATTTAAATTACTTGTTCCCAAATGAGCATTCACCCAGTTTCCTGACATGACATAGTGAATTACTTTGGCATGAATGTGGCTTCAAAATATAGGCTTTGATTTACCACTGCATTACTCCAGTTTTATATGATTTTTACTTTGTTGAGTTGTGGCTGTATAAAACAGGATTAAAGCAGTTGTGAATGAGGACTATAATCTCACTGCAATTTAGCAATGAATGTCCTGTACTGTAATGACTGTCAAAAGAAAACAATTATTCAGACTTAATTTTGATATGGGTCACATGATTTTTTTTATTCTGTATTCACCATTAGTATATTTGAAGACTATTTTTCTTCTCACAGTTGTGGGCGTATGTGTACACTTATTTAGGGAGAGGTGAAGAATAAATACTATTTATTCACCTCTTATTTTTTAAGTGAATAAGTGAATTCACTCTTATTTTTATTCACCTCTTTTTTAAATCAAGTTTAAAGTGTCAACCCTTATCTTGCTAGAGCTCCATGTCCTGGGCCAGGATATGTAAAAGACTGCCTAAAGCTCTGGGATGAAAACCGTGGTGAACAGCTAGGCTCCTCTGGTACAATTGAACTCTCTACAGTAAGAGTAAATCTGGACTGTGTAGGAGTCAGAACTTTCACTGGGGCTGGTCTGAGACTATGGCCTGGTTTACACTGGGGGGAAGGATTGATCTAAGTTACGCATCTTCAGCTACGTGAATAACGTAGCTGAAGTCGACATACTTAGATCTACTCACCGCAGTGTCTTCTACTGTGGTGATGAGTGTGGTATAAATACCTGAACAGACTAGAAAAAAATATCGTGTCATACTTTTTAAATTAAACAATGTGCTGTATGATATTTTGGATTAGTCACAGCCCAAGTTGTAAAATGAAACTAAAATTTTTCATACCTGACATTTGTCACAGAAAGCACATTCCTGTTGTCTAATCCTCTAAATCTTCATTGTCCTCATCATAATTAGGTGTATTTGTGGTGGGAGCAGAATTAATGGCTGTAATGGAGAAAGTCCATTGACCTCGATACTGCTGCCACTTCACCTCATGTGGGTATTGTTGTTGCTGTCATACAGCTCCTCCTCAGTGGTTGACAGCTTCATGGAAATGTCCATCATGTGCAGAATTTCCTATCTGTAATGCTTAACAAAATGCAGACCACATTCTGTGACTTTAGTGTGCAACCTCACACCAACGTATTGATGTTCCTCTGCAAAGCACACCAGACATTGTTTACCATTGCTTGAATGCCAATGTGGAGGGATGGCATTTCTGAATGGACAGGCATTCATTCAGCATACATTAAATATATGCTTAAGTACTGAGTTTCTTTTACAAAAAACAGCTCTGCTGTCAGGCACATCAGTGGTTACTGTCACATGTGGTTTATGTCTGATCTTTGCATTAGTTTCTGTGCCCAGAATTAAATGTTTTCAAATTTCTTGAATAAGTCTGTGCATAATTTCTCTTGCTATCTTCTTAATAAGGTCAAAATTGAGGGCATGCTCATGCTCTTATTTTGAAATCACAAGTGTTGCAGTTTCAGCCATGCAGTAAAAGGTTTTGATGTAATATGTACCTTAATTCTTGTATAAAACAGCCAAATTCTGCAATCATCCAAAAAGTCCTGTTTCTATTAATTTGCAATGGGATCCTATAAGCTTTGGTAATATGGCAGATACTAAATCAGGTTCGTTTGACTGGAATGCAAGGAACACAACTGAGACAGGGATTAAGAGCAGACTCCCATACAGTAAGACATTTGGGCCCAATTCTCATTTACTGTACGGCACTTTTTCCCTTTTGTAGTTAATAAACTTGTTTTGTTTTGTCTAATACTAGTGTGTGGAAATCATAACTTGGGGCAGAAAGCTGTGTCTATTCCGCTCCACATTGAGGGAGGGGGTGAATTTCATGATCTCTGTGCAGTGCAAGACAGTGTATATTTTTGGGCTTACAGATCTCTGTGCAATGCAAGACGGTGTATATTTTTGGGCTTACAGATCTTTGTGCAGTGCAAGACGGTGTATATTTTTGGGTTTACCCTCGGGGGCCAGGGGTGCACTTCAGTAACTTGGAAGTTCCTTAGCTGAGCCTTCCCATGCAGAATTGATCTCAGCATCTGTGTGAAGCTGCAGCTGGGTGTGTCCCTACCTGTATGTGTGCTGGTAAAGTGCAGCCTGAAGCCCGAGGGAGGGCTTGGCAGGCTGCACACCAATACAGTATAAAGGGAACCCAGACTGGTGGGCAGGCTCAATGGTACCCTAGTTCCAAGTGGTATCCGGGGAGGGGGAGAAACCCATCACAGTAGCCTGTGTTATTCAGGAGACACACGTTTCCTAAGCGCTGTAGGTTTCATGCCCAGGTATATTACACTGCTGTAATCCAACCAAGAGTTGACAAAGGCATGACTAACTGGGGCCAAGTCTTCGATAGGCTGCAGTGTCCTAGCCCAATGGAGATGGTGGAAAATGTTATCTCTGACTGTTGATATGTGAGACCTCAGTGTCAAAGAGGAATCCAAGAATACTCCTAGACTACAGACTGAATTGACCAATTGTGGATGACCAGTCTGAGTGGTCCTTAATGTTGCTTTGCTGTTATGTAAATGTGATGCTTTATTCAAACTCATTTTCATGACATCCAATTACTTTTATTCATGATTGAAGGATTGAAGGTAACGTTACACATTTGAAAACTGACTCAAGTACATAGAATCTGTATGCATCAGGTCTCATTCTCCATTTCTTTTGCCTTATGTAATCATTTGCACCTGTGTAATTTGGGTGCAAAATGTTATCATTCTGAGGTATTAGATTGTTACATCCACATTGCACAAGTTTAAATAACTACATAAGATTCAAAGCCGTGGAGAATCAGCTCTGTGATTTCTTTGTATTATAATGGACAAGGAGGATTTTTAATAGGTGCCACAAGAACTGCTGTTCTTTTAGCTCAGATTAGTTATTTTAACACAATTGAAAAGACTTGTTAAGATTCCAGCTAACTAGAGCTGGGTGAAGAAGGTTAATTCCAGTTCAGAGAGGCTTTCAATATTTCAAAATCTGGTTGTAGTCTGGTTTTAGATTGAAATCCAAAATTTTAAAATTCTCCTCAGAGGGGAATGGAGCCCTGGCTCCAGAACATACCCCCGGGTGTCCTGCCCTGTAGCTGAAGGCCTTAGAAGCCCTGCCTCATTTCTGTTGGAACGTCACGGAAAGCTAAACATCAATGCAGAATGTTTCAGTTTTGATGAATCAGCAAATTCTGACAAGTAATGTTTTGTTGGAAATTTTCTAACCAACACTGAGTATGTCTCCACTACACAGCATTGATGGCATTGTGTAGAGTACATGTTGTTACAAGCTGCAATGAAAAGCAAACTGTCTACACCGCAATGTGCATAGGGGCATGTGGCAATGAAGGGCTCTGGCAGGAGGAGGCAGTGGGGAAAGGCTCTGGCAGCTCCCCAATGCCAGAGCCTTTCACTGAGGTGGGAAAAAGCTCTGGCAAAGGGGTGGGAGCAGTGAAAGGTGCCAGCAGCAGCGATTCCCCATTGCCTCCCTCTACCAGAGTCTTTCCCCACTGCGGGAGCTTTTCCCCACTGTCTCCCTGCTGCCGGAGTCTTTCCCTGCAAAGGGGAAAGGCTCCATCAGCTCTATGTGGTGGGGAAAGGCTCTGGCTGCAAGGAGGCAGCAGGATACACTACTAAATAACACTGATAAAAATAACAGTGTAGATAGGGGAGGCAGTGCCTGGGTGTGTAGAGAGTTGTGTAGAGTATATCCCTAAGGTTCTAGTGTGTCTTTACTCACCTTAGCAGCACCTCACCATCTACATTGCCATTTATACCCTTGCTAGAGGTGTATGTACTCTACACACCACTGTAAGGAGTATGCAGTGTAGACATACCCTCTAATGCTAATGCATTTGAAGTCATGTCAGCTGAAGGCTCCCTCCTAAATATAAAAGTACGGATTCAGCAGTTCAATTTAGACACCCAGGTTTGTAAATTTTGCCCTAGATCTATTATAATAGGCTGAGAAATATCCTCTGGATATTAAGAGATCGATCCAATTTCCAATGAAGTCAACAGGAGTCTTTCCATTGTCTTCAGCAGGAGCTGGATTAGGCTCTATATATGCATGGCTGTTATTTTGTTTTCCTAAACATACAAAATCCACAAACCTTTTTCCAAGAAAGAAAAACCAATTAATATAACAATAGCCATTGTTCATGGCGCAACAACCATGTTCTCTGCTTTGCTGCTGGAGGGATGGTGGAATGAGTCTAAGTTAAGTAACAAACACTTTTCCAAGAGCTCTGCTGACAGCATTTATAATGCTTGTATAAAAACAAATATAAATACATCTGATTGCATCCCCTGGGAAGCCCAGGGAAAAAAAATCTCTGCCAAATGGAAAAAGACAAAATTGGTGTGAAAAGTGAATTTGAGACTTCTAAGAGAACATTATGAACAACAGAGAATAAGATAAACTAAAAACTAATCCAAATAATATGATAACAGACAATAAATTCTCGCTTGTGTGTACTGTTGATTTGTTTAATCGAGTTTTATTGGGTTCACATTTTAAAAAATAGAAACAAGCACAAAAGAGTACAAATGTCCTAAAATATGCATACATATTAATAATTCACTCATCCCCCAAGGAAATGATTTTAATTGTTGTTTGTGTTTTCACACTTCAGTTAAATTAAAAGTAGAATTCACCTCTGTGATGAAGGGCCAGCATAAGCCGTATACATCACTCACACTCTATTTTGAAGGCTAAGTGCCACTTAAGTGGTATATAGTGTTTGTGCAGGCGCTCTACACAGGGATACATTTCACCCCACTTGAATTGTGTAGATTAGATGTTCTTTAGTAATTTTCTATTTAGAAGTCTATATTCAGTATTGCCAACCCCAAGTATTCAAAAATCATGAGTCATGCACCAAAAATCTTGAGTTTGGCTTAAAAATCATGAATTGTGAAAACATAAATCTGTTCTTTCTATTTGTCTTCTAGTGTTGGAGACTTTAGGGTTCAAGTTTTTAAACTTTTCTCTGCAATTATAAGGGATGGAAACTTACTTTAAAAAAATTAAAGATGAGATTCTCCGGTAATAAAAACCCTCGTAACCACAAAAACACATGATAACATCGCAAGAGTTCACAACACTATAACTTGCAATGAAATTGTCATGAGTATTTATTTCAGTCAGATTAACTGACCTCCTGAGGCTTATCAATACCATTAACAAACACACAAAGATGAATATCAATAATAAATTAGATATGTTCATTGTATATGGATCTCTTGCCAAGTTGCTAGCAATAATGAAATTAATAAATTACTGACCTCTTCGTTATGGGTCTTTCTCCTCAGATCTGTACCATGCAGCTCTGAAAACTGGAGCAGGTTATACATATGAGTAGCTGTTAGCAGCTGTCTCTCTTAAAGCATGATCTACCAATCTTCAAAAAGTGTGTGTCTCTGGATCTATATGTCTCCTCTACGGGTGATGGTGGACCTGAGGAGCAATGATGACACAGAGAAGAATTTTATACCCAAACTCTTAAGTCCTTTACATACTTCACCTGACATGAAGGAGCCTGGATAAATTTCTTAAAATGTGCTACTCTGAAAAATGGTGTCAGGGAAGATACACCATAAGGGCCATATTTAATGAAAACCCTCCTCAATTTCACCACCATGCAATGCTCAGCATAAGCTAAAATCCTGATTTTTGTTTTCCCTAACTTTGTTTGGGCTTCAGCAACAACAAAAATGTATATATTTCTCAGCTAATTTCAATCCCCACTAAGGCAATTCCTGGGAAATAGAGAACAAATAGCTTGTTTCAGTTTGCAGGGGGCTCCTTTTAGCCCATCTTGGGCAGACTGTATAAGAAGATTAGCTGGGAATAGTGCAAACCTTCACTGAAGGCTGTGGAAACATGGTTCTAAATATGCCCTTTACAACATCATTAGGTCATGGTATGGTGCAGCTTCGTTCTGCTGAAATGAAAATATATCCTCTTGTAAGAGTTTAATGTTGTCATTGTAATAAGATTATATTACTTAAGTATTGACTAAGTAAGTTACTCTTCAAATAATGGAATAAGGTGCTACCCTATATGAATCTGACCCTAAGAGATTAGGTCATTTTCTGTGTAATTTGAAGGAGAAAGAAACATAGTGGAAGCTAAGCAAAAGAACTAGAAAGATAACACAATAGGTATTCACAAGACAGTCAGAATCAACTTTCAGTACCCTTCATCTAGGTTCAGGGTTTAACAACACAGATATTTGCAATAAGCAACTTATTCAATGCATTTAGCTCCCTTTTCTCTGTGTAAATTATTCACAGACCACAACCAGAGCTAGCTGGGAATTTTCCATCAAAATGTTTTTTTGATGGAAAATGCTGTTTCTACCAAAACAAAATTTTCCATAGGAAAATTTCTATTTTGCCAACATTTTTCAATTTTCCATTGGAAAAAATCAGAATAATAGAATCATACATATGTAGGGCTGGAAGGGACCTCAAGAAGTCATTAAGTCCAGCACTCTGTGTTGAGGCAGGACCAAGTAAACCTAGACCATCGCTGACAGGTGTTTGTCCAACCTGTTCTTAAAAACCTACTATAAAAGGAATTCCACAAACTCCCTTGGAAGCCTATTCCAGAGTGTCACTACCTTTATAGTTAGAAAGCTTTTTCTAGTATCTAACCTAAATCTCCCTTGCTGCAGATTAAGCCCATTACTTACAGTGGACACGGAGAACAATTGATCACAGTCCTCTTTAGAACAGCTCTTTACAAATTTGAAGACTGTCAGATTCCCCCCACGCCCTGTCTTCTTTTCTTAAGACTAAACATGTCCAGTTTTTAAACCTTCCCTCATGGGTCAGGTTTTCTTGAACATTTCTTAAACATTTCTTAAACATTTTATCATTTTTGTTGCTCTTCTCTGGACTCTGTCCAGTTTGTCTATATCTTCTCTAAAGTGTGGTACCCAGAACTGGACACAGTACTCCAGACAAGACCTCACCAGTGCTGAATAGAGGGGAACAATTTCCTTTCATATCTTACATACAACACTCCGAGAATTATAGTAGCCTTTTTTGCAACTGCATCACATTGTTGACTCAGATTCAGTTGTGATCCACTATAACCCCAGATCCTTTTCAGCAATACTATTACCTAGCCACTTATGCCTCATTTTGCAGTTGTGCATTTGATTTTTCCTTTGTAAGTAAAGTACTTTTCCCTTGTCTTTCTTGAACCAATTCCTCCCTGTTGGTCAGAATCAAGTCTAAAATGGCTATCCCCAGGGTTACTTCCTCCACTTTCTGAAACAAAAAGTTGTCACCAGGACATACCAAGAAATTATTGGAAATTTTATGTTTTGCCATATTACTTTTCCAACAGATGTTAAAGTAGTTAAAGTCCTTCATTACAACCAGGTCTTGTTGTTTTGGATATTTCTGTTATTTGTTCTAGAAATGCCTTCTCCCCCTCCTCTTCCTGATTTGTACCAGGGGGTAGCCGTGTTAGTCTGTATCTACAAAAACAACAAGGAGTCTGGTGGCACCTTAAAGACTAACAGATTTATTTGGGCATAAGCTTTCATGGGTAAAAACCTCACTTCTCCTCAAGTCCCCAGAGGCTGGGCTTATTGACTGAACCGTATCTTATTTCATGTATCTGGTCTCCCCTTCAGTTGAACTGATGTGGTGTATCATCTGTGTCATCTGACCATGGTGCATCATGGAAGAAGTACTCCATCTGGGGAACCCAGATTATAGAGGAAAATGGGGGCATGAGGCATTTGAACCTCATCTCCCAATGGGCATCAAAAGGGAACACATTCCTGATTTGGTTATCTATAGTAGACACCTATCATGACATCATCCCTATTTTTTACTCCTTTTATCTTTATCCAGAGACTTTTAACTGTTCTGCTTTCCACATCCTTCTGGACCTCAGAACAAGTGTATATATTCTTAATGTATAATGCAACACCTCCTTCCTTTTTATCCTGCCTGTCCTTTCTGAACAAGCTTTCCCCCTCTGTACCAATATTCCAGTCATGAGACTTATCTCGCCAACTCTCTGTGATGCCAATTAAATCATAATGTAGCGTATGGACTAATACTTCCAGTTCTTCCTGTTTATTCTCCATACTCCTTGCATTTTATAGACATCTAAGATGTTGGGCAGATTCCCCCACTGATTTCCCTCTTGTTGCTTCTATGTCCCATTTGTAATTTTCTGAGTTCTCCACCTCAGCATCTACCCTCTGTAAAAGCTGCCTTTTTATGCTTCCCTGGAGGCTTTTGTCACCTACCTCCTTTGAACTTAGTTTAAAACCTTCCTCCCTAGGTTAGTTAGTCAGTGTGCAAAGATGCTCTTCCCCTTCTTGGGCAGGTGGACCCCATCTCTTCCCAATAGACTTTCTTCCTGGAACAGCATCCTATGGTCAAGGAAGCTGAAGCCTGCCCATCAACACTATCTGTGCAGCCATGCATTCATGTCCAGGAGGTGTGTAAAATGAAATAACTTCATTTCCATTTGGAACTACAGTTGAAACTGTTCGGGTGCCTCATGTCCCCATTCTCCTCAAGTCCCCAGAGGCTGGGCTTATTGACTGAACTGTATCTTATTTCATGTATCTGGTCTCCCCTCCAGTTGAACTGATGTGGTGTATCATCTGTGTCATGTGACCATGGTGCATCATGGAAGAAGTACTCCATCTGGGGAACCCAGCTTATAGAGGAAAATGGGGGCATGAGGCATTTGAACCTCATCTCCCAATGGGCATCAAAAGGGAACACATTAATGTCAAACCCATGTGAAAGGAAATATTTCAATTCAGGAATGTCCAAATGACATATTTCAAATAAATTATTTTTGGGACATCCCATTCTGCAAAATATTTCAATATTTTAGCCTTTTTGTCCCAATTCAGGACAAAAACAAACTTTGAAATATCAGACTTTCCCCTGGGATGGAAATTCTAATTTTCTACCAGCTGTAACTATAACTATTGCCTCTAGTTTTTGCTATTCCCAATTGGCTATTTATGTTGTGTAATCAGTCACCTACATCATATTATAGTGTTTCTGCCTCCCTGATTGGATGATTCATTGGATGACCCACAAATAGCTTTCAAGAGGGCTGTGCAGTCACCCCTCATGCAAATCTGCATCTGAGTACACATGTTCACTGAAAATGAAGAATAGGAGTTGTATATACTGTCAAAGTGAATTGGAAGTTGTAATTAGCATAAGTATTCATTAATATCTTTTTTCTTTCTGGTTTTTTTTTTTGCAGCATTTTCCCAAATCTTTTTGAAACCGACAACTGGAGGACTCTGTGCATAGACTGAGGTAATTAGAGCTGTGAAGGGAAAGGAAGAAACTCTTAAGAAGCTGAAACTGGAACAACAGTGTTTATGTTGTGCCTTGGTTTGACTCCAGGGAATTAAGACCTAATTCTTTTCCTAATACTCATAGACTTAGATGGAACTGTATGTGCCAGGAAGGTGAGCCATTTCAATCTCCTGACTAGAGAAATGTATTGATTATATTGTATTGTATTGAAATTGTATTGATTATATTGACCAAAACCAGGTATGTTCCAAAGTAAATAGCAAACAGCTATTTTAATCTACAGCTTTTAAGTGTCACCGTTAATTCTTTTTTTCAACTCTCTTACAATTTATTGAAATTTCAGTTTATATTGAAGCATCCTTTGCTTATAATTATCAAAAATTACCTGTGTGCTCCAGGTCCGAATTAACCCATCGTCATTGTAGATTTGCGGCTATGGCACCAGCTCCTGGATTACATCAAAATCTTGGCTCTCATTTTTTAACAAGTACATTTCTAGAGCTTGTGATTACAAAGAAAAGTAAACTCAACCTGAAAGTAACCAAACAAGTGATAACTGCCTGAGTCTGCAGACAGTGTGGGACAACAGTTTGGAGAGGTTTGAATTGCCCCGTGCATCTTAAGAGGGTATTAACTCCAAGACCTGCTGCTCTGGGTCTGCACTGACCCAGCTAACAGCACCCCAGAGAGCTCTGCATTGGTAGGAGGGGGACAAGTGCAGTGGGTATGGCCCATCCACTCAGGCATGTTCACCCTGGATGCCACCCATCCTCTGCTGGTCCCAAAGAATGTGGGGGGGGGCCCTGCTGTCACTCCAATGGGTGAGGAGAAGATCCCATGCTACTGCCCCCTAGAAGGAATAGGGGGCCCTGTGACAACCACTCCAAATAGGGATTTGGGTCAACTGTGTGTGTACAGCATGGAGCCAATGACATCCCATACTGTGGTGCACCTAGGGCTGGATTGCTCTAACCTGGCCCTGGTGTGCTCCCAGATGTTAAATTCCAAACACAGCAGAAATAGGTGGACGCCAGAGAAAAGCAGATTTCTCTCTTTATTTAAATTACATTGGGCATGGATTACAAATTTATTTTGCTCCTTACCACAGTGTGTCATTTTTTTTTATTTCCACGTAAGTGCAGCATTCCTATGCAACTGGGCTAAGATGCTCTCTTCCCAAACCTCCAGTTTCTCTTGCAAGATAGCCTGACTACGCACAGCATTGTAGATGCAGGTCTAGATACTGGGCTCCCTTAAAGAGACTTTTGTAAGGTAAATTCTACCTCTTGGACCTGTTCGAATTATTTGAAAAGAATTAAAATAGAGGATACATGAGAACTGATAGGCATAATTTGCTTACAATTTCAAAGATTTGTGATAAAAAAATTCTTACTATGTAGGAAATCATGGAGGTGAAATTAAAAACACTTGAAATTTGCCCAATATATGTAACCCTGTTAAAATCAGTGGAATTACTAGTGTAATGCAAGCAGATTTGGCTGTAGACTGACTAAAGTGAAGGCCCCTATTTATTAAGGTTCTACCACAGCTTGAACTGTATATTCACTATCTTGGACCTACAAGAGCAATACAGCACAATGGCTGCCCTTCTTCTGTATAACTAGGATGTTATGGTACTACCTCTTAGAAATAGGGTTTATTTTGCCAGCAAGTGAAGAAGAAGCTAAAAGATTGTGGATTCACAGATCAATTTATTTTCACTGAACAAAAGCACTTTCCTTTTTATGGCAATAGTTTACCAGACAGGTTCCTGTAAGTTTAGGTATGTATTAAGAAAAAAATGTGTTGAGACAAATCTATAGCAAAAGGTTAAAAAGATATAAATGATCTTACAAGAGAGATTCTTCCTCACTGCCACAGAGATTTGCATGAAGTAAAGGAGTTGCTCTCTTTGAAGTGTTGCCAGCATAAATAGCTCAGAGTAAGAATTTTGGTTTTCATAACAAATACTGAAATGCAAGAGAACTATGCATTGATGAAAATACTGTATGGTTCACTGGGACTAGACAACTCAAGCAGATTTAGCTACAGTATAAATAAAATGTCTTCCAAACTTCTCTTTTTTTTTTCTTTTCTTTTTTGGTAAGTGGTGTCAGTTTTGTAAAATGATTCCCTGGTAATAACAATAGCATTCAAAGGCAGATGGTTCGTCTTTAAAACCTGTCCAGTCTCTAGACTTCCTGAGATTTGGAATGCAGGCTCTCACCTGCAAAAACAACTTTGGAGCAGCAAGGTCCCAGCTTCTCACAGCAAAGTTAATTAATGTCTCCATTAGGTCTATTTCATCTCTGATTTCTACCTGTGAAAGTCTTTCCATTGACTTACTTGGGTTTTGTATTAGACCCCTAAATATACAGTAATGCAGCCAATTTGAGGTTGGTCCTTTGTTCATACTGTCACACAGTAGTATCTTGACAATTGCAACTTCACTAATCTGCAACCCTAATAATTCTCAGACAGTACCCACTGATCTTGCTTTACTTTTCCCCTCACTTTTCATCAGTTAATGGCACAATGTTATAGTGAATTTTCCATATTAAGAAGACCTCATTCTTTTAACACAATACACTGCAGCATATTTCTCAGTGTACTATGCGGTATAATTGTAAATAATGTAAAGTTTATTACACTCATCAAAATAAATGAACAAAGGCTACTTTATGGTACTGTAATTATCATTTTTAAAAATCATGTTGTTCATGTAGGGCCCAGTTGTATTCTCATTGAAGCCGATGGCAAAAATGCATGACTTCAGTGGGAGCAAGCTATGTCGCCTAGTTGCTAGGGGCCAAACTATAACTGACCCTGTTGTGGGCGCACAAGGGACAGAGGAGCATGCAAGGGGCCTTTTCTCCTTCCACTCCGAACAATGGCCTGTTAAAATGAAGTCACTGAAGTAAAGGGATGGTTCCAAGGGGGCTGTTCCATGTGCTCCAAGGAACCATATCTCTGCAAAGGACACTAGGGGACAACATGTCTTGGAGGACAAATGATATGTCCCCTGAGTGGGGGCACACACACTTCGCCCCCCCTCCCCCCCCCAATGCTGGGACGCTTCAGGAGGAATTCTGCCTTGTAGTCGAATCTATAGCTTATGTATTGATTACTTAAGAATTGTCACTTTGAAGATTGACAGATTTTTGTCCCAAGTTCAGTAGAGCCCTGCACGGATACACAATTTATATCCGTGGAGCTGCAGAGCTCTAGCAACAACAAGGAGACCAGCAGGGCCATAGCCATAGACCAGCCCAGAAACTGCAGCAGTGAAAGCAGCAGCATATCAGGCCACCGCTCACAGAAGTCTGTGCCCAATCCTGGCAGCTCCTCCAGCGTAGTTGTGCCAGCCCCAAGCCCTGCCCGCTGGGGCAGGCACCGGGCTCACCGGCATTTAGCAAAGACACAAACACTCTAACCCAGCAAGGTGGATAGAAATACTACATCTGAACATTCATATACTCACACCATCTCTTGCAGATAAACCTGAATTGTTAGCCATTGTCTTCCTCCTCACCATCACCTTTCTCCTCATCACAGTGGCCATCATTCTGGCACCTCCCAAGGGCTACTTCTCTCTCCCCTCCTGCACATAGGCTGGGGTATAGCTTTTATAATGTTACGCTGACACCCTATGCCTGATGCATATTCAGTAGGGGTTCTCCCCTTTCCTTATTTTATTTCCTCACCCTACTAATGCTGGGGTCTCATTCTCCTACAAGTTAATATATTAATGATCTTAACTTATTATCATGTACATCAGCTCGTTGCCATGGAACTGTTGTGATCAGACATTTTCAGTTGCTCTATCCAAAAGCTGGTGTTCCTGTGGTTGGCTGATGTCATCATGGACAAAATTCCCCTTCACAGTCTATTTCTAGTTCCCCAAAACTTAGGGGTGACCATTAGGACATTTATCTGTGCCAAAGTTCATAGGCTCAAGCATTATGCTAACTGTTGAAGCCAATGTCTTATAGGATACAGGCCTGTAGATTCTTTGCATTACTGCTGGATATAATAAAGGCAGAATATAATGAAGGTAACACGGTGAGTATAATAAAGGCAAGGTAGCCCTATGGGCTACAGCCTCAGGGGTACATGGCTCCACACTCCTTCACACAAAAGCCTGTGCATTCATGACCTAGCGGAACCCTAATTTATGGGTTTCCCATTCTCCATGCATTTCCCAGTCAATAATGTGAATTAGCAAGATTCTCCTGTATCTAATAATTAAAGGCCAAATTCTCTAACACTGCCTCCTGAGAAGTGTGTAAAGCCCCAGATGCAACAGAAATAGAATTATGGTGTGTGTGTGTGTGTGTGTGTGTGTGTGTGTGTGTGTGTGTGTAGCCAGGCTTTGGAAAGCCAACACAAAGAATTGCACTACATAGTGCATAGTCAAGACCTGCATCATCTCTCTGCATAGGAATGGGTGTGTATGGGTGGAGGGGGAGCATAGAAAAGAGATCTCTATGTTACAGCACAGATTCCCTAACACAAAACTTCACACAGGCTGCATCTGTTATTCCTTCTCATAGCCTCCAATAGCGTCTCTGGAGTGGCTTCACAGCAGCTACTTCAGACT
The DNA here is from genome assembly GCF_011386835.1 of Chrysemys picta bellii. Lineage (NCBI taxonomy): Eukaryota > Metazoa > Chordata > Testudines > Emydidae > Chrysemys > Chrysemys picta. Next base: position 313,298,274 of record NC_088791.1, read on the forward strand.
GGTGTTGAAGATTCATATATATACACAACCTGCCTATTTTGATTATGTGCTCTATTCAAGGATTAAGCCTTAAAAGACAGTCATTCATGTACCATGATCAATGGAAGAGGAGTCAGAGGTCCCACGTTCCCTGGGGACACTATTATTGATGGGAAAAACAATGAGGAATCTTTGTGGCACCTTAGAGACTAACAAATTTATTTGGGCATAAGCGTTCATGGGCTAAAACCCACTTCATCAGATGCATGGAGTGAAAAACACAGTAAGCAGTATATAGATCACTGCACAAGAAAAGATGGGAGTTGCCTTACCAGGGAATGCAGAGAGTTAGGCTGGAAGCAATTCTGCCACATGGACAAAGCAGTGCACAGGGTTTAATAGAGTTCCACGTGTTCAACTTAACCTGCATTCAGCTTCACACTTTGTGAATGAAACCATCCACAGTCAGCTCTTCTGCCATGGAGATAATTCTCCATGGCAGAAGAGCTAAATTAAATTATTTAAAATAATTTAATTTAGCTCTTCTGCCATGGAGAATTATCTCCACACATTCTCTGTTCAATATAATGCACCCCCATCTTCATCCTTTATTCTGATGCCCCAGAGCCAAAATTCCTACTCTAAGGGTACATCTACACTACAGCGGGGAGTCGATTTAAGATACGCAAATTCAGCTACGTGAATAGCGTAGCTGAATTCGACGTATTGCAGCCGACTTACCCCGTTGTGAGGACGGCGGCAAAATCGACTTCTGTGGCTTTTTGTCGGCGGCGCTTACTACCACCTCCGCTGGTGGAGTTAGAGCGCCGATTCGGGGATCGATTGTCGCGTTCCGACGGGACGCGATAAATCGATCCCCGAGAGGTCGAACTACCCGCCGATTCAGGCGGGTAGTATAGACCAGACCTAATACAGGATAAGGCCATTAGGGAAAATCTACAAATCCACAAAGAGCAGAGAGGACAATTCAATTAGCAGAACCTACTGAGGTTCTTGTTGTTCACATGTGGACCAGCACATCTACATTTAATGTGTTATGGTCCTGATCCTGCAATACTTACAGATGCCTAACTTTAAGCATGTGAGTTGTCCCATTGACTGTAACTTTATAAGCTCAGAATCTTCAAACATTTACCTGCTTAACTTTACTCAAATGTATAGACTTCTAGGACACCTCAGACAAGTAAAGATAAGCAGGTGAGTAAATGTTTGCAGGTTCAGGCCTATACAGTTACAGTACTTGGCCAAATGTCTATTAAAAGTCTGCATAGAGCTAAATATGAAAGTCCGCTGCCAAATTCAAATACCAAAGAAAAATCCTCTGAAATCAGAGGCAACAAGTTTGCACATGTGCTTGTTTTCCTAAGAGTGCACCCTTTGTGATTTCATATTTCATGATGACCACTTTGCTGACAGCTCCTTCAGAAAGGTAAACAGATCATCCTGCACCAGAGCAAGGAAAAAAATTCTGTCTTTACATTTACTCGTTCTTGTTTGCAAAATCTTCAGCTGCTTACTCAGGTCTGAAGCATTTGAAGAGCCAGATGAAAGGGAGATTGATTGAAGACATTTGCACTACACAAAGTTCCTGCTCTATATTTTAATCTCTTCCTTGATGGGCACAAGGTCAGCAGAAGTGAAATGAGCTATGACTAGGGTGGTCCCTCCCAGCTGAGCCTCTAATGGAGGATTCATCTTATTTCCACTGAAGTGGTGGTCAATAAAAAGGAGGTCAGGATTTGAATGAGCTACAGGCCTTTTGTGTTCTAGCCTTTTGCAAATTGGTCTTTGTGCAGCCGCATTAAAAGTATAACAACAGAGCCAGGTGGAGTATCTAGTCCTTTGTTTTTGCTATTGGAATAACGTTAACTTGAATTGCCCTATAGTCATCAACCTTGCTATAATAGTTAACAAATACATCCTATCCAAAATGATTGGCCAGATAGACAGCTGGTCTAAACTGATGTAGCTCCCTGGAGCTATAGAGCTATGCAGATTTCCACCAGCTGAAGATGGGTCCCAATGTTACTCTTTAGAACATGTATATTTTGAAATTAATTTTTGAAAGAAAAAAAAGCACAACGAAATGCGAACACCACACAGAGAAATAAACTGTCTTGTTTATCAGAAGAAACAATACCTTGGATGATGTAAAGGATGACATTTAATAAAATATAGAGATTCTGTTTAGGATTTGGATCTCACTCAGAGAACATAGTACTTAGGCCATTCTCGACAGTCTGTCTTCCTGTAGGCTGCCTTCATTGCAAATGCACTGGGCTGAATCAGTCCCACATTGCTGCATTGTTATTGTGGTACTGGGGCAAAAATATTTGGCAGGCATTTCAAAGTAAATGCTTCAGATGGAATGACAGCAGCTGAGGAGCAAAATGCCAAGATTAATGCTTTGCTATGTAGGGAAGTTTTTCTGGAGAACATACTAAAGAGAAGTTCAGTCAAGATTTAATGTAATTACTGGTAACATACTGAGACTGGGAGAAGCGGAAGGGCAGTACTTTATGTATAATCTTTTTAAGATATTATTTAAATATTAGAATATGTAAACAAGGAGAAAAAATAACCAGTTGAATGCATATAAGGTATTTTAATAATAAAGAATACACATTCCATTTGGGAATTCTATGCTAGTAATATAAATTCCTCACAGAAAGAGTGTGGCAAGGTTCTGGATATATAGAAAACAGATATTTTGTATTATTATAGTGGCACGTTTGCCTCACCAAAGCTTGGGCAATTTCAACATTTCCATTAAAAGTTGCTATTTTCAGGGATCTTTTATAACTTGGACATTAAAATTGGCTCCAAGCTCTGACTTGGTAAATGACATCTCAGCCTGGGACTCATTTTTAAGACCAAAGGTTTAAAAAAATTAGTTTGGACATCTTTAGTTATAGAAGAACAACAAAAGAGAAAGTTTTCTGGTTTCATAAAATTTAAAAATGGCTTTAGTTTACAAAGGTAATTTGTTAAGGAATTAGTCCAATTGCGCTAAACCCCTTTGGGATTCTAAAAAAGTAAATGGCTGAGACGCTAGATGTGAAAATGACTTTGCCATGTGCAGTAACTACTTTTCATAAGCATGATTAGTATGAGCTATTGATCTGTATCATGGACGTGCAAAATGAAACAGTCTGCCTGTTTATACCAGTGGGAGTGGTCATTACATTTTGTACAGATTTAAATGCACACAACACACACCCAGAAGCATGCATAATGATTGGAGAAGGTCCAAGGGGCATTCCAGACTGCCAAGAAAATATTGATATTTTTCATTGCCTCTTTCACCTCAGCACCACTCAAGATTTGTTTCTTGGTCTTTCCCTTTATTTACTCCTGGTTGACATCAGCCGCTCTTTTGGCTTTACCTACCATTTCTATGGTGACGATTTCCAAATTTAACTCTCTATCTAAGCTTTTCCTTTTCTGATCAGTCTCATATCTCCTCTTGTTTTTCTGAGATCTCATCCCAGGTGATTTGCTGAGCATGCCAATTAAACCTTGGGAAAATGAAATTCCCTCTCTTCCGTCGCCACCTATAACATCCTCTCCCCCACCTTTCTCCATCCCCACTGAAAGTCCTACTACATCCTCTCTCACCTAGGATCCCTGTTGTATTCAACTTCTCTCTCTCCTTTTTCTCCCCCCAAACTTCCACCCACATCTCAACTGTTGACAAGTCCTGTCAGATTTCCCTTTAGAATGTCTCTAAAACCTTTCCTTTCCTGTCTGTGGTCACTGTAAAAGTTTATGTCCATGCCTTGACACTCTCTCATCCTCTGTACCCTACCCTTGGCCACATATTGGCTTCCTTCAGTCTGTTCAAAATGCTGTTTCTAAAATAACCTTTTCCCCTTCTGCTGCTCTAACCATGTCATTCCTCCAGCTTGTTGGTATTACCTACAACGCCACGCATAATTCCAGCCACTATTTCTCAATTCTAATTTCTTCCCTTTCCTCAGCTGCTGCTGATACTTCAACCATACCATCCTCCTTCACCTTCTTTTTGTTCCTTCCTCTCATCTTATGCCATGCTACCCCCTTTACTTGGAAATTCCTCACTATCCCTATGAGCTATGTGAAAACCCTCATCATTCGAATCCCTCCTTAAAATACCCTTCTTCAAGAAAATCCATGGAAAAAAAGGTTTGCATGTGAGGTGGGGATTAGGCTGGGGTGGAATCTACCCTGCTTTGGGATTTGATCCAGTTCTGGGAATCTGAGGCCTGATCCAGCAAGATGCTGGGTCATTGGTGGGAGTTGAGGGTGCTCATAATTTACAGGATTGAGCCCTATATGTATGAAATATGGGAAACAGATTTCCCATGTTCTTTGAAGCACACAGTACAAACAAATTGCACAAAGACAGTACTTGTCCCAGAGAGCTCACAATCTGAGGTTTAAACAACATGCAACTGGTGAATAAACTAACAAATGGGGACACACAGAGAGGGAAGATTAGATAATAGTAAAGAGGTATTTTTGCAGAAGGTTATTTTTTAAGCACTGTACTGGATAACTTTCCAAATAAAACCAGACAAAATCCTTCTGTTTCTTCATTACTTTGTATTCACCATGGCTTTATCCTGCAGTCTTTACTCAGGCAGAACTCCCATTGTCATCAAGAGGAGTTTTGTCTGAGTGAAGACTGCAAGATCAGGCCCCAAAAGTGTCAACTTTGGGGAAATGTTAGTGAATGAAGATATATGAAAATACTAATCCCTGACCATTTCACACAGAGATTACAGATAACTCTCCTCAACACTTCACTGACCCTTGTATGTTATCACAGACACAAGTCTTACCTTAGGATTGTTAGTGTTCTCTTCCATGGGTTAGTCTTGGAAGCCCCTATATTCAATGCACTCCTGTCTGTGATAGTCTGGCTGAATATATGCTAAGGTTGGAATTGTATTTCATGAAGAAAAACTACTGCGTCCAAGGACCACGCACAGCAATGGCACACTACAAATACAGTAAGGTGTAAAGTCAGGCCCTGATGCTTCAGTGGGCTCCATATGGTGGATCCCTGTGCCCACACGTAGCCCAACATGCTTCACGGGGGTTCCTGGAGGGCACCTGGAGCTCATTGCAGTATTAGCCTTACGTCTCTCTCCTTAGGATAGAGGAACCCTCTTTCCTTATTTCTAAGTTCCTGGCTTTTCCTGACATAGCTTTAGCACTGTCCCTTTGACATAGGTTTAACACAGTTTGGGAATTTAATATTATTACTATTAAAATGAATGCTAGAATTACTGCTTCATGTGGCGTTTACTATCCTGAGTGAAGCTGAAATTTGTTGGACTGAGCTGGAGTTTTTCCCAGTTTGCAAAGAAAGATTTTCATTAGAAATGATAGAGCTCAGCTAATCCCAGCCATAAAATGGTTGCTATTGAATGCCATGGTAGCTTTTGAAACAAGAAAAAACTATCACTGTGTTCACTGTGAAAGATTAAGAAACTGTCAAGTTAAAAAAATTATTGGCTCTGCTTAACACTTGCTAAGCACAGTATAGACTGTTTTATCCATTTGTACTCGCTCACTTGTCTCCTTCATGTGTCTTATATAACAATTTCCAAAGTCAGAAACAAAGAAAATAAAAAGGCATCAGCTAAGATAAAATGGCACAAGATTAAAAAATTTTAGCAGCTGTAGAACCTGGCCTGAAAGAACAAAGCAGATTAAAAACCTTAATATTTTATGGTGTTAGAATGCCACATATTAAATATAGATTTTGCTCCTGATTATATTGTTACACATTCCATTGTTCCCATGCCGTTGGCCTTCAGGACTTTATTACTTAATAATTCCAAGATCTGACACAGCTAGAGTAAAATGCATCTGATCTTAATGAATGGCATGAGATGAAAAATGAAACATATCAGTTGATTTCAGGAGAAAAAATACCATTTTAATTTTCCTGCAAATCTATTGATTGGTGACAGATGTTACTTTTCCCATTTAATTATTCTTGATTCATTTTCCAAATACAAATATAGATAAATGTCAAAGTATTTTAAATCATCCAGATGAAGAGTTCATATAAACAATAGTTCTTTATTCTTCTTTAGAGCTCTTCCATATTCAGTAAGTTTCAGTCAGGATGGTCTTCATCAAGGCATACAGTACCTTACAGTTGTACATTACATAGCTAGAACAGTGTATATGAGTGGAAGCCACACCTCCTTGAGCTGTGATGATGTCGGGCTACTAAACAACTGGTTGGTAATTAGACAGAAAACCTCCAAAGAAAACTCAGCGTACTGCAGGAAGATGCGTCGGTAATGCAGTAGAAGGCACTCTTAGTGACCACTGAACCAATGCCCCAGCACGGAGTGAGGTGCATAAAACTTAAGTCTCATGACCACTTACTATTTCTTTTAGCACTATATATGTGGATGGCAGTTAACAGAAAATTTTAAAAGTGCAAGCCCTTCCCCCAAGGAACTATCAAATTAAATTAAACATAGAAGGCTTGATTGAGTCTTTACTCAGCCCTCCTCCCCTCTGTGCCCAGGTGGCTGGTTAGCTGACGCAGGAATCTACACAGCAAGAATTCTCCACTAGCTATCTCTGGCCTCTTTGATTTAGTGGAATGGAAAATATGTTTTGCAAGCTTCTAGATAGTAAGCTGTAGAATATACCAATGTGGTACTACAACTTCTAACAATAATAATAATAATTAATAATAAAACTGTGTTCTGCATGAAAAAAGTCTATTATTTGTATTTATAATTATTCACATGCATTATCTATATAGGGAAATATATGTTAGAATGTTCCCTAGTAAATTAAAGTTTTTGATGTTGGGAACCTACAGCTGTGATATATAATGGCAAGACTTCTTTTGTTTCACCCGTAATGTAACTGAACATGAGGAAAAGTGCAGCTATACAAACCAGACCTATGTAAAAGACCTGATTGGTGTTTTAGTAGAACATGATATAGATAAGAAAAATCTTGTTGTGACAACTCTATATGTAGATGATATAACAGGGAAAATCAAGAGACAATTCATGTAAAATAAAATGTAAGATAAATAGCTCACTTGGATTGATTTTTCTTTGTTCAGGAGACTTGGCAAAGTTTCATGGTTGGCTATAACTAGACTTCTGGTGCATATCAGGCATTTGTGGGACTCCCTACACAGACTGATCCAAGTCGGGATGAAGATAATTGGATATAGGGATTCAATATAGTGTAGATAGTGTAAGCTGACAGGCTGAAAATGATCCTTATGGCCATCCTTTTGTAGTTAACAGTGCCAACAACGTCAGTCTTTGTGCAATCGTTTATATAACTCATTCCCAGTCTAGCCATTCCTTTCTTTTTGTTCTCCCCAGAAAAAGGAATATTTTTGACTCAAATTTTTCCAATTTAAGAAATTTAAAACAACCTGTTTGACTGAATGGCTGATATTCCGCGATGACCTGTGCTTGGTTCACTGAATAGATTAGACTAGACAGCCATTGTGATCCAGGTTGTCAGAGGCTGCTTATACTGCAGGGCAACACTCCAGGCTCAAGAGAGAGGAAAGAAATCTGTCCCATAAATAAGTAAAGCAATGGATCAAGTGCATGGAGATATTAGCTTTGGGAAGGCAGCAGTTTTGTTAGTGGCACTTATTGTCTCTGGTGAGACAAAACCACTAAACAGTGACCACAAACATGAACATGAACAAAACAATATTGAGAGATTCTAAAGATTAGCATAACGTATAAGGCTGAGTCTCCTAGAGACACCTTCTTTCCCGACAAACTTACAATGGAGGTGAGGCCCCTTCACCCTTTACACAACCACATTGGGGCTCTCTACTTCATAGGTTTGAGCATGGGGAAGAGAACAGGGACTGGGTGCCTGTTATAATCAATGGGACTACTCACCTACTTCAGTGATCTGCCGGATTGGGGCCAGAATTCTCAGCACCTTGCAAGATTAAACATGTAAATATTAGTAGCAATATGGGGCCAGATTGTGACCCCCTCACTCTCACTGCAAGGAGCGAGTTGCAGGAGCCAAAGGCATCTTCAGTAGGCGATAGATGCCTCTTGCTGTTTTGTAAATTTAAAAAAATAAATGGATCCATAAATGAGCTAAAATATTGTTTTGTCCTAAGACTTACCTGCTATTTTTCATATCTTGTTCTTGAGAAGCCTTTGAAGGTTAGCTAGTTGCAACTGGGATTTCTCTTCAGTGGGACTATCTGCATAAGTAACTGCCTAGCAATGAGTGTAAAGGGCTCAAACAGTCTGGCCCTATAAACACTACGATGAAACACTGCACTATTAATGCTCCAGGAGCAACTCTTAACTAAGTTTATTTCTTCATTTACTATTTACAGGCCTGCAATCCGCCTGATAAATCCTACTAGGGCCCAATTAGATTTCCTAAAGTACAGTTATAGAATTTGCTTCTGCTTCTTTGATATAATTTCAAATAACCCTTTCAGGCTGCTCCCATGGAGTTTCCTTTGATGAACCACCCCTTAAATCATAGTGCAGTTTCTGTCTGTTCTAACTAAATCACTTAATGATGATTCATTATCATTGTATTATGGACCAAAGGACTGGGTGAAGATTTTGAAGGGGTTGATTGGAGAGGTGTTTCATTGTAGAGATCTGAGTATATCCTGTGGTAATGTTCTAACATAAAACATTACTACATACCCATAAAATCCAAGTGTTTGGAAGAGACCATTTCTCTTTGGGACAGCAACTACAGACATTTATTTAGCTGTTCTGGGAAAATATCAACAGCAAAGAAAAATGACTGCTCCTTTGGTATTTCCAGAAATGGCTTTGCCCTGTGCACTATATTTCTATCTCTGAACAAAGTGACCATGTTAGGGCTTCAAACCCTCTCTTATTTTCATCAAGGAAGACTTGTTTTTTCCAGGTTTCCGCTTGCTGTTGTGCAGAGATGAGTGGTGAAATACAAGGGAAATTAACTGTTCAGGACTCAGCCCTGCACACTTGCCCTGGAGTCCTTACTCAAGCAAAATATCCATCTAAATCAGAATTTGTGTCCAAAAACTAAAAAGAATGGGAAAAAGTCAATGCAGTATCTCCAGAAAAAGAAATCCATGGAAGTTTTGTTTGGAAAGTGCTCACTTGTGTCATTTAGCTACAGCCCAGAGCCAGGGAGTATGCAGAACCATGCCAGTCATAGAGGAAGAATTAACTTGAGTTCTCTCAGGAGAATTGCTTCGTTAGCTCCTTGGTACACAGGGGGAACATGCCCACTGCTAAAACCCTTCAGGCAGTGCCATGCCAAGGGTGTTCCAGGCCCACTTTGAAGACTCAAATCCAGATCCTTCCCCTTGCTGCTGCAAAAAACCAAGCACTCACCACTAAGTGATTTTACAAAGCAACCTTCCTAGCCATTTCAGCCCGTGAAGCAGTAGTTTCCTTACATGCAACGAATCCAAAAGACCATAATTCCAAGAAAGTGTCTCGAAGGCCACCAAGTAAACCACGAGCCATTTGAATATCAAGATCTGGACTCTGCAACTTTTTGCTCACATCATTAATTTTTTATAAGACAGTATACATCTCTTTGGCCATATCTCGGCCAAAACATGAAATAAAAACTCTGTCACATTCCAACCTAAGTTCTGGTTTAACATTGTGTGAAGCCTTGATCTTGTCTAAAGCATCAAAAACACCCTCAACCTGATTTTGAAATGGATGGATTGCTTTTACCCTATTGACCCTAATGTCACGCTTTGACATTTTAATGTAATGCTAATATGCTTTTTCAACAAATCCCAGTGACTAGTCGAAGTGGAAAACCAGGTATTCAATCTTTGGACAATTCCAAGATATAGACCAACTTGGGGAACAACAATTGCAGCAGCTTCTCCAACAAGATTTAGTGAGTGGGTAGCACGTGGGATGAAAGACATACTGATTTACCTGCTGGATTCAATTTTGAACCCCTTTGTATTCTGCAGCCCTGTTAGCTCTGTTGTCATAGCTTTGTCCCCTGCAATCAGCCATATCTAAACTGACTTTTTTCAGCTTCTCTAAAATAACCTCTGTACTAACCTCCCCTGTTTTGGTGTGGATATCAATGACATCTACAAAGCTTTAAGCCTGGTCCTGAATAGTCCATTCAGGGCACTAATTGTGGTTTAAAAATATACCTTTTGGCATACTGAATGGGTCCCAGACTGGCCCAGGGGGGCACTAAAGAGGGACCTGAATAAACCATTTGGAGGCACTAAATTGAGAAGTCTAGGGCCTCACAAAGGAAGAAAAGAATGAGAAATAAAGTTTAAAAAAAAAAAGTTTGGTCTGGTCCCAGTTGAACTCCCACTTCGGATAGCCCTGCCTTCCAAGCATGCAGCTTATTTCTCTCACTGAACCAGTCCTGTGCTGTGGACTTATGTGGAAGGGGGTGGGGCATTGGTCTTGCCTTCCTCTTCTGACCCTTAATCACTGCATGACCCAAGGGAGTAAGGACAGAGTATAGTTGTGTCTGGTCCTTAGGTGACATATGCAAAGGCTTCCAGCACCTTCTCCTGCCACTGGCCACCCATGAGCCAAGCAGAATCTGACTCAAAATTTGTCCCTGGATGTTTTTTCCTACAAAGCTATTTGCATTTGAATGTGCCTTGTGCTGGAGATGTTAAAGGAGCCTGAGTTTAGCTTTGGTAAGCTTAGTTACACATTTTTAAAGCACAGATTGTTTACAAGTTGAATACACATCCAGCTATTAAGATATGCCTGAATAGCTCACTAATCGACTTGACATTGACTTCACAGGCATCCTCAATTCCTACTGGAATCTGAAAGTTGTCAAGATGATGGTGAAGTTCCATTTGGCATAAAGCAAACCCCTCCTCTGACAGCTTGGGAAAGTTACATTTAAAAAAACAACAACATATTTTCTTAATGCATTTTTTGGCTAACTCAATTCTCCCCACTACCTCTGAAACCTTTTAGTTGAATGCGCATTAAACAGTTTACTGAGATACCAACAAAATTCCTCCTATACTAGATCAATTCATTAGAGAAGGAGGAGGAGGTTTCTCTGCTGATTCTACATAGTCCAGTGCGGAAGGTAGCAATGGAGGTGTCTAGTGGTGGAAAGGGGCCACGGTGCTTGTGATTACATGTATTCAGTGTCCCTAACACTCCACTCAGTTGCTCAGAGGAGCTACGGCGTCTGTCTGATCACATAAAATGAAGAAGTGGTCTCAAGTTGTGTTAGCCAATTTTACTAACCAATCCCCCTCACTTCATCCACATAAAGCTTCATTACTGAGTTATTTGGGCTGAATTTCTCCCAGAGGGAGTGTTTTATTTCTGCTCATGAATATCCTTCCAGGAGCTGATTCTGAACTCACATATACCAGTTTTATGCCAATGTAACACTATTGACTTCAGCGGAGTTAATCCTTGTTTTTGTTACCTCTAGTAGTCTAACAACATATAGCCATAGACCAATAAGGTATGTGTGCATTTGTTACTCATCCTGTACTTTACTATTAGCTCATGGAAGGTGGAAATAGAGGACCAGTGATCTCTCCAGAGCTCATGCCAAATGCCAACACAGCCCAAGTGGTTGCCTGGTTGAGGTGCTTTCATTATGTTGCAGACACTTTCAAAATGAATCACCTGTAAGCCTCACTTACTCCATGTTTATTGCATAACAGAAATTGTGCTTATTCACATATTTTGCACTTCTCTGAGATAAGTATTCAAGCTTCTAGTACAGAACTTAAAGTAAAGCAGTAACTTCCCTCGTGCCTTCCAACACACCGGAACTGAGAGCACTCTACAAATTTTACATGTAAAGTAATCACTTCACCAACCACTTCTGGAGTGGAGCACAAAGTAAAGGTCAGATTCCTGCTCTATACTCAGTCCTCCTTTGTGCCTTTAGCTTCCCAAAATCCCTGAGCGGCACAGAGCCAGCTATGATCATTTTATGCCTCCCTTCCCAGCTCTACTGGATAGAGGGGGCATGTCAGGGTCAGTGGGTGCTGCACTCACTGATAAGAATCGGGGGGAAGGATCTGGATCCATATATTTAAACCTTTATATATTTTCCCCCAAAATTTCCCAGAAAAATCTTACCCTGGGATGAGCTATGGCATGTGAAGTTTTAGGGGGATTTGGTTGCGGAAAGTTGAGGTAGGGTGTTGAATATTGGCCTTACAATGGAAAACTAATTTTAATCTGAACTACAGAGAGGCTATTGCTGCGCCATAATCACTGGCTTCTGCTAAAACGTGTATACTGATTTACTGAATCTCTGAGTCTCTTCAAACATTAAAAGTGAATCTAGTGATGATGGAATGTGCAAAAGTGGCAGCTTTGGACGGGGAGGGCCCATGTTCACCCACAAAACAGGTCCCATGCACAGAAGAACAGACTGTAACCTAGGTCATTCATCTGAGCAGTTTTTATATCCTTCTTATTTCAAACCACATGGGGTTTTGAACAGCCAGGCAGGCAGGCAAGGGTCTCCTCTCCAGGAGTCTGAGTGTGTGTGTGCATGTGCGGTGAGGAGGTGAGGGGGTCAGAGGTGACTCTCCTCAGGAAAAAAATGTGCCTTTCAGATGTAAATTCTAAACAGGTGGATGGCCACCCCTGACGTTTTCTAAGTAATGCACAGCGCTTTAGTGTTGATAGTCCCTTTGTCTGTAATGGGAATCACGTTGTTCAAACTTCATTACTTGCCTGAGTGTTTGATAATACAGGGAAACAAGTCAACAATTATCCCTCTGGGCTGCTCATCTCAGCTTCTTATTTCCTTTTCCTGCCTGTCCGCAAGTCAGCTCCTACTCTCTATGCCCTACATTCCCTTCCTCATCTATTCTCCTTTTCTTCACCTTTCCCTCTCCCATCTGTCTCCGTCACCTCACTCCTCTTCCTCTCATTTCCCATGTTTTATTCTCCCCCTTCCAACATTGAGCTTTTTTGCCTTCTCCTCTTTTACTAACCTTTGCAAGTTTTCACTAATTCAAATTCCTTTTGCCATGTTCAACCGGTCTCCTATCTGCAGACTGGGCCCTATCAGAGCGGGTACTCCACCACGGATTGGCAGGAAGCACCTTGTGATGCCTTCCCAAAGAAAAAGGCCTCATGACCCGTTCCATCTTTCTTTCTCTCGGATTCTTTCTGCATGGCTTTGATGACCTTCTTCTGCTTTTAAAACTGCTCCTCTGGCACATAGTCCCTGAACTTTTTATTGTGAGTGGACTCACCTTTACATTGCTGCAGTCACCCGTGACTTCACAGTGTGGTGAAGAGCAGCAGCGGGCACTGCAGAGCTCAGAAGGCTTGAGCGGAGTGAGAGGGAACACCTCAGTACAGAAATATTAGCCTGGCTCCAGGTAGCTGGATGGGTGGGTGAAGAGGGAACAGGCAGGTCTGATGTATTGATTGTATTTGTGGGTTTAATAGCCAGGGATGAATGAGTAAAAGCAAGTTCAGCATCTTTTACATTTTCTTACGTGAAGTACTCTGGAAAGCAGGATCCCTTTTTTTTTGGTCACTGAAGATCAAGACTCAAGCCAATGCTCATGGGTTCTAAGCTTCATCTATAAGCTAGTTATCTGCTGGACTGTGACTAGCTGATCTGCCCCGAGCAAGGAGCAGCAGGTTTTTGTGCTGACCCTGGAGCAACCTGGAAGGGAGATGATGACTCAGCTCTCCCTCCTGGTTTCTCCACTGCTCTAGAGACAAAGTAAACTGTGCAGAGTCTACACACAGCATAGCACCTTCAGCCCAGTGCAGCAGTACAGCTACATTACAGACACTTCCTGGAGGAGGGGGCAAAGCAAAGGTTCAACCCACTCCCCATACATTCCTGAACATCTGTGTAGTGGCTCTGCAAAGCCTGCTTCCCCTGCTGTGCTACTGCCCACAAGGTAGGTAGCCAGCACAAGGAAGTAAGGCTGGAGCTTACACCTTATTCCTCTCTTGCACTGCCATGCAAGTTGGCCACGATTCGGCCCTACGCTGGCCAAGGTGGCTAGGCTTCCCCATTATTTTTTGAAAAGTTCAACCTTCGTTCCAAACTTTTTTGCTCAAGCCCATTTCTAATTATTTTAGTTTTAGTTCTTTACGAGGTTAAACCACTGTTGCAACCCCCTGGCTTGGTCACCACTTGCACCACTGAAGCGCAATTTGCATTGGTAGCTTCCTCAGTGCAAACTTCGAGCTTAGTCATGATTTGCACTTGTGCCAAGCAATTTGCACTGTGCTACCCTGGTAGGAAAACCCACTGGTGCATCCTGAGTCTACACAATCAGATGATTAAGCACAGCTGCACTGGTGGCTGAAATCCCAGGGTAGACAAGACCTTACTTACAATGTGGTCAGGAGCAGCTAGATCACAGATACTGAACTCAAACGGCAATGGATGAAGTTCAGCTTGGGACCCAGAGGGCTGTGTCATGCCGCAACACATGGTGGCCATGAATGTTTAAAAAAAAATCAAACACTGAAAACATCTGTGCCTCTATTCTGTCCAGGCTTATTTTTCCAATACTTGACATACCTCAAATAGTTCAGCATGACTTCTCCATTAGGACAGAAGAAAAGAAAAATAAAAACATGCAATATTTCATTAAGAAGAATATTTCCATTGACGTGACAAATTTGATCAAACTCCCTTCTCCCCTTTCTCTCGCTCGCTCCTTAAACTGCCGTTTGCTGTCCCGTCAAGCTGCTCTGCCTGCCAGCCTCTTACTGCTTCTGGGATGTTTGGCTGCTCTCAGACCATCATCTGACTTCAGTTAGCTTGGGGGGCTCCAGCTGTGCTCTTAAATGTCATGGACAGAGGTAACAAAAGGGGAGAGGGTTAAGAGAATCAAATATGTTATTAGGCATTTAAAAAAAATCCTTTCGCAGTGGATGTAAATCACATGCTTGGCAGGCAGACCTGTGGATGTCAGTTTCGGGGGGAAGGGAGGGTTGCTTTTTTCTGATTATTTCCCCAAGCAGTCTCTATTTCATACACTTTGTTCCTGTTTGTCTTATTCATTTTTAATTTATTTCTCTGTACGTCCAAGAGGTCAGGATTTAGGACAAGATTTTGACAGTTCCTGAGGCTTATGCAAGAACTTTCTCATCCACGCCATTTGGGAATCTATTTTAGGCTGCTCATCATTACTGTGACATACTCCTACCTCCGCCTCTTCTCTTTTTCTTCTTGTCCTATAAAGTACAGCCTCTTACCAACCTCAACTCAGGAAAACACTTGAGCACCTGCTTAACTTTAAGCAGGTGCTTAAGTCCCATTGAAGTCAAAAGTGCTTGAAGTTAAATCTGTGTTGAAATGCTTTGCTGAACAGGGATGGACTTTGCATGTGCTTCACTGCTTTCCTGAACCAGCACCTTCCCTCACTTTGGGGCATGTCTATTGGGATCCACATTCTAACACGGTTAGCATGAACTTACCTACAAAAGTCCCTTGGTTTGGGAGTGGGGGACTGGAGAACTGACAGCTTCAGGCCTACCCTCTCCTGTCTTTACTGCCCCTCTCCACCTGCAAAGCTCAAACCCCATGCAGAGTGGCTTCCCTGGTTTGGAGGAAGGAAGAATAATGCCATGGAAGTTCCCCTGCCCTGACTATTGTGGTTTTGTCCCCTCTGGCCATGGAGAGAAGGGATGATAGTGCCTTTAATTTGCAGAAGATGAGAAGACAGATAGGCGGTGAGGGAGTTGGGGGAGCCAAAGGAATTGTTAGCAAGCAGCAAGTCTGGCTTCAAAGATGGTTAGTTTAGCTAGAGTTAAATATGCTATAGAATCCTCCTCCTCTCACTCCCTATTCTTCCACTAGAGGCTGCACCACTATGGCTGTCCACAGGGAAACAGCAGTGACAATGATCTTCATAGGAATCGCTGGTTCAGATCAAAAGCCAGGGCCAGAAGAGGGCAAATGCAGAGAAGAGTTATCCTTGGTTAATTTTCAGGTACTCTTTCCTTCTAGTCAGGGGGGAAGTTTAGGGGGCTGCAAAGTGGGCAGGGGAAGTTCAGGGGTCATATAGGGAAAGGCCGCTATGTACTTGATGCTCATGCTCCCTGCTCCATCCCCTCCTACTCCCATCCCCAAAACACAGAGTAGGGACTCTACTGAGAAAAGGGGAGGGGAATGCTACTGCTGAGGTGGTACCTTCCCTCTCCTTTCCATGCACCCAGGGCAGCTCCACTCATGTACAGTCCTCTTTGCTCATATAAGCAGAAGGGATGACCCAGGCCATTGTAAATATCACTCAGTAGCAAATCATCCTTGTGGGAAGTAGCTAGTACTGGTAGTGGCAATCAAGAAATTGACCTTATAATTAGAGATCATCAGAATTTACTTATCAAAACATTATTTTTATATTAAAATGTTTTTGATCAAAATATTAAATACAAAATTGAAATTTCAGGGGTAAAATTTTTGGTTTTGGTAAAAAAAAATCCATTTTTGATCCAAAAATTCAGGTTTTGGTTTTCAAAGTTTGAAAAAGTTTAACAAAAAACAACTCTTTTCATTAGAAACAATTTTTGAAAAATGAAAAATGTGCGGGTTTGGTGTTCCAACAATAAAAAAAAATCATAATATTTTTTTTTATTTCTCACAAAAATAATTTTCATTTTTGTACCAGGTCTACTTACAGTGTGATCAGGTAGTGCTGGAACTTGATAGAGAGTGTAGGGGAGGGCATGTTCAGGCATCTATTTGCGTGTTCGGGACAGAATGCAAGAGTGTGTTTTGAACTAACAATGTGTATTTAACAAGTTGGGGCAAAAACTTCATAACAAAGAATTTATTTAAAAACATGTCCTTCTTTTCCTGCTTGTGAGCTGTCTTTGAGATTTCTCCAATTATTTTGCTTTTCAATATTATTTGCAGGATATTTTTTGTGACTAATTCTTCGTCTGTGGTTTGTCTGAGGGCAGATCATTGCAAACATTTTATATTCAAAATTCCAGCTGTGCTGAGTAGCTTTGAAGATCACATGGGACGTGATGGTCCCTGAATGGATAATGTTACCGTCTGAGATCAGGTTGCTGGGGTGAATGTGTTTATGAACTTAAAATGTATTCTTTGTGAACGTTCTCTAGTATTCACTTAAAAATTGCTGTTTCTATGATGATTCCTACAGACTCCTTTGCTAGCATATTCATGAAAAGCAAACACAAGTTTCATACATTCAAATGGATACTTGTGGGCACAGGAAATGTGAGCTGAAATCTTTGTACATCCCACATGTAAGGACCTAAGACAATCTGATCCATAATTATTTGAATATAAATGATCAGATCCTATTCCCATTGAAGGTAATGGGGAGTTTGCCATTGGCTTCAGCAGTAGCAGGATGGAGAACTAAATGATCAACAATTTTCCTATCACATCAGCCATTCTCGTAAAACAGTGACAGCTCATACGAGCACACAATTTGCAAAAGGGTTTTATCTTTTTCATGTAAGGATTCCCATATTTTTCTGCTAATTTGTGGAGTGCAATTCCACACCATGAAAAGGAAATTTTTAGCTGTCACTGTTGCATTATCTTTATTCATAAATGTAGTTTGATATATGTATATATCATGAAATTAGGAAGACAGCACATGTGTTCACCACCTGAGCAGATGAAAACATCATTGCAAGGGATAAGATGATAAAGTACATTCATCCCAACCTCCAAGGTACACTCCTGCATCTGTTAGATATTTACTTTTATAAAAGTAACTTGGAGATTTAAGCATCTGAGACCAGAAGATGGGACACATAAAGAAAAGGTTGTGAGATGGAAGAGTTTTGTCCAGTAGAGTAAGTTCTGAAAGCTTGGGGAAACAAAACTTACTCCCCTTAGCAATGTTTTTTTAAAAGCTCTCATCTCATAAGCCCAGGGAGTATGTTATTAAAGTCAATAAAGAAAAGCATTAAGAAAAAATATGCAAGCACATAAATGTAACATCTGAAACGTACAATGTTAAGCTGTAAAACCACTTGCCGTCTCTTTCTTCTCCTGCTTCTCCAGGTCCTCCTCATCCCATATAACTGTTCTCTCATATCATGAAACAAAACATGCTTACAGGAAAATCAAAGCACATGCACATACCAGTTTGTTTTACTTTTGAGCTCAAAAAAGCCTTTTGCTCTTCCTTACCTATCTAGTGTCAGGTATAACAAAACAAAACTTACAAAGGGTAGATTTTCAGATGTGGGCACCCCAGTGGGCAAAATAAATAAGAGAGACAGTGTTACCTGGAGCAGGGGACTGGGTATCAGGACCTTTGGGATCTATTCCCTGCTCTGTCACTGAGATCATGTCTACATTATGACATTAGAGGACTAGATCCTCAGCAGGTGTAAATTGTCATGGATTCTTTGACTTCAGTGGGACTGTGACAGTTTACACCAGCTGAGGATCTCACCAAGAATTTTTAGCATTGATATAGCTAGAGTAATATACTTGTCTCAGTGCAAGCCTCTGGTGTAGACATGGTGCACTAGAGTGAACCAGGACTTACACTGACTGAGTTTATTGAGAAACCAGGATAAACTATACCGGTGAAGGTCACCTGCATTAGGGGTTTATACAGGGTAGGTACCCTGGTGGCTAAAAACCCTAATGTAGGCAAACCCTGACTTACTGTGTCACCATGGGAAAGTCCCTTTAACTGCCTGTGCCCAGGAACACCAATCTAAGACATGCCCCTTTCAGAGGGTGATATGAGATACAGTTCATGCTTTCAAAGTGAATTGAGGTCTTCAGATGAAATGCGCTAAATAATTGCAAAGTGCTGCTATTTCTAATATTTTGTGATGCATCAAACATAAGCACGCCCTTTTCATCTGCGAAGCAAAAGGAAGCATTTGCTCATGAAAAATTAACATTTTCATGCCTAGGAATTCATTTGTTTGGGCAGTTACACGTATTGGATATGCAAGTGAGTACCCACTTCATTTTTATGTGCCCAAAGGTGGGATTTTCATGTGCAGCAGATGCATGTCTAGGATTTCCAGGTGTACTTAAATGCTCTCATCTGAAAACCTGGCCCAAATTGTCAAGAGAAAAAAAAGATCTAAAAGTGGAGTCACTTTGTATTTGTCACAATGTTTCTTCTTGGCTTGGTTATTATAACTTTAATATAATCTCTTCCCCCCATAAAAGACAATTAACAATGTTTGATTTGGGCCTCATTGCTCTCCCACAGATTAGTCACATATCTGAATATTAAATGGTCTATTTAGAAGTCATTTCTGGAGACTAATTATACAATCTCTCCAACCTTCTAATCTCAGTCTCCTGTTTGGTACAGGGAAAATAGAATTATAAGGGTTCTGTTGTGTGTTACTCCATGCACATTTTTCCTTTCTTCCTCTCTGTGTTACTGACGATCACGACTCACCGCACACATACACACCTCAAAAATAAAAAGAAATCACATTTGGAACTACATAAACATTACCTCATGCTTTCAGAATAATTGATTTCGACACTCTGAGCTGTTTGACATTTTCTGTCAGCACAGTGGGCAATTTCCGGCTCATTCTTCATTACAGCTCTAACAAACAAGCAATATTGGACTTGTAAGGCTGAAGGGGTTTGTTAAACAGGCTAAAGTTTAAAATTCTGATATCTCTAGTAAACTGCATTTCCTACACAATTAGGGAGGGGCAAGTGTTACCTTTTTCTTTGAAGTTTGTGTATCAGGTATTTGGTTGAATCTGAATCTGGCTATACTGATTATTTTAAACATACTCTTTCTTATCCCTTCCTGTGATATAGTCCTAAAATCATAGCTAGATATGAGACCTGATAGTTCTTCTTGTCTATTCTCACAGCCTGGGCAGGATTGTACTCTCATTCTTTGTCGAGTCCAGCTTTAAACGACTCAAGAGGGAACTTCTAGCCCTGCCATTGGCAGTATGTCCTTAGATTTCTAGGGGAACAAGACATGCTAAAAGATGCTGGGAACCGTTCAACTTCCCTGAAGGCCCTGACATTCAAAAACCTACAGGTTTCCATCTTGTCACCCCTTGTTTTCAAAGCATATGAAGAGCCATTAGAGGAATGGTGAACTGTTTTGGGCTGCAGTGTCACCAACATGGTCCTTTCTATCCTTTCTTTTCCTCAGGATTCTACAGTCCTATTACTTTCACAGTGTCTATCTGAGGTGGGATACGGACGATGGCAAGTTGGCTGTGACTCATCTCAGATAAGACAGAAGTGAAATCTGCTGGCCAGGAGGAGCATATTGGGAGGTGGACAGAGGTGGTATCCATGCCAACAGCTGAAGATATGCGGCAGTCTTCTTTTTGCCAAAATAGTTGTGACTCCAACACTTTATTGGATTCATTGCTCCTACAAGATTCATGTGCTGGCCATTAGTGCCTTTCATCAGCTTTTGCACCTCCTTTTCCATAATACAGAACTTACAATGGTCGCTCATGCTTCTGTAACCTCCAGGCTGTGCTTCCGGAGATGGATCTCCTTGAAAACCATCCTGAAGTTCCAGACAATGCAGAGCACAGCTGTGGGGTGACAAAATGGCTGCAAATATTTCTGATGGCAGAAGCAGTGGTTTCGATTGAGGTAATGACAGTGGTGAACTTCATTTACTTTGTAATTTATAATGTAATAATGTCATGTAATTTAATTAGCACCTAGGTGGCATGGTGACAGGCATTTTTGGGGCTTGTCCTGCAATTCAGACTAAAGGGTGTGAATACCAGCACACACCAAAGTGCTCTACTTTAACTGCTCTGTGTGGATGCTGCAGACACGAATTCAAAGGTATCTAGTTTGTGTTAACATAGGCCTCTTCAAACTGGACTACGTTAATGCAAACTAGGAACCTTTAGTTTGCACCTGCAGCATCCATACAGGGGAGTTTCAGCGCAGCACTTTGGCGCACACTGCTGTTCACATCCCCATAGTCCAAATTGTGGGGCAGTGTAAACATAGTCTATGAGTCATTAGGTTATATTAAATAGATCTGGTGTTAGGATGTAGTTGGAGATATCCTAAATTTTCCCTTGCTCAACTTAATTCCATTGTTCTTACTCCCTAAACAAGACTTTTTATTCCTTGGACCCCAATCCAGCAGTTCTCACTCAGATAAAAATTCCAGTGCAGTCAATAGGAATTTTGACTGAATCAGGAGAAGACCCATTCAAATACCTGTACATGGTTATCTTATTCTCCACATCCCTCATTATGTTATACAGCATTTTAAATTATGTATATAATGAGAACCTCCTGCACTGGCATAAAAGAAAGAGCATTGCCAGTACACTAAAGCTGTGGCCATCTGGAACAGATGGGCTTGGCCAGGCATGTGGGATGTAAGCAAGTATAAAGCTGTAGGTTGCAAGGAGATGAAATTAATGTGGATAGTGAAAGCAGCCATAGAAAGGAACCATCTTCCCACAAAATTGTAACCACAACTTAATACACCACGGATTGCTACAAGAGGACCTCTTGTATAAAATGTCAAAGGATGAACAGACAGGTGAACAGTAAGCAAACAGGTTGACCAGCTGAATTAAGAGGGCCTAGGCAGGCTGGGTTAAAATTAGGTTGACTGAAGAAGGCCCAAGTAGAAACTAGCCTGGGGAAGCAGAAAGAAGTGATGGTAACTGTAGACATGTAATCAGAAGTTCATCTCCAGAGATGGGATGACCTGCGGTGAGAGTACATTGGATACACTGGGCAATAAAGTAGTGTCCTGAATGTCATAAAGGACAGGACAGAACAATCAGCAAGAGGACAGCAGTCATGAGAAAAGGTGAGAGAAGCAGGGATAAGAATGTATGTTCAGGTTTGACCGGGATCTTAGAGCTGACTTGTAGGTACCTTGTCCTACAGTCTACATTTCTAGCTAAGCCCAGACTTGACTGTGTGCTCCAGGAGTTGCACACTTGTAAGTCTGGTGTGTGCAGAACTGCACTTTTGAAGATCCAAACCTCAGTTCTTTATGTGGAACATTATCATTTCAATCATTAATAATACTAGAGCTGAGTAGATAGATGGGCCTTAGAATCAGAGAATATCAGGATTGGAAGGAACCTCAGGAGGTCATCTAGTCCAACCCCCTGCTCAAAGCAGAACCAATCCCCTGACAGATTTTTGCCCCAGATCCCTAAATGGCCTCCTCAAGGACTAAACTCACAATGCTGGGTTTAGCAGGCCAATGCTCAAACCACTGAGCTATCCCTCCCCCCTTTGCAAGCATGTCTGGAAGATCAAGAGGGGCATTTTGCCATCAACTTCCATTGAAGAAGGATCAGGACCATGGGATGTAAAGCAGTTCCAAATTTAGCCAAATGAGTCAAAGAGCCTTATTCTCTCCTGCCCTGTAGTTTCTATGAATACCTGTGTAAGGTGAGTGCAAAGTTCTCTACTCACGTACATCAATGGTAACTCAATTTGCATGTAGTGGGTCTGATTCTCCTCTTTATGATGGTGTAAGTCGAGAGTAACCCTGCAGAGGTCAGTGGCATTACACCAGTGCAAAACCGTGAGGCTGAAATCAGAATCAAGCCCACTTTGAACAAGTGGAAGTGACTGCTCATCAGCAAAGAATCAGGTCCAAAGTTTCTAAAACAAAGCTAAACTGCACAGTATATATAGGTCAATTCCAAAACCCTAATCTCAAGTCCCCCACCCCCCAAGAAGGTGTTGGCTTGCTGTCCTGAACTGATGTAACACTGAGCTCAGCAGGTGTATCTGGAGCTCCAGCAGGAAAAAAACAGATTGTCAGTGATCTGTAAATCCTATAGCAGGGTAGTATGTGCTATACAGAACACGGAACAAATGCCATCTCCTTTTTCTTTAATAGGACATCAGTGTGACACACAAAAGCATAATAATATTACACTTGCCTCAAAGAAATTGTTCCATACTTTAATCATCTTCCTGTTGCTATCTTGTCAGAAGTTCATTTGAGTAGTCCCTGCTTCCTTTATTTCTACACCTCATTGTTTCCCAGGTGTGTAGGACTGGAGACAAATGTGCATTTATAAAACAGCTACATGCTTAAAATATATACACTTTTGCCATTTCTTCTTCTTCTTTATGTATTTTTGCAGCCACAGGTTGCAGTCAGGTTTGTGGTCTCATTGTGCTCAGCGCTGTACTACTTAAGGCTCTAGTCTTGCAAGCACTTACAAGCATCCTTAACTTGATACACCTGAGTAGTTCCAGTGAAGTCAATGGGACCATTCACATGACCAGAGTTCTCACGTGCTTAAGAACTCTGCAAGATCAGGACCCTAGAATTTACAAGACACATAAAACACACTCCTGCAGCAGCTGTCAGTCTCCCGCAATTGCTTGTTTTATTATTTCTAGCCTCTGTAAAACATGCTGCTGAAAAATCTTGGACATTTTGTTGTGCACATGAACACAAAGAAACATTCTCACTCTGCTCTAAACCATAATATTCTGATAATGAATACCTTTTGCTGAGTAAATAAAACATGGATTAAAATATTTAAATCCAATTAATTTAATGGGCATAACAGACTTGTTATAAACAAACTCTAGTAACCGCACAGACAGCACAATGTTATTGTTTTAAAATTATTTTAAATTTACAGCTGTGCCAAATAAGAACATTTGGAATACGTAAAACAAGAGTTTTGCAGTCCTGTGGGGCCAATCTAATTTGCTATTTAAAACATAATTTTAGTCTCTGCATAAGAAAATTGGCTACAAGAAAAGGTCACTTGGCTTGTCTAAGCTCATCCTTAATACATTTTTCCCTGAGAATAGCCACACTTGTTGCTTCTTGAATCACCCTTTTCCTGTCTCCCTTGTTTTTAAAATATCAGAAAAGTAACTTTTTTTAGAAGCACATTTCTGTTTGTCATGAATATATTCTTCTCTAGCTTTTGGTTATGATGGCCTTTCTGATCTTCTGATGAATGTATAAAGGTGATATAGGCCGGTATTCTGAACCCTGTTAGGAGTTTGTAAATGTCAACTAAAATCTCCTCTTGCAAACCTGCTCTTCTCTGATCTGTACATAGATTTGATTCTCCTCTGTTGTGACTCATTTGTTTTACTGCTAGAATCAACTATTTACTGGTATTTCTTAAGCACAAGAGGTCTCAATTGGGCCACATCACACTAAGCTGTGACCTAAAAGCTTCAAGTAGCCCTCTACTCACTCACCCACCCCTTATCCTCAAAAGGGTGATCCAGGAAAAAATTTGCCCCAGGGGGGGCAAAATTCTTCCCCAAACTCCTTGACATGCAGAAGGAGCACACCTACTGCTGCAGCACTTCACTGCTATGCTGACAAAGGGTATGTCTACACTGGCAGAGTTAAATTGCCGGCAGTTACATCGCCGCTCAGAGAGCACTGAAGGGAAACCGCTATTGTGTGTTCACACTGTCAGCTGCCTGCTTAATAGCATGTTCACACTTGCAGCACTTGCAGCAGTATTCGGAGCAGTGCATTCTGGGCAGCTATCCCACAGAGCATCTCTTCCTCTTCTGCCGCTAAGAGTTGTGGGAAGGTGGAGGGGGTCGCAGGGCATCCTGGGTCCTGTCCCAATGCCCCCTAATGCATTGCTTCACATCCCAGCAATCCCTGTGCTTCCATCCGCATTTGGGGCCATCTTTCAATGGTTTGTGTACTGCGCGCTCTGCTCTGCCTCTTTGGTCTGCAGGAATGGATCCCGCACTGTTGACCAACATGCTGCTCATTCTCACTAACACGTCATGAGTGGCAGTGGAGTTTTTCCTTAAACTACAAAGGCAAGAGGAGTTTGACATTGATTTCACCACACGTAGTTGCTACAACACAAGATTGCTTGTGGCATTCATGGAGGTGCTAACCACAGTGGAACACCGCTTTGGGGCTTGGAAAACAAGCACTGAGTGGTGGGATCATATGGTCATGCACGTCTGAGATGACAAGAAGTGGCTGCAGAACTTTGGATGAGGAAAGCCACATTCATGGGACTGTGTGATGAGCTCGCCCCAGCCCTTCGGCGCAAGGACACGTGAATCAGAGCTGTCTTGTCGTTGGAGAAGCATGTGGCAATTGCACTATGGAAGCTGGCTACTCCAGACTGCTATCGATCAGTCACTAACCAGTTCGTAGTGGGAAAGTCGACCGTTGAACTCGTGTTGATGGAAGTGTGCTGGGCCATTAATTGCATCCTGCTCCAAAAGACTGTGATTCTTGGCAACGTGCATGACATTGTAGATGGCTTTGCACAAATGGGATTCCCTGACTCCAGAGGGGCGATAGATGGCATGCATATTCCAATTCTGGCACCAGACCACCTTGCCACTGAGTACATTAATCAGAAGAGGTATTTCTCTATGGTTTTTCAGGTGCTTGTGGATCACTGTGGGCGTTTCATGGACATTAGCGCAGACTGGTCCAGAAAGGTGCATGACGCATGCATCTTTCAGAACACTAGCCTGTTCAGGAATCTTCAATCAGGGACTTTCTTCCTGGACCAGAAGATGATTTTGGGAGACCCTGCCTACTCCTTAATGCCGTAGCTTATGAAGCCATACACAGGGCACCTTGACAGCAGCAAGGAGCAATTCAACAACAGGCTGAGCAAGTGCACAATAACTGTTGAGTGTGCTTTTGGCAATTTAAAGGCCCGATGGTGCTGCCTAATATGGGAGGCTGGACCTGCCCGATGACAATATTCCTATGCTTATAGTCGCGTGCTGTTTGCTCCATAATATTTGTGAAGGGAAGGGTGAAAGCTTCACTCAGGGCTGGACTGCTGAGGCTCAGTGCCTGAAGGCTGAATTTGAACAGCCAGAGACCAGGGCTATTAGGGGGCAGAGTGCGGGTCCATAAGGATCAGGGATGCCTTGAGGCAGCAATTTGAAGCTGAAAGCCACTAATATCTAATATTTGTTGCTATGCTCGGGCGTGCAGTCCTTGTAATGCTAGGAGGTGATTGTGATTGGTGCAGATGATGCACTATGAAGGTTTAAGAAAATTGCCTGTTGCTTTGCAGGGGTGTTTGCTTTCAATTAATGGAATAAAGATTGCTTTCAAACCAAAACAATTCTTTTATTAAAAAGCAACAATTGGAGGAGAGAGACAAACAAAAAACACATCAGCACTGTGGGGGATAGGAGAAAGGAGGGTGTCAGGAGGAGGTGGGGTCCTGGGACGGTTAAAAATTTAGGTATGTCCAGGTATCATATCCAACCTCCTCCTTTGGAGTACAGTGCAGCAGGTACTGTACTTCAGCAGGGCTAAACTGCAGAGGGACGTGTGTTGAGTGCAGTGGGTACTGGGAATCCGCAGGGCTGGACTGTGATGGGGCAGGAGTGGAATGCAGCGGGTACAGACTGGAGCCAGGAGGTTGATAAGAGTATGTTGGCAATGTCTGGGGGGTGCATGGAAAAGAGTTTTGTGAAAGCGGCTGAAGGGGAGGGCGAGCGCGGAGCTGCTCGGTTTGCAGTACTAGTAGCACCTGAAGCGTGTCCACTTGGAGCTCCATAATGTTTAAGAGCAGCTCCTTGCATAGGCGCCAACTTTTCACGGTGCCAGTGGGTGCTCGACCCCCACCCCCACCTCCGGCCCTGCTCTGACTCCACCCCTGCCCCGCCCCCATTCCAACCCCTTCCCCAAAGTCCCCATCCCAACTCCACCCCCTCCCGACCCCATTGGACTCATTCCCCAAATCCCCATTCTGGCCCCGCCTCTTCCCCGAGCAAGCCACATTCCCCCTCCTGCCCCCCCTCCCTCCCAGCGCTTGCCACTGCAAAACAGCCGTTTTGCGGCGGCAAGCGCTGGCGGGAGAAGCGGTGAAGGCACGCTCTGGGGCGGAGGCGGAGCAGAGGTGAACTGAGATGGGGGAACGGGGCGGGGAGCTGCCAGTGGGTGCAGAGCACCCACCCATTTTTCCCCATGGGTGCTCCAGCCCCGAAGCACACACGGAGATGGTGCCTATGGCTCCGTGGCTTCATTCTGGTGTGCCACATTCTCCTTTCGGCCCCTCTTCTTGCTGTCTTGCCACTCTTTCAATTCTTGTTTTTCGGCTGCAGAGTGCATCATGACATCACACAGAAAGTCCTCTTTAGTTCTTCTTAGCACTTTTTCCTTGCAGCCGTTCAGCTGGTGATAACAAAGAGGGAGGCTGGGCTCCCAAGGTCATATCTGTGGAGCCAAAATGCAACATTTTACAGGAGCAGTATTGTTTGCAACACAGAGACCACTGATTCAGTGATTTAAAACAGAGCCACTATTCACATACCTATCACTAACTGGCTGACCCCAGGCAAACACACATAAGCTACAAGACCCCCAAAATGGTGAGTAACTGCAGGGGCTGGATAAATCAGTATTCCAGGACGGTACTGTACACTGGGCACGTGGCTCTTGGGGAGAGCCAGCACTGTAGGAGGGGGGCCTTATAATCATTCCTCTTCCCACATTTTCCACAGGCTGTGTTCATTATGGAAGATATCTTGCTGCTGAGGGTGAGCAGGGAATTAAGGGAGGGTCTTCTCCAAGACTGCAGCTTCCACCCTGGCCCTTATGCGTCTTGCCTGTGTGCAGCAGTGGTTCCCCACACCCAGTGAGGGCAGAGTGGCATGGGAAAGTTACCCTTAATGGGGCAAGAAATAAAGCAGCTCTGTCAAAGAACCTACGGCAGCGGATTGCCCAGTATCTCCATGAAAGTTTTGTGGAGATCTCTGAGGCAGATTCCCATGAAGTGAGGGATTCAATCAACACCTTGTTCCGCTGCTCAGACTAGGCATGTGGTGGTATGTGCATCTGTAGAAGTTCCGGGGTGGGGCTCGTCCCTTCCTGGGGCGCCTGGGAGCCAGGCCGCCCTGCTACAAAGCGAATAACTGTTAGGGCCCAGACCTTTGGGCAGGAGTTGAGCACACAATTGGCAGTTCGGAGCTCAGGCCCTTAGGCAGGGACTGAGCACACAGTTAGCGGCTCCGGCCCTGGATCAGGGCGGGGCAGCAAACCAATAGTCAATCAGTGGCCCAGGCCTTGTAGCAGGGGCTGGGTCAGTTTGGGTTAGCCCAGGCCCTAGGGCAGGGCGGGGCACAATTAACAAATAGTCTTTCAGGGGCCCAGGCCCCTCGGACAAGGAGGAGGAGGAGAGACTGCCACCCGGCGTGGGGTGGCAGGGGGGGGGAACACAGGCCCACCCACTCCACTGTGTTCCAGCCCGGGGCCCTATCCGCAGCAGTCCGTCTGCCGCGCAGTCAGTGGGGATCCTGACCGCAACACACTGACATGGGTTCGGGGTCTGCTATCCCCGGGCCACTTCCCATCTCCTCCTCCATGGGTAGCTGTTCCTCCTGAGTTTCGTCTGCCGGGTCGCAGATCATGGGCTCCTCTGGGCCCTGAGCAGCAGGTAAGTTTGTCGCTCCCTCTGGGTCCTCGGCGGGGGGAAGCTCAGACCGCTCCTCAGGATACCGGGCTCTCGGCAGGCTCAGGCCCGCGGGAGCTTGGGCACCAGTGTCTGTCCTCTCCCGCTGCCGGCCAGCTACTGAGCGCTGTGGCCTGGCCTTTATACTTCCTGTCCCGCCCCTTGACTTCCGGGGGGCGGGGACAGGCCACGGTGGCTCCGCCCACTCTGGCGGCTGTTCTGGCTCGTCACTTCCAGGGGCGCCTGGGAGCCAGGCCGCCCCACTACAGCATCATACAGACACAAGCCTGTTTTCTGCAACCCTCCTGCTCCCAACAACTCACTTCAGCAATTCCCAAAATCAAAGCCACTTACCAGGGACCTCCTCTCCTGTTTGCGCTTTGCCAAGCTCTTGATAGCTGTGACTGGCTAGCCTCCTCCACGATAGAGAAGAGCTCCTGGCTGCACACATCTCTGACCTCTGAGTCATCCTCTGCCTCTGGGTCACCCTCCCATCCTTGTCCCAGATCTCCTCCTTTTGGCTTGGTCCACTCTCGACTTGCACGCAAGTCACCGAAGTATCCACAGTGACCTTCGCAGTGGAGGTGGGGTCACCATCGAGTATCACATCCAGCACTTTGTAGAACCGGCAGCTCATGGGCGCAGCACCAGAGTGGCGGTTTGCCTCCCACGCATTGTGGTAGGTGTTTCGCACCTCCTTCACTTTGACCCTGCACTGCAGTGTGTCTCGGTCATGGCCCCTTTCTGTCATGCATCATGAAATCTGTCCATAGGTATCATAATTCCTGTGTGTGGAGTGCAGCTGGGACTGGACAGCCTCCTCTCCCCAAATGCTGATGAGGTCCAGCAGCTTGGCATTGCTCCAAGCGGGGGTTCGCTTGGTGCATGGAGCAGGCATGGTCACCTGGAAAGATGCGCTGAGGCCACTGCACACATCACTGAGAAAACAGGAAGGGGACTTTCAAAATTCCCAAGGAATTTAAGGGGTGGGGCTCATGGTTGGTCACCTGAGGGCAAGGCAGTAGAGTTCAAAGCGATGACCAGAGAGGCGAGAACAGGCATTGTGGGACACCTCCGAGAGGCCAATCACAATGCTGTAATCAACCATGGTGTCTACACTGGCCCTGCAGCGCTGTACCCCCGGCGCAGAAAGCTGTACGCCTCTCATCAGGGTGCTTTTTTTACAGCGCTGCAACTGCACAGTTTCTGCACACTAAGTGGCTTAACAGTATGTACATCTTGGGAGTTACACCGCAGAAAGCTGCTTCACTGAGCAGAAACTTGCCAGTGTAGACAAGGCCTGATATGTAAAAGGGCATCGCCAGATTCTCTGGCCCTCCCTATTGTCTGGCACTCCTTCCTCACGTTGGGAGCAGGATGGTACCTGCACACATTATTAGAGTAAAGTGAGGTCATAGTAGGATACCAATCTTGACATGTTTTTAAAAAGAAAAAACCCTTTTGCTTCTGAAAGTCTGTGTTCATGCTGGTGCTGCTATTGGTCCCAGGCCTGTAATGATAACTATTATGTTTCAAGTATGGAAATGACTATGCAAATTGTCATTTATATTAGCAATGGTGTGACTGCATTAATGTTTGTGTTAAGCCTCTGATCATGCCAGCTGTGAAACAGATGCTTCCAGAAGCCTGAGCATTCTCAGGCTGAGCTGGCTGCTTTTCTAAAGTGCTGTGATTTCGCTCCAAACAACCTGTCTCCTGAGTATTTACTAAACATTTCATGATAACAGAAGTTACATCAAACTAAAGAAGAAACAATAACTTCCGCTGTATATCTGGTTTTTTTTAAGATGGGGCAAGCAGAACTGTACACTGTATTCATGGTGTACCATGGATTTACATAGTGCCATTATGATATTGTCTGTCTTATTATCTATCCCTTTCCTAATGGTTCCTAACATTCTGTTGCCTTTTTTGACTGCTGCTGTACATTGAGTGGATGTTTTCAGAGAAGTATTGACAATATTCCAAGATCTCCTTCTTGAGTTATTAGCTAAACAGCTAATTTAGACACCATCATGTTGTATATATAGCTGGGATTATGTTTTCCAACGTGCATTACTTTGCATTTATCAACACTGAATTTCATCTGCCATTTTCTTGCCCAGTCACCCAGTTTTGAGAGATCCTTTGTAACTCTTCACAGTCACCTTTGGCCTTAACTATCTTGAGTAATTTTGTACCATCTGCAAACTTTGCAACCTCACTGTTTACATCTTTTTCCAGATCATTTATGAATATGTTAAACAGTACTGTTCCCAGTACAGACCCCTGGGGGCACTGCTATTTACCTCTCTCCATTCTGAAAACTCACCATTTATTCCTGTCCTTTGTTTCTTGTCTTTTAACCAGTTACTGATTCATAAGAGAACCTTCCCTCTTATCCCAAGACTACTGGCTTTGTTTAAGAGCCTTTGATGAGTTCTTGTCAAAGGCTTTCTGAAAATCTAAGTACACTATATCCATTGGATCCCCCTTGTCCACATGCTTGTTGCCCCCTCAAAGAATTCTAGTAGATTGGTGAGGCATGATTTCCCTTTTCAAAAGCCATTTTGACTTTTTCCCAACAAATTTTGTTCACCTGTGTGCCTGATAATTCTGTTCTTTATTGTAGTTTCAACCAATTTTCCTGGTACTGAAGTTAGGTTTACTGGCCTGAAATTGGCTGGATCACCTCTGGAGCCTTTTTTAAAAATTGGTGTTACATTAGCTTTCCTCCAGTCCATCTGGTACAGAAGCTGATTTAAGTGATAGGTTACATACCACAGTAGTTTTGCAATTTCATATTTCACCCTTAGAACTTTTGGGTGAATACAATCTTGTCCTGGTGACTTATTACTGTTTCATTTATCAATTTGTTTCAAAACATCCTCTATTAACACCTCAATCTGGGACAGCTCTTCAGTTTTCTCATCTATAAAGAATGGCTCAGGTGAAGGAATTTCCCTCATCCTCTGTAGTGAAGACTGACATAAAGAATTCATTTAGCTTCTCTGCAATGGCCTTGGCTTCCTCGAGTGCTCCTTTAGCACCTCAATAATCCTGTGACCCCACTGATTGTTTGGCAGACTTCCTGTTTCTGATATACTTAAAACAATTTCTGTTAGTTTTTGTGTCTTTTGCTAGTTGCTCTTCAAATTCTTTTTTGACCTGTCTAATTAAACTTTTACACTTGCCAGGGTTTATATTCCTTCCTATTTTCCTCAGTAGGATTTGACTTCCAATTTTTAAAGAATACCTTTTTGCCTCTAACTACCTCTTTTACACTGTGGTTTAGTCATGGTGGTGGATTTTTTTTTTTTTTTTTTTTTTGGCCTTCTGACTATTCTTTATAATTTGAGGTATACATTTAATTTGAGCCTCTACTATATTGTTTTTTAAAAGTTTCCATGCAGCTTGCAGGCATTTCATTCTTGTGACTGTTCCTTTTAATTTCCATTTAACTATCTTCCCTATTTTTGTGTAGTTCCCCTTTCTGAAGTTAAATGCTACTGTGGTGGGTTTCTTTGGCATTCCCCTCCCTTAAGGATGTATTACTGAGTGGTTCAGCTATATTCACCTCTTGGACCAGATATTGTGTTTCACTTAGGACTACATAAAGAATTGCTTCTCCCCATGTGAGTTCCAGGACTAGCTGCTCCAAGAAGCAGTCATTAATGATGTCTAGAAACTTTACCTCTGCCTTCCGTCCTGAGGTGACATGAACTCAATCGATATGGGGATAGTTGAAATCCCCAATTATTATTATTTTCTATTTTTATAGTTTCTCTATAAAGTTTCACTAGGAGGGTAGTGAAGCACCAGAATGGGTTACTTAGGGAGGTGGTGCAATCTCCATCCTTAGAGGTTTTTAAGGCCCAGCTCGTTAAAGCCCTGGCTGGGATGATTTAGTTAGTGTTGGTCCTGCTTTGAGCAGGGAGTTGGACGAGATGACCTCCTAAAGTCTCTTCCAACCCTAATCTTCTATGATTTTAATCTCCCTGAGCATTTCTTACTCACCATTACCATCCATACCATGTGGTCAGTAGTATATTCCTATTGCTATATTCTTATTATTCAAGCATGGAATTTCAATCCATAGAGATTCTACAGTACAGTTCTAAGGCTCAGCTGCATTGAAGGACTATAATGCTGTAAACTGGCATTATATAATTTCCTCAGTGTAGATTTTATTAAACAATGAAAACTATAAAAGGCTTAAGTTAATACAGCATTCATAGTAAGAAATATTATCTGCCAACTGTGAGGAGAAGAAGACACATTTTCTCCCTGCTAGGTAGCCCTCCATGGAAACTAGAGAGAGAGAACTTACCCCCTAAGTTTTCCCTTATTAAGAGCAGGCTGTCTCTATTTATATCTGACACTGCTTGCAATCTGAAGCCACATGACCCCTGTCATGTGCTCCCTAAACTCACTCCCCTCAGCCTTAAAGGGACACAGCTTAGAATAAAGTGCAGGGATGTGCATATGTGCCCTGGGACCAACACCCTGTTATAAATGTTCTGTATCTGGGAAGCGGGGGAAGATGAAGAGAATTTGCTCCATATTTTGGATAAATTGGGGAGGAACTGTACCCCCAGAAAAATGCAGCTGATGAAAATACAATGTTTTTATTCACACTCTAAGGCAATATGAAACAACTGATGACTGGAACAGGGCGGCTTGCCTCAGGGGTTGGAGAGTCTCAGGTTAAGCTAACGCTGATTACAGGATGAGCCACACCTAAGTGGGATCAGAAAATTCCCTATAATGGGCAGCAGGTGGCTGCAATAAGGTGGGTGGGGGGTGATCAGGAAGCAGAGGCTTGAAATGTACCCAGTTCTAGAAAAGAGGGCTGGGGACTCCCCTAAGAGGAGAGACACATTGAACTGGGGTTGGCATCGGAAGGGTCACTCTATACTTTAAAAAATGAATACATTGGATGGGGGGTATTTTAATTATCTTTGAATGGTCTTGAATTTGGTTAAGGAATCCTGTGAAAGAGACAATAAGGGTGGAGTGCTGGCTGCAGTGACCTTTGACCATAAGGAATGTTTGGTGGTGGCCACCCTTGCCAGTGACTATGGGACCATCTTAAAAGCCTATTTTAGGCATGTGAATTTGGGATATTATGTGACTATAAGGACAAAGTGTTGCTAAAAGGAGATTCTGATGGCCAGCAGTACTAGGAAAAGAGGTGCTCCCTAAACTGTGTAGCAGGTACTTAGGTATTAAAAATGTAAACAAAGGACAAGTGACATATTGCTCTTGCTGGGGATGAGTTCTTGGATACCAGCTATGATACCCTAGTTTGATACATGTAGTTGTAACATACTTCATACTGTGGACGCATGTCACATAATCACTTCTCAAACAAGAGCTGACACAAGGTCATGAAATCTCAGGGAGACAAGGGCAACAGTTAGAGGAAACTTATTAGACATGGGTCAGCGTACAAAAGATTTATTCACATGTGAAAAAAAGGGGAGAATGACTCCAGCAGCTCCTATTGTTCTTCTGATTTGACCATGGTAATCAAAAATGGCCAGTACCTAGCTCTCGTGTTCCTGATTGTTCCTTAAAAAATATACAGTTGATGTTGGCACCTATGTATGTCTAATTCCTTCAGATAGCACACAAGCTGCCATTTATGACATCATAATTCAATACCACACAAACTATCATGACAGCATAAACACAGAACTTTGAACTGGAACAACATTAAGAGGCAATTTCTGTGAGATACTAAGTGTCCTAAAATCCTATTGCATTCAGCACTAGACCCTAGGAATAGCAGACAAGAAGAGGCTGACTCTGACTTCTGGTAACCAGAAATGACTGGTATGAGAATATGCAAGTACAGATGAGCCATAGAAAAATGTAAGTCAAATTTTGAACCTGCTGACCCTAAAAAATTAATTCATTTGATATTTTTTACAATCCCTTGTGCAATGTTAATATTTTTTTTTACTTTTCAGTTTTAATACGTATTCTATAAATATCTACTAAATCATGGAGAGTGTATACTAGGTCCATTATTTCTCACTTTGTAACATTTTCCAATAAGAAATAATATATGAGAAGCTGAATTCTTTGTGATATTGTAGACTGAAATATATTGGGCCAGATCTTCAGAGTGTGTATATCAGTGTAGCTGATAGAAACTATGAGCCAAGTCCTTATTCATGGCCTGACTGCACCCTCCCACAGATTCTCCCATGGGAGGGGAACAAAGGGGAAGACACTGCTGTGTGGTTATCTTTCCAGAGACTTCTCCCCAGTCATTCTGTGTGGGGATGAGGTCACCAACTTTGCAAAACAGCCCCTGGGGCCTACCTACAAATTTGCATAGGCTCCAGGGGATCCACTGAAAATCAGAGCTTTCAGCACAGAGGCCCCATGCCTTTGCAGGAGCGCCTACCAATTCCTTGTGAGCACAGCTGCAATGGAGCTACGTTGAAAGGGACTGGCCTGAAAGTGGCTGACACAGGTCCCAAACCTCTTAAACAGGGACTGCCAAGGCAGAAAGGGACCTAGCCCCAGGCTGTATTACATTTCCACTCTGATCTCCATAGGTCTAGTACAGGAGACAATGTGCCTCTCACCCAGCCCTGTCCTTAGACCATGTGTTCATCCTCAGCCCTGTCCACCATCCATCTACTCCCCAAGCATGGCTCCCCAGACCTGCAGAGCGGCCTCTTCAAAGCTAACCCTGCTTTGTAACAGGGGAAGGGGAGGATCTGCACTTGGAACTTTATATCAGGTCCTCACTTTTTATTGCCCTTTCTCCATCTCTGGTCCCTGTAGACAGTGGGAGTTATACCTGCATCAGGTCTGAGCAAAAAATATTATTAATTATAATTATAATTATTTTATTATATTTTATTTATTTATTTAACAAATGAGTAAGGATCTCAGGATTCCCTTGTATGTAAGTTCATCAGGAATCCACAGCATTACGTAGAAACAAAGTATATTACTTTTATCTCAGTGTTCTTTTCATTCAGGAAATCTCGTTGATTTAAGTTAGAATGAACTGATAGATCAGGCATACTCAAAGCATGCTGGCTATGACTGTGCCTGAATTATTTGCCTCTGAACTATTTATCTTTAAGTCCTTCAGCACTGCAATTTGTATCTGTGATTTAAAACTATATGTTCCATATTTCCTCACTTCTTGCTCCATATCCATTTCTGGACCAGATCCTTCGCTGGTATAAATTGTTATAGCATCATTGATATCAGTGAATTTAACACCACTTTATACCAGCTCTGGATTGGACTGTCTGTAACTTATACTATTCATTTTCATGCCACAGCATGTGAGGTTTCCGCAGCCAGTCAAAAGTAAACATCAGTACTTCGACACAGGTAATCACAGACTAATCCATGAATTTAAAGGGTCTGCATATGTATCCTTGTGTTATTCTGCTGCTTGAATAAGTTCTCCCTTCTACCATTTGACCCACAAGCTCTATACCACATCACTTTTCCCAGAGGTCCCAAATTGTGGTTGCTTGTCTAAGCAATGAAGTAAACAGCATACACTCTCCTTATGCTGACCCAAACACGTTTATTTAGGGGTTTAGTTGTGCAATCTATATACTTTGCACCTCCCTTGGCAGCTGTGGTGGACTTAAATCTTGAGTTTGCTTTAATTTCTCACACTCACTTGGGAGGTTAGGCTGTAGAGTGCATTTTGATTCTCATTCTGGATTCCCTCCAAACCCAATCTGCCTCTCTTTTTAGGGCTGGGCTGCAGCTGCAAACAGAATGTACGTCTGCAGAGTACTCTCTGAAAATAGTTGTCTTTGTTGTGACTAAGATATTCAGATCTTTTTTCAGTAGCACCCTTATTTGATTGACTGATGTGCCTGCAAGTTATTTTTGAATCCGAGTTATGTCTATTTCTGATGTAAGATTTTAGATGCTGTATAATTGCTAAGCCCACTCTTTTATTTGATAATACTTTTAATCTAAAATTGGGAGTAAAGCGTGTTGTTGTTGCAAAGTCTGTATGTTTCAGAAATATTGATGGTCACAACCAGACTATGGGCGTCTACCTTACATATTACATTACATTGCCCAGAGGCACAACAAGCAAACATTATGCCCTCCTGCACTGTCACTAGAAATCTTTTTTAGGTCCCTTCTTTCTTTCCTGTTAGAAAAACACAGGGCTGTTCAGTAACGCTTTCTGTGTCAGATTCACAAAAGGTAAAGGGATAATATGCTTCACTAATGTTATCTGTGTGAGTTTAATAGTAATGGCTTTTGATGGGCTGTATTAAAATTGCACAGATTTTTTCACGAAGTAATTAGAGTTTGATATGGATCATTCACGTGCATCAGCTAGGCGCTTAGTCCTCATATAAAAATAATTATAAATACATGTTAAAATAATCACAAAAAGGTACATATGACTACATATGGGATTTTTTTAACAACAGTGAAAGAAAATTTCAGACGAAAAGCTGGTAACTAAATGCTGCCCGAAGGAAAAGATAAGTGGTATTTTACTATTTGACAATCTCAAAAAATATGTGAGTGTGTGTGATCACAATTCTAAAAATGTGCAGAAGATTAGAACACTAGCTTACATGGGTCTATTTTTACTTTGACATGAAAAGCTGGAATGCTCAGACTGAAAAGTTATCCCCAACCACTTAACTTGACCAATCAAAATAACCTGCTGCATGAGTTGGAAATTTGGAAAATAAAATCAAAATAAACCTCTAGCTTTATAGGAGCTTCTTTTTAGCACTATAAACATCTCTCAAAGAAACCTCTTAGCACCCAAATACAGGTGATGCATTGACCATTACTGTAGCTTCACAAGGATCAATTGAAACCCAGGATGATGTCAGTTTTAATGCAGTTCTTTACATTCCAAAATGTTGCGATGTAGAGAATATTATGCATATTTTATTCTCTTTATATTATTATTCTTGTTAGAAATATCAAACAGAATGAAGGCTGGCATTTTACTGTTAGTAAACTGGGTGTGTGTATTATAGGCAGAGCTACCTACTCTGCCTGGGTGCCCAACACATCCCATTAAAAGACCCTATTTTCAGTTGCTTATGACATTTCCAGACTTGCCTGTTCAGGCTGAAATTTTCCATGCTGGGTGTCTGCGTTGGGTTGAATATTTCTGGAAAGTTTCAGAAAAAATGGCTTAGCCATTTCCAAGAATGAGATTGGGGAGAAATGTGTTGTTTTGCACATGTTAAAAAAAAAAAAAAAAAACTCTTACAACCTTTTCACTGGGAAGTTCTACCACATCCCATGCTTTGGAGCAGGGACCAGAAATTTTGGCCAGGGTGGTGGTATCAAGGATGTACCTTTTGTTGTAGCTGTGTAAAAGACTTCCAATTGGCCACGATATAAGATTTTGAAAAAATCTCAGTGCTCATATACTCAGTAGAGACTTTGAGTTTTGCTGCTAAATTCTCCAAAGATTCCATCTATACTGGGAATGCTCCATCCCAGGGCTGCAGGGTTGAACAAGACTTTCTCTGCAACTGATCTTCCAAGCTACCAGGAGTCACTGTGGCACCAGGCATTAGGACCTAGAGTAGGGAGACTGTTTATCCTGTGTTCTTAATGTCCTTCTGGCTAGCATCCAAGCAGCATAGAGGTGGATGTATCTTTACAGGAATGCAGAAGGTATAAGTTCCAGACCTGGAGAAGAAGGTCCCATGTAATATATAGTGGAGAATAGTCCATTTAGGTGACTTTCTTTACCTTCAGTAAGCGTTACCTTCTCTGATAAAAACCAGTCTTTATTTCTGGTAGTCACATCTCAAGAGTAATTTTGAGCTGTGGTAGTATATTTCTTTTTAGTTAATTACATTGCTCTTAAAAATAATTAACAATAGGAAGAATGTATTACGTCAGTGCCTGCATGCTCCAATAGAGATCAGGGTCTTATTGTACTAGGCATTTCACAATATGTAGTGCTCCAAATATCTTACACTATAGAAAGATAAAGGCAGGACACAACAAACAAGCAAAATGGTCAGGCTGATGATAGGCACATGTCTTGTTAGCTCCGTTTTTACCCTCAAGACAAGTAGTACAGAAAAGGGGGCATTGGAGAGACACCATTATATAGAAATTTTAATATACATTATAAATTATACCTAAAACTATTATGTACTGTGTGCATTTGTTTCTTTAAAAATAAGTGCACATCCACTATACCCAACAGACTTTCAACCTAACCATTAGTAGTCGGCTGTTTTCTTTCAGACGTCAGAGAAGAAGTGGATCTTGGGGAGGGACCTGAAACACATATTATTAAATGACTACACAGGGTTTCATTGATTAAGCTTCAGCTAACCTTGAATAATCAGGTACTTCTTTCCAATTAGGAATAGCTATGTTTCTTAGTAAAAACTATCTCTCAGGCCCCACTGCAATGTATGCTAATAGATCAACATGGCACATGATAATTAGAAACCTGTATAAATGATGACAGGCTATGGGATCTATTTTAGTCTTTAGTCACATGGAGAAAACCATTCTAAGATATTATTTTACTCTCGCTTTATGAAGGCAGTTTTTTTCAGCAGTATCAGATTATTTATGTTGCCATATTTTTCTGTGGTCTTACTTCACAGATTTTCATACCATTTAATGATCAAACAGAAAACTCACTTTTATCAACTTATAAATTTAAACATAGCCCAAATAAAATGCAGATAAATAACACCAGCATAGTAATTATCTTTAAAAAAATAGAAATAGGATTTTTAACATTCCTTACATCCTGCTAGGAACAAAAATAGCTTTCATACCAATCTGTAAACTAAGGAATAAAATCTGATGGGATGGGGGGTAAGGACCTTGCACTAGAGTGAAATAGACCATGCTGAATTGGAACATGGTGAAAAACATACTCATCAAGAGTAAAGGAGATTAGAAGCATCTTTCACATTGACCAAGCCTGCCTACATCCAGCCATAATAAATGTTTCAGTAGCAGAGGTTGACCATAATAACTGTTTTTGCAGGCTTAAAGCCAAACCTGAAACAGGGCTCTGTAGGGCTTTGTCCAATTTCTTAATTTAAAAATGCAGTATTCGTTTTAAAAATATATTTTTAGCCATACCAGTGCAGCTTTGTTGCACTAAAAATATACTTTTTACTTTCCTAAATGTTTGATAGACTTCCAGGTTTATTAAAGCAATGTAACAGAGACATCAAATGACTCTATATCTCCCTCCGGTTTTAAGATGAAGGTTGCCATAGAGTAGGTTCTTTACTTTTTAAAATACCAAAAAGTAGTTTGTTGGTTTTAAATATATGGTCCTATTGTACCATAAGGCTTTAAGGAGAACTTCCCTTTGAGTTCTGAAGGGGAGTTTTGCTAAAAACCTGATAGCAAAATAGAGTCTATAGAATGCACCAAATTCTTCTTTCCTGCTTACCCTCCTCACTTTGGCTTTTATTTTTCACTTGAGAGAGCAACTCTCACAGACTCACTGTTGCCTAGTGGTTAAAGCAGGAGACTGGGAGTCAGTACTCCTGGGTCTGTCTAGTGCTGCTGAATTGCTGTGTGACACTAGGCAGGTATCCCAAACTTCTCACTGCCTCAGACTACTCGCTGTAAAACGCGTACAAGACTATTCATCTACCCCTTCATTGGGGTTTTTAATTTTTAATTCTTGTCTTATATTTAGATTGCAAGCTCTTTGAGACAGGGACTATCTGTGTTCGTACAGCACCTTGCGAAACAGTGTCCTAGTCCATCACTGGGACTCCATCCTAAGCACTATATCAATGCAAATAATATATAAGAATAAGTAAGAATAAAAATGATTGGCTTAGTAATACCCTAAAGGGGCAGCTGAGGGTTTGTCCTGACAAAAGTGAACTCTCACATGATGCAAAACTGGTAAAGCTGTCTCTGTGCCACCCACTCGTTCCCCCCCACACACCTTGGCTGGCCTGGAGTCAGGGGAGTGGAAGGGTAGCTTAGAGTCACCTTTCACCTGCATTGTGTGTAAAAGTGAGGACTGGCCCCACTACTTGCAAAGTCTTTTGAGATCTTTGGCTCACAGGTGCCAGGCAAGTATGAAGTACTGGTATTCATATTTTTTTTAAATGCATATAGCAAATACAGACTTGTAATTGCCTGGATTGCATTGTATTCTATTTAGGAAGCTCATTGAAGCCATGAAATGTGTATCTTACAGTGCCATAGTGTCTGTAGCCAAGATACTGTCTTTTCAAATAAATAGTAGATTTATTATAGTTTATGAAGGTAATTCCTATTCCTAACAGGTAGAAAGAGAGGCTCTATATTACAACCAGAGCAATTATTTTAAATCTCTTTAAGCTGTAATATTGTATTTAAAGGTGAAGCAAAACAGAGAGAACTCCATGAAGATGTTTGGCCTTTGGTAACCATAATGGGAATGGGTCCTATTGCGTCTTCCTTTGGATGTATCCACAGGAGGTTCTGAACTGTACAAATGCAGGAGACACTGAAGTTACACGTGTGGAGTCTTCTCCTGGATCGCACTATCAGGAGCAGAATTTGCCCCACCACTGAATTGGCCCTAGCTGGCTAGATCATCGGGCTCAACAGGTAGTGATCAATGGCTCCATGTCTAGTTGGCAGCTGGTATCAAGCGGAGTGCCCCAAGGGTTGGTCCTGGAGCTGGTTTTGTTCAATATCTTCATTAATGATCTGGAGGATGGCTTGGATTGCACCCTCAGCAAGTTTGCAGATGACACTAAACTCGGAGGAGTGGTAGATACACTGGAGGGTAGGGATAGGATACAGAGGGATCTAGACAAATTAGAGGATTGGGCCAATCTATCCACCTTATAGTCCATTCATCCAGCCCATACTTCTTTAACTTGCTGGCAAGAATATTGTGGAAGACCATATCAAAAGCTTTGCTAAAGTCAAGGAATAACACGTCCACTGCTTTCCCCTCATCCATGGAGCCAGTTATCTCGTCATAGAAGGCAATTAGGTTAGTCAGGCATGACTTGCCCTTGGTGAATCCATGCTGACTGTTCCTGATCACTTTCCTCTCCTCTAAGTGCTTCAGAATTGATTCCTTGAGGACCTTCTCCATGATTTTTCCAGGGACTGAGATGAGGCTGACTGGCCTGGAGTTCCCCGGATCCTCCTCCTTCCCTTTTTTAAAGATGGGCACTTCATTAGCCTTTTTCCAGTCATCTGGGACCTCCCCCGATCACCATGCATTTTCAAAGATAATGGCCAATGGCTCTGCAATCACATCCGCCAGCTCCTTTAGCACCCTCAGATGCGGTGCATCTGGCCTCAGGGACTTGTGCTCGTCCAGCTTTTTTAAACAATCCTGAACCATTTCTTTCTCCACAGAGGGCTGGTTACCTCCTCCCCATACTGTGCTGTGAAGTGCAGTATTCTGGGAGCTGACCTTGTTCATGAAGACAGAGGCAAAAAAGTCATTGAGTACATTAGCTTTTTCCACATACTCTGTCACTAGGTTGCCTTCCTCATTCAGTAAGGGGCCCACACTTTTCTTGACCTTCTTCTTGTTGCTAATATACCTGAAGAAACCCTTCTTGTTACTCTTAACATCCCTTGCTAGCTGCAACTCCAAGTGTGATTTGGCCTTCCTGATTTCACTCCTGCATACCTGAGCAATATTTTTATACTCCTCCCTGGTCATTTGTCCGATCTTCTGATTCTTGTAAGCTTCTTTTTTGTGTTTAAGATCAGCAAGGATTTCACTGTTAAGCCAAGCTGGTTGCCTGCCATATTTATTGTACTTTCTACACATTGGGATGGTTTGTTCCTGAAAACTCAATAAGGATTCTTTAAAATACAGCCAGCTCTCCTGGACTCCTTTCCCCCTCATGTTATTCTCCCAGGGGATCCTGCCTATCAGTTCCCTGAGGGAGTTAAAGTCTAGTTTTCTGAAGTCCAGGGTCCGTATTCTGCTGCTCTCCTTTCTTCCTTGTGTGAGGATCCTGAACTCGACCATCTCATGGTCACTGCCTCCTAGGTTCCCATCCACTTTTGCTTCCCCTAACAATCCCCCTACTGATCCCATAGTGCTTTGCACCATGTGTTGTCCTTTACACCCATGCTGCATTAGGATTGGGTAGCATTTCAGATCCACTTTGCCTTCCCTTTGCACAGTGCTGCATGATGACACAAGGTGCATGGCAGAGGGGATTTAGGCCCTTTGTGCCTTGTTTTCCAACAAGCTGCCACTGTTTCTGAGAAGGTTGCTAGATTTGGTGTAAGGACACCAACTCAAGCAGTAGTTCTTAGTTGAGTAATGTTGTATAAATAGCTCTCTTCACAGCAAAGCCAATAAGTGGCAGGAATAGATGAATACTTAAGTAACAAAGATGTTGCTTTTCATTCTAATGTCCCTAATCGTGAACAATTGAGAGAAAAACAGAAAGTATCTGAAATACTGCATACAGAATATGATGTGTTTTTAAGTTGTCTATGAGCACTCAGGATGTCTTCTTTAAGCATTTTGCTATTATAAAAGAAGACCTTTTACATAATACTGCTGCAGCAGCTAAAGCTAAATTATTCCATTACTTCAAGGTTTGCAATTCTT
This sequence comes from Chrysemys picta bellii, assembly GCF_011386835.1. NCBI lineage: Eukaryota > Metazoa > Chordata > Testudines > Emydidae > Chrysemys > Chrysemys picta. The sequence goes on from NC_088791.1 coordinate 313,341,219, forward strand.
TATTTACAAGGAGTTAAAAAAAATCCCCTGAATCCAATGAAAAAATATAAAAATTACTTTTTTTTTTTTTGAGAAAGGGATGCTTCTGTGTTCACATTATCATGCCACATTGGTGTTGGGTTATTTTTCTGTTGCTTATTTGTGTATTTTTTCTAAATGGGGGTTCAACATCACAAAGCTTTTACTTCTGAAATGTTCCATTTTTATCCACAGTTTTCTGTTCTTCATGGATGACCTGAAATTTCTTAAGAGACCCTTCCCACCCACGTGCAACATGACATGTGCTAGAAGAGATTAGGGAAGCAGCTGCTGAGGTCCAGCAGCCAATAGCCACCAGCTACTGCCACAATATTATTTCTGAAGCCTAAGTCATCTCTAACCCTGAGCTTGGATTGATCTCCCAGAGCATGTTTTACTTTATAAAACAGATTCCTCGGGGGAAAGTAAGGTTGAGGTGTTTCTTTTGCTGGAACATAGTTTCCATATTGTAGATCACAGCTAAAGAACTAATTACAGGGGTTTCTGCTCACTGGCCCGACAGCCTTTTTCCTTCCTTCCTTTGCATTTTGTTTCCAATTGTACATTGCACAGCCAAGCCATTAGTATAGAAATATTCCTGACTGAAATAGCTTCATTTTACCCTATCATCATTTCCTCCTGGACTTGGGCAGCAGAGTAGAACCACTCCACCATTCCTGGCTGAAATTCCATCCCAGGTCAGTGCATGTATAGTTTAGTTAGCAATCCCTTCCATGACTGCTGTGTCGTGGCCAGACCCTGCATGGGGACACTGCCATGTAGTTTGTTTGCAGATGAGCCAGGGAGAGTTAATGTCTGTGAATTGCCAGCCTACTCATGGACTAAGGTACTGCTCACTGTGATTAAGGATGGCAGAATTGGTTCCTTGTCTGGTAGTATAATTTTTCCCCTCTAAAAATATTTTAAAACATCTCTAATTAAAAAGGGATGCTGCTATAAGGCAGTAATTATGGACATTTTAAAGCAAAAGTTACAAGTTGGTGCATTACTGATTGTCATGGCTTGTCACATATGTTGGTGACACTTGTTGCATGGTCTTTTTGGTCATCATATCCACAAACCACACAATCATTTTCCATTACACCCACTGAGTTATCAAGAATGGTGACCCTTCCCCCTCAAACTGAGCCTGGATTTCTGTTTAACTGCCCAAACTCAGTAGGATCAAGTTTCCATTGCAAATAATGTTTAATGGTCCTGGTAACCCAGAGTTACAATAATATGAAATATGAAACTCACAAGATCTTGTGGCAGGCATGAAACTAATCTGTGTCACATCTGCCCATTAACATTTCAATGCATTGCTGTCTGCATAGTTTTATTCAAAAGAGTGAGAAAGCACTGAGTATATCAAAGTGAAATGCACTCAAATGTATTACTTATGTTTCATGCAATTTTTAGGGTAAGTTAAGAAGATGGTGGCTGTATGGCACTTCTTTCCATCTACAGCACTGTGCATCATTGTGGCTCAGTTGGCCCATCTGTCAGATGGAAATAATGATCCTTTCGCTCTTTGAGGCCTATTGATGAAAAATACATATCAGAGATGGCGATTGATTATTACTGTTAGAACTCCCAGACTATTCTCTGTTATGGAGCAATACTTAAACCTTATCAACTGAGCTGAATAATATAGAACAACCCCTATCTGCTTAGTTCCATGACTGCCTTTTCCATTGCAAATCCACACTCCTTTCTGCTAGCTAACGCAGTGGTGCAGATATCTCTGCTTACTGCCATGATACTCAATATGTAGCTCTCAGGCTGCATCTGGCTGTTCATAGCTCTGTGCACAGCTCTCTGAGCAAAGCACTGCTTGGAGCCTGATGATGATGATGAGGCATTGATGTCTTGAGGAAAGCTGGCAATTTAAAACAAAACCACAGACAGAGACAGGCATGTGGGTGGCAGTGACATGGACAGAAACAGACTTCTCAAGGCTCAAAACTGGCGACAGACTTCAAAGGCTCGATCTCTCACTGAGTCATCAGTAAGGCTGCACCTATTATAATGTTTATGTGGCTGTTTTGGTGAACAAATTAACGATTGCTTTGTAGTAGTCTAAGCTGCTGCCTTATAAATAAACTTCTTTTGTGCACTTACAGTGTATTCAAATGAATTATTTTTCATGTCTCTGCGGCTGCTGAAGGTTGCAGCTCAGTTACTGACGATGAGGTCAAAGGTGCTTTCAAGCTCAGGCCACAGCTTGGGGAAGTGATGTGCTCTACTGCTCCCTGAGTGACAATTCCTCCTGGAGGTTCCCAATGACGAGAGGAAGGGTGTCTGCTGCTACCTCTCTTCATAGGGTGCAGTATAACCCCCTTATGGACCTGAACAGCTCTGCTGGTTGTGCATAGGAAGTATAAGGACATGGGACCATGTCCTTTCTATGCCCAAGCAGTTCTTTCACTCTGGGCAGAACGGGATGGCTAATTGGGCCCTCCTGCTGCTCCTTTCAGGGGTTGTCTCCTTTTGCCCTCCACTCCATGTATCCACAGAGCAGCAGAACCCAGCTTGGCCCTGTGTAAATAGTAGGGATGCCATTGTCTCACTGGCCTGCACTTTGAAAATTGCAGTGAGTCTATCAAGGTTTATAATCACACAGCGTGTGAAAGAATTAGCATCACTGAGCCTCACTGTTCAAGAAACTCTGTCCTTTCAGTGAAATGTTGATTTAGACACGTTTCCTTTCTTTGCATGTTTCCTTTGAGGGGTTTGTCTTTCTCTAGTTGACTGAGTGAAATGCCCTGTTGCCTTTGTGGAAGTCTCTCTCTCTCTCTAAAGAGTATCCCAGCTTTCTTTTGTTTCCAAAAATTGCATCCTCCACTACAGCTATCCCTCTACTCAGCATTCTGCTCTCATGGATGGAATGATGCTTCTTTTGAATCCTAAACAGGAAAGGCCAAAATCTGCTTGTCTAGTTCTTTCTTTCTGCTCATCCATTAGTCTTCCATAACTGTTCAGTGGGCCAGCCAAGGGGGCCAGGGCTAGATTGTGATTTGGTCTATATACATGTGCAAGTGAGTTAGGGGGAATAAGCACACCCTTAAGCTTCTGCACAGGCCATTTGAACCCCAGGTCCAGGTGCTTAGAAGTTAGCAGGCACCGCATGCCTGTGTGCACTCCACCCAGGAGCAAGGAAGCATGGCGTAGGTTGACGGGGCCAGAGAATGGATGGAGCTTCGGCTCCATAACCCCCACACACCACTGACCAGCACAGGGTATCTTGTAATTTTCTGCTGGAATGGGCCATTAGTAAATGATTTCCCTCCCCGCAGAGTGAAGAGATGAAGGGGTAGAATTGTGCCTCAGAAGTGTCGCAACAAACAAAACAAAAAGCAATTTGCAAAAATGTTCAGGGAAATATAAAAATGTTTTGAACAGTTGACTATTATGTATTTGTATTACCATAGTGCCTCAGAGCCCCAGTAATTGTGCTAGGCGCTGTACAAACACACAACAAAAAAGGCAGTCAGTCCCTGCCACAAAGAGCTTACAATCTAAGTATAAGACACAACACAACCAGCCATTCCCCCATACCTGTGATGTTTTCAACTAATGTACACATTATTCACAAAACAGTGGTAGAGATTTTCCTCAAATGATCCCAAAAAGAAAAATCACTTCTGGACTGAGACCCAAGCATGGAAGGAACCTCAAATCATAGAATCATAGAATATCAGGGTTGGAAGGGACTTCAGGAGGTCATCTAGTCCAACCCCCTGCTCAAAGCAGGACCAATTCCCAACTAAATCATCCAAGCCAGGGCTTTGTCAAGCCTGACCTTAAAAGCCTCTAAGGAAGGAGATTCCACCACCTCTCTAGGTAACCCATTCCAGTGCTTCACCACCCTCCTAGTGAAAAAGTTTTTCCTAATATCCAACTTAAACCTCCCCCACTGCAACTTGAGACCATTACTCCTTGTTCTGTCATCTGGTACCACCGAGAACAGTCTAGATCCATCCTCTTTGGAACCCCCTTTCAGGTAGTTGAAAGCAGCTATCAAATCCCCCCTCATTCTTCTCTTCTACAGACTAAACAATCCTAGTTCCCTCAGCCTCTCCTCATAAGTCATGTGCTCCAGCCCCCTAATCATTTTTGTTGCCCTCCGCTGGACTCGTTCCAATTTTTCCACATCCTTCTTGTAGTGTGGGGCCCAAAACTGGACACAGTACTGTAGATGAGGCCTCACCAATGCCAAATAGAGGGGAATGATCACGTCCCTTGATCTGCTGGCAATGCCCCTACTTATACAGCCCAAAATGCTGTTGGCCTTCTGGGCAACAAGGGCACACTGTCGACTCATATCCAGCTTCTCATCCATTGTAACCCCTAGGTCCTTTTCTGCAGCACTGCTGCCTAGCCATTCAGTCCCTCGTCTGTAGTAGTGCATGGGATTCTTCCATCCTAAGTGCAGGACTCTGCACTTGTCCTTGTTGAACCTAGGGCTCAGTGGTGGGGGGGGGGGGGGAAACTGGGGAAGTGGGGCTTGGGAGGGGGGGGTCAGGGTGGAGCTGGTTGGGGCTTAGTGGGGTGGGGTCCAGGTATGGGGGGGCTCCTGATGCAGGGGGAGGGCTCCTGATGCAGGGGGTGAGGCTCAGTCAGATGAGGGTTTGGGGGGCTCCTAATGTGGAGGGGTTTCGGGGGGGTTCTGGTGTGCAGGTGGGGGAAGGGATCACTGTACAGGGAGCTGTGGCCCCTGTCCACCCAACCCCTGTGCCTACAGACCCCCCGCACCCAACCCCTGCACCAAGCCTCACCTGCACCCGGACACCTCCCACCCCCAGCCTCAACTCCCCACCCCCACGGTGCAGAGCTTCCTGCAGCCAAGGGAAGTTTCTAGGGCTTGATCTGACCCAGGCCTGGCTGCTCCATGTTGGGGAGGGGGAACTCTGTCACCATCCTCCCCACATCCCAGCTGAGACTAATGTCCCTGGGCCACCGGGGCATGGCCCCCTCCCCTGAGTGATTTACCTCCCCTCCGGCTGCCCGAATAGACTTGTCTGAGGGGCTGAGGAGGGGTGAGTGAGTACTGGTGCAGCTTCTCTTTGTTTTCCAGCAGAAACCATTTTCTGCAAGGAAGCAAAGGGAATCTGTGGGAGGGGGGCATTTTTCTGCTGCACCGCAGGGGCACAGAATTTCCCCAGGAGTAATTAGAGATGCCTAGAAAAATGGATATATTGGACCAATTTTACAGCAGCTTAGAACTTGGACCATCATCTTTAGGGCCCAGATTCAGGAAAGCCTGAAAGTATGTGCCTAAATTTAAGTCAACAGGACTTAAGCATATGATTAAGTGTTTCCCTAAATATTTTAATATATTAAAATGGATTTTAAAATAACCATGGAAATTCTGAAGTAGAAGTTTGCATCTGTTTTAAAGAGTACACTGTACATTTCAACAACCTCCCTTGATAAGGAAATATTCCAAGGATTAAAAAAAAATCAATCAATATCTGCATGTGTTCACTTTGTGTGTTGTTAAGCATCAATTAGATCAATATTTCAGTGCTGTGTCTGGAATTCACATTAAAACACAATGTCAAGAAGGTTGGAGTTAGAACAGTATTGATGGGAAATGAACGTAAGTCATTTGAACTGGTAGACTCAGACTCAACATGTCCGTTCAAGATAATGGAAATCAATAAAGGGGCAATGAAAAAGTTAGTGGAAATGGGAAGGGGAAAAGAAAGGAATACAATGAATTACAGAGTTACAAGTTTGCTTTGTCTTCCTTACTTGCTTTTCTATTTTCTATTTTGTCATTGCTTTAGTGGAAGAAAAAGAAGCAAATAATTTTGTTTTGTTTTCTTTTTACTCTATATTATTAGGGTCAAATCTTGCAAACCTTCACTCATGTGAGTAGTCTTATTGACTACAATAGGACTACATAGATGAATACGGGTTTGCAATCTTTCCTCAAAACTCAAGTCATCCACCGTCCTGATCAATTTACTCTTCTATGAGCTCTTTCTAATTTGTGATTATCCTTCCAATAATTTGGCAACCTGAACTGAATATTAGATTTCAGGTGCAGTAATACCAAACTCAGGTGGAGAGGAGACATTGCCTCCCCACTTTTGATGTGATACCTTCATGCAGGTAGACCAACATTTATTAGGGGTTTTATTTTTTGCCACCATGTCACACTGCAAACTCCTGTCTAAATGCCTGTCTACCATCACACCTAGATTTCTTTATGGCTTCCCTGGTTTCTCTCTCCTATTAAGTACATAAGATTCAGATTGTTTTTCCCTAGGTACATTAACTATCTTCCCAAACTCAATTTCATTTTTCTCTTTTCTCTCAATGTTTCTAATATCTAGGTCCATTTAAATTATTTCTCTGTCCTAACTATTGTTTGCAAATCCTCTCAATTTAGTATCATCCACAGATCTGATTAATGTGCTCTTTACATCCTCTTTTAGATCCCACCAAGAAATCCTCCAACTCAATATATTTCCACTTATCCTTACCTTTTTGTGAAGATCTTTTCAGCCAGCTCTCAATCCAAACCAATTTAAATTAAATTTTAAAAAAGGTTTTATTTTATCCTGTTTATTTAATTATTTTGATATCTATATATATGGTAAATGCTTTACTAAAATGCAAATAGCATCTACTGTGTTCTCATCCTTCACTAGTGTTGTTTCTATATGAAAGAGGGAACAAAACACCAGGGATATTATGGGAAAAGCAACCATCAGGAAAGTGTAAAAAATGGTATAAGAGGAAATATAACAAGCCCCCCAACTAACACACACTTATGATGGATAATATTAACTTTGTTATTTTCATCACCACTTAGGCTACCTCTCAGTTTGGTCCCATATGTTTATTATCCATTCTACATTAGCTTATTATTAGCATTATTATTTATATAGTAGTAGTGCCCAGAGGCCCCATCAGAATGGTGGAGACACTATATAGATGAAGACACAGTCCCAGCTCAGAAATGTTTACAATGTAAAAATACAAGTGCCATCTGAAGGTTATGGGAAAAGGGATATGCACAAGTGCATAGAATTTGATGTAAATATGTACTGTGGCAAGGCACCTCTTTCACCCTGTCAGCCTCAGCGTTTCTCCCTCTGGCAGGGGTGGTGGTGGGAAGGAGGCAATAGTAAATCATTCCTACTCCGGAGGTTTTTTCATTCTTAACTTTGGTTTATTTACAGTATGTACAAGGTGGGCCTCAGGGTAGTCCTGAGTCGTTCTCTTAAGCAAAAAAAAAAACACAAAAACACAACACAAAAGGTATACATTTCCTTGCCCCCACCAGAGCACTGACTGGCTTCTGGTTGCCAGCCTTCCCCCAGATAGAAGTAAACTCAATATTTACCCTGTATGGAGGAGAGCAACTCTCCACCTAGGAGAAGCCTTTTCCCCCTGCTGCCCCTAACCCTGCTGCAACTTGTTTCTAATCCCTCCTCCTACTCCTTCTCACTAGAGGAGGGTTTTAAAGGTTACCAGAGGCCCTTAATTGGATTCAGGTGAGTCTAATTAACCTGAGGTAACCTCTTTTCAGTTCATAGGCAAAAGGGCCTTCACCATTCTAGGACTCATATTCCTGCCTTCCACCACTCTCCTATAACTGTCGGGTCTGATGTTGTCATGGTACAAATGCATTTTAAAAATAATATTGTTATAACTAGATGACGTGTCAATCATCTTCAATGCATAGTCAACTGGTGGAACTATTTGCCACGGAATGTTATGAAAGCCAAAACTATAACAGGGTTAAATAAAGAACTAGAAAGGTTCATGGAGGATAGGTCCAATGGCTATTAGCCAGTGATGTGCAGCGATGCAACACTATGCTCTGGGTCTCCCCAGCCTCTGTTTGCCAGAAGCTGGGAGTGGATGACAGGGGATGGATCATTTGATGATTACCTGTTCTGTTCACTCCCTCTGAAGCATCTGGCATTGGCCACTGTTGGAAGATAGGATACTGGGCTAGATGGACATTGGTCTCACCCACTATGGCCAATCTTATGTTCTTATCTGCCTTGTAAACCTGCCATCATTAAGTGGATGGTTTCTTATGGGTGGCGAAGCAGACATGGATTTGGAGGAGGGATTTGATAGAGAAGGGATAGTGGTCTTACAGATCACTCAGGATGGGAAATTGAAGCACAAGCGGCATGTTTCCAAGCACAAACCCAGTTAATATGGAGACAGATTCTACTCTGGAAAACAAAGTCCCACCACAATCTTCCAAAAGGTACCCAAGAAGTTGAATACTATGATGCACAATGAAGGGCTCAAATGATTCATGGAAGGCCAAAATGACTCAAGTGTGACCAGTATGGTGTCTTTGTTTAAACCTGAAAGTTATTTTCCAGCCAGCGCACTGACACGTCTGCGCAGCACTCAGCGGCCATCTTAATAAAATAAGCTTCTCAACAGAGTTGAGTGCCAAAAGCAGAATTTGTCCAGCTGTCTGCACATGCCAACTGATTCGCAGACAAGTGGACAAGCACCCAGCTATAAAAAAAGCACACATCACGCGGTATTTCTGGAGAAAGCATGTGCCAGCCATTTGCAGTGACTTTTAGAAACAAACCACATTCAACATCTCCCAGGTTAATAAAGATCAGATGACAGCCTACATACTTTCAAAGCTTTAAAAACAAATATATGTACAGCTTACCAGCCAAGGATGTTCCGCTGGTTTTATTATCCCTGACAATGGAGCCAGTGTTGTAAGAGTAGAGTGAGATGGCCAGTTCACACATGTCATGTTCTGTGCACAGTCTAAACCTGCTGCTGCATGCATTTTCTTAAGAATGATGTTATTGTTATTATTTATTATTCAATATCTTCTGGCAGAGGCTCACAAAATCTGACCTCATTTCAGTCACTCAACAAAGGCTTGTAACATTGTTTTAGAGCTACAGGAGGAAGTACTTTACCCATTCACAGATTAAAACTGGAAGTGACAACTTAATGAACCTTGACATTTTTCTATATGTACTGAAAAGGCTGGTAGAGCAGTAGAAAGCCCTCCCTGTAAGCACAGAAGCATATAATATAAAGTAGGTAAAGGAAAAGGTGCGGTGGAATGCATGTGCCAGACTGCACAACTTTTCTGGAGGCCACACACCCTGGCAATGAAAAACCTGGCTGATATGCCAGGTATCAAAAAATCCCTCTCATTGATTTTCTGTCTATTTAGATGATTCCCATCATTGTTAGTATCTGAGCACCACCTCTCACAGATGAATGGTTCTTACCCTTAGGACATCCCTGTGAGGTAAGGAAGATTAATTTCCATTTGATTACGTGACTTGCCCAAGGTCACAGAGGAAGCTGTGGCAAATTTGGGAATTCAACATAGATATTCTTAGTGCCCGACCAGTGCCTTAACCACAAGACCATACTTCTAAGCCATAGACCTTATAATTGAATTGCACCTTTGTGTGCCAGTGATGTTCTTTTCACCACAAAGATGGGCAGAACCAAGTCCTACACCACATTCCTTTAAGGGTTCCACCACAAGAGGGCAACTTAAATATCCTAAGGACTCAAACAGCAACCCACTGAGGGGCATTGCAGTGAGGATGCACCAATTCAGCACACCCTCTGCTCTCCCTGACAATGTCTGCTGCAAATGCACACGTGCCCCAGTGGAGGGAAAGTTACAGCAACTTTCAATCCATGACAACAGCCTCTGGCAGACTTTCTACCATCCGGGAGAGACCCCGTGCCCTGCTGAGGGGAAGCAGGAATGAATGTAGTCTAATGGGGGTTTTCTCTATTTCAAGTTGAATTAAAAAACTCTAAGTAAATGTCCATCCATTGAAAGCACAGAATTTCACTTGGTTTTCTATTTTTACGTTCTATTTTATGATCCAAAGCACATAAACTGTCTCAGGGTTGTTTGAAAGGTTTACAAACCTACTTTGAGTTTTGCATTTGTAACAAGACCTCAAACCCAGGTGAGTTTTGCACATCTCCAATTTTATGTAACAAAATCTGATGCCATAAGAATTTTACATGAATTATTCTGGCATCATTCCATACTACCTGGTTGCTTGAACCAAAACTGAACAACATTCAAATCTTTATGGACTGAAAGAGATAAAAGAAGCTACTGTGTTGGGAAAGCAAACAGTGTTGCAGCTGTAGGTCATTAGCTGCATCAGTAGTGATGCAGTGACGTGGTGTATTACCATGCAATGTCTGTTTGGTGCCATTTGTGAAATGGGTTGGTGATGCCAATCCACTTCATCTTGGAATGGAGGAGGATATTGTCCTCTCTGCTAAGTCAGCAAACCAGGGTGTCAAGTAGTGTCAACTGAGACGTTAGCTTTTGCCTTATGGATACCTAGGAAATGGACCAATAATACATTACACATAGTTATAAAGTTATTGATGATTCTTCACAGCCATCAGATAGTATAAATGTATGGTCAATAATAACTCAAACTGAACTCAAACAGCTGACCTGAAGGTGAATGGCTCTGTATTTCATTACTAAGCCTCTGAATCATCCAGTGCCTCTTTTCTTTTTAAGTAAGGTCTCTGCATGGGTTTTAGATATCACTTAATGGAATGTGGATATTAAATGTATGTAAATCCATAGCATTTTGGGTAGAACCACATTCCACCATCTCCCATTATAAACACCATCTCCTCCTCCTCTTCAAACCTGTCAAACAGATAGTCAGGAGAGCCTTACAGACTCCAGAGGTAAATCCCTACTTCTGGTGGGCTAGTGCTGCTGCAGAAATGGAAATTCACAATGAAAATAGCTCTTATATGCAGACTGTCAGAGAGACCTACATCAAACTGTTTTGTAAGCACCTAGAATAATGAGTATCCCTGTGTCTGTTAAACAGAAAGTTGTGCAGTTAGTTTTTCCCATGGTTTTAGTGCCCAGCCATATAAGTCTCCTATATATATTTTAAAAAGATTTGTAACCAATTTTTTTGGAGGAAGGGACCCACAGCTGTACCTGAATGACATTTTAAGCACCAACTGCTATGATAATCTTTGGACACTTATTTTCCTTATGGCATGACATTCTGTACAGAGCTATGCAAAACTCAGCAGTTTTGATTCTCAGAGTTTATTCCAATAATTGTGCTTCAGGACTGAATGAATTCCAAAACTCAAACTAGAACTCCATTGAACCTAGTCTTTTTTTCCTTTAGAAACCCATCATTTTTCCCCTGTGCCCTCTTAAATTCTTTTTCAGGCACTTTCTCTTCAATCTTCAATTGTTAAATGGTTGATTCCTCATTATCACTGTCTTTCCAGCTTCTTCATTTCAGCTTCCACCTTCTCTTTCACAGCATTACTTTTACTTTCTGTGCAGTCTTCTTTCACACATATATATTTCAGATGAGGCTGCTGTCATACCTACATAGCTATCTATTTCTTTCCAGTGCTGCTTTCAAAGACCTCAATTCTATTTGTTCCTTTTTCAGAAGTGAGATGTTTTGTATTACCTATACATTTTAGTGATAAAAGGAAATGTAATGAGGATCAGTTTCCAGAAAAAGAGAACATTTCTCCTCACAAACTTTCAGTAACTTCTCTGGGTTGATTTTTTTTCTTTAGCTAGATTAATGTTGCTACATGTGCATTTAAATTCTGTAGCAGGGCACTAGAGTGAGTCATCCTCTAGTCTAGGAGATATGAGTTGGTATCATCATGACTTGTGGTTACTGCCTGACCAGCATGGAAATCTATAACACTGGCTGCATGTTTATCTATTCCCTCTGGAATTGTTCATTCTTGCTGCATTCAGGATACTGCTTCCCAATCGCTGGACATGCCGGCTATCCTTTAAGGAGATACTGCACTTTCTGTGTTGTCAGATATCCCTTGTGTGCCTTTAGCTTATCACAGATTTTGTATTACATTCCATGCCTAGGGCCTATGTTTCCACTATTTCCACAAACTGACTGATGTCCACAAATCTCTCTAATATGAGTTTTGGCTCTCTATAGGCCTGATCCAAAGCCCAGGAAAGACTCCTGCTAATTTAAACAGGCACTGGATCAGGCTCTTAGAGCTCATTTGTAGAACTTGGTTGTTGAACAATGTGGCGAAATTTTCACCTGGCTGTCATAAACCAAATTAATAACCTCATATGTGAATGCTACATGGCATAAAAATAGTCTCATCTGGTCTTATCTTGCTTTCCTGAAAGCCAATGCTTGATCTCCCCTATTACTTTTCAGAGAAGTCACCAATCAGAATGTTTCTGTCCCTTGTGAGGCCTCACTCCCTTTTCTAGGTTCCAGCCATGGGAGCTGTAAGTTTGTCTAGTCTCATGTTCACAGTTTACATGCAGATTGCTTTATTCATGTTTAGTGGTCCTGCAGACAATGACAGTTATACTTATAATGATTCTGGGCCTAATCTTCAAAACTGTCTTTATCTACAACCTACCAAGACAGCTATACTTACTGGGAAATGGAAGTGCCCAGGGTGAAAGAGGAAAGACATTCTCTGTGCAATGTCCTAGGCAGTAGAAAACCTTACTGGAGGGGATCAAAATGAGCCCTCATCTGACCAGTTTCAAACCTCATTGTAAGACACCCTCTTGATAGAGGTCAACCCAAAGTAATAGAAATTGAAGGCCAAGGCTGAAGCAGAAAAAGGAGAACAAAGAGAGCAAAATCCAAGTTTAAGTGGCAAACACTGGCTTGATGAGAGCAGTGTTTATTTTGAATTTCATGCTTATCATAAATGATGATTTGTCCCCAAATTCTACAGTATGTTGTACATGACAGATCACAGAAGCAAAGAAATTAGATGTGGCAAATATGTATGAGGCTATATCTGGTCCATATTCTGGGTAACAATTTCCCTTTCAATATATTCTCCCAGTGCCTTGTCCAGTCTAGCTTTAAATGCCTCCAGGTATCTTTCTGAAGACAGAAAATTTGGAAAAAAGGAATTCCAATCCTGATATTTAAAGAGAAGAAAATACATTGTGTACATATATGAGAAATTATTTTTGTTCTTCAAATATAAGCTACATTATTTTCTGCCTTGGTTCATTACCAACACCACAAAAGATCACAATACAGACAAACGGATTCTTTAGGATATGATTTCCTGCATTTATTTCTATATTTACATCACTTAATGCTTTTCCCCCTCCCCCAAAGATAATATTTATAGGATTAACCATCATATTTTATTTATATATATATATAAAAACTAGCAATTCATATACATGGTGTTTTTACTTATCAGCTGAACAAAAGGTCACCTCAAATATTTCTCAAAAACATGAGTAAGATCCTCCCATCAATTCACATACAAAAAACGTTCTGAAACAAAGGTTTTTAGCCATAAGGTTGGAATGTGGAACCATAAAACTGAGATAAAAGGAAACCTGTGTTTACATAGAAAACAGACACACAATATCTGCAAAAAGAAAGGGCAGCATCACAGGTGATTATATTAACAGTATGAAGGCCCAGAAGCTCCATTAGTGTAGCAAAAAAAAACCTTGGGAACTGCCAACTGATGTGCCAAGACTACTTCTTCCCCTGCTTTCCCTGCCAGCTTGGCACTCCAGCACCCTGTCTTGTTGAGCCAGACACGTCCGTCTGCTCCAAAACAGACTCAGGGTCTGAACCATGTGCCCCAAAGCTGCAGACTTAACTGAAAGCAATTTAAGAAGTATTCCTGTCTTTAACACTCAGATGCCCAACTCCCAATGGGGTCCAAACCCCAAATAAATCCTTTTTACCCTGTATAAAGCTTATACAGGGTAAACTCATCAATTGTTCACCCTCTATAACACGGATAGAGTGATATGCACAGCTGTTTGCCCCCCACCCCCAGGTATTAATACATACTCTGGGTTAATTAATAAGTAAAAAGTGATTATATTAAATACAGAAAGTAGGATTTAAGTGGTTCCAAGTAGTAACAGGCAGAACAAAGTGAATTACCAAGAAAAATAAAATAAAACACGCAAATCTAAGACTAATACAGTAATAAAATTGAATACAGATAAAATCTCACCCTCAGAGATGTTTCAATAAGTTTCTTTCACAGACTGGACACCTTCCTAGTCTGGCAAAATCCTTTCCCCTGGTACAGCCCTTGTTCCAGCTCAGGTAGTAGCTAGGGGATTTCTCATGATGGCCTCCCCCTTTGTTCTGTTCCACCCACTTACATATCTTTTGTATAAGGCAGGAATCCTTTGTCCCTCTGGGTTCCCACCCCTCCTTCTCAAAGGAAAAACACCATGTTAAAGATGGATTCCAGTTCAGGTGACATAATCACATGTCACTGTAAGACCCCACGCTTTCATTCCTCCTAGCCTGACTCACAGGGAGGCCTGCCTGCAAACAGAGCCATCCAGAGTCAATTGTCCTGGTTGATGGGAGCCATCAAGATTCCAAACCACCCACACTTTGCATAATTACAATAGGCCCTCAGAGTTATATTTCATATTTCTAGTTTCAGATACAAGAGTGATACATTTATACAAATAGGATGACCACACTCGGTAGATTATAAGCGTTGGACTTCCCTGGAGGCCCTTATTTAGGAAAACACTTCTCTAAGAAAGAAGAAGAAGTGGGCTGTAGCCCACGAAAGCTTATGCTCAAATAAATTTGTTAGTCTCTAAGGTGCCACAAGTACTCCTGTTCTTTTTGTGGATACAGACTAACACGGCTGCTACTCTGAAACCTGTCATTATGCAAGGCACTGCATTTAGCCGTATGGAGTGGAAATCCATCAACTTCATGAAAAAACTTGTACAGATACAGACAGACATCATCTTCCTTTCCAAATGCAAACAGATGGACATCATACCAAAAGGACTAAAGGTAAAAAATCCATTACAATCTACATATCACACAGACTATGCTGAGAGACTGTGTCACACACTCTCAAAGAAACTGCGAAACCACCTGATCAGCATCCTCTACAGCAAACAGGGAAAGATTAAGAATAAACTCTCAAAAATTGATACTCTCATAAAAAACCAACCTTCCACACAAATTTCCTCATGGATTGACTTTACAAAAACTAGACAAGCCATTTAGAACACAAACTTTCCCTCTCCACAAAGGAAAAAGGACACTAAACTATCTAAACTGCTACATACCACAAGGAGTCACAACAGTAGTTCCCTTAACCCACCCAACAATATTGTTAATCTTTCCAGCTATACTCTTAGCCCAGCAGAAGAGTCTGTCCTATCTCGGGGCCTCTCCTTTTGTCCCTCCAGACCCACGAACATGATACAGTTCTGCGGTGACCTAGAATCCTACTTTTGGCATCTCCAACTCAAAGAATATTTCCAACACACCTCTGAACAGCATACTAACCCACAGAATCCTGCCTACCAAGCACTACAAAAAAAAAGGATTCTATGTGGACTCCTCCAGATGGTCGAAACAACAGACTGGACTTCTACATAGATTGCTTCCATCAATGTGCAAAGGTTGAAATTGTGGAAAAGCAACATCACTTGCCCCATAACCTCAGCCATGCTGAACACAATACCATCTACAGCCTCAGGAACAACTCTGACATCATAATCAAAAAGGCTGACAAAAGAGGTGCTGTCGTCATCATGAATAAATTGGAATATGACCAAGAGGCTACTAGACAGCTCTCTAACACCACATTCTACAGGCCATTATCCTCTGATCCCACTGAGGATTACCTAAAGAAACTACACCATCTACTTAAAAAACTCCCTGACAAAGCACAGGAACAAATCTGTACAGACACATGCCCAGAACCCTGACCAGGGGTATTCTATTTGCTACCCAAGATCCATAAACCTGGAAATCCTGGACGCCCCATCATCTCAGGCATTGGCACCCTAACATCAGGATTCTCTGGCTATGTGGACTCTCTCCTCAGGCCCAATGCTACCAGCACTCCCAGCTATCTTCGAGACACCACTGACTTCCTGAGGAAACTACAATCCATCGGTGATCTTCCACAAAACACCATCCTGGCCACTATGGATGTAGAAGCCCTCTACACCAATATTCCACAAAGATGGACTACAAGCTATCAGGAACAGTATCCCCGATAATGTCACAGCTAACGTGGTGGCTGAACTTTGTGACTTTGTCCTCACCCACAACTATTTCACATTTTGGGACAATATATACCTTCAAGTCAGCGGCACTGCTATGGGTACCCGCATGGCCCCACAGTATGCCAACATTTTTATGGCTGACTTAGAACAACGCTTCCTTAGCTCTCGTCCCCTAACGCCCCTACTCTATTTGCGCTACATTGATGACATCTTCATCATCTGGACCCATGGAAAAGAAGCCCTTGAGGAATTCCACCATGATTTCAATAATTTCCATCCCACCATCAATCTCAGCCTAGATCAATCCACACAAGCGGCCCATTTCCTGGACACTACTCCATTTACTGGACACACAAGCGGTCCATTTCCTGGACACCATTTCCTGGACACTAATAAGCGATGGTCACATAAATACCACGCTATACCAGAAACCTACTGACCGCTATACTTACCTACATGCCTCCAGCTTCCATCCAGGACACACCACATGATCCATTGTCTACAACCAAGCTCTAAGATACAACCGCATTTGTTCCAATCCCTCAGACAGAGACAAGCATCTACAAGATCTCTATCAAGCATTCTTAAAACTACAATACCCACCTGCTGAAGTGAAAAAACAGATTGAGAGAGCCAGACGAGTACCCAGAAGTCACCTTTTACAAGACAGGCCCAACAAAGAAAATAACAGAACACCACTAGCTGTCACCTTCAGCCCCCAACTAAAACCTCTCCAGCGAATCATCAAAGATCTACAACCTCTCCTGAAAGATGATCCCTCACTCTCACAGATCTTGGGAGACAGACCTGTCCTCGCTTACAGACAACCCCCCCAACCTGAAAGAAATACTCACCGGCAACCACACACCACTGAACAAAAACACTGACCCAGGAACCTATCCTTGCAACAAAGCCCGATGCCAACTCTGTCCACATATCTATTCAAGTGACATCATCATAGGACCTAATCACATCAGCCATGCCATCAGGGGCTCGTTCACCTGCACATCTACCAATGTGATATATGCCATCATGTGCCAGCAATGCCCCTCTGCCATGTACATTGGTCAAACCAGACAGTCTCTACGCAAAAGAATAAATGGACACAAATCTGACATCAGGAATCATAACATTCAAAAAACAGTAGGAGAACACTTTAACCTGTCTGGTCACTCAATAACAGACCTGAGGATGGCAATTTTGCAACAGAAAAGCTTCAAAAACAGACTCCAACGAGAAACTGCTGAACTTGAATTGATATGCAAACTAGATACAATCAACTTAGGCTTGAATAGAGACTGGGAATGGCTGAGCCATTACAAACATTGAATCTATCTCCCCATGTAAGTATTCTCACACTTCTTATCAAACTGTCTGTACTGGGCTATCTTGATTATCACTTCAAAAGTTTTTTCTCTTACTTAATTGGCCTCTCAGAGTTGGTAAGACAACTTCCACCTTTTCATGCTCTCTGTATGTGTGTATATATCTCCTCGATATATGTTCCATTCTATGCATCCAATGAAGTGGGCTGTAGCCCACAAAAGCTTATGCTTCAATAAATTTGTTAGTTTCTAAGGTGCCACAAGTACTCTTGTTCTTTTCGCAGATACAGACTAACATGGCTGCTACTCTGAAACTTCTTTAAGACTATCCCTATGCAAGACAGCACTTTAGCATGCAGTTTAATTTAAGCATATGTTTTGATGCCATTGACGTTCAGCAAGACTTAAGCAGGTTCTTAAAGTTAAGCATGAAGGTGCATAAAGTTCAGTTGAAGGAGTGTTGTCCTGAATACAGACACTTTTCTGAATTGGAGCCTAAGGGAGGAAACTGCTAGCCTGGCATTCTCCAGGTGGCCTTTGATTTTGGAATTCCCTTCTTCCTTGGTCTGAAACAGCCCAGATGCTGGCGTTCAGGACATATTGCAAAGCCCATTTGGACATGTACTTGGGAGGGCTGAGGTGGTTGGAGATGGAGTCGCTTTTTTTTGGAGATTGAGAAGTAGGAAGTTTTTGACCTATTTTGTAAAATGTTTTTTTTTTCTGTTTGCTGATTGTTTGTGATAAGGGGAATGTGCTGCCATTTTAAATGGAGCCAATAACTCAATCTGAGAGTCAGATACAAATATAAGAAACTACCAATCACCTTTGCCCAAAGATGAACTCCTTAGTGGAAATATGCCATAGCACATTCTATTCAATGCACTATAGTTCCTAATGTAAGGGGACTGTTGCCCCCTTACTAACGTTCAGTGGGGGTGTTTCGGTTGGCTGGCTCCCAGCACTAAAAGATTGGGGAGAGGCCAATGCTCCAGGTCAGCCTCAGCCTCTGAGCCTGATTAACAGGAGTGGCAGGCTAATCAGGGAGTCCTCAAGGGCAGGGAGGCCTCCGGGTAAAGGAAGTGGGAGCGAGGACTCATCCTTTCGCTAGCCCACTTCACCGGGGTAGTGCAGAGGCCAGGAAAGTTCCCTACAATAGCGGGGCCATTCCCCCACTTACACTAAGAAGCAACAGGAAATATGGGCCAGATCCTCAACTAATCTAACTCATAGCTCCATTGACATCAATGGAGCTAAGCCACTTTACATCAGCTGAGGTTCTGGTCCTGTTTGTGTACTTTAAAGGGACATTTAACCTCCACAATCCTCCTATCTTGTGAGCCCTCATTTGGAAACATTATTCTGACTCACGTACTTACATTTGAACTGAGTATGACGTGTTTTCCACTTGACTCTGAACTTCTTTTGAGTACAGTAGCATAATGTGACATAACTGACTGCTGAAAGCATCAGCACCTCCCACTAGTTGGTGCCATTGCTGCTGCTACAAAGGATGAGGCAGGAAATGTGAAGAGATGAGCCTTTCCTGAGTATTTGCTTGAGAGAGAGTTACAATAAATGTTAAGATTTTGTTTTGCTTTGTTTTATTTTAATATCAATAACATTCTAATTCCTTCCTTAGGGTGGAATTAGAAATCCATCAGGGAAAGAAGTCATATTCCTATAAATAAATGGATCAGGAATCTAAAATATCTACAATTGTACTAAATTATTAAAGGAAAATGCCACTAGGAAAGTCAATGCCACTTTGATGAGCAAACCTATTACAACAGCGAGAATGTCAATTAAGTCAGTAGTCAACTGGAATTCCAAATATGAATCCAAATATTGGCAATGTTCAGGATTACTCTCTGTCTCTCCTGAGTGAGTGAATGAATGGCAATGAGTTTCCAGATTTTGCCAAGGGAGCTTAGAGGGGATTTTCTGTTAAAAGTCCAATATGCAGGGAAGAACAGCTCCCCAGAACTCTATTGACAGATCAGCTGATATATTCTAGAAACCTATCTCCTTTCCTTCTTTTTTTTGGCAAGGGTAATCCAGAGTAATTGGTTCATAGAAGCTAGAGCAACAGCAGCAATTTTTCATGAACTTCACTAATTTTAAAAAAAAATCTTTACATTTGTCACATTCTGGGGTGCAATCCAGACTAGTGAGGGGTTGTGTCACTGCCTGTCCTGTAAGCTGAGTGCTTCAAAATGCTCTGCGGCTGTAATACCCTTTGTCTAAAGTCTCCCAGCTAGCATACAAGCATGCAGTGGTGTAGGTATGTTAAGCAGCTCTGATTCACCCATTCTGATTCCATCAGCCCATTGGTTACACAACTGCCATACTCTGGTTTCCACCAGCCTTAGTTACATCTGGCAAGATTACCCCAGCACCCTTCCCCCCGGTCCCAATATTTTCCAAACTGTGAGTTCTGCAATGTGAAGCCCTCTCCCTGACCATTCAGGGACCATTAGAGAGATTAAGGTTTATTTGTTCCTTTAAAGATACATTACCCGAAGCTTGCCACATTAACTGAAGTTAACATTCACTTTAAATCAAATACAGCACTGGTTTGGTTTAGAGTAAAAGTAAAACAAATTTACTAACAAAAGGAGATAGGATTTTAAGTGAGTTCAAATATAAGGGATAGCATTAGAAATGGCTACAAATAAATAAGTGAAAAGCACTTTCTAGAAGCTACGCCTTAACAAAACAAGCTACAGCCTTTGTTCAAGGCAGTTTCCTTACCAATCTACTTTCCAGAAAGATGGCAGATTCATCCTTCTGGTTACGATCTTCCACAAAGTTCAAAGTGCTTAGTTCCTTTGTCTTTTTAAGTGAAATCTTACTTCAGAAAAAAGAAGTGCCCCTCTTTTTTATATACAGGTAATGACATTAGTGGGTTGGGGTACACTGAAATGGTCAGGCCAGCTAAAACTTACTACCAGATATCAGTGAGCCCTTGCCCTTTTACACTGAGATGCTGTTATGGTCACAATATCATACCTGAATTTATTTCTGTGATGTGATGAAAGGAGGATATTCTGGCTCAGTAATGGTGGAGCAGATTGATTGGGCACCTGTTCAATGGGAAAGTGGGGAAGAGGAGTGTTTGGGGGGAAATCTAAACCACAGTGTTTTTAACTGTTATTGCCTCTATGTCTTGCCTACTTTTCTTGATAGCAGAGAATGTATCCTCACATGCATTTGGAAAGCACCTAATTCATAAGAATAATAAATAATTTTACAGAGAGATGAACTCCAAGCTAAACACTGTTTCCAAACATCCTAACCTTTAGGAATGTTCAGAAGTGAAATCTGAATCTATATCTGTATATTGCATCATTATAATGGTCTGAACCAAAATCCCTAAATTTTGGAATCTTCCAGACCCAGATCTGGATCTAAATTTTGTGACTTGAGACTATCTCTAAGGCAAATATAAGCATTCCTGTACAGCAGTTGCCATTAAAATCTTTACAACTAGCTTTTGCAAGTAATTATTCCAATTATCTTGACAATTATTAATAGCCTGATTCTGCAACCCTCATGTGTCATGTCAAGTACCACTTGCACGGGTGGGGTGCTTCAGCGGGACTCTTCAGGTGAGTAAATGCTACTCAACACAAGTAGTAAGCTAATATTATTAGCAAATAAGAAAATAAGTCTTGAATGCATTGAAAGCTTCCCCCCCCCACACACACACACATACACACTCTGAGAAGTTCAAATAGTGTATTGATTTTATGTTAAGCAAATACAGAAACAAAGAAAATGAAATAGCTTTTGAATTGTTTTGTTTAGGTAAATCTCTGTAGACTTAATATCTTACTTTCACATCATACTCCGCTGTTTCTGAATTGCCGGTTCACTACATAGACACTAAGCCATATTTCTCTACTATCTAAAATATACAACTTCCCTCCTGCAATTGTGATCGGAAAGAGATCATGGCCCAGCACACATATAATACGCAGAGATCTCATGCTGAACACACCCATTTTGTTTAATCTGACGTTCCATTTCCTCCTCCCCTCAAAGCAGTTCATATTTGCCACCAGCTTAGTGGTGGGATTTTGATGTAGGAGAAACATTTAGGTGCTGAGTCACAAGTCTAATGGGCACCTTGAGGCTGACGATGGAAAATGAACATGTCAGTTGAGTGACAGGAAGCTTGCAAGCTCTATTTCCAATTCTCATAAAGAATTTTCTATAGCTCTAATTTTAAATTATTTGAAGACCCTACTTAGGATTCAGTCTAAGCACTATTGTTGTTGGGTAATTCAGTAAGACCTGGGGCAACCTCTTAGCACAGGAAATAGAACTGATGTTTAGCTAAAAGAATTTGATTTATGTTGATGCACCAGATATTTGATTTTTTCAGGAGTAGTGCTTGCTGCTTTCCACTACCTACAAGTTAAGAAATTGTGTCAGATCCTGTGATAGGCAATTAAATGTGTTTGAAAATAAAAATCACCAACTAACTGTATTTGAACTGTGGAATTTCTGTATGTTCATACAGTACCTACCCTTCCAGAATGAATTTCATTTAGGCAATTTAAAATATGGTAAAACATCCAACAAAGATCAAAGGGCAAATTGGGTGTTTTTGAAACGTAACAGTTCTTTTCATTACAAACCACTTGGGAAAATAATATTGAACCCATCCAAGTTTCACAGGTTCAGAACATCTGAAATGCACCCAAACACCATTAGTGTTTCTAAGGTTTTGTTTAGAAACTCAGTGTCTTTAATACTTAACATTTCTTTGTGATTATTTTATAGACATGATGTCATTGTTTCACCTTGTTTTACTAATCACCAGTTGACACTGTTGCCAGAAAGCAAAGCAATAATGCGGTAGTGTTATGAACGGAAAATGCTGCAACATGGTGTGTGTGAAGGGAGATCTAGTTCAGTTTAGGGATTTGGATGTAATTCCTTTTACAGGTAGCTGTTCAGACAGAACTAAAATAAAACTGAACACCGTGGGTTCCAACTACACCCTGTTCTGTTTACTAAAGTCAATTTTCTTCCCTAAAGACTTGTGAATTTCAGTGCTTATAAAAGGGAAGGCTGACAATACACTAGTTTCAGCAAAGCATAGCAAAGCCAGGAGCTGTTCAAACCTCACAACACAAAGTACTAAGCACCTCCGTTCTTACTGAACCTGTTGTGCTGTGGCATGTCTGTTTAGGGCTACCTCTAAAAAGAAGACCACTACTCAGTGGATTGATGCTAATACAATCTATTTCTGATCCAATGGGTTCCACCCTCTGGTTTTGCCCATTCACACAACTAGAGTGGTCACCATTAAGAAGTCAGTGTTTGACAAAAGATGCCACAGAACTAACACAATTATTTTGTGTTCTAATTACAGGGGAAACAATAATAACTATGTGGTAAATGCTGACATTTTAATGCTAATAACCACCACCTTTCTTCCTCTCCAAACAACACTTCAGTTGTAGTGATGGAGGTGTCCGCAGGATGAGGAAGAAACTACCAGACACTTACACACATGTATGCAAGAAGAGATTACATGTTTATATGACCATGACAGCAATGATAAGGATTTTGCTTGACGGGTGTGTGTCTCTAGAATTTATACAATGATGGTTTCCTGGTTGCCCAAGTGTGTAGCTTTATATGTTAAGTATTTGTTTACTGCCTTATCATTGTGAATCACCACAGGAATTTGCAATACAGAATTGTCAGTGAAATAGTGATGAACAGAGACAAAGTATAACCATATTGTTATAAAAGGGAAGAGGATGCTCAGAAGTCTTGGGTGTCAGAGAACTTTGCCCTTCCATCATGCTTGATCAAGTCCAGAGGCCTGCTGTTCCATCTCAACGCAGCTCCCCTACCATTAGAAACTTCTCCCTCACTAGTTTGTAATGAAGCATATTTATAATTCCACCTTTCTTCAGGATAGTTCCAGGAATTGCTTTTTGACCCAGCCCCCATCCAATCACAAGAAAAAGGGACGCAACAGTGGCCATTCCCTATATGGACACATTACAACAAAAAGAGCATATTCCTCTTTTACATTCTTTCCTTGACACTTGGGACTTATTACTGCTTCAGTCTTTTCAGCTCTCTGGATAAGAAGCAGCTCTTAATCAAACATGGAAACTAGGCAAAATAATTGAGTCCAGTTAAATTTTGGTTAAAAATAAAAAAGCTGGATGTAGATGGGCAAAGTATGACGGGCAGCATAATGGGTATGCCCGTTGTAGGCATAAAAGAGACTTTCCACAGGCATTAAAATTCATAATTTTAACTCAACTGGATAAGGTGACCAGATGTCCCGATTGTATAGGGATAGTCCCAATTTTTGGCTGTTTTTCTTATATAAGCTCCTATTACCTCCCACCCCCGTCCCAATTTTTCACATTTGCTGTCTGGTCACCCTACAACCAGATCACCCAGGAAACAGTGCTATAAACAATGGTACCAGCAGATTTACAAGTGGCCATGGGATTTCTTTCTCATCCTGTAATCCTAACTGTTTGAGAAAGATATCTGGCAAACAGCTTACCCTTGGCATAGTTGGCATCAAAAGTACTGGAAAGTGGCAGACCCTGGACTTTATCTGAGGCAGACTGTGATTTGTCTTTTTAAACTGCAGGCAGAATGAGTGACTCATAGTAAAATCAAGGACTAGCAATTGAACACATGACAGCACTCATTAGCTGATGCCACTGTATCATTTTTACAAGTACCAGCTTACAAGGTTGACAGGATTTAGAAGAGCATGGGAAAGGAACTTGGCAATTTAGTCTCTATTATTTCCTAGAGAGAGAAGATGAACATGCGATTCTGATAAGGAGAGGAGTTCCTCTGAGCTGACAGAGCTATACTACTGAGAAGTACTGAGACTGCCGCATACTACTGCAAGCACAATGGGTCAGTCTCATTTGATGAATTCAATATTAAGGTGGGTCTTCAGGGCCTGTTAAATAATCAACAGTAAAGAAGGTGCCTTACCACTTCTGGTATTTGCTCAGACGATACCCACCTACCTAAAGAGCAGGCAGTTATTCTGATAGTTCCTTTTTTGTTGTTTCTTTCTGGGACCCTACCTTCGAGGCCATTTCTTTTTCTAGTACACATACTGGTATTAAGTCCTGTATTGTGCTTCCCCTGAGGAGAGACACCTCTCTCCTTTAGTACAGTGACTGAGAAAAGCGAAGCGTTTCAGACTCCGTATTGTAGTGTTTATTATGTTCCGAACCCCAACAAATGCACAAAATCCTCCCAAGCTCTGCTACACTCTACTTCTCAGTAGAAAAAGGGAACCTCTTCCCCTCCTCCAACAGGCAGAGCAGGAACTAGCGCTCAGGGGACTGCAAGGAAGGAGTATGGCTTCCATGCTAACTAGCACCCCACAGCCCCAAGGGGATGTGGCCCGCCAGCTAGGAATTGTGGTTAAGCCCCCAGCAGCTGTGAGAATGCGCTCTGCTCATTTGTAAAGGAGGAATCTAGTGTGCCTGGCAGCATGTCACCCCAAACTCCCCACTCCCCTGAGCCATCCCCTGCTGTGTGCCAGCCAGATGGTCCATGTGCCAGATGTCTGGCTAGCAATGCTCCACTCCCCTTCCCCACATGCTTGTGTAATGCCGACAGACCCCGGTCATCAGCAAGCAGGATCGAACCAGGGACCTCTGAACATGAGCTAAAAGCCAACTGGCTGTTAGCTAAGACTGTAGAGCAGACTCATTTAACTCTCTCTCTCTCTCTAAGTGGTCTCAGTGCCACTAGATGGGACAGAACACCACACCCAGGAGATGTGTGGGTTACACCTGCATCAGGAGATCACCATACCACTGCAGGTTGCATGGCTCCCTTTGCAGTGTTATTGTTTGTCAGATTAGGAATAATTTTTCAAACACCATTAAGATAGCTAAAGAAATTGCATCAAATGCCAACCTGATTTCTTCAAAATTAATACCTACCAGACCCAGAAGTTCCTAAATCACAGGAGATAATGACAATGACCTTTACTTTTTCCTTTTTGGAAACCCCATCAAAACCAAGCAGCAGTACTTTTCATGGCATTTCTTTTTTCAAAATGAAAATGATATATTTGGATAGTACTGAGGGAAAGGCAAAAAGGGGTTTAAAAAAACCCACTGGAAATGTAATCTGAGGAGACAAGCATTCCTACCCCAGGAAAAACCCAAAAACTAATGGGGCCTCTTGATCTAAAATGAAGTAGCATTCTACACTTATGACCCACAACACTATTTATTAATTATTATTACTTAGGCCCAAACCTGTAAGATGCTGACCATTTGATTTCAATGTGGACCGAGGCAGCTCAGCCAACTTGAAGGAAAGAGCAATTCAATAGCACTCTAGTGTTTTACAGCTGGTAGAGTATTCAAAAGAAGACAAAAAAAGAAGCAAAGTCTGGGCTCCAAAGAGCTTAGAGATTAAAGGCACAAATAGGTATGGTACAGGACTAAGAGTAGCACATGGACTCTTGGGCTAAACCTGTGCTATGGACCAGTACCCGGGATGCTGATGGGGAGGTGGCTGGGGCTATACAGAGTCTCCAGAAGGAATTTTGTGGACTCAGCCAGAACTCCTCCTTGTGCTTGCAGCCAGCACACACTCATGACTGCTGTGCCTCCCCGGCAGAGAGTGCAACATATTCTTCTCTCCTTGTCCTAGAAGTCCTTTCCTGAATTGGGGAATACTGTACTGAATAAAATAATGGGGGGGGGCTGACATTATCTACAAATTAATATCACCCATTTTTGCACCTCCAAAATGTTGTAATATGGTCACGAAAATCATATCTTAAAATTGTACATATTTTTTCAGTCAGGACCACAGAGTTTCTACTTCCTCCATGCTCTCATAAGGTGCCCATCACTGTGGTATCTGAAAATGAGCCATTTTCACTCAGAAATAGACCTTAATCCAGTTTTAGTCTGAACATTTTAACAAAATGGAGCTAATTTTCAAGTCGCAGTAAAATATAAAAATACTAAATTCATGAGCATTTCAAAGATTATTGTGAATCTTACTCATATCATTTCTTTTAATCCCATTGCATGCAGAAATGTGCAGTGAGACATGTTTAATTTCAGCTTTCATTACAGTTCAAAAAGGACCCCTATTCACTAGTTTTAGAAATAATTTTTTCTTGTTTACAAAAAACTTACGTTAATTAAGTAAATTTCCATTTTTTGTTTCTGTCTGAGGGGCAAAATTGGTTTGGCCCAGAGCAGTAGCTACAGAATAAAGAGATGTGCTAAAAGGATATCTGACCTTCCTTATTCACCTCTAAACTTGTGGGCTCTGTCCTCATTTGTCCCTAAATGTGGTACTGTACTTCCATAAGAAATACTGGAATGCACTGTGTATAAGATAACTCTGACTACTCGATGCTGTGATATTTTCAGAAATACTTTTATACATACATATTACTGAATGGAATGGAATGTCAGACCAGCCCAAGCGATGGTGTGTTCCTTCCACTACCAACTAAGGGAGCTGCTTTTTCCAGCCAACTGAGAAGAAATCTGTGTACTTTTGAATCTAAGGTCTCCATACTTTAGGTATGCGGTTAGCTGGCAATCTTGGTATCTGTGTATAAAAGCAAAGAAGGATTATTACTTACTGCGCTGAAGATAGTTCCAGGAATGTCATGAAACATGGTGGTGTGATGAATTTGTGTCCTTGTATAGGTATATTACCTATAAGACCCCACCTCTCCTACTGAGGCTCTTCAGATCCCCTTTCTGAATGTAAGCACTCAGTGCTGATGGCAAAAGACCAGCCTATTTGCAGAGATCTTTCTACTCTTCCCTTACATAGTCATATTAACTACTTATTTCGGACAACTTGAATCACAGGATTAGGAGCAACTTTTTAAGTCTTATGAGTCATTGTTTATATTTTGATTATGTGGAATTTTTGTTGGTTTGTTTGTTCACCTGCTGTGGCTGCTGCCCCCATTATATTCTGTCTATTCTGTGTTCAGAAGAGCAAATCCTTGGGAGTGACTTGCTTTCAACTAATCAGGGCTGTTCTGCGAATATATTAGTTAATATGCGTACAGCACTGGGAGAATGTAAAATGGTATATAAATGCTAATTATTACTAGATCTATAATTACAATAATATTTATTATTCACATATCAGCATGAGCCAAATTGCTGGATCCCTACACCCCTTGACTTTGGGGTGCCTCAGAATCAGAATCCAGATCCAAATTCTTATTCTGAACACTACAGAATTTGGGGAACAAGGTGGAAATTGAGATCTAGCTCTAGTTCTAAACCAATGTTATTATGAACACAGGTACCTTTAAAAGAAATAATATAGTCATGTACAGGACTGGTCCAGTGCACTGCAGTAATACTACCACAAGC
This sequence comes from Chrysemys picta bellii, assembly GCF_011386835.1. Lineage (NCBI taxonomy): Eukaryota > Metazoa > Chordata > Testudines > Emydidae > Chrysemys > Chrysemys picta. Next base: position 313,369,022 of record NC_088791.1, read on the forward strand.
TGTCTGGCCAGATGCTCAGCTAGTGTAAATTGGCAGAGCTCCAATGATTTATATGCTGATTTATGTTTGATGACGATCTCTCTCTATAGTGGTTCGGATCAGTATGGTGACACATGGTAATATGTTTACATTAATGAGCATTTACTATACCCAGATTTCATGTTTTTTTTTAAAGTTTAATGATCATGAGGAGCCAGAATATATTGCTGCACTGATTGTAACCACTGACAGAGCTAGCACAAAATAGCAGCGTGGCTGAGGCGCGAGCAGTAGGATGGTCTAGACACTATGTACCTCGGGTTTTGGACGGGATTGTACTCAGGGCGGCTAATCCATTCCACTGCTTGCACCGCCACAGTGACACTTCTGTTTCTAGCATGGTAGCTCAACCAGAGCTAGCACGGATATGGCTACCCAAGCTGGAAATTACACCTTCCACCTCCAGTGCAGACATACTCTAAGAATTGGCTCTGAGAAATTATCATGATTCTCATAGGATTTCTTTGGTTTTAATAATTTTGATGCCACTCTTTTTGCTGATGCTAACCTTACTCCTAGAGCTCGGCAAATGTGTCAAAAAATTTCTAGAAAATATTTACTCAGATTTTTAATCTGAGTCCCTTTGCTCATGCTCCTGCCTCTTTCTGTGGTAGCTTGGCACATGAACATTTCAGTAAATAAGTTTTACTGGCAAAAATACTGGAGGAATGTTATTGGGCTTAATAAAGGGAAAACTAGGGGAAATTCTATGGCCTTTTATGCAAGCCATCAGAGGATGTAATGGTCCCTTTAGTCCTTGAAATCTACAAATCTATAACTCTGAGTGAATATATGAAGATAAATTTCTAAGTCATACATGTAAGCATTTTCAGGAGTGAATTTTGCATTTGCACACACAAATATTCACAGTGTAAGTGCGTGCACATTTCTCTAATGTACCCCCTAGTCTGAGCAATCAAGTTTTTTGGTTCACTGCTTTGCTCAACTCTGCATACACATTGATTCTAATGTAGGCACACACAGCATTAAAGCCACTGCATCTATGTAAATGTGGATCACCTGGCTCCTCCCTTGTCCTAAAACTACCCGCATCACCACCCTCCACACCTTACTACATTGCGTTGGTGCGGAGTCTCCCCAGTGCATGGTTTTCTATAGGTGCAGAGACAACCTTACATGCTCATTCAAATAGATTTTGCCTTGGTAAGCCTTATCATTTGCAAGTACTAGTCATAGCACATCAAATTTTGCAGACAAGTAATTTACATGCTCTCACAAATAGAAACTACATTTAGAAAATTTAGCTCTCTGATCAGCAGAGTTGCACACAAAACTATTGTAGTTACTCAAAGTGAAAAGGAAGCACTGCACAAGATATATCTGATTTTATAGTATTGCACTGTAGAGTTTCATTTAAACAGTGTCAATCTGACAGTGCTGTGAAGCAGATTTTTTTGCCTCGGGAGGTGAATGAGATATGTGATGGTGTGTGTTAAGAATACTTGGGCATGGAAATAAACGTTATTCTGTGTAAGTATTTGTGGAGATGCATCAAAAACTTCTTTTCTACCTATGACAATTTGTTAAACAAATTATGTACTTAAACTTAAACAACATTTCTCTTTAAAGCCTCATATTCAGGTTTTTGGGTTTTTTTAAAGAATCATTTACAAAATTGAACATAAAGAGAAAAGAATGTCCATGCTTTAAAAAAATGCAGTAGGAACAGCAGTATGAGGAGAGGGGGGGGGGGTCGAGATGGAGATAGGAGAGCTGGTGGGTGGCCTATATTTAAAAGTTTCCCTGCAATGATTTGAATCCAAACACAGCAGGCAGAAGTGTGTTACTGCATGAAACAAAAGTATGACATTGATTTGATATGGACCTGACTACTATTTCATTGACCAAACAGAGCAAAATTCAAAAAATAAGCAGCATATTGTAAAAGGCGAAAAGTAAAGTAGATCATATAAATTTAATATCTTAGTTTCAATCTTTGTTTATAGCAGACTGCACTTAATTATATTAATAGTTTTAAAGAATATAAACCAGCCTGTTTATAAGCCAGTCTTACATGGTTTTCTTGACTTGTTAGATACTAGTCAAGGCCAACAGGGTTTTAAATAGAGCTATCAGTGCCTCAGAGATATTTTGTTCTAAGTCTAAGTTAGGACTAAGGCAGTGATCACAGAAATTTGCTGATTTGTTTGGCTCTACATCACAATCCCTGGAAAGCGAAGGGGAAGTAACCCTGCCATGAGAGGAGAATCTTCTTAATAATAGTACCATGAACATCTGTTTGTGAAATACTGAGAGTGTTGAATAAATCCAGGCCAGGATCACGATCAGATGACAACATGCTCCTGTCCTTGGAATTGTCCCCTGTGGGATTAAAAGAGCTATTCTCTCTGTCCATTTTAAGGGTGGCTTCAAATGTCTCCTATATTTAAATCAGTTTTTCATTATTTTTAATTATTTATCATCATTTTTTAAAATATGACTTGGTATTTTCAGAATGACCTTTTGAAGAGCAAATATTCTGGAGGCAAAGGGAACGTTGGTGTTTTCATGCACTGAGTCGGGTCCAAAATTTGATAAACTTCTCCTGCCGGGGATGTAAGAAAATTTTAACTATTCAGCAAGATCAATAGACTTTTCAATTACAAAACCAGAAATCTGAATAGGATATAATAATAAAATAATAATAATAATACCACCTAGCTCTTGTATATCAGTAGATCTTGAGGCACTTTATAAAGGAGGTCAGCATTGTTATCCCCATTTTACAAGTGAGGTTAAGTGACTTGCTCAAGTTCATCCACATGGTCAAACCAGAAATAGAACCTCAGTCTCCTGTGTCCTAGTCTGGTGCTCTATCTATTATGCTACATTGCCAATGTACTGGGCCTACTTCCCAGCAAGCATAAAGCAGCATCGTTCCATAAGGCTCTAGCCTTCCTTTTTTTTGCATAGCTTTGTTTACTGGTAAACTACTGAGATACCAATAGTTTCATGCACAAAGGGGTAGGAGAGGAAGCATACAGCCTTCCTGCAACCTTTGCACCTACATACAGGGATCAGGCAGAATCAGCACAAATGGGAGGGATACAGGCAGCTTGCAACTAAGTAGCACAGACCCTGGAATTACCTCCCCGCAGAGCACCATGGCCATAGCCAGTCTCTCTCCCAACCCCATACCACAAGGCTGAATCTTAAAGGCACAATCTAGTACTCAGCATTGCCCAAATGTTTCCAGTAGTTTAGTTTAATTATACATTAAAAGCAAGAGGGTATTTTATTATTATTTAAATGTGCGCAATGCCAAAGATAGAATTCGGGCAAGATTTTTTTTAGAATAGGTATTGAAAAGACAACTGTTGATATATGTTACACACACACTCACACACACACACAAACTAAATTAAAAGAACATTATTAAGGTTGCAGAGTTGAGTACTCAAAAGTTAGGAAATGCCAGAATTAATGTTGCCCAGGCAACTTTAATTCGGCCCCTTCTGTATATGCATCATGATACTGTCTTTAATTACATTCAAACACTAGCATTTTCACAGGACTCCTGCTCCATTCACAATACTTAGCAGTATAGAGCACTTTATAGGTTCAAAGCACAGCTCCCATTGACTTCAGTTGTAAACCAGACAACAAGGTCTCAAGTTGGTCACCCAGAAAATGAGGAACGCACAATTAGTGACCACCTGTGAAAAATTTGGTTTAGGTGACTTGTCCAGCATCACGTAGGAATGCTGTGGGAGTCAGAGAGAGAATCCAATTCTCCAAGGCAACATGGGCATTAACCATGAGGCTATCCTTATCCTTTCTCTTCCTACAATCCCCTGCCTCATTCACCACACACCTTCCACAAGAACAGCTACAGACTAGAGTTCACAAATCTGATTTAGCCCTAGAGTAGGTCCAGCTGTGCATGGAATGACACAGAGGTCCGGGGGGAAAGTATGGGATCATATAATTAGGGACTGCATCATAATGTAGACACTTTAAGGTTGCACATATAATTTTAATTCTGGCACTTTTTAAGCTTCCAGTGCTTGACTATGTAAACTTCATAATGTTCTTTTAATATAATTTGTGTGTGTGTGTGTACTGTCCTGGGGTTTTTTTAAAAAAAACCCTGACAAAACAGAAACATTCCATCATGTGTCATCATATTAACACCCAGCTGATTCATCAACAGGGCTCGAACCCTTTGATCCACTGCACAGACCACTTCCATTTGAGCTAACAGAGTAACTGGTAGCTGTAACAGGTTTTTATTTTCTATGTGGACTGGTACTAGAGGGAATGGGACACTTTTGCAAGTGGATTTCACATTCATTGCGCACAGCAGCGGAATGGTGAGACTCAAGATTCAGGTTCCAGGCTGTGGAGGGGAGTGTGCTCTTGTGGGCACAGACTCTTCTGCCTGTTCCCTCCAACGATGACCCCCCCTTCTGCAACATCCCCTCCAATCTGTCCCTGTCCCAATCCTGTCTCCTCCCCACCATTGGCTTCTCATCCCAGTCCTATTCTCCTCATCTAGACAGTCAGTCTCTACTTCTCTGATGTCTCATCTCATCCAAATCTCCTTGCCCAACAACTCCTTCTCTCACCATCCAAGCCCCCTCACTCCCAGTCCCAGTCCACTTGCCCAGCCAATCCCTTTCCCGCCACTGATATTTCTGTCTCCCCCACACATACCTCCAGTTGCCCCCTCTGTCCACATTCCCCATCTCCACTGTCTCCCAGTCCCAATCTCCCTCCCTGGGCTCCTTATCTAATCTCAGTGTCCCACTACTCCTTGCTCTTTGGCCAAGTCTCTGCCCAGCCAGTCTCAGTTCTCACCACATGCGCCAGCTCCTGTCAGAGTTGTTTCCCCTTCCTCCTCCCCTTCTTGTCCCCCCTCCACTGGTTCTCAGTCCCACTATCCCTCTGCTGCTCACTCAGCATTGAGAATTTTAGCCTAAACAGCGAAAGTTTGAACTCATAAGCTACTGGAAACAGGGTGTTAAAATGGGACCTGTTGGGCAACTTTAATAATCTGCAGTTTTACCAGCCCCGCCTGTAGGACACACACATGAAAGCACACATTTCTTGAACAAAACTTCAGTAGAAAGATTTGTAATTAGGACAAAGTAATTCCAAAGAAAAACACTACTAATACTAAGGATTTTCATAGTGCACTTGGATATGCTTTTGATTTATGACTTGACAATGTGTTAGAATAACTTACAACAACCACATGCCTAATAATATGAGTTTTCAAATAATGTAGAAGGAATGTATTTTAGAAGATAAGCAATACTTTTTATCCATGCGGAAAACAAACTATTAAATAGAAAGTGATCTAATAGAAATATATACTTGGGGAAAATACTGAGGTTTTTTGCCTTGGATTTCTTAATGACACATCACTGCACACATCATTTGTATTAAATTCTTATGTTCCAAACCAGCTACGGTTCAGTCTCCGTTTGACAGCTCTATAGACTATAGAAGTCAATGCAGAACCTGTGCAACTCAACAATGGCACTGATTATTATAAAATACTTTGCTCTATCTAGTTACATTTAAAGTACACCTCTACCCCGATATAACGCGACCCGATATAACGCGAATTCGGATATAACGTGGTAAAGCAGCGCTCCGGGGGGGCGGGGCTGTGCACTCCGATGGATCAAACCAAGTTTGATATAAGGCGGTTTCACCTATAACACAGTAAGATTTTTTGGCTCCTGAGGACAGTGTTATATCGAGGTAGAGGTGTAATATAGAAGTAAAAGTCTCTGCTTTTGGTATTGTGGGAGAAAAAACTTTTAGAGAATTCAAGTACTGAAAGATGTTTGCCAATTAAAAATGGGACAGGTTAAGAAAGATCACTCTAGGAACCTCAGGAGATCCAGTGAAACATATAAAAAATACTTGATTTGGAGAAACTTACAAAAGTTTGGATGCTTACTTGACTGATCTGAACCTTTGAAGAATTCTGCACATTTCTCCACCCATTCCCCAAACCGATTCTTGCTTCTCCTATCTGTTTTATCTTCTTGGGGGAGTCTCAGAAGCTTGCTATCCCTATCAAGTGGATTTTTTCCTTTTTCTGAGGCACACCAAGGAGCTTACGTCTTCTTTTAAGGGCTATGTCTGAAAGGAAGTAGCTGACCAAATACTCCTTTACCAGTCCAGTCTGGGGTCTTGCTCTAATCTTGACTGATGGCCCACTTGGGGTACAACAGGATTCAGTAAACCCTCCCTTGAATCCTGAAGATCTCATCCTTCCAAGATTTAAATGTAAATACCATAGGAGATTTATGCCTCAGAGTACACCACAATATTGTCCATACAAACTCCTTCCCCGTCTCTATTCATATGATATGAGCATGTCTTGTGGGAATTTGAAGTCTCGCAATAGTGCATTCCAGGGCATAAACCCCAGAATGCCTTTAAAGTAAAAAGTTCAGTTATTAGCAGGACTAAATTAAGGGGTTATAGGATCCTACTGTATCAAAGCAAACTACTTTGATCAAAACTTTTTTTTTTTTCAAGACAAAATAACACATAGGCTACATCTACTCTAGTGCGCGTACTTGGGTAGTTGACCATGTATATGTTTGTGTGTGTACCCCATAACCCTGATGAGGGTCCACATATGCTATGCTGGATACAGGTATATACTGTATCCCTGGGTTCTGGTGCCTCACAGGAGACACTCTAGCAACTATCTTGCTGTGTGTTGTTAGTACTTTCCTCCACCTTCACACATTTGCTGATGGCCGTTCCTGCTTACCTCTTCCTCCTGCCAAACTAGGTGGAATATCTAGGAGCAAATGATTGCCACTACTGACAGGGTATGCCCATGGGTGGATCACCACTTCTGGTCCAGGAGAGCCAGCATGCTGTGGTGGGATCACATCATTGTGGAAAACTAGGATGATGAGCAGTGACTTCAGAACTTCTAAATGTGGAAACAGATTTTCATGGAACTATGTGGGGAGCTTGCCCAACCCTCCAGCTCCAGAGCACTCAATGTCAGAAAGCCACACCAATGCAGAAGCAGGTGGCTATGACCTGTGGAATATGGTATCATTTGACAGCTACTGGTCAGTTGCAAACCAGTTCAGAGTGGGGAAGTCAACTTTGAAGTAATGGTTATACAGGTTATACAAGAAGCTAACAGAACTCCACTGGCCATCACATACAGTCCCCAGCTAAAACCTCTCCAACGCATCATCAGTGATCTACATTCCATCCTGGACAACGATCCCTCACTTTCACAGACCTTGGGAGGCAGGCCAGTCCTCGCCCACAGACAATCTGCCAACCTGAAGCATATTCTCACCAGTAACTACACACCACACCATAGTAACTCTAACTCAGGAACCAATCCATGCAACAAACCTCAATGCCATCTTTGTCCACATATCCATACCAGCGACACCATCACAGGACCTAACCAGATCAGCCACACCATCACCAGTTCATTCACCTGCATGTCCACCAATGTAATATACACCATCATATGCCAGCAATGCCCCGCTGCTATGTACATCGGCCAAACTGGACAGTCCCTACGTAAAAGGATAAATGGACACAAATCAGATATTAGGAATGGCAATATACAAAAACCTGTAGGAGAATACTTCAATCTCCCTGGACACACAATGGCAGATTTAAAGGTAGCCATCCTGCAGCAAAAAAACTTCAGGACCAGACTTCAAAGAGAGACTGCTGAGCTTCAGTTCATCTGCAAATTTGACACCATCAGCTCAGGATTAAACAAAGACTGTGAATGGCTAGCCAACTACAAAAGCAGTTTCTCCTCCCTTGGGGTTCACACCTCAACTGCTAGAAGAGGGCCTCATCCTCCCTGATTGAAATAACCTCGTTATCTCTAGCCTGACTCACTTTTGCTTGCATATTTATACCTGCCTCTGGAAATTTCCACTACGTGCATCCAACGAAGTGGGTATTCACCCACGAAAGCTCATGCTCCAATACATCTGTTAGTCTATAAGGTGCCACAGGACTCTTTAAAAACCAACAGAGGGTCCTGTGGCACCTTTAAGACTTGCGTCTGATGAAGTGGGCATTCACCCCGAAAGCTTATGCTCCAATACTTCTGTTAGTCTTAAAGGTGCCACAGGACCCTCTGTTGCTTTTTACAGATTCAGACTACCCCTCTGATACAGGACTCTTTGCTGCTTTTACAGATCCAGACTAACACGGCTACCCCTCTGATACTTATATAGGTTTGTGATGCAATCAATACTGTCATCTCCCCACTGATAGTTGCCATAACCCAAGTACCAAATATTATAGTGGGATTTCAGAGGATGGGGTTTCTGAACTGTGCAGGGGCCATCGATGGCACCCACAACCCAATACTTTGCCCATCAAAAAGAGACGAGTAAATATGTGAGCCCAAAAGGTTACTATTCACTCATTCTGCAAGCTTCAGTGGACCACAGATGCAGGTTCATGAACACCAGGGTTGGAAACACAGGACAGGTTCATGACACCAGAGGGCTGAGGAGATTCAGATTGTTCTTGAGGGCAGAAGAAGATATGATGTGGTTCTCTATGATGAGTCAGTGCCAACAGTTATTTTGCATACACACCCTCCACCGGCATCTAGCTTGGTTCATGAAACCGTACTCTGACATCAACGACCCAAGAAAAAGGAATTCAACCACAAAGTGAGTAGCTGCAGGATGGTTATGGAGTGAGCTTTTGGAAGGCTGAAGGCTCATTGGTGATGCCTACACACCCTTCTGCATGCCAGTGCAGCCAATGCTGTTCACATAATAGTGGTCTGCTGTTCCCTTCATGATGTATGTGATGGTAAAGGGAAGTACTTCCTTACAGAAAGGGCACTGAACAGGACTAGTCTGCAAAGCCTTTGCAGACAGTTGGATCCCATCTACATGCGCACTGGTCTTGGTTCCCAGGGGACAAGCAAAATCTGGGATGCTGTATAGCTGCAAATCCTGGAACTGGAGGGAAGCAGATGGTGACTTCTGCCTGTGCCAAGGGACACTCTCACACCCTGTACAACTGCTGGAACAGCACAAGAGAGATTGCTGACACATAGTTGTCTACCAACCTATCTTTGTGAAGGGTTTGTCCCCCTGTAAATGGCACGTCTTTAACTGTCTAAGTAGACATTTGTTTCTGTAATTGTTGACTCATTACAGACAATTGTGGCAGGTCACCTCCACTAGGTTAACATCTTGAGGCTTGGGTTTGTGGTGTGGAAGGTGTCAACCCAGTCCTATTGCCATCATCATGCAATCCTTTTGTGTGACTTAACCCCTGTTTTGAAGACCACAATATTGGGAGCACTAAATTAGTTTCAGTGCCCTTTGTGACAATCAGGATCCAAACACCCCAAGGGAGGAAGAGGGAGTTTACACCACAATTGAATCAACTTCATAAAAATATATCAAGTAAACTTTTTTATGAAAGCTTATAATGTTCTGAACTTGATGGTCATTATATATATACAGCTCATGGTTATGAATGTCTGCACATATACACGTAGAAAATTTTAAGAGTAACTGTTTGCAACTTCAGCATCACCTCATAACAGGGTGGTGAAGCAATCAGACAGGGAGGGGCTGCCTTGTCAACCAGAGGAGACTAGCTCCAATCACCTAGCATTGTACAATACAGGGCCATTAGGATTAATGATGGGCCATTAGGATTAATGGGAAAACACTGAGACAACCCAGTTATAATATCACCCATGAGTCACCACTTCAGAAGAAAGAAAAAAGGGAAAAGCCCCTTTAAGAAGTAGGTCTGAAACTTCATCCAGAACAGAGGGACAGTGGGGGGGAGGGATAGCTCAGTGGTTTGAGCATTGGCTTGCTAAACCCAGGGTTGTGAGTTCAATCCTTGAGGGGGCCATAGGGATCTGGGGCAAAATTAGTACTTGGTCCTGCTAGTGAAGGCAGGGGGCTGGACTCAATGACCTTTCAAGGTCCCTTCCAGTTCTAGGAGATAGGATATCTCCATAATAGGGATCTGTCTGTGAATGCTCAGTCCTGCCCTTGGTCTAGGAGACATGCTGGGAAATTATTCAAAGGCAATAGGTAACTTGCATGAGGAAAGGGAATTTATCTAATATAAAAGTGTAAATCCTGAAGTTGGGTCTTTATGTTTATTTTCTGTGGAACTGGTAGCTGCTTGCTTCCCTTGCTATTTCATCTTTGAATCTGTGATTTTTCTATTAAATAAACATTTTATTTTTACTCCAAGCGGGTTTCTATTGTACAAACTGTGTGTAGTTTGTGTGCTGAACAGAATGGATAATGTGAGGAAAGGTTTCACGCCTTTGGGGGTGATGAACCAGAGGGGAAAGTCCAAGTGTCTGGTAGTTAAGAACTCCAAAAGGACGGATTGGGGAAGACTTGGGAGCAGAAGGGCTGTTGGTGTCACCCTGTTCCTTGTAAGGAGTAACTAGGCTGATGGAGGCCAGGATCAGACCTTTTTGCTTATGGGCTGGCTACTGGTGTCAGGACTCCAAGCCATCTCAGCCATAAGGCACCCCAGGGTTACACGGCAGGCAGTGACAGAACCCCTTGGTAGTCTGGGTGAGCCCCCAAATACCACAACCTTTAAAACGGTTCTCTGAGAGGTTGGGCGGGGCTTTAAATGTTCTTTCTTTTCACAGCTGACTGACTGTGTTGATAGCTGCACTTATCAGCTAGTTTGCATGACTACCCCCGAGGTTTAAACCAGTCAAGGTTTGCTGAGGATGGGGTAGGGAGGTCTGATGTCTTTACTGTTAATTTAATTGTTTGCTTGTTCTGTATATGAACCAAGACGTTTATTGAAGCTTTTCCTGTGTTGTTGTGACACCTACTGCTGTTAATACTACCAGTGCATTCTGAGCACATTTCAGTTTTCCCATCTCTCCGGTGTATTCTTTGGAATTTAGATATCCATGAACGGGGCAGGGGAGAGAATTCTTTGCAGTCCAATGGCATCAAAGAGTAACACAAATTAAAGTCATGTTCTTTGGACTGTGGGGCCCCATCCCAAACCTGAAAGAAAAAAAATAAATGTCCTATTCATCACAGTGAGGAAGGAGGGACCGTATGAAAGTCAAGGAAACAGTAACATGTATTAAAAGTTATACACATAACATGCAATTGAAACTATTTTAAAAGGGACAGCAAATGAACACACACTGGATCTTACTCCCTGAGCACCAGGCACACATTCATGTCTTAGAATCTATCTCCTTGCCCTTCTCCTCCCCCTCCCTTTGACAAGGCAGAGAATGGCAATTGTCTGGGGGGACAACAGGGAGCGTCTTCTATGTGGTGTTTGGTGGCTGGACGTGTGCTGCCTTCAGAGACTGCTCATGGTTCCCCTCCTACATATAGACTACAGACCAGTCAACCTCACCACACTCCCTGGAAAAATCATGGATCAGGTCCTCAAGGAATCCATTTTGAAGCACTTGGAGAAGAGGAAGGTGATCAGGAACAGTCAACATGGATTCACAAGGGCAAGTCATGCCTGACCAACCTGATTACCTTCTATGATGAGATAACTAGCTCTGTGGATATGGGGAAAGTGGTGGACATGATATATCTTGACTTTAGTAAAGCTTTTGATACGATCTCCCACAGTATTCTTGCCAGCAAGTTAAAAATGTATGGATTGGATGAATGGACTATAAGGTGGATAGAAAGCTGGCTAGATCGTCAGGCTCAATGGGTAGTGATCAATGGCTCAATGTCTAGTTGGCAGCCAGTATCAAGCAGGGTGCCCTAGGAGTCTGTCCTGGGGCCGGTTTTGTTCAACATCTTCATTAATGATCTGGATGATGGGATGGTTTGTACCCTCAGCAAGTTTGCGGAAGCTGGGGGGAGAGGTAGATATGCTGGAGGGTAGGGATAGGGTCCAGAGTGACCTAGATAAATTGGAGGATTGGGCTAAAAGAAATCTGATGAGGTTCAACAAGGACAAGTTCAGAGTCCTGCACTTCAGACGGAAGAATCCCATGCACTGCTGCAGGCTGGGGACCGACTAGCTAAGCAGCAGTTCTGCAGAAAAGGGCCTGGGGATTATAGTGGACAAGAAACTGTATATGAGTCAACAGTGTGCCCTTGTTGCCAAGAAGTCTAATTGGACTGCATTAATAGGAGCATTGCCAGCAGATCGCGGGAAGTGATTATTCCCCTCTATTCGGCACTGGTGAGGCCACATCTGGAGTACTGCATCCAGTTTTGGGCCCCCCACTGCAGAAAGGATGTGGACAAATTGGAGAGAGTCCAGTGGAGGGCAATGAAAATTATTAGGGTGCTGGGGTACATGACTTATGAGGAGAGACAGAGGGAACTGGGCTTGTTTAGTCTTCAGAATAGAAGAGGGAGGGGGGATTTTATAGCAGCCTTCAACTACCTGAAGGGGGGTTCCAAAGAGGATGGAGCTCAGCTGTTTTCAGTGGTGGTAGATGACAGAACAAGGAGCAATGGTCTCAAGTTGCAGTGGGGAGGTCTAGGTTGGATATTAGAAAAAACTATTTCACTAGGAGGGTGGTGAAGCACTGGAATGGGTTACCTAGGGAGGTGGTGAAATCAACATCCTTAATGGTTTTTAAGGCCCGGCTTGACAAAGCCCTGGCTGGGATGATTTAGTTGGGGTTGGTCCTGCTTTGAGCAGGGGGTTGGACTAGATGACCTCCTGAGGTCTCTTCCAACCTGTAGCAGGGTGGTTACCCCGCTCTTGCCCTGAAGGGCTTAAAACAGCCCAGGGGGAGGGCTGTGGCAGGGGAAAAGCCTCGGCTGATTGGGGAAGCGGTTGCAGCTGGGCCACATCCCAATCAGGCCACAGCTGGCCTGTATAAAAAGGCTGGGAGCCAGGAGCTCAGCAGTCTCTCTCTAGCTGTAGAGGGAGATGGAACTGGCTGCAGGGACCTGAGCAGAGCACCTGAGTGGAGCAGGGCTGGGGAAAGGCAGAGGAGCTGGGGAAGCTCCAGCCTGGAAAGCCCCAGGCTGTGGCCTAGCAGAAGGCCAATGGGTACTGGGGGTTGCAGGGGGCAGCCCATGGATAGGCAGAGGCAGCAGGTCCAAACCCCTTTGCCTGTGATGAGTGGCTGATACTGCAGTCTGCCCCAGTGAATAGGGCTAGATGGAGACTGGACAGTAGCCAAGTCTGAGGTGAAGTGGGGGTAGTGGGTGAGGGATCCCCTGGGAGGGGGAGACCCAGAACTGTGAGGGTACTGTTAGGGGGCAGCACCCAGTGAAAGGGGCATTGGGGTCCTGGGAGGGACATGGGGCCAGTGGAAAAAACAGATTACCGGCCTACAAAGGGTGCTCCAAGGCTGGAAATGAGCTAATTCCCAGAGACAACCAGCAGGAGGCGCCGCAGGGGTGAGTCCACATTGTTAAACAACCCTATTATTCTATAGATTTCTCCTGTGAGAAGTTTCAGGTGTTGGCTGGGGGTGGGGTGCCAGGAGTTTTGCAGACTCCTCCCAGTCACTAGCAGGGGGTGGGCCTCCTCCTCAGCAGCACCTTGGTGCCAGTTCCTGGAGAGCAGCAGTGGCCATATTAGCAGGTGGGTCCCAAATTCATTCAGCCACCAGTTGAGTGTCAGCATCTGGGCACGCTCCCGTTCCCTCTGGGCAAGCTCCCTTTCCCTGTGGTGTGCATTCTGCTCCAGGAACCTGTTTGTCAGTGCCTCCTCCTGCTGGAGAACCTGATCCTCCCATGCCCCTCAAACTGCTCTTTGCTCCTCCCATCCATGCCAATGAGCAGGTCCTTTAGGGTCCTTCTCCATCTGCCTCTGCTCTCCCAGGGACACTGCTCCTGCCCTCCTGGTGGAATGGTTTCCCTCTCAGCAGCCGAAGGTCCTGCCAATTCAGAGACAAGGGGTGTTTTAGATTTTCAAATGAAGAAAACAGTTTGTAACAGTATGTAACACTGGAGCAAGAAGGATATTGGGGGATATTGGGGGGTGGGAGGGTAGGTCCATTGTAATTTACCTGCCTCAAGTTCCAGTTCCTGTTGATGCTTGAGGTCCTCCTCGGGCTCCTCAGTGCAGGTTTGTTCAACCAGTTCCACTGGGCAGAGGTGCAAATTTACATGCTTCTCTTTCTCCTGCTGCCTCCTCCCCTGACTCTCATAAGCACCCCATTGGATGATGAAGCTGGGGATCTCGGGGGGGGGGGGGGAGGGAGTCAAGAACCACTTCAGGTTCTGGACTGGGCACCCTGGAGAGCACCCAGTCCAGCTCATCATAGAACAGGCATGTCCAAGGACCCCTCCCAGAGTGACTGTTGGAGCCCTTTGTCTCAGGTGTTTCATGCATTCCTGGCACTGGTCTTGAGTCCAATGAATGCCTCTGTGAAATTTCCAGGTGCTGGTAAATGTTCCTGCAGCTCTGGGAGAAGTTGTGAAGGGTGGCAACAGGGACACAGGAACCTACATGGAGGATAGGTCCATCAATGGCTATTAGCCAGGATGGGGAGGAATGGTGTCCCTAGCCTCTGTTTGCCAGAAGCTGGGAATGGGCGACCAGAGATGGATCAGTTGATGATTACCTGTTCTGTTCATTCCCTCTGGGGCACCTAGCATTGGTCACTGTCGGAAGACAGGATACTGGGCTAGATGGACCTTTGGTCTGACACAGTATGGCTGTTCTTATCATTTTATGCTCACAGACTGGGTGAGGGTCAGGCAGGAAAGGGTTCACTACATTTTGGTAATGGAGCTGGAGGACCATTGAAATGCAGAATCTAGTACATGCTCCTTGCCCCTGTCCACCCTGCACAGTAGCATGGGTGCAGGGCTGAGCCACAGCCCGAGGAATGTACGTACCCCCGTCATCAGGCATGCTAGCTTACTCACACTGTATTCACCTTCAGATATATGCTGCTGAAGTGTAGATGTGGACAATGGGGAGGTTATGGCACAAGCACAGACCTGGACATGTGTTCTGTTACTAATATACATGTACTTTAAGGAAAAAAAATATTTTCTCTGACTTACTAGTGGCCGATGTGAAGTACTATCACAGGATTTCTTGGGGAGTGCCTGTCAACCTGTATTTCTACTTCTAGTTTTTTGTATTTTTGTCAGTATTTTTCAAGGATTTTTTAATGCTCTAAGAACCCATTTATGGGGACAAAAACAAGGAGACCTGGTCTTTTCATTGAGTTCCAAATGGTGGAAATATTGCAAACATTAGATCTTATGTTATCTTTACTCATGCAGGCATTGGAAATGTAAAAATCAATACAAATACAGAGCTATTTGGCTTAATTCCATTTTACCAGAATTGCTGACCTTTTCCAGGTTTGTATAAAATCCAGATGCAAAGCCATGAGATTTTCAAATGCATTTCTTATATGAAGATGAAATTATGGTTGTGCTAAGAGTGCAAAACACTCAGAAAACACGCACAAAAATCCCACAATTTGTGCATCACAAATTCTGTGATACAGGGGAAATGGCACATTAGAGAGGAAGAAGGGTTTTGTGGTTAAGGATCTGGAGAGGCAGTCTGCTGGGTTCAATTCCTTCCTATGACTGAGGGCTTGTCTTCACTACCTGCCCGGATCGGTGGGTAGAAATCGTCTTGTCGAGACGTGATAATCGATCCCCGAATCGACGCGCATACTCCACCAGCCCAGGTAGGAGTAAGCCCCGTCGACGGGGGATTTGCCACCGTCCTCACAATGGGGTAAGTAGGATCAGATACGTCGAATTCAGCTACGCTATTCCCGTAGCTGAATTTGCGTATCTGAAATCGTTTCCCCCCCAACCCCCCGTAGGTAGACGTAGCCTTAGATTTCCTGAATAATCTTGGGCAAGTCATTTCTGTGCCTCAGTTTGTTCCTTTGTAAATTGGGGATACTGATGCTTGCCTAAAATTTAGGGGTGTTGTGAGAGTAAATGTGTTAATGTTTGCGATCTTCTCAGATACAATGGTGATGGGGATCATACAGATATCTAGGGAGACAGGTGTGCCAAACATATGCCACAACACGTGGTTCAAAACTGTAAGCTGTGGGCAAATTCAAAACCACAAAAGCAGCATCCATATAAATGAAAAATGAATTGCTTATCATTCAAGCAAAACCAAAAAATGTTGTGAAGCTGAAATACTGTTCTGGTTCCTTCTTTTTCCTGGGTATACACCCCATTAATTTAAAACTTATATGAAACTACAAATGTCTCTGGGAAGTGACTGGAATTCCTTGCTTTCTTTTCTGCTTCCTTAAGATGACCAATTTTAATATTTTCAGCCAATTAATGAGAGGAATTTAGTTCCTTGTATGTTTTCATAAGAAACAAAGGCTTTTGTTCACCTAAAAGAAGGATACAAAATGTAGATCAAAATAATCCTCCAATTTTATAAGGTCTTTGTTTTAGTGAGTGCTTACTGCTATGCGGATTTTATTGGTCATCTTGTGAAACTGATGCTTGACTTTCCTTATGTCCGTTGTGGAATTTATGTCGCATGACCATTATGGAATTTTTTGTCATGCACACTGTGTAATTTGTGCAGTGCACATATTTTAACATTCATTTTTGTGTTTTCCAGTTTGGCACTCATATGCCCCCTTACTATACGCATCATAGGACTAAGCCTGAAAATATAGGTATCTTTGTTTTTTTTTTCTGTTTGTTATCCTGAAAGTCATGACTAAAGTTTAGGATAATCTTAAAACTTCAGGGTGTGTGTCTTTTCTAAGTCATTAATTTCCACGAACATTGTTCATGAAGCAGTGGATCTGACCAAACCACAACACTGGCAGTTTTTAAAGTGTATGGAATATGCCAAGGTGACATAATAGAGAGACATAATAGAGGTAATATCTTTTATTGGACCAACTTCTGTCGGTAAAGACACAAGCTTTTGAGCCATACGGAGCTTTTCTTCAGTTCTGCGTAAGCTTTGTCTCTCTCACCAACAGAAGTTGGTCCAAAAAAAGATACTACCTCACCCACCTTTTCTCTCAAATGTCCTGGGACCGACATGGCTACAACAACACTGCAAACAATATGACATAATATCCTCTGTTCTATAGCACTGGCTGTAGGCAGAAGCACATCCCTCACTAGCACCAGAGGTTCCTCAAGCATCTAACAATTTAAACCATTGAATAAACTTCTTGAAAGCTCTTAATGTATCCATAAAGGAATGGAAACAGGCAGTGAGGAATTAATTGTATCAACACTTCAGGGTTAAGAAAAGATCAACATACACTGTTGTGGCACGAATTATAACTCCATATCTGCCATCATTATAGCAAAATACCCAAAAGATGATTTGCCCTGGACATTAGTTCCCTGAGCGCCAAATCAGACACTCTGTGGAAAATGTACTGTCAATTGCACCAGCATAAATTTAAGGAACTCCATTGACTTTACACCAGTCAGACTGAAATCAGAATTCAGCTATTTCACAAGTTTGTAAAAAGGCAATTAGATTTCCTACTTTGTCAACCACTGTCAGTTAAAAATGTCTGGAAATAAAAATCTCATTTAGAATATAAATGTCTGTTTTAAATCTCCCATCTATGTAAATTAAGAGTAACTCCATTAAAGTCAGTGGGATTACAGCGATGTAAAATGGGAGTGTATGTGAGATCAGAATCAGACTTCAGGTGTTTCCAGAAATGCATGACTGGATTTGAAACGAAAAGGTGGAAAAAGCTTTGTCAATTTTGGGAGTATCCAGTCAGCTATAATTAGAGGTGCCAACTGCTGACAAAATGCGGCTTTGCATGAAACTTCTCCATGGAAACAAAGAAGCCTTGCAAAGAAGGTGTCAAAAAAGCAAGAGGCTTTTCTGAGCTTGGGAGTAATAATTGCCTTAATAGAACTCCTCCTTATAATGGAAAATAAGCATAAGATATGAAAGCCAGCCATTACTGCCAACCAGACAACTATTGGATGTGAACTCTGCTCATAACACGTTGTTATTCTTTATTTCGGCTAACTTTATATATATATAAGTAAGCTGGGAATATTCATGGAGAATTTGAATTTTCCAAATCCAGAAGCTACATCAGTTCTCATTTGATATCCACATGTGATCTGACGTAACGTGTCTCAGACTGGAGCACAAACTATAGCAGGCATTTTTCAGAACTGGTACTGTGTATGCACTGCAGTCAACATTCAGAACGCCAAGGGAAGGCGTCTACCTCATTGCCTGAGTCACTGAAATTTGGATAAAACAAAGCACTATTTTCTCTTGTCTCTTTTTTTTCTCCTTAGTTATGTTTTCTTTCTCATCTTCTCTCCACTATTTTCCTTCCTATCTCCATTTCCTTTTGTTTTGGCCCCTCCTCATCCTCTTATCCCCCTCTTGTCTTTGGCCTCTCCATTTTAAAATTAGGTTAGTTGTACAATAACTCCTACCACACAAGATTTGGCCTTTAAGTTGGAAAATCAGCATTTTTATACACCCATACATGGAAAGATTCAGTAGTATGGGGTACGTCTGTACAAAGTGCGGAGGCAAGTTTAAACTGTGCATGTTCTATGCACAGCATACTGTCAGTACTGAATAGGGAAGTGTTTTGTTTCAGAGATTTTTTTTTTCTTCCCCCCTACAATTTTCATGTGAAAAGAAGAACTGTCAGAGAACAAGGTAAAATAACACCCAGAGGGAAGGAGGAGGAGTTGAGCTGAGGTTATCTGGAGCTTGGGCTCCCTTTGAGTTGAGCTACAATACAATGGGACAGCTTGGATTTCAGTGTTGGCTCCTCTCCATGTTTACTTTTCTTTCAAAAGCAAATGCTTACTTTGCAGAAACTAGAAGGACAACTTTTTAATGCTCTGCTCCCTGATTAGAGCCCAACCTGGAATCTTTATTTATTTACTTATTTATTTTAGACAAACTGTATATTAGAAGCTCTTTAACTGTTTATCGGAAGGATTTTGTGTAAGCCTGGCAATTTTCATGCTCTTCTCACACACCACACGCTAGATACACCATTACATATAAACTGCCTATTCTGTTAAACTCCATTCCATCTCTTTTGTCACTCCAGTCACCAAGGTATCTGAATGTCTTCAGATGGAAGGCTTTTCCCTGATAGGGAATCAATAGCACCAAAACCTGGCTACTAGACCCTCTGGGAGGACATGTGTATATATAATAATACTCTTGTATTTAGCCACATGCAACCACTGCAGTACAAAGAAGAGAAAGAAAAAGGGCTTTTGTAAATCTTTCAGGTGAAATATTAAACTTACAGTAAGTGCTATACACAATAAGCCAATTAAAAACTTTATTTCAGTTTAATTAAGAATATTCATGATTATCACGCAAGAACAAACAAAAAACATTTGCTCTTGTTTGTTTCTATGAGGCAGTGGTCCAATTTACATTTTTTATTCAAATTAGATACTAGTTCATAGAATACCATGTGTGGGCTCCAATAAGATTGATAGTTTTACTTTCCTAGAAAGACATAAAACTACCTACTTTTAAATTCATTTTGGAGCAGTAAATGTCAGATTTGGTGAACAGCAGCCGTATAATGGATGTGTTACATTATTTTATCATGTGAGATTTCTGTAGCTTCAGTGTCTGAAAGTATTCAAAGAGGCTGCAAATTTTATATAGTTAATGAAGTTTGTATATCTCACACCACCAGCAATGTGCCAGAAAATAAACTGTATATTTAGCCACTCTAAATAATTATTTAAAGTAGTTTATGTGTTTCTGAAAAGATAATTAAAAGACCGTTTTAAGAAACCACTAACTAGGGTGAACTAATTAGAAACAGATCACATGATTATAAATGAGCTAATTTGATATGGTGGCTTGTCTGCAAGCATGTAAGTATGTGAAGTGACCCTGCAGATAATTGTATTAGTACCTGTGCTAATTAGGGCTTAGGGACATCCAAGCCACAGTGTATTCCCAAAGCAATCAATCAATCAAGATTAAGGTTGTAAATATATATATAAGCTAATTTAAAGCGGCATTATTTCAATGTTTCAGCTATTTAAAAAAAGAGTTTGAAAGCTCTGAACTTTGGCAAACAACCTTAACTCTGACCCAGCATCCCTGCTGTCTGTTCACCTAACAGTGATATCGGTATGTCATGAGTATTGCAACGTCTGAAAGTTTTTACATCATTGATATCACATTTTAATTTGTTGACAGTAATTCCACAGAGAAGCCTCCGTCTGTTTCAGTGATCATGATACTCTGATGTCTGTAGACAATTTTTTTTAGAAAGCACTTTAAAATATTAGATATAGGTTTTATATGTTCTTTACTTTCATAAACTCTTTCAACCTCATTGGAGTAGTTCATAAACTCCAGAGGCATAGGGAAGGTCAAAATAGGGTATTTAGTGTGGCTTTGATATGGCCTAACTAAGACCTTGTCTACATGGGGAAATTTACTAGTATCACTATACGGGTATAATTATACCACTATCACAATACTGGTGTAACTTCCTGTGTGAACACACTCATTTGGAACAAAAGTGGCCTTTTTCAATTTAGAATTAAGCTAAACCAAAAAAGACACTCGTATTCCAAATAAGAGTGTCTACATGGGAAGTTATATTGGTATAACTATATCGGTATAATCTTACTGGCGTAACTATAGCTGTATAGTAATGCTGGCCTGAGATACTTATATGGTAACTCACTCACTCCCCCCATTACCATAGTTTTGAGCAACTCACAATCTTTAATTGGACACGCCTGTGAGGTAGGGCAGTGCTATTATCCCATCTTACAGTTGGGAACCTCAGGCATACAGAGTAGCTTGCCCAAGGTCACATGGGAAGTCTATGGCAGGTTTCCAAAGTCCCAGGCTAGTACCACTATCACTGGGCCATACTTCTTCTCCCTTTCATGGTCCTATCTACCAGGAGTGGACAGGTATGAATGAAAGAAAACAATGGAAGGAGACTGTTTCCCTGTTCCCTGAATATCCGCAAGGGGTATGTCTACACTGCACACTAAGTATGGGCTCTAACTCGAGTTTGAGCCCAAGCCTCACTTCCGTTGACACATAAATCAGTCTGACTCGGCTAGGGGGTCAAAGCCCTGTCATTTTGCAGTGTGGATGCAGGTTAAGCCACAGACCCGTGTCAGAAGGGCTACATAATGTAGTATGGATGCTGTGAAACCCCTGTCCAGCAATTGTATACTCATGTTTACAGTACAGTATGGATTGTAGGCTAGATCCATTTGAAGAGTTAAACAGGACATTTAAACAATAATTAGGCCTGTGGTGCAACCGGCAGTGCACATTCTGAAAATACATTTAAAGAACTGCAGTAGCTGACAAAGGCACAACTACCATTAAAGCAAAAATAGGCCTATCTATTTCTTCCTGGCTCACTTGAATTGAATCCGAGACATTATTATTAGAGCTGGGCAAAAAATTTCCATCAGAACTATAATATATTTTTTTTAATAAAAATGGCATTTGGGTTTTTTTTTAATTCAATTTGTTTCCCTCAAAACTGTTGTTTTTCAATGAAGAACTGAAAACCATTTTTTCATTTTTTCTATTTTTTGTGTGTAGAAAATACTTCTTTTTTGATGATCTCTAATTTTTACTATGTCATTTGCATTATTAATTTATCCTTTAAAAGTTATACTCCGAGCTCTGAAATCAGCGCGGCAACTCAGAGCCTTGTTGGAAAAATCCTTCTAAATGAGGCAAAATCAAGTGACACTGAGATGCCTAGATTCCAAGGCCACAGGGGACCATTGTGATCATCTAGTCCGACCTGTGTAACAGAGGCCATAGAACTTTCCCAAAATAATTCCTAAAACACCTTTTAGAAAAAATCGCTTCTTGATTTTAAAAATTGCCAGTGATGGAGAATCCACCACCACCCTTGATTAGTTGTTCCAATGGTTAACGAAAATGATGCTTAAAATTGTTGATTGGCTCTAGTTTTCAAGATATGCTATTGGGTCAGTATATATGACCTTTAACCTGGGAATGGCAGAGGATAAGTGAGTTATAAAGGGAAGGATCTCAATTTAAACCAGAAATGACTAAAATACATTTTTGACTGGATCTATGAATAAATCTATGACTGGGTTTAGACAGTACTTGCTTTTTAGGCAAAACAATGAATGATGCAATCTGAAGCTGGTATTGCGTCATACATGATATGAATTGCATCATGTTATTCCTAGAAGTCATGGATGATGCAATTATAACAAAGCTTACATCACTCTGCTGAACAAATTGCCCTATATCAGCTCTAGAAATCATACAGTCTCGTGCTCTCTTATTTGTCAGTGTTTGGCCAAACAGAAATGTGTCCCTTTGCAAAATCAAAGTGAGCAGAGATGCCTCGTATTTGTGTGAACAGTGCAGATAACTTCTGCTATGTTTGTGGTGAAGTGACTTTTGCATCACAAAAGCGCAGTATAACCACTATGGTTAAGAAAGCCTATCACCTTTATTTTGGCTGGAAAATTGGAGATCAGGACAAGAGGTGGGCCCCACACATATGCTGCAACACTTGTGCAACAAATCTTTGCCAGTGGTTGAACAGGAAAAGGAAATCTATGCCTTTTGCAGTGCCAATGATTTGGAGAGAGCCAACAGATCATACCAGCAATTGTTACTTCTGCATGGTGCCTCCAGTTGGGAAAGGTGTGTCAAAGAAGAAAAAGTGGACTGTGCATTATCCAAACATTCCATCAGCTATACGCCCAGTACCCCACGGAGAAGGACTGCCAGTTCCTGATGCACCAGAATCATTCTCACTTGAGTCAGACGAGGAAGAGGATGAAACTTCTGGTCCTGAACCATCAATGTCACAGGACCCACATTTTTCTCCCATCCTCCTCCTCTGAACCACACCTCATAACACAAGGTGAACTGAATGACCTTGTCAGGGATTTGGAACTACCCAAGAGTAAGGCAGAGCTGTTGGGCTCCAGACTACAGCAGTGGAATCTCCTGGCAGGTGATGTTAGGGTTTCCATGTTCCGTGACCATCAAAAGGATCTTGTCCCATTCTTCTTCATGGAAGGTGATCTTGTAGCCTGCAACAACATCGATGGTGTGATAGCAGCCCTCAACATCATTCACGATCCAGATGAGTGGAGACTGTTAATTGATTCATCGAAGACGAGTCTTAAAGCTGTTTTACTGCATAATGGCAATGTTTTGCCATCAATTCCAGTTGGTCATGCAGTCCATATGAAGGAAACCTATGACAACATGAAACAGCTTTTGAGGTGCATAAACTATGACCAACATCAGTGGCAGCTTTGTGGCGATTTGAAGGTTGTTGCTCTCTTGCTTGGTCTGCAGACTGGACACACAAAGTACTGCTGTTTTCTCTGCGAATGGGATAGTCGTGCAAGAGATTCCCACTACATCAAGAAAGATTGGCCACTCCGACAGTCATTGGAGCCTGGGAGGAAAAGTGTTCGGCATCCACCACTTGTTGAATCAAGGAAGATTTTGTTACCACCCTTACACATCAAGCTGGGTCTGATGAAGAACTTTGTCAAGGCCGTTGACAAAACACAAGCAGCTTTCAAGTACCTCCATGGAAAATTTCCAAGATTAAGTGAAGCTAAGATAAAGGAAGGTGTCTTTGTTGGTCCTCAGATTCGTGAACTTCTTTGAGATGATGCATTTGACCATGCACTGCGTGGAAAGGAAAAGACGGCATAGAAAGCCTTCCAGTTACTGGCAATAAATTTTCTCAGAAACAACAAGGCAGACAACTATAGGTTGTTGGTGGAAAACCTCCTCAAGGCATACAAAAGCCTTGGTTGCAACATGTCACTAAAGATACATTTTTTGCACTCTCATCTAGATTTTTTTCCACCGAACTGCGGAGCAGTGAGCGACGAGCACGGCGAGCGATTTCACCAGGACATTGCAACAATGGAGAAACGCTATCAGGGCAAATGGAGCCCATCAATGCTTGCAGACTATTGCTGGACAGTGACAAGAGATGCTCCATTTAATGAATACAAGAGACAAGCCAAGAAGCGCTGAGTAGACACTGAATAGGACTAAACTATGTACATAATAGTTTTTTGCCTTTTGTTTCATAATAAATTTTATTTATATAACCCTTTTGGTGATTTTTGAAGTGTTACATAAACAGGACAGGTGAAATATTATCATGTAAAGCAACCGTAAACACATGAAAAGACCTAGGTTTACAATTTATGATTAAAACTCTACTATCTACACAATATACATAGCCATAAAATGTAAAAACTTAAATATCTTAGAAACAGTAGCAAATCAGTTGTTTTAATTGTCATATTTGAATTCAGCACATCAAAATACATAATAAATAGCACATTTTATCTCTGAAGCAGATGACTTCTCAAAAATCGTAGACCAGTGTATCCTTCCTTCCCATGTAAGTGAACAGTATCAAACACAATAACTTGTGCTTGAAATACAGCATATCTGCTGATTTAACAACTAAAAGTGTCAATGAATTTACAGCATCTCTTGATGACATGTTTCAACTGTTAATTCTCCTCGTGTTAAAAAGGTTGCAGCTTATTTGCAATTTGGTTTTCTCTAAATTTAGCATCCAGCCACTGGATCTTGGCCAGAAGGGGAAAAATGAAAAAAAGTGTTAGCAATTTAAAACCATTATATTGTTAATCAAACTTACTTATCATAATGAACTGAGTCATTACCCATGGGATCTCATAAGCGGCAATAAATTGCAGAAACTTTATTATACAAACAGAAAATTATGTTAACCTTTGGGTCTCCCGGCATTTGGGAAATTACTGTCCATGTAAGTATAAAATGGACATGGAGACCAAGTCACAACAAAGTCCTGAAACTTGCCCTGCAGGCACAACACGAATTTGTTCATGACCAAAGTGAACACTAGCCTTTTCACCCACTGTCTCTGTGGGAGGCATGACCCTTCTTCAAGCTCTAATGATTACATTCTTCATAGAGATGATAATGCTTTTTAACACATCTGTTATACTGCTGGCAAGTTTATACATGATATCAATGTTCTGCAAAATGACTTCACATTTTTCCCCTTGCTCTTCCAACACAAAGGAAGAATTCCATGGTCAAACCCTTCTCTTGCTCCTAGAGGCAGTATCTCTCCTCCCTTGCTATATCATGTCACCTGCGACCATTTCACCCAGTAGAGTCCTAGAGAAAGTGTTCTTCACCCAACAAAAACTCTGGTTGCTTCAGCCTAGCTTGACACCATTTTAGCAGTAGTGACCAATGGCTACACAAAGTGCAAGACAGTGGATGAAGCCCATAATATCAGCATGCTGAATCAAAACACTATATCCCATCTAACTGACAATTTATTAGCTAATCTCCAAATTACGTTTAACTAATTTGCAAGGTAGTTTACTTGCATATCTGCTGCTTTCCGGTCTATTGCCTTTCTTTTCATTCCACTCTGTCTTCATATATCATTTTTATCTCCCTTTACGAAAACTTTTCACTATTCCTTTTTTTATAAAATGTTTTACATATGCTGCAATAAACAAAGTGTATTTTATCATTAAAGGCTTTTTTGTGTGAAAAGGAATGCTAGGACAGAAAGAACTGCATCTTTTGTAATGAAATATTGTATTTGTCTCCATAAATTGAATATGGCATTTCAAAAGAAAATAACTAGAGCAATAGAAGAAGCAAACCCTAGAGGAACACCTGCAGAAGACCGTTTAAAATCAGAACATATGCCACCATCTTGATTATAGTTGTTTTCCATTATTATTTAAATATGATGATAACTAGTTTAGGGATTGACATAAAACCCATATTGCATTATTTTGAGGCTTTGTTAAGAGCAAAGAATGTGTGACCAAATCAAACGTTTCACTAAAGCCAATAAACACAGCTTCAGTCATATTATGTGGCCTTTATCCACTGCTTGATTAATATCACATTTAACCTAGAATAAGGCGGAGGTTACGGAGTGCTTTAAACAAAAGCCAGATTGAAATGGAGGCTGGGGAGAAGTAATATGTTTAAGTTAATAAAGTCATTGATCTGTCTACGCACCAAACATTTGCAAATATTAGCTAATGGCATTAAAACAGCTGAGGGTCTATAATTATTTAAATCCGAGAAAACATCACACCACCTTGATGTGATATGAAATGCCTTCCAAATGGTTTGGGGGTTCATCAGGCACTTACATATACTGAATAAATCTTGAATAGGATGTCAAGGATTGTAGCTGCAAATAAGAATCTCATGCATCAGTCTGATTACATGGCAATTAATTATTTTTAGTACCTCATTAAAATGCACAGTAACAAAAAGAAAATTGATCAGATAAAACCCCATAAACTTAAGTTCTCAAAGGGTCAGTATTCTCCCAAATTTGTTAACAGGAAGAGTGATGATTATTTAATCCCTTAACTATTTGTTTTGTCTGTTACAAGTTAGCCCAATCTTTCATTCATTAATATGAGTCGTTCTAGCTTTACAAAAAGTTCTTTCATTCCTTTCCAAATGTTCTCAGACTCATCAGCCTTTTCAACAAGGTAATCTAAATAGAATTCAGTTTTTGCTTTTCTCAATTTAATTTTATTTCCATTTCAAAGCAGAATATAAAATCCAAATCAGCAACACATCTGCTTTGTCTGTTATTTTTGCCATGTCTTATCTCCCTGATAAGAAGCATCATTTTGTCATGTGAGGATAACAATTCCTTGCCTTAACCTGACTAGTAGTTATGAATCTGAGAGGATTGAAGAGGTTCAGGATTCAGAAATAAAATAACTACAGGCATGGAGACTGTGTAAATATGTCAATTAATAGGCCAGTCAGTCCAGCAGTTTGCTGGCATCCAACAGCTATGCCACAGAAGACATTAAAGATTCCCCCTTCCCAAGCTGGTAGATACTAGAATTGCCATACTGAAACTGATTGATAGCAGAGAATACCAGTTAGATCACTCCTACAGCATCCCTTGCCAGGCACACAGGGTGAAAATGAGCCCATGAGAGTTAACTTTCATGATTTGAATGTGGAAATACAGTATTGTGTTGTTATCATCAATAATGTGTCATTTCAGGGATACATAAAAGCAGTAGAAAAACTATTCCCTTTCTGTTATGTCTTTAAATTTGTTAGAAAAGGAATTCAAGAAATAACTCAATTTCTCACCAAAATATCAAGAGCAAAAGTTATTAAAAGCATTTCTACAGAGTTGAAAGCAGAAGATATTTAATCAGTCCTGAAAATCAAAGCATGATCCAGTGGAAACATGGACAATACTCACTGCAGGGAAGAAATGATGAAACATCCTTTTTTAAGTAGCCCTGATTCATAGAATATGTCCTGTTATGTGCACACTTCCAATTACAGGGCTCTAATCCAATAAATTCCACCCAATGATACATGTAGTTCTACTGGTTTACCAGGCTTTTGTAACTGGTGCCCTTGGTGAACAGAGCTTGGCAAACACCCCAAAACATTTTGTAGAACTGATTGAAAAATGGAAATTCCATCCCATGAAAAATATCAATATTGTCCCCAAATTGAGACAGTCAAAATATCAAAACTTTTTGCAGAACGAAGACAAAAAAAAATTGATTTGGAAATGTCATTTCTATGCATTTAGTCTAAACGAAACTCTCTGACATGCCTCAATCTGCTATCTGAAGTGTGAGTGGGGCTTTTGAACTCACCAAGGGCTACAGCTTGACGAACCCGCTCATAGCATCTAAACCTCTTGCCTCTAAGCATATGGTACACCCAGCACATGACCACACATCTATGGGACTGGCGTACCACAGTGACACTCTGATATGGGGTCAGTCATAAGCTCTTCCAAGCCTTCACTTGCCATGAATGCTCTTTAGAATAAGCTTCGCTGAATGTCCAACAGTTTACCAATAAAGGGGAAAAGTTCCTTTATTTCTCCCAATCACGTTGAAGTCCAGGTGTCTCCTCACACCTTCATCAGCCCTGAGTTTCACTTCCTCTTTTTTTCTACCTGTATCAGCTTTCCCTGCCCATACCCATTCTTGTTCTTCCTAGCATGGCCCTGCAGGCCTCTCACGTAGGAGCTACATGAATAGCATGCTGCCCGTGGCCTAGTTTGGAATGATACCTCTCATTCTAACTTTTCCTTGAATAAATAATTGAATTTGACATTATTTTAAACATGTTCCTTGATGTGGATGTCACTAAATTCTGCATAAATAAACAACCAGTGAAAATATGGCCTCCATTTTTCTATGGCACTACATTTTCCCCACTTCAAATCCTTCCTAGCTATGTGCATCCAATGCAAGCTCTTTGTTGGTCCTTTCAATGCACCATACAAAAAGGCTCTTTGCTCTCATCACTTTACACCATCCTTCTGGCCACCTAAGCTCCACCCAATCCACAAAACTAATTGCAATCTCGGGGGCCTCTCCCATAGAACTTGAATCCCCTCCCTGATCTGGTCTGCCTATGCTGAACCTTCTTCAAGTCTTTGTTGAAAACATACTTCACCACAAAGCCCTATAAAACTAAGACAACCTCTATTCACCCTCCTTAACTTCCTGGAAAATACATGCACATAAAAATATTTATTTATTGGCAAAAAAATACCCCCAACCTTCATTGACACAGAGTTAAGGTTGCTTGGTGACAGGTCGTATGTACAAGCTTTTCATCTCCTTTTACAACCCATTCACTCTCACTCACAGGATTCCATCTACCACTATTGAAGAACAAAAAGGAAAACAGAAGTTGCTCACACCACCTTCCCTCTACCCTCTTCAGCCAATTCCTCAATAGCACATAGTCACACTGGCCCGTGGCACTCTAAGATTCAGGTGGTTCCAGATCCTGGAGTATACACACTTAACCAATTCCTCAAAAAGAATTACACGTGTGCAATTTCTAAGCCATTTCACAGCCTTTTAGAACTCCACTTACTCATAGGATGCCATCTCAACCTACACATAATCATCATTAAAGCATTATAATCCTCTCACATTCCACCTCACGGCTTCATAATAAAAGTCTTATGCCCTGCTACCGACATAACCCATACAGTTCTGCACTGAAATGATGCTAACTTCATCCTGAACGCATAGGCACCCACAGAAAAAAATGGTGGGTGCTCAGCACCCACCGTCAACTCTGTTATAAGTGCCTCCTCCTCCCCCCAGTTCCTCCCACCCGCTGGCGGTCCTGCCAGTGAGTGCCTCCCCAATAGAAGTTATGCTATAGACTTCAATGGGAATGGAGCTGGGTGAATTCTTTTCCCACAGAGAACGTTAATAGCCAGAGAGCGAGAGTGTGAATGACTCTGTAATCCAGTGATATGTAATGAAAGACTATATCATTAGGCATATGCACAAGGGAGAATATTAAAGATTGGATATTCATCCATTTCATATTGTCCTTCCCTGACTTGTGAGTCATTGTAGTAGGTAAATGTAATGCCTTAAGGAATGTTTTAACATTATTCACAGAGGGTAACTGTGTTAGCCTTAGAGCTTCCCTGCAATCACTTATTGATACTGTGAGTCGGCTGGTTCTGTTTTCTGTATGACTACGTTGGTTTAGCTCACTGGAGATTGGCCTGGAACACAACTAACAGGAGTCTTTAAGGGACAATGCCAGAACTATAGCTTCCATGAGTCTACCTTTGTCTCTGGTCAACGTACAAAACTGGTTCTGACTAGGGGTGACCAAGGACCCATCAAACAGAAGAACAAACAACTCTGGCAGGATTTAAAGGGATGCTCTGACAGGGGAGAGCCAGTACTTGTTTGGGGGAACCACACCTCAACCCGCTACCGCAGCCTGGAGTCCCATCCTGGACCCCAAACCCCTTATCCCCAACCCTACTCCAGAGCCCAGACACACACCCTGCACCCCAACCTCCTGCCCCAGCCCAGAGTCCTCTCTTGCACCCCAAACCCCTCATCCCCAGATGGAGCCCACACCCTCTCTCACACTCCAAACCCATTGGTCCCACCCCGGAGCCCCCTCCTGCATCCCAAACTCCTCATCCCCAGCCCCAGCCCAGAGCCTGCACCCCCAGCCCAGAGCCCATAGTCCCTCTCACACCCCAACCCCCTATCCCAGCCCAGTGAAAGTAGGGGTGGGGAAGAGCGAGCAATTGAGGGGGGGGATGGAGCAAGTAGGGGCGGGGGCCTCAGAGAAGGGGTGGGGTCTGGGCAGGGCCTCAGATAAGGGGCAGGGCAGGGGTGTTCGGTTTTGTGTGATTATAAAGTTGGCAACCCTATCATCCACAGAGAATGAATTTTGTAGACCCTTCCAAACAGACAGAAATGCAACTTCAGAAAATTAAATGCAAATCAGAAGAGAATGGTTCCAGTAATGCACAGCAATGCAGACAGCTCATCTATAGCTTCACCGCATGACAGACCCAGAGGCAAATCTGAAACTGCCAGCGTAGCTAAGTGAGGCTTCTGCCAAGGAGCCAGCTGCCATGATTGGAAATATATCTTCCACCGTTTTGCATCTGAGTCTTGTGATTGTGATCCAAAGAGAAGGAAGAATGGTAAAATACACCATCCCTCTTCCCTGCATATAAATAATCTATGCTACATTATTTGTTTAAACTTAGTTTCAGAATTCCATGTGTAACAGAGAAAACTATTCTTTAAATACAGAAAACATTTGTGCCTGATTCACCACTTTGTTCCTCCAGTTTTACTCCGTTGGAATCAATAGTATAAAACTGAAGTCATGCAGTGGTAAATCAGGTCCACTGTCTTAGGAACATCATATTTAAATATAAAACATGAGTGAGTTACTACAAACATAGTGAATAATGTAAACAATGAGTGGATGTATATAGCTTAGCATTTTATTAATACTTTGTCTCACAGAAATAGACAATCCAAAGAGGTTCATTTTCAAAAGGGTGGCCTCACTTTTCCCAGGGCAAATTTTCTTCTGCATTTCGCTTGTGAACTCAAATACAAGTGGGTTGCATCTTTTTGTACCTCACTGTTGGCATAAATCAGGGAATGAGAGTTGCAGTTGCTCAGATTTGCATGCACAATTCACTTTGTGGCCACACGTTTGGCAAATTGTCTCAAAGAAACTGCTAAATTTTAAGGTCCACATTTCTAAGAGGCTACCACCTTTTTGCAGATGCAAAGTATTGCACCAGCATAAACGACACCAGCACAAAAGAAAGCTGGGACTCAGGCTGAAAAGATAACCCAAAATACATACTTTTTTTATGTAAAGAGGATTAATTGTATTATACTTAGACACCCAGAGGTGACTAATGAGACAGCATGGGCAGTACAAATAGATAATCAAAAACTTAATAATTCTTTTGGTTTCTGACTTTGAAACTAGCAGTGGCTACAGAAGGTTTTATGTAAAATACTTCATATGAAGTCTCGCTGTATATGGAAACCGTGGGATGGATCCAGAGAGAGAGGTGCTATCTACCCAAAAACTATTTGGCAAGTCAGTGGACTCTGGTATTGTATGAAAGTCTGGGCTTCAATACAAGTTTTCAAAAAGTGCCTGTTGGCTGAGTTACCACAGTAAAGCTATTTATTGGCAGAGAAGTTATATGGGAAGCTGAAATGAAGACCCTGTTTCTTTTCCCACTGTGATTTTTTTTCTCACCACAATTAATTTATTATAGGTATTTCAGTCCAGACCTTCTGCAGAGTGATCAAGGGACAAAGTCTAGCCATAATTTATTGGCCAGTGCCTGGTGAAAACAGAATTGCACCATCCACATTTTCCCTCTGTCTCTCTTTTTTTTATTTGCCAGTCACACGGAGTGCACTAGATGATAAATGATATCTGGTATCTGATCCTAAAATAATTGAAGAAGGATTTCCTTCTCTAGAGCTGAGCTGTGTATATTGTGAAAATTTCTCTTAATTTTAAACAGTAAACAACAACAAACTCAAAAAAATGATAAAATAATCATTGTTATTCTTATCATTTTGTACTTATTAAAAATCTTTCATGTCAAGCCGCGGATAAAAGCACAAGTCCTGAGTACTTGTGTTAAACATGAGAACACACTGCTTCTCTTTAGATAAATGTTAATTCAGCAACTGCCTCTCTTTAGATAAAGTCAGATAGCAAAGCAGTGGCAGAGTTGTATATAGAAAGCACAAGTCCTGAGTACTTGTGTTAAACATGAGAACACACTGCCTCTCTTTGGATAAATGTTAATTAAGCCATTAAGCCTCAAAACACTTCTGTAAACTAGTTAATTATTTTGATGCCCGTTTTACAAATTGCCAAACTGAAGCCCAGAAAAGCTAAATGACTTGGTTAAAGTCAGGCAGCAAAGCAGTAGCAGAGTTGGGTATAGAAAGCACAAGTCCTGAGTACTTGTGTTAAACATGAGAACACACTGCCTCTCTTTAGACATCTGATGTTATAGAGAAGTATCAAAATACCAAACACTGTGGTATGGAAACAGGCCAAGAATACTAATATCTTAGAATTTACATAGTGCTTTCCATCTTCAAAATGCTTTACAAATATTAATTTAAGAGTCCTCAAAGTGTCCCTTTGAGGAAGGTGTAGTATCGTTAACTCCATTGTAAGGGAGGGGGCAATGACAAGCAGAGAGATTGAATGACCTGCTCAAGACCACACAGCAAGACCACACCACAGTGGCAGAGTCAGAATTTAAGACTTCCTGTCTCCCGGGCCCATTCTCAGAAGATTAGACAACATTCCCTCTCTAGAAGCACATGCAGGCCTATCCCCTGTTCTTTGAGCTAGTCGCTGCAACTCCATGCAACAAACCTGAGTTAGAGCTATGGCAAGGGGACTGGGAAGACCTGTGCTTTGCTGTGTTAAGCAGCATCCGATCCCATTGAAATCACTGCGGAAAGAAATGCAGCGCAGTCAGCCAGAGCACTCTGTATTAGCTCAGAATACATGCAGAGAAGCTCCCACAGAACTGTACACAGTGACCAGCAAGAGTGCATGCAAAATGAAATAAGCTCTGGGGCAGCAGGGGCATCATTTGTTATGGGGCAACAGAGGGCAGTTGTCCCCCCCCCAACCTGGGATCACCCCCCCCCTTACTTTACATGAGTCTCTATGCTCCATTTCCCCCGGCCTCAGACATTGCAGGATGTATATATAATTACTTATAATGCTCTATATGCTAACAAAATTTTGCCCCCCATCCTGGAATTTTCCTGACATGACAACCTTGCTGGGGAAAAGGGGTCAAGGATGGGGTCAGATGGAGATGGGCTGTGACCAGGATCAAGCACAATACATTAAATGCTTATGATATGGACAGTGGACAGTTTTCACAATTTTCAGGTACTTTGCCTGTCAGCCAGAATCAGTGGCTCACCCACTCAAGGACAGTTTTCTTCTAATTATGTAAAAATGGCATCTTTTTACTCCATAGATTTGCTCCCGATGTGTATTCAGGGTCACATCTGCTAATTTAAGTCACAAAAATGTGTGTCTGCTTTGTACTCCTGGTGGAACTGCAGAGCCAACACAGCTCAGAGACAGCAAACAGGATTCTAGTCCTTCTTATACATAGATTTATAGATTTACCAAGGTGTCACTCCGGGCATAATTTCAATACAGTAGGATTGCTCAAATATAACTAAATTGGCCGGAAAACCTTTATTACAGGTAAGGATATATATGTGAGGACTATAGCCCTGTTTGTCTTTCAGATACCAGAAGAGTTTGCAGGGCTGCCAGTTAGAAAAACATCTTTTTTACTCATCAACTGGGCATATGAAAAATTATCACTCACAGCTCAGTGCCCCGTGCAGGAGAATTGGCACAATGTCATTGCCATTCCACCTGCCTGCCTGCAGCACCTGCTCCTAACTCATTTCTCCTGCTAAGCCCTACTGGTGGTTCAGCACTGCTCTCTGACAACTCCCATCTGCATCCAGAATTAAGTCCTTCCGAGCTTAACTAGAATTATTTTTTATAAAGAAATAAATACATTGGGCCAAACTCTTCTGTCCTTATTCAAAATTCAAAATGATTTCAATATAAGTTTCATCTGAGTAAGTGGGATTAATAACATGCATTTTTATACAGTCCCTCTATCAGGCTGTCATTGGGATGTCCTTAATGTGTTTATGGGTAGAAATCAGCAGGGGTAGAAACACTCCATAGATCTTTAGAAGCCATATTATAAAAATTATTATGCAAACACCACCTAGAAAGCGATCATGGAAATCACAAAAGTACTCATTAAATGTGAAACAAAGACCTAGTGAGGCGCTTCGTACAGCAAATATGTTTTCAAGATCACCTAAAAATACTGGAATGAAGTTGCTGGAGTAAGAGGAATTTAAAGGAAATATCACTCAAGAACTGTCCATTTACAAAACAGATAATGCTGCCATAAACCACAAGTGGCTCCTTTAGATAATCATCTTTGATATATATGTTCTAGCAGATCACGCCAAGCTCTTACTATGTAGAATTAGCATGAGACGGTACAAAAAGCCCTAGCAGCTTAAGGTGATCTAAAGTTATCATTGTTAGACTATCACAACACACCTTCCAATGCTCCCAATCCTTCCAACCAGTTCTTACTCTTACAGGCAGATGGGCAAAGGGCCAACTTTTCAAAAGTACTTAACACCTTTGAAAATCTGGCTCCAAAACCTTAGTGCCAATATCTACCAAGCTTCTTGAGTCAGAGACGATTAATCTTGAGGTAGTTTCATAAAACCTCTCGTCCAAGAAAATAGAACAGAAGCAGTAATGTGACAGAATGCCAAATAGTTACCCTCCTGGCATGTGGGAGCGAATGATAAATTTCAAACAAAAAGCAATTGGTAAGCTGCCAAGTAAACAGCTGTACCACTCACGCCAAAGCCACGGGTCATACATAGCCATTCTTGGGGGGTCAGTTTTCTAAAAGGAACAAGACATTTAAACAAAACCAGAGAATGCTCTCTGTTCCTTGAGGACATCCAGAATGTTACTAGCACTGTTCATGAACTGACAGCATTACCAACCAGTCAATGACAGTGAAAAACACAAGAAGCCATTTTTTATATTCTCATGAGCATATGAGGTCCCCAGTTAAGTCAATGGGAGCACCATTTGACTATCGAAAGGCAAAATAAGGCCCTGTGGCAGGAGATCAGATCAGCACCCAAACATAATAGCAACCACTAATACAATATTACATCTCAAAGTTAATACCTGTTCCATAGTACAATAGTACAGTTGGTAAATTTTTCTGCCTCACTGGTGTTTTTGGAGAATAACTTTCAGTGGGACTACTTGAGGGGCAAAGCAAAAATCATAAGTAAAAGTACATAGAAATTCATATTATATTACTCTCCCTGTTATTGTTACACATTTGATCTACACATACCATTCCCACTGATTTCTAGTGATCTCACAGATTTGTCTAACTAATCTAGTTAAAAGTAATACTGTCAAGTTACATGGGATTATTTTCTTTAGAGGTTGCATCAGGAGAGAGAAGCACAGTTTGGCACAGTCCTTGAGGAACAATAAGAGCTGCACCGCTGAGTTTATAGTGCTGCTAGGGTTGTCAACGTTCTAACTGCTGAAAACTGAACATCCTTGTCCTGCCCCTTTCCTCGGCTCTCCCCGAGGCCCCGCCCCTGCTCACTCTGCTCACTCCTCTCCCCCCTCCCTCCATTGCTCACTTTCCACCCCCTCCTCGCTCACTCCCCCCTCTCCCGAGACTTACCTGCTGCCTGCAGAGCCAGGCTTGGAGGAGCTGACACAGAGCCTGCCCACCTGCACAATCGGAGCACAGTGGGGGTTGGTCCCCAGAGCAAGGGGCCAGGGTGGGGAGGGGTCAGTCCCTGTAGCAACGGGCTAGGGCCGGAGCAATTGGGGCATGGTGGGGCAGAAGGAGGGATGTGGACAGGATCCCCTCCCCCACCCTCATCCCCAGGCAGCAGCACCTACCTCTTGGAGTCCAGTTCGAAAGCCAGCCACTGCTCTCTGTCAGGTGGCACCAGCAACTGAGCAGAGAGGAGCTCTTCCATGTGACTCCAGCCCAAGCTGCTGCTCTTCCCCCGCACCCCCACCACCACCACCAACTCCCCAGTGGCAGAGGACGGTTACTATGGCCAACCAGATTTTTAGTGTCTTGTCAGCTTTGCTGACCGGACACTACCAGGTTCCCTTTTCGACTGTTCCGGTCAAAAACTGGACACCTGGCAATCCTAACGGTGCTACTAAGGTTAATCTAGAATTTCCAATTGGAATTTCTGTGGTTTCAAAAAGCAATCACCTGATTGTCAAGAACAATAGTGACCATGGGGCCATAAGAAATTTTACCAAAGATTTTTGGAAAAACAGAGGCTTCAGCAATTTACCACACACATACTGAAAGGGTTTCATTACATCATGTTACAATTAAGAAGAAAACATCAAAACATATTATCACATGCAAGAATAAAACAATGGTTTATGTTGAAAAGCATCTGCTTCAAGTTAAATACAGATGTGAATCGTTGATAGAAACCATGACTATTATCATTGGTGTTTTTGTTTTACTTCACTTTCTGTCACAAAGGACTTAACTGATTCAGGCATCTTTTAATAAAATTGATCTTAATCCAATTAGGCAGAAATATTCAGACATTTTTAAGAAATGGCTATAGTTTTGGAGAGCTTTCAAATAAAAACCTTTCCCCAATGTCTATTCAAATACAAGGAAGGCATTTTTATCTGTATTGTATATGAGCTATGTGACTGCTATAGACATTTTGTGCTGATTCAGCGCTCACGAATACCTGTTCTATATCCTTCTAAGTCCAAAGAGTTATTTCACTTTTAAACCAATGTGAGAATGGAATCAGACCATTTGCTATTCCTCTAGAGACAATTTGCAAGAAAAAGTAAAAGAAAAAATGCTACACAACTTCACTAATACAAAGATGTGTAATCACCAGGAAAAACTAGAGAAAAATAATATATGAGACAACTTTACTTACAAATGTACATGTGGGTGAATTTATAAGCACACAGAAAATACAGCAAAGGGGCAAGGAACAACTGACACCATTTCCGCGTATCAGGTGCCAACCTCCAAAATAAGTTCAGAGGGCTATAGGTGAAAATGTATTTAATTAGATCAATAGGACTTCATACAGGAGGAAGTATGTGTGGGAAAGTACTGGTTTGCAAGATTGGGCCAAAAAATGTGTGTATTGTTATTAAAATAATGTTAATTTACAAACCCTAGAGTCCAATTAGTTTGGCCCTATCCTACTCACATGGTCTTGGAAGAAGAAACCAAGAAGAAGCTATTTTTGACCATAAGAGATGCATCACATAAACTGCAAAAGTGCTTTCTTTAACTTTGAGTCACTTACTAAAACATGATGATATAAACAAAGGATGCCTTGATCATTTCTGTAATAATGAAGCAGATGAAAGTGCAGTTGTGATTTGTTTTTAAAGATTCAGTCAAAAGTTGGAGGAGAAATCCATGCAGGGCCATCCAACCAGAGGATCCGTGCCTCTGCAGTTCTTCCCAGATCTATCCCCGGCTCTCCAGAAGCACGGATCCTGCAACAGCCATTATCCAATGTATGATAGGAGAAACTGCATAATGGCTTAATCAGCATTCACTTGTGCCCCAAATCTCTGCCACACTGCATGCTGCAGCCCTACCCTGACAGCCCTCTCTCGCATTCACCCGTCCCCCAGCATGCCCCCCATGCTGAAGTTTGCAAGGTGGTCATCAAGAGGCAACCTACAGATGTCTTGCACACTTCTTGCATGAAAAGAATCACCCCTCATCTGAATATGGGAGGTTTAGGGTCCTTTTATGCTCCTCCAGTCTTGAGTGGAGATGAGGACCTCACCCTATTGGCCTAATCCATTATGGCAATTCCTGTGTTTCTAGGGTTTGGTTCTCCAAAGCAGTAAGGAACATTTAATCATGCATTTATTTATTTATTTTAATTTAATGGACCAATTGATGCTAGCATATAATCCTCAATTAAGACCCAGTTCAGCAAAGCACCTCAGCATGTGGGACTTACGAATATTAAGCTTAAAGTTAAGCATATGCTTAACACTCCAATTCAGCAAAGCAGTTGAGTATGTGCATATATTTAAGCACATTCTTAAATACTTTGCTGAATGGGAATGGACTTAAAACATGTGCTTTCCTGAACTGGGAGAACTTCAAGCTTAAGGATTTGGTTCAATATAGTTCAACACATCTATTAATATTAAATACATACTGCACTTTAAAGAAATATATTTAGACTGAAAAGAGTTAATCTTTCTAAAAGCAAGGTTAACACCTGGGACAAGTGTTAATGTATTCCTATAACTATCTGAACAGGGTACTGTAAAAAAATAACATTGTTTTTTATTGTTTTTAGATGGGTGCATTTTATTTATAGCAAATTTTACACCCTTATTTGAATCTTTTTATAAATCAAGTAAAAATTCAATCTGTATCTCTTAATTGTGGCTGATTAGGTATTCCTATTTTTAAGATAGCATTTAGTATTTAAGGTAGTATTTTAAGGCTACATCTTTGTTTTTTAAGGTACTATTCTCCTATTGAAGGCAGTATTGGAAAAAGATATGCAAAAGATAACAATGACTTTCTCATGGATCACCATGAGTTAACACTATTAACACTTATGATCCTTAGTATTTGCAACATACAATAAATACAGCCATTTACTGATACGTTCCAGGTTGAAATGATACCCTATGAAATGATACCTTAAATATAGGTAACAGCAGGTAGTATTTAATACGTTATGATGCATAGGTTTTTTTGAAGGTAGCATTGTCTGTTTTGTCACTGATGAAGTACAAGCCGGGCACCCACATGCATTCAATTGCAAGGTCAGGGCCCAAATGAAAAGACAAGATTGCTCATCATAAACCACCAAACAATCTCAATAAGGGTTTCTTTCATGACTTATAGTGACTCAAATTTTGTGGATCACTGAGTTTTTAAACTTTATATCATTAGTACCTCCGTTTCCTGCTGCTCAAAGATCTATAAGTCCCAGAAACATGATGGAAGGAGTTTCTCAAGAGTTGTGATAAAAATTTACATCTCTGCTGCATACATGTTTTTGCACATCTGAAAATAGTTAAACTAAACATTTAATGACTGGATCGAGAAAATCCCCTTCAAGCCACAGAAAATTAGTTTAATCTGTGAATGTGATTTATGCCTTTCAGGAGACAAAACTTTACCATGACTAGTACAGCTAACCATAAAATGTGGCTTTATATTTGTTCTTCTTTATGATGCCTGTCTTTGTCATGTAGGTGCCTGATTCTTTCTCTGCACGGAGTGGTGGTGGACTGAGCAGTGCATTGGCAGAAAACTAGTTTATTTAATAATAACTTCAGCTATCCATACTACTGATTCTGGACAGAAGGTCATCTTAAAATAATATTAGGCCACCTTGAGGAATAAAGGGGTTAATTCTGTTTTATTAATTATATTTGAAATATAATGTGGGGGCAGATGGGAGAAGCAGCTGTGAATTCAAAGAGAGCTCAGATGGACAGATTCTGATAAGCTTATGTTGAATAATACCTTACTCCATGAACAGTCAAAGTGATTTAAGCAGGAGTTGGGTACTATTCAACCAACATAAGGCTATAAAAATCGGTCCCAAAATGAATGATTTTAAAATGTCATGTTTAAAATATAGATAGATAAAACAGAAGGTAGCATGAGCTCTTTAACATTTAATGCTTGTTTATATTGATGCATTTTGAGTTTAATGTCATTTTAATAGCAATATTTTGAAAGCAATATAATATTCCTGTTTATATACAGTTGTGGTCGCATAAATCTGCTACAGTCCCACAGTGAGCTTACAGGCCCATGTGAATTCCTCCAAAAAGCACACTTCCCCATGGGGCAATGAGGCATTCAAGAAACAACAGCTGCACATATTTAATAGGGTTGGAGTTGTTTGTTTGCTTTACATGGAAATATTAGGATATGAGGAGGGCAGGAAAACCATTTTCTGAATTCTTGCGATAAATGTGATGAAACCACCTATGTCTTCAATATGTCATTGCTGTTTCATATCAAAAGCATTCAGCTGGTGCACTAGCATCTCTGTGATGGCCCAGATTTCAGAACCATACAAAAGGACAGGAGCCACTGCTGTTTGATAGATACACATCTTAGTTCAAGCTATGTGGCATTGACAGGATAACAAGCCTTGTGGATAGGGGAGAGGTGACAGATGTGGTATATCTTGACTTTAGTAGGGCTTTTGATACTGTTTCACATGACTTTCTCATAAACAAACTAAGGAAATACAAACTAGATGGAGCTACTGTAAGGTGGGTGCATAACTGGTTGAAAAACCATTCCCAGCGAGTAGTTATCAGTGGTTCACAGTCAAGCTGGAAGAGTATAATGAGAGGGGTCTCACAGGGATCAGTTCTGGGTCTGGTTCCGTTCAATATCTTCATAAATGATATAGAGAGTACACTTATAAAGTCAGTGGATGATACCAAGATGGGAGGGATTGCAAGTTCTTTGGTGGATAGGATTAAAATGCAAAATGATCTGGACAAACTGGAGACATGGTCTGAAGTAAGTAGGATGAAATTCAGTAAGGACAAATCCAAAGTACTCCACTTAGGAAGGGACAAACAGTTGCACACAAACAAAATGGGAAATGACTGCCTAGGAAGTATTGCAGAAAGGGATCTGCGTGTCATAATGGATCTGAAGGTAAATATGAGTCATTCTGGGATGTATTAGTAGGAGTGTTGTAAGCAAGATACGAGAAGTAATTCTTCTGCTCCACACTGCACTGATAAGGCCTCAGTTAGAGTATTGTGTCCAATTCTGGGCAGCACGTTTCAGGAAAGATGTGGACAAATTGGAGAAAGTCCAAAGGAGAGCAACCAAAATGATTAACAGTCTAGAAAACATGACCTATGAGGGAAGACTGAAAAACTGGGTTTGTTTAGTCTGGAGAAGAGAAGACTGAAAGGGGACATGATAACAGTTTTCAAGTACATAAAAGGTTGTTACAAAGAGGAGGGAGAAAAATTATTCTTCTTTACTTCTGAGGCTAGGACAAGAAGCAGTGGGTTTAAATTGCAGCAAGGGAGATTTAGGTTGGACTTCAGGAAAAACTTCCTAACTGTCAGGGTATTTAAGCACTGGAACAAATTGCCTAGAGAAGTTGTGGCATCTCCATCACTGGAGGTTTTTAATAACAGGTTAGGCAAACACTTGTCAGGGATGGTCTAATTATTACATAGTTCTGCCTTGAGTCCAGGGGACTGGACTAAATGACCTCTTGAAGTCCCTTCCAGTCCCACACTTCTACAATTCTCTGATTCTATGCTTGCTACCACAGTAGTTTCTAAAGAGCATGCATAGCATCTATAGTCTTGCTGATTCAATGTTTCATGTCAGCAAAGCAACCTACCTCCTTGGTGACAATGGAGCCAAGATTCTGAAATGAATTGACAAATTCAACTTTTTGTCCATCAATTATGGTGGGTAGGGGGAGAAGTCCATCAGCCACTTTCATCAGTTTGGTTTTCTTCCAATTGACTTGAAGAGTGAGCATCCTCATTTCTACCGTAAATATTTTCAGGGCATTGATGAGATTAGTTCATGAAGATGAGACTATAGCAGTGTTATTCGCATACTCCAGGTCTGTTACACAGAAGTCATGAAGTACCCGTCCCCTGGCCCTCCCCGTATGTGGCTAGTGACAGCTTCCATCATTTGGTCAATAATGGTGTTGAACACATCAGGGGCTAGCCATGCACCTTTGATGGATATTGCTGTGGTACTCTGTTTTCTGAGCAGTTTTAAATATGAAAGTTTAATTATTTTCCTGGTTAGAGAATGAGATCATCATGCTAAAAAGATCAAGGTGGTAAAATATGGATCCTGTAATGACTTCTTTAGGTAGAGTCTACAGGTAGGGTAACAGAAAAGCACTCAGCATTGGCCTAGCTCTGCTCCCAATGAAGTCTAACAGGACTTAGAAACAAACAGAAGCACTTGAGAACTAGCCTCCATATGAAAGCATGATCTTCTCCTACCCCAGCTTTTTATAAGACTACAGACAGAGTTGGGATTCCCAGGTACCTAGCAAGCTGATGCTGTTTACAAATAGAGCCAACAATAGTTTTTACAAACTGATCATGTGTAATCTGTGTGGAACCTGGAACTTTCCCTCTGTATCTCACGTATGTAATCCTGAACCAGACATTTACTTTTTTCTCTGTTTTTTTGTGTCTCTGCTTTAACAGGAGAGGTATGTGGTACTGTGTACTACTGCCTCCCTTGAATCCATAACAACAGGTTAGTATCTCTGATCAGAAATGTTCTCATTTCCAAAAGAATTGGTCACATGGTCACGTATTCAGCAACCATGTAAGCTATTACAAGAGGAGCTAGGAACAGATCATATTGAAATTCCGCCTACACGTTGCCTCCCCATCACAGACTGGGTACCTGCTCATCTATGTGATGTACCCTGCCTTAGTGGTGACTATCCAACACCTCTAAGTGTGGAGCACAATGTTCTCACATATACACATACACAAATAGCACCAGACATTCATAAATGCTCCTCACTTCAGAACTTTCCTCTATAATTCTTACAAGAGCAACGGGTAAATAAAATCCCTTATTCTGGAAAATTCCCATAGTCATCAGACTTAATATACTTGAGAAGAGGCTATCTCAGTATCTGCAGTATTCTTCCATGTAAACTCTATAGTAAATATACGGCGGTATTAGTGAGGTTTGATAGATAGATAGATAGATAGATAGATAGATAGATAGATAGATAGATAGATAGATAGATAGATAGATAGATAGATAGATAGATATAAATTGCAAAGTTTATATGAACAGTGCTATATATTAAGAGATGGGCCTTAGCTGCAACATTTAAATCTGGTTGTCCACATCCTGTGCCTTGGTTCAGGCCATTTCTAGTATTAATATTATAAAATCAGCTAATTTACTATGCAACATAAATGCTTTGTTGACTATGACTCCAGGGTTTAGGTTTACCATATTAAGTGTCACTAATGCAGCTTGTGATTGCAGGGTAATAAAGAATGCAAAAAAGAAAGAAAGACATGCTGTGTTCAGGACCACTTTGAAGGGAATTATGATGAAAGTGTCTAGTAAAGTTCCTAATAAATAAGACACCATGTACGGTATAGTTTACTGTACTTGAGAATTTGAGCATTTCCAGGCCAATTTTGCTGTAATCCCACATGTGCCTGGCAGCTGGCACATGTGTCATTCTGTGTCTGCTGAGAATTACTGAAGTAAGGGAATTTTCCTTGGGTGCAGGGAGTAGAATATAATCAGAGTTCTCTCAACAAAAGGAACCATCACTGATGAAATTTACCGTTACTAGGGAACTGCAATAAGATGACATCAAATGGTCTTTGACTCATTTCCCAATGAACAATGAGGACTGAAAGAGTTACCGTATGCCATTAATTTAAACTACATCAGAGAGGACTCATAAGAGTGAGAAATGACTACCCTGAGTAATTTGCACATATATTAAGTCAGGTTATTTTTGAATCCTGAGTGATATGCAAATAAAAGGAATAAAGTTTTTAGAAATTGTCTTTTGTTACTAAAATAATATTCTCTTCAATGAAGCCCTACGAGTACAATAGCTATCATTTCTTCTCACTTGGCAGAGAAAATGACTGGGTTAAAACAATAGGCATCAATTCCTTAATTTTTAGTGGCAGTGGGGTTTGAAATACAATCAGCCCCACGTTAAGAAGATAAGAAACCAATCCAAGGCATAGAAGCTCACATTGTTCTCCCCCTCTAACTCGACAGCTGCTTGTCTGAGGATCTCTCATATGGAAAATATGTGAATATGATGAAACATCTGTTAATGTATCTCTATCCCCACCCTACTCCTTAAAAGCAAAAACTGCAGGCTTGTTACTATTTTCAATAGTATCCAGACACTTGTTCTATTTATTGGAGTATTAGAACTTTAGATAGAAGGACATGCTGGGGCTGTCTGTTTGAGGATGGAATGAACTTTTCAAAGAACAGTCTCCATTAAAGAGCACTGACACTACAATAATGTATGAAATGTGAGGTTATTCATATACAACAGTAATGCCTCATAGCAGACAATAGTCCTAAAAGGTATCATTGAAGAGGATTTCTATTTAGAAATGCTTAGCAGCAGGATACCTAAAAGCACAATTTAGCTACATTGGCTTGGTAATATTCTCTTACTGGCAAAATAATTACAAGTCCAGCTGCTTGTGTTCTCCCTTCTATTTTTTATTAGATGGCTGCCTCTCTGATCTCTTGCATGCTGAAGTTCATACCTGCTGGAGACACTGGCAAATTTTCCTGGCATTCATTGTTTTGTTTTTTTTTACTGGGAAAACTGGGAGAGTGTCAGCAAACTTGGTGCAATTGGGAAAAAAAAGTCAACTCCATTTTCAGATAGAAAAGGAGAATAAAAGCAAAGAGTCCAAACATTTGTTGCTCTTGGCTTTAGCAATAGCAAGGCAGCTTCACGAACTTAATAAAACGTACTCATAGTACTTAATGCCTATAGAGTATATATCCTGCTACAGAGACAACAATCTCACAGTAGGTTGTGGTTTTGAAAACAATTGTTTTGGATCAATTGAGAGTCATTTCTGGGACTATCTTTTACTGACAGACAAGGTACTGTCTGTCATTTTCAGATCTAATACCCTACATATCCTCATTTGGTTGTTTTTTTCATAGCCTGTAAACACGGCAGTAAGCAAGTTCAACCGCAAGGGAAAATTTTAATTTTTAAAATGAAAATGAGATGATAATCTGTCTTGGTTGCTGCCATAATCTTCCATTTCCACTTGACATGTTTATTCTTTGGCATTTAAAATGTGGTACAGAATGCCATGAATGAAGTAGGTTATAAATGTTAGTTTTGATTGAGTATGATATTGAAAAATAAACATGCCGATGTGTGATGTATGCAGTATAGTTGT
This sequence comes from Chrysemys picta bellii, assembly GCF_011386835.1. Lineage (NCBI taxonomy): Eukaryota > Metazoa > Chordata > Testudines > Emydidae > Chrysemys > Chrysemys picta. Next base: position 313,413,980 of record NC_088791.1, read on the forward strand.
AGCTGTGTCAGTGACAAGATATTAGAGAGAAAATGTGGGCGAGGTAATATCTTTTATTGGACCAACTTCTGGTGGTGAGACAAGCTTCTGAGCCACACAGAGCTCTTCTTCAGGTGGTCCAATGAAAGCGATTACCTACCTCACCCACATTGTCCCTATAATATCCTGGGACTGACACGGCTATTGATACACTGCGACAGAGCTCAAGAAGAGCTCTGTGTGCCTCAGAAGCTTGTCTCTCTCACCGACAGAAGTTGGTCCAATAAAAGATATTACCTCACCCACTTCATTTCTCTAATGTACAGTGTAGCTTTCTCATCTTCAGTCATCCTCACTATGCTGCATGTGATGCTGCTGAGCACTTGCTACCAATAAGTGGATAGAAATGATGTGGGCATCTGTGGTGGGGCAAGTATCAGAGGAGTAACCGTGTTAGTCTGAATCTGTAAAAAGCAACAGAGGGTCCTGTGGCACCTTTGAGACTAACAGAAGTATTGGGAGCATAAGCTTTCGTGGGTAAGAACCTCACTTCTTCAGATGCAAGTAATGGAAATCTCCAGAGGCAGGTATAAATCAGTGTGGAGATAACGAGGTTAGTTCAATCAGGGAGGGTGAGGTGCTCTGCTAGCAGTTGAGGTGTGAACACCCAGGGAGGAGAAACTGCTTCTGTAGTTGGATAGCCATTCACAGTCTTTGTTTAATCGTGATCTGATGGTGTCAAATTTGCAAATGAACTGGAGCTCAGCAGTTTCTCTTTGGAGTCTGGTCCTGAAGTTTTTTTGCTGTAAGATGGCTACCTTTACATCTGCTCTTGTGTTGCCAGGGAGGTTGAAGTGTTCTTCTACAGGTTTTTGTATATTGCCATTCCTGATATCTGACTTGTGTCCATTTATCCTCTTGCGTAGTGACTGTCCAGTTTGGCCAATGTACATAGCAAAGGGGCATTGCTGGCATATGATGGCATATATAACATTGGTGGACATGCAGGTGAATGTGCCGGTGATGTTGTAGCTGATCTGGTTAGGTCCTGTGATGGTGTTGCTGGTGTAGATATGTGGGCAGAGTTGGCATCGAGGTTTGTTGCCTGGGTTGGTTCCTGAGTTAGAGTTGTTATGGTGTGGTGCGTGGTTGCTGGTGAGAATATGCTTAAGGTTGGCAGGTTGTCTGTGGGCGAGGACTGGCCTGCCTCCCAAGGTCTGTGAAAGTGAGGGATCATTGTCCAGGATGGGTTGTAGATCACTGATGCTGCGTTGGAGAGGTTTAAGCTGAGGACTGTAGGTGATGGCCAGTGGAGTTCTGTTGGTTTCTCTTCTGGGCCTGTCTTGTAGCAGGAGGCTTCTGGGTACACATCTGTTGATTTGTTTCTTTATTTACTTGTGTGGGTATCGTAGTTTTGAGAATGCTTGGTGAAGATCTTGTAGGTGTTGGTCTCTGTCTGAGGGGTTGAGGCAGATGCGATTGTACCTCAGTGCTTGGCTGTAGACGATGGATCGTGTGGTGTGACCGGGGTGGAAGCTGGAGGCATGAAGGTAGGCGTAGCGGTCGGTGGGTTTTCGGTATAGGGTGGTGTTAATGTGGCCATCGCTTATTTGTACGGTGGTGTCTAGGAACTGGACCTCCCGTGTAGATTGGTCCAGGCTGAGGTTGATGGTGGGGTGGAAGCTGTTGAAATCATGGTGGAATTCTTCCAGGGTCTCCTTCCCATGGGTCCAGATGATGAAGATGTCATCAATATAGCGTAGGTAGAGAAGGGGCATGAGTGGACAAGAGCTGAGGAAGCATTGTTCCAGGTCAGCCATAAAAATGTTGGCATATTGTGGGGCCATGCGGGTGCCCATAGCGGTGCCACTGGTCTGGAGGTATATATTGTCACCAAATTTGAAATAATTGTGCACCAGCACTCCCAGCTATCTCTGTGACACCACAGATTTCCTGAGAAAACTACAATGCATTGGTGACCTCCCAGAAAACACCATCCTAGCCACCATGCATGTAGAGGCTCTCTACACAAACATCCCACATACAGATGGAATACAAGCTGTCAGGAACAGTATCCCTGATGATGACACAGGACAACTTATTGCTGAGCTCTGTGACTTTATCCTCACGCACCCCCGACTCCAAACCGGTGTTACAGTGACAGCTACACCCAGAGAGAGATATCTGGGATGAGAGAGGTGCCCACTCTCATCCCTTGGGGCACACAATTGGTACAACCTATGACAGCCTCAGACCAGGCAGAGATGTCAAAAGCCCACAACACTAGCTAGTAAGTTTAGATGCTTAACCACAATGCTGGGAAAGAAAATTGTAAAAGAATTGGGAAAAAAAACACTTGAGAGTCAGTGTGAAGATTCTTAATATCCAACATTCATACCCTTGTTGAGAGAAGAAAAGAGAAACATTTGGTGGCAGAGAGAGAAAGAACTGACAGAAAATATGTATCATCACCCGCTGCTAAGAAAACACTTCTTTAAAGAGCAGCCTTCATTGTGCTACTCCCACTGTAAAATGGGTGTAGAGACAACTCTCATACAATGACGAAGGTGGAAAAATCATAGCAAATCTCCAAGTCGGTGCCTTTTGTTTTTACTGCTTTGGATGTGCATATTGCAGAGCTGTAAAAGCATGGAAAAACCTACCAAACAAGCCAACTCTCTTCTTTAACCCTTTGGCACTAGGTGTGTAGTGTCTGGAAATCTTGACTTCTAGTGTCAAAGGTATCAAAACAAAACAAAAAAAAACCCTCACAACCCTCAGAAATCTGGCAAGAGAAGTGGAGAACATAAAAGCTGTGAAAATGAGGCTAGTAAGAAAAAAATAAAGAAAAGGATTGGTGCTAGAAAATATTAGGTCTTACTTACTGATCTCTGAACAAAGAAATTTCTTTAAAGAGAAAACACTTTACATTGTTTCTGCAAAATAGAATCGTTGTAATGTAATGATTTAAAGACAAAAATGAAGAGTCTGGTTTACAGAAATTGAAATTACAATTAATGAAGTTACATAAGCTCTTGTCTTATTCTGATGCACCCAAAAGCTCAGCCAAATCATGGATAAGGGTCAAAATGAGATGATGCAACTTAGCATTTCTGAATATTACGTGATCACTTTGCTTCTTGTATTTGCAGAAGCTTTGGAACTCTTGGCACCATTATTCCAGAGGAGGAGAAGAGAGAGTTGGTTTTTGTTTTAATGTTGAGTCAATTTGAATCACAAAATCAGTTTGTGAGCTTCTTTTTACTTAGATAGTGATGAAACACATAACATCAATGGGTTGGATGCTCAGCTAGTGTAAATCAGTATATCTCAATTAAAGCCAATATAGCTATGCCAATTTACAGTAGCTGAGTATCTGGCCTGGTATTGAACATTCCAGTGCTTCTAAAGTAACATGGATACACACACATATATAGGCCAAATCCTCAGCCTCATTCAGGCAGGTGTGGAACCTTTCCCATGCTGCCCTGTCCTCTGCAACTCTTGTGCCATATTTCTGTCCCTGTCCTACATGCATGTCCTTACTGTGTTGCTTGCTCTCAGTCTCTCTCTATGTGCATTTCAATGTCTGTCTGTCTTTCTTTCTTTCTTTCCCTCAGATTTCTGGTGGGGTTGCTGGGAGGTGTGATATGCACAACGACCAGAAAGTGCCTGGTGCTTGAGTGGCTTAACTTGCATCTCCTAGCTTAGTTGCGCCTCTGATGTGACTAATTCTGAAAACACCTGGCCAAGCACATGGGTGTTTCTGAGTGGATCTGAAAAATACTGAGATGCCAGACCCTGACTGAACCAGGCCCTACACCCACCCTCCTGGGGTGTTCCACACACAGTGTACTCAGAGGAATACGTTGTGACTAAATCTTTCTTCTGAACATCCAATGAGCATTCAAACATGCACTGGATCCTGCTGAAGCACACAAGAGGCCACCTGCATGGAAATGAGACGTTAACTAGAACTGGGTATGCTGTAGAGAGGCACTGTACAAGCTTCCTCTGACAGCTCTGCCATCACACTTCATTTCTGAGCTACAGTATCCCTAAAATTCCAGTCTTGTGACCCCTGAGCAGAGATTACCAACCATGCTACATTCCTCCAGATTGTCTTGTTATCTGTGATGTAGACAAATGACAACAAGGACAAGGAGTAGCCTAGCAAACCTATTTTGGCCTAAATTAGTTTGGAACCAAGATCTCCAGAAGTAAAAACAATCATCAGAGTAAAACTTATGGGAAAGTCCTGTATAATCCAATAGAAAATTATAAGCTTTCTATAGGATTTCTATAACATTTCTGTAGACACTGGGGGTCCCCCCCCCAATCAAAAAGTCTTTTCTATAAGGGAAAGTTTTTTTCATCTGGATTTATTAACCCTAGAAAGAAACCTTTTGGATTGGGCCCCACAATCAAAGGAGACACAGGCAGAAGCTGGGGATTCAGCGCATCTGCTGGGAGCACACAGCAGGCCCCCTGCAGAGGTAGAATGAGCTGCCTCACTTGGAAGGAACATCAGGTACTCATGAGTTGGGGGAGGGGAAGAGAAAGGGCTGGGAAAGAGGGTCCATCTGAGGTTGTGGTGAGAGCACTAACCTGGGAGTCAGGAGAACCAGCTTCAGTTCATTGTTCTGCCACAGATTTCCTGTGTGATCTTGGGAAAATCACTTAGTGCCTCAGTTCCCCATCTGTAAAATGGAATTATAGTACTTCCATGCCTCACACAATATTATGAGAATCAATACATTAAAGAATGTGAGGTGCTCAGATACTATTGTAGTGTAGCCCCAACAAGTACTTTTGCTGGATTAATCTCCATATTCCCCTTATTCCTGTCCCTAGACATAAGAATTCTGAAATAAAATCTAGCATGTTCATACCCAGAATGATCTTCTAGCTTGCCCCTTTTTCAAAGGCACACTGCTGTCTCAGTGCTGGGAACAAAAGGTTTGGCAGCCTTTTGGATGTATAGAATTCATCTCTGTTTTTTGCAAGCAAGAATCATGGAAGCCTCCAGTTCTACATTGCATGTGTGTCACTAGAAAAAAAATAGGCTAGAGCAATTGTGAGTGTATGAGCTGTAGGTGGGTGTCCCATGCTCACACAAATTGCAGCTGGGAGGTCAGAAAATTGCTAGTTGTGACTTGGAAAATACCAAATAATAAATTTAAATTAAAATTAAACCATCTCTTCCCCTTTTGAAAAAAATCAAAAGCATTGTTTAACCTGCAAATCATCACACTGTATATTTTACCTGGACCAGATTTGAGCAATTTGACTCTATTCAAATTCTATTTCTATTACAGGACATATAGATACTGTCCATATTTTTGTTCTTTTAACCTTCGGCCTTCTGCACAATTTTATTTAAAGAGGCAGTGTAAACTTGAAATCTAGTCAATGTCAAAAAGATTTTCAATTCAGCAAGTACCTTCAATTTAAAGATTACCTGAAAGAGGGGAAATGGGTTTGTGCCTCTTTTTTATACATATATAATATATAAAAAAAAAAGCTTGAAACTTTTTATAAAAAAAAATCCGCTTGCTTTGTGCTTTAATATTTCAGGAATCGCAAGTCTGGTCACTCTTGGTTTTGTGAGAAGAATCTCTTGCATTTTCAGAATACACTGTGAACTTTCTCAGCACTTAATGAAAGACAAAAAAGGTGTTGAAATTTTGTATAAACATACCATTTTCTTCAAAGAGTTTTAAACAATCTGAATCAAAATCTCTTGTCTCAATTAATCAGGATTTAATGGCTCGCTAATGGTGATGTCATGATCCTACTAGTTCTCCAGGTGTCCACAGTATCTTCCAGGAAAAACAAGGTAGACAAGACCTGAATTTCTAATGTAAATATTATGATACAAAGATCTACATTTAAAAGAACGCTAAGGATGCAAAGTAAATCACTCAAAACTTAGGAAATGCCGGAATTGAGGTTACCATTACAACCTTAATTTATCCCCCGCATGCCGATGCATCATGATACCATCTTTAATTATATGATCAAATACTATTTTTCCACAGGACTGCTGTACCATTTAGTGCACAGGATGGACATTGTTCAGGGACTGAATCAGGGTTCTACAGTGAAGGAGACTGTTGTCTATAGGACCCCATCTTCATTTGTTGTAGAAGCTGTAAGGTATACGCTGTTGTAAAAGGTGGTTTGGAATCTTTATATCCTCAGCACAGTCCTGTACCACTTGACCTGAATAACCGGTAGCAGCAGTATGCTGTTATTCTGTGTGGACCAGCCACCAGGGGAGACAAGACCCATACTTAACCAGTATTTTGACAAGTATTTGTTAGACAGCAGAGCAATGTTGGAATCAGGATTCCTGAGCTTTATTCCTGGTTCTGGATAGGAGTGTTGTCTAGTGGTTACAGATAGCAAAGCCAAGCACATAGGTTTGTCATGATCATTCTGAAAGGCAGGGTGGCTGAATGAATGTGACTTGGATCTCCCATATTAGAAACCTAAGTTCTATTCCCAGCGTTGCACATGGTGGTCTTGTGCAGCCTGTTACTCCATCTGTAACATGGGGGCAATGATACTTGCCAGCATACCTAGGGTAGGGTATCAGACCTTGGTCAAGAATAAGGTTTATGAAATGCAATTACTAGCAGCAGCTGGTAGAAGAGCTAGGTCAAAAACTCATAGTCTCCTACTGTGTCCAAGCAGAGCGCACTCTTCCTAGGCCAAAGCACAGGTCACAGGGCTTGTGCAGCTTCATGCATGATGTTTCTTGCTAGTGAGAAATGGTCATTTATCTGCTTCCTCTATGGTATCCTGAACCAGTGGGGAGAGACAGGAGCCTATCCCTTTCACCTCACAGTAAAGGTAGGGCTGTGGGACCCAGGAGTCCTTGAGTGTCTCGAGAAGTTAGTGGGAGCCAGAGGCAGACTATGCTGGAGAGAGCCCAGAGGGAGTAGAGGAAGGACTAGGAAAAGGTTCTGTCCTCTCCCACCCAGTCTGTTCACTTTGTCCCTGTCCCCCACCCGTTCCTGTTCTCCCCTTCTGATGCCCTTGTTTCTCTCTGATCCTGATTCACCCCTAGCATACACCCCCCCACCCTGCTTCATAGATACAACAAAGACTAGAAGGGACCATTGTTATCTTCCAGTATGACCTCCTGTACAACACAGACCACAGAACTTCCCTAAAATAATTCCTAGAACAGATCTATTAAAAAAAATCTAATCTTGATTTAAAAATTGTCAGTGATGGAGAATCCACCACAATCCTTGGTAAATTTTTCCAGTGGTTAATAACTCTCACAGTTAAAAATTAATACCTTTACTTTAAAGCTACAACACAGCAATAGTTTGGAATGCTTTAGCAAAATAGTACTATTGCAATTACCGTTTTCTTAAAAATCAGCTGTGTAGTTTGTCCAAAGTATCAGTCACTGGTGCAGCCAGCCAGTCTCTGGGAAATGGGGGGAGAGTACACGCAATACAGAAACTAAATCCTTTCTCCTCCTATTAAATGAGAAGGAGACATGGTGGAACAATGAAAATGTGGACATTTTTCTAAAATTTGAAGGCTCTTAACACCCCTGCCTTAATCCTGCCATCAGTTATGCCCATTAAGGATATACAATGTGTTGATCCTGTTCTACTAGCTTGTAAAATGAAGGGGAGGAGCGGGTAGCTATTAACAAGAGTATTCTAAGAAAAATGCAGCACATTTAGCAAAAACACCGTTTTGTACATCTAACATTAACGTAGCATTAAACATGCTGCCAAACCTGCCACTCTATGTTGGTTTCCAACTTGTCCCTTATTAGCAGTCTGTTTTCTTATGTCTTCAATGATAGCACCAAAATAAAAATAACACTGAGGTTTTTTGTTTTGCTTTGTCATCAGCGGAATAATGTTTTGACTACTGCTACTCAATATCATATTCTCCAAGTGGTTCCAAAAGTAATACAGCCAAAGTTAGCATCAATCAGACAACACACAGTAGGCAGAAAAGGGCAACATTATGGGTCATTTTTTCTTTCTATTTTTTGCATCTGTAATCAAGTGCAGGTGCAAATAATGCTACTTAGCTAATAACTTAATTGTGCCTGTAGTTCTGATAGTTACAAGTGTATTTGTCATTTGGGCCAGCAATTAACTACACATTGAGTCGCAGATGCAAAAATAGAAGCCAAATTGATGCTCTTTCAAAAGTTTGGCCCTGGGTGTCACTATACCATATACATATTTACAACTCTGAATCATAAGTGGAAAATGTTCTGATTTGATCTTATTTACACTTACAAGAGATGATTAGACTTTACAAGCTACGACACGGAATAAACACATCCTCCTATTATAGACATAACGAAAGGTTACATATGACTAATATGATTTGATGGTCTAAAGTGGAAAAGGTAAATCTAATTTTCCTGCATCTTACCTGCTAAGCATGTGAGAAGTCCCACTGAAATCAGTCGGAGTGCTTATGTGCTTGAAATTAGGATTGTGTTTATGGGGCTGAAGAATTAGTAGCCTCTTCCTTCACACCTAATGGCCCCAATTTTGCAGTCCTCACTCAGGCAAACATTCCTTTTAAGGCAACGGGAGCAATGGGAGTTTTGCCTGACTGGAGGATCAGTCCCAATGTTTCCTCCTCAGATGATGGAATCAGGCCAGGTTGAAAGAGAGATAGAGAGATAGATAATCTCAAACCAAACTGCATATAGATATTTACAGATCACGGATAGAAAAATCTAAAAAAGAAGAATACTTATAGAAAAAGAGTTTCACAAAAACACTATGGAATTTGAATCCTATTTCCAAAATGAACTTACTGTAACTGTAAAGAAGTTACAGAAACAGTATTAATTGTCCACTTGTGTCAGTGAAGAAGCCACAGGCTTCCCTGAGGTGCCTTCTGTCTAACCTCAGGAAGGTATGAGACCTACCACAGATCTCACCACCTTCAGTACAAATTGTAAAACCCATTTGTTTGGCCTAGAGATCTTCTGTGTGTTTACTTTTTGAATGTGTATGTGTTGTCACATTCTAAATGGATTGACAACAAATGTAGAGCCTGCCACTCTGGTGTGACATACTCTGATTATCTGTCATATTTAGCAGGCAGATTCCTATGTTCTGAACCAGATGAAACTTCTAAGCTGCCAGATTCAACAAGGTACCTAAAATACTTAACATGTAGGATAACTTGTAACTAAACACAAAAGAAAGATTCTTATCAGTTCTTATAAGAGAGGAATGGACTCAGTGGCTGGGCGGGCATGACAACACTTGATATCTCCAGGTCATTTAGTCCTCTCATGTTGAGTAGAGCTGTGTTTGACCAGCTTAAGGACAAAGTATCTATACATCTTTCTCTAGCATTACTCCAAAAGGACAACTACAACCTTCTCCATTACCAGAACTCCAGTATACAAGACATCACACACCGCTCTCCAGGTCATCAGTCTTCTTGTAGAAGGACTAGAATTACATTCTTTTGAAAAGCATGGGGATGGGGGGGGGGGGCAGAAAGGAGGAGGAACAAAATGGAGGAGTGTAGGAAAGTAGGTGGATATGAGTGCAGAAAGCTAGAATGGAAAAAAAATGGAGAGCTTTAAAATAAAAAGGCAATTTTGCAATAGATGTGGAGCTAGTGAAGTAACTCTACTAGGGGGGGAGATTAGGTGAGGCCAGAATGAGAGAGTAGTCCCTATTCAGAAATCTGAACCTGGTGGAAAGAACTGGTCAAAGTGTGCTCATTGTGAATAAAATATCTGACTAATGTAGCCTTTTTTCTGTTCATGAATCATTTACAAATGGAGCCTCAATTCTGCAAAGGTATCACAGGTAATTGCCTGATAGTTTATGGAAACAAATTTCCATCTTTTATAGGGTGTTCACAAACTGTTCATTGAATATTTGCTATTCTTTATTTGGGGGTTGTGGTTGGTCAGCTCAATCACATGTTATAACTTCTGTGCCCTGATTGGATGATTGAAACTTTTTAACAGAAGTATAACAAATAACAATTAGGGACTTATGAGCAATGAATATTCCTGTCTGCACAAAAATATCTCTGTTTGTAAGTGAATATGGGTACTGAGATTAAAAACAGCCATTCCCCAAACATTCACGTGAACAAAAAATCCATCAAAGAAAAATGTTCATGAGTAGCAAATAATAAAGGTTTTGATATAGTTGAATTGTGCAGCCATTCAGAAGGCAAACAAATACTTACAAACTCTGGGCTAGAACCTTAGCGAGTGTAAATCCAGTGATGTTGATGGAATTGATGGAGCTTTGTCGGGAAGCTTAGAAAGAAAGGATTTAGGAAGACCATAATAAGATGCAATTGGACAAGATGAGCTGGGAAGTGATTAAGGTATGAATCAGGTATTCAAAGGAGGCAGAAAAAGGGAAAGACAACTTCTGGCAATGTTGCTGAAGTGGTGACAGGTGGACTTACAGATCAGGGAGATGAAGGAGACGAAAAGAAAGTCTGAGGTCAAGGATGACTAAGTTTTATTTAAGATTTAAGACTTAGGAACAAAGTCAAGGTTTGTCAGAAAACTGGGATAAAAAGAGTCAAGCACTGTTAGAATAACAGTTACATTCAGGCATGTCTAGAAATATAGATTGATCTAGGTTGTATAGGATTTTAATATTAACATTAGGCAGCAGATGAAACTCTTAGACAGATTAACTGAGTAAGTGATACACTGGATGAGCAAAATGACTGGTCAGCAGATTTACCACAGAGCAGATTTAGCAAGATTTAGTTTACAGAATTTTCTCTGTAGTGAGGGTTGGTTAATATTTTTTTTATACTGAATGAGGACTATGAATGAATGCCCTTTTCTCAAAACCCATCTAAAATCACAGTGACACCACAGGGCTATTTCTAGCATAACACAAAACCTGTCCATATTGTAAATATGAAACCTTTTCCACTAAGGTTAACTCAGAGCTCCCACCCTGCCTCAATTTAAAAAACAAAAACAAAACAGTGTACGTACATACATCATTAACAGGCAGAGGGAAGCAGAATGCATACCCTATGCACCCCCATCTCTGCCATGGCAATATACTATTACACACACATATCCCTTATTTTTTGTCTCCTAGAGAAACATGAGTTGGGGGGGAGGGTTGTTATGGGAAAGAATAAAGAAATATATCTTTAAATCCAGGAGCCAGATCATCCCTGCTCCTCTTCACACAGATCCCAGATTCTGCACAGAGCTCCACACAGGGTCCCTGGAAGTGGGAACAAAGCCAACAAAATAGCAAATCACCCCCACCACATGATTGATGGATATATGCGCACAGCAGGTTTCATTCATATACAAATCCAGTTCCATGTCACTAAATTTGATGTGCTGCAAACAAAAAACATGCAGAAGGGAACATGACATAAAAAGAACCCTGGCTGCATATCTTCATTACAGGCATCCCATTCATTGGGGAGATCAAACCCAGGGCCACCAGCACCAAAACACAGCCCTTATTACTTGAGCAGAAGGAAAATTTAGTCAGTTGTGAAAAAGTAATAGACTGTCATAGTCACTGGGGCCAGCCATATGAGGAAGACATGATGGCCTGCAGTAGGCCAGTGTATTACACATATTTGACAGTCCTGCAGCTTTCCCCCACACCGACACAACTAGTAAAGTTTGCAGATAACACAAAAATTGATGGAATAGTAAATAATGATTGGGCAGGTCAATTATACAGGTTAACCTAGATCACTTAGTAAGGTGAGCTCATCTGAACAACACATTTGAAAACACTACATAAAAGTCAGGTCTTATTTATTAATTATTATTATTATATTTGCTGTTATACTATTAATAAATAATAATACAGCCAAATACAAGGTCATACATCTAGAGCATACTAATCAGATGAGGGACTTTATCCTGGTAAAACAGTGACTCTGAAAAGAACTTAAGGGTCACCTCAGAGAACCAACTGAACTTATATAAGCTCCCAATGTGATACTGTAGCTTAGGAGGCCAATGCAATCCTTGGATGAATAAACAGGAGAATAACAAATAGGAGTAGGCAGGCGGTATTATCTCGGTATACTGGAATACTGTGTCCCGTTCCAATGTCCACACTTCAAAAAGAATGCTGACAATTTGGAAAGGGTTAAAAAAGAACTACAAGAACGATTCAAGGTCTGGAAAACCTGTCTTACCCGAAGAGATTTAAAGTTCAATCTATTTAATTTATCCAAGAGAAAGTTAAGAGGGGACTTTAGCACAGGCTACAAGTACCTATATGGGGAACAGATTTCTGATAATAGATAACTCTTTAATGTAGCAGAAAAAGGCATTGTGATATCCAATGGTTGGAAGCTGAAGTTAGCTAAACTCAGACTAGAAATAGGACACAATTTTTAAACAATGAGGGTAATTAACCACTGGGGACTTGGTGGGTTTTCCAACACTCAAAGTTTTTTAAATTAAGACTGGATAACTTTCTAAAAAATATGCTACAGCTAAAACAGAAGTTATGGACTTGATGCAGAAACTACTGGGTGACATTCCATGGCTTGTTTACTGAAGAAGGTCAGACCAGATGATCAGAATGGTCCTTTTTGTCTTTGAGATTTAATCTACAGTTAGGAAAAGGCACTGAGAGGTGCAACTATATTGTGAGTTTATTTGTTTCCTTGCCATTATAACTGAATGTTATTTTTATGTTTGTACAAGCTTCTATCATTTCTATTTTACAAAACAGCCACTGTTGGCTGGCACTGCATAAGCATCTCGACTTACACAGCTGTAGCAGAAGCTCTCTGCAACACTACAGTGACAATAATATTGAGAAAAGAAGCAAAAGAAACTGTATGAACAACTACGTAAGAAAAGAAGCATAGGCCTTACAGGGAATTTCCATGAGTTCAGGACTGTCACCTCTTTCTGTGTGTCACTCTGAAGCCTAGAATGTCAGTTGAGTCAGTGTGAAGTGATGGAAACAGATACAAGCTGACAGCAATTTTTGTTTAGAATATTACCAGGTTAAACCATTACTGGGATTTGTGGTCTGTTACCATCCAATTTTAAAGTTCTCAGCCATTTTAACTTTACAAACTATACCTGCACCACACCATGGGCTTTCAGCTACAGTGAGGCATGTATCCATGCTAGGCCAAAAATACTAGACCACTGTGATATCAGCGGTAACTCAACTAATCACTGCTTTACTTTACAGCTAATTTGCATGCAACTAACTGAAATGAAACTGGTGGTATGAAGGAGATTGTACAGATGGGGGACTGTCTGACCCATCTGCCATCCCTGTGCAACCGTACAGGCTTTCAGCTACTTGTAGGTTACTAAGCAACTTTAGGAAGGAAAGGCAGACTGGGGCCCCATCATTATACAAACATGTAGGAGCCCCATGCCCTGAAGAGCTAACAATCTAATTGAGGCAAGGATGTAAGAAGTGGATGTAACAAACAGAAGGAGGGTGTCAAGAGGTTCATGGAAAGAGATGTACAGTGGATGCCATTTGCAGTGCACACCAATAACTTTTATTGGTGATAGAAAACCTGTGTGCAATGCTGAGAACCATCTTCTGACACAATGCCGAGAACCATCTTCTGACACAATGCCTGTTAACATATATACCAACACCTGTATTGTGGAATACTCTCCTAACAGAAGGAAAGGAGGAAGTAGCATGGAAGTAAGTCTGACAGGAACATGTGTTTACATAGACTACCTACATGTACAATTTGGTCATTCTAAATCATTGGCTTTGTATGTTTATATAAAATATAAATAAAAAATAGATATCATCAGTCCTGCTGGCCATTTACTTTGCCATTATCAGCTGGCAAAGTCCTGTAGAACTCACAACAGAAGTGGGTCCTGGGAAGGGATTTGCAGGAGTAGATAATGACTTTGCAATAATAGTGCTCCATGCAAAAGGGGTGGAAAAAATGCAATGATGCTTGTGGGTGAAATGAACAAATATTTGCATCTTCCACTATTTTTCAGTGTCTTTTCCTTAACTATTTTCCTCTCAGGCGATCTCTTCATTTAGGGCTTGATCTGGCTGCTCATCTGCACACAGACCTCCTGCCTTTGTCATGCCTTTATATCCAGAGCTCCCTTCCCTCTCCTTCATCCACATCATCCAACTGTCACACTGGCTTCTTCCTGGGTTTCTGTTAATGTTGTTAATCAGTCGTTGTAATTACACTGTAACCAGCCCCTCAGCAGGGTGTCACCATGAGAGCTATGGTACGCTGGTCCCCTGGATATTTTGTAGCACACGTGCTTAGAGGCACAGAGCACTAGGATCTAGTCCTCAGTGGGTTCCCATAAACACTCAGTCTGATGAAGTAACAAAGAATTCCTTCCCTAAGGGGCTGCATGAAATAAAAGTTGCTATCCCCCCAGGTACGATTGCTTTAAGGTACAAACAAAAGATGAACCAACAGTTCCTACCTCAGCCCCTCAGAGCAGTTCAACACAGTGGGGCTATCCTGGGACTCCTCCAGCTTAGTGCCCGGATACTCACTCCAGGCCACCCTTCTTTGAGAGAGAACCACGCATTGGCCTGCAGATTTCCTGGCCAGAGTTCCACCTACTGCAGCTACTGCTTGGCCCCCTTGGCCGCAACAGGCATTCCCAGCCTTTCAGTCCCAGCTCCTAAACTGCCTGGCTTTCTCGCTACCTCGAGTTCCCAGGCTGCTCCTCCTGGCCTGCTGCTACAGCTTCCATGCAGCTTTTCACGCCCCCCTGAACCATGTCCCCAGACGGTACTGCCCTCTCCTGTGCTGGAAGGATCAAGAAGCTCTCTACTGGCTGGATAATGTACTGGAGGGTCACAGTGCCCAGTTCAGAGACAGAAAGTTCATGACAATAGTTAGGAAATGTTTTGTTTTATTCTTCTTGTGTAACTAGGTCCTCTATTCTGCAAATATTTGGTAGTCTGTGCCTTCAATTCCCATTGATTTTAGAGGGATCTGAGGAAGCTCAGCAACTCACAGAAGGCATTCAGCATCTTGCACATTTGGATACTAGATGTAGCAAATAAAAATAATATATATTAGGGTATAGTTTTCTTTTAAATTGTGCCCCATGTAGCTGTGAAACAGTGGCATCTACTTGTGCTGCACCTTTACATTGATATAACTCTTCCTGTTTGCAGAGACCAGCTATTTTGTTCTCAGAGGTGCTGCAGTAGGATACGGAGGACACATACACAGTGCTCTCTTTTCTGGGGCCTTTATTTTTCTTCTTTCTTGTTGTCTGTTTTCCCTTAATCTAAAATAAAAGTCATCCATTTCTTCCTAGCACTACTGTGTGTCATACCACTATTACACAGGGACGCAAGCAGAGCGCAAGAGAAATGTTAACATTCTCAGTCTGTTTTACATGGTACACATGGTCAAATAAAGAATTTCACTGTCCGCGTTGCTTGCTGCTCCCTTGACCTGAAATACAAACACTCAGCAACAATGTAAAATGTATAAAAAAAATAAAAAAAAAATTAAAAGTTTTGTGCGAAAGAAGTCATAAGTCATCCCATGTAACGATTTAGTAGGAAAATATTTCATGCCTCAGTCCATTGAAACTAGACTGAAGTTACGCCCTTGTGATGTCTGTAGTTTAGCTGTTGACAATTGAAAGGGAACACATCAGCATTTACTTATCCTGCCTAATGAATGTTATCGTGTGGAAAAGGTAAACCAATAACAGCTAGGATCAAACATACCAATCTCCTTTTGAACATACAATGCCCTCATTTATATAAATCTTAACAACCTGGCTGACTTTCTCATTGATCACAGTGAGTGAACCATTGCCCGGTAGAAAAGGCCTTCTCTCACAAGAATTCTCAGTGCAGTTTGAAACAGTGGTTCAAATGAATTGCTGGAATGACCGTCCAAAGGGCTACTCGTTAGCTAGGACTGTCCTTGGGAATTAGCCAGTTGTGAGGTAACGAGACCACAAAGTGCTGTTGGTATTGGCAGGCGAAGCAAGGTTCATCGTAGCACCTCTCGTCTAGACTAGGGATGTAAAAGGGAATAGAAAACAATTCTTTGCTTATATGCACTTGATGTTCCTGCCCATTTTTCTATAGAAAATTTAGGACATTTGGAACTTTTCTCTTTTATTTCGGAAAGACAATTTATTTTGTAAGCCAGGATGACTCACATTGGAAACCGACTGGCATATGATCATCTATTAATGCTAGAAATTTCAGAGCCATATGAATACAGTTTGAAGAAGGTGCATGGACTCAGTTTTTATGTGAATTAATTAATATTATTATTGATTTGTTTGTTTCTTTTGGTGTTTCTGGGAAGCCAGAGAAGTGCTAGGGATCTTTTGAGGAAACTGAGGCACAAGGATGGCTAGTGAAACAAGGCTGGTGGCAAGGATGACAAAAGTCAATTCTTCACAGCTGTGACCCCTCAGCCTAAAACCCTAAAAACAAGAATAGAGATACGTAGAGAAACAAGGGAATCAGACTCTTGTTCCTGAGACTCTCATAATGACACCCATGAGTGTCTGTAAATACTTGTAATGTGTCTGTTTCACAATTACATCCATGTTTGTTTTGTGCTTAGGGCCTTGACACTAGACCCTTTCACAACTACTGAGATACTGAAACTGGATCCAATATGTCTAACTTTTTTTTTTTTTTTTTAGTTCTTTTTTCAGTACATACAGACTATCCCACTCAGGGCCTGATGCTGACTCCATTATTCAGGGAACATTCCCATTAGCTTCAGGGAGTGTTTTGTCCAAGTAAGGAGTTCAGGACAAGGGAGTGGATTGCCCACTTACTCATAGATCCTTTGTTCACTTTATAAACCAAATCTCAAACTGACCCTGTTTTGAGGTTCTGAATTCCACATAATTTTTTCCCCCGTTTGCATTTCTGGTTCCCTCTAGAATGGGAAGCAAAAGTGCCAGAAATCTTAAAAGAAAGCTTCTTCTCATGGCATTTCAAGACCAATTTGGACATTTTGGCTAGTTTGGGGCACGTTTGGAAGCTTATTCCAACCCAACACCATATCTGACTCCTCTGAGGCTCTCCAGTTATAAATTACACCTAATCACATGAAAAGACCATAAATTATCCCCTTCCAACCAAGACACAATTCCTCTATTAGTCCTGGAAATCACAGTAAAGAGAAAGCGTTCACTCTTACCAACTTATTCTTTGGGTGCCTTCAGGCCCCCTGGAGGAGAAAAAGGTGCATAAGGGCCTTATAGTGGGTGGAACCCTGAGGAGGAAGTCAGGCACAGCCAATCTGATATCCTCTTGGGGGCTCTTCTTGAACGGCACATGCTGGGATAACAGTTCCACCACCCATGCAGAGGGAAGAGTGCTTTTTGCTCCACTCCCAGAACGTTCTGCTGGCCAATGCCAGCACAGCCATGGCATACATTAAAGTTTTACCATTTTGAATGTTGTGTTTAGTTGTCCAATAAATGATTCCTTTTAGTGATTTAAAAATAAAATTGCTATCCAGCATCCTAGAATAAATGATTGACATGTGCTGAGGTTATGAAATCTAAAGTTCCAACTTCCTGTTGCCCACATTTTTTTCTCTGTTTGCTTAATGTATTATTGGATTGTGGTAGCAGCTAGAAGACCAGCTCAGGGACTCGGGTCCCATCACTACAACAGTACAAATAATAATAGTATTAAGCACTGGAAACATGTACCATGAAAAGACAGTCTCAGTCCGCAAAGAGCTTGCTATGTAAAGCCCCGATCCCACACACATTTATACACATGCTTAACTCTATCATCATGATTAGCTCTATTGATACTCATGGTAGCAATGTTAAGCATGCACATAAGAGTTTGCAGGATAGAACCTAAGTAAATTTATCCCATGTGGTTGAGTTCTCTTTAGGAGCTGACAGTTTAAAATTTTGTGGTGAGCAGCTAATCCCTTTAAGAGGGCTAAGCTGTGTTCTTATTTATCAAATATGTCTTTAGCTATCTAAAGTATTATAACTAATCACAGCAGTTTTCTTTTAAGTAAAACAGTCTCTCTGAACAGGCTTAAATTAGTGCAGCAGTGGGCATGTGTTATGTGCTATATAAGAGTTTGGTATTAATTATTATTATTGTTCTTATTATTAAAGGCAGTTTTTCAAGCTGGATCTACGTAAAGATGAGCTCACTATAGTCCTGTGTTCGATGTAAGGCATTCATCATAGGCCTGTGATCTTCACTCAGTTCCATGACGAACTTTCCTGTGTCAATTACATATTAATTAGAATGTGTAGTGCTGTCCTATATAGACCCTAGTCAGTGATCAGCAGAGATAGGGTTAACTTTCCCCCTCAGCAGAATAGCTCATTACAGAGATTGCTAGAGAACTCAGCTGAAAGGGGAATGTGGCTGAGTTCAGCTGGAGCAAATTAATCTGTCAGTGGAGGGGCTATAAAAGAAGTTAGCATGGAGGCACTGCTTTTTCTTGTTTTGGGGGTGGCTGGGGAAGCAGATTCATTCTAGTATATGGGGTTATCATGCATCTGAAAAGCTCTTTAGCTATCTTCATTATCATTAGAGTAGTGGCTACAGCAATATCCTTGTCACTTACTGAGCTCTGGCTTTGAGCACCTTTTTACCTCCATGTATTTGAACCCCAGACTTATGGGTGGTTTCTCTTTCACTTTCCCTTTTCTTTACTTGATTTGTCAAGGTGTGAATTCTGTGGGCACAAGATTAAGGGTTAGGCAAACAGTGAGAAACATTCTTTACAAATACTTCAGCCCATCAGAAAGTGAATTCTATTTCTCTGTATTTTTCACAAATATTTGAGTGCTACAAATAACTTCATTGACTGCCCACTGGGGGAAAATTTGAGGGTTGAGCTAAAATTCATTTACTGAAGAAATACATTAGTTCAGTTTGAGGAGAACTGTATCAACAACTTAAACGAAAGCACATAAATTTAAATAAAGTATCTGACAGATCAGCTAGAACTAGAATGTTCCTCTTTCATTATGTCCATTTTTACAGAAGGTTACATTCCTTTGTTTTTCCTTGAGTGAGCTAACTCTTCCCTCCCACCAGTCCCAACATTGCCTGGACTTTCAGCTTAAGGCAAATATGCTGCCCTTTTCCATAGCAGAATGCTGATGTTCAGTAGAATAATAGTACAGTGATTGCCCACCATAGGACATACACATACTCAAATATATAAAACAAATACAAGCAGGGGGATACTTAAAAATATTGAAATTGGGGCTGTTTGCACACAACAATTCGCATGCATACAAAGACACAATGAACAGAAGTGCTAGATATCAAGCACCTACAATGTGCTCAGAAGTTAACAAGATGCAAGGGAGAGTTCCTGCCAAAAGCGCTCACAATATAAGGGCTCGCACTTGCAATCACTTATGCACATGTATAATCCTATTACATCAGTATTTCCTGAATTTTTCCCTGCTGTGATTCTCATGCTCTTCCTCCTTCTCCTCAAGAGAAACTGACACAATGCTACCATCAACTTCTCCCTCAGAAGAAGAAATACCGTGGTATGTCATATTTCTCAGTGAAAAGGATAAACTCCCCCATTTCTACCTGAAGGTGGGGAGGAGTAATAACTTACCACCTTCTTAGCAGTCCTTCAGTGGGCACCCCTAAGGCCTTGTGCCACGTGTAGAGGTGTCCCCAGGGCAGTTGGGGCTGGATGCTGACCCTCTCATCTAGTAAACACTTTGCTCCATACTATGAGGCAAAAAAATGTTCGAAGTGTCTCAGGAAGCAAAGAAAATGGCTGCTCCTTGAGATTCCCCTTCATAGACCCTCCATCCTTTCCCCAGCACTGTCATTTCATGCTGAGTGATCACTCCGTTATACGTATTTAGTTTGCAAATCATGGTCTCTCTCTCTCTCATATTTTTCCTGCCTCTGATGACCCCAGCCCCAAACACACAAAGGCGGTATGTTTAGCACATTCAGGACAAATATGCTCATTCTTGGGTAAACACTTGCGTTCATGCACAAATCAAAGCACCTTTCCAAACATATATGCAAACAAAAATTGGTCACACAAATGTTATGTGGGAAAGCAAACAAGAATGGGCTTGAACATGGTAGAATCGAGTCATGATTTCACATACATGGCAGTAAATCATACTCTCCCCCCTTTGGCCCAGCAGTAGTCTCCACTGTGTGTTTGTTTATGTAAGCAATCATTACACTTGTAGTCACGCTACGGCTAGGAGTTAGTCAGCCGTTGAACTCGCTTTTTCCCAGCAAAGACACCACATACTATATTTGGGGGTTTAGTAATGTGGTGTTGACCATAGAGGTTATGCTGAGCACAAAATGTCACTCACAGCCACACGACACGGAAAGCTGTCTGAGAGAGAAGAGATGAATGTTTTGTCCATGAAGATACTGAATCCTCTCCATCCACTTTCTAACCTTCTTTCCTACACTGTAGAATAAATGTGAAAACTGTTGATGATAGACTGATAATAATGCTTTATTATTAATAGTCTTCATGCATTGTGCATTGAAGCCACGGAAAATAAACAAACAATGATGTCAGACAGTGTATAATAGAGAAGTAGGTCTGTAAATACCTACCCTTTCCTGGATATAATGACATGTTTTTGTTGCAGCAAAACCCTAAGGCTGATTTCTTACTCGTGACTTCAAAACCCTGCCATTCAGTAAAAGCCTGTGGAATAAAACTGTCCCTGGAATCCAGTTATGTTTTTCTGAAAATCCCACTTTTCCATGTAATGCACAGCAACAGTGGTCACTCACAGTTTACCCTAGTGGCTTTTGGTGTGGTACAGCAGGTTACATGAGGTGACATACACAATCCACCAGGTTAAAATATGCTGGCATTTTCTGTAACACGGAGAAATGAGCCAAAGATACAATCTGTTGTCAGCCTGTGTTTGGCCATATATTATTTTTACTGTGGAGGTTTTTTCTTCACGTATGTTACCTTTATGAATGTTTTGAGCATATACTGTCTTAGAAGACACGCATTTACTAAATAATTCATCGCTGACGTAGAAAAATAGCTTGGCAAGTCTCCTTCCCCTCCCCCCTTCGGGCTCATAAATTCCAGAATTTTTGCCCCACCTTTTTGGCACATCTTTTCTTCATTTTCTCTGAAGAGCAGGAATAACAAGATTAACCCTGAAAAACACAAACTATCTGAAGTGTTTTGGCAAATCTTTTTTGAGCTAGCTCCTCAAATGAGGTCCAATCCAAAGCCCACTGAGTCTTTTCTTTAACTTCAGTGAGTTTTGGATCAGGCAGATAAATTGGATGGCTTCTGTTACTTCACATGCTTCTACTAAAAGCCAGGACTTTGTAAACATAAAAGGAACCTCTGTCCCTAGTATAAGCTGGCCAGGTGTTAATCACTTTGCACTGACTGACATCCTTTCTGTCCTCTTACTTTTCAGATCATCTGTTTCTCTCTTTCCAGCACTCACAGACATCTCATTTTGTTTGTTTCAGAGACTCCAATCATCTCTAACAATCTTTCACGCCTAACAGCTTCTCAATACTCAGTGCCCCACTAGTACACAAGGCTCTGACTGCATTTGACTAGTTGAGGTTTGTGCAGCTGCCATTGCTTTGGATGAGGAAAATATATATTCCTTTTACAAGTGAAAGAAGGGCTAACTCAGTAATGTGATCTCTTACTAAACCACACCCCATGCTAGGAACAGTTAGGTAAAATCCATTACACAAAGAATTTCAAAGATTCTTTTTCAAAAGCTATCAGCAACAATGCAGCCCATTGTTTACATTTTAATTAACTTCTGTTTCACTGATTTATATATAAGATTAATTAACCTTACGCTTTTAGCTGAATTATTGCAATTTGAACCTATCCAGGCTTTAGTTAAGATCTTCAAAGCCTAGCACAGATTGTTTATGTAGAGGAAATCAAATTAGCAATGCTGTTTCAGTGATTTAATAGCTTATGGTTGCTGCCATGATGAGAAATAGTAATTGGAGAACCTGTACCCCACCTTCTTGTGCTTGCAAAGGCTTTTTTTCCTTTACCTTTGCAACAGATACAGCAACTGTACTGTTGATGTTTCAGTAAACATGGGAAGTTAGATGATCACAGTGGTTCTTTCAAATGTTAAAGCCTGTAATTTCATAGCCAAAGCCAGAAAAATGAGGGAAGTGAGGTCAGGATAAATGTTCACAACCTGTTGTACTGTGTAGGAAAAATTAAAGTTAAAAACAGAAATATGCTTGAGTTTGTGTTGAAAACATACCATATAGCTGGTATTAATGTTAAGAACAACTCAGTGAAAACAAAACCCAATATAGAAGTAATGCAAAAATATCACTTCCCCATGGTTATTCAAAAAACACAATGGTTCTTTTAAAAATCCCACCTGAGAGTTCATTGCAGCAACCTTAACTCTGAACAGTTTTGTTGCTTTTATTATATTGATTTTGGTATCTCTATATTTTATTTTGAAAGGACATTGTTAAGTAGAAAATATCAGCTAACGATTAATAACTGGTGAATATTTTAATTGCTGTTTCTTGAGAATAATGTTGTATACTTGATGTTGATCAGGAAGGACTATAGATGCAGATGTATAGGCCCAGATCTTCGGCTATGACTAAGTTGCACTTTACACAACACAGGATAGGGGTGCAAAGCAACAGCTTGGAACAGCTTACCACGGGTCATGGTGGATTCTCCATCATTGACAATTTTCAAATCAAGATTGGATGGTTTTCTAAAAGATCTGCTCTAGGAAATATTTTGGGGAAGTTCTATGGGCTGTGTTATACAGGAGCTCAGACTAGATGATCACAATGATCCCTTCTGGCGTTGGAATCAATGAATCTATGAAAGGCAACTTCAGGTAACTATGCAATGCCCTGCCCACAAGCCAGCAGCATGCTGAACTTGTCTTCCAGCACAAGTTGCATGGTTTAAATTATGCCTCCTGCCAATGGCCCAAAGGGGCTGTTATAGCAGCTAGGAATTGCCAGTGTAACCCTCACACCTCCTGGCTGTGGTGTTCTGTCCCCTCTAGTGGCACCAAGACCACTTAGAGATTAATGAGTCTGCTCTACAGCCTGAGCTAAGAGCCATGTGGCTTTTAGCTCATGCAGTAAACTCCAGAGGTCCCAGATTCAATCCTGCCCACCGATGACTGAGATCTGTCGGTATTACAAGTGGGGGATCATCCAGGATATCAACTGAGAAGTCTCTGAAGCTTGGGACATGCTTCCTCAGCTAAGGGAAGTATGTGCTGGGTTTAAAATGGCGCCAGTGGCACCATGGAGCCAGGCCCATGCTCAGAAGGGGCCCCAACCAGCTCTGCTTGCACTGTGCCCCGAGACCCGCCAGCCCGCTGACTCCCCCTCCACCCTGCCCTGCCCACCACTTGCTTCTCTCGGCCTGCCCCCCGGCCGGCCAAGGGTTCCTCTCCACCTCCTGGCCCCATCCGCCAGCTTATCTCTGCTTCCTGGCCGGACCCCAGTGCACCTCCGGCTCCGGGCAGTCTCTGCTTCCCACCACCTGTGGGGCCCCACCTGTCTCCCTGGAGCTGAGCCGCCTGGGACTATGCAGAAGCCTGGCCAATCTCGGCCAGTTGCGGGGGGGGGGTGCTTGGCTGGGCCCCTCCAGGCAAGTGGGTCCTGACAGAGCCTGAGCGGGGCAGGCCCTGGCCTGACTGATCTCGACACTCCTGGGGGGCCAGAGTGATTCCGCGCCCTGGGACTAGCCCTGGCAGCTCAGCCTAGCAGACATAGTCGCCTCCAGGCACCACCTCATTCAGGCAAAAATCAGAACCTTTGCTCCATTTTACCAGGGGGATGAACAACTAAAGCTGGTTGACCTGTGGAAAAAGTTTGTTTTCAGTCAACTCTTGAAGGGAAAAGCACTCACTCACAAAGTCAAAAGGCCAACAACCTGGGAGAACACTAAAATTATCTGATGACCACAAATATCAATGCCTTGTTCTATTCCCCTCCACAGACCAAAAAGATCTCTGGTGTTCACTGAAGCACTTTGACAGATGAAGAACACAGGAAGACTAGTATGCCTATAGCATAAAACCAACTCTGAACCCATATGTCAGTCATACAAAGACTATTATACAAGGACTACCTTATGTGGTATTGGGGACTGTGCCTTTAAGGGCAGAGCTTCCCAGACAGAGTCTGAGCAGTGTGCTGGTAAGCTCTTGTAGTGGTTATGCACAGTCAGTTGGAACTGGACACAGAATAAAGCAGATCTCCTGCAAGCATTATAGCAGTGAGTAATAACTGAACACCAAACACTACTATAGTAAAGGAAACAAGAAGAACCCTCTGGTTCACTATCATCACATCTACAATTCCCACACATACCATAGTGAAATGATTAATCAGTCCCAGCTGCCTCATCCAGACTTCTGACCCCATTACTGATAACTGCAAGGAGCTCTCATCCTACTTTGCAGAGACGATAAACTAAACAGAGAGAAACTCACCAAGACAGAAAATTCCAAATTGGCCCGGACTCCCTTATCCACCATGCTGCCCTGACAGAGTTTGACTCCATGCAACTCATCCACTGAAGCTCAAAAAGCCCTGATAAATATGTAAGTCACTATGCAAGCTAGACCCATGCCTGCCTTTGCTGGTGAAAAGCCAGCAAGGAACATGTATGCCCATCACTACCTGAAAGATTCATAGGTTACAAAACCAGAAAGGATCACTGTAATAATCTAGTTTGACCTCCTGCATAACACAGGCCATAGGATTTCCCCATATTATTCCTGGTACAAGTCCAGTAGCTGTGGTTGAACTAGAGCATAACCTCTAGAAAAACATCCAATTTTAATACAAAAATGTCAATTACTGGAGAATCCACCACAACCCTTGGTAAATTGTTCCAATGGTTAATTACCCTCACTGTTAAAAAAATGTGCCTTATATTTCTAGCTTCAACTTCCCACCACTGGATATTGTTTTACCGTTGTCTGCTACATTGAAGAGCCCTCTATTATCCAATTCTGTTCCCCAAGGAAGTACTTAAAAACTTTAATTAAGTCACACATTAGCCATCCCTTTGAGAAGCTAAACAAATTGAGCTCCTTGAATCTTTCATTATTAGACATGTTTTCCAGTCTTTTAGTCATTGTCATGACTGTTCTCCAAACCATTTCAATTTTTCAACATAAATCTTGAATTGTGGACAGCAGAACTGGTATTCCAGTAGCAGTCGCATCAGTGCCAAATTCAGAAGTAAAATAACCTCTCAACTTCTACTTGATATTCTCATATTTATGCATCTAGGGATCGCTTCAGGCCTTTTAGCCACAGTGTCACACTGGAAGCTCATGTACTTTTGATTATCTACCATGATCCCAAAATCTATTTCATCCACTGTTTTCTAGGATAAAGTCCCCCCATCCTATAAGTATGGCCTACATTATTTGTTTCTAGATGTATGTTGTTCTATTTGGCCATGTTGAAATACAGCTCACTCCGTATCAGTGACCTGTCCTCTTCATTATTTACTACTTTTCCAATCTTTTGACATCTGCAAACTTTATCAATGATGATTTTATGTTTTCTTCAAGGTCATTGGTAAAAATGTTAAATAGTTTAGGGCCAAGAACCAATCCCTGGAGGAACCCACTAGAAACATACCTGTTCAGTGATGATTCCCACTTCACAAATATGTTTTGAAATCTATCAGTTAGCCAGTTTTAATCCATTTAATATGTGCCATGTTCATTTTATTGTTCTAGTTTTTAAACAAAATGGTGTGCCATATCAAATCAAATGCCTTAAAGAAGTCTAACATCAACACTATTACCTTTATCAACCAAACTTGTAATCTCATCAAAAAGTTATATCAAGTTAGTTTAACAAGATATATTTTTCCACAAACCCATGTTGATGGGCATTAATTATATTACCCTCCTTCAATTATTTATTAATCAAGTCTCTACCAGCTATTCCATTATTTTGCCTGAGATTAATATCAGGCTGACAAGTATATCCAGGTCATCCTGTTTACCCTTTTTAAATACTGGCACAACATTAATTTTCTTCCAGTCCTCTGGAACTCTCTCATGTGTTCCAAGATTTATTAAAAAACAGCATTAAAGCCCCAGCATACTCCTCAGCCAGCTCTTTTAAAACTCTTGGGTGTTCTATAGACCTGCTGATTTAAAAATGTCTAACAGCAGCAGCTATTTTCACATCCCCTTAGTTAATGGTCCAATGGAGAGTATTTCATCATCATCCTGTGATATGGTACATCATCTGGCTTTTTCCCAAATGTAAATCAGAACTATTTATTGAACATGTCTGCCTTTTCTGTATTATTGACAGCTCTATCATTTCCATATAGTAATGAACCAATACCATTGTTAGGATTTCATTTGATTCTGATATACTTGAAAAAATCCCTTATTGTCCTTAACACTACTCACCATAGAGGTCTCCTTGTGTTCTTTAGCTTTTCTTATACATTTTCTACAATTCCTAGCTTCTAATTTATATTCGTTGTGATCAGCTTCCCCTTTTTCCATTTGTTATATATTGTCAATAATGCTATTATGATGATACACGTGATCATTACTCACTTATCATATGATCATTAACTATATATTGTGACAAAGTTCCTCCTCTATCTTGGTGGGTCCTGCGCTTATTGGTGGATTTTCTTGCCTCAGAGATTCACCATGTGGGTTGGGGAACAGCCCAGAGACCTTCCCCTCTGGAAGAACCCACAGTCCAGGTCAATTGGGAGGTTTGGGGGGAACCCAGGCCCGCCCTCTACTCCGGGTTCCAGCCCAGGGCCCTGTGGACTGCAGCTGTCTATAGTGCCTCCTGTAACAGCTGCATGACAGCTACAATTCCCTAGGCTACTTCCCCATGGCCTCCTCCAAACACCTTCCTTAGTCTCACCACAGGACCTTCCTCCTGGTGTCTGATAACGCTTGTGCTCCTCAGTCCTCCAGCAGCACACCCTCTCAGCTCCTTGCGCCTCTTGCTCCCAGCTCCTCACACTCACACCACAAACTGAAGTGAGTTCCTTTTAAAACCCAGGTGCCCTGATTAGCCCACCTTAATTGATTCTAGCAGCTTCTTCTTAATTGGTTCCAGGTGTCCGAATTAGCCTGCCTGCCTTAACTGGTTCTAGCAGGTTCCTGATTACTCTAGGGCAGCCCCTGCTCTGGTCACTCAGGGAACAGAAAACTACTCATCCAGTGACAAGTATATTTGCCCTCTACCAGACTCCTGTACCCCACTGGTCTGGGTCTGTCACATATCCCTCCCCACTGCTCAACGGCAAAGGGTTGGGCAGCTTGGGACGCCAGACAGTGCACACGTGACAAACCATCGGCGTTGCCATGACGGCTCCCTGCTCTGTGTTGCACACAGAACTGGAAAGGTTGGAGGGATAAGAACTATCTGGTCACCTTTGTGTTCTTCTCCTTGTTCTGCTGCATCCATTGAAGAGGGGCATGGTCGGTCACAAGGACAAATCTGCGCCCAAGCAGGTAGTAGCGCAATGTTTCCATGGCCCATTTTACAGCAAGGCATTCTCTCTTCACCACTGCATATTTTTGTTCCCTTGGAAGGAGTTTCCGATAGAATTGGATGTTCCTCTTCCCCGACCATCTGTGATAGAACGGCCCCCAACCCTACTTCCGATGCATCCGTCTGCAGGATAAACTCCTTGGTGAAATCAGGGGCTATCAGTATGGGGTTACTGCAGAGGGCAGTCGTAGGTCTGTGAATGCTTCCTCTGCTGTGTCAGACCATCTCACCAGATCAGGTCCATGGGCTTTCACTAGGTCTGTCAGGGGACTTGTGGCAAAGTGGGGGATAAATCGTCAGTAATTCCCCACCACACCTAGGAACGCCCGGACTTGTTTCTTGCGACTTGGTCGGGGCCAATTTTGGATGGCCTCTAACTTGTTCACTTGGGGTTTTACCAGACCTTTTCCCACAATGTAGCCAAGATATTTGGCCTCTGTAAACCCTACAGCGCACTTGGCAGGGTTTGCTGTAAGGCCAGCTTGCCTGAAGGTATCGAGGACTGCCTCCACCTTCTCCAGGTGGGTTTCCCAGTCTGGGGTATGAAAGACCATATTGTCCAAGTAGGCAGCAGCGTAACTGTTATGTGGGCGTAATAGCTTGTCCATGAGGTGCTGGAAGGTAGCTGGGGCCCCATGTAGTCCAAAAGGGAGGACAGTATATTGAAAAAGACCCTCTGGTGTAGAGAACGCAGTCTTTTCCTTTGCGTCTTCTGCAAGGGGAATCTGCCAGTATCCCTTTGTCAAGTCTAGGGTAGTCAAGTACCGGGCATTACCCAGACGGTCCACTAGCTCATTTATGCGAGGTATGGGGTACGCGTCGAACTGGGATACTTCGTTTAGTCGCCGGAAGTCGTTGCAAAATCTTGTGGTGCCATCAGGTTTGGGCACCAGCACGATTGGGCTGGACCACTGACTGTGGGATTCTTCAATGATCCCCAACTCCAGCATTTTTTTTACTTCTGCTTTTATTTCCTCCCTTTTTGCCGCTGGCACCCAATAGGGCCTCATTGTTACTCTGGCCCCAGGTTTCGTGACTATGTGGTGATATGTCTCGGTTGTTTGACCCGGTTTTGTCGAGAACACATCTTGGTTCCGGAAGATGATCTCAGACATTCTTCTGGTCTGGTCCCATCCAAAATTTCCTCTCCCGGGGCTAATCTGCCCAAGATCTAGGGGCCCAGTCTCTGTTGCCTCTACTAATTCAGAAGCATTAGGGTGGGGGTCAGACTCAGGTGCTTCTCCCTCCTGCGTGGCCTCCTTGTCAGCTGCATGGGTCCGCCTACCTACAAGAGCGACCCTCTGGTTTTGGGTCAGTATTCGGGTTCACAAGGCTTTAGCTGCCCTTCTTTCCCTTTTTGTCTTTCTACCCTGTCTGGGAGTGGAGAACAAATCTGGGGATATTTCAGAGAAGATTGGGGGTTGACAGTCTGCTGTGGATGCCTCACCAATTTTAGGGTACCTATCTTTCTCCATTCCCCCTACTGGGAGTAAGTTTCCAAACCCTGGGAAGTCCCTCCCTATGAGCACCGGGTATGGGAGTTTAGGGACTACACCTGCTGCTACCTCAGTAGTGTTCCCTTGGATCTTGATTTTTACTGGGATGGTGGGGTAGTAACTAACTGTCCCAGAGACACATGTTATCCCCGTACGTTTAGCCTGCAGCAGCTGACTACGCTTCACGAGCTTCCCTGAGATAAGCGTGATAGCACTCCCTGAATTAACCAGTGCCGTGGTCCCTACCCCATTTAGTTTCACTGGTCTGGCATACATATGTGGGGTTAGTGAGACCCCCCCGCAAGGTGGATTGGGGAGCATGGATCTGCCCAATTCCCCAGGTTACACTGCATAGGCTCCTCAGCATTGGGACACTGTGCAGTTATGTGTCCCCACTCCCCGCAGGCATAACATCTGTATGGAGCCCTAGGCATTCCCCGGTCTCTTGGTTTGGGCAGTCTAACATCACGATCCTCTACTCCCTCAGTACTCTGACTCTTTGTGGCCTCTGATGGGCCTTCAGCCTCTCTCTTTTTCCACCTGGGCCCTCCTGGTGGCTCAGTCACCCGAACTTTAGGGCTTGGTGCTGCTAGTTTAACCTGGGGTGCCTCTTCCTTAACTGGTCGGGTCAGCTCCCTCGCTGTCCTTCGCCTCTCTACCAGGGTGACAACCTCGTCATAGGTGGAGGATTCATTCTGGCTTACCCAGGCACGAAGGTCTGGTGGTAGTCCCCTCATGTGTCGGTCGATGACCAGAACCGCTAGTATCTCTTCCGGTTTGCAACTACTTTCGTGCGAGATGGATGAGGTCATACAATTGGGACCGCGGGGTTTTGTCTTCCTGGTACCTCCAACCGTGATACTGCTGGGCCCGCACTGCTGTTGTTACCCCAGATCTGGCCAGGATCTCTGCTTTCAGCTGGGGGTAGTCTGCCGCAGCCTCTTCAGGCAGATCATGGTAGGCCTTCTGGGCCTCCCCACACAGGAACGGGGCAAGGATGCCAGACCACTGATCTCGAGGCCAGGCCTCCCGTAGGGCTGTCCTCTCAAAGGCCAGAAGATATGCTTCTACATCATCCTCCCGTGTCATTTTCTGCAGCCAATGGCTGGCCCACATGAGCCACGTCACATCATGGCCACGATTCAGCTCTGTAAGGGACTTTACCTGGTTTACCAGTTCCCGCAACATAGCTCGGTCTTGAGTAGCCTGGTCCATCAGCAGGCGATTAGTCTCTTGCTGCAGCCACACTGCCTCCTGTTGGGCGGCTGCCTGGACATGGGTAGCCTCCTGCTGGGCCGCCGTAGCTTGTATCAGTGCCCGCACTACGTCATCCATTGTGGTGAAAAAAAATAAACCCTCCCTTTTTTCTTTCTTCTTTTCTTTTTTAAATCACCCTCCTTCTTCCGCCGCACTGTGCACCCCAAGATCCCACTCTTGACACCAGTGTGACAAAGTTCCTCCTCTATCTTGGTGGGTCCTGCGCTTATTGGTGGATTTTCTTGCCTCAGAGATTCACCATGTGGGTTGGGGAACAGCTCAGAGACCTTCCCCTCTGGAAGAACCCACAGTCCAGGTCAATTGGGAGGTTTGGGGGGAACCCAGGCCCGCCCTCTACTCCGGGTTCCAGCCCAGGGCCCTGTGGACTGCAACTGTCTATAGTGCCTCTTGTAACAGCTGCATGACAGCTACAACTCCCTGGGCTACTTCCCCATGGCCTCCTCCAAACACCTTCCTTAGTATCACCACAGGACCTTCCTCCTGGTGTCTGATAACGCTTGTGCTCCTCAGTCCTCCAGCAGCACACCCTCTCACTCTCAGCTCCTTGTGCCTCTTGCTCCCAGCTCCTCACACTCACACCACAAACTGAAGTGAGTTCCTTTTAAAACCTAGGTGCCCTGATTAGCCTGCCTTAATTGATTCTAGCAGCTTCTTCTTAATTGGCTCCAGGTGTCCGAATTAGCCTGCCTGACTTAACTGGTTCTAGCAGGTTCCTGATTACTCTAGTGCAGCCCCTGCTCTGGTCACTCAGGGAACAGAAAACTACTCATCCAGTGACCAGTATATTTACCCTCTACCAGACTCCTGTACCCCACTGGTCTGGGTCTGTCACAATATAAACATGTACCTGTCTGTTACAGCTGTCGCCCTGCTGGATTCCTTTCTGTTTGTGCTGAGTGGCTGCCCCCCCCGGCCATGGAACTGACCAAAGTCACAGCCTGGCCCTGCTCATGGAAATGGCTTGTGCAGACTGACTGGAGCCATTGCTCTGCTCACGGGGGGGGGGCCTTTTTTGCTCCTTTGTCTAGCTTCTTTGTTCGGACCCGGCTCGGTGTAGGGTGCTCTGCCCAGGTATGCAAGACCGAAAGTGGCCACATAGCTGAGCATATGAGTCATATCTGTGACTCAGAACTTGCCCAGACATGTCCTGTGCCTACCTGCAGTTTCCCTGCCTTCTCTCCTCCCCTGGATTAAGGGGAACCAATCAAAGTTACTGGTGGGAAACTGCCTGAGTTTGCCCTTAAAACCAGACATTTTCTGATCAGACCCCTGGAGAAGGTCCTTGCTTTGCCACGTGGTCTGATCAGCTAGGGGTCTTTGGGGAGCCCTCTCCCTGCTCTCGTTTGTTTTTGAGCATACCCCCATTTTTAAACTCCCCTCCCACGAACAACAAATTTGTGCCTGGAGATCTCCTGATTATTGTAAGCGAATCGAGTCCTCTCTGCATCCTCTGATACTGAAACTGCTGTTCCTGCTGCTGCTTTGGGGATTGGTAAGGAAAAACCTCTTGCACACTCCCCTTGTTCTAGCTGCTGGCTTTCTTTCCCCAGCAGGCAAACCCAAGCTAACCCCTTGAAGCTGTATCCTGGGCACACACCACTCTGCCCTCTGAAACTACCCCTAGTATAAGGTGCACCCATTAGGTTAAATTTAGCCTTTAGTCTAGATAAATTGTAGTTTCATTTTGCATAGCTGTGGTTAAGTTAGGTTTAGAAAATTGCTTGCATTGTACTCTGTAAGTTAGGCTTAAAGAATTGTTGCATTGTGTTTTGTTACTTGCTAATTTGTGTAGTCTTGGTTAAGTTAAATCATAGATAAGATTGTGCTGTGTTCTGTATAATTGTCTCTCTGCTGTTTAAACTTGTAGCCTGTCTGCTCTGTGTCTCCGAGTTTAAATCTCCCTCTACCACGTGTTCCTCTTCCCCATCCCCCAACCTTATTCCTCTACCACTTTCTTTCTCTCTCTCTCTCTTTTAATCCCTTCCCCCACGTGCTCACCCCACTCCTACTGCTGCCAAACCTCAATTGTATTACTGAAGTCTAGCATAAAACCCCATTGGTTACCCCTTTTCTCTCTAACACAACTCACATTTTACATTTACACCACTGTGACACATTTTTTACCTAAAGTTGTTGGTTAGTTAACACATTTTACCCATACTATTAGTTGGTTATATGCTGCTGTGACACACTCTTTACATAGAAATTGTTAGCTACCTGTTACATTTATACTTCAGTGTTAATTGGTTACCAACTGTATTGTACCCCACCATTGAACCCCCCCTATCCTATTTACTAAAAGAAACCCCTCCCCAATTGTCTACCTTAACAAACCACATACCCCTCACTATTGAATTTTCCCTGTTTTTGCATTTTCTTAATAAAGTTTATTTTGCACCCCACCAGTGCAGTAGTTGTCCCCCAAGATCCCCTATCTGCTGGCAGGGTCAGTACCTTGCAAAATGCAACAGTCTATCCAATCTTCAAAAAGCCAACACTTGATGAAGAAGATCTTTTCAATTATCACCCCACTCCCAACCTTCTGTTCCTAAGCATAATCATTATGAAAGTGGTAACAGCTGAGCTCCGACAACATATAACATGACAAATCCTGGATGCTTCACAGTCAGGATTCAGAATTGGCCACAGCAAAGAAAAGCTTTTGACAGCCATCTACAATATGCTACTGATCTTCCTTCATGATATAATACGTTCCTTTTCAACAGGACTCAGAGAGTGGTGATAGGCACTTCTTACCCAAGGTTCCTCACCTGTGGTGTTCCAAAGAAACCCATCCTGTCTCTACTCCTCTTTTATAGTTTGAGACCATTAAGATATATGGTAATCTGGGCTCCGTTGCCAGCAGCATGCTTATGGCATCCAGCTGTATATCTCATTTTCTACCAGCTAAAAGTAGTGTCAATAAAAGGATGCCAGGATGGATGAGGCTAAATCAGGGCAAGATAAAGTGATGTTGCACAGAATGGCAAAATACATTGAATAACTAACTGGGACTCTTTCCCCTCTGTCTGAAGAACGTGTGCTTTTAACATTTTCACAATCAAATTAGTACTTAACAATATAAAAAGGATAGGCAGAAAATTCAAGCCCCATTCAACTACCGTGCATTGTTGTGCTTAGAAGTGGTAATGACATAAGGTTGTACCCTGGAAAGTCAAGGGACAAAAAAAGTGCATTCCTTTTTTTTTCTTCTTAAAGAATTTGCACTTTGACCTAAAGGAACAACCCAAAAAATTCAGGTTCTGAACAATGCAGTCTTAGTAAGTTCAAATTTCAAGCTTGAAAGGGTTGAAATGGGAAATTTGAGAAATTTGGATGTTAAAAGCAGAAACAGTCAGAAAAATATTTGCCTAGAAGAATGGGGTCTTCAAAGAGTCTAGAGAATCAGGAATTGGATCATCTAATTATGAAAAAGACAGGGAAAGAGAAGATTCGTTTTAATCATTTAGTGCCAGGGCTGTATTTTAAACAAAACAAATCACTTTCTGACCTTCTGTGAAAAGCAGTGAGCCCAGAACCCAGCACCAGAAAAAGCAGCAAAGTGGCCAGATTTCCCAGAAGAAAGGGCCAAAAAAGCAGTAGTCTGCTGGGAAAATCAATAGACTTGGCAGTTCTCTTAACGTGCTCCAAGAAGTTTGTACATTATAGTATGTGCCAAATCCAAACATGCAGAGTAATACCATAAAATTCTCTGAAGTGGATATCTGGTAAAAAGATGTGAACAGCTAAAGAAAAGTTTACTCTCTATGCAACAAAGCAGACATTAGTATGTAATAACACACTAACCTTACCTGTTAAATTAAATTCCTTGTGAAACAATATATTTTCCATCGACTACACTAAAACTTGTACTATATTCTAAAACTACCCTTTTTATGACTGTACCCGAACCCTGATATACAGTAAAAATTGTATTTAAATTTGTATACTGTACAGTACTACTTTGTCTCCATTAATTTAGCTTAGTTATCTGAACAACAATAACATTTACACTGATGTAGTTAGTGTCTTTACAAATCCTATTGAAGTAAAGCTAACATCAACATCATTGTGAAAAAGGTAAATTACCTTAAATTTACATAAATGTAAACTGAGGCATGAAAAGATCATGTTCCCATTCACCCAGACTCTGATCCAGCATAGTAGCTAATGAATCTTACTCCTATGCTTAAATTTAAGTAAGTTCTTAACTGCTTTGCTGGATCAGGGCAGTAATAAGTCAAGGGCAGAGTAAGGAAAAGATCCCCTGTGTCTGTCTCTGGGTCCCTTTGCTTTAATCACTAGATCATAGACCATGTCTACACTACCAATTTGTGTCGACAAAAGTGATGTCGACACCCAAAAGTCAACATAATAAAAATCGCAATTTCATGTTCACACTTGCTCCCTCCGTCAGCAGATCGCGTCCACAGTGGGGGCACCATCATCGACAGTGTGAGCAATGCACTGTGCGTACCTATCCCACAATCCTTCTGTCACTAGGTGTTGTGGGACGATGGAGCGGATTGCGGTGCATCTTGGGACAGTGCTAAATGTCCTGTGATGCACTGCTTTCTGTCCCAGCACTCCATGGGCTTCCAGCTTTGTTTCACTGCATTTTTTTCAATCGCCCTTCTTTGCTGTGCACTGTGGCATCTTTGTGAGAAGGGATGGATCCAGCACTGCTCTCCTATGCTCTGCCAACTGTCATCCAGACATCGTGGATGGCAGTACAATTAATCATGAAGTTCCTAACTGAAGAAGATTTATAGATGCCTGACATTCTGCATGATATGGATAGGAGCAACTTTAGGTTGCTTTTGGGCTCATGAAACAAGCAGTGAATGGTGGGATCGTATCATCATGCAGGTGTGGGATGACGAGCAGTGGCTACAGAACTTTCGGATGTGGAAAGCCACCTTCTTGGAACTGTGCATGGAGCTCGCCTCAGACCTGTGATGCAAGGACACCAGAATGAGAGCTGCCCTCTCAATAGAGAAGCATGTGGCAATTGCTGTGTGGAAGCTGGCAACTCCAGACTGCTACCGGTCGGTCGTAAATCAATTTGGAGTGGGGAAGTTGACCATTGGGAATGCATTAATGCAAGTGTGCGGGGCAATAAATCACATCCTGCTCCGAAGGACCATGACTCTGGGAAATGTGTGTGAAATAGTGGACGGTTTTGCAGAAATGGATTTCCCTAACTGTGGAGGGCTGATAGATGGCACACATATTCCAATTTTGGCACCAGACCACCTTGTGACAGAATACATAAATTGGAAGGGGTACTTCTCCATGGTGTTGCAGGCACTTGTGGATCACCATGGGCATTTCACTGACATCAATGTGGGGTGGTCTGGGAAGGTGCATGATGCACGCATCTTCAGGAACACCGGCCTGTACAGAAAGCTGCAAGTGGGGACTTTCTTTCCTAACCATGTCCATAGTGATCCTGGGGACCATGCGTACCCCTTACAGCTGTGGCTCATGAAACCTTACATGAGACACCTGGACAGCAGTAAGGAGCGGTTCAACAACAGGCTCAGTAGGTGCCAGATAACAGTTGAATGTGCCTTTCACAGATTAAAGGCACGCTAGCGATGCCTTTATGGCAGGTTGGACTTTACTGAGGATAATATTCCCATGGTCATAGCTGCGTGCTGTACATTGCATAATCTCTGTGAAGCTAAGGGTGAAAGGTTTGCTCAGGGATGGAGTGATGAGCCAGACCGCTTGGCTGCTGATTTTGAGCCGCCAGATACCAGAGCTGTCAGAGGAGCCCAGAGGGGAGCTATTCGAATCAGGGAGGCTTTGAGGCAGCACTTTGACAATGACCATCAGTAACATATATCTCTGTCTGAATTGATTCAATGTTACATTACGTGTAGTTTCCCTAGGGGGCAATGGTTACATTTGGGGCCTTATATTCCTGTAATAAAGTGATTAAAATGCCTGTGCATGTATTGGCAGTGCCTGCAATCTCACCTAAAAAAAATAAAGCTGATTTACCATTATGCAAGTTTTCTTTTATTGCACAAGAAACAGCACACACAAATACACAGATGCTTGGCAGGAAAGGAGGAACCAGGGAAGGGCAGACTTTCACAGCTGTGTGTAGGTCCAGCTATCATTGTGAAAGTTGCCCGAGAGGGTGGAGTGAAGGAGAAACCAAGAAGTCCTGGAAGGTAGAAAGGAATGTGCGGGCGGAGTTTGGGAGTGGGGAGGGCATGGAAAAGAGTTCTGAATGTGCTGCAGTGGAGGTTGAGCACTGATCTGTTCAGTCTGCAGCATTATTAAGGATTTCAGCATCTGTGTTTGCTCCTCCATTACTTTAATCATCCACTCAGTAGCATCTTTAACAAACACATGATTCTCTTTTCTGTCTTGCTGTTTTGCTTCCCAACACTCCTTTCATTCCCTTTTTTTTTTTTTTTTTTTTTTTTTTTGCATTGGAGCTCTGCGGGACCTCCCAGAATGTCTTCTTCGAGAGGGGCTTTATACTAAGTTGAGGGAAGAAATAAGAAACTGCCCAGGAGAGCCTAAGCCAGAAAAGTCTGTAGCAGTGATAGAACAGAGATCAACCATTAAGGATGCAGCGTCAGACTTCCAGTTGATGGTAAAGTCATTAGGCCCAGTGAATATGAAAAATTTAGCCACATGGCTAGTACAGTGGTCAGAGTTAGGAGGAACAGAGAATTTAAATATGAGTGAATCTTATAGGTTAATCAGGGCAGCTACCACTGGAGAGATTAGACAGGCAGAAGACTGAGTGAAAAAGACCCATGAAGGTGTTATCCAGTGCAGATTACATAAAACCTGGAGATTCACCCAGGGATTACCTGTTAAAGAGAATAACATTGGGATTATTGGCTGAGAAATACAACCAGTGACTAATCCCAGGGCAGAAGTCACCAGACATGTCACCAGATACACTAGAGGGTAGGGATCAGATACAGAGGGACCTAGACAAATTAGAGGATTGGGCCAAAAAAAACCTGATGAGATTCAACAAGGACAAGTGCAGAGTCCTGCACTTAGGACGGAAGAATCCCATGCACTGCTACAGACTAGGGACCGAATGGCTAGGTAGCAGTTCGGCAGAAAAGGACCTAGGGGTCACAGTGGACGAGAAGCTGGATATGAGTCAACAGTGTGCTCTTGTTGCCAAGAAGGCTAATGGTATTTTGGGCTGTATAAGTAGAGGCATTGCCAGCAGATCGAGGAACGTGATCGTTCCCCTTTATTCGACATTGGTGAGGCCTCATCTAGAATACTGTGTCCAGTTTTGGGCCCCACACTACAAGAAGGATGTGGAAAAACTGGAAAGAGTCCAGCGAAGGGCAACAAAAATGATTGGGGTCTGGAGCACATGACTTATGAGGAGAGGCTGAGGGAACTGGGATTGTTTAGTCTCCAGAAGAGAAGAATGAGGGGGGATTTGATAGCAGCCTTCAACTACCTGAAGGGGGTTCCAAAGAGGATGGAGCTCGGCTGTTCTCAGTGGTGGCAGATGACAGAACAAGGAGCAATGGTCTCAAGTTGCAGTGGGGGAGGTCCAGGTTGGATATTAGGAAACACTATTTCACTAGGAGGGTGGTGAAGCCCTGGAATGTGTTACCTAGGGAGGTGGTGGAGTCTCCTTCCTTGGAGGTTTTTAAGGCCTGGCTTGACAAAGCCCTGGCTGGGATGATTTAGTTGGGAATTGGTCCTGCTTTGAGCAGGGGGTTGGACTAGATGACCTCTTGAGGTCCCTTCCAACCCTGATATTCTATGATTCTATGTCACAGTTGATTCTTTGTTGGCAGTTGATTTGAATCAGAGGGAATTTTGGAATGATGTGTTTGAAGGATTGGACAAAATTTATTAGTGATGTTTACTACGTTGGTGAACCAAGCAGCCCAGGATGAGGAGTTAACTGTTATGGATGCCCTGGATAGTATGCCAATGGATGATGAAAGGGGGAAGCCAGGTAGAAAGATTGAAACCTAGAGTACCTTTTGTTGAAGCAATAATATATTCAAATGAGAGTGCTTATAGATCAGAATACCATGAGATTTCGAATATCGCTTGAAGGTATTTGAAATTGAGGGGTGTAGATATGGATAAGTGGAATAGGAGATGTACTGATAAATTGATCAAAGAAATGCAAAGGATGGAAGAAGAAATGTTTAAGGAGCAGAAAAAGGTTGGAGCTATGCAAGATGAGGGTTCAGAGAAACCTGTTCTATAGGGAAGCCCCTCTGACAAGTTGCTCCCACTGGAAATGAGTCCTCAGGAGTGGGAGATGGTAACTAGATTAAAATGGGATTCAAATGAGAAACCTAGGACAACTTTAGTTGTGGGAGATAATGGACCAGAAGATGCCCTATTAGATAGTGAGGTTGGTGTAAATATTGCAAATAGAAGTTGTGATTTGACTCGATATGTGTCAGAGCATTACAGCAGCCTCCTTTATTGGGGAAGGAGTGAAAGGAAAAATGTATCATTCAGTAGAAATAGCTATACCCAGAGAGAGTGGGGGATTTTTGTTGTAAAGAACAAATGCTTCAGATAGATCAGGCGGCTGAGTCAGTAATATTGAGGACTCCTTTTTTGAAGAGGAATTGGTTAGTTTGGGATTTAACTAATGGAATTCTGTGGCATGTGCCCGGCTGGACGGAAAGTGTCCTGTGACAGCACGGTACATTCCAAGAATATGTGCTGCAGATGCAGTGGAGGAGATTATACTGGATCCACAGGCTGTGTGGGTAAAGGAGTTTCCCGATGTATGGATTAAGAATAAAGCAGAATGTGGTAAAATCAAAGCATGTGTTAAAATTGTGGGGGATGAAGTGCCACCACAGAGACAATATAAATATCCTGTGCAAGCAGAGACAGGAATTGAGAAAATAATTGAATCATTAGAACAACAGGCAGTGATTGAAAAGGGAAATTCCGCATACAATAGCCCAATTTGGCCTGTATTAAAAGCCTCAGGAGACTGGAGATTGACAGTGGATTTTAGACAAATTAATAAAGCTACCCCCCACCATGGCACCAATAGTAGCAGATCTACCTCAAGTGATGGCAAGAATATTGGGAGGCCCTAAATGGTTCTCTGTCATAGATTTGGCAAATTGTTTTTTCACCATCCCATTGTATCCCGATTCTTGGGCCCGCTTTGCATTTACTTTTAAGGAACAACAGTACTTATTTAAAATAATTCCCAGGGCTTACACTGCACTCCGGCTATTGCACACCAACATGTGGTGCGAATGCTGGATCAATTATCCAAAGAGGATCAGGAAAATGTCACCTCATATGTAGATGACATATTAGTGTGGGGGGACACTGAAGAGGAGGTTAACTGAGCAGACTAAAAAAGTGTTGAGACTCATCCAGGAAATGGGTTTCAAGGCTAATAAAGAGAAAGCCCAACTAGTGCAGAGGAGAGTAAATTATTTGGGGGTATTCCTAGGGAACAAGGAATTCAGGTAGATCAACAAAAGCTGAAATTATTAATGAATTTACCAAGGCCAGAGGAATCTGATGTGTTGAGAGTAATGTTAGGAG
Source organism: Chrysemys picta bellii (assembly GCF_011386835.1). NCBI lineage: Eukaryota > Metazoa > Chordata > Testudines > Emydidae > Chrysemys > Chrysemys picta. The sequence goes on from NC_088791.1 coordinate 313,453,830, forward strand.
GGTTTAACTATTTAAGGAAACACATCTGGAACTTTGCCATTATAACTGGACCCTTGTGGCATTTACTAAAATAGAAAGTAGAATGGGAGTGGGGGCCCAAACAAGAAAAAGCTTTCTGCAAGTTAAAACAAGCCTTGATACAAGCCCGGCATTGAAATTCCCAGAGATAAACAAGACATTTTTGATTAAGTTGGCAGCAATGCAACAGGGTCTAGCGGTAGTACTAATGCAGGAAATTGACAGGAAGTTAATACTGGTAGCATACGAGTCTAGAAGATTAACCTCTATGGAGCAGCAGTTTGGGACCTGTGAAAGAGAATGTTTAGCTGCTGTGTGGGCCATTGAAGCTTTTGCTTTGACTACTGGCACAGCCCCTATTATAATACAAACATCTCACTCTCCCCTGAAGTGTATTTTATCAGGGAAACTGCAAGGTAAAGGAGTATCAAATAACAGGATGGCCCAATGGACCTTGATGTGAACTAGCAGAGATGTTACTTATGAGAATAACAAACAAGCAATGATGTTACCATATGCCCTCCTATTGGAAGGAGAGGAGCATGAATGCCCACTTCCAGAAACCGAACCCAAGTTAGTGGAAGAAGCACCCCCGATAGATGAAGTGTTAAACCTCAGAGAAAAAGAGGTTTGGTTTACAGTTGGTAGTTCATACCATGAGAGGGGCAAGCAATATACGGGATATGCTGCTGTACAAATTGATGGGGAAACTGTTTCTTGTTCTATGAGTATGACTTCAGCTCCGGGAGCAGAGGTCAGAGCTCTTAGTGATCTGCTTAAACAGAAAAATAATGTTGCAGACTGTCTATATGGATTCAGACTTTGTGGTACAAGGACTGTTAAACTGGATTGGGATTTGGGAAAAGAATCATTGGGAAACAGCTGAGGGGAAAAATTTGGTCCAAAAGGAGAATTGGAAATCTGTGTATGACTGGTTGAAAAAACACCCAGGAAAATTAAGAATAAGACATATTAAAGGTCATCAAAAGCGAGAGGGAATGAAAAATATTGAAATGATGATGCTTTAGCTAAAATAGCAGCAAAGGAACTTTTTGGAGTTATGGTAGTTACCAGAGCTCAAGCCATAAAACTGCAGGTTAAACCTAGGAAAGATGGGGAAACTGGACTATACAAGGTGGCTATGCAGTGAACAAGAAAACAGGAGAGGTAAAGTGGGTACCTGACAAACTTCAAAGAGAAGAGATTATTAACTTGTGTTACTCTATGGCCCACCAAGGAATAGAGAATACTCTCTTTAAGGTAAAACAAATTGGAATATGGCCTAAGGTGCGAGAGGACGTAGAAAACTTTGTTTAAAACTGCATAAGGTGTGCAGCAGATGGGAATAGACCACCGAATTCGGGACCCTTGTTGCACCAAAGAATTGTGGGGCCATGGAGTAGAATACTCCATGATTATATTGATAAATTGCCTAAGACCCAAAGGAGGAATCTGTATTTATTAGTGATAGTAGATTCCTTCTCTGGATGGGTGGAGGCAATTCCCACCAGAAATCATACTGCAGAGACCACTGCCAAAAAGTTGTGGAAAGTAGTGTTTAGTAGATATGGAACTCCAAAAGTAATTGATTCAGATGATGGGCCACATTTTGTAGAAGGAGTAATTAAAAGTTTATTAAAAGCTTTAGGAATAAAGCAACTACTACATATCCCTATCATCCTCAATCGTCAGGGACAGTAGAAAGGATGAATCAAACTATTACACAAGCTCTACACAAAGTCGTACAAGAAACTGGCAAAGATTGGGACGATAAATTGCCAATGGTGTTTGTGGCCATCCGAAGTAGTGACCAATTGGGTACTGGCTACCAGCCTTATCAAATTCTCTTTGGAAGGCCTATAAGATTGTGGAGCGCTTTATTGTACCCAGAAGAAGAAGAAGAGGAGGAGGAGGTATCAGTTACCCAATGGGTAAGGGAGTTACCGATAGAACTTAAGAAAATGGAATTTAAAATGACTGACGCCATTGAAAAAGCAAGAGACTATGCAGATTCTCGTGTGGCTCACGACAGTAAATTATGGGAAATTGGAGATAGAGTAATGTATTTGAAATTAATATAGAAAAAACATGTCCTGGAGTCTAGATGGGTTAGACCATTTTCCATCATGAATAAAATTTTACCTGCTGTAGGGCAGATTAACAAGGGGGAAAAGGGAATGTGGGTCCACACATCACAATTAAAGTTATGCCCTAAGGATTAAATAATGTTCCTTTCTTTTTCTTTTAGTTTATCTTACAGAGGGAAAGGAATGCCCAATTGCACCGGAGATTATCCTGTATGGACCTTAGATTTGGCGTGTGGATATGGTGCTACATTTTTTGTAATTGGCTTATTGCTTATGCTTGTTTTGCTTTGCATTTTGTGCTTAGTAGAAGAATTGTGTTGTGTGCGTTATATTTTAGGAAGAAAAAAAATAATACTGGGGCTCGAGCGAAGACAGAAGAGGTTAATGTAAGTATTAAGAATAATACGGCCAGAAGCATCAGACATTATTCCTGTGGAATAATGGCCTTGGCTTCAATATCGAGGATCCTCATAATTCAAAAGTGTGGAAATATGGTTTTTGGCTTTTATGTTTTTTTAATATTTGGGGAAATTTAGGAATACATGAATACATATGGGAGCACCTCTAGGATCGAGGTATGGATTAAAGGGAATAATACATTTGACTATTCGTGGGACAGAATGGGAAAAACAGGACCAAACAAAACCAGATGTAAAGAAAAACTTTTTGAGGTAAAATTTGAAATATGGTGGGAAAATGGCAAAAAATGTGACCTGGGAATATCTAAAGACAAAAGATTTGGAAGAGCAATGGAGGTATTGCACATATTAAGGGGGGAAGGTCACCTAATGTTTAGATTTAGTTATGATGAGAACAATCTGAATATGAGTACTTTGAACTGTACCTTTTGGAGTTTGGGATTTGATGTAGTCACCCTAGATATGACTGATGAACAAGAATTAGCTAATACTCATGTGGAATGGAATGAATCAATGGCTCTTAAATTATGGGAATATGGTGTAATGGCAAATCCTTCCATAATTATAAGATTGAGTTGCTTTAGAAAAATTAATGGGGGAATATATTTTTGGGGATATGGTCAGTTTTTTCTGTTTATGAATCAGATACCAGTAAACAAGATTGCACCAAGAATCATGGCAGACGAGCACCTATATAGGTTGGGAGAAGTAATCGAAGCCCCAACTATTGTGGATCAAACAATCTGGTTGGAAGAAGCGCAAGTAAACATAAGTGCACAATATCCAGAGTGTATTGCCTCTATTACAAGTGTGGCAACAACAATGGGGAGATGGGACTATACAACATAAGAGAGGTATAGGGGGGTATATCTTAGGTAATATTGGCGCTGAAGCTGGAGTTTTAAACTCATTTGATATTGAGATATTACAAGGGAAAATGTCAGCTTTGGGTAAGATTTTGGGAGTTATACAGACACATGTAACACAAAATTTTGGTGCATTATCAGAACAAGGAATAAGAAGTGTGGAACTCCAGTTGAAACAAGCTCAAGTCTTGTAAATCTATTTGGTGTGTCTGAGATTGACAATCAAACTGTATTAGCAATATGATGTGTACAGATGCAAACTTATAGGATACAGAACATAGAGAGAATGGTTAATCTGTTAAGTAATGGGCATGGCCTTTTGAGTGGTTCAAAGATCCTCATATATGGAATCAAAGAATTGCAGAATGGAAGAAATATATGGAGTTTAATTGGGATCAAGCCACTCTGAGGGGAGAGTGGAAAGGCATAATGCTGTTACATAACACAGGGAAGCAAAAAAAAGCAGCAATTGCCTGGGTTTTACCAAAAATTATTAATGACGAGCTATGGCAAATAGAAATAAGTGGGACACACTTGATTCAAGAAGAAGAGGATTATAGATTAGTAGAATTAATGAAACATTGTGAAAAGCGGAGATGAAGTAAATGGGTGTGCCCACAATTAACTTGGTCCCTAAAGGGATGTCATTTGAACCATTCAAGCGGACAATGTACCATGCAATATTTAGCCTCTAATGGCACAAGAGTGTTTGATTTAGGCAACAGGCGTATTTGTGTGGTAATCACTGAAAAACATGTATTTTGGGGAAGTATGACAGAAAAAGGCTCAATTGAGTCATATAAATATAATGTAACAGAGGTCATTATTAATGGAATTATTTACCGAGGTCCTCTATTTTAAAAAAAGGAAATCGTTTGGGAACCAAAAGATGTGGACTGGTCCTTTGATTTTGGGATACATTGGGAACAGTGGGAAAAATTGATTGACGAAAATGAAAAAAATCAGGCAATATGCAAAAGATGTATCTAAGTCTGCTCAGCTGGGAAAAATAAACATTTTGATCCACAATGATCAAATATTAAAACTGGGGAAAGAAGAAGAATTGGCAATTTCTCATTGGTATGACGTTTTTAAAGGATGGTCTCCCAGTGTCACACTTTTCTAAATGTAATGATACATCCCATTGTCATATTATTTGCATTAATGGTTTTGGTAACCTTTATTATGCTATGTTTATATTGCCGAATAAGAAAGCGATAAGAAGTTTTGGAGCAGGTGACATATAAAATTTAATTGCTTGCAAAATTATAAAGTGATACAATAATTAATGGCATTAATCATGTATCAAAAGGGGGGAATGTTGGGAGATATATATTGTGACAAATTTCCTCCTCTATCTTGGTGGGTCCTGAGCTTATTGGTGGATTTGTTCACCTCAGAGATTCACCATGTGGGTCAGGGAACAGCCCAGAGACCTTCCCCTCTGGTAGAACCCACAGTCCAGGTCAATTCCTCCTGTGTCTGATCAGGAGTTGGGAGGTTTGGGGGAACCCGGGCCCACCCTCTACTCCAGGTTCCAGCCCAGGGCCCTGTGGACTGCAGCTGCCTAGAGTGCCTCCTGGAACAGCTGTGCGATAGCTACAACTCCCTGGGCTACTTCCCCATGGCCTCCTCCCAACACCTTCTTTATCCTCACCACAGGACCTTTCTCCTGGTGACTGATAATGCTTGTACTCTTCAATCCTCCAGCAATACACCTTCCCATTCTCAGCTCCTAGTGCCTCTTGCTCCCATGTACTCTACAAACTGAAGTGAGGTCCTTTTTAAACTGAGGTGCCCTGATTAGCCAGCCTGTCCTAATTAATTCTAGCAGTTCCTGCTTGTTCTGGAACTGCCCCTGTTACCTTACCCAGGGAAAAGGGATCTACTTAATCTGGGACTAATATATATGCCTTCTAACACTCCCCTGTAGCCATCTGGCCTGACCCTGTCACAATATATATCAATATACATTGTGTTTCATATATCCATGTAATATGTTATAGGTCATTGAAGCCTAGTATGAATGACGCATGCTTGACATGAATACGTGCATTGCAAGTTGGCAACCAAAGCAAGAACTTAACGTCAAGAACTATTAGAACAATTTGTGCAAAAACAATCTTGTTATGTTCTGAGAAAAATATGGAGAATCAGCAGACAAGGAAACAAAACCAACTGGACTGATATAAAATTCTATAAGAATTGGAGGAAATGGCACGTCTTGGATCATGGCGGCCCACCCAGGATTGTCTCTTTGGAATTGTGTGGGTAGAAGGCCTAGTAAACAAAGGCAAAGAACCGATGATGCGACAGAATGGACTATAAATGGTTGCCTATGATTTCTGCAAATTGGAGTCGTTTATTGATTCAGAGCCCTGTGTGGACATAGATGTGGCTTTCGCCGGCTCCCCGCATCTTATGAGCCTATGATCAGAAGGAATCTCAACTGGCCATCGGGAGCATTCTGACCTTTGGACTCTGGTATAGTATGTTTGGGGTGTGAATGCTGAGTGAGTAAGGGGTTTTTTTGTAGTCAATAAAGAGCATTTAGAGTATTATATATTAACACTGTGTCTGGTATCTACCTGCTCCCCATCCCGGAGGGAGACCTCTGTTGCAGGTCTAACATCTATATTTTAAGGGCAGAAGGGGCCCACTGTGATCAGCTAGTCTCAATTACTGCGTAACACAGTCTATAGAACTTCACCCAGTTATTCCTGACTCAAGCCATAATTTCTGGTTGATTTTAGAGCTTGTCTTTTAGAAAGACATCCAATCTTGACTTTTGGTGCTGTATTACCATAGTTCTGGATTTCTAATGACTGAAGCTATAAAAAGAAAAGTCATGTATAAATAAACAAATAATTGCAGAAATGTAAACCCAGTATCGCAGTTGGTGCTTTTGTTCCAAGTCTCTTAAAAAAAAAAGATCTCTTGAAATGTTGCTGTATAAAACAAAAAACTCAACTGAACCAAAACAATAGCAGATGTACTGTAAGTGTTCCCAGACCTTAACACCTTGGAAAGTTTGAGGTCACATTCATTAAAATTGATCCCTATCTGAAATAGTTTTGACACATACTTTTAGCCTCAGTGGTAAGCAACTGAATCCTTTGAAGCAATCTATACCAAGCCAGCTTAAGTCTGTCATGCAAGTTTGTTGTTGTTGTTTGTTTTATCTTATATTTTTGTATCGGTTTCTCCACTTTGGTTAAAATCATGAAGGTTTTCAAGTGATCTTTCACACTGATGATATTTTAAAGCAACAACATGTGTGTGTATAGTTAGAATGGAAGGTAACCTTTGAATGTATAAAAATTGAAAGCTAAAATGATATAATTAAGAATAAACTGGTTATGACAGTGCTTTCAAATTACTGTAAATGTGACTAGATAGGAATATGTCCTACAAAATTACAATTATTCATTTGTTAAACATTTTCCTAACTATTACTAAAAAGGTAAATAATTATGTAGTCTTTCTAACTCAGTATTTTATGTTGTTCTGTATACTGCATTACATCATACTGTAGGCTGCAATATGACATGATACAAGATGATAAAAATAATCTGCCTCTCATGGGTGATTCTAAATGTAACTCAAAATATTATGCAGTGATTCTACTTAAAATGTTGACATTTATGACCCAATAGTGTAATTCCTGACATCAAAGAAGAACCAGTAACAATTGATTCAACAGATCTATCTGAGCAGAAGACCAGACAGGAAGGGGGAACAGGTTATCATAACCCTCTAGACAACTGTTGGCAACCTCTTTATGGGCAAAGCTGGGCAAAAAGTTCATGAGACTTTCTACAGTTTGCACCAAAACTTTTACTGAAATTTTCATTAGCCAAAAAAACACGTCAGTAACAAATCCAGGTTCCAGTAATGAAAAATTTAAAATTTGCTACAAGCTCCAGTAAAAGATAGCACCATTTTTTTCTGAAAACCGAAAATGTTGATAATGTTGAAAAAAATTTCCCCCAAAACTGATTTTTTTTTTTTTTTTTTTTACAAGGGCCATTTTTTGATTAAAAAAATCTTTTCTTGTGGGTAAAAAAAAATCAACCAGCTATAGTCAGAAGAAAGCTTGCTACCAGCAAACCTCTTAGAAAAGGCAGACTTTATGCTTGATCCTATAAACACTCATGTAAATATGCTGGACAGGAAGTGGCCCATTGAGTTCAATGGGACTACTCATTATTAAGAACTAGTCACAAGAATAAGGATTATTAAGCTCAGGCCTATTAGTCAGGAGTTGTACCTTTAGGGACAAATCTTGCCATCCTTAGTTAGGCAAAGCTCTGAGACTGAGTAAGGATAGTTGAATTTGATTCTTAGAGTAAAATTTTCAAAAGCACCTGATTGGGTCAATGGGACGGAGGCTAAGTGTTGAAGTCATTTTTGAAAATTGGATTTGGCTCCTAAGTCACCTGGGGCCAGATCAACAAAGAAGAGTCATGCTCAGCATTGCGATATCTATCTTTAGATGCCCGACCACCCAATGGAATCCTCGGCCCTGCATTAGATGCTCAAGCTTCCTATACAATGCTTGGTTAGGCATCTAAGAAAGGCATTCACAGAAGCCAGCACACTGAGCAGGAAGGGAGCCACCTAAGCAAGTCAGTAGGCAATGCCAAGGAGAGGGGTAGGCCTACTTTTTCTCAGCTTATGCCAAGGTGGCACGTGGTCAGGATTCATCACCAAATTTGGTCCGCTGGTTGGATTATTAGCTTCTCCGGCTTGGGCCAGGTACTGATGGGAACACTGATTCATGCTGCTGGGCCCTAAGCATTGCCTCATAAAGGAAATGAGGTACCTAACTCTGGGCCAGAGGGATGCACCTACCTCTGCGCAGGATTCATAGCCAGGAACCCTCTCCTGGAGTTAGGTGCCTTGGCCAGGTCAGCCGTTTCTTGGTGTTGTTTTTTCTCCTATCAAGTCCTAAATAGTCTGGACCATTACTACTTGTGGTTTTAAATGTATCTTGTCCGCATACAGTATTAGATGATCAACTTTCGGTGAAGCTCGTTTTAGGATCAAAATAAAAATGAATGAATGAAGAAAAGAAAAATATATATTGGATAACTGTAACACAGAGACAGTGTTTACATTTCAGATACATATTTAAAACAGATAAATCTGAATCTTTTCTAGGATTATAGAGAGAGCTACCAGAAATTGGCACCTAAGAGCAGATATCTGCAATGGTCACCTAAGAAAAAGCTAGCTAGGTGGCCAGTAGGGACTAATTACATTTATCCGATCATATCTTATAATTCATGAAAAAAATCTACTGGCCTGAAATGATGTAATCCGTGCATATATCTGCCCTATGAAAACATACATTCTTTGACTGTTTTGCTCAACCTTCCTCCCTCATTACTTCTTTTTTACACCCACTTGTTCCTTTCTTCATTAGACTGTAAGTTCCTCAGGGCAGGGACCACCTCTTATGCTTTGTACAGTGCCTAGATCAAATGGGGCCTCAATCTTGATTGTTTCCTCTAGGCCCTACTGTCACAGACACTCCTGATCAATAGTAGATTATTGCCCCCATCCCAACGTCTAATTAGGTGTGCTCGCCAGTGCATCATAAGGAAAAGCCAAGGTTCCACCCATTCCACATCCACTTCCACATGTGCAGAGTTGGGGACAGTTCTGGACATGCAGCCCTGCTCTCTCCACAAATCCCCTCCTATAGCAGCAATGTGGATTAAAAGATTTTCATCATGGCAAAAGGTTAACACTGGGTGCCTCATGATTCTATAATAGATCTTGTTTTTAATACATTACTGATCTTGAAATGGAGATGAGGAGAGAGGTAGCAAAATTTGCAGATGACACCAAGTTATTTAGGTTAGTCAGGACCAGAGAGACCTGGGAGGAACTTCAGAGAGGCCTAACCAAGCTAGATGAATGGGCAATGCAATGGCTAATGAAATTCAATATTGACAAATGCACATTGGAGTGAAATATTTAAACTACTCTTACATCTTCCAGAGTTCTAAATAAACTGGATCAACTGGGAACTGGGCACCACTATAGATAGTTCATTGAAACCCTCTGCTCAGTGTATCTGTGGTCCAAAAAAGGTAACAAGATATTAGTATGCATAAGGAACAGGATGGAGAATGGAACCAAAACCAATATATAATGCCTTTATATAAATCAGTGGTGTAGCCTCACCTGGAATTCTGTGTGCAAGACTGGTCACCCCATCTCAAAATAGATATTGCAGAACTGCAGAGGGTTCAGAGAAGAATGATGAGAATGATTTGGGGCCTGGAAAAACTCTTTCATGAAAAGAGACAGAAAAGATTGGGGTTGCTTACCTTTAGAAAGGAGATGAATATGAATGGTCTAGAGAAGGTAGATCAGCAGCATCTCTTCTCCCTGTCTCATAACAGAAGAACAAGTGGACTGTAACTGGAGCCACATAAGTGTCCCTTCATGCCCTGGGGTTTCTCTGCGGCACTCTGCCTCCATTTCCTTCCTCTCCAGTACCCCCAAGGACTCCACGCCAGGCTCTCTTGCCTCAGTAATGCCCCTCCTTGGGGCTAATTTGTTATCAAAACATAGTGTAAGTAGTTCAAAAAGTAAGTCCCAACATAAAAATCCATTTATCACCCCAGTGTTAATAGTCATTAAAATCACCCGTGTTCTCCCTCAACAACCCATATACCTCACAACAGCACCTTCACCCATAACCTGGACTCTATTGCTTCTCTTCTGTCCCTGGACAGCCTGCTGTCCTGCCCTTCCCCGTGGGAATCCCTAGACCCTCTCTGCTGGGAGATCAGTCTCACCAGGGGAACATCCCTCACTCCCCTTGGCCTTCTCACTCTTCCTCTCCAGCTCTGGAGATGTCAGCAGATAAGCTCCTCCACCGATCCCCTGTCTTCAACCCTTGGCTCTGCCAGTCTGGCTTAGAGCCAGCAGACAACTCCCTCTGCTGCTCCTCCTGCCTTCAGCCCTCTGTCCCTGGCTCTTTGGCTTTGGGAAACCAGCCAGGAAACCTCTCTTGCCGCTCTCCTGCCTTCAGTCTTCTTCCAAGAACCAGTCTCTGCCAGCTCTCATCTGTTACTCAATCTCCTCCCCACAGGCAGCCCTGTCTCACCGAGTCTCTCCCTTACAATGTCTCTCCATTCTCTAGCGTGCAGGTTCCCTTTTAAGCTCACATTTCAGGCAGCAGATGAGACAAAGGTGCACTGGCCCTGCTCCCTCTTAAAATGCCAGTGATCCCCTGGTGGCAGGGATATTCAACGAAACTAAAAGGTGAGAAATTCAAAACTGATCAAAGGAAATACTTTCCCACTTGACATAATTAAAAATGGAACGTGTTGCCACCGGAAATCACTGAGGCAAAAAAGCTTAAGAGATTCAAGGAGGAATTGGATATGTGTATGGATAAAAAGACAATCCAGAGTTTTCATAATTAATGACAATAACATTTCTGAAAGGGATATTAAGCCTTGCGCATCAGGGCTTAAGACAATCTCTAACTATTAGAGATCAGAATGAAACCTGTGCGGGGGGGAAAGGGTGGATTATTCTACATGTGCCTGCTGCAGGGTTCATACACTATCCTCTGAAGGACCTGGTACTGGCTACTGTCAGAGACAGGACACTGCACTAGATTGGCCTTTTGTCTGGTGCAGTATGGCAATGCTTATGTTCTCATGAAGGGAGGCTGCAGGGGCTGTATGTGGGGTGATGGGGTGTCTTATTCTCCCTTTAATCCCAGTGTGACTACATATGCCTTGGCCACAATCTGACCCTTAGTCACATATTGAAGGATGGCATGAACATATGGTTAAGTGATTGTGAGGGAAGATTGTTTTCCACATATCGGTTTTTGGCTACATCTACACTTGGAGCTGGATGTGTGATTCCCAGCTCACATTGACGTGCCCATGCTAGCTCTCATTGAGCTGGCATGATAAAAAACAGTGGTGTAGCCACATCAGCCTGGGCAGAGGCATGGGCTGGCTGCCCCAAGTACATACCCACAGGATACAAAATGGTTTGTACCTGGGGTGGCTAGTCCTCCCCCCCCGCTGCCTGTGATACTGCAGCTACACCACTATTTTTAGTGCACTCGCGTGAGTCTGTCTACTCAAATTGGGAATCACACCCCCAGCTCCAAGTGTAGACAAAGCTCAGGTCTGCTTTGCCCTGCACTGCAGGATTTGTTCTTCTGCAAGAAGATTAAAAAAACAGCATTCAACAGATGCTTAAAGAAGTGAAATTGAAACTATACAACTTTCCAGGCCATTTATCAAGATGCTTGCAGGCCCCAGAATTAAAAAAAATACTGTGAAAAGAAAATTGAATCAATACCCAGAGCATTTTAATAAATGAATCTTAAAAGAAAGTCAAAGAACTGCTGACATGTTGGCTGTTGCCAAATCCTGTATAAGTTTAAAAGAAATTGTCTTTCTCTCCCTACTTCTTTTCTCCATGAATTAGCATCCATTGAACCTCAACACATAGGTTGGGTACCTTCATGCCAGTATGTGAAGCAATTTAGGAATTTCAGTCATCTGGACCCAGGGTGAGGGGTCATCCATCAACTTATTCCCAAAGCTACCAGTGTTAAGCATATAATAAGCAGTTAATAAGCACACATTTAAAGACAACAAATGCTTTTGTCTTTAGAAAAGAACAGAGAGCGGATTCTAGCCATGTGAGACAAAATCCCATGCTTTTGGGAGGGCTGGATCAGCAGACGCTCTTTATCAAAGGAAAGAAATGGAAAGAGAAGGTGGGTTTCTCTCTTTCTCTTGACATGATATCCTTCATCCTCAACAGGATCTTTGAAACCATCAGCAGCAAGAAAGCACAACTTCATGCTCTAAGACAGCATGACGATGGTTTAATGCAAGTGTCATATGGTAGAATACCAGTCTATGTTAAGAGGCATCATTTGCACAATATGGAATGGGCAAAATGGAAATAACCTTCGAAATTGTTTTCCCATTTTGTGCTTTTACCTCTTTTACTTCTGACAATAACAATAAATGACCATTATAAACCTAGGGATGGGTCTTTAAAAACCCTCTTCCAGCCATACACACCAAGTACTATCTTCCTTTCTTTGACAAGCCAGATTGCCTCAGTATAAAGGATTGGTAGTGTAGATTTTAGTTTTGAAAATTTGAATCCATATTTTTCACAGTGAAGAATCATTTCTTAATATCATATCTTAGACTTTTTTCAGAAGTCTTCACATGTTTTGTTTTATTTTTAGCTGTATTTAAGAATATCTATTGGCAGACAATTAAAGATATACAGTAGCCTAGGTAACACATTAATGTGTGTTTACCTTCACCCAGAAGGTCATCTTAAACTGCTCCCATCTGCCTAGATGAAGTTTAATAAAGTTTATAGCAAGGTCTATATTCAATCTGACCATGTGTTTTTGCACTCAAAAAAAGGTGAGAAAATTTTTAAAATGTGTGAAAGTGGGAGCAAAACACTTTTCATGCTTATTTACTATTCCCAAGTAGAAAAAAGATAGAAAATGGTAAGAAAATACGTGACAGCATATTTTAGGTGCTAAATAATATTAATAACAGTAACAATAATAGTGTTGTGAATACTCAGTTAATATATATTTTGCAGAAGTATTTTTAATCTAAAAAATTTATATCAATGTATTCAAAACCTCCTCCACCCTGATCCAACTATTTGCTGTCAGGGTAATGCAAAATTTTAGCCTGGAGTGAATTTTTATTAATGACTCATAACCCAGTGAAAATAGGATTTTTTTAATGGAAATATTGCCATAATCTAAACTATTCTAGTTCAGACAGTGGTACTCTGAATCTTGCACATGAAAGTCCACATTTAAATATAGTGATGACAGGAGTTTGTTTTTCGCAAGTTCTATAAAGTTCAGTTCAAACAAATACTTATCAGATTATTGAAAAGATGAATGCTTTGTTTTAATGTTTTCCTTGGTTTTGGAGTGGCCAAACGGTTCATCAACCCACTGAGTAGTTTCCTTATTAGTTTTCTTTTTAATTAACAGACTTGTGAATAACCACAACTGCCTTGTGGGACCTACGAAACACTGAACAGATGACTAACTTGCAATGAGCAATCTGCTCAATATAGTCTGCCTTAATTTAAGCCATACGTGAGGAAAAACAAAAGTATGGCAAGTATGCAGCCTAATGTATAGTTTTGTGTCTGTTTTAAGTTAAATAAGTCCCTGGTGTGCAGAAAGTAACATTCATAAAAGTGAAAGCAACGTTTTTTGATTTATTGCCACCTGTTAGCGTGATTTTGACCTCCAGTGGGGACATGCATTATCATCCAGGTCAACACAGCATGGCATACTACTTTGGTGTGCTGTAGTTGGCAGCCATCATGACTGCAGAAACTAAGGACAACCTGAAATGAGAACTTGCACCAGGCTGCTAGCATGTAACTGCATTAGCACCTGAGAGCAGGGAGGATTGCACGTGTTGCCACTGTAATCCAGTCCTGTTTGTGGCTAAGAGCCATCTACTGGGGGTTCATTAGAAACTGGCTGGAGGGCAGTACAGCTCTGTAAACTACAGCTGTCTAATTGGGTTTGCTTGTGTGCACTGTCTTTGCTTTTATAATGGAGGAAAGCTACACAGCCTTTCTAATTAGATTGTTAAACATAATAGCTGAATGACACAGCAGTAAAGAATGTGTCCTACTCTTTGTAAATGCAGAATAAGGAGCAGAAAAGACTCAAGTTTTTTCCAGCCCATTTCCTCCATCATCACATCCAATGGTAATGAGACTGTTTATTTTTTCTCAAATTAATGCAAAAGATTGTAGGCCTTGATGAAGTCCAAAATAAATGTCAAAACACAATTCCAGTAGCAAACACATCTCTCTCTCTCTCTCTCTCTATTCTGTTGTTTCTCCTTTTATTTGTTTGGAATGCTCATGCCATGCACTAATTGGTGTCCTTGTTGGCAATGAACACGGAACAAAAACTGAATGGGCTTGGAAACTGAACTATCCTCTCAGCCCTGAAGGTGGTCCTTCTAGAACAGGCCTGAGGCACACTGGCAGTGTGGGGAAATTTCAAAAACCACCATCCATGCTATACCTGTTTTATTGATTAACAGAGGAATTTGGTCTCCTGGGCTGTCAGTTCAGTCACCTTTCATGAGCTCTAAACTGATCAAGAGAGAAAAGGAAATACTGTGAAGCCAGTTTTCTTCCCAGCTTCTTGGGATTCAAAGATTCAGCTCCTTTTACAGTTCTTCATTCTTATTCATGTGGAGCCCAAACTATAAAACATAGAGCGTCTCAGGAGAGCTGCTGAGAGCCCTCTGCTCCCATTCACTTTATATGGGCTAATATAGCATAAATCAAGTGTGACATCTTAAGTAGACTATTATTAGGACTTTGAAAATGTTTGCATCTTTTTCCTTTTCTTAACATTGAATGGACTGTCTTCTTGTCTTTTCCATTAAGGTATCAAAGCGTCTATCTTGCCAGGCGCAGGAGGCTACTAAGAGATGCCAAGCAAATTTCAAGACTTATAGGAGAGTGGGAAAATAGTCAAATATGAATGTGAACTGTACAATTTGCACCTCTACTCATGTTTAGCCCAATCCTGAGAACATGCCATTGAAGTGTTAGCATGTGTAATATCTGTAGCACTCTCAAGATAACACAGTTATCCAGTCATCAAACACTGCATCTGATATTTGCCCAGTGGGGACAAGGAAATAGATTTATTGAAAAATGGGCATTGCATTAGAGCAAAGATGAACCTTTCCGTTGAAAATCATGTGAAAAGTCACATTTTCGTACATTTTAATAGAATTGCCATTTCATCCAAATTGCAAATAAGGCGACATTTGGGGGTACAAAAGTTATAAAGCGAAACAGCAAGCAACTGAATGTGAAATTGTGTTAAACATTTTCAGAACTGGGCCTCAGCCTTTTGAATTCTTAGTACCTAAACTCTGGTGTAGGTGTAGCAAAGGGAATAGGAAATGAGTTTAAATGGTGGGATGTGCTGAAATGAGCTAGTTCTGTATATTTCTCTCTCCCTTAAACCTTTTGGACCAAAATCAACTTGATTGCTATGGAATGACACCTACCTCAATTTGACTCTACAAAGCATCAAAAACTGAAATATGAAAGATAAAACTTGAACCTGACCCCACTCTTTGTATTACATAATCATAACCCCACCAAAAAGATTCAGAATAAAGCAAACCCAAATATTGATTTACTTCGGAAACCGGAGACTTTCTGCAGGCTAATACTATTTGATATTTTACATCCCTGTCTTTATTTTACATCCACAGACAATACTTTAAATCTTAAGAAACAGTAAAGTTTAGATAGGAAAGGTGAAATTGAGAACAGACTACAGTCAGAAACAGCAAATATTAAAGGACATTTAAATCATGATGCTGGACAATGCTAAAATAAAGTTATTTTCATCAGGTGGTAATTGCTGAGAACATGCAACGGCCTGTTTATCGATCACTAGCCTTAAAATCTTAGTGGATTATATAACATTGCATCTCTATAATTAATGTAAATATTACTCTTTTAAATATATTCAAAAAAAGTCTATTGCAATCATGTTCCTAGCAATCCTAGATTTATGTCCTGTCAGATTTGTGTCATTGGATACTAGCAGATTTCTAAGAAAATACATCCCTTTAGACATTATAATCTTGCACATTTATGCATATATTTATGAGTGAGGATACAGAATAACTCATGTGTGCAATGCACAGGAAATTATGTTTGGCAGAGCGATTAGCCGCTTTTGCTACTGCTCCTATAAGATAGTTCCCAGAAGTGTGAGCTAATTTAGGATTATCTGTGAGTGTGATCACGCCTATGTAATTTAGGATCTGATCCTGCAATCAGATCCACACTGGCAGAGTTGTTTCATCCTGTGCAGAGCCCAAGCATCCAGCACATTTGGGGTTGCCATAAAATAAATAAATGACAAAATGTGGGGGCTATATGTGCAAACCTGTTTGTAAAATACATGTATGGAGAATGAAATGCAGCTATAGTCTGTGGGGAATAAATAACAATCATATAGTAGGGCAGTGATTGACTTTTGGACTTCAAGGCTGCAGCGTAGTCAATGAGGAAATTTCTATAGACACACAGGCCCATTTGGAGGAGTTAGCAGAGACTAATTTATAGTGTGTTTCCCCCTCTGTGTATTTGTAGCTGCCCATGGGAGGACCAAACCCCTCAGCAACTACCAGAAATATTAGGAGAAAACCTTCTATTAAAAATAAATGCTTTTTAAATAACCCAGCAGCTAGTTTAAGTTCAGCCAGGGCTGGAATTATAAAGGCTTCCACTTAGCTGCAGTGAAGAAGCTTAGCTCCCTAGCATTACATGAACTGAGAACCGAACTGTGCTTACACTGTGTGTGTGTATATATATATATAAAAAACCTACAAGGAGATTGGTTAGTGTTTTTGTTCAGTACATACTGTACAGTATCTGTTCCTTACGTAAAAGCTGGGGAGAACATGTGCGTCAAGCAGTGGGCACCCTAATAGATAGGTACTACGAATTCTTTACCAAATGTCTGTCTCTCTGATGGTACCAGCTTGCTGGGACTGAACAACTCCTGTCTGCAGCCAAAAAAAACATCCAAAGTGTCCTTTGCCTTCATAAGGGGAAAACTGGGTGCACCCAGGAATGTAATAATAGAGATGCGATCAGCCATGGAGTTCAGATCCAGATTTAGATCCAAATCAGGAATTTTTTTTGAGTGTTCAGATTCAGTATTTTGGGTCAGGCCTTTTATCAGCCTGAATCATGAAATTCCAAAGTAGACCTGATTCTAGAACACAGCATCCTTAAACTTTAGGGTGATATTTCTATGAGAATGTTTTGGTTTGGGTACATGTTCATCCAGTGTGTATGTTGATCTTGACTGCTGCTATGTGGGAGGATGTTCAGAATCAGATCCATACTTCAGAAGACAGGATGTAGCCACATAAAGTGTATATGATCGGAATATGGCTTGGCACATGTGTGCTGTAAGAGAAAGCCATTCAAAAGTTTTTACACAAGAAACCCCAACTATTCTGATAGAAGTGAACTGATAGAGGGCTAGAAGACTCAGTGAGCCAGGATTGAGACACCCTTTACAGTCCTTTTTTTTTTTTTTTTTCTATCTGGAGACTTGGGTTAATGAAATTGCTGGCCTGTTCTTAATTCTCATTATCCATAACAAAAAGCACCACATAATTTGGCACAGTTGCCAGTCCCTGCTGAAGCTGTATAAAATAAATATAGTGTATGTAGCTCTATAACACCATGATCCCTTTGTTGTCTGTACCTTCACATTTCTAGCCTTCTGTTTTCTGTACCTTCACCTTCAAACGTGCTGTTTTCAGAAACAGCCAGTTTGTTCTAAATTGTACCAGCATGTAACAGAGACTCACACCCTCTGCTATCTCAGTGAGCCTTTACCTTTGTTCTTTCTTGTTGCCTTTTCTGTAACCATTCAGACTGAAAGTATATGGGTTCTCCTTGTGTATGGAAAACAGTAAAAATTTAGAAGTTATCATAGAGGGTGAGATAGGCTAAATAAATAAGTAGTTTCACACAGCTTTGATTATGAAAGGCCCAAGACCAGAGTTGCTACAGTGATTGGAGAAATTTGCATAGTGCTTGCCCACTCAGTGCTCGTCACCCCTCACTAACTTCACACACAATTTTAATAAAAAGTAATTAAGAGAGATGGCCCCAATATACAGAAATGTAGATTCATATCCAGAATTCAACCAAGAAAGGAGGAATTTAGAATCAAGGTCATGAATTCTGCCAATTCCACAGAACAGACCAAGTGACAAAATTCAGACATGGACCTACAATTTGATCCAACTTCAGATTTCGAATGTCCCCAAAGTTCAGGAGTGATCAGAACTGGGATTTTGACTCAGAGCCATCTCTAGTAAAATCAGGGAGGAAAAAGCAAAGTATATTTTAAACAGGGTTTGTTTGTTTGTTTGTTTGTTTGTTTGTATAAGCCACAGGCTACAGTACTTAAACTAGGCCTCAGGAGAAACCTCATACTATATCCTTACCTAGGATATGTGCTGAAGCATGTTTTTATGTTGTCAAAGATTAAATAATTAATAGAATATGGTCCAGATCAAAAGGCTGCTCTATGTCATAGCCAATTAGGAGGTTACCACAAATACGACAACTAATGATTCCTGCTGCTATGATACCTGCTGTAGTTAACGATGTGGGTTCAGAATGAAAGTGAATATACTCACCTTGTGTTTTAATTCAAATCCTCATAAGTTGTTAATTTAAGAACTGAATATATTTACCAGCCCCAATCTCCAAGGTAATATTAACATAAAAATGAACAATTGGCTTGAATTCTAAGCAAGAACAGTAAGTGCGCCAGCTGGCCACTGACCTCCAACACAGAGATCAGTTACAAGAAAATATGCATGTAGCAAAAAGCTTTATGCTGGCTTTCTTAGCAGCCTTATATCAAGACCCTTCTATAATAGTATTTGCACCATTTTATTTGCCTATCAGTTATATTAGGTATATTTAGGGCACCCATCACTGTAGTGTTTATGAGCCAGTATCTTTGTTGTTCATGCTGCAGACAGGGAAAATGATTGATTTCAAACAGGAACATTTCTTTCGGCATTATTCAGAGGTTTGAATAGCTGTAAGTGAGAACACTCTATTACTCTGATGTAAAATATTAGTCACCATGTGCCAGTGACTCATGCATCAATGCCTTGATATACATAAACTGATTAATTCACCCCCAGATTAGCCTTTGTAGTCTACTGCAATCTCCCCACCCCCGGCATACCCATGGATGCTATTCATATGGAATAGGTTTCCTACACATGGCACATTACTTGTATTTCAATCAATAGGCTATAAAGTTAGGCCTGGGTTTTTAACAGCAAGCACAGATTTTAGGTGTCACAGTCTTTGGGTTCCCAGCTTGAGACATATCCTAGCTAGATGGTCAGCGGTGATGAGCATCTACTGCCCTCACTGACTTCAGTTATAATTACGGTTGCTCAGCACTTCTGAAAATCGGAACAAGAGAACGGCCATACTGGGTGAGACCAATGGTCCATCTAGCCCAGGGGTTGGCAAGCTTTCAGAAGTGGTGCGTCGAGTCTTCATTTATTCACTCTAATTTAAGGTTTCGCGTGCCAGTAATACATTTTAACATTTTTAGAAGGTCTCTTTCTATAAGTCTATAATATATAACTAAACTATTATTGTATGTAAAGTAAATAAGGTTTTTTAAATGTTTACAAAGTTTAATTTAATATTAAATTAAAATACAGAGCCCCCCAGACCGGTGGCCAGGACCCGGGCAGTGTGAGTGCCACTGAAAATCAGCTCGTGTGCCATAGGTTGCCTACCCCTGATCTAGCCCAATATCCTGTCTTCCAACAGTGGCCAATACCAGATGCTTCAGAAGGAGTAAACAGAACAAGGCAATTTATCAGGTAATCCATCCCCTGTCATCCAGTCCCAGCTTCTAGCAGTCAGAGGTTTAGGGACAGTTCAATGCTTTCTTTCACATACAGTGCCACTCACCATCAGAGTAACCTACTCTGTCATTCCTTTGTATTTTGTACACTGGTATTACCATGTCCCATTGATTATCATCTTTCCACCAAGTTTCTGTAATGCCTATTATATCAATATCCTCATTTGATATCAGGCACTCAAGTCTAACCATCTTAGTATTTAGATTTCTTGCATTTGTATACAAGCACTTATAAAAATTGTCAGTATTTAGCTGTCTTCATGTAATGTAATTGAATGGGTCTCTTTTTTGTTTGACTGTTTCTCTTCAGCTCCTACATGTACTTTATCAACCTCTCCTTTTAACTAGGATATAGAGCAGGGGTTCTCAAACTGGGGGTCGGGACCACACAGGGGGTCACGAGCTTATTACATGGGGGCAGGGCTGGTGCTTCCACTAGGCAACCTTAGGCATTCGCCTAGGGAGGCAGGATTTTCCGCCCTCAGCGGAAATTTGGCGGCGGGGGGTCCTTCTGCTCCAGATCTTCTGCGTAAATTGGGTGGCGGGTCCTTTACTTGCACCGGGACCCACCGCTGAAGTGTCCCGAAGACGCGGAGTGGAAGGACCCCCACCGCCGAAGACCCCAGACCCCCTGAATGCTCAGAGGAGGAGCGCTGCTGCCTCGGGCGGCAAAAACCCTGGCACCGCTCCTGTATGGGGTGTCGCAAGCTATCAGCCTCCACTCCAAACCCCGCTTTGCCTCCAGCATTTATAATGGTGTTAAGTATATAAAAAAGTGTTTTTAATTTATAAGGGGGGGTCACACTCAGAGGCTTGCTGTGTGAAAGCGGTCACCAGGACAAAAGTTTGAGAACCGCTGATGTAGAGTGTCCCCTTTAATAAATCCTCCCCTGAGGGATGTGTCTGTCCAGACTGTGTTCTCCACTGCAGCTGTCTGCTTCCCCCCAGCCCTTAGTTTAAAAACTCCTCTATGACCTTTTTAATTTTACATGCTAGCAATCTGGTTCTGTTTTCACTTAGGTGGAGCCCATCCTTCCTATATAGAATCATAGAATATTAGGGTTGGAAGAGACCTCAGGAGGTCATCTAGTCTAATCCCCTGCTCAAAGCAGGACCAACACCAACTAAATCATCCCAGCCAAGGCTTTGTCAAGCCAGGCCTTAAAAACCTCTAAGGATGGAGATTCCACCACCTCCATAGGTAACCCAGTCCAGTGCTTCACAACCCTCCTAGTGAAATAGTGTTCCCTAATATCCAACCTAGACCTCCCCCACTGCAACTTGAGACCATTACTCCTTGTTCTGTCATCTGCTACCACTGGGAACAGCCGAGCTCCATCTTCTTTGGAACCCCCCCCCCTTCAGGTAATTGAAGGCTGCTATCAAATCCCCCCTCACTCTTCTCTTCTGCAGACTAAATGACCCCAGTTCCCTCAGCCTCTCCTCGTAAGTCATGTGCCCCAGCCCCCTAATCATTTTCGTTGCCCTCCGCTGGACTCTCTCCAATTTGTCCACATCCCTTCTGCAGTGGGGGGGACCAAAACTGGACGCAATACTCCAGGTGTCACCTCACCAGTGGCGAAAAGAGGGGAATAATCACTTCCCTCGATCTGCTGGCAATGCTCCTACTAATACAGCCCAATATGCCGTTGGCGTTCTGGGCAACAAGAGCACACTGCTGACTCATATCCAACTTCTCATCCACTGTAACCCCCAGGTCCTTTTCTGCAGAACTGCTGCTTAGTCAGTCAGTCCCCAGCCTGTAGCAGTGCATGGGATTCTTCCTTCCTAAGTGCAGAACTCTGCACTTGTCCTTGTGGAACCTCATCAGATTTCTTTTGGCCCAATCCTCCAATTTGTCTAGGTCACTCTGGACTCTATCCCTACCCTCCATTGTATCTACCTCTCCCCCCAGCTTAGTGTCATCTGCGAACTTGCTGAGGGTGCAATTAATCCCATCATCCAGACCATTAATAAAGATGTGGAAAAAAAACGGCTTCAGGACCGACCCCTGGGGCACTCCGCTTGATACCGGCTGCCGACTAGACATCAAGCTGTTGATCACTACCCATTGAGCCCGACAATCTAGCCAGCTTTCTATCCGCCTTATAGTCCATTCATCCAATCCATAGTTTCTTAACTTGCTGGCAAGAATACGGTGGGAGATCGTATCAAAATCCTCCTATCCCAAAAGGTTCCCCCATTCCTAATAAATCCCTCCTCTGAACACCATCATCTCATCCATGCATTGATACCTGCAGTTCTGCCTGTCTAACTGGCCCTGTGCATGGAACTGGAAGCATTTCAGAAAATGCTATCACGAAGGTCCTGGGCTTTAATCTCTTTCCTAGCAGCCTACATTTAGCCTCCAGGACCTCTCTCCTACCTTTCCTTATGTCATTGGTACCTACATGTACCACAACCACTAGCTCCTCCCTAGCACTGCACATAAGTCTGTCTAGATATCTCAAGAGATCCGCAGCCTTCTCACCAGGCAGGCAATTCCCCATGCGGTTCTCCCAGTCATCACAAACCCAACTATCTATATTGCTAAGAACTGAATCCCCCTATTAGTTGTCTCTTCCTAATAACTGGTGTTCCCACCTCTGGAGGGTATCCTCAGTGAGAGAGGATATCTGGATATCATCTGGAAGGAGGGTCCCAACTATGGAATAATTTCTCTTTGCTCCAGCTTGATGTTCTCCTTCAATGAGACTTTCATTCTCTTCAACAGCACAGAGACTTTCAGACTGGGAGTGGGACCTCTCTACTGTGTTCTGGAAAGTCTTGTGTATGTACCCCTCTGTCTCCCTTAGTGCCTCCAGTTCAGCCACTTGGGTCTCAAGAGCTTGTACTCGGTGTCTGAGGGCCGTGAGCTGCTTGCACCAAATGTGCACATATATGCCACCCACCCACAAAGCAGGAAATCATACATGCTGCATTCAGTGCAATAAACTGGATAGGCCACACTCTGCTGCTGGATGTCTGCCTGCATTATTTTTACTCTTGCTGTTGTTATTTTTTTAACTCTTGAAGGGGGTTTCAGGCCCAAAGTGTTTCAAGTTCTTCTGTTACAGAGGAAGAAACAACTTGGATATAGGTGAGAAGAAGAGGGAGGAGTCAAAATCACAAGTCACAGGTGACAGGAGAGATAGTGGTATTATCATCTATAATATTTAATGGAGGTACTGAGAGGGTTTGAGAGGAAAGAGGAATGAGCCCATTCTGTCCATATGGAGCTTGATATGACAGCAACCCATCCAAGATGAGATATTTCATCTTTCACTGTCTATCAAACTGCAATATCCTCCTTCCACATATTTGACACAGACCTTAGCCCCCTCCAAAATGCTGCTTCTCATCTTTCTTACCCATGTTTCAGCAATGTCTTTGAGTAAATGGCTCCTCATTGTGCTACACATCAAGTTCAGACTTCTTTCAGGTCCTGCATCATCAAGCCCTTGTGACACCTCAGACCTGATCTATCTCTTCATTCCGCCCTCACTCTTCTCTCTGCCAATGACAAATTCAGAGCAGACATCAGTGATGCTGAAAATGGAATATGAGGTTTCAAATATCCTTCCATACACAGGGCCTGGTTGTCTTACTTTATATGGGTGTAACAACCATTTACCTCAAAGGAAGTTACATCAATCCCAAAGTGCAATGGGTAATTGATTCTGTGTTTCAGGGAATATCACATCATTCTTGCAAAAACCAATGGAAGGTAAAACTGAGCATCTCAGTTATGGTAGTTTCAAATCCATTGAATTCAATATAACTGAGCTAAAATTTTGGCACCAATACAGGGAATTCAGCCCTTTCTATAGTACAGTTTTGATGGGTATTTGAACAAGGATTTGCCTTGGAGAGCAGAGTAGAAGCTGCTGACCTAGACCACAATGTGAAAAAGCTATGCAAATGTCATGCCTCTTCTGCACAAATAGTAATCTTCTATACTCCAGTCCATTTGGAAAACAATGAACTTTGTGTTGAAATCATAGGAGAGATCTGTATTATCAACAAAAGATAATGGGCCGAATTCTGCTCTCAGTTCCTTGATACCAATGGAATTACACTGCTGGATTGAGAGCAGAATATAGCCCAGCGGTGCCTTAAGTATCCTTTGACATTTCTGACATAAATCTAGTGTTTTGGGGGCTGGTAACTTAGCTGTTTTAACTATTACAACCTGATCTGAAACTTTGTTCACAGCTTCTCCTCAGCCCACATGCAATTTCTTTAAAAGAAAATATAGTATTTTATATTTAGTTCCTTAATGATCAATTATTCTTACCAGATCCGAACACAATACACAGAGAGGCCCTGTCTGCATGGGGAGTTGCTATCCCTGTAACACCTTCTCCCCCATGTTCCTCCTTCCTCAGCAGTCTCCTCAGATCTATGGCAGAGCAGTCTCTGCAAGGATCCACACACAGAGAGGGTAAATCAAGGGTGACTTTGAGGAGGGTCGCAGATCACAGCCCTGCAGGGAACTTGCCTAGAAGGCTGTGTTAATTCCAGGGGTTAGCCCCTCTGTGCTTTGGAACCTGCCTTTAAGTAGGTTTAAGGAGCTGTGCTCATGGGGGGGGGGGATTCTGTCAGCACAGCTCCACTAGAGGTGGGTGGGTTGTATCACAGGGAGACAAGAGACAGTGTGGTAGTGTAGGGTCACTGCACAGATAGCCCTGGCCTCTAGCATATTCCCCAGGATCCACAGAGTGTGATGCTGAACACGCTTCTTCCTCCTTGGGGGGAGGGAGGGCTGAATGCACCCGAAGAGTTCAGAGGAAGGTCTGTGAGAGAAGTTGCACATAGGTTTTCTCCCAAGCCAATGGGGGGTTGGACCTGATCCTTATTCCTCATGTTGTATAATCTCTTCTCCTGAGAGGCTAGATTGTCACAACCCTTCCTTGGCTACACAGCAGAGGCAGGGGAGTGAGGTTCTCCAGACTTCCCTGCATGGCCCTGCTCATACTGCAACTCCAGCTATGGTTGGGAGGCAGGGGCTACTTGCCCGATGCCCCCTACAGTGAGCAAGTGGAAAGGATTGCAGACAGGGAAAAACCCTGGCTCCAGCCCCTCAACTTTACCAGCTACTCTGGTGGACAGGCACACAATGGAGAAAAAAGCCCTTCAGAAAGGATGAGGTAAGTCAGTGGTTCTCAACCAGGGGTACACGTACCCGTAGAGGTATGCAGAGGTCTTCCAGGGGGTACATCAAGTCATCTAGATATCTGTCTAGTTTTACAACAGGCTACATAAAAAGCACTAGCAAAGTCAGTACAAACTAAAATTTCATACAGACAATGACTTGTTTATACTGTTCTACATACTACACACTGAAATGCAAGTACAATATTTATATGCAAATTGATTTATTTTATAATTATATGGTAAAATGAGAAAGTAAGCAACTTTTCAGTAATTGTGTGCTGTGACACTTTTGTATTGTTATGTCTGATTTTGTAAGCAAGTAGTTTTTAAGTGAGGTGAAATGTGGGAAACGCAGACAAATCAGAATCCTGAAAGGGCTACAGTAGTCTGGAAAGATTGAGAGCCACTGAGGTAAGTTTCAGAGTAGAAGTGGGTTGTAGCCCACGAAAGCTTATGCTCTAATAAATTTGTTAGTCTCTAAGGTGCCACAAGTACTCCTGTTCTTACTGAGGTAAATGACTCCTTTCCCTGAGTAAGAGGGGAGCCGAAAAGGAAGTGTCACTCTCTGAGTCTCAGTTTATCCTCTGATGTGCTCCTGGGCAAGTGCAGGTATGTCTCACCTCCTCTGTAGAGTAGTTCATAAAGTTACAAGCTAGCCCTTTATGAATATTTTTAATTAGACATTTTCAGAGAAAAACAGACATTCTTTTGCACGTAGTTGGTTATAAAACATCAGTTTGCCAAGGAATGTTCAAGTAAATTTTTCTTTTTTACGTGTATGCTACTAAGCTTGATTTGTCAAGCAAATTAACTATTGTTGTGAAGCATTTTTATTGTACACTCGTGGAGGATTTTGGTACTCCCCTCCCCCACAAATAAATGAAAAAACCTCTCAACGTACAGAACATACCATGTAGATTCCTGGAAAACAGAAGAACTGTGAAGATTTAATCGTAATACAAGAGTTAATTTCTTCTTTCTCTTATTGTATTGATAACATTAAAAAAAAAGGAAAATCTGACTTCAAGTGAGCAGTGTAATAATGTGGTTATAAAATATTTTTAAAACCCTGCACACAACCTTTCACAATATCTTTTCCATAGGCAGTCTGTGTGTGCGTGCGCACATATGCGAAGGGAACTGTAGGATGTGTGTGGTGGTAGAAAGCCTGCAGGGTTTTCTTTCTTTCTTTTTTAAATGCATTAGGCTGGGATTCATCAAAGGGAAAATCCAGTAGACAGTCTTAGTTATTGCTAATTTTAATGAATAACTGACATTCCTCATTTTTTTATTTTACCTACTTCGGCAATTTGTTAGGTTGACTCATAATTCCTAGAAATAAAAAAAAACAGGAAATATTTGAGGGAAGAGAGGTATCAAGAAACCTCCAGAAATTTCAGAAAGTTTAAGTGTTTGTGAAACATTGTTTAAAAAAACCCAGAAATTATTTCCATATGATGAGGAAAAGGCCTGTCTAATAAGAAATTCATTTCATGTGACCTAAGAACATGTATCGCCAGAGATAAATGGCTAATGGACCACACTACTAGCTAGATCTGACTAGATAGTGATTGCATTTCATGTATGTCATAAGGAAGAGTGATATGAAAAGAAAAAGAATGATCTATTCTTCTCTTCCTGATATTATTAATAAAATAGGTTGCATGGGGAATGAATGTGAAAAATGGTGGTGGATACTCTAGAACTTTCTTCCTACATTTCTTTGTGACCTCAATCACACTTTCTATAAACATATAGCTCAGCATAGTCTGTTTTTGAATAAGCCGGATCATTTTAGTCACTGCATCACCTCAACACCATCTAAAACTACCTTAGCATTGCAGTTCGTTATATTTTTGGTTCTGTGCATGTTTACATATGTGTCTGTCCTATATTTTAAAGAAATCACATTTCCCCAACCTCACTAGCCTACTGTCATCTGCTAATCTGGGACTACGTTCTCCTGCAGAAAGAAAAATACAAAATGTTTATGGTTGCACCCTTCCCCACTGCCCCGTATTTTCTTCAATTTCAGTAACATCCATCAAAGCTAAATCAGCAGGCCTTGCTACTGCTGCCTCTGTTGCTGCTCCAACTGCGTTCTGTGTCACTGGATATAGGGCGTCAGTATCAGAGTCCAGCAAAACAACATCTGCTAAAGAGATTAGAATTACGTCAGTGCTGGTGGCTAGCTGGAGAAATATTTGTAAAGCACTTTGAAGATGAAAAGTGCTATGCAAATGCTAATTATATAATAAGTGATTCTACCAAAACAGAAACATTCCATCCTTAGCCTCCTCCTTCTCTACTAAATATACCCATCAAAATCACAAGGTTTCTTTTAGAGATACTGGACCAAATTCATTGTTGTGGCATAGATATAGATATATAAACTAATGAAATTACAGCAACAATGATTTCAACTCATTGGGGGGGAGGGATAGCTCAGTGGTTTGAGCACTAGCCAGCTAAACCCAGGGTTATGAGTTCAATTCTTGAGGGAGCCACTTAAGGATCAAGGGCAAAATCAGTACTTAGTTCTGCTAGTGAAGGCAGGGGGCTGGACTTGATGACCTTTCAGAGTCCCTTCTAGTTCTATGAGATAGGTATATTATTTAGATTAGATTCAAGGGACAATTGATACATTTGTAATAGAATGACTGTGACCATTTACCCTTGTGTTATTGTAGCCTTGTGCAATATTTTATTATTTCTAAAACACTCCAAAGTGTATTAGCTACTTTGAAGGCAAATAAAAACAACATTTTGTATTATGTGACATGACTTCTGCTCTTACAGTTATATAAATATACAAACCAAGAACCCCTTATTCAAATATCCCTGAAGTTTGGGGGCTGCTGACAGTTCTTACGTGCAAAAAAGAGTGACACATGACCACCCCATCACTGGCTGACAATGAAAACCGACAAGGAGCAGCAAGCACAGGCTCCCGCTGGAGAAGCAGCCACCCCAGCAGCCAAAGACACCACTGAAAAAGGGACTGTGGTGAGAACAATATGATCATAAAACTACTGAGCTTCAGAGATAGCAGTTATCAACAACTGTTCAATAAGAGACAGAATAATCCTTCCATCTGTTAGAGGGCTCAGATGATCTATCCCTGCCACCAACCTAGACATCTCTGTGTGTGCGTACACATGCCTACTATATTAATTACCTATAATAGTCTATGTTTTTTCTTCTTGGTTGATATATTTTATTTCCATATTACTTTTTTAAAAAATAAAGAGGGGCGGAGAGAGAAAAACTAAATGCTACAGTAGTCAATGGAGTCATTGACTACTTTTCTCTGCCATGTGACGGGATATAACCTTGTATAACTTTGACCCATGTCATGTGACTGAACCAGGAAATAAAGAACTGCAGCTTATCAGCAATCCTGTGTATAATGCAATTATTAAAGGAATAATCCTCCATTGTTACGTGAATGGCTAAATGCCATAATAAAGTTTTGCCATCTGTAATTTCCATAATACATATACATATGTGTTACCATCACCAAGGCATAAAACCAAGTAATTTCCTAGGATAAATTCCTTAGGGTTCTTAATCTTTATTCAGTCCTCATTCAAGCAAACTCCTATTAAACTTAATTGGGATTTGTCCTCCTAAAGTGTGAATCAAATCTAAATAGGGGCCTCAGGATAACGCTCCTTCTTTGTGATCAGAAAACAGTGGAGATTCTTTTGAAAGGCCACAACACAATTAGGAAACAATATTTTTTGTCTTTCCTGCTACTCCCAGTTTTTCTTTTACATTCATGTTTTGATCTCCCCTGATTCTATGGCAAGCTTCAGGACTTGGTCTAACTCCAAGCCATCATTTTCAGATTAATGTTTAGGTGCTGAGCAACCATTCACACCTTTGTATGTTTGTGCAGGTTGAGTAACTCTCCAGGTGATGGGGTGTTTTTTTCCCATTGTTCCTTATTCCATTTAGGGTGACCAGGTTTCCGGTTTTTGACTGGAACACCCAGTCGAAAAGGGACCCTGGCGGCTCCGGTCAGCACTGCCGACCGGACCGTTAAATGTCCGGTTGGCGATGCTGCGACACTAAGGAAGGCTAGTCCCTACCTGTCCTAGGACACCGCGCTGCGCCCTGGGAGTGGCCAACAGGTCCAGCTCCTAGGCGGGGGGGGCGCACGGGGCTCCGCGTGCTGCCCCCGCCCTGAGCACTGGCTCCACACTTCCATTGGCTGAGAATTGGCCAATCGGAGATGGGGGTTGGTGCCTGCGGGCAAGAGCAGCACGCACAGCACCTCCTGACCTCTCCCTCTCCTCCCCTCCCGCCCCCCGCGCCTACTAGTGCCGGACCTGCGGCCCACTTTTGGTGTGTGTGCAACGTGGTGTCAGGACAGGCAGGCAGCCTGCCTTAGTCCCCCACCCCCGCTGTACCAGTGACTGGGAGCCATGCGAGGAAAGCCTGTGCCCCAACCCCCTGCCCCAGTTCTGAGCCCTTCCCCCAAACCTGGATCCCCCTCCTGCATCCCAAAGCCCTCATCCCTAGCCCCACCCCAAACCCCTGCCCATCCCAGAGCCCCCTCCACACCCTGAACCCCTCATCCCTGGCCCCACCCCAGAGCCCTCACCCCCTCCTGCACCCCAACCCCCTGTCTCAACCCACAGCCACCTCCTGCACTCCAAATCCCTTGGCCCCACCTCCCAGCCTGGAGCCCCCTCCTGCACCCTAAAACTCTTATCCCCAGCCCCACCCCAGAGCCCACACTCCCAGCCCAAAGCCCTCATCCCCTCTGCACCCCAACCCCCTACCCCAGCCCAGAGCCCCCTCCCACACCCTGAACCCCTCATCCCCAGCCCCATCCCAGAGCCAGCACCCCCAGCCCAGAGCCCTCACCCCCTCGTGCACCCTAATTCCCTGCCTCAACCCACAGCCCCCTCCCACACTCCGAATCCCTTGGCCCCAGCCTGGAGGCCCTCCTGCACCCCAAACCCCTCATCCCCGGCCACAGCCTAGAGTCCATACCCCCTCCCACACCCCAAGCACCTGCCTCAAGCCAGTGAAAGTGAGTGAGGGTAGGGGAGAGCAAGCCACTGAGGGAGGGGGGATGTAGTGAGCGGGTGGCAGGGCCTCAGGGAAGGGGCAGGGAGCAGGGTCTTGGGGAAGGGGTGGGGCTAGGGTGTTCGGTTTTGTGCAATTAGAAAGTTGGCAACCCTAATCCATTCCATCTCTATGTTTTTAAACATTTACAGCTAATATGTTAAACTGTTTGACTTGTTTGATCTTCCGTGTTCATATGCACACATGTGCATGCCTGCAAACATCCGCACCTCTCTTTAAGCCAAAAACACTCTTCAAACTTCTTTTCAAGTTTATGTGCAATACTTCAATAAAAAATGTATTAACCATACCAAGAAATTAGAAGAGCATTTTTCTGCTAAAAAATGGCATGCACTGTATAAATTGTGTTTACCTTGCATATACAATTGCATGTGTTGCACCTCACTTATATCAAATATTGCTTGCAATACCTAGCTGTAGCTTCATTCATACAGACATCATGGTTGGTAGTGGGGATGGAACCCACACTGCTATTTTTAGTGTGCTCACTGAATCAGAGCTAGTGTGTGTCTGTCTACCCACACTGGGTAGTCCTGGGTTCAACCCCATTAACAGCCTTGCGGCGGGGGGGTCTACTCAGGCTGGAGGGCACCCTCCTGGCTGCTGTGTAGACATACCCCTTCAGTCTTTGAGGCCACTGACTTCAGTAGGCTTTAGATCAGTCCCTGAACTATTGTTCTATATATTCCTCCCTTTAGAGAAGTTCATCCCATGCTTCTAACATCTGAATTTTCAACTCCCATCAAGGGTGCCATTTTGTAATGAACACAATATATGCAGGCACCGCTGTCATTAGTGGGACTCAAACCTAGGCTCGCCAGCATCAGCGTGTAAGCCCTTACCAATTCAGCTGAAGAGACAACACTCTAAGTTGTCACTCAGGCTATGTCTACACTTGGAGCTAAGGGTGTAGTTCCTAGCTTGAGTAGACATACCCACGCTAGCTCTGGAGTGCAGCCACTGTGGCACAAGTGTTCGGAGGGGCTAGCCACCCTGGTTACCTACCTGTGCAAGACACAAAGCGTTCTGTTTTAGCCCACTAGCTCTGATGAAGCCAGCACCGGCACGTATCCTTGAGTGGCAATGACACCTCCAACTTGAAGTGTAGACACACCCTAAGTGGCCAGCTACTATATAGACATGATTACACACATATAGCCAGCATATTATACTTCCATTTCATGAAAGACTATTTTTCTCACACTGTTCTAAAGGAAACCCATATTTCTCCTTTAGTCTAGTGTTTTTATACAATAAAAATGTGTATTATTCCTACACCCAGTTTGCAAAAAGAGAGTTAGGAAGTGCCTATAATATTGTATGGCCAGACCAAAGTAATGATGGTCAAGGTGGTATGACTATGGTCTAGATCAGGAGTCAGCAACCTTTCAGAAGTGGTGTGCCGAGTCTTCTTTTATACACTATAATTTAAGGCTTCACGTGCCAGTAATACATTTTAACGTTTTTTAGAAGGTCTCTCTATAAGTCTATATATTATATAACCAAACTACTGTTATATGTAAAGTAAACAAGGTTTTCAAAATGTTTCAGAAGCTTCATTTAAAATTAAATTAAAATGCAGATCTTATCAGTTTAGTGTGATCCTTGCCCTTGCTTTTCCTTGCTGAGTTTTCCAATGTCTGGCACGTATTTGGATACTTTAAGCTGCACACAGGCTTCTGAGCGATCAGTTGTTAACCGGCTCCGAGAGGTACAGAGGACAGATTTCATGTGTGAAAATACCTGTTCACACAGGTACGTGGATCCAAATGCTGAAAGCATTGCAAACGGAATTTTCTTCAAACAGTTAAATTTCACTGGCAGGGACGTCCAGCAGGTCAGAATAGAGGCCCCATGATCTCTCTCGGTAGCTTCAAGTGTGCTCTGCAGATCCACAAACTTTGATGCCCACAATTCTGAGCTTTTTAACTGAATGAGTTGCATTTCGAAATCTTCAACACCCATCCATTGAAATACAGACAAATCGTTGAACTTTTCAGGTTTAATTAGAAAAGAAAGCATTGGGCCAAATCGCTGGAAATCTTGAAATCTGTCAGAAAATTCTGATTCCAGTTCTTGCATGTACTTTCCAATTTCATCGACATTGACAATGCAACATGTTGATAGATCTTTTATGAGTTGGAAGTAGCGGAAAGTAGAAGTTTGAATATCCCTGGAAAAAACTGCTAGTTTCACAACAAATGCTTTCCAGGCTTCATAAAGATCCAGAACTGTTTGCCCTACACCCTGGAGACAGAGGTTGAGTTCGTTTAGGTGAGCGGTGATAACAGTTAGAAACATGAGCTTACACAGCCATTTGTCATCAATCAGTTTGGGGTAGTTTTGTTCTTTTTCCGACAAAAAGGCCTTGATTGCATCAAAAAGTTTACAAAGCGTACCATAACCTTGCCACGACTTAGACACCGAATGTTGCTGTGAAGTGGGATGTCGTTATAAGCACTGTCCATCTCTTCTAGCAGTGCTTGAAACTGTCTGTGAGTCAAAGCAGATCGAGCAACAAGGAAATTCACAATTCGCACTACTGTATTCATCACATTATTAAGCTCTGAATTAGAAATTTTAGCACACAGGTTTTCTTGATGAATGATACAGTGAAATTTGACTGTCGGACGGCCAATGTGATCTTCAAGTAACTTTACAAATCCCTTCTGTTTTCCGACCATGACAGGAGCACCATCTGTTGTCACACAAAATATTTTTCTGATGTCAACTCCTCGTTCTTCAAAATGGTTTACAAAACTTTCCAGTATATTTTCCCCCTTTATTGTGTCATGCAGGGGTTTTAGGAAACAAAGTTCCTCTTGGATTTCATCGGAAGCACAATATCTTGCAACAACTGCCAAATGTGGAACGTTGTTTATATCCACGCTCTCATTAACTGCAACACTAAACACTTCTGTGTCTTTCAATGCTGTCATCTGCTTTTCCTTAATGTTTTCTGCCATTTCACTTATGCATCTCTCAACTGTTCTGGCAGAGATGGGCAGTTCTTTTATTCTAGATATGATTTTATCTTTTTTTGGCAAATCATTGAACAAAATCTGCTGAGAAAAATTTATTTTATATATTCCCCATCTGTAAACGGCTTTCTATTTTTTGCAATGCACTGTGCAATCTTGTAACTTCCTTCTGTAGCTTGATTTTTACTTACACTTAAGCTTTTAAAAACACTGCTTTGCTTCTCATAGGCGGTTACTGCCTTTTTGATCAATTCAGTCTTGTCTGCTTCATCAAGAAAGGTTTTCTCGTGCTTTGTTTCAAAATGTCATCGAACACTTGATGGGCGACAAACAACACTTTCGTAACAGAAAGCACAAATAGCAAGGTCCTTCTTTTCAATAAATCCAAATGCGTCTGTCCAAGCAGGCTGAAATGATCGGACATCTAGCTTCGCTTTCTTAGGAGCTGCCTTTTGTCAAATGTTCCCTTCAACTCTCAGTGGGAAAAAAAATGGCGATTCCCCCCCCAGCCTAAGGGGGGGGGGGTCCACAGGACCTGGAGACCAAAAAATTACGGGGGACAACTAATAAAAGAACATGGACAGGAGTGAGATCAAAGGATCAAATGAAGCGAACCAGATGGGGACACCGAGCAGAGAATCTCGGACAGCGCCCACTGCTCCTCAAGGCGTCAAGGGAGCCAGTGGACGCCGCCCAGAGGAACTCTGCCCGGATTCGGGAACAAACGGAGGACCTGAAATAGGGCCCACAGTCACAGGAGACTCCATCGGCCAACCTCCTCACTCTGGTTTTATAGATAGCCAATTTCACTAGGGCCAGGAGGAGGTTGACCAGGAGGTCCCGTGACTTTGTGGGGTGACGGATAGGGAGTGCATAAATAAAAAGGTGAGGAGAAAAGTGCAACCAAAATCTTAACAAAATATCCGTGAGGAGCCGGAATAGGGGCTGCAGCCTGGCGCACTCCAGGTAAACATGCCGCAAAAGGGGCAGGTGTCTGGAATAGGGGTAAACCGCGCCAAGTACACGCCCATGCTCATGGCTCCGTGAAGGAGCCGCCAACTAATGTCTCCCGTGGGCTTCGGGATCAGAGCAGAATAAAGGCTGGCCCACCGGGGCTCCTCACCCTCCAGAGGTGGCAGAAGGTCCTGCCACTTCGTATCGGGGCGGGACGCGAGGGTGAGGACAAGAAGAACATGGAGCACGAGCGTGTATAGATGTTTCCTTGGCGCGGTCCGGAACAGAACCGGCTGCAGATCATGCAGCCGGCTCATGGCGAAGGGATGGGGAGGGGGCTGGTTGGGTCCGGGGGCAGGGGCCCGATGAAAAAGTCTGGAGGGCTCGGAGTGGAGGGTGGGCAGGGCGTGCCCTCTCGCAAGACCTGGTCGAGATAGTCCCGAGCAGCGGGCGGCAAAGCGGCCCTCATCTCCTGAAGTACGCGCCGGGCAGTACGAGGTCTGGAGAGCCCCATGCGCTGAGCGAGTGTCAGGGGATCCAGCCAATCTCCCCGGTCGTAGTCCAGGAGGTCTCCGACTTTGGTGACTTCTGCCAGGACCAACCTCTGGTCCACCATGGGGGACTCCGCCACCTGCAGACGGAGCTGGGGGTTGTGTAGCAGGGGCTCCACGAGGAGCTCTCTCCCCACGGTGGCCACCACGGACCTGGTCACTGAGAACAGTTTCCAGGTCTAGAGGAGGTCCTGGTAGAAGACCGGCAGCCTGGAGAGGTCTCGCAGAAGACCTCTCAGATGGAGACAAAGGAGCTGCCGGTCATATCGGAGCCCTTGGAAGTGGCGCAGGAAGGCGTGTGCCAAAACGCTCCACGTCGGACTACCTGCACCATAAAGGAGCCTCTGCAGGGCCTGGAGGCGGAAGACGTGGACCTGAGCGTGCAGACACTTCAGGCCCTGCCCTCCCTCCTCCAGGGGTAGATGGAGAACCCCCGCAGAGACCCAGTGCAGTCCTGACCAAAAGAACTCCAGAATCGACATCCGGAGGTTGGCCAGGAAACCCGGGGCTGGGACCAGGGTGTTGAGCCGGTACCAGAGCATGGACAGGACTAGTTGATTGAGCACCAGTGCTCTCCCTCGAAGGGAGAGACACCGGAGCAGTCCTGTCCATTTCCGGAGCTGCTCCGACACTCTGCCCTCTAAACCTAGCCAGTTCTCCGGCGGAGACGGATGCGTGGCAGAAAGGTAAACGCCGAGATAGAGCAGCGGACCTGCGCTCCACCGCCTGCCACCCGTCTCCTACCACCAGGCCAGAGCTCTTGACCCAGTTGACCTGGGTGGAGGAGGCTGCCGAATAGACGGTCTGGCAAGCTTCCACCCGCACCAAGTCGCCCGGGTCCTGGATCATGAGGAGCACGTCGTCTGCGTACACCGACAGGACCAGCCGCAGCTCCGGCTCCCGCAGCACCAACCCCGTCAACCTCCTACGGAGGAGACAGAGGAAGGGCTCAATCGCCAGAGCATACAGCTGGCCTGAGAGGGGGCACCCAAGATGGGGGTGCTGAGCTGCACCCCCTCTTGCCTGGTGTGCAACCCTCACTGTCCCAGGCTGGGGACAGTGGGCCACAGCAGGGAGGCTGTAGAGCACTGATCCAAGGCCAGGAGCAGAGCCCAGAGTGGCCTGCTGGGACTCCAGGCCGGAAAGCAGGCTGAGCAAGACTGGAGATCCAGACCCCAGCTGTCAGGAGGTCAGTGGCTGGAACCCCAGATCGGCAGCTGAGGTGAGTGGAGCTGGTGGCTGGTAGGGCTGAGCAGGGCCGGAGGCCTGGACCCTGTCTGGCAGGGGGCCTGCGCTGGAACTCCAACCGGAAGCAAGGTGAGTGGGGCTGCGGCGGGGACCCCAGCTGGCAAGGGGCCAGCAGCCGGAACCCCGGAGCAGCGACTGAGCGGCTTCAACCGCCGCCGCTCTGGGGTTTCGGCCGCCAGCTCCTGCCAGCCAGGGTCTCAGCCCACTGCCAGCCTGGGGTTCCTTCACCCAGGCCAGCAGCGGCCGCTAAGTGGGACCGGCGGTGGGACCCCGGCTGGCAGGAGCCAGCAGCGGAAACCCCAGAGAGGCGGCGGGCTGAGCAGCTCAGCCCGCCACCGCGTGCCATCAAAAATCGGCTTGCGTGCCACCTTTGGTAGGTTGCCGACCCCTGGTCTAGATATAATACATTAGTAACAATCCAGTTTGGGCCTGTAGAAGGTCTCTTTGCCAGACAGCTACAAGCTGAGACTAATTATGAACCATTTATATTTGGGCCCTCCTGCTGAGTTAGACATACTGCTGGTAGGCAGGAAACACTTTCAAACAAACAAACAAACAAACCCAAACATATTTCTCACACAAACGTGAGAGAGAGGAAAAGCAGCACTAGCGGACACATTACTTTTGTTTAGCAGGAAACCCAACTGAAGTCACTCGCTTTTTATCTGGGTTATACTAGGGACCCTAGAAGAGGAAGGATGGTCTAGTATATAGAGCATGAATCTGACATAAATTCAATTCCCAGCTGCACCACCGGCTTACTGTGTGACATTGGACAAGTCATTTATGCCCAGATCTTCAAAGGTATTTAGGCTCCTAACTTCCACAGAAATGAATAACTTTGAGGATCTGGGCCCTTGTCTCTCTCTCTCTGCCTCAATTCCACATTTACAAACTGGGGATAGTGAGTACTTCCCTATCTCACAGGCTGTTGTGAGGAAAAATACATTAAAAGAATATGAAGTGTGCAGATACTATAGTAATGGGGGTTAAATAAGTACCTATGTTAGGCAGTTTTTATAATTATTAATTAATATTAATAATAATGACAATTTGTATTAACATAGCACCTAGGAGTTCTAGCCATGAACCAGGACCTGTTGTGCTAGGCGCTGTACAAGCTCAGACCAAAAAATTCAGCCTGTGCTCCCAAAAGCTTACAAAGTATAAGACAAGAGCCAACAGGTGAATACAGACAGAGCAACAGGAAACTACAAGGAAACAATGAGACAATATTGGTCAGCATGGTAGGCTGTGGTCTCAGTAACCCAGAAGCATAACCACGGTAAAGCTTATAGGTATCATGGCAAAGGCAAGTATAATAAAATGATTAATTTGTGACAAAACATATAGCAGACCTTTGTGCCTTGCTCTTATATCATTTGCTTCCTTATGTTTTTCTTCTTTCTTTTATGTCAGAACTAGTGAGAGCCAGATTGTGCCAGGCATAGCTGTGCAACGGCAAAGGGGGAAGAGAGAGACAAGAAGCTTTACCTAACCCCTAAAATTCTGTGCAACGGCCAACAACTGCACTCCCCTAAGTGCAGAGAGTACTGCCTCCTAGTTCTCCAAAGGATGCTAGCCACTCCAAAAGTACTAGCATAGCAGGCTGGGGTCCCACATCTCCTTAAGAAGTGTACCAAAAGCATCAGGAATAGGGCTGGCTGAAATTTTTCCTTGGCAACTTTTTTTTTTTCAACTAAATGAAATTTTTCATAGAAAGCGTGTGCTTTCCTCAAAAAAATATTTTTCCCCATTGGAAAACTGAAAACCTAATCCGAAGCATGCATCTGAAGAAGTGGGTATTCACCCACGAAAACTCATGCTCCTATACGTCTGTTAGTCTATAAGGTGCCACAGGACTCTTTGCTGCTTTTACAGATCCAGACTAACACGGCTACCCCTTTGATACTGAAAACCTAAAAAAATTCCATATTTGTGGACTTTGGGATCTTCAACAAAAAGTTGAAATTTTCTGTGGAAAGTGTCAATGAAAAGCAAGTCATTTTCATTTTGTAGTGGTGCAGAGGAAATGGACAGCCCATGGTGGTAAGCTTCATGTTCACCATATGACTTCTCTGGATGATGAGCTATGATGGAGAAAGTGCTACGAAAGGGCCAAATCCTGAAGTCTGTCCTTAAGCATTCTGTGGGAGTTTGGATGGAGTAAGGCCTTCAGGGTTTAGCTCTGGCACACACACATCTAAGGTAATTAGGAAAAAGTCAGAAAAATTATGAAAAACCTGCAAAGTCTGCTGCCTCCTAGTTTTCTTGGTATGAAAGACCTTTTTTAAGCAGAAAGTTGCTACCTTATCTTATTTAGATACGGCCCTAGGGGCACAAGCCACCACAGATCTACACACAGGTTCCATGCAGAACTACCATTGACATCAAAACACTTTCTAACAACCCTACTTCGTTGTATTGCAGGAAAATTCAGGACTTGCACACACAAGCTGATTTCTACTCCAGGATCACAATGCTTTTCGGCTAATAGCCACAATGAGTTTACGTTTACTTGTAACTGAAGCACTCCTAAAAGACTTCCTTTCAGTAGCTATGAAAGTATGTATCTTTTTCTACCATGTTATTTTATTTAATCAGGACTAAGCAAATATATTACACACTCATAATAAAATCACTGGAAATGCTCTATTTAATCTGTCTGATCTTTCTGTAAAGGTTTCCAACAAAGACTAGCACACTACCTAATCTTATGATGAGGCAAAATTACATCACAAAACAGCCTCTGCATTATCTGTTTACAAATAATCCTATTGTTGTTACAGTGCAGTGACAAATTAACTTTCATGTTATCGGTAGGTCATGCAATTGCATTAGACAGGCTGGACTGAGTTGTCACTTCTGATTGCAGTTGCTTAAAGGAAAACTGCAGTGATTGGTTATAATAGCAGAGGGCTTCATTGTGGCTGTGAGATATTGGCCTGAGTTCGGGGTGGGGAGGAGCAGCAGCACCGCGGAGGAAGCTGCAGGAGGGACTGTGCCTTTTAGACGGAGATTCCAAGCGTGCAGGGGAAGCTCCCCGGCTGCACTATCCCTTAAGCTGATGCAGAATGCGCCCTTCTTTGTGCCTGGCAATCAGAGCTGAGTAATGTGGAGGGGGAGAGGGGCAAGACCGTGCTGTGCCTGCTCCCCATCCCTTTGGGGTTGCACTAGGAAGAGCCAGTCTGTGCACTCAGGAAAGTGCAGGTTCTATATGACTGCACAGCCTTTGTGCATAAGGCATGGAGGAGGGAAGGCTTCTTGCACCCTACTCCACATTATTCCACTGTTGAGCACAATATGGCCCTTAGATTGAGCACTAGATTGGGCCCTCATCTTCTGTGGCCTGGCAGGAAATTAATGCATCCCACACTCCTCCCTGTCAGGACACTGAAGACCCACCAGAGAGCAGGGGATACATGCCCGATACTCCACACCTGCCCATGCAAGAGGGGAGGGATGATAGAACGATAGCTCTGCACGCCCTACCCACACACACCACAGGGGAGCTGGCTTTGACTGCACACATGTAGTGCAGTATTTTGCACCGCATGGAGAGCTGTAGCTGATTATCGTCATGCCTCCAGCACAAGAGGGATGTGCCAGAAAAATGTGTCGCAGAGGATCCTCCCAGAGCCCCTTACTCATGGCGAAAAGCAC
This sequence comes from Chrysemys picta bellii, assembly GCF_011386835.1. Classification (NCBI taxonomy): domain Eukaryota; kingdom Metazoa; phylum Chordata; order Testudines; family Emydidae; genus Chrysemys; species Chrysemys picta. The sequence goes on from NC_088791.1 coordinate 313,493,426, forward strand.
AATCTAGCCCTTAACAAACAGGACGATAAGTGCTAAAAAAGGCATTTTAATTGGTCAGTGTTGTAAAGTGCTTTGAAGATTTATAACCTTCAGAAAGCCTGAAATGGTCACAAAGGGGTGGTGGTCTTATTGTTGTTATACTTATGCACTCTCCAGCCCATAGTCTCGATACACATTCATACAGCGAACGTATCTGTTGTCTCTGACAGTGACAATCTGTGCAGATTACAGCTACTGTTATCCAGGCACTTCTCCATAGCATGTTGAGTTCTACTGCACTTGCAGCACTTCTTTTCCACACATTGGCCCACCTGATGTTCTGGTAATCCAGACAGTACCCTGAGACCTCCTAACAGTCCCCCTTAGTTGACCCATTTACTCAGTATGGTAAATAGGAGCATCTTCTCTGAGCTCTCCTGATTTAACTCAAGTCAATAAAGAACTTGAACGCCCCAGTATCAATCTGTCCTTGAGCAAGGAAAGCCCCCCTCAAAAGCCTCACTCCACTAGCTTCCAGCCATGTATTTCCATCTTCTGCCTCAGTTACATCAGTGCAGCAGGAAAACATTGCTGTCTTCCCCAGGGAACTAAAGAAATGGATAATATGTTAATCCTTCCATAAAATACACCTACCCTAACCCTTTACTTTCCTCCTTCTTACCTATAAATGCAGGTGACAAATGGAATTTGGACACCTAACTCCCTTAGGGTCCTTTGAAAATCACACCCTAAATGTTTAGGGAGGATTTGAAGTCCGGTGAAAGAATCCTGTGCATGTGATTTCCTATTGCTCTAGCGTGCATAGCACTATGACCGTTAGTTTAATGGCATAGGCCAGTTTTGTCTGAGAGCCACAGTGTGTACCCCATTAAGTGTGAAGTTTCCAAATAGATGTAAATGTGAAATAATATACTGTAGATGTGCACTGGAGATACTGACATTAGATGAAAAAGGACACTGCTGCCCAGTTTTGCATTGAACACAATTTTTCACACAGCCCTTATTAATCATCTGGAAAGAACAACATTTTTCACGTCCATTAACGGTTTCTTGGGCATTCTGACCCCTAGGCAAGAAGTTTAGTCCCTGTTAAAATTCAAGACAGATCAAAAAAAAAAAATTCCTGCTGTCTCCCTCTTTGACTGTGCAGTACATCAGAGTGATAATATTGTGGTTCACATGCTGGCTGCAATGATACAAGATCAGATATATTTCTAATATTACAAGAGCATATATATGTATTTATATGAATAGAATAGGGGTATTAAAATACTCTGATCCTGCTCCTATTAAGGTCAATGGGTGGTATCTATGTTAATTTGAGCCCTTGAGACCTCTAAAATGTTTAAATAAAAATAAGCTGTGGCATGAGGGATCTTATACTACTGAACTTTATAATAACTTTGATATTGTTGTCAGCACAGATTTCATGGCTGAAACAAGCCTGAACTTGCCTTTGCCACCCAGGTTCATCAAAATGGGCAGGGGGACTTGAAGGGGGAAAGAAAGGCCCTAAAGGTGATTCCCACCACCCTTTAAACCAGACCAGTTGTCCAGAACAGCTCGAGTAGTGTCTTTGCGGCTAGCCGTCATCTGGAAGAAATCATGTGAACCATCGCAGTTCCCAGACATGAGACCATGTAAAATAGGTGAGAGGCAAGTACACTGAATCCAACAACATCAGCCTGAGAAAGTTCGGGTTGGACGTTTCTTTCAGACAGGCACTTCATATACATCATGACCTTCAGGGACTGTAAACTCTCATCCTGTTGGGGTTATTTTAAATCAAAGACCAGTGTGCCAGCAGCTGCACAAGTGAGGAACGCCTAAGAAAATAAATACTAGTTAGAGTGCTATTTAATGCCGTTAACTGCAGTGGGTGGAGGCTGGAGGGCAGTAGCTTTTAACAAGTTTTATTTGAAAGACTAACTCAGTGTGGTTGTCACGACAGTTGTCTTTGTGGCTGAAGTTGTATTGCTAACAGATGGAAATCTGGCAGCTTTTTCTAATTTATGCAGATGCTTTGCAGAAGGAGTAACCATGCTAAGTGATTCTAACATTAACCTTACACAAACCTTTCTCCACTATGTTAATAAACAGAACATTTTAGGGCTGCTCTGTTGAAAATTCTCACAGAAATGTTCAGCAGTTCCTCCCTTTTCATCTCTGCAGACACTCGGAGAATTTAAGTCCTTCTGCATAAAATCACTGAATTCAGAAATGAAGATTTAGCAAAACTCCTATCCAATCCTCTAAATATCCTTTTTAACCTTAAAATTACCCAATTGGTAGTATCTTAATGAAAGAGCTAAGCGTGTGCACTGTCTGTATTTGAAAACGAGCACTCTGTACAATACCTAAAAGGAATACCAATTTAGATATTCCTCTTTTAAACCAATCTAGAAAAAACACTGAATAATATGCTTAATAGATATCTAGAGTTTCATCTTTCTGCTTTCATTGACTTTTTTAAAATGTAAACACTCTTTCAAACCAATAACACGTTGCCTTATTCTAATCTGCAGTGAGTGCAATTATATTACACGCCCTCATCAGTGCTAAACAAACTGATGTACAATACACCCCTTAGAGCTTTTATTGACCTCTTTCACATTAGGGTTGCAAGGCTTCTTTTCCCAGCAGCTTTTAGGGAACCAAATGACCCTGCACTTTTCATTGTCTGAGCCTGTGCTGAGATGTGTTATATTTTTCTTTGACTTGATTTGAACATGTCTCTATTGTGGAACACTGATTACGATGTATTTGTATAATCAGTGTGCTGCTTAAAATGAATCAAATGGTACCATAATGATCGCATGGACCCACACTCTAGGTGGTGCATTTGCCCAGGGTGAATGAGCTCAGAACTATTGAATAGCAATGCCTGTTGGGGCTGTATACACACCCTGCATAAATCCTTGCTCCCTCCCTTAAGGATATTTAAAAGGACACGGCTCCACAATCATTCATTTTTTCACCATAAATCAAGAGTCTAGTTAGAAGATTCTGAAATAAATGGGGACAGGCAGCGTGTAGCGTGGATTCATGTGGGCAATCTAATACTTTCAAAGAGCCTTTTGCTATGGTTTTGATTTTTTAAGTATTACCTGCATTATTGACAAGTGACCCCTTGGATGAGAGGACTCATAAGTGAACAAAAAATGCTGCTCTCCTGACATAGGCATTCAGTCTAGAGACTAAGTGAAGGAAGTAACACTGTATGAAGGCATGGATGGGACTCCCAGTCGAAATCTTGCATCCTTCCATGATGGAGACTGTTTTAGGTTCTAGAGTAAAGACCATCTAAGACATGCTGGTCTTATTATTATTATTATGAGATCCTGATCCACTTTGATCATCTGAATGGCAAATGACTGATTCCTAGTGTTATTCCCAAGTACTGCTACAAGTAGTCTGGGTGTCATTTACTAGGTACTAGTACTGCTTGGTACTAAATAGGTCACAGCCTTCAAATGATAGATCTTGAGTTGTAAACTAGACTGTCTCTGGGCAACCCAAAGGCATGAGGATCAGGGAATAATAATGATTGATGCAAAGGACTTGTCTGCAAGGTTGGCACCATTATACTTCTTTTGCAGGGTATTTGGTGTTACCCACATTAACAATAACTTTTGCTTCCTTTCTCATATCCTCAGACAACTGAGCCAGAAGTGGAGGCAGGTGCAAATGTGGCCCTTGCTAACATTGCTTAGCAATTAGCTACATTCCAAATGAGAATAACTGATACATATGATTTTCTTTCTAGAATATCTAACCTCTTCTAGCCTCACTGCCCATATGTCAAATGACCCAGATTGTCAAGATTTTACACAGTGTGGCACCAGTTGTGAATAAAAACATTCACATCCCTTCTCAGAGATTCAGGACCCATAGTCCACTCTCTTGGATGTTGCTGATATGCTGACCAGAGTTAACTACAGAGCCTTTACTGTATTGGGTGGGCCACTCTGCCAGTGGGCTTCATCTGAAGGATATCAAACCCATGAGATTTTTCATGGACCACTGAAAATTCATCATCCAATATTTCAGCGATGCTTTGTTTGAACACTGTGCTGCAAAATAATGTACGTTAAATAACTTGGGTTGAGGACAGGTGAATTCCTAGGAGAAGCTGGTTCTAAGTGTTTTCAAAACTACAGAGTACAGATGTTCTCAGATGAGACCTATATGTGTGTGTAGTTTATCTCAAAATAAAGGTTAAATGTATGTATAGCTAACTAGTAAGTCGTAATTCAGTACCCTCTTCTCATGGGCAAACATGGATATTTTGAGGTTTGCTCGTGAGCTTTTTACCAGTATTAAAAAATGCTACAGCATCACTATAAATTTGTAATGCATTAAATGACACACACATTGCAGATTGCCCTATCTAACAAAATATCCTGTTAGGTAACATACAGTAATTTCATTTGGTTCTGCCCAGGATAGCAATAAATGTACTATGCTGCCTTCATATAACCATAGTATCAAAAAACAAAGAAAACACACCAGCTTTCAGGCCTTTCCTCAACCCCAAGAACTAAGCATGTCAGAAGAAGAATTCTGAAATAAGTTTAATATAATAGTGGCCAAAATAGCAAAGTTAAGATCCATCTTCTGCTCTACACTCCCGTTCCAATAACTCATTACTTTATTTAAAAAATCATTTGGAGATAAAAATTCCTATGTGTGGTCTGAGCCCAAAGGTGATAGTTTTTTTTCTAATTTTTCAGCCGTTGCAGCATCAGCTAAGCATCAGTTGTCCTTGGGAGTCCTGCAAACTCATTGTGTTACAAATTGATTCTACTGTACAGTAGTCATACCTACTGCTGCTTATGCAATCTAGCAGAATTTGTTGCTAAATTTAGCACAAGATCTACCCACACTACCCCAATTTGTCCTGATTAACCTGGTTGCTCTCTCTTTGCTGGCTCCAGCACTCAACTAAAACAACTGACATATCCAGTACAAGGCCAGCTAAAAAGCTCTTTCAGCAGCTGTAAGTTAATATGCTTTGTAAAAATAACGAACGCTTCCAATCCAGTTTAGAGATCTGCGGTTCTCCTAATGTTCAATTTATTTTCTTCAAAAGAAGGGCATAAAATGGCAATCCATTTATTTAATCAGTTCCTCTGCTCATGTCAGGGTGTTTGTGTGTGTGCACGCCTGCATGCGGGGGGGGGGGTACCTCTTGAAATGTTAGAATTAATCAAAAGTGATGGATTGACAGCCCTAAAATTGAGGTATCTCATTTTATTAATCCCACAGAACAGCTGTAGCATGAGCACCAATAGTTTAAGCTTCCTCACCATGTCCCTGTAATATGTCTCAGTGATGTTAAGGAGGGACCACCACTGGGAATGAGAAGATATTTTAGTCTCCATGTCTATTCAATATTGAGCATCACCAAGGGCACTGCCTTGTAGTGTTATTTCTTATGTATTATTATTTATATCAGGAGTATGTCTAGGATCAGGGGCCCATTGTCCTTGGCACAGTACAGACTAGTAAAAATGAAGACACTTTCTGCCCCAGACAGTTTATAATCTAGGGAGACTAAAAGGACTCTCAGTGACATCAAAGGACTTTGGATCACACCTAGGACATAACAGGTAGATGACACAGACAAACATGATCGGAATTGGAGGGATAGGAGGCGGTAACAATGAACACGGCTGAGCAGAAAAGTCATCCCAGCTTGTCAAGTGTCTTAGCAATGCCAGAATGAAGTGATTTGCAGGCATCATAGGCTTTAAGGTGGGATTCAAAAGAAGACAAGGTGGTGGCTATATGAATTTTGATGGGGAATTGTTCCTGTGCAGAAGGGGCTGGCAAAGGAGAAAGCATGCGTGAGGGGAAGTGGTCAAGAGGGAATCAAGGTTGGCATCACTGGCTTAGCAGAGGTTGGAGTCAATGGCTCACCTAGCTATTAGATGTGATAGAAAGGGCAGGAGTAAATGGCAAAGGGCTTCAAAAGCAAAGTCAAGGTGTGAAATCCTGGCCTAATAAGTCAATGGGAAAGCCCTCCTTGATTTTAATGGGGTCAGGCTTTCACCCTAGGAACTCACATTGGGTGTAGTAAAGAAGGGGGAGCCAGCAAAGCAATGATCCAGCAGGAATTGGATGAAGAGCACCAGCTTATTCCACATACTGTAGACAAATGAACAGCTGTGCGATGGTAATGACTTTCAGCATTTCAGCTCAGACACAGCTGAACCAGTGACCTAGACGTGACAGGCTTCATATCACATTGCAGGTCCCCTGAGCCATCCGGTCTCCTGTGTGCTTAACATGCTCCTAAAGAATCTAATTCAGCCCAGTACAGAGAACCATCGTAAGGCCCTACGCACCAATATATTAATGAATACTTTGTAGTTAGTCATGCTACTTAATTAGAATTCACAGCAATAATTTTATAAGCCTAAAGCACTTTCAGTAATTATATGAAAATTAGCAGAAACCATAGTAGTTACAATGATGTCTAAGCAAGAACCACATGCTTGCAAAGGCTTAAGCATCTGACCTGTAAATATGAATACAACAAACATTGATTTACTATTAACTCTTGCTTTATTTTTCATCTATAATGCCACAAATGTGCACGGTAGTTTGCAGTAGTACACAGTGCACAGCACTTTTTCCTTGAGAATCAGATAAAAGCAGGTCCCTGACAGAAAGAGCTTACAGTGTAAAGCATGTCAGATAACCCAGAACACCCAACATTGAATTAGAGCTTATGTGCTTCATAGAATTATGTTGGAGATGTTTCCTGAGGTGTTTAGATGCTATGGTAATAAAGGCAAGACAGAGAGAGAGAGTTTGGCATACCTCAGGAGAGAAGTTATTCTAGGTATACAGGGTGGTGTGAAACAGTCAGAATTGGTCAAATGAGACAACCTTGGCAGCAAGGAGCGATGTCTGAGCACATGTAAGGAATGAGAGGAGTCGTAGGTAAACATAATGGTAGAAAAAGAGTTCTTGGGAACTTTGAGATTAAGCAGAAGCTTGAACTTGATGCAGAAGAAGAGTGGGAGCCAATGCAGTGATTCAAGGAGAAGGAAAGCCCCCTGTAGGTTGCCAACCTCACTAGGTGGGTCTTCAGTGGCTCAACACTCCAGCCAAGTCATCCAATCAAAAATGGACTTCTTCTTGGGGTATTCAAGTCCAAAACAAATACAAAACAAAAAAAGTCTTCCAATCCCAGGCTCATGTTGGACCAGGGCCATCCTTCTTGATGGTGCCTTCTCTCTTCAGCCTCTCCTGGGCTCCTTTGAGTCTCTCCCTGCTCACCAAACTAGCTACCCTCACCAGGCTCTTCAGCCCCATCTCTGGGTCCTTTAAATCCAGCCCTTTGCTTGGCCTTCTAAAGGAGCCTTGTCCCCTTCTCGGGGCATAGGCCACTTTGCTAGTGGCTAGTGACAGAACCCAGGCTTGCCCACTACTCTAGGTTCCAACCCAGGGACCCTATAAACAGCAGCCATGTACTACTTCTTCTCATTAGTTGCTGCAATACCTGGTTCTCTTCCCACCTGGTCCCTTTCCTTTAATTTGTTACTTTAGTGTTAGAGTTATCAGGTCCTCTCTCTCCCAGGCCTAGTAATGCAGCTAGTCAAGCTTCTTTGGCCAGAGCAAAGCACCCTTCCTTACCTCTCTAGCCCCAGCCAGGAACTGACCTGCTAAGGCCCTGCAGCTCCTTTTAGCTGAGCCTGCTGGGCTGCGGCTGACTGCTTCCACAAGACCTCTCTAAGCAGGCCTGGAGGACTCACCTTCACTGCTCCTTCCTGGGATGGGGTGTAGTAGGACTGCAAGGCCTCCACCAGGAGGCCACAAAGGGCCAGGTACACCCTGTCACATGGTGATTCCTCCATGTTGTTGGCTCTGCTTGCCAGGAGTGTGCAGACTTAAAAGATAGCTTGGCAAGATGTGTTGTCAGGGTGTGACAAGTTCCCATAAAATGCTGTGGGATGGACAGTCAAGTTTTCCCATGGTACACCACAAACAAGTAGCTATAGTAGCTACCTCTGGGAAGGGCGCTAGGAATTTGGGGATAGGCTGGTTTGACTGGGGTCTGTGTATTGCAGTTTGGACACCTGAGTGTGGGTCTAAGACCCAGGTCCAGAAATTCTTAACCTAGGTCAATGTTCAGTGTGGACACTCAAGCCTGTACTATGTGCTTGCAAACACCAAGCCTGCAGGCTAGCGTCCGACAGACTCTGGGCTTACATTGTAGTATAGAAATAACCTTAGACGCTAAAGGGGTAATCCAGCCCATAGAAAGGGTCTAAAATGGCAGCAGCGGCATGGCGGTATCCATAGGACAGTAGGCACTTTTAAAGTACTGTAACTATTGTGATAACTATGCAGTTACTGTTTGCACTGTAGCAGAGAACTGTACTCTTTCTTTCCCACTAAATTAATACCATTAAAACTTTTTGGACATTTATATAGCTGTTTATGGTGCTGATTAGAATTTTGCTGAGAACATAAAGGCTGACTCAGTGGCCCACACTATCTAATTAAAGAATTGTATTAAGCTATCTTTTTCTATTTTTTAAGGTGGCACAAATACTTTACTATGGACATATTTTCATTCTGAATTTTTAAAAAATATTTCCAGTTTTTGCATCAAATAGCATTAATGTATGAAGTGATCACTAAAAAGATCCTTTTGAAGGTTCATTGTGGGGTGTCGGTGTGTTGTTCATTGGTGCATGTCTTGTAACACTTACATTAGTAGTTTCCTTGTAAAATACTTTCACAAATATTGTGTGAAAAGTACTATATTAATGGCTGCTCAAGGAGCTCTCCTCATTAAGCCAAATTTGCACCTATTTGCTTGGTTAATAAGGAATACCGGAGCTATCTTGAATAAAGCTTCTGTTGTAGCTAATTTTGTCTCTTCCAAAATGCTGAATAGAAACTTGGAAACTAACAATTATTGGAATACATATGTATGTATTTGTTTTTGTTTTTAATATTTTAGAAACTGTGTAATGTATTAATCCACTAATGTGAAATGTTATATGTATGGTCTGGGTATATGGTCTCCTTTCCAATGTTTTGTTTATTGTAACATTGTATTTCTTTATTTCATTATTTCTTTATTTCATTTCTTTATAAATGAACGTTAAAAGTACCCATCCAAAGTGCTTTGGGCTACAAATGGTCCATTTCAACTTCCTTTGGAAGCATTTTTTAAACTTTATGGCTTTGCTCCTCATGGGCCTTGTGTAGTTACATTTAATGAATTCTTGTCCATCAGAAGAAGACTCCCATTAAGCCATCTCCTTTCACAGAGATATTCGCAGGATTTAATTAATAGACAGGGATTGTGACTGCTCTCTTGATTTAGAGACTGCTCTCTGCTTTTTGTTTTTTTGGTTTGCAATTGCGGGGTCTCATTGGATCCATCACTACTTCTCAGCTGTAAAATGGCAGAAGTGGCCTAAAGTGCCTGTGTATTTTTGATTGACCTGAAGAGGCTGGCTTTACCTTTGTGTTGCAGACCTTGAGAGAATTACAAGTGCCACTGTCACCAACAAGCTGGAGCACTGTAATTTAAGCTATCTAGAGAGTTCTCAGAAGCTTCAGCTAGTGCAGAATGTATCTGTCTGCTTGTTGAGTGGATCACACTGAAATGACAATATAACACTTGCACTCCATTTGTGCAGTGACTTCTTCTTTGCTTCCAGGTGCAGTTTAGGTACTGTTGATGTTGGTGTTGAATTACTGATGATCTACAAAGCCCTAATATTACTGGGATCCATCCAATTGTTTCTGAGGCCACCTGTCTGGGCATCTCTCCTCTTGTCCCCCAATGTCGCAGTTTCAATCAACTGGAAAGCTTCAGTCTCTCTCTCATTTGGGCTGAATTCCTGGGAGTAGGTAGCAATGCAGCCTCAGGGAGGTGACCTGGCCTTTGCAACATGGTACCCTCTGTAATACATAGTGAGGAACTCCTATAGGGTTTGATGTGTTACACAAAGCTGGGTCCTCTACAACAACAGAAACCCTTTACTGCCACCTCACAAATACCCCGCCCCCCCCCGGGGGGGGGGAAGAGGCAGGCTAGGGAATGTAAGATAGACACCCTACACTAGCAATTGTAAATCTGGCCCCAGAATTCAGTTGAGAACACGATGGAGACCAGTGAAACACAATGGAGACTTGTTCAGATCAGAGGGAGAAGGTGTTACTGTTGATAGTCATCTAAGTCAACACTGTCAGACCAGTCCTGCAATTTTGTGGCCTTGGGTGTGGGAAGCAGAGCTGAGTGGTTCACGTAGTACCCAGGACATGTTCTGTGTCTTTTAGCAGTAAAGGCTGCATGTTAATAATATTCTGGCACCAATACATATTGCAGTGCAACTTCAGTAATCAGCACAATTTGCCAAATAATTTGTAGGCTGATGGTTATAAGAGCTGACACTGCCAATATTTTATAAAGACTGAAAGAAATATTTCTCATTTCCACATTACATAAACAAAGCTTGCCAGATAGCCTCAGGAATACTAATGATCTCCAGTACTTAACATACTTAATTAAAGTAGGGAGGAGGGGGTTGGAAACCCAAACCTATGAACATGGGCCTTTAAAGCTTGCCCCTGATGGTGAGATCTTTTATCTGTTGATCACCTATTATATAAGAACAATTCAGAGACCCAGTCTGGATTCTCCAGGGACCAACAGACAAAGAAAGGACTTTTGGATCTGAGGTTCAGCTGACTTCTTCCTGATTCAACAGAGGGCCCAATCCTTAGGGAAGTGATGGAAGGACTTGGCCTACTGAGGCCCCATCAGACCGGGTGCTACTTCTGATCTGAGGCTGTTATAAACTTGTGGCACCAAAGAGACTCCTTTGGGAGGTTTGACAGACTCATCTGCCAGAACCCATGTTGGAGACAGGTAGGGTGATCTCTCATAAGCTTATTAGAATGTGTGTAGGTTCTTTTATTGTTTTAATATGTTTTCTCTGTAATGCTTGTCCCCAAAGAATAAAATAGGCTTTGTGAGAAAGAACTGTGTGGTGACTTATAACGGTTGACAATCACACTGTATGACATCTCTGAGGGGAAAAAGCAAGTAGGGCAGACTGTCTTTTGCCGGGAATAACAACAGTGAAAGCAGGGAACTGCTCAGACAGGAAATACCCCAGTCAGAAAGGAGAAAGATGTGTGTCTCCATCTGTAGCAGGATGGTTACCCCACTTCTGCCCTGAAGGGCTTAAAACAGCACTGGGAGAGGGCTGTGGCAGGGGAAAGCTGGACTGCTTGGGAAAACAGCCACAGCTGTAGCCAGTGCAATCAGGGCCCCTCCGGCCCTTATAAGAGGGCGGTGGGCCAGAAGGAAAGACACACTCTCTCTAGCTCCCTAGAGAGAGAAGGACCTGGCTGCCTGGGAAGCTGAGGAGGGTACCTAGGGTGGAGCAGTTCTGGGGAAGGGCAGAGGGAGCTGAGGAGCTCCAGCCTAGCTAAGCCCCAGGCTGCAGGCCAAGTTAAGGGCCCACAAAAAGGGTACTAGGGCTGCAGAGGGGCAGCCCAGGAATAGGCAGAGGCAGCTGTTGCAACCCCCCTTGCCAATGATGAGTGGTTTACAGACTGCCGTCTGCCCCAGTGAACAGGGGCTAAATGGAGACTGGCAGTAGCCACTGAGGCAAGGTGGGACTAGAGAGTTGAGGGGTTCCCCTGGGTGGGGAGACCCAGATTGTGGGTTGCTGCAGTGTGCAGAACCTCTGGGCAAAGGGCACCGGGGTCCGGGAGGAACACGGGGGCCAGTGGCACGCGAGACATCAGCCAGCAGAGGGCACTCCGGAGCTGGAAAAAAGCTAATTCCCTGGACAACCAGCAGGAGGCGCCGCACCGGTGAGTCATCGCCCCTCCACACCATCCAAGAGAGGTGATGGCCGGGGCGCCAGAAGTCTGACAGTGGGTGTCCTTGCTGAACCAATAAGAGGCAATACAGGAGCAGTAACCCTGAATTGTGACATACAGTACATTTCATCCAAAGTTATTAAAAGTATTAACTGAGTCTCATAACATCGCTGTGAAGTAGTTAACTACCATTATATACTTGACTGAGAGAACTAGAGTTATTCACTGAAGGTCACATATGTGGGAACAGGCACAGCTGGAACTAAACCTATTTGAATTCGATGAGAGTTGCATGTGCACATTTTATGAGATTATCCAGCCCTGCCATTCTCTCCCCCAGCCTGCTTCTCTAACCTGTCTCTTAAAAATAGCCCTTTGGATCACCAAACACAGTTCCTCTCCTTTACTGGCATTTATGCCCTTTAGATGTTTACAGATATTTATCATATTCCTTCCTTGCTCATCAATTGACCCTACTCTTCACATTTGCTCTTTCCATAAATAAATCCCACCTCTCTTAATCCATTGTGTTCTTCTCCAAAGTGCCTCTAATTTGGAAACATGTCTATCATGCTCAGTTGTCCACAATTGTACCTAGGGGAACTAGCCTCACTGGTGGCGTATGAACGGGGACTACTGCCTCCTGGGCTGTGGTATGATACTGATTTTCATCATTATTATTATTTGTAGGATACAGAAAATATAAATGGCCATTTTACAAAAACTCTCAAGAAGTTTACGCTCTAATCAACTAACATGAAACGTTAGATAATGGTTCAAATGCAAGAAAGATAAAAGATATTACATTACCTCGTTGCATTGCTAGCCCATGTCTACTGTGTTGTCCACTACTACCTCATGACATAACTGTTTTCTAAGCATTTCCCTGCACTGAATTACTTGTGGTTTAGATTATTTTATCTGTCTTGCATTTTTCTAAGTCAAATAGGATTTTATTGCCTACCCATACTTGTACATTCTCTTAGGTCCTCATGCATCATTTCTTTGTCCTCGTTGTTTGTAACATCTGTCCATTTAAATTAATTACTCCTGCTATTTGCAGGAGCAATTCTTTAAAAGTCAAAGGGGAAGTTGAAGGGAGTTGGTTCCTAGCCTGTTTTATAAAGTCAAAGGTGCTTTGATTGGTATCATGTCAACGGTGCAAATATGCAGGAATTTAATAAAATGATGACACATTTTCCCAGCCTCAGATACGAACCTTAAACACAATTGAATGGGTTACTTATAGCACAAATTAAAAGAGAAATGCTAACTTCTAAAAAAGTTGTTCCTACTAGCAGCTTGCAGTACAGACTTTCCCTTGAAATAGTTTTTAATAAGATCCTATGCCTCTTTATAGTCCCACTACTAATAAGGTATATCCCATAAGAAAGGCAGTCACTGATCCCCCTGCCCTTCGCCAATCTGTCCCAGGTAGGAAGTCAGACCTTCCTTTCAGGGGAAAATGAACCTTAAAATGAGCATTAATATAGGAAAAGCTTCCAAAACATTTGCATATACTAATAAACCTGCAAACTTAAAGACTGTGCTACTTAATCCCACTTCCAGTTCAGTAATAAAAATGTTAACTAAAACTAGGGCTGACATCTTCCACTAGTTGGCACTGTAGAGTGTGTAACTTGCTGATGGTTGTGTCCCTTTGCATACAATGAAAGCATCTGCAGCAACTCTAGGATAAAAATTTCAAGGGCTGTCATCAATCCTCCTGCCTCAGGGCATGAACTGATCACCAGCTGGAAAGAGGAAGAAATTTCTTCTCATGGTATAAGGTTACGTAACTAGGTGTATTATGGGAGTCCTACAACTTCCTCTGCAAAATGTGCCATTGGACACTGTTGGAGACAAGCTATCAAACTAGATGAGCAGTCTGTTTTGCTATCACAGCTCCTATATTCCTATAAATGGTTGATCTTTTGGCTATTTAGGGCCACCATTTCCAGCAAGTGGCTATATTGAGTTTGTAACTGAGATCGGTTTTTAATTAGACTACTTAGTATAAATTAATATGAAACTAAAACTTCTCATCTGTCTAAAGAGTATCCTCTGACCAGCAAACAAGCATCGCAGGCGAAGTTATATGAACCTATCATTGCCTTTAACATGAATTATGTCTGAAAGTTTCTCCCCTGCTCCTTGAAGATTGGAAAACTTTTAGCTCCTCTGTGAGAGCTAAAGGGAAAGTTTGAAGAATGTGCTAATATAGGAAAATATACCTTGAGGAGCACTTTCTGGAATAAAAAAATCCCTTTCTAATTTAGTTAGAAGAGACAAATGTGGGTGAGGAATCCATTTAAGTAGAAACAAAGCATATGTAGCAAGTGGGAAATGAGGAAAAACCAGTTATGCTCCAAACCCAATCTACTTTAGGAGAATGCAAAGCACCTGCTTTTTGAACCCTACTGAACAAGCAGTTTTAATCATCCCCATTTCCTGATATGTGTACATGATAAAAGTTGTGCTAAAAGCAATCTAGACTCTCTAGTTATTTTTGTTGCCTGAACACATATCCTAACCAAAATAGACTCTACTGATTCCCTCACCTCACTTAACCTTAAACCAGCATATTTCCTTTTGTATCTGTTGGAAATAGAAACAGTTCTCATTAAAATTTCATGCCCAGGTGGCATACTAAACTAGTCAATCACAAACCATTTCCAGGTAGGAAAACAACTTAAGTCCTGGGCAGAGGTGAAAGTGGGCCAGTTCCAGCCGGTACGGCGTGCTGGCAAGAGGTGGCCATTGGTACCAGCTTGTACACAGCCGATGTTAAAGTGCTGCCGATATCACTGCCCTTTTACCCCCCTCCTCCCCCACCCCAGGTAGGGTGACCAGATGTCCCGGTTTTATAGGGACAGTCCTGATTTTTGAGACTTTTTCTTATATAGGCTCCTATTACCCCCCACCCACTTTCCCGATTTTTCACATTTGCTGTCTGGTCATCCTAGCCCCAGGGCCACCGATGGGGGGCCAAAAGAGGCAGCTGCCCTGGATCCCAGCAATTTAAAAGGGCCCAGGGCTCCCAGCTGCCCAGGGCTCCCAGCCCACCCCTTCTGCCCATGGACCCGCCCCTTTCAGGGGCCTGGAGCTGGGCCCCTGTACAGATAAGTCTTTTATGTTACTTTCACTCCTGGTCCTGGGTACCCATAGAAGCAAGACAATGTTATATACCTGTGAAACATTTTCTCAGTTGTAATTTATTCATGTGGTGTCTGTCAATCACTATCACTAAATACATTTAATTGTACATTTGTGGTCACACATATGTTTGTGGGACACACTTTCAATATTTGCTGAAAGATGGGCTTCTCGAAAGTGTTCAACATTAGCCTAGCTCGGCTCCCATTTTAGTTAATAGTAAAACTTCCACTCACTTCAGTGGAAGCAGTTAGGCCAATGATGAGTGCTTCTGAAAAGCCCATCCTAAATATCTAAAATTCAGCTTAGAGCTTTTGCTTCAGTATCTCCCTTTCAAGTATGTTACCAGTGAGCATTGGGTGCACTTCAAAATATTGGAAGTTTGGTTCTGGTAAGTATCAGAAAGTCTGAAAACTCTTCCAAATTTAAGAGATGTAAATCTCTTAAGTGTTCAAATGAAGTAGCAGACATCTATGAAATCTCCATTTCTCCAGTATTTCTGACAAGTATTAATTCCATCTCTAAGTGAAAATTATCATATTATTTTACACACCAGTGTAACCTGCATGTTATATGACACAAAAACACCTGCTTCCTAACACCTAAAATACAGAGATTCACCTGCCCAATGCTACCCAGAGCTCAATAGGTGTGTAGAGGGAGCCTAACCACTGCCACATCTCTTAAGAGGATGCATTACACACACTGCATTCTGGTGCATGGGGAGGACTGGGCCCTGCCTTCTCCTGCCATTTTTTGAGAGGTCGTAGTGCTAGCCAGAAGTAGTCATTACCCTCAAAGTAGAAAATGTGCATGGAGTTGAAGATGGTGGTGGGCATGGCTGCTTCAGCCCTTACACCTGTCCAAGAGTAGGTGGCTGCAACTTAGGGTGACCAGATGTCCCGATTTTATAGGGACAGTCCCAATATTTGGGGCTTTTTCTTACATAGGTACCTATTGCCCCCCACACCTTCTCCCGATTTTTCACACTTGCTATCTGGTCACCCTACTACAACTGGACTCCAAATCAGCCGTTGTTTGCAATCATCTTTGTGTTCCTGACTCAAGATTGTATCTTTGATTACTAAACAAAATAATGTTTAAAATAAGTTAAATACTGTGGACATTAAACCTCTGTGTGCTGGTATAGGCTTTAATGCTTAATTCCCTAAATGAGATGGTGAGTTTTTTTGTTTTGTTTTGTTTTTTAAATATGGCTAAATTCAGCCCCCCAGGGAAATTTGTCCGGACAAGGCTGTCCAGATGATTGTTACTAGAGGTTATCACTGTGCATACGCTATTAGTCACAGCCATGAAAATTCACTTAAAAATAAAAAATCTGGTAGTAGAATGTGTTAATGATAATCCTTAGCATTTCTAATATGGTTTGATTCTACACTCCCTCCCCAGAGTAAACTCCCAAAGTTACAAGCACGGTAAATGCTATCTTCACACAGGTTTTCCCATGGAGGGACTTGGACACTAGAGATGGAATTTCTGGGTGTTGAGGAGTGGATTAAATTTCTCCAACTTTCCCATTGGTGGTTAGGGGCAGGATTTCCCCTTGTGAAAATGACAGAGGATGTGCTGAGAACAGATCATGTTGACATAGGTGCTGGAACTAGGGGTGCTGGAGGTGCAGCAGCACCCCCTGGCTTGAAGTGATTTCTATCATATACGGGGCTTACAGTTTGGTTCAATGGCTCTCAGCATCCCCACTATACAAATTGTTCCAGCACCCCTACATGTTGACTAATATTGTCTCATTGTTTTCCCTGCACTCCCCTGTCAGCCTGCACCTATGTGTTGTCTCTCGTCCTATACTTAAATTGTAAGTTCTTTGGGGCAGGGACTGCCTTTTTGTTCTGTGTTTGCACAACTCCTGACACAACCAAGCCCTGATCCATGACTGGGGCCTTGAGGCACCATGATAATAGAAATAAATAATAATAATAATAACTTGAGTGAGTCCCAATAATAGCATGGATCTTGAGACATCCATATGAGGAGGGAGCAGCATTTGTTCTGGGGCAAAGCTCTTCAGCATAGTGCTGATGCAAACTCTCATTATCCAGCTCTATAAATTAATTATCCTTATTAAATACTTTAGGAGCTAGTCTGCAAAAAGCAGGTTCTGCAGCAGTCCTCAAGTGTAACCTAGAATGTTCCATTGAGATAAATGTTTCAACAGAGAGTACCAGCGACCCAATGGATGAGGGATTTGGTATTATTGCCACCTTCCCTTTGCCATTCCATCCATGTTGCCAGTGTGTGTTTGGTTTATAGCTGGCACTCCATAGGAATCTCCTGTCAGGAGTAAGGCCCTATAGCTGCACCTGCTCAGGACTCCTGACAGCCTAACAAGTCAGGTAAGCTGCCAGACGGACCACCCTGCCTGATGAGCCGAGGAAGCTAGCAGGCCGGTTCCTAAGCCCAGCAGCAACCATACCTCAGTGGCTGCTCAATGCAGACGCCCACGGACTCTCTGTCTTCTTGTGCTTGTCTCTCTCCAAGCCCTGCTCCTGCTTTGCTCCTTCCTGGCTCCAGTCCAGATTTTTCCCCATACCCAGTCTTGTTCCAGCCCTGTCCCAGCCTTGCTCCTGCCTCAGCATCAGCCCTGCTCCTGCCTTCCCTGACTCCTGGTAATCTGGTTCTGACCCTCGGCTCTGATTCCTGACTCCGACTCTGTCTCAACCTTTGATTCTGGCTTTCGGACTCTGACTTTGGCTCTGACCTTCAGCCCTGGTTCTGACCCTGTCTCAATTCTTGGCTCTGCCATTCTGACTCCAGACACTAGGCCGGATTCCTGCTCTGAGCACTAGGCTTATGACCTGGTCACCTGACACCTCGCTGGTGAAGGCAGCTGGGAGAGGTGATAGCATGAGAGAGGCATCTATTGCCACCCTACCTATACCCATTTACCTTCCCGCACCACCCACATTGGGTGGGCTGTGCAGGCTACCGACAGCCACCATGGCAAAGGGAAGGTTGTAACTGTTTTCCATGGCCACACAGCCTCCTCCTCCTCCTTCCACTGCCAGGACCCTGCAGTAGGTTTTACACCAGCAGCCATCACTGTAAGTCCAGAATGAGTAAGTCCATTGAGTTTAGCTACATGAACCTAGGCAAAAAGTCTCACCTTGCAAGCCTTAAAAGAGAAGTGCAGTTTCTGTTACTTTACTGTCTAAGTTGAACTGGGCATAATGTAAAAAAAAGTCACATTTGACTTCTTTTTCCCTCCTCACTTTTGTCTGATGGAAAAACTGATTCAAGGGGGAGTCGTGTGCTTAGGAGAACCTGGCTAGTGTTAAAGCTCCCTTTAAAAAAGAAAAATTCCAAGCTCCCGTGCTCATGATGACCCTAAGGGGAATGTGATTAAAGGCGATGGAGAACGAAAGGTAAGCAGTGTAAGTGTCTCAGCCAGACAAAATACAGTAACCATGACTGTTCCATATTTGTGACCACGATGTTTGTTTCTTGGTTCTGGCTCTCCGTTCCTAGCCATTTACTCTGCTGGTTGTAGGCGACGGCATGGGGACAGGGTAAGGAAAAGGATAGTAAAGCTGCCTTTCATGTTGTGGTGCTCACTCTAGTCCCCTTCCCATACTTGGCTTTTTCTCTGCTTCTCTCACCAGTGTCATGAGCCTGACCTAGAACTTGCAAAAAAGAGAAAAAAAATCATATTCGGACTGAGGTCCAGTGAACTCGTTCTAAATATAATTTTTCCTTTCAGCAGCGCCTGCAATAGAAGCAGTTTGAATTCCATCTCCATTTGGTGGCTCAGGTGTTAATACTTTTAGTCATATCACTATTCATACCAGTAAAGAATGACCTTATGCAGCATCTTGGGGCTGGGTCCCAGGATTTTACATCTGTCAAACAATTAATTCACCATCATACTGCGTTGCCTACCACAAATCCATACTCCCCATTCTCTGCTGCCAAATACTTCCTTTTCTCTCTGTTTTCACACTGCTTCATTAAAATCCATTTAAAGTCATCTTCTCCTAGTGTTGCCTCTGTACCCTTTCCTGCTGCGAATGCGTGCTCTGGAACCAGACCATAACTGAAACGCTCTGCTCTGTGATGAATGTATGAGAAGCAGCACTCTCTCCGTTCAAGGAAACTGGAGAGATTAAAGTCTGTCAGCTCATGAGCTCGAAAGAGCTTGTTTAAAACCTACCTTTTATGTTCTTTTATTTGTTAAAAGTGCTAGTTTTTTAGGGATTGAAGAAGACCCAAAGTATGAATATGGGCTCAATAATACATACAGATGGATGGAAAATTTCAAAGTTGTGGAAAATGAGGTGGCAATTGGCAAAAAGGTTTGTTTGGGGGATATTTTATGTGTGTGTGAGTGGAGGGGTGTGGAAAATATACCTTTCTTAGCACTCTATTAATCATTTTTGTCTTTACTTTTCTGTAGGAGGGTCTATATCTTAATTTTATTTTTGCCCTTCATTAAAACATAGGATAAGCAGTCAGAATGACTGGCTTTTCTTGCTAGGTCTGCCACAGATTTCCTGTATGTCCTTGGGTAAGTTACCTCAATGGGAAAAGCTGATATTCAGCAACTCTGAAAATCGACCGCACAAGAAGCTGTCTAAACGTGGATGGGTATGCCTCCGTTTGAAAATGTTAGACTTAATCACTTTGCCCTTCAGTTTCCCCAACTGTACCAATCAGGCTAATAACATTTACCTGCCTCAATATTCTAGCAAGTCTAGATACTACAGTGACTGGCATCCATGAATTCCTAGCAAAAATACAATTAATTCCTTTTGTAAAGGGCTTTAATATCTTCAAAGGAAGGTGCTACATAAATGTCAAGTATATTACTATTTTTATGTTTTCCTTCTCTGTCCTGCTATAGTCGATATTTCTAAACATCTATAGCTGGTCTCTTTTGTAGCAAAGACAGAGCTGAGCAAAATAATTCACAACAAATAATTTGTTAGATTAATTTAGCTTATTTTTTTGCTTGTAGAATATCTACTGTCTGTAATGTGTGGAAAGAAAAACACTGTTGTTATTGGGGGGACTTTAATTTGGGAGATACATGTTGGAGGTCTCATGCACCCAGCAGTAAAACATAATTAGAATTTCTAAAAATTATAAATAATAATTTTCTAACACAAAAGATATTATGCCCAGCATGAGTAGGTGCAGATCTGTGTGACACTTATGGGGGAGCAGCAATGGCTGGGCATGGAGCCAGTGCAGAGGGGCCCCAGTGAGAGACACCAACTGAACCTGGGCTGGGTACCCCAGGCACTATGGCTGAAGAGCCCTGCCCTTCAACTGGACTGCCCCAGGGACCCAAACAGGAGACTCACTTTGAACTGGAACTGTTTAAGGCTCTCTACCTAGAGTATCTACAACTTTTCACTTTCCTGCCAACCCTAATGAAATATCCTTTCCCTTAACCATGTGTCTGCGAGGTTATTGGGACCCACCAGGACTAGTGGCTACCTGGCCTAGTTGCTGAAGCACCTACTGTGCTTGCCTCCAAGTTGTGATACACCTGGCACGCTATTGGCACTGTAGGCATTTGATGTACTGTGCAGCTACAATACTCACACTGCTTTTCTGAGGGCATGGTCGTTTCTTAGGAAAAGCACCTATATGTGCTTAAAAATAATGGGTTAGATTCAGCCCCAAGCTACAATCCCCTATCGTGGAAAGTCCCATTGGTGTGAGAGGCCCGCAATCACCTCTCCCAAGTGGTTACCATCTGACCCACAATGGCTAGATGTGGTGAATCAGGGCATCCCCTGGACAGCCTCAAATGGCAGAACCAACTTTAAAGCTTCCTTCCGCTAGCAGAAATCCTGGGGAGAGTGGAGCTGCAACCGCTGCTTGCCCTTTCCTTGGGGCAAATCTCTGAATGCCCTCTCCATCCCCCTGCACCAGCGGAAGTGAATCAAGCCCAGCTGCGTTAACCACTGTATGCTACATTCAAAAATATATATTATGTCTACAATAAAACAACAAGGCAAAGTTATAAAGGCTGAATGTATTGAAAAGTGAGCTGAACTTGAAGGAATAGACAACATGGGCCAACACATTAGAGAGCCTCCTCACAGAGGATGAAATGGAAACTCTGAAGTATTTAAAGTAGGCAGACGAGGAAAGGAATTTAACTTAAGTGTAATCAGACCACATGTGTGGTCCCAATAGCTCTTGGATAAATTCTTCTGGTGCTGCCTCAGAGTAATGTCACTACTGCTCTTTTAGGGAACCCTACCAGCTGCCATCTGTCGTCATTGTAAATGCTATTAGCCTTAGCTTTTTCCTTTCTGTACAAATCTCACTGTTATCACTTTAAAATTCATTTCCCCCAAAACAAAAAAGGGACTATTCTTGAATAGTAGCACAATTATGTTAAGTGCAATCAATTTGTTCATGTGTATTTGATCTATGCATGTGTGTAAATGTATAATTAGTATGTTCTTATATAAATTCCTATCTATTTCAAATATGCTATTGTTTGTTTATGAAGAAAAGAAATGGATAACCACATGTACTGCAGCAGCAGCTACATATATAATGCACAAACTGGCCACATACCAGTCATTGTGTTGTGTTTCAAATTGTATTGCACTGCACTATAACTGCTTGTGCCTTTAGATTGTAGTATCATGTACTGCTTTCATCACGGGGTATAAGGTTATACATGGTAATGTGGTTAGATGCAACAAAACATGTGAAGTACAGATATTGAGCAAGGGTAAAAATGTTATAATAAAAAGTATGGGATTTTTTTAAAGGGGCACTGCCAATTCATTTTAAAACTATGGGCTTGATTCTCTACTGCTTTGCACTTTTGGTGGAAAATGCTAACATTGTGATGAAACTGACTACACAAAGGGGCAAGGAAGGTATAGAATCTGCCTCTCAGATCCCAAGGTGAGTCTGCAGAGCTGACAATTTTCTGTAAATTGAACACATTTGCACTGGGATGAAACCCACAATGCCAGCTCTACAGTTTTTTCAGAGTAGAACTGAAGTTTAAAGAACAAAATATTTGCAAAGTAGCACAGCAGGAAAGTGCACCAACCTACATGTGAACAACAGTGCGGGCCATTTCTGCAAGGTATTTTTCAATACTGCAAAGGAGAATATATATGTATACACACTATGTATATATTGTATTATACATGACTGTGGGGACCTCTTAACAGAGTTGTCCCATAAGCAGTTTCAATAGCAGAACCACAAAACAAAATTAAGCAGAGATGACACCAAACCTATGAAGTTTACTGTGAATTTACCAAATCAGAAGCACCGACAGCTGTAACTATACTCAGGGTTGGGGAAAGAAACATTTCAAAAGGGTAATTTTTCTTTGTTTTAATCACTTTCTTATAAATCATAAACTAATTATTATTGTCTTACATTTATTATGTTGCCTTTCAGCCTGGACTGACCTTAAGCACTTTTACAAACTTTCGTCCTAATTCAGCACATGCTCAATTTTAAGTACACCTCTACCTTGATATAACACTGTCCTTGGGAGCCAAAAAATCTTACCGCGTTATAGATGAAACCGTGTTATATTGAACTTGTTTTGATCCACCGGAGTGCACAGCCCTGCCTTCCTCCTCCCCCTGGAGCACTGCTTTACCGCATTATATCCAAATTTGTGTTATATAGGGTGGCGCTATATTGAGGTAGTGGTGTATGTGTGTAATCCCACCCCTCTTCACATGATGAAATCAGTGGGTCATAAACATGTGCTTAAGTGTTTGGCTGAATAGGGGCCTTTTGTACATACTAGAAAACAAATCACTTCCATTGGCCACTGAAAAGTAGATCTGGGGTGGAATGTAGCATCTGTTTAACTAACAGTGATGCTAAACAACAACTCAGAATAGGAAAAGAAGTGAAACAAATTGCTTCATTCCAATAAGGGGAGCTATGTTCCCTCACTCCTCCATGAACTCAGTACATAAATTCACATTCATTTCAAAGCATTTTAAGCTTTTAGCTTTTTATTCACTGACAGCCCAAGGTTAAAAGTGGGGACAACTCTCTGCAGTTCTGGCATGCAAGGAGCACAGAAACAAATACAGCATGTCTGCAAGCCCAATCTTAAACCAAGATAATTCACTGGGTTACTTCATCACAAATTAAATTGTTTATGATACTTTATGAAACACCCATTGCAGTGTCCATAAAAGTGGAATGCTGCATTTATGAGGCAACCCTTATGAAAGGTAGTATAATTTTAGTATCTTATACTTGAGGTATGCTAAAAATATATTACTTTTTCATCAGGGAGCAATTACGGTAAGAAAAGAGAGATTGCAACACTGAAGACTGGATGGATCTGACTGGCTGAGAATGAGGTAAGAATTTATAACATATTGTTCTCTGGTGGTCTGGTGGAGCACAATGAAAAGTTACAGTGGCTGCCCAGCCTGCTAGTCTGGCCCAATCCTCAGTAATTTCCCTTCAGTCCTGTGTTCTCAGCGAGGCTCCTATGCAGCCCTAAATTTCCTTTGAAACTCTGAAGCAACTGCAAGAATCCCAGTAGAAAGCAGGGGATAAGTGTCAAACTACGATCATACAGACTGACACAAGAGACATGGGGCCGTAATTCTGCATGCTGCCACCACTAGACAACCAAAGCAAATTATAAATGGTATAGCAGGGTGTCTGCTGAATATGTGGTATGAGATATCTATTTTTATGTTTCAGTTTTCTGGAACCCAGCAGTAGCAGCTGAAAACAGTCAAAAGTGTTTAAGTATGTGCGCAATCATCAGAATGCAAGGAAAATAACCTTTTCTAATGAGAGAGAAGGTAAATAGAGCCTGAGAAACTGGAAACATTCTTTGGCTTGGCTTACTGAAGAAAAAATCTTAAAAGGCATTGTGCACTGCAGAGAGGCCATTAATCATAGGAAATGCACTTCCTCAAGTACAGTAGGGACATGTGCGAGCCTGTCACTTTTCAAACCATTACTCAAGAGCTTTCCAGAATTTCAGAATACAATGATTCTTCCTTCAGACCCAGCTTAAGCTGTCTGGCAACAGAGTTATTGATTTGAAGGATGATAGTTTAGGGCTTTGTTCACCTGGCAAGATCCATAGTTTTCCAGACCATGAAAGCCCACCATAAACTGCAGGTGGTTGCCCTAGTTGGACATATGCATGAGATAAGCAAATGAGCTGGAAACTTCACAAACTGTAGATGAATCTCTACACTTCTGCAAACTTTCCACAAGATTCACGAAATCCTAAAATTGATATTGCCTGCCATAGCAGCTATTAGAAACCAGAGAAATAATTTAGAGCCATAATGAAGTAATGGTCATTGCTACACTGGCTGCTGAAAACAGCAGCTCATTTAGATTTGTAAGAGCCCTTTCTGCCCATTGCCTAAGCCTCTGGACACATTTACAGTAATTAAAATCTCAGTCAACCATAGTTTTGCATTATCCTGCCAACAGTGGGCAGTTAAAAGAACACTCCCCAAATCTGAACTAGTCGGGAGTGTGGAGAGACATGCCCCCATCCCACTGATAGAAAGGCTAATGAGCATTCTGGCACTCAGGCAGAACCAATTAGGTGCACCTGCAGAACATGCTCCACCTGGAAAAAGGGAGCTTAAAAAGGTGAAACTTGCCACAAAGAGGGGTCAGTTTGCCTCGGACGAGAGACTGCTATGGACCATGGACTGCTAGTGAGCACCAGTAGCAAGGGGAGCCTAGCCTGAGGCTGTGTCTAGCCTTTTCTTACCCCTCCCCTCTTGTTTGGGGGCAGACTGCTACTATAAGCCCTGGAGGGCTACTGCAAGCCAGCGACCTGTGGCGGGGGCCTGGGGAGCGCTGCCAGAGACTAGAAGTAATTGAACTTAGAAAGGACCTGGGAGTGAGCTGATCTCCCAATGGAAACAGGAATGGGGGGTTCCATAGGGGACCTGGGGCAAGAGACTAAAAGAGCCTATAGCCAAGTCAAGGCTGAGGGTTGGCCAACTACAATTGGTAGAGAATATGGGCATAAAGCCCCATGCCTGATACAAGACCCCGAGACAGAAACAGGTACCACACCAGTTCACTGAGAGGGGGCTTCCACCGAGATGGACCCCAAATGCTGATGTAAGAGTTGTAACAGCAGGCCAACCGGCAAGATTAATTCCAGCAGCAGATGTTGCAGCAGTGGATGGCCCGCAATAGGCCCAACCAGCAAAGGAGATTGTATCCTAGCAGCAAGAACTCAGAGAGACTTTCTGCAACAGTTAAGACCTCTGGCACCTGCACAGGGAGACTCTGCAAGGCCCAATACACTGGGGGAGCTCTGCCATCTGCACTGGTGAAGTTAACTAAGATGTGCCCTGATGACAATCCAGAGGCCTTCCTCACCACCGTTGAGAGGGTGGTGCTGACCTCTCAAGCATTGGGCATTAGTTTTAGCTCCATACCTGATGGGACAGGCACAGATGGCATACTGTAATCTTGATCCTGAGCAGGCTAAAGACTACAGTCAGGTGAAGGCCACTATTTTAGGTTACCTGGATATCAGTGAAGAGAGACGTCGGCAGCATTTTAGAACACGGACCTACCCCGTGGGGACACGACCTTAGCTGATAGCATGATGATTATAAGAGCATTGCTGGCAGTGACTTATCCCAGAGGAGCACTCCAAGGCTCAAGTTGCAGAGTTGGTCCTAACAGAGAAGTTTGCATCCATACTTCCAGTGAGGGTCCAGGAGAGAGTTTGCCGGCATTGCGCTGAGTCGTTGTTGGATGCAGTGCAGCTGAGGGAGAATTTTCTCGCAGCTGAAGGGTTACTGGAGATGGGACAGGCATGGCCTCTGCCCACTTACCAACTAGCACCACTGATAGTACTAGATGCCTGCCAGCAGACACCAAATCCCAGCACATTTCCCATCATGATGGAAAATATGTACACACCCCACTCTAGTGACCCAAGCTACCCGCATGTAAAGGGGAAGACCTTGGTGACACATGGGGCAAGCTCAGATGAGGTATTACCCGGATAACTGCCCACTGATGAAAACAACTAGGCTAGAGCCCTTGAGCTCAAACACAGGTCCCACTTCTAGTTTAAATCTGCTCCCCACCAGGAAGAAGCCCACAGGGATGAACTCAGTAACCTGCTACTCCTATGGGAAACAGGGAGACAAGAAGAAAGAGTCCCCATTGATGGAATGCGAATACACACAGGTTTGGATAGTAGAAGAGAGGGCCAGTAGGAGGATTCCCTCCAAGTTGACAGTCCCCATGTGGGTCCAAGGGAAGGAGGTAGTGGGGCTTGTAGACTCAGGCTGTAGCCAGACAGTGATACAAGGCACCCTAATAGCAATCTACCCAGCAAGAGGAAGGAGACAAAGGCTTACTATATAAAATTTTCTCAAGCCATGGAAAACCTTGGAAATCCTCCTGATAGATCCCTGGTTGGTGAGCTCTGAGCTAGTGGCTTGCACAGCACCTGGGCCCATACCATTCAGTGAGGCCCTTTCACCAGTGTGATGGGTTGGACCCCCCCTTCTGGGCTGTCACCTGATGTACTGGGATTTCACTGAGCCTCTCTTACTCAATCAGCCTGGGTTCCCTTTCCCTGCTTTGCTGAATTAGGCTCTCTGGCCTCTTGCAGCACACACACACAGGTAGGGCCACACCCCATTTCAGACACAGACTGAAGTCAGCTCTGTGTGAGAGGACTCCCCCAGCACCCACGTACACACCCCTTCTGGGGAGAGAAACCCAAAATAGTACTGTCTTGCGCTGTATAGAAAAATCTGCACAGCGCAAGCTCATAATAATCCACTTTCTTCCTCACTGTGAAAAGAGATGTGCACACTTCTTGCTCCCCCCCCCCGCACAGTTATAAATTGCATAAAGTGAATTTTATGATAAACAAGAAATACGTTTATTAACTACAAAAGGTGAATTTTAAGTGGTTATAGAGATAGCAAACAGAACAAAGCAGATTATTTTAGTAAATAAACAAAAGACTCAGACTGAGCTTAACACACTAGATAGGTAGGATACAAATTAACAAATTCTCACCCTGAATGATAAACTGGCTGGCAGATTCTTAAGGCACAGGTTGCCTTGGTTTTCTCAGATTTTCTTTCACAGGCTAAAGATCTTAGCCTGGGACCATCACTTCTCACAGTTCAGTCTTTGTTCCTCAGGTGTTTTCAGGTGTGTTGTTGTAGGGAGAGAGAGATATAGTATTTTTCAATTCACCTAATACAAGTAGTGTAGTTCAATCTCTTTATCATGAAAGTTGAACTTACAAATGTAGAATTGCGTACAAAAAAAACCTGCATTCAAAAATAAAACAATGTAAAACTTTAGCGCCTACAAGTCCACTCAGTCCTACTTCTTGTTCAGCCAATTGCTCAGACAAACAAGTCTGATTACATTTGCAGAAGATAATGCTGCCTGCTTCTTGTGTACAATGTCACCTGAAAGTGAGAACAGGCGTTTGCATGGCACTGTTGTAACCGGCGTCGCAAGATATTTACATGCCAGATGCACTAAAAATTCATATGTCCCTTGATGCTTCAACCACCATTCCAGAGGACATGCATCCATGCTGGTGACAGGTTCTGCTCAATAACGATCCAAAGAAGTGGAGACCAATGCATGTTCATTTTCATCATCTGAGTCAGATGCCACCAGCAGAAGGTTGATTTTCTCTTTTGGTGGTCTGGGTTCTGTAGTTTCTGCATCAGAGTGTTGCTCTTTTAAGACTTCTGAAAGCATGCTCCACACCTCATCCCTCTCAGATTTTGGACAGCACTTCAGTTTCTTAAACCTTGGGTCGAGTGCTGTAGCTATCTTTAGAAATTTCACATTGGTATCTTCTTTGCATTTTGTCAAATTTGCAGTGAAAGTGTTCTTGAAACGAACAACATGTGCTGGGTCATCATCCAAGACAGCTATAACATGAAATATATGGCAGAATGTGGGTAAATCAGAGCGGGAGACAGGAGTTCAGTCCCAAATGAATTATAGCATTTTTTTTAACAAGCGTCATCAGCATGGAAGCATGTCCTCTGGAACGATGGCCAAAGCATGAAGAGGCATAGGAATCTTTAGCGCATCTGGCACGTAAATATCTTGCGACACCAGCTACAACAGTGCCATGCGAATTCCTGTTCTCACTTTCAGGTGACATTGTAATTAAGAAGTGGGCAGCATTATCTCCCGTAAATGTAAACAAACTTGATTGGCTGAACAAGAAGTAGGACTGAGTGGAGTTGTAGGCACTAAAGTTTTACATTGTTTTGTTTTTGAGTGCAGTTATGTAATAAAAAAATACATTTGTAAGTTGCACTTTCATGATAAAGAGATTGCACTACAGTATTTATATGAGGTGAATTGAAAAAATACTATTTCATTTATCATTTTTACACTGCAAATATTTGTAATCAAAAATAATATAAAGTGAGCACTGTACACTTCGTATTCTGTGTTGTAATTGAAATAGATATATTTGAAAACGTAGAAAAACACCCAAAAATGTTTAATAAATTTGCATTGGTATTCTATTGTTTAACAGTGCGATTAATCACGATTAATTTTTTTAATCATGATTAATTTTTTTTGAGTTAATCACATGAGTTAACTGCAATTAATTGACAGCTCTAGTTTCTATTGCACACAGTTCCTGGGGTAATCCTTATGCTTGTTTGCATTTCTTCAATAAGCCGCTAACATTGTTTGGCCTCATCCAATGTAGCACATTTGAAATACAGGGACATGGTCAATATTCCCAGCTTCAGATACAAAAATGATACATGTATACAAATTGGATAAACAGATTGAGTAAATCATAATCTTTCCAATGATATCTTGCATGAGCCATCTTGCATGAACTATATATCTTAGTCACACCAAATTCATATCATAACCTATTTTCCATGAAGAATATGGGGTGTAACGTCACAACCAGATCCAAAGAACTAATTGGGGAAAACGATCCGAGAATTCACTGCTGTGTTCTCTGCAAGTCATGCCCTATCCCACTGATAGAAAAGCTAATGAGCATTCTGGCACTAATGCAGTGCAAATTAGGCTCACCAGCAGAACATGCTTCACCTGGAGAAGGTGAGCTTAAAAAGGTGAAACTTCCCACAGAGAGGGGAGAAGTTTGCCTAGGAGGAGAGGCTGCTAGGGAGTGCTAGTGAGCTCCAGTAGCAAGGGGAGCCCAGCCTGAGGCAGTGGTTAGCCTTTCCTCTCTCCTCCACCCTTGTTTGGGGATAGATTGATTCTACAAGTGTGATATGGGAAAGGGGCCCTAGAGGATTACTCCAAGACAGCAACTCCTGACAGGACGTGGGGAGCACTGCCAGGGGCTAGAGGTAATTGGACTCAGAAAGGACTCCAGGAGTGAGCTGAACTCCCGCCAAGAAGAGAGATTGCCCAGGAGTGGGAGCTCCTGCATGGGATCCAGGGGCAAAAGACTAAAAGAGACAATGGTCGAGCCAAGGCTGATGGTTGGCCGACTACTGGGGGGAAATTTTTGTGGTGGCAGCAACATGCAGAACCTTGAAATATTTTTTAAACTGAAATTTCAGGGACACACAAATCATGCAAAACAAACTGGTGTAAAAGTTCATGAACAAATTTTGACCCATGTTTGTCAACACTAATTTTGGAGATGCCACCCAGATATGCAGCTTTCTTAATTTTACTTCCCACCACCTCCACCTGGTCAAATGAATATTATCAAGTAAATTATCTATTAATCAAACAAACTATTCTGGAGTAGCATCAATAATTCCGTCAGAGTGGGGAACTTATCTAACTCTGTGTTTTGACAGTGGCATGTAACACATGGGTGGCATTTTAGAAGGGTGAACGACATCCCAGTCCAGTGGGGTTATGAAGGGCTTTACACATCAGTTAAGCTAGTTCATGACTAGGACTCCTAGGTGCTATGGTAATACAAATAATAACAATAAATAATAATAATAATAAGCCCCACTTGAACCCTT
The DNA here is from genome assembly GCF_011386835.1 of Chrysemys picta bellii. Classification (NCBI taxonomy): domain Eukaryota; kingdom Metazoa; phylum Chordata; order Testudines; family Emydidae; genus Chrysemys; species Chrysemys picta. Next base: position 313,523,434 of record NC_088791.1, read on the forward strand.
ACAAGTTGAGTTAACAAGGACTCAGCATCCAGCACCTTGCAAGGCCCACTGCATCAGGGTTAACTTCACTCTGGAAGAAAGATTCTTAGCCTAAAGCAGTGATCCCCAATTTTTTTACCTCGTGCCCTCCCTTACCCCTGACATCCCCCACCCCTAGAGCCAGGGCCAGGAGCGGGCCGGGGCTCCAGGAAGGGGAGGATGCAGACAGAGGTAAGAGAGCAGAGGCTGGAGCAGAGCCAGGGCCAGGAGTGGCACCTCGGCTGGGGGCCAAGGCCAGCAGCTGGGGCCCTGGGCACAGAGCTGGACGGTGCTCCCTCCCCACCCCCTGTGTGGACTGGCCCAGGCCCCAGCCATGCCCCCCCAAAATGTTCCTCTGAACCCCCTAGGAGAGCACACCCCACAGTTTGGGGACCTCTGGCCTAGTGTCTATCATGGATGCAAGGAGAGTCACAAGGCCTCTCCCACATATATGGAGTAGCTGTTGAGCAGCTCCATTGAGGTTACTTCCATCCCATGGATTTGCCCCTAAAATATTAGTGGTAATTTGTTTTTATACCTTTGGGAGCATAGTTGTTTCACAGAACTGTGACAGACCTGTATTGTTTGGGAAACAGTAGGTGGTGAAGTTTTTCCAAAAAGCGTACACATTATAATAAGCCACACCGTACTCTGTGTATAGTTATGCTAGCCAGTTTGGACTTCTTTTCATGAAACAGGCCATTTGTGGGATGCATGACATCTTCTAAAACACCAGAATACTTCCTACTGCTCAGTGCACAGGTCTGCACTGGCTGCACTTCATTAAGTCCTTGCCAGCATGGTTTTCTGTGTGCGCACAGTTGTCTAAATGGAGAAGAGGGAAATTATAGGGGAGAGGCAATCAAATCTATAAAAAAAAAAAGTGAAAACTTTTCTCCCTGTTTATAGCACCACCGCCTTCATAAAATCCCAGGTACAGAATGGCTGTCTAACAATCTGTTGGTTTTTAAATAAGCAGGCAGAGTTAAAGGAAGTGCTTTTTTAACTGCTGCCACAAAAATTGTTGACAGCTAAGTGACACTGGAAATCCATCAGGAGGGAGGTCACTGCAGAGCCTGTCAGTTTAACTCTTTATCAGAACTTGTTTAATGGGACTTTATGTTCAGCAATGTGAACTTTGAAATACCTAAGTTCAAATTTCACCTTCAGACTTCCCATCTGCTCTTATTTCATCCTCAAACTTTCCATCTGCTCTCATCTAGGCCTTCCTAATGTGATGCCCAGTCAGACTGTATGGTTTTCCCAGGTGCTTCTGTCTTGGAAATTTTATGGCATATATGAAACAATAAAAATGTATGTTATACATGTTACCCGTATTAATTAATTCCACTGCACAACAATGTTTCTTAAATGATATTGTCCAGAAAGGCTGTTAAAATCTACTGTAGACAAATATGGCAATATTTTATTGCTCTTTAATGCCAGATGGGTTAGGAGTTCAGACAGACATTTGCGCTAATGCATTTTGCATTTAGGCATTGTTCTGGGAAAAGTCGAAGCTCAGTGACAAAGTTAAAAATAATATACTGCTTTGTCAGCTAGGAGCAAATACAAGGCAGAGATTATGTATTTCTCTACTAACTGGGATTGGAAAGGGGTGTTGGGTGGCATATACTATCACGCTATTTCACAAATCTAAAGTGAAAGGTTTTCGATGATGGCCTCCACTTAGTCCCTGTTGATAATGTATATATACAGTTCACCAAATGTTGACATATTTGGCAGGATCTGAGCAAAGAAACCTCTACATGTGGAACAGCCAGAATCACAACGAGCTGGGTAAAAAGCACGACAGCAGCTAAACGTTATACCTGGCTGTAGCAGAGACAGAAAGTGAAATAAGCCGCACATGGCCATATGCTGTAGTAAGTATAACAAGTAGCGTATTAAGGAAATATTCAGCCTTTGTGGATATTCCTACTGCTCTTTGCATCAGGTGGCTGATCACAAAATGAACAGAGACCATCAGAGCCCTACATAAGTAATGGGCGATTGACAGGAAACTGTATTGGATAGTGGGTTTTATTTTTATTTTTAACAAGAGCAGATAACTAAAGACTTTATGCCAAATGAGCGAACTCTTCGGTATCCTTTTCACCAGGGCCGGCTCCAGGCACCAGCTTCTCAAGCAGGTGCTTGGGGCGGCCGCTCCGGAGAGGGGCGGCACGTCCAGGTATTTGGCGGCAATTCGGCGGACGGTCCCTCACTCCGCCTGGGAGCGAAGGACTTCCTGCTGAATTGCCGCCGCAGATCGCGATCGTGGCTTTTTTTTTTTTTTTGGCTGCTTGGGGCGGCCAAAACCCTGGAGCCGGCCCTGCTTTTCACTAATGGGCAGAAGACATAGGAAAGAAGTGTAGATTTAGGTCTTAGTTGGGCCTTTGCCCTGCAGAAAAATGTGGAAAAGAAGGGGCCTTGCTTAGATTTAGGTTCCCCTCAAAGAGAGAGGTGCTATATGTGTGGGGAAAAGAGTGAGGATTCATCAGTGTTCGGCTTGTTCCCCTCAGAGAGTTGTTTCATTTCAGTTTTCTCCAGATATGACTATTGTAACTAGAGTCTCTCAGTACAAGTTTTATAGGCAAACCAAGATCCACTCAGTCACATAGAATTTGTGAGGTCCTAGCAGGAATGAAGAGGAATACTCTTTTAGATTGACTCTCCATTTCCCTGTTCCCCTTAGACTGCTCTTGGCCTCAGATTAACTTCTAATGGAGATGGGCATTTGGTAAATTGATTCTAATGAGCACAGCTGAATTAATAGTGCAGAAAAGGATCCACAAGTATTTGTGCAAACTTGATTTGATGATATGCACTTTATTGTTGTTTGGTAAACACTAGGCGAGGTAAGTTTTGTGTTTGGAGGATTTTTAATATTTTAGATATTTTTGGCTGTTTTGGATCTGCATACAATGTAATTATAATTGTTTATTTCGTAAAATGTAACTGAGCCACCAAGCTGTGCACATGCCTAAACTGCGCGATCTTATTGCTGTAACCCTCATCTTTCCTCACCGCTATCCCTTCCTACCGTTTCTTACCCCTCACACTCATTGTGTCACCTCTAAATTAAAATGAAAGGTTTCAGAGTAGCAGCCGTGTTAGTCTGTATCCGCAAAAAGAAGAACAGGAGGACTTGTGGCACCTTAGAGACTAACAAATTTATTAGAGCATAAGCTTTCGTGGACTACAGCCCACTTCTTCGGATGCATCCGAAGAAGTGGGCTGTAGTCCACGAAAGCTTATGCTCTAATAAATTTGTTAGTCTCTAAGGTGCCACAAGTCCTCCTGTTCTTCTTTTTTCTAAATTAAAATGTGAGCTCTTCCGTGCAGAGATGGTGTCTCCTTATTCTGTAAGAAATCCATGTGCCACAGATAACTGAACCACTTACACGCAGACACATAAGAACCCCTGCCCTTCCTGCACTGCAAAAATCTAGGCTATTGACACTAATAGAGAACTACTTGAGGTATAACTATAGTAGATTCTTTAGGCACTGTGTGGGCCAGCCAGTGGGCAGCAACATCATTTCAGGACTACATAAAGCCAGTACATTATAAAAGTTAGCTAGGCTTTGGGTGCTGAAAATAATAATAAATAATAATAACATCTGTAGTTCATCTGCTGAGACATACAAACATTGTGTCATTGTAAAAGTGGGCATTTACAATAGAGATGTGATTCAAGAAAATCTTTGTAAGCAAAAGCAGCAAGTTCAGTCTCCTGTTACATGTGGGTTCATGTTATTTGATGATCATAAGTGCTCACACAGCTGTTAGGTATTTGTAATGATAATCGTGAGCCATGCTAGTTTCAAAATTTTAGCACATATGATTGTTTGTCCAGTAACTTTTACAAATAGTGTGATGTTCACTATTCATTATTCATCATTCTCCTGGTTTAAACAGTCTCTATCATCCATTCAGGATACAGAGACAATACCATGTGACTTGCATGACTAATTTCACACCATGAATAACTAATAGATGAAATGACCAGTTTGCAACTAACCTATAGACTGAAATTTGCTTGCATTAACTATTCAATGAATATTTATGAGCAACAAATATATTCATGAACAGAAAAAAAGACAATTTACTATTAATATTTGCAATGAATAATTCTGCTTTGCAAATGGGGATATCTTGCTCAGGTCCAATCATTATCAGTTATTTTGGATTCCTGTAGACTAAATAATTATTTCAATGCAAATTAGGAAAACAATTTCAGATCAGGTGGTTCCTATAAATCCTCAGGTTTTTTATATGTTATTTGCAGATAATTTTTTATTATTTGCTTGTGAATAAGCATAACTGATGAGCTAAATGGTAATAGGCCACAGTCTTGGTCTATTGCCATTTAGCTCATTGTTTATTAATAGTTCACCTATGATGGTGGGAGTAGGATTCTGGGGATTAGCAATGCGTTATGGAGCCTTTCACTTCTGACTGGTTTGGATACATCCCAGGTCAATAGTAGCCAAACATTGCTACCATCTGTGGCTGACCATTGAGCTACAGTATCTGAAATGAGTTTGTGGTCATCTTTAAACATAGGAGTCTCCCACATTGCAATTATATATATTGCCAACTTGTCTCAAGCATGCTGTGAAATTACTCCCAAAGGTGGTGAAAATCATTCCACCTTAGGTGTTCATTTTAAAAATCAGCTGGACAAAGCACTAGAAAATACATTGTTGGGAATAATCCTGACCTAATAGATCTAATGTCTGTGATTCTACTCCTGATTATTAGCAGGTGCATTTTCATTCTGAAGCATGGGTTGATACTACTTCTTTATCTGAAGCTGCATATACATATCTGTGCTAGCAATACAGGGTTTGATGATTTTTATGTTTAAACAAGAAAAAGTTATATATCCCTTTAAGTCTATGCAGCTTTAGTACTTTTTGCCATCTTTGAATGGCATAAGAAATCCACTGTGTGGACAAATTTAAATCATTGCAAGAAGGAAGGAAAAGGTAAGTTTGGTATTGGTTTACATACAAACTTGCATCTAAAAAGCTAAACTGGTTTTCCACTCACTCCTTTTGTTCTTTCAGTGAAGGTTTGTGTGGAGACAAGGCCTGAGGCTCCCACAAAGAAACAATACTTCTAAGGGCAGGTCTACACTAACCCCCCAATTCGAACTAAGGTACGCAACTTCAGCTACGTGAATAACGTAGCTGAAGTTCGAAGTACCTTAGTTCGAACCTACCTCGGTCCAGACGCGGCAGGCAGGCTCCCCCATCGACTTCGCGGTACTCCTCTTGCCGAGCTGGAGTACCGCAGTCGACGGCGAGCACTTCTGGGTTCACCTTATCTTGTCCAGACAAGACGCGATAAGTCGAACCCAGAAGTTCGATTTGCTTGCCGCCGAACTACCGGGTAGTGTAGACCTATTAGAGTAAGAAGTGTTACACTGGGGTACTGGGCCAGGTTGTATGGTCACCAGTCTGTTGCAAGTGGACCCAATCACTGAGTCCCAACTGGGTTTAGGTAGAATCTAGACTCTGTTCCTAGCTCTGGAACTATAGAGCACACTCTCAGGCTCAGATCTCTTGTCTGACATCCTTCTTTGGGCACTGCCACTCAGCCACATTAAACCCCAAATCAGTGTCTGAGACCTTCCAACCCGCCGCCCCCCCCATTTGCTTACACACACTCTCCCAGAGTTCTACTTAAGCTGTGGTCACTCTGGGCTTCTAGTTTAACACCTTTGGGGACAATGTGACAGGTAAGCAAAGGAATTTCTTAACCACAGAAACTTTACCCTCAAAGCATGTGAGAGTTACAAATCTTTGAAAACAAAAGACAAGTCCTGAGACACACCCTTTCTTGCTCTGATCTCACCCCTTCTTGTGGGGTATGCCAGCATTTCGGGCTGGGCAGATTCCCTCTTGCTCTCAACCTCCTGCAAGTCTTCCTTTCATGTGGTGGTGGTGGTTGTCTTCCTGCACAGAGCAGCTCCTTGCTCTGTCTCTCTGTCATGTGCTCCACTGGGAAGCTCTAGCCCTCCTCCAGTCATGCATGTTCCACTTCAATATGCCACCTGTGTAAAAGGCCATTGTTCCATAGGTATGTGCCAGTAGCTGAGAGACAATCAAAGTCAATGGCCCTAGACTGTAGTCTTCGTGGCTTCTCAGTGATAGACTTTCAATGAGGTTTCAAGCGCCTTTCCTTGGCAGGGCAGATGTCTGGAATACAATGCAGTAAGCTTCCATCAGCCAAGTTTAGATGTGTTCAGCATATAATACAAAATACAGTTCATAATTTGATACAGACATATCCCACCCTGCCACAAGAAATGTAGTAGGCCATTACACACAGATGAGAACTTGCCCTAACATGTAAGACCAACTCCAGATGAGAATTTGCCCTAACATGTAAGACTCACAATATCTTCACCACTTTGTTGCAACTGTAGAACAGCTTTTCTTGATGAGTCAGTAGCTCTCCTAGTAACTGGGCAAGTTTGACTCAATCCCTGCTTAGTGGTGACCTCAATGTATAGTGTGAGTGTTACTGCTACTCCTCATTCAGACTCTGCTCACTCAGTCATGAAGGAGGATAGGAACATGGAGTTGAAGAAGTCTCTGGCATTTTATCATTTCTGATGCCACAGTGGAATGCTCTGGCTTTCTTAGAACAGAAGAAACTATGAGTGTGAGATTGTGTGATAGGGTATACAAACCGACGCTGGAGCCCTAGATCACGCAGCCCTGCTTTGCTGCACCTCCACAGCCTGTACAAGCTGGAGCTGGCATTTAAAAAGGGAAGCAGAGCTGCTTGGAGGAGGCATGCAGAGAAAGGGAGCAGACGTCTGCTCTGAGCTCTGGGATTACCCAGGAGCTCTCATTGCCCGAGACCTGGCAACACAGCTAAAGCCTGCAAAGGAGAGACTGGTGACTGATGGTGAAAGTCAGAAACTTTATTTGAAGTTCTTTAATTTACCACTGTGAAAAAGGGGACTTAGGTAGGAAGTGATCCAGGGAGGCAGCTGTTTAGCACCCCCAGGTGCAGAATTAAGCTGCCCATCATTGGGCCCTGGATCAGAGCCCTGCGGAGCTGGTGGGCCTGGGCTCCTCACCAACTCTAAAAGACAGGACAACAATAGAAGCCTTTACCTTGGTGGAGAATCCAACTTGAAAAGACCCCGAATGTTCAAGAGCTCAGACCCCAAGTCCCCAAACTAAGGTGAAAGCCCTGAAGTGCATGCAGATGCTGAAAGACTTCTTCTTGATTGGACATTCTTTTGTAAACCCCAAAAGGGGTGGACTGGAACGTGTAACCTGGCCAGAGGGCTGAGCCACAAAAGAAGGGACAGACCCCACAAGACAGAACTAGAACTGAAAAGGGAGGATGTCCAGAAGCGAGACAACCTGCCACACCCTTTCCTGACCACTAGTCACCACTGGTGGTGAGTGTTCCCCTTTACAGATTGGCAGAAGTAGTATTCTCCCTCTCTCTTTAATAATTGATCATCCTCTGCTTCTTTGCAATTTTCCATCTGTTGTTGCTGGAGAACAGCTCTCTTTTCACTTGACCCATGAAAATCTCATCCCTAAAGCTCTGTTCCACACAGTGCACGTCTCTCTCCTTTCCTGTCTCCTAGCAAAACAAACAAAATGAAAAGCTATCTCTTTTGAAAAGAAGTCTGGCTTTCTCAGTGTGTAGGAAGGTAAATTATATTTATACTTGCATGCCATACAGTCTCAAATTTCACACAGGAAATCAAAATCTTGGAGAGCACACTCATAGCAACATTGTCCAAAATAGTCATTCTGTAACTTCTTGTCATTTAGGTTTCCATTTGGGAGGCCTAAGATGGCAAAAGGAATTTGTGAATTCAGCTATCCAGAAAAAAGGAAAGAAGAAAGCTACAGAATTTGACCCACATGCTGTATAGAAAGGGAGCAAAATCTATTTGAAGACATCCCAAATCCTTGTTTTGTCCCACCCCCTTTATACCCTGCAGAAGCCACTCTGACACAAGTCTCACAGGTGACAGGCCCTTGTAGATGAACTCTAAAGTCTGTGAGCAGGTGACCTTAACTAACCATTATTTTAAACTATTTGTCAGAGGTGCCTATACTGTTCACATAGATTTCCCATATTTTCTTATAAACCTAAAGAAATTCTAAGAAAAGCTAACACTTTTCAATATTAACATTCCCAAGTAAATCCCTGTGTAGCTTTTCTTGCTACTGAGTTCTACTTACATCTCTGGGTAATGTGTTAGGTTTAGCAAACACCTTGTTCGCAAATGTCAGATCACCATATTAGGTCACGAGGTTCAAAACAAATTCAGCAGGCCATGAATCAGTTGTGATTAGCATATATTGTATTTTTAGTTCAGAACAAAGGTTGTTTTGGTATCAAACATCTACTCATGAGTTTCAAAAAATAACACTGACTCTGGGTTTTAAAGGTGAGCTGAAAAACAAAACAAAAACCACTGTGCCCTGTACTGTTCTTGCAGGACGGATAAAAATGGTCTTTCCGAAGATTTGGGTGTGTGAAAGGGAGTTGTTTTTTTAACAAAATTATTTTTTTTTATATAGAAATAGAAGTCCCCGACCCTCCCTGTTTTTGCTGAAGGATTTTTACAGAAAGAACATTTTGAAAATCTTTCAAGGATCTGAACACTTTCAGATTACCAAGGAATCTAGATTCCCCTTCCAACTCATCAAGCGCTGGTAGATCTGTATCTTGGACTTCAGCTTGGGATGAATTGCATCAATTCTGGGAGTTACACCAGGGATGAATTTGTCTTCTAATGTTCTATTCTGGATGCATGAGGAAAGGTGTATTTTTGCTTGGACATTGTGAATGTATCTTCCATGTATAGATCATAGTTACATTACAAGTATGGGCATAAGCTTTCATGGGCTAAAACCCATTTCATCAGATGCATGCAGTGGAAAATACAGTAGGCATGAAGTTGATGGATTTCCACTTCATACGGCTAAATTCAGTGCCTTGCATGGTGACAGGTTTCAGAGTGGTAGCCGTGTTAGTCTGTATCAGCAAAAAGAATGAGGAGTACCTTTTCCACTGCATGCATCTAATGAAGTGGGGTTTAGCCCATGAAAGCTTATGCCCAAATAAATTTGTTAGTCTCTAAGGTGCCACAAGGACTCCTGTTCTTTTTGCTGATACAGGCTACCACAGCTACCACTCTGAAACCTATTACAAGTATGGTTATTGTTCATTCTTGTTTCATTAGAAATAATAATTGTTCCGTTATATTGTTCAATATTGTAAGTAAAGACTATGGTACAGAGATAGGTTGCACAAATGCACACCTTGCTAACCGGGGTGGGGTCAGGGGCAATGAGGACACCCTCCATGGGAAAAGGGAGATCTTGATTAGAAGCAGATGAAGTAGTAATCCACATGCTCCCTCTTTTCTCCCCCCACCTCACCTCCAGCAGGCAGGGGTTGCTATCTTACTCCCTCCTTCCCTTTTCCCCTTCCTTGTGTTGCAGAGTGTGGTAGAGAAGGGGAAAGGGGAATCCACATGTTGCATCTTGGTCCAGGCTCTGGGGCTTGACCCACCCTCACTGCCATTGCCATTGGGTATAATGCATGGTGTGTGGCCCTGTAACTGGCTCCCCTCTGGTGGGGATGTGGGGGAGTGGATACAATTTGCTTCCCAGGAAGGGTAGCTACTTCAGGCTCCCCATTTCAGCCTCACCCATATCTCCTAAGCTTGTTACTGGATCTCTGGTGATGCTGAGGACACATGACCACCAGTGCTGGGGTCTGGAAAGGATTTTTCCCCCATATGGCAAAATTGGCAAACTGGTGTTTGAGTTTTTTCACCTTCTACTCATTAACCAGGTGGTCAACTTTGGGGGAGTTTAAATTACAAGTGTCACAGGCAGGTTCCAGAGCAGTTGGTGGGTTAGGAAAGGTCCAGCTGAGGTTCTAAAACCAAATGGGCTGCTTGGGCATTGGTCCTGGGCAGTCACATGACATGGAGAGGGGATATGCCTCTATGTCTGGTGCAGCTAATGGCTCCCTTCATCTCATCTCTCCTAGGGTATGTCTGCACTACGAGAGTAGTACGATTGTACTTAAATCGAATATGTGGAATCGATATTACAAAGTCAAACGTGTGTATCCACACTAAGGACAGTAATTCGACTTTGTGAGTCCACACTAACGGGGCAAGCGTCGACATTGGAAGCGGTGCACTGTGGGCAGCTATCCCAGAGTTCCCGCAGTCCCCGCTGCCCATTGGAATTCTGGGTCGAGCCCCCAATGCCTGCTGGGGGAAAAAATGTGTCGAGGGTAGTTTTGGGTAACTGTCGTCATCCAACCATCACTCCCGCCCTCCCTCCCTGAAAGCACCGTCGGGCAATCAGTTCGCGCACTTTTCTGGTGAGTGACAGCGTGGACGCCACAGCACTGCGAGCATGGAGCCCGCTGCGACCATCACTGCAGTTATGGCTGTTGTCAACACCTCACACCTTATCATCCACCTTTTCCAGAGGCAGATGCTGAGAAATCAGGCGAGGAGACTACGGCAGCGCGGTGAGGACATGAAGTCTGAGAGTGGCACAGACCTCTCACAAAGCACGGGATCCCACGCCATGAACATCATGGTGGCAATGGGTCATGTTGATGCTGTGGAACGGCGATTCTGGGCCCAGGAAACAAGCACGGACTAGTGGGACCACATAGTGCTGCAGGTCTGGGATGAATCACAGTGGCTGCGAAACTTTCGTATGCGGAAGGGAACTTTCCTGGAACTTTGTGAGTTGCTGTCCCCTGCCCTGAAGCGCAAAGACACCCAGATGTGAGCAGCCCTGACTGTCCAGAAGCGAGTGGCCATAGCCCTCTGGAAGCTTGCGACGCCAGACAGCTACCGGTCAGTCGCAAATCTCTTTGGCGTCGGCAAATCTACCGTGGGGGTTGCTGTGATGCAAGTAGCTAACGCAATCGTTGAGCTACTGCTGTCAAAGGTAGTGACCCTTGGAAACGTCCAGGTCATCATAGATGGCTTCGCCGCGATGGGATTCCCAAACTGCGGTGGGGCTATAGATGGAACTCATATCCCTATCCTGGGACCGGACCACCAGGTCAGCCAGTACATTAACCAAAAGGGCTACTTTTCAATGGTGCTGCAAGCACTGGTGGACCATAGGGGACATTTTACAAACATTAACGTAGGATGGCCGGGCAAGGTTCATGACGCTCGTGTTTTCAGGAACTCTGGTCTGTTTAGATGGCTGCAGGAAGGTATTTACTTCCCAGACCACAAAATAACTGTTGGGGATGTGGAGATGCCTATAGTGATCCTCGGGGACCCAGCCTACCCGCTAATGCCCTGGCTCATGAAGCCCTATACAGGCACCCTGGACACTGAAAAAGTACTCTTCAACTACCGTCTGAGCAAGTGCGGAATGGTGGTGGAGTGTGCTTTTGAACGTCTCAAGGGGAGATGGAGAAGCTTACTGACTCGCTCTGATCTCAGCGAAACCAATATCCCCATTGTTATTGCAGCTTGCTGTGTGCTCCACAATCTCTGTGAGAGCAAGGGGGAGACATTTATGGCGGGGTGGGAGGTTGAGGCGAATAGCCTGGCTGCTGATTACTCCCAGCCAGACAGCCGTGCGATTAGAAGAGCCCAGCGGGACGCGCTGTGCATCCGGGAGGCTTTGAAAGCTACGTTCCTCAGTGAGCAGGGTAACCTGTGACTATTAAATTTGTTTAAAGAGAAGCTGAACCTGCCCCCCGTTTCTTTATCCACTTACTGTTGACTATCCTCTCCAGCTACATACCCCGTTCACCCCGTCCCCCCCCTTCCAACACACGTTTAAAAATAAAATAAATGGAACTTTGTTAATGAACACCGTTTTCTTTATTACGGATTTCGTGGTAAAGTGTTGAAACTGGGACGCAGACTGCGGTGGGGAGTGGGCGTAGTGATGGAAAGAACGCTTCTAAACTTGAGGAATGACAGGCTCCTGCTCCTAGAGTGGTCCACAGTGGTGGACTGGTTGTTTCAACGGAGCCTCCCACCCCTCCTTTTCGGGACTCTGTGTGTGAGGGCTATGTGACTTTGTGGCGGGGGAGGACGGTTACAGATCCCCTGCTGCGTGGCTCTGTGATACAGGATAAGGACCGCTGCATAAGATCTCTATCCGCCCTCCCCTGCCACAAAGTCACATGCCCCCCCACACACACACACAACATGAAAACCACCTCCCAGACTGACCAGGGTGCCTAGTGACTGCAATGTGTGTGTGACCTTCTGCTAAACCTGCCCCCGTGTCTGTACCCTGGTAAAGGTGACTGTCCTCTCCAATTACCAACCCCCTTTCCCCCCTTCAAACACACTCTCCCCTAAAAGAACATGATGGAAACAGTAATTAACAGAAACGTATCTTTTATTAGCAACTACACAGTTAGGGGATGAAACTGGGACGGGGGCTTGGGTGAGGCAGGAAGGAAAGGACTTATCAAATTTTTGGGAATGAGAGCCTTCTGGTACTTGAGCAGTCTGCAGGGGTGGAGTGACAGTTTTCACGGCCCCTGCCGCCCCTCCTTCTTGGGACTTTGGGTGAGGGGGGATGGGAGTTTGTGGCAGGGGAGGGCAGTTAGAGATAGACTGCAGTGGGGCTCTATCCTCCTGCCTCCGGACCTGCAGAACATCCACAAGGCGCCAGAGTGTGCCTGTTTGCTCCCTCATTAGTCCAAGCAGCGTTTGAGTCGCCTGCTGGTCTGCCTGCCGCCACCTCTACTCCCGTTCGCTGTGTGATTGCTGGTATTGCAACATGTTCTCCCTCCACTGGGTCTGCTGGGCCGCATCGGCTCGGGAGCAGCCCATAAGTTCTGAGAACATGTCGTCCGTGTCCTTTTCTTTCTCCGCCTAATCTGCGCCAGCCTCTGTGAGGGGGATGCCAGGGTAGGTCGGGAGACATTCGCAGCTGTGGGATGTGAAAAAGGGAGTGAATTCCTCACAAAGATAATTTTTTGTGAACAATGAACATAGTCTTTCTCTGTGAACAAGACCATGCACAGCACCTATCACATGCGCACTCAGGACAAGGTGAATTTTCGGCCTTCGCATTCAATGCCTGGGGTCTTGCAGTGGAGATCAGACAAGAGGGGCAGGACAGCGGAATTCGGGTAGCAGGCTGACATGGTAAGCCGTAGACTTTTGGCTGCTTAAAACTTAAATTATAGTAGTGCCCTCCTTTCACGTTCAAAGCAATGCTCCTAGCGTTGGCCAGTTCCTGCTGCTGGCAATCCGGCAAGCATGAACTCTGCCCCTGTCCCACCCCCTCGCGGCTGTCCCCGGGAAAGATCCCTGCATGCTGCCCCTCTCCCGCCTCCACCGCATGGCTGTAAACCGCCGGTGACAGTTCTGTAAACGAACAGGCAAGCAGTCCCAATAGTAACATTCCCCTAATTCTAAGCAGGTCACCATGAGCGACATCACTCTGCTGAGAATTTCTGAGACCGAGAAAGAACGCATGCTGCGTGAAAGCCAGCAAAAACCAGGGCCGTATGCCGCCATGCTCTGCAAGGCAATGATCCCAGAGTACTTGATGATAGCCTGGCGAGGAAAAGTTACCTACCATGGAGGACACAATAAGGCCGCTCTCCCCAGGAACCTCATGCAAAGACTTTCCAATTACCTCCAGGAGAGCTTCGTGGAGATGTCCCATGAGGATTTCAGCTCTATCCCAGGACATACAGACCTTCTTTTCCAGTAGCTGCACTGGCAAGGACTAAAAAGTAGAGCGCCTAGGGAAAACTAATCATGATAAACCGGACATTGTTAAATTCTTTTGCAGTAGTTGCTCTGCCAAGGACTAAAACACTAAACGCCTAGGGCAAACAAATTATGAAAATCCCATTGTTAATATTCCTGTTCTGTTCAAAATAAATGTTTACATGTTTAAAACACCTACCGACTGATCCTTCCCGATTCAGGGTCTCGGTTAACGCCTGGGGACGGTTGGTAGGGGATCTCTGTGAGGGTGATGAAGAGATCCTGGCTGTCTGGGAAATCAGCGTTGTAAGCGCTGTCGACTGCCTCGTCCTCCTCCTCACCTTCCTCATCTTCCCCATCCGCTAACATCTCTGAGGAAGCGGCCGTCGACAATATCCCATCCTCAGTGTCCACGGTCAGTGGTGGGGTAGTGGTGGCGGCCGCACCTAGAATGGAATGCAGTGCCTTGTAGAAACGGCATGTCTGGGGCTGGGATCCGGAGCGTCCGATTGACTCTTTGGTCTTCTGGTACGCTTGTCTCAGCTCCTTGATTTTCACACGGCACTGCATTGCATCCCGGCTGTACCTTCTCTCTGTCATGGCTTTTGAGATCTTCTCGTAGATCTTTGCATTCCGTCTTTTCGATCGCAGCTCCAAAAGCACGGACTCATCGCCCCACACAGCGATCAGATCCAAGACTTCCCGATCAGTCCATGCTGGGGCCCTCTTTCTATTCTGAGATTGCATGGTCACCTCTGCTGGAGAACTCTGCATCGTTGCCAGTGCTGCTGAGCTTGCCACGATGTCCAAACAGGAAATGAGATTCAAACTGCCCAGACAGGAAAAGGAATTCAAATTTTCCCGGGGTTTTTCCTGTGTGGCTGGTCAGAACATCCAAGCTCGGACTGCTGTCCAGAGCGTCAACAGAGTGGTGCACTGTGGGATAGCTCCCGGAGCTATTAGCATTGATTTCCATCCACACCTATCCTAATTCGACATGGCCATGTCAAATTTAGCGCTACTCCCCTCATTGGGGAGGAGTACAGAAATGGAATTTAAGAGACCTCTCTGTCGAACTAAATAGCTTCAGTGTGTGGACAGGTGCAGGGTTAATTCGATTTAACGCTGCTAAATTCGACATAACCTCCTAGTGTAGACCAGGCCCTACTTACAGCATGGAAGAACTGGGGGGGTGGAAGGGGAGGGGTTCAAGAGACCGGCATCCAGTCAGGCAGGCTTGGCAGGTCTGACGGTATAGAGGGGGCTTGAGCTACACATTGGCCATCAAGTTTATAGAACTTCAGGAGCCATTCGTGCCAGCTGCAATCCGCACTGGAAAAACCCTACCAGGTAGTTTTGGATGGTTTATTCCAGTTAGGTATTAGTTGTTAAAAAAAAGTTATGGCTGCCACATTAAGCCATATTAGTGTGTGTGTGATTGTTCCCATGTCCACAGCAATAATTTATATTATTACTCCTGGGGAAATTCTGTGCCCCTGCAGAATACAGAATTTTGCAGAATTCCCTGTTTTCCCCACAGAATTTCTGGCCACCACTAGGGGCTGTTGCACTCTGCAGAGCCCAGCTCGCAGTGAGTGGAGCGCCCAGCCTGGCGGGGATGGAGGCTGCATGCTCTGCTTGATGCTCATTCTCCCAGGACGGGAGAGGGCCTGGGAGACCCAGCTCTGGCTAAGGGTGAGGAAGGGTAGGGCTGCACCATACCATGTCCCCAAGCAGGACAGTAAAGAAGCTGGGTGGAGTAAAGGCTCTGGGGATGCTGGTATCTGGGCCGGGCTCCGGGGGGGGGGATGCTGTCTGGGGGCTGCCGCGTGGCTGGGCTCTATGGGAAGGGGGGGCTGGTTATGGGATGGGGGCTGCCCAGCAGCTGGGTTCTGTGAGGAAGGGAGCTGGTGTCTGGGGGCTGCCCCGTGACTGGGCTCTGTGGGGAAGGCAGGTTGGTGTGTGGGGGATTCCCCATGCTGGGCTCTGTGGAGAGAGGGGGCTGGTATCTGAGCCAGGGGGTGCCCTGTGGCTCGGCTCTGGGGGCAAGGGGGCGTGGGTGTCTGGGCTGCAGGGTGCCTCGCAGATAGACTCTGGGGGTATGGGAGTGCAGGTATCTGGGCTGTGGGGGCCCCACACAACCTCCTCCAGCACCCCCCAACTGGAACTGGGGTTTAGGAGTTTCTTTAACTCTCTACTCTTGGGGGAAATATTTTTTGCTGTAGTCTGTACTGTTGACAAACTTGCTGACATGTATTTTGAAAGAAATTGCCAAAATAATTGAAACTGGAGTGATTATGCTATGCTATTTTGACAAATAAAATATGCAGAATTTTAAAATATTGTGTGCAGATTTTTTAAGGTTTTGGTCCAGAATTTTTAATTTTTTTATGCAGAATTCCGCCAGGAGTATGTATATGCTACATTATAGATAACTATTAATCGAGAGTTGAATTCATACTAGTGCAAGTGGCCTATACAAGGCAGCTTTGAAACACTTACAAGGAGCTCTGTCCTGACAAGTGACCTTAAAGATAGCATTATGAATATCTGGAATGTGCCTCTGTAATTTATATATCAAATGTACTCAGTTTTCAATCTATCTTTCTTGTACATTATCACCAGTAATAAAGATTCTGTACACCAGATTGGATCATCACTGACATCTGTGAGAACAATTGCCGTCACTGGGCTTGCCAAGGTGTAACTAACTGGACTTAGTGAACAGCTCTGATGATGAGCACAGAATGAGTAGCATCCATGTCAACCTTTCTTAGCTGTGCTTGCCCTGCAGGTTTAACAGCAAGGAGAAAAAAATTACAAACTTACTTTTGGCACTAAAATACTCTGATAGACTCGAATTACACTCCTGATGCAGATCTGTAGCATCAAAAAGGTTCCATTTTTACAGCTATTTTCGCTGTGCAAGTGTTTAAGCATGTGCAGGGCCTGACTCGGGCTCTCTGCATTTGGGTGAAAAGAGTAGTGCACCCTGTGAAATACTTCATTCAAAGTATCATGAGTCCTAGAACAAGACATCATGTACAACAGAATGGGGAAGAGGGTATAATATTTTTGAAACTAAGGTCTTCCCCTGGAGCACGGTAATGGCTTGCAAGCACCCAGAAATTGAAGGGACTGGTTCTCATTTACGCTAAGGTCCTTTAGTTTACACTACTTTAACAGTACATTTTCAATCACTTTATGGCTCCTTTACTCCACCAGAGGAGACATAGTGTAAGGCCTGGTCCACACTAACCCCCCACTTCGAACTAAGATACGCAACTTCAGCTACGTGAATAACGTAGCTGAAGTCGAAGTACCTTAGTTCAAACTTACCGCGGGTCCAGACGCGGCAGGCAGGCTCCCCCGTCGACTCCGTGTACTCCTCTCGCGGAGCAGGAGTACTGGCGTCGACGGCGAGCACTTCTGGGATCGATCCGGGATTGATTTATTGCGTCTAGACAAGATGTGATAAATCGATCCCAGAAGATCGATTGCTTACCTCCGGACACAGAGATAAGTATAGACCTACCCTAAGTGCGGGTCTTTTTCTTATATAGGCTCCTATTACCCCCCATCCCCGTCCCGCTTTTTCACATTTGCTGTCTGGTCATCCTAGTAACACTATAAAATAGCATTATTTATGTTCGGATACTGTTAAAAACACAAAGATTTGCAAGTGAATTTGAATTATCATAAAGAATGGCTGGGCCTTAGCCAGAACTTGCAAGAAATGAAAGAAGCCATATAAATGAAAGAGAAAAGAATCTGCCTACATTTTCTCATGACTTTCCTGATTACTCAGCCAGAGTAGTGCGTCATGGCTAGACTTATGCCCCTATCGAAGGCGCGTGGGCTGAAATTCACCCACGTGCAGAGAGTCAGTGTATGGCCTACTCACCACTAAGTCCTCAGGGTTTAAATGGGACTTGCACACATTGTGCCTAGTGAACAATAGTGAATTCACACAGGATGCCGCCAGCTTTGTTTAAATCTTTCTTGTTCCCAAACTATTTGAGCAATAAGCAATTATTTCCAAAATTAAGTGCTAAGAGATCAATTTTTATATTTCATATTATCAGGGCAAACAGTTAGCAGAGGTGTGGTTGTTATGAAGTGTTTCATTCTAGTTCTAATATTCTTGTTAAGCTTTTGTCTTGAATTTAAACATACTGAGTCGTAAATAATAGCATCTGTGGAATGAAATGCTGTGTTAACATCACTTTAAAAGGAAAATACCATATTTGCCTTCATGTAAAAATGCCTGTTAGTAAAAATCTCTTTTGTTTCCCTCATTCATGCTCTTCTGGGCTTCTCTAACAGAACCCCCTGTTATAATGTCACACAGAGTAACTAGGCTGTAATGCCAATGGAGCCATCTCCAAAGAAGAAAGCTACCAAAGCAGGCAGGTGATTTTAGTAGTTTGCTGCAGCTGAGTGGCAAAAATGTTAATTGTTCTGCATTTCCTTCCCAGAGTAATCACTGTGTAAAGTAGCTTCCTTCATGTGGCACAGAGCTCTGTGAGGGTGATTTTTAAAATTACCAGTTGCTCTTGGAATTAAATCTTCATGGATTTGGGATGTAGTGTTTTACAAATCCTTCAGCTTTCTCTGAACAAAATGCTAATGAGTCTCTGGTTTTATTCTTCTAGTAGCTAAAACATCTGATAGGCCCAATGTATAAAATGGTTGACAACTATCAAAAGAAGGTAAATGTCTGAAATTAGAGATAAATTGGACATGTACTCTTACTTCTGCCATTGAAATAGGGACTGCTCCTGTGAGTAAGGAGGAGGGGGGGAAATTTGGTCCATATTTGTATAGTTTATCCTGCTTGAGAAATCTGATTTTCAACATTGTGCTAAGTGCTCATGATTTATTTTGGTGATTTTTTTTTTAATGCAGCATAGGAGTTTTGCTGTGTGAAATGAACACAAGTCGAAATATGGTCCCAAAACTCATATGGAGGGGTCTGGGTGATGAAATTTTTTGAAATAAAGGAATCTCCTTTTTTTCCCCTTAAGTGACTATAGTTTGTCGGCCAGATCCTGTGCCATTGCAAATCTACCAGAGGGACCCCCTCATGTAAGTAGTTAAGACAGCTTTAAACCTGCATTACACATGTGAGCACAGCAAAGCAGCTTTACTGGCACTGAGATCAGGCTCAATACTTTTAAGGAGATTAAGTTCTTTGTAGATTCTTGACCATCTCTTATGGAGGCAAGCGCCCACTGAAGTCCCATTTCATTCTTGTACATATCTTCAGGAATAATTCAGTGTATTCATACTATATATCTGATATATATACTATATATCCCTTTTCATAGGGATAAAGTCACTTGGCTTTAAGCACTGTGCTTCACTAGGCACTGAAAAAGATACATCTATCATTGCACTCTTTGTTGCATAAATGTTATTACAGAAATTAAAAGAATATAACATTTGTTCCTTCTGGAACGAAAACTAGGTAAAGAATTTAAAATTATCCCCAAATGTAAACCCCAAGGTCTATGTAGTATCCTGACTAACTCATTTTCCACAAGCATGTGCTCGATGTCTTTTTCTCTTAAAAATCTGGAAAAACAACTAGATCTAATGATCTACATAGGGACTTCAGTCATAGGCATATTGTTGGAAGAGGAAAACTCTATTGGTCGTGACTTGGGTCTTCTTGTGCGAGAAAATATTTCTTGTTGACTTGTATCAAAAGCAATTTGTTTTTGTCTTTTTCCTGCGAGCCACCCTTGCTGTCCCCTTTGCAAACTAATATGAAATTTCACAAGACCACACACTTGGCTTTTCCATGGGTTTTTTTTTTCCCCTTCAGTTTTTCAGAAGTCCTCCAAAGGGAGAGGAACCTTGGAGAATTATTTCTTTCCAGAATGGCATCTAAAGTAGAATTCCACCGTTGAAATGCTCTTTTGCTCTGGCCACTTTCCATAAGTTCCATCTTCATATTAGAAGTTTATCATCCTGCTTAAGATGGAACTGTGTCCAGCTGGGGAGCTGCCATTCACTTCATATTCATCTTACTAAATATTCAGAGAATGAATTTAAACAACTAAAAACGTGTGGCTCATAATACACAACTTGAATTTATGGTAACACTATCTGCATGTTAATAAGGAATTTGCAAGCTATAAAGATGATTATCTTTGTTCTTAAAGATTTATGTCCTTGCCCAGGTCATCTCCATATTAGTGATGATAGGCTAGGCAATCATTTTCTTTAGAGTTGCCAACATTTTTCTTATTCTCTTCTTTTACAAGAAAATGCATAGAGCACCAAATTTTGAAATGAACCTGAGGTGAAAAGAGTGATTGTGATCACTATTATTTTGTCCATGGAAAACATAATTTTCAGGAACGAAAGGTTTAAACCCCCATATCACGCAATGTAATCTTGACTAGGTTAGGCCTGATTTCTTTAGAAAGACCTTAATAATTTTCTGAAGCCTTCTCAATCCACTGCTAACTTCACACACTCAGCAGCTGACCTTCCAGTGATCTGCTGCACACCATCTATCCATCTCCTCACTGATCATCACCTGCTATGATGACCCACCAATATTCCTTTCCTAATAACTTTCTCAAGTTCATTTCCATCTCTACACCTGATGTGGCCAAATATATAAATTTGCGCCTGTTGCTTTCTGAGAACAGAGACTGCTTCCCTCCAATAATATTCCTAATATAAGAGTTCATCATCTTTTCCATCCAGGAGATACAGAAGAGTCTTCACCAGCACCACAGAAGCTTCAGTTTTCTTCCTGTCAGCAGCATGAGTTTCCCAGGATTCACATCCATAAGTCGCTATAGAAAAAAATATTTTTTTTGCCAGTCGAACCTTCATACATTTCAAGATGCCATGGTTTTTCCACATTTTTGTAAAGGAGGCCAGGGCTGAGCAAGCCTTCCATAGTCTTCTTCCGATTTCTTTGGAGCAGCCTCCTTGGTTGGATATGTATTATCCCAGACAATTAAATTAGTCTACTACTGCTACAGATTGACTGTTAATCATGATCTTGCATCCTGTTGTTATTGATTGTGTCAACATTCATGCATTTAGTTTTCTCCATATTCAGGAATAGTCCATATTTCTTACTAACTGATTTTACAGATTTCAATATTCATTTTATAGACTCGATGGTTGCAGCAAAAAGCATCATATCATCGGCATATCTGAGGTTGGTTAAGAAATGTCACCAAAGGAAATCCCACCTCCTTTCACTTTATCATAACCTTCCAAAAAGATCTCACAAATATCTTATTTTCATTGCTTACAAACTGTTTAAAAAAAACCCCAAGAAAGTACAGGTCTTACTTTAATGGTATGTACATTTTCACCTGACTTCCCCAAATTGTCTGCAGTTATGTGTGATCACATACATTTCTGTGTGAAAATGAGCATTCATGCACAAAAGTCAGAAACTTGTTCATGCAAATGTTTGCATACCTAGTAATGCAACCACATTTTTAGAGACTATTGAGATTTTGGTCCTTTTGGAGCCATCACTTCATTCCCAATACCTGTGTTGGTGATTTGTTAAACTTTTACTGCATTATGTAAGGTACTCAATTAAGAAAAAATACTGAGGAAACGTAATTCAAAACTTAATTCAAAAATGTCATTTTTGTTTGTTTTAACTGGGATACTCTATTCAGCATACTCTCATGTGCTAATTACTCATCCTGAATGTTTGAAGTTAGAAGACAAATTATGCGCTTGAAAGTCCACTAGCCCATAACTTGGAAGGAAGGGTGGGAGAACAGAGGAAACCTCTTGTCCTATATATGAGAAGTCTTCCACCAACAACGCCCATTTACCTACATGTTAGGCGTCATCTTCCTGGGAAGAAGCTGTGGCCTGCTATCCTACTGGAGCATCTTTGGTACATAAATTAATCTCCCCTATGGTGTCTTGGTGGGAATTCCAGGCAGGGCCTCTTTATAAGAGAACTGGACTTGACATAACCACATTTTGTTCACTCAGCCACCATTAACGGGAAATGAGTATACCATGTAGTCAGGAATAACTTGAGCTTTGTATAAACATACAAAATAGCTGCAGCTGCAGTTTTGCAGATAAGGATAGAAAGTAAAAATTGGAAGAACCAGGAGAATGGGCAGAAGTGTGGATAGCTGACCACGGATCTAGATGTTCCTGATAATGAGTTTTTGCTGATCTTATGAGTAGGGGCTGCTTGCTGATGTTAGGAAAATTGGTAGTATGAATAATGTGCTTTATTTTGAGCAACGTATAAAAAGATAAGTCACAATGTGCAAGTTGGAGAAGTTCAGAGATGTTTTCTTTGGGCTTGGAGGCTGACATCCGACTCCCCAGTGGTTAGGAGGAAGGCTTACCACTGGAAACCTGCTCTGACCACTCAACACCATCTCAGACTTTGGGTAACTGTATCTGGGTTGCTCTAGACTATTGGCTATTTTAGATGTGTGCTGTAGTCCTAATAAAATGGATTTGGGGTGGGAGTGGGGGGTGAAAGTACTGATGTTGTGTGCCAACCATTTATCAGATGGAGGAGCTGTGTCCCAATTGATTTATTCCTGAAACCACCTGCAGAGGGGAAACTAAAAGTTACCATAGTTGCAGGTTCAGAAAATCCTGAATAACACCTCTGCCTCCTTCAAATCCTGGAAGATGTCTTGGGAATGGTCAATAAACATGAAGAATGGGGTTTCTGAATACCTCAATGTACGTTGTGGGTTTCAAAGACTTACAGGAGTTGGTCCTATCATTCCTAATTGTCTCCTTGAAAGCATTAGGATGGAAGTCAAAGTCTGATGTAGCTGACAAAATCCAGGAAGCACAATTTCACTGGTTTGGACATAGGCAGGGAATGAATGAGGAGGACCTGGTGAAGATAGCATGGCAAGAAAGAGACCCTGAGTAAATCCAAGGAAGTAGTGGATGGACTGCATCAAAGATAGTAAGCAGGTGAACCTAGATGCTCCTTCAAACAAATGAAGATGGCAGATAATTACACAACAACCCAATCCCAGGTGATGGGATAAGGGGAAGAAGAAGTATTTGTAGGTGTATATATAATATCACTTTTAAGCTTTTAATACAGGGGTTGTCAACCTTTCAGAAGCGGTGTGCTGAGTCTTCATTTATTCACTCTAATTTAAGGTTTTGCATGCCAGTAATACATTTTAACGTTTTTAGAAGGTCTCTTTCTACAAGTCTATAATATATAACTAAACTATTGTTGTATGTAAAGTAAATAAGGTTTTTAAAATGTTTAAGAAGCTTAATTTAAAATTAAATTAAAATGCAGAGCCCCCCGGACCGTGACCAGGACCCAGGCAGTGTGAGTGCCACTGAAAATCAGCTTGCATGCCGCCTTTGGCATGCATGCCATAGGTTGCCTACCCCTGTTTTAATACTTGATTCTTTAGTTGCAAATATGAGGAAATTATGATTTCCTCCAAATTGACCAGATACAATTTATCAGGTTACCTGCACAGGACAGGTACTTTTATTTTAAATACCAGTGATATATTTAATTTGGTTGAATATTCTCTAAAATTCATCTCCCTTGGTAAAATAAAATATATTCAATTTGATGTGCTTGGCTACAAAAACTTTCATTTTGCCAAGATTACATTGTCTGAAGTCTCAGAGTGTACATTATGTTATTTGAGATGAAGGAAAAAGTTATTTGTGGTGCTTCGGCATGACACATGATGTAATTTTACACACTATCTGCATGTGTTGTATTAGATTTTGCCAATACAGGCATCTGGTATCAATGTTCAATCTGGAATTGGTTCAATACAACCTATCAGTACTGAAGAAAACTAAGCATACAGGTTATGTAGAAAAAATGCCTTAATATTATTAGTGCTGTCCTATTTGCTTTATGTTCTCAATACATGTTATATTTTCAGATGAACTAACTATATCTTATGTTTTATTTTAAAGGAATACCATCAAGGATTTTAGACCCAAAATTGACCCATCTTAAAGTATTTACAATATAATGTTTCTAAATATAAACTTCTGCTGGTGGATGTGATGGGGAAATTATGTCAAGATCACTCTTTCTGGAAGGATAATATTTTTTTGTTCCTTGCAGCAGCAATGAATTAACAACTCAACTCTATCTGGTCAAAAATGCAGAAAATCTTTTGCAAATAGCTTTTATCAAAATTAAAGTATTCATAAATTGTTGACCATTTTATAAACTGGTTGAAAACCAGCATATCTATTGGTCTATCTCTCTGACTTGCTCCATTCACACAGTATCTGAGTACCACAATGCTGCCTTTCAAACTGTGCAATCGGTTTTTATGCAAGCTCCACAATTACGGTTCCCTCGGTATGGGTGTATGAAGGGTGGAACAAAGAATGCAGAGCCATCCCCAGCATTGCCAACCATGAGCTTTCAAATATTATGAGTCAGGCCATAAAAATCATGAGGTTTTTTAAAAATATTAAATTTGGGTTGATTTTGTTTGCCTTCTACATTTTGAGCCTTTAGGTTACACACACATCACATTTTTGAACTTTTCCCCATAACCGTGAGGGCTAGAAACACACTTTTTTTAAAATGAAAGCTGAGAGTCTTATGTAATCACATGACTCCAGCAGCTGGGGCTTTCAGAAGAACACTAAATATTGTGAGACTCATAATAAAATCACAAGCAACAGTGCACTCACCTGCTTTAGGAGTCAGTCATAGTTTAGCTATAGTCACCAGGAAGCACAAAGCTACGGCCTCTGCTGGCAGCATTAGAACTCCCAGATTGCTGGTCTGGGCAAGCTGAGGGTAAGAGCACAGTGTGGTCTTCTCTCCAGCAGGGCTGTACACATTGCACCTGGGTGGCAAAACCTGTTGTAGAGAGAGAAAAGGCATTTATCTTCACAAGTTAAGGGTCAATATCATGACATGCATGTTGTACAGCTGCAGTCATGTTATGACAAATTTTATCAAGAATAATACCCTATCTAAAACTAAACTAATATGTGTTATACTTAAAATAGTTGAACAGCAGTACAATAAAAGCTGACATTTTGACTTCTATCTCATTATTTTCAATGAAACCCAGGAGTATTGAAGCAAATGGCATAAGATGCACAAGCTAAGTGCATGGATAGGTTTCTGTGTTAAATGTTTAACAGAGTCACCCACAAAGGAAAATTAATGAATGGAGCATCTACCAGGTCTGAAGTATGATTTTTTATTTCAACGGGAATTAGAGAGAGTATTGGCCCAATTCCATCCTCACTTATGTGGGACTCTTGCTCAAGTCAACAGGAGATACAGTCCTGTCCAGTGGGGGCCAGAATTGGGTCCACTGGGTCTAATTAGCAAGAGATGTTAAGAGTAACAAGAAGGGTTTCTAGCAAGAGATGTTAAGAGTAACAAGAAGGGTTTCTTCAGGTATGTTAGCAACAAGAAGAAAATCAAGGAAAGTGTGGGCCCCTTACTGAATGAGGGAGGCAACCTAGTGACCGAGGATGTGGAAAAAGCTAATGTACTCAATGATTTTTTTGCCTCTGTCTTCACGCACAAGGTCAGCTCCCAGATTGCTGCATTGGGCAGTACAGCATGGGGAGAAGGTGACCAGCCCTCTGTGGAGAAAGAAGTGGTTCGGGACTATTTAGAAAAACTGGACGTGCACAAGTCCATGGGGCCGGATGCGCTGCATCCGAGGGTGCTAAAGGAGTTGGCGGGTGAGATTGCAGAGCCATTAGCCATTATTTTTGAAAACTCATGGCGATCGGGGGAGGTCCCAGATGACTGGAAAAAGGCTAATGTAGTGCCCATCTTTAAAAAAGGGAAGAAGGAGGATCCGGGGAACTACAGGCCAGTCAGCCTCACCTCAGTCCCTGGAAAAATTATGGAGCAGGTCCTCAAGGAATCAATTATGAAACATTTAGAGGAAAGGAAAGTGATCAGGAACAGTCAGCATGGATTCACGAAGGGGAAGTCGTGCCTGACTAACCTAATTGCCTTCTATGATGAGATAACTGGCTCTGTGGATGAGGGGAAAGCAGTGGATGTGTTATTTCTTGACTTTAGCAAAGCTTTTGATACAGTCTCCCACAGTATTCTTGCCACCAAGTTAAAGAAGTATGGGCTGGATGAATGGACTGTAAGGTGGATAGAAAGCTGGCTAGATCGTCGGGCTCAACGGGTAGTGATCAATGGCTCCATGTCTAGTTGGCAGCCGGTTTCAAGTGGAGTGCCCCAAGGGTCGGTCCTGGGGCCAGTTTTGTTTAATATCTTTATTAATGATCTGGAGGATGGTGTGGACTGCACTCTCAGCAAGTTTGCAGATGACACTAAACTAGGAGGCGTGGTAGATACACTAGAGGGTAGGGATCGGATACAGAGGGACCTAGACAAATTAGAGGATTGGGCAGAAAAAAACCTGATGAGGTTCAACAAGGACAAGTGCAGAGTCCTGCACTTAGGACGGAAGAATCCCATGCACTGCTACAGACTAGGGACCGAATGGCTAGGTAGCAGTTCTGCAGAAAAGGACCTAGGGGTCATAGTGGACGAGAAGCTGGATATGAGTCAACAGTGTGCTCTTGTTGCCAAGAAGGCTAACGGCATTTTGGGCTGTATAAGTAGGGGCATTGCCAGCAGATCGAGGAATGTGATCGTTCCCCTTTATTCGACATTGGTGAGGCCTCATCTGGAATACTGTGTCCAGTTTTGGGCCCCACACTACAAGAAGGATGTGGAAAAATTGGAAAGAGTCCAGCGGAGGGCAACAAAAATGATTAGGGGTCTGGAGCATATGACTTATGAGGAGAGGCTGAGAGAACTGGGATTGTTTAGTCTCCAGAAGAGAAGAATGAGGGGGGATTTGATAGCAGCCTTCAACTACCTGAAGGGGGGTTCCAAAGAGGATGGAGCTCGGCTGTTCTCAGTGGTGGCAGATGACAGAACAAGGAGCAATGGTCTCAAGTTGCGGTGGGGGAAGTCCAGGTTGGATATCAGGAAAAACTATTTCACTAGGAGGGTGGTGAAACACTGGAATGCGTTACCTAGGGAGGTGGTGGAGTCTCCTTCCTTGGAGGTTTTTAAGGCCCGGCTTGACAAAGCCCTGGCTGGGATGATTTAGCTGGGAATTGGTCCTGCTTTGAGCAGGGGGTTGGACTAGATGACCACTTGAGGTCCCTTCCAACTCTGATATTCTATGATTCTATGATTCTATGATAATTCATCCCAGATATAGGTCACTGGAAATACAATGAATAGATTAATTTGGCCTAGTGCTTTGGTACTGTAAAGTGACAGCAGTTGTTCTAGCTGACATTAGCGTTAAAAATATATTCCAGTTTAACAAAACCTGACATATCTGCTTAAAGTAAAGTCTGTAACTTCTGTTTAAATTATCTAACCCACATAATCTCAAGGGGCAATGCTGCAGTTTCAGAAAATTGATTGCCCTGCAAAAAGCATCGTATTTTCCCTCATTAGCTTTGCTTGACAACTACCTGGTGGCCCATGCTTTTGTTTACCTCTTCTCCCCCACTCGTCTGATAGGAGAAAATGTACATCTTGTATATTCTTTTTCCAAGGACTGCCTACAAAAACTAGATCTAGATTTCAATTTCTAGGTGTAGAGAGACACAGTAATAACTCCAATGACTGAGGAGTTCTTGGAAATTAATAACTGCTGGCACAGAGCTTTTGAATGATCTATATTTCACTGTACAACACGTGTTGATCTAAGCCATGATTATAACAATCACTCATAAAATTCATAAGAGTTATAGTCAAAGGTCACTGGAATAGAAGCAGTAGTCTGCATTCTGTTTCTACCTGTAACGGATGGGCATTTCAGAATTCAACAGCAAATGTTTCCTTTTTCTTTAATTCCTTTAACTCAACTTTTTTCCCCCTTAGGATGCAATATTAAAAATAATTCTTTCATTCAGAAATGCTTTCCATGGCAAATCCTTTGACACACAGCCTAGAAGGCTCAAGAAACAACACAGTAAATAAAAGGCAAGGTGGAGAGGGGGAGGTTATATCAGAAATAGCTGTGATAATAGACAAAATATATTCTCTTTCAAAATCTTGGAATCAGCATCAGAATTTGGGTCACTGAATATGAACATGTAAAGAACACAAAGTATTGGTGGTTAGACAGATGGTAGGGTGCTTTTCTAAGCCCTCCTTCTCCTCCCTGTCCCCCTACCGCCAATTCCACACTCTTAACTTGTTAGTAACAAGGTGGCTATTCCATTTTTTTCCAGAATGAGTAAATTTACATGGTTCGTGTTTAGAAATGAAAGTTTTAAAATATGCATTTAATTTAAACAGCTTTTAAAAACATATGATCTGAATTGAGGATTGCAGATGTTAATGATAATAGAAATCAAGCAGACTCCTTCTGGAAAGGACAAAGAGTTTTGTTCTGACTACTCTGCATTTCTGACTGTCTTTGTCTGACCTTTTCTTTTTAGTCACTCATCTAGCTAATTGCTTTTCTTTGTTAGCTTTAAATGTATTTGCACACTTCTTGTATTGTGCTGAGACATTCCCCATAGGTGCTTATCAACAAACAAGCTAAGCTGCTAGCTAAAAGGAAGAGGAAGTGAACCTAACAGTTTCTATCAATGGGTGTAACACATCTGGTGAAAATACAGTACAAATGGGAATTTTAATATTCCACCACATATGCCATAAAATGGCACTGGTATATCTGCTATATAAACTTACATATATGCATATAGGTGCACTATTAAAGGAGAAGGATGAGGTAAAAAGCTGCCACAGAATTAAATGTATTATAAATCACTGTGTCCTCACAAGCCAATCAGCAAGCAGAATCCTCTCATGTTCTAAAGGCACATATTTTGCTAATGTGTCATCTTCAAAGTGCTGGGAGAATCCTTTACTGGCTGGTGACCGGTTGCTCTCCCTGCAGGTGGAACATTCCGTAATAGCTAAGGTGTTGGAACCTTTGAAAATATGGTTTGGAATGATTTTATCTCAGTTCATACATGCTGTTGGGGCATGATAGTGTCATCTCACTTGCAGTATGGGTGCCAAAAACAGCTGGGATTTGCTTTGCAGTTCTCTTATCTATACTGCTCATGAAATAACATTCCCACCATCCAAAAAGGCAGTGCTAGAAGCATGATGGAGCTTTATTATAAAAATCTATTTGTCCAACTTTATTTTCCAAAAATGTATTTCCGACTGTTATATTACTGAACATATTTTTATTATTTTTAATTAAATTGTTGGTGAAATTTGAATGGGATCAGCCAGATCTTCAGTTAATTAAAGTCTAGCGAGCTGTGTAGGTTCACATCAGCTGAGGATCTAGCCCCAGTGACTCTTGGCAATAGAAAGAAGAGTTTTCCATGAATTCATAAGATGGAATAGTCCAGACTTGATTTGGTGCTGGTTTCCCAACACTGTCTCTGCCCCGAACCATAACACAAGATGAACAAGACTTTTAGAGTAGCAAGAAATTAGTCAATTTTCCTAAATTTAGGAACTGGCTGCTCCAAACTACATCTTGACAATAGCATCAATAGCACCTAATTATGGAGGAATGGATGACTTGAGGCTTCTCTTCTCCTACATCTCTCTCCCTCAAAAGAAACCATGAATGTGTGGAATGAATCCATACTGATTCCCAGTCATGGTGTTGGAAAACTCGTGCCATTTGCCACTTACTGTGGCCACAATGAGTCATGAGGAAAAGTCAATTATTTATTTGAGAAATTCCTAACGGTGATGGGGTGGAGGCCACATACTGTTCAGTTCTCAAGTTGCAGAATGAAATAAATAATGTGTTATATTTATCAAATGATAATGAAGTCAAGAGAAAAATCAAAACAGAGGAAGGAACAAATACATTCACTGGCTGGGAAGTTGCTTAATATTTAGAAGGAGGGAGATTTCCCTGGCACTTCCCACACCCTACAAATAAATCACCATGAAAAGATGATTCAATGTTGTGCAAATTCAGTAATATTTCAAAAAAGCATTAAAGCAAATATTAAGTTAAAAACCTATGAGAGAAGAATAAGAAGGGGAGATAAGGGGATAGAAGGCAAAATGAGAAGGAGGCAAAAGAAAAGGATACAATTTTCAAAAGCATCTAGGGGAGCTTAGGCAGCTTTTGGAAATTTTTACCCCCAGAGCACAAAGTAGAGATAAAAAGATCAGAATGGCCATCTTGCCATATAACCCAGTTGCAATAGGATATTCCCAAATATCTAATCTATGGTATATATCCCTTCTGGATCATGGACACTTATGGTTACCACAAATACTGTGAACATCTATATGGTGGGTTTACAGATTACATGCTGTCCACTAGGAATTCAGGGAAGATCAGAGGGCTTGTTTCACTTTAAATTGCAAGATGGAATAAATAAGAATTTCAGGGGTAAGAGCCTCATGGTTTATCTATGAAGCAACTTAGTCTGGATGGAATTTTAAGGGGTGTGGGGGATATCACAAAAATCGTCTCTCTAATACTTTTATTTTGCTTCAAGGCAAATTGTTTGTGAAAACTTTCCTTTTGATTTTTGTTATCCAAATAATTCTAGCTTAAATTGGAACTCAGCTATTAATCTGATAATGACACGGCTGAGACACATTCTCTGCCGATTGATCTCAAATGACTTACAAGGCTTTACTTTACCTCATTGTCTGCATTCCTTTCCAGCCAGGAGTTTTGTCAGTATTTAACACACACACAAAACCCCCTGAAATGTAAGTATTAAGATGATTACTATGTACCTGGAAATATCCTTTAATTTTAATTTTGTTTTATTTTAGTTTTAGCTTCAAAGCTTTCCCAGGAATGAACACCTGTCTTTCACAGCATAACAAGAAATAGTCAGGTACCTCACATGCTTTGTTGTGTCAAGTCCTCTAACAGGTACACTGAGTATAAGTCACATTTTAATTAATGATCAAAGCAAGGACACCTGTAAATTTTGGTGTTGTTTTTTCAGTTCCTTGGTATCAGGTTTATCCATTGGAAAATGATTCCTTTGATACATATTCTGCTGACACCACCTATCTTTCATGCCTAGATATCATGGTGACTGGAGCCTGACAAATGCCTAAACAGAACCAATAGACTAGAATAGAGTTTTCTCCTTCCTAAATATCAGTTTAAGTTCTATCTCAAAAAGTGACAAAGCTAGCTGGCCTGTACAGTCTGTTGCTACAATGGGTCTTGTTTCTACCTGAGTCCTCAACTGGTCTTGAAGATCATTCTGGGTATGACTGTGGTGCATTGAAACCTGTATTAAAATTATAAGCTACCACTTTAGAGTCTCAGGGTTTTTTCCTGGTCCTGTTTGCAGACTGTATGTCAGAGTGCAATGTAGGTCTAGCAGCAGTCAGTCTGCAGCGAGCCAGCCTAGAGTAAGATGGAGCGAGCTGTGCCTCTCAGCCTACTTTGTCTCTCTGTTTGGAGGTTCTTGTGTGGTAGGGTTCTGAATTCTAAGAAATAAAGTAACTGTTAGGTTGCAACCTTACAGAAAGAGTAGTTCATGTTTTTATCTAACTCCTCTGTGTGTGTGCCATGAACATAACAATGATTATGGGCCTTCTTTAAGGTCTGCTGTGAAGAGGCATAGCAAATGTGTGCAGGCCCTGCAGAATATTCCCCTATCTCCCCAAATCCACAATGGTAGAGGGGTGAAGAAAATGCCACTCTCTGTGAATTCTTTCCCTTATCCCAAAAACTTGTAGGAAATCCTGGCCCAAATCAGCATTAATTTCCATGGGGATCAGGGAGGAAGGAATCCCCTGCCATCTGAAGTGTGAAGCGCTGGGGCAGCAGTTCTGCATTTACTACTGCAGCCCCGGGGGGTTAGTTCAGTCCTTCTACACAGTAGTGGACAGACATGCCACACTGCCATGAACAGCCAATAAAAGATGTTATCTCATCCAGATGATTTCTTTCATGTTTAAAAGATGACAGGATGATTCTTGTTTACACTAAGCCCCCCCTTACACCACTCTGGCACTGTAAAGAGGTATTAGAATCACTGAGAAATCAGGTTGATATTTTACTATAGGCCAGATTACCTTAGTCCAGAAGTAGTCCCACTGCAATAAATTAATCTGTTTACAAAGTACTAATCAACATTAAGATGACAGAACCTGGTCCCTAGAAAGTATCTTTGTGCTCTACATAAATGTTCCTAGTGACTCATCCAACAGTGACTAGTGATTTTAGGTGTCTAAACTGAAACACCTTAAACAGGTTGATAGAACACAACAGCTGCCTGAAAGCATGCAGTAATGCTACACACCAGTTAAGGTCAGTAAATGAAGAAATGTACTGTATCCAAATTAAACTTCACATAATTTGGGAAGGGAGAATATACCTGAAGAACAGATGATCTTTGAATTTAAGAACAAGTGATTCTGTTTATACAAATTCTGTTTGTTTAATTTTCTGCAGTTGTGGATCAAAGGAAACTTCACTCCAGAAGTTTGTACCGAAGGTGTTTACCTTTCAGTCATTGGTGATATTTATTCACTGATTTATGAAAACAAGTGTAATATCCTCAGCAGGGGAGAAAATTCACTAACTTGATCAATAAATAAACATAACATTATAAAATTAATTTCTAAAAGAAAATAAAGATTATGAAAGGAAGATTATCTTCTATAAAAAGGAGATACTGTAGAATGTGTTTCCCAGGAACTTGGAGAGTCAAGTAAAATATCATCAAATAGTCATAAACATATTATAAGATCTAATATAAAGCCTCAGATCAGCCGAACATCATATGGACTAGAAGTAGTAGAGAACCTCGTATTCCTTAGACTTCACCCGACTTGCTGGAGATCAACCTTTTCCTGCAAGGGAAGAAAAGCAAGGCTTGAAGATAACTTTCACCTCAAGAGGATTATCTGTGTGTGATTACAGGGTGAGAATTATCTCTCCACATATCATGTTGAGATGGGGAAAAATAAAACCATAGGGTTGCCTGTTTTTACTCATCAGGGAATATTGCCATACTCTCTTTTCATAATTGGGAGCTACCTATCTATCCAGACACTTACATAATAGCCTTTATCACTGTAATAGCTCAGGGGTTCACAATCATTGGTGGATTTTATCCTCACCACATCCCTGTGATGCTGGGAAGTACCATTATCCCCATTTTACAGATGGGGAACTGAGACACAGAATAGATTAAGTGACATGCCCCAGGTAACACTGGAAGGCTGAGATGGAGCCTGGAATTGAGCCCAGTTCTGTGGAGTCCTAGTCTACCAGACCATGCTTCCTTCTTAATTTGACCTGACCTAACCTGAATCACGTAGCCCATAAATTGTTCTTATCCAAGGGCCTCCAGTAATGTTTGGAAAAGTTATTGCCAACAAGCTGCAAGAAGGCACTTTGCAGATATATATTCCTTGCAGTTGAAGCTGCACCTCTGATAGGGTGACCAGACGTCCCGATTTTATTGGGACTGTCCCGATATTTGCTTGTTTGTCCTGCGTCCCGACTAATGTGCGGTCGGGACACTGGACAAACAAGCAATTTTGCCCTCCCAGAAGGGCTCTTGCCCCCCCACCCTGACTCCGACCCCTCCATCCCCCATTGGCTCCCTCCCCAAATCCCCGCCCTGGCCCTGCCTCTTCCCCATGCATGTGGCACTCCTCCTCCCTTCCAGGCTTGCTGCTGTAATGGCAGGGCAAGCCTGGAGGGAGGGGGTGGTGGCCGGCTTCCAGTTCCTGGAACTGGTGAGTAGGGGCACAGGGTGGGCAAGGGGGACTGGCCAGGGGGCTGCTCCCCCCGGAGGTAGAGGGGAGGCTCTGGACCCCAGCAGCGGCAGGGGAGAGGCCGCACGAGTGGCCATGTAAAGTTTATCAGCTTGGACGGGACCCCGGCCGGCTCCCCACCCCGCGCCAGCATGTTGCGCCGGCCGGCACAGGCCAGGTAAGGAGCCGAGTCGCCCTCTCCCCCCTCGTCCTGGCTCCTCAGCTGAGCCCCCCCGTCACCCTCCTGGGGGAGCAGCCCCCTTGCCAGCCCCCCCTTGCCCGCCCGGTGCCCGTACTCACAAGCCGCAGGAACTGGAAGCCGGCCACCACCCGCTCCCTCCAGGCTTGCCCCGCCATTCCAGAGGCAAGCCTGGGAGGGAGGAGGAATGCCGCTCAGCTGAGAAGCCGGGGGGAAGGGGGATGGGGGACTCGGTTCCTTACCTGGCCCGCGGCGGCCGGCGAGACATGCTGGCGCAGGGTGGGGATATTACCCCCCTACAGGGCAGGGCGAGGAGCCGGCTGGGGTCCCCCCGCCCCAGCCGATAAACTTTATGTGCCCACTCGCGCGGCCCTAAGCCACTCTCCCCTGCTGCTGCCGGGGTCCGGAGCCCCGCGCCTCTCGCTCCAGCGGCTCCTTCCTCGTGGGGCGGCGGGACGTGCTGCATGTGCCCTGGGGGGGGAGGGCAGCAGCCACGGCACGGCCGGCACCTGCAAAACAGCTTTTTTTAAACTTTTTTTTTGCTCCGCCCCCCTCCCCCCCCACATGCGTCCCGATATCCCTCCTTCTCCCCCCCCACCTGCGTCCCGATATTTCCCGTCAGTGATCTGGTCACCCTAACCTCTGACAGAGTGGCTCTGGTAGTCAGATATTCTAACTTTGCATCCATCATGCAGGATTGAATGCAGGCTTTAGGAGTATTGAATTTGAAGGGCTTGCAGAAAGCACCAGCTGTCACCAAGAGAATGACAATAGCAACCTTTTTATTGGGAGGAAGGGATGACTTGTAGGTAAGGCACTAGACTGAGACATGGGATGGGGATTAGCATTCAGTTCCTGGCTCTGCCACAAGTGTCCTGTTTGAATTTGGACAGGATTATTTCCTCATCTGTAACATTGGTATGATATTACTTCTATTCTGTCTTGTCTGTTTACACTGTAAAGTCTTTAGGGCAGGGACTGTCTCTCACTATGTGTTTGTACAGTGCCTAGCACAGTGGGGTCCCACTCTCAGTTGGGACCTCTAGGTCAGGGGCGGCTCTAGGCACCAGCAAAGCAAGCATGTGCTTGGGGCAGCCCATTTGCAAGGGCGGCAGGGATCCAGCCTGGGAGCTGAGAACCAACAGGGGGCCCTGGGAGCTGTAGTTCCGTGGTTAGCTCCCTGCCTATAGGGCCAGCCTTGGAGCAGGGAAAGAACTACATTTCCCAGCATTCCCTTGGCCACTACCACCAGGAAAGAGGAGGAGGGAGTGAGGAAGCTGAGACCTCATGCTGCAGCCTGCTGTGAATGGAGAGCTGCACTGTGAGTAGGGATACCATATTTTAACATTCAAAAAATAGGACACTCCACGGGGAGGGAGGGTAGCCCCACCCTGCCACCATCCACCCCCTCCGACTGCCCCCCACAGAAACCCCAACCCATCCAACCCCCCTGCTTCCTGTCCGCTGATCACCCCCTCCTGGGACCCCTGTCCCAACTGCCCCCCAGGACCTCACCCCCTAGCTAAGCCTCCCTTCTCCTTGTCCCCAACTGCCCCCTCCTGAGACACCCCCCCAACTTCCCCCCTAGGACCCCACCCCCTACCTGTCCCCTGACAAACCCCTGGGACTCCCATGCCTATCCAACTGCTGCCTGTCCCCTGACTGCCCCCCCAAACCTCTGCCCCATCCAACCCCCCCTGCTCCCTGTCCCTTGACTGCCCCCCCAGAACCTCCTACCCCTTCTCCAACCCCCCAACCTCCTTACCGTGCCACTCAGACCTTGCTTCGCGCAGCGCCGGACACTCTGCCGCATACATGCTGCCGTGCTCCCCTGCGGAGCCACAGCCCCCCCTTCCCCACTCCAGCACCTGCCTTCCAGATTTGAACACCTCAAAACTCAGGAGTACTCAAGCTCAGTTTGGGCAGCTGTTACTTCATTTCTCCCAAATCAAATATACTGATCCACTGTAACTTGCTGTAGAAAAAGTAGGATAAAATTGAGCAAGAAATGCTTCCCAGTGGTTATTAGGACTGGAATTGCTATTTTCAACAGCCATTGCCTTTTTTGTTTGTTTGTTTGTTTAAAAGGAAGACAGTGATATTGCATTGGCAAATTCCTCACAGAAAGAAAGAGTGGAACAAAAGAATAATAAAGGCACCTCAACTTTTCCTCATTTATGTAGGACAGTCTTATAATATGCATCCAGATATCCTCCAATCACACAAGCTGAAAATTGTTCCACTTTACTGCAGTTCTGTAACCATATGGGAACCAATCCTGTCTGTGTTCTGTGCACATCTAAAATTCCTGCTGAATGACCTGCCCTGGGAGCTAGTTACCAGTGACCCAGGGCTGCGGTGGAAGGAGGGTGCAGGTGTGTGTGCGGGGGGGGAGCCTAGGGCTGGGGCGGCAGGGGGCTGCGGGTCGGGGGTGCCGGGGACAGCCCAGCACTGAGGCAGCAGGGGGATGCGGGTGGTGGGGGAGAGCCCAGGGCTGGGGCAGCAGGGGTGCGCGGTGAGGAGCCCAGGGCTGGGACGGGGGGCAGCCAAATTTTTTTTTGCTTGGGGCTGCAAAAAACAGAGTCAGCCCTGCTCTAGGTGCTACTGTAATACAATAATAAAGAATAAGAACACTGGATCTTGGTGTGCAGCAAGAATAGTTAATCTATTTGAGCTTTAAATCTTAGATCACGAGGCAAACCCACAGCCAGACCAGCGCTGTTCACTCAGCTACAATGACTCACTCCTGGCAGCTTTCCTACCTCCATCCAAAGGGTCTCCCATGAGACCTCTGCAAGCTGCTGGTCTTCTACCAGGACCTCCTCAGGACCTGGAAGCTGATCTCAGTGACAAGGTCCATGGCAGCTGCCGAGCAGCAGGACCTCCTTGTGGAGCCCCTGCTACACATCCCCCATCTTGATGTACAGGTGGTGGAGTCCCCCTTGGTGCGCCAAAGGTTGGTCTTGGCTGGTGCCACCAGGATCAAAGACTTCCGGGACTATGACCGGAACAACTGGGTGGACTCCCTGCGCTCAGCCAGTACATGGGGCTCTCCATCCCTCGTGTCCCCCGGCATATACTCCAGGAGGTGAGGGCAGCCTTAGTGCCTGCTTCCCCTGCTTTCTTTGAGTGGGACCTGCAGGAGGGTGTTCCTCATCCATCCCTCACCCCTAGCCCTCCAGACCTCACCATCGGGCCCCACAAGCCTCCCCAACCGCTCCCTCCACACCACCTGAGCTGGCTGCATGACATGCAACTGGCCATCTCCAAACTGTGCCTAAGAAATAGCTGTGTGTACTTGTGCTCCACACTTCCTCGTGTCCAACCCCAACACCAAGTGGCAGGACCTCCTATCATCCCTGAAGGATGAGGAATCCCGGTCAGTCCATATTCCACCCTCGTCCCATGACCTGCTGGTTAGTTAGCAGCTCCTTCATGGAGCCGTGAGCTTGGGTGTGTACCTGGCATGGCTCCTCCCCCAACACCTGCCCTTTCTGTAGCGAGAGGAGGAACTTGGCACACATGTACCTGGAGTGCACCAGGTTGCAGGCCCTTTTCTGGCTCCTCCAGAGCCTTCTCCTTAGGTTCTGGCTGAACTTTTCCCCACATTTCCTGACCACACACACTCCATCCATGGCCTTCAAGGAGCAATGGGCGCTGTCTGGGGTTCTCTGCTCATTATCCCCCTCTGGCTCCCTGCTTTTGACCCTGTGACCTTCACTCTCATCCCTGTTCTCTCATTAGTTGTCCCCCGAGATTATTTGAGTCTTGGGTCCAGTAGCTCCTCCCCTTAGGCTGGGGGAGGGGCTTTAGATATGGGCAGAATTTGCCCATCCATTCTCTCAGAGCCTCAATAGGTACAATGACCCACTCACCCCTCCATCAGAGCCTGAAGTTACCCATCTCTCAGGCATGGTGCAGCAAATCAGCTGCACTGACTTATCCCTCTAGCACAACCTGCAGTGATTCATCCCTCAGAAATGCTGTAATAGCCTATCCCTGGGCAAGGCCCAGGTCAGATGACTTCACTACCAGAGCTGCAAGTTACTCTATGCACTACTCAGTAAGGAACCCTCCTGCTGTCTCATGGTGTTACAGGTACTTTAGGCTTCCAGCCTGTCCTCAATTCTGCCCCAGCCTTGCCTGAGCTTTGTTCCAGCCCACTTCAGCCTTCTCCATGCCCTTTTCCAGCCTTGCTTCTGCCCTATTCCTGACCCACTCCTGGTTTGTCTTGTCTACACACTCTGACCTCCATTCTGACTCCTGACCTGTCCCCAGACCCCAATTTCAGTGCTGCCATTGGCTCAGTCCTGACTCTATATCTGTCTTCAACCCTTGGCACCTGTCTTCGACCACTGCTGTAACCATCTGGCCCAACCACCTAGAACCCAGTGCTTGACACAGGCAGCTGAAATGTTTACCCTTTCAGAGGGTTTCTTTTTAATCCAGAGTTCACAAGAGGTTTTTTTATTTTTTAATTGGAAGCAGTCCCAATTCCCTGGTGGAGCAATACAGAGCTAGCAGACATACAATTTATCAGCCAAGTCTCTGATACTGAAAGAGGAGTTGTTAACTAAGGCTAAGTGATTCAGCAAGACGTTAATATCCTCAAAGGAGTCATATTTGGGCTTCACTGATTTGGCTAGAGAGGCAGCTCTGACTAGCATTCCAGTTAACCCAGTGAAATAAGAAACTAATGCAAAGATTTAGGTTGCACAAGTGGGAGTAGAATTCACATATGCCACTTTGCTGCTGAAACAATTTAGGAATAGAGGTTTAATTCCTGAAGAGGGATTTTAAATTCCTATCTTATATTTTATTCACAAGACAAAACCCCTATAAATTCTGCTGCAGAATTTCTCAGTTGTACTTTTCCAACTTGAAAGTTAGGCACCAGTCTGCCTTTGATATCCTGCATTTAGCAAAGATTCCTTGATGGCAAGCATGCAATACAAGGAGAATCATTCACTGCTGGGTTGTCCCACTGTTCTCCCTGTAATTGTGTCAGTGTCCTCCATTTCTACGGGACTGCTGGAAAAAAATATTCTCTGCAAATGGATTTTTGACAGTATTCGCTAAAACTAAAGCTTCCCTCCCCTCAGTGGAGTTAAGGGTGCTCAGTACGTTACAGGAATTGGTCTAGATACTCCACCTCCTTTGCTCTAGACAATGAGATCTGTGAAGGCTTTAATGACTCAGGCTTTATAGGTAGTGAAAACTACAAACAGTGCTTAGCAATGGCTAAACCCCACAGTCCTAAGCCTTGACACAAAGCCTGTTGACACCAGTGGAAATCATTTGGATCAGGCCCATCATCCCCAAGACAATCAAGGGAAGCCATCCAGTTCTAAATCTCAGACACTTAATCCTGTTTATGAAGACTTGCCCTATTCTAATGAACAGTCTGAAAAACTTAAAGTAACTTAATCTGTAAACAGGCAGGATTTTCTCACAAAAAAAAAGGCCTCCTCTGCATTCCCATGTATCCAAACTATAACAAATTCCTAAGATTCTCTTGGAAGGGAGTGTTATGCCGTCAGGAGGTAATGACGTTTGGCCTGTGCACTGTCTCGAAGCTGTTTACTTACTATAGCTGTTTCCTATAAAGTCTCTGCTGCTGCCTTTACACTAGGAAGCTGCACTGCCGCAACGTACACCACTGTGACTGATAAGGAGAAAGTGTTAACCACCCTGTTTCAATGCACACAGTGCTCAGTGTCCACACAGCATACTGCTTGCAAGTGTTGCATAGCCTGTGGAGTGTTGCACCTGTTCCATAATTCCTAGCACATCTCCCTAGAGCAAACACATAATATCTATGGTATATAATGTGTATCTGCACCTTGTCACATTTTGGGTTTGTTGCAATAGATGCTCTAAAAGGTTCTGTCCTGCCTGAGGATCTACATGTGTGCCATAGGGGCAGGGGCTAAGTCTTCACAATGGAAAGTACTGTTGCAGAGAGACACCATACTCATACTGAGCCCCTGCAATATCTCCATATTAACCATCTTTGACAGGGTGATAATCAGCAACTCCCTGATCACTGATATTGCTTCAGCCTGGAGAAGGCTGCAGGCCCAGCTGAGGGCAATTATACACTTTCTGTTGGGGGCATTATGAGCACCTGGATGACAATCACTGGGCTAACAAGGTAACTGGGTAGAATATAAGGGAAGGAAACAGGAAGCAAGGGGAACTTAAGAGGAGTTCAGAGAATGAACCTGGGCTGGGGAGTGAGGGCTGTAGGGAAGTCTACCTTTGCTCTAAGCCTGTGTTGTGTGGTATCACAATGCAAGAGGGAAATAAATATGTACTTTGGTGTAAGATAAACAGCTTGGTGTGTGTTTGTGACTCAGAAACCAACTGAGACTAGCCAGGCAGTGAAGTTCACTGGGTAGTAACAGAGGCACCCTGTGACACCAGCCTGTAAAAGTTCTTCTTTACTTAAGACCAAATCCTGAGGTCCTTTCACAGGGTCAACTGCTGACTGGATTTTCTAGATCTCTTTGGAAATCTAACAGTTAAGGGAGCCCATTAGTAAAGCTGAGCTTGGCTAAATAGACACTAAGGTGGGGGAAAGGGATTTTTTTTGTATCTTCCGTATAAAAATGTTGTTCAAGTAAAATCTAGTGCAATTACTGATGTGGGACTCTCAATAAGTCTGTGGTTGCATGTTTTATGAAGAATGTACATTTATCAAGCTTTTTAATTACTGTTTTGTTCATATAACATATATAGTGAACTAGAGATATGTCTAGCTCATTGAAGTCAATGGAAAGGTTCCCATTGACTTCACTCAGCTTTAGATGAAGCCTTAAATTATTCTATAGGAATGGTCCAAACACTGCAGCTTCCAATAATGTCACTACATTCTATTCATTACTAAAGAGAAATGGATGTAGCCCTGAAAGACTCACTAGTTTTATTGTTGCCATGTTTTTTTTTTTTTTAAAAGAAAGAAACACCTCAAAAACATACTGGGCAAAACTGTAGGCCTCCTCTACATATCAAATAGGATACCACAGTAATAAATGCCTTCTTGTCTTTTATCCGAGGATGATACTTACTCAGCAATTTTTGACATCAGCAAACTGAGTATCAAGAATTAGAACCTTGCAAGGTTTCCAGAGAAATCATCACACAATGCTGGAAATTATTTTACAAGACTTTCATGCTTTTTACTCAAAGTGCTTAACAAAGGCTAATTATCATTATGTCCCTGTAACAGATTGGGAAGCTGAAAGTTGAAGTGACTTGCATAAGGTCACAGGCAGACCTGGAAATAGACCCCATGTTTACTGATTCTCAAGACAGTGCACAAGCTACTGGACCACACTGAGTCTCAAACCTATACCTGTAAAAAAAAAATTAATCAAAAGTTCAACTGTATATTATAAAATCATGAAGCAGGGGAGTTAGATTTCACGAGAGACGTCTTCATGCATTTCTGTTATTTCAGTGGGGTGGTGTACTTTCTGGAAGAAGAGTGGGTTTTTCTGTTGGCAAAGAATTTATTGTGACCTTATTTGAAAGAGAAGATTTTCATTGTGGTTGCAAACCAGAAAACATTTCAGTGGCTTGGAGTAAACTGCAGCTAGTCCCTTGGCATTGCAGCTTAACAGCCACAATACAACTGTGATAAAGAAGAAACCAAACTAGGAATTAAAATAATTGCCTGAACTTTAAAAAATGTTGATACTGACATTTAAATAGTCACACAAGACAACCCAAACAAAGTGGATCAATGTGTAAGTGGGTCACAGTCTAGAGCCTGCTGCTCTTCCACAACTGCAGTGTAAAATCCCCACTTCACCAATCCATTTAGGATTAACTCAGCCACAGATATAAGACGCAGCTAACCGTGTGCCAGAACCATGGGGCTGCAGAAATAAGCACATTACCCAGCCAGCTAGCTCTTCACTTGAATGTGTATGTTGGACTCATCAGCGAGGCCAGGATGAGTCAGACAAAAACTTAAATCAAATTTTGCCCCACACTGCCAGCAGGCAACTTTTGTTTCTGCTATAGAAGCTGGTGAAACATAAATTAACATAATGAACAGTATCACTTCATTATGACATCATTCTATACACAAACAGTGGCATATTCTCTGTCACTGGTGTGTGTGAAGCATACCTGAGGCATGTCAGATACTCGAAGGGCCATATCATGCCGCTTTAGAAAATAATAGTGTGCAAGTGAAAAATTTCTGCCTCCTTGTTTCAATGGCTGGTTGTCATTCCATTACCTAGTCCAGCCCAGGTTAGTCAGTGTTCCACTTCCTACTCATTTTGGCCCTTATGAATTGCCTTAAGAATTTCTATATTCCTTACTCTTCACTTCTTATACCAACCCAGAATCACTTTCCTATGTGCCTTTCCCCACACTTTGAGTCCATTCTTCCCATCTCACTCAGTGAAAATATTAGCATTTGAAGCACAGAAGCAAGCAGAATATCAAATGACAATCTGCCATGATGGCTCATCGAATGTGACATGTGACAAAAATATCAGATAAGGCCAAATATCTTCTAACTCTATGATAAACTGCCAATTAATTCACACTCACTGTCTTCAAAAGATTGGATTTCAATGGTGGTGACCGTGGTAGGCTAAAGGATAGCACAATGAAGATCCTTGGACTTAAAAATGTCTAAAAAGTCTCCTGTGCCACCCAAGGACTTTAGTTTTTCAACCTCAGTAGAGCATAACTGAGGCCATGTCCACACTTACCAGGGATCAATGCTGCTGTGATTGATGCAGCGGGGGTCGATTTAACGGGTCTTGTGAGAACCTTGAACTGGGCAACTTAACAAGCCACTATGCAAACAGTGGATTAAAATGTGGGTGCTTAAAGCTAGCCTCCTAAATCCGTTTTTAGGTACCTGAACAAGAGGTCTGATTTTCAGAGGTGCTGAACATCTACACATTCTCTTGAAGTCAAGCTGACAAATCTTCAACTGTATATTTTGTTGGGGGGAGAGTGGGAAATTAGCAAGAGTTGTTGCAGAAAGAGAGAGAGTTTTAAACACCAAATACATTCTATAAATACCTTCGCTAACAGGGTCAGCACCTTAGCCAATCTTTCTCTCATCATCATATCATCGAAACTTTGCAGAATCACTGAAGTTAAAAGGGCCTACTGGGTCAACCAGTCTATCCCCAGGATCAACGTAGGATTATTCCCAACAGTATATTTTTGAGTACCTTGATATTCACATGCGTCTGACGAAGTGGGCATTCACCCACAAAAGCTTATGCTCCAATACATCTGTTAGTCTTTAAGGTGCCACAGGACTCTTTGTTGCTTTTTACAGATCCCGACTAACACAGCTACCCCTCTGATAGTTGATATTCAGTTACCTTTCTCTGAAATCTGCTGGAAGATTGTTTGACTAAATTAAGACATACAGTAATAGTGCAAAATTACCTATTTCTCTTAGCTTTATCATGATTCATGGCCTTGGTCTACTTCTCTTCACAGTAGAAAGAGAAATGTAAAGTGGGCTTATGATGTTATTGCAACAGTACAAGTAGTTTGATCAGACTGGTGTACAGGTATAGAAGTACTGCTTGGAGACACTACTAAGAACTGATGTGCTGATGTACGTTACAAGATGATCACTGCTCAGATTTTATTGCAAGCCCAGTAGCGCATATTAGGGCTCAATTTTACGAGATGCTGAATGTACCTATGTGGTGCTGAGTGTACTCAGCTCCCATTGGGAACACCTCAGAGGCAGAATCAGCAGCTTGCAGGATCCAACCTACATCTAGCACCATTACTCATACAGAATAGTACGTTACTGTGTAAGAAACAGACGTCAGTAAGAGCAACAGTGGCAGAACTGGCCCAGTGATGATGTTAACTTTGAAACCTTTTTCCACAGCAGTTGTGCGTTCTTTTAAATGGACTAGAGACACAGATTCACTTTCAGGTGTTTGAACTTGTGTGTGTCCAGCAGCGCACTCATCCTCATTCTTCTCCTCTTCAGATTTAAGGTCTTGATAATGCCTCACGCGAGATTGCCATTGGGCTGCTGCTATCATACATAAAACATGAAGCTTACGAATGTTCTGTACTTCCTTTTACAGTATCTATGCCTCCACTTTTTTGATCTTCTATTCTCAAAGGATTCGAAGACAGGCTGCCATTGGTGTTTTTTAATAAGAGGGCAAGTTTCTTCATTGTCTTCTTGAAGTATGAAATATTCGGCATAATGGTCCTGCATCTTTTTTTGTCTTATTCAAATAAAAAGAAATATGTATATTGAAAATGTTAGTATTTCTCCATTTAAAACCCTAAGAACACCTAGTAATGTATATAAATTTACACATCCCATAATTATTTCTGGAAATAGCCCTATTTTTCTTACATGCAGTGAAGCTATAAATCTTATATACGGTATTTACTTAAATCACAAAAAATATACAGTATATATGTAATGCCCCTATCCGGTTACCTCCTCCGATGCTACTTTTCTTGTGGGTTTGATGGACAGGCCTGGGTTCTTCTGGGTCCTGTCTCCAGCTTCAGCTGAGTGTTTTCTTTGTCTTGTTCTGAGACACAATCAGTTGGTGGTTTCTCAACCTCTCACACTCCTTCCCAGCAAAAGTGCAAGAGGTGCTGCTCGGAGGAAAAAATTCTAACTACTCTCTAACCCTGGCCCTGATACCTGATATATGGAAACTCACAAGGAATAATACAGATGTACAGTATATCAAATCAAGTAATTGTATTAAACAAAAGTTAAACAAACT
Source organism: Chrysemys picta bellii (assembly GCF_011386835.1). NCBI lineage: Eukaryota > Metazoa > Chordata > Testudines > Emydidae > Chrysemys > Chrysemys picta. The sequence goes on from NC_088791.1 coordinate 313,567,914, forward strand.
AACAATGCAAACAAATACACTTAGAGTCACCGGCATCCAACACTGTCACTTATACCAGAGGAAATAGAACTTTAATGTCCTGTTGGTAGGTGTACTACAGTGGGACCCTCGCTGGCTGGGGAGAATGCTGTATATGGTAGTAGCAGAGAGCAAGTTATAAAGGTATCTTCCAAACAATGGACCTGACTACCTAACAAAAGGTTGATGCACTCAGACTCTATCACATGGATGATCCTCAGGTTTAGATCCTGGCCTGGTTCCCTCAGCAGCTTGACAGTCTCAGTCAAGGTCCACGCTATCCTATGCTAGCCTTGTACTATTTTTCGCTACCAAAAGTATACTGCTTCTGCTTCAGAGGTCTCTCTCCCCATAGAGGGACTCAGGGAATAGGCACAGGCTATATGAAAAATAATTCTAATAAACCCTAAACCACAATTTCATATTTTATAAAACCCAAATGTAGGTTAAAGCAGGCAGGAATTCCTGATCTAGCAACGAGAAGTATTTCTTGCCATGTGGTAACTGCGTTAGCTGGAGTGTTAAGGGACTAAACTAGTCCTAAACCAGTTGGGAACTTTCCCAGCTGAAACCTATAAACTGAGAGCTACCATGAATAGGGACTGGAACAGGATGAGGAATATTGCTGCCAAGTACCAGAGGCCATGTTTCAGGGATGACTCGGCATGTAGGTATGGGAATTCCAAACTCACCAAAAAGCTTGTCCTCCCTCCCGAGGCTGGCTCAGGGCTCCTCTCTCCTCACAACATGGCTCCTCCGGGGGGTGGAGGGGTTGCCTAGCATCAGAAGCTTCCTCATCGGCTAGGGTAGCTCATTTCCCTGAGTTTCACCTGTCAATCATGCTCATTTCAATCCTCCTCTCTCTCTGCTTCCTCCTTTGAGCTGGCGTGCTTGTGGCCATCCAGCCACACACTTCAATAACTCCCCTGAGCTGGCGGAGGCCTCTACCTTCTGGCATCTTCCCTCTCGGTTGTCAGGCAATGGAGATACTGAGCCTGCCCTTGGCCATGCTACTTCCTGGGAGAAGCAGTCCTCTCCCCAGGGTTTCCTCGGCAACCTGCTGCACTCTCTGCCTGAGCTGGTGGCACAGATACACCACAGAAGCCACGGTAAACCCTGCAGGGGTGGTTACATATAAGATCCCTCTGTGCATATGCATAACTATAGCCCTGACAGTTATAAAAAGTATGTTAAAGCTAGCCCTCTCCTCAAACAATGTTAATAAAAAAACAGAGGAGTTAAAAAACCCACTCTACACAAAACATATGCTAACTTAACTTCTCAGCCACATACCTAATCATAGACTATCAAGGTTGGAAGGGACCTCAGGAGGTCATCTAGTCCAACCCCCTGCTCAAAGTAGGGCCAATCCCCAGACAGATTTTTGCCCCAGTTCCCTAAATGGCCCCCTCAAGGATTGAGCTCATAACGCTGAGTTTAGCAGGCCAATGCTCAAACCACTGAGCTATCCCCCCATCTACCTCATCCCTCTGCTACTTGTCTATTTATATTGCAAGTTCTCCAGGACAGAGCCTTTGTCTGCATGTTGTGTGTCAGCTGCCTAGCATATTAGGTTTGTGTACATTTCTGATTTCTTTTGGCACTCCTTATGTTACACAGTATCCTCATCTTATATTTTGTGTTAAGTACCTTCCTGGGTAAGACGGGATGACACACTTTATTGCTCCTATTATCACCCAATCATAACCTTGAACTATTAACACACCACAGATAGCACTTATCAAGTTTCACTGGCAGACTTTTTTTTAATAGGATGACTAGTTGTAATACAGCTGGAGCTCTCTCAAGAGGCATGAGGTTAGCTTACATCACACTGTATCACTTCTCATTTTACTAATCATTGTTGCACTTGGCTGACATGATTCACCATCATTGTATATATTGCTTTAAATAGCCTAAGTACTGCTAACCACTCTGCTGACAGAATGATCAGGGATTTTATTTGTTTGTTTTGTTAACAGAAGGAGGTTCTATCCAATACATAACTTTCTTGAACCTGAAATCTGATGATTGCTCTGGCCTCACTGTTGTTTATTGTATTGTCTATTGCTTGTGCATGCTTTCCAAGCGAGAGAGTAGGAATATTTTCTTCTAATTCTCACCAACGTATTGATTAATTCTTAGATCTATTTCATTCTTCGTTCCCCGAATACACCTGGCATTGTGTTCTCTGGATATGTTCATGTTAACACAGTTGTCATTGTGACATGGGGTCAGTTTATCACTGAGATATATGCTAAAGATGTTTCCTTAAAAGTTCAGCCTCCTTCCTCTTTTGTTATAGAGTGCTGATCAAGCTTTTGTTTACTTGTTTCACTGTTGCCTGCCCTTCAAAGGATGGATGTTATGGCTGATTTTGAAACTTTTCTGAATGCTATGTGGAATGGTGAATGAAATTACTTGTAATTCTGCCTAAAAGAGTGAGTGGGATAAGTGTGTATACCTGTGAGTTTAAGAGTTTTCCTGTACATATTTTTGTCACTAACATATGACATGCAGACAGGCAGACATGGTACCTATGGTCAGCTTCTCATTGTTTGCAGGATTGTATGCATTTTTCACCAGATTTTACAATAGGTTGTGGTACCTCCCATTATGATTTCCATTAGAAATAATGGCTCACATCCAGCACATCTTCTTCCAGCAATTGCTGAACACCTGCAGTTCTCTTGAATTAAACAAGAAATTTGTGTCACTTGTACAAGAAATTATTCTGAAGAATGAACAGGAAAGTTAAATGCAAGAAAATGTGAAGGAAAAGGAGGGAAGAAAGAAAGAAAAATGAGCTGGGATTAGATTTATTCTCTATTTCTTGCTCCAGTGTTGCCCTTGGCTCAGAATTGAACTAACTGTACAAACTTAATTTGGCCCCCTTGGATGTATTGTTTTGATGGAGGTATCCATTCTTCTAGAACTAGAATAGACCTTGAGAGGTCATCAAGTCCAACCCCCTGCCTTCACTAGCAGGACTAAGTACTGATTTTGCCCAGATCCCTAAGTGGCTCTCTCAAGAATTGAACTTACAACCCTGAATTTAGCAGGCCAATGCTCAAACCACTGAGCTATCCCTCCCCTCGTCATAGTAGGCTTTATTTACATGATCACATGCTGTTTTTTCCAAAGGACCCTGCCTCATTCAGTGCACAGGGCATATAGAATACTGGGGATGAATCAAGGTTATGTACTGAAGGAGGCTACCCTGTGTATGACACCTGCCTCATTTGTTGCTGAGTTGGAAGGTGTGTAGTGAATGATTGCGGAAAGAGAAAAGATAGTTTCATGTTTAAGGAATATGAATGCTACCCTGGACAATTGAATTCTATCCATTCCTCTGCCACAGTGTTCCTATGTGATGCTAGGCAAATCACTTAAGCCAAATTTTTCACAGCTGGCCAATTATTGTGTGTTCCTCATTTCCTGGGAAGAAATTTTTACGGTCTGATTGCAGTTAGGCTCCTCCTCCTCCTTTTCCTCTTCACTGCCTGTGCACCAACACAGGGAGCAGTGAGAGCACAGGAGATACAATATGGCTGCTGTCAGTTCCTGTTCCAGCGCCACAGCAGTGCAACACTAAAGCACAGCAACACTAGAGTTTCTCAACTAAACTGTTGCAAGAATTTTTTAACATGGGCAAAATGATGTATTTTTTCTTAACCTTGGTGTGAGAAAAAACTGAACCATTTCAGCTGAAATTTTCCAGAACAATTTAGCCTAACGCAGACACCCTGCATGGAAAATTTAAGCACAAAGAGTAAGAAACAAGCATCTGAAAATCAATATAAACAATTGGAAAATTGTTGGGCAACCTTACATTTATGTATCACTACCTGCGCTGCCTATAATAATAAAGCTTAGGTCTTCATTTTAAATATCAAGAAACTGATACAGAAAAAGGTTAAGTGACTTGCCTATGGTCCTATCTCTGGTCAGTGGCAGACCGAAGCATAGAAAACATGACCCTATTGAAGTCAATGGGAATTTTTGCCAGGATTTCTCAGGAATTTGTCAGGAATTTCATCCTATGTCTCCTTGCTCTTAGTCCAGTGACCTATTCCATGACACACAGCCATCTCTATCAGGAAATGCAAAGACTTTTTAACAGCATACAACAACATTACACAGTGCTCCTCAATTTGGGACTATGCTATCTATTTTATAGAAGCAGAATGCAATTATCCAAATTGAAATTTGGCCAATTACCACGTTTAGTACTCTACTCTACTCTCTACTTTTGTGGAAAGAGGCTACCCTGAATTTAATGCTGTGTCTATTTGATAATTTTGAGTCAAGGGAACTAATTAAGTTATTAAGGAAATATAAACCAAATATTAAAAGCTACATGTTTCCTGACTTTCTTTTTATAGTAAAGGGAATCTTCCATGCTTTCAATACATACAAATGTTCTTCTTGGGTATAGAAAAATAATATTCTTTTTATGGAATTTGAATGCGGTTCCGAAAAAAATGCCTTGTGCATATGTCCATGTGGTATGGTTACTTTGGCATGGGACCAGAAATTTTCTCTGAGGATGATCTCTAACTCCTCCTGTGCCTATTAAATAACTGTTAATTCTATTTTTATGTAGTTAAACTCCTGCAGTGGGTGGGGCTGTTTTGCACAAGCTAGAAAAAAATATAATAATCGCTTGTGATGGGCAGGTACTGAAATACCAATCTCTTCCACCCTTGGTACCTGTGAGTACCACTACAATATTTGGCAATAACCTGGTAACCAAATCACCTAATACCTCAAAGTGCAGCTCACATATCTGATATATGAAAAAAAAACTACTGGAAACATACTGCCAAGATTGCACTAATCAGAATCTAAGCACTATGACTGCATGGAATATTCATTGGAAAATATATAATGCTAGGGGACAAAACTCAACCCATGAGGGTCCCTTTAATCCACTCTACCTCCATCAGCCGTAAAGCTGCCCTAAGCAAGTAGCTGAGGATTCTGTCAGTAGTTTAGAACTAGAATATCTGCTTTATGGCACCCCCCAATCCTGTTGCTCCTCTACAGGTCCAATGCCAAGTTGAGCCTGAAAGCAGAGACCTTAAATCTTGCCTACGTATCAGTTTGCTGAGCTCCCACAAATATGCAAGCTACATTATGAAATGTTTGCTGCCAGTGGCATTAACATTTTTTGTACTCTGTAGATGGCCGTGAAAATGTGAAGGCTGCCATTCTGAGTTTCAAGATGGGAGTAATCACATGGTGGGAGGTGAGCTGGATGAAATCACATGACATCCCAGCGAGACTGGCATGCCATCTATGCTCAGGAAGGTCAACTAGGATGACCAGATGTTCCGATATTAGGGGCTCTGTCTTATATATGCAACTATACCCTCCTCCTCCCCGCCCCCAAAAATAGGGTCCAACAGAAGCCATTTTGACATGTTCTTGCAGTATGAGTGGTTGCATTTTGTGTGCTATCTCTGAGACAGTCAGAAAAAATAACTGGGGGCCAGATTTTTTTTCTCCCTTAGGTGTAAATTGGGAGTAACTCCACTGAAATCAATGGAGTCACATTTGTGTAAAATTAGTTTAAGTGAGAGAAGAATCAGGCCCTTGCTGTGTATGCCACCTTTCCAGAGATAAGCCCTAGAGTTTCCCTAGCCTCCTGATATGTGATCTATCTGATGTAGAATATGGAAGACGGTAATTTACCCCATCCCACCACAGAAAATTAACTGGAATTTTAGAGATGACAACTCCTGCTTGTTGACACCTCAAAAACACCAATAGGAAGACTGGGTCTGCTATTTACCAATTTAATCTTTGAGAGGAGTAGCATGCTATTGGCCTTTGCCCTTCAGCCACCTAAGAAGTTAGCACAGTGACGTACTATAAGAATCATGGGGGATGTCAGGGAGTGTGATAGGGTCTATTCAATGGAGGAAGATTGTGTGAAGAATATGCACCACTATGGCTCTGGTTTTGCACCGTTGAAGTTAACGGGAGCCTTGCAGAGGTTGCAGAGGAGCACATCAGAGTATTAAAAAAAGAATAAATATTAGCAGCAGCAAACTGACATAGACCCTCTGTGCTGCTCCCCCAAACAGAAGCCCTTCTCACTCTTGCTAATAATTAAATGTAAAAACTATGTTAGTCAACATTAAGACCTCCACAGGTGTGTACTCAAGTAAGAAAATGTCAAATTCAAGGATGAACATGCAATCCTAACACTGCCCCATTACATTACAGCCTTGATTTCTCTGGTCACACATTTCTCAGACACTATAAAAAAAATAAAATATAATAAACATAAGAAATCATTTTAGAGGAAAATGGCTTTTACTTTTATATGAATATTAATTAATGGAGATATCCTATCTCCTAGAACTGGAAGGGACCTTGAAAGGTCATCAAGTCCAGCCCCCTGCCTTCACTAGCAGGACCAAGTACTGATTTCACCCCAGATCCCTAAGTGGCCCCCTCAAGGATTGAGCTCACAACCCCGGGTTTAGCAGGCCAATGCTCAAACCACTGAGCTATCCTTGGAGGGAACTAACTCTAAGGCCAATGTGGTGGGGAGGGATGCTCCCTCCATATCTGGTGGGCTTGCAGACCCATGTCACTGTCTGGACTCTAACGGCTGCTGAGCCGTAGCAGCGTCACCCTGGAGCGAGCAGTAATTCAGGGACTATTTTAGACCACACTTGTCACCGTGGTATCTAAAAAACCACAGCTGTTGTAGTCACAGGGTCTGGCCACTAGAGGGAGACATGCTCTCACGCATTAAGCCAGTTAAACGCACTGGGAGGGGGCCCAGTGGATCTTGCTGAGATGGCAGCAGAGTTGATTTTCTACAGGAAGAGGGAGGTACAGAACTGCCCCATATGCTCGTTCCCTCTTCACACTCCCGCATACCTGCTAACATCATTTTCAAAGGGGGAAAACCAGCCACTAGCCTTTCTTCTTCCACCACTCACTGACCAACAGACTTTTACGCTCAGCCTGTGCATTAAGCCGACCCGAGGAGGGGTGATTTTTCGTCCCCTAAGGGGAGAGGGACAATCCTGGAGACAAAAGGGCTCTGTGACTTTCGAAACAAGCTGCCCAGCCAACACTCCTGAGCGGAGCTGAATGATTCAGTTCATGAGTCCCCAGCGCCCCTCTGGGCTCATGGACATCCTCTGTTCGCGTCAGAGGACATTGTGACAGCCAAGACTATAACAGGGTTCTTTGACTCTGTTAAAAAGATATAAACCTTTCTGCCAGGAAGACGAGATTTTTCTTTCATTCAAGATCCAACCTTGAATTGGCAATGTGCAGAAGCTACAGGGGTCAGCAACCTTTCAGAAGTGGTGTGCCGAGTCTTCATTTATTCACTCTAATTTAAGGTTTCATGTGCCAGTAATACATTTTAACGTTTTTAGAAGGTCTCTTTCTATAAGTCTATAATATATAACTAAACTATTGTTGTATGTAAAGTAAATAAGGTTTTTAAAATGTTTAAGAAGTTTCATTTAAAATTAAATTAAAATGCAGAGCCCCCCGGACTGGTGGCCAGGATCCAGGCAGTGTGAGTGCCACTGAAAATCAGCTCGTGTGCCGCCTTCGGCACACGTGCCATAGGTTGCCTTCCCCTGAGCTACATCTTCTGCAGTTTGCAATATGCTGAGTAAATGCACTTCATCCTCACACACTGTTAGTATGGTCTGTAGCCACTACAAACCAATGTTAGCTTTATTGATTCCTGGAGGTAATCTCCTTGAATTCTTTGATTACAAGCAGAATGCTAATTCAAGAAGGGTTTAATAATCATACATAGGTCAAAAATCATAATGCTCTTTACAACAAAACAGAAAGTAAATATCGAAAGTGTTGGAGGATTATGCAAACAATTTATTCAAGGAAGCTTCTACTCTGGTTAAGGGGAATGTAAACACTGACCTTATTGTACTGTGATCTGCTGAAATATTTGCAGTAGCAGATATCACTTTGTAGATGTTTTTTCTTACAAAATCAATAGTGGAAGTAAAATCCCAGAACACAATTACAGAGAGACAAAAGGATCAAACTTGAGGGGGGAATTCAGTATTCCCTTTTATACTCATACAAAGGAAATATTTTTCAGTTTACAACAGTTTATAAAAGAAGAGCCAGATCACGACAATATTACGGCACACAGCAGGTCATTGTGTGTAATGCTAGGAAGGCCAGATCACATTGCTTTTGACATACAAATAAGACCTGCAGAAGTAAATGAGGTAGCACTATAATGGAGTCAGACAGACCCCAGAGGGTCATGCCGGGTACCTGCTCTTCGTCCCCTTTGTTTTTCTTACGTTAGGGCCACTTCTGCATGTAGCAGGGAGATCTGCCATGGAAGTGCCTGGCCTGGACACACATTTTTTCCATTAAAACCATAAGTTGGCTCAAGTTGTTAAGTCATCTGTTTTCTATAAAAATAACATAGATTATCAGTACATTTGTCTTCCTATCAATTGTGATCGGCATTGTGTTAACACTGAGCTGCATAAAGGACAAAGATAGATCCGTGAAATTCCTTTGTATATATATTTAACCAACAGATGGCTATACAGCACAAAGCATACATAGAAAAACAGTAATTTGAAACCTGGATGGCAATCTATTTGTATGACACAGCTCTTGTGGACATTTCAATGGAGTTGCTAAATGTTGAACATACAATAGTACTGTATCAATATTTTATTTCAAATATGAGTAATTAAAACAAAATAATCAATATAAATGTTCTTGTTGTTGGAATAAAAGGTTATCATCACTTAAAAGGTTTACATCATCAAAGAGTTGGTCAATGTGTCTCCACTTTTGCTCTTGGGTGAGATACTAGCATGAGCAGTAATTACTTGCACGTCTGCCACAGTTCCAGTATGAAGGAAGTCAGCAAGGTCTGTCTTCTCTTTCTGTAGCAAGCAATAATCAATCTATCATTTGGCCACAGTTGATCTTTCTGCCAACCAAAAGCTTTCAGATAATCAGATTGCTCCAACTGTGTGGAATGGACATATTCATAGCCAGCTTCAGTTATTTGCCTTTCTTCCTGCAGCTACTATACAACCAAACAATACTCCTTTCTTAGAAATTCTGCCTCAGCTTCTCACATTACAGGGTCTATTCTATATTATATCTACAGTACACATTTAACTAGATAAACTAATATCCTAGCTCCAGTTCCTCTCAAAATGTTTCAGCAGTCGTGAGTATGACTCTCATGTTTCTTTGAAGCCTTCAAAAATAGATCTACAGGTGTCTGCAGTTATTTCTTTATGCAACAATAGAGGAGCATGGCTGGGTGATAATGGATTCTTTAACTATCGGACCTCTTTAAAAAGAGGAACTACAAATTCAGATATTTTATTCTCAGGCCTATTTTCTTGCTGGAAATGTTGACTGTAAAGTCAATCACTGTAACACAGACATGTCTGATGGCATAGTATGAACTGGCTTACAGAAAACTTGTAAGGAGTTCAATAGACAAACACTCTGGGACAAATTCTGTTCTTGTTTACACGTGTGGACCCCTGATTATATTTAATGGTCTGTGATTGATGTTAGGAGTGTTAGCAATGATAATGTAGTATTCAGGCCTGTATATTTGCCTGAGATAGAATTTTGAGTCTTGTTTGGACATTTGACTTTTAATACTTTTATATTCTTTTATATTCTAAAATGTATGAACAAAGAACAAAGACACTGTGTGTTACATCTTAGCCCACAAGCAGATGGGGTGAAAAAAGATAGAGCTAAAGTGTTGCTGGGTAGAGTGGGAGTTTAATATATGAGCTCACACTTAAAGGACAGCCCTGCCTCAACTCCTCTCCTGAGATAAGGTCAAACAACCAGTCCGGAGGGGCGAGGGGAAAGGTATAAAAAACACTAAAAGCCAAAGAAATGCCTGTCCCTGACAGAAGCACCTTACCTCTCCTATAGGGTACAAAAAAGGTGGTACCAAAGCCCCCAGACCCAAGACCCTCCAAAACAGAACATGACCATAAATTGTAAGGGGTGGGACCAAGGGTGTGCACCTCAGGTATAATTATGCCTGCGAAGAAAGAGAATGGGAACACTGGTAAGGCTCTAGAGTATACAAAGTTATGAATATGCTTGCTTTAATTAACCCCAATAAACATTGCATTGCCTACACTTCAAACTTCCGGTCTTCTGCTTTCTGTCTGTATGACAAAAACAAGGACAGGGCGAAGGGAAAGCCCTTAACAATTGACAATACACTAAATTAGAAGTTTGGGTCCAACTGAAGACCCTCCTCAGCATATCCATTTACCTACACTGCATCACGAGGTCTCCCCCACAGACCTCTCAATACATGCTCTCATTTTGCACTCATGCAGCTCCATTGGTTACTGAGAGCAGAATTTGGCTCCAGAATACTAGTGTCTCCTCTGATCTCATACTTTTGTGTGAGAGTTAGCTGATTTTTGAGTGCAGGTCTCTTAAGGATTTAAGATTATTTAAATGTTTTTATTATTTAAATGGTTTGAATATTTGGTTGCATGAGCATGACTGAGAGCTTCCATCATTCCTCCTGGAATAAAATTTCACGGTCTTGGAGTATGGCTTGGGACACAGATTGTCCAAAGCTGCACTGTGGTTGACTATAGAAGCCTTTTTTTAGGAGGTTGGAACTGTGCTGTAAACTAACTCCTAATGGCCCTGTAGCACTGCATTTTCTTGGATCCCTCCTTACTGGCTGCCCTTTTCCAAAATGAGAGGCTCCTCATATAAGTCCCACTCAGGCCTTTTCTTCCTCAGGCAGCATTCCTGGGGATATTTTCTCATTCCCTTCCTACTGTCTGCACACACAAGATGGCTCCCTCCCATAATTCAACCCCCAAAACAGCATGATTGACTGGAAAGGACTGAGAACCTGCCCACCAAAACAACCTCTGACTAGTTCCAAAGATGCTTCCTGCTGAGACAACAGTAACCCACTACAATTACAATCTGTGTCAGAGCCCAGGTTTAGGAATTTTTACATGATTGCTGCCTCTTCTTGATTTTAACCCCCTGATATCTAATACATATTTACAAAGAGAAACAAATTGTAAATAAAAGTATGAAATGGTACATCCCACCTCTCTTACTCTCCAGGGGAACTGTATATCGCTTCTCCCCTACATTAGGGCTGCCTTATGCCATGAAGCCCTAAAGCCAGTGTAACTAGACATCAGAGGATCACCTCCAGTAGCACAGAGCAGATGCCCTGGAATGGCTCCTATGTCACCCCTGTTCTGTAGGGAACATGGCAGCCTGCACAATTTAGAGGAGTCACCAGGCTGCTTCACTTTATAACAAAGAGTCAGCTATGCACTCTCACCCACCCCAACCTCACAGATTACATTCTGCATCGGTTGGCCACAGCCTGGGTTTGGGGCCATAGTTTCCCTGTTTATACTACCGTAAGAAAATAGTAATAAAGATTAAATATCTATCTGTATTATTATATTGTCACCCTTCACTGTAAGCTCTGAATCAGTCCTACAAGTGGTATTCCATGCACTGAGGGGAGATCTGTTGATTAAAAACAGAGGCAAACCACTAAGGGGAAAGAGAGGGATCGTTTCAATCGCAAATATTGAGCAGAAAGGCAAAGCTAAAGGACTGTGACTGATTCAACCAGTCTTGATTCTTCCATAGACTGAAGCATCCATGTATTTGCCATTAAAGCCCCTTTTTAAAGAAGTGAAAGATACTAGTGGAAATAAATGAATACCAGCAGAATGAAATTAAGCAGAACAGATTCCCAATAGTATTTAATTCTACAGTCTATAATGAATGGATATGTGTTTCTGAGAGATAAACTAGATAAACGGACTACAAGATCCAACCATTAATCACGAGAGAGAACATGACTTAAACATCAAAACAAAAGGAAAAGAATGGAATGTTCTATGGAGGAATGCAGTGAAAATTCCTAAAAATGTCAGAATGAAAAATATTGGGCCTGATTCTCCTCTTTGCACTGGTGTAAATCAGAAGTAACTCCACTTAGGTCAGTATAAAACTTGTTATTATTAGGCGCTCAGTACACAACTGGTGTGAGTGAAGATAGCTGGGCCCATTAATAATAAATATATACACAAGGCATACCTAACCCTCAAAACTATAATTGCCAAATGATGGATTTGGCAAGAATTAGTGTTTGTTTGAAGAGAGTCATGGGTAAAAACAGGGTGAGGTTGAATTTTGAAAAATTTTGTTGGTCACATTAAAACTTTGCACAATGAAAAGTGGTAGCTGGCTTAGCAAATGCTTTGGCTGAGTTGTTCAAACCCTATAGCAGGAGATTTTTGATCCAGGTCTCACTTTACCCCCAAGCTCCTAAGTTTAGAGGGATTTGATACAAGCTGCTGGTGTGGCCCATCTCTAAAACCTTAGTTTGTATATTCATATTTCACTTATTAAAAATTGAATCTGTACAGGTATCACAGAGCACATGTACAAGTGATAAGATTGTTCAAACCTGGTTTGAAGGCTATATAGTAACTCTTCAAATTAAAAGCAGCAAAGAGTCCTGTGGCACCTTATAGACTAACAGACGTATTGGAGCATGAGCTTTCGACGAAGTGGGTATTCACCCATGAAAGCTCATGCTCCAATACGTCTGTTAGTCTATAAGGTGCCACAGGACTCTTTGCTGCTTTTACAGATCCAGACTAACACGGCTACCCCTCTGATACTCTTCAAATTAAAGACCTGTCAGGCATATATTTTATCTATGCTCCACTTTTAGGATGTTGTATCTCCCACTGGAGTTAAGGTCAGTTAGTTTCCTGGACTTTAAGGCCCATGTTCTCCCTACAGCTAACAAGAGCAGAGAAGAACCAAACCTTGTAGAATTCAGGGCAGGGGGATTGAAAGTGGAGGAAGCAGTGGCTCCATGGAATGTTGCCCCTTCCCCTTCATGCCACAGATGACTCCTTCCACTTCAGTGCAGTTGGGTTGAGGCCCTGTGATGGGCAAGCCAAAGGTGGGATGGAGTAGGCCAGGAGATACTGCCTCACATCTTCAGGGATGTGTAAAAGATTCTATTAACCCTGTTGGCATTATCTTCCATAGTTTCCATAGAACAGGATGGAAAAATCTCACAGGATGGAAAAACTCCCTGAGCAAGGAGACCATTAAATCATCAACTATGACTTCCCATCTAACAAAGGCCAGAAAATTACACCAAATTATCCCTACACTGAGCCCAGTACAGAGAGCACTGGGAGGCCATTACAGAAACCTTTGGGAGCCCATTAGATCATCATCTGACCTCCTATAGGCCACATAATTTCATCTAATTGTCCCTGTATGGAGCCCAGTAATTTGTATTTGGCTAAAGCATATCTTCTAGAAAGGCAACCAGTCTTGATTTGAAGACATCAAGAGCTGGAGAATCCACTGCTTCCACTGGAAGTTTCCTCCAATGGTTAATCACCCTCATTGTTAAAAATTTGTTGCTTATTTTTAGTTTGAATTTTTCTGGCTTCAGCTTCTATCCCTTGGTTCTTGTTAGGCCTTTCTCTGAAGACCCCTTTATTTCCTGGTATTTCCTCCCCATAAAGGTACTTATACATTTGTCAAGGCTGCTTCCCCACTTTGAACTTTAGGGTACAAATGTGGGGACCTGCATGAAAACTTCTAAGCTTAACTACCAGCTTAGATCTGGTCTGCTGCCACCATCCCAAAGCTAATTCCCTTCCCTGGGTAGCCTTGAGAGACTCTCCACTAATTCCCTGGTGAATACAGATCCAAACCCCTTATTGGTCCTTTGGGTCAGGTGTCAGCCAGGTTACCTGAGCTTCTTAACCCTTTACAGGTAAAAGGATTTTGGAGTCTCTGGCCTGGAGGGATTTTATAGTACTGTACACAGGAGAGCTGTTACCCTTCCCTTTATAGTTATGACAACATTGTAATAAACTCACCTCTCAATCTTTTTGTTCTTTTTAAATCTCTCACTGTACGGCATTTTCTCTCTGCTCCTACTCCCCAGTCTATCTATTGCATTATCCCTTTTTGCTACAGCGTTGCACTGGGAGCTCATGCTGAGTTGCTTGTCCACTATAACTCCTAAAACTTTTTCAAAGTCACTGGTTTCCAGCAAACAAGCCCCCATTCTGTAGGTTTGGCCTGTGTTCCTTGTTCCAAATGTATGACCTTGCATTTAGTTGTATTTAAACATATTTGATTTGAATAGGCCCATCATACCAAGCGATCTAGAGTGCTCTGTATAACTGCCCTCTCCTCATTATTTATAATCTCACCAGTCTTTGCATCATCCACAAATTTTATCAGCAGTGGTTTTCTATATGGGGAGCAGGCGTTCGGGAGCAGCTGCCAGACAGAAGCACATAGGAACTCAAGAGTTGAGGAGGCAGTGCTCCTATGATTTGCGGGTGTGGAGTAGTTAGGAGGCTCTAGGAATCAGACACAACCAATCAGAGTGCATAGAATTGGATAAATGAAAATTCATGGAACTGATCCACTGTAAAACTAGAGTAACACTGTGGCCCATTACGTTAATTGTGGACTTGTAAATTTTAAGGCCACAAGGACCATCATGATAACCTAATCTGACCTCCTGAATAATAATTCAGCCCACAGAACCTCACCCAGTAAATCCTGCATCAAGCCCATAACTTCAGATTAAAGTAGAGCATATTTTTAGAAAGACTTTTAATCTCAATTTAAAGATTTCAGTGATGCAGAATGCATCACATTCTTTGGTAAGTTGTTCCAGTGATTAATTACCCTCACTGTCTATATTTTGCCTCTTATTTCCATTCTGAATTTGTCTACCTTCATCTTTGAGCCACTGGAAGCTGTAATTCTATATTCATTGTATGCCTACATCTTTAATTTTACAAATAATATTTGACTCTTCCTCACTGTTAATCACATTGAAGGCCCTAAATTAATTTAGGGAAGAGAGAGAGAGAATTTAGTACATTATAATATGTTTCAAGTTTGCTGTTGATAGAAATTCTTTCTAAAGAGAAAAAAATATTCAGTTGTATATCATGTGTTATATGAGACTGTAAGACTGGGCAAAGGGTGTGTGTGTGTGTGAGACAGACCACAGCTCTGTTCAATTTGCTGAAAAAAAAACAGGATGTTTTGTTTATAACAGCAAGGCAGAAATTATTCCCTTTTTCTTATTTTAGCTGAAAATAATGGTGCCTGCTCCATAGGGCATTCTTAAATAAGAAGGTTTCAGATTTTGAAATATATAAGCTCATGTTTCTTATTTTGGTGCTTCGGTGTCAAACAAGGAGAACGTGCTGTACATTGAGGAGAGGATACTGCACCACTGAACTCCATGGGAGCTTTGCTGTTGTTTGGCGTGCACGCAGCATCAGGTCTTTAATGTAAAATTAGGAAAGGGGGTGCTACTTCTGCACAACCAGACCAAAACCACTGTCAACTTACAAGGGTTTGCACATTAATAGTCAAGGTGACGCTAGCTTTGTTGTCTGCACAAATCTGGAATATTTGAAGACCACTTGCCTTATAATCCAAAGGGATTTTTTTGGTGGGGAAGGTAGGCAGGGGGGCTGAGAGAGAGATGGGGAATGAACAAGTTAACAATGATTCCCAAAAGAGCATAACTGGGAATCAATATTCTATGGGGAGGACATTATGTATGGCAATAGTGATTATATTGTATAGTAAATCTTATATAATCCTGAATGGAAGCTAAAATAACAAGGAGAATGTATATTTTAAAATAAAATTGTTACTGGGAATGTAAATAAAATGTAAATGATTGGGCAGAGTCATGAGGAGTTATAATCCTGCATTAGCAAAAGCTTCTGATATTACTCTTAAAAATGAAAAAGCTTGTTTAAGCAACAGACAACAATAAATATGGGCCCAAAAAATAAGTGATTGACATTATAAGACAGAGTAGATATTTCATAGATACATTCTAAGAGACTCACAGCAGTTTACTGTGCATGGCTATATTGAGGGACCCATCCTGCAAGTGCTCCACAAACCCTACTCCCACTGAGGTAACTGTGAAATCAGTTTATGAGACATTAATGGAGCTTAACCCCCATCACGTGATCGCAAATGCACCCAATTAACCATGCATTGCTCCTGGGGAGATGAGTAGCTAATTGGCTCCTGGTCAGCAGGGTCGGGGCTAAATTATCATAAATAGACTGAAGAAACTCAGTTGAGAGAGAGAGCAGAGGAGACAGGTCTCTCTGAGAGAAGCCCAAGGTTAGAGTACAAGAACAGAGACAACAGGAACAGTGCAGGCTCCTGCCAGGTTGGAAAAGCCCTGAGATAGGGGCTGTAAGTAGAGAAGAGCAGACTTCAGTAGCCCAAGAGGGCAGAAGAACTATTCAGTTTTGTATGGACTTGTTTGATACCCCAGAAGGGTTCTGAGTTTAGGTGACTTGGCCTCAGGGCTGAGACACAGAAGACTTGGGGCCAGAGGCAGGTGGCAGCAGGAGGTGCTGGAGCCGAAGATAGAGGCAACATACTGTATGGATGCAAGGGAGCACTCCAAGGGTGAGAGAGCCCCACCACAAGGATATGTACGGGACTGGCCTCTCAGCTTATGGCTGAAATCAATGGGACTATTTACAGAGTGAAGGTACTACTCAATACAATCTGGCTTTATTGTATATAGATAGCAAACATCCTCATTTTTACATTATTATCTCTCAGAACATACAAAAAGCTGGTTTTCATTGACACTGAGGCCCTTTTATATCACTCTAGCAGTGAAATGGGCCACTCCCATTTTCAGGCCCCCCTTTTTTTTTACAGTGACAGAGCTGTGTAAAAGGCCTTCTGTGTAAATATGAATCAGGCCTAAGTGTTTTTAGGGAATAAGATCCTAACCTGCCTTGGCCTTACTAAAAATTATGAAAATATAATTAAACAGGTCCAAATAACTTGAATATATCCATCTCATTACCATACCCTCTTTGTAGACTGTCTAATACCTTCTTTAAGACAAGACCATAGATATGGATCCTTCATTAGAGCTCTTGTAAAACTTCTCATTTAAGAAGTGGGGGGGGGGGAATAGCTCAGTGGTTTGAGCATTGGCCTGTTAAACCCAGGGTTGTAAATTCAATCCTTGAAGGGGCCACTTAGGGATCTGGGACAAAAATCTGTCTGGGGCTTTGAGCAGGGGGTTGGACTAGATGACCTCCTGAGATCCCTTCCAACCCTGATATTCTATTCTATGAAGAACAAAGAGGTTGCTGAAGCTCTGATTAGAAACCAAGTTATAATTCAGTGCTCCTGCATTTCCTCCAGTGCAGTTGGGATGACTGTATTGGAAGAGTATACTGTGATCTCGGGGATTGGATGAAACCAAAATTTGGGGAAACAAAATAAATTGGGATTGAAAAATCCTGAGTCATCTCTGTGATCCTGACAGTGGTACTTTGCACTGGGGTAAAAAATCATGTGTAAATAATAATCACTGAAATTAAATGTGTAGATATTGGATACTTTCTCAACTTGACCCACTAATAATCATTTTATTAGTATATTGTATTGCTATCAAAGGCTTCTACAGTGTAGCTTTCAATTACTAGGTCATACATTCCATTTCAAAATGACACAAAGCTTTAGCTGACTTTTCCTCATAAGAAATATTTGCCAAATGTGTTTTGCCACCTTTTCTGTTGCTGTGTTTTTCCTAATCTTGGAAATGAATTTAAGATTAATTTGCCTAAACCGTCTCAAATTATATTTATAAATACCATACTAACTCTTCAGCACCCCAGTGCCGCCATTATGATTAAACACACTTAATTTGTCCTGTACCCATTGTACTGGGGATTTTAATCTTTCCATGGATCCATGTCTACACCACTCAAGTTACACGTCTCACTTGCTCCTGAGCTAGAGTAACTGTATTGTGTCTTTATTCTGTTTCTAATCTCTTCTATATAGGTTCTTATACCACACTCCTCACCATAGTATCTGAGCATCTTCCAGTAGTGCATTAAGTGACATGACTATCTGCCAAATACATTGTTTTCCCTCGTCCTCTCTCCAGGAGAAGAATTTTATGTGCAGTGGAGTGTTTTCTTTTGGTAGTTGGTTGTGGGGTGGTGGGATGTTGGTTTTGCCTTGGGTTTGGTTTGTAATTTATTTGATCAAACACTGCATTTTCTATAGATTTTGTGAAGCTATTCCATTTTTATATTATTAACATTCAGTAGCCTCAAAGATATTTTTTTAAATAATGTAATAAATTAGGTGACATACATGCTTCCAGGCCCAGTGTTTTGTGACTTCCCTTTGCAGAGAAACGCTCCAATGGACTTGTGCAAATGATTCCTAGTCCAGTACATTTTTAGAACAGTTGTTCTGTAGCAATGACCAAGAGAAAAATTATTTCCAGCAGCAACATCCACCAGCATCAGGCAGTAGTTACAGTTCCATACCCCACTAAGGCTACACACCAGCACACAGAACCAGTGCTTAATGGGGCAGCCCCTCAGCTGGTATAAATGGAGCTATGTGAGGCTCAGTTCCAATAGGTTTCCTTGCACCAGAGGTGAAAAGGGTGATTGCTTTTCTGCAATTGAAAAGAAGCATCTCTAGCTTGTGCTTGCAACATAGTGATTCTAGTCTGTGACCCAGCCAGTCTGGTCACAGCTGGTGATTTCATGAGACCAGGCTTTCATTTAAGGGTCCCAGTATGGATGGAAAAATAGCAAGGATGGCCTTTCTTAAGGTAATTTGGCACTTCCAACCCCAGCTGGAACGGAAGTGTAGAGGCAAGTGAAAATGGAAAATAAAATGTCAATTCACAGAAAGGGATCTGATTAGATGGTACAAGGAAAGTGTGAAGGGTTTGGGTTGGTTCTTATTTTTAGCTGAACCTGTTGCTACTTCTCTGCCTGTGATATGCTCACAATGTAATGCACCCAGGGCCGGTTGGAACATTTTCAACTAAATGGTTTTTTTCACTGAAGCCAAAAAGTTTTATGGGAACATAATGATTTTTGACAACATTTTTGATGGGAAGATTTCTGAGGTCCAGAATGGATTCTCCAGTCGCTTCCAGAAGAAGGGGCAGGGGAGAGAGAAGCAAATGAAAAACCTGACTTTTTTTATCTGAAAATGGACATTTCAACACAATTCAATCTCATGAAAATGTACGAAAGATTTTGGTTTCATTCCATTGCAGGGGGGTATGGATCAGCTTTCACGTTGCACTCCCCATCAGTACCTGGCCCAAGCCGGGGAAGCTAATGAGCCAACCAGTGGACCAAATTCAGTGATGAATCCTGGTGACGTGCCACCTGAGGCATGTTACACATATGCTGAGAAGATTCCACTGCAGAATGAAAAGAAATTTCAAAACCTCAAAAGTTGTTGCAAAATGGAATAGTCATTCTCTGGCCAGCTCTGAATGCATTAATGGATTTGATCCTGATCTCACTAGCTCAGGTGTTAAACTGGCATGACACCATTCACTTTAATGGAGTTACTTCTGATTAACACCAGTATGAGATAAGAATCAGGCCCAGAGACCTTAGAATTTATCCAGTGCTCAATAAATCATGTGTATGAAGGGAGATGTTGCCTCCCTACACAAGTGAAAATTATAAATTAAATACAAATAATATGACTATATGGGGGCAGGGAAATACTAATGTCCAATATCTCTATTAACAGTGCAATTAAACTTATCATTTCAGTAAACAAAATAAATACAGTTGAAAAAGATATAATTATCAACCTGCTCAAATTCAGAAGAAAATATATTTAAGTATTGGCTCTATTTCAAGGCTTCTGTTCTAATCTCTGCCTGCATTACATTTGTGTTACTGGTAAGAGGACATCAAATTTAACATAAATACTAAAAGCCCAGTGTGCCTTGTGAATGGATTTCTATAGTGCACTACATGCGTACCAGAAGAAATTCTACAAAGCTGTATGAGCAGTAATTACATCTTCTTTTATGCTTTGAGTAATCTGAGGAAACACTGTTTTTTAGAGAGGAAGAGAAGGCACGACAATATTCTAAATTAACATCCAGAGGATCTCAGGGAATGAGTTCTTAATAATTTTCTTTAAGACTTTCTGACTTCAGAGAATGTAATTGAGTTTTCCTCCAACAAACAACCCCTGCTCCACATCATGGAGCTATCCTCCACCACACACATCTTCTTGAAAAAAAGTTACACTCCCTATATAGTAAGAAAGTATCTTACTGTGTAAGGAAGGAGTGCAAAAGCTAGAAAATAACAAGACACAATGCTAATAGATAAGACAATAAAAGATAACTTTGTATTCATAAAAAAGGTCAGCATTAATTAGAACAAGGGCAACACTGCCCCAGGACTGAGGAAAGTACCAGGAATAATTTAACCTGAGTATGAAATGTAGGGAAACAACATTGCTCTATATCTACTATGACCCCAATTTCACAAACTTCAGTTAATCAGAACTTCCAGTAAGCCAAAGTTCACCTACGTGCCATAGGGCTGCTCAGTGGTCCAATACTGCTTAGCTCAACAGGAGGGAAATGTCAGGCTGTATTGTTGTTAATTATTATGTGTATTGTGTGTATTATGGTAGCACCTGGAAACTCCAGTAGAGTAGAATGGAAAAGGTTGTTTGGTTGGTTTTTTAAAACCAAAAATATCTTGGTTTTCAGCAACCCAAAACGGAAATTTTTTTGCCAAATACTGCTGAGAACTGCTATTTTTTTGGCTAAAGCTCAAAAATTGTTTGACCAAAAATGTTTGGCTTCTGGCTTTTCTTTTTCTGTTTAAATAACTATATCAAAATTTAATATTTAACAAATTATAGATCCAGACTCTCTGCGGGTCATTCATATCTGGTCATCTTCTAACTTTCAGGTTTAGCCAGTTAATTCTCCAGTTATCAAATTCCAGAGCTGTAGACTCCTGTTCAGTTAAGTTAGGGCTCTTCACAACAGGCTCTTCACAACAGGACTATTTTTAGGGCTCTTCACAACAGGACTATTTTTCTCTTCCCAAAGGGAGTATTATTGCTACTGGGGCCACAAGACAATTCAACACAATTTGGAAGCAGGTAAAAATGACTGACTACCTTGAGGTGCAGATACATCCAGTGACTGCGTCTGGTGTTATCCAGTATTTTTCCTCATCCAATTTGGTCAAGATTGGGTCTCCTGGCTTAAGCTTTGCTTTAAGCTCTTGCATAAGCTTAAGGCTGCATGCTGATAAACAAAGAAGAGAGCCTGAGACCTCTTAGATTTGACATCTCATTCTCACATTCTTTAAGCAGCATGACTTATAATGAATATTTACTCAAAAGTTAGCAGTGTTAGACTGATCCATTGACCCATAAGCAGCTGAGTCAGGCTTGACTGCCCTACAGCTCAGTAGAGCTAATAATCAATTTTGTTAGCTGTAGAGTTTTATTAGTAATTTATACTGTGCTCCCTGCGGGGTCTATTCTCTTGAAGGTGAGGGGCTGGAAGTAAGCTCTTTGAAATTTCATCCCAGAAGCTTGGAAGTCAGCCCTGGCAAAGTAATGAGCATTGTCTGTGACTATTTCTAACAAAAGTCAAAACTAGAAAAGATGCCTTTTAACTTCCTGTGACCTACTGACTTTTGAGTCTCATGAGAAGCAGAATTTCTACAAATTTAGAAAGATAGCCACTGGGAGCAGATAGTTATTTCCCTTTTCTCTCCACAGGTCTAGTGCTACTCTGCTGTAAAGCTTACTAGGTACTACTTTTGATATGAACGTTTCTTTGAGTTGTGTATTTGTGGTTATTCTGTACAACTTGCTTGATTGTAGGTCTTACTCTGTGCCGGAGCATTGACATTCCAGCTTACTCATGGCATTTCTAGAAAAGCCCTGTTATCCTGATGTATACTTTCTAAAATATCCTGCAAGGACAGTGGGGCTACAATGTCATTCACAGAAGTAATTGGACCTTCAGTTTCAAAGAGTTTCATCTAATTGTGTAATAATAGAAGTCATGGACCAGATTTGATAAGTAACTGGGACAGCCATGCTTATAAACTTTGGTCCAGTTGTAGTTGCATATCAGCACTAGTGGCTGTTTTAATCCGTTCTAATTTCTGTGGTGAGGCTAAGAGGCCAATAAAAATGACACACACTTGGGCTGCTATATTATCCAGAGCCTCCAGAAAATCTGAGTGATCAATAGAGCTCTTTGATGAGGTGTCAGCCATTACTTGGGACTTCTTTGATGCATGTGCTACAATAACTTTGAATCTTATCAAATGTGTGAGTAAATGAAGATTTTTAAAGTTTAAACATTTTCTTTAAACAAACACTATGAAGATACAAGTGATACCATTCCTCTGGGGTCAGAGGCCTGCAATTGGCTGATTAGCCCCACCTGCTGCACCTGAGAAAGAGCTGTAACTCGATTAGCTGACTGTATAAGGGTATGTCTACACTACGGGATTAATCCGAATTTATATAATTCGAATTTGGGAAACAGATTGTATAAAGTCGAATGTATGCGGCCACACTAAGCACATTAATTTGGCGGTGTACGTCCATGTTCCGGGGCTAGCGTCGATTTCTGGAGCGTTGCACTGTGGGTAGCTATCCCATAGCTATCCCATAGTTCCTGCAGTTCCCCCCGCCCATTGGAATTCTGGGTTGAGATCCCAGTGCCTGATGGGACAAAAAACATTGTCGCGGGTGGTTCTGGGTACAGCCTCACCCCTCCCTCCCTCCCTGTATGAAAGCAACGGACAGCAGACAACCATTTCGCGCCTTTTTTCCTGCGTGAACACTGCAGACTCCATACCACGGCAAGCATGGAGCCCGCTCAGCTCAAGACAGCAGTCATGAACATTGTAAACACCTCGCGCGTTCTCGTGGAGTTTATGCTGAGCCAGGACCAGAAAAACGAGGCGAGGAGGCAGCGGCAGCACAGCAACAAGCGTGATGAGGACATGGACATGGACACGGACACAGAATTCTGTCAAACCGTGGGCCCCGGTGCTTTGGAGATCATGTTGTTAATGGGGCAGGTTCTATCCATGGAACGCCGATTCTGGGCAAGGGAAACAAGCACAGACTGGTGGGACCGCATAGTGTTGCAGGTGTGGGATGATTCCCAGTGGCTGCGGAACTTTCGCATGCGTAAGGGCACTTTCATAGAACTTTGTGACTTGCTGTCCCCTGCCCTGAAACGCCAGAATACCAAGATGAGAGCAGCCCTCACAGTTGAGAAGCGCGTGGCGATAGCCCTGTGGAAGCTTGCAACGCCAGACACCTACCGGTCAGTCGGGAATCAATTTGGAGTGGGCAAATCTACTGTGGGGGCTGCTGTGATGCAAGTAGCCAAAGCAATCACTCAGGTGCTGCTACGAAAGGTAGTGACTCTGGGAAATGTGCAGGTCATAGTGGATGGCTTTGCTGCAATGGGATTCCCTAACTGTGGTGGGGCGATAGATGGAACCCATATCCCTATCTTGGCACTGGAGCACCAGGGTACCCAGTCCATAAACCGCAAGGGGTACTTTTCAATGGTGCTGCAAGCACTTGTGGATCACAAGGGACGTTTCACCAACATCAACGTGGGCTGGCTGGGAAGGGTTCATGACGCTCGCGTCTTCAGGAACACTACTCTGTTTAAAGGGCTGTAGCAAGGGACTTACTTTCCGGACCAGAAAATAACCGTTGGGGATGTTGAAATGCCAATAGTTATTCTTGGGGACCCAGCCTACCCCTTAATGCCATGGCTCATGAAGCCATACACAGGCAGCCTGGACAGGAGTCAGGAGCTGTTCAACTACAGGCTGAGCAAGTGCAGAATGGTGGTAGAATGTGCATTTGGCCATTTAAAAGGTCGCTGGCGATCGTTACTGACTCGCTCAGACCTCAGCCAAACCAATATCCCCATTGTTATTTCTGCTTACTGTGTGCTCCACAATCTCTGTGCGAGTAAGTGGGAGACCTTTATGGCGGGGTGGGAGGCTGAGGCAAATCGCCTGGCTGCTGATTACGCGCAGCCAGACACCAGGGCGATTAGAAGAGCACACCAGGAAGCACTGTGCATCAGAGAAGCTTTGAAAAACAGTTTCATGACTGGCCAGGCTACAGTGTGAAATATCTGTTTGTTTCTCTTTCATGAAAACCCGCCCCCTTTATTGACTCATTCTCTGTAAGGAACCCACCCTCCCCCTTCCCCCAGCTTGCTTTCAAACCAAAAAATCACTATAGTTTAAAAATCATTTATTCTTTATTAATAGATTATAAAAAGAGGGAGGGAACCCAGGTGGGGTTTGGGAGGAGGATCGGCGGGAAGGAAAAGGCCACTAAAAAAAGGTTAAAAAAATGACAGCCTTTTGCTTGGGCTGTCCACTGGGGTGGAATGGGAAGGTGTACGGGGCCTCCCCCTCCCCCCCCCCCGCGTTCTTACACGTCTGGGTGAGGAGGCTATGGAACATGGTGAGGGGGGAGGGGGATTATACAGGGGCTGTAGCGGCACTCTGTTATCCTGCTGCCGTTCCTGAAGCTCCACCAGACGCCAGAGCATGTCTGTTTGCTCACACAGCAGCCCCAGCGTTGCATCCTGCCTCCTCTGATCTTCCTGCCGCCACCTCTCATCTCGAGCGTCCCTCCTGTCCTCACGTTGGTCCCTCATGTCCTCACGTTCACTGGCTTCTTTCCTATACTTTGAAACCGTGTCCTTCCACTCATTCAGATGAGCTCTGTCACTGCGGGTGGATTCCATGATTTCTGCGAACATCTCGTCTCGCGTCTTCTTTTTCCGATGCCTTATCTGTGATAGCCTTCGGGACGGAGGAGGGAGGCTTGAAGAATTTGCAGCTGCTGGAGGGAGGGAAAAAAGGAGAGAATTTTTTAAAAAGATACATTTTGCAGAACAATGCTTATACTCTTTCACGGTGACCAACACTATTCACATTACATAGCACATGTGATTTCTGTGCAAGGTCGCATTTTGCCTCTTAATATTGAGTGCCTGTGGCTTTGCTGCTAGAGATCACAGACGCAGGTCTGGGCAACAGAATTCGGCTTGCATGCGGCCATGGTAAGCCATTGTCTTTCGGCTTCTGCACCCTCCTTTCCCACATACCAAGCAAAGCCCGTTGAGTGCTGCGGTTTTCCTGTTAACATTCAGCAGCAGAAAACAAACTAACCACCCTCCCCATCCAATTCTCTGGATGATCACTTTATCCCTCCCCCCACCACGTGGCAGGTATCAGGGAAGATCCCTGCAGGAACCAAACTAACACCCCTCACCCCGCCATGAATTCTCTGGGATGATCGCTTTACCCCTCCCCCCACCGCATGGCTGGTATCAGGGAAGATCCCTGCTAGCCAAACGCGAAAAGCTCTAGGCCAATTCCCCCCCCCCCCCCCCGCCGCCCCCTGCGCTTGGCTAACTGCAGGGAAGGATTTGTTTTCAGCCACAGGCAAACAGCCCAGTAGGAACTGCCACCTCTGTCCCCTTAATTAAATTCCCGTATTTCAACCAGGTTACCTTGAGCAATATCACTCTCCTGAGGATTACACAGCAAGATAAAGAACGGATGTTGCTTGAATGCCAGCAAACACAAGGACCATATGCTGCCAGGCTTTGTCATGCAATGATACCAGATTACTTGCTGCAAGCATGGCGCGGTCAAGTGTCCTACCATGGAGGACGGAATAAGGCTGCACTTCCCAGAAACCTTGTGGCAAGGCTTTTGGAGTACCTCCAGGAGAGATTCATGGAGATGTCCCTGGAGGATTTCCGCTCCATCCCCAGACATGTTAACAGACTTTTCCAGTAGCTGTACTGGCTGTGAATGCATCCCAAGTCCTCAGGGCAAAGTAATCATTAAAAACCCTTGCTTTTAAAACAAGTTATATTTTAAAAGGTAAACTCACCTGAGGTCCTTTCCATGGGGTCGTGGTCTTGGATACTGGGTTGGGAGGGTTGGGAGGGTACTTCAGTCAGGCTGAGAAAAAGATCCTGGCTGTTGGGGAGAACGGAGTGCCAGGTGCTCTCTGCAAGCTCGTCCTCCTCCTCCTCCTCTTCCCCGTCCGCAGAATCCTCAGGTGTAGCTGATGAGATTATCCCCGCCTCAGAATCCACGGTCAGAGGTGGGGTAGTGGTGGCGGCCCCCCCTAGAACTGTATGCAGCTTGTCGTAGAAGCGGCATGTCTGCGGCTCTGACCCAGAGCGACCGTTTGCCTCCTTTGTTTTTTGATAGGCTTGTCTGAGCTCCTTGACTTTCACGCGGCACTGATCTGAGTCCCTATTGTGGCCTCCCTCCATCATGCCCTTGGAGATTTTTTCAAAAGTTTTTGCATTTCGTCTTTTTGAACGAAGTTCTGCTAGCACTGAATCCTCTCCCCATATAGCGATCAAATCCAGTACCTCCCGTACGGTCCATGCTGGTGCTCTTTTTCGATTAGCGGCCTGCATGGTTACCTGTGCTGTCCACGCTGGGCAAACAGGAAATGAAATTCAAATGTTCGCGGGGCTTTTCCTGTCTACCTGGCCAGTGCATCCGAGTTCAGATTGCTGTCCAGAGCGGTCACAATGGTGCACTGTGGGATAGCTCCCGGAGGCCAATACCATCGAATTGCGGCCACACTAACCCTAATTCGAAATGATAAAATCAATTTTGGCGCTACTCCGCTCGTCGGGGTGGAGTACAGAAATCGATTTAAAGAGCCCTTTATTTCGAATTAAATGGCTTCGTTGTGTGGACGGGTGCAGGGTTAATTCGATTTAACGCTGCTAAATCTGAATTAAAGTCGTAAGAGGGCAGCAGGAAATGGAGGGGGGAGACTGTACACCCTGCAGAAAGCTGAGGAGCCATGCTCCCAATGGACTGCTACTGGAGCTACTGAAAAGAGGGAATTGCTTCAGAAACCAAATGGACAGAAGGGAGACTGTGTGAAGTCCTTTATGCCTGAGGTATAAGCCAGGAAATGTTGGGTTGCTGAAGTTACTGGTGTAAGGGACAGACATGGGGAAGGGACTACTGGGCCTGCACAGACTTTTGAAGGAAGAGTCAGTGAGGTTTTGATTTGTTTGTTCATCAGGCTTAAAATCAAACTACTAACCATGCTGGAAACTGTTTCCCCTGGATTCCCTGAGAGCGCTCAGGAAGAATTACCCCAGGGAGTGAGCTGGCTCAGCAAGAGCAAAGCCTGGTCCAGGAGGAGGAGGGAGCTATCAGAGAGTTCCCAATCCTTTTACACGTGGCATCTGAACAGGGACTGACCTGAACACCTTCCATTAAGAAGGGCATGGAGGAGATACTCTAACTGACAGTGAATCAACACCAGGCGGAGAATGAAAGGACTCACAAGTTCCAGGAGGCGTTGCTTGCTGGCCACCCAGCAGTGCCTGCAGGAAGCCCAGCTGGTTGAACATGAGCAGAACAGACAGTTCCAAGTAGAAATGGCCCAGCTGCTCTATCAGCAGCCACTGGGAGGGGAGGGCTGCCCTGAAGCTTCACCATGTCTTAAAGATGGACAGGAGGTGTACCTGACCACCTTCGAGCACATCATCACCACAAACACTCAGTAGAGGGGTACAAGTCAAGTGCATCATCTTTAGACAGGTACAGCAGCCAGTAAAAAGGCTTTGGGGTGGAAATGGAGCTAATTTTGGCTATCTGAGTGCTGCTGTGAAGGCCCTTCGGGGTGGTGAGGAAAGGTAATTCTGAATGTACTGTGATGTTGCAGGCACTGCTCTGCAACACCCCTGGCTGCACTTGCCATAACACACTGACCTCTGTTGAAACCAGGCCCTCTTCACCCGAGTCATGTGGTCGTTCACCCTGATTTTCCTAGGTATATACTCCACTATGACTGACTTTGCACAGACAAGTCATCTGGCTAATGGGGATCAAGTCTATTCTGAACCACCTGCCAGGGCCAGCCCACAACATTTTGGCACCTGAGGTGGGGAGCTCAAATGACGCCCCCATGCCCCCTCACTTGGGCCAAAACTTTGAAAGGTCTCAATTCTGCCTTCTTCCTGTTCTACTCCTCTCATGGTACTGCTCTGCTACCTACCCCAATAAAGGAGAACTAACAACTTAAAATGCCTTGTTCAAAAATTTTAAGTAACACTTAACTTTCAAATGCCTGAACAGCAAATGCAACTTTTCTTGTCTGCATAGTAAACACTGGCATTTTTATCTGTTTGAATAATCAAAGTGGTCCTTTCCGTGCCTTCTTGGTTGCAAAGATTTGAACTGCTTCCTGAAGGTCCACGGTCTGGGCCTGCTCATGCTCTATTGAGATGGTTGCAAGGCCGACCAGCCTCTCCTGTGTCATTGTGGCACGTAGATGTGTTTTTATTAACTTCAGCTTGGAGAAGCTGCGTTCTCCACTGGCAACTGTTACAGGAAATGTGAGAAGTATGCGCAGAGCAACAAAAGCGTTTGGAAAGAGGGTGGTCATCTTATTTGTGCATATATATATATATATATATATATATATTCCAGAACATCCTTTGGAGTTGATTCTGCAAATGTATCTTGAAAGGGCTTTCAGTTCATCACCTAAATCACTTGCATCAATATCGCACATGTCATCATGTGTCAACACTGTCTCTAGTGCCATGCGTTGCTGGTGTAGGTCTTCTTCAGGTATAGTGAGAAGTTTTGGAATATCATATAACACCCCAAATATACTGCTGTGTTCCTTGAGCTGCATGAAATGTTCTTCAACTGACTGTATTGCACCATCTAGCACCTGGTTAAAGAATTCAATTTTGAATTGTTATTTGGGGTCTCTTATGGGATTATCCCGTGCCTCGTAATCAAAATATTGTTTTCTTCAATGACTCTTGTATTCTTGAATGGGTGGGAAAGTAGCTTCAGTGTGAAGTTCCTCTGCCAACTTCTGTGCACTCTTCAGAACATTTTGAAATCCCTCATCTGACCGGTAAGGCTGTAGGTATGACTTTGCTTTGTCCAGTTGTTCCAGATATACCAAGGTCAACACCTTGGAGTCTCTTGCTTACTACATTTATTTCAAACAGTATGTCATGCCACAACACTAAGCCACACAGAAATTTGAAGTTATGTATGTTTCTGGTGATTCCATTTCCCTCTGCCACTGTTCTCCCTCGAACAGTTCCTCTCATAGCATTATCCTCCATAATGGCAACTATGGCATCATCTATCTTCCCAATTTGGTGTTTAATAGGCTTTATCGCCTCCACTCGACTTTCCCATCGTGTGGCACTCAGTGGTTTCTGTGTCAGAGAGAATGTTCCCAGATGTTGTTTCAAAATTTGCCATTGATGAGTTGATGCAGAGAAAAATACAGAGATGCTTTAAATTACATTAAAAAATTCAGCAGCCTCATTAGAAGCTGATGCTGCATCACTGACCACCAAGTTCAATGAAGGAGAACTGCATGGGACAAAAAAAGCTCAAGGGTTTAACTCTTGGATCCGTGTCTGCACTCCTCTGTTCTTTCCTCTCATGTTGGCACCATTATCGTAGCCCTGACTTTTCATGTCAGCTATCGCAATTCCCGTATCTTCCAGCTTTTTAAGACGCACATTTGTCATACCAGCTCCTGTAGTATCATCAATGTCAATAAATTCTAGAAAATGCTCTCTGACAGTCACCATTGCAGGGACATTTTCATTAGGTTTTGTTATTGTTACAAAACTCAAATTAAAGTAATTTGTTCCGTATGGCTGATGTCAGGTGTGCAGTCCAGAATAACAGAGTAATATCTTGCTGACTTCAGATCTGCCACAATCTTCTGTTTGATTTTTGTTGCCAGTAACTGTATGATCTCATTTTGAATTGTTTTTCCAAGGTAGTGGTGTGTGTACATTTCTTGGGTGGTGACTCTTCTTAGATGCTCCTGGAGTACAGCATCAAACTCAGCCATCAGCTCCACAATTTTAAGGAAGTTTCCATTGTTTGGCACATACAGCTGATCTGAAGTGCCACGCAGTGTTAGGTTTTGGGTAGCAAGCATTCTCACAATAGCAATGAGCCTTTTCAGAACATTTTGCCAGTAAAGAGACTCTGATGCAATCTTCTCTTGATGCTGATCATCTATGGTGGCCATCTCAAGCTCTTTCCACCTATGGAATGCTCTCTG
The DNA here is from genome assembly GCF_011386835.1 of Chrysemys picta bellii. NCBI lineage: Eukaryota > Metazoa > Chordata > Testudines > Emydidae > Chrysemys > Chrysemys picta. The sequence continues at coordinate 313,598,031 of NC_088791.1, forward strand.
GTGATTTGCTGCCTTCTCATGGCATGCCAGATTTCTAGCCAGATTTTTCCAGCCCATTGTTCCTATAGAACCCAATGTGGCTGGAACATTGGACTGGAAGAGTTTGCAACAAAAACAGTATGCAGCATTCTGGGTTTTTGAGTACATAAGCCATGGCCTCTCCACTTTGTCACCGTTGGGGATTTCACGCCAGTAATGTGTTGGATGGAAACTTCTATTTTCATTGTCTTTGGGGAACTTGAAGTTTTTCACTTGCTGTGGCCCATTCAGAACAAGGAAGTCCCTCAGGCTACTGTTCAAGTGGGTCCACAGTCCTGGGTCATCTAGACTTAAGGAACTAAACTCAGCAGCAGCTGTTTCTTGCGCCTCCACCACACTCTTCTTTGATCTACACTTTTCTTCAGGAATGTGCATGGTTACATCCATTTGAGATGGAGATATGGATGCTGCAGTAGCTGCCAGGTCACCTACACTCTGACTAACTGGAAGATCAGGCATCTCCTCACCACTCACATCCTCACTGGGGCCGGAAGGCTCACCGTGAACATTTGTGTCTATGTATCTCAGGAGAGCTCCTTCCTGCTTAGATAGAAAAGCTTCCTTTGCTTTCTTTCTTTTTCTGAATGCTGCCCCAGAGGGGTGTTTTCTTCTTTCACTCATGACTGCTGTTCTGTGCCAGCTATGTAGTGGCTCTCAACACTCAATTGAAGGGGACAAATAAGCAGGCTGGTAGCAGGGCCTGAGTGAGGGAAGATATCAGTGTCTTAAGGGCCTAACTGGCTCCTACTACTTCAGCTGACTGACTGTTCTCCTCAAGTGGGTTCAGTAGGGTTACCATTCGTCCGGATTTACCCGGACATGTCCTCCTTTTTGTTCTAAAAATAGCGTCCGGGGGGAATTTGTAAAGCACTCACAATGTCCGGGATTTCCCCCCTCCCCCGGCAGAGCAGAGCGAGCAGCTGGGAGGGCTGCAGGAAAGTCCCGGGCTGGACTCCGGAGCAGCTGTAGAGGAGCCGGATCCGCCCTGCATTCTGAGCCGGCAGCTCTCCCCTGCAGCCCGGTCCGGCAGCACTGTGCAGGGCCAGGGACCGGGTTTTGTTGTGCTGGGGAGCGCAGCCACGTGTCCGGCTCGGCTCGCACAGAGCCCAACACCCTGTTCTGAGCAGCAGGGTAAGGGGGGCAGGGGGCAGGAGAAGGGGCAGGGAGGTTCTGGAGGGGGCAGTCAAGAAACGGGGGGGGGGGCTTTTTGGGGGGAGTGGAGAAAGTTTTGGGCAGTCAGGGTACAGGTAGGGGGTAGGGTCCTGGGGGGCAGTTGGGGGGGGTCTTAGGAGGGGGCAGTTAGGGGACAAGGAACAGGGAGTCTTAGGTAGGGGGTGGGGTTCTGGAGGGCAGTTAGGAGCAGGGGTCCCAGGAGGGGGCAGTCAGGGGACAAGGAGCGGGGGGGTGGGGGGCTGGGAGTTCTGGGGGGGAGCTGTCAGGGGGCAGGAGTGCGGAGAGGGATCGGAGCAGTCAGGGGACAGGGAGCAGAGGGGTTTAGATGGGTTGGGAGTTCTGGGGGGGGCTGTCAGGGGGCAGGAGTGCGGAGAGGGATCGGAGCAGTCAGGGGACAGGGAGCAGAGGGGTTTAGATGGGTTGGGAGTTCTGGGGGGGGCTGTCAGGGGGCAGGAGTGGGGAGAGGGATCGGAGCAGTCGGGACAGGGAGCAGAGGGGTTTAGATGGGGTGGGGAGTGGTTGGATGGGGTGTGGGAGTCCCAGGGGTCTGTCTGGGAGTGGGGGTGTGGATAAGGGTTGGGGCAGTCAGGGGACAAGAGGCAGGGAGGCTTAATGGCTCTCTTAATGGCTCTCCATGCGTCTCTGGACCCTCTCAGCTGTCGGGCTTGGACGGAAACATTGCCTGAGGGTAGTGAGAGAATGGGTTATCGGTGAGGTGGGGGTGGGCGTGAGCCCGGTCAATAGGGGCAACCCCTACCAAGATCTGAGCCTTTTCTCACACGCCCGTTAGAGCTCGACATTATGCTGTTTGGGACCCCTCTTTGAGGAAAGCCTCTGGATTGCAAGTCCAACCGCTACCTCCTCGTGGTGAGAGTCGGTAACTGGCTTGGATAGCCAGGCGGATTGCGGAGGACGAACCCACATCCCACATTTAGTGGGGTGTGGGATGGGGTTGGGCAGCCCCATATGGTGCCACATGGATGCCCCCCTGGTAAGGGTAGCCTCCCCCAGGCACGGGTTAGTTTCCCCCTGGAAAGGGTAAGTTTCCCCCAGGTACGGGTTAGTTTCCCCCTGGAAAGGGTTAGTTTCCCCCTGAGAAGGGTAAATCTTTTAGCTATGGAAAAAAGTAATTTATATTTTTATACCGGATTGGCGCTGGACCGGGTTAATAACGCCCCCGCTGTTGGCTTTGATGCCCTGGCTGACAGTGTTAAATATATTAGGGGTGTGATCAGGGTCGCTGGACCAATGGATAAAATGGTGTGGACTATAATGAAGTCTCATGAGAATGAGAGTGAGAATCAAGTCCTCCCAGTGGAGCATGGAGAGGAGGTAGAGGAGAATGTTTGTGATGATCATGGTGAGGAGATTTTATCTATCTTACCGATGGTTTTTACAAGGGACACTTTTAATGATTTAACTATGGACAGTTTTAATCCAGATTTTAAGTATTTAAGTACATTTGATGATCCATATGTTAGGGAATCAAGTACTGATTTTAATAGGGATCGTAATAAGGATCCTAACAGTATTGGTAGTAATATAAATATATTAGAAAGTAGTTCGTGGAAGGATGGGGTTTTTTATTTAGAGTATCCCGTTGATAGTTTTAATTGTCCAATATGTCCCCAGATATTACCAACATTTGGTAAATGGGCCAAACACATTAATGTGGTTCATAAAAGTAAAGCCATACGAGTTGTATGTAGTAAATGTGGAAAATCTTCTCAATATCATAATATAGCTTGCCACTACCCCAAGTGCATACCCAAGAAGGCGGATACCCCAATGAAGAGCCATACGTGCTCGGTCTGTGGGCTTGGTTTTCATACTAGATCTGGATTGAGCCAACACTGTAGACATAGACACCCTGCTGTGAGGAATGAGCAAAGAAAAGAAGATATGGCTGCTAAAAGTAAGATCAAAGAGGGATCGACTAGATCTCGTATATGGACTAAAGATGAGGTTGCGCAGCTTATACAGTTGGAAAGGAAATATATTGGGAAAAGGAATATAAATAAATGTATTGAGAGCGAGATGAGGACCAAAACGAATAAACAAATATCAGATAAAAGACGAGAATTAGCAAAGAAGAAGTTAGTGGTAACAGGAGATAGGGAGGAAGTGACTGAGGTAGAGGACATTAGAGTAAATATATTAGAAATTCCGCCCCCAAGAGAGAGGATTTTCCCACTAAAAGGACATCCAGAAGTGGATTTAGTGGAGAAAATATGTAAACGGGGAAAACAAAGTAGGGAGGGAAGAGAAATAATAAATAGTTTAGGGGAAATTGAAGGATTATTAAAGGAGGATTTAACAAAAGCTCTCGGATGGGCAATGTTGGAAAAATTATGTTATTCATTAGTAGAGGGACAGGACCCTAGAAATGAAAGTCAAATAGAGTTGAGGAATAAAGGAAAAGGGAAGATTAGAAAGGAGGGGAGAAGGAAGCAATTTAATGCAATTAGGAGATATGCTACAAAGAAAGCTAAGTATAAATTCTATCAACAATTATTTGATAAGGATAGAAGAAGATTGACTCGCATTATAATGGGAGAGCCAGATAAGGCTAAGTGTGCTATCCCTATGAAAGAAATTGAGGAATACTATGTAAATATTTTGGGAACAATTGGACATGGTAATATGATAGGGTGGCCATCATCCACAGAGAATGCGGATAATGATATATTAATGAGTCCGATCTCTGTGGATGAGATTAGAATAGCTTTAACAGAAATAAGAAAAGATAGTGCTCCTGGCCCAGATAAAGTAAAAGTGAGCAATTTGTGGGATATTTTTAATTTAGACTCCTTAATACTTACAAAAATTTTTAATATATGGTTTCTAAATAGACAGGTACCAGATGAATTTAAGAAAAATAGAACGATTTTAATACCAAAGACACAAGATGAGGAGGAAATGAAGAAGTTAACATCTTGGAGACCATTGACAATTGGGTCAGTTTGGATTAGAATCTATACCAAAATATTAGCAAAAAGACTGGTGGAAACAGTTAAGATATGTAGTAGACAAAAAGGGTTTATATCCGCCCCTGGGTGTGAGGAAAATATTGCTATATTAGATAATTTGATTAAAGGGGCTAAACGAAATGGGAATGAAATTGCAATAGTGTTCGTAGATTTGGCTAAAGCATTTGATTCTGTGGGACACGGACATATAATAGCCGGGTTGAGAAGATTTGGTATAGATGAACATTTTATAGATATTATTAGGGACCTTTATGATAATTGCACAACTAGGGTATGGGTGGGTGATGAAGCTACTGAGTCTATTTTAATTAGGAGGGGGGTCAAGCAGGGTGACCCGTTGTCCCCAATTTTGTTTAATATTGCTATGGATCCCCTTTTAACTAGATTAGAAGTAGAAGGAAGTGGTTTTTATGTTAAGGGTAATAGTGTCACGTCATTGGCTTTTGCCGATGATGTGGCAATTTTAAGTAGCTCATATAAAGGAATGATCAAAAATTTGGGTATCTTAGAGGAGTTTTGTAAAAATACTAATCTCTCTGTTAATGTGAAGAAAACGAAAGGCTTTCATATTTTAACTAAACATAAAACCTATGTAGTTAATCCTAAGGATAATTGGCAGATAGGGTCAGAGAAGATTGAATATGTTCAACCAGGGGATTTTGAAAAATATTTAGGGGCTAGAATAGATCCCTGGATAGGTGTAGGGGGACCGGTACTTAAAGAAAAATTGAAAGATTGGAGTGAGAATTTAATTAAGGCCCCATTAAAACCGGCCCAAAAAATATTAATTTTACAGACATACATCTTACCGAAGCTATTTTATAATCTTCTTTTAATAGAACCCCCTTTTAATCTTTTAGACGATCTTGATGTGTTAGTTAGAAAAATAGTTAAAGAGATTTTACATTTACCTCAGTGTACCACAGATGGGATATTTTATTCTAGAGGTAGGGATGGTGGTTTAGCTCTCACTAAGTTTAGTGTGCAAATCCCAAATATGTTAATTCGTAAATGGAGGAGACATATTGTCTCGAGAGATGATTGGATGGACCTATCTTATCTATATGCAGGAGAAAATCTTGTGGATAAAATATTGTCATTTAGTGCAGTAACATCTCATCCCAAGAAATGGAGGGAAGAGGAATTTTTAAGATGGTCGGAACTGAGATGTCAGGGAATAGGGATAAAATATTTTAAAAATGATTTAATTAGTAATTCGATTTTTAGAAACTCTAGTAAAGTTAAATCGTCAGCGTATATCGCAGCATTGCAGCTTAGGGCAAATATTTATCCTACTAGGGAGACATTAGCAAGAGGAAGAGGAGGTGTGAATGCTCTTTGTAGATGGTGCGGTAAAGTGCGGGAGACTGTTCCCCATATCTCAGGACAATGTTATAAGACTAAGAATGCTAGGATAAAAAGGCATAATAGAGTAGTGTCTGCAGTTGTGGATAAGGTTGGTAAATTAGGGTGGAAGGCAATGATAGAGCCCCATTTGAGAAATAGTAAGGGTGAGTTAAGAAAGCCGGATATTATATTTATAAAAGGAGATACAGCAGTGGTGGTTGATGTTACAGTGCGATGGGAGGATAATGCCGGAAGTTTGGAACAAGCCCACAGTGAGAAGGTGGCTTATTATCTTGAGTTAGAGGAAGAAATTAAAAACTTAACGGGAGGTAAAAATATCCACTTCTTTGGTTTTGTGCTTGGGGCACGTGGCAAGTGGAGTGAAGGTAATAATGATTTGTTACAATTATTGGGAATGGACAGAAGTAAAAATTTTAAGGAGAGTATATGTAGACTTGTTTTATATTCCACTATTGGTATGATGGCTATATTCAGTGACAGGTAAAGATCCCGGAGTTTCCATTCCGTGTATCTTGCCAAAACTAAATTTTAGCTATTTTGGTTTCCATGCTCTAAATTTTCAAATTTTTAATATTGTTTTGAACATTAACATATTTAGTGTTATTTAATATCTGCCCTTCAATAGAATGGTTTTAACTATATAATAAATACTTATTAATGGATGAAATTCCAATTTAAATCATTAGTTTATTTATTTATTTATTTTAACTACTGGATGTGGATGCGGACTGGCCGCGTATAGTAACCAGGAAAGGGCAGGTAGTCACGCCTGTACATAAATAGGGAGTGGAGTTCTGGGGGGCAGTTAGGGGCAGGGGTCCCAGGAGGGGGCAGTCAGGGGTCAAGGAACGGGGGGAGGGTTGGGGGTTCTGGGGGGGGGGGCGGGAAGTGGGAGGGGCAGGGGCGGGGCTAGGGCGGGGCTCCTCCCGTCCTCTTTTTTGCTTGCTGAAATATGGTAACCCTAGGTTCAGGGAAGCAGCAGGAAACAGGAAACTACCTGAGAAGCTGGTGTTAATCAGTTCAGGCTCCTGGGGGTGCTAGAGAGGTACAGCAGCAGACACAATTTTCTACACTCTGGGTCCTAGTGGCGCCCCCTCCCACAGTCTGGCACCTCAGGCGGCCATCTCAGTTCGCCTCATGGTAAGGCCAGCCCTGCCACCTGCTGATTATATGAGACAAGTTGCACCAGATTATCAACAGAAGACTAATCACATGCCCAAGTTGTCATTGTTCGCAATTGTTGAACACATACTGTATTTTCTTCTCCCTCCTGCTGCTGCTAGTTGCCTGTCTGGAGTAGCAAAGACAGCTTTTCGAAAATACCCAGCTTCCCTTTTAGGACCTGCAGTATCTTATTACATTAGAAGTAATAACACCAATTTCTCTTCTTCAGTCCCCCCAGGGAACTGAACATTACAATGTGACTTAGGGGACCAGTTCAAATAGGGAATAATGAATTATGACTAGCCGCTCTGAACAGTTACTCTAAGATGGAAACATTTTGTGCAAAAGATTTGTCAATCACTTACAAAGAGATTCATAAAAATCACTGTTGGCACACATTTAACAATCAGAAAAAGGGACTTAATTCACAACAAATAATTTAGTGAATTTGATCACCCAGCTCTCCCTCACTTTGCATCATAACATAAAGGCATGACAGCACAATGTGATGCACAAAATGACGTGAGGGTCTGATTTTCAGAAGATTGACTTCAATGCAAGTTGTAGATGCACCTCTTACAATCAGGCTGTAAGTCTTAGAGAACAAAATGATGATGATAACCCTAATCTAAATCAAAGCCAGAACCGTTATGTTGGCAAATAAACTTGCACAGCAGTTTCCAAGATAATGACAAACTGAAGGGATTGTTGTCCAGTACTAACAATACTGCTGGGTGGGGAGTAATTGGGGGAGGGGGCTATTATGGCTTTTCATTTTGCCAACTGATATATCCTATACCAAGAAACATTTGACATTATAAAGCAACCACATATCATGTTCCTCAAGAACTTTAAAGAGCTACTTTCTAGTGTTGGCATTACATAAGTGCCAAGCATTTCTGAGCAAGTCGTAAACTCTGGGGTTTGTTCTCATGTCTGAAGAGAGTCGTTCTGATCAACAGGTTCTACATACAGTCATCTTGACCTTCTTTCCCAATAGTTGTCAAGACTGTGAAGTGTAAACACTCTACAGGTTACCAAAAAGTATTGCAGCCATCCAGCTCAGAGGGTCTAAAACTGTGGTCCAACAACCACTGATCCATGGAGGACTACTAGATGACCCATGGAGCTGCTTCTGTCATAATGTTTGTGCATCTAACTGTCTTCCAGGATGACTCATTTTAATTTTCTCTCAAGCCTGGATGCTTTATAGTTTTCCAGAGGCTTCTTGGCCAACTAAAATAAAAAAAACCAAAGAACCTCTTTGCACCCTCTGTAGTTGCTTCTGCCTTTTCTCTCTTAAATGTTTCTTTAGGGATGACAATAACATTGAAGGGGTAGCCAACACACAGAACCAAACTCAAAGAGGCCTGGAAAGAGGTGAATGGTGGCAGTGGCTTCAAGGTAGAACGGGCCTATGCGAATGAAACAACACGTTGCATTTTGAGTGACAAGTAAATTTTCTATTTAGTCTCCTTAACATTCTTTTAATATTCCTTTCCCGTGTATCCTAGCGTTACAGTCGCTGCAAGGAAGGTGTTAAATCTAGACCTGGATGGGAAATGTTTTTTCCATCCTGTGAGAATTTGAGTTTTCAGCAATATTTCCTGTCCTGAATTGGACCCAAAAGTCAAAATCTCACATTTTTGCAAACTACACATAAGAAACAAAATTCTAATTGGGTCAGTCCAAATGGTACGTTTTGATTTTAACATTTTTTTCTATAAATAACATTTCTAAATGAAAAGTTAACATATTTTGACTTTTTTTGCTTTGAAAATTCCAAAACAGGGCATTTAGATAATTTTTTCTCAACATTTTACAAAATGGGAAATTTGTCAAAACCAACCCTTCTTGCAAACACTTTTGGTTTTGACAAACTGGCATTTTTCTAAAGAAAAAGTTTTATTTGAAAAGTTCATGACCAGCCCTAGTTAAATTTGGATTAGGGAATTCTGGAAGGTATGTAGCCCATAAGAATGTCTCCATTTTAAGAAGCATGAATAAGTCTGAGAACAACCACCTAGCTCCTGAAGACTCTGGTTTATTTCTGGACTGTCTTAAATCTTCCGGAACCTTTTTATACAAAAGGAAAGGCCCATTAGAAAACTGATGCCTGCATATGGTGAAGTTAACTTACTGAAAAATGTCCAGAATCCCTTTCTTACTGCTCTGGCTCTGAACAAAGACCATCTTCAGGCACATTCCTGACACCAGGGCAATTGCCTGGCCAAATTTCAAGTTCCTGCTACAAAAGCATGAAAATGCTAGAGCTTCTCAAGTAAACAGTTGAAAGCATTTTTCAACATGGGCAAAACATGTTTTTCCCTAGTCTGATACTGAGAAACAGCAGAATTGTTTCTGGTGAAGCTTTTTAAAAAAGTCTGGCAAAATTATAAGCAAATGAAAAGAGGGTCTTGCAATGGAAACTGTTAGGCAACCTTTATCATAGGTAGTGCTATCAGCTCAACCTGTAATTTTTGTTACAGTATCACCCCCTCCCACCAAGGATCTGGCCAGGATCGGGCCCTGTAATGATATGCACTGTGTGCTCAAAAAGAGTTTAAAATCTAAGAATTGTATTTGTTTACAAATGTTGAGCACTGTGTTAATAATCGTTGTTAAATTTGCAGCAATGTCTGTTAAAATATAAATTTATTTATATTTATTTATATTTAAAAGCTTACTTTCCTGTAGATATTGCAATGATACTGCCAACCCCAGGCATTGCCTGCCCCAGGTATTCATTTGGGCACAAAAATCATGGGATTTTTTTTTAGTCATGATTTTTAAGACAAACACATATTGGGTGCTTTTTATTTGCCTACAGGTTTCTGAGCCATTAGGTGCACTTGCTTCAGGTTTTCAAGCTTTTCTCCATAACCATGGGGGCTAGAAGCATCCTCGTTTTTAAATGAAAGATGAAATTCTCACCTAGTCACATGCCTCCAGCTTTAAGAAAAATACCAAATATTGCAAGACACACAATAAAATTAGAGTTGGTAACTTGCCTGAGGGCCTGATTCTCAGTTCACTTAAAGCCCCTTTACACTACCAAAGTAGAATGGTCTTAGGCCTGGTCTACACTAGGAGGGGGATCAACCTAAGATACGTAACTTCAGCTACGAGAATAGCATAGCTGAAGTCGACGAATCTTAGTTCGACTTACCTCCCATCCTCACGTGGGATCAACTGCCGCCGCTCCCCTGTCGACTCCGCTTCTGCCTCTCGCCGCAGTGGAGTTCCGGAGTCGATGGCAGAGCGATCAGGGATCGGTTTATCGCGTCTACACTAGACATGATAAATCAATCCCCAATAGATCGATCACTACCTGCCGATCCGGCGGGTAGTGAAGACGTACCCTTAGTGTAAAGGACTCAATATATTTACCAGCTACGAAACATTTTCCCATTGCAGAGTGAGGTTTTCTGCAATTTGCCTTTTAGGAACCTATCTTAAAAAAACAATAAGCACTTAACCTTCTGTAACAATGTTTACAAAACCCCTATAAATTGGAATTAAAACTCTGTTCCTGAGCAATGAGTGAGAGATGTCTGTAGTCACTGAAAGAATTGCAGAGAAACTACCAATGGAGAAATAGGGCTGTAATCAGCTGGTGCTGATTCCCCATCAGGAAATCGCTGTATGAGAGGAGAAGAAAGAGGATGTTGTTGTCCTAGGAGCTGAACTAAAAGTGAAATACACAGACAAGAGACCAGTGAAAGACTCTGGTTAAAGGCTATTACTGGAATGACTGGATATGGGAACCTGATTCATTTTATTTGTTTGAACTCTGGCTGTGAAAAGCTATTTATTGTGGTTTTGCTCTTTGGCCACGAAGGGCTGGTTTTAGTTTGCACCTCAGCAAGATGCTAAATAAAGGTGAGACGATCTCTGCTCCTAAGAGACATGACCATGCTGCCACCGGTGCACACCCAATGAAATAAACTACATGCACAAACTCTGCAGCTGTGTGCTCCAGATCCGTAATTGTGCATACAGAGCCTGGTCCAAAGCCCTTTGAAATCAATGGACAGAGCCTCACTGACTTCAGTGGGTTTGGCTCTGGCCCACAGTGAGACTTATGCATCCACATCTACCTGTTTCTTCAGCAGGGATGTCTTTGCTATAGACATATTTTTTAACAAAGTTTAGCCTTTAAAGTCCTCTAAATCCTACATACATTTTGTCCAACACAAAACAAGCCAGTGCAAACCAGCATAGCAACACAGTGTATTTTACCACAACAGACCTACTTTTTGGACATTGTGCCAAGACTTTGACACAAGCATTGCAGAATTGTTTTCTCTGCCAAGGTAATAGCTCAGCCATTCCCTTTCAGAGTTGATATCCTTTTGTTATCAGCTTTTCTTGTGAATGAGCGCCTGACGTGTTTGGAAATGAAGTGAAATTCAGTTTCTTCTCATGATTGCAAAATATCACTTAAAAAGACTGAGAGCATTTGTTTTCAGAGAAACTTACGTACGTTGTGGTTAAAACATCCAACTGTCATCTTGGATGAAGCAATATCAGCTGGCAGAGGAGGGCACACCTACTACCCGTAAGTCCATAATTGTGGACTAAGATGAGTTCAAAGCAATTCAGCTTCTCCTATAGGGCATTTGTGCACCCTAAAGTTGTTCAAAATGAAGGGCTTGATCCTGCAGGTGTTGAGCACCTGCAACACCCAGGGATTTCAATGGCACCTGAGGACACCCAGCTACTTTGGGATCAGAACTTAATACAGTGTGATTAGTCCTGGGATCCAAGAATATCTATGATTCATTCTTGGGACTCTAACAGAGTCAGGGCAGATTTAGGCAGCAAAATCACCAGATTGACTAAGAGGAAAACAAAGGTCCTTTAAGCAGAAAATGTTGCTCCTCCCTTTAGAGGACTGGATCCTGAGAGAGACTGAATGCCCTCAAGTCCCACTGATCCTGGCATCTCTCAGGAAGCATTTAATGCAGGCTGGGACCCACAGAGAACTTATATCAGCAATAATAGACATATATGGTATTGATGACTGGGTCAATTGGAAAATTTGGCATTTATTGGCTCTGGTTTGGATTTGGCTTTCCATAGTCAGCAGTGACTGAGCTTGGTCATGGTAAAGATGGGGTCCCTGTTACCCATTTCTGGATGGAAAATACCTTCAGGGAAAAATGGACTAGAATGTTATTTCAAAAACTGAAGATAGATAGTTTCTAAATAATGTTTAACTACCAATCATCAGACAGACACCTCTAAATCTTTTATCAGGTAGCAGGATTTTAAATAAAAAGAGCTTTAAGAACATTTTTCAGGGAATATATAGTTTGAGTATCTTAATATTTTTGAGTTTTCTGGGTCACATTTTTTAAAATTTGTGGCATTCAAAGAATCTGTTTTCTCAATAGATATTTCCTATTTTTCTTCATCTTCGTGCCCACCAAAAGTTTTATATTAAGTGATCTTTATCCAAATCTTTTTCATGGGTGGAGTTTCCCAGTTGGATAGGATAATATAATATCCCACAGCTCTGCAGGTTCTCCTTGTTTGGGGGTATTCAAATTACTGCCTAAATTTTCAACAGACGCGTATCTCTGCTCGGTGAGCAATTTCTCATCTTCTGTCCGTAAACAGAGACCTGGAAGTTCCCCAGGAATTCATAGCATTCCATTGGGGTTCATTCTCAGCTCAACACTGTGTCTGAGCTCTATGCTGATGCTCTGGGATTCGAGCCATTTGCATAATGAGGCTCTCTCTCTCTCTGCCTGCTGATGACATACAGCTGTATTTTTCTTTTAAGGCCATTTCTTCCCAGTGCTGTTTTATTGTTGTCTGATGCCTGTAAGATATTTGCAGCATAATAAACTGCAATTTTTTTGTCAGGATTGAATTTGTTTGGAGGCACCTGTTCCTGCTGCCACAAGACACCTTGTTTCTATATTAGCAACAGAACTTGCCTCAATCCTTACATGTCACTGTGATGGGGTTCACTCACTGCCGGGGGCATCTCCTTAGGGATCAGTTCTCGCCCGTCCTGGTGCCCTCTTTCATAGGTTATTCAAGCTGTGACCCTTCTCTCTCTCTTCACGACTCAGGGTGCTCCCTTTTCATGGCTCGGCCCTTTGGCCAGCTCATTATATAGTCCTCCCTTTCTGGGGTAACGAAGTCTCTTTGGACCCAGCTGCTCAGTTAGCATCTCCAAAGCTCCTGTGCCACTTCCCAGTGGCTGATAGGGGAACCCAGGCCTGCCCTCTTCACTGGATTCCAGCCCAAGGACCCTATAACAAGCAGCCAAGGTTCACACAGTCCTACCCTTTGTTGGTGTTTCCCTGGGCTTCTTCCTACCTAGCCCTCTCAGGCATTCTTTTACCACAGCTCCTTTGGGGTTGACCCTTCTTCCAGGGCTAGAACCCCAGGGTTTATTCTTCCTCTTGGGTTTTCACCTCCCCTACTCTGTGCTCCCAGAGAGTAACTGCAGACTCTCTCCCTGCACCCCACTTCTGCTGCAAAGTTCCTGGCTTTATAGTCCAGCCTACTCTTTCCCAGCTGGGTTTCTTGTTCAGATAGGCCTGGATCTCCTCCAGGTGCAATTTAAGTGGTTAATTGGCCACATATGCACCTAGCCACCAGCAGGGGCAGCGAGTTATATGGGTCCGTGGTGCCCAGGCTCCAGCAATATTCAGGGCCCGGGGGCCCAGATCCACTAATGCTTGGGGCTGGGTCTCTCCCCAGCCCTGCCTGCCCCTCCCCTGCATGCCTCCCCCAAGTATCCCCTGACCCCCACTTGCTGCCCGCTCCGCCGGCTCCTGACATCAACTGCCACCATGGGGTCCTAGTGCCCCCCAACCACTAGTGCCAGGGCAGGCTGACCCTGACCCTGCCCTTCTGCCTCAGACCCTTCCCTTTTCCAGTGGTACCCTCCACCAGCACAGGGGGCCCCCCACCTGCAGTCACTACTCCTACCCCACGCTGGGAAAGAGGCAGCCCCATCCCCCATCCCTAATAAGGCTACAGTGAGGGGCAGCAGCAGGGGAGAAGGTGCATATGCAATGGCAGCCCCCTCCTGGCACCCACCACAGGGGAGGCTAGGGGGCTTCCTGGACCTGAGAGGGGCCCTAGGAGCACGTGCAGTGACAGTGGTGCGAGGTGAGTGTGCTGCCGGGGAATGGAGGGGGGGAGTCCTCCTCTCTGGCCCCACCCCAAGGGAAGCTTGCCTGCACCCCAAACTCCTAATCCCCAGGCCCGCCCCACCCCGCCCCAGAGCCCACATCACTAGCCAGAGCTCTCACCCCTCTGCACCCCAACCCTCTGCCCTAACCCTGCGCCCCTTCCACACCCAAACCCCTCAGCCCCAGCCCTGAGCCCCCTCTGGCATCATGAATCCCTCATCCCTGGCCCTATCCCATAGCTCTCACCCCTGCACCCCAACCCTCTGCCTGAGCCCCTCCCACACCCCAAACCCCTCATCACCAGCCCCACCCGAAGCCCTCACATGTTTGCATTATTTAAAAAAAATGTATATGGGCTTACAAGGCAGGTGTGTGGAGGCAGTACTTGGACCTGTTCTGGGCACCACCAAAAATTATACAAACCTGCTGCCCCTGGCCACCAGGGACTGTTGTGAACATCTCATCACAGTCACCTTGTACTTAGATGTTTGGCCTTCAACTTTCCATACCCAAGCTAGAGTTCTGCATACACCTTGTTGCTGGAAGACTTATAAAAATACCAGTGCTGAAGTACAGTTCTCTACAATATTTTAGCCAGTCTCTAAAATATTTGTAGTAGTGTTCCAAGATATCATTGTATACATACAAATAAAAATCAAGAGACCATTTCCCACCCTGCTCAGATGGTCAGTAAAAATAAACTGATGCCCATGCAGATTTCATGTTGGATAGTCCAGATTTGCTCAGGTGTATTATCCATTTTTTTTCTCTTAATCTCCTAGGATATCACCTTAGTAGTTGTATCTAAGTAATTGATTACAGTCATGTGGAAGGAAATAGTTATATGACTTTGGCTACTTTCTTGTTAAAGAAAACTGCCTGTAAGAATTTGGGAAGTGTTAACAAGGCAAAGAGTGTTCCTTTCATACCAACTCGGGGGGGAGGGGAGGGGGGATTTTTCACACACACACACACACACACACACCAACTCCCTGCTCTGTGAGACTCCTTAAATCTCTACTAATTAAAAAAGAAAATCTTACTTTATTGTCATCAAGTCCTTCCAGCACTTTGATTGTCAAGAGAGTATCAACCCTACAATTTGCACTTCCCCTAGGACTGGCTCTTCCTGCTTTTCTCCCCTGTATTAACTAACATTCCCTTCTGTTCCTCTCTCTCATTTCTACCTTTCAATTCTTGCTTCTGTCACTTGGCACTAGTGTGTGGGGTACTCTTCCCAGAGACACTTTGTGTTTATTCAAGTATTACTTGGCTCAGTGACCAGAGGTGTCACATGGGGTCTCAAGCTGGGGGTGAGGGGCTGGAAGGGGGAGAAGGTGAAGTCTAAAAAATTTACTGAATATTTCCTGAAATTTTACCAAATCGTATCAGCGGCTGGTATGGAGGCTGCAGAAGGTGCAGTTTAGAGACGTGGGATAAAGGTGTTTGGGGAGCAGAGACTCTAGCAGAGGGAGGAGATTGGGGAAGAGGATTTAGGTGC
This sequence comes from Chrysemys picta bellii, assembly GCF_011386835.1. Lineage (NCBI taxonomy): Eukaryota > Metazoa > Chordata > Testudines > Emydidae > Chrysemys > Chrysemys picta. The sequence goes on from NC_088791.1 coordinate 313,613,426, forward strand.
TGCAGTCGGGTGGGGATGGGCCTTACCAGGTCTGATACTGAGACATGAAGTTGAATTGCGGGGCGGGATTAGTACTTTTCTGCACGATCCCTCCACTCTGCACTAACATCCCCTTGTGGCCGGGCTGGGCCCTTCACTCTGGACAGATGCCTGGGACTGAGCCAGCCTGGCCCCACCCTGTGTCGCTTCAGGTGTTACTAGGAGAGGGCAGGAAAGTTTGGGCCCCTGGGTGGAGCCTGAACAGGCTGTGCAGTAAAACATGCCTGACATGGCAATGCTGTTCCGCAGGCCACCATCACTCCTTCCCTGGAACCAGCACCCCCAGAGCCAGCTCTTTGGCACCCCCTCTCCCAGAGCCAGTCCCTTGGCATCCTCTATCCTCCACAGCATGTCCAGAGCCAGCGTCATCCCAGCTGACTGACAGCAGAAGCAGCCTGAGATCCTCGACCCCTGCCACTCTCTATGAACAGGGAGAGGAGCCTTGCCAGCTCAGCACCGCGCTGCCTCTGAAGCTGCAGCAGCAGCAGTGCTACCATTCAGGGAACAACATTTTATCGGATGTGTTTGGGGTGTTTTCCCCTCTACGGCACCCCGTCCGTGATGAAAGAGGCAAAGCAGTTGTGGTCAGCTAGAGCTGTTTATTTCATAATACTGCAACACAGATCATTCTTGTGTATGCTGATGTCCAGATGAGGAAGAATCGCCTAGCTGTAAAGCCAATCAAATTCAGTCCCATGGAATTGTTTACCTTTCCCCCACCCTTTCTCCTTATCTACCTGAAATTGTAACTGTTCATGTTATATGCACTTGGTACAAACAAGGCTCACAGACCCCAGTGAAAAAGGCCCATCTCTTTTCCCTAATGTCATTGTTTCATTATTCATATTGGGACTGTGCCTGGCCCTTGGGCTGACAAACAGTGAAAAGGGAAGACTGTAAGGAGCCTTGTGCCACCCATACACAGGCCAGGTAGAATTTCAGTCCCTTGCGCTGAGGGGAACACAGAGGCTATTCCATTTCCACTCTCCTGGGAGCAAATTGTCCTCCAAAGGGAGAAAAAGACAGGCCCCTCTCTACAAGAGCCTGCAAAGCAGGATTGATACATAAAGGGGGAAGAGGCTCCATATACCAGGCAAAGTGCCTCTGCTAAATATGGAGTTCAGGGAGACGTTCTGCCTCTTTGAACTATGGAACAGGAACCAAATAAAGAAATTTCCTCTAAAAGAGCCACCTAATATTGAGAGATGCAGCATGGGCTGGTGGAAGGGGCACTGGAAAGGTTGGATTCATTTCCAGCTCTGCCACTTATGTGCTTTGTGACCTTGGGCAAGTCCCTTCAACTCTCTGTGCCTCTGTTTCCTTTTCCATCTGTTGTCTCACCTATTCCGAATGTAAAGTCTTCAGGGCAGGGACTGTCTCTCACTATGTTTGTACAGCGCCACGTGCAAGTGGGCGTCAATCCAGCAAAACACTTAAGCACATGCCTTACTATAAGTGTCTGAAGTCCAGGGGATTACGCAGGTACTTAAAGTGAAGCACGTCGTCAAGCACGTTTTTTGATTGGGGACTCTAGGAGTTCCTAGGATACAAACAGTATTTTTGTCAGTGGCCCTGAAATATTTGTAAAGATGAGGCGTTCATTGTACATGGGCATTAAGGCCAATATTGAGTACAAGCAATGTTAATTCACAAACTGGCCATGTAGCTGGGCAATCCCACAGGATATGCGTGCTTATTTTTAGCCTTTAGAAGGTTTCCTTTCCATACAATGTATGTGTCACCACATTACGCAATATAATGTTATTTGCATATGTACACTGAAGGAATAATTTCAAAAGCCAGGAAGCTTTGCAAATAAAATACAAATGAACAATCTTTCCAGTATACTAAAAAAATCATCCCCTACCATTATTTTACTGGTTTGGTCCCATGATAGATCTCTTCCTGCCACTATCTCTAGCTTCCCTTCTCCCACAGGGTCTCTCCTGCTTGCAGGTGCTTGTTTCCACCACTTTGGTGGGCACCTAAAGCACACTCAGGAATGAATGTGGCTGCTGCTCTTTATCTTTGGCATTTCCATTGGAGGGGAAGCCGCACTTCAAACAAATGCCTATTAACAGCTACATTCTTACTTTCAATAAACAACACAAATAATTAAAACTGAAAATACGTAACCTTCATACATTTACATACGGAAAGGTCCCTCAGGAACAGGTGCAGAAAGGGCCTGCCAGCTGAAAGCTACCCAAAGTCAGAGAATGCTTGGTATCAGGGGTCAATCCTGATCACTCTCAACTCCCATGGACTTTAATGGGAGTCAGCAGCGCTCAGAAACTCCAAAGAGTGCTCAGGGCCTGCTGTTCCCGTTGAATTCAATGGCTCTCGGGATCCAATCTTTCAGGAAGGAAGTGTGAACCCCGAGTAGCATTTGACTCCATGTGTGGCCCCACTGGCTTCCCTGGGACTGTGCATGCTCAGTAGGAGTAAGGGTGTCGGAATCTGATCCGATTTGATTTGCATTTTTGCTGAGTGTAACACTCAGCGAGTTTTCTGACATATAGTTCCCCATATTTCTCACTGCATGTACAATCGGTTACCAAGACATCTTCATTTGTCAGTTATTTATTTATGTTGTTATAGCACCTAGGAGCCCCAGTCATGGGCCAGGATCCTTCTTGTGCTAAGCACTGTACAAACATCAAAAAGATGGCCCCTCCCCAAAGAGCTTACAATGTAAGTTTAAGACAAGAGATGGCGGATGCACACAGACAGATTGGAGAGTACAAGGAGTCAGCATGATAGGCCAGAGTCTCGGGACACCAAGAGCCTAGCCGTTGTCAAGTTTTTCTGTAAGCATCACAGCAATGGAGAGAGCAAAGGAAGAATTAGAAGGAAGATAAGGCAGCTTTGTGGATGTTTATGGGGAGCTCCTCCCAAGCCTGAGGGTAGCTTGGGAGAAAGCACGAAGGTGCTTGATTGAAAATTTGACAAGTAGGCAATGGAGGCTGGCATCACAAGGTGATCAGGGGGAAGTACTGACAGCTCAGTAGTGAATAAGACATGACAGGTAGGTTGGGGATAGGTCATGAAGGGCCTTGAAAATAAAGACAAGCAGCTTATATTTGATGCAGTAGAGAAGCAGGAGCCAGTGAAGGGATGCAAATAGAGGGAGGACATGGTAAAATGATGGGCTACATCAGAATTCCAAATGGATCTGAGCAGGGCAAGGCTGCATTTGTTAAGGCCGCAGAGACAGATGTTGCAGTAATCGAGACGTGAAATGATGAGTGCTCGGATGAGAGTTTAAGCTGTGTAGATGGATAGGAAAGGCCCTATCTTAGAGCTGTTATGCAGAAAGAATTGACAAGATGTAGACATAGCCTGGATGTGAAGACCTAGAGGGAGGTGTGAATCGAAGACAATGCCCAAGTAATGGGCCTGAGTGACAGGCAGGCTAATGGCATTGTCCACAGTGATCAAGAAAGGAAGTAGTGGGGAGGCTGGGGGAGGTGGAGATTAGGAGCTCTGTTTTAGCTTTGTTGAGCTCTAGCTGATGGCTAGACATTCACAAGGAGATGTCAGATACAGGCTGAGATTTTAGTTTGGACACAAGGAGACAGGTCTGGAACAGAAAGGTATACCTGTGAATCATCAGCAAAGAGGCTGAATTTGTAGTTGAATTTGTGTTTGCAGATGAGATTACCCAGAGGTAAGGTGTAGAAAGAAGAGAAGGGGACCAATGGCAGAGCCCTTTGAACTCCCACAGAAAGTTGGAGGGTAGATGAGGAGAATTCTCTACAGCAGGGTCGGGCAAACTTTTTGGCCTGAGGGCCACATCGGGTTTCGTAAATTGTATGGAGGGCCGGTTAAGGGAGGGGGTCGTGGCCCGGCCCCCACCTCCTATCTGCCCCCCCCGGGACTCCTGCCCCATCCAACCCCCCCTGTTCCCTGACAGCCCCTCTGGGACCCCTGCCACATCCACACACTCCCGCTCTCTGTCCCATGACTGCCCCCGGACTCCCGCCACCCCATCCAACCCCTCCTCTCATTCCTGATGGCCCCCCTGGACCCCTGCCCCACCCAACCACCCCTTCTCCCTGTCCCCTTACTGCCCCCGGAACCCCTACCCGTGACTGCCCCCCGCTGGCCCATCCAACCCCCCCTCCTTCCTGACTGTCCCCCGGGACCCCTGCTCCCATTCAACCCCATTTCCCACCCGACCACCATCCACAGCCCTACCCCCTGACCACCACCCCGAACTCTCCTGCCCTCTATCCAACCCCCCTGCTCCCTGCCCCCCTGCCTGGAGCACTGGGTCAGGCTGGGCTCTGCAGCTGCGCTGCCCCAGGAGCTCACAGCCCTGCTGCCCAGAGCATTGTGCCGGCGGTGGAGCAAGCGAGCTGAGGCTGTGGGGGAGGGGAGACAGCAGGGGAGGAGCTGGGAGCTAGCCTCCTGGGCCAGGAGCTCAGGGGCCGAGCAGGACGGTACCGCGGGCCAGATGTGGCCCGCGGGCCGTACTTTGCCCACCTCTGCTCTACAGGACACACTGAAGAAGTGATTAAAGAGGTAGGAAGAGAACCAGGAGAGGACAGCATCATGAAAGCCAGGGTTAGACAAAAAGTATGGTTAACAGTGTTACAAACACCTGACAGATCAGAGGATGAGGATAGATCAGAGGTTGTGAACTTTAGCTAGGAAGCAGTCATTGGAGACTTTGGCAAAAACTGTTGGAGAGCAAAGGGGCAGAAACTGGATTGGAGAGGGTCTAAGGTGCACCTCGAGTAATAGAATTTAAGGCCAAAAGGGACCACCAGATCACCTAGTCTGACCTCCTGTACATCAGAGGACATCAACACCACCCAGCACCCACAACTTAAACCCAACAACCAAACTAGACCAAAGTATTACAGCTTACAGAAGACTAGACTATTGTGTGCCACAGGCAGAGAGACTAGGAGGGACCAAGGTGCACCAATGCCCAAAGCCCCTGCAATGGCAGGGAAACAATTAAGTGAGATAATCCTGGCAAGTTACCGACATGCTGCAGAGGAAGACCAAAACAAAAAACAAAAAACAAACCCGACAATCTGACCTAGAGGAAATTCCTTCCAACCCCCACATATGGTGATCAATGAGACTCTGAGCAAGAACCAACCAGCCAAACACCTGAAAAAGAATGTTCAGTGCCACCTCAGAGCACTGGCTGCTACCTTCCAGTGTCCCATTTCCAGCTGTGGCTATCCCTGTTGCTTCAGAAGAAGGATAATAATTTTTTTTTAAAACAGAATACGTTGGCAGGACGAGCCCTTCCTGATCCCTACAGGTAGCTGGCTGAAGCCCTGAAGCATGAGTCTTTAGGAACATAAGACATAAACCAGAAGAGAGCCCCAAGGCTGCTGAGTCCTGCCCCTTACAATCACAAGCAACACCTTCATATAATGACATTCACAAAACTGTCCAGCTCTCTCTTAAAACTAATTAAGTTTTTTGCCCCTACAACTCTCATTGGGAGGCTGTATCAGAACTTCCCCTCCCCCCACACCTATGGTTAGAAACCTTCTAATTTCCAGCCTCAATTTGTTCATGGCCAGTTTATATTCATGAGTTCTTGTGCCAACTTTGTCCTTTATCTTAAATACCTCTTCACCCTCCCTGGTCTATATCTCCTACTGTATTTATAGACAACAATCATATCCCCTCTCCGCCTTCTTTTTGCAAAACTCAACAGCCAAGCTCTTCCAGTCTCCTCTCACAAGATAGGCCCTCCATTCCACTGATCATCCTAGTAGCTCTTCTCTGCACCTGTTCCCATTTAAATACGTCTTCCCTGAACGTAGGTGACCAGAACTGTACACAGTATTCCAAATGCAGTCTTACCAGTGCCTGGTACAAACATATTAATACTGCTCTATCTCTAGTGGAAATGCCTCACCTGATACATCCTAGGATTGCATTTGCCTTTTTCACAGATGCAACACACTGGTGGCTCATAGTCATCCTGTGATCGACCCACACACACTGGAGAGGAACTTCAGACAGTGATTGTAGACAGTGCATTCAGTATATTTAGAGATGAAAATGTGATATGTCTAAGAATGGTACATGTGTTCTGATAGAAAGTGATGAGCAAAGTGAAAAGAAAAAAGTTACTCTTACTGGAAAAATACTTCTGTTATCTGAAAATAATATTACACAAGTTTCTCTTTTTGGAAAATATCTATTCATTCGCTTCATAAACATTTCCTAAGGCGAAAACTATTTTATGAACATATGGCACTTGTCTCTGTTTTGGATGTAAAAACGTCTGGTATTTTGCTGACTTCATTTCATTGTGAGTCACTTTGTAGCTTTGTATAAACACCAGGATATTTTCATCAATTAGAAATAACTGAGATATTTTTAACATAACATTCCCATTATGTATTTGTAATCTTGTAAGTGCTCCCAATGTCCTAGACTCTGTCCACAGAGGGGCGGGGGGGGGAGGGAGAGAGAGAGAGAGAGATGCAGACATGCAGTCCCTGCCCCAAAGAGATTACAGTCATGGAAACCTCACCTTAGAACCCATAATTCTGTCTTTTCTATATGTTTAAATTAATAATAGTTCTTGAAACGTCTATAGCATGTTTCTCCTCAAAGCAAAAAACATTGTCTTGCTTGCTGCATGCCTGATCATTGTAACAGCAGTCACATAAAGGGTGAAATCCTGGCTCCACTGAAGTCAACAGCAAAACTCTCTTTCAGTGAGTTTCAGTGAGGCTGAGATTACCCCCATAATGTGCAATCTTTAACTTTTAGGAACACCATTTCCAGATACAAGAAGTCTTGCAATCTGCTCCATCAATGAAAAAATCTGCAAAAAATCTTAATTATTTTCATATTCCAGTGGTTGTGCTATTTTCAGGTGCTGATAGTGAGCATTGCATCTCACTGATTCAGCTACCCCTCTTCTGTCATGCATTCCTGCATATCATTAGCTAACTGGATACCAAAGGTGAACAAATTCATGGTTCCAGCACTACATTTATGGCCAGATTAAGCCTGGCTCTATATTGGAGTACTAGAGTGGAAAAAAAGAGATAGGGAACCTGTTTTTCCCCAGTCCAATACATCTGTACAAGCATGAGCCATATATTACTACAAAGAACTGGGCAGCACCGTGGGAAACCAAGCCAGCAATCCATGCTCCTGAGAAGCAATCTCGGAGGGGCAGAAGTGTTGACCATCTTGTGCACTGATAAGCACCAGCAGAACTATGCAGCTCAAAATCACTCCCTACTGAGGACCATGGTATAAATGTCCTAATCCACAATTCAGCCCTCTAATTGCAAATCACTTTTCCTCTCAGTAGCTCAGCTTTCAGTATCTTCTCTCTTGTGAGGTCATAATTTCAGTGGTACTCTGTTTGCCATAGAGTCTTCCAGAGCAGAGAAGACCTGAATTTCCAGAGTTAAAAAAAAAAGCAGAAACAAACCTTTGTGCTAGGTGCTGTACAAAGAGTGCCCCAAAGAGCTTTTAAATCTAAGTAAAAAGACAAGAGACAACAGACAGATACAGGCAGACAGGGGAGTACAAGGAAACAATGAGACAATATTGTGTAAATAGGCAAAATTAGATGCAGGGAGTGAAAGGTAGAAAATTTAAGCAGAGTGAACACGTCCCCAAAGAAAAGTGAATTTCAGAAATGCAACCTTCTTCGCCTCCAAAATCCACAAATTTGAAATCAACAGCCTGTCCTGGTGAATTTCCTTGCCCTTCCAAGATCTGACACTAGATGGTGGTACTGAGGTCATTATAAATGCTGTAGATCCTTTGCAAGACACCAGAGGGCTCTCAAGAGAGCTTGATCATCTTCCTTTGCCATGAGAGCGTGTGGTTTCATTGTTACATTACTGCAGACTGTAAAGGCCACTACATTACTGTGAGGAGTCTTATGCATTACTAGTGTAGTAGTAGTAAATATTTGATTTATATTATGGTAGAGACAAAGGACCCAATGTGTGTAAAACCTTATTTTTTCCTGAATTTGTTTGTCTATCCTTAGTTTTTATTCTGTTCTGAGCCTGGTCTCTAAGGCCAGTTTGCCTGCATTATAAGTTACTGATTATCCTAAATTAAACTCATATAAACCTTGAAGCATTTTATTATCCTAATTGTTATATTGGAATTAACCAGGCTACCTTTTGGCAGTATTGTGCAAAATCCCAATAATAATGATAATGAAAGTACATCATCAATAATAATCACAGAATACACAAATTGTAAATAATAATGTCACAGCATGGATTCAGGAAACTTGTTTCACAGTAGCCTCTCGTCTTTGCAAGAAGCTGCTGAAGGAAAAGTCATAAACTCTCCAAAAAAATGCACATCACCACTGTAGGATATTTTCTTCTTATGCTAATGAGGCATGACTTCATTGCCAGCAAAATCAAGACTATTCAAAGTTTAACAAAGACCCATCAAAAGAAATGATGAGCAGTAAGCAGTGTTAGTCTCATATCGTGTGTCTCATTTCCTTCACCCAACAATTTTGTTTGATCACTCTGCCATAGTTAAAGTTGTCTCATGGCATATCTACAGCATGCCGCAGCTATGCCACAGTAGCGCTGTAGTGTAGACGTTTCCTACATCAACCGAAGGGGGTTGTCTGTTGATGTAGGTAATCCACCTTCCCGAGAGGTGGTAGCTAGGTCAACAGAAGAATTCTTCCATGGACTTAGAGATGTCTACACTGAGGATTAGGGGTATAAATTTTTCATGCCCTTGAGAGACACAGCTAGGTCAATCTAAATTTTAAGTGTAAACCAGGGCTCAGTACTTCCATTGTACACGTATTTTGTGGGGGTTATTGCTAAACTGTAACAATGCCTTTGGCACTGAAATCTGGAATTCAAGCTCTCAGCCTGGGAGAAAAAAAATTTCTACACATTACAGCTCATCCCATCAAACCTTATTTTGAGCTGACAGAAGGCAAAATAAAGTGGTTTGGCTTATGGAATCATAGATATTAGACACTGGTAGGAACTAGGAGTTCACCGACTTAGGCAAAGCTCCCCTAGACCTCAAGAGACATACAGATCCAATTTAACAGCTGCAATCCGCAGTGCTGCAAAAGTGAGTAGTCAGTTAAAACTAAGTGACTTTTTGTGACACCCAGAAGGAGACATCTTTGGTTTAACAGTTTTGCAAGGGGCAACCTTGATAAATGTTACTCTGGCTTTGGTTATTCCAGAAAAATAGAAGTGTAGTGTATAGGATATGGGTAGTATCTTTTACAATATTTTGTGAGTCCTCTAGAGGCCATTACTGTATTCTGTGTTCCAGAAGTCATGAAGAACAGTAGTGTTGATACATATAGCTGGGTCCAGCATATGGTATCTAGTTAGTAAACCCAGTTATTTGGACCTCATTGTTCCACCGGAGGAGGGGACGGATAGGATCAGAAGAGGCCCGTTGACCTACTTTTCTATGTCCCCTGTTCTCCAAATGTCCACTCTGGCATTTTTTTGTCTTCAAGGGTTCTGTTAAAATGTGTTTCCAAAATATTTTTTGCTGCTGATGTACTATGAACAACAAGATCCCTTTTTGACCCCACTAGAGATTAATGTGTCGGTATCTGTGTCTTTCTGTGGAATGGAAGACGTCAAAGCTAAAAGCTTCCTTATCCCACAGCTAGTCAGTCCCAGTCCTGTTGTTTTTCCAGTTTTCAGAAAAATCTTTGGCAAGAATCACCATGTTTCCGCTCACCAAATTTCCAAGAATCTTCTCTTCAGAGCTCTTTCTTTTTCTTTTCATTGACTCTCATCATAGTAAATGCAAACCTCTAGCAGGACTGTGGACCAGACATATGTAGGAGCCAGATGAGCTATGGCCTGGGACAGCAGTAAATGAGCAGTGAAATCCAGCAATCAAATGAGAGTTAAAAGGAATCATAGGTGATTTCTCATGGTTTTATTGATTGAACTCAAATGTGCATTTTGCTCTGGCCCATTGGATGGCTGGCTGCTCATATGAAGACACTGTGTCCAAAGCATTCTTCCAGACACTTGAAATCTGTTTGTCAAAATTGGCAGATTTTGGACCATTTTTCACATTATGTCTGACTTAAGATGGAGCAGGCTGAAAAAAGCAACATTTTTTATCTCAGCTCTTGACAGTTGAAAGGGTGAATCTATGAATGTTCTGACTTTGTGCATATGAGCGAGTGTGGTGATGTCCTCTAGGTGGCTGGCCCACAGACAGAATAAGGGACCTACTATTATTAGCTGTTTGTCTCTGCTCAAATGGCAGAGGTCTGTGGTTTGGGCTCCCCTTTGAGGGGTCTGATTTATAGAATTAAGCCCACATTTTCAGGAATAACCTTTAAGGCCTCAAATCAGCAAAGCAAAAGCACTTTAGCATGAGTTTAACTTTAAGCACATAACTAGTCTCGTTTAAGGCAAATGGACTACTGACATGCTTCATTAAGCATGAGTTTAAGTGCTGTGCTGGATCAAGGCCTGAATTTGAGAATCCAGCTTTAGACATCTGTGGCCTTATTTTCAGAGGTACTGAGAGAGTCTGTCCTGATGATGGGCCTATATTTCCTTCCTTTCATTTTATCCATTACTTTGATGCTGGTCCTGCCTCAGGTAACCCAGGAAATGGAAGATCTTTTCTCATTTATTTTATATCATAGCTTGCTTACTCCTGAACAGTCAGAAATGTTATTTTTTAGAGAATGGGGTGGCTCCAGGAAAAGCTTTTAGAACCCAGCACTTCTAGGTCAGTGGTTTGCTAGTGATTAAAAGCGGTCTCCATGTGCTGGCTCGTGTGAAATAAGTAAGTGGTTTCAGTCCAGCTTCCAGAATTGCATTCCGGGTTGTCGTCAGTCTCAGCAAAGAGGCCAAAGACTGACTAGCCATGGAGACTAAAGCTAACTACCCTTTCACCTACAGAAACACTCTCATCACGTCAGAGTTAAAAAAATATTTGCCCCAATTCTCAGTTACATTTCTCCTTTGGAAACATAAAGCAGGAGGACAGCTGGCCTCAGGAGCGCTGCCAGCTTTTCTGCCGCCCTAGGCGGCAGAAGGTCCTGCTCTGAAATGCCTCCCCCCACAGAGGCGGCGGAAGGTCCCGCCGCCGAAATACCGACGCAGTCGCCGCCGTCCAAATTGTAGTGCCCATGGCGACCGCCTAGGTCACCTAATGGGTTGCGCCGGCCCTGGCTGGCCTGACTGGCTTCTTGGACATTCCCACAGAGTATGGGGAAGCCTGGCTGGGAATTTCCCTGGTATAAGGAATCCTGTGTGGCACTGAGCCAGCAGAACAAACCTCCTATGCCCCTTCCAGCCCCCAGTACAGCAGTGTGTCAGGAGCATGGCTGTGGGAAAGGGCGCATGGCCACAGTGCATCTGCAGTCCAGCTATTCTCAGCTGCCAGAATGGCCCCAGGAGTCCTGGCCTGCCTCAAAACTCAGGTGCCCCAATGGATGGTAAGGCCAACTTTTTCCCCTGTCCCCCTCCTGAGCTGAGCTGTATCTCACACTCAGAGTCACTAGTAGGGTGAGGTTGGGAAGCTTCTAATGCCTGTGCTATACCTGTTTTGATGATGGACAGAGGATTTCAGTCAACCAGCCCCTTTCACCATCACTAAAATTGTTTCCAATAAAATAAATAGAAATGCTATTTTGTCAAGGCCACTTGTTTTCATTCCAGAACTTCTAGGAGGACGCCTGAATGAGTAAACAGGAAAACACCAGCTGTTTTTACTTCACCCATCTATAGAACCATCCTCCAAGCTGACATCACGAAATGGCCCAGCTGAACTGAATGCACCCAGTAATTTGGTCTTGATGTGGCTGTGCTGACACTCAGTGTCACGCACAATAGAAGTGAAATCCAAACAAACTTACTGTGCCTCAGGATTAGACAACTGCAATAAATCCCTGCATTGGTAGCAAGTAAGCGTCTCACACATAAATCATTCCAAAACATACTGGGCCCAATCCTGCTCCCTCTACAAACGGATCCAGCGGCTCTTGTTTTGAGCTTGATTGGGCAGCAGTAATGCTGAGCGGGGGGAGGGTCTCATAAATGTTCTTTTTAGAGAAATTCATGAATGAGTCACTTTCTCAGCAGGGATAGTGTGTATCTGCCTCCACTCTGCCCGCTTATGCATTAAGTCCTTATCTGTGCATTGCTGAGTGCCCTCAATTCCCCTTGACTGCAATGGGGAGGTGAGAGGGCCACTCACAGGAAGCACTCAGCACATCACAAGATCAGGTGCTAGAAACACAGTACAGAAGTAACCAACAGTGGGCCCGATCGTGCAAGGTGCTGAGCCCGCTCCCAAAAGTTGCTCGACGCTGTGCGGAAGGCACTCAGAACCTCTCACCACTAGGCACTGTATTAGCATAATGTGAATCACTGTAACTGGCAAGAAGTACGTTTATTTTTAGCACCGATAGACTAGAATTATAGGCTATGCGGCAGCGCTTCACTCGGAAGCCCTGGTGGGAAGAAAAACCTGCCGTATAACATTGTAATTTTGTCTCCGTTAGTGGGGTTTTCTTCTTGCAACCTGGAGATCAGCACTTTTCATTCACTACTCCAGTTGAGGAAGAACAGGTTGTGCCTTAAGCTGCAACTTCTTCCCTCCTGCTTTTGTATCATTTTATACTGAAATACACAACAGCTGTTACATAATAGATGCGTACAGAGCACTCTGTCTTTTGTGAATCCCCAAAGGATCAGTTAAAAACTAGTTGCTTGCTAGGAGTGATCTTTAACTAAGGCCTGGTCTACACTAGTGGGGGAATCGATCTAAGTTATGCAACTTCAGCTACGTGAATAACATAGCTGAAGTCGACGTATTTAGATCTACTTACCGCGGTGTCTTCACTGCGGTAAGTCGACGGCTGATGCTCTCCCATTGACTCCGCCTGCGCCTCTCGCCCTGGTGGAGTACCGGAGTTGACGGGAGAGCACTCGGCGGTCGGTTTATCGCGTCTAGACTAGACACGATAAATCGACCTTCACTGGATCGATCGCTGCCTGTCGATCCAGCGGGTAATATAGACGAGCCCTAAATGTTGAACAAAATTGTTTTGGAAATCCTCAGGATACTTTACAGTGGTTGCTTAAGACTGCAAGACTGGAGGTCTACTGGAGGTGGAGCTTCATGTAGGTTTCACTGCATTCATTTTTTATCCTACAATCTTAACCCCTTTAAACAGAACCTCCTCACAAATTTGTTTATTTGCTATCATAGAAAACAACAGTGCTAAGGGAATAAGTTTGAACAGGAGATAAGTGCCTTGGTTATAAGTAATTTCTGTCTCTGTTTTAAATGCAGAGAGTAAATTCTGCTCTCAGTTACACTAGTGCAAAACTGGAGTAAATACAGAGTAATTCTATTGGAACTGAGAGCAGAATTTAGCCCATACAATCAAGTTACTGCTTTAGAAAATAAGCAAATCAAGACATTAGTGATATTAATCACTGTCAGTTTATTTTGGTCTTTCTCTTTATTTAGTTAGGTGCTGACATGCATAAGCTGAAAGTAAATGGAATGTCCTCTTGGTGTTTTATTACTTGCTAAAAACTTGAAAACCACAATAGTAGTTGTCTCAGTTTATGTTAGAGGGTACAACCACTATGAACTCTGCAACCGTGAATGATAGAAGGGCTGATTCTCCACCATCCTTTACACCCGTGCAAAGTGGGTGTAAAACATTATCCAATCAGCATAGTAGCATTTTACCCCTGATTTGCACTGGTGTAATTGACCACCCAAGGTGCAGGATGGAGGCAAATCAGATCCAGAATGTTTTAAACAAACAGGTCCAATTGTTTGCTGGATCTTAGACCCACAATAAAGTGGAAAGCATAAGATTTTGTAGGAGACTGAATCTAGTCCCCAATTATTTTGTCACGAAGGAGGTTCATCCAGTTCACCTGCACTACACATCCAATCTGTAATTTGGTAAGAAGTTAAAATATGGAAACTGTAGATTTCTGGGTGAGAAAGTGGGATCTATTCCCACATTTGGTTAGATTCTTCTTTGCAGTCATTCGACCAGCTGGGTTCATATAATACTCTTTTCCCCGTGAATGCTCAGCTGCCTATTTTAATTCCCCTTCTGCCTTAACCCCATGGATTCCATCTGCTAGGCCTGGGTTGAATATGATTCCCAAAGAATCACTGGGACAGAGTCCAGCGTTTACTAACTTTATTTAAACTCACTGGGAACCCCTAAATAGAGCTGTGCAGAACTAACACGAGCCATTGGGAATTTGATCCAGGCTTACTGTTACTATTTCCAGCAAGCACACCGTTTTTTTTTTCACAATGAAAAGGCAGAAACTTCTCCTTAGGGCAAGGCAAGGTAGGGCTGAGGGAGTCCAAAAGCCATTGGAGGTTAGCCCCTCGTTTGAAGGGGCTGGAATAGGCCCTGGCAGGAATGGCTGGATTTTATTCTGACAGTCTGGTACAGTATGGAAATCACTAATCTAAAGGAACACTTCTTGGGAGTTGAACTGGCATAAATCAGGCCTCACTCTGATGGAGTCAATGGAGTTATACTGGTGTGAGCAAAAGGAGAGTCAGGCCAAATGCTTCTTGTGACTATATAGTGAATATTCTGCTGTGTCCCAACATAGTGTTAAAAACAACTATTCCATCCACCCATGCTCACTAGACAGAATGGAGCCTCATCCATTCGGTCTGCAGAGCAGTTGCTATTCCACAATTACTGTGAGCCAGGCAGAAGCGATACAGCGGCAGATTTCCATTTAGATAGTCATGTGTGTCAAATTGCAGATAGAGGGCAGGTGGGTACTTAGGGCTTCATTGTGCCATGCCACCCTAGGGAAGCACCAGGTGGTATTCTGCCTCTTGGAGTTCCCACTGTTGCACACCATTAGGAGATGCAGCTTACCCCAACCCTTCCCCCAACCCAGTGTGTAAAGAGACACAGCTCCGGCCCAACTTCCTCCTCCCCCTCTTTCAGGGTGGTGTGTGGCTTTGCAGCAGCAGGAAGAGAGCAGTCTCTGCACTCCCCTGAGCATAGGGGTAGGAATTTCTGGCCCTTACGCTTCTTGCCCCCTCCCCCACCACAGAAGGGCCAGACAGAATCCAGCCACTAGACACAAAGAAGCTGTATTGGCCTCCCCGTTTTCTGTTACCATAGAAATGAAAGGCAGTTTCACCAGTGGAAAACGTCATTTTGCTGGAAAATGTCAACATTTCTGTCAAAAACTTGCATTCCCACCTAGGCACATTCATGACAATGTCTGAGTTTGCCCATAAAGGCCACGTGTTGGCTGGTGAGACTGTAGGACTGAACTTTGTCTTCCTTGAACCTCACGGTGTCACTGAAACGTGTGCCCATTGAGAGCACAGTGGGTGGAAAACACAGTCATTCTGATCCAGTCGTGTTTTTACACCCACTTTGCACGGGTGGAAATGAAAGGCGCAAGGCAAGTGCAAATCAGATCCTACATGCACACACAACTGACGTTCAGAGCAGACCAATCTCCCCCTTGTGGGTGGGAACACGTGCAACTGAATGAAAGGCAGGCAGCATCCATGCTCTGAGACCCATGAGAGACACATAAGAATTGACATAAGGTATAAGGAGTAAAGTAAATCCCTAAGTGCTTTCCACAGAGTCATGAACTACCAATACTGGTGCAAACCCACTGGGTGGGAAGCACCACTGCTCTACAGAGCAAGGAAAGAGTTAAGTAACCCCCTGCTAACCACAGCGTTCCTCCTGGCATCCAATACAAATAAAACATGAACTAAATAGGTCCATGTAAAGCATTCCTGAGTAGCAGGATTTTTTCCTTTCCTTTTAGACTTTTCTTTCAAGTGTTTCTTCTTTGATTTCTGAATGAAATTTCTGCCTTGCCTTTGTGGTCAACCATCCCCGCCATCTAAAGGTCTCCCAAGAGCAAGCCTGCTTTTCAAGAGTTAGTAATCATGTGTAAAGAATTTTGGACATAAATACTCCAGGGATGTGTTCAAGAATAAGCTCCAGCAGAAATACACAAGTAAAAAAAGGTATAAAAGCCTAACTGAGCCAACTTCACTTCCTCTGCTACCCAACTCTTCGAGTTAATGGGCCCTTCATTATCATCTCGCAGTCCACAGAGGCTTCCCTTCCACAAAATACCTAAGGCTGAGGATATAAACTACTCTACTTTGTACACCACATAAATCTACAAGAAACACTTATTTTGCTGTTTTAGCATAATTGATGCTGAAGTATAAAGGTTATTTTTTTAATTTACTGTATCCCATCTGCCAAGTGGTGTTGGAAGCAATAAAAGCCGGAATCAAACACCCTCAGCTCAATCCACCATCCAGAATTTCTGGGATCACTGAATTTCTTCTCTGGTCACCCTCAATATGCAATACTACCCCACTCGCAAGCACTGAGTCCGTGTATGAAACAATCTCTTTATAGGGGAAAGAGGGACACCGAATCAACTTGGGAAAACACAGCAATAATGTATCTATGTGAATGATAAATAAAACCCTGCCCCACTTTGGCAGCTGTCCATTAACTCAGTTCCCTACCCACCAGTGTGTGTGTCCAATAACCAAATGTTCCTTTGCCAAGCCACTTGGCTCTTCACCATCTGCTATATTCCACTCACAGTCAGGGGTCAGTGAGTAACATAGTCCTGAGGTATACTTGGACAGGCATGTCTCCAGTCCATTAGGGAAGTGCTGCCCGGTCCTATCCTGAGGCTCCACCACTTAACCCAGGCACAGTGATTTCAGCTTTATTGAATGGCTGGATAGGAGAGGCCTCCCCAAAGTTCACTCAGCTCTCATGCTGTCCTCTGCAGCTTCAGCAAAGAGCGCTCTCTGGGCGCATCTTGTGAAAGAAACACTTCTCAGCAGCACAAGAAGTTCAGTGATGGGAAACCACTAACATATAGGACCTTTGAGCAGCATCCTTGCCACAAAGGATGTCCCATCTTTCGGTTCAGTTCCATATCCAATCAGTTCTGAGTTGGTGTACAGTTCTGGTGATCCCAAAGTGTCACTGGAGGTATACTGTGTAGAAAGCTTATGCAAATGAAGCTCTGTCTGTAAATGTACTTCCCCCTATTGACCAATAGATCAGGGCAGAGAGCTCCTTGCTCTCTGGAGCATCTGTCCATCTGGAGTTCTGGGTAAACAGTTTATGCAGCTGAAACAGCTATGTGAGTGTTCTCCCCCCTGTTCACCAATAGATGGAAGCAGAGAGCTCCTTACCCTCTAAACCTTCTTGCCCATAGCCTTAGATTATGAATATCTAAGTATGAGAGTGAGGTCAAGTAAGGAGGTGAGTTTTGAACTTAGCTCTGACTGTAGTAAAGTTATTTGTCACTAACACTACAACCAGGGTCCAGATCAAAAAGGATGTCTTCTTTTGTCAATAAAGAGTACAAACTGCATCAGGATTCCAGCATACCCGAAAAGAAATTACCCAATTTGGCAAAATATATCAGGAACATCCATGCAGCAGTCTGGGATACTGAAGGCCAAATGAGAGTTGAAACCCAGTATTAGAGCATCCCCATTAACTTCAAATGAACATTCTTCATCCATTATAATCTGAACACACAGCAAATCATCCAGCAACTGCTGCTCTGTTCAAAGTAACAAATGATTTTTCTCAAGCTTTGGACAAGCAATTGGGTGCTATTATTGCATCTTTGTATGAATCATTTGAAATGATTGATTGGTTTGTTTTATCATTGAAACTGCAGACTGAATTTTGCCCAATATTTGGTCTATGTGTTAAATTTTATCAGTCACATGCACTTTCATTTGGTTCTGCAAATGGCTCCAAGTTCTTGGGTTTGGAAAGTGTAGGGGAATACCACAAGGGTCTATTTTAGGCCCCCAGTTATTTCTATTTTTGCAAAATGAATAACTGACAGTAAATAAATATCATGCCAATGTTCAGATATACACAGATTATTCTGGTTGAGATTATTGAACCCAACATTCCAGGAAGTAACACGCACCCACCCTACAGCACATTTTGCATATATGCAACAAATGGTTTAATAATATTTAGGTGATGCTCAATGGAGGCTGTAGCCATGCTAACTTGATCTAACTAATTGATGATTTCTTTTGCTGTTGCCTTTTGAAACAGATCTAAATTGGGATAAGTCATTGAGTCACTCTTGGACTCACAGGAGGCCTAAGGCCTGGTTGTTCAAATAACATTCCTACCACTCATGATAGGAGAATGACTAAGTCTAAATCTTGTTCTGGCAGCTTCAATTCCAACACTAAAAAGTGTCTGTGGAGTTGGTTGGGCTCCCATTATATGAGTAGTTTTTTGTTTTGTTTGTTTTCACATGGAGAAGTTAATTACCAAAACATAATGTAAATGGGGCTGTATTAAGGAAATTTGGGGCTTTAGGCACATAATGACACTCCACCCCATGCAACTTGGTTCTACCTACACTATGGCCCAGCCTCCCATTTGGAGTGGCAGGGTCCCCATGTCTTCCCACAGAGGCAAGGGCACAACCTGGTCTCCCCACTGTGCCCCATGAGTGACAACAGAGGCCCCCTCCTCTCAGGAGCAGCAGAGGCAGCAGTACGATCCCCTTTTCTACCACTACTGCTCTTGGAGACAAAAGTGTGGCAGCACTTTAATCTAGTGAACTGTTAGGAACTAATGATGCCTTAGAAGGCAACATTACAATATTGTTTTTGTCTCTGAAGTAACCTGGACTCTTGAGAAATCTTATGTAGAACAGCATTATTTTATTTACCATCTGCTTCTAGAACTTATGTTTGTTATAATTTATATCAAAATGTTCAGGCCATCACACCCCATAGTACATTAGATCATCTACTGTTTTGAGATGTTAAATGCAAGAGTGGTTAACTTATACATCTATTTTCTTGTTTGTGTCTCCCCCATATCTACTTCTCTATGTCTCTTTCTCTATTTATAAATATTTCTAATGCACCTATTACCATATATCCTATTTGGGAAATACCATAGTATGTAGTCACTAATCCCAGGAATTCTGTGCATACATAAGAACATACATAAGAAAGGCCAAACTGGATCAGCCAATGGACCATTTAACCCAATACCATGACTTCCGACAGTGTCCAGTTCCAGATGATTCAGAGGGAATGAACAGAACATGGCAATTTTTGAGTGGTCCATCCCTGTCGTTCGGTCAAAGCTTCTGTCAGCCAGAGGTTTAGGGACACCCAGAACATGACCCTCCTGGCTAATGGCCATTGATGGCCCTATTCTGCATGAACTTTTTTGAATTGAGTTATACTTTTGGTCTTCGCAACATTCACACTGCTGGCCAGACCATCAGCTGGTGTAAATTAGCATATCTCCATTAACTTCAATGGATATATGCCATTATGCTGGTTTACCCCACCTAAACATCTAGCCCTAAGCTCTTCAGACATATGAAATCTTCTTTCTGTTTTTATTTTAGTACTACGATTTATTAAAATATTTTCTCATTCATAGCCCCTTCTGCATGGAATATTCTTCATTCTGATATCAAATATACAGCCGATTTTCTTATTACTTTTAAAGCAAAAACATTTAGTTCACTTATAAATTGTTTTGTTTATAAATCCTATTGTTTATATCTTCCAAGACCCTTTAAGCCAAAAAAAAAAAGGAAAAAAAAACATTATTGTCTGTCATTCTTAAGGGGCTCTCCTTTTAAAATGATGCATATGTACTATCCCACTGGGTAAATAAAATGTTGCTGAAGTGGAAATGAGAACTGTAATTGATACACTCTAAGACTTTCTTCACTTACACCAACTAGTTATTATTTTACATGAACTGCATGGTTGATGCTTTCACCTGTCCAAATAGCAAAAGCAAGTCTCTACAAAAGAGTCAAAGTTAAATCTGAGCATGCATTCACGAGATTAACTGTACCGAAATTGAGCTGTTTGGTGGATGAAGAGCATTTACACTTGCATTCACTGTTGGGTCGTCAAACTGACAGCTTTTCTTTTCTTTGTAACTGCATTGCCTTCCATTAAATACCTCAGTAGAACAGAGGACAAAGGAATGTGTGGGTGAGGAACTGGACTAGAGTGCCTATGGATGAACGGCTAAATTCTGTTCACTTTATTCACATTAGCAATCCCATTTACATCAGTGGAACTGCTCATGTTTATAAGGGAAACAGAATTGGCCCGTTAATGATTTAGAGAGAGATTTTAAATTAAAAGTTTTTAAAAGCCAAGGTGCACTAGAACCTAAAGTGTCACAATGAAGACAAGATCTTAGTTGTGTATGATGAAATTCACCCTGTTCACAAGCAAAGGGTTTGAGTGGTGCACAAGGCATTGTTTTCAACTCTGCAGATGGACCCTCTGGGGATGAATTTTTCCCTAAATTCTCATTGCATTATTTTAAACAATGCACTGCGGAAGATGTGTCTCTTCCTAGAGCTGGTCAAAATATTTCTGTCAACAATTTTTTTGGCAAAAAATGGCTTTTCATCCAAAACAAAAAAAAATTGTCAAAAAACTAGAATCAGAATATCATCTGTCCAATAAATATGTTTTGAATTTCAATTTAAAATGGTAAAATATTCCAAGATTTTGGTTTTCAAATACTGAACATTTTTACTGAAAACCAAAAATAATTACCAAAACAAACAAACAAAATTATTTCTGGTTTGGGGGTTTTTTGGAGGGGAAGGAGGAGGTCAAAAAAGAAAAAAGAAAAAGGATTTTTTTTCCTGCAAAAAAATGGCATTTCTCAACCAGCTCTCCTTCCTATAGCTCCATGCCCCATTGACTTGCCATCTTCTTTCAAATTCAAAGGAACGCTATTCTTTCTTCCTTAGCCTGTTCCACTGAATTCTCTCTTTCTGTTCTATAGTTTATTATTTAACTATAATTCTAAAGTATTTTAAGATATTGTTTCTCAAAACAATGCTATACAAAATAAGGGCCCAATCATTACTTGAATGAATTTGCAGGGTCGGGCCATCTACTTGTATTATACTTGTTCCAGAATTTAAATTCACTCAAATCCCTTCCCTATTTTCCCCTTCTGACTCCTCTCCTTTCACCACACTCTCCTCCCTTCCCTTTCCTTCATGTTTAGTTGAGAGTCCAGAACTCTCTTTGACTGGGTAGCCCTCAATAGACGTAAAGCTGGTCTTCCCCCTACCATGGAAGATCATGAAGGACCCATTTACCCTTCATGTCTCAGTCATTTAAATATTGAGAGGGTTCAGGTATTTCTGATGTTGCAGCAGGGTACTCCAAGCCAAGGAACACCATTGTGGCACAGTAATGCACATTTAAGCAAAAGAGAATCAGGAACCATAACATTACTAAATCTGATAGCAGGATAAAGGTATGGAATTCTCAAGCACAGTTAAAACAGCTGCTACAGTGAACAGACTCCAGGGATGTACTTTGTTGCATTCCTGCCCTGACTTAAAGCCTCATGTTAACTCAGTTTTCAACCACAGTAATTCTTTTACTTAGTCATTACTATAGCATTATACAATAAAAATGTACAGACGGTAGCTATCCTTCTTCATTGCTGCCATTGTCATTTGCATGGCAGGCTATTATATTGTATGATTATATTCATTTCCATACTGTCACATTTGCAGTTTTCCTAACATACTATGTTTTAGACTGATGTCAGTCATGCACATAACATATGGCACAAGTACAAAGCAATAGGGCCGAATAATAAAGTGCTTAGTCCATCCTTGCACAAACAAAATTCCTTCTCAACTCAGTGGGAGTTTTGCCTTAGTAAAAACTGCACAATTGTCAGGATTTGGCCCAGTAGCTCTAAATCTGGATATTCATCAGATTACAAGAAGTTACACATGTGTCTAGGTTTCTAGAAAACATACACAGTATTGTGCTATTTGAGAAACAGTATGTGATCATGCAATATCAAAATATTGTATAGCAATATATATGTCTAAGGAGGCAGAGTTCAGGTTGTAACTGAGCTTTGGAATTAACTGACTTTTGAGTTCTTAAATGTGCAACTGTAATATTCTGTTAACCTAGATTTTTGTATGGAATGTCGGATACGTTTGTTTTGTTTCAATTTATGAAAAGAGGGATGTGGGGGGAAGAATAAATAGAAAAAGCTAAAGTCTCCAGGGCTTCCCAGAAGAGATTATGTACTTTGCAGAAGATCACATAAAATATCCGTGGTAGAGCCAGGAATTGAACCGTCATCACAGAGGCTATGTGGGGGGTGGGGCATATGGGGTCACATGCCCCGCAGATTTGCTGCTTGGCTTGTACTGAGCATGCACAGTAACACTGCTGAAGCCAGCTGCCCTCACTTTGTTCCCCCAACCCCACCCCACTATCGGCAGGCACGGGTTGTGTCTGTCTCATCCAGTGCCTTACCGCCAAGGCTGTCCTTCAGGTGTGCAGAACATTTAAGGTGTTCAGATCCCACACTGATGGGAGAGATTCGATTAGATAACTTTGGTGAATAATAAAATCAGAGAACTTCTACTTTACCCCAAAATGAGTCCAAGACAAAACTCATTTAAAATATTCTGTGTTCGGATTTCATTTAAATGTGTAGGAGCTCATATAGCATTATTCAGAAAACTAGCTGCAAAACATCTCAGGTTTTCTCAGCACCTGCAAAAATCAAATAAACTATATAACTAATCTTGGAAAGATTAGATTTTTATCAACAACTGTTGATAAACATTGATTTCACTGTACACACACAAACCAGCAAAACCTATTTCCGTCAATAATCATTGAAATTTACAGATAGAGAAAGTAAGAAAAGTGCTGCTTGAGAACTTATTAGTCAAAATCCTGTGATTTAGACTTTTGAATTAGGCTTATTACAAATGGACTAGCAAATGGTTAGTAAAAACAGGTATGATTTTTTAATTTAAGAATATTTACTTAGCCTGACCCACCTATAATTTCACAAAACTGTGAAAATTTAAATTATTAAAAATCTGAAAGCCTAAAAATAAACATTATCCATTGTAATTGTACAAAACATAAAAGCTAATTCTGCCAAGCCTAAAGTATAACATAAACAACTAAAAAGAGAAATACTTATGACTGAGAATAAGACTTGGGGTTGGGGTTGGTGTGTGTGTGCACACATGTGTGTTTACTAGTCAGGACTGCCTTTCTGTTCAAAGAATTAAATTTGCTTCCTTGGAGCAGGTGAGGAAGAGGAATGTGAAGCAGAACGATCAGATTTCATCAGAAAACGTACAGAAGTAATGGAAGCAGCCATTACATTAATCCAGAAAAATTTCTTCAGAAAAAATTTACTTAAAGTCAGCAGGTGGTAAAAGAGTGGACAAAAGGTGACAACAGAGTAATCTTCTCTTTCCTTTCCTTAAGCCTATTGCAAAACCCACTATCCTTGTCTAGCAAAGCATTAGACTTTTTTTGTCTATATGACCAGCAGATCCAGTAAGTTCCCTTTTAACCCTTCAGCAGGTTGAGAGCAATTATGCTTCTTTTCCTTTAAAGCAGGGGCTACCAAACTTTGCCCTTTTTAGGGCCACATTGGCAGCTTGCCAGGATCCTGACAGCCACACCTAATTTGTATAAATGGAAAAGATTGCATTTACCCTAATTTTTGGCATTGAGGTCCAGGCCTCAGAATCTATGGACCTGAGCCAAATCTCACTGATGTCAATGGAGAGACTTCCACTGACTTCAAAGATCTTTGAATCGGCTTTATAGTTCCCAGTGTCTGATGCGCCATCTTGATCTGAGTGCCTACACCATCATATGCTGGGATTGGGTCATGCACACGTTTTAAAGATGAGACTGGCAAGGGGTTGTATTGTAGGACTCCATGAGAAGCAGTTGGCCATGAGGGCTTCTTGACTTTAATAATTCACAGGTCCTGATTCTCCTCTCATATTCATTTTATATCAGGATAACTCTTTTGACTTTGCTTACATTACTCTTGATTTACAATTCTGTAAATGAAAGAAGAATAAGGCCCTACATCTTCAAAAGAGAAAGTTGGCAGAACCCACTGGCTTCAGGAGTTATATTTATAAAACCTCTGCTAAAAGTAGAGTATCCTCTGACTTAAAACCACCTTATTCTTAAACAAACAATATCCTTAATCCAAACAAACTGACCTTTAACTTGGACCTTGTAACTAATTTGACAAAAGCAACCATACCATCTAGGAATGTCTGTGACACATGAAGTTAGGGGTTTTTTTCCCCCTCTAGTGTTCAACAGGTATTTGAGGAGCTTTGCAGAGTAAATGTGTAAAACATTGATGCAATTTAAAGCTGTACATTTGAAGCTTCCACAAAGTAACATTCTTCCCAGCTATTCCCAAACTCCAACTCATTGCTGAACTCTCTTAGGATTATCGTCAGAGATTTAGACACCTCAGCATAAAGGGGTTACTAGAACATTTCTAGCCTTGGGAGTTTCATACTTCCCACTAAGAATATCCCAAGTGATGCTTACTCCTCGGGATCTTTATTCTGGGATATTACAATCACTGTCCTGTCTGATTCATCCAGGGTTAAGGGAAGCAATACAAGTTTAGTAGTGCTAGGATGTGAAGGAAAATATATAACTTTTGTCAGACTATGTGAGCACTAAACTCAACTACTAATACAGTCAAAGCACTAACTATGCCCTAGAGCAGGGGTTCTCAACCTTTTTCTTTCTGAGCCCCCACTCCCCCTTCCCCCAGCATGTGATTAAAAATTCCAAGTCCCACTTCTGCCACAACAACTGGTTTTCTGCATATAAAAGCCAGGGCCGGCGTTAAGGGGTAGCAAGCAGGGCAGTTGCCCCAGGCACCATGCCATAGGGCTCCCCATGAAGCTAAGTTGCTCAGGCTTCTGTTTCAGCCCTGGGTGGCAGGGCTCAGGGCCCCGGGCTTCAGCCCTGCATGGCAGGGCTTAGGCTTGCTGCCCTGGGCACCGGCTAGTTTAACACTAGTCCTACTTGGTGGACCCCTTGAAACCTGCTCACAGTCCCCCAGAGGGCCCCAGATGCCATGCCCACCTCCCCAGTTGAGAACCACTGCCCTAGAGCTACTCCCCAGTACTATATCCTGAACCATAATTCTCTAGGATCTTCACCCTTCCTATTCAGTTAATAGGCTACATAACAGTCATATTCCCAAAGAAATCTTGTCCCCTTTTCTGCTGCAACAGAGGACCGCGCACATAGTAGGAATGGTTGGGTTGCATTGTGAGGGGGCTGACATATGCAGGACTTGAGAAAGTTATTCAAGGGGTCCACATGTCACTCGTGGAGCCTCACTCTGTGGAAGCTTCCCACACAATGGGCTTGGGGAGTGGGGAAGGAGCTACCTGGGGGAAGAGTGGGCCCAGGAGAACTGCTGCTATACAGATCCACCAATCATTGACCCTCTCATCCTTGGGAGGGGATTGGACTCCTTTCTGCCTGCAGCTTCTACATAAAATATACCTCAGCTCCCAGGCTGGGCTCCTCAGATTTACTGAGGGGTACAATACTTGGCAGTCAGTGAAAATTTCATTCCCTTCATGGCAAAATGCTACTTTCCTTAACTCAATTTTGAACCAATAAAGGCAAAAATGTTTATAAAATTGGGGGGTTCTGATTCAGTTTTTACTCCCATAGAGTTTGTCTGACTTCAAACAAAGAGAAAACTGATTAAGGACTTCAGGATTTGGCCCCTTATTTCTTAGCAGAGTGGACCCTGAAATGCAAAACATGCCTTTCACCAGTGGAATAAATGTTTCCTTTTTTAAAAAATTAAATTGGAAATGGGATTAAAAATGGTTTGTGCTTTGTCTTTGCCCTCAGAGGTCTAGGCTGAGGACAAATTTCAGATGAGCAAACTAAACACAAAAATGATTTGCAAAAAGGGCTTATCCCAGAGAGCTGAATTTTCTGTAGAACAAACAAGTGTGACATTTTTTAACAGGTGAGCTCAGACAGAGAGGCTGCAGAGGTCAAAGACACAAATGTTTTTTTCATTGGCCTCTCTGTGTCCAAATGTTTAATTTCACACCAAAAATCCCAGCACTTAGCCAGTCAGTTGCACAGAGTCATTTAAATGAAATAAGCAATTTTAAATCATTTGATCAGGCTAGCCAAAGTGAGTAGATTAAAAGGCATTTTAAAAAAAGCTATTCCATGCAATTGAAGTGTCTTTTTCATGCCTTCAGTCTCCAGGACATATCTTGGCATGTCAAAAGACTAGATGAAAACTCAAAGGATGAAATTCACTATTTAGGGGCTTAAGTGGAACTTAAGTGGTGCATAGACTTTGCATGCCCCCTCTACACAGGGGTGAATTTCACTTGGAGAATAAGCTTTACATTGTAGTAAATATATTTCATTTATACTTTGTCATGAAGTTTCCTGCATGCACTACTAAAGGCTCTTAGTTAATTTTCAAAAATGAACTTTCTATATAATCCACTTTTTGCACAGTTCCTGTATTGACTATTTGGCATTTTACATATTAGAGAATAAATGCTGTATTTAGACTGCTCTTTGACTCTGCCCTGTTTGGGGGGAATTCATTCTTGGCATGCCTCTCAAAGGGACATGTCTTACGATCATCCATGAGAGGCAGGTCTTCTTGATCCTGATTAAATTGAAGAAACAGGAGATTTTTAATAGTTACACCAGCATCTAAGGACAACCCTCGTTTCAAGACAAGGCATGGTGTTTACACTCCTGTGGTGTAAACTTGGGCAGCCACTAAAGATGTCAGGCTGTCTCTGAAATATGGCCTTCTGTAAGGTGACTCTTACTGACCATTGCATAGCTGTTGTAGGAACTAATTAGTGTTCCCTTTGCATGTTATACATTACATTATACAAATACTATACCTTTTGTGATGGAATTCTATAGTGTGGCATGCAATTTATTACCAGTTCAGATTGGAAATACCCATGTCTTTTAAGAAGGAAGTCGGGTGGCCATGATGACGTGCATTGCAATGTTATTAATTGTAGATTATGGATTTAGCATGTCAGAATCGGACCCTAAATAGGCACCCCTTTGCCAAAGTACAGCTCTGAGGAGGTGATATGATACCATCCACAGGTACTCACCGGCTGTAAACACCAAGGTCAAGATCATGCCATTTCAGCATAGAGCTTCGTTAGGGACATGTACACCCCAGCATAGCTGATAACAGGGAGGGACAGAGCCATGGTTCTACCTAATTCCCCCTCTCCCCTGCTCCATCTGGGGTGCCAAGTGCCACTGGGGAAGTAATTTTGGAGGAGTCTCTGAGCTCTGGAACTGAAATTCTGCCCAGAATTTATGTAATGCAAGTGTCAGGACAGGGGGAGCCTTAGATCCTCCTCTCCTACTGCACACCTGTGCCAGAGCTACTCAGAATCCAGCCCCAAGGAGGGAGAACAAGAACAGGTTGTAGGGATTAAAAATGTAAGTGATATACTTAAAGATAATGTGGTGAAATTAAGAGAAATATCTTAGCCTAAATAGCACGCAAAACTTCTAAGAGCAGAAGTGGAATTCATCCGTAACTTTCTGTGCAGTTTGTGGGTGGAATTTTAACAAGAGCCTTGGAAGTTCCCACCAAGGTTACCCAGCAAATCACTCGTTTATGTGACTGCTTGTATCTACTGTATTTGTCTTACTGGTATATTCTGTATTAGATTCAGAAAGGCTGCCCTAGCTACCAGACTCAGCAGTATCCATTAGTTAAATAGTCATAGGTCAGTGATTGTGCCATTTCCAAACAGTTCTGGCTTTGTTCTATCCCTTTATAATCCTAGCATTTGATGTCATGAAACGTAAGAAACCGAAAAATACCAAATGGCTCAATAGGTTGGTCGGTTTTGGATTTTCTTCTTCATTTCTCAGTCCTGCATTTTCACCATCTCCATTATTCTCCACCTTTTCCAGAAACAAGCCTGAGCATCTCTTCCATGTGTCAGAAAGGAACAGAAATGTAGAGTTGTTACAGCTGGGAGTTTTCAGTGAGCTATCAAATGGCACGGTGAGGGGAAAAAGCAGCATAAAGCTATCCCAGCAAGTCTGTTCTGATTCAGACATAAATGTCTGAATTTCACACTATACAATATATAGAAAAACATCTCTGGGAATAAAATGTGGATGCCAAGTGAATTTTAATGCTTTTTTGTTGTTGTTTTTTCACATTTGGGGATATTTAAATGGAGCTATATAAACAGTACAACTACAGCGTAGCATAATTAATCAGAAAATGTTTGTGGAAAGTTACACAGCATGCACAATATAACCTTATATGCTTTTCCAATGTACGCATGTAGCACATGTACTGTACATACATGCTGCAGTTTTCTGATTCTGGTGTCCTTATTCCAACTAAATGCATTTCACATGACAGTAGTTGTTAAGTCAACATTTACATATCATTACTACATCACGACGTCTTAGAGAGGCAGTGATGTCTTAATTTAAGTACAAGGAATTATTGTTTTACAGCATCTCAAATATCGTAATGTGGCAACTGATAAATGTCGACATTTTAAAAGCAACCACTGTACCCAGCTGTTTCTATACTATTTTATCATCACCCCCATCCTCAAACAACTCCATTACCACCCTGTTCATTTCAAGATCCAGTTCTGAATTGCATTCTTTATACTCTCTGAATGGGGCTGAATTTCACCCAGTGAGACTACATATTCCACATCTCAAAGTTTGGGGGTGGATCTTACCTTACAGCAGCCTAGCTATGGTGCTGCAGCTGTGCTGCTATATTGAGTAGTGTAGGTGCTTCCTACATTGAGAGAAGGGTTTGTGTTTTTTCAATCAATGTAGACTCATAGACTTAAAGGTCAGAAGGGACTATTATGATCTTCTAGTCTGACCTCCTGCACAACGCAGGCCACAGAATCTCACCCACCCAGTCCTGTAACAAACCCTTGACCTATGTCTGAGCTATTGAAGTCCTCAACTTATGGTTTAAAGACTTCAAAGTGACGAGAATCCTCCAGCAAGTGACCCATGCCCCATGCTGCAGAGGAAGGTGAAAAAACCCCAGGGCTCTGCCAATCTGCCTTGGAGGAAAATTCCTTCCCAGCCACAAATATGGCGATCAGCTAAACCCTGAGCATGTGGGCAAGACTCACCAGCCAGACACCCAAGAAAGAATTCTCTGTAGTAACTCAGATCCCACCCTATAAAGTGTAGTCAATCCAGCTCTCTGGTAGCTAAGTCGATGTAAGAATTCTAGCTGTGTTTACACAGAGTGTTAGGAGACCATCACTCATTAGAAGGTACAATATTTTTAACAGCCCTTAGCAATGTAGCTAGGTCAATCTAATTTACGTGTAGACCTGGCCTGGGTACTGCAGTAGAGAGTGGAAAGTGAGCAATGTATATTCACAGCGCTATCAGCAAGAGAAAGCAGTAAAAGACGTTAGAATTATAAAATGGTTTAAGAAAAACATGTTGTTTCCCAAGGGAATAGAACTTTTATTTTTAGCTGGGTGTGGGTAAAGGTGATACTGGAGTCACCTACCTCATTAGTACAACTGTAGGCTGCTGTCATTGCTCTTACACAACAGTAATGTGAGGAATGAATAAAGGCTGCATTAAAAATGAACTGTGAAATTGTTGGGGTATTTTCAGTTGTTTGGGATCCCTGGTCAGTAACAGACTGTAGTGGGTTAGCAGTGGCCCCTCCCCGTCTGGGTCAGTAGGAGACCACTCCGCCTCTCTACGTCACGGGGCGATGCTCACGGTTGGGGAATTAGCTAAGTCGCTGTTGGCCTGTAGCTCTGGTCGGCAGTCCGGGTAGAGTGATAGGCGGTTAGGGTCTCTAGTCCGCAGTCAGGGCAGTGGAGATCAGTGGCTTGGACCTGTACTCAGGGGCGAGCACCAAATAAACAGTTAGTAAGCCAAGCCCTTAGTCGCTGCGGGGCGGTACAGAGTCTGGGTCTCGGGCTTGCACTCAGGTCCGAGCAGAAAACAAATAGTTCAGAGCCCAGGCCCTTAGTCAGGGCAGGGCAGCAAGTCCTCTGGGCTCAGACCAGGGTAGAGCACCCAAATACAGTCTATGGGGTCTCAGGCAGGGGTAGAGCCTAGAGTCCTCCCTCAACGGACTGTAGGCAGACGTAGGCCCTCTGGCCTATGGAGGAGGAGTACTGCCATCCCAGGGGTAGGGTGTCAGGGGGGACGTGGGCCCCCCCAACTCCACCGCATCCCAGCCCAGGGCCCTAACAGTGGCGGAGGGGTCCACCACTGGGTCAGCAGGGATCCTCCCGCAACACGCTGACCTAGTTGCAGGTCAGCTCTCAACCAGAGGGTTGTCTAGTCTAGTTCTCCTGGGCTACTTCCTATCTCCCCCTCGGGGCGTACCTGGGTCTGTAAGGGGTCCTCTGCATCGTCCAGGTAGAAGGCCAGCATCAGTCCCAGCAACTCCTCAGCTTGGTTAGTGTGTGGCTCTGGCTGCGTTGGCCAGTCCTCAGCGCTGTAGGGGTCCACTGCAGACTCCCAGTTCAGGAACAGGCAGGAGGCGTCTGGCTGCTGCGGCCCAACTGAGCTTGCAGACCCACCTTTTGTACTTCCTGTCCTGCTCACTGACTTCCGGTGGGAGGGGTAAGCACAGCCTGGCTCTGCCCACCAGGGCTCTGTGAGTGGTCCCTCCCTCTCCAGGTCAATGGGAGTGCACTCCACCTCGCTACACAGACTGTCAGCCAAATCCTGAAAGTTTTATACTGGGTAACTCTATTTAACCTAATTGTGCTATCAGTTACATTGGTATAAATCCAGCCATTTAAATCGATTGACACTAGTGTAGGTGGGGTCAGAATCACATCATTTGTTTTTACAATCAAAGTTTTGACTGAGTAAGGGCTAAGTAAGGAGTCCAGGGATTGGCCTTTCGTGACCTACTAAAATAATTACTTACAAAACACAAAGAAATAAACACTTGTCATTCAAAACTTCTTGGGATAATTAGCCATTAAAATAATCACAATAACATTTTAAGACTTTTATAAATTAGGCCACAGAAATAGAAAACTGCAATGGAAAAAATATTCAGATTACAATATCAGAATAAATTAAAATATATCTCTGTAAAACAAAGTGCTGTATAATTAATAACCAAAAATATAAAATCCACAGCAAATCTTTCTTTTTGCCTATCATCAGTCAAGTAATGTAACATGATATAGCTTAGCCTGATGATTATTCACCTCAGATATTCAGTCAATTACACATTTTTGTATAATGTATTTAGTTCCATTTTTAAAATTTGGGAAACAAAATCACATATGGAGTAGGGGAGCTGTCAGTATCTGGGACCACTATGGTAAGAGCAGCTCCATGTATGGCCTGCCTCATTGGATGGAAGTGTGGCTGCTGGCAGCCTACCCCTGAAAGAATCTTAGGAGCCACCATTTTCATGATGCGAAACATTATGACAGACCTCCTCCATGCCCCAACCTTGATTGAAATCAGCCCACAGATGTGTAAATCCTCCATATTAAAAGGAGAGCAACATATAACATCCTAATGGATTGAGATACACATAGGGCATGTAATCTTCTCTCTAGTCAGCATCAAATAAGTGCCTGTTCCTTATCAGTTGAAAAGTTGCTGTTATCATATGCCCATACCTGAAATCATCATGTGCACCCTGACATAAACCCCTACTAGATTAGGATTCAGGACTAGCGTAAGAAATAACAAATGGCAAGTATGGGAGCATACACTTTTGTTATGAGTTACCTAAAGAGCTGGTACAATATTTCAATACATGCAACTGTATGCTGCTAACAAAAGTACATTTAGTTTTATATGAGAGCAAAGCCTTTCTTGTTCAGTCATGATCATAATGCTGGTTCACCTGCAATACCGCAAAATCAGCTATTTTTAAAAGCCAAAGATTCATTTATTATTTATATTTTGCAGAACAAATTTGCAAAACAATGAGGTCATTTCTAATGTCAATATCACTTAGTATTGTCACAGAAGAGCTATCATTTTGTCTATCATTTTTCAGGCTCAGAACAAGAAGCAACATGTGTTCATTTTGTACATATTCCTTTAAATGTAAGAACTCTAGAGTGGAAGGCTTTAAAAGATTTACATGTGAGCTGCCTAGTATAAGGTCGTCCAACTTCTGTCATTTGATATAAATAGCTTTTGCTTTCCCCTGGGGTTGTTCTTTTCTCTACTTGGCTTCACCTCTTCTGAGGTCAGTGATGTATTGTGCTGATGTCTGTGTGATAAAGAAGGTCACCTATGGCCAATCTGGGAAACAGTTAGCTGAGTTCTGTGTCTGAATCAGACTATGGAGATACAGCTATCTGGCACTTACGTTTTACTCACAATTCCCATTGACCTCAGTGAGAGGTTTGACCAAGTATGAACGCAGTAAATATTTCAGAATTTGGCCCATTGATCTCATTGAGACCATTACCTGCATAAGAAAAGAGACTTCAGCAGCTGGCCCTTGCATAGCTAGTGACAGGGCCGGCTCTAGGTTTTTTGCCGCCCCAAGCAAAAAAAATGTTGGCTGCCCTCCCCATCCCAGCCCTGGGCTCCTCGGTGCACCCCCCTGCCGCCCCAGCCCTGGGCTCTCCCTCACCACCTACACCCCCCTGCTGCCCCATTGCTGGGCTCCCCCCCCGACCCGCATCCCCCTGCTGCCCCAGCCCTGGGCTCTCACACCCCCACCAGCCTGGGCTCTCCCCCCACACACACACACCCTGCCGCCCCAGCTCTGGGCTCCCCCCTACCCACCCACCATTGCCCCCCACACACCCCTCCTGCCGCCCCAGCCCTGTGCTCTCCCCCTGCACACACACCTGCACCCTCCTTCCACTGCAGCCCTGGATCACTGGTAACTACCTCCCAGGGCAGGTCATTCAGCAGGAATTTTAGATGGGCACAGAACACAGACAGGATTGGTTCCTATATGGTTACAAAACTGCAGTAAAATAGAACAATTTTCAGCTTGTCTGATTGGAGGATATCTGGATGCATATTATAAGACTGTCCTACATAAATGAGGAAAAGTTGAGGTGCCTTTATTATTCTTTTGTTCCACTCTTTCTTTCTATGAGGAATTTGCCAATGCAATATCACTGTCTTCCTTTTAAACAAACAAACAAACAAACAAAAAGGCAATGGCTGTTGAAAATAGCAATTCCAGTCCTAATAACCACTGGGAAGCATTTCTTGCTTAATTTTATCCTATTTTTTCTACAGCAAGTTACAGTGGATCAGTATATTTGATTTGGGAGAAATGAAGTAACAGCTGCCCAAACTGAGCTTGAGCACTCCTGAGTTTTGAGGTGTTCAAATCTGGAAGGCAGGTACTGGGGCGGGGAGCGGGGGGCCTGTGGCTCCGCAGGGGAGCACATCAGCATTATGCGGCAGCATGTCTGGCGCTGCGTGAAGCCAGACACGCTGGTCTGATGGCACGGTAAGGGGGTTGGGGGGTTGGAGAAGGGGTAGGAGGTTCCGGGGGGGGCAGTCAAGGGACAGGGAGCAGGGGGGGTTAGATGGGTCAGGGATTCGGGGGGGCAGTCAGGGGACAGGCAGCAGTTGGATAGGGATGGGAGTCCCAGGGATTTGTCAGGGGACAGGTAGGGGGTGGGGCCCTAGGGGGGAAATTGGGGGGGTGTCTCAGGAGCGGGCAGTTGGGGACAAGGACCAGTGGGGCTTAGATAGGGGGTGAGGTCCTGGGGGGCAGTTGGGACAGGGGTCCCAGGAGGGGGTGATCAGGGGACAGGGAGCAGGGGGGGTTGGATGGGTTGGGGTTTCTGTGGGGGGCAGTCAGAGGGAGTGGATGGTGGCAGGGTGGGGCTACCCTCCCTCCCCGTGGAGTGTCCTATTTTTTGAATGTTAAAATATGGTATCCCTACCACAGTGCAGCTCTCCATTCACAGCAGGCTGCAGCATGAGGTCTCAGCTTCCTCACTCCCTCCTCCTCTTTCCTGGTGGTAGTGGCCAAGGGAATGCTGGGAAATGTAGTTCTTTCCCTGCTCCAGGGCTGACTCTATAGGCAGGGAGCTAACCATGGAACTACAGCTCCCAGGGCCCCCTGTTGGTTCTCAGCTCCCATGCTGGATCCCTGCCGCCCCTGCAAATGGGCTGCCCCAAGCACATGCTTGCTTTGCTGGTGCCTAGAGCCGCCCCTGGCTAGTGACATGCTTTACCAGATTGTACTGTGCCTTGAAAATTTCCTCTGTGCTATTTTTTCAGTTCCTCATGATGTCCTGTGGGAACAACTGATGAACAGGAAAAAAAACCTACTGTGCTGACCTTAACCCCTTACATACCAAGCACGCACCAACTCAATAAATGGCTCAGCAATTCAGTAAATCAGAGTTGCACGGATGTAACTGAATAGAGGTTGTCTCATTATCTCCACTGGTATAGGCCAATGTGTCAGGGCTGTGCCATGGGTGGCCTGTGGGCACAGGCTGAGCTGCTCTGTATCTGGGCCAAAGAGTTGAAGACCAGGCTGGAACCAGACCAGCTCAAAAACCTCAGAGTTAGAGTGTGGTGTTAAATTCAGAGCATGCGGCAAGATTTGGGGCCAGGCCAGGCGGGGTCTTTCACCAGGATCTGCAGTGGTCCTAAGCCAAAGACAGTAAACATTGATCAGGGCTGGGAGCTGGGCCAATGTTAAGAGCCCAGAGTCTGGGATCCAGGTAAGGGAAGATCTAGGGCAAAAGTATACTAGAGCTCTGCATCACTCAGATAACTCCCAGAAATGGCTTCCTGGTTTATAGGGAGAGTGACAGCCAATCAGCGAATCACAAAGAGCTATCATTCATGCCCCTTACGGTGGGACTTCCTGCAGGACTTAGCCTCACAGTACTTCTCAGTGGCAACCCCCCTACCCCAGAACCCTAGTGGCAATGCGGGAGTGGTGCCTGCTGCAGTCTCTGGTTCTAGGCCCAACACCCTTTCCCTGGCAACCCTCTTTTTCAGGCTAGAACCAGGCCAGGCTTGTCTGGATGAGCCTTATGAAACTCTTTCACCAGGTCAGAGGCGTAGACATGGGAGGCAGGTTCCCAAGTGCACTCTTCGGATCCATATCCTTCCCAATGTACAAAATAGTATAGTCATCCTCAGGTGCATTTGGAATCAAGGATGATGTGCACCACGTATTCTTCATGATCCTAGACACCGACCCTCAGGGGTGGAGGCATGGTTCAGCCAGGGGGGTCCTCAGCATAGTATTTTAGGAGGGACATGTGGAACATGGGATCTATCTTGAGGGATTAGGGAAGCTTTGAAAGCAACAGGGTTGACTTGCTGGCATATCCAGAAAGGTCCCAGGAACTGGTGGTCCAGCTTGCAGGAGGCTATACTGAACAGAAGATGCTTCAAAGCAAGCCAGACTTTCTGGCCTACAGAGAGAGCCAGGGCCTTCTAGCGCCAGTGGTCAGCATACCACTTGTAAACTCTCTGCACAGTCTCTAAGTGGTCCTTCAGTTCCTCCTGGATATGATAGATTTCTTGGCAGCAGCTGGGTTCAGCAATGCTGCTGGTAGTGCCAAGTGGAATCAGGGGTGGAACTCATAATTTGTGAAGAAAGGGCTCTGTCCTGTCAAGGTATGGTCTGCATTATTGTAGGAAAACTCAGCAAGTGGTAAGAGTTTGTACCAGTTATCCTGGTGATAGTGAAGTATCTGAGGTGCTGTTCCAGTATCTGGTTCACCCTCTCAGCCTGTCCATCTGTTTGGAGGTGGTAAGCAGTGGAGGTAGAAGTGCGGATTTCCAGTAGCCACAGGATTTTGCACCAGAAGCGCAAGGTGAATTGTGGGTCTTGATCTGAGACAATGTGGTCCAGGAACCTGTGAAGATGAGTAATATGTCTTATCAAGAGTTGGCCAATAACCTCAGCAGAGGGTAGGCAGCTGCAGGGGATGAAGTGGGCCATTTTTGTCAAGTGGTCCACAACCATCAAAACCAGTCAGAGAGTTCCACAATGAAGTCTAGTGAAATTAATGTCCAGGGCTTTGTGGGTGTTTCTAGGGGTACCAAAGTACTAAGGGGCTTGGTTCAAGGTATCCTAGTGTGAGCACAGAACTTGGATGAATCTACATGGGCTTAAATTTTGGCCCTTATGCAGGCCAGTAGAGAAAGGAGAAGGCTGTGCGGGAAGTCTTATGATAATCAAAGTGTCCTGCCAATGGGGTGTCATGACAAAAGCATAGTACCTTAAGGAGGGGAGCCCCTTGGAGGACATACATGCTCACATTGAAATACATTACTTCCTC
The DNA here is from genome assembly GCF_011386835.1 of Chrysemys picta bellii. Classification (NCBI taxonomy): domain Eukaryota; kingdom Metazoa; phylum Chordata; order Testudines; family Emydidae; genus Chrysemys; species Chrysemys picta. The sequence continues at coordinate 313,649,671 of NC_088791.1, forward strand.
ATGTTTGGAGCAGTGGATCTAGGTCCCTGGGTGCTTGGGAAGTGGTTCCCAGGTGAGGTGGTCCTCCTATAAGGCAGAAAGAACAAGGGAGATTAAATCTTGGTGAATTGCCATGTTGAGGAAATTACTGGGCTTAGAATCATAGAATCATAGGACTGGAAGGGCCCTCAAGAGGTCATCTAGTCCAGTCTCCTGCACTCATGGAAGGACTAAGTATTACCTAGACCAGAAGTTCTCAAACTGTGGTCCACGGATCAAGAGCTGCATTCAGATGGTCCACGGATAGTTCCCTCTAAGGTGCATGCCTGGGTGGCCACACACAAGAGAATGAAGGGCCACCCACCTAATTAGTGGAACCGCGCAGGCATGGCACCGCTAATTAGGTGCCTGGACCCTGAAGAAGATGCACATGTAAGGTGCGGTGGTGACCTTGGCAGGAATAGGGGGTAAGTGGGAGGGGGCAGTGGGGTAAGAAGAGGGGGTGGGGGGAATTTGGGATGTGCAGGGCTGTGTTGGCCAGAGAAAGAGGCAACTTTCCCCAGCTCCAGGACTGCAGCTGCCAGGGAGAGATGGCCCTCCTTCCCAGCCCCAGCTCAGGGGCTGCTGCCGTGGGGAAGAGAGGGAGAGAATCCCCTCCTTCCCAGCCCAGCTCGGTGGCTGCTGTGGCGGGGGAGACCACCCTCCTTCCCAGCCCCAACTCAGGGTCTGCCGCAGTGCGGGAGAGAAGGCACATCCATCACATTAGAAAGGTAAGATTACTGATATTAAAATATGAGTTGTGTGCTTTTATTTGTAGAAAAAAAAGTTAATTATTATAAAGGTTTTTTATATATAGTGCTTTTATCCAAAGCACTTTACAATAGTTAGCTAATGGTACAAATATTTGGAAAGATCATTAAATGGTCCGCCGAGATCTTCAGCAATTTTCAAGTGGTCCACGGGAAAAAAAGTTTGAGAACAACTGACCTAGACCATTCCTGACAGGTTTTTGTCTAACCTGCTCTTAAAAATCTTCAATGATGGAGATTCCACAGCCTCTCTAGGCAATTTATTCCAGTGCTTAACCACCCTGACAGTTAGGAAGTTTTTCCTAATGTCCAGCCCAAACCTCCCTTGCTGCAATTTAAGCCCATTGCTTCCTGTCTATCCTCAGAGGTTAGGAAGAACGATTTTTCTCCCTCCTCCTTGTAACAACCTTTTATGTACTTGAAAACTTATCATGTCCCCTCTCAGTCTTCTCTTTTCCAGACTAAACAAACCCAGTTTTTTCAATCTTCCCTCATAGATCATGTTTTCTAGATCTTTAATCATTTTTGTTGCTCTTCTATGGACTTTCTCCAATTTGTCCATATCTTTCTTGAAATGTGGCACCCAGAACTGGACACAATACTCCAGTTGAGGCCTAATCAGAGTAGAGCAGAAGAATTCTTCTTGTGTCTTGCTTACAACACTCCTGCTAATACATCTCAGAATGATGTTCGCTTTTTTTGCAACACTGTTACACTGTTGACTCATATTTAGCTTATGGTCCACTTTGACCCCCAGGTCCCTTTCCACATTACTCTTTTCTAGGCAGACATTTCCCATTTTGTATGGGTGCAACTGATTGTTCCTTCTTTGCATTTGTCCTTATTGAATTTCATCCTATTTACTTCAGAACATCTCTCCAGTTTGTCCAGATCATTTTGAATTTTCATCCTATGCTTGGTATTGTCCGAAAACTTTATAAGTGTACTCTCAGTCTATACCATTATCTAAATCATTGATGAAGATATTGAATAGAACCGGACCCGGAACTGATCCCTGCAGGACTCCACTCATTATGCCCTTCCAGCATGACTGTGGACCACTGATAACTACTCTCTGGGAATGGTTTTCCAACCAATTTTGCACCCACCTTATAGTAGCTCCATCTAGGTTGCATTTCCCTAGTTTGTTTATGAGTAGGTCATGTGAGACAGTATCAAAAGCCTTACTAAAGTCAAGATATACCACGTCTACCGCTTTCCCCCATCCACAAGGCTTGTTACTCTGTCAAAGAAAGCTACTAGGTTGGTTTGACACAATTTGTTCTTGACAAATCTATGCTGACTGTTACTTATCACCTTATTATCTTCTAGGTGTTTGTAAATTGATTGCTTAATTATTTGCTCCATTATCTTTCTGGATACAGAAGTTAAGCTGACTGGTCTGTAATTCTCTGGGTCGTCCTTATTTCCTTTTTTATAGATGGGCACTATATTTGCTCTTTTCCAGTCTTCTGGAATCTCTCCCATATTCCATAACTTTTCAAAGATAATTGCCAATGGCTCAGATATCTCCTCAGTCAGTTCCTTGATTAGGATGTATTTCAACAGGCCCTGGTGACTTGAAGACATCTAACTTTTTAACTTGACCTTTTCCTATTTTAGCCTCTGATCCTACCTCATTTTCACTGACATTCACTATGTTAGACGTCCAATCACCACCAGCCTTCTTGATGAAAACCAAAACAAAGAAGTCATTAAGCACCTCTGCCATTTCCACATTTTCTGTTATTATTCCCCCGCTGCCCACATTGAGTAACAGGCCTACCCTGTCCTTGGTCTTCCTTTTGCTTCTAATGTATTTGTCAAATGTTTTCTTGTTACCTTTTATGCCTCTACTTAGTTTGATCTCGTTTTGTGCCTGGGCCATTCTAATTTTGTCCCTACATACTTGTGTTATTTCTTTATATTCATCCTTTGTAATTTGACCTAGTTTCCACTTTTTGTAGGACTCTTTTTTGATTTTTAGATCATTGACGATCTGGTTAAGCCAGGGTGGTCTCTTGCCATACTTCCTCTCTTTCCTACACAGTGAGATCGTTTGCTCTTGTGCCCTTAATAATGTCTCTGAAAAACTGCCAACTGTAGAGTCTGGGCTGCTTTTGCATCTATAAAATAGTCTGCAACTGGGGTTGATCATGGCTGACTGTAGGGCAATCTACCTCCATCCCCCTAGGATGCAGCAAATGTGGGGGGAAACCTGTGTTATTTTGGTTGGGTTCTTTTCAAAGGCTTGGGACATAGCTTTGGGCTTGTTGCCCCGATGACACTCAGACAGTACCCCTTACTGGGTCTGAGCTGATCTCTTTCCCTATTTCAGTTTGGATGGACAGGAAGCAAGTGAATGTCCCGACATTCTGCAGTAGAAACAGAGGTTAAATTGCTGACAGCATTCCTTTTCTTCCAGGGTCAGATGTTTGTGACCCACGGCTTGGTTCCATGGACCTGGGCACAGTGGGTGGGTATGGCAGCACTGGGCCGCCTTTTTTTCCTCTCTTTCTTATGCTCAGGTAGCCACATGTCAATACGAAGTACAAGGTCAATGAAGGTACCCAGTTGGCATTGAGCAATCTCATCTTTGACCTCTTTGCTGAGACCCCACCAGAACTGGTGCTGTCACACTGCCTTGTTCCACTTGACATCAGTCCACCAGCTGTGGGAAATGGGCAGTGTCTGAAGTGGCCATCCCTTGCCATAGTCTAAGCTACCAAAGTTTGGCTTCTGCCGAAGTAAGGGCAAGGTGTGGGTCATCACAGATGGTTGAGCATTCTCGCAGGAAGTTGTCCCGGTTGAAGAGTGCCAGGCTGTTTTGTTTTAACAGAAGGGAGGGCCAATCTAGTGCTTCTGCCACAAGCAGTCTAATCATCAGTCCCAACTTTGCTTGGTCTATGTGGGGTATGTTCAAGGCCATAGTAGGAGGAGTAGCTGACATTGGTTTAGTAAACCTCAATATCTCCGGTGGTCCCCATCAAATCGCTCTGGTAGCAGCACTTCAGAGCCCTGTTCAGGGGGTGGGGTGCTCTGCCCAAGCTCACAAGGCAGCTGCCTCTCCTTGTGAACACACAAGCTGCTCTCAAAGGATTTGCACTTCAGACATGAGTTGCCTAGTATGGTTCTGTAACTGAGCCAGCTGCTCATGCAGGGTCAGCACTTTGGCTGCGGCCTGCGCTAATTGGGCTAACAGAGTCTTCATCTGCAAGCAGGCAGCTCATTCCTGGGGGTTTGGGTTCCCCTTGGAAATGAGATAAGAGATGGAGCTGGCCCTTCCATTGTCTGCTGAGGGATTGGCAGAAGGGGCAGCATGGGGTGGTCTGCGCAATCTGTCAAGGCCAGGTAGTGAGCGACCTCTGAGCATGGGATGAGAGGCTCAGAATCTGTAACAGAGTGAGAGTAACTAACAGAGTGAGAGGTGAGAATCTGGGTCAGACCATGCCAAGGTCTTGCACCAGAGTCAGCAATAGTCCAACGCTGAAGACAGTAAATCAAGATCAGGGTTGGGAGCCATGTCAGGGCCAAGGTCGAGAGCCGAAACTCAGGGATTCAGGCAAAGAACGGTGAGGCTGGGCCTAGGTTAAAAGCACACCAGATGTCTGCATTGCTCAGACAACCCCCAGAAATGGTCTCCTGTTTCATATGGAGAGTGTTAGCCATTCAGGGAATCACGTAGGACAGTTGTTCATACCCTTTAGGGCAGGACTTGTTGCAGGGCTTAGCCTCACTGTATTTCTTGGGGACAAATTTACCGGGGCCCCTGCTGGCAACGAGGAAGCTGTGTCTGCCTTACTCTCTGGTACAATGTAACAGATGAGGAAATGGAGACAGACAGGCTGTTGAGTTTAATAGGAAGTTCTACGTAGAAATGGGTATGGTGATACTGCACAGCGGTGCAATGTTAGACAGACATTTTCAAGAGAATCTAAGGAAGTTAGCTTCCGACCCAGACTTATTTTCAATGGGGTTCAGGCACCTATATCCCATATGCATTTTGGAAAAATCTTATCTTTAAATGCTCAGAAGTCAGGAACTTCAGTTTCCAGCTCAGTGTTATTTGCTGCATATTTGAGAGACAAGGTGGGTGAGGTAATATCTTTTATTGGACCAACTTCTGTTGGTAAGAGAGACAAGCTTTCGAGCTTACATAGAGCTCTTCTTCAGGTCTGGGAAAGGTACAGCTAAATGCAAGGATGGATCAGATAAGGAGTTAAATAAACTGGAACGCTTGTCTCTTTTACCAAGGTTGGTGCAATAAAAATTACCTTGCCCACCTGTCTCTCTAATAGCCGGGAATCAACATGTCTACAACACTTATTTGCTTCATTGCACGTATAGCAGGGAGCTAAATTTTACTTTCAAGCACAGCAGAAACTCAGAGTTACAAATACCTCGGGAACGTTCATCACTCTGAACAGAACATTATGGTTGTTCTTTCAAAAGTTTACAACTGAAGATTGACTTAATACAGCTTTTTACTATGCAGAAGAAAAATACTGCTTTTAACCATTTTAATTTAAATGAAATAGGCACAGAAACATTTCCTTTACCTTGTCAAAAAAAAAATTTAATTTCCTTTTTTTTTTTAGTAGATCACATTTAACACAGTACTGTACTGTATTTGCTTTTGTTTTGGTCTCTACTGCTGCCTGATTGCATACTTCTGGTTCCAAATGAGGTGTGTGGTTGACTGGTCAGTTCATAACTCTGGTGTTTGTAACTCTGAGGTTCTACTGTACATGTATACAGCTCCCATTGCATTCTACGGAGTTGTGTGTGTATATCTGTGTATAAAATTCAATTTACAGCATAATTATTGCACTTATTCCACTGGAAATTGACCTGCAGACTAATCCTCCTTAGTCCTTAGGGACTAGTTACTAGGAACAGGGCCGGTTCTAGGCACCATCAAAACAAGCTGGTGCTTGGGGCGGCACATTTTTAGGGGCGGCATGGCTGGCGCCAGAATGCCGCCCCTAAAAATGTGCCCCGGCAGCCCTAGCTCGCCACGGCGCACGAAACAGCTGATTCGCAGGCCGCTACTCGCCCTCCCTCCCAGGCTCGCGGGCGCCACTTCTCCCCCTTCCTCCCTCCCTCCCTCCTAGGCTTGAGAGCCTGGGAGGGAGGGGGAGAAGCGGCGCCCGCGCCGTGGGCACTCGGAGTCTCCCCCTCCCTCCCAGGCCCTCAAACCTGGGAGGGAGGGGGAGACTCCGAGTGGCTGCGGTGTGGGCGCCGCTTCTCCCCCTCCCTCCCTCCCTCCTAGGCTTGAGATCCTGGGGGGAGGAGGCAGGGCTGGGGATTTGGGGAAGGGGCAGAGTTGAGGCGGGGCCGGGGGTGGGGTAATTAAAAAACAGGGGGGGGGGCAGCCAAAATTGTTTTTGCTTTGGGCGGCAAAAATCCTAGAGCCGGCCCTGACTAGGAAAGTTCCAACTTGTAATGTTGTCATTTTGGTTCTGTGTGCACAAAACAAAGTACTGTCCTGATTTTAAAAGTGCTGAACACCTGCAGCTCCCATTGACTTCAGTGGGATTTGTGACTGCTCAGTACTTCTGAAAATGAGACATAATTTTACAGCAGAAAAGGTCTTTTAACTTTATTATAACCAAGAACATATGAACATATTCTATGCAAACTGTAAAAAACTTATTTGGAACTGAGAGCATTCATGGAAATGTCAAACAAAAAAATTTTCAGAAACCTATGAGCATATAGAGACAGGAGGTTATAATGGAAGGCTTGCAACAGTATAGTGCAGTATGAAAATAGAAATGAAATTATTTATTATTAAAATAAGTGATTATAGTTGTAATAAGTGATTACAAGGGTTAGCAGTATGTTAAAGGATCAGTTGACTTAATGTTGACAAAATTGACTCTATTGACTTGGGGTTTTTTTTTTCTCATGTAAGCAAAGATAGAGTATTTTTTTACAGGCTGTAATATTCAAATCCATTTTTGTAAAGCTCAAAAACAGCAGCTTCTGGTTGAAATGGTTCTGAGAAAGCATTCAGAATTGACTTCAAGTACAATCTTTGAATAAAACCACAGATAGGTTGTTTGTTTTTTCAAGCTAAAATTAGTCAGAGCCATCAATACAAATGGTCTGTATACCTGCAAGTATTTGTGGTGTGCTGCCCAGAGTGCCCACATGGTGCCAGATACTAGCTTAAACTAGCAATTTGGAAGGATTTCAACGTGAGCCTTCCTGATTTCCTTGTCTAGGGGCTTGCTGAGTAATTAAAGATTGCCAGGTTCTTTATGAAGGCCAGCACCATATTAAATAGGTAGTATCAAAAATGAAGCTTTAGAACCAGTGCAGTTATATGTATTGTATAACAGCGTTTTTAATAAAATAGAACAGAGTAGAAACATCTAGCGTCCCCTTCAGATATTATTGACACCAATCAGTACTGCAATATATTACCAGTGGGCCCAATTCATGATGATCCATGCCCTGTTTGGGCTCATTTTTTTGCACCCACAAAACTGAAAGTAATACAAAGCTGAGTTACTTGTTACACAATGGTTCGGGCCCTACCAAATTCAGTCCATTTTTGTCAATTTCACAGTCATAGGATTTTAAAAATTGTAAATTTCATGATTTCAGATATTTAAATCTGAAATTTCACAGTGTTGTAATTGTAGGACTCGTGACTCAAAAAGGAGTTGTGGGGGGTCGCAAGGTTATTGTGGGTGGAGGGGTTGCAGCACTGCTACCTTTACTTCTGCGCTGCTGCTGTGGTGGTGTTGCCTTCAGAGCTGGGCAGCTGGAGAGCAGTGGCTGCCGGCTGGGAGCCCAGCTCTGGAGGCAGAACCACCGCCAGCAGCAGCATAGAAATAAGGGTGGCATGGTATGGTATTGCCGCCCTTACTTCTGTGCTGCTGTTGGCGGGGTGCTGCCTTCAGTGCTGGGCACCTGGCTAACAGCCGCTGCTCTCCGGTCACCCAGCTCTGAAGGCAGCGCAGAAGTAAGGGTGGCAATACTGTGACCCCCCCTAAAATAACCTTGCAACCCCCCCTGCAACTCTCTTTTGGGTCAGGACCCACAATTTGAGAAACAATGGTCTCCCTTGTTAAATCTGTATCGTATAGGGTAAAAGCACACAAATGACCAGATTTCATGGAGGGAGACCAGATTTATGGTCCATTATGTGTTTTTCATGGCCATGAATTTGGTATGGCCCTAACAATGAATGATTGTAACAAGTGATTGTAACGACCAACCACTGTAGAGTGCACAAAGCTGAAAGAGAGGCAGAGGCTACACAGATACTAAACAAAGTGTTGTTATGATCACTGAAATAACACCAGTGTGTGAAAAGAGGAGAGGTCTAGCTATGTATATAAGGACATGAACTACAGCTAAAGCTAAGTGACAATAATTCATGTGATCGTCACTTTAAAAATTGACACCCCAGAATGTCACTGGCATTGGCAGCCTTACACCTGTGGCACAAGACTCTTTCTTGCACATGTCCGATTTATCATGCACTGTGGAAACATATATGTAGTGCTTGTTCTCTTGACAGGTCAGAGACTGGATTGTGCCCTCAGCATATCATCATCACCCAAGCATGTCAAGTAGCACTCTAGTTGAAGGATATCAAAATATAGCTTCCCTTGCATGCAATCCCAGCAGCAGCAGCTGTTGAAGTAGCTGTCCTAGATAATGCCACAAAAGCAAATTCTTCCCAGTTGTTTATTATGTGTTCGATTGAAAAGCGATAAAAATGTAAATGATAGATAAGAGTTTACATTGTTAAAATGAGCAGCCCAAATAAGAGATTTCCCTGTGAATCCTTAGTTAAGCTCCACATTCACCGCACTATGCACCCAGGTATTTACAGCATAATGTGTGCAAAACATAGCACTCTCACAACACTGGCAATGCATAATAGTTAGGCACCCAACTTTCAAAGGGAGTTGGGCACCAACCTCCCTTAACCACTTTTGAAAATCTCAGCCTGACTCTACACTTACATATGATTTGGTATTTTCCTATAGCATAGTGTGCATTGTTTCATTTGCTATGACTCTGTACCACATTAATGATAATTATTAAGTTTAGATTGAGGGATCTGCTAAGCCTACATATTTGGAAAGATAGGAAGGAAGACAGTGGTTAGATGGAAAGAAATGGATTCAGGCAGATGTTCTGTTTTATCATCAAAGAACTTTGTAGTCTTGTCTAGTCATTTCTAGTTTGTTCGTACTTTGGATTTATAAATGGCCCTTTAAGGAGTAATCAGTCTCAGGGTGGATGAATGTAATACCGATTTGACCAACTATATATGCATCTTGTTAAAAGTGTGTGGAGAAATGCTACTTCCAACTTTCAAATGCCATTAAATGTAAATCAAAAGACCACAGCGTCAGTCTGACCTCTTACGCAAGTCCACAGCTTGCAGTGAAACCAGAGCAGAAACTGGAGTCAGCCAGCCACTGAGGGAGGAACATAGGCCCGCATGCTGCTGCTGGTAAAATACATTCCAAAGTTTGGCATGTGGGTCCCATGGCTGTGACATACATATCACATGTGTTGCCAAAAGTACTGGCTTCAATTCTGCAGCAGAGAGAGAAGAAAATAGGGCAAGTACAATCAACAGTGCCAGCAAGAAGAGGAGACCATGCCAAATTACAATTGAAATAGATACATGTGCCATGTTCTATAGCAATGCTACTTTACAGAAACACCACCCTTGCGTTTTGAAAAACAAATGGCCTACAATACAAAATGTTGCTATATGTACCATGAATTGGCTAGAACAGAAACCCAGATAAAATGAATTCTAAAAATCAGCTTCTGTTTGCGAGTCATTCATGAACAGAAAAGGGGCAAAATTCAGTCCATAAAGTGTAGCAACAAAGATAATGTTTTCATAAAAACATCCTATTCCAGGCTGGCAATGTTTTTGTGAAACACCTTGTCCTGTCAGCAGTCACTGGTTCTATTGGGACTGGGTAAAATGGATTTTTCTAACTCACTGAATCAGGTGGCCTGTTAGCCCAGCTGGATATAAGGGAGTGGCTCTCTGAAGAGAGAGAGAGAGAGATTCGACCTAGAGTGTGGGCTGTGCAGTCCACAAGAAGAAATAGTGGTAGCAGCCAATGCTGAGAAGTCTGGGGCTGGATTGTGTTATTTCATTTAAGTTCCTTTCGTGAATAAAGCCAAACATCCAGAAAAGGGTAAGATTTGACACGTTTGGATTTCTATAATAATAAAAGATGTGTTTTTATTCCATGCTGGGTAATTCCAGAAGAGAATAGCAATTTGCACTTCAATGTAATTCCAGTTCCTAGTACAGTGAATAATTTCCCATAGCCTCAGCCCTTTTATAATGGGAATATTTTCCTACAAATCATACAGAATGAGTTTGCCTGTATAATATACTCTCTTCCACTCAGGGCCAATGCAAAAAGAGCCAACGTAGCTACAGCATATGCTCAAAATCATGACACAGGTCTCTAGAACGACATACATAAGAACATCCTTTATTTCAAATTATGTGAGCATCAAGCTAAATTATAATGACAGTTCTACCCTTGCAACAGGAGTCACTATTTTGTTAATCCTCTCAACTAGATCTGGTCAAATAATACCAATAAAAAAGTGATTTGCTAATATTTTTGTTGCAAGTTCACAAAGTGAAAAGTTATAAAGTGACAAGTTTATTCACCCATCTTTGCAAGGATGCAAATTATCACCGATTTACTCATAAATTATTCATATATTTTAGCATGCATGATTTAGTCATCTGCAAATTTACTTTGAAACACTTCATTTGTTATTCACCAGTTTGAAATGTTTCAGTCATCCAATCACATAGCAGAAACAGTACCATGTGACTAAGCGTATGTCTGCACTGCAAAACAAAACCCAAAGCAGTGAGTCTCAGAGCCTAAGTCAACTGAATTGGGTTCACGGGGCTCACGCTATGGGCCTAAAAATAACAGTGCAGATATTCAAGCTCATGCTGGAGTCCAGGCTTTGAAACCCGGCCAAAGGGGTGGCCCTCAGAGCACAATTTTTGAGACTCTGACAACTTGGGCAGCTCTTATTTTATGAAAAGTTCTATGTTTAATCTAAGTTAATAGGGTACTATATAAATGTAATGGGGTTCTATTAGAGAGATGGAAGACAGTGGTGAAAACCATTTGGTCCACGTGGAATAGAGAAGCATGAGAGAGAGAGAGATTAGCAACATAGGAATTGCCATACCGGATCCCTCCAGTGGTCCATCTAGTCCAGTAGCTTCTTTTGGACAGTGCCATTACCAGATGCTACAGAGGCAGGAGCAAGAAATTCTGCAATAGGCAGTTATGGAATAACCTACATACAGGGAAAGATTTTTCATAACCCCATTCAGTTAGAGGTTCGCTTATGCCTTGAAACATGAAGTTTTATAAAAGCAACAAGGAGTCTGGTGGCACCTTAAAGACTAACAGATTTATTTGGGCTTAAGCTTTCATGGGTCTCTATGCATCTGAAGAAGTGAGGTTTTTACCCACGAAAGCTTATGCCCAAATAAATCTGTTAGTCTTTAAGGTGCCACCAGACTCCTTGTTGTTTTTGTAGATACAGACTAACACGGTTACCCCCTGATACATGAAGTTTTATATCACTTCCAAAAACAAAACAAAGAAATCTTAAAGCCCATAGAATATAATGCAGAACTATATTTTTTGTATATGGTTTTTTAATCATCTTAGAGAGTTCAGCAATAATATTCTAGGATGATGCTAGATTATCATTGGCTATTAAATTCTATAGGACTTTTCCCTATGGGGAGCTTTGCAATAAAACTATCCCAAAACCTTGAGTTTTGGTGTTTGAGTTGTCTGGTCGGCATGGCCCTAATGATAAACCTTTTGAAATTGCTTGATATCTTGATATCTTACAAATATCTTGAAGCTACAACCCAGCTCCAGACCACTTAAAGGATCTCCTCCAAAGGGGAACGAATTGGCATGATTTTTTAATATTTGCTTAAAATGAAGTTTACTATTAGAATAATTGATTCCAACCTTTATTCTCATTTGTTTAATCTTTACTATTAATATATTGCAAATATTTATCCAGACAACAAATTGTCTTCCTCATTCTCCCCTGAACCTAGAGGGCTTATATAACCATCATTTGTCAAATAAAACTGAGCAGTATGCTGAATATTGCTGTTTGACAAAGGTTCATATTGCTAAAGTTTGGGGGCCAAATTCTGCTCTCAGTTGTACCAGTGCAACCCCAGTATTTTTAACAGAGTAACTGAGAGAACTATGTGGCACTAGCTACTTAATTGTATTTATGTAATGTTACCTGACTGGTTTGCATAAACTACATTTTCATTTAAATTTAGCTGCACACAGTAATCATTGGGATACGGGTAAGTGTTTGAGGCTTTGCCATGATTAAAGGAATAATGCTAACTCTGCTCTTGTCTTTTTTTGGAATATTTCCTACTTCTGAATTTTTGGAAATTTTTATATGTAGTTTTCAATTATTTAAGAGGGAAAAGAACAAAAATGGCTCTTTTTTGGGCAATCCCATATAATTTGAGAGCTTCAAACCACATATAGGAATTATAGGAACTGAGAAACTTGGACATGGTGACATTGAGAGTGCTAAAATAGGGGAGAAAGGAATAGAATAACCCCTTGAACCTCATTTAAAATCAAAAGAGAAAAAAAATCGCAGGCTTGTTAACCTAGGTAGTATATGGAAATATGCACATGACAACACCCCATAACAAATATTTTCCAACAGGGGGCATTCCAGCACTATTATATAATGCACACAAATACTGTATTTTCTAAACAAAAATTACATTACATCAATAGAGAGAGAGAGAGAGAGATTTTCAACTACTGTTAGAGTGTAACTGAACTATGTTAGTTATCTTTGTTTTCAATATAAGGAACAAGGTTTCTTTTGAAAGCACAAGGCACTCATAACTTAACACCCTTTCATCTCACTAAGTATCACACTGTAGGTGGGCTGCAACACTTTATACAAAAATTTTCACAGGATTTTCTTGATTTAATGCTACTTTTTAGCTTTTGGATCAAGTGACGAAAATAGCAGGCAGGGTACAAGAGGACAAATTCTCCTTTCAGTTACACCCATGTAAACCCCGTTAAATAGGAGGAGTTGACCAAAGACTGAATACTGTGCCCTTGACATTAGAAGAAATACAAATGTATCACATACAGAGCAATAAATGTCTTTGAAATTTGCAATAAAGTAACATTTTTGGCAAGACCACAGACCCTATTATTTCACATTCATTGAAAAAACAGGTCAATGCTGTTGCAGATCAGAAACAATCAGAAGTCATTTTATTTCCCACTTCAAAGACCAAAACAGTAGCTCACTTTTTAATACATAACCGATTGTTATAAAACATCTGGCGAGCTGTACCTTTTTTCATTTATAGACAAAATTCTTTCTTTAAAGGCATATAGGAAAATGTTATCCATTTTTTCCTACAAATGTAGTATTTTCCTCAGCCCCTGTAGATCTCCTTTGTCTTGATTACTCACTATTTCCATACTGTTGATGAACATCAATATCAGGTATTTGCCTTTAAAAGCAAAAAATTGATTTTTTTTAGGGCAGAATCTTCCTTTCCTCCTCTCAATTTTCCCTTCTTTTATGTATTTATCAGTCACACTCAGCTTCCAAACCATGCCACAGCTCCCATGTCATGTGGGCAGTGTCATGGGTACAAATTGTATGCACATCAGCCCAGAGTGCCCCATGCATAGAGAAAAACTAATGCCATGACAAATGCTTTCATTGTAATGTGAAAATGCTTTCCTCTAAGGATAGGTCTACACTACCCGGTAGTTCGGCAGCAAGCAAATCGAACTTCTGGGTTCGACTTATCGCGTCTTGTCTGGACGAGATAAGTCGAACCCGGAAGTGCTCGCCGTCGACTGCGGTACTCCAGCTCGGCGAGAGGAGTACCGTGAAGTCAACGGGGGAGCCTGCCTGCCGCGTCTGGACTGAGGTAAGTTCGAACTAAGGTACTTCGAACTTCAGCTACGTTATTCACGTAGCTGAAGTTGTGTACCTTAGTTCGAATTGGGGGGTTAGTGTAGACCTGCCCTTAGACCAGGCACCTGTGGAAAACTACATTTTATATACTCCAAGGCCAGACATTCCAAAGCATGTTATTCAGGTCTCTGTGATTCTACTAAAGCTTGGAAAGCTATCTGCAATACTGCATTTGTCTCATCTTAAAGCAATGGAGTATTAGATCAGATGACTCAAAATCCTATTGCAACTTCATTAACTTATAGGCAGGGCCATCCTTAGGCATACGCGGTTGCATAGGGCCCCTGAAAAATTGGGTGGGGCACCCCTGGGTCTTAGTGTCTATCCTCCCACCTCTTCCTATCCCTTTTCTGACCCTTCTGCAGGCTCCCACAGCTAGCTGCTGCATCCTGGTGAATTTTCCTCCAGAGGGGATCTAGTAACTTAAAAGTGAAAAAGACTTCAAGCCTGCCAGACCTATTAGCACAACACTGAAACTGTTAAAGAGCCATTCCAGTGGTAATTTTGTTTCAGAGTAGCAGCCGTGTTAGTCTGTATCCGCAATAAGAACAGGAGTACTTGTGGCACCTTAGAGACTAACAGATTTATTAGAGCATAAGCTTTCGTGGACTATCATATACTCTAATGATAATGGGTGGACCAAATAGTGATGATGGAAGTAAACAGAGGACAAGGCAAAGAAGTAATGAGTGAGCATCACTATAAGACTGAGTGGTAGTAGCCTAAGTTCAGAGAAGAGCAAATGAGATGAGGAGATGTCAGGTGACACTGAGGATGGCACATTTGGAATTTAAGTAGACTAGTATACATTAAAATAAACCTCAGCATTTGCAGGTTGGCAACAAATGCCTTCTTTATTGTATTTCCCATAGAGACAAATTTAAGATAGCTGTTGCTATCTCATAATTTTTAAAGTATACCTGATAAAGTAGATTTTTCTATGTGAAGCCACACAAACTAGCAATTCATAATAATGGAAACACTTATAACAATCAGAGGGGTAGCCGTGTTAGTCTGAATCTGTAAAAAGCAACAGAGGGTCCTGTGGCACCTTTGAGACTAACAGAAGTATAGGGAGCATAAGCTATCGTGGGTAAGAACCTCACTTCTTCAGATCTGCATCTGAAGAATGACTTCATCTGACTTGCATCTGAAGAAGTGAGGTTCTTACCCACAATAGCTTATGCTCCCTATACTTCTGTTAGTCTCAAAGGTGCCACAGGACCCTCTGTTACTTATAACAATGTCACAAAAAGAAACAGAGGATTTAAATAGAAGAGAGATGCCAAGTAGCATGAGAGAAGTGAACATAGGAAACAAGAGTACCTGAGAGATGAGAAGGAAAAGGCCTAAAATAAGACAGAGAAACAAAAGAAAACAGAATTCAGAAAGGGAGAGTGGCTGTGAAAAAAAATAGACTTGACAGCTTAAATGGAAGTTTCCTGGAATGAAAGAGTAAGTGATGTAGAGGATTGATAAGCCATGAAAACTGAGAAACAAAGAGACAGAGTGATAAGAATGAGAGAAAGAAACATAAAGTATGAGAAAGAAAGAGAGAGAGAGAGAGAGAGAGAGAGAGAGAGCACTTTATTTTTAAGGAAACAGAACAACAGATAAACCAGAAAAGATTATAGAAGAGTAGGTCATCTGTAAAAAGGAAAGCAAGGCCTCAATCATCCCCTTTGTAGTAAAAAAAAGTGTGGAAGAGAAAAAGTTTCCCTGAAAATTTCTCCTAAACAGGAAAGTATAAAGGGCACCAGATTCATGTCTAATTGTAACATGAGC
This sequence comes from Chrysemys picta bellii, assembly GCF_011386835.1. Lineage (NCBI taxonomy): Eukaryota > Metazoa > Chordata > Testudines > Emydidae > Chrysemys > Chrysemys picta. Next base: position 313,665,306 of record NC_088791.1, read on the forward strand.
AACAACCAGAGGATGTGGGTTTAGTATAGATAGGTATTATGTATAAGCATGAGTCAACATTAGCCTAACAACAGTAAAAGTGCCCTCATTTACATATCCTGAAGGCCCAGCACATCACAGGTTGTCCATAAAACATAACCATAGCAATCAGCTCAGATATGGAATATCTCTATGATGCATAGCTCAGAGATGGTTGCAGCTGATGGTACCAGCAAAAGGAAGTAGTCAGAAAGTAAGAATATGAAAGATAAATAGATAAATCTTCATTGTAGGGGTCTACTACAGACCACCTCACCAGGAAGAAGAGGCTTTTAAACAACTAACTGTCCAAAGCACAGGACTCGGTGGTGACGAAAGACTTCAACTACACAGACATCTGTTGGTAAAAATACCACAGCAGGGCACATATCATTCAACAGGTTCTTGGAATGCACTGGAGACAATTTTTTGTTTCAGAAGGTGGAGAACACAAGTAGGGGAGAGGCTGTTCTAGATTTGATTTTGAAAAATAGGGAGGAACTGGTTGAGAATTTCGAAGTGAAAGGTAGCTTAGGTGAAAGTGATCATGAAAAGATAGGAGGGAAAACAGCACAATAAAGATAATGGATTTCAAGAAGGCAGACTTTAGCAAACTCGGGGAGTTGGTAGGTTAGTTCCCATGGGAAGCAAGTCTAAGGGGAAAACAATTGAAGATGGTTGGCAGTTTTTCAAAGAGACATTATTAAAGGCACAAAAGCAAACTACTACACTGTAGGAGGAAGTGAGCAGCCCTCAGTGGTGAAAGAACAGGTTAAGAACTATTTAAAAAACCTGGACACTCACAAGTCCATGGGTCCAGATCTAATGCATCCGAGGATGCTGAGGGAATTGGCTGATGTGATCGCAGAGCCACTGGCCATTATTTTTGAAAACTCATGGTGATCGGGGGAGGTCCCAGATGATTGGAAAAAGGCAAATATAGTGTCCATCTTTAAAAAAGGGAAGAAAGAGAATCCAGGGAACTATAGACCAGTCAGCCTCACCTCAGTCCCTTGAAAAATCATGGAACAGTCCTCAAGGAAACCATTTTGAAGCACTTGGAGGAGAGGAAGGTGATCAGGAACAGTCAACATGGATTCACCAAGGGCAAGTCATGCCTGACCAACCTGATTGCCTTCTATGATGAGATAACTGGCTTTATGGATATGGGGAAAGCAGTGGACATGATATATCTTGACTTTAGCAAAGCTTTTGATACGGTCTCTCACAGTATTCTTGCCAGCAAGTTAAAAAAGTATGGATTGGATGAATGGACTATAAGGTGGATTGAAAGTTGGCTAGATCGTCGGGCTCAACAGGTAGTGATCAATGGCTCGATGTCTAGTTGGCAGCCGGTATCAAGCGGAGTGCCCCAAGGGTTGGTCCTGGGGCAGGTTTTGTTCAACATCTTTATTAATGATCTGGATGATAGAATGGATTGCACCCTCAGCAAGTTCACAGATGACACTAGGCTGGAGGGACAGGTAGATATGCTGGAGCATAGGGATAGGGCCCAGAGAGTCCTAGGCAAATTGGAGGATTGGGCCAAAAGAAATCTGATGAGGTTCAACAAGGACAAGTGCAAAGTCCTGCACTTAGGATGGAAGAATCCCATGCACCACTACAGGCTGGGAACCGACTGGCTAAGTAGCAGTTCTGCAGAAAAGGACCTGGGGATTATAGTGGATGAGAAGTTGGAAATGAGTCAGCAGCAGTGTGCCCTTGTTGCCAAGAAGTTTAACAGCATATTGGGCTGCATTAGTAGGAGCACTGCCAGCAGATCGAGGGAGGTGACTATTTCCCTCTACTAGGAGGGTGGTGAAGCACTGGAATGGTTTACCTAGGGAGGTGGTAGAATCTCCATCCTTAGAGGTTTTTAAGGCCCATCAAGAGACCATCCTGGCTTAACCAGGAGATCTTCAATGATCTGAAACTTAAAAAGAAGTGGAAACTAGGCCAAATTACAAAGGATGAATATAAACAAATAACACAAGGATATAGGGACAAAATTAGAAAGGCCAAGGCATAAAATGAGATTAAACTAGGTAGAGACGTAAAGGGTAACAAGAAAACATTCTACAAATACATTAGAAGCAAGAGGAAGACCAAGGACAGGGTAGGCCCATTACTCAATGATGGGGGGGAAACAATAATAGAAAATATGGAAATGGCAAAATGGCTAAATGATTTTTTTGTTTCTGTTTTCACCAAAAAGGCTAGTTACGATTCATCTAACATAGTGAATGCCAGTGAAAATGAGGTAAGATCAGAGGATAGAATAGGGAAAGAACAAGTCAAAAATTACTTAGACAAGTTAGATGTCTTCAAGTCTTCAAGATGTGTTGAAATACATCCTAAAATACTCAAAGAACTGACAGAGGAGATCAGGGCCAGCTCCAGCATTTCTGCCAACCCAAGCACAAAAAAAACAAAAACAAAAAAAAAACGCGATTGCGATCGGCGGCGGCAATTGGAAAAAAAAAAGCCGCGATCAGCGGCAGCAGTTCAGCGGCAGGTCCTTCGCTCCTAGAGGAAGTGAGGGACCTGCCGCCCCCGAATTGCTGCAGGTGCCGCCCCTCTCCCTTGGCCGCCCCAAGCACCTGCTTGTTAAGCTGGTGCCTGGAGCCTGCCCTGGAGGAGATATCTGAGCCATTGGCAATTATCTTCGAAAAGTCATGAAAGATGGGTGAACTTCCAGAGGACCGGAAAAGGGCAAATATAGTGCCAATCTATAAAAAGGGGAATAAGAACAACCCAGGGAATTACATACCAGTCAGTTTAACTTCAATACCTGGAAAGATAATGGAGCAAATAACTAAGCAATCAATTTGCAAACACCTAGAAAATAATTAGGTGATAAGTAACAGTCAGCATAGATTTGTCAAGAACAAATCGTGTCACACCAACCTAGTAGCTTTCTTTGACAGGGTAACAAGCCCTGTGGATGGGGGCAGGAAGTGGTAGATGTGGTATATCTTGGCTTTAGTAAGGCTTTTGATACTGTCTCACATGACCTACTCATAACAAACTAGGGAAATGCAACCTAGATGGACCTACTATAAGGTGGGTGCATGACTGGTTGGAAAACCGTTCCCAAATAATAGTTATCAGTGGTTCACAGTCAAGTGGAAGGGTATATTGAGTGGGGTCCTGCAGGGATCAGTTCTGGGTCAGTTTCTGTTTAATATCTTCATCAATTATTTAGATAATGGCATAGAGAGTACACTTATAAAGTTTGCTAATGATACCAAGCTGGGGGAGGTTGCAAGTGCTTTGGAGGATAGGATTAAAATTCAAAATGATCAGGACAAACTGGAGAAATAGTCTGAAGTAAATAGGATGAAATTCAATAAGGACAAATACAAAGTACTCCACTTAGGAAGGAACAATCAGTTGCACACATACAAAATGGGAAATGACTGCCTAGGACGGAGTACAGCGGAAAGGGATCTGGGGGTCATAGTGGATCACAAGCTAAGTATGAGTCAACAGTGTAACAGTGTTGCAAAAAAAGCAAACATCATTTGGGATGTATTAGATGGAGTGTTGTAAACAAGACACGGGACATTATTCTTCCTCCCTACTCTGCTCTGATTAGGCCTCAACTGGAATACTGTGTCCAGTTCTGGGCACCACATTTCAGGAAAGATATGGACAAATTGGAGAAAGTCCAGAGAAGAGCAACAAAAATGATTAAAGATCTAGAAAGCATGACCTATAAGGGAAGATTGAAAAAAATGGGTTTGTTTAGTCTGGAGAAGAGAACACTGAGAGGGGACATGATATTTTTTAAATACATAAAAGGTTGTTACGGTTAGGAGGGAGATAAATTTTTCTCCTTCACCTCTGAGGATAGGACAAGAAGCAATGGGCTTAAATTGCAGCAAGGGAGGTTTGGGTTCGACATTAGGAAAAACTTCCTAACTGTCAGGGTAGTTAAGCACTGGAATAAATTGCCTAGGGAGGTTGTGGAATCTCTGCCATTGGAGATTTTTAAGAACAGGTTAGACAAACACCTGTCAGGGATGGTCTAGATAATACTTAGTCCTGCCATAAGTGCAGGGGACTTGACCAGATGACCTCATGAGCTCCCTTCCAGTCCTATGATTCTATGAGTCTATGAAAATGGGAATGTAGTCCAGGGAATATCATAACTCATAGCAATGTAGCAAATCAGTAGTTTCCAAGAAGAAATGCTCAGTGAAGTTTGAATGTGCATATGTGCAAACAACACAGCTGTGTACCACATTTTATAGTGATATATATATATAATTCATTTAATCTACCTTAGCCATGCATACTTGTCAATTCTCCTTGGATTTTCTCAATGCTTATTCATCCTTTTTGAAAGGATGGCCATTTTTTCTACAATTAGCTCCAACAGTGAGCAAGCCATGTGTACTACATTATGAACTCCCTTCTTATGACAGGGACACAGAATATCATCTCCACTGACTTCAGCTCTTCTTGAGAAAATTTTGTCAAATGCATGCCACACACCACAAAAACATATCAGACCCTAAGCCTTCATAAAGAAAAGGCACCTCATTCTGAGATTATATTATGTTTTCGTATATGTGTTTCTCTCATCGTATTACCCCTTTCCCAACCTGTTTCTCTGTTCTGTTCCCCTGTTATATCCTGCCTGATCTGTAGATTAGCTATCTACACATGGGTGAGTGAGGTAATATCTTCTATTGGACCAATTTCTGTTGGTGAAAGAGACAAGCTTTAGAGCTATACACAGCACTTCTTTAGGTCAACAACATGGCTACAACAACCGCAGTTGTTTATGGTAGCCCCATAAATTCAGCAGACAAGAGAATCTGACCCTGTGAATTTACTTTAGATTTATAACTGAGAGCAGTATTTGGCCCTGTGACTTCAAAGATTAAACTCTGGGTACACACTCCCTAGGAAATTTCAGGGTTTATTGTGTTCACATTCCTCAGTATAATGGATACTAAATTATTATTCTTAAATTCATAAGAAAATTTAATAATCTATAATGGCAAGAGTGTATGAAAAAATGAAGTCTAAAACCACAGCAGGTTTCAGAACATTACACTACTCTGTAATGTTTTACTTAAGAACATAAGAATAGCCCTACCAGGTCAGACCAATGGTTCATCAACCCCAGTATCCTGTCTTACGACAGTGGCCAGTTCCAGATGTTTCAGAGGGAATGAACAGAACAGGGCAATTACCAAATGATTCATTCCCTGTCATTGAGTCCCAGCTTCAGGCAGTCAGAGGTTTAGAGACACCCAGAATATGGGATTGCATCCCTGACCATCTGGTCTAGTAGCCAGTGATGGACTTACCCTCTTTGAATGTACCTGATTCTTTTTTCAACCCAGTTATACTTTTGGCTGTCGCCACATCCTCTGGCAATGAGTTCCATAGCTTGACTGTGCATTGTGTGGTCCCAGTACAGATCCTAAGGGACCCCTGCTATTTAACTCTCTCCATTGTGAAAACTGACCATTTATTCCTACCCTTTGTTTCCTATCTTTTAACCAGTTACTGATCCATGAGAGGGCCTTCCCTCTTATCCCATGACTTCTTAGTTTGCTTAAGAGCCTGTGATGAGGGATCTTGTCAAAGGCCTTTTAAAAGTCCGTGTACAATATATCAACTGGATCACCCTTGTTCACATGCTTGTTGATGCCCTCAAAGAATTCTAATTGATTGATAAGGTATGATTTCCCTTTACAAAAGCCATGTTGACTCTTCCCCAGCACAAATCGTGTTCACCTATGTGTCTGATAATTTTGTTCTTTACTATAGTTTTGTTCTTTTCTATAGTTTCAACCAGTTTGTCTGGTCCTGAAGTTTACAATCCTATAGTTGCCCTGATTGCCTCTGGAGCTAAATTTCCTCTAAGCTGCATGGCCATGCAGGGGCTCAGGGCTGCGGCAGGGAGAGGCACCCCTCCCCCAGCATGGACCTGCAGCAGCGTGGAGAGGCGCCTCCCCCTGCCAGCCCTAGCATGGACATGCTGCGGTGGGCAGAGGTGCCTCTCCCCGCCTGCCCCAGCATGGCCCTGCCCTGGACTTGCCGTGGCCAGGGAAGAGGAGCCCCTCCCTCGACCCAACCAGATCCAGGCACGCCAGAGCTGCTGCACCCAGGGAGAGGTGCCTCTTCCCCAGCCCTGAGCTGCTGCAGTGAGACAGTGCTGGGGGGAGTCCTCTCTCCCCATTGCAGCCCTGGGGCAGCCTGGACCCCCACACCCCTCATCCCCAGACCCACCCCAGAGCCCACACCCCCAGCCAGAACCCTCATCCCCCAATACCCCAACCCTCTGCCCCAGCCCTGAGCCCACTCCCACACCCCAAGCCCCTCATCCCTAGCCCCACCCCAGAGCCCTCATCCCCCCACCCCCACACCACAACCCTCTGCCCCAGCCCTGAGCCCCCTTCCACACTCCGAACCCCTCAGCCCCACCCCCACCACATGAATTTTGTTATGTGCACTGATATGAAGGTGATGTGTCACACATCATCTCCATATCAGTGCACATAACAAAATTCATTCCACACATGGATGTAAAAAATTAGAGGGAACACTACTCTGGAGCCTTTTTTAAAAATAGGCATTACATTAGCTACTCTCCAGTCATCTAGTACAGAAGCTGATTTAAGGAATAGGTTACCTCCCACAGTTAGTAGTTCTGCAATTTCATATTTGAGTTCCTTCAGTACGCGCATGTGAATACCATCTGGTCCTGGGGACTCATTACTGTTTAATTTATCAATTTGTTGCAGAACCTCCTCTATTGACACCTCAATCTGAGACAGTTCCTCAGATTTGTCATGTAAAAAGAATGGCTCAGATGTGGAGCTCTCACCCATATTCTCGCCAGTGAAGACCAATGCAAAGAATTCATTTAGCTTCTCCTCAACAGCCTTGTCTCCCCTGAGCACTTCTAATCTCCCCGAGCATTTCATAATTACTGTCATCATCCTGGTCAGATAGTTGGCAGTATATTCCTACTGCTATACTCTTAAGTATTTAGTACATAAGTAAGCTAAGATCAGAGCTTTCTGTTTTTCTGCAAGAGTCTGCTTTTGCCCACTAGGCTGGGGAAGACCCAAGGATGACGTAGAGGATCCTCTTGTCACTCTATTGGGCAGCCCACAACAGTTCAGAATATGTCAAAACACACTTCTGCCCTAAAGGGACTAAGACACATGCCATCGGGATTGCTGCCTGCACAAAGACTGGCCAGCATGTCAGTAAGCACCCCTGCTGCACACAGAGGCACTGGGCCTACAAAAATACGGGGCATGAAAAATGCAAATTGAGATGTAGCTAAAGAAATCAAAGAAGTGTCATATGCTGCCTCCAGAGTGGCAGCTAGCTGACATGCACGGCTACTTTTGTGACTTTTTTCCCCCTTCCTTTATGGCAGTACTTATCTGCGTGCTCTGCTGCCAGTGCACCCAGCCTAGGCTTCCATTTTCAGAAGGAGCATAGCACGCACGGTGCTCTAAGCTTTTGTGTGCATCTTTAGTGAAGATTTTTTATATGTACACAGTACGGAAGAATATGAGCTGCGGCATCTTGTTCAAAATCTGTGGTTTAGCTAATAAAACCCAACATCCTCCTGGCTTCCAGGCTTTTGCTCCAACCAAAGAACCACAGGTTTATAGTTAACTTCAGTGAAGATTCCTTATATAGGGTCTGTCATTTGAGACCAGATTATTCTCTCAGTTAAACTAGTGAAAGTGAGAAGTCTCTCCACAGAAGTCAGTGGAGTTATGGTGATAAATTGAAAGTACAGAGGAGAAGACAATCAGGTTCCTGGCCTCTGTGGGAATGGAAATCTCACTGGAGGATCCAGGGCACCAAGGATAGAACCAATTCCCTGTGAATATGTTTCTGTCTCACATGCAAATGGACAAGGAGGAGTCACAACAAGAAGGCAGGAATAGTTTTGGAAGTAGGTCTGTTTTCAAATATTAATCAAGCAAATGAAGCATAGCTAGTAATCACAGCAGAAATGATACATCCGAGAAACTAGAAGTGTCTGTAGAAACACACACAAGGCTGGATTTAGGAGCAGATAACCCAGGTCAGAGAAGTTGTTCACTGAACATAATGGTAATTTCCTCAGTTTGGTAGAGCTCCTTGGGAAATACGATGATGTCATGAGTGAACACCTACGTCGAGTAGTTCGTAAAGAAGCTATGGACCATTACTGCAGCAAAACAAATTGATTGACTTTATGTCAAGGAAGGTGCTTGATAACATATTGATGCAGCTCGGCAAAGCAAAGTATTATGCTGTAATAATGGACTGCACTCCTGACAATAGTCACAGTGAAAAGATGTCATTTACAGTAAGATTTGTTGACGACGAGGATGGCTGTATCCAAGTAAAGGAACACTTTAGCTGTTTCCCATCTGTGGATGACTCTACTGGAAAAGGCCTAACAGAACTGTTTATGAACATTTTGAGGAAGAATAAAATAAAGCTTCAGGACTGCTGCGGCCAAGGCTACGATAATGGTGCGAACATGAAGGGAAGAAACAGTGGCGTCCAGACAAGGATCCTTGCATTGAATCTAAGAACTTTCTTCATGCCTTGTAGCTTCCATTCCCTCAACCTGGTTGTGTCAGATGCAGCGTCATCTTCTTTAGATTCAGAATCTCTCTTCAGAGTACTGCAAAGGATATACATCCTGTTTTCAGCATCAACTATCAGGTGGAAGATTCTCACAGACAATGTTATACATCTGACCATGAAGCTGCTAAGTGACACTCACTGGGAGAGTCGCATTGACAACATAAAGCCAGTGAGGTACCAAGTGATTGAGGTTTATGACGCCCTGATAAACTGGCACAGTCAAATAAAGCTGAGGCCAGAATCTGACACAGGGCTAAAAGCCTGCCAAGCCAGATCACTGACTTCAAATTTCTTCAAGAGGGACTTGTTTTGCTCACCCACCTGCATTGCTCAAGTGTCCATTGAAGAAAGGTTTGGACAAATGAAGCACCACGACAAGATCGGTGGGGGGGGGGGTGGTATGACCTTAAAGTAAGCTTCGATCGATGATGGCCGATGAGTGATTGACATCACTTGCTATTTTATCGCTAGAAAATGCCATTGGCCAGTCTTTGGATCTCTCTGCACTGTGCTTCAGTTCGTGAGGGCAAAGGCAAGAAAAGCGACCTTTTGAACCTAATGAATTAGGGTTAACATTCTAAGGCTGTCACCTACTGTAACACTATTTAATACTGGTCCACCCAATGTTGGTGCACAGTTCAATTTCTTGATGTTAGTACATTTCAGTTATTCTTAAAATTTAAAAGTTTCTATAAGCTTAGAGGAAATGAATTTTTGTATTTGGTTATATATGGCATGAATAAATAGAGATTTACAGATCCTAGTGAGCAAATTTATCATCATATATGAAAGGAATATATCATGCATGCAAATTGTGCATTGAAATCGTGAAATGGGCTACAATCACAAATGCAATAAAAAATAAGGTATTCAAAAGTTTAACAAATGGAGGGGGGGGCTGCAGATGCGCCTTGCCTGGGGCGCCATTTAGTCTAGGGCCAAGTTGGAAAGACATGGCCAACTTAGCTACTACAGAACATACTCTGCAATTTTTCTGAAAGTGACATGAAAAAATCCACTGTAATTTATGGTGACCTTTTTTCCTCCATTATTTCATAGGCCTGGCTCAGATACTTTCATGTCCCAGACCTCAACTAAACCTGTTCAATTGTGATTTTCCTTTAAAAATATTTTTTTCAGTGCAACAAGTCTGTTCTTTTTACATTTGCTTTACAAGGCAAATTTGGCATGCTGTTCACTTGACATGAGCTTATTAAAGGCAGGTGCACACATTAATATTTATGTGCATAGGGACCCCCTTTTAGCCTATAAAAGAATACTGGGAGTGTTTGCATGTGGAATACTGTGGGATTTTATTCATAAACCTAAAAATATGAGCCATTCTTTTGCCTATACAGATTACAAGTGAGCATGGATAGGAAAGAACAGTATATCTGCACTACACAGGTATCATATTTAAAATGTCTGCATTAGCAGTTTTCTATTATATTGTCTGTATGTCGTAGTAAAATGAAGAGGAAACGTTAATGTAATGTTGCTCTTTCATTGCTAGTAAGAGAGGGTCATAGATAAAATGCAATACAGTGAAGTAGCTTTAGATAACACTTCTCTGTTGGCATTGCATTAGCTTAGTCTAGCGCGAAGTGATGCAGAATACTGCAAAATGAAAACAGTTTGCTTGCTACTTTGAGAATTATTTTTTCATTTTATTAATGGTACACCATAACTAGTAAGGAAATAATATACGTACACTATTATTATTAATAATAATAATAATAATAGTTTCATGCAAAAATCTGGTGATAATACTGTTCAAAAGCCAAATGTTCCAGTTAATGCTCAGCCTTAACTTCGCTTTCTTTTGCTTATACCTTTGATATATGGTCTCTCTATAATCTTCTGCCAAATATTGCTATGTATACATATATTACAGACAAAATACTAAAAGAACATTATTTAGATTGTAAAGTCAAGCACTCAGAAGTTAGGTAATGCCAGAATTTAGGTGGCCCTTGCGACATTAATTCTGAACCCTTGGGTGCAGGCATTGTGAACTAGGGTAAAATTTTCAAAAGCACGTACATCCCATTTTCAGAAGTGACTTAGGCACTTGAAAGCCTAAGTTCCATTGACTTTCATTGAAATTTAGGGTATATCTACACTGCAGTCAGGTGGCCTCATTGAAGCTCGTGTAGACATACCTGAGTTAGTGTTAAACTAGCTAGCTCAGTAGGGATAGCAGTGAAGCTTCCTATCCACCCAAGAAATTACCCAGGGTCCCAGGGGGGCTTGTATAGCCCGGGCTGAAGTTCATGCTGGCATGGCTTGACTGCTGTTGGTACCCGAGCTAGCTAGATTAAAACTCAGATAGGTCTATATGGACTGCAGTCACACACACAACTGCAGTATAGTCATGCCCTTAAGCTCCTAAACATCTATGTCACTTTTGAAAATGGAACTTAGGTACTTTGGAAAATTTTAACCACAATCTTTCACTACATAATCACATACTATTATTTCCACAATATCAAATTTCAGCCTTTCCCAGGAAGAGGCAGCCACAGCTGCCATATGGGATCACAATAGCTTGTAATAGTTACTGCAGCCTAAAGCTATTATAACTTATTATTTCAATCTAGTTTCTCAGCATCACATTAATAAATTGTCAGCTTTTACATCACATGATATTTACTATTTACTTATTTATCTTTTTCTCCTCCCCTTTTTGAATCTCAACCTGCAGAACAAGAATTCTTGCCTTTAAAAAGAAGTCATGGCCTGTTCTTCCCTATGCTTAGCTACATCAACTCCTCTACAAACGGAGTCAGTTCTAGAGAGCGATAGGGAGCAAGGGTGCCTCTTCCTGGGAAAGGAGGAAATCTGCAAAAAAAACAGAGCTATGCCCCTGAGAATAGGCAGCTTGAGACCTTTTTATCCTTTGAGTTGAACAGTACAGTAACTGGAAAGGAAGATGATGTCTGTCTGTATTTGCACGAGTTTTTTCATGAAGTTGATGGATTTCCACTTCATACGGCTAAATTCAGTGCCTTGCACGGTGACAGGTTTCAGAGCCGCCGTGCAAGGCACTGAATTTAGCCATATGAAGTGGAAATCCATCAACTTCATGAAAAAACTCATGCAGATACAGACAGACATCATCTTCCTTTCCAAATGCAAACAAATGGACATCATACTAAAAGTACAGTAACTGTTATCATTACTTGGTTTGGAGGAATTTTTGGGGTAGTGTCTATTATACTGCATGTGGCTGCAGGGAAATTATTTTCTTCCAGCTTCAGGCTTCTCTTGCTCTGAAAGCACCATCAGAGCTTCCTCATGGGTGCATGTCACTGCAGGCTGGCTTTGTAAAAGAGTCCCACACTTCCTTCAGTATCCTGGAACTACTAGATGGGCTCTTATGAATGAGGAAGATCCTTTGTCTTACTTTTACAGGCTTCGGAAGCTTCTCAAGTGTTTTTAAGTCTGTTTTGTCTTCAATGGTCTCTGCAAGTGCATTGCTTCTAAACTAGCCTCAAACTCTGCTTCCGTGTTAGTCTCTGGCTCTTTTCGATCCTTCTATTTCTTTCTCAACTTCCTCTTCCTCTTATGCAGACTGTATTCTAGGACAGGAAAATTCCCCTTCCAAAGAACCAGATTATGCAACCCTTACTCACATTGCAGAGCACTTACGTGAGTGGTTCACTGACATCAATGGGATTACTCACATGAGCAAATGCTCATCAGTAGCCTTAATGAACACATATCTGTGTCTGCTTTTCACTCCAGTCAGGCGCCACCTACTGCTCAAACCACTTATTGCACCATTTCTTCCCACTAAATTATATAAAAAAACATGAAATTTCAGCATCTTTTTTCTCACTTCTAAAGGATTTAAGGGCACCACTTTACCACTCCTGTGCTTAAACTTCTCTGCCTCATATACACCTCATGTAAACATATTAAAAATACCCTTTCTGATAACCATATAATAAAATGAAAATATGGATGTGTGCATGTTTAAACAATAATAACAAAGGGTTTATGTAAAGGCTGATCTAGTATCATTTTAATTCTTCCATTGGCTAAAGCCACACTCTTAGAAAATAATTAAGACACAGCATCCATCTTTTGCAGGTTACTAGACACAGTAAACCATACTAGACTTTAATCATTACCTCATCAGTCCACAATTGCTCAGCCATTTCCTACTTCGCAAACCTTCATGGATGCTATTTTCTTTAATTTCTTTGTGGTCCCAATTCTTTGCTGATAGTTGAACTGTGCCTTTAAGAGATTGTACTGACACCCGGTCAATTGTACACAATTAGTTCCAATGCTAGAAGGTGCTAGGAGGTGGAAACTTGTCACTTGGACATAAAACTATAAAACCTGGAATAACCAGAGGCACAGGAATTAAAAATGCTTGGTTTTGACTATCTATCCAAGTCTGACAGAATCAGGATTGAAAATTACATTATTGTGTACATACATAATTCATGAACTAGAAAAAGTTGCATCTTTGATCTCTCATCCTTGACACAATATGCAGAAAACATGTAATAGTCAAGGCTTCCTTGTTGACACATTTATTTCTTAGTCTTATTAGAAATCCAGTTGCCTTGTCCTACTACGTCCCAAATATACCATGTATGAATTCTCAACTTTTATGGTAGAAAAATAAGAACATTATATTAAAGTGTGATTCTGCTCTAAGGAGTGACTATAAAATGATCACCTTCTCACTCAATTTATCTGATCCCTATGTATATTCATAGGCATATCTTCTTTAATGACAATGATACATTTATACCACTGTTTACTCCTGGTGTCACTGCAGAGGTCACACAGCTAAGAGTGAGTGAGTTGGATTCTATCCTTTCTTTTGCATCATCAACAGAATTACAGGGTCAGACAGGAATCAATAGGAGATTAAATCATTGGGTGTTAGGCATCTAATCTGCTTAATTGCTTTTGTATATTCCTCTAGACACCTGTGTCTGTAGGCACCTAAATACCTTTGAAAATCTGGCCCTATGACTGTTTCCTTCAAAAATCATGGATTTGTGTCTGCAGTGCAGTTTCTAGATAATCACCAATGGCAAATAAGGGTATTCACTAAGAAATGTACATGTTGTTATGGGTCTGCAATTATGCATTTGTGGTAAGCCCTCAAATACCATAGAGGCGGAGTTGGTATAAGAACATAAAGAAAACAGAGGAGAACTTAAATCTTCAGCTCATGCTGGTCTTTGCAGCATAATTGACTCTACCTTGTAGGCCATCTCAACAACCAGGAATCACAATACTAGAAGCCTCAAAAACACTAATATTCAAATACAACAGATGATAATACCTAAATTGACCTGAAGTGGCACAGAGTGGAAAGGCAAGGGAAAGGCATACAGTAAATGTGTGAAGTTAGAGTTAAACCAGGGTAAACAAGAGAAGATTTAGGTCCAAGACATACATCTTCATGAAGAATGGCAAGTGAAGTCAGTGGAGAGAGGGCACACAGCACCTCACAGGACTAGAGCTGTTGCTTGTATTGATAGGAAAAGACCTTGGGCCCAATTCTGCAATGTGCTGAGCACTTCCTGAGTGTCTTCATCCCCCATTGGATCAGGCTCCTTGTGAAGAATTTCCCTGTGACAATGAGAGGGGTTTCTTGAAGAGACTGATCTTTTTCTTGAAGACTCATAGTGTTTGGACCCTGCATGGGCTGGAGGGAGCGTGTGGGACATTTTGGTTACATGTCCATTTCCAGATGGTGACACAGTGTTAACGAGAATTTTACCAAAGAGCCTTGATTGGTATTGTTGAGGGATGCTGTAGTCAGGCATGAGACTGAGCGTTGAGTAATTCTCTGGCTTGTACCAGGTGCAGCGGAAAGTGCTTGCAGAGCAACTAACAAGATAGGGGCTGAAGATCACAGGGGGAGATATTTTCCAGGACCCCACAATTCACAGGTTACACACAGAATGGGAAATGATTGTTATGTGAATGGTTGCAGTCCGTTCTCCGTTAATGAGAAATAGCTTAAAATCTACTAAATTCAGTGTTAAAGAATCAGTAAGATTTTTGTTTGTTTAAGCCAGGGGTAGGCAACCTATGGCACACGTGCTGAAGGTGGCAGGCGAGCTGATTTTCAGTGGCACTCACACTGCCTGGATCCTGGCCACCGGTCCGGGGGGCTCTGCACTTTAATTTTAAATGAAGCTTCTTAAATATTTTAAAAACCTTATTTACTTTACATACAACAATAGTTTAGTTATATATTATAGACTTATAGAAAGAGACCTTCTAAAAATGTTAAAATGTATTACTGGCACGCGAAACCTTAAATTAGAGTGAATAAATGAAGACTCGGCACACCACTTCTGAAAGGTTGCCGACCCCTGGTTTAAGCTCTACAAGGGACTCTTCCTTTTAACCCCAGTCTCTAAGGGAAACAGCACACAGCATACATTACAAATAAATATTTTTGCTTGATATTTTTCTTCCAGCCATTCTTGATAACATGCATCATGTACTGCTAAATTCTTCTATCCATTACCATAGGAATAGGCAACAAGCTTTAATCTACTAGGTGGTTTCCTGTCCCTTGATGCTCTGGTTCTTTAGCAAATCTTTCTATAGAAGTTAAGCTATGTTTTTATTACTTACTCCACTAGAACTTCAGAAATTTTGCTACATCTAAAGTAGGTGTGGTAGTATTTATAAATCAAGGGCAAGTTATGCAGTTTTCAGAAGGTGGTTTATATTACATATTTGAAAATTGGAGGTGTTTCAGGAATGCATCATAAAACCACCTTCCATAAACTGTCTCTCAGGAAACAGTAATGATAACAGAGGCAGTCAGATTTCGCTTTAAACGAGTTACCTCGTACCCTTGATTTACTCAATTTCTGGAATTTTTTTTTTCAACCCAGGTTGAAAATCTTCCCAATGTTTTGAAGCCTTATCAGCAGAGTTTTCAGATGCATTCAATTTACTTAAATTTTGCTATCACCCCAATAATTGGAGTGCTACATATTTCTAAATTGCAATTACTCCATTTTGCTGTAACTTGGGATACAGTACCAGACAAATAGCAATAGAAATATTTGATTTTGAGCCCTTCATTTAGCAAGATAGGGTTTTGGTTGAATAGGTTAATGAACAAGTTAAGCTATAATATATACTTACTCAGATAATTTGATAAATCCCTACCCTCTTTACTTGATAGCAAACTGCACTGTTAAAAAACTATGAAAATCCCTGTACTATATATATAGTATTATATAAAAAGCAGAATGTCATACAGTACATAAACTACACAGATTAACTAAACTGCCTGACCTAAAACTGGTGAATTTCTAACTGCCACATAAAGTGTAGTGTCCTATGTAATTTAGTAAAATTAAACTAAAATTCTAGTGGATTTAATCTCTCTCCTGGAAAGACGTTATTTTCTCAGAAGAATGTGTACAAATCTTCATAGCTGGCAGCGTGGGTGTCAGAGGCCAGAAAAGGGTGAACAAATTGGACATACAGAACGAAAATATATAAAAACCTGTAAAATTACTATGTTTCTTGACTGTAGGCAAGTGCTAAATTTGATTCTGGGACATAATGGGACGTTAGAAGATGAAGTACAAATTTTCATACACCTTCATTCCTTTAAAGGTTACCTCCTATAGATTACACCTTAAAGTGGGGCTTTTGCCCTGGAAAGGTACAGTTGTTAAAAACCAAACATTTATACAACATGAAAGTCATTTGGCCTATATTTTTCAGTTCACTTTATTGTTATTGAAGATATTTTTGTTGATAAGGATTTTCTCTTTCACAGCTCAAATTCTCCATCTGCTTCATCTTCCCGGGAAATCAGAATCTGTTTGTAGCATCACAGCCTGTTGTTGTGTAAAGAAGGCCTGGAAGATCTGTATTTTGTTTTGAAAAAGTTGCAGATTGTTTTTTACCCAAACACTATCAAGGAACGAGCAAGGATATCAAATTCTGTGTCGCTTGTTTTTTCTGGAGAACTCATGGGAGGTCCAGAGAACTGGAATAGGGCCTGCTGTAGCCCACAGTCAAAGGGGCAGAATGTTTAATATTTCACAAAAAGTCTATTTCTCCCAACCGTTTCTCAGGTGTTTGCGTTAAACTGTTGTTAATGCAATAAACCAAGCAAAATAGTATTTAAAAGACTGAATAGCTAAATAAGTAAATATCCCAACCCCTCTCAAAGGTTCAGGTTTCATCTTTTGTACTTGTGATGTCATAATCACAATAACTATCCAGTCATCCATGAAAACAGATTAGACTAGGTTTGCAGTATTAAAAAACAATCAGAAAAGTAGAAAAAAAGAAAAAATATTCCTTTATATGATATGAAGGAGAAAAAAAGGCAGAAACACTTTATTTTAAACTTTTGTAGGTAATTTTATAGGGATACAGTTCATGATTGCTACTTGTATATACATGCAGCTTCAAATTAATACATTATGAATGCATTATTAAAGAGACCATAGTAGTTATTTGCTTTAGAAAGACTAACAACGAGAGAAAAATAGAGAGAGCTGCAGATGAGTTTGGAAGAGAAGACTATGGATGAAATCCTGACCCCATTGAAGTCAACAGCCAAACTTTTATAGACTTTAATGGATTGCATCCTAGGATTTCATCCTAGAAGTTCACATTTCCACCATATTGTGTGTGACATGGTGGCAGGGCATTCAGGAGGAAGTGTCTGAGAAAAAGTTGTGGATGCATAGCTGAAGAGAGGGGTAAGCTTTGAGGACAGAGAGGAGATTTGGAAATCATCAATGTAACATTCTGCAGGCTCCAGCCCCCTAATCATTTTTGTTGCCCTCCGCTGGACTCTTTCCAATTTTTCCACATCCTTCTTGTAGTGTGGGGCCCAAAACTGGACACAGTACTCCAGATGAGGCCTCACCAATGTCGAATAGAGAGGAATGATCACGTCCCTCGATCTGCTGGCAATGCCCCTACTTATACAGCCCAAAATGCAGTTAGTCTTCTTGGCAACAAGGGCACACTGTTGACTCATATCCAGTTTCTCGTCCACTATAACCCCTAGGTCCTTTTCTGCAGCACTGCTTCCTAGCCATTTGGTCCCTAGTCTGTAACAGTAAATGAGATTCTTCCATCCTAAGTGCAGGAGTCTGCACTTGTCCTTGTTGAACCAGATCAGTTTTCTTTGTTATATTTAAACCGAAGCTTAGTTTTCCAGCAATCTCTTGAGGGTCTATACTAAGCTTGCCGGACCTGATGCCTCATATAGGGTGACCAGACAGCGGTGACCAGACAGCAAGTGTGAAAAATCAGGACGCGGGGGGGGTGGGGGTGGGGGGAGAGGATAATAGGAGCCTATATATGAAAAAGACCCCAAAATCAGGACTGTCCCTATAAAATCGGGACATCAGGTCACACTAGCCTCATACCTCAATTCCAAAATGAAAACCACAATGACGTCTGATATTTCATTTAATACAATTAAATTTTGCTTCTGTGAACTATATCTCAACTAGGGGAGTCCAGTGGACTATGTTTTATTTATCTCTTTTTGTGCTACAGTGAGTTATACAAACACTGAAACTGTGAAAAACATCTGTTTTTAAGGTGCTGAAAATCAGAAAACCCTTATCCAGTTTTTGATAGAAAATTTCTAACCCAGACCCTAAACCAGCAGTTCTCAAACTTCATTGCACTGGGAGCCCCTTCTGACAACAAAAATTACTACATGACCCCAGGCGGGGGCAGGGGCGGAGCCCCACCTCCCAAGGCAGGGAGGTGGGCTGGACCCTGAGCCCTGCTGCCCCAGGTTGAAGCCCACAGGCTTTAACTTCAGCCCCGGGCCCCAGTGAGTCTAATGCTGGTCACCCAATTTGAGAACCTCTGCCCTAAACTAACATAACAGTTTTGAGGCTTTTTTAAGGAGGAGGGGCACAGAACAATGGCTAAATGTTATATCGATATAATAGTGCCACCATACCTTGTAAATAAATGTCACTGCGACTCCATTTCTGTATGCATACTGTGTCCTGCATATGTTTAAAATTGTTAGTTAAGTATTTTTGCATGATATAATCAAAATGCTGAGAATGTATTAGAGACAGCACCATAAAAAGCATATTAATGGCTGGCCATCACATCCCCCTTCTCATCTTTCTCTTACCCATTCCCTGTGGAAATTCTCTTCTGACTCTCCCAGACTTCGATGCAGTTCTAGTCACCTATTTAATCTCTTTCCCTTTGAGGGAAAGTTGCTCAGTTGTGATTCATGCAGAAGGTCTCTGGTGACCTTTTACAACCTTCACTGGCTACTTTCTGAAGAGGTGGGTTTTCATTGCTGTGCAACTAGTACTCCAATCAGAAGGTTTTAGGGACAGTTTTTATCCTGGAGTTATTTTTGCCAGTGTTATTGTATTTATATGAGTTTCCCTTCTCTCCCCTAATCTCCACAGGGAAAGACTAGAAGGGCTCACACACAAATGCAAAACACATAGATGTTACATAATTTATTTATTTTTTTAAAAAAAAACCTCTTCAAACCACCACCACAAAATTTAAAAACATCTCTTCTCTGGACCCTGTGAGCTAGCTTCATTCTTCATCAGCTATCTGGTAGTAGTGACATCATAGCATAGTGCATTAAGGAGTTTCAGACTGGAGTAAGAGGTGTCCAGTTGTGGGGCTGGATACAAGGATCAGAAAGAAAAGTGGTGTGTTATGGGTAAAAATGCAGCAATGCCATAAGGAATATTCAGCACATATTGGAATAAGTTACCATTTGAGGTCATTTTTAAGAGCAATGTCAGTCATCATTAGAATATTAAAATCAACTTGTATTCTACCAGGAGTCCACAGAGACAATTTTACAGCCATTCAATAATACAGAGAACCTTATTACCTCACAATACTTGCAGAGTATTTATATCACAGTCCTTCCTATGGTAGCACATTATGTAAACAGAGTTGTCCTAAACTAGGCCATGCATATTTGTCAGTGGTTGGCAAACCACAGTGTTTGTTAGTTTGCGAATGTCACAGTTATTTTACTACTACCTTTCTTTGTGTCTCTTATTTAAAATTTGCCTAAAATTCTAATTGACCAGGGGTATCAGAACTGAAATGTTGTGAAAAATACTGGTTAATATACCCAAAATGGATATAGTGGCCATGTCAATAAATAGAAAATCATGCAAATGGCATCATATAAATTACTCAAAATAGCTCATCAGAAGTAAATAAAAAATGAGACCTTCCAATAAGCTAATTGTTAGTTCTTTAGGTACAGACTATTCCATTCTGAGTGAATTGTCTACCAGCATGTACATTTCACAAAAATACTGTACATTTCTGCATTGATTTGCAATGCTATAATTTAGTTTAATGTAAACCTTTCAGGGCAGGGGTTTTATATTTATATTTGCCTATAAACTACACATACCACTATGGCACTTTGTAAATAAAAACAACAGCATTCCATCCTGGATTCTGTGTATCTATTTAGCTTTGTATAGACACACACCCCTATCAGCATACTGTTGGAGCACTGGAAAAACATCAGTTAATTAATGTATCACACAACACCCCTGCAGGGTAGAAAGTATTGTTAGCCCCATTGTACAGATGGAGAAATAAGGCACCAGGAGTTTATGTGATTTGCCCAAGGGCTCACAGAACTTAAAGTTCTGAGTTCTAACCACAAAACCATCCTTCCTCTCTGGATGAGTAGATAAATTATGGGAATTCTTTCTTGCCAATCCAAGTCAGAGTGTAACTCCAAACTCTTTCCTGCTGGAATGAAGCAGGCCTTTCCACTGAATGAAGACTCCACTTAGGTGGAAAAGAGTCTATATATATGAAAACTGTGGGTGAAATCCTGGACCCATTGAAATCAATGAATTCAGTGGGTACAGGATTTCACCCTGTGTATTAACCTGTCTGACAAAATGTGTGTAACACGCTGCCCGGGTGCCTACCATGTCGCTGTCTAGTGGCTGGCCCCCATTGAGGTTTAACAGCCTGCTACTACCAATGGATAATGGAGTTATTACTTTTGATAAAGTGGCTGTGGTCTTTTTTTCCTTTTCTAATCAAAGTCCTGAGTTCCATGCTCACTGGCAATCCACAGTGGAAGGTATTAGACTTGCAGGGAAATATAGTGATCTTCCTCCTGAGCATATCATGATATGCCCACCTATTCCTCTAAGGAAGCCTCTAGAAAAAGCAGAAGGTCTGGAGATGGTGGAAGAATTGCACCCAGAGGGGTGTGACATCCCACAAAAATAGTATTTATTAAGACACTCAACCCAGACATAGCAGCCTAGCTTAGCATCCCTTTACCTGGTATCAATTTTCAGCTAGTGGTTAGGAAGAGCTGTCTCAGTCTCCACATTTTTGTCAGTTACACTAAGGAATATCAAAAATGGGGGGGAGGGGGATCAATCCCCTCCTCTGAGCCATTATGAAACCAGAGATGGATCTTGATCTGTCTTATCAAAGAGGAGAACCTAGATTTGTCAGTTGTTGCCACCTAGGAGGACCTGACACAAACTACAGGACAAACTTTTACTCTTGGAAGCCAAATTAAGACCTGATCTAAAGACGTGTAGTGTCTCTGAATTAAAACCACAGTAACTGGCCAGCAGGACAGAGTGAATGACAGGCTACTGCATCATCACTTTGGCCCACTGGTCTTACTTGGCAGCCAGAAGAATCGGCAATGCCATCACCACCTCAACCCTGCCCCAGCCTGTGGCCAAGCAATTGAGTCACAGCAGAGTAATGTCAAGACCTGCTTTCCCTTTTATCTGCCTTTCTGTTGCCCAGGTAAGACCAGCTGAAGAGCTCCCCTTATAAAAAAGTCTCAGAGTGACCAGCACTCCTAGAATACTGATTCTAAATACTACAGCTTACACTCGTGATACTGCTAATGTTAGGAACAATTATTATATTATTATAGAGAATCAGGCACAATTGTCTTAAACTAATTAAATAACAATACAAACTCAGAACAAAAATTCAAACAGCCAAACCAGTCAGTTTTTAAATACTGTATGTTAAAAGCTGTTATTCTTTTGCTGAGGACTGTGTGCAAAGTTTCAACTCAGATGGAATGTAGACAGTTGAATGCCATTCCCCCAAAACTTGAATGTTCCAGTTGTGCTGACGCAATCACTTACTGCTGCATCACCAGCTAACGGACAGATAACAAGATATATTTGAAAGCCAAGGTTCTTAACCCAATAACAAGTCAAATATTGATCAGCTCTTGAATTCTTTTAAATGTGTTTAAATTACACAATAAAGTTCCCAAGATGCACAATAAAGAATTCTATGGCATCAGTTTGATTCCCATACGATCAAACTGTCCTAGTGAAAAGAAAAACCCTCTTACTATTTAATACAAATATTTCTTTCCATGGAAAAGAAACTTTTAGGGTTTAGAAAACTGAAACTACTGTGAACTCTTAAAAATTCCATTCCCCATGACGGGATCGGAATGAACTTTTTAAATTTATTACAAATACCAAAGACAGAAGGGGATGAGCTACACATCTGAGATGGAAGGAAAGAATCTCCTGAGAACAAGCTACAATCAACATGTCACCTAGATAAATTAATATCCTTACTCCCAAACACAGACAGAGATTTTTTTGAAGGGGGGGCTATTTTGATTTATAGAGATACTTAAGAATTCAAGGCTTAATTCTACGTTAGCCATGCAGGCTTCTTTGGCTATCCTTACTTTCAAATATTTCAGACTGTCCATCCTTGAAAGTTCACATCTTCTTTAAAGATATTTAGTAATGTTTCACTAATGTAAGAATAAACTGAGAAACACATTTGAAGTGTAAACACTGAGATTAAGATCACTAACATAAAGGAAAATATAAGCATGTTTCATACCTAGATAAATCCATTTATCTTTCCTGTATCATTTATTGTTTCTACTGCCTGATTTACCTATCAAAGATAACAGTTATATTTTATAAGACCTTCCCCCAGCCCCCTTATAGCCCATCTTTCGCTCCAAGATCTTGCATCAAAATCATAATGATGAATCTGTGACAATGAACCATATCTGAGGGTGATGATTTCATGGGGAGCTCAAGAAGAAAGACTGGGGCCAAAACTTTAGGTGGTGTAAATCATTGTAGCTCCATTAACTTTACTGGAGCTATGCTGTTTCTACCAGCTGAAGATCTGGCTCTGCGTTCTGATATAGAAATATTTTAAACTAAGGCCCTAAATAAAGGGAAGAGGAATAGAGATAATTATGGACCAAGAAAATAGCCGTCGTTTAAATGGTCTGGTCTTTCAATTTTACCCTCACTGTGGAAAATCCCACTTTAAAGAATCACTGCCAAGCAGTTTAAGTCTAACATTTAGGTTTTGTTCCAAAAAAAAAAGAGAGGGGGGTTCCCAAAGCATAACACTAATAGAATTATTGGCATGATGTTTTAAAGAATACCTGAACCCATGATGGCGGGGTTTAAACATTCCCCTGCAATTCTGGAAGCTCAAACACAACATTATTGTTCAAATACATGAGAACCAGAAATTGAAAATGACCATGTTAGTTTCACTGTCCTGCCTAAGTAAAGTGCAAAGAGTAAACAAGGAGCATACATCTTAAAAAATTAATTTACTTTTAGTTTCAATCATCTAAGGTCTTATTAGTAACAGAAGTAAGGATTGTTATTAAAATAAGTTTTCAGAATTGATAGGGTGCTTTTAATGAACTTCCTAATTAGAGATGGGAATCTGTACACAAGTCTCCTAAATTCTGGGAAAGATCAGATTTGGATTTAATTCTGCATCTCACCTTCAATTCTGGGTCCAACTTGTTGCCTAATTTGTCTGGAGGACATTTGATTTGTCTGAAGAACCTCATGAGTTCCTAATTCTTTCATCTCTGTTTACTTCTCTACTACTGTACCAAATACTGTTATTTTCCTAATTAGTGCTTTTTATGGGGGGCAGGAGGAAGGAAGTTTTGATCTCCTTTAAAGTGTACATTCAAGTGTCTGAACAGAATGCTATAAATTTACTTAGGAAGATATGGCAGGGAATGTAGCTCCACATCATGAATTAGAAAAGAAATTATGGAAAGATCAGTTTAAATGTAAATGTAAATCACTGTGTTCTGTTCACCTTCTAAGTGATTATGGACACCTGCTACTGGAAATACCATTTATTTTCTACACATTGTAGCTTTGTCTCAGATTTGAGATTTGTCATATCCAAGCGGAAAATAAGTAATAGTTATGCCATTATGCTGGGGACAGGGCCGGCTCCAGGCACCAGCTGAGCAAGCTGGTGCTTGGGGCGGCAGATTGTTGGAGGCGGCATTCCACCCAATCCTAGGGCGGCATGGCCACTTTTTTGTTGTTGTTGTTCTTGTTCCGCTCGGGCCGCCCTGTAGGGGGCGGCGGCGCGGAGAACCAGAGCACCCTGCAGGGCAGTCCTCTTCCTTCCCTCCCTGCCGACCGGAGCAGAGCCCTCACGGCAGGAGGCGGTGCAGCGGGAGGGGCCGCATGGCAGCGCCCCTGCTGTAGCCCTGGCCGCCCCCTTCTCTCTCTCTCCTGCCCGCTCCCCTCCCCCCACCCCACAGCCGTTCCCCCTGCACCCGCGCTCCAGCCACGCCACAGGGTTTTTTTTGTTTTTTGGGGGTTTTTTGCTTTGCCGTTCTGACCGCCCCGCTTTTGTTTTTGTTTTTTGCTTGGGGCGGCCAAAAAGCCAGAGCCGGCCCTGGCTGGGGAGTCAGCATTGTGCCTTGTCCTTAACTGGGCATTCTTTCTGGCACCCGCATTTTAGTGCATTTGAATATCTACATACCCAATGTGCTGAGGGAAGCTAGTAATTAGATGTCTAAACAACTTAAATCGCACCAATAGTTCACAGGCATGCAAACGGAGGTCATCTTCTTTGTTAATCTAGCTCCAGACCTGCACACGTCCTTGGGTTCTTAGTGTTTCGTTTTTGACTCACCAAAAGCTAGATTTTGCAAATGCTAATAAGTGTTCACATAACTTGCAGCATTTGAGCCTTATCACTTATAACTTATAACCGTATAACTTATAACTATCTCTTCCTCTATTAGCAGGGTATCTTTCTGACATCAAAGGAGTCCAAACGAGTTCCAGAAAATTTAGCTGGGAAGGAGTCACATTGACTCCCCACTCAAAATTACTCATCCCCCTCTTTGTCTGGTTTGTCTATTTAGACTATAAGCTCTTTGAGATGGAGACTGTTTCTTACTATTTGTTTCTGCAGTGCTTGGTAGAAGGGTCTCACTAGGATCTCTAGGTGAAATTTATAATACAATGAATAAATAAATAATCATAAAGTGGATTGTTGGTTATTATTATTAAACCATTAACTGTATTCTGACTAGAAAAGAGGGTGGGGCAAAGCTCCGCTCTCACCCAGGCAATAAAGAATGAGCTGGAAGAGACCAGCATAAATGCCGCCTCCTTCTTCATAGTGGGATATCAGATGCCTGCGGACACTGAAAGAAGTGAGAAAGCTCCTGAGTTAGCAGGAAGCAGATAACAGCCAAACCCTCTCAGCCTATAGACTATGTGAGGCCAATTGAAGGAGATAAAGTTCCCCCCAGCTCCAGGAAGCGAGCGAGGGCTCCTGCCATGAAGAGAGACTAAGAGAGAACCCTGAGGGGACTCAGAACAGAGTTTAGGGGGCAGATTTTGGAGGAACCCTAAAATCCAGATGTACCTTTTTGTTTTTTGGGGCCTTTTTGTTATGACCCCTTTTTGTAAGAGGTTTTGTAACAAAGAAGAAGAATATTATTGATTCACTTGTCAAGAGTGTCTGAAGTGGAATTATTAGCTTCAGGGAAACTGAGGCAGGGATTACTTGCAGCTCCGTGCTGACAAAGCAGAGGGTATTACAGGGCAGGTATGCACTACAAGAGTCTCATTTGTTTATATTATAAGCTCTTTGAGGCAGGGACAGTCGCTTCTATGTGTTTGTACAACACCTAGCCCCAACGGGGTACTGATCGCAGCTTTAGAAGCTTTTGAAATAAAAATATTAATAATAAAAAACATAGTAATAAGTACAAACATTTACTCCAGACATTTACCTCTGATCTTTGCAGTTTTGATAAGTCCTCAGTGAATACCATGGAGTTCCTGGGACGCCAGAGCTCAGTGCCTTCATAATTTAGTGCTTAATACTAAGCGTGGCTCATCACCTCTCTGTATTAGGCCATTAGTCTCTTTCCCTGGCTCAAGAATCCTCTCATCCTGCTGCCCTAGAGCCATAGGTCATTACGTACACACAGTTACAAACCATAGGCAATTTTTTAGGAAAGTTGTCAAAGTGTCTGTCTAAACATCTTATTTTTCGGACTGAAATCGATACTGGTTGATAGTGTCCAGCTCTTCACTAAATCCTGACAGTTATTTAACAACAAATAAAAAACAGCCAAATGATTTACTATTCTAATCCTACATTGTTGTGCTCTGTGTTTCTTTAAGAAAGGTGTGAGTATATGTGTAAGAGTCTTGAAATACAGTGGTTACCATGGTAATTATCTGTGTTTAGAGAGTGGAGGAGAGTAAAGTTCCATGTAAGAGGCCAGAGTAGAATGCAAGTTAAACATGCCTCTGCAGGTCTAACTTACGCACTATTCCCCCCCCCACCCCCACTAAAAATATCTTTGAAAATATGCATAGATTGTTCTGCTGAGCTCCAAAACTATTTCATGGCAATGCCAACTTCTTTATTTTCAGTGTGTCCCTTCCACCCGTTGACCGTGGGTTCCAAAGGCATGAAACTATTGTGCCTGGAAAGAGAGTATTTTTCTGAACAGAGATCTTCCAGAACGGAGAAACTGCTATGCAATCCTTATTTTCATGAGTTCTGCATATCTTAATGGAACTGAGTGCATTAATCTTACAAAGCTAACAGATTTAAAATGTGGATATAGCTAAATGGCTGTAAACTTAATCGGAGGAAAATGTTTTGTCTACATAAATTTATCTATGTGAACAAATAATACTTAGCACTTATATTGTGCTTTACATTTTCAAAGTGCTTAACAAATATTAAGGGTTTAATTTTGCCACCTAGGGAGACTACTTGCATGAGCAGGTCTTATTCATGTGAGTAAAGATGGCAGAATCTTCTTACTCGTGCAAGTAGTCAATACTATTCTCTGTGAGAGTGCCAGTCTACCTGTATATAATTGTTTGTCACCACAATCCTGTAAAGAAGGTCAGTAAGTACTGTTATCTCCATTGGATAGAGGGGGAAACTGAGGCAAGAAGATTGAGGCCAATATTTTCAAAAGTAGCCACTGAATTAGGGTGCGTCAATTTTTAGGTGCCCACCCTAGCCTGATTTTCAGAAGTGCTGAGCACTTTCAGGTCCTGTGGAAGTTGAGGATACTGAACACCTCCAAGAATCAAACCTGAAGTTGGGGACTCAAAAATCAAAACTCACCATCCGTGGTCGCTTAAAATTTGGGCCCAAGTGACTTGCCTGAGTCTGCCTCATGAGCCAAAGGCAAAGCCAGTATTATAACTCAGAAGTGTACGCCTTCCACATCTGTGCTCCACCCAATATAACCGGAGATTTTGTTGTTTTGTAACAAATGTGTATTATAACTAGAACAGGAAAAGCTGTCTTTTGTAAATGTTTGTCATTTCACTCCTTTCCTGTTTTGATTTAGCAGTCTAGATTTTCTTTTTGCCACACACACACCCTTTTCTTACTCACACACAGCGAGGAGAGAAAGGCTGATTTCCATCTTCCACTTGGGTACACATATGCTATTTGTGTCATCTGTGCAGCAGGCATCAGACTCCATCACTTGCTGTAAAAAGTAATAACATTGTCACATACCAAAGCTGTTTAGGCGCTGTGTGTGAAAATTCTAGCAACTGAGCATGGAGGTGATTAGCAGCAAAAAGTGCACAAGCAGATGTATGTGTGAACTAACTTGCACAAAAAAGTGTCCATATTAGATGACACAGGAAGCAAATACATCTTTGCAATATTGTTTTGTAAGGTATAGTGGTAACACTTCATAACAAGAAGACATTTGTTAATGCTTACAGTGGAATTCTTATACAACTACCCATTACCTCCACTTGAATGCCAAAGAAGTTCATCAAACTTACTGTTATTATAATAAATGCCAAAGGCAATGGGGTAATAATGGTTTGCCATTGTCACTTATTAGAACGTGTTGCTAGAATTTTCAAATATGTTCACGAATAAAGTCGAGCCAAGGTGGGTGAGGTAATATCTTTCATTGGACCAACCTCTGTTGGTGAAAGAGACAAGCTTTCGAGCTTACACAGCTTTGACCTGAAGAAGAGCTCTGTGTAAGCTCAAAAACTTGTCTCTCTCACCAACAGAAGTTGGTCCAATAAAAGATATTACCTCACCCACTTTGTATCTCTAATATCATGTGACCAACACAGCTGCATCAACACTGCAAACATTAATAAATTGCAAGCCAGACAAATACATAGTCAGTCCATTTCAAAAGAAACATTAATTAGGTCCAGTTATTTATGAAGGGGCAGTGGGATCCAGTAGATAGGGCATTTAACTAAGAATTAGGAGGTTTGGGTTTTATTCCCAGTTTGAGCACTAGCATGCAGTTTGACCTTGGACAAGTCCCTTTGGCCCAAATCCTCAAAAGTATTTAGGTACCTAAATTCCTTTGAAGATCTGGGTCTTCACCTATCTAAGCTTTAGTTTCCGAATGTGTACATGGTGATAATTACACTTATTTTCCTAGGTAAAGCTCTTTGAGATCTACATGTGATATAAAGCGTATGTATTATTTATTTGTACATTTAATGAGTATGCTAAGTGCTTTACAGACAAAAGAAAAAGACACGATCCTTTCCTCAAAGCGTTTCGTCCAATTTTGTACATGACGCAATGAGAGGCAATAACAAACAATCAGGAGGAAGGGTGAGGAAGGGGAAGGGTTACTGTAATAAGATCACACAGTTAGTTATGGTATGTGACCAGCATGATGGTTCCATGGAAGTTTTGTTTGTTTGGTAAATATACTCACTTCTTATGGGCAACATGGAAAGAATTGGGTTTTAGGAGAGATTTGAATGAAGGCGGCAGCTTGAGAACAGGTGTTGGGAAGATATTTCATGCTTAGAGACGTACTGTAGTTGGTATAGAGAAATTACATCATACAGCTAAATTGTCTCTTTATTCTAGCACCTTCCAATCAACAGCAAGGGCTGTATTCCAATCACATCAGACTAGCAGATCATGAGTCTAGCACCATCTAGCTAGCTCCCAAGGAAACTCCCACCATCATATTACCACACCCTATAAAATATGTATTTCTCTCAGCAGAAATAATATATAACATACAGGTCAAGGGGCACTGTCTCTAAAGTCACATTTGAATCTGAAAGCATTATATGTGCTAGTGTTACAAATAACACTCAAGACAATTAAAACAAAATCACCAAACATAAAATAGGGTCTGTAAGATGCACAATCTGAAACCATATCAAGTAAACAGAACCAGGTTGAACTAGTATGACTGAATCAATATTTCACAGCAGTGGAACATGGCTATGATAAAAC
The DNA here is from genome assembly GCF_011386835.1 of Chrysemys picta bellii. Classification (NCBI taxonomy): domain Eukaryota; kingdom Metazoa; phylum Chordata; order Testudines; family Emydidae; genus Chrysemys; species Chrysemys picta. The sequence continues at coordinate 313,694,529 of NC_088791.1, forward strand.
TCCCACTGACTTCAGTGCAACCCAGATTTCACCCCAGGGGTGCAAATGTCAAGATAACAAATGGTTAATTAACAGGTGAACTACAATTACATACATTCAGGACAGTAACATCACAGATACGAACATCATGTTACACATTTTTGGAGAGAATATCTTGCTTTTCCACACAGATGATGCTTGAAATCTTTTGCAAGGACATCATGTGTAATTGTCTATACAAATCATAAATCCACCTTCAATGAAAGCTTGTAATTGATGTAGGATGCTGAGATGCAGAGAGTTTATAGGCGTAAGAAATGTGGACCATTTTCTTTACTATTTCTGTACTGATCTGGAAATTACACTATTAACTAATTTAGCTGCTTTGACATGATTTATAGATTCATAAATTCCAAGGCCAGATGGGAACATTGTGATCATCTAGTCTGAAGTCCTGTATAACATAGGCCATAGGACTTCCCTGAATTAATTCCTGTTTGGACTAGAGCATATCTTTGAGGAAAAAAGTTACCAGTGATGAAGAATCCACCATAGCTTTTTGTATGTGGTTCCAATGGTCAATTACCCTCACTGTTAAAAATATGGGCCTTATTTCTAGTTTGAGTTTGTCTAGCTTCAGCTTCCAGCCACTGGATCTTGTTATACTTTTGTCTGCTAGATTATCTTTAAAGTGGAAAGTGCAGCGGCATAGAGAGTAACAGGAAAAGGAAATGTATTGGCCTTTCAGTAGCTGGAAAATATAACCGCAAAGGCTGTATCCTGGCAACTGAGAGGTCCTCCTTATTAACAGCAAGAATATAGATCTCAAACTTACCAAACCAGTTTGTAAAAGACAAGTTAGAAATGCAGAAAGAGGGCTAAAGGGGAGCCCTGCTATTCTTGTCCCTAAAATATTATATACTATAACTAGAATAAAACAAAAGTGCCAAACAGCTAGATATTATCTTGATTCCAGGAACTTCTACCCAATAAGGATTTTTAAAAACCCTCCAATCACATTAATATATATATAAAATATATAAAAGTACATTAGTATGGTCTAGTGCCACCTAGCTAATTCTCAAGGTGGCATATTTTCACAATTGCCACAGCTGTTGACAATTTTTAGGATTAGTTTTTCTCCAGTGAGTTGGATTTGATAGGTAGTGTCCTACCTACCACCTACAGAGAAGAGTGTTTCTTCAGAAACAACCATCCACAATTGTTACATTATTTTAACATCTATTGATAGAGTTATGCCTTTAGGTGGATCCCCACCATTTTCTGTCTCGTACCACACTATGGAGAGACACTTTGACACATGGGGGTCATAACCTTGGGTGTGGAGAAAATTCTTCCATCTCTACCACACAAACCATGCTCCTGGTACCAAACAGTGCTCAGCCTGTTAAGACTGTGTGCTGCTGACCAGGGCTTGGCACTTAGGGCCAGATCCTCAAAGATATTTAGGTGCATAACTGCCATTAATTTTGATGGTAGTTAGGTTAGTTGCTATTAAAGTTCAATGTTAGAGAAAGTATTAGCACAAAGCAATTGTAGCATTATTTGTAAATGAGACCATGACTTAATATTTTATTAATGCTGTATCCTGCAAGGTGCTATGCATTCTGGCCCCATCTAGCAAAGCATTAAACACATGCTTAACTTCAGTGACACTGTGCACATACAGCTAAACATAAGCTGAAGTGCTTTGTTGCATTGGGTCGTGAATGCTCCAGTACCAGGCAGGATCAAGCCCTTGAAGAAGTAGCTTGTAGCATATTTGCTATTTCATTATATAGTTCTGTCAAATTTAATATTCTTCCTAAAATAAATTATTACAATGTTGCAAGGGAATTGCAATATTATGATCACGGAACACTGTGACGACTTGCACCTCCATTTATTTAAAAAAAGAAATGTCTCTGTTTTTTGTAAATTAAAAATAAATTAAGCCAGGTTCAATAGATATTAAATTGAAATACCTTAAAAAAACAAATCGGGAAAACTCATTCTTTTTCATTCTGGTAAGAGAGTGTGACAACATATGGTACATAGTGGGTGGCTGTTCTAAACATAACATGTATGTGTTCAACCTAAAATGTTTTATTGGTTCCTGCATATGAGAGCAGCAGCTAAAAATGACTGATGACTGTTCTTTCTATATCAGCAGAGTGTAAAAGCCCAAGAAAAAAATGTAGGGCCTTTAAATTTACAAGTGTTTTAAAACAGACACAGCCTTCATTTAACCTTTTGTTTTCTCTAAGTATGCTCCAAGCTTAATGTTTCCTGTTCTTGAGAACCATAACACTGCAGTATTATTATTATTATTACCAGATTATCCAAAGATATATCACAAGGTAGGAGGCAAATGCCTTCCCCTCCCCCATACCCACTCTATGGCACCATGAAAGAAAACCTGCTTTAACCTTGTAGATTTCTAGTACCACAGTGCACAAAATATATAGGCAACATCACTGGGTGCAGAAGAAAATGAGTCACATACATAAGTCTCATAGCTCTATCTAATGTGTGTAGGTAGTTATACCTCACTCATCACCATGATATCTGTTGCGTCTCTCTCCTTTCCTCTTTTGGGATATTAGTAGTAGTAGTAGTACTTTATTTTTATTATTATTAGTGAGGGAAGTGACATTTTACTCTGTGTTCTGAAGGTGGTGAGTTTTAGTCATAGGCCAGCTCTCAAGAAAGCTCCATCTCCCTCTCACATGAGTCTCATTCCTGTGTTTTCTTGGGACCATAACTGATATAAAAAACAACCTGCAACTTATGCAAATAGTTAACTTATGTAACCACATGAACTAATTACATTTGCCTTCCCTGCTGATTTCCCTCTGAAGCTGTGTGTATACAGGCAAATACAGGACCATAATTCTCCATCCATGCTGCTCCAATAGTGGTAGCAACGGTGACAATTGGTGTGTGGGCAGGGTTTATGTGTTTTTATAGCTGTGTCTCCTAACCCTGCTCTGAGCAGATATCATACTGCACCCATATAACTTTATGTCAAGGAATTTGGTTAAACCACGTAAGTGACCCACTGATACTTCATTCTCCTACCTCATTATTAGTATTCAAGTTACATGTGTGGGGGTGGTGAATCTAAGGGAGTCTAAATAAGTAAGAGAGCCTAAAAGAGCATAAGTTAGCCTAGTCTAATTATAAGTTGGTGTAACATACTCATTGAGGAAACGAGAAGAAAGTATAAGTTACACCAATTAAGATGCCCTTTTGACTTGCTTAGATTCTGGATTTGGTTCTCCACGTGGCCCACCACCCACAAGGTTGGGTCTAGGATTGCACACATATTCTTGAGTTAGCAAGCCATGTCCCCTGCCTCTCATGTGTGAAACTGCTGCCATTCATAAGAGGGATGCTGCCCCGTTCTTCCCATGCTCTGAGGAACATGGATTTTGGAGAGTGTGTTTTCCCCTTCAATGCATTTTCCATAGCAGGGGATGATTTGGTCCAAGGTCAGCAATAATTCTAGTTGTTCAGAATAGTTATTTCCTACATAAAATTCTGAGCCTAATTCTGCTGTCACACTGCTTTCACCTGGGTGTAACTGCACTGACCTCAGTGGAGATGCCCCTGATTTACATTGGTGTCAGTGACAACAGAATCAAGCCCTCTGGTTCTGAAATTTCTTTGGACCTCAATGAAACAGAAGATTTCTATTCAGAGTGTCACCTACCTTTCCCACTGACATATGAATCCTTCAGAACTTTACAGAGGATAGCCATTGATGGACCTATCCTCCATGAACTTATCTAATTCTTTTTCCAACCCAATTACACTTTTGGCCTTCACAACATCCCCTGGCAATGGATTCAACAGGTTGACTATGATTTATGTGAAGAATTACTTCCTTACGTTTGTTTTAAACCTGTTGCCTATTAATTTCATTGGGTGACTCCCGATTCTTGTGTTACATGAAGGGGTAAATAACACTTCGTTATTCACTTTCTCCACACCATTCATGATTTTCTAGACCTTTATCATATCTCCCATTAGTCATCCCTTTTCTAAGATGAACACTGCCAGCCTTTTTTAATCTCTTCTCGTGCGGAAGCTGTTCCATACCCCTAATCATTTTTGTTGCCCTTCTTCATACTTTTTCCAATTCTAATATATCTTTTTTTAGGTGACCAGATCTGTGCACAGTATTCAAGGTGTGGGTGTACCATGGATTTACATAGTGGCATTATGATATTTTCTGTCGTATTATCTACCCTTTCCTAATGGTTCCTAGCATTCGGATGGCTATTCTGACTGCCACTGCACATTGAGTGAATGTTTTCAGGGAACGATCCACTCGGACTCCAAGATCTCTTCCTTGATTGGCAATAGCTAATTTAGACCACATCATTTTGCACATATAGTTGAGATTATGTTTTCCAACGTGCATTACTTTGCATTTATCAACACTGAATTTCATCTGCCATTTTGGTGCCCAGTCACCCACTTTTGTGAGATCCCTTTATAACTCTTCACAGTCAGCTTTGGACTTAACTGTCCTGAGTAATTTTGTACCATCTGCAAGCTTGGTCATCTCACTGTTTAACCCCTTTTCCAGACATTGATGAATATGTTAAACAGCGCTGGTCCCAGTACAGATCCTTGGGGGATCCCTGTCCACTGTGAAAACTGACCATTTATTCCTACCCTTTGTTTCCTTTCTTTTAACCAGAAACTGATCCATGAGAGGACCTTCTCTCTTACCCCAAAATGCTTACTTTGCTTATCATAGAATCATAGAAGATTAGGGTTGGAAGAGACCTCAGAAGGTCATCTAGTCCAACCCCCTGCTCAAAGCAGGTCCAAACCCAATTAAATCTTCCCAGCCAGGGCTTTTATGACGGTCATATGTTGCAACTCATTTAAGTGTAGTGCGGAGGTCCAGTGCAGGTACTCCATAGGAAAGTTATACAGTGACCGGATAAATGGCTCGGAAAAGGACTTTAAGAAAGGTGTTCATTAAAGGAATGAACAGGGGGCGGTTGGGGACTCCTATGATTGGTATGACAGTGAGCCAACCCCCCATTCTTATAGTCCACCTTAACCCTCCTATGAGACGGGGGTGGATGGTAAGTTCCCAACAATGGATTTACTGGAGGGACCTGGATGGAAAAAGAGGGGGAGCTGGTAAAAGTGCCCTGGATAATTACGGAATAAACATGGGGTTACCAGCACTGTACACTGTTATCTGCTGGGTAGTCGCAGACACCTAATAATAAAGTTGCGGCCTGATTAATCCCATGTCAAATGTCTCCTGTCCTTCTTTTGGCATAGCTAGACAAAAAGACTTTGGTGTGAGACCTTGTCAAAGACTTTCTCAATGTCCAAGTACATTTTATTAACTGGATCACATTACAATCCACATAGGACATAAATCAGTGAGTGAAGACATAGTGATTATGGTGTTTTTAGGGCAGAAAGGAAAGAATGGTTCAAACAAAGAAACATCAGGAGATTCGATTTGTAAATTGCAATAAAGCTTATGTGGTCCCAAGTATTACAATCAACATCATGTCTGCTTTCTAGGAACAAATGATTTTATTTTAACCTAATATAGCACTTTTCATCTCAGGTACCCAACATGCTTTTACATAGTGTACAGGTCTAATCTTGTTCCTATATAATATAGTGTCATGAAATGAAGTCTCTTGTGAGGTGGAAGGTGGCAGCCAGGTTCACTGGACATTGCACAACAGTGAGGAGAGGAGAAATTTTGTCTAAGGAAAGACACATAAGTCCTACTCTTAAGAAAAGTATCCTGGGTTATTTAATATCCATGTGTAGCAGAGATGACCTCACATTTATAGGACATTAGAATAAATACAACTGCACTTAGGCCCTATATACTACAATAATACATACTGGTACTGTTTGGACTCACTTTTTATTCTGAGTCAAAGTGATTAATAACTGTGAAATCACAAACTTTTCCAAGAAAGCCTAACAGATGCTTTGTGAGAGTATTCGTAACTCTGGCACACAGCTTGCTGCAGTTTTATTCTTCAGTGGAACTAAAGGAGAACTTGGTTTTATAATATATTTTATATTTTATATTAAATAAGTGATAGTGCTTATTAAATCATTGTAATATAGTAAATTTAGTTAAACATGTTGTCTTTTAAATGGCTTGGGAAAAAAAATGGACTACCATTCTCAAACAAATGTTTCCTTACAAAAACCTTGAAAAATTAAATTTCATTGAACTCTTAATCGCTTTCTGACTCTCATTCAAATTGTGCAATCTTTCTATCCTAGAAGGTTTAAGAGTGAAAGTATAGAAAATGTTATCTTCTATCTTTGCCAAGGATTTTTGTCCAGCATGTCAAGATATTCATTAAAACTATATGAAGCTCAGGCAATCATTTAAATATGATCACAACCAGCGCCCACAGAAAACACTCAACTTCTGCAAACAAGGGACAATATGACATTCATTTACTTCAGAGGTTAAAGGTGAAATGCATTTGTTACTAATGTCCTCAGCAAAACATGAACAATTCTTAACTGAAAAACATACAAACTATTGTGACATGAAGGGAGGTTCACAAACGAATGAGCAGATGTCAACTGCTGTTGAAGTCAGGACTAGAATAACGGTGGGTGGGGATTTTTTAATATTTGTTTCATTTTTAATAGGTCCCTTGTCATGTATACAACCATTGGGCTTGATCATAATCCTTTAGAAATGGGAGTTTCATCAGTCGCTTCTATGAGAGATGAATCAATCCCAAACATCCACTAAATGAATTTCATAAACAGCATTACAAATAAAAATCATCTTAATATAGCTGGCCATTTAAAAAATTAATAAAAAGAAATAATTGCAGCTCAGTTAAGACCATTTAATTTAAGTAGTTAATATAATGCTCCTTTTCTTTTCTTCCTTTTTCTTATTTAAAAAATAAATTAGGGAAATTTAGTGCTGGTGAAAGATGCTGGAGTGATGAATCTGAAGAATGAAGCCTTATATTTGTTGACAGAACAAATGTAGCATGGGATGCACCATCAGTGCAAACTTTGCCACACTACCATGCCAGCGTGTCTCAAACTTGGCCTAAAAGAACTCTGTCTCATGAGTAAGAGGTTCATCTGCTGCTGAGACTGAAAACCAGGCTGCCAATTAGTGTCAATTGTGCAGTTGGCTTCTATGGTATAAAAACTCAGTCCAGCCAGAAGGAACCACTAGATAGTCTAGTCTAACCTTCTGTATGTCACAGGCCACCAGCACCTTCCAGCAGAACACTAACCCAACAACCGAAATCAGTCCAAAGTATTACAGCCCACAGGAGACTAGACTATTACATAGCACAGACAGAGAATAGGAGGGACTGAGATGCTCCAGTGCCCGAGGTCCCCGAATGGCAGGGAAATGATTAAGAGGGATATATCCAGATAATCCTGGCAAGTGACCCTCACTCACCTGCTGCAGAAGAAGGTAAAATGCCCCCGCAAAGTCACTGCCAATCTGATCTGGGAGGAAATTCCTTCCTGACTCCACATATGGCAATCAGTTAGACTCTAAGGCCTGGTCTACACTACAGACCTACATTGCTATAACTATGTCACTCCGGGGCATGAAAAATCCATACCCCTGCAGTTCACACTGACCGTTATCCTGACCTAACCCCCTGTGTATACAGCACTGTGTTGATGGGAGAGTTTCTCCCATTGACATAGCTACCACCTCTCTTGGAGGTGGATTAACTACACTGACGGGAGCAGCTTTCCCGTTGGCATAGAAGCATCTTCACTAAAGTGCTACAGTGGCACAGGTGTGTCACTTTAGCACTGTACGTGAAAACAAGCCCTAACATCTGAGCAAGAACCAGCCAGCCAAGCACCCACAGGCACCGACTCCATGGGTGCTCCAGTCCTGCCATAATCCAGCTGTCCTAGTGACTAGGATTCTGAAGTGCACCCCGTTCCGTGCAAAATTAAAATATGAACCTGAGGAAAGCAGTGGCATGGAGGAGTAATGGCAACATGGAATTTATGCCCGAATAGTTTGTATTATATTACACTAACAAAATAGAATCCAAATATCAACAGCTGTGTCTTGTATCCATTATTTCCCTCCTCCCCAAAATATAAACCTTTCCCACCTTTTTAATTAGCAAAACTGTTATTGAATATGACATGGGAATATTTTACATTTTGTTGCCCCAAAAGTGATTATTAAATAAGCAGGAAAAAATGTTCAGTCGGAAAAAAAAAACAAGATGACCTTTAAAACAATGTCAAGCCCACACTGTCCTGTGATTTGTGTGTAGGTATGGGTTGTTTAAAGAAGAAAAATTGCTGTATATTAAGAGTAACATCACATTATTTAAGGCTGCTGTGGAAAGAATCTTTGTGTTAAAGTACTGTAGGTTAAATAAATAATTATGAGTTAAAATGCATAGACTGTAATTTATCAAAGCTCAAATTGAGATTGTGCAGGAAGGCCTGTCTTTTTGGACATCATTACCAGAAAAAGAAATGATTTGGTTTTTATCTTGAAATATATACTGTAGTAGTTATTGAAGGTTATGACATCTCTTATTTTAGCTGACTCATTTTTCACTTGAACAGCAGCTCTCTCATGCATAGCAAAGCAGCACCCAGAGTCACGCAAGGGAAAAAAGTTTACTGCACCGTTAGACAGAAACTGAATGCACCTTTGAAAAAGTATGCCATAATATCTATGGAAAAAAAACAAAGTAGACTATATTGTGTCCTCAGTTACACCTACATAACTCCAATGAAATCCATGGAAGTCCGGGAATATGGCCATAACGATTCTAGGAAATCAGCCCAAATTTTTAAGAATTTTTTTAAATGTAAGTCAATATGCACAACACTTATCTTAAATGAAAGATGAGACAAGAAGTATTTTGGACATATACTTAAAAAAACCTTAATGGGCTGCTTTGATGCAGATGTGAAAACATCTCAGATACAGTGGTGACTGAGTAAGCATGAATAATAGGTGTCCCTGATCAAGCAGTCAGATCCACTAGTGGTGATATTGTGTCTCCAAGGAGCCTTACAGGGGTCCACACTAGCCAATCTGATTGCCGGACCCACATTACTCTGTGGTTCCAATTCTCACAGTTTTATCACAAGCCTCATGATATTGGCTGTCTTGATAAAAGCTCCAGCTCCTAGAGTCATGTTATTTTGTGAGTTTCTCAGATTTAATTTAAAAAGAAAAAGTAATTTTCTAGCCTTCATGGTTGCAGTTGTGACCCAAGTGTAACCGAAAGGCTCAGAAACCTGATGGCAAACAAGAACTCAAAATGGATAGTTTATTTAAAATCTCATGACTTTTAAGCCAATCTCATGACTTCTGGGCACCTGGCTCACAATTTTTGAACACTTGGGGTTGGCAATACTGGTAGCTAGAGATCTCTTGCTGTGTATATTTCTGTAAATTCTATGAAAATAGCAACATAACTATATCACCTTTTCTGGAGCCATCATTTATATTCCATTTAGTTTGTTAGTTAATCAAAAATGTGATTCCCAGACAGAATGTACACAGCCTGTGTACTGCAATACAAGTGAATACACAGAAATAGCAGTACATGGATTAAGCTTTGTGAGACCATTACAGAATCACCTGCAGCATGAATGAAAAGTCAGACAGAGTTACTTCAGGAATATAGACAGGTGAGAGATTATCCACACCCAGCAATGTGTAATATTTAGGGCCATAACAGGGTGGGCTGGGCCCTTTGAGACAGCTCAACCCAGCCCGGTTCTAACAATACAGCATTCCAGGGTGCTGTAGCTCCCAGAGGGACCAGGGGAACTGTAGGTAGCAAAAAGCCTGTTGGGATGGGGGGAAGCATAATGTAAATAAATACCCTTCCCTCACGAGGATGAGAGATCTATGGACAGTAACAGCAGTGGGTTTCTCTGGTGAGGAGGGGACCAGAAACTGGACAGAGTAATCTGCAAAGGCAAAATCCTAAGTGACAGGCAGATGTAGGCAGTAGCTCTGTCTATCTAAGGTATTTATATGGCCCCCACTACTCTAGTAGGCGAGCACATCACAGTCTTTATGGATTTATCCTCACAACACCCTTGTGAGATAGGGGGGTAGTATTATTCCCATTTCACAGATGGGAAACTACATCACAGAGCTACTAAGTGACAGACCCAAGATCACACAGGAAGTCTTCGGCAGAGCAAGGAACTGAATCCAGGAGTCCCAGGTTAGCCCCTAACCACTGGGCCATCCTTCTTCTCTGAGGTAAAAGTAAAGTAGGGACAGTTTGAGATTGGACAAGGTAGCTGCTTTGTTATCTAGGATGAAGAGCTGGAGCCCATGTTAGAGAGAGGACATGTCACCTGTTACTCAAGGGTATCACCTATAGGTGGTATGACAGCAAGAAGGATTTTGTGGACCCCTGCAATTAAGATTGTATAAACTCTAGAGGGGAGGCTTTGGTCCAGAGAAAGTGATGGACTTTGTGACCCACTGCAAAGAAGGGGATGGGCACATGGACTCTGGAGGAGCTGGGGCCAGGAACGGTGAAGCACTGGCGGCGGTAGTGGTGGTTGGATTTGGATTTTCATTTAGACTTTTCCCTTTGGCTGTTGGGTGAAACACTGCTTAGCAAAAGGATAACTCTGCAGAGAACGAGGTAAATACCCCAAACAGCATGGCCACCCAGAAAGGGAAGCTGAGGCACCAGGAACACTCACTGATGGACAGGAGAGACACTGCTAGGAGGGCAAAGTAAAATAACTCAAGTTCACAACATTACCTACTTAAAATTTATTAGTAAATGCAAAAAAACCCACTTTTCTAATGTAAAGATCCCACTGGTAAAATTCAATAGATTTGTATCGGGTAACAAAACACAGAAAGAGTCACTTCCTTCTAACACAAGGAACAAGGAACTTTATTAGAATTGGGAACATAGGGTTATCTCTAAAGCTACCTGGTTTCTTTGTTTCCCTGTAGAGGATCTGTCTATAACTTTCCCCAACCCTCCTCCTGCCTGACTTCCTGATACAGATTTAAAGGAGCAGTGCATGTCACCACAGTCAGGCTTCCCAATGTGGCTTTCATACAAAGTGTTTTTGCTTTTTTACACAAAAAAGCTGAAGGTCTGGAAAAATTATCCAAATCTGTTAAACTTTACTGTGCTTTAAAACAGGCAGCCCCCTCCCCCCCCCAATGAAACATATGTTAACTACCCAGCTCTCTTGACCAATGCCTTAAGCTGCACTCAAAACAGACAAAGTAGCCGTCAATGATGTAACATGCTCATAGTTGTCCACTCCACTTAGGAAGGTTTCAAGTCCTCCTGGGCATGCTCAAGTAGAGAACACTGAAGTAGTCTAGGCTAGAACTGACAAAGGCCTGTGTGATAAATGAAGGGGGGGGAGCTCCCTTTTATGGACACCCAGCCAGCCAGTAGCTATAAAATTCCCCTTAGTAGCTGTTCTCTAATTGCTCTACATGTAAAGAGTTAAAAAGTCTCACTGCGATGCATAGGTAAAAGGAAGTGAGTGGGCACCTGGCCAAAAGAGCCAATTGGAAGGCTAGAACTTTTTAAAATTGAAAGAAGAATCCCCTTTTGTCTTTCTGTTGTTGTTCTCCCAGGGAGAGGCGAACAGACCAACAGCTATGTTGTAAGAAGCTTGGGCCAGGTATGAAAAATCAGCAGTATCATACCTAGAAACTACTCATTTAAAACCCCCCAGATTTGAAAGTAGATCAGGAAATGTCTAGGAAGATGTGATTAGGTTTATCTCTTTTATTTCGTTACAGCTTGTGGATTCCTCTGTGCTAACCCCAGGTGCATTGCAGTTTTTCCAATAGCTCATCTGTGTGTAGCATTGCATAGTTCTCTGGGTTAGTTACAGCATTTAGCTTATGGTAGTCCACGCAAAAGCAGATTTCCCTATCTGGTTTGGGACCAGAACCACTGGAGAGGCCCATGCACTCTCAGAGGGGCAGATTATACCCATCTGTAACATGTCCTTGATCTCCCCTTCTATCACGGTTTTGGCTTGGGGAGCCATCCGGTAGGGTTGGGCTCTAATTGGGCGAGCATCACTTGTGTCAGTGGAGTGGTACACACGTTTTGTCCATCCTGGGGTGGCTGAAAACATTGGCTTGAAGCTGGTGCACAGCTCCTGGATTTGCTGTCGCTGCTTATGCCCTGGGGTCATGGAAAGGCTCACCTCTTCTTGGCCACCGTTGCTTTTCCCTTCATAGTAAACTCCTTCAGGCCACTCAGTGTTGTCTCTCTCCTGGGCTGTGAACTGGAGAACCTTGATTTCTTGGAAATAAAAGGGCTTTAGAGAATTAACATGGTATACTTTAGGTTTTAGGATAGGGTCTGGGAACGCTATGAGGTAATTAACAGCTCCCAGGCGCTCTCGGACCATAAATGGCCCTTCCCACAACACTTCCATCTTATTGGCCTGGAGCACTTTCAGGACCATGACTTGATCACCTACTCTGAAGGAAAGCTCTCTGGCATGTTTATCATACCAGGTCTTTTGCTCTTGTTGAGCATCCTGTGGCCACTACACTAGGGTGATCATGGGCTAAACTCAAGAGCTTTTCCCTATACTTAGCTGGAACTATCAACTGTCTCTGAGGATGTGAGTCCTCCTTGTACCCACTAGAAAGGGTTTCCTTGTATAAGAGTCCTCCTTCTACAACAAACCTGGACCTATTAGAAGAGCTGAGAGGTGGTGGGTCACTCCGTGCTGTCATCCAAGCTCCCTTGAGGCTTTCATCCGCTTCCTGCTCTACCTGGAATGGCTCCCTTGATGCTGGAGACATTAGTTCCTTGCTGGGTTGTGGACTTGGGCTTGGTCCCACTGGAAGCAATGCAGGTGATGGGGGTGTCTCCGTTGACTGTGAACTGCTCTCCACTGGTGCACTGGGTTGTATTCCAGGCTCCGGTTGAGCTTCTTGCACCGTTTTAGCTGCTGCTGCAGGTGCAGGCTCTGTGGCGCCCTTTGGTGCTGGCTCCCCTGACTCCGGTGGGGTTGCAAGCACAGGCTCTGGTGCTGTCTGCTCCACCAGTTCTGATCCTTGGGCTGGTTCTGGCTGGGTCCTAGGAACTGGATCTACAACTGCTGCCATAGACTCTGGTCTGGGGTCTTGTTCCACCACCTCTGGCTGGGTCCCCGGGGCTGCAGTATCAGGGGACACAGACTGGGTCCATGGTTGGCTAAGTCTTCTCCCAGAAGCATGGGAATGGGATAATCATCATAGACTTCAAAAGTCCATATGCCTGACCAGCCCTCATACTGGACAAGCAACTTGGCTGTAGGTAAGTTAAAAGAGATGGCCTTAAAGGGTTGCACTGTCACTTGGGCCTCTGGGTCGATGAATTTGGGGTCCACCGGGGATTGGTGGATAGCTGACACCTGTGCTCTAGTGTCTCTCCACACAGTAATCTTTCTCCCACCCACACTCACAGTTTCGCTTCACTCTGGGGGTATTTGTGAGGCATCTGGCTCTGAAGGCTCTCGGTGGGATCCCGGGGTGATGAGTTGCAGTCAGATGGTGCTCTTGGGGCAGTTGGCCTTCACATGCCCCAGCTCATTACATTTAAAGTATCACCCAGCTGACTGTGGGCTGCAGCAAGGTGGGTGGGTGGAGAGTAGGGTGGTGGTGGGACGAGAGGGTATCTGGGGTCTCCCTAGCTGTGTGAAGGGCTCCTCCTTGTGAGGTGGGGCCTTGGGCTGACTCCAATGGTGGGGTGTCATCTCGGATTGCCCCTTCTGGTATCCCCACCAACTGCTACTAGCTTTCTTCTTCTCCGCCACCTCCACCCATTTGGCTATGATCTCCGCCGCCTCGATTACAGTTTTGGACTTCCCATCTAGGATGTACCTTTCTATTTCCTCAGGGACACCCTCTAAGAACTGCTCCATTTCTGTTAGGAGAGACAGATCTTCCAGAGACTTAAATTTGCTCCTGATATCCGGGCATCCCAATTCTTTACAATGTGGGAGGCGTGTCAGGAAAATACCATGTCTGGTTTCCACCTTAGGGCTCTGAACCGCTGATCAGCATGCTCGGGAGTTAGCCTCATCCTAATTCTGGCCTTTTGTTTAAAAAGTTCGTACTCGTTCATGTGTTCTTTAGGCATTTCAGCTGCCACCTCTGCTAAGGGTCCACTGAGTTGTGGTCTCAGCTCCACCATATACTGGTCTGTAGGGATGTTGTACCCAAGGCAGGCCCTTTCAAAATTTTCTAAGAGGCCTCTGTATCATTGCCTACCTTGTATGTGTGAAATTTCCTGGAATGGGGAGCGCTATCTGGAGGAGGACTGTTAGGGCTACCTGGCTGACCCAGCTTAGCCCTTTCCAGCTCTAAGTGCTTCAGCTCTGTCTCCACTTCTAAGCACTTCGCCTTCATTTCCACCTCCAAGCGCTTCGCCTCTGCTTCCGCCTCCAAGCACTAAATCTGTAGAAAGAAATTCCTGTCTTCCGCAGTTAGAACTCGGTCTGGGTTAAGGGCATCCCTCCAACTTGGCACCTGGATCTCAGGTTGGGGAAGGCTGACCATTCCCTCTGAGGAAATCTCCGGTCCCCCATCCCCTCCCTGCATTTCTGTCATGGAGCTGGATGTTTGTGCTTAGTCTGGGTCTGTCTTCTCCGTGGCGTGCTGCTTTGGGAAGACTGGTTGCTCTAGGGTTTCGGTGCCCAACCTCAACCTCATGCACAGGGCTGCCCTACTATAGCCTAGATATTTCGTTGCCCCGAAGCTGGCCTGAGCTTCTTACAGCATAGCTGTTGCCCTGTCTTCTTCTCCCCGGGAGAACAACAGCAGACAGACAAAAGGGGATTCTTCTTTCAATTTTAAGAAGTTCTAGCCTTCCCATTGGCTCTTTTGGTCAGGTGCCCACTCACTTCCTTTTACTGTGGCTAGCAGTGAGACTTTTTAACCCTTTACAGGTAGAGCAATTAGAGAACAGCTACTAAGAGGGATTTTATAGCTACTGGCTGGCTGGGTGTCCATAAAAGGGAGCTACGCCCCCCCCCCTTCATTTATCACAGCCTGAATCAGTGCGGCAAAGGTCCATATCCAAGGGGAAGAAGGCAATAATATCCTGGACAAAGACAGTACAAGATATCACAACTATCCAAGAATCCAGAAGCAGAGAAAGGAAGATATATACCCTTAAACTACAGTCCTCATCAGCCAAGGTTGGAAGGCTCTAAACAATAGTACCAGCCCATTCTTCCAATCCTTTCCCTTCTGATCATCACTACTTCTCTTATCTGAAACCAGCTTCAGCCAGTTTTGCGCACCTCATGTCTTCATCTCCATTCAGTAAATGGAAAAGGATAAAATTGCCAAGGGAAGGAATTTCACTTTCATGCTTCACAGCAGATATTACAAATGATTGAGAGTAAAAAAAAATCTATAAAACTAATCAGCTCTAGTTGTTTTGTCATTATTGTCTGGCTCACCTTCAAGGCTCTAAGTAATCACATTGAACCCTCTGAGTTCTGTTGTTGCCTCTCTCTCACTCCCTATACCCTCACTGCCCCCTTTTCTCATGGGTGGCTTTTTTGTTCCTGGAACAGCTTCCTAACTATTGTCTACCAAGTACCTTTCCTAATAATTAATGGAGATATCCCATCTCCTAGAACTGGAAGGGACCTTGAAAGGTCATCGAGTCCAGCCTCCTGCCTTCACTAGCAGGACCAAGTACTGATTTTGCCCCAGATCCCCAAGTGGCCCCCTCAAGGATTGAACTCATAACCCTGGGTTTAGCAGACCAATGCTCAAACCACTGAGCTCTCCCTCCCTCTCCTTCAAATCCCTCCTAGAACACCTACTTCTTCAGAAAGCTCTTCCTATGTTCCTTTCCTCACCAGTCTTGCCTCTGCACCTGAATTGTTACTCTGAGTTTTGTTTTTGTCTGTGTTACATTATAAGTTTTTCAGGAAAAGAGCCCTCATTTTATTTGTTTTGTAACGCACAGTGCACATTTATGGAGTTATATAAACAATTAATACGGATCTTAATTTAAAGATTATGAAGAATGAGGTGGCAATTGCTACAGAAAGATTCATCTGAGCCAAATAACTCAATCAGATTATGATTTTCTCTGGTGACCCAAGAAAGAATTTACCCAAAGGAGGCCCTTTTAAGTACTTTGGAAGGCATGGCTTTGCTCTGTGTTCTTTATTTGCCTCCTCCTTCCAAGATACATTTGTCTATCTGCTTGTATGCATACATAAACATATCCTTTCCAAGTCCTCTGGGACAGGTTGCTCCAAGAACTTTTACACTGTGGCATCTACTGAATAGTACTTTCTTTCTATGGTACATACACAACAGTAGAAGAGCATAAATGATGATTTTCCTCAGAACATTCAGCAAAAACTCCTTCAGGTAGTGCTGAAAATAATTTTAAGAACCAAATCCTTCCCTGGCCACCGCAGCAATGAGAGGCATGAATGCTATCCAATCTGTCCCCACTTCCAGGAATCCTGAGAGCTAAGACTAAACTCTTCTGAGTAGACCAGAGTGCCACGTTACAGGATTGCCTTTAGCTGCTCTTGGTAAGGTGCTTAGGACCGGATTTATCATTGTCCTGCATTTTGTATAGTCACTTACACCCAGGGGAGTGCTCAAGGGGGGCAAGCAGGGTTGTGGGGGCCCCCAATAATCGGTGGGGGACGCAGAACTCCTCCTGCTCCTGGGCTGTGGTGGGGAGAGCGAGAGAGCTTCTCTCTCGTGAGGCTGAAGGAGTTCCACTCTCCCCACCGCAGCTCAGGAGCAGAAGTTCCCGGTGGGGAGAGGAGCTCTCTCATTCTTCCCAGCACAGCCCTAGGGCTGGAGGAGTTCTGCGGAGGAGTTTGCTCCCCGCCCTCACCAGAGGAGTTCTGCATCCCCCACTGGGGCCCCCCCAAAAGCGATAACATTTAAATTCCTGCACATGCCCCTGCTTACACTCACTGGGGTAAAATGCTTTCAAATCATAATGAGAGAATTTTTCCACTCCTCTTCCACTAGTGTAAACGACTACACCGGGGCTCGGCAACCTTTCAGAAGTGGTGTGCCGGGTCTTCATTTATTCACTCTGATTTAAGGTTTCACATGCCAGTAATACATTTTAACCTTTTTAGAAGGTCTCTTTCTGTAAGTCTATAATATATAACTAAACTATTGTTGTATGTAAAGTAAATAAGGTTTCAAAATGTTTAAGAAGTTTCATTTAAAATTAAATTAAAATGCAGAGCCCCCCAGACCGGTGGCCAGGACCCGGGCAGTGTGAGTGCCACTGAAAATCAGCTTGTGTGCCGCCTTCGGCACGCGTGCTATAGGTTGCCTACCCCTGGACTACACCTTGTGGGAAACATGCAAAATGCTGCTGTTGTGATTTGGAAGTGTCATGATTGGATTGCTCTTAATCTTGTTCAAATGATCCCTTATCAAGTCTAAGGGCCCAAATCAGTGAAGCCTTGCTCCTTATACAGTCATTTGGGCCCAGATCCACAAAGGGACTTAGCCATCATTATGATGCCTAACTTTTATGCACCATGAAAATCACTGGAATCCACAAAGCCTGAATTAGATGCCTAGGCTCCCTATAGAGAGATAGGTACCTAAGCTAGCCAGTGGGAGATACTGACAAGAGGACTCTATCCTAAGCCCTCTCATGGAGTTCAGCACCTAAGTCCAGGATGAAGGGAGGCATCTATCTCTGCATGCCATCCACAGCTAAGAACACCTGTCTAGGAGTCAAGTGGTTTGAATGTCTATGCTGTTGCTTGTAAGAATGGTTTAAGTGCCTGCACTAATGCCACATAAACTGGCAGGAACAGTGGCTAATGCTTCCCTTAGCCCAGTGATTAGTGCACTTCCCTGGGGATGTAGAAGACTCTAGTTCAAATCCCTGTTCTGAGTGATAAGAAGGGAATTAAAAAGGGATCTCCTACCTCTCAGGAGAGTGTACTATACATTGAGTCACTCTGTGGCCCAATCACTATTTCATTAAAGTGCCATGGCTTCAACAAAAGAGACTGAGACCCCTGTCTCCATCAAAACATCTCATAGGCTAGTGGTGAGGGCACTAGGCTAAAGGGCTCCTTCTACTCTTCCCCCTCACCATTTTCTGCAGGGTTAGGTGTGCCCGCAGTACACTATCCAATTGGGCTCTGCAGGCAAGATAGGCAGGGAAATGCCCATCTTCCCCTGGTTTGAGGACTGCATTGAGGCTTAGGCTTGAGATAGACATCCGGGCACCTGAGCATGCCCATAGGCAAAAACATAGGCGCCTAAGGGACTTTTACAGAAAAATGTAGGCACCGAGTGAGTTTAGGTGTCAACATAGTTAGGTGGCAGCCAAGTAGTGATTTTGTGAATCACAGTAGTGCCTAAAACTGGGACATAAGTGCCTAAACCCCTTTGTGGATCTGTCCCTTGGAGTAGGGCAATGGTGATTTTGGCTCCTGAGTCATAAGGGATCATCTGAATAAGAACGGTGCCTTTAAGAAATTAGTTGATTTTATGTGGCTTCTATTAATACTGGGTAGAACTGAGTAGTGTTTTGCCACCTGATGAGAGACTCACTGAAAACTCCCAGTAGTGTTTGATAAACATAAACGGGAACAAAAGAGAAGTATGAACCTTTTTCCTTTCTTGTGACCATTCCCATCTTTCTTTTGCAACTCTTTAGTTTTTTCTCTTTTCCTCCAAGTAGCTAAAATAGTTCAGGCAGGTCAGATGGGTAACAGAGACTGAAAAGGGGAAAAGAAGGAAACACCTGTGGTGAGGTCAATTAAGACTGAATCAAGCGAATACAATGCAACTGCAGAGAGTAAAGCTTTGGGCTGGGTCTTTCCCCCCTTCTTTCTCTCTAGCAAAGTCTTATGGAGAAAATAATCTTCTAATGACTGGAGATTTCATAATGCCAAGGGGGAATGAAGGAAAGTTATTTAAAAAGCAAGAGCAGACTTTACTTCCTGGAATCAGCAAGGCAGCAGAAAGGCTGATACTTTCCACTAGTTTTAAAGGACTACACAAGGCACAGGGTAACAGTTACTTGGGTCCTTAGGGATAATATGAACAAGAATAACTCTGAATTTCCTTGTAATGTTTATTAATTCAATGGGAGATTTGTCCCATTTAGGAGAGAAAGGTCTGTGGGATAGGGTCCTCTGTGTGATCATACGCAAAGGGAATCTTATGTGTCAGCGTGATGCAGCAATACATCAGCTTGTGGTGACAGGATGCAACAGGGGGAAGAGAACACGGACAAGAGAAGGAATGTATCTGAAAAGGTTTCATGTCCTCCAGCAGGCTCATAGCCACAACAAGTATGTGTGCACACAAACGCATGTAGCTGCACATCACAGTTGTTCCCCAGCCTCATTTCTATCAATATTAACTTCCATTTGATGAAGAATTTGTACCGAAGTGAAAAAAAAACCTAACTTAGTGTTACGTTCATAGCAAACACACACAGAGAAATTAGATAGAAATAAATAGTCTTGTTGGGAGGTTGCAACGTAACACAACTTTATTTCTTAGAATTCATAACACAAACACACAAAAACTCAAAAACAGGCTGCTGCCTAAGGCAGCAAAGTGCAGTTCACACACATCCACCCACCCCCGTCTTCTTCAAGTTGGCTCTTTTCAGACTGAACTTCTGATTGCACACTTTCCTACAGAACACTCTAGCCTGCAAACAGGACCAGGAACCTTCTCCCCCCACTACGCACACCCACTCTTAAAGTGATGGCTTGAAATTCCAGCACAGTCCTCTATATACCACACATAGGGGATATGGGGATTCTTCAATAGGAAACTTTAAAATCCACAATACCATTTCCTGCCTTATAAAAAATGTAAAGAGATATCCAAAGAGACTTCATGCAAAGTCTATATATTATATAGTCATGTGTCTTCCTGCCCAGAGGGGAGAGGGGTGGAGGAAGCAGAATGTCTTTTAGAGAAGAGGAAGTTGACTCCCTGCTGGGACACATCATCTTCTCCCATCAGAGACTGTTGCAATTCCATCTACTGGTGGGAAATGCAGGGAGCCTTAGAAACTCCTCAGCCAGGCACCTGCTCTTCCCAATTTAGATTCCTCTGCTTGGTGAGTGCTCTTTTCACCAGCCAATGAGGAGGGAGACAGGGTCCCCAAACCAAGCGGAGTCTGCTGTCCCTAAACTGAAAAAGGATAATGAGAACTCCCTCTGGTTCTGCTTGGTTTGGGGACCCTGTCTCCCTCCTCATTGGCTGATGTAACTACTGATGAGCAGATAGACACTTAATGTAAAAAGTGTAATGTAAAGGAATGTATGTGTAGGGGAATCGGTTGCCCCCTTCATGTGCTGGAGCCGAGCGGAGTGTATGAGAAGGCATGCTCCCCCTTTATTTTACCACCATATTTCATTGCAAACGTTTGTTTAATTTGATGTCCATTAATTCCAGCATTGCAGCTGTCCAAATCTCTCTCTCCCATTAAATATCTGTTGGCACAGCTAGAGAAGCTTGAATTTTTCCTCACCGAATCTCATTTTTTTCCTGCTCTTTTTGGACCCTTTCTATTATTTCTCTGGCCTCATTGGTGTTCACAACACCTCCCATATAGTATCATAATACGAGGTAGTGTCTAATCCTGCTGTGGGTATTCAACTCCTCGCTGGAGGCTTTCAGCTCCACTGATTTTAGTGGGAGTTGGGGTTATTCAGCACTTCACATGATCAGACCCTAAAAGCAGGCTTAGTACCAATCTCAAGGGGATGCTTCCCTCTACTTGACTTACAGCAATTTATTATTAACTTTTTTTTTTGTTGTCCAGCCAGTTTCCAACCCTTTATCAAATATTATTAAATCTACTGCATTCCATTTAAAAGATGGGTGTAGTATCTACTTACACAACATCCCTGATAAATCCCATGTACTAAATTCAGTTGCTTTTTATGAAACTGACTTCTGTTCTCAACCATGAATTCTGCCTTCTCATACACTCTGCTAGGCTCCAGCACATGAAGGGGGCAACTGATTCCCCTACACATACATTCCTTTACATTACACTTTTTACATTAAGTGTCTATCTGCTCATCAGTAGTTACATCATATGCAATTTGGCAATGAATGACGCTTTGCATCCAGGTTTGTCAGAACTAGATGCACCTAATGTGCATCCTTTTTTAGCTTCGTGTGTGAGTACGCAATAGTACCAAGAAATCTGACAAGTTTTGAAGTACAAACTTGACGCACTTCAAAACAAATGTGTACAATACACTCTTTGGTTCATCATTGCATTTAGTAATCATATGGACTCATACAATTTTAAGCAGTGATGGTTGCATGAAGGATATTTGGTTACTATTTACATAATTTCATAACCTGATGAGCTCCAGAAGGTAGATTAAGCTATGAAGATTGCTCTTATGACTCACTTTTTTCCCTTTGCTTTACAATTTTACAGCAAACATTTGTGCTACAAAACAGTCACCAACATCAACTATTCCTTAATTCAAAATTAAGCCCAGCATATTTGTATTACTAGTTTGCTATACTGCAATTTCAGTTGAATATCATATTCTCCACCGCTTGTCCAAAACTGTTGTGTAAATAATGGTGTATGCTATTAAACAACTGCTACATTTCACCACCAAAGAAAAGAGCATTTTGGTAGTGGAGAAATTATTCTTGGATGTGTATATATATATATATATAGAGAGAGAGAGAGATATAAAGTGTGTGTGTGTGTGTGTGTGTGTATATATATATATATATATACACACACACACACACACTTCATACAGTGCTTGGGGAATTTATGGTATGAAATTAGAGAAGCTGATCTTAATGGAGCTATTCACATGCATACCGTTAAGCACACGTGTGTGCAGGATTCTGGTGGTAACTATCCCCCAAAGCTCAGCAATTGAGACAGCAGGTAATGTTTGTTGCAGTAAAGACTTTAGAACAATTTTGCGCAGTAGAGGTGCAATCCTGCTGGTTGCTGAGCATTCACAGCACGTAAGCATACGCTTAACTTTAAGAATAGTTAAATAGTCCCATTGAAATAACAATTATGCATGTGCTTTGCTGGATCAAGGCCAAAGTGCTCAGCACCTTACAGGGTCAAGCCTTAGGCAAAGAGAAATGTCAGGGACTGTAATAGTAAGCACTACTGTGAAGATCTGTCTGACACCTTGCTGGTGTTTGGTAGCACAGATGATCATGCCACCAATCTTTTTTCAGCATGGCTGTTGAAGCCAATGAGAGCTCCTTGTTTTGTTCAGGATCAGATCAAGTGGGGCTTGAGAGAAAATTTTATAACAGATGGGGAATTAGTGTGGTGGAAAGAGAAAGGCGAACTAATCCAGACAGCTGGTACAGCCACAGCATAGGACCGAGAGCCTGTGGAGGAGAGTAGGGAAAGGGAAACTAAGAGAAGGCCAGAACTGGCAGTCTGTAGGGAACCCAGTTGAGCTCACAAAAGTAGATGGGGTGCGGACATGATAGGCTTAAGGGTATCATTTTTTAGTTGAAAATGACGTAGATAAAGCTTGTACTAATTCTGATGTATGGCATCCAGCTAATCTAATGGTGGAAACATCAGAAATCATTTGTTAGATTGATTGGGTTAGAGACAGTGGAAATCCACCCTGCAGAGGACATGATGTGGTTCTGTTTCCAGACTGGACTTTTGAAGAAAGGAATTGGAGTTATCAAGACATGAAGCGTAGTGTCCAGTGCTTGAATGAGTGAGTCAGTAGAGTGTTTCAAAGCAAGGATGTGTGGAAGCCTCTGTTACAGAGTTTATAGAAGGCAGATTTGCAGTATAGTATAGCAAATCAGAGATCAGTTAAAGTTGGCTCGAATATACTCTATGTATATATATTTGGGTGTGTGCTTGTTAAAATAATGGAGTGTCACCATTGCACAGATAAATTTTACACAAATGCAAAAAAACCCAAATTGTAAGTTTCCTGCAATAATGTTAATGCAGCTATATTACACTTGTGTACAACTGTAACCTGGAGACTCTCTGCCCCAAGGCAATCCAATCCCTCCCTGAGTTCCCTGGCGCACAGGGGAGTGTGCAGGTTTTTGTGATATTTGCTGGGTTTGTAAGTCTCAGCTCTTGGAGTCATGTGACTACATGAGAGTCTCAGTGTCACAGGAAATTTTTGGCCCTCAGGGTGGTGAAGAAACATTTAAAAACATAAAACCTAAAGGCTCAAAATCCAGAAGGCAAACAAAAAACGACCCCAAATGTATTCTTCTTTGTATTTATTTATTTTTTTGTGAAACCTCATGATTTTAAGCCAATTTTGTGGCTTTATGGTGTTTGACATGATTTTTGAATGATTGGGACCGGCAATACTGCGGTATGGATAAGGTCCAACTTCTGTGTTTTAGAGCATATGCTCAAGTAATACTGCTCTGCTTCTCCCCATGTCCCCAATAAAGATGCTCAATAGGAAGGTCAAGACTTCAGTCTATAGAGTAATTTTTGCTCTTGACTTTCCATAGGTGCCAATAATGCTGTTGGCCAATGGGTAATATATATCCCCGCCAATTGCTTTTTAGCTAGTGTGATTATAGTTTTCTATTACTTGGTGAACATTAACTTCTGTCAATGCACACAACATTATTTTTGCTCTTCACTACTGGGCATTTAACTAGGTATTTATATTACATACTGTTTATACTTATTTACACTGTATTCAACATCAAATGCACTGCACAGTACAGACTAATTTTTCCAGTACTTCTTTACTCAGCAATAGTATTTTTCAGTGTAAATATTTTGAATATTTTAACAAACAATTTAAATCCACTTACAATATACATTACAGTAATTCAGGATCAAATCCATGGATGTGGTTTCAAAAAATATACTTCCATATTAGTTGATCTAGAGTCGACGAGCAAAGTGATAACACTAATATCAACCCCTCAATTAAAGCAGCAGAGCATTATAAAGTGGATAGCTTTAGACAGATAGAAGTGGAAGCTTGAACAAATGACCAGGGAGGAGTATAAAAATATTGCTCAGGCTTGCAGGAGTAAAATCAGGAGGGCCAAATCACAATTGGAGTTGCAGCTAGCAAGGGATGTTAAGAGTAACAAGAAGAAGGTCAGGGAAAATGTGGGCCCCTTACTGAATGGGGGAGGCAACCTAGTGACAGAGGATGTGGAAAAAGCTAATGTACTCAATGCTTTTTTTGCCTCTGTCTTCACGAACAAGGTCAGCTCACAGACTACTGCACTGGGCAGCACAGTATGGGGAGGAGGTGACCAGCCCTCTGTGGAGAAAGAAGTGGTTCAGGACTATTTAGAAAAGCTGGACATGCACAAGTCCATGGGGCCGGATGCACTGTATCCAAGGGTGCTAAAGGAGTTGGCGGATGTGATTGCAGAGCCATTGGCCATTATCTTTGAAAACTCATCCGGGGGAGATCCCGGATGACTGGAAAAGGGCTAATGTAGTGCCCATCTCTAAAAAAGGGAAGAAGGAGGATCCAGGGAACTACAGGTCAGAAAGTCTCACCTCAGTCCCTGGAAAAATCATGGAGCAGGTCCTCAAGGAATCAATTTTGAAGCACTTAGAGGAGAGGAAAGAGATCAGAAACAATCAGCATGGATTCACCAAGGGCAAGTCATGCCTGACTAACCTAATTGCCTTCTATGAGGAGAAAACTGGCTCTGTGGATGAGGGGAAAGCAGTGGACGTGTTATTCCTTGACTTTAGCAAAGCTTTTGATACGGTCTCCCACAGTATTCTTGCCAGCAAGTTAAAGAAGTATGGGCTGGATGAATGAACTATAAGGTGGATAGAAAGCTGGCTAGATTGTCGAGCTCAATGGGTAGTGCTCAATGGCTCCATGTCTAGTTGGCAGCCGGTATCAAGCAAAATGCCCCAAGAGTCGGTCATGTGGCCAGTTTTGTTCAATATCTTCATTAATGATCTGGAGGATGGCATGGATTGCACCCTCAGCAAGTTTGCAGATGACACTAAACTGGGAGGAGAGGTACATATGCTGGAGGGTAGGGATAGGATACAGAGGGACCTAGACAAATTAGAGGATTGGTTCAACAAGGACAAATGCAGAGTTCTGTACTTAGGAAGGAAGAATCCCATGCACTGCTACAGAGTAGGGACCAAGTGGCTAGGCAGCAGTTCTGCAGAAAAGGACCTAGGGGTTACAGTGGAGAAGAAGCTATATATGAGTCAACAGTGTGCCCTTGTTGCCAAGAAGGCTAACAGCATTATGGACTGTATAAGTAGGAGCATTGCTAGCAGATCGAGGGACATGATCATTCCCCTTTATTCGACATTGGTGAGGCCTCATCTGGAGTACTGTGTCCAGTTTTGGACCCCACACTACAAGAAGGATGTGGAAAAATTGGAGAGAGTCCAGCGGAGGGCAACAAAAATGATTAGGGGGCTGGAGCACATGACTCATGAGGAGAGGCTGAGGGAACTGGGATGATTCAGTCTGCAGAAGAGAAGAATGAGGGGGGATTGATAGCTGCTTTCAACTACCTGAAAGGGGATTCCAAAGAGAATGGATCTTGACTGTTCTCAGTGGTGGCAGATGACAGAAGAAGGAGAAATGGTCTCAAGTTGCAGTCGGGGAGGTTTAGGTTGGATATTAGGAAAAACTTTTTCACTATGAGGGTGGTGAAATGGTGAAGCACTGGAATGGTGGTGGAATCTCCTTCCTTTGAGGTTTTTAAGGTCAGGCTTGACAAAGTCCTGGCTGGGATGATTTAGTTGGGAATTGGTCCTGCTTTGAGCAGGGGGTGGGACTAGATGACCTCCTGAGGTCCCTTCCAACCCTGATATTCTATGATTCTATAAAGATCTTTAAAATGCAGACAGGCTTTTAAAAGGTATCTTTCCCTAAAAAATAATGGAAAAAACAAACAAAAAGAATCAAGATGGAGACATCAGTGTCATATGAATGAAGTTAAGCATGATTTTACTTATAAAGTACTGACTGATACCATCACTATAATGAATGTTTTCTGAGTCAAAAACCTAAGAAAAAACAAACTAAACTGCCTGTGTAAGTTTCTGGTTTCATTTGGCTGCCTTTGATAAAACTCTATACCATTTCAGGCTCCTAAAACAACTAATTCCATTCTAACTAACATTTTTATTGGCTGAAGCTCACCATATAAATCTAAATGTCTGGTTACATATTATTTTAGCACACTGTAGTAAAAATATTTTTTTGGAAATAAATTAAATAAAACAACCCCCATGAGCCTAAATTATTAATGGTTTATGCCAGTACAATTGCTGAAATAAGTACAATTAATCCAATTTTCAGCAGCTGTATGATAGGAAATAAAATAAAGATTGTATTCTAAGTGATAGAATCCTTTTCAGTAGCATAAAAAATTGTTTTAGCAAATTGTCCTTTGTGCCACACTGATGTAAAAATGTGTATCTTAAATTAAATCAGTTAAATTCAATATTGGAGATCTTTCAACATGCAGCTTTTATTAAAATATAATGACCATTATTTTTCATATATGGCATGTGATACTAATTAAAAGCTACCTTCCTGCATTAGAGCTTAATCCTATTCCAGGATCCAGCACTTAATGTACTACTAAAATAATTCTTTGATAGTCCAATCCTAGGAGATGCTGAATGCTCTCAATCCTCAGTTCCCAATGGACTTAATGGGCACTGAGGTTGCTTTGCTGGTTTTCCATAGATTTTAAGGTCAGGATGGATGATTATGATTGTCGTTGTTACAGGGTTGCTGAATCTCTGTCTCCTTTCTGGTCTTTCTGAGTGCAACCCATCAAGTGTCAGGCCTTGTGCTTTTTCTTCTCCTGGGGTGGAATCTGGCAGTTCTCTCACTCTTAGAACAGGTCCTGAGCAACAGTACCCTGTGCCTCAACTATGCTTATCCAGCAGACAGGGCCGGTGCAACCCATTAGGCAACCTAGGCGGTTGCCTAGGGCACTAGCATTTGGGGGGCGGCATTTTGGGTCCTTCGGTGGCGACCAGGGCAGCCGGATCTTCGGCCGCCCCGGTCGTCGTCAGCATTTAGGCGGAGGGAGCTGGGGCAGGGGAGCGCAGGGAGGGCCACTTGCAGCAAGTAAGGGCGGGGGGGGCGGCACACAGGGAAATTCCCCGCCCCAGCTCACCTCTGCTCCGCCTCCTCCCCTGAGCACGCCCGCCCTGCTCTGCTTCTCTCCCTCCCAGGCTTGCAGCCCAAACAGCTGATTGGCGCCACAAGCCTGGGAGGCGGGAGAAGTGGAGTGGCGATGGCGTGCTCGGGGAGGAGGCGGAGCAGAGGTGAGCTGGGGCGGGGAGCTGCCACACGGCTCCCTGGGCCAGGGGGTGCTGCCGCGGGGAGAGCGCCTCAGGGCGGATGGGGGGAGCTGCTGCGGGGGGGGGGGCGCCTCAGGGCGGAGGGGGGTGGGGAGCTGTTGGGGGGGCGCCTTAGGGCAGGGGGGGGCAGAAAACTGCCACAGGGCTCGAGGGGGGGCGCAAGGGGGAAATTTCGCCTGGGGTGCAAAACATTCTTGCACCCGCCCTGCCAGCAGATCCAACTGAGCTTAGCACCTGTGGTTCTTCCCTTTGGGAATCTGGTTTAAAAAGGCTGCCTGGTCACTATATATTCACTATTATTGTTTATTTTAAGCAGGCCCAGCTTCATCAGGCACCCTACAGGGTGCCTGTATCACTCTGTTTTCCCTATCCCAGCAGCCCAACAACGGCCTCCTCACCAGAGAGAGTCCTTCTAACCCAACCAGAATTCCTCTGTTCTTGTCAGTTCCCAGGCCCTGGCCTGCTTGGCCAAACCAGTTGGTAAGCTCCACAGGAGGCAGACTCCTCAGTACTAATGGCTCTGCCATTGTACCACAACAACCCTCAGGTGTTTACTGTGGATGCTTATCTTGAGCCATTGTTTCCTTCCCGCCTGCTTTTCCTGCATCTACGCAGCAGCTCAGATCATCCAATACATGATGGCTGTTTTGTACGGACTCTAGCACCACAAAGTAACCCTCAAGTTGACATAGCCAGCCACTGGAGTCCTCTGAATCCTGGTGAATCCTGGGATGATTTAGAGCAACCATAGCAGCTCCTGTGCCATCTCCACTCCCAGATGATAGCACATGGGCTGTGCCAGAGAAAAGGAACGAGGAACCCCTCACCCTGATAATCTCCAGCTGCTAGAACAATCCCTTGGGACCACAGGCAGAAAGGACAGATTAGAGCAGGGTGGGCAAACTTTTTGGCCCGAGGGCCACATCTGGGTATGGAAATTGTATGGCGGACTATGAATGCTCACAAAATTGGGGGTTGAGGTGTGGGAGGGGTGAGGGCTTCGGCTGGGGGTGCAGGCTCTGGGGTGGGGCTGGGGATGAGTGGTTTAGGGTGCAGGAGGGGGTTCTGGGCTGGGACCAAGGGGTTTGGAGGGTGGGAGGGGGAGCAAGGCTGGGGCAGGGGGTTGGAGTGCAGGAGGAGGTCAGTGAGGCAGGCTCCGGGCAGCGCTTACCTCAAGCAGCTCCCAGAAGCAGCAGTATGGCCCCCCCAGCTCCTACGCGGAGGCACGGCCAGGCGATTCTGCACGCTGCCCCATCTGCAGGTGCCACCCCTGCAGTTCCGACTGGCCACAGTTCCCAGCCAATGGGAGCTGTGGGAGCCATTCTTGGGACAGGGACAGCGTGCGGAGCCCCCTGGCTGCCCCTACACATGGGAGCCAGAGTGGGGACATGCTGCTGCTTCTAGGAGCCGTGTGGAGCGGGGCAAACTCCCAACTCCACTCCCCGGTTGGAGTGCCAGAGCGGGGCAAACCCCCGACCCCACACCCTGACTGGAGTTCGAGGTGTCACAGTCACAATAAAAACTGCCCCCCCCAGGTCCCCTGGGTAAGCACCAGAGTTGTATATTGCTAACGCTTATATGTGCATAAAAAAAATCTTTAAAAGGGTTAAAAATATAAATGTAAAGTAAAAAATTCCTTTGCAAATTGCAAAAAGCCAAAAAATAAAATAAAACCCGAATTAGCTCAACAGTCCAGCTAGGCGCAAAAATAAAAAACAAAACTGCAGCCCAAGGCCAACACACACAAACAAGGTCTCTGCTACCTGCCAAACAGCCAAAAGCCTCTTAAAAAAAAAACTAAGCCAAAGAAACCTAACAAGATAGCAAAACTAAAATAATTGCAAAGGCCAGTACATTAAAAAACAACAGCCTCGCAACCCTAAAGCTGGTGTGTTTTAAAAAAACTAAAAATGCCCCAAAAGGCCAGTTCAAACTGGTACAAAGCGCGCAAAAAAACAAGAGTCCCTAAACAAAAACGCCCCCCAAAAAAACCAGGGCTTAAATCCCTCCCAAAAGTTAAAGCAAGTCAAAAATTTACAGCAAACCCTAAACAACCTTTACACAGGGCAAAACTCTTGTCTAGCCTTCCCCCGTCTTCTTCTTACATTACACCCAGGCTTGACCATCCTTGGGTTGTGTGTGTATAAGTATAAAAGTGGGTTAGGGCTCGGGCACTAATGCTTTCTTCCTTCCTCCAAATAAGGTGAGGTGCACCCAGCATTCACCACTGTTATTTAATTAATAAAGCTTTAAACTTAGTTACGTGGTGTGCTCCTTCATCTCCTCCCCTAAAAATCCTGTGGCCTCAGCCTAATCACCTAAAGCCCCAGCAAATTGGTAACATAAATCTGTCACAGAGGGCCAGATTAAAACATCTGGAGGGCCAGATGTGCCCCCGGGCCATAGTTTGCCCACCCCTGGATTAGAGCATACCTGAAGCTGCTCTAATTTATCCTGGGGACTGAACCAAGGACTGGACATACCCTGGATTGGGGGTGGAAGGGTACCCTCCCTGCACCGCTTCCAGTCCCCTCCCCTGTGCAGGTCAGCCACAGTTCAGGATCTGTACTCGTGCTTCTGACTAGCAGATTAGCACTGCCTGACACTGATGTAATTCTTGTAAGCACAGCTTTTGGGGTGATGATTATAGAAATGCCGGTCTCCAAGATGGGTGTGCCAGAGATGTAAAAGGATCAGTATGTGCTGGCCTCTGATCTTCTTGGAGGGACTGTGCTGAAATGAACATTGGGGAAAAAGGTGGGTCAGTGGGTGAGTTAAATATACTTAGCGTTCAGAAAGTACCAGAACAGGTAGCAAAGCAAACTCAAGTCCTCTGATTAGTCCCAAAAGAAGCAGCAATAAGCATCTCCCACATGGCACCATCTACATGCCTCAACAATAAACTGAAAGGACGATCTATTGAGAGGCAGAAGATGTTGCAGCCTCCCTGACTGATCAATGCTACTGAGACTGAAAAATCATGACAAGAACCTCTCAGTGTCAATTGAAACACTAGCCTGTGATATCAGCAAGTGTCTGATACTAACATGCAGAGACCATCAACTCATTTCACTCAATCCATTTAAACCTCATCAGGATAATGACATTTGTTCGTTACTGAACTGGGTAAGATTCAGACCTTATCCCATTCCCAATCCCCTGGGTCATTCCAGCCCTCTGAAATGTGTTTAATAATATGGTTACAAAGACGTTACACATGGCGGGGTAAGGTTAACTTTATCTTTTTTACCAAACTAATAGCCATGCATTGCTAAAGGTCAATAAACTGGCAAGGAAAATATACGACAACGCATAAAGAAGCTTTTCTGCAAAAGTGCTCTTGGATAAATAAACATTTGAGTTCTTGTAAACACTCTGTACTCTTCAGATGTAAATATTCAGAAGGTGTATTCAAAAAATTGAAATGGTTCCAGTACAGCATTTTATTAATAGGGGATGGTGAATTTTTGTCCAGTTATTAAGTATAGCTTGTATTGGCCAATATGAGAGAGTGTTTATTTGCCTAACAAGATTTACTCCTTAAACCGAGCTGCCTCCAGTATTTCTGATAAGACTATAGCAAGAAGAAAAAAGATGTTTTACTTTGGATGTTAGCGAACACCTTCTGCAATATATAAAGATTAGATACAGGCACAGGCCATAAAACTCACTGGGAATCACATTTTTTCAGAGTTCAGAGGGGGGTAGGAGTGGTTGGGATCTGAGATTTGGTTTCATGCTATTGAGGAGATGGGGGACTAATGGCAACGTTTTTGGACCCGGATTTGGCTCTGAATGTCACCAAAGCTTGGGAGTTGTTTGAATCCATGACTGAGATGTGCCATGTAGGTGTGGAAGTTGGAGTATCCTCTCATAAGAGGGTAGCCCTGCTGACTCACCTGCCAGGTAGTTCACATTACTTCATGAGCAAAGATTTCCACAAAAATGCCACTGAAATGAATGGCAATGTTGGCCATTGTTGCAATGGGAGTTTGTGCATACGAGGAAGATGCTTGCTCAAATGCTAGTCTCTGAAAGGGTTAATTTGAAACTGGCAGGTTTCAGAAGCTACTAGAGACAGCATCAAGCCCTCCATGAATGATTAGCCAATGTGAGTTTGGTCTGACTGCTGATGGGTTCATTGCCTGAATACTGTCGTTTGGTATCCTTCTGGGAAGGTTCAGGAGTGGACGCTCCCTAATGCAGCAGGTCAGTAAAGTCTTATTAAATTTGGTGGTTGTTTTCCTAACTTGCCTTCAGACTCTTAATTACTACTGTTCCAAACACCCAGTGTCATAGTACGCTGGAAGTTAGAGACAGAAAACACCTGTTAAGGTCATGCAGTTCACCTCATTCCTGATTCAGGATTATTCCTACCGTACATTTTCAAGCTTGTTTTTTCCCCAATGTAATTCTAAAACTCCTAAACTACAAGAGTTTCTCCTTTCCCAGTGAAGACTGTAGAAAGGGCATCTTAGAAAGGAGAGGATCATAAAATATTTGAACGAAAAGAAACAAAGAAAATGTGCTATTTCAGCACTGAGGCTGGATTTTGGTTTGATGAAAGCCATAGAAAGATGCAGCAAAAACAGCTGTGTTCCTCTCAGTGGTTGGACTTCAAACTTAACATATACAGCATACATAACACATACATTGTTTGGAACTCCAATAGAAATCAATGTATGTATCACAGAAGCGCACCTTGGAACTACATAATGGAGAGACCATTATCCTTGTATCACTCTGCATCACATTTTCACTTATTCAGACAGGATGAAATTGCACTCAGTACAGTGGGCATGTGGAAAGCTCTAGGCTTTGCTTATGCTCCACTTAAACTAGTAGAGCTTTCCACCAGGGTGAATCTCACCCACCGTGCACACTGGGGCTGGTGGGAGAATCCTAGTGTCAAATTATCCATGCTATCTTGGTTTGAAGGCCAGATACACATCTCAACATACTTAAAACGTCCTTCACCAAACAAGGACACTCCACTAGAGAAGTAGATCACATAAAGGAATGGGACACGCAAATAAGCCCTGCTTCAATACAGAAACCCCCCTGCCTCCAACTGCACACCCCTAGTTGACACTTACCACTGCATACTGGAGCCCCTGGAGAGTATCATTAAACAATTACTCAATGGGGACCACTTCCTGAAATAAATCTTTCCCAAAAGCCCTCTTCTGCCCGTCAAATATCCCCCCCCCCCCCCGCCATCCTCACCAAGCTCATCATCAGAAGCAAACTCCCTGGAGATCAGGACACACCAACTCTAAGCAGCACCGGACCCCACCAGAACAACAGATGTAAAACCTGCTCTACGGCTACAATGATCAATATCCCCACAACACACCTTTCATGATCCCAGACCTACATATGCCTATTGCAACCTGTGGTGTACCTCATGTAGTGCACTAAATACCCCCCAATAATAACTATGTGGGTGAAACCAGACAACCACTACGCTTTCAAATGAACTCACACAGAAAAATGATAAAAGATTAAAAACACCATCTCACCCATGGGTGAACGCTTTTCACAAAATGATCACTCCATATCTGATCTCCCAGTCCTGGTCCTCAAAGGAAACCTACACAACACCTTCAAAAGACAAGTCTAGTAACTTAAATTCATAACTTTGCTACACACTAAAAATAATGGTCTTAATAAAGATAATGGATTTATGGCTTGTTTCAACAACCTGTAACTCACTAACCCTCTTGGCTTATGACTGCAGGGGTGTTAGTGGCCATTTCACTTTGAATGGTTCCTTGAAATATGTGTTAACTACTTATGCTCAACAATCTGTTCCACTTCGTATTTAGCTGTGATGCTCTACTGCAGTCTAATGCAGTCTACACTGCAGTTAAAAACCCCTGGTTGGCCCATGCCAGCTGACTCAGGCTAAGGGGCTATTTAACTGCAATGTAAACGTTCAGGCTCGAGCCATGGCCTGGGCTGTAGGACCCTGCTAGGTGGGAGGATCCCAGAACTTGGGCTGCAGCCTGAGCCCAAATGTCTATACCGCAATTAAACAGCCCCTTAGCCTGAACCCCATGAGCTCAAGTCCCCTGCCATGGGCAATTCACGGGTTTTTAATTGTAGTGTAGACATACCCCCTGAGTGCCATTCTCAGACCTGAAAAAGAGCTCTGTGTAACCTGAAAGCTTGTCTCTTTCACCAACAGGAGTTGGTCCAATAAACAGTATTACTTAACCCACTTTGTCTCTCTAATATCCTGGGACCAACATGGCTACAAGAACACTGCAAACAACAAAAGCTCAAAACAGTTCCTAATCCAGCTTCTAAGGGCAGTCCAATACAGAGCTATGAAGATAAGTGTCCCACTGGCACCTTCAAGCCATCTTCCTGACCGTAGGCTACTGCAGCAATTACTAGCCCCCTGCCAGCTGCAGAATGTGTTTGCTGCCCAGCCTTCTTTCCATAGCCAGCTCCCAGTCTGCTGCCTATGGCCCGCCATTCTGGATCCCATGCAACCGCCATCTTTCTTGTGAGTCTGCTTCCCTCCAACCTCAGGTTGTACTTCCCTTTTCCATCCTCTGGCAAGAATGGAACCATCTCCTGACTAGATATCAAAGTGGAGGATAACACAGCACCAGTAATGAGCCAGCAGGTTCATTACAATATCTTCATTCTGCTCAAAGATCCCAAGTACCATCTTCAAGCTTTTTTTTCTTTCTAAACATTGGGTTTAATGCAAAACATATATTGTAATAATACTGGCCTAACTCAAGCCCTGGATTTTTTTTCTGTCTGGCAGTGTTTGCACTGCTTTGTTTACCTAGGTGTGTTTCTTTGTTTCTCTTTTTATACAAAAAGAAGGTAATTTTACAGGGACAGAAATAGTTTTGCAATGCTATTTTGGAACCTGGGAATTTCCCACACTGTAACCAAGTGCATTCCCAGCATTCCATGGGTAAAAATCCAGGAACAGGTGGGGGGAAATGTGACTGTCAGCTAGGAGTGGGAGATGATTGTGTTTCATAACAGTCTCACCAATGTGCACCACACTTCTCACTTTATTTTGCACATATACATCTGTGCATATATTCCACTATTATTGCAGGGAGTGTGAGTGAATGGCTCACGTTACTGGTAGCTGGGTACTGAGCCCTTCACCCTCCAGTAGACTGATTCAGATGTGTCCAAAGTCAGTAGTGACCAAAACATGATTCCTAAATTGTCTTTCGAGGACGCTGAATGGGATTGTGGCTCCCGCAACAACCCCTTACGCTGCTGCATGGGTGCACAGGATCGATAAAAGCCTTGCAGCCAATCAGGGGAAAGCACAGGACGTCTCACAAGCCCTTATATAAGCTGCAGGTGAGTATGTGTAACAGTCCCCCCTCTGTACTCAATGTGCAGAGCCATGAGTCCGATACTGCCCCCTACTAGAGAGCCTTGACTAGCACCCACTTATGTGATGGTCACCATCTTGGCAGACATACCAGGGATTGAAATGGGGACCTCTGGAGTTAAGCATGAGCTGCCATAGCTTAAGATAAAGAGCCAAAGCTGTCTAGGTGGGGCTGCAACAAACTCATATTCTCTGTGGATTGGCCTCAGAGGGGGGCCTGTAACACACTCATCATGTGGGCACAAGGGGAGGGAAGTCCCTGTAGTACCCAGCACTGTGGGAGATTCCTGAGGCAGCAGAGCAGCCCAGAAGCAGCCTTGGTCAGGGCTGCAGTAAAGTATAGCTGCCCAGCTCTAGGCCCGGGGCTTCACTGGCTCCCAGAATAGTCTTAAAGCCACCTTTTTCTCCCCACAACCCAGGCAGTGTCTTCTTATGTACAGCTGCTTGACACTTTTTGTGGGGAAAATGTGGAGGAGGGCTCTATTTTTTGTTTTGGTTGAGAATACGTGTGTGTCTGTGTGTGTCTGTGTGTTTAAAGTGTTTTTTATCAAAATATTTTGAAGAAAACACTATTTTACTCTCCCTTCATTCTCAGTAAAAAAACCTCATTGTAATTGTTTTTGTCAAACAACAAAAAAATGCATGTAAATGTTAAATTCAGATATGGCGGTGGGGGTTGTTTGTGGGGGTTTTATTTTATTTTTGTGACATATACCATATTTTGGCCAGCTCTTCTTCTGTGCTGTGCCTCTGTGCCATTGAGGTCTGGCCTAGAGTGGCCCTAACCATTAAGACACTGATGAGAGTGTCTTCTCTGATCTCCGCATCAGGAGATTTACGCAATGCAGAAAACTGCTGAAAAAATGGAATCTTCTGGCACAATCAGGAGACTTAACAGCTCTGCTCAATCCCTATTAGTATCATTATTATATTAATTAATTATTATTATTATTATTTTATTATTGCGGTGGTGCCTAGGAGCCTCAATAGTGGACCAAAACCCAGTGTGCTAGGTGCTGTACAAACACAGAACAAAAAGACAGTCCCTGCCCCAAAGAGCTTTTCCAAGCTAAAATAAGCATTGCAATGCCTAACTTTTAGGTGCCCTGCCACCTACCAGAATTCACAACCCCAAGATAAGCCCCCCAAGCTCCCCATACAACACATGAGGAGAGTTAAGGCCCTAAAAAAGGGATTCACAGAAATCAGCAGGCTGAGTGAGGAGCTGCCTAAGCTAGGAAATGTCAAGGAAAGAGGTGTGACCTCGCAGGGAGTTAGGCACCTACCTCCATTCCTGTGAACCCTCTCCTGGAGTTCGGCACCTAAGCAAGGTCAGCCTTTTCTCCTGAAAATTAGAGGAAGAGGAGACTGTGTCCCCCTTATAAACAAGAGCCTAATAGTTAGAACACTCACCTGGAATGTCGTACCATGTTCAACCCCTACGCTGCTGGATTTGGATCAGACATTCACACCTCCCCAAGGAGTGTCCTAAGCGCTGGGATATAGGCTCAGTCTCACTCTGTGTCTGGCCCAGTGACTATTTCAGCAATTACACAAAGTGGAAGAGCCTCAACAGGAGAGACCCATTCCAGAGTATCGTAAAGCTGAGAGCTTAGGACACTCATTTGCAAATTGGGAGCCCCATCCATTCCCAGTGTATCTAGGTTAGTCTCAATGGCTTTGTTCTATGTACTAAGGTTTTCCCCGGGTAGTGCAGCATTCTCTGATTTGCAGTGCATCTCTCTAGTCTGCATTTCTACTGCAAATGGAAATCCATTTGGTGTTCAGGGAAATTCTGAACGCTGAAGGAAGAATATGCAATGTAGACCTCCCCCTCCTCCCTCTTGCCTCACATGGATCTGAGAAAACAACCTCTTGAGGTTTGTATCATTAATAAGTCTTTGTCCTTCATCCTAGTCACAAACATTAGAAGTGTCCTGCCAAACAACTTATTTTCTATGGTGGAGATGCCCATTCTGTTCTCATTGCTAAGAGACACAAGTATCCAATTCAAAAAGTTAAATAACCAGTTTTACTTTTAATCAGGGTATCCCATGAAGTAGGAGAGAAAAATGTCATTTGGCATTACATGCTTAAAAATGTCTTCAGAACTGTATCGCCTACTTGAAAAACTGTCTAACTGGAATAGTCTCTATCACTTGCATCATCCTAGCCTTCTTTGGTTAAGACTAATTCAGGTTGGTTTGGGGTTTTTTACATTTTACTTCATAGTTAGCAGTTCCTGGAAAAAATTAACTCCCAGTTGTAATTTTATCAAATATTTCTGATTTTAAATATAACCCTTCAGCCAGGTGGAGCCAGCAGCAACCAGGGCCGGGTTCGATATCTAGGGCAGAGGTGGGCAAACTACAGCCCGCAGGCCACATCCGGCCTGTGGGACCGTCCTGCCTGGCCCCTGAGCTCCTGGCTCCTCCTGGCCCCTCTCCTGCTGTCACCCCTTCCCCACAGCCTCAACTCGCTCTCTCCACCACAATGTTCTGGGCGGTGGGGCTGTGATCCCTGCCTGACCTGGTGCTCTGTGCTGTGGGTGGCGATGGCGATGGCAGCGTGGCCCGGCTCCAGCCGGGCAGCACAGCTGTAGCGCCGCCAGTCACCGGTGCTCCAGGCAGCATGGTAAGGGGGCAGGGAGCAGGCGGGGTTGGATAGAGGGCAGGGGAGTTCGGGATGGTGGTCAGGGGGCGGGGGCATGGATAGGGGTCAGGGTGGTCGGGGGGGAAACAGGGGGGTTGAAGGGGGCATGGGTCCTGGGGGGGCAGTCAGGAAGGAGGGGGGGTTGGATGGGGCAGCAGGGGGCAGTCAGGGGCAGGGGTTCTGGGGGCAGTCAGGGGACAGGGAGAAGGAGTGGATGGATGGATGGGGCAGGAGTCCCAGGGGGGCTGTCAGGAATGAGAGGAGGGGTTGGATGGGGTGGCAGGAGTCTGGGGGCGGTCAGGGGACAGGGAGCCGGGGTGTGTGGATGGGGTAGGGGTCCTGGGGGGGCCATCAGGGAACAGAGGGGGTTGGATGGGGCAGGAGTCCCGGGGGAGGGGGGCAGATAGGAGGTGAGGGCTGGGCCACGACCACCCCCCCCCCAAACCGGCCCTCCATACAATTTACGAAACCCGATGCAGCCCTCAGGCCAAAAAGTTTGCCCGCCCCTGATCTAGGGGTTCCTTTTCAACAATACAACACAGAACCGGCTCAAGCCCCCACCCAGTAGCTTGGAAAAATTGCACACTTTCCCACTCGCACAGAGTCTGAGTGTAGAAAAGAAACTTTTAATGAAAGGAGGGAAGTCACTCAACACTAATTAGGGAAAATGCCTCAAGCAGGATTCATAATCATAAAACTGTGAGCAGGATGCCCACTCCAGAGTGCGTGGGGCAGTGCCTTCCACCTCATGTTCTTGAGTTCTACAACCAAAAGTTCCTTTACTGTGTCCCTCTCTGCTCCTTCACCGTACCCACTCACAGTGGTTGTCCTTGGTCAGTGAAGACCCAGAGTTCAGAGGTGCATCTGTGTGAGTTCACCTGCCACCCGGGGAAGAAGCCACCTTGTTTGCACCACCATCTGAGCACTTGCTCTGGCTGGCAACCCCCCCACCCCACCCCACCAGCTGCTCCTTCCACTCCACTGGCCACCCTGCCAGCTGTTTGTTCCACTCCACTTGCCACCCGCCATTCCACTCACTGGTCACCTTCTGCCACCTGCCTCTCTGCTGTAACCTCTGAAGGTCAGTCTCTTGAGGTTCCACCCAGCTCTTAGTGATTTTCAGCTCTGAGGCTGGGCAGAGATTCTGACCCAACACAAGTGATTGTCAGCTCTTTTAAGCACTTAAAATAACCAAAGGCTTCTATGGAGCCTATTCAGCTCTATCTTTGAATAGTAGGGAGGAATAGGTTAAACCAGCCCAGAGACACTTAGGGAGAGTCCACACCTCCTGACTGGTACACCTATCCCTACCCCTCCCTGCTTTCACAGGGGGCTGGCATTTGAGCCCCTGGCTTAATGAGGTCCTTTCAGCTCAGGGTGACTTCCTCATTTGGGACAAGTTAAGCACAGTTCTGCTCCTCTTTACTCAGACAATAAAGACAACAACATTGATAACAACATTTCACTACCCCTGCATGCAGTACTAAAGTGATTTGTAGCCCAGCACCAGCCAAAGTTGATCACTTGGAGCTACACAGCTCCTGTCTGATATATACCTATGCAGAGTAGATGTGTTCATGTAAGTACAGTTTGCTCTTGAAGTCTCTCCCCCTCCCCAACTAGCAGTCAGGGGAAAGTTCATTCAGACCCTGCTTACATAAATAAAGGCATATCTTATTTCTAAAGATGTGACCAGCAAAGAATATTGATTTTCTCTGTATTTTTGTATGTTTGTATTGGTTTTGTCTCTCTTTCTCGGGCACTTTTGAATAGATTTTTCAGAATTTTGCTAGTATCCTGAGTTAAATCTTCAATAACTATTTCCAAATTTGTGGGAGAGGGCATGGAATGACCTTCACTGGGATCAGATAAGGTGGACAGAGTTTGGCCCTCCTGAAGTAAATTTAGCACCTGCAGAGGCAAATATAGGAGGATTCTACTGTGCAAGATCTGAGCAATAACAAGAAGCCCCTTCTTTAAAGGAAACCTTTAATCGGGATTTGGGAAAATTTTACCTGGATGCTCTTTTAATGGTATAAATTAATGAGTTTTAAAAATAAATTATACAAAGCTGGACAAAGAAAGAGAGCCAACAATATGCTAGACACACTGCCATAAATTCATATATTATTTTTTTTATATAAAAGCAACCTACTGTCTACGCTGACAGTGTAGCACATAAGCAAGAAGATACATGGCACTAGAATGGGCTGAGGCTGCAGGAGCACACTGGTCCTTCATCTTGGTCCCATTCCCCTAAATACATCTGAAGAGGCGCGGGGCGAGGGGGATCCCTTAAGGAGAAAGGAAGAAACAGTTTCGAGGTTGCTTGAAGGAGGCTCCTTTTAGCCAAATAAGGCCCAATCCTGCACACATATAACTTGCATTGATGTCAATGGGAGTTCCACACATGGAGAGCAGGTAGGATCAGACATGCAAGCCCCTGGGAACATTTTTGGGTCTTATTCTCCCCCCTCCCTTGTCTCTTGTGTAGCTATTTACAAAAAAAAAAGTAAGAAACATTGGGGGTGGGGGTAAGTTGGAAAAAAGCATACAAGCCATAATTGCAGCGTCTGACTTGCTTTGCAAATGACGACATTGTTGCAGGCAAAAGAATATCAGGCCCTCAAAATTAAGCCTAAACCCCATGTCCTAGTGAATAGAAAACTAACAATGCCAATGCATTCAGCCCCTCTCTTTTTAATCATCTATCTTCCCACTCTGGATAGATATCTCTTTTCATTAAGCAGGACCCTACCAATGTCAAGTATAGGACATTTCACAGAATGACAGTTTTCTCATTCCAATTCACAAGCCTCATCAACCAGAAAGAGAAAGGGGAAGATGAAGGAAGGCACAGTTACATTTCTTTCCTCTTAGTTCTGTAACCTTAATTTCTCATCTGGACAGCTGCACTGGAATACCCTTCCTAGCTTTTTGCATATTATAATAGAATCAATTCACTTGTGTGTGAAGTTATCTTTAATTGCAAATTTAAAAAATAAAAATCAACTGTATCTATATAATACTTACTTTAACTCCAAGAAATAAGAGTTTGTTTAAGATTGTGGTCACAGTATTGTGCATGTCAGTTCAAGTACTCTCTCTTTCCTAGCTTAAAAACTTTTCGATTAAGAGCCCTTTTGATTTTAAAATTAAAGTATCGTAATAATTCAGGGCTTTGGAATTTTATGAAAAGCCTCTTCTCTAAATACAGAGGCCAAGATCCTGGCCCCCAATACAGGCCCTTTGCAATGCGTCAGTAGTGCAAGAAGACCAAAAATTTGCCCTAAGCAGGATTTCAACTATCCACTTTTGCATTAATTTCTAGCCTAGAGATTCATGAAGTATCAAACTTTAAAATCACACTGTTCTGATTACTATCATACTTTCTATTCCAGTCTTCAATTCTGCATGGATTTTAGAAACCACATTCTCAAACCCTTAGAAGTAGAACCAAAGCTGTACATCATCTAAAAGTTTGGAATCCCAGCTTTCAAATGACATAAAGCATTAATCATGAACTCTAGTGGTTAATGAGAATGCACTATCAAAATCAGGCCAGAATTGAAATAAGGGGTTAGGAGTGCAAAGTAAGGCACTAATTGGAATAATCTGATTTTAAAGTGTAGGTGATGCTTAACTTATTAAAATATATTTTTACAATATTATTAAGCTTTAACTGTATAAAATTTCATAAAACATAAAAGAAAGATATTATTTGTGCTTCTGCTATAGTTATAAGAGACAGTTTGCTCCTGGCATTACAAGCAGTTCTTTTTTGGTACCTTCAAGAGAAACTAAAATGTTCCAATGTAATATCAGATTTTCTTCTTTTTTTCTAAGCCTATTTTCTCTACTTAACTTCAATTGGCTATTACAGCTCCTTCGCCGTGTGAAAACAGTCCCAGCCTATGGAAACAGCATGCAACTAATAGGGGCCTCTTAGATTTTGTTGAGAGAAGGAGCCACAGCAGAGGTCTGAATATTAATTTTCCTAAGTTCCATGAAATTATCAATATTTGACACAGTTTAACATAGCAAAAATATTGAAAATATATTTTAATAAATTAGATAACACCCACACACTTTAAGGACCAACAAATCAGAACAAAAAATGGTTAGAACCAGTATACTTTTCAGAGACCCGTGACCAAAAAGAAAAACAGCTTTCTGTCATAACATTTTTAGTGGGCAAACCTGGAAGAAAAAAATAGTTGAGTTTCATTTTGCTAATTTCAGCAACCGCATTGCTTGCCAGACTGGCGTGCTTTGTGTTAGTTTCAAACGCCTGAGTTATGATTCTAAAACTGAAAATGTGCTCCAAGCCAAGTGGTTTCCACTAAGTTAAAAAAAAAAGTGTTTGGCCTAATGCTGGAAATCTCTACACATTCCATAGAACTTGGGGCAGATGTAAACCAAGTTGTCATTCACATACAAAATGATGTTCCCAACTTACCTACAAAAAGCAAAAGTGTTCTGGGAATTTTAAAAGTGTGGTGTTCTTGGAAACTATATTCCATGCCAACTCTATTTAAGCAGAAACTTTCCTGGAGATGTAAATAATGAAGCAGTAATGACATTTGCTGACTTACAGAGAAATTTCAAACAATAAGGTAGGCAGTTCTTCAAGAACATCCATATTAAGGACTTTGGGTCTGATTCTCTACTCACAGCAGTCTTACACTGGTGTAACTACTAACTTTAATGGAGTTAATCCTGATGTATGCTGCTGTGAAAAGAAAATCTGGCCCTGTACGTCTCTCCCTATATCTAACTAGTATATTTCACTGCATGAAATTATACACATAATCATCTGTGCACAGAGATTAAACTTGATGGGAACTTGACCTGGAACAGTGTAGCCAGTCCTTGGTTTCATTCTCAAGAAAGGTATTGTCACATTTGAAAGTCATAAGAAGAGAAACAAACTTATTAGTGGGCTGGAAGGATTGACTTAGTGGTAGATCTGTGCCTTGTGTGTAACTCAAAATGCAAAAGTACTAGAATCATAGAATATCAGGGCTGGAAGGGACCTCAGGAGGTCATCTAAGCCAACCCCCTGCTCAAAGTAGGACCCATTCCCAGGCAGATTTTTACCCCAATTCCCTAAATGGCCCCCTCAAGTATTGAGCTCACAACCCTGGCTAAAGCAGGCCAATGCTCCAACAACTGAGCTATCCCTCCTGCCTCTGAATCAACCTTGGTTAGATTTTGAGCTGCAACCATAACCCTCCAGAGAATGAAGAATGGGAGCAGAAGGTAGTGGGTGCAGGCCACATGTCAGTGATATGTGAGCCAATCTGCAGCATCCACTGAGTGCTGTGTGTGAAGGATAGTGGCATTGTAATCTGTCCATTTATATGGATGGATCAGGAAAAATATTTT
Source organism: Chrysemys picta bellii (assembly GCF_011386835.1). NCBI lineage: Eukaryota > Metazoa > Chordata > Testudines > Emydidae > Chrysemys > Chrysemys picta. Next base: position 313,737,285 of record NC_088791.1, read on the forward strand.
TCTAGCAGGCAGGTGATGCAAGTTTCATCCTAGCTCACTGCCTTGATTGCAACTAAAATGGCTGCAAGGTAGCACACAGACTCACCAGTATAAAAGTCATAGATGTACATAGATGCCATATCCGAATGGTATTCACCTTGGCATGACTGTTCATACAACCTGCTCAGGATGTGAGGAATGGAATTCCATGACATCGCTACCTCCTGCTTCCTCCTGTGTCAAAGAAGATTACTTAGCAGTTACAGTTCATTGAAGAATTCAGGATGGACTCTTGTCACCATGGGAAGTGCAAAGCATGTTCGCTAGGCCACCAAGCTGCTCCAAACCAAATATATAACCAGCCTGTTCAATCAGAGTTACAGGTGTTTTGCATCAAACAGTGAATTTAGCCCACACTTCTTAGGAGGATCAATCATATAATAACTAACAAATGGCTTATTCTAATCTGCTATTCCTAGAATAAAAAAGAAAATTCTAGTATGTTTTGGCTCTTTCTCTTAAACACATAAGAACAGCCATATTGGGTTAGTCCAATGGTCCATCTAGCCCAGTATCCTGTCTCTCCACAGTGGTTGGTGCAACTACTGCAGAAAGAACAAAACAGGGCAATTATCAAGTGATCCACCCTCTGTTGTCCAGTCCCAGCTTCTGGCAATCAGAGGCTAGAGCCATCCAGAGCATGGAATTGCATCCCTGACCATCTTGGCTAATAGCCATTGATAGACCTATCCTCCATGAACTTATCTAATTCTTTTTGAACCCGTCATAGTTTTGGCCTTCACAACATCCCCTGCCAACAAATTCCACAGACTGTGTCTTGTGTAAAGAAGTGCTTCCTTATGTTTGTTTTAAACCTACTGCCTATTAATTTCATTGGGTGACCCCTAGTTCTTGTGTTATGTGAAGTAGTAAATAGTACTTCCCTATTCACTTTCTCCACACCATTCATGATTTCATAGACCTCTATCATATGCCTTGTTAAAGGGTCCACTCATCACTGGGGCTGTCTGCTCTGGGGATTAGTTCTTTTGGGATCTGATGCCCCCTTCTACAACTCACTGCATACCCTGCCACCACTCTCTCTCTCTCACTCTCTGCGACTTCATTGCTTGGCCCTCTGGCCAGGTCACTGTGTGTTTCCTCCCTCCCAGGGTATCAAAGTCTCTTCCTCCAAGATGGCAGTCTTCCCTTCACTGCCCACATTCCCAGTGGCTAGTAGGGGACCCCAGGCGTGCCCTCTACTCCAGGTTCTAGTTCACAAACCCTCTAATCAGCAGCCAAGGTCTGCACCATCTTAAACCTTGCCACCTTTTCCCTGAGCCTTTTCTACATCCTCTCCATCTAGTTTCTCTGCTTTCCCTCTCTACTGTCCAGAACTTGGCTACAGGCTCCCTCCCTGCAGCCAGCCCCATTCTACTGATAGATTCCTGGCTTTATCCTAGCTCTGCCTGTTCTTTCCCTGCTTGGTTCTATCATTCTTCAAGGGGTTACTTATGACAACTAATTCCCCTCAGCTCTGGCCTATCCAGTTAACTGGCCTCTTCTAGGCTGGTGTGGGAGTGAACACTCCATCACATGGCCTCTTAGTCATCTCTTTTCTAAGATGAACTGTCCCAGTCTTTTTAATCTCTTCTCATATGGAAGCTGTTCCATACCCTTAATCAATTCCATACCCTCTGTACTTTTTCCAGTTCTAAGATATCTTTTTTGTGATAGGACAACCAGAACTGCATGCAATATTCAAGGTGTGGGTGTACCCTAGATTTATATAGAGGCATTATGATATTTTCTGCCTTATTATCTATCCCTTTCCTAATGGTTCCTAATATTCTATTGGCTTTTTTGACTGACACTGCACATTAAGCAGATGATTTCAAAGAAGTATCCACAATGACTCCAAGATCTCTTTCTTGAGTGGTAACAGCTAATTTAGACCCAATTATTTTGTATGTATAGTTAAAATTATGTTTTCAAATTACTTTGCATTTATCAACATTGAATTTCATCTGCCAGTTTGTTGCCCAGTCACCCAGTTTTATGAGATCCCTTTGTAACTCTTCACAGTCTGCTTTGGACTTAATTATCCTGAGTAATTTTGTATCATCTGCAAATTTTGCCACCGCACTGCTTACCCCTTTTTTCAGATTATTTATGACTATGTTGAACAGCGCTGCTCCCGGTACAGATCCTTAAACTGCCCTCTCTTAGCTGAGCTTCCTGTTTTGTTCCATGTGGAACAAAAAATGCATGTAAAATGAGAATATTATGTGTGGTCTTAAGTGAGATCTTATGTTGACATGTAAAAATGTGAAAGCAGCAAACTTTCATGTTATCCACACTTATAACATATTTAAAAAGACATATTTAAACACATATGTTCTATATAGGAATCTTCTGTCAAACTGCCTTTTCAAGAGCAGACATTTGCTCTGTGAAGCCCTGATACCATCATTCTTCTACATTAGTGACTGAGACCTCAAGTCCCTTCGGAGATGCTTGGTCTGGGATTTTTTTTTTTCCCTGATGGGAGTGGTATTTAAAACCTGCAATGAGCAGTCCTGCCCATTTAAGAAGACAGACTGGATGGCCTAATAAGTCTTTTTCATCTCTAACTTTATGTTTCCTGATTTAACCTAGCAAATCTGTGACTTTCAGAAGATCAGACTAGATGATCACCATGGTCGCTTCTTCATGCCTTATTATTTATGAATCTATGAAAATGGAAAAACTCTCATTAACTTAAACAGGACCAGGATTTCATCCTGAATCTATATTGTAAAATCATTACTGGCAGCCTCTGTTGGGACTGAAGTCATAGGATTGTTGTAGTCAGGATGGAGGGATATTTGCAGAGCTGTGCTGGGCATCCTGCAAAATGCTGCACTTAGTACTAATCCTTCATGAATACTATGTTTACACTTTTTTAAGCGTGTATGTGTAGTAGTAGTGTTTTATGTGCTAAGAACAGGCAGGATGTTCCCTGGTCCAGGGAGCTTATCATCTCAACAAGTAACAGAAAGAAAGAGTGCAATGAGAAGCCTAGATGAAAGATAAACTTATCAACGTTACTAGTGCAGTTAGCTATTGCATCTCTCTGTTTTAGCTCTTGGCCAGAACACTTTAAAAAGATTTAGAAGAGGTGAAAGATCTGTTAGAAAAGGATTTGGGAAAGGTTGAAAATAGACAATGTATCTAGAGCAATGCGAGTGTGCAGTTTATTACATTCATCTATTTTTTCAGAAAAGGAGGAAGTGGAGTTGACAGCATGGTCACTTACATAACAGCAGGGACCCTGCTTGGCTGAATACTGACTCATGCTGCAGGTCTTGCCTGTACTCCACTGCTATGCTTTTGCTGACTCACTGCAGCATCAATAAAAGAAAATCAAACCCAACACTGTAGACAAGACCCGAGGTCTGCCAGGATGAGCTGCATATCAGCTGTTTTTCTACCAGCTTGTCTGAGTCAAATCATCAGCTGTGCTGAGCATTCCTTGGCTGAGGTTTAGGAAGGTGACCAAAAGGTACACTTTCAATTTCTCCCAAGCCTAGAGCTACTGTGCACCAGCCTATATCCATAAACACATTTTAGAGCAGCCTCAAGGCTCCTATAATCTATGCCATCCACCCATCCTCAAGCTGTTACATCAGCCAGGGATGACTCAGTCTAGGGTGACCAGATCACTGACGGGAAATATCGGGACGTGGGGAGGGGGGGAGAAGGGGGGATATCGGGACACACGGGGGAGGAGGGGCGGAGCAAAAAAAAAGTAAAAAAAAAAAAAAAAGCTGCTTTTGCAGGTGCCGGCCGCACCGTGGCTGCTGCCCCTCCCCCTCCTCCCCCCAGGGCACATGCGGCACGTCCCGCCGCCCCACGGGGAAGGAGCCGCTGGAGCGAGAGGCGCGGGGCTCCGGCCCCGGAGAGTGGCTCAGGGCCGCGCGAGTGGGCACAAAGTTTATCGGCTGGGGGGGAACCCCGGCCGGCTCCTCGCCCTGCCCTGTAGGGGGGTAGTATCCCCACCCCGCGCCAGCATATCCCGCCAGCCGCCACGGGCCAGGTAAGGAATCGAGTCCCCCCTCCCCCTCCCCCTGGCTCCTCAGCTGAGCTGCATTCCTCCTCCCTCCCAGGCTTGCTGCTGTAATGCCGGCACAAGCCTGGAGGGGGGAGGGGTGGCCGGCTTCCAGTTCCTGCGGCTTGTGAGTACGGGCACCGGGCAGGCAAGGGGGGCTGGCAAGGGGGCTGCTCCCCCAGGAGGGTGACGGGGGGGCTCAGCTGAGGAGCCAGGACGAGGGGGGAGAGGGCGACTCGGCTCCTTACCTGGCCTGTGGCGGCCGGTGCGACATGCTGGCGCGGGGCGGGGAGCTGGCCAGGGTCCCGTCCAAGCTGATAAACTTTACATGGCCACTCGTGCGGCCCCGAGCCGCTCTCCCCCGCCGCTGCTGGGGTCCGGAGCCCACCCTCTACCTCCTGGGGGAGCAGCCCCCTGGCCAGCCCCCCTTGCCCACCCAGTGCCCCTACTCACCAGCTCCAGGAACTGGAAGCCGGCCACCACCCCCACCCTCCAGGCTTGCCCCGCCATTACAGCAGCAAGCCTGGAAGGGAGGAGGAGTGCCACATACATGGGGAAGAGGCGGGGACAGGGCGGTGATTTGGGGAGGGAGCCAATGGGGGACGGAGGGGGTGGAGTCGGGGGGGGGCAAGAGCCCTTCCGGGAGGGCAAAATTGCTTGTTTGTCCAGTGTCCCGAACACACATTGGTCGGGACGCAGGACAAACAAGCAAATATCGGGACAGTCCCGATAAAATCGGGACGTCTGGTCACCCTAACTCAGTCACTACAACCACCACCACCCCGCATTGGTCTCAGGGACATGGAGTGCAATAGGAGTCACTATAGTGGTTCTATTCTCCTTGAGGAGCCCTCTGTGCAGGGGCACTCTTATAGAGGCTAGATCTGCATGGTTTAAAACCACTTTATGCTGCTGGATTGGTGCAAAGTGGTTGGACTGTGGCCTAGGATTGGGCCCTGTGACACAATACAGTGCCTTTTCTGTACTCAAACCACTGATACATTCAAATAATTTTGCAAGTAGAAGCATAGCCCATCTTGTTGCATGGTAAAGCCAGGAGTAAAACTCAGGAGGTCATTGCTTGCACTCCAGTGCTTAAGCCATGCTGCCTCGTCAGTAGTTTTAAAGCATGTGACTAACATTATGCAATGTTAAAGCAACGGGAACTGAAAATATATTTTGATATATTTCTTTGCTTTTAGTTTTTCAACTATCCCTTTTAATGCAATTCAGTCATGAATTGGTTCTGCATTTAACAATGTCTGCTTAACAAACCCCGTAAAAGCCCTTCATATTAAGAGTAATGGGAAGAATTCTAGTAAACCTCTGACAGTCAGATTTCCATGGTAAATTATGGATTTTTTCCCCCTCAAATATGCATTGTCATTAACACAAATTAAAACCAAGCTGGATAGCTAGCTAACCGTAGATTAATTAACATTCCAAGTGCATGTTTTTGTTTTCAAAGAAAGGATTGAACTAATCAAGGTCACTTTGCTCTCGAGCAGCTGGGAAGAATGCACTTTGCTACACCGGACTTTGCAGGGCTTGCTGATGTTTAATAACGTGAACAAACATTTTTTGACAGGTTTCAGAACGTTTAATGCACATTCATAATGATGTTGCATGATGTTTTGATCTAAAAGTTAAACCTAATCAAATCTAAACCCGGAATAGGGTTAGGGTTCAGTCATCTTACCCTTGTTCAGGTAAGTAGAACTTATGCAAGACAGTTGTCCCACTGTACTCACTGGGCCTACTTGCTTGAGCAAGGGCTGCAAATCAGGCTCCTAAGCTAAAAACTGCCTGCTTCCATTCAAACCAACGCGAGTTTTGCCTTTGACTTCACTGGGAGCAAGATTGGGACTTTTAACGCTCTGAATATTAATATGCTGCTGCTATGTTTTAATATAGAAGATAGTAATAAATATTGTCTATATGGGCATAATATTGCATTGCTAGCCATTATGACTCGGTGTTTTCCAATAACATTCAAATATGTTCAAATGATGACTCAATAATTACTGTTCCATCACCTTCATGAGTATTCATCTGCTGGAATAATAAGCAAACAAATGACTAAAGTGTTCAGGCAAAAGGCCACCTGAACATGAAAGCCCATATGATGGCCTGACAGACACTCTAGGTGGGCTCTTTTAGACTATACTGAGTGCCAAGAGTGGGAGCACTCTGTCACTGGCCCTGGATAACTTGAACTCCAGGCACAGACAGCGTGCACACATGCGCACACACTTACACGCTATTGGACTGCAAGTGCTTTGACAAGATCAAAAAAAAAAGAGAGAGAGAGAAGCAATAAGGAAATATAGAAATGACCACAGAGACTCTTCCATTGTAAGTGCCACATGGCTGGAAGTGGGGGCCTGATTCTCCACTTCCTTGTGGCTTGGGCCAGATGCTAATCACTGTTTTGCCTGCAGTGCAGAAGCCTGGTGAATCTGCCCTGCTAAGGATTCCTCCAGCATGGGGTAAACCTCTTGGTGGCATAGAGCAGGTATCACCAGCTCAACCCTGCCACCCTCTTGGTCTCCAGTGCAGGGTCATAGAATATCAGGGTTGGAAGGGACCTCAGGAGATCATCTAGTCCACCCCCTGCTCAAAGCAGGACCAATCCCCAGACAGATTTTTATCCCAGATCCCTAAATGGCCCCCTCAAGGATTGAACTCACACTACTGGGTTTAGCAGGCCAATGCTCAAACCACTGAACTATCCCTCCCCCCAAGACATGAAAGGTCAAAAGAAAGGAGGCGTGGCCAGAGCACCGTGCACTCTAGTGCTGCTGTAATGGTCTCTTGAGGGGCCATTACCACCTGGTGCAACTTAAAGCAGCCCGGTGGAACCGCATAATCTGTAGTTCCATGTCATCCCTAGATTTTCTGCATTGTGCCTTATGATACCCATCTGTACTCTCTGCAACTGATCTTGACTATCCCCAGATATGTGGATTAAAAAGGAGGGAGATATTGCCCCTTCACCCAGCTGTTCATATCCTGGAGCATCATATGGACATATCAGGAACAAATGTCCTTAGTGTACATTATTTCCTAAGCCATCTTGTTTAGCTAATCACTAGTAGGCAACCGTCTGGCTATGAGTGATTTTACATAGCTTTCATGTGACTCTGAGGCTCTTCAGCATTAGTCTAGCCAGGGCAGAGCTCCCAATACCCCGTACTCTGTGTAAAACAAGTATGACCAGGCAGCTATTGTACCATTAGATTTTAAGCAGAAGTCCCCATTGAAAGTCAAAGGTGAGTTCTGCTTAGAATCTGATGGCATGATACAGCTCAGGATTTGTGTCAAAACTAAGAGTTTCCTGCAGAGGAAAGGGGACTTTTAGATCAGTTGCAGACAATAACAGCCACAACCCATTGAGCTAAAATTATTGTCCATTTGCTAGTCTGTTCCCCTTTGGAAGCCCTTGTTTGTATTTGTTTGAGATGTTTTTTGTTTTTAAAGGACAAATCCAAGTGAGCTGGTGACATTCTTATTCGCCTCTTATTTACGTTGCCTTTACTTCGGTGGAGTTAGTCTGGATTTACAGTGGTATAAGTAATCTTGTGCCTGATCTTTCATTCTATAGGATGGTGGGGCAAAGAGTGCTGTGGAGGCAATACACTCAGTGGCTGGGAAACAGAAACCACAAACTCCTTTGTGTCTTTCAACAGCAGCCTCTCTAGCCAAATAAGGAACACTCTTGATCCGCCTCAGAGGAGCCCTGTCCGCCTCAACCAAAAATGTGTTGACAGCAGTATGGGGCTTCAAGGTTAAAGCATGAAGAACAGTTTTCTCCGTGTTCTGTAAGAGTCAGTCAATGATGGATCTGGGAAGGTGAAGGGAGGAGGAGGAGGACTAGCATGGGAGCACTGTAAGACGCAGCTCCTAATCAGGGGCATCGTTTCAGAAAAATGTGGGTTGGGGGAAGCTGTGTCAGCATAATGAACAATATATTTGATGCTATTATGTCCTGCAAAGTGCGGGGGGTGGGGGACCCACAAAAAATGTAAGACATAATGAAACATATAAACCTACGAAAAGTTGGGGAGGGGAGTGTCAACTGCCTTCTTTTCCCCACAGCAAGTGACACCCTGATCCTAATCAGAAAATGACATGAGAGAATGTGACCCTTCAAGATATATTTTTTGATCAAATCATGTGGCACAACAGGACTGAGAAAATGAAACTAATTGTCTGTCACCTCCATAAATGTCACTTATAAGAACAGCAGATGACAAGCTGCGCTTTTCAGACATTTCCCAAAATCATAACAAATAACTGTTACAGAGAACAAGTGAAAGGATACTCCCTCCCTCCCCTGATGGAAGAGCCAAGTAACAAATGGGGACTAGAAGACTCAATCTTGATTTATTGTCAATGTTTGAAGACTTTGTAAACATGATCATTTTCTCCCTTGAGAAAGATGAGGTGACTCTAAAGTATCTGCTCTTCTTTCCTTAATCTGCTGTCCCTACTTCCTTGAACCTATTGTCCTGCTGTAGTGATTCTCCTTTAGGTTTCGGCACTACGACCACATGATTAGGGCCTCACGCCTGAAGTCATGTGAGACCATCAGAATCTCACAGGATGGCTCCTTCCTGCTATCCCCGTAGGGCTCTGTGGAGGTTGTGTTGGCCTGCACACACAGATTATGCTGCTCAAGTGTATGGGGGCTGAGTCCTTCTTCCTCTGGAATGGACCCAGCTCACTTGAAGACAGGGAGCAGTGGTCCAGAGCGGGGGGAACCTCAGTCTGCCCAGAGGGGAGTGGGGACAAGCCCCCCACCAGATCTCTCTTGTGTACATGGCCCCACCCCACCCCTAGTAGGACTACAGTAAAGGGAGAGGGCTAGGGTGGCCCTTTTGAGGCCAGAATAGTTCCGATACATATCTGAATTTCCACAGTACCCAGGAGTATTTGGTTTGTGGTTTTGGTTCAGGCCCATCTGTAATTAAAATGTCACTTTCCAGAGGGAACTCTCTTGCTATGTATTTCTGCGGCAGCACTTAGGCTCACATGCCATCATTTGCTTTAACAGTTCTCTATTGACTATTGAAATACAGCCCTGTACAATTAATCAATACTGTCAAAAATGTTGGGAAGCATTTCTCAGAAAATGACCTCACTTCTGTGGGGAACCACTGCAATACCATGAATAGGCATGAAAAAAAGGGAATTCGTGGTTCAGGATTATGCTGTCTTTTCTAAGAAATAAAATCCATTAATCATTTCATTGATTATACTGAGCTTCTCTATTTTAATTTTCCCCACAGATAGGACTTTGCTATAAATGTCTTCATAAGAACAAGTTGTCCACAGCATTCTTCTCTGCCTCCAGCCTGCTAAGCATTGCTAAAAATCAGCACAGACATGCAACGGTCCAGGTGTTCCGCAGGAATTCCTCTTACTCACCCACTACCCTCATTATTATAAAAACAGGCCGGTGCACATGTAGTTCTGGCCAGGTTTTGCATTCTGGACCTGATCCACACAGGTCAACTGAAAGAATCCCATTGACCTAAGTGTTGGTAGAAGCCCCAAAGTCGGGGCCACGGTTTGGCCCTTGGTCTGCAAAGCAAAAACCCATAGTGTGAGCTTGATCTTCTTGGTGTTTTTTGAAATGTAAAACTGACCCGTTATTCATTATTAGAAAGATCAGCTTTTAAACACACACAATGAGGAATCGTTATAACTTTGCTAACACACAGGGCTTAAATTCAGCCGGAGCCATCTGGAGTGGACCTCCGGTAAAAATTTTCAAACCCATGGGAGCCCCAGCATGCTCCACTGGGCTGAAGCCCCAAACCCTGATGCCTCCCTGCAGCTGAAGGCTGGGGCCTTGAATGGGGTCGGGGAATGGGGGCCTCCAGGAAATAGTCTCTGAGACTTTAAGCCCAGCTCACACACATTAGTTACCTTCACAATAATGTCCCACTACAAAATGATAAGGGGACACAGTGAAAAGAGAGTTTAAGTTGCTTCCAGATTGTATTAATTTAATCTAAATTCTCCAGGGAACCCCAGGACCAGCTCTTCCCTGCACATGTTGCAGTATGCCTCCGTTCACCCAGCTCCCTTCCTTGCTAACTCTTCTTCCTTTGTTCTCGGAAGCAACCCTTTTTCAGAAGGAAGTTTCTTGTATAGCTGAGTAGCATCCTCTGAAGGACTCTACCTAGCTCCAATGGAAGTTCCATCCAGGCTCTCAGCTGAGTGCAGGAACTGGGAAAACTGAGAAAGTCTCTAGGCTCCTAATGTAGAAATATTTTTGTAGCAAATGAACCATGCGCAATTTTATCAAGCACTGAGGTCTCGGTACACCTGTGTAATGACTGAATCTGATCTGAAGACTACATTTCTGCCAACAGTACCATTTTCCATCAGGAAACAATTTGGTGGTCTAGCTGCATGTTGGCCCACAATCTACTGTGTATTGCCCTGCATCTAGTCATGTTTTAGTCAGTGCATTGCAAATAACAAGGCTTGAATTTATAAAGTTTCCATCCAAGAGTAACTTGATTAACTTTTTTTAAAGCTGCATGTTCAAGTAATACAAACACAGAGGGGAAGAGGGCCAGTTTGATGTACATTTGTTCTACTCCTCTGAACTTCATTTTTTCCTTTTCTTTTTATTCTGGCCTGGCCACCCAAAGTTTGCCCAGCAGAGGGTCTTACAGGCAGCCTGCTGGGACAGAAGGATTCTGCCTACTTGGTCTAAAAATACTGTAGTTGCTCTAATGTACAGGCCAGAGGCATGGCTCACAGAGAATACAAGTCCCAGCATACAGTGCTCCATCTTGAGCTGAATAGCTTATCTATAGTTTGATTTAAAGAGCAGGAAGGCTGCAGGCTGCATTTTGCCTCTCCTGAACTAGACCTCAACACAAGAAAGTAAAAGGTTATGCAATTTTTTTATAAAAGTAAGCAATGTTGCAAGGTATACGCAAATGTTAGTATTGTAATTTGTTTATGAAAGGTCATGAAATGTTGCAACAATTCCCAAACTATACAAAAGTTATTGTGGTAGGAAGTTTTACTGAAAGAAAAAAATAAAGGCCAGGGTGGAGTGGGAAGGAGGGGAACCACTCGTTAGTGTCTTCACAGCAAAACCATAAGAGAATCAGAAAATTAGTACAGCCAAGGAGGACAATAACATAGAACTGGCTACACCTGAGCCACAGTGTGCAGAGTACCAACCTACAGTACAATTTGAAAAAAAGAAGTAGGAGTTGGGTAAGAGAAAAAAAGCACAAAATAAAGAAGTAAGCAAGGAAGAACACAGCTTCAAGGAGAGATGGTAGAGAGAGGCTCAGGGCACTCTTTCAGTATTTAGAACCATCCTCGAAATAATGTTTATCAGCAATTACCTGTGTAGCTATAGAAAGCCTACACTTTAGTGAATGCCCTTTTTAAGAAGATGCATGAATGATAACGCTTGAGAAATGCTCTCTTTTCATAGACGTATTGCCTTCATTAATAGGACATATATATAAGACCGTGTTTTGAAGGATGGAAATGATTTATGGGTCATGTTTTGCACATCACCTCAATTTGATGGTGTGCGATTTCTCAAGCAAACATAGAAACATGAAACACTGACAAGTGAATTCACTTCTAAGCTTCTTTCAATAGCTCTTTCATAGTCACACTTCATGAGACTGCACACAAAAAAATAACTTCCCTCTACCCCAGCAAAGAGTTTTGAAGGAGGTGAAATTCTTTGTTTTACTAAGCAATATACAACTAATTATTACTTTATTGCAATGCAAACCAGATAGGATGTGTGTGAGTGTAAGAGGGAGCAAGAGATACCTATTTAGTAGCATCTTATAGAAAGACTGTGTATTCTTATTCTTCAGAACCATTTCAGGAGATCTCATTCATGATCAGCCACAAACATGAAACATGAAAGAATAAATAATGTTGTTGCCCCACATGTGCTGGCTATAGTGAGACAGGACATTCATACAAGGTACATCAAAGGATCAGAGCACAACATCCTTTGCAATATATACAGATTCTTTCACCTCTCCAAAGATCAGGTGTTGGATTTTCTGAATCCTTCACTGGGAGATTAAAACAGACAATGCACCTCAAAAATGAGGACGGTGGGGAGGAGGGGAAAGAACATTGATCTGCAAGGATCAGGGCCAGGTAAAGGAAAATGCACAAAAGCTATTTAAAAAAATACACAAGCACCAAAAATGGTAACAAGATTGGATTTACACAGTATGATGCAAATGAGACATAATCATCACAGTCCAGGTTCCATCTTCAAGTTTCCCTCTCGCTAAAAACAAACACGTTTTCTACTCTGATCAAAATCTGTGGCCAATGCAGAATTGATCTGAACTGCAATGACAAAGTGTAGCCAGGACATGTACTGTCACTTCTTTGTTATTGACTAATTTTCTTCTCATGTCTTTGATGGATGAAGACAAAATAATCCTATATTCTAAATATTAAATTAATTAGCAGTGCCACAACCACTGCATTCACATCCACTCAGACTATGAAGGAAATGGACTCCCTGAAGAATATGAGTGTATGGTGAAGGAACAGATGTTGCTGGCATATCTTCCCCTGCATCCTGCTATGTTCTGTTTACAGAGGAAACCTAAAGACTATCTTGGAGGAGTACTTCATATCGTCATCTCTCGCCAACCTGTGTTTTTATTAAACACACTTTTATTCCCATTCACAGGCCCCATTGTTAATGCTCACTCTTTCTCCAATGATCGCTGCCTTTTCCCCTCCCTCATCTGCACACACTTTATACCCAGTCATCAAACAAAAATGTACTTTTCCTCTAAGTAAAAGAGTGGGTGAAATTCCACTCCGATTGGTAACAATGTAAGACTTTTTTTTTTTCTGAAATTTGTCTTCTTACCCTCAGCACCTTTCTCCTTTGCCAAGCCTCCCACCCACTCTTTGCTATTTTTTGAATACTGCTGGTCACATACCAGGCTTAGATCAGAACCAAGAGATGCATCCAACTAAATTTGGATCTTAACACGTTTTTTCCATACTGACTGCCCAATAGTTTACAGGTTTACTTGCAGTGAAATCCCCAAAACAACTCCTGTCAGAAAGAAATGTTTCCCCATATCCCAAATTAGCAAAAAGATATAAACGTTCATGATTTTGCTCTGTGTGGAATTTTCTCACATCTCCTGTAAGAGCTAGCAGAAATATTTTTAAATGCCATAATTACATATATGCACAGTTGTAAGAAACAGTTCTAATGGAACATCAAGTAAATAATACCAATTTTCAAAATTCTATAACAATATATTTATACAAATTACATAATTCTGTACGTATTTACACACCATTACAGATTATCAAGTAAATAACACCAATTTTTTTCAGATTTTTCTCCAAGTGAATTTTAGTGCTCAAAAAAGGTGCCAGACTGACAGCACTAGAAAATGAAGACGTCTCTTTGTCCACAGCACAGGAACAGCAGTAGTGCAAGCTTCCCCACTTTGCCCCATCAATTATCTTCACACTTGATTTAGAAGGATCACATGAGGAATGGAAGGGCATTTGAGTCTCCATGCCCATTTAGTCCCTGGCAAGGGTGCTAACTGGCACCCATGTAATAGTGGTTTTGTTATGTGAACCTTGCTCCATTAGAAAACAAACATTTTACATAAGTGACTGAACAAACTTTTGTTCACTACTTGACATGAGCTGAATCTGAACCAGAACCTGAGATGAAAGGCTCTGTGGCCCACTGCCAACTCCCGGACTGTCCAGTCTCACAATAATGCCTATGTTAAATTCCATATTTCTATATTTACATAAATTCAGTATTTACACACCATTATGGGTTACTTGAGTAAATTGGTTACAGTTTATTGTATTGACTGCCATAAGCTCATAAAACATTTTTTCTTGGTTTTTAATCCTTTCTTTAAAAAAATACAAAAAATAAATTAAATAAAAACATGTTAAGTGATAGAAATGGTCTGACTATGACTAACAATCCAAGGAAACTCAATGTTAAGACTCAGACTGTGGTCTCAACTCATGGCATTTTAAACCTTTGTCATGAATGTCCTTACGTTTGTGGATTTAGTGTACATTCAGTTATAATCCACTTTTTTGCAGTTCAATTAAGTTAACCTCTAATGTTGAATGATGAAACCGGTATGTCCTGGAAACTCATTCCTCTGTTTTGACCAGATAGGTTTTTAATACCTTCTGCTCAAATGATTCAGTGTTCTGTCAACCTGCATCCAGACTCTCTGTCTGTTTCAGCAACAGTGAAGAGGGTTAAAAATAAACAAATGAATGATCTTATAAGCTGTTATAAAATGCTGTAAATTCTTAAACAAGAACATAGTCCCTACACAAATAAACAAACAGGCAATGCCTAACTATATCTTAAATCAACTAAGTTAATTTAGATAGCTTTAGCATTCAAAAACAATTATTATAAAATGCCACATTTTTATCTGATTTAGTTTACTAGTGGTGTGAGTCAAGACACAGTCTCTGCTACCTATTATATCTGGGAGCACAGAAAAGTCATGTGTCAATGACACTAAGCCATATGCTATTCCATAATAGATTTAAATTTCAAATTACATATTTTATACCACATAGACAATTATGCATCAGAGCAAAAAAAGGATTAATAATCAAAATTGGGTTAGAAATGGTAAGTATAGCTACCCCAAAATATGTCTATGATCACAGTCAGTCTCTGTATGCAGTTGGCTAGGAGTATTAAGGCCGGATCTCTCTCCCAGTGAATTCAGTGGCAAAGTGAAGTAAGGTCAAAACTTAAGTAATACAAAAATTATAAATTCCATTTTGTTAAATATGCTAACAATTTTGCTCCTTTTTCCTCAGAGTATTGTGAAAAATAGTCTCTTTCCTAATAACAAGTTCCAAAATTATTACCAGTAACAATATATGTTTATGTGCTTAACATAAAATGATACAAAATCCATATAAAGTATATTACATATTGTAATCTCATTTATAGTTTATGAATATTTGAAGGTAACTTCAGGGAAAAAAAACAAGTATAATACTTTCCCCCTCATTGTCATTACTGATAGAGATTTATTAGTTTCATTTTGCAAGTTTTACTTTAAGAAGGGTGCTAATATCATGTATTATGACAGTTCACACTGAAAGCAATTTTCCATAAAAGATGTTACAATGACCCCTATGGAACTTGTATAATTTCATAGCAGATAGTCAAGTGCACAAATAAACATGTTTACAAGAGAGATCCTGTTAACCTGGTTCTTGCCCTCTTAAACCATTCTGTGCTATCTGTGATAATCTTAATTAGTACAACCGTTTATAATAGTTATGTTGTTTCTGGTGTTCTGCTTTAAAAAAGCATATTTATCATTTAGCTTTGGTATAATCTGCAATAGGTTTTACCAAGTAAAGTATATACCAACCCCTATATTTTCCACAACTGAGAAGTTTACAATGATGGAATAAGTCACTTTATCAGAGAGGAAATATTACAGACACAGAATAAAAGTTGAAGACCCAGTTTTATCTTTAATCCTCTCGGGGTAAGCTATGAAACAAGCAGTCAGAAGAGTGAATACTCAGTGTCATGAGTGGTGTGCATACTTTTACAATAATATGGGCACAGAATAGATTGTCGCCTTTAGTACATTAGGGTCACTAGAATTGTTTTTGTATCCATGCACCTTTTATATTTACTTGCATGAATTTACCACAGGTTCATAGTGGCCTTTGCCATTTTAATGCTTACAGAGCCTAAAGCTTCCAAAATGCCTATCTGGCCTGTACATATTTCATTAAAAATAAACTCTCTATAATAAATAAATATATAAAATAAATAAAATGTTGCCTTTGGAATTTCTATAAATAAATTTAACTTTTTATTTTTTCACTAAGAGGTCTTTGCTTTAAACTCAAGGGGACGATACCCCGTGAGCAGTTAACTGAAAAGTCTCTTGTTTAAGTAAGACTGTACCCTCCATGCCTTTGTAAATGCAGCGTACACTTGAGCAGGCCACCAGCCAAAAATCCTGATGAATCAAAGTATGGCAGCTATGCTGATATATGATGAAGTACAACTGATCAAAAATTTAAAAGCGTGTCTATTTCCCAGCATGCATCAGTCCTTTTTCCTCCTTGCTTTTGCTTCTTTCTTTCTCTTTCATTCTCTCTCACTCTCTCTCACACACACACACTATCTTCTCTCTCTCATAATAAATCAAGCGAGTGGGCATAGGCTCTCCTCCAGGAGGAGAAACCTTTAAGTGCAGAACAAAATCAGCATGTTCCATCCAAGCCTCCATCATACATTATGCATGCGACAAAGTTTGGCAACAGTGGAGCTGATGTGATGGCACAGCTAATCAATAAGAACCCACCGCATTAAACCTTTATAGTGGTTACTTTTTAAGGGCTCAAGTGAAGGAATTGTCTTTGTCAACTTTGGCTTAAAATATCCTTATATAGTTCAGGTACTTTCTCAGGGTCCACAGGTCTCGGTAAAAAATGTGTAAATTTTTGATGCCGTTTAGTCCTAGTCCCTTCTCTTGGAGTCCCATCTTTATTTAACGCAACATAATATCGTCTTCCAGTGTCCACATGTTTATATAGATTTGATGAATATGTATTATACCAGTTTTCTTCAAACTGCTCTCTGAATACACACTCCTGGGTTAATTTTTCCTGAGAAGACAAAAGAAAAAGCAGTAAGAAACCAGTACTAAAAATAACTTTCTATCCATTTAATGTATGTATTACCATATTTAAGGGAAACATTATAAGATTATCTTTACTTATCGATACCAGTAACTCATTGCAAGTATAGCAAAATGTGCTAGATAAAAATTCCTAATGTTAACTATAGAAAAGATTCAACAGAGCTCCGTTATTTCTATGTGTTGCCTAAAACAATCACAACATAGACGACTGTGTGTGAAAGCTAAAAAGCTCTTTCAATAACCTGTTTTAAAAAACAATAAAAATAGCAATGCTTTAATTACCACTCATTCTAGAGAGAAAAGCAGCTCACAGCCAGGTGATGTTAATGGACTTTTTTTCTTTAAAAGCTTTTCTTTTTTTTTTTTGCTGCAAAGGATTTGAATTGTGAGATACAGCAAAAGGAAAACAGAATTGTTTTGTGGGTTTCAAATATAATTTAATGCCTTAAAATCCAAGTGAGTTTGTTCCAAAGAGTAATCGAAATATTGAATTGAAAGAAATACTATTTGAATATATGTTACTTGGCTTATTAAAACAGAATTTAGGGTCTAACCAATTTGCTAAGCGATAATTCTTCAAAGAGATATATATAGGACACCTAGGTTTGTCTTTTGTTCCCTTTCCACCTGATCCTCCAGTCCTCAGCCTAGGCATAACGCACATGGGCAACAAAGCAAAGACTCCCCAGCATCTTGTCCATCAATGGCTAAAGTAAGAAGAGCTGTAGAGCCAATGAACTCAAAATTGAGGACCACTGCTCAACACACAGTGGGGAACAGAGTTATCAAGCCCCTGAGAGAGCCTCATATCAGAACACAAGACCTATAGAGTGAGGGAAAGAACTTAAGGAGAAAGTGAAGAAGAGCCTCTGATCTTTATAACATGTGAAAAACTCTGATCCTTCAAGAAGAAAAAAAGAATTTAGAGCCACTTTTGGCCCTAGATTCATATGCACAGTTGTCAGTGAAATGAATAGGAGCCACATCTATCTATCAGCCAAATTCTGTTTTCAGCTGTAACTCCAGTGGAATGACTCAAATTATTCTGGATTTATACCATGTAACTGAGACTAGAATTAGGTCCTAGGGGACAGATCCTCAGCTGTTGTAAATCAGCATAGTTCCATTGACTTCAACTCAAGCTCTGGCCTTAATTATTATAGAACTCCAATCACTATAATATTTTGCACAAATGATGATAATGCTTTGTATGTTATACGCATTTATTATCAGAAGATCTCCAAGTGCTTTGCAGACATTAACAAATTAAACCTTAAAAACACACTTGTGCAGTAGGTATTACACTTTTACAGATGAGGATACAAAACCAGAGTGACCTACGTGAAATGACTTGCCCAAGGTCACAAAGGAAATCTGTGACAAAGACAGGAATAGAATCCTGACTCCCAGCCCTGGTCTTTAAGCACATGACCACCCTCTCCCACATGTGTGCATCCTAGATCACAATTTGTAGGCAACTTTTTAAGATGTTTGTATTTATCTTTTTTTGGTATTTTTGATGGCAATTTAGTGAAATATTTTATACATTGCAACACTGTTCGGGTTTTTGTTTCTGTTTAGAAAATGAAGAAAAAATATTTGTTTTCAATAAATCCTCAAGCATCAGTGGGCCCAATCTTGCAACCTGCTACTTGTGTAAGATTTAATCACACAAGATGCCCTATTGACTTTGAGAGCTGGGATTGCACCAATAACACATTTTTACTGAATTTTTTTTAAAGTTGAGAATTAAATGTGTTCTAGTAGCCTCCCACAACATACATAGAACATTACACATGCATCTTTGAGATCAAGATCTTTCTTATACTAACCAAATAATCTTTAAATACTGCTCTTGTCTTAACATTTATTTTACTTGGGGTGATTTTTAAAATTACTTCGTGTTTTTTAATAGCAAAAGCAGATGCTGATTGGTGTTGTATGCTGTGCCTTTAGCTCCACAGGGGACATGAAACTAATTCATATTAAGTTTTCTGCTCTCTGCAGGGAATCAGATCACATGACATGCACTGCAGAATCAGTCCTTGTTAAAAATAGAGATCTTGATAAAATGGTATTCTGTCCTTTCTTGAATCCATTAATTATTTATTCACTTCATCTACATTTCATACATACTGAGAAATAGTCTTTTAGTACTATCAAATGTATATTTTTATAAGTATTTTCCCATACCCAGGTATACAGTTTAAAATACTCTATCCCTTCATCTGGAAGGCTTAATCAATTATGACAACACTACAGTATACTTAATCATTAGACCTTGATTGAGTTTATTTATTATACTGCATTCTGTATTCCTTCCACATATTTTTCACCTTACAGTTTCTATTTCTATGTTATGAAGAGTTCCCAATTTTCCTTTTGGAACATAGCTAGACCTTTTTTGTACCATATCAAAATAATTCATTTAGGAAAAATTGGTATGAGATCCATATAGTACACACTGTAATATTTTTCTTCCCAGGATATGGGTGATAATTTATACATATATAAACAATCATATTTTTATGTGAAATGTGTATTTAAAATATCATGAACTGATATGGTATGGCAGTCTAGGACACTTGGAAATTTGGGGTTTGGTCTACAGATCTTTGCAGTAAATAGACTTCCATTGACTTTGATGGACTTTGGACAAGGTGCTCTGTTAGGTAGTGATGTAACACTAATCCATGACCAAATGCAGATTGCATCTGATTTTTCCCTCCCTATCCTCTCCCCACATGGCTGCCACAGCAATAGAGGCCATATAAGTTCTTAGATAGATAGAAATTGCTATAAATCAATATTGCAAAAAGCTGCAGCAGTTTACACCCATATTATGAGTGCCCGTGCATCTTATTCAAGACAGAAGCACACATAATTTAGGTGGAGGAGAATACATAAGAGCAGAGAATGATGCATGCATGCAGTAGTTTTGAGCAATAACATACGTGAACCCATCTGGAATACCCTTTTGTCCTTCCAGCTCAGTATGTGAACCATTCACAAAAAGCCAACCCTGAGATTTTGGGAGGGAATATTATTGGTAAGTGTTTCCCCCTCTGGCTGTGATTTTCTGAAAGTACATTGGGCATAGCCTGAAAGCAGAAGTTGGCCTTAGAATGCTCCATTGCTTCTCTGTGGTGTGATCTGTAGCTTATTTAATATTTTTTTTAATTACTCATCTGCGCATACTTTACAGTACAATGTATTATTTAATCTTACTAGATGAATTCTGCTAGAGACCGACACATACACCAAACATATCTAAGTGGGATAGCAGTGGAAACTCTAACCTTTACTCCTGAGAGTTCGAGTTTCCACTGCTAATCAAGTAAGGCTCTGCTCAGGATTTGACCTCGGAACTATACAAATCAGATGTTGCACAACACACCATGTTTCCAACTAAGACAGTTTATAGAGTATTCCACTATAAAGCGATCAATTCTCATTTTACTGTATTTCCATGTTTTACCTCTTTTAGTTTATTTAACTGTAGCTGTTAATATAATATGTATCTTTGAACTATTCAATTATATCACAGGGCCTAAGTGATGAATATGGATTTAATTCAGAAGTCTGCTAACCTGGTGCTTTGGAAGAAAATCTGGTGAACATTAGCTACTATGGAAACCCCATTCTCTTTTTATATATTATCCACAACTTAGCAGGGAGAAAACAGTAATGACAACATCAAAACTTTCAGCCAGCCCTATTAAAAGTAAGACTATGAATTAATAAAGTGTAGGACTATCGGACACCACAATGGATGCCTGACTAGATTATTTTTAAAATATATTCTTGTGGAGCAGCTAATTTAAAATGTAGAATAATAAAATGAGAAAATGTTTAATCCATATGGGTATTACTCTGGAAATGACTTCATTGTAAGGCTAATTACTTTTATTGGACAAATATTACATATTATATATTTGTGTTGCTTAGTAAATGAAAACAAAGTATAGTATCCTGGGCAAAAATATTCAGTATCTTTTTTGCCCTTTTAAGGCCTGTTAATTGGGGCTACATTTAAAGCTGTATAATGATTTTGAAATCTGACCATTTACCCCATCCTTACTAAAATGACAATAAACGTGCCATCTATCCTGCTTGTCGTACACTCTTATTTCTACGCAACACATCATTTTGTCCTTCTTCACGTGGACTACTTACATTGATTTGAATCAAAGAAGACACTTTACATGTAAATGCTTAATCCAAAAGTCCCAGCACATTATAAAAATAAGTAAATTTGATTTGGTCAAAACTCTTTCTATATCTACTCTACATCACAGCCATGATAGTTAACCCTCTCTTAAGAAGAGTTATGTTTTCAGATATATTCTCCCCTAAATACGTGCTTGCAACGATTTGAGCATTGGCCTGCTAAACACAGGGTTGTGAGTTCAATACTTGAGGGGGCCATTTAGGGATCTGGGGCAAAAATCTGTCAGGGACAGTATTTGGTCCTGCTGTGAAGGCAGGGGACTGGACTCGATAACCTTTCAAGGTCCCTTCCAGCTCTATGAGATAGGTATATCACAATAATGAAAGTTATGTGCTCAATGAGAGGAAAACATAACTATACAAAAGGTAATGAACAGACCCTTTTAATTTTTAAGCACTTTTCCTCACTTTTTTACTTGCAAATTAGGGCATTATATATAAAATTGGTCTCATACTCAGTCTAAATAGGCTATTAAACATAAACATATTACATTATTTACTCTAACTGAAGAGCAATCATAAATATTACAGCAGCCATACACAGAGTTACTTTCTTGTCTGATCTCACATTTTTAGCAAGATTGGTCCCTGGCTGTATGGAAGATCTCTAGGGAAACCACAGCTACTGTTGGAAGCGGTACTGGTGACTGAGGAGTGTCACTTTTCTTTTTGAGTTGGTGAATGGACCTGGATAAGCACTTTAGTTGAATATATTATTTCCTGCACATTGCCATTTTTCTCCGACAAATATGTTCAAGCAATATTTTTGGCAATATTCAGCCAGAATACTATCATACCTAATACTATTTATTAAATCATTTGACAAATGATGACAAAAATGTTATTTGGTTTTTTTAAACTTTTATTGCTGCTGAAAGAATGCCCAGCATTATACAGCTGAAGGAGACGACTATCAAATAATGCATCAAACTGAAATTCAGGCCAGTTATGACACTTTTCACAAAAGCAGGGATGTTAGGCCAAGTGTCTTGGCTGAATCCCAATTGGGTAATTACATTTTGCCTATCTCAAGTCACTTTGTATTTTCAAACGGCTATGTTTTAATCTTAGCTTCCTGTTCTAAAGGGTTGTGTACTGACAAACAATTGCATTATGTTATACATGTGTGAAGGTTTTATTATGAATACACCTCCACTTACTATATTCTGCGTTTGTTTATCTTCAATCATCTGGAAGCATTTTTCAAGCATTATTGTATCCAACATCTTCTATCCAAAACGATCCTAAAATTACCAGCATAGCTGGTAGAACATGGTCTGCTTGTTGGCGGTGTGAGCAGAAGAGCCAATGACTGACTGGACACAGAAACTATGGTCTCTCTAGCTCAGAGATGAGACACATTGGCAGGGCAGCGAAACTTGCTGTTCTTTATATAAGGAGAAGATTTCAGCATTGATGGTTAAATCCTGGGAGTTTTGCCATTGACTTCACTAGAGCCAGAATATCTATCGGGGTGCTGGAACAATTTTCATAGTGGGGATGCTCAGAGCCATTGAACCAAACTGTAAACCCTGTGTATAACAGAAACCACTTCAAGCAGCAGCACCCCTAGTTCCAAGACCTATAATATCTGTCAATCAATAAATCACTCACACACACACCCCAACGCCACAAGACAGTCTTTAATTTTACTGACACTCACTCTATTTGGATTGCAACTTTCCTAAGACATCAGAGAAGTTTTTAATATGTGCTTTCATTGGATATGTAATCATTTATTTAAACATTTGAAATAACTCCAGTGCGGATGGATTTACTTCTGCCAGCAGTGACTGTGCACTGTGTACATCTGTTTACTTGTTCTAATGTATATATAGGAACACTTTAATTATAGTCAGTTGAATGAAGTAGATAACTGAATTTACTTCAATGTTTGGATACTGAGATACTTGCAAACTCATCCACAGCGAGATGATCATGCTAAGGGCCTCCACAGGCTTCCATTGAAAGAAACTGCAGAACTCTCAAGGGAGAGCCTCAGCTATATAAATTGTCATAGATCTATTGATTTCAAAAGTTGAAGATCTGCTCGAAATTTACTTAGGCAGGATCGGGACTTGTGTTGTTTTCTTTACCAGTCTTGCCCAACAAAGTCAGTCTGTAAGGAAAACAACCAAAGGCCAATTCTTGAGTGTTTTCCCATTGTCTTCAGTGCCAACAGGATTGGGATTATTCTGTGCCATACACTATTTACACCACTAACTTCTTTATTTTAGGGTTGCCTTCCATATTCAAGAGTACAGCTGCCAATATGATCAGTGCATCTGATTCAGAACACTTGGCTGAATGAGTTTCAGTGAGCCCTTCCAAGAATCTGAAAACAAGGTTTACATGTTTTATATTATGCAAACTGACATCAGACCCAGCCCAATTTCTACTGAAGGCAGTAGAAAAATTCTAATTAACTTAAGTGGGAGTTGGATCAGGCTTATAATGATAACAGGAAAAAAATTAAAACACTAAATGAATCATTTCAGATACATTCAGATTATTGAAGAGTGTAACTTGACCCAGGCCATCCTTGTTCCCCACATTCTATGGGGTCAAAACGTATCAAATATGTAAAATCAGGTATACTGCCCTGCAATCATACTATATATTCAGAAGACTATAGTATATACTATGTTGTAAGACACAGTAATATGAAGTAACTTTTTAAATATATACAGACATATTACCGTATATACTTGTTGATAAGCCGAATTTTTTTAGTAAAAAAGGGAAGCACCAGAGAAGAGGGTCGGCTTATGAACGGGTATAGAGAGGCAGAGGTGGGACACAGCCCCTCCCGCCAACAGAGGGAGCAAGGAGACGCAGCACAGCCAGCAGAGCCAGAAGGGAAGAGGCGGGGCCAGAGTCTCTCCGCTTCTGGCCACGCTGCTCTCCCCCCAGCCTCCAAAGCAGCTGCAGCTCCGGGGCTGGCAGGCTGCAGCTGTGCTGCTTGGCCCCACCCCACAGAGCAGGCTGTGGCCGCGCTGCCCGGGCGCCAGGGCACGCTGCGGCCGTGCCGCTGGAGCACGCTGCGGCCATGCCACCCGGCCCGGCCCAGCCCGCTGGAATATGCTGCAGCCGCACCACCAGGTCTGGCCCGCCGGAGCAGGCTACGGCCGCGCTGCCCGAGCAGCTCCAGCCAGGCCAGAGACATCCTCCCCGGCCCTCCCGAGATAAGGTGGGAAGGGATGGGATGTGGAGAGTGTGGGGGTCCCAGGCTAGGGGAGGGTCATGTGGGGGGTGGTCACGGGGGTTACTCCCTTGACTCCCAGCTTCTCTCCCCCCCAAAATTTCCCCACCAGTTGCTGTTCCGGCCCGTCAGGGTAAGCAGCTTGCATGCTGGGACACTTTGTTTACTTAGGTTTACCTCTGTGCCTGCAGACGCTCGAGGTAAACAAACCATCTCAGACCATCAGAGGCTTATCTTGATGGCCCGGGAGCCAAAGTTTGCTGACCACTGAATTATAGGGTTGGCTTATGAACAGGTGTAGCGGGGTGGACACCCGCTCCTGCCCTGAGGGGTTGGAAAAGCCCTGCAGACGGCTGGGGCTGGGCAAGGTAAAACCCTGGCTGATTGGGGGAAGTTGCTGCAGCTGGGCCACACCCTAATCAGAGCCCAGATGGCCAGTATAAAGAGGCTGGGAGCCAGCAGCCCAACAGTCTCTCTCTGTGTTCAGAGAGAGAAGGGCTTGGTTGCAGGGAGCTAGACATAGAGTACCTGGGTGGAGCAGGGCTGGGGAAAGGCTGGGAGTGCCAGCCTGAAAAGCCCCCATGCTGCAGCCTAGGAGAAGGCCAAGAGGTACTGGGGGTTGCAGAGGGCAGCCCAGGGCTAGGCCAAGGCAGCAGGTCCAAACCCAACCTTGCCTGTGATGAGGGGCCTATACTGCAGTCTGCCCCAGGGAATGGGGGCTAGCTGGTGACTGGCAGTGGCCTTATTGTGAGGTGGGGTTAGGGGGTGGGGGTTCCCCAGAGAGGGAAGACCCAGTGTGTGTGGGTATTGCAAGGGGCACCAGGGTCCTGGGAGGGACACGGAGGCCAGTGCAGAGGACAAGGTGGATCACTGGCCTGCAGAGGGTGCTCCAGAGGCTGGTGAGTTAATTCCCTGGATGACCAGCAGGAGGTGCTGCAGGGGTGAGTCCAGACCCCTACAACGGGTTATAAACATTTTCCATTTTTACTTATCCATCTTGGGAGGGCTGGCTTATAAATGAACCAGCTTATGATAGAGTATATATGGTAATTTAACCAAACTTTGTTTAAATACAATGAATATATATAAAATATAGCCAGGCTGTTCAATCAGTATCATTAGATAAAGTTGTCCTTTATAAATACAAATCAATGTTTAAAAGAGTCATATGATCCATAACATTTTGCCCCAATGCCCAAAATAAAAATTTTATAATACAGAAATGGTAATAGCAATTTATAGAATTTAGAATATTTAATTTTAGATTCTTTCAGTGAAATAGTTTGTTCAAGCTCTGGTAAATTAGATTTCTAGGCCCTAATCCTTCTACAGGCTCTTTGGCGGCTTACCCGCACGTTATACAGGATTGGGATCTTATAACACTATAATTCTAGAATCAAAACTGTGGATGCAATTTAAACTTGTGTTGGACAAGTTTTTAGGTCTATTAAAAAAAACACATACACCTCTAACTCGCTATAACGCTACCCAATATAACACCAATTCTGATATAACGAGGTAAAGCAGTGCTCCAGGGGGGCAGGGCTGCACACTCCAGTGGATCAAAGCAAATTCAATATAACGTGGTTTCACCTATAATGCGGTAAGATTTTTTTGGCTCCCGAGGACAGCGTTATATTGAGGTAGAGGTGTACTATTAATTTTGGACCAGTCTAGTCATGCAAAGCCTCCACTGGAGTCTGGGAAGATCTTGCTGAGTTTGCTGGGTACTGTGTACCCGATGCCATATCTAATGTTAGTCTCCCACAGAATCTACTTGAGGCTACTGAATGTAACCCTTTCATTGGTCAGCTAAGCAGAAATAAATTGATATTAAGGCCACTGTGTCACACTTGCTCCCTAACCCACTGCCCCAAACCACCATCACCACTTTTACCTGGCAGGATTCATTATCTTCTTACATTTTAGCTATTTAAAGATTGTGGGTCTGGGTTTGTCAGCATACCACTTTTTTGGTCTTGCACTTTGGGGAATTGAAGACCCAATTTATATATTTCAGGGAGCAACTACTGAAGAAAACTAATCATATTTTTCCCTTAAAGACAGTCAGTGATCCTTAACATTCAAAGGCGGTTTCTTCTAGTTTTGTTTTCCAGATTATCCACTTTTCACATTTGTCCATTCTGAGTTTCGATGAGATAATTTTGCCCTAAGATCACTTGTTTCAATATTGTTTGTCATTCATTTTCTAAATAGGACATATGAGATTTAACATCAGAGTTCTCTCAGAAAGGCCAGGAATATCTTCTGTGTTGTGATTTAAGTCAGGCTCTCAGAGGTGCAACTGTTTCAGCCATCAAGGACGGCTTAGACAAGTCAGCTGCCTTGGGTGTTTTGTTAGCTACCCTCTCCCCCACCCCCCAATCCTGAAAAAACAGTGGAATCCATCTTTAATTGTTCAAAATTTATCCAGGCAATTAATTGCAGCTTTGATGACAAACTTTCTCTAGTAAACTTTTTATAAGACCTACTGTACAGTTTAGCATAATTAACATTCCTTGCTTCAGAAAAGTTTGGGATTTGAATAGCTGGGGAGCAGCAAATCAGGAATGCGGTATACTTTAAAAAGATACGCAGGGAAGCTCGCACAACACTTGCCAATTTCCTTTGGCCCCCAACTTTCATGAGCATCCAAAATTTGAACAAATTTTTTTTAAACACAGTGAGGGAGGGGAAAAAGGTCAGTAAATCAAGGATTAAGTAATGTCCTGCTTTGGCATATTTTAGTTTATGATGTGTCTGTCATTTAACTAAAGAAATAATGCTACTTCTTTCATATGGCTTGGGTAGGTAGCAATGATTACAAATCTATATCTAGTTGATAGTCAGCATGTTGCTGCAGTAGTGAGCTGGGGAATGTCCTTGAGGCCGCTGGTGAAAGAATGAAGGGGACACTCAGATATGATGTGCTCCATTGTTTGTGCCTGGTGACAATAGTCGCATGAAGGTGCTTGCCTCATTTTCCATTTAAAGGGGGTTTGTCCACATCTCCAATAAGATGTCCTGATGCAATTCAATCTGCACCAGTCTTTCCAACGTAAGTCAAAACCCGGTGGTTCCTCAGCAGCGTCAACAACAAGCTATTTGTTTTGAGCTGTTGAAATGTTCCGTGTGGCTCCATTGAATCTCTGCATCAAAGTTGAGTGTAAGGGTCTTGATGCAGTTCTACAGAGGGTTGCAGGATTTTAATCTTGTCTTTGGTGGGTTCTGCAGGCCATCATGCAATGGGATCCTCGTGTTTGCATTGACATGGTTGAGAGCCAGATTTTTGAGCAGCTTTTCCAATCTGTGGAAGCTGGATGTGTGATAGGACCGGGAGCCAGTCTACTGGGATCGATTTGAGCATCCCTGACACTAAACATATGGCACTAGTCATTCAATGACTCAATAACACCACTACATGACTGGTACGTTGCATTGTAAGAAACTGATCATAGAATCAGAGATAACAGAATCTGAGAGAATCATTTAGGTCACTCAGGCTTATCCCTTTCAGTTTCATAAGACTATGCTGAGGCCTAGTTAATATTTCAAATGAAGCCCTATAAAGAAAATCTAGGTGCTGTAGGTAGTATGCTGGTGATTCGTTAGCGCTTCCCTTTAAATCAAGAGTGAACCAATGTCCCTGCACAGTGCCAGGGATTATAACTGAATTTTAGACAACACAACCAGGGCCAATTTCCAGTTTTACTAAAAAAGTTAATCTGCCCAGATGAACAGAGTATACCCACGTTCTCAAAACTAGGTATACATGTTCATATGCTTATTTCAGATGGCACGGTACCCCACACCCCAAAAATCCCCCTTTCTCTTCCATAGAAATTCCTCCGTACCTTTGTTACCATCTCGGTTACTGGCTGATGCATCCTTCAACCTGCATCCACTCCCACCCCATATATCCTGGAGGAACAGCACTGGGCTATTAACACTACTCAAGTTTTAACAGGCCTGCCCCATACAAATCCTAAAAGGGTCATCTGGGAAGCTGAGGGCAGACTAGAAACCTTAGGCAGGTTTTCCCTATCTACGGCTACTAAGGATGAGCGGGCATCTTTCAGGCCTGTAGGCTCAACAAAGATGGAGCCAGCAGCAGGGCAGGTTGTTTCCTGCCCCATCACAAAAGGAGAGAGAGGCTCAAGTTCCTCTTCCCTTCCCCTCCAACAACAAAAACCCTTTTAGAACTGGGGTCAGAAGAAAAGCAGCCACATCAACCCTTGCAGAAAAAGAGATGAGATAATGAGCACCTTTGGTTACACCAGAGTGTGGCAGAAAGCAGTAATGAAAGCCGCCAAGTCACTGCCTAGAAAAACACAAAAGAAAAGAGGGGATTCCTGCAGGAGGGGAACAAAATTGCAACACCTGTAAATTTCAGATGAAACCTGTGAATTTCGTCTGCTTTCATGTGAACCTTCAAGCAATCTTGTCCTAATGAAACCTATCAGCAAAAGTTCATAACCAGAGATGCAAAAGTTTTTGATGAAAACCGGGTCAAATTTGTCATGATTAATATGAATATGGGTAGTTTTTTTCAAACCAGTTCTATTCGGATCACCCTCAAGCTAAAGACACCAGCTTCCACATGATTAGCCCAAGCCTGGCATTGCCTTGTGAGTCCCGAGCATCTATTGCCATTAAACATTACATGGCACTTTTTAGAAGCATATGGGTGTTAACCCAAGTGTAATGGCCAAATTCCAACTTGGATAATTGCCTCTGTCTATTTAAAACAACCTCTTTTCCCCAGGCAGGGAAGCTTCTCTTAAATTTGCCTCCTGAAAGTGCTTTTAAATCAGCAGGCCTTCCAGGCCCGTAAGCTTAACTTCAGTAAGAAGCAAATTGGTTGAAACTATAGTAAAGAACAGACTTATCAGACACACAGATGAACACGATTAGTTGAGGGAAGAGTCAACATAGCTTTTGTAAGGGGAAATATGCCTCACCAATTCAATTAGAATTCTTTTGGGGGGTCAAACATTTGGACAAGGGTGATCCAGTGGATATAGTGTACTTGGACTTTCAGAAAGCTTTTGACAAGGTCCCTCAACAAAGGCTCTTAAGCAAACATATGATAAGTGGGAAGGTGCTCTGATGGATCAGTAACTGATTAAAAGATGGAAAACTAAAAGGTAGGAATAAATGGTCCATTTTCAGAATGGAGAGAGGTAAACAGTGGTATCCCCCAGGGATCTCTATTGGGACCAGTGAATAAGGAAGTGTTATTTACTCCTTCACATAACACAAGAACAAGGGGTCACCCAATGAAATGAATAGGCAGTAGGTTTAAAACAAAAGAAAGTACTACTTCACACAACACAGAGTCAACCTGTGGAACTAATTGCCTGGGGATGTTATGAAGGCCAAAACTACAACAGGGTTCAAAAAAGAACTAGATAATTTCATGGACTATAGGTTCGTCAGTGGCTATTAGCCAAGATGGATGGGGATGCAACCCCATGCTCTGATTGCCAGAATCTGGGACTGGATGACAGGGGATGGATCACTTGATGATTGTATGTTCTATTCATTCCCTTTGAAGCACCTGGCATTGGCCACTTCCAGAAGGCAGGATCCTGGGCTTGATGAGCCATTATGCTGTGCAATGAGGTTGGTACCTAAAGACTTCCCTGCTCCCCCTCCCGTGAGAGGCTGATCTCTCGGTGGTGGTGAAGGGAAGTGGAGTCTAAGGTATTTAGGATTTTTCAGGATCAAAGATGCTAAGTGTTATTGCAAGGTGACATTATTTTCCAATAGTGTTTTTTCTGTCCTGTTCTTGCATATCTGCAGTGATGTTTTGACTACTTACCTAGCCCAATTGCTCTTAAGATCTTTTTTCCCCTAACATATAGCTTAAACTTTTTCTCACTTAGTTTCCTTGCTCCTTGTCCTACCATTTGAGAGACTAAATAATTCTTTTTATTTACATTGTAGTCTGAAAGGTATTTATGGAATGTGACATTATGCCCTCGTACCTACACCAAGTTATTTTCTGTGGACTATGAAAATGTCTCTTCTCAAAATGTCTTATTTGCCAATCTTTGGATTTCTTGTATATGTCCTTGCAAATTTACAGGAACAAACCAGAAGTGCATATAATAACTCAGATGAAGTCCTGACAAGATGCTGTAGCAAGGTATTACCACCTTCCTAAGCAATACACCCACACTATAATATATATCTCTTCAAACACACACAGTGCTTTTGTCGTGCAAGGTCATGCTTAGTTTTCTATAGATTATTTCATGTAGGCCTTAATCAAATTAGCTATTTTCTAGACAAATAATTTACAGACTGAAACAGATTCATTTCCTCTTCCAGTATCAAAACTTAACTTATATCTATATTAAATCTCATCTTGTTGCATGTGCTCTATTGTGAAGGGGAATCATAGGGGAGTCAACAGGAGTGGAAGGGACAAAGTAGCTGCACAGAAGGAAAAGTTACTACAAAGCAGCCTCCCAATTACGGCCAAAGAGAACTACATCTGACCTCTCCACGATTGCAACACAAATACTCAGTTTTGCATGGTCAAGGCCAGAACATGGGGGTAGAGATGAGGACTCTGAAAACAGCCACTCTACATAGCATGTTCCTACCTGAGAGCAGCTTGTTACAAAGAAAAATCATTTTACAGGCATTTAAGATTTTAAATAATGTGGTGGTGATGATGATGATGGAGGAGCTCCTCCTTTTGAAGCTTACATATTGTGAAGAGGGGAAGACAAACAGCTAGTGGGGATCTACCTAAGAGGCTGTGCTTTAGGAAAGCCAGGGGGAGCATGGATGGGTCAAGATTTGCCAAAACTGACACTGTTGTTCCCAGCAATTTCTTGCCTTCTGTGAGAATTGTCAGTAGTCGCATACCCTGAGTGTTCTACTCTGCCACCTGTCCCATCTCCAGTGGTGCTAAAGATATCTCAGGATAAGGCCTCAAATTCCATGCCTTTTAACACAAAAAAGGGAGGATTTGGAAGTATTGGCTTAAGGCAGTTGATTTGGAAGTATTGGACACACTTCACACCTTTTATAATATTCATCCAGAGATATTTCAATGTAAATACATATTCTTCCCTCTCACTGCATCTACACTAGCAAAGTTAGTGCCTGTTAACAATAACAACCAGCAGAAATGCACCTGCTCTGATCCTATTACACTAATGTAGACTAGGCACTTTTGACACTGTCATAAAAACCTGCTTTGAGCCCAGTGTCCACTAGCATTTGCACAGTAGCTGGCAGTTGCTGAAATATGGGTACTAATTTTGCTAGTGTTGACAAGGCTTTTGAGTATCATAACACTGAGTAGCCATTAGATCTTATGTTTCATTGAAAGTAATACAATTTGATCATCAATCTTTGGTATGCTGCATCTCTGTAGTATGAGGACAGGCAATCTCTTGTCATGCATTTAAAAATGGAACTCCCCAGTCTGGCAATCATCCAATCTGAAGGGCTCCATTTTTTAAAATATAACTTTGAAGAAACATTTAACAAGGAATATTTTCACTAGTTCAGTTTGACATTATAATACAAACATAGAAAACAAACCTAACATGGAAAAGTTCTGCCACATTACTAAAATTAACTTCCCAAATCCATTTATTAAAGCCTCATCAGTAAAAAGGAGTCATTTTAAAATTATTTTCCTTTTGTTATCCTTAGATATTTGCTTTAAATAAAATCTGGAAAGTGTAGCATAATTTAATTGGTTCATTGGACATATGTTTATCTGCTTAAATTCACCTCATGAACTGAAAATCAGTAATATTACTGTTTCTCTGCATAATTCAGCCATATAACTGCTTCATAACTTAACTGGTTCTTTGGACTATTGATCAATTGCACAATAATTATTTCTTAAGATTGCCCATTTAATCGCTTCTGGACTCTCCTCCCACACCCCTCAAGCCCCACTTCTTTCATCCTGCTCCATCTCCAAAAAAAGGGCAGTCATCCCTGACTCCTATCTCCCTGCTCTCATGGAGCATGGTGTCAGAGGACCGAGGATGAAACCTGGATCTCCCTTGGAAACTGCTCTGCTGCTCATGTGGAAGCTTCTTCTTTTCTACACAGTCCCCACCCCAAATCATCCCCAATGGAACACATGTTGGGGGCACTGGGCTTCTTCTCCCCCGCTCTTTGTGCTCACAGCCCCTACCTCGCTCCTTCCAACATTTCCTCCGACACATCTCACCTATCCCCTCCCTGTAGCTGTCATCTACTACCCACCTCACTCTTCCCCAACCCCTTTCTCACTGACTAACTCCTGACTAGGGTTACCATTTGTCCGGATTTACCCGGACATGTCCTCCTTATTGTGTTAAAAATAGTGTCTGGGGGGGAATTTGTAAATCACTAAAAATGTCCGGGATTTCCCCCCCAGGCAGAGCGAGGTGCGGCTGGGAGGGCTGCAGGAAATTCAGCCTCTCGCATGGGGCTCTGGAAGCCAGAGCCCTTCCCCCGCAGCTTGCCCGGTTGGACTCCAGAGCATCTGTAGAACTCCTCCACCCCCCCTCCCCTGCATTCTGAGCCGGCCGGCCCATTTGCATCGAGCCTCGGCAGCTCCTCCTCCCCTGCAGCCCAGCGCCCCGCTCCGGCAGCACTGTGCGGGGGCAGGGACCGGGTTGTGTGTTGCGCTGGGGAGCGCAGCCACGTGTCCGGCTCTGCACAGAGCCCAACACCATGTTCTGAGCGGCAGGGTAAGGTGGCCAGGGGCAGGAGAAGGGGAAGGGAGAAGAGGGGTTTAGATGGGTCGGGAGTTCTGGGGGGGGCTGTCAGGGGGTGGGGAGTGGTTGGATGGGGCGTGGGAGTCCCAGGGGTCTGTCTGGGGGCGGGGGTGTGGATAAGGGTTGGGGCAATCAGGGTACAGGTAGGGGGTAGGGTCCTAGGGGGCCAGTTAGGATGGGGGGAGGGTCTCAGAAGGGGGCAGTCAGGGGACAAGAGGCAGGGAGGCTTAGGTAGGGGGTGGAGTCCTGGGGGGCAGTTAGGGGCAGTCAGGGGACAAGGAACAGGGGGAGGGTTGGGGGTTATGAGGGGGGCGGGAAGTGGGAGGGGCAGGGCTAGGGCGGGGCTCCTCCCGTCCTCTTATTTTGCTTGCTGAAATATGGTAACCCTACTCCTGACTCTCCTATCTCATCCTCAGTGCCATGCCAGACTCTCCACCACCTTCAACTCCTTTCTCCCTCTCATTGCAAGGCCTGTCCCAGCAATCCCTAGCTCTTGCTCATCACCAGTATCTGATTCCTCCTGCCTCTGAAGGAAGCCCAGTGACTACACAACTTTCATCTATTCATGTTCTCTCCTTCATCAGTCCTGCCACCCTCCTTCACTACTTCTTCTTTCTGACTCACGCTGGAAATCCCTAGACACCATTTTCCCAACCTCTTCAAACCCTCCCTGCCCCTCTCTCTCACAATCTTGCCAAGTTTTCAAACACAAGAACAACAAACTTTTCCTCACTTTTAGGGCCCTGCATAATTTAGCCTCTCCCTACCTCTCCACTCTTGGAACTTCTGCTGCCCCTTCCAAGGACGATAACTTTTATCACTGGTTCTCCATACATCCCTTATGCCTGGAAAGAGCTCCCCCAATATATCCACAAACCAGCCACCTTGTCCTAATTAAAATCCCTTCTTATGACCAACTTCTACTACAATACCTACTGTAAATGGCCTGTTAGCCATGATCACTTATAACCAAGGGACATTAAAAACTTCCTGACTATCATTTAAAAAAAAAAAACAACAACTTGAAAGTTGTAGTCTGTCTATATAATCACTCTTCCCTGCCACTGTTACCCTTGTCCTCCCCGCTTGTTTATTACATTGACTTGCTCCATCTTGTCTTAAATTAGATTGTAAAATATTTAAAGCAGCGACTATGGGTTTGTACAATGCCTAGCACAATGGACCTGAGATCTCATTAGGGCTTCTGGGAGCTACTGTAACACTAATAATTAATGCAATCAGATGAGAGCATGATTTTTGAAACTGGTAAGGAACTTACCGAGCCATACAGTTCTCCTTTTTCATTCATTCCAAGGTAGAGTCCACTGTCTACCCCTCGAATGCTGACCAGGCCCACTGCTATACTGATAAATTCCAGTATACCTGCAAAATACAGAACAAAAGAAATGTACAGGATGTTTCCATTTGAAGATTATTTGCTTTTGATTGATCACTAATTGACAAGGAGATATCAAAATTGTTTTTCCACTTTAGGGCTGTCTCTCCAACAAGTAGGAGAACTACTGAATGTGTTATTTTAAAATACACAATATGTGAAACAGTTAACTCTCCTAAGCCTCTACTAGAATGATGCATTGCAGATAGCATAAGGGTGTCAAGCCAAGAGATTATTCTCAACCTTTCCCAGCATTTTTTAAACAAAACTCTACAGCATGGTCATATTACATAATGTTTATCAGTATCCTGATTTGCACCACAAACAATAAATTCAAAGAAAAAATGTAAAGTATTCAGAGATTCCTTAATCATGTTAATTTTGGCTATGAAATTTGTTTTGCCAAATCCCTAAAAACATGTTTTAATAAAAATTGCAAGAGGAAAATAAAATGTTATGTTTGCTATGAGAAGCATTTATTTCCAAGCATCATCGAATGAGGAATACATACATGGAAAGAAATCTACTCACAGCGCAGTCCTCCAAGAACTTGAGAAATGAAAATCTGAGGTGCAGTCCAGAGCCTCACACACATTTGTCTACAAACTATTCATCTAACTCTCTGGGATGATATTTTTACTCATCCTAACTTTGAAAATTTAAATATTCCTGCTCCAAATAAACCTGCATAAATGATTTTTGTACATTTTACATTAATCTCCTAAAGAGGCATTTGTGCACTACAGATCAGACTGTTCTGCAGGGAAACACTTTCTGCAAAGTTCCCAGAGTTCAGCGTGCATGTGCATGGTACAGCAAGTATCTGCAACACCAAGTCACCTGGTTCTGGGTTTTTTTCCGCTCCCTTCCCTGCAAATTGCTTACCTCATCAACGAGGATGCTACCACCCAAGACTTGTACAAATCTAGAATTTCAGTGGAACAAAATAGACATCGTTTTTCATTTTGGAGTATTGGTGCAAGACTACTATGATCTCATAACAACTATACTGCAACATTAATAAAGAAGCATATTGCTGCATTAAGCTACTTTCTGAGCCATACGATAAAATGTAGAGAGGCATTTTCAAGAAATTGGTAGAATGTGTATCAAAAAAAAGCTTATTGGAAATTACATTTACATAAAACAAGAAAATAATGGTGTAATATTGCACTGAGGCTTATCTGGCTAATAAGTACTTTCATGGATTTATGAACAATTAATTTTTCATCTCACAAAATAGTCTGTGCACTAATCAATAACAGACATGAGCCACATAAATATAATAAAATATAAGTCAAAGCCTATGGGAAAATTTTGTAGCCAAGATAATGTAAAGATGAAATGTATTCCCTGTAAGGGACTATTGATCATTACTTTATATATTATTCAGCACTGCACTGTATGTTTACAGTTTTGATAACCTGACATATTAAGGCCTATATATATATATATATATATATATATATATATTTTAAATTGCTTTGTACATATGTACATAGAGAGGGGGCTTCACAAATGTAGTGGGGAAATATTTGGTAATTATGGAATTTTGTCTTTGAAATAACAAGAGATGGCATGCAACATACAGTATTTATGGTGGTATTTCAGACACAATCAGCCCATTGAAACAATTAAAACTTTCCCCTTATTGCATATATAATACTTCCAAATCTTGTTAATGAGGCTTCTTCTGTGAGGCTTTCATTGATCATATTACTTGATATACATTACCAGGGAATTTTAAATGAGCCAACTCTTATATTAAGTGTATAGCATTCCATATTGTAGCTCTAAGTTAGTAATGTTGAGCATGTATAAAAGTGGAGCATAACCTTAATTGCTACTCTAATTTCAAATATTTAGGTGCACATTGCTGACTGTCTGGGGGGTGGGGGAGAAGTGCAGTCATATGTTCTATTGCAGCACAGTAGCAGATTTTTCAAGGTAACTGGCAATGAACACCCACATATTTGAGATTACAATAGAGCCATCTGAATATTTTAAATACACAAGCCCATTCACAACTAGTATTATATGTTACACACTAGAGTACTTCAAGAGATTATTTTGGGCCTACCCTGCAGTCCTTACACTCAAGCAAAACTCTCATTGACTTCATTGGGAGTTTTGCCAGTTTAAGGATTGCATGATTTGGCCTTATGCCCTTGTGAATATTTTCACTTTAGTTTGTGTAATGTACACGTAGTACTTACAAGTTGAATTGGATAGTAAATTAAAAGGGATATTTTCCCTTCAAAATGAGAGTAGTCCAAACCAAAATACCAGGACACTACACCTCTGAACTTTGAGGCTTAGGCCCCATTTGTAGTAAAAAATCTGACAGCCTCCAAAATGAAGATATAATTTTCTAAAATGTGTGAGTATCTTATTCTCAGACACTGAGTGTTTCTGTTTCGAGGCAGAATCCAACTTCTCTCTAAGGAAGTTGGGAAGAAACTTCTCCTGTGGGAAGGTTATTCCACAAATGCCTGCATCAGGATTTCTTGCACCTTCCTCTAAACTATCTAATACTAGACCATGTTAGAGATACTGGACTAGATGGACCATTTGTCTGACCATGTAGAGCAATTCCTATATTCCTACCAATGTCATGGGAGGTGAGCAGGTATACCTTTTGCAGAATAAATTCAACTTTTATCTAGTCTAATACACAATAGTAAAGACTGGAACTACGAATGTATTTTCTTTGGCCTTAAATAATGAATACCTTTCAGCTAGGGACTGTTTGTCCCACCCTTTGTACATTTCTGTTTTTCACTCAATATAGTTATTTATTTTTCGTATTGTAGGACCGAGGCACATGTGGCTTCCACTTAACACCCTAAAATGTCATAAATCACCAATACAGTAAATAAGCATCATTGCCATCAGCGAGTTATTTGTGAAATTTCCAGAGAGGAGGTAATGAGGTGCCCAGCAGAGAGGAGGGAAGCCACAAAGGACCTGGAGCCAAAGAGCTAGGTAAATAGCACTGTGCTCTAATATATTTAGCAGGTGATAATGCTTCTACAGAAAAAATAGAGAGGAGGAAAAAAGATACACTCCCTGGCTATGAAGTTACTGAAGTTCAGACTCATGAAACAGATAGCTCAAAAATGGGAAGGGGAATACAGGAAAGAGAAGGGGGGGGGGATTTCCCAGGCTTTCCCCCAATCCCTACAGATCACTGGAGCAGCCCTGCTGCTGCAGCTTCTTTCTGGACACCTACTGTCCGCTTTTGGAAAGCTCAGATTTTGGCACTCAGCTGGAACAAACATTTCAGTTAGGAAGTACTGCCCGCCAGTCACAGCTGTCACCTCTCTTTTCCTACATGGCCACATTAGGCCAATTAAAACACCAGAGAGCAGCTACAACTCCCCAAGAGGCAGGAGGGCCCCTCAGGCTTTGACAGAGCATGTTGACCCTAGATAACTTAAAATAGCTGGCAAAATTGCTGGTGGTATTGGTCAGTGGCAACTGCAACTCAGCTGCAGTTCCAAAGATGCTATGTTTTGTTGTAGTTACTGCATCCAGAGGTGTTACAATGTTTCTGGGGGTGGTGCTGCTGCATCATCGCCACCACACACACAGAGCAGCAGTCACTAATGGGGGGAGGGGAAGAGAGAAAATGGGAACATTTTTTCTTGCAGGCTTCCTTTCCTCTCTCTGGTATCAGAGGGGTAGCCGTGTTAGTCTGAATCTGTAAAAAGCAACAGAGGGTCCTGTGGCACCTTTAAGACTAACAGAAGTATTGGGAGCATAAGCTTTCATGGGTAAGAACCTCACTTCTTCAGATGCAAGGCACGAAAGCTTATGCTCCCAATACTTCTGTTAGTCTTAAAGGTGCCACAGGACCCTCTGTTGCTTTCCTCTCTCTGGTGTCCTTTATTTCTCATCCAGGCCCCTGGAATGTAGTCCTTACTCAGGCTAGACATCCCTGAACTCAGTGAGAGTTTTCCTTGTGTAAAGACTGGATAGCCACCTGTCTTGGATGATTTAGACATAACAATTGCTGCATCTTGGAGGAGGTTAGACTAGATGACCCTTGCAGTCTCTTCTAACCATATGGTTCTATGATTCTAAGACTAAAGGATTCTAAGACAATGCCAGCCCAGTCCCTTCCAAGAAGTGAGTGGAGGGGGTAAAAAAAAAAAAAAGAGAGAGAGAGAGACGAGATCCCATATACACAGCACCAGAAGGAGGAGGGGAAAAGTGCCAGAAGCTGTTTCTGCTGCTGCTTCCACTCCTGTTTCTGGAGCTATTGTCTGCACCCCCCCTTCAGCCGGGCGGGCAGCAGGGGAAAGGATGTTAGTCACATACACTGCAGCCACTGCCCAAGGATTGCTGCAGAGATGCTCTAGGTCAGGCCATGCAGCACCCTGTGGATCACTGGTCTCCACAAGGGGAAGAAAGCCCGCTAGATTTATTGTTCCCCGCCTTGGCGAGCACCTCAGCCTGCCCCCTGCCTCCCACAGGCTCAACTCTGGCTGGTCCCGAAGTAGCTCTATAAAATACACTGCGCCCACACACACCTTTCTCCTGAACAAAACTCGGATCCCAAGCCTAACCCAGTCGCAGGCTCGCAGCGGTCACGGGTGACTTATATAGACAGCCGAGGGGGTGGTTTGCAGGAGCTTCCTCCTTCCCTTGTTGCTGGTACGGATGCTGATTGCTGCGCTTCTTTGTGGCTGCGGGTCCCGAAGCGGAGGTCACCTCTCAGCAGCTTCCCCCCCCCCCCCTGC
Source organism: Chrysemys picta bellii (assembly GCF_011386835.1). Lineage (NCBI taxonomy): Eukaryota > Metazoa > Chordata > Testudines > Emydidae > Chrysemys > Chrysemys picta. The sequence goes on from NC_088791.1 coordinate 313,776,408, forward strand.
ATATTCCTGGGTTTTTAATGCTGTGCATGCAGTGCGGTGCTGACGCAGAGGGCGCGCCTCTCACTGTCCCGGAGTTACTGAATTTACAATGACTCCACTGTCTACCAAATGCCCTAGACCAAAGGAGACTGCATCAAAAAAATCCTTTGTCACCCCAGAGAGATAAGGCTTTGATCACATGGGATGGCATGGGGGGGGAGCTAATTCTGCTGTCACTGCGCGATTTTTTAAGGTGTACGTTTGGCTGTAAAAATACAAACTATTAAGGCTCCCAGCACACAGGCGAGCTGGAGTCATGGCATACCATAGGCACGCCCCCAAAATTGCATCCCAAAGTCGACTTTTTAGCTGAGGGCTCCCCTGGGGCAAAGCGGGGCTCCCAGAGCGCACGCGGGGGGGGGTCACAAACAGCCTCTGGTCCCCTTTATCCTCCCTTTTCCTGAGGAACTTCCTGGCTCTGCCCCGAAACCCCCGCTGCCAGCCCTCACCCCACGGCTGCCCCAGTGGGGTCCCGCTAGCTCTGGGACAGGAAGGACCTGGCTGTACGTGCGGCATAGGACGTCCCTGACCTAGAAGATGGAAAGGAGACGACTTCAGGTCAGCAACATTTACTAAGCGCCCGCTCGCCTGGGCACCGGGAATGCCATCCAGCCCTGGTACACCTGCAAGGAGCTAACACCACTCCACCATAAGTCAAACCAGGACCTCCTCCCAGCGCCTCCACCCCGGGACCCTCCTTTGCAAACCCCCACAGCCCTGCCTGCAAACGGGCAGGAGACCAGCCCCGCGCTTTGCTTCTGCAAACTGCCGGGAAGGCAGAGAGCTCCTCCGCCGAAGCCCCGCCGCAGTGCTAGAGCAGCGGCCCCCTCGCAACGGCTCCGGTTCGCTCCCCAGCACTACGGCGGCAAACCCGGGCGCAGGGCAAGAAAACGGGCTTCGAACAACGCGGTCCCCGCCCCCGCGCTGGGCAGGACCAGCTGGCAGCGCCCCTCCGAACGGGGGAACCCGGAGGGGTGTAGGACCCTGCAGAGTCCCTCCTGCTACGGCCCAGGCTGACGCGCGAAATAGCAGCCGCCGCCGCGCGGCCGCCGTACACCTGCTAGCGGCGTGAGCCCAGCTCGCCTCGGAACACACCCGAGCCGCCTGCTCCCGCTCTCTGGCAAAGTGCTTCCCCGTGCTCTGCAAAGGTGCCAGCTCAACTCAGCTCCGTCCGGGAACACACAGCCTGATCCCGGGGTTTTTAGCTAACCTGTGTGTGTGCGCACCCACGGCAAGGGCGGGGAGAGTGCAACAATCAGGCAGATATTTATTACTGTCAAGCCCTCTCTCAACTTTCGTCCAGAGTTTCGGCTAGGCTGGAAAGCCCTGCTGCATTGCCCGTATTATTTTATTGTCTTCATCCTAGTTTCGGCCAGACAACGGGTGTTACTTCCTCCGTACGTGTGTTTGTGTATAAAATTGCAAATCTTTTAGCAAAACAATCATAAAGCAGGGAAAGCCCTGCCAGTTTCCCTGTTAGCTGCTGCTGCGAGCTCTGGGAGCGGTGTGCTGCTGTGTATGACTGAAGGAGAGTGTTCGGAAACAACGTTAAATTATCAGACAGAAAAGTCTGACACCGGCTGCTATACGGTGACTGTGCACGTTTTAATCCTCTCCGCCCTCCCTCGAATACCTTTGGAGATCATCCCTTACAACACTGGTATTATCATTCTAAACAGACCCACAAAGCAATAAAATACAATTTAGATCTTGTTCAACATCTGGCATTAAAACATGAAGGGGAGAAAAAAAAACCCACCACAGGACTTTGTTTTTACGACCTAATTTAAGTGCTGTCAGGTGGGTTCACTCACAAGTTAACTCCTTCCAAGAGCCTGGAAGACTGGATAGCTACGAAGGCACCACCCTCCTTAAAAACCAATAAGTCACTCCATCCAAAGTGACTCGGCTACTTTTATATATGCTCCCGACAGAGTCTTTAAAATTACACTGCCAGGAGGGTAGCTCCAGGCCTATTTGCCTACGTGTGGGCGCACAGGCTCTTAAAAGTGGATGAAGGCATAAGCCCTCCAGTTCTCAATGCTGAGTCACAAATAGCGACCTCTGGAAATGAAATCCACGGAATGCTCTTTAAAATTAGCTCCCAGCTTTACACACATAGCTCAGAGAGCCCACATTTTGCTGCATGCTTATGGAAAATGACAAGCACCGGTCTTAACTGGATACCTGCGCACCCTATAATTCCTACCTCCTACAAGGTATTGTCATTATTCTTATTTCATGACTAAGATCTTGTTTTATGCACGCAGAGATCATTCAGAGAGAGATCTTGTGCGAACAAGGAGGGTCTGCCGGTGGATCCCTCACTGAAAATCAAGACGATCAGTTTGTAATTCAGGTAGTTAACTTATTAAGATTTTTTTTAAAATCTTTCTATAAAAGTGGCTACAGACTGACAGCCACTCCCTTCAGGAAACTCAGTGGATTTTAAATTGTAGTAGTTACTGATTAAAAACCCTTTAAACTCCTGAAATCAGCCCATTCAGTAGAAGCGTCCTGAACAATAAACAAAAACTCCCAATATCTCTCTCTACCCTTAGGCATAACTTAGAGCTAGAAAATATTACTACTAAAAATACTGCAAGTGCCGCTGCTGCAGTTGTGCCACCCGCGTATCTGCATTTCCGTACACATTTCTTTAGCTGGCCCGTCATAACAATAAATCATTCTCCTCCCGTCTCGTTTCCCCCCGTCTTTTTATTAGTTCTATCACAGTATTTCATCACATGACCACTAAAGGGTTAATGATAATACCTACCAAATCTGCTGTGGTCTTGCCTGGTTCCCTGGATAGTACCATTGGGGAAGATTTCTAAATGAAATCCAGTCCTGCAGTATAGCTGCCTCCGCCTGAGGATCCCCTTTAAATGGTCCAAGTCCGTGACTGCAGGCCCCCTGGGTAGCCCACCTGCCTCAGACTGACCCAGGTGGTCACTTAACAAACCCGGACTATCCACCGGCAAAACGGGCACATTCCCAAAGGGTACTGCATCCTGCACACCGAAATAGTTCCCAACTTCACCTAAGGGAGCCATCAGAAGATTCTGTTTTTAGAGAACAAGAATAAACAATAATGGTGCCAAACCCAGGAGATATAAGATTGGGTATATCCACTCCACTTCCCCTCCCTATTGCAGTTACAGAGAAAATGTTCTTTCTTCAATCCATTAAATGCATAAATAAAAGTAATATTCTGTTTTGACTGGTACAGGGTCAAGGTCAAACCCCTGTTAGTCTAAGAAACCACCACTTTATACTCACACACTGACATATTTATAAACATATATATGTGTATATCTATATATATGTATATATATCCCCAGCTCTTAGCAAGCAGTAAGGTCTTCAGCCCATCCAACTGTAATAAGGAAAAAAATCCGTAGTTTCTCCATTTGGTTTAAGATAAGAATGACCATAGCAACTTAAATACCTAGGCGTTATAGGGATTTTTTTTAAGATGCACAGGCTACGTCAGGATTTATGGATTCTGACTCCAGAAAGGCATGCGCTGTTTTTACTCTATAACAGACTGCATACATCAGCATGAATCCTGCAAGGGGGCGGGGGAATCTCACGTTGTTGGCGGAGATAAATCCGAAAAAGAAAAAAAAAGAAAAAAACTTTTGACGTCCAGATCTATTATCCAGAATTCTCAGGAGGCTCAGCAGATGTCCGCTGGTTTAGAATTATTGACGATCCACAAGCAAAGCAGAAACGTACAAGTGCTTGTGTCTTTCTTGACTGGCTCGAAACAGGTGTTGCTTCTGCAGGGCTCCCTGTGAAATGTTGTACTCCAGCACTGAGCTGCAGCTCTTGACTGTGGATCTCCATCCAGCACGCAGAGTGGCGCAGGAAGAGGCATTGGGCTGGGTTTAAGGTAGTCCTGATTGCTACTGGGAGGATTCTCCGAGGTCCTAGCGCTCAGCTCTACCTGCTGCAATACAGATACGGCTCCAGCTCTATTCACTACTTAAAGTAGCTCTCTTACTGCTCTGCGGCAACGTATGCATGCACATAATTAAATAAATGCCCAGAAACTTTATGGTATAAATGAAACACGTGCTTAATGTGTAAAGCCAGACTGCTGCTGGAAGCAGGATCTTTTGGGAGATCCCTGCAGAGTCAGGTCCACCATAGCATTGGATAAAAAGCATTATCGTTGTAACTGGAAAACTACTCTGAAGGTGGATTCTGACATTCCCGGTGTTATTTGCGATAGGGGACTTAGAGGTCACTGACGGTCTGGAAATCAACCCCGCTCTTGCGAATGTAGATAGAAATACCAGCCTCTGTGTCACAGCAAATCATTGCTGGTTACACTGACAATTGTATGTCAGGTACACTGGATGCCAGCCACCTGTCCCCATGAAGCACAGCGTGGAAATTCGATCGGTCACCTGGAAGTTTGTGAAACACTTTTATTGGAGCCCCATTATTCTTCAGCTTTACCACGTGGAAGTTTTCCTTCGCTGGAGCCTGACCCTCTTTCAGCGCTGTCGCACCACACAGCTCATGGGAGGTGAGGGGCGCTGGGGAGCCGCCGCACCGGAGGGGGCACTTTTGGGACAGCTCTACCCTGCCTTTTTTTTTTCTACTGTGATCTACGGTACTCACACGCTAGGGAGAGCCTCGCTCTTTGCTCGGAGGAAGCTGTAGACTCCTGCAGTTCAGAATCAGGATAAAAGCGTGGGATTATAAACGGCTTTTAAGGCTCGGGAGGATGCAGTGGAGAATCTGGACAGTGTCCCCGTGCTGCTTCCAAAGTCTCCTGCAGCAGCCGACTCCCTTAATGCTTCATAATGAAATCACTTTTCTGTGAACCGGACTCTTCGACGGGTTTCTGCGAGCAAACTACAGTCCAGTGCAATTTTAAAGTAAACTACTCTGCAAACCCAAATGGTTTACAAATCAGTATTGTCCTAGCAACAATAATGCAATGCATCGCAACAATCTGTTGGGGGGGGGTGCGCGGAAGGTTACTAGTAAATCTGGTGGGTTTTTATTTATTTGTCACCAGCCATATCACAGCAATGAGAAGGAAGTCGCCAGAAGGGTCTGTTGATTTGCCAGAAAGATTATTTTATATCAAGGTGAGGTTTGAATGACATGACCCTCTGATAGGGCAGGGCCCAAAGAGGTTAGTGGTGGACGCTGGAGATGGGTCTTTGAGAGGAAGAATTTTGCAAGCAGATGAAAAATAATATATTTGGTGGTTCTTTTATGTGGGTGGCTATCAAGGAGCTGGTGTGACCCATCTCACCTTTCCCAGCTACAACAGTTTGAAGAACAGAATGGACAATATTCAGTTTTGGACTAGCAACAGATTTAAAATCCAATATCTCACTGTATAATGGGACTAGAAATTTGTACTTTATGTTCCTGGAGAGGAGCTGGGAGCCACCTTCCCACCTGTTTCTAGCCCTGGTAAACAACCAAATATCAGACGCTCAGATCACTTGGTTATATTACCACTGCTGTGTCAACAATGCAAACTTTCATTGCCCATTAGTCCAATTTTCTAACAAGCAATTCCATGCTCTTTCATGTCACCCCTTATGTATGGAAAAAGCTTCCCAGTAATATCCCAAAAGCCACTACATAACAGTCTTCAAATATGTTAATGGCTATTATAGAGAGGACAGTTCTCCATGTCCACTGAGGTTCTGACAGAAGCAATGGGCTTAGTCTACAGCAAGGGAGATTTAGGTTAGATATTAGGGAAAACTTTCTGACTGTAAGGGTAGTTACTTTCGGGGATAGGCTTCTAAGGGAGGTTGTGGAATCCCCATCATTAGAGCTTTTTAAAAAAGGTTGGACAAACATGTCAGGGATGGTCTAGGTTAACCTGGTCCTGCCTTGGTTCAGGGGACTGGACTTGATGATCTCTTGATCTCCAGCCTTATGATTTTGTGATTGTTTTCCTTATAATCTCTCCTTAAAATTCATCTCTGCCAAAAACACTTGATATTGGCTAGGCCTGCTGCTTTTTGTGCTAATCATGCCTGTTTCACTGTTTTTTTTATCTTTCCACAATGATACATCTGTTGTCTTTCATCATGGGGAGAGATTTTTTTTATAACCTATGTCTCCCATACCTCATATAATGGATTTTGGTCCCTGAGTTGGGCCTCTAGGTGCTACCATAATACAATCTACACCAGCATTAGGTGGGTGTTTGAAAGCTGTTCAGAAGTTTGTAATGTCAGCAGCAGAGATGGATTAGTGGGCAGAGTGCAGGTAAAATGGCTACAAGGTTATCACATGAATAGCAGCACCATAGTTAAAAGAAGGAGAGATGCACATACACACATATGGGATAAGAAGTTTTGTGGCATAAAGGTTTTATCTAACTTGAGGCTCTGATGTCTGAATTACTCATAAATATCAAAGCCACACATGAATTATGCAGGACATCCCAAATATTATACCCCTCTGTAAGTAAGTGGTGTTCCAGCCTGGCACCACACAAAATCTATACACGATGCATAATGTCAAATGCACCCCCTCACAAAAGTTTGCCTTTATTGATACCTCAAGCAATGTTAAAAGCCTACACTTTTATCCCCAAGACATCCATGTGGAAATGTCTCTATCACTAGTTCCTTTTAACCAGAGTTTCACGCCTACCTCTCTTATATCCTGGTGGAGTTAAAAGGTTGTGTCTGCCACAATGAGTCATCAGAAGTTACTTCTCAGCTTTCTACAGGATTTTAACTGCTAACAGAGTGGATCAACACAGTCTTGCATCTCCATGCAGGATGTAGTTCCTGGCACCCTGTTGCACCACCATATAAACTTCCCATATGTTCCACATCAATGTGATATTTTTGAGATACAGTGCATGTATCATGCACCTTTTACTGCTTCACCTCCACTTTGCCCACCAGTTCATCCCCTGGCTTATTTCTCACATATCAAATTCTGAGCAACTTCTTATAACCACCATCATAAAAAAATCAATTTGCCATGAGAAAAGATTCTTCCTTTCCCAAAAACATATGGAGATTCACCCAAAAATGCTTGGGCCTCACCCCTAGGATGAGCAATACTGAGTCCTGGATCAGTGTTAGGTTTAAGATCCTGTACTTTGTAGAGGGAGAATTGGAAGATTTATACCATTGGAAAGAGAGGCTTCTTAGTTTTCCAGAGGGACACATAGCATTTGCTTCTGGTCCTAGAAAGTCTTGAGTTATCAGACTTTAAAGAAGTGACATTTGTCGCTATTTTAGGAGGCAGTGTGCCCGAGAAGTAGCTACTCTGTGTGTCATGTTCCCTTAATCTGTATAGATATCTACTCATATATCTGCACAAGTTAATGCTGTTTCAAACAACATTAACTCTTATTTTGTGCCTTCAGCCCCCTAAGCAAAAGGAACTGTTTAACCAGCTATGGACAGAGGATCCACTGGCAACTTAGAGAAACCATGCTGCCATGAAGAAGAAGGGATCCAGTCATCACCATGGAGGGATCAGCTCTCAGTGGGGCTCCAACTTCCTTTTCCCAAGGGGACCCAGGATCTGCAGTTTGCATTCTGTGTGGTCCCACATATAGCCCACCAGGTGAATTTAGGGGAGTTTTGCAGGACATCTGTCACCCTTCTGCAAACTTCACCGCAGGATGACAGTATACCGGTAATTATTATTACTGATTATGGCATTCTAGATGCACACGGAATTGTGCAATAGGACTGCGCTAAACATCTACCCATGCCTTAAAGTCCTTACATTCTAAGACAATGACCTGGTACAGTGCAAATGAAGAAAATAATACATCAGAGGTGACATTGAAAACATGCTTGTCAGATACATGCATAAAAACTGGAATTTAGGCATGTAATACTATTTTCAAGTTCTCTCCCAGGAGGGGAGGGATTGAGAATTGAATCAATGCAGAGAAAAGGTTGCTAGGATTGTGCGCAGGGGATTCAATTAAGTTGGAGAAGTAGAGTTGGTTAGCAAGGAAGATGGCAGAACTGAAGGAGGAAAGAACAAATTCGTAGTGGAGGTCACAGGATTTCCACGAGAGATGCTTCACAGTGAAAGAGCAACAGCAGAGGAAGCTGAGGTAGGGGGTGAGCCACAGTGGACCTGACTGTGGGAGAGAAGGGCAAAGGAGTCACAGGTGGAGGAGAGTGAAGCATGGAGAGACTCAACAACCATATCATTGGAACAGAGGTCTGAGAGGAGATGCAATGTTATCAATGCTTATGGACTGGAAGTCAGCAGAAAGGCTAAGAGATAAGGCACTGGGGAAATGGGAAGGGCTGATGAGTGCTGCTAAAAGAGACCATGTGATGGTTGGGGAGAGGGAACTGAGCAACAGAGAGACCAGAGAGATAGCAGTGCTTGGTAAAGACCAAGTCAAGTAAATGGTCTTTTTAATGAGTGGGACAGTTAAACCAGGGCTGCAGGTCAAATGAAGGGGTGAGCGCGAGGAAATATGCAGCTAAGGGGCAGGATAGGTCATCAACATGGAAGCTGAAGTCACCAAGGATGAGTGTGGGAGATTGTGAGGAGAGGAAGAGCGTGTTTCTGCTCCTCTCCAAAATGGGTGGAGAGGGAGCTAAGCTATTAATGTAGATACACAAATGAAACCCTAAAAGAAACAAATATTTAGGCAAATGCCACTTCGGTCCGGCAGTTCAAGACTACTGAAACCATATGACTGAAGTAGGTTGGATTAATAAAAGGAAATCACAGATGGCAGAAGAGTAAAACACACAGGAATCATATTTATCCTGTGCTGGATAATATCACATCATACTTAACTTTTCAGATGAGAGGATTATAAACCACACTGCAGTAGCATAGCCTGCATGAATTTCCTATGACATGATATTTTACCACTTTTAGGAACTAGTGCATGTACCCATATAGAGAACTGGTTCGTCCTCATATTGACAAACATGGCTGAATATGAGAATTCTTCCTGTCCTTGGGAATTAACTGATTGTGTGATTTCAAATGTCATGTTTTAGGTACATACAAAATAATGCTATTATCAATTAGCCACAGCAAACTGCATCATTATATGTATTAACGTGGTCTTATCGAATATATATATAGCTTTAGGGCAGTGGTTCTGAAACTTCTGTACTGATGACCCCTTTCACATAGCAAGCTTCTGCGTGCGACCCCCCCCCCTTATAAATTTAGAACACTTTTTTATATATTTAACACCATTATAAATGCTGGAGGCAAAGTGGAATTTGGGGTGGAGGCTGACAGCTCGCGACCCCCATGTAATAACCTCGAGACCCCCCTGAGGGGTCCCGACCCCCAGTTTGAGAACCCCTGCTCTAGGGGATATCTGAAGGTAGATAAGGTGGAAGTATGCATTAAATTGCCAAATATGTTTGAAATTTCTCCCACACATTTCTATACTGTGATCATACACATATGTTAACTGTTGGCTCATATCTGTTGTTACTTATGAATTATTTACCTTATGATGACTAAATACACTGAACACACAGTATAAACTACAATAAAATGGATTTCTTAGATATGCTAATGACCTCAATATATGAAACACATGCCTGAAAATTGAAAAGAAGAACATTTAAATCTGCCTGTGAGAAATCTTTGAAAGAGTTACTCCAGATTACTAGATTGTCATTCACTTCATGTTAATTATATTCACAATATGGTTCTTTTTCACTCACATACAGCTGTGCACTAAATAGCTATTAGCTGGATACTACAGGAACATAGGAATTGCCATACTGTAGCAGACCAGTGGTACATTTAGTCCAGTAGCCATTCTTCAATAGTGGCCCGTACCAGCAGCTTCAGAGGAAGGTGCAAGCGATCCTGAAGTAGGCATATATGGAATAGCCTGCCCAAAAGGAAAGTTTCTTCCCAAGCTTCACTTGTTAAAGGTTGGCTTATGCCTAGAAGCATGAGAGTTTGTTTGACTTGCTTGTAACCTTTACACCATTAGTCAAGAGAGATAATGCTGGTTTATGCCAGCTGAGAAGTTGGTCCACTGTTGTATATGCTGGTAAATAAAAAACTGCACTATAACCCTTCTGCCAGTCTGAGTTGGCAGCAACAAGGGCTGTGTTCAGTATCTAGAGGTTCCTTTTCAACAATACAACACAAAAACATCTTGTGCCCCCACCCAGTGACCTGAGACAATTATACACCACCCCCTAGGTGCCTCTAAGAGGCAATACTTCCCCTCTCACAAACACAGAGTCTGAGTGTAGCAAAAAATCTTTAATAAAAGAAGGGAAGTAACTCAGCATTAATTTGGGAAAACACTGCAAAAAGGGTTCATACACATAAACCATGAGCAAAAGACCCACCCCCCCCAAGGAAGTTGGGCAGTGTCCTTTTCCCCTCAGGTTCTTAAGTCTAGCAACCCAAAAGTCCCTTTAACGTGCCCATCCCTTCTCTGTACCCCACTCACAGTTGCTGTCCTTAGTCAGTGCAGACCCAGAGGTCAGAGGTGTATGTGCAAAGTTCACCTCCCACCCTGGGTGGAGTGGGGGGTAAGGAGGCACCTTACTCGCTCTGCTGCTCAGGCACTCACTTGCCACCCCTCTCTACCAGCCACCCTGCCAGGTGATCACCACACCTCTCTGTGGGGCTCTGCTCCGGCCCTCTCTGCCAGCCGCTCACCGTACTTCTCCACCAGCCACCCTGCTGTACGCTCATCAAAATGTCTTCAGGGCCCACCACTTAACATGGCTCTCAGTGATTTCAGCTGGTAGTGTGGCAACTTCTTGCATCAGAGACACTGTCCCAAAGCAGATCTAACACTTAGACCTAGATATCAGTGATTTTAGCTCTGCAGCATGTAACAAGACTCTCAACTGAGTGTAAATTAGCTCTTATATTATACAGTAGATAGAGAAAGGGGCAAATAGTGTCTATTTGACCCTTAAGCAGGGCCTATACTACCCAACCTCTCCCCTAGGCTTTGGAACCCATGTCCCCTGCCTAGCAAGTGCTGTTTAGTTGAGGGTGAGTCCCTCAATTGGGGTATGCCAGGCACAGTTCTGCTGCCGTAGATTCATACAACAAGGATAACAACCCTTTATTACTCCCACCCCAATAAGAAGGACACTGGGGATCCAACACAGCCAAAAGTGATCATTTGGGCAAGCAATCCCATCATGCTGTGCACCTAGGCAGGGTAAGTGTGCCCATGCAAACAAGATCAGCTCTTCCACAGCTCATCACTAGATGTCAGGGGAGAGCTCATTCAGACTCTGCTTACATCGGTAAGGAGATGAATTTATTGGATGACTGATTCCATCCATCCACAAAATCTACGTCTTTATTAAATTGCTAACCCTGTGTATCTGTGACAAGAAATACAGTATCACACAATACTTTATATTATACTCCAGAATAAAACAGTGCTAATGGAAGGGGCAAGACTGATTACACTGGAAATAAAGTAGGACTGCTCTATAGAGCAGATACAATACAGTGTTCCCTATCAATGCATCTCAACTGTGTTTCAGAAAGGCCTTTTGTAGGGTAAGGGTTCAGTCCCCGGGGCGTCCAGTCAGTTCTGGAATTCTCTACTGAGAGTCTCCTCTGTTGTCCCATTCTTTTACACACACACACACACACACACACACACACACACACACACACACACACACACACACACACAGCCATATATATAGAATAAAATAATAAAATAAAGGTGCATACATAAATTAAGTTCATTGTACTAAGTGTTGTGCATGTCACAATGGGGATTACAACACAGGAGTACCTGGCTTTTAGTCCTGGGGTGAGTGCACTCCACTGTCTCTTACATTATTGAGCTGTTGCTTCTTCTAGTCAAAGGTCAAATTGACTGCTCAATAGATGAGCCAGCGCCAGCAAGGCAGACGGAATAGTACCTTGGCCACAGATTGGTCAGGAGTCTACCAACAAATCCAAGGATCAATGGCTGTTGGTTACACAGGGTGGCTGTAGGTGGGACTGTAAATAGCCCATACATTATTGGAAAATTCACCCCAGATTTTTTAATTCCAATGATCAGTTTACATTGCAACCAAAAAGGGCTAGCAACATCTTTAAAAAAATGAAACCTGAGATTCTCTCTCCAGTTTGTGGAGTCGCTGCAGTCATGGGCTACACTGTTCCCCAAAACTGGTACTGTTTATATTGGCCCTGTCAGGAGGTTTAGCTACTTCTTTGGGACTTAGTAAATCTGTTGCAAATAATGTTGCAGGAGCTTTGTGCATCCAGTGAAGACTAATGGCGAAATGCAAAGATGGCATAAATGGCAGTATAAATTGCACCCACTTAACTAATATATAATTTACATGCTGAAGGGGCAGAAGGGCAGGGTTGTAACAGGAAAAGCCCCCACTAAAGGATATATGATGAAATATGGATAAAGCTATTTTATCTTATACCTTCTTACACCCTCCATTTGGCTACTTTTCCCGCTATAATCTGACCTTCCATCCCACAGAAGATAAATTGCATCCATTTAGCAATGTGTAATTTATGCCATGTACACTACTTCAGGATTTGGCCCTAGGACCTTGTCATCTGATGGACTGGGCAATATGCATGATCTAACAACAAATAAACATCTTTCACATAGAGACTTTTTCTCCCCGGGCTGGCTTTTGGGATTTAGGGGGCACAGATGCAATCTGTGTTGTTCTATTCAGGAGGTCAGCCAATGATTATAACAGTCCCTCCTGGCCTGAAAATCTATGAAAAAGAAATAAAAGGCTTTCCAAGAAGAAAGGAACCAGCTTAGGCTTCAAACTACCCCACTAGCAACTGAGTGTGGCTCTTCAGAAGAATTAAATAAGTTCATGGAGGATAGGTCCAGCAACGGCTATTAGCCAAGATGGTCAGAGATGCAACCCCAAGCTCTGGGTGTCCCTAGCCTCTAATGGCCAGAAGCTGGGAGTGAATGACAACAGATGGATCACCCGATGATTACCTGTTCCGTTCATTCCCTCTGAAGCACCTGGCATTGGCCACTGTCAGGAGACAGGACACTGGGCTAGATGGACTATTGGTCTGGCCTAGTATGGCCAGTCTTATGTCCTCTCCCCCTCTGACTACCATGGAGCTGTTTCTGTAGCGTTAACGAGCACACTTCTGAGGGGCTAACTGGTCCTTCAGTCCTTGGCCCTGCATCATTACTTCCCCCATGGGAGGCCTGAACATGCAGCTAGCTCCATTCACACTGGTATTTAGTCAGGGTCTCTGTACCCTATCACCTCGCATCTCACAAGAAAAGAAGATGGAGGGCCCAAAAATTCTTAAATGACAAGATTTTTTTGACTCTGCACTATTTGCCTCTGTAGCTGTTCTCAAAAAAGAAGAGATAGCTGAGCCTGTTTCAGTTTGGAGAGCTCATGAATTCATGACTCCTAGAAAACCATTGTGGAGAGTGCAGTCCTCTCCGTGCAGCTGTTCTTCCAAGAGAGCTTTATAAACTCATAACAAGAGGGTCTGAAAAATGCAACAGCAATGGGAATCAGCAACTTGGATTTCAATCCAGAAATAGATGCTCCCTGAAGAACTGCTTGCTTCTAGGCACTGCCTTGAAAAGGTTTACAATCAATCTTCAGGAGAGGCTTTTTTTCCTTTTTGTACTTCCATCTTTTTAAAAATTTCTCATGACTGAAACAGTGTTAAAAAAAGAGCACTACTCCAACCAGTGAGGAATCTCAGGGATTGGCCTCACACCACCACCAAGTACTGAAAGTTTATTCATTCTATGGATATGTATAAACCCAATTACTCTGGGTCTGATTCTGTCTCTCTTACTCCCATGGATAGCCCCATTATAGGCATTGGAACAATTCACAGAAGCCCTGCAATATTGGGTGGGCCTTCTAATATTACATACAAACCCTTCACTTTTAATAGATGCCATGCCTATAGAGAAATATATAGCAAAAATGCAGGAAAATTCTCCAGGAAAGCCTCAAGTTATGCTCCTCCATAAATTGCAAATAGATTTTATTTGAACTTTGTTCATGACTCAGAAATATTTTATATAACTTTTGTTCTTGCAATTTTCAATTTGTTTCATTTCTATAACTTCGAACCCAATTTTGCTAGCCTCCTGGGTGCAAAGAGAGTTGGTGCACAGACAACATGCATGGTCATGCCCTTATTTAAAATGCATGCATTGCCACAGATGGTCACCAAAGACTGTGTGCCCTAGGGGGTTAAGTATCTACTGTATTGTAAAATTAATGATTTCAAGTCACAACGAAGTGTATTCTTATTTAAAAATCTTTACAGCAAGATCCTCAGCTACTGTAAATTGTCATAGCTTTATTAAAATCAATGGAACTATGATAATTTATACCTGCTGAGGGTCTGCCTCTTTCTGTCTTATTTTCCCACTGAAAAATTGATCATTACAATTTCATCACCATTCCCAAATACTCTGCACTGGCAAATCTTGCCCCCAGCAGAGCAGGCAAGGGCGGAGCAGAGGCAAACCAGAGGAGAGGAACGAGGATGGGTATTTGTAAGGGTGCAGAGATCTATTGCAGCTAGTAAGTTGGAGTAGACTCTGTAGAGTAGCTCTGCAGGCTGCTGGGGGAAAGCCTCCTCACCGTCCAGCTACTCAGAAGATTCAGCCCTTAATCAATTGACTAAGCATGAGGATTTAGCTCTTAGTGAACATGTCTGAATATTTCTTTTTGTAAATCTAATTGTCATGAAATTTTGCATATTTGTAGATTTTGGTTCAAAGGAGGGAACATATTTTGGTTATGTTTTAGAGTCAATATATGCTGCTTCCATTATTATTTTGTCTTCTAATTTTTAATATGTTTCTACAGTATTCAGAGAACAATAGGGGAGCCCTCTTGCAGCTCATATAACATTTGTAATTTCCCATGGGTGTAATCAAAGTCTGTATAATCTAGTGTCTACTTTATATTTCAATGTTATTGAGTTCCAATGCTATTAAAGAGTTGAGACTTTATTACAAACATCTATGAACTTTTCATTATCAATGTGATTGAAGATTATGTCTTTCTTTCTACAGGAAAAAACAAAAGACACAAAAATAAAAGCCAAACTAAAAAAAGAATGTGACATCTACAACAACAGTGTTTGAAACGAGTTAGTCATTTAAAGGGGCATTTGAAAAAGGACACAGTATGAGCTAACTTGGTCCCAGCAGCTGGACCTCTCAGTTGAGGAGCAGGGAATCAAGTTACTTCCAATACAGTAATCTTTGAATGAACATATCAACAGCCAACCTTTTGCAAATATGCTATTTTTTGGGTTTATGGGCCAAGATTTTCAAAATGTCTATTGATTTTGGATGTCTTATTTTTGGGTGACCAACCTGAGACATCTTAAAGGGACCTGATATTCAGAAAGTGCTGAGCACTGGCCCTCAGAAACTCAGGCCCCTTTAAGATGTCTCAAGTTGGGCACCCAAAAATTAAGACACCTAAAATCACAAGACATTTTTTAAAATCTAATTAGTTAGAGCCTTGTGGTAGAATGGGCTCCCACCCCAGCCAGGAAGGGTTTATAAGCTCCTCTGGGCACAATCAGCTCCAACCGAGTGCACCTTTGAGACCTGAAAAAGGGTGACTCCTTAAAAGAAAGGATCCCAGCTTAGTAAGGCGTAGCACTCAGTGGGAAGCAGAGTCAGACTATAGAGCTCCCTGAACCCACAGAGTGAGGACTGCTTGTTAGACATGCTGCTGAAGATCCTCTGCTGCCTGACTCTCTGGATAAGAGGAGGGATTTTCTTTACTTCAGTTTTCCAAACTTAGCTCTATCCTGTAGACAGTTGACTTGGTGACCTTGCAAGGAGAGTGGGTGAACTTGGACTGTAAGACTCCTCAGCCTTGCCTTTTTCACTTGAACTATAGTTAAATCCCAGAAGTGGGGAGAGAGAGGAGAACTGCCTCCCTAATACTTGAAGCTAGGATTGCCACCTTTCTAATGGCTAGTAACTGGACACCTGAGGCCCCGCCGCCTGCTTCACCTCTTCCCCCCAAGGCCCCACCCCTGCTCTGTCTCTTTCTCCCAAGGCCCCCATCACTTGCAGGGTCTTCACCAGCAGGCCAAGGCTGCCTGCCCACCACCTGTGGGCTGTGCAGAGCCGCGCAGGGCCACACACTGCCATGATCCACACAAGCAGTCTGGCCCTGGAGGCAGTAACTGCTGCTCCTGTGCTGCCTCCTTCCTTCCACTTAGGGTTGCTACCTTTTCCACAGATCAAAAAAACTGAACATCGGGGCTTGTCAAATGGCACGTGGACTCACAAGCCAAAATCCAGACTGTCTGGGTGAAAACCAGATGGGTGGCAATCCTACTTGTAGATGAAGAGACACAGCCCCTCTCCAGTCTGACTGTAGAACCCCGGCTGCCAGAGGAAACTACCAGGGACAGAGGAAATGCTCTACTCAGCACAAGGGGGAACTCTAAAGGTAAACCCTACATCACCATAAATAAGGATTTAGGCCTCCCTTATTGAAAATCTTGGCCCTTGTCTTTATATAGTGAAACTATTCTTTTGGTTATTTAGCATTTTTTTAAAAGTGAAAAGTCAGAGGAGCTTATACTTACTTTTCATTGCTTCAGACTTTTTTAGCCTTCCTTGCAAAGGAATGTCACTGACCTCAATGAAAATTAAGGGCTAGATCAACAAAGGGAGTTAAGTCCAAAATTTAGATCTTCAGATTCCTCTTTCAGCTACTACCTTACACTGTAAGTGCCTAAATTCCCTAGGTGCCCAATTTTCCACTGGTAAAGTCCCATAGGTACCTAAATTTCTGCTGTTAGGCATGCATACAGCCACCTCACTCCTGATGCACGACTCACACGTAAGTCATGGTGGGATCCTCAAACTAGGCATTCTTTTGCCTATTCCACCTACAGGACTCAATCTGGTAGGTGTCCCCAGAGCTTGTCTTAGAGCACATCTACTGGATCAGGTCATATCCAAAACATAGCTGGTGATAGTGACCACTTCCACCACCACTTTATACCCTATAGCCCAGTGGCTAGAGATCTCAGCCAAGATATGGGAGACCCAGGTTCACAGCCCTTTCTCTCTCTGATTTGAAGCATGGATTTGAAAACAGGTTTCCCATTTCCTAGGTGAGTGCCCTAGTTATTGGGCATTCTGGGGTGAATTTAGGCAGGCCATATGTCCAAGTTTGAACCAGACAGTCCTACTGTTCTGAGATTTGTCCCCCATTTGGTACAGAGACAAAAGCGGATGTGATGTTGGAGAGGAGATACCATTTTAAAGAGCGCTTTGGCTGCCAGCGTTGGGCATACGAGGTCACACTGGTGGGGGCAGAGTGGTGCACTCTTCAAAATGGTGTCTGCTCACGCGGTGTGACCTCACATGCACTGCACATGTGAGGTCATGGCAGTGAGGATGGGGTCATGCCAGTAGGGGACTAAAAGTACTGGATGGTCTGGTATTCTGTGAATGTGTGAGTGGCCACCCTAGGTGAGTGTCTCCTGTTGAAGCTTTTCCACCTTGTATGGAATAATTAAATATTATTTGGAGCAGGAATTGGAACCTGACTCTCCCACATTCCACTGAGCTGTAGAGTCATTCTCACTCTCTTTGGCCCAGTGGGACCCAGCCAGGGCCACCTCGCCTCCAGCACCCTGCTGGACCCAGAACTGTGACGGGGAGACCCCCAGACACATTGGTGGTACTAGTACCCAGCTGGTGCCTCCCACTATGTGGCCTTGGGAGAGTCAGCCAGACTCTCCAGCAGGTAGGAATAGAAGCAGCCAAAGCAGGGACTCCTAGACACTGAGAACTTTCTACAGTTTTAATTGGACTTTCTCTTCCCTGTGCTGATGGGCTGTTTGCTCCAACCCTCCCTCACAGTCTCTTCACCGTTGCTTCACTCCACACCTGCTCCTCTTTCCCTCATCTCTCCTGCCCTATCTCCTTCACCCTGCTTCCTTTCCCTTTCCATTTAGCTGATCCCCATCCTTAGTAACCCTCCACCTCTCCCCCCCACCCCCCCACCCCAAAAAGAAAAAGAAATTATGGAACTAATACATTTGCTACCATCACAGTGTTCACTCTGCTTGTATGTTATAGTCTTTCCCATACCCTGTGCCTTTCTTGTCTATTTAAACAGCTCTTTGGGCATGGACCATCTATTACTCGATTAATACAGTGCCTAGCACAGGGGGCCCCATTCTTGGCTGACCCTTAGGTACTACTATAATGAACATGACTAATAATAATAATTTATTTTCAGAGCAAGTTTTAGGTACAGTAGAGTGAGCCACTACTCCTGGCTGGCAGGTGGAATAGCTGAAAATCCTAAAATGGCTGCTGTGCACTTCTTTCTTCTGCATTCACTGGATTGCATTTAAGCACTTATACACAGGCCACACTCTATCTCTGCCTCTCCTTCCTATCACCCCCATTCCTCCCTTTATTCACCAGTGCTCAGTTCAGTGTGGGCATGGAGGCGTGCTCACATTGCTGAGCACTGTGCACATTTTCCCATACTGTGCTAAAGCTTTTCTGCACAGGTGCTGATCGAATGCTGAGTGCTAGCGTTCTGTACTTCTTTAGCCATGCTCAGCAGCCTGCAGGTTCAAGCCCTAATTGCTGTGCTCATGGCAACATTAGGCAGCAGCCTCAAACTTCCTGGATGTAAGATTCACACAAGAGGTTTCAGCAGCAAACTGTTCACTGGTATAGAATGCATGAGCCTAACTAATTTCCAGTCTTAATCCACTAGGGAACATAAACAGCTCATTAGAGGTGCTACCCTCTCAATGCCAATTACCCCTGGCTAATGACAAAACAAGGAACATACATACACTTATTTTGAGAGATTGATTTTAACAACTATTCCTCACATTAACACTCTTTCTTGGATACACTCACAAATGTCAGCATCCTTGTTAGCCCTCACACTGGTGTCTAGCTTTATTGAGGGCTGGATTTAATGTCTACTGAGTTTTAACCTCTACTAAGATATATGAAGAGAGAGACTAAAATTCTGGTCCATACAGTGAAAGATACAAGCTAAAACACTGATTTGTTTCAGCCCATTACTCAAAAGAACCTTTGGCAACTTATTGTCTAAGAAAGGAATTCCTCCACTTATTTTTAGGACAGCTGTCTGATACTCTTCTGAGGACTTTTACTCTTGATTACTGAAGTCCAGCTGATTCCAGTTTTTCACAGGTACAACAAAGTCCAGTGTCTATGCGCCACATCTCTACCTGTTGCTAGGTAGCAATTCCCACCCAGCTAATCAGAAGTCTGCAAGGATCTGTTCAATATCTTTTGGCTGATGGTATGATGCATAGTTCTGGAACTAGGGATGCTGCTGTACCCCCTGGCTTGCAGTGGTTTCCATCATGTATAGGGTGTACACTTTGGTTCAATGACTCTCAGCACTCCCACTATACAAATTGTTCCAGCACCCCTGGTATGATGCCTCCAAAAGACTTCAGGGCCCTCTTTCAGCATGTGCTGTTTTTCCCTCCATCTCTTTTCCTAGTGTTTCTGTTTTCTTATATGTAAACAGAAAGGGGTGAAAGTAACACAGAAGATTTACTGGTACGGGGGCTCAGCTCTGGGCCCCAGGAAGGGGCGGGGCCTCAGGCAGAAGGGGTGGGGGTCAGCCTCCCCCAGGCAGCACCCGCGCCGCCCAGGGCTCTGGGGGTGATTTGAAAGGGCCCAGGGCTCCGGACACTGCTGCGGTAGCAGCGGCGGCCAGGAGCCCCGGGCCCTTTTAAATCACCAGGCCCCAGGGCAGCTGCCCCTTTTACACACACACACAGGGTCCCTACCAGCAGGACCACCGACGGGGGCGGGGGGCAGCAACCTTAAAGCGCTGCCATGGCAGCACTTGAACGTTGGCTGCATATGGGCCGGTACTGGTGGCCATTTCTTATTGGTACGCCGTACCATACCGGCCTATTTTCACCCCTGTGTAACAGCAACACCCCTGGGTGGGTCAAAAGCAGGAGGGATTGAATTTGGGGACATTGGGATATTGGTGCATGAAGTTCTACTCCCTGAGATAAAAGACCTACTTCTGTTAGCCAAGGTTCATCATTCTCTATTGGGCATAGCCACCATTAGAGGGGGACACTGAATGGTCATGACTTACATATATTTACTAAAGTATGGTTTTTCCCTTATGTTTCTTTAGCTTTCAAGGAGCAATCAATGCCATAGTGTCTGCTCCAGCCACAAGATGAGGGACAAGCAGTAGCTTTCTTGGTTTCCAGACAGAATATTGTCATTCAGGTCTAGTCTTTAAATCCATTTCTACATAAACTACGCTTTACTTTTTGCACTTTAGTCTACCTTTAAACATAGAAATTGTGTTTGTATCCCTTCCTCAACTAATACAAAAATAAAAATAAAATACATAATGTGGCTATTATTACTATATTTTTATGATCTTGGGGTGAACATGGTATGGCTATTACATGGATGATTAATTGTTAGCTAGAGCCAAACCATCCCCTGCCAAGGAAACTCTGGGAAACTTCCTTCCCAAATTAGGGTCACACACACTCAAATGCACACACAATGGACTATGGCTCCATCCTCAAACTCTGGGGTTCCCTAAAGACCCATGTGGAATGGACACACTAGAGGCCACGGGCATTCTACACTGAGCTCTTGTATCTCTGTACCCTCTATGCTAGCCCCTTACAGCGTAGGTGCTGGAATTAGGGTTGCTGCCACATCCCCTAGCTTGAAGTGGTTTCCATCATATACAGGGTTTACAGTTTGGTTCAATGACTCTCAGTACCCCCACTATGCAAATTGTTCAGCACCCTTGCCTTCCAGTTCTTGGGAAGCATGCTTCCCACTCCCATTGTCAGGGCTTCCCCCAATGGCAGATGTTCTTTGACATTCTACAACGGGAAGGGCCAGATTAATGTACTGAGGGTCTCTTCTAGATCTCCGGGGTGATAATCAGAGCACAAGTTTTCAGAAAAATCTGTCAGCGCATTCTGAAATTCAATTGTGTACCTTAAACCATAAGATAGTCGCTGATCAGGTTTTTGGGTTTGTTTGGTTTTTTGGTCATTATTCTCAATGCTTGCTAGGTGGCAATGTACCTTCAGCAAAGAAATATTGTACTATGTCATGGATCCCTGCAAAATCTCTATTTTCCTCATTTCTCCAGTTTTAGTATAGCCAGTGCTCCATAAGCAGATACACACAGTAGAAGATTAATTTAAGAGACTTAAATTTATAATGTCATCAACTTTTAAAAGTGATAAAAAGGGAGTAAAAACCCACATTCAAGAAGTAGATGTCTGTTTAAGTATACATTATGTGCATAAAAGTTGCAGTGTCTCTTTGAATTAAAAATTTCTTCAGTGCAAATGTGGTCACAAAATAGATGTTAACATGTATCTGTAAATAAAATATGATCTATGCCACATGCTTGACTATTATAAGAGGTTTTGGGTGGAGCGGGGGGTTGGAGGAAACTAAAGACAAGACAGGCAAAGGAAAGGGATTTTTTTTAAAATAGACATTGTATTCAATTTTATATGATGCAAAAAGTCTTTCAGGCACTGAACTCACATTGACTTCAATGGGAATTATATGTATGCAGAGAGTGCAGAACTGAGTCAAATTTGAAAACACCCAGTTGCGTGTATGTGTTCGTATGTGCACATGAACAATAGTGTTATAATACCAACTCCTCTAGCAATATCATGTTATATTTATAGACTTAGCTGCAGTGCTCTGTTATAAATACATGTGCAAAGCTACAGAAAAATGCATAGGGTGAAATCCTGCCCCATTGAACTTAATGGGAGTTTTGTCTGATGTCAAGATTTTACCCCTAGTTTCAACAAAGATTTTGCAACAGTTAAGAGCTATTAAGAAAGACAGAATCCCTCATCTCATCACCGTCACAATCCCCCTTGATCACAGCAGCTTTAGTGTTTGTGTTCACTACCGGGGTAAGTCGACCTAAATTATGCTACTCCAGCTACATTAATAATGTAACTGGAATCAACGTAGCTTAGATCGACTTACCACGGTGTCTTCACTGTACTGTGTCAATGGGAGACCCGCTAGACCCGCTAAATCGACACCCACTGCATCAATTGTAGCAGCATTGATCTCCCAGGTAGTGAAGACAAACCCTTAGATGTTGTCCAACTTACCAGTACAGTGTCCGCTGTCAATTCTGTTCCTTCATCTTCTAATGTATTGTTCAGTGTAGTTTTGTCTGAATTCAAGTATGACAAACACACTGATCAGTTTGGTTTCCAGTTAGATTCTGTAGTTATTAAAGCAAATGCTTTCGAAGAAAATGTTAACAAATCTGGAGAAAAAAATAAGTTACAAATTTTATCTGATAGCTGCCAACTTTTATGTGTTTTAATAAAGGATAATGTGATTTATAATAGATAATGAGGTTTGTGAAAATAATTTGAAATTCTATTGTATTAGGACAGTGGTCTCCAAACTTTTTTGATCGCGCACCCCTATCAGTAAAAAAATTTTGAGCACGCACCCCCTGCCGCGCCGGCTCTACCATTTTTGCCGAAACAAAAAAAAAAAGCCGCTCGGACTCCTGCCTGATGAAGCCAAAAAAAAAAAAAAAAAAAGCGCTCCTCCTGCTGTGCACCCCCAAGGATCCTCTTTGGAGACCACTGTATTAGGACATTGGGTCTTTCTGAACATTTAGATATCCGAGATCTCTGTAGTAAACGCTATTGCTTAAAACAATTTTAGGAAGAAAATGTTAGCCATCTTTGAAGATTCTTAAGCATTGCAGATTCTATTCAAGTTTTCTCCTTTGGCTTCTGCTTCTTTGCACCAAACAATGACAGTAACATTCATTATAATCACTGACTGACGTATGGAAAAACAAGAAGAATCTATCATACTGAAGTAAAACAGTTTGTAACTTTTCTAATTTGCTAGTGTTATTCAGATTTGCAAAAAGAAGTGGCTGATGCTCAGCCCTGAGGTTTGATTAGTTAGTATAACTATTATTGTTGTTTAATATTTATATCACAGTAGTACCTGTAATAGGGTGGCCTGCCCTTTTATGGGCTTGAGGAACCAGGGAGCAGCAAGCCTGGGCCTAAGGAAAAGCCCAGCAGGCAGGTGATGGGACACAGCTGATTGAGCTAAACAGCAGCTAATGATTGGTGCTGAGCTCCAGCAGGAAGATATAAATGAGGACCCAGGCCTGTAAGGGGGGAGGAGGGGGGGGGCTTAGAGAGAGAAAAACACTTCCCTGAGCCACAGTGGCAGTGGGAGGCTGGGCTTGGATTGTGATCCCAATCCCCTGGAGGCAAAGGGAGGTTTTAACTCTTGAGCTAGTGGTGGGGAGTACAGGACCCTGCAGTATCAGTTCAGGACTATCATTTTTGTTACTTTTCCATGTTTTGTGCATTTGTGTGGCAGAAGAATAAAAGACCCTACACTGAAGGCGAAAAGAGAGTTGGGCACACGCATACCTCAGTGGCCTATCTTTGGATCAGGCTCTATATAAATGGTGAAGTATCACCAGGCAAATTGAACATGCATATTTGGAAAATCACCATTTATTCTCTGCTCATACAAAGATAGGTGTTTATAACGGTTATAAATGGTATTTTGAGCAAAGGAAATAACACTGCTTAAAATAATGGTGTACATTATTCAAAATAATAATTTAAAGCAAAGTTTTATAATTCCATTCCTATTCAAAGAAAGAAATAATTATATACACTTTGCTGTTCTCAACATTATTTTAAAATATGTTATAATTTAAGACAAACTTTATTAATAAATCATAGTAATGCTACAAATTGTTCTAACTAGTAGCTTTAGGCAGTGGTGTAGGCAAAGAATCTGGGGGGAAATGGTGTCTGATGTTTCTTGTTTTTTAAGTATTTAAAAAAATACTTAAAACAGACAAAAACACAGATAATTCTATATTTGTTTCCTTAATACTACTGTAAAGTAATGTTTTCCTCATCTAAATTATATCTTCCAGCTACATAACAATAATTATTTAAAATTATATCACACACATTCGATATAAAAATATGAGAAGGAGTTCCTAATAAATCTTTCTGGCTTTTCAAGTAATACATATAAAATTAACTTTGCTAATCTTGACTTGTTTTATTTGTACCCTTAAGTACAATTTATCTCTCTCTCTCTCACTCACTCACTCACTCACTCTCTGTATATATAGAATGGCCATATAAAAGAAAGTGTTAGGCAACCTTAACTACAGGCATTGCTGCCAACTCCATATATATATACGGATTTCTATAGTCCCCACAGTAGTACCACAGTGTTTCCCAGGTGAATTTAAATCTGCACAAGGAGGACCCTAGAGGACTTCCGTGAGTTTTCTGCTCTTTTCGGGAGACTGTTTTTGAGGAATAATTTTTATTTCCTTTTTTTAAATCATCATCGTCATTCCATTTATGGTGGAAATGCTGTGGCATAGAGGAGGGTTTTGCAGTATGCCTTGCAGGTATTCACTCTAGATTAGTTTGATCTCCTCTGGAAGCTCATTCCAAGGCAAAATTCCCTTATTCAAGAATGCTTTTCTCAAGTTCATACATTCTTCATCTTGGGCTTTGTAAGTGGCATTGTAGCAGAAGAGCACATCTCTCTTGCTGAATTATGGTGGAAGATGCGTTTGCTGGTGTGGTTAGGTCCTGACTAACTGATGGCTCTGAATAAAAGGTCCGAGACTGAAATCCTAGCCTGTGATGTGGTGTACAAACCCCACACTGGGCAACAAGGGGTTGAAGGATTATTTTGGGTCCAGCCAGCCCCTCCCCACCACACCTGCAGCAAATGCTCCATGTGGTGGAGGAATTAAAAGACAGGGAAACAGCTTATTTGGTGGCAGACCTGAAAGAAAGCAGACCTGCAGCTCACAGCTCCAGCAGTGCAGTGCAGAGCACAGAGAAGGCTGAAGTTCCTGACAATAGGCTCAAAGGGGTCCTGAGAGGACCCACCCCGGAAACAATCAGAGAAGGAAGTATTCCCCTCTCCCCTGCATATGGACATTGGTAATCCCCTCTTATTTTCTTGATTCGCACTCCCCCAGCAGGGGAAAGCCTTGGACTAAGCCCTAGGCAATGTGTGTGGGACATGTGGGGCTGAATGCCCTCCCCAGATTTCAGCAAGTGCCGAGCTGCTCTTGTAGGGCTTGCTCTGTTCCGCCTGCTCCTGGGGGAGGGCAGCTAGGATTGCCAACATTCTAATGGCAGAAAACGGAACACCCTTGCTCTGCCCCGACTCACCCCTTCTTGGTTCCTGGCCAATGGGAGCAGTGGAGCCGGCGCTCAGGCGGAGTCCCCCTGGCCATCCCTCCACCTGCGCCTCTGCCTAGGAGCCAGAGGGACATGTTGCCGCTTCCCTGGAGCCATGTGGAGCTGGGCACGGAGCCTGTCTTCCCCGCTGTGGCCAACTGGACTTTTAGCGGCCTGGTCAGCTATGCTGATCGGAGCTGCCTGGGTCCCTTTTTCAACTGGGCATTCCAGTCGAAAACTGGATGCCTAGCAACCCTAAGAGTGGCTCCGTAATTCTCCTGCTGTGCCTCCCACCTGGCACTTCCAGCTCGCTCAGACACTCCCCCAGGCAGCTGGGCCTGGGCGGGGAACTGAAGGGGTGTGTGATAAATGAAAGGGGGTGGGGAGGTGTAACTCCCTTTTATGGACACTCAGCCAGCCAGTTAGCTATAAAATCCTTCTTAGTAGCTGTTCTCTACTTGCTTTACCTGTACAAGGTTAAAAACTCTCCCTGCGATGAATAGGTAAAAGGAAGGGAGTGGGCACCTGACCGAAAGAGCCAATGGGAACGCTAGAACTTTTTGAAATTGGGAAAAAACATCCCCTTTGTCTGTCTGTCTGTTCGTTCTCCAGAGAGAGGGAACAGGGCAGCAAATATGCTGTAAAAAGCTTTGGGCCAGGCATGAAAAATCATCGGAATCATACCTAGAAACTACACATTTGAAACCCCCAGATAAGTAAGTAGATCAGGCAATGTCTAGGAAGACGCCATTTAGTTTATCTCTTTTTATTTCTTTATGGCTTGTGGATTCCTCTGTGCTAAACCCAAATGCTTTTGTTTTGCTTGTAACCTTTAAGCTGGACCTCAAAAAGGTTATTCTTGATGCTTAATTCTTGTGAGTGTTTTTTTTTTAAATCTAGCAATAGCCTGAGTTTCCAAATGTATTTTCTTTCTTTTTGTTTTTAATAAAATTTACCTTTTTTAAGAACTGGATTGGATTTTGTATCCCAAGAGATTTGTGCACGTTATTTCATTTGCTGGTGGCAACAGCTGATTTCCTTTGTTTTTCTTTCTCAGCTCTTCCCCTGAGGGGGGTGAAAGGGCTTGAGGGTACCCTACAGGAAGGAATTCCCAAGTGCGCCTTCCTGGGTTCTCAAAGGGGTTTTGCACTTGGGTGGTGGCAGCATCTACCCACCCAAGGTCAGAGAAAAGCTGTAACCTTGGGAGTTTAATACAATCCTTGAGTGGCCAGTATTCATTTTTAAAATACTTGGGGGCCCCCACCTTCTGCTCAAAGTGCCAGAGTGGAGAATCAGCCTTGACAGGGTGTGATGGAGCTGCTTCTCACACCAGTGGACTCTGCTCAGGGTCACTGTTTGCAAGAGATCCCAGCTGAGGAGGTGGTGGCGGCCCACTCCTCGCCCAGGCCTAGTTGACAGGGACAGGGGCCGAGCGAGCTGGAAACCTACTGGGGTCTCTGGCCCACTCAGCCCCTGTCCCTGGCAGCTAGGCCTAGGTGGAGAATAGAGGGGCTGCCTCCCCAGCCAGGCTCTCTTGCAGACAAGAGCCGCACTGCACAGAGGCAGAGACCCTGAGCTGAGTCAGCTGGCGTGAGAAGCAGCTACACTCCGCCTGGGCCTGGCTGCTGGGGAGAGTGGTCAAGCAAGCTGGAAGTGCCGGGGCAGGAGGTGCAGCAGGAGTAGTACATGGCTTCCTCTCCCCCCCCCCACAAGTAACCTCCACCCCACCCCACCCGCAGGTAACGCTGGTGGTGTGGGGAGAGCATGGCGGCCCCAGGCCAGGCACAGGGTGGGGATAGCTGGGGTAGGCACCGGGAACATGGTTCTTCTGCTCAGCCAGAGGTATGGGCATTGCCCATGTCCCTCCCCCTTCTGCGAGGGAGCTCAGGGGAGACATTGGTGCTGTGAATCAGGCCAGAGCCGGCTGGCCTGGCCCAGAAACACATACTCCCCACTCCTGCGGCCCCAGCCTCCCAGAGCCTGGTGGGATTGGCTGCTCTGGCCCAGGGAGGTGGGGATGGAAGGTTCCTCCCACAGGCGACACGTGGAGCGGTCACATGGCCCTCCCTTTACATTGTGCCCCCACCCCCACCCCAGTATCATCAGGCACGAGTTGTCTATGGACTAAGCTGACCCAGGGTGGGGGGAGATAGGAAGTGGCCCAGAGAGAGCAGCCTTAAGCAGCTTTGGTTGCCAGACTACTGGTAGCCCAAAGGGTCCTGGGTTGGAGCTGGTGGAGTTGAAGGGTCCGGACTCCCCCTACCAACAACCTGCCTGTCGGCCACGAGTTGTGGCCTTGACCACTAGGCCACACTTCCCAACCAAACCCTGAGTGAGGACCATTACATAGCCCCATTGAACTCAAAGGGTGTTTTTCACCCCGAGGCTTGAAACTGGCAACGTAAGCAAATTAGGAGCCAGTGGAAGGACTGGATCACAGCCCATCATCAACCCATGCCACTAAGGAGGCAGGCAGGTGTATTCTGTACAAGCTAGATCCTCTGGATTGCATCCACATTCTGACCCAGACACAGTGAGTTATAGTAATCTACCCTGGACATAATGAACAGATGCATCACTGTGACCAGATACTCATCAGGGAGCTACGGGTGACATTTCCTAGCAAATGGAAATGGAGAGAGCTATTCACAGAAGAGAGATTTCTCTAGCTCCCATGTAGTATAAAGAAAAAACAAAGAATTTTTGGGCATTTCAACATCAGAGATTTGTGATAAAAATTAGTGTAAATTAATTACATCATTTAGTTTATTAAAGGCTTTCTGGGACACAGTAATACCAGGGTACAAAATATATCGGAAGGACAGAACAGGTCATGCTGGTGGGGGAGTGGCACTATATGTGAAAGAAAGTATAGAATCAAATGAAGTAAAAATCTTAAATGAACCAAACTGTACCACAGAATCTCTATGGATACTAATTCCATGCTTGAATAATAATAAGAATATAGTAGTAGAGATATACTACCGACCACCTGACCAGGATGGTGATAGTAACTGTGAAATGCTCAGAGAAATTAGAGAGGTTATTAAAATAAAATAACTCAATAATAATGGGGGATTTCAACTATCCCCATATTGACTGGCTACATATCACCTCAGGAAGGGAGGCAGAGATAAAGTTTCTTGACACTTTAAATGACTGCTTCTTGGAACAGCTAGTCCTGGAACCCACAAGAGGAGAGGCAGTTCTTGATTTAGTCCTAAGTGGAGCA
This sequence comes from Chrysemys picta bellii, assembly GCF_011386835.1. NCBI lineage: Eukaryota > Metazoa > Chordata > Testudines > Emydidae > Chrysemys > Chrysemys picta. The sequence goes on from NC_088791.1 coordinate 313,804,948, forward strand.
CAGGATCAGGTCCAAGAAGTGAATATAGCTGGACCGCTTGGTAATAGTGACCATAATATAATTAAATTTAACATCCCTGTGGCAGGGAAAACACCACAGCAGCCCAGCACTGTAGCATTTAATTTCAGAAAGGGGAACTACACAAAAATGAGGTTAAACAGAAATTAAAAGGTACAGCACCAAAAGTAAAATCCCTGCAAGCTGCAAGGAAACTTTTTAAAGACACCATAATAGAGTCTCAACTTAAATATATACCCCAAATTAAAAACCGTAGTAAGGAACCAAAAAAGAGCCACCGTGGCTAAACAACAAAGTAAAAGAAGAAATGAGAGGCAAAAAGGCATCCTTTAAAAAGTGGAAGTTAAATCCTAATGAGGAAAATAGAAAGGAGCATAAACTCTGGCAAATGAAGTGTAAAAATATAATTAGGAAGGCCAAAAAGAATTTGAAGACCAGCTAGCCAAAGACTCAAAAAGTAATAGCAAAAAATGTTTTAAGTATATTGGAAGCAGGAAGCCTGCTAAACAACCAGTGGGGCCACTGGAAAATCGAGAGGATAAAGGAGCACTCAAGGACAATAAAGCCATTGCGGAGAAACTAAATGAATTATTTGCATCGGTCTTCACAGTTGAGGATGTGAGGGAGATTCCCAAACCTGAGCCATTGTTTTTAGGTGACAAATCTGAGGAACTGTCCCAGATTGAGGTGTCATTAGAGGAGGTTTTGGAACAAATTTATAAACTAAACAGTAATAAGTCACCAGGACTAGATGGTATTCATCCAAGAGCTCTGAAGGAACTTAAATGTGAACTTGCAGGACTACTAACTGTCATCTGTAACCTATCATTTAAATGATCTTCTGTACCAAATGATTGGAGGATAGCTAATGTGACATCAAATTTTAAAAAGGGCTCCAGAGGAGACCCCGGCAATTACAGGCCAGTAAGCCTGACTTCAGTAGCGGGCAAACTGGTTGAAACTATAGTAAAGAACAAAATTGTCAGACTCATAGATGAACATAATTTGTTGCGGAATAGTCAACATGATTTTTGTAAAGAGAAATCATGCTTCACCAATCTACTAGAATTCTTTGAGGGGGTCAACAAGCATGTGGACAAGGGGGATGCAGTGGATATAATGTATTTAGATTTTCAGAAAGCCTTTGACAAAGTCCCTCACCAAAGGCTCTTAAGCAAAGTAAGCAGTCATGGGATAAGAGGGAAGGTTCTTTCATGGATTGGTAACTGGTTAAAAGATAGGAAACAAAGGGTAGGAATAAATGGTGAGTTTTCAGAATGGAGAGAGGTAAATAATGGTGTTCCCCAGGGGTCTGTACTAGGCCCAGTCCTATTTAACATATTCATAAATGATCTGGAAAAAGGGGTAAACAGTGAGGGAGCAAAATTTGCAGATGATACAAAACTACTCAAGATAGTTAAGTCCCAGGCAGATTGCAAAGAGCTACAAAAGGATCTCTCAGAACTGGGTGACTGGGAAACAAAATGGCAGATGAAATTCAATGTTGATAAATGCAAAGTAATGCACATTGGAAAACATAATCCCAACTATACATATAAAATTATGGGGTCTAAATGAGTTGTTACCACTCAAGAAAAAGATCTTGGAGTCATTGTGGATAGTTCTCTGAAAACATCCACTCAATGTGCAGTGGCAGTCAAAAAAGCGAACAGAATGTTGGGAATCATTAAGAAAGGGAAGGATAATAAGACAGAAAATATCATATTGCCTCTATATAAATCCATGGTACACCCATAACTTGAATACTGCGTGCAGATGTGGTCGCCCCATCTCAAAAAAGATATATTGGAATTGGAAAAGGTTCAGAAAAGGACAACAAAAATGATTAAGGGTATGGAATAGCTGGTGTATGAGGAGAGATTAAAAAGATGGACTTTTCAGCTTGGAAAAGAGACGACTAAGGGGGGATATGATAGAGGTCTATAAAATCATGACTGGTGTGGAGAAAGTAAATAAGGAAGTGTTATTTACTCCTTCTCATAACACAAGAACTAGGGGCCACCAAATTAAATTAATAGTCATCAGGTTTAAAACAAACAAGAGGAAGTATTTTTTCACACAACGCACAGTCAACCTGTGGAATTTCTTGCCAGAGGATGTTGTGAAGGGCAAGACTATAACAGCATTCAAAAAAGAACTAGAAAATTCATGGAGGATAGGTCTATCAATGGCTGCTAGCCAGGATGGGTAGGAATGGTGTCCCTAGCCTCTGTTTGCCAGAAGTTGGGAATGGGCGACAGGGGATGGATCACTTGATGATTAACTGTTCTGTTCATTGCCTCTGGGGTACCTGGCATTGGCCACTGTTGGAAGACAGGATACTGGGCTAGATGGACCTTTGGTCTGACCCAGTATGGCCATTCTTATGTTCTCTCTAGTTTCAGTTTTAGGCACAGAGTACGAGTGACACAGAATTGATGTTTTAGCACAAGTGTCATTCTGAAATTATACTAATAAGAAAAATAACAACAAAAGACATCTAAGACATGCTCAACTACCAGAAAATATTTGTGGTGCACAAGTGCATTAGGTCAGCATTGCCATTTCATACTCCCTACATTCAGGATTTATAAGACAGCTAATTCAACAGGGACCCAGGAACTGGTGATGCAGTTTGTGGGGAGGTCTATCCATACGATGATGTTCTGCTGAGAGCCACACCCTATCATCCACTGAATACGGGGGCCCTAGTTGACAATGCAAGTCTTCCTGCCTTTAGCTAGATTTTCTTGGAGATAATTGAATAATGCTGCCAGTTCAGGCTTTGACATAGTGTAGAGTCACCAAATGGAACCTGCACTCCTGGTTGCAAATCTATTGGGCAATCATAAGCTCAGTGTGAGGGGAGGATATCTGCATTTTTCTCTTCAAACACATCAGCCAACTCTTGATGTGTACAGGGGAGCACTGCCATGGGGCACTGAGAGTGTACCCATCCAGGTGACCACTCTTGCCTAAGATTTCTTTGGGTTGGAGGTTGGATCAATATCAGCTTGTCCCTGGCAGTGTTGCTGTCAAAATTTGAAGAGTAACTGATTTCCTATCTTCACCAGCACTGGAGAGGATCCTGGAGCGCCATCCAGGAGATCCCAACAATCAGTGGGAAGTGTGGAGAGTATCACCCCAAATTGCAATATTTCCCTATGCTCCAACACACAGACTTCCACAGGGACAGTCCTGAGTCACGGGTCCTGAGGACAGGGATGAGCCTCCAATAGTCGCAATCAGATCAAGGTGGCCTTTAGGCTGTAAGGCGATTTGCAAGGCACAGACTGCCACTACATCTATGAAATTGTTGGCTGCCCCAAATCGATCAGAGACTGCTGTTTTGGGACCTGTTGGGCCTCTCTGGCGATATGCCACTTGATCAATACTTGCAGGTAGGAGGACTTCCTAGGAAGTTGGGTGCACGTACCAGTTAAAGTTGAGGTTTGAAGCTCAGACTTCTTTTGACTTGATGCCCAGGCCACTCCTCCTTACCACACCTCAATCCTACAGACCTCTTTCATGTGACTTGATGTGGATATGGTCCTTTGTTTTTAACTAGTGCTAGCAACACTATTCAATAGTTTAGACAGGAAATGAAAGTGAAGGATAACTTATTCAACTGAAACCACTGGGAAAATATTAACTACTCTAGCACATAATATAAATGCCTTGTTTAAAATGTTTCCAGGACACTGTGAGCTCTTTATTACTATTGCAAAAGTCCCATGGGTTGTTAGCATGTATAGACAAACCAGAGACTTGAACCACACCTTTCTTCTCTACCCACTATTACCCATTAAGGTTCCAATCCTTCGAAGATTTATGTACATGCTTAACTTTATGCACTGTGAGTAGTCCTGTTTAAGTCACTGCCTTAGGAGTCCTGCATAAGTCTTTGCAGAGTTGGGGCCTAAATGACTACACAAGGTGCAAAACAACAATGAATTGGCCACCTTATACTTATCAACTACCAAGAAACGTCTATTTATTCAGAACACAACAACCTTAATTTTGGCCCACAGGTTGTTTTTCACCTGTTTATGTCTAAAGAATTATTTTTGCTAATTTAATATTCATATCTAAGTATTTTAAGAATTACTTTTAAGTGGAAAGTATTTATCAGTAAAAGAGGCACTGTCAACTTAAAAATCATATTTAAAAATATTTTTCCTTTAGTTATGTTACTAATACCTTCAGAATCTCAGAATGAATTTTGTTTCAAATTGCATTTCTTTCTCAGTTTTTCAACTTCTCTTCATATGATAATTCCTATGCAGCCTAAAGGAACTTGTTTATAAATATTGGTACTTGCTTATCACATGTACCATCAGCATGTTATGTTTTTCCCATTTGCTGTACAGGAATAGTGTATGAAGAGAACTGGCTTCAATCTCTGTGTTAGAGATGTCAATGTAAGTATATGTTATGAGAGAAATAGCCCACATGGGACTACAGACCTTATATAAATTTTAATTATTTTTATTTTAAATGGTTTCTCTCTTGATAAGTTTTAAAGTAACTTTTCTCTATCAAGATGAAAACTTTCAAAGAAATGCTGCTTGATTTATGGTCTAGTTTCTAAATATAAAGATTACCATAACTTATCTTATTTACAAGAAGAATGGTGACATATGGGCATAAGATGTTCACATTTATTTTTAATGTTGTTGATGGATGAATGTGGAGTGGCTAGTGGTTGTTAGGATCTTTTCAATCAATTATTTTTATAGGATTTTGGGTTGAACTTTCCATAAACTGATGACATAATGTCATTTCAAGACCTTTTCACCCAGACAATGTCATGTCAGCTTCCTCAAAAGACGTCTCTCGTCTGTATTGTTGATATTTATTTTTTTATTTTATTTATTTATTTAGGGAGAGGGAGGATTATAGACTTAATCTCTGTGATATTCAAATGCTTTTTTTTTTAATTGCTGGCTTAAGTGGGACTTTTCCCAAAATTGGCTATAGGTAAGGATGATGCAACTCAAACCTGATCGTATCAAGTTGCATGGCTCCAGAGCAGGCCTCTGATCTGATTTTCCCAAAGGCTGTAGCGGGAAGCACTGCAAGACAGAGGGCTAGTCTACACTAGAAGCGCTACATCAGCGCAGCTGCACCAATGCAGCTATAGCATGTCCAGTGAAGACTCTCTATGCCAACGGGAGAGCTCATTACTCCCCCTCTGCAAGAAGCGGAAGCTATGTCACTGGGAGAGCATCTCCCACCGACATAGCACCAGTGTGGACAGCACTTAAGTAACTGTAACTTGCGTCACTCAGGAGGGTGGCTTTTTCACACCCCTGAGCGACTTAAATTTTATCAAATTAAATGGTAGTGTAAACTTGTCCAGAGTGAGTGGAGACTGCAAACCATAAGAATCTAAGGTAAGACTGAGAAGCCTCACCTTTTGGGTCAATAAGCCACCAGATGGAGGACTGACAGTCCTGAAACCCGAAGGCCAGCCATCTTCGGGAGAGGAAGTCAAGACATCAACATGCAGCTTTTGCCAGGCTTTGACCAGTCTCCTTGGACCTGAAGACGTTATGCTAGCTAGAAGCACTGTGCCAGCAACATCCCCATCTGGCTCCTTGATTGCAGTTCCTGTTTCAGGAGATTCCAGCAGATTATAGGCGTTTGTGTATCCCCTGCTATCTTGTTTTCCCTTCTACTATTATTGTCTTTTGTTTTTGTTAATTGGGAGACATTTAATTCCCTAATTTTAGAGTGCAAAACTAGCTGCATGCAGGCATGTGTATGAGCACCCATAAAGGCCTGACATGTCAGGCACCAGAAAGAAAGTTCCCCAGGTTTAAACAGCCCTAAAATACATTCATAAAGATATTCATTAACATGTGTTCTGAATTTATGTTTAAAAGTCTTTAAAAAATTAAACTGTCAGAGGTAAATTTTGGTACATAACAGTTGTCAAACTTCTGCTTATCAAAATGTTCTGCTAGAGACTATTATAATATGTCTGTTGAGTGGGAAAGGAAAGGGTTAGCCACCACACTAGAACTGAAATCTAAGGAGGAAGTGTTATAATTGACTTTGAGGCTGTGGTTTCAACATTAGGTAATAATTTGGTTTCAGTATGAAAATGTTTAGCCAGTTATTGTAAGAAGACTTTTGGGTTCATTATTTTATTCCCTGTCAGGCCATATCGCCATCTTGGAATGCCCACGTTGTTTGGCATCCATCTTGGCTCCCCGTCTTTATCCAAGCTTTGGTGCCCTTTTTCAACTTTGATGCCTTTTCCATGCAGTGGTGGGAATAGGTAGAATCATGTGACTGGCTAATTTGCCTGGCAACGGGGGATTATTTAAGCCCACCTCTCCAGTCACTTGGGGCTGTCCACCCTAGAGGCAGCAGTGGAAGCCGTGTGTGTTGGAGGCACCTGTAGAAGTTGATGTGGCCTAGCGGCAGTCAGAGCCCACGCAGGGGTAGCTAGTCTCTAGGTCAGGTTACCTCCAGATATCTGCACCATCTTCATAACATATGTGTTGTATTGGGGAGGGTTTCTCACTTACACGTATAGGATAGCAGCCCATCGGGTATCCACCCTCCCTCATACTTGCACCCAGGACAATGCAGGGAAGAAGACCAAGAAGGAAGATCACTTACCTGAAAAGATCCATTGAGCTCCCGAGTCCAGGATCCGGTTCTTCACCCATGTGACCAGTGCTTTATCCTGCCGGTGAGGCGTGTCGTGCCTATCAACAAGAGATAGTACAGTGTTGAACTTATGATATCTTAACCTTACCTAATGTAATATTCTTGGGTCTGGGCTTCAAGCTCTGGTTGGGAGTTAATAGCCAAGGAGTTATTTTATGTTCATCTTTCTAAATTGGGGTTCCTGTGTTCTACCTTGTTTGATTTTATCCTGTTAATAAATGTAATCTGTTTTGCACCTTATTATTTGATGGGTCCTCTGTTGGGGTTAAAAGCACCTGATGATAGATGCAGGGATATGGGGGTGTAAACCTTTGTAAGCCCTTAGCCAGGCTTAACAGTTATGCGTTATAGATTTGATTGACTTGAGTGGAATTCATCCAATGATCTACTAATTTGATTATATGATTCCAGTTCAGAACTGAGACTAACTTGATTTGACCTTGATTTGATTTTGATTTGATAATAGTATTGCTTTATTCTTAGTTTAGTATTAACAGTAGCTGGTGATCTGCTGTCTTGATTTTATATTGTTTGTTTAGAAGTTTTAATAAATTAATAAAACTGATATTGAGGGTCAGATTTTTAAAGATATTCAGGTACCTAGTAGGATTTTCAAAAACACCTAGTCATTTTACTTCCATTCAATGGGAGTTAGGCGCCTAGGTGCTTTTGTAACATATCTGCATCTTAGGCATCTAAATATCTTTAAATATCTGACCCTGAATTAGGGTGACCATAAGAACATAAGAACGGCCCTACTGGGTCAGACCAAAGGTCCATCTAGCTCAGTATCCTGTCTTCCGACAGTGGCCAGTGCCAGGTGCCCCAGAGGGAATGAACAGAACAGGTAATCATCAAGTGATCCATCCCCTGTCGCCCATTCCCAACTTCTGGCAAATAGAGGCTAGGGACACCATCCCTGCTCATCCTGGCTAATAGCCATTGGTAGACCTATCCTCCATTAATTTATCTAGTTCTTTTGTGAACCCTGTTATGGGTCTTGGCCTTCACAACAGCCTCTGGCAAGGAGTTCCACGGGTTGACTGTGCATTGTGTGAAGAAATACTTCCTTTTATTTGTTTTAAACCTGCTGCCTATTAATTTCATTTGGTGACCGCTAGTTCTTGTGTTATGAGAAGTAGTAAACAACACTTCCTTATATACTTTCTCTACATCAGTCATGATGTTATAAACCTCAGTCATATCTCCCCTTAGCCGTCTCTTTTCCAAGCTGAAAAGTCCCAGTCTTATTAATCTCTCCTCATACGGAAGCCATTCCATACCCCTAATCATTTTTGTTGTCCTTTTCTGAACCTTTTCTAATTCCAATATATTTTTTTGAGATGGAGCAACCACATCTGCACACAGTATTCAAGATGTGGGCGTACCATGGATTTATATAGAGGCAATATTCATCTTGTTTTGGCCAGGACAGTCCCCTTTTTTAAGCCCAGGCCCCGATGCCCTTGGCAAAACTGGGCATTTGTTTCTTGGCATGTTTTCTTAAAGCGAGTTGCACCTTGTTAAGGGGGTTTGGAAGAATGTTTTGGGAGGCCAGTGGTGACACGAGGAGTTGGGCGACAGGACTCGGGCAGTCAGCTCCAGTCCTGGGTGGCATAGGGCTTGGGCAAGCAGCAACACCAGGTGGCTCAAGACAGTCCCATGCCGGGTGTGTGTGTGTGTGGGGGAAACTCAGTGATGCCAGGTGGCTTAGGCCAGCCCTGTGCGGTGTCACGATTTTACTTTGGTAAATATGATCAACCCACCCTGAGTCCCATTTCTTTCAATAAGCAATGTGGATCCAGAACTTTTGAGGACTTGGTTGGATATCAGCCAGTCAGCCTAAAAGCCTGATCAGCTCCCCCTAATTAGCCTTGGGGTGTCAAAACACATTGTTTCATTATAACACTGATAACAAAACCTCTTAAATGTCTTTTTTTTCTGTTTAGCGAGACAAGGTGGGTGATATCTTATATCAGACCAACTTCTGTTTTTGAGAGAGATAAGCTTTCAAGCTTACTCAGAGTTCTTCTTTTTCTGTTTGCATTTATTCTTATCTGCCCCCAAATCTTTGTCTTCTCACCCCTGACGAACAGCCAGGTTGCACTCCTATTAAACAAAACAAGAAAGTAGTGGATTTCTTAAGAGGAAGGATGGTCTTATTGTGAAGGGCATTAAGAAGTGCTTGGTTCAAGTCCCTGCTCTCCACAGTCTTCCTATTTGACTTTGGTCAAATCACTTAATCACTCTATGCCTCAGTTCTTCATCTGTAAAATTAGGACAATACTACTTCCCTTCTCTGACTTTTCATCTGTTTTGACTATTTAGATTGTAAATTCTTTACTAAGAGGCAATTCTTGCCCTATTTGTTTGTACAGTGCCTAGCACAATGTGGCCCTGATATTGGTTTGGCTTTCTAGGCAGTATTGTAATAAAAATATATAATAAACAAAACTTTAAACTGCCCTACATCAATTCCTCTGAATAGATACAACCCACACAGAGGATGGCTTTCCATACCTTCCCCAACTCTCAGCAGTATTTGCTTCTTCCCAAATATACTGCATTTGAAGCCCTCATTGCCACACAGCAGCCTGTGAGAGGGTGCCCAGACTACATGAATGAATACATTTTCATCTCTCAACTCTTATTCTTTGATATAAAGTAGTGAGAAAAGGTTTGAACTGAATGTAACAGGAGTTAAATTAAGCTGTTACAGTGAATGTCTGAATGCTGGCACAATGCCTAATGCTCTTGAGAGGATTGGAGTTCTCACATAGTGAATCTATGTTGGCTCTAGGCCTAATACTCTTAAGACATTGAGAAGTAGCAGTGGACTTTTGGACATGTGAATCTGTAGATTTATTTAGTATTTTTACTCTTTGTATTTTACTTTGTAATAAAATTTTTGAGGGAAACAAAGTTTCTGCCTGACAAATTCTTAGGAATCATAAAAAGAACTCCTAGAGAAACACTGTCATGAAACATAGTTTTTGTCAGTATGATTTCACATTGTATTAATCATGCCTAACAAAATTGTATTATACATCAGGCATTATAATATAACAAGATTCAATGCAGCACTGAAATGTATAGGAAAATTCAATTTTTACAGATTTCATAAAATATTTTACTAGGTTTGACATTTGCTTTTACAGATTGTTAGCAGTGTGGACATTGCGTCTACTAAAATGTCTCTCTTTCTCCCCCTCCCCCCCAATAATAAGATACACAATGACTGACTTCCATCAGAGGCACACTTAGCCCACATTGTACTGGCTCACCTAGCAGATTATAGACCATAGGGGACCCAGGTTTGAGTTCAACTCTGATAATGTGCAGGATGCATATAGAGCAAGTTAGTCATATCACCCCACTAGTTGTAATCTTGTCAGCTTTCAAAAGCTAAGCATGGTCATGCTGGGTTAAATACTTGGCTAGCTGCCCTTAAAGGAAAATCCAGGTGCTAAAGGATGTTGTGATTTATGCCACTTTTTGCAGGAATAGTGCTAGCCCCATTCTGCTGATGAAATCCCAGTTTTGGTAACTAAATTATTACCATGGGACATGGTAAGCTTCACTTCCTTACTGTGTGATGTTAAATAGGAACTACATTTCTGTGTCAGGTAACATGTTTCCTATATATTTACGGATAAATTCTGCCAGTGCGTATGCAAATATATAAGGACACAAGCCTCAATGGGTGCCATGTGTGGATACAGATGGAACCCTATAACACAATGTTAAAGTGTGGTAGCAGCTGTGTACTGCTGTTGTGGTGGAATACAGACCACAGGGGTTTACTCTGAAGGAAAACAGATGACTGGTCCAAAATTAGCCATTCTTACAGAAAGGAAAACAAAAAGTACCGTGCAGGGTGCTGAGCTGGCCCTATTTGTCTGTACCATGATCATACGCTTAACATTATGGGCACGTGGAACCCAAATCTCTTGTCTCAGCCATGCCTCACAGTGTTTCTGGGTATATGCCACCACACATGAATTGAGATGGGAGGGAGGGAATTTTTAATGTGTATTTGTGACAATGCTCCATTTGGGAAGTTGCTCTGTGGTAGTCTACAGCAGCAGTTCTCAAACTTAATTGCACCACGACCCCCTTCTGACAACAAAAATTATTGCACAACCCCAGGAAGGGGGCCCAAAGCCCGAGCCCACCTAAGCCCTGCTACCCCAGGCGGGGCTGGGGGGCCCAAAGCTGAAGCCCAAGGGCTTCTGCCCTGGGCGGGGGGCATGTAACCTTAGCCTTGGGCGGTGGGGCTCAGGCTTCAGCTTTGGTACCAGGCGATGGGGTTTGGACTTGGGCCCTGGACCCCAACAAAGTCTAACACCAGCCTTGGTGACCCCATTAAACCTTGGTGACCCCATTAAAATGGGATCCTCACCCACTTTGGGGTCCTGACCCACAGTTTGAGAACCCCTGGTCTACAGGGATAGGAGTATTATGTATCTTAGTCTGAGGGATTGCAATGGGAGGAGGAATTTTGTAGTGCAATATACACCCTCTCTTTCTTTGAGGGTAGGGATGGGATTTTGTGGTATGTGATAGTCTGTGAGGATGGAGGGATTTTGCTGTGTGTTCTACAGTCTCTGGGGATTAGAGAAAATTTTGCTGTGTGAGTTAGGTCTATTTCTCTGAGGATGGGGAAGCATTTTGCAGTGTGTTTTACAAACTTTGAGGATGAAGGAGATATCATAGTATGTGCTACTGTCCAGGGGGATTTTGCTGTGTGTGTACAGCCTTGCCCATCTCTGGATAAGGGGTGCTGATGAGAAGGTGGGCACATTTTGAGGAGTGCTCCATACCCCTCAGATTGTGTCCCTCTAAGGACCAGGACTGCACATTCTGATAGATGTCCCATGCCCTTCAGAAATGGGACATTGGCACTAAATACTAGTGGAAGGTTGGGTACATTCTGAGATGGGAGTGCTCAGATGAGTAAAGTTACTCATATACATAAGTGGATTCAGGACATGAAATTGAAACTGCTTTAGTGGCACTAATGAATGATATCTTTCTGTCAATTGATATAGGGCAGACATCAGTTTTCATCCTCTTGGTCCTCTCTGCATCATTCAACAGTGTTGACCATGAGATACTGCTGCTTCACTTGCGTGAGATGGAAAGAGTCCAAGGTAATGCACTAAAACAGTTTGAGTCCTTCCTGGAGAGATGCACCAACAAGAAGTGATGGACATGGCACTTCCACCACTAGAACCCTTGCTTGTGGAGTCCCACAAGGATCACTTCTCTCCACAGTCCTTTTCAACATCTACATGCAGCCACTAAGTGAACTGGTCAGAGTGGGTGGAAGTGTATCCCTTTTTATAATAAGGACTCAAGTACCAGCAATATGCAGATAATAAACAGATCTATCTATCCTTCACCATATATGATATGACTAAACCACTAAGATGGCACAGTGCTTGGATGAGAGCAGTTCATGGATGAAGAACTGTTTGCTGATGGCGAACTTGAGCAAGACAAAGGTGATGATGCTGGACAGAGGAGAGCATTTTGAAGAGTTCACAGCCATGGTGCAGTCTCCTTTGGTTGAAGATACACAGCCAAAATTGGTCAATTCACTCTGGGAGTTTAGAGTACTCTTGGATTCGTCACTGATGCTAAGGTCTCACATAGTAACATCTGAGAAAAACACTTTCTGTCATCTCTGGTTGGCTAGAAGACTCAGTCCCATCCTGGTGGAGGATGACCTGGCCTCAGTTGTTAAAGCTTTCATCACCTCTCTAATGGACTACAGCAATGCAATAGATCTCAGCATAAAGCCTTAAACACTGAAGAAGCTCCAACTAGTACAGAATACTGCAGTGCATCTCATCAGCAATGATGGGTATCATTATCATATCAGACTTGTCCTCTGCTCTCTAAACTGGCTTCCCGTAGACTATCAAATCAAGATCAAGGTCTTGGTCCTTATCTTCAATGCACTCTGTGGCTTAGGCCTAGGATTTCTAAAAGATTGTCTAAATCCTGGTATGAAAACCATGGTCAACAACTCTGCTCTTCTGGCACAATGGAATTCTCTACAGTAATGGTAAAGTTCATCTGTGTGGGAGACAAAACTTTCTTTGAAGTCAATCTGAGACTGTGGATTCAACTTCCACAGAAAATAAGGACCATCACAAATCTCACCACTTTCTGCTCCAAGTATAAAGTGCATAGCAACATATATAAGTATATTAATAACCCTATCAAAACAAGGCATTTCATTGCACACACTTGGAAGAGGATAAGAGAATAAACATATGACAAATGGTAATCATGTTGCTTAATGTACTACTGGAAGGTGCTCAAGTTATGGTGATGAGCGCAATATAAGAACCTATCTAGAATAGAAGTGTTTCCAGAACTGGGCCGTACGGTTATTATAAAAAGGAATACACTTCACCCACTCTTCATTTACACGGCTCAAGCCCCAGAGTGCTGGGAAGGAGGGTGGTACGCGCGGCCCCAATAGCCGCCCTAATTAATATAGGAATTAGTAAAATATTCTTTTTGTATGTAATAATATATGAAAGAGATAGACAATGATCTGTCTCCTAAAAAAGGAAATCTAATTTTCACAGGGGAATTATGCCAGACTAATTGCCCTACTCTGTCATGTTGTCTAATGAATACAGAATTATAAAATTCCTTTAGCAACAACTGATAATATTTGTTTAGCTGTAACTTTGGTGTGTTAAAATTGTAGACTGTCACTTTAAATGTCAGGGTTTTTTCCTGGTCCTGCTTGCAAGCAGCAGACACCACTGATTTAGTCTACTTAATGTATTCTCTCTACACATACACACATCATTTGAAAGCTTATTATGTTTACTTTAAGATGAGGTATAATGTGGAGCTGTCAAGTGGTGCTGTTACCATAAAATGTGGATAAACAGACACCCTCAACACATTAAAATGACCACTTTGAAATATCTGCATTTGTTCCTATTAGTTTAATGACTGTTTTTATTTCAAAACATGAAATTAGATTTCTCTGTGATCTCACAGCAACAATATAAAGGGTAAAACAAAATCTAATAATACATTTGTACAGGTATCACTGAAATGTAATGGGATCTTACCTACCAACTCCCTGAGTTTGCTAAAATCTGCCTTCTTGAAATCGATTTTCTTTACTGTGCCTTTTTCCTCCTATCGTTCCTTAGAATCATGAACTCATCATTTCATGATCAATTTAATCTAAGCTGCTTTCCACTTTTAACTGCTCAATCTGTTCTTCCCTATTTGTCAAAATCAAATCTAAGGCAGCTTCTTCCCTAGTGGCTTTCTCCACCTTTTGAAATAAAAAATTGTCTCCAGTACATTCTAAGAACTTGTTGGATAATCTGTGCCGCACAATATTATTTTCCCAACATGCGTTTGGGTAGCTGAAGTCCTCCATCGCCACCACATCCTGTGCTTTGGATGATTTTGTTAGATTTTGTCTGTAGTAGACCCCTACCATGACATCACCCTTGTTTTTTACCCCTTTTATCCTTACCCAGAGACTTTCAACAAGGCCGAGTCCTATTTCCATCTCAACCTCAGTCCAAGTGTATACATTTTTGATATTATAAGGAAACACCTCCTCCTCCCTTTTTTCCCTGCCTGTCTTTCCTGAGCAAGCTATATCCTATTATACCAATAGTCCAGTCATTTGTATTATCCTATCAAATCTCTGTGATGCCAACTATGTCATAGTTGTGTTTATTAACTAGCCTTTCTAGTTCTTCCGGTTTATTCCCCATACTGATCACATTAGTATACAAACATCGAACATACTGATTTGATTTCTGCCTACTTATGTTCTCTCTTGTTTCTCCCTTATCCCTGCTATAATGGCTCATGATCCACCCAGATTCTGACCTTTCTCCCAGGTATCCATGTTTTTGACTTACCTGTGGGCTTTTGTCTCCTGCCCCCATTGAACCTAGTTCAAAGCCTCCTCACTAGGTTAGCCAGTCTGTATCCAAAGATGCTCTTTCCCTTCCTTGATATGTGGATCCCATCTCTGCTCAGCAGCCCTTCCTGGAACAGCATCTCCTGGTCATGGGCAGCACTTGGACTGCTGGCTGGGGGATGCTAGCCCTTAGCTCCGTCCCTTCTATCCCCTGGCGCAGCCCAGATCCCCCCACCATGGCTGCCGACCCCTGCCCCAGGCTAGCCCCGGAGTGCCAGGTGGGTGAGTGGCGCAGCCCCAGCCCTGATTGCTGGGAGGGTGGGTGGCATGGCCCCAGCCTCCCCAACCCCCAAGTGGCGGGTGGCGTGGCATGGCCCCAGGCTCCTCAGCCTTGGAGTACCGGTGTGCAGGTGGTGCGGCTCCATCCCTGAAGCGCCGGGAGGACGGTTGGTGCAGCCCCAATCCTCCTCCCCCCAGCACCGGAGTCCTCGGAGGGCGGAGGGCGTGGTCCCAGCCCCTGAGTGCTGGGTGGCATGGCGTGGCCCCAGCCTCCACAGCCCCAGAGTGCTCAGAAAGTGGGTGGCATGGCCCCAGCCTCCCCAGCCCTGGATTGCCGGGTGGGCAGGCGGCACGGCTCAAGCCCCACAGTGCTGGGAGGGAGGGTGGCATGCGCGGCTCCAATAGCCGCCCCAGCCCAAGCCGGGGCCACTGCACAAGGGAACTGGGAAGAGTGGGCCAGAGCAGGAAGCAGGAGGGACTCTGGGGGCAAAGCATGAGCGGGGCCACACCTGGCCATTTGGGAAGGCACAGCCTCCCCCAGCCTATGATACCCGCTGCCCATGCCTATGTTCAAGGAAGCTGAAGCACGCCTGGCGACACCATCTGCGCAGCCAGTCATTCACCTCCAGGATGCATCTGTCTTTGCCTGGTCTCCTACCCTTGACTACAAGGATTGAAGAGAATACCACCCACTCCCCCAGCTCCTTCACCATTACTCCTGGAGCCAGGGAGCCCTGTAGTCACTTCTGATCTGCTCAGGGTCATACCTCGCAGTATCGTTAGTGCCCACAGGGATGAGTAACATGGGGTAGTAGTCAGCGGGCCGGATGATCCTTGACAGTCCCGCCGTAACCTCTCAGATACAGGCCCATACCTCCCAGGACACCATGTCAGGCTGACAGATGGGTGCCTCCGTCCCCCGATGACCAGTAGTGGAGGGCTCTGTTTGACTTCTGCATTGCCCCAGCCTCCGTAGCTGGTTCTGGGAAGATGGTGGCCTGGAAAATGACCCTGGCTGCGAGTGCCCAGCATTGCCAGCAGTGGGGTATGGGTGAAGAGCCCTGGCTCTTTATTATTCTGTTAACCTTTGCCTATTTGTTGCTCCCTGACACTATTCCGTTTCATTGTGTTGTGGGGGGTGACTTGATGGATACTCCATGCTCCAGGGCAGAGGTGGGCTCTGTGGGGCAGGCACAGACAGGCTGGAGGGACGAGAGGGGAGTCACACACAAGCCTAGCACGGATGCTGAGAGAATGCCTGCGCCACCGCCCCGGGTCCTTCTGTGCGCTTGGTTAGTAGAACTGAGGGCAAAGTAAGGGCAGAGGCTTTACTCCTCCATTGCGCATGCTCCCTAGCGCGGCTCTGGGCCGTCAGGGCCGGCTCGGTAGCAGAGGGCTCCGTTTGAGTTCTGCGTTGGTTCTGTAGCTGCTTCCGGGAAGATGGCGGCCTGGAGAGCGGCGCTGGCTGCCGGTGCCCGGCGTTCCCTGAGGGGCAGCGTCTCCGGGCTGCGGGCCCCCGGGAGCCAGCAGCGGTGTCCGGGTCTGTGGGCTGCAGGTGCCACCCTACTTGCAGGAGGCTCCTTGGCAGCGGGTTACAGCGGCTGGTGCGGACGGGCAGCGCCCGGTGGGTTCCTGACGGTGCTGGCTCAGGTAAGTGACCAGTTTCTCAGGGGCAGGGCTGTTACCCGCTATAACTGCCGTGTCCACCGCGCGCGCGCGCCCTGGGCAGGGGCTGTTACCCGCTCTAACCTCCATTACCATAGACACATGCACCATTCGCTGGGGCAGGGGGCACTGGGCTGGGGTTGTTACCTGCTATAACACCCCATCCCCAACACACACACTTGGTAGCCCAGTGCAGGGCCATTACCTGCTATAGCCCCTCACTGCCCCCTGCCCCAACTCGGTAGCCTAAGCTAAACTGGGGCTGATACTTCTCTTCTTCTCAGTACCCAACAAAGCCCACTGAGCCCAGGGCATGCAGATTGACACTATGTGACCCAGTGCAGTGCACAGCTTATGTCAGGAAAGCCTGGCAGGTGAAGAAAGGTGCATAGACAATAATTACACTGTATCTGACCCAAAGAAGAGTAAGTGATAGTGGAAGCTGGTGACATCTCTGCTTAGGTAGGTGTAGTATGAAATCATCTGATAGCAAACCATAATGATAATACTTTATCTGTCCCAAAACTGTAGATAGAGCCCTCCTGGAAGAGCCTCCATTGCTTAATTCATCTGAGGTCAAGCAGGTGAGGTAATGCATGTGTCTGGTCCCCTTGACATCAGGCAGCAACCAAGATCAACAGTATTTCACTTAAAACAATCCTAGCCTTATGTAGATTAATGAGTTGTGCCCTTGTCTTCAGTGAAAGCAGGATTTCCCTCTTAGTGCTGAGTGCCTTTTCCCCATTCACTGTAAACCATAATCACACAATAATGTAGATAACTTAGCTGCAGTTGACACAAGTATGCATTCAGTTAGTCAGCTTTGCCTGTAATTGTTCATTTACAAAGTTTGTCATCTGCTTCACAATCTAACGTAGTCACTTCAGCTGGCATTTGTGCATTTAAGGATGAGTATTTCACAAACAGAATGTTTTTGTGTCTTGTGTTCTGTCTGAATTGCATGGCTCACCACCCAGTACAAATATTTTCCAGGCGGGTCTATATATTACTTGTGTTTGTGTTATGAATATTAGAATGTACTTGCCTATTAAGCATCAGTATGCAGATAAAGGGTTACTGTCAGGAATACAGTGAGATGGCAAAGTTTGCAGATGATACAAAATTACTCAAGATAGTTAAGTCCAAAGCTGACTGCAAAGAGTTACAAAGGGATCTCACAAAACTGGGTTGATAAGTGCAAAGTAATGCACACTGGAAAATATAATCCCAACTATACATACAAAATGATGGGGTCCGCATTAGTTATCACTCAAGTCATCGTGGATAATTCTCTGAAAACATCTGCTCAGTGTACAGCGGCAGTCAAAGCTAACAGAAAGTTAGGAACCATTAGGAGAGAGATGATAAAACAAAATATAGCGTCACTATATAAATCAATGGTACACCCACAACTTGAACATTTCAGGCAGTTTTGGTTGTTCCCGTCTCCAAAAAGATATATTAGAGTTGGAAAAAGTACAGAGAAGGGTAACAACAATGATCAGAGCTATGGAACAGCTTCTGTGTGAGGAGAGATTAAAATTAAAAATACGGGGACTGTTCATTTTAGAAAAGAGATGACTGGGGTGGGGGATATGATAGAGGTCTGTAAAATAATGAAAGGTGTGGAGAAAGCAAATAAAGATGTTACTTATTCTTTCACATAACACACAAACCAGGGGTTACCCAATGAAATTAATAGGCAGCAGGTTTTAAACAAACAAAATGAAGTACCACTTCATACAACACTCAGTCAACCTGTAGAATTCATTGTCAGGGGATGTTATGAAAGCCAAAAGTATAACTGGGTTCAGAAAAGAATTAGATAAGTTCATGGAGGTTAGGTCCATCAATGGCTATTAGCCAAGATGGTGAGGAATGCAACCCTATGTTCTGGATGTCCCTAAACCTATGACTGCCAAAAGGTGGGACTGGATGACTGGGGATAGATCATTTGATAATTGCCTTGTTCTGGTCATTCCCTCTGAATCATTCAGCCCTGCGTTAAGACTGGATACTGGGCTCGATGGACGATTGGTCTGACCCAGTATGGTAGTTGTTATGTTAGTAGATTACAAAAAAACTCTCTCTTGAAAACTTGAAAACATTATTATCCATACTAACTTTGTCCTTTTCAGTTTGGGAGTGAAGTCTTTCTCTGTTTTCCTTAGGAGATTAATATGTGGCTTGTTGGATACATGGACATTCTTGTATTGCTGTCCATCTGGTCAGCTCTCATGAGTGGATCGGGTATTGGGAAATATACAAGAATTCTGATCTGGGAATACTTCAGTGAGCAAAAATTTGTACTTACCTTGCCTTCTAACAAATACTGAACACACTGAAGAGTGTAGGACAGGCAGTTGCATAAAACTTATAATTCTTGGTTTATTCTTGAGTCACAAAATAGAAAGGTTAGGATTTTGTTGGTGTTGCAGTCCTTATTGTGGAGAAATGACACTTTTCTAAGATCAGTAGAGCAGTTTTGAAAAGTGTGGTATTTTTATGATGAGTTAAATCTTAATCCTGTCCTTAGTCCTTGAAAGTGCCCATCTAATAACAATTTGACTTGCTATATATAGGATCCTGTCATAGCAATAATTATGCGGGGCACCCAGCATTCAGGCCCATTAACATGCTTCTGGGATAGTTTTAATTTGCTCTGAAGAACCAACAGATTGAAAAACACAGTATTTTTGTTCACAAAGTGTAGTCTCTTATTTCACAACAGTTGAATGCTACATTTAAAATATGAAAATATCAGATTACCGTTTTAAGGATTACAAAAAATCTTGTCAAGGGAAATTTGCAGAGATAAGTATTTATGTATAACTACAATGATTTTGTGTAACCTTAATCGGGTGCCAAAATCATCACATGAATTAATTGGAAGTAGTCTCGCCATATGACACTTGTGAGCCCCAATATTTTTTTAAAAATAACCACAAAGGAAAAGCATCTGAGGCTGTGTTGAATTAACATGGTTCTGGTGGTGATAGACCATGAAATAGCTCCCATATAGTATTTGGCTAGCTAGGTGGTAGAACTCTTTGACCCTCTAGGTGGAACCTAGCATTTCTAGGAACCGTTTCTGTTGCGAAAAAGTGGAATCACTGAACAGTAGCAGATCCCAGTAATTTAATTTTGTTTTCCATTTTCAGCAATAAAATTAGCTGAAATTCCACGCCACTTAGAGGCAAAGGTTCTGCATCCAATTTCTAGTGACTGTTGCGCTGAAATTTCTCAAGTGCTGACCATACAAACTGTGATACCGAGGCCAAGAACAGAAAACGAAAAGAAAAATAAGAGAATAAAAGAAAAAAAGAAAAATGGGATTGTGAAGTCCTAAACTGGATGGGAGGTGGGGGATGGAGTAGTAGAGCCAGCATGGCATGCTCCCTGCTGAGCAGTCTGTATTAGATGCTACTGGTAGAACTCTAGTAAATGTAAATCTAAAATATTCATAAACAAATTGCATTGTAAGACTATTAAGTTGCTTATGCAGATATGTTAGTAGTATAGGGAATTGTTTTGTGAGGCGCATGTGTTATGTTTGAGATTTTTTTTTCTTTGACACAGATAAGTGATGACTTCACTGGTTCATTGTTCTGTTGAACATACAGGCTACCAACCCACCTTTTATTTGTCTCACAATGTAGCTCTTGGATTATGAATGTCTTAAGTATTTTTTCATTGTGTAGTATGATGGGGGAATGATACAGAGAGACAAGTAGTTCTGTAAAAGAAAATATTAATAGTTTGATACAAATATTCATAAACGTTAAATTAGCAGAAATTCAGATACCTTATGGTGATACAAAAATACATTATTGAAATGTAAACTAGGAATTTTGAAATGTTTTGTAACTCTGTGTCCACCACCATGTTATAAATGGTCTAAAGCAGGGATTGGCAACCTTTGGCACGTGGCCCGCTAGGGTAAGCACCCTCGTGGGCTGGGCTGGTTTGTTTACCTGTCGCGTCTGCAGGTTCGGCCGATTGCGGCTCCCACTGGTGCGTTTCACTGTCCCAGGCCAATGGGGCTGCGGAAAGTGGCGTGGGCCAAGGGATGTGCTGGCTGCCGCTTCCTGCCGCCCCCATTGGTCTGGAGCGGTGAACTGCAGCCACTGGGAGCTGCGATCGGCCGAACCTGCGGACGCGGCAGGTAAACAAACCGGCCCGGTCCGCCAGGGTGCTTACCCTGGTGGGCAACGTGCCGAAGGTTGCCGATCCCTGGTCTAAAGCCTCACATTTATTGTTTAGAACATTGAATCTATTGCCATGCCAACATTTCCCACATTCCTCCACATTCTTCTCCTCCCTCCCTTCCCCCCACCTTTCAGCCATACAACCAGTAAAGTTGCTGCATGTGAATGAACTGGTGAAGAATGGTAATGATTATTTGAGGTATCTGATGTCAAAGTGGCACTATTTAAAAATGACCTGCGCTATTGACCTGACCCTGAGTGTAATTGTAACAATTGGATACAATAATCATTAATAACTTTGCTTAATTATCACATAACGCCCTGATCTTGCAAAAACTTAGTGTATGCTTAATGTATGCACTATGAAGAGTTCCGTTGATGTGGCTGTTCATGTCTTCGTAGGATCAGGGCCTAATTTTTTCAAATGTTACTTGCTCCAGAGCAGTAATGATAAGATGTGTGCATATAAAACTGTTTTTAACCATTGGCAAATGATGACTTTAGGACAAACAATATGTGCATCAAAGCTAGTTCTGAAAAAAATCATTTTGTACTTTTTAAAAAGAGTGTATTACACCTACTATATTTTCCTTTCTCTTTCCCCATTCCCTCAAACCTGTTCTTTCATTATTTATTGAACTGAATATACAAATATCTCTGGCACTGATCATCTTCTGAAGTCTTAACTGAACTTTCCTGTTAAATGACTTGTGCAATGGCCCTAATACTGTTAAAATGTATATATGTGCTTACATTTACTAATGGTCGCTGTCCCATTGATTTTAAAGGGCCTACTACTCATAGTGCATAAATTTAAGCATGCCTGTAAGTCTGTGCAAGCTGAGGATAAATGAATGAATCAATTTTTTCTTTCTGTAAGAAGCATAGTTAACCTGTTTCATTTTCTAGCGTCTTACTTTCCTTTACTGTGTGTTAATCCATTTTTTATTTCTTCTTACAGTGTGGTCTGTGTAGCCAGAGAGGCTTTTTTCTTGTTTATCTTTAGTATCTTAATTTTTTCTACTTTAGGATATGGTAGTCTGGTGTTTGTTCATACAGTGTAATTTTCTTTGTTCTGTCACTCTCTCATTGTAGGCTAGAGGCAAAAGTTCATGACCAGATTTAGGCTTGGTCTACACCACACAGTTAGGTCGACGTAAGGCAGCCTTGTTCTCGCCAATGTAAGTGCCCTGTTATACCGACATAATAACTCCACCTTCACTAGAGACGTAGGGCTAATGTTGGTGTAGTTAGGGTGACGCAGTGTCTGTGTAGACACTGTTATTTACATCGGCTGTTGCCTGTCATTCAGTTTCGCAGCTCCATGCTGAAGCTGTGAAATTGACAAGAAAGCTAGGCTGTCACTGGGGTGGGTGGGGAACTCCAGCTAGAGCTCGTCTGCCCCCCGGGCTCCCCTTTCACAGCTGGACTGCACTTGCCCCGCTGGGAGCCCGGCTTCCCAACCCCCGCCCCCCCCCCCCGGGTTCTTGGCTCCCCGCCACATCTGGGCTCCTGGTGGGGAGCACCTGGAGTCTGGGCAGGGAGCCAGGAGCCTTGGTGCAGCTGCTGGGCTCTCTGTGGGGAGTGAGGAGCCCAAGGCGCAGCCTGGCTGGGAGCAGGGAGCCAAGTGGGTACAGCCCAGCTGAGAGGTGGGGAGCCCAGTGGCTGCCCAGAGGTTTCTGGCACCCTGTCAGAGCTCACAGCCAGGAGCTGAGAGCCCCGGGGAGCCAGGCTCTTGGTGGCAGGGAGTTGAGAGCCCAGGGGCTGTTGGGCTCCCAGTGGCCAGGAGCCAAAAGCCTTGCGGACAGCCAGGATGTGCACAACCAAGAGAAGGAGGGTAGTGTGGACATGAACCACTGCAGTAATTACTGTGGGGGTTATAAGTCTACCTAACATAGGTTGATTTATGTTTCTAGTGTAGACATTGCCTTAATGTAAGATTACTGTGGATGTATTTTTTTCTGGCCATTAAAGCTCTAGATAAGCAGTGAAGAATGTAAGAAATTATCTTTATTAATTCCTCCCCCCCCCCCCTTTTTTTTTTTTGCCTATTCTTTTTAGAAATTTATCATCGAAGTACTGTGATAGATAATTCTTCAGTGATGAATGTAAACCTTTATCTATGCAATGACTCCACATAGCTCTTAACATTGTCCTTTTACACTGTTGGCTAATGCCAAATATAGGCCTTCTCTACACTAGAAAGTGTTTGTCGATATAGATATACTGGGAAACATTCCTAGTGTTGAGCAGCTTGTATGCCCAAAAGACTGCTTTTTCTGTTAAGCTTAAAATAACATTTTTGCTGGTATAACTGCATCTATACTAGACTTTTGCCAGCATAGCTGTGTTCATTAGAGGTGTGGTTTTTTTCATGCTCCTAATCAACATAACTATTCTGACAAAACTTTAAGTATAGACTAAGCCATAGTGATGGCTTATATTTGTTTTTCTGTAGTACTGTAATTCAAATCAGAGTGAAATAATGTATGGTTGAGAAGTTTGATAAGAGACTTGTCTATGCAGCATCTATTATTTTTATATCAAAGGGGTAGCCGTGTTAGTCTGGATCTGTAAAAGCAGCAAAGAGTCCTGTGGCACCTTATAGACTAACAGACGTATAGGAGCATGAGCTTTCGTGGTGAATACCCACTTCTGCATCCGAAGAAGTGGGTATTCACCCACGAAAGCTCATACTCCTATACGTCTATTAGTCTATAAGGTGCCACAGGACTCTTTGCTATTATTTTTATATTTTCAGATCATTTGCAGTCTACTGTATTAACATACCAATGAATTCTTACTCTCGCTGAAACTCTTAGGCTCAAGTGTCTGTCTTAACATTAATCAGTTCTGCAATTTTAAACTCCATTTTCTGGGCATATAAGCCCACTACTTGACTTTTAAATATTTGATTCTGCTTAACTGAGGTAAAGCAGAACATAAAGCTTTTGACTGGATGCAACTTTTTTGTCTCGTCTTTATACTATCTGTTATAGCATTGCATTGGCAATTGTTGCTGTTTGCCTTATGACTTTCTCTTGTTGTTTGTTCAACACCAGCAGTGTGCTACATTCTTTTCAGATAAGAGAAGACAACGTTCCTGCCCTGAAGAGCTTACACTAAGTGCACATGGTAATTAGAGACCATAATGAAGAATTTAATACTAAACTATACTGATCTCTTAACAGTCAATCAAGCAGTCTATCCAGTGCCATTCTCTTGCATCAATGTCTTATACTTTTGCAGTCCTCTTTTTTAGTTCATATGAATAAAATGTACATCTTCCCAACCCTAAAACAAAACAATTGGTAGCTTATTTTTCCATTTCTTAGAGAAAAGATATTTAAAAACATTATGCTTTCTTGTGGCCTACAGACTCACATTAAATGCTTCATGTTTTAGTTGAAAATGCACTAGGTGAGAGCCTCACCCTCATTCCAGACCCTTTATGCTGTCTGAAAGGGCTGGAGTAGTGTAAAGAGACCCTGGAAGCCCCACTTCTGGCCACGGGAGGATTCTCCTGGTGCAGGCACTGCAGAATATTGTCATAAAGCTGCCTTCTGAGGATCCTTTTGCAAACCTTGGGGCTGCAGAGATTCCCGAAAGTGCTGCTGCCCCTAAGGGCTCGCCTTCACTACGGGGAGTTCGATGCTGCTGCAATTGATGCAGATGGGGTTGATTTCATGGGTCTAGTGCAAACCCCCTAAATCGATGGCAGAGCACTCTCCGGTTGACCCCGGTACTCCACCTCTCCAAGAAGAGTAAGGGAAGTCGACCAGAGAGCGTCTCCTGTCAGTGCAGCACAGTGAAGACACCAGGATAAGTCGACCTAAGCTACGTCAACTGCAACTACACCAGTAGTGTAACTTAGGTCAACTTATCCCGGTAGTCAAGACAAGTCCTGCGATAGCCACAGGAAGGCTGTCATAACTTAGGCAGGCTTCCAGGGCTATGTGAAGAGCTCCAGAGTGTCCAGGATCAGGAAGATGCAAACGTGGCTTAAAGCCTCCTAAACAACCCTTTTGCCCTGGGCTGCGGGTTCTATACTATGCCTCTGAGAGGCACAGCACAGAATCTGAAACATTATGTATATGGCACACACTACTGATGTACCTTGCTATGGAAACATTATTAGTGGGTTTTTTTAGTACAACATTTCCTCTGAATCTGATATCTAACTCTTAAAATCATTTTATAGGTTGAATTAATTTGTGCCAATATTTCACATTTAGGACCCAAATGTGTGGTTCTCATTCAAGTGAAATTCCCATTTAAACCAATGTGGGTTTTGCCTGAATAAGGCTTACTGGGACGGTCCTTTTGAAAAAATTTCACCTTGCTTGGTCTCTGCAGTATCTGTATGAGAGCTGGATCAATAATTGATTTTTCAGTTCAGGCAGCCCACCAAAAAATCAGGGACAATATTAGGTTCAGTTCTGAAAATATTCAGAATTTGTCAGCAAATTGGAAAATTCCATCTCAGGTTACACAAAATGTTTCATTTCAGTCATTTTGAAAGGGCCAGCTTCAGAAACTCTGTATTTTATAACTTTTAGCCCAGTGATTAGGACTCTTCTGTGTAATGATGGGAGTTTAAATCATCACTGTAGAGCAGGAACTTGAATTCAGACCTCCCAGATGGGCATTCTGGTCACCAATTTATAAACTATTTTGGGGTGGGTTGCTCTCAATCTCTCCTTTTGAAGGTTTTCTATTTTAAGTACTCATTGGAGCAGGGATGCGAACTCAGGTCTCCTTTCTGCTAGGTGAATGCCCTAGCCACCACGCTGTAGGCTATTCCAGTAGCTTGCAGCCTTTCCAGACTACTGTACCCTTTTCAGGTGTCTGATTTGTCTTGCATACCCCCAAGTTTCACCTCACTTAAAAACTACTTGCTTAGAAAATCAGACATAAAAATACAAAAAGTGTCACAGCCACTGAAAAATTGCTTACTTTCTCATTTTTACCATACAATTATAAAATAAATCAACTGGAATATAAATATTGTACTTACATTTCAATGTATAAGTATATAGAGCAGTATAAACAACTCATTGTCTGTATGAAATTTTAGTTTGTACTGACTTCGCTAGTGCTTTTTATGTACCATGTTGTAAAACTGGGCAAATGTCTAGATGAGTTGATGTACCCCCTGGAAGATCTTTGAATACCTCTGGGGGTACACATACCCCTGGTTGAGAACCACTGGGCTATTTTGCTCTCAGTCTCTTCTGTTGAAGCTGTTCTACTTTGGCCCAATGAATATTTAAGTATTTATACAAAGAGAGGGAATGACTCTATACACTGAATCCGGCACAGACAAGATTTGAATCCACATCTCCTACCTCCCAGGTGAGAGCCTAAATCAGCAGACTATAGAGCTTGATGGTTAGTTTCTCTCCCCCGCCTCACCCAAAAGAGGTGAGTACCTTGAATTCGAGTCCTTGCTCCAATGAAGATTTAAGTAGTTATACAAAATGGAACTACTTCAACAGGAGAGATTGAGAGCAGACTACCCCGGAATACCATATAGCCTGCTGGGTAGAATGCTCACCTGGGAGGGGAGGGAATATGAGTTCAAGTCCCTGCAGCAGAATGTGGATTCAAACCTGGGTCTTCCACATCCCAGGCATGTGCCCTAACCATTGGCTAAAAGTTATAAAATATCCATAACACATTTTTCTGAATGCACCATCGTATTCATATCTTACACGCCATTGTAATAATCTTTGTACAAAATATGGCTTGTAAGATATAATTTGAAAACTAATAACTTGCTGGTCAATAATAACATGGTGAGATGTATGTATCAACATAAGCTGAAATCATGAGTGGGCTGTGTTTACCAGACAAATCTGGGAAGTGGATAAATCTGTTTCTCAAAGACAAAGGACAAGCTGATGCCTCTAGTCAGGTGTCATTAAAGTTCATGGGCAATGACTTGTTAAGTGGCCATTCTTTCCCAAGGAATGGGGGCAGGAACAAACAGACCTGCATCTTAGCAAACAACAGCATGAAACCTTTCACCACCAGATGTCTTGTCTTGGTCCTCACAGCAGGAATTAATTTTATCTAGGGGTAAATCTCAGGAAGATGCATTTCAAAGTAAGGGGCAAAAACACCTCAAGGTCTCTCTCTCTCTCTGACACACGCACACGCACGCACACGCACATGCACGCACACGCACACACACACACCCTTCCCCCCCTGAGAATTTGGTCAGTAATGTTACTGGGAACATATGGTAAGGGACTTCATCTTGAACCAAGTCTAGTTTAAGTTTTAGTTCTAGGAAACATAATATCTTTATTTCTCTTGTAACCATTTATTTTAATGCCTTATACTTGTACTCACTTAAAACCAATCTCCATATTGTTAAATCATCTTGTTTTATTCTTTTATCAAAACTAATCCAGTTTGGATAATTCCATTTAGGGTAGCAAACTATTGCATATTGATCCCCTTAGAGTGGCAATGGACATAATATATCTGGACTGTCCAGGAGAGGGCTGGACAATGCAGAACACACATTTTGGGTGAAAATTTGGGACTGGGAGTGTGTTGGGGTCACCCTGCAAATGGTAACCGAGACTGGTGGAAGCCAAAGTGTGACTGATGTGTGCCTGATAGGCTGCAGCTATCCACAGACACTCAGGGTGTTACCTGCTTGCTGTTTGTAAGTGTCCAAGTGGGAGCTACAACAGAAAATCATTGTGAGGCACCCAAGTTTGCAGGGCTGGGGTGACACAGGCCCACACTTGTCTGGATTGTACCCCAGAATGTCATACCCTGAAAAAAAATTTTCCTAGCTGAAACAAGTCTGGTTAAATTCATTAAGAGTTTTGGGTCAACCAAAATTACACTTTCCAGCAAATCATAGAATATCAGGGTTGGAAGGGACCTCAGGAGGTTATCTAGTCCAACCCCCTACTCAAAGCAGGACCAATCCCCAACTAAATCATCCCAGCCAGGGCTTTGTCAAGCCTGACCTTAAAAACTTCTAAGGAAGGAGATTCCACCACCTCTCTAGTAACCCATTCCAATGCTTCACCACCTTCCTAGTGAAAAAGTTTTTCCTAATATCCAACCTAAACCTCCCCCACTGCAACTTGAGACCATTACTCCTTGTTCTGTCATCTGCTACCACTGAGAACAGTATAGATCCATGCTTTCAGGTAGTTGAAAGCAGCTTCACTGAGCTCTAGTGAGAACTGTATTTTGGATGCTGTCAGTGCCTTTGTTTAAGAAACTACCAAGAAAAAATCTGAAACTGATTGGTTATTGAGCACAAATATTTGTAAAACAATTTTTATTTAAATCAGTGTAAGTACTTTAAAAAAAAATAAAGGAAAAAAATCTTCTGTGGGATACTGATTATTCTAGCTTCCATCATATCTTGGGCCAGCTTGTGGTCTCAGATCTGCTCATGCAGTTTGCACATTTCTAAATTCCTTTTTATTATGGAAAATTGGTTTTATGGAACCAGAAACAGAGAAGAATAACTTTGTGAGAGTATAAGGTATTTTAACCCCCTGATCCTGCAAACACACATGCACGTAAATAACTCTGTGCATGTGAGCCATCCCATTGTGTTTGATGGAACTACTCATGAGCACAAAGTTAGTCATATACTTAAGTCTTTGCAGGATCCAGCACTTAATCTGTAATTTAAATAAAAATGTTGGATTACATGGTAATATTTAGTATAGGAAAATGTTTTATTTTATGATTTTCTTATCTGTTTTAAAGCATGATTCCAGCTGAGAAAAAAAATTGCAGTTAAGATGATGTGCCTGTTGATAAATATAGAATCCTGGATAAAATTGCATAAGGATTTGTAGCGATGTGTGGAATTGCCTGTAGGAATCTGCTACTAAAATAAAACCAGGAAGAAAATGTAGAAGCTAATCTGAGCAAGCACAAGAATCTTCTAGCATATTAGCCCACTTTAGTAAAAAAGAAAAAATTATCACTCACTGCTTTTGAGGTTGTTTTATCAAAAATTATTACACTTTTTTCGTGTGCCATAACTGTTGAAATGCAATTTGCATTAATTTAAAATTAAATGTTTTATCTGGTCTTGTTAAAAGAAATAATTCAAAATTTTTCTAGAAACAATTCAACTGAAAATATAATCATGACAAAAAAGGCATCTTTTTATCAGAATGGTCTAGACATCTCAAAATACAATTAAAATGACATTTAAAATATACTTAAACTTAACATAGAAATGTAAAATGAATAATATTTAAATAGGCTTCTGAAGCTTAGTTGGAATATTTTTAATCTCTATCAAGCACGCTACTGGTGAGAGAGCTTTTAGGCAGGCCTCAGATGTGCCTCCAAATTGGGTTAGATTTGTACAGAAATCTGATCACTTGGCCAGATCAGTGGTACTAGGCCTTATTAGTAAAACAAGACAAGGTGAAGATACTTAAAATCACCATAACTGTCATGGGATGGTGGCCCTTTAAAGTAAGCTTCGTTCCATCACTTTGTCCCTTCTCCAGAAATGTCTTCTGTCCATCTCATCTCCAGAATTTGTTCCTTTCTGGGGGAGGGATAGCTCAGTGATTTGAGCATTGGGTTGTGAGTTCAGTCCTTGAGGGGGCCACTTAGGGATCTGGGGCAAAAATCAGTACTTGGTCCTGCTAGTGAAGGCAGGGGGCTGGACTAGATGACCTTTCGGGGTCCCTTCTAGTTCTATGAGTTAGGTATAAGAAGTATAGTACATTTTATTTAGTGGACACTGAAGTGCAATGCATGGAATCAGATGGTTTCCCCTTTCACAAAATTTGATTTGTAGTATATCTAGTTTTAACAGAACTGGCATGAGATATATGAATCCTCGTGGAATGCCAAAATTGGGGCCCTCACACCATTCACAAAGTGATACGTTTAAACCTTCTTTCTACTGAAGAATTTGAGAGACAGGAAGTACAATGGGCCCATGTTGCCTATCTTCTTTATAGCAATTCACAATGCTGAAGGCTCTTAGTTGACATACAGTATGTTGCAGAAACTAGTAATTTCTTGTCCGTATGTGTTATTACCCTTCTAGAGTATATCAACTGCTACATTTATTGCTCATTGCAGAATTTAATGTAATATACAGTGCAAAACATATCATCTTAGATCATGACAAGGCAATTAACATCCTATACACACACAAAATAAGTACTTCTGTTTTCTTAACAAATTGTTATTGGAATACATCGTTTTGGGGAAACATCTTGTCATAGTAATCTGAAAGTGTACATGGTTTATAAGTGTCCAAGTTTTAAAAAAATCCTCAGTTTAGAGAGTCTTATCTGTGTGTTGACAGAAGACAAAAAGCATATTGTTTGTACGTGTCAACAAAGTCAATGATTAATTGCAGGTAATCAGTAACATTAAATCAATTCATATTTTGCTTTATGAGGAAGGAATTAGCTGACAAATTTAATGATACATTAGCTAGTTATGTATAGTCTATAACTATATCTGATGCAAACTTTAATGAAAGCCATGCATGTGCCTTATAATTAAATCTGTTTACTGTGTGAATATATTCCTTATTGAATTTCTTTCCTGTACATTTAAGGGTCAGTTGATGGATATATTTCAGTTCAAATGTACAGAACAAAAAAAGAAAATAAAAATAACAAAAATAAAAAGCAGTTAAACTTCTTGACACTGCTATGGCATATCACTCTGCAGTGGATGAGTTTCAATTAATACCACCCAAAATCTAGGACAACAGTATGATCCTTAATGTGTAAAGTAGCTCCTCTAGATTTTTTTTCTTTGATGGCATCAATAAATATCAATGTACAATTTAAACAGAGCTCTACTAGAATGAGTTTGTCTGTTCAGCTCTTCTTAGTCTTTTTTTTTAATTAAAGAGAGTTCAGGCTTTCTGAAAGTGTTCCTTTTGTGCAGTCCAACCAAACAGGGTAACCCTAGCTACCTCTTGTTTAATTCAGTGTGTTTTGGAAATACTGTATGTATCAGATATCCCCCTAAGCAGTCTAAATCAATAACTTGGATATTAAATATATCACAAACATCATACTCTGCATTAGTGACATACAGACATTGTCATGCTGTGTGCCCATAATAGAACATAGTATAATAGGTATGGAATCCGTAGGACCATGATGTAGTAATTAATTATAGACTTAGATATTACTTATGGATGTGCATTTGTTTCACAACTTTAAATACATGGTATCCATTTCAGCTTATTGAGTGAAAAGATATTTATAGCCTGAAGTTTTGGCTTTGAAAATATTTACATTTACTCCCCTTTCTGTGTATGTAGAGGTTTTTTTATACAGTTGTTTTCATTGTTATTAAAACAGCATGATGTCAAATCTAATAATAAGGGTTGGAGTTAAAATGTTACTCTTTTTTTAATCTGATCTGTCACCTTCTGCTTGCGACTTTCACTGTGTGACCTGGGTATTAAAACAAAAATTCAGCTAAGCATTCTCTGTAGACAGACTGATCCATGTGGACAAATTGGTGAACTGAGGACTAATTCACAGATGTGGAGTTTTATTTTTGGTTTTTCTTTTTGTTTTTTTCCAAACTAATTCTCTTCATTCCAACAAACATTTTATGATATGCTTTTTGGCTCCACATTTTAATGGACAGACAGATGACCTAATTACCAGACAGAATTCTTCCTGTGGCAAACTTACAGAAGAGAGATTTCTCTGACATCTAGGCAAACTGTTTTCCACCACCTGTTTCTAGGACATGAGATGGGAATGGGAAAACTCGTGCAACTACAATATTCACTCTGGCAGGAAACCCAAAGACACACAGAGGAAGTGGTAGGCCAGTGATGTGCGGCCCACAGATTGCCCACCACTGTGCTAGGCCCTTCCTCAAAGAACAAACCAGGAAAGAAATTCTCCCAAAGGAAGCAGCATGGCAGAAGATATGCAAAAGTTGCCCCCGATGACTTATGTAGTCTAGGATTAATATTACCCTTTGTTAGTCCCACCAACCAAAATGAATCAATTCTGCCCTAGAGGATATCGGAGTCTGAAGCTGAAAATAGTCTACTCTGGTTGCCTTTATGGCGCTACAGTGGCTTTTGGTTTGTATTGCAATAGCAAAACAACATCTGGATCCAGAAACACCCAGACAGGCAGGGAAATTTTCAGCCAGTGAAGATGGCTCTACCTTAAATAATCCAAAGCATACACAACTAGGGGACATCATAACATTTATATTCTGGTGACTGCCATTGTTATAATTGGTATACAACTCTTACTGTATTAGTGAATATATTGCTTGTCTTGCTAAAAATTGTGACTAGGTAGAGTGGGGATTAACCTTAAAACAAGGAAAGGTCAATAGCATTAATTCTCAGGTTGTTTATGGGCCTTTTGCATTGCTTCATGGATCTGATGAATCCCCAGAGGTTGTAGAGTCAGCATAGTGGCTCTACATCACCACTCCTTGCAATACCTGGCATAAAAGACACAGGGATAATGAGGCTATTCCCAGCTTCTGGAACAGTCCCTTAGGACAACTAGTAGCTGGGTGAAAGCTAAAGTCACTCTGAAGGTGTTTTAACTTACGTTCAGTGAAGAACCAGCCAGTCCCAAAAATAGGGAGCTGTAAAGGTGGCAGTAAAGCCATTTTTGCCCTACTCCCTTTTTGATTCCTGCCTCCATCACTGCAAGGCTGAACACTGATATTGATACTCTGGTATATCATTTTTCTCATCTTGAGAATACTTTTATTTAACACAGGTGGATTGATTTTTGTTTAATGTTCCAGCAAGATGTTGGCTAAGACTATTAACTGCAACAGATGTCTGGACTAGAAATGAGTGTGGTCTGCAGACAGGAGACACTGCAGGTTTTATCTCCTTACCATCCCCCCTTTCAGCTTCTGATACACACTGGACCGGAGGGCAACAGAGCAGAGCTCTTTGGGACTGCCACATGAGACAGTCTTGGGGCAATTTCCCAAGACTACTTTCTTGGTTCTCTGAGAAAGAGAAGAATGGAGTTGTTAGAGTGATCCAGTATCTCCTCACTAAATAGCACAGTGGTTCTCAAACTTTTGTACTGGTGACCCCTTTCACATAGCAAGCCTCTGAGTGCGACCCCCCTTATAAATTAAAAACACTTTTAAATATATTTAACACCATTATAAATGCTGGAGGCAAAGCAGGGTTTGGGTGGAGGCTGACAGCTCTCGACCCCACCATGTAATAATCTCGCGACCCCCTGAAGGGTCCCGATCCCCAGTTTGAGAACCCCTGAGATAGCACCAATCATGAGGCCATGGGTCCACTTTGCATTAAACTCCTTAAGCACCCCCAAAACTTCAGAGAACAATACCAGCCGAAATTCAAGCAGATGATCCTGCTTTTGTTCCTTCCAGGGGCACAGAGCCATTTCAGAGTACTTAAAGATCAGCCTGAATTTGAAACTAATCTTATACACACATTAAAGTGAAAACTCACAAGAATAAATTCTGATTTATTTTTTTAAAGGACTAGTGCTGTGTTACTGAGTCTGAGACTTGTTTTCCAGTAAATAAGTTTATCATTGTTTTTCATCCTTCATTAAGTTTTCCAGTTTAATTCTTAAACCTTTACCAATTGGATTCCAGTATCATTCCACTCTGATCTTTCTGCCTTTAGTTATTCATTGTGTTCCTCTTCTTCCTTGTCACTTTAGACTAATACACTCAGAGAGAAATGAAAGGGACAAGTTTCATAGAGATCAGGCACAGCAGAAGATTCACATGGCTATGATGTAGCTGTGATGGGACATAGAATGGATTTCCATCTTGAATAGTCCCTTTCAAGTCTTTGGCAAGAGTCAATATGGGAGGATTTATGTTTCTTAAATCCCTCAAAATTCCATCTTCCAATCTCACTCATGGTTGTCTTTGTGCTGTACTTCCTTTTACCTCAGATCTATAAACCTTGTGCAAAAGTGTACTGTCTTTGGCACATTGGACATCATCTCACAATTGTAGTCATCTTGTTCTCAAGTGAAGCAAGATTGCAGCTTGCTGGAATTATCTAAGCTTAGTGTCTGCACTTTGGAACAAAATCAGATCAAAGGATGTTAAGACTACACTGGTACATTAGACACTGAAAACTGTTTCATTTCCTCTCAGCTGTTTTGACAACCATGTTTCTGCTCCATATAAGAGTGGTTATCACTACTGTGTTGAATACTTGTATTTTAGTTTCACAAATCTGATGCCCAAACAGAGACCTTTGAAGACCCAGAAATGCCATTGATGCAAGACCTATCTGATGTGTGACTTCTTTGGATGTAGAACCTCCTGCTTTCAGTCCTAATACCCAGATAGATGAAACTATTGCCCATTCAGTGTCATTGCCATCTAAATGCAGCATTGGCAAATCATTATTTCCATTCAGATTATGGGAGAGTGAAAAAGAGCTGCAGTGCAGAATGGATGCATTGGAAGGTTAGGGTTGAGTCAATGAAAAGAGAAGGAAAAGCAATAGAGGAGGAGAAGTGTCTTGAATAAGAGTGGAGAGCAGGAGTTACACAGATATGCTGTCTGATGAAAACAAACTTGGAAATAGTATATAGTATCTATCAAAAATGTTGAAAAGTGAACACATTTTTATTAATGCCAAAATTCAAAGGTCTCTTTCACTATCCAGACTATTTGGCTACACACTTTATTTTTCTAAAACTTTTAAAGAATTATAAACACAGACACTAACTCTGTAAAGCCATAATTGAGATGGGGATTGGTGGACAGCTGGAGCATATCTATTGTGACAGTTCTCTTTAATTTTGCTTTTGGGACTACCATATAACTGTCCATATTTTTCATCTGTTCTGAATTTTTGGGGTCAGAGCAGAATCAAGATAAGTGGGAGGGGTGGCTCTAGCTTTTTTGCCGCCCCAAGCACAGCAGGCAGGCTGCCTTCGGCGGCATGCCTGCGGGAGGTCCGCCGGTCCCGCGGCTTCGGTGTACCTGCCGCTGAATTGCCGCCGAATCCGTGGGACCGGCGGACCTCCCGCAGGCATGCCGCTGGAGGCTGCCTGACTGCCGCCCTTGCATGGACCGGCAGGGCGCCCCCCGCGGCTTGCTGCTCCAGGCATGCACTTGGAGCGCTGGCGCTTGGAGCGCTGATGCCTGGAGCCGCCGCTGATAAGTGGGGATGGTGGTTCTTAATGTTGCATATCATAGTCACTGCAGAGCTTGTTTGGTGGTAACTGATCCCAAGTAGCAGGCCCAGTAAAAATACAATGGTTTTTTTGGGAAAGACCAGGAAATAATAAGAGTAGGCATTGTGAACGCTAAAAAAATGAATTAGTATCCAAGATATGTTAGCTTATGCATTTTAAAATGGTGTTCAGACTGGAACTTCCAATAGCAGTAGAAATGCCATTATGAAAGTTAATCTAAGGTAAAAGCTTTAACTTTCATGGTGTGGTTGGGTGGAGAGAGCAAGAAGAATTGTTTCCAAACAATGTAAGGCTATTATACAGTTGAGGAGACTTGGGGGAAGAGCAGTTCTGCTTTCAGGGCCGTCACACTGCACTGGTAGATCTCCACCAGTTGGACACTCACTAGGCTGCTGTGTTTATATCCCAACAGGCTAGATCCATGTATTCTTAAGCTTCCGTTGGTCTGAGTAGGCTTTAGCATTGACTGTCTTTGGCCTCTCTGGCACATTTCTTGGGCACAGGTGCTTTGCTTTTTACCCCTTTACAGAAATGGGACCCCCACGGCATAGCTGTGCTGGATCCCCAGGACCTGTTATATATATGGAGATACGCCGATCTCATAGAACTGGAAGGGACCCTGAAACGTCATTGAGTCCAGTCCCCTGCCTTCACTAGCAGGACCAAGTACTGTCCCTGCTTTTTTTTTTTTGCCCCAGATGCAGTTCACTTTAGCTAGCAAAAGAAATATACAGATCTAGATAAAATAAATGCCTCTGCCAGTGTCTGCATTTCCCTGCCTGTGTTTCATCATTATTCTGGAGCATTCTTTGGGCTTAGGTCAGCCTCTAAGGAGTCCAGGATACCTTCTCGTGCACATCACTTCTCTGTACCATCGAATCTTTCTTGTGCAGCCAGTTTCCTTTGACCTTGGCTGTTACCACAGTCAGAAATGGTCCCCTCTGCTATGAAAGCATGCCTCTTCATTCCTCTGGTGAGTCTTTCCTCACAGTTCCTCTGTGTTTGTAAATCATAGCAATGATTCCTGGTATCTCCATTCTGCTTCTGGACTCCAATCCCCTGTAGAGGAGTTGGAGAAAACTGATTTCAGTAGGCCTCAACCATCCTATTGTCCTGAAGTGCTCTCATTTGAATGGGAGCCATCAAAGTTTAACAAACCTCTATTATCCATGGTCTGGGAGATAAGTGTGACAGCAGATGTTGGATTCCACATACATTGAGGCATTTAATAATACAGCAATTTTATAAGATCAACCAGAATTCATAAGTTGTGCATAGACAGATTCTCTAAATTATCAGACGGGCCAAAAGTCCATTTTTATCCTTTGACTTTCTACTGTAGTCACTTGGGTCTTGCTTACACCAGTACATTTTGTGCACGTTTTCAACACCAATCACATCAACACTGATCACAGCTACACCAGTTTTTAAAAAGGTGTAAGTGCTAATATAGATCAGAAAAAACATTTCACAAAATGATTCAGACAAGTATGAATTCAAATCTGGTAGAAATATGTTCTAAAAATACTTTTTTGTGAATACACATTAATAATTTAAATTTTAAAATAGTGTAGCTGCAACCGCAGTGCAAAATGCTTCCAACATTTTCTAGTGTAGACCAGGCCTTGGAATTGGAGAGAAGTTTTCCATACTTGGATGGATTTCTACAGAAATCATTCTGGTAGGCCTGAGATGTTGATGTGCGCATCAAAATCAAATGAATAACGAAAATAGAACCACTTAAGTAATTCACTTGAAATAGCAACTTTCCTAAAATCCCACAATCCAATTATTTGGCTGTGCAAGCTGCTTTTTTTTTTTTTTTTTCTATTTAGAAGATTTAATTAACTCTGACAACTTTTATTTAAATCAGGTGTTCAGTAGCCAGTGTTTCCCAAGCTCCTCAGCAACCTTAAAATGACTGTTGAAGCATACAGTTTTGTAGAAACAAATGACACATAATCTGTGGGGTGTCAAATGTCTGGCTTTTGTTTCATAACTTCATGGTTATCATTCTGCACATCTGTCACTATTTTTTTTTCTTTCTAAGTGGAATACCTGTGCCTTTTTCCATAGGTGTCTCTAGTTGAGCTGTCCTGCAAATAAAAATCTAATCCTTCTCCTCTTGCTGCCTTTTAATCCAAAAACTTGCCTGAAAGGGGTACTAAAGAAGGAGAAAAAAAAATTTTTTTTTTTGAAATGGAGTGTTTATCTCTGAAGGCCATGATTTGACTTGGAGAATAAAAATGGCAAAAAATTAAATTCATCTGTTTATCTTTCTGAAAACCTTATTTTAAAATGCTGTGCATTCTCAGTTCATTTGAACTATTGTGGACTATAAACAATGTATAAAATTACTTTTGCTAAAATTGTTTTTTCAACTTTTTTTCCCTTTTTTTCTGGATATGCCTGTTGTATGGAATGTTCCTACTTAGAACTCCCAGAAGAATATTGTAGGAAATTGCTAACATTCTTTTTTCCCCAGCTGCTATTAAATTTGGAAAACGGACAGTGTTTTAATGCCAAATAAGTGTTGTGGGTTTTTTTTTCTTCTTTAATCTTGAGATTCATATTATTCCTCTTTTGGCCCCAAAGGTTCAAAAATTGAGAATATAAAAGGATTTCCGTGCACTAGATGTGATGCATAAATTATACTTAAGCCAGGTCTACACTAAAAATTTAAGTTGACTCAGCTACATCACTAAGGGGTGTGAAAAATCCACACGCCTGAGCTGTGTAGTTAAGCCAACCAACCCCCGGTGTAGACAATGCTAGGTCAATGGAAGAATTCTTCCATCAATCTAGCTACTGCCTCTCAGGGAGGTGGATTAACTACAGCAATGGGAAGACCCCTCCCGTTGCTGTAGTGTGTGTCTACACTGAAGCGTTACAGTGGTGCAGCATTTCTAGTGAAGAATATAGCCTTACATACAGTCATGCAGCTATGGAAATATGTCTTGTTGGTGTTGAGGGGGTGGAGGGAAGGTTGATATAAATACCTCTGTGAAAAATTGCTGTAGTCTGACCATGTTTATGTATTCTCTCATTGCACCTCATACCTACAGGAGAGATCCCTAAACATGTTGCTCAATTAAATGTTTTTCATAGTTGACCAGATTTATTGGACACATGTTCATAAGCGGTGTGTAAAATGTTCTAACTGGCAATTTTACATAAAAGTATGAAGAACACATCTGTGCATTGTAAGATATAAGTCAAGTAGCCAGATATCTTGATGCAACACTCTTCAAATAACACTTTTGTTTCATCACTGAGAACTTTCCCTTCACATCATATATTCATTCTCTACAATCATGCTATAGACATGTATGTACATAAATTTCTTTCGGTCAAATGTATGTCTCACAAAATATCAGTACATAGACTTCATAAAAATTTGGTTAGAAGTATTATGCTGCTACTCATTGAAATTAGGGTTGCCAGATGTCCAGCTTTCGACCAGAAAGTCTGGTTGAAAAGGGAACCTGATGGTGTCTGATCAGAACTACTGACCGGACACCCGAAGTCCAGTTACTGCAGGTGGGGAGGCGCCGAGTTATCACCTTTGCCAGCCCCTACTCAGCCAGGGCCACTTCCTACCTGCATCTGGTGGCTGCAGTTCCCAACCCCAGCTCTGCAGGCGTGTCCCTCCCAACTCACACAGGGAGCGAGGAGAGAGGGGAAAAGCAGTGTGTGATGGAGGGAGGGTGAAAGAGGAGTGAATGGGGGATGAGATCTCAGTGGGAAGGGGCAGGGCAGGAGCACGGCCTCAGGGGAAGAGGCGGGGCAGGGATGAGGCCTGGGGGGAAAGGGCAAGGGCGGGTCTTCAGGGAGAAGGGTAGGTTCCAGCACTCCTGCTGGAGTGTCCATTTGTTAAATAATATATTGCGAAGTTGGCAACCCTAATTGAAGTGCATGTCACACCAAGCACGGTCCCCATTGTCTTCCTGCCTCATCATCAGGCTTTGTCTGTGCTGTGAAATGTCCACTCTAAGGCTGATGATTTCATATGTCACATCTGTTCAAAGCTGATGGATGCCTCTTAAATTTCACAGCAATTTTAAATTAAATGGAAGACTTGTCCATGGAACTCATTTCAGTATAATCTGCCTTGCTCCATGAGTGAACTCTGAATAGACTAATGAAACGAGTCACTAAGATTGATTATGGTATGTTCAACTAGAAGTGGATTTGAAGGACTTCTGATATATGTCCCTTTTGGAATGTTTTCTTGTATGCAGATGGCATGTAAATCTCTGAAACACATTTTTGCAAAAGGCAGAATAGACGCTGATTTTTTGAGGCGACAGCAGGTGATGTGGCAGGTGCTTCTTTATAAATTAAAGGAATAAATTCTCATTTTCACATGTATGGTGGTTGGATATGAAGGAACTTAGATTGTAAATACTTCTGGCAAGCACCTTGTCCTACATCATGTTGTTTAATCTAGTTGTGCACAATCTGTTTCCCCTTATCAGTTTTGAATTTGAATTAAACATTTCAGTTTTGATTGCTCTTTTTATAGTGGCATTATTAGAGATGATGAATAGATCTACTCTTCTATGCAACTCATTATTTTGTATATTTTTATCATTTACCCATGTATTCATCGCCTCTCTAAGATTATATAGGCTCAGTTTTTCTTCATAGAAGTTTGTCCATTCTCTTTACTCATCTCTGACCCTC
Organism: Chrysemys picta bellii; assembly: GCF_011386835.1. NCBI lineage: Eukaryota > Metazoa > Chordata > Testudines > Emydidae > Chrysemys > Chrysemys picta. Next base: position 313,844,607 of record NC_088791.1, read on the forward strand.
CTCTATTTCTGCTATATCCTTTTTGAGATAAAGTAACCAAAACTGAGCACAGTATTCTGGGAGAGGGCATATTGTTAATTTATAGAATGGCAAGATATAGATTCCATGATCTTTTAGAATTGCAGAATTTATGAGGCCCTGTCTAAAGCATGTTGTGTTAATAGAGGGTATGTGTATACACAGTGATAAAAGATCTGTGGTGTGGCCAGTCTGGCTGAGTCAGCTGACTCAGGCTTAGGCTGTGGGGCTAAAAATTGCTTTGTAGACATTCAGGCTCAGGCTGGAGCCCAAGCTCTGGGACCCTCCACCCATGCAAGGTCCCAGAACTCCTGCTTCAGCCCGAGCCCAAATGTCTACACAGAGATTTTTCAATCCTGGAGCCTGAGCCATGCGAGCCCGAATCAGCTGATGAAAGGCGAGCCATGGGCTTTTATCCTTGAATAGACAAACCCACAGTCATTTTCAGAAAATACTCAAGAATTTTTTTCAAGTATGGCCTTGTGTATTGTCCATTAATAAGTGAAATAAAATCAAAATCCATAAAATATGCCTACCGTTCTAATTAAAAGTAAATAACTGTCATGTCTGGGCATGTTACCTACCATATAGCTCATCTATAACTGATAAAACCAAAATTTTGACTAACAGATAATAAGTAGAATTACAAGACTTCATAAATGGCAGTAGTACCAATACCAAGCATTCAAAAATAATGAGTCAGGCCCCAAAATATCATGAGGTTTTTAATTTGCCTTGTGGTTTTTGAGCTTATAGGGTTCACAAGTATTCAAGCTTTTGACTGCAACCATGGGATCTAGAATTTTCTTTTAATGAAAGCTTAGATGCTCATGCAATCTCATGACTCCAGTTAGCTGGGCTTTAAAAAAAACAACAAAAAACCTCACTAAGCTTGTGATAAAATTGTGAGCGTTAGCAACATTGAAATGTGCATATGAATAATACCTTTTTTATTTGAATGATGCACATAACCTGGGATTTTGAGGTGGTATAGGGATTTTGTGTTTCATAGTTGTTCAGTGGAAGACCTTTTGTGTTGCTACTATAGAGTACACCCCTGATATAGGCTAACAGATGAGAGAAATGTATTCCAACAGTTAGAAATGCAAAACTGGACAATTTTACCACAATAGAGAACAAAGTTGTGGCAATGGAAAGTAAGCATGATGCTGTAGAAATCAGTCTTCTAATTTTTAAAGTTTTTGTTACTAATAGGCCATCCATTTCATGGCCCAGCTCCCACACCAAAATGCAGAATTGTTTTATTTAGTATATTTTCTTGTTTTCTCTTGTTAAAACTTAATTGATTCTTGCTGCCTTCTGTGCTGCCCCTTATAAATGGAAGAGTCCTCCACTACTTGTGTCCAGTCAACTATTCATACTGTTCAAATGCCTCGTTAAATTACATTATAGTACTTCTCTGAAGCATTTCAATGATGAATCCGAAAATATAGATTTTAAATAAAAATAAAATATTTGATCTACAAAATAAATTGACAAGGAACTTAGAAAACAAAGCAACTTGAATGATCTCCTTAGAGGGAAACCGTGCTCCCACAAGAGCAGTAGATGCACACATTTTTGTTCTGCCCATCACCATAGTTGCTAGATGTACCTCCTTCTAACTCTCCTTCATCTGTTACATACTCCTCCACCATGATATTGTATTGTTAATCTAACAGGCTGTTTGCTTCTATAGGCAAAAGAGTCTGTATCTGTGGGTCAAGCCGTGATCATGCAGAAGATGGGAAAGTTATCTCTGCAGCATGCTTCATTCTCCCCCCACCTTCCAACCTTAGAACCCCCTTTGAGAATGTGTGTAAGGCTCCCACATTGCAGACTGGGAGTGTGAATGGATGGAAGATCTCTATTAGATCTCCCCTTTCATTTTCTCCCTCAACCCTTCCCATGATGGAAACAAGCAAATTACTGCAGGCAGTAAGTACCTATGTGTTCTAGGGGCATCAGTGGTCTGGGATTCTAATAACTTCTTAAGAGTCTACTGAGAGGCAGGGGACCAGTTACTAGTGTGGGAAAAGGCCTTGATGGAGAAAGGGGAAGACCCCCAGCTTCTTTCATGGGTGAGAAATGGAAGAGATTGCTACGCAGACAGAAGAATCTCAGGGAAACTGTCAGTATAAAAACATGGAGTTTCTTCTTCCTTACATGAGAATTACTCAGGTAGTGGTTATTATAACCATCTGATTGTAAGCTACATGGTACAGTAACCTTTCATTTTCTGCCTGGTACCATATCTGTTCATACAGTTCCTGGCACAACATAGTCCTGGTCTATGATTGGGGTTTCTGGATGCTTACACAAAACAAATAATTATATAAAGACCCTATCTTTCCAAGTGTCAGAAATCTCTGGTTGAGGTGTGTCAGGTGGAGAAAAAATGTTTCTGTAATGAACACATATCCAGAAACACTAGAAAATCAGGTGCTGTCTTCCAGTACAGATCTACCACTAATCAGAATGGGAAATATCTCCTCATGTACATTTGGTGTATGGACTTGGGTATGGTTTTTTGGCTGCACCTACAGAGTATTAACAATAACGAAGTCATGACCCGACCTGACAGAAAAATATACTTGAAAAATGTAATGAGATTTAGAAATTTCAGTGATTGCATGATTGAGATTGTTATGCTCTTGGGGAAAGATTCTCTAGTCTGCTTTGCTCTCTTTGCACCACTCCAGTAGTATGTATGGAGCAGTAAATGGCCACATCTGCCTTGCTAGGGCTCCCATGACTTGGGGAATCCTGAGTGAGTGTAGAGATGGCATTGTCCCTGCCAGCCCATAAATGTAGGCCATGGCAAGCTGGAGTAGCCTCAGGCTGTTCTAGTTCTGGGCTAGAACTGGGGCCCATGTGGAGCCAGGCTCAAGATCAGAGAGCTGAAGCTTGCGTCCCTTTGTTCCTTCCTCTCACCTGTGCTGAGAAGCCCTGGCCAGATGGTTCTTCCTTCTATGGATTTGTGATTACACAAATTCAGAAGAGGGAAAAATTATGCAGAATATATATAGGAACATTAAATGGATCCCCTAGTTCTTGAATATGTAACATTATTGTTATTTATTGTGGTAACCCCTGTCTAAGGTACTTATGGTCCCCATTACTGTAGTATTTGAGCATCTCTCAATCATAATGGACATACCCTAACTCACAGGAGGTGTTGTGAGGATACTACCGTTATCCCTATTTTCATGTACTGGGAACTGAGGCACTGAGAAACTAAGTTACTTGCTCAAGGTCAAACAGAAAGCCCCTGGTGACTGAACCTTGGTGTCTTAAGTTCCAGACTAGCACCCGTACCACTGGACCTTCCTTCCTCTCTTGAGGCCTAGAGGCTCCAAATCATAGATCATGGTCCCATTTTGTTAGGCACTATATATGCATAATGCAAAGAAAATCCTTGCCCCAAAGAGCTTACAACTCAAGTATATGATGAAAGACAATAGGTGGAGATTTTCTTCGGTGATATACTGTACAGCACGCTATAGGTCTTTATCAGGGGTCGGCAACCTGTGGCACGCGTGCCAAAGGCAGCAAGAAAGCTGATTTTTACTGGTACGCTGCTGCCAGCCGGGGTCCTGGCCCTGCTCAGCCCGCTGCCGGCCTGAGTGAACGGAACCCGCTGTCGGTCTGGGGTTCCGGCCCCTTGCCAGCAGGGTCCTGGCCGCCTGCACCGCTCAGCCCGCTGCTGGCTTGGTATACCAGCCGCCGCTCCGCTCACCTCACTGCTGGTCTGGGGTTCCAGCCGCCTGGTCCCCTGCCAGCCGGGGTCCGGGCCTCCGCTCAGCCCTCCTGCTGGCCTGGGGTACTGGCAGCCAGCCCAGGGCTCTGCTCCTGGCCTGGTCCCAGTGCTCTGCAGCCCTTATCAAAAATTACACTACAATTAGCTTAAAAACTTGAAAACTTAAAAACTTTGTATATTACAGTAATCGTTAAAACATGTATAATGTTAATAAATACATAGGTTTGATTAAACAAAGTAGTTGTACTTATGTGCCTGTGCTTAATTTGTGTTTTCGATGATTTACCTTCTAAAAAAATCTCGCATGTCTCGCACCCCCGTAAAGGGCATCTCACACCCCAGGTTAAGAACCACTGCACTAAACTGATAAGATCTGAATTTTAATTTAATTTTAAATGAAGCTTCTTAAACATTTTAAAAATCTTGTTTACTTTACATACAATAGTTTAGTTATATAATATAGACTTAGAGACAGAGCTTCTAAAAACGTTAAAATGTATTACCTGCATGCGAAACCTTAAATTAGAGTGAATAAATGAAGACTCGGCACACCACTTCTGAAAGGTTGCTGACCCCTGGTCTATATAATAATTTACCCATAGATCATCTTCAATAAACTCTGTTGCTGTCAGTTTTATGGGGCAGCAGGAGCACACTTGAAAGTATAATGCAAATGACACTATTTTGCCATGTATAATTGTGCACAACCCATCTCCACAAAAACATTTAGTTATATGGGTAACCCTTGGCTATACTTTATTGAGTGAGATGTTATGTTCTGGAAATAGAAAGTATCTTAAAAATATCTGGTACATGATTAACAAATTGTTCATCTTGTTCATATTATTTACATCAGAAAATCATCTGTACCCTTTTCTTGGAAGCTGTACTTCTACAAGCAGAGCTGCTCAGAGGGGGGGCAAGTGGGGCAATTTGCCCCAGGCCCCACAGGGGCCCCCACGAGAATATAGTATTTTATAGTATTGCAACTTTTTTTTGCAATACTATATTGCTTTGCCCCAGGCCCCCAAAATTGCTTTGCCCCAGGCCCCCTGAATCCTCTGGGCAGCCCTGTCTACAAGTATGTTAAATTCTGTTCTTTAAAAAAATTGCATAAAGTATAAAGCCTGTGTAATATGGTTTTTTTTTTTTTGAGGATACGAAGTACTGTAACTTTTCAGACATTGGGAATTACCTCATATGAAGAGGGAAGTTATTTTTCTTTCCTGGCAGTAGGAATGCAGTACTAAAAATTTTCTTTAATGTTTGTCTGGCATTTAACATTCTACAAGCTTCTGTAGTTAAGCTGGTTAAGCCCTAGGTCTAAATAGCTGTTCCCAGCTGCTGCCAGTTTATACCCTGGTGATGACTAGAACTTCTTACCAAAACATTACTATATTTAAAAGAATTCTCTCTATATGGACTAATTTTAACCACTGTTTCTTGGTTAGATTCCCTTTATCACTGGTAGAGGTAGTTTTCCTCCTTCTCTGAGGCTCCATATTTCATGCATCCATGAGAACTAGAACTCTGCCTCATGTTTATTAAATAGCGGGAACCACAATAACTCTACATTACAAAACAATTTAAAAACTATTTTCTTTAAAATTTATAATGCAAGAGGGCCAAATTTGGTGAAACGGGTGCAGAGTGGTATGAAATATACCCTCTGCTAGTCAAACCATCATACAAGAGGGGAGATAAACTCATTTGGAAGGCAGGCAGTGTTTCTGCAAATTCCTATGGTCCTAATTGTAGTATATATGCTGAAATATTCAGGGATACACAGTGTTCCCATCAGCATTTAGACCATCTGAGGTAATAAATATTTATGATGCCATAGACCTAAAGGGTAAACAAATATGAAGCTTTAAAAAAAGGCAATAGTGTTCAACAAAAAGCACTAAAGCCATGATAGAGTTGAAAGTAGCATACCAAAATATACATAACTTTTCTTAGCCCCCTCTCTCACCTTCAGCATCCTCCCATACCACACTGCCCTATCCGAATAAAACTAAAAAAGGAAATGCAAGCACTTTGAATCTTGCCATGTATGTACTCTGGTGTACAGAGGGAAAGGTGGCCCTATACAGCTGTTGACCCACAGTGTGGAGGATTCCTGCCCATATGAGACTCCCACAGTTCGTTCTTCTATTTCCCACCTGTGCTATTTCTTATCTTGTGTCAGATATGCTCGCACCTCTGATGCTTCCTCAGTCTCCTCTCTCCCCCTACAACATTCGAGTCCCTTTTTCTCTGTAGAAGTTTTTGCACTGAGTGGTAACATGGGCGAAAAAGAAAATTGATATCCTATGCCACAGCTAAAAAATATTTATGAAAAATAGCTATTGTGCATGTGGTCAGTAGCTTTTATACAAATTGACTACCTCCGTCATTTCTAACTGCAGAATTTCAAAACAATTCAGCAACATTTGGAACAATTTCAACGCTTCATTTTTTTCTGTTCAATAACTAAAACAGTTAATCATACTTTTATAATTTTAGTAACTAAAATGTTGTCTGGTATTACTATTTTTTTATACCAAGTTTTAACCTAATGTGACTTACAACTGTCAAGCATGCATCCCTGGAAAGCTAGGTTTTTAATGGAATGGATGACAAGAGACTGTGTATTTATAAAATATGCAGGCACATGCACACAAAATATTGATTGGATGTGAACTTCTGGTTTTTAAGATGGATTTTGTTTGTGTTGACATTGAATGCAAATCCTACTATTTGTTTTTAGGCTGCCACGCATAATGCATCAAATTATTTTACCTACTGAATTAATGATGACTTTTATGCTTTTTTCTGTAGAAGCTTTAATGACTAGCTTGAAGCCATGTTGTTTAAGGGATTAATTTAATATTTCGACAGATAACATTAACTACATGGATAATTAACAGGTTTCGAATAATGAATGAATAAAATGGCTAGGAGTATAATTTGCATTGTACAATCTCCATTTTCAGATCTGTTTTCTTTAACGACATTGCTAATGAAAATAGTCACAAAAATTGAGTTTCTTTAGCAAAGAATACTGAAAGAATTGATCTTGTCTAGATCTCCTTGTAGGTTGTTCTTAGAGTAGTGTTAGGAAATTAGTTTTCCAGCATGTAGTTATTGTAACTAATTATTAGAAGTGTATTGATTCTAGAGCACTGGTTTGCAATACTTTATTATTAAGATCTTTAAAAAAATCTTATTTGGTTGTATATGAATGGACACATTTGTTTTAAAAATGAATGCAAACGATCTTTTTCATTTCTGTACAAACTGAAGCAGAATAAAAAGATAATGCTTGTATGGAAAACTTGCATCAATAAACGTGTAACTTAAAGCATATAACCTTGATGATAAATACTAATAATTTATCTATAAACTTGTATTCAAATTTAACATATTGAAGTGTATGTCTTAAAAGTAGGATTACATCTTGTCTTGCTTTTATAGTCTGTACCTTCTGCATACAAATAACAAAATGCTTTAAAATGTATGTAATTAAGCAGTACAATACTTGTTCATGATTGGAAGTTTTCTTTTGGCATTTCAAGACAGTTTGGATGAAGTTCCAGATGGTGTAAAACCCAGGAACAAATAAGTCATTAACTTTCAGGTAGCTCACATGTTAGCAATAATTTATGGCAACTTTTGCTTTTCTGGGTACAGTTCTGTGCTTCATGCAGGTCTTCTCAAGGGGGGGGCTCTTCAATCATGACATCAAACATCCTGTATCTTGGTTAACATGCTCCATTGATGCTTGAGTTGAAGGAAGCTGATAACATTTACATCAGAATAAAGTCTGAAGCACAACAAATATTAAGTGTGGCACATTGTACTCAACTTTCCATAGCTTGGTATGCCTCCAAATTCATAATTACACTTACGAAGTTCCTTTCTGGACTTTGAAATCATTATGAAAAATGGACATTGCTAACTAATAAGGGAGCGGTATCCTAAAGCTTCTGATCTCCAGTGTTAAATCTTTTGAAGTGAAAAAATAATAGCCTAGAAAAATTTGATTGAAGATTACTTTAAGAAAAATGGATTTAATAAGTGGTTGCCTAATTAGCTTGAGACCTGTAAGGTGAGAGGTGCCAGGCAACATAAGCATGGTAAAACAATTTGGCAACTTCTACTTTATAAATAATGCTTTCAAATTCTATTATATAGACAGATTGTAATCAAAATGACTATATTGTTTTATTCTAAGCTCCAGTAGAGAGCATAAGAATTGCCACTTCATAAATAACAATGAATTGCTCTGGCTATCGTCTGGCCTGGCTAATTGTTGCCCTTCCTATGCTTCCTACTAACCAAAGGGAGAACACAAATTTTACATCAGCTAATAAATTAGGTTCGGTCAACATACAACGTTTGGAAAGTTCCACTGTTTAGTAGCACTTAGGCTTGCTGGTGCTCAGCAGTGCAGGCATATTTTGTGCTTCTTGTTGAAGTATTTAACCAAGAACTTTTAAATTTAGATATTCTTTGCAAGATAATCTTTCTCCTTGAGCTCTGCTGGGCACGAAGAAGGCATTGAAATGTCTCAGTCTTGTCCATATGTATTTCTATCTCATGACGAGCACTCCTTTGTTTTCAGTTTTATGTACAAATTAAGAAAATTGCCTTGGTATTTGAATATTCCTAATTATTGTTAGAATATAGTTTAAGAAGTTGGTGAGGTAATACCTTTTGTTGGACCAACTTCTGCTGGTTGAAGAGACATATTTTCACACTTACACAGGCTCTCCTTCAGACCCGAAGAAGAAAAGCTCTATGTAAGCTCAAAAGCGTCTCTCTCTCTCTTCCCCCTCCCCCTCCAACTGAAGTTGGTGCAATAAAAGATATTACCTCACCCACCTTATCTCTCTAATATCCTGGGACCAATACAACTACAAATATATTGCAAACAACTAGTTTTAATGATGAATCAAGGAGCTCTACAAAGAATTCTTGCTTTTCCAAACTGATCATGGGTGTGTTTTTATGAGATGCCTGCTGCTGGAAGAAGCTGAGGCCAGATAATTACGCACATTTTATTTGCACTGTTGTGTGATGTGATGACATGTAGCAGTTGTAGAATGAGATATTTTCTGACACTTTATCTTTGTAATGTATCTGGCAACTTGTAGCCCTGTCATATAATCTCCATTATTGATCATTGGTCTGAATATGGCATTATGTAATATGCCATGCCACATTATCATCTCCCTCTTGCAATCTGTATTTATGTGGCACCTGTATTTTTTGTTATGGCAGATAAAAGTTGTGTGAATAATATGTCCATGAACCAATAAGCAGCCCACATGCTCAGCCTGCTCCAATTTTTTTCTTAACACCTTGTCTTGCATCTCTTTTGAGCAGCTAGCCTAATCTTCCTGAGTTTTGTCATAAAGCAAAATGACTGGGAGCATGGGGTCAATTTCCCATAATACAGTGTTCTCCATCCCATAATTTCATCCGCAGCCCATATTATTTTACGCCTTCTTTACAAAGTCCCACAAACCTGCACGTCCCTCCTCACTGTCCACCATCTCTTGACGGAAGCATGGAGCCTACACAGCTCTGTGCCGTTGTCATGAGCATTGCAAGCACAGGGCACTTGATCCTGCAGTGTTTACAGAACCGCAAGAGGAGCTGTGGGGAACCTGATGATTCCTTGGAGGCTAGATTGTCCTGGGACATAGAAACAATTCAAGGTTGTTGATGGTGTTCATGGAGCAGCTGGAGATAGTGGAATGCCAGTTCTGGGCCTGAGAAACAAGAACTGACTGGTGGAATTGCATTGTCATGCAGATTTAGGATGACAAGCAGTGGCTGCAGAACTTTTGGATGTGCAAAGCTACATCTGTGTGCTGAACTTGCTCCAGCCCTCCACCGTAGGGACATCAGAATGAGATCCACACTGACAGTTGAGAAGTGAGTGGTGATTGCATTGTGGAATTGTTTTGGAGTCGTAAAATCTACTACAGGGGCCGCAAGTGTGCAGGACCATTAATTGTCTCCTGCTATGCGGGACTGTGACTCTAGGCAATGTGCATAGTGGGTGGTTTTGCAGCAATGGGGTTCCAAAACTGCAGTGAGGTGATAGATGACTCACATATCCCTATGTTAGCACCAGACCACCTTGCTACAGAGTACATCAACAGAAAGGACTACTTTTCGATGGTAATGCCAGTGCAGGTGGATCACAGGGGGGAGCTTTACCAACATCACTGTTGGCTGATCAGAGAAGGGCATGATGCGCACATCTTTAAGAACACAGGGCTGTTCAGAAAGCTTCAAGCAGGGACTTTCCCAGCTGGCGGATTACCATTACACTGTTGAAAGGCCATTAGTGATCCTGGGTGACCCAGCCTACCCCTTGCTCCGATGGCTCATGAAGCTGTACACTGGCCATCTTAACAGCACCAATGAGTGCTTCGACCACCAGCTCAGCAGGTGCAGAATGACAGTTGAATGTGCCTTTGGTCATTTGAAGAGCCACTGGTGTTGTTTACTTACAAGATTGGACCTCAGTGAGAAAAAAATCCCAATGGTTATAGCTTCCTGCTGTGTCCTGCATAACATCTGTGAAGCAAAGGGGGAAAAGTTTCTGCTGGGATGGAGGGCAGAGGTGGAACAGCTGTTTGCTGAATTTGAACAGCCAGATACAAGGGCTATAAGAAGAGCTCAACACAGAGCTATACAACTCAGGGAGGCTTTGAAAGACCATTTTAATAATGAGCCAAAGTAGTGTATGTTGCTGTAGTATGCTCTATCTGTCCTTTCTCTTTTGTGATCCAGAATTAATCGTCTAGTGATTGCTGTGTATGTAAGAATATAATGTTGTCAATGCACCTATTAATATTGTCTACAAATGTTATGCATTATGTGACAAAATGAAGTAACAGGAAATTGATGCATGTCAGACCCACTCAGCATCAGACAGCATATGTTGTGAACTAATAAAGATGAATCTTGATCCAAAAAATAGAATTTTATTTGGTAACATGAACCATCAATTAAAAAAACATAGAAAACTTAATGAATTAAGGGAACAGAACTTATGAAGGAGAAAGAACACATATTTCCATTTCAGGTACACATATACCAACTATCGCTTTCACAGGTCAGTGTATGTGAAGTTGTGATTGCCTTTAATGTCCCTGGGGGTGCAGTGGTAGGGATACTGCGGTGTCCCCTGATGCTACGTGGAATGTTGGGGGGGGGAGTATAGGGAGGCCCCGATATTGAGTTTCCTATGGGCTGCAGAGGGAGGCGAGCATGGGATTGTTGAACCTGCAGGTCTACTAGAGTCTGCAGTGTCTGTTTGCTGCCTGAGAAGCCCCATTATGTCCTGTTGCACCTCCCTCTCCTTTTCCTGCTTGGACTCCCGAGCCTTTCACCTCTCTACTCTTTCCTTCTCCATGCTGTCTGCAAGGGTGATTCTCCAGGCCTTGGTCTCGTTCTCTGATGCAGCACAGGCTTGCAGCATCTCTTGGAACATGTCATCCTGAGTTGTCTTCTCCTTCTTGTCTGGCTCAGGTGTTGACCTGTTCAGGAAGCTGCCTTATAATCACTCCTGTCCCCACATTTTCCACAGGCTGTGTTCATTACGGAAGATATCTCGCTGCTAAGGGTGAGCAGGGAATCAAAGGCTTCTCCAAGTATTCTCCAAGTCTGCAGCTTCCGCCCTGGCCCTTATGCGGCTCGCCTGTGTGCAGCAGTGGTCCCCCTGCTCCCCAGTGATGGCAGAGCAGCGTGGGAATGTTACCCTTAATGGGGCAAGAAACAAAGCAGCTCTGCCAAAGAACCTGTGGCAGCGGACTGCCCAGTATCTCCTTGAGTTTTGTGGAGATCTCTGAGGCAGATTCCCGTGAAGTGTGGGAGTCAATCAGTAACCTGTTCCGCCACTCAGACAAGGCATATAGTGGTACACGCATCATACAGACACAAGCCTGCTTTCTGCAACCTTCCTGCCCCCAACAACTCGCTTCAGCAATTCCCAAAATCAAAGCCACTTACCAGGGGCCTCCTCTCCTGTCTGCGCTTTGCCAAGCTCCGACAGTTGTGACTGACTAGCCTCCTCCAGGGTAGAGAAGAGCTCCTGGCTGCACGCATCTCTGACCTCCAAGTCGTCCTCTGCCTCTGGGTCCCCCTCCCTCTCCAAATCCTCATCCAAGATTCCCTCCTCCTGGCTCAGTCCACTCTCGACTGGCACGCGAGCCACTGAAGTATCCACAGTGGCCTTCGCAGTGGAGGTGGTGTCGCCACCAAGTATCACGTCCAGCTCTTGGTAGAACCAGCAGCTTCGTGGGTGCAGCACTGGAGTGGCGGTTTGCCTCCTGTGCCTTGTGGTAGGCATTCTGCAGCTCCTTCACTTTGACCCTGCAGTGCAATGTGTCCTGGTCATGGCCCCTTTCTGACATGCATCGTGAAATCTGTCCGTAGGTGGTATAATTCCTACGAGTGGAGCGCAGCTGGGACTTGACAGCCTCCTCTCCCCAAACGCTGATGAGATCCAGCAGGTCGGCAGGGGATCGCCTGGTGTGTGGAGCAGATGTGGTCACCTGGAAAGATGCGCTGAGACCATTGCATGCATCACCGAGCAAAGAGGAAGTGGACTTTCAAAATTCCCAAGGAATTTACAGGGTGGGAATGACAGCAGGGCAGTAGAATTCAAACTGATGACCAGAGGCAAGAACAGGCATTGTGGGACACCTCCCAGAGGCCAATCGCAGCGATGTACTCCACCAGGGTATCTACACTGGCACCATGGCACTGTACCCCCGGCACAGAAAGCTCTACGCCTCTTGTCGGGGTAGTTTTTTCACAGTGCTGCAACTGCACAGTTTCTGTGCACCAAGTGGCTTGGCAGTGTGTACACCTTGGGAGTTACACCACAGAAAGCTGCTTTGCTATGCAGAAACTTGCCAGTGTAGACAAGACCTTAACCTGTCCTGGAAAAAAATCACGTTATGGATAACTTTTTATTGAATATATTAAACTTGCTGATAGTATTCCAAGTAAAACATGCCACCATCTGAACTTTCTTTAATTTACAGATGCAATAGCATCCAGTGTATTAATTTCTAAAGACATGATGATCTCAGTCCTTGCTGTTATATGGTGAAAATTTATAGATAACAAGGGATCCTAGAAATCCGTTTGCCACGGAAATATGCGGAATTTGCATTTTTACAGAGAATCGTTAGTTTTTACATTTTGTGGGGGGGAAAAACAAAACAAAACATATACAGTACAACCCCATTTATCCGAGCCTCCATTATCCGGCTCTCCGTATTAACCGAACCACCAGACTCGGGGGGCTGACAATGGCTGGGGTTTGTGCCATCAGTCCTGGCAGCTGGTGCTCAGCTGGTCAGCTCCGGGTGGCTGGTGGTTCAGTTATTACGGAGAACCCGATAATGGAGGCTCAAATAAACGGGGTTCTACTGTATATCAATCAAACACTGTGTTCAACAGATACCTATATAGAGGCTAGGGAAACTTAAGTTCTGCGTTTCATTTTAATCATGGAAAAATCTGGATTTTTATGAGGGTTTTTAATCTAAGAATTTGGGGGGGAGGGGGTGGGTTATGACAGAAAACTAGGTTCCCTGTAGATAACTGACTCAACTTACAGTGATGAACATGTTGGGATATAATAATCTTTTCTTAGATTTTGAATGACAAAATGCTATGATTTCAAATATTTTGCTTTCGGTGCATGAGCAATAGTCACATTATCTATCCATCTCAGTTAGCTATATAATTGCAGCTATCATTTCCAGCTGTTAAACTATGTTAAAACAGCAGTCTCTAGGAATGCTTTTTTTCATCTTTGTGCTCTTTTAGCCATATCATTACCTTCAGTTTCAGATGTTGTTACTGAAACCCATATCTTTGTCATGTAAAGATAGATTACTACAGTGAGCTCTAGATTTGCCTATACCTTTAAATCAACCCAGACATTGACGCTAGCTCAGAATTTAGCAGGAGGCATACCAACTGGTATATCTCCTTGGAACACAAGAAAACCACCTCTCAGGAATTTGTACTAGTTGCTTAGTGGTTTCTGGGTGATGTTGAATTGTAGGATTTTGATCTGTAAAACCCTAAATGGTTTGGGACTTGCCTGTTTGGGAGGCTGCCTTTCTACCCGTGCTATCCTGCTACAGTTGCAGTCAGTAGAGGCACTCAAACTTCAGCCCCAAAGTTTTAACAAAGAGGGGGTTGTGGCAAGGAATCTTCCATAAGGTGTCTTGACATTTGAAATTTCCTCTGCTCTCCCTTAATCTGAAGTAGCCTGAAGCTGTTGACCTTGAGAGCAGACTGCAGGGCCCATTGATTCCCCAAATTTTAGGGTGGGAGAGGGGTTAGTGCTAATGTTTTGTGAGGGAAGCATCATGTATTTTGCTTGGTCTCCTTCTGGTTTGGGCATGAGGAGTAGCTGCTGTCTTCACTCTTGTTTGCTTGTATATTAATTTTTGACAAAAGCACCTAGAACCCAAGACAGATACTCTTTTTTGTGTATTTGATCTCTAAAATACTCTTTGAAAGCAGAGAAGCTGGAAACATGCTTAAACAGTCTATTCAAGTTTTTCTATAATCTTTCTCAAATATGGAACATGTTTGGAATTATTTACCATACTGAATATTCTATTATGTTAAGCTTGCAATGTAAAATGATTGACACATTTTTAGATATGCCATTAACTTTGATGTATGAGGGCATATCATTAATAGCATGAAAGAAGGTGTGACTAAAAATGTCTGCTAGAAATCTAGTGTAACTGGGTATCGAAATTTTGCAAGGATAGATGGAGATGCGACACTTCATTGTACCAGTTACTTTCCACAGTTCTGTTAGTACAAGGAACAATTCTGTTAAAACAAGAGACAAGCCATATTATTATTGCAGGATTAGAATTCTTGTTGTTGTTAAGACTGGCTAGCAACATCGGTACTTATGACTGTAAAGCTCTTAGCTTTGTTACCTAAAGTGTGCATAAACATATTTTCCAGTAATGAATCCATTGCAACAAAAATACTAGATACACAATCCATTCAGTCGAAGTGATGCTTGTTCTGTGGGAAAACTTTGTTTTCCAAACATTTTTTAGAAATAGAAATTAATGGAGATATCCCATCTCCTAGAACTGGAAGGGACCTTGACAGGTCATCGAGTCCAGCCCCCTGCTTCACTAGCTGTGCAACTATTCTCTAAGTCTTTGAGGCAGATGTCACAAGGTGGCACTCTTGCATTCAAACAGCAAACCACACAAATGATTTTGTTCAAGCTTGGCTTTGAGTATTCTGATCTAACTTGAGGTTACTGAGGACAGTTATGCAGTTATGGTCTTTAGATTGTGTAAGCTACTAAGGAGAGGCAAGCAGGAAAGATATGATGGCTGCATCATTGGTGGTGTCGAGCACCAAGATCATCTTGCGAGGTAATTGGAGAAGAGATCCTACATAGCCATGTTAGATCGATGGATGGTGCCACCTCATCTTGAACACTATGTTTGAGTTCTGATTACCCCATATCAAAAAAAGTACAGGAAAAATATGAGCAACAACAAATATTTAGCCATGAAAATACTTCCGTAGAAGGAGAGACAGAAACTTTTCTAAAATATGTATTCATTCAATAAACACAGAAGGACAATTGCATGGAAATTGGGGAGTACTGAATGTTGCATCAGATAACAGAAGTAAAAGGAAAGCATATTACATTATGTTCTTATGTTTATATTCTAATTTCTTTCCTGTTACAATTTATTAATATTTAACATAGTAATTAAAATTATGAATAATAAACTTTCCCTCACATCCATCTACTCTTCATTATGAATCCAAACACCAAATACTAACAGTATTTTGGGCAATCAGTTGATTGACTTGAATATAACTGGTATATTTAGAGACAAAGATGGTAGTCAATGGATTTAACATTAATTTAGTCCTAGGATATATATACATGTGTCCTTCTGTGTTTGATCCAGTGTGGTGGTTTCAGTTGGTATGGACTGCTTGTGAAAGACAATATATTTTGAACTGATATAATAAAATAAGTATTAAGTGGCTGAACTGCTAGCATTCCCTCATTAAAAACAGCTAATGTGCCAGAGGATTGGAGGGTAACAAATGTACCTATATTTTTAAAAAAAGGCTGTAATAGCAGTCTGGAAATTAAAGACCAGTAAATTTTGTAACTGTACTTAGCAAATTGATTGATATTATAATTAAAAACAGTATAATAAAACACCAGGAAGACCATGATATGGTAGTGCAGGGGTCGGCAACGTTCGGCTCGCGGCTCGCCAGGGTAAGCACCCTGGCGGGCCGGGCCAGTTTTATTTACCTGCTGACGCAGCAGGTTCGGCTGATCGCGGCCCCCACTGGCCGCGGTTCGCCGTCCCGGGCCAATGGGGGCGGCAAGAAGTGGCGCAGGCGAGGGATGTGCTGGCCACGGCTTCTCACCACCCCCACTGGCCCGGGACGGCGAACCGCGGCCAGTGGGGGCCGCAATCGGCCGAACCTGCTGCGTCAGCAGGTAAATAAAACTGGCCCGGCCCGCCAGGGTGCTTACCCTGGTGAGCCGCGTGCCAAATGTTGCCGACCCCTGTGGTAGTGTGTAACCAATATGTTTTCTGCAGAAGAAAATTATCTCACTAATCTCTTTGAACATATGAATAAAGTGGAATTGGTTGACATAATTTATTTAGATGTTCAAAAGACCTCTGATGAAGTCCCTTACCAGAGACTACAACAGGAAATAAGAAGCCATAGGGTAAGTGGTTCTAAAAACTAACTACAAGAGGAGAGAGGGATAGCTCAGTGGTTTGAGCATTGACCTGCTAAACACAGGGTTGTGAGTTCAATCCTTGAGCGGGCCACTTTAGGGATCGGGGGCAAAATCAGTACTTGGTCCTGCTAGTGAAGGCAGGGGGCTGGACTCAATGATTTTTCAGGGTCCCTTCCAGTTCTAGGAGATAGGAATATCTCCATATTTATTATTATTATTATTATTATTATTATTTTAAATAAACAGAATAGGATTAAATGGTCAATTTTTACCATGACAAAAAGTTAACAGTAGGATGCATCGAGATTCTCTTTTAGGTCTAGTGTTGATTAATATATTAATAAGTTATCAAGAAAGGTGTGGGGGGGAAGTGGGGAGTCTGCAGATGACACCAAGTTATTTAGGTTAGTCAAAATCAGAGAGAACTTTGAGAAACTACAGAGACCTAACCATGCTAGGGGAATGGACAGTACAATGGTAAATAAAGTTCAGTGTTGATAAATGCAAAGTAATGAACATTGAAGGGAAACATTAAATTACTCATACACTTTACAAGATTATACATTAACTGGATCAACTCAAGAAAGGGACCTGGGAATCACTGTTGACAGCTCAATGAAAACTTCTACTCAGTGTGCAGCTGTGGTCAAAAAACAAACTGGATGTTAAGATGCATAAGGAATGGGATGGAAAATAATACAGAGAATATTATAATTAGAGCTGACTGGAAGATGGAAATCTCTTCCTGCAAAAAATTTGTTCTCACTTTCAGGTGAGATTGTAAATAAGAATTGGGCAGCATTATCTCCTGTAAATGTAAACAAACTTAGCGATTGGCTGAACAAGAAGTAGGACTGAGTGGACTTGTAGGCTCAAAATTTTTACATTGTTTTCTTTTTGAGTGCAGTTATGTAAAAAAATTTCTACATTTGTAAGTTACACTTTCAGGATAAAGAGATTGCACTACAGTACTTGTATGAGGTGAATTGAAAAATACTATTTTCTTTGTTTGTCTTTACAGTGCAGATATTTTTAATAAAAAATAATATAAAAGTAGCACTGTACACTTTGTATTCTGTTGTAATTGAAATCAATATATTTGAAAATATAGAAAAAAATCCAGAAATCTTTATAATAAATTTAAATTGGTATTCTATTATTTTTACCAGTGTGATTAAAACTACTATTAATTGATTCATTTTTAATCAAGTTAATTTGCTTTAATTGCTTGAGTTAACTGCGATTAATTCTAATTGAAAGATTGTCAATGGAATAGTTAATTTATATTGTGTATATATAATTGCCACTGCTGCTTTTAGCAGTAATTATAATTCACAGTCTGTGAAGGGTATATAAAACATTTTAAGACTCAGAAAGGAAGCCACAAAATAATTAACCTGTTACATATAAGATTCCATGTTATAAATTCATATGTGCTATAAGATTTTATGACAGGTTTCAGAGTAAGATTTTATATTTAGTTCATGGTAGATGTGGAGTGCATGTCCCAGTTGATGGTTGTTTTCATAATCAACAGGTATAAAGTTGTTCTCTGGTCAGTCCTGGTCCTGTAGAATGAATGTTGGTCCAGTCTAGTCCTAAAGACTGAGAATCTAAATGAGTGTATTGTATTAATTTATTGAGTTAGTTAATCCTTTTCTATAAAGGCAACCAAGTTTTAAGGTAAATAGTGTCAAATGTGAGTTTTGCTTTGGATATCTACAAATTTAGATTTTTTTTTATTACTGTCTGGGGGCAGTCTCACACACAGTATTTGTGTAAATGCAGTGCAAAATGACCTTTTATGAATGGTAGCAAGGGGTCTAGACAAGTCAGTCTTCAGTATATCTGCACCTGCAGGATGATCTTTTTTCATCCATAGTATTCTGAAGGATTATGTGAATTTAGGAGACAAATGCTTAAGGCTGTTTGTATATTGAAGGTGTATCTCTGTTACATGACATGATAGTAGAGATTTGGATCTAGACTTATTTTAAAAAGTCTCCTAATTGTAGGTACATATAAAATTGTTTTACAATTAATTGAAGGACATAGTGTCATTCAATCTTTTAAGGACCTAGTCCTTTTTAAGGGTCCTTCCTGGTTAGATTTTAAAAATGTTCCTTTCCTTTGAAGGCTGATATTAAACAAATGCTACAATAGTATGTTATTCTTAAAACAGATTTTTTTCCATTTCGGTACGTCGTGACGATTATACCATTCCCTTACAGAAAATAATGATGCTGCATGGTTGTTGTTTCCAGTTCAGAAGGGAAAGAACTCCCCTCTCTTTGAATAACAGTACTGACTAATTCTTCCCCAGTTTTCGTTTTTCCCTCACCCATTAAAATTGTTTTTTGTTTTTGTTCTGATTTCTTTTTAGGCTTGTCCCCAGGATTTTTTTGTTTTCTTGTGCTACACGTGTTTGAAATATATAGGGAGGACTTAGAAGAGATAACATAGTATTGGTTTTGAGTTCACTTTACTAAAAGGAACACAGCCCTACAATAGAAATAGGGGATCCTGCCACATAATTACTCTGTATTTTGTGAAAAGCTGGTAGAATGTTTTCTTCAAAGATGTTGCTTAGATCAGTGTATTAAATATTTCAACTTGGTAGGTGCCCATTACTATCAAAAGATTTTCACTAGTATCCTTTTTAGTCAGGGCTCCAATGGGAGTGGTTATACATTTATTTATGTTAATTTAAAGACCATTTCACAAAAAATGAGTGGATCTCATACCTGAGATATGCAGTTCTGGGGAGAGGTTAATACATTAACAGGTCATTAGCACAGATGAAATCTTATGATTGTGGTTTCCAACTACCCTAGACCATTGAAGTGCTGTGGCCCATGTGAAATAAGGGATGAGGGTATAAAAACATTTCTTGAGAAATAGAGTACCAATTGAGTCTTTTAATAGCTGCTTACATGTAATTCAAAATAATGTTATCCTCTAATTTTATGTTAATTTTATGTCAATAGGACCTTGCTGCTCTTCAGGAGTGTGTTTACAGAAATTTAGGAATACTTTTATTAATAATTAGGTAGTTAGTATTTGGACCTAATATGCCATCTTTGGTGGATGCTATAATAGTTTCTTGATGTAGAGGTTTAGACACAATATGTAGCATTTTGCCAGATTTGTTGCCAAACTAAGAATTTTCTTACAATATTTTATCCAACGGATATTTTTTGGATAAAGGAAGGTCCAGTTTACCCCAGTACACAGAGTGAGGGTGTCATTCAGTTTGAAAACAGTGGAGTTTGCAAAGCATTTATTATATTAAAATTGGGTTCATCTAAAAGATAAGCAGGAAACCTCAATTCTGTTGTGTGCTGTGAAGAGTAAAATCATCTTCCATCAGGTAGGTGGCTGCATGATTAGCTGATATTATAGGGACTTCTGTGGTTGACATGTATCTCTCATCATATAATGTATAGGGTAAGATACAGGCTTAAATTAAGGTGTGTCTTATGTCAATGGGAGCAATAACATAAGCATTTTCCTCTAGGATTTAAGTATCTTTAGTCACTAATATAGTGGCTGTCAGCAGGGACATAGTCTAGCTCACAGTGACAGAGGAGAATTGTGAATGGACTTCAGGGCACTGTCCATCAAACGTCTAGAATTATGCTGTAATCTCCATCTAGTATGTTGATACCTATTGGAATAAGTCTAATTCAGTCTGAATTTGAATTATTTTTTTCCCTGGAGGTCTATATATATATATATATATATATATATATATATTGTCCTCTAGAATGGAAAAAAATTCTTGCGTTTAAGAAATGATGGGCATCTTTTATGGTAATTAAATGACATACAATTTGTGTTCTACCCAGTGCTGCAAGAGGGCAATTTCCACTCTTTTGAAATTAATTACTTGTTAGTTTCTTTCTTCTTTCTGTTTGCCAGAAGCTGGGAATGGGCGACAGGGGATGGATCACTTGATGATTACCTGTTCTGTTCATTCCCTCTGAGGCACCTAGCATTTGCCACTGGCAGAAGATAGGATATTGGGCTAGATGGACCTTTGGTCTGACCCAGTATGGCCATTCTTGTGTTCTGATTGGGTTCTGAAGGGCCTGGATATTCTAAGAAAAGAATTTAAGATCATCCTGGTAGTGTTTCAACTGTAATAAAAGGTAATGCATTTCCTTAACTGCCTAAATCATTTTTATATTTCATAAAGATTTTAGGGTCAGAAGATACCATTAGTCATCTGGTCTGACCTGCTGCATAATACAGACCCTAGATTTTACCTAGTGATTCCTGTGTCCTGTCCAATAACTTGTAGCTGAACTAAGAAAAATCTTCTAGAAAAACATCTACTACTGATATAGACATTTCAAGTGATGGAAAATATACTACGTTTCTTGGTAATCTGGTCCAGTTGTTAATGATTCTCACTTTTAAAAATTTACACCTTCTTTCCAGTTCGAACATAAGTAGGCCCACATCTAATATAGGAGCAAGCAATGGATTTTTCTCAAAACTGTAACTTTTAGCATAAATATTAGTCAACTTAATTTCTAAAGGTATTTTTAAATTAAATACATAGTAAAGATTTTCAGTTGATCTATCTAATGAGCATATTGTGCAAGAATCTAAACATTTCTCCTTAACTATATAAAGACACTTAAAACTTAAATTTCAATTGAGTGATTTTAAATCTTAATCATAAACTGATCAGATTCTTCCCTATTTATAATATCTTATGGACTAAACAGCAAACTAAATTTTTTCACCATGTCATCATATGGCCAAGTAAACCTTATAAATGCTGAATCATACATTGAAGTCTGTTGTCTATGTTGGTAGCATACACGGTTCCTGAGGATACTCAGGGATTCATCTGATTGTGTGAAGTTTTATATTCTTTTTGGTGAAGGTGTGTACAACAGCTGACTAGATGGTGTTATATCTGTGACCAGGTTTCTTGCGGAACTTGCTCATTGGGCTAAAAGGTGTATGATTTCTCTAATGCTAAAACTGATATTCTTGTCATTATGCTGATTGATCCTCTTTAATTGCAGCAGCTTCTTATTATTTCGTTATTTATATTGTGATAGTGACAGGAGATCTCACTAGGGGTAGAGCCCCATTGTGCTAAGCACTGAACACTTAATGAAAAGGTCCAAAGTGTATGTGTTCCAAAAGAGCCTGTCTGTCTTTATAGTTGTGGAACTGTACCAAAATAGCTCATAGTAACACTCTGAATGCAGGGAGTCGCTCAGTTCAAATATTTGTAACCTGTACTTGCTATCTTCTGCTTGTTTCTCAAGCAGTTGCAGTTTTTTTCTCTTTATCCCAGAATCTGTCTTTGTGTTCCTACTGAGTCTCTTGTTAATGACACTCATTGGTCTATCACTGCGATTCTCGGTCAGAACTTTCCGTTTAGGGGACATCTCCCCTGGGACAGAATGCAGAGCAGATGAGAAATTCTTAAACCTCTTTTCCCCATTACTGTGTATGGTATGGTTCTGTGCAATTTCTTCCACAATTCCAGCTGTCAAGCTTTCTTGTTCTTTCACGATGGTGTTTGAGGATATGCTGTTGCTGACACCATTATGTTTATTATCAGAACTAGGAGGCTGCTGCCGCAGCTTCTGTTTTGTACTGATCAAAGTCTCGATCCTTTTTTAAAACAGATACATGTCCAGGGATTTTTATGCCATTGAAAAATCTTATTTTACTTCAATAAGCTGCTGTTCTAGGTAGTGGTTTTATCATAGCAGTGAGGAATGGAGCCAGAGCTAACTAAGTCTGTGTCACATGATCCCCTATCACTTCCTCTTCATGAAAATGTGACCAGAATGGCACACCACAATACAAATGCATTCTCCTTTTAAATAGTACCAACACTACTTCTGACAAGTGTACAGTACATTATTCATAGCATACATCTATAGTTGATAGTATATTTCCTATTGGTTTCACTTGTATTCGTTTATTTTCCCATTTAATTTCCTACTTGAATTGCCTACTGTCTTGATTTAAACAAGTAATTCTGAACTCTCATTGCTGCCCTGCAATTTGTATTGCCAGGGCCCTCTAGTGTAATTTTTGTTTTATTTCTTGGCGGGTTTATGTCATTTTGACATTATATTCTACAATTTTTTCCTGATGTAGCCTTCTGTTCCCATTCACTTATTTGCAGAGAGTTTATCTACACTGGATTTCAATATTTAATAACTAATTTCTTTATTGGTGGATGGCATGTTTAACTTTTTAGCTCATGTTATCACTGAACAATTTGTATTTCCCTTCTGTATTCTTTTCATTCCACTGTCTTACTCATTTCATTTTCACCCAGCATTTACTATGTTCTTTTAAAATCTTCTCTGCTGAAATAAATATCCTTATTTTCTAACACTGTGTCTTGAATTACCAGGCTGATGTCTGATCTTTGTGAAGTTGAAGTGGCATCTGCACATCTTTAATCACATTCTTTAATCATAAACCTAAGTTGGAGTACTAGATAAAATTTCCTTTTTTTCCAGTCTCCTTCTGATGTAGTACAATATTTCATGCAATATTGTATCCCAGGTCTTGCCTGTAGTGCGCTGCAGTGCAGATGACTGGGAGGCAAACTGTAGAATGCACCTAAGTGTCATGCACTAAATGCCCTGTGTGAACACTGCTGGTTCGAACTAAAAGGTATTTAGGTCTCATTGATGTAGTCCTTTTTTGAAAGAGGACTACATTAATGCATACTGTAGGTACCTTTTAGTTAACACCAGCAGTGTCTACACAGGGCAGATAGTGCGCAACATTTTGGTGTGCTCTCCCACTCCCCACGTCTTCCCTTCTCCCACTCCCCCCACCCCTTTGTCTGGATAACTTCGATTGTCCAGTGCTTTGGTTTTTTATCAAAAAGCTTTGTATTTCAATTTTCTATTGCAGAGTTTTACTATTAATTTTCTCACTTTATTATCTCTATTTGTGGTCCATAATTAACTCTTTTTAGTTGTATTTCCTCCAGGGGGAGGGATAGCTCAGTGGTTTGAGCATTGGCCTGCTCAAACCCAGGGTTGTGAGTTCAATCTTTGAGGGGGCCATTTAGGGATCTGGGGCAAAAATCTGTCTGAGAATTGGTCCTGCTTTGAGCAGGGGGTTGTTCCAACCCTGATAATCTATGATTCTATCTCAGTCTTTGAGGCCTACTTTGGCATATTCATAACCCTCACTGTTTTTTTTTCGTTTGCCATTTGTTTTTTCCTAGTATTGTTTGGCCTGATTTACAGCTTCTCTTTACAGCTCTTGGAATTGAAATTGCCATCATTAATTTTGTGCACCAGCTCCCTCTCAACAGTGACAGCAGTTCTGTCAAAGTAAAGTGGATCAAACTAATAGGTTTCTTCCCACTTGAGATGAAGCTGAAAAAAGGAAAACATTTTTAGCACTTTCACCGTAGAAGTTCCTTTATATCCTCTGATTCCCTCAATAGATTGATTGTCAATAGCAATACAGTAGATGCTTGTTAGTAGCAACATATCAGTGCTCTTTTGCTATGTTGCTCCTAAGTGGCTGTTGCTGTTATGGGGAGCGTTGACTATTCACAGTAGGGAAGGTGTTCCCAGTTGAAATGTTACTGGTAAGCAGTGGTTGCTCTTACGAGGTGTTGCTGCAAACAAGCGTCTACTGTACCCACCATTCTTCCCAAAGAGCTCCAGCAATAGGATGGCCCAGCAAGAAGTGAATGCTCTCAACTGTACCAGTTTGCTCTCGTGCCATTTTCAGTATAATGCACCCGTGGTAAAAACTGTGTGTGATTCTATTCTTAAAAACTTTTTTTTATTTTTATAGCAATTATTTAAAATTTCCATTCCTTGGTCCTGTAGCTAAGCCCACAAGAGAATGCAATTAAAGCCATGCAGGAGATCTTCAGAGAGTAGTGGTTTCTGATGAAGGCAGAGGGAGACGTGTAATCACGTCTACAACCTCTGGCAGCTGGGCCTTTGCTGTGTTGCTGTCTTAGGAATGCTACTTATCCTTAGAGTGACCAGATAGTAAGTGTGAAAAATCGGGATGGGGATGGGGGATAATAGGCGCCTACATAAGAAAAAGGCCCAAATATCAGGACTGTCCCTATAAAATCGGGACATCTGGTCACCCTACTTATCCTATTTGTAGAATTTTCAGTTGCTATGGCGGAGTAGGGATGGGAATATATGATGGGAAAGGGAGCCCAGGTCAGACAAGGTTGTGTATAAAAACGTGTTTTCCTCCCAGCCCCTCTTCCTTCGCAAATTGGCTAATATTTTGTATTATTGGCTTGGAGTTCTCTCATCCCTTCATGTAAGACCTAGCAGGGACCAAGGAATTGTCCATCTTTCTCAAATGAGAGTAAAATAAAAAAAGCCACTTTATTCTTATTTCCATGCCAATAAATAATGTATAATGACACTTTAAACTTGCAGTTGATGTATCACTAAAAGCATACATTTGTCTTGAATTAGAAGTAAAATATACAAGTCATCTGAAGAATTAAAATAGCTTTTTATAACATATGTTTTGGCTAACTTCTCTTTCTTCCCTTTTGTTGCTCATTGTGCCATGAGATTGTTATAATTTCTATTGGAGCTTAATAAACTATGCATGACTAGACAGCTAGAAAAAAAACTTGATTTTATTGTTTTTTACATCAAAAATCTATTGTGTGGAAAACACAGTAAACATAATGTAATACTTTGGTATAAAAAAGCTGTTTTATGAAATACAATGCCATTATTTTCCAGTTAACATACCACCTGTTGGCTAGTAATTATAGCTGTTTGTAATTCCCTGTAAATGTTGTCGTTGTGGTTTTATCATGATAAAAAGACAAATCACTACATGTTTCTTGCAGTTAACATTCATGTAATTCTAATTTTAAATTGAGACAGTCCAACTTCCATTTTACACTGGCAAGTGCTAATGAGAAAACAGCATAAGATGTAGAATAGAAGCCAATGAATTATATTATGGCTGTTCAATCATGTTATTCATTAAAATTGTGGTAATACCACACTGCTGGTTTTGCTGCTCAAGGAAATAGTTACTTATCGAAGTCAAGCACATGTTGAATGCAGCCTGAGAAATATTGAGACACTGAGTAGCTTTCACAAAGGCTTTCTGGGGAGGTAATTCACTTCTGTGACACTGGTCTTTAAATAAATAAATAAATAAATAAATGCATGACAAGGTCTCCTACAGCAGTGGTTCTCAACCAGAGGGTACACATATCCCTGGGGATATGCAGAGGTCTTCCAGGGAGTACCTCAACTCATCTAGATAGTTGCCTACTTTTAAAACAGGCTACATAAAATGCACTTGTGAAGTCAGTACAAACTAAAATTTCATACAATGACTTATTTATACTGCTCTGTGTACTATTCACTGAAATGTAAGTACAATATTTACATTCCAATTGATTTATTTTATAATTATATAGTAAAAATGAGAAGTAAGCAATTTTTCAGTAATAGTGGTCTGTGACACTTCTGTATTTTTATGTCTGATTTTGTAAGCAAGTAGTTTTTAAGTGAGGTGAAACCTGGGGTTACGCAAGACAATCAGACTCCTGAAAAGGGTACAGTAGTCTGGAGAAGTTGAAAGCCACTGTCCTACAGCACTGACCCTGGGTTCTTTGCTTCTTGATCAACAGGCAGGATTGACAGACAGCTACACTGTAGAATTTTGACTCTATCCAGGGTTGCTTGCTCCAGGTTTTCTTAGATTCCTTCCCCATAGGAGTTTAGAAGCAGGATAGGGAACTTGTTGCCACCTACTTGCCAGTTTGGAATGCTTCTTATGGATTTTAATTTACCTACCTTATGGCTTTCTGTAGTGTCCATCCTTGTAGCATCTAAGTTCTTTGCAGGCTCAGTCTGAAAATGCTTTCCTGGATGAGGATTTATCTGTGTTCTGAACTACCTGCAGCAGCTTTCTGACACCTTCTGCAGAGTACAACTCTTGCTCTACTAACCTTTCTGAATCTGGGAGAGGGAGTGGAGGACATGGCTCAGACAGACATGAAATCTGGCAATCACACATGTGGTGGCAGCTCACTCCCTGAAAGCAAGTGCTGGGGGCAGAGGTTTCTAAAGTCCACTATAAGCTTTTAAACTCCGTCATTCATATATTTGTGTATTTAGTGATCCTTTTTACGCAGCCAGCTTTGACCAACACTGTTGCAGCTGTTTGCCTCCTCATTGGGAGTCTGTCGGGTTAGAAATACTTAATCCCTGGGCAATATATCCCTGGGCAATATATTCCCTGGCAAGCTCCATAAGTAAGATGACTCTACAGGATTTTTTTAGATTCATAATGTATTTTTGAGGCAAAGGGGGGGATCGTTATAACAGTTTAGTCTGATCTTCTGCATAACACAGGACATAGAATTTCACACATTGATTCCTGCAACAAATTTACAACTTGTGGTTGAACTACAGCATATCTTTTAGAAAGACCTAGTACTTGGCATCTTTATCAAAATAGTGAGGAAGAATGTTACCACATCCCTTGATAATGTCTTTCAATGGTTGATCAGCTTCCACTGGGGAAAATTTTGCACCTGATTTACAGTTTTGAATTTTTCCTACAGCCTTTGAGTCTGTCTGCTAAACTGAACAATCTTAACATCAATCTGTGTGGGTAGTTCAGACCATGATCAAATTCCTCTTACCATTCTTTTTGTTAAGATTAAATAAAGTGACCACCAGATATTGTTTTCTAAAACTCTAATCGTTCTTGTAGCTTTTTGATGAACTTCTCCAGCTTTTCAGTATGCTTTTTTTTGGCATCCACATTTTAAAATGGACACCGCATTGTATTAGTGGTCTCACCAGTTCCAAATACCAGCGATAGGCAACCTATGGCACGCGTGCCAAAGGCGGCACGCGAGCTGATTTTCAGTGGCACTCACATTGCCCGGGTCCTGGCCACTGGTCTGGGGGGCTCTGCATTTTAATTTAATTTTAAATGAAGCTTTTTAAACATTTAAAAAAACGTATTTACTTTAAATACAACAATAGTTTAGTTATATATTATAGACTTATAGAAAGAGACCTTCTAAAAATGTTAAAATGTATTACTGGCACGCGAAACCTTAAATTAGAGTGAATAAATGAAGATTTGGCACACCACTTCTGAAAGGTTGCCGACCCATGTTATATTCTATTCAATGTTCCCGTTAGCCCTTTTTACCACTGTCTACACTGTCCACCAGTATATGTCTACATTGCAGCTGGGAGTGTACTTCCCAGAGTGGGTAGACAGATGCGCTATCTCCGCTCAAGATAGCATGCTAAAAATAGCAGTGGAGCTGGGAGTACTACGGGTGGTGGCTTGGGCTAGCAGCCCAAATATGTTCCCTGCTGCAGGTGGGTAGGTACTCAGGCAGCTAGCCTGAGCTGCCGCCTGTGCTACCCACAGCTATGCCGCTATTTATAGCACAATAGGATTGAGCAGAGCTAGCACATGTGAATCTACCCACGTTGGGAAGCACGCTCCCAGATTCAATATAGGCATGCCCTGGGAGTTCATGTTTGGCTGGCTATCTACAATGACTCGTGCATCCTTCACCGAGTCACTGCTTTCCAGGATACAATCCCAAATGTATAACCTTGCACATGGCTGTTTTAAAACATGTTGTTTGATTATTCCCAGCTTACCAGTTTATTCAGATCACACTGTATCCATAACCAGTTGTCATCTATATTTGCTACCCCACCAATCTTTGTATTGTCTGCAGACTTTAACAGCATTGATTATGTGGTGGGACTGGTAAACTCCTCAGCTTTTCCGTTTGCCTCCCATTTTCCTCATATCCAGTGGAAGCAGCAGAAATTGCCACATTATCCTTCTGTTCTTCTTTGGGGAGGAAAAAAGTGCAAAGCAAAATTGCAAAACAAGGGTAAATGTCATCCCAACCAAAGGAAACAGATTCTTTCCAAGGGTAAGAGATGGGAGAACAGAGACCTTGATTCAGATCAGCTGGGCAAACTCATCCTCAAAACATCCCAAGTCCTGGAGATCAAGAACAGAGGGAAACCACTTCAGTGAGAGCTACTGTAAAAGGATAAATAAATTAGTATATCCTCTTAAACACGATGAAACACAAAGGTGATTCCACCTTTCCTATGCTTGACTTCTCAGGCGGCACAGAGTGATTAGTGATAGAGGTAATTAGCCATAAGTATTTAGAATAATTATTAAAACTCTGCCATTTAAAAAGCCCTTTGTGGTGTTTGATATTTATGTGCTTCGGATCAAGCAGATGAAAGCGTCTTGATCTCAGATTTCTTACATAGAAGGTCATTTTCCTGGTGGCAGTGACTTCAGTCAGTGAGCTTCAGGTTCTAGTGACTGATCCACCTTATTCAAAGTTTTTATAAAAATTGAAATGGTGCTTTGCATTCATCCAAGATTCTTCAAGATGGTGACAGAGTTTTACTTTAATGAGCCTGTCGCCCTGTCAGTGTTTTTTCTCGTGGCCACCTGCCCATCCCAGTGAGTCCCTTCTCTACATACTTAGTTAACATGACCTCTGAATTCTACTTGAAGCTGACTAAAGCTGTTAAAAATCCAATTTTTTGTTTCATTGGACATAAGTTCAGCAGAGGATCTTGGTACTAAGAGGACCATGACTGATTGTATCATGAACTGCTGTGACTTGCCTGGCCTAAAACTGGAAGCTCATGTCAAGCCGTATTCATGGCGAGGTAAGTTGATCTCACACTGTTTCCAGTACTCCATACATTCACTCTATACAAGCATTATTGCTGGGATTCAGCTTCTCTAGGAGTGAATCCCAGTTCTGTCTCTCTAAGCTGGGATATGTCTATACTACCCGCCAGATCCGCGGGCAGTGATCGATCCAGCGGGGGTCGATTTATCGCGTCTAATGATGCACACGATAAATCGACCCCCAAGCGCTCTCCTGTCAACTCCGGTACTCCACCGGAGTGAGAGGCGCAGATGGAGTCGATGGGGGAACGTCAGCTGTCAACTCACCGCAGTCAAGACTCTACAATGAGTAGATCTAAGTACGTCGATGTCAGCTATGTTATTGACGTAGCTGAAGTTGCGTAACTTAGATCGATTCCCTCCCCCTTCTCCTCCCCAAGTGTAGACCAGGCCTAAGCTGCAGAATCTGATTCCAGTGCAGGAAAATCCAAATTTGAAAACCTTTTTTTATTTTTAAGGAAATTCCTTATTTAAATTGGCAAATTTTACTGGAAGATTTTTCACTTGACTCAAAACTTTTAAGTAACCTAAATTAAATCTGAGATTAAGAGTTATCCTATCCCTCTTATTTTGGGACATTCCTAATGTTAACTACTCTCCCTGGAATAAGAGTTCTGATAGAGGATATCTTCAGAGAAGGGAAAATAACTGATGTATAAACATTTCTATGACTATATTCTTCAGACAGGATTCTCTCTCACCCACCTTTCTCCATTCAGAATTCATGGGAAATCTCTTTTTGAAGTGTCAAGAAAAAATCTTGATAGCTGTGTTAATTTTCTAAGAGCAGTTGTTTTACCTTTCATATTTCATCAAAGATGGTTATCTGTTATGTGATTATTTTTTCTGTTGGAATCTATAAATACAGTTCTGTACAGCTTAATTAAAAATATATTGCCATTTAATCTTTGATTAGAGCCTAAACAATTTATAAAATTAAATTGTCCATTACTGCAACAAGTAATGCATCAAGACTGGATAATTACATCTGTGGTTATGTTAATGAAAAATAGCATTGAGAAAAAGAATAAAATGTATCGGAGTGTAGTGCTAATGTATTTATATGCATACTGGCAGTAGGTTTAATTATAGTGCATTTAAGATTGGTATGCCTAGGGCAGTAAACTTTACAACAACATACAAAAGTTTAATAAGCATGAAACATCATAAGAACAATGCAGACTAAACCTTTCTTGCATCCGAAAAGCTGAAATGGGAAGAAGTTTTTATTCTTTATTGCCTCAGGTAAAAAAAGTCTGTAGAAACAGATAAGTGATGACAAAGCTTTGATGTTAATAAACCCAAATGGAAGTCAAAAATCAAAGTGTGTAAATGGCTAGGTTATAAAAAGAAAGATGACAGAGTTATACCCTGTAATTAGATGTAATTTGTGCTTTTGGCAAAGCTATTTGTCCTGCATGAATGAGAGGTTGTCTTACGTTTTCTTGCCCTTATATAATAGAATTGCAGTACTGGCACATCCCACTTTAAACCTACAAAGGCATTAAAAAAAATATTTGAAAACAGTATGCATATTTATTTCCTTTTCTTTTTGGAGCTATAAGTTTGCTTTGTTTTGTCAGTTGGCCCTAAGTAGCTTTAAAAAAATAATATTCCAAGCACTTACTCCAGAGCTGCAAAAATTTAATAGACAAAGTAGCAGCAATGTAAAATACAGGAAAACCACAAACTTTAGATTTCTCACATAAATCTAAACCACAAAAGTGCTGTGTGTGTTGTACATGCAGACTACAGCAAAACTAGCACTTGGGCAACCCAATTAAATTATTTAATGACTATTTCTGTTTAGCAGCTGCATAAATGGCTGTCTCATAAATATTTGAAAATGTTGGAGAAGAAATTGCTATTGGCTAAATAACTTCATTCAGTTTGTTGCTGCCTGTGTGTAACGTGAAATTTAGTTTTGCATGCTTGAGGTGTTCTTTTACTCCCAGTACAGAAATCTAGTTTCCTACCATCTCTCACCCCTCTGAAGGTTTAACCCGCATCCACATTTGTGGAGTAATGTACCCTGCAAACATATATGTTGTGATAATTCATGAACTATGGCCCTCCAACTATGTTGTTTTACGACATTGTCACCTAGGTACATGTAAACAATTCAGAGGAAGAAAAATTAATTTAGCATGAAAAACATTTTTAATGTATCAAAAAAGTATGTGCAGTACAATTGTATCCCAAATGTATTGCACTGTTATCCTATATTTTTAGTAGTTCTATGTACATGTTTGCTTCTAGTGAGAGTATCTTATATTGTAATAGTTAGCGTATGCTAATTGATAATGCGTTGCAGTGACTGCGGTTGCTGTATACAGTCACCCTAAGTTAGAAGGTACTCCAGAGAGGCTGGTCCCTTCAAATCCAAGTCTTGTTAGTTATTCTTAATACAGCGTGGACTGATGCTTGCTCACTTTGCCTAACACTCTTGAGGAGATTTTCTGTCCAGGTACTGTGCTCCAAATGCTGCAGATGCAGGAGATTATTGAGAGTATTTTCTCTGTTACGCAATTCAAGAAGGCAAATAAACAGGCAGGATATTCTGCTTTTGACCTTATACAAATTATTTGCAACTCTGAAAACGAGTTGTCTGTGATGACAACATATTAGATCAGTGGAGGGCAACTTGCTGCCTGCAATCAGATTACCCTGATGCAGGTTGTCCACCACTGTATTAAATGGTAGTGACTTTGTGCCAGTTCATGTTGAGAGTTGCTCTGAGAAGGACAACCATGTTTCTGTTGATTGTTCATCAAGTTAGTCTTCAGACTGTGAGGAGCTTGTGTTCAGCCTTGATATAAAACTGGAAGAAACATAATTGGGGATAGCTTCGTCACCACTGTTCAGCTTGCTGAATATCTATTCAATGACATTTTGAACTAAGTTGGAACAATTAAACAAGCCAGATATACCCAGTGAGATGCATCTATATTGCAGCAGAGGAAAACTGTCACCAATGTCTGAATTTGCTGGGCCACTCTGGTTTTCTGTGTTTCTTTTCAAAGAAGGGCAAGTCCGTAATAATATTATTGATGATGCATCATGACCAGGTTGTAGAAGGAGACAAAAAGAAACTCCACTGCAATGACACTGAAAGTAGTGTTGATAACCTGGACCATCTTGCAAGAATGAATTACTGTAGGTGCAAGATAAATAGGTGTCCAGTGGTTCTTTTCTTCAACATGTTTGATGTTACTGGCATTGCAAGTTTCATCGTTTGAGTCAGCAACAATCATGCTTGATACCATTCTCGACCAAGACAAAGAAGGTGCTTGTTCCTTGTCAGTGTAGGAGAATGACTCATAGATACACATATAAAGAGAAGAATCCTTGATACCCCTTATCTTGCCATGCCCATCAAAACAGCACTCTTATCCTTTGGCTGCCATCAAAAACCAGCCACCACACAGCACTGAGCAAACTCAACAGTGGATGATGCCACATTTGCCCAAGGTCAGCTGACTGGAAGAGCCACAAGAAATGTGGAGAATGCAGTGAATTTCTATGAATTGATCACTTCACACTGATGCTGATGTGTGAAAACTGCATATAGGCTCACACCAAATGAGACTCCTGCTAGTTCTTTCAGTTTGCTTGTTAAGTAATTTTTTTCACCTAAAACATTGTCTTGGTTTCTGAATGCATATGGGGTACAAACTTTCACCATGATATAGTTAATGTAGCTTTTTTCTTGACACTGGATAAAGGTTAAAAAGCACTTTTTTCCCTTCCAGTTTATAAAGCATCTGAAATAGACAAAATCTTAATGCTTCAGATTTTATTAATCGGCCAATTTTTAACACACTAGTTGTAATGGTGGGTTTTTTAATGGATGTCAGTTGTAGTGGTGGTTGTTTTGTTTTGTTTTTTTATGGGTGTCATTTTGTAAAATTGTTTACTCTCAGTAAGACACCACAAAAATATATCTTTGACCACACTAAGCTCCATAGCAGTGTCTTTATGAAATAACCATATGCTTTGGTAGTGGTATATCGTTTGTGTAGTTAACTCATAGACTCATAGACTTTAAGGTCAGAAGAGACCATTATGATCATCTGGTCTGACCCCCTGCATGCTGCAGGCCATAAAACCGTCCCTACCCCTTCCCTGGACTCTGCTGTTGAAGTCCCCAATCCTGTTTTTAGTGACTGCAATCGGCAGAGACCCTCCTGCTGGAGATCCCTGCCCCATGCTGCGGAGGAAGGCGAAAAACCTCCAGAGGCTCAGCCAATCTGCCCTGGAGGAAAATTCCTTCCCGACCCCAAATGTGGCGATCAGTAAGGCCCCGAGCATATAGGCAAGAGTCTCCAGCCCGACCCCGTTAGCCATTATACTATTTACCCACCATTGCTTGGCTTTCCTTGACTACTATGTTTTACCATTAAACCATTCCCTCCATAAACTTATCTAACTTTATCTTAAAACCAGACAGGTCCGTCGCCCCCACCGTTTCCCTCGGTAGGCCGTTCCAATATTTCACCCCTCTGACGGTCAGAAACCTTCGTCTAATTTCAAGTCTGAACTTCCCCACGGCCAGTTTGTATCCATTCGTTCTGGTATCCACGTTAGTACTAAGCTGGAATAATTCTTCTCCCTCCCTTGTATTAATCCCTCTAATATATTTAAAGATAGCAATCATATCCCCTCTCAGCCTTCGCTTTGTCAGACTAAACAACCCAAGCTCCTCTAGTCTCCTTTCGTACGACAGCTTTTCCATTCCTCTGATCATCCTAGTGGCCCTTCTCTGCACCCGTTCCAGTTTGAGTTCATCTTTTTTAAACATGGGAGACCAGAACTGCACACAGTACTCCAAATGAGGTCTCACCAGCGCCTTGTACAACGGAAGCAGGACCTCCTTATCCCTACTAGATATACCTCGCCTAATGCATCCCAAGACCGCATTGGCTTTTTTCACCGCCACGTCACATTGTCGACTCATAGTCATCCTGCAGTCCACAAGAACCCCTAGGTCCTTCTCCTCTTCCGTTACTTCTAACCAATGCGTCCCCATCTTGTAACTAAAATTGTTATTAGTCATCCCCAAATGCATCACCTTACACTTTTCACTATTAAATTTCATCTTATTTCTGATACTCCAATTCACAAGCTCATTCAAGTCTCCCTGCAGGATATCCCTGTCCTCCTCCGAATTTACAACGCCTCCCACCTTCGTATCATCCGCAAATTTTATCAGCCCACTCCTGCAATCGGTTCCGAGGTCAGTTATAAATAGATTAAATAAAATGGGTCCCAAAACCGAACCTTGAGGCACTCCACTAGTAACCTCCCTCCAACCCGACAGTTCACCCTTTAATACAACCCGCTGCTTTCTCCCCAGTAACCAATTCCTTATCCACTTCTGGATTTTCATATCGATCCCCATGTTTTTCAGTTTAACCAATAATTCCTCATGGGGTACAGTATCAAACGCTTTACTGAAATCCAGGTATATTAGGTCCACCGCATTTCCCTTATCTAATAAATCCGTTACTTTCTCAAAGAAGGAGATCAGATTCGTTTGGCACGATCTGCCCTTCGTAAAACCATGTTGTAATTTATCGCAATTGCCACTACCCTCCAGGTCCTCAACTAGTTTCTCTTTCAGAATTTTCTCTAACACCTTGCACACTACAGATGTTAGACTAACAGGCCTGTAGTTACCCGGATCACTTTTTTCCCTTTCTTGAAAATAGGAACCACATTAGCTATTCTCCAGTCTAACGGGACCACCCCCGAGTTTACAGATTCATTAAATATTATCGCTAACGGGCCTGCTATTTCCCGCGCCAATTCCTTCAATATTCTCGGATGTAGATCGTCCGGTCCTCCCGACTTAGCCCCATTAAGGCGTTCAAGTTTTGTTTCCACCTCGGATACGGTATCCCCCATCCCGAATGCCCCTCTATAGCGGTGCTAGTATCCCTAATACCTTCATTGGCCTCATTAAACACCGATGCAAAATATTCATTAAGATATTGCGCCATGCCTAGATTGTCTTTAATCTCCTCTCCGGCAATAGACTTCAGAGGTCCCACTTCTTCTTTCTTTGCTCTCTTCCTATTTATGTGGCTGTAAAACCTCTTACTGTTGCTTTTAATTCCCCTCGCTAGTTCC
The DNA here is from genome assembly GCF_011386835.1 of Chrysemys picta bellii. Taxonomy (NCBI): domain Eukaryota; kingdom Metazoa; phylum Chordata; order Testudines; family Emydidae; genus Chrysemys; species Chrysemys picta. Next base: position 313,880,054 of record NC_088791.1, read on the forward strand.
AACTCTACATGGCCTTTGGCCTTTCTCACTCTATCTCTACATTCTCTGACTTCACTTAGGTACATTTCCTTACTGATCCCTCCCCTCTTCCACTCTTTATACGCTGTCTGTTTTTTCCTAATCGCCCCTTTGAGTCGGTCGCTCATCCAGCTCGGTCTAAATCTCTTGCTTAGTAATCTTTTTCCCTTTTTTGGAATACAGGCCTCCGACAGCTCATGCATCTTTAACTTAAAGTAATCCCAGGCTTCTTCTGCTTTTAAATCCATTAATACGTTTGCCCAGTCCACTTCCCTTACCAGTCCCCTTAGTTTGTTAAAATTGGCCTTTTTAAAATTATAAACCCTAGTCTTTGATTTAATTCTGTTACTCCTTCCATGTATTTTAAACCGAATTAGCTCATGATCACTGGAGCCCAAATTGTCCCCTACTACCACTTCCTCAACAAGGTCCTCACTACTTGCCAGAATCAAATCTAAAATGGCCTCCCCCCTCGTCGGTTCAGTTACCACTTGATGGAGGAATTGATCAGCAAGCACTTCTAGGAACATCTGAGCCCTGTTATTGCTACTAGCGTTTGTTCCCCAATCTATATCCGGGAAGTTAAAGTCCCCCATAATTACACAGTTTCTGTTAGTAATTACTTCTCTAAACACATTAAATAGTTCCTTATCCATATCCTGGGTCGATCCCGGCGGTCTATAGCACACTCCAAGCACTATCCCCGGAGAGGCTCTAGTAGTCCTATTACCCAGTGTGAGTATTGCCCAGACAGACTCTGTGTTATCTAATCCATCCACTATTATTTCTTTACAGTTTATTTCACTATTGACATACAAGGCCACCCCCCCACCTTTACCTTTGTTCCGGTCTTTCCTAAACAGCGCATACCCCTCCATACCTGTGTTCCAGTCTTGACTGCCATTCCACCACGTTTCCGTTATTCCTACGATATCCGGTTTCAGTTCCTGGACCAAGAGCTCCAATTCCTCCATTTTATTACCTAGGCTTCTGGCATTGGTGTATAAACACCCTAATGTATGTTGTTTAGCCCGTCTCCCATTAGCAGCACTATATGTTGCGGGCCTCCTTGTGTCCGTCCCCCCTGTCCTTCCTATGTCCAATCTCATCTCCCCGGCTATGTCTCCTCTCCTTTTACTCACCTTTTCCATACTGGAATCTGGCGTGGAGATTAACTGTGCATCTCCCAACCGTCTCCCCAAACTTCCTAGTTTAAAGCTCTTTTGATTAGATGAGCCAGCCTCCCTCCCAGAAGTCTATTTCCTTCCCTACTCAGGTGAAGCCCATCCCGCGAGAACAGGTGTCTGTCCCCGAAAGCCTCCCAGTGGCCATACATCCCAAAGCCCTCCTTAGAGCACCACTCCCTTAGCCAACTATTTATTCTCACAATCCTATCAGCCCTTTGCTGCCCTTCCCTCGGAACGGGCAGAATCCCACTAAAGATAATCTGAGCCTCTATCTCCTTGAGCGTCTTCCCCAGCCTGGCATAATCTCCCTTGATCCTCTCTAACGAGAACCTAGCCGTGTCATTCGTTCCCACATGAAGGATTATCAAGGGGTTCTTACCTGCTCCTTTTAGGATCCTTTTCAACCGCAGGTCCACATCGCGTATCTTTGCGCCCGGGAGACAGCACACCCTTCTGTTCTCCGGGTCCGCCCTGGTCACAGGCCTGTCCAATCTCCTCAGTAAAGAGTCTCCAATCACATACACCTGCCGTCGCCTGGCAACAGTGTGATCTAGTAATCTAGTCTCCGATCCCTCTAGTCCTGACCTGTGCCTGTTCCTATCTTCCCTTATGCTCCCCCTTATGCCTTCCTGAATCCTCCCGGGGCCCAGAATTGGTGCTGTCTCCATCAACTCCTCCCCTCTCTCTCTTGGACTAGCTGCTCTTCTCTTCTTCCTCACCCTCCCACCTTCAGTCGCCACCTGCTGCCCCTCCACCTCGCTATCCAAACACTCGAACCTATTCCTGAGTTCTATTCCCCCCTCACTGGCCCTTCTTTTCCTTGGCCTACTTCTCACAGTCACATGCTTCCACCTCCCATGTTCTCCCCCCTCCATTCCCCTCTCACCGTCCTCTACCTCTGCCTCTACCTCCGCCACAGGGCATTCTCCTTCAGCCCCCCCTTGCCTTTCCTCCATCAGCTGCTCAAACCCCCGCCTGAACTCCACCAGGGTATCTACCTGCATCTGCAGCCCCTTAATCTTTTCCTCCAGTAACACTATCAGGCGACACTTCATACACACATACCTTAGTTCCAGGTCTCCTGCTAGGACTATATACATACCACAGCTCCCACATGTCGCCATCTGCATTCTGTCCGCTGCTGCTGCTTGGCTCATGGCTGCTGGGGTTCCTGCCCACGACACCTGGGGGAATGGGGTACAGACCACACCGCGCCCTCCTGCCTCCCCTGCAAACTCCCTCTCAAACTCCCCTGTTAGCCGCCCTGTTTGTTTGCTGCCGCTGCTCGCAGCTGTACCGCTGCCTGGCTGGGCGGCCGCTTTTATGGGCCCCTTGATCAGCCAAGCTCCGCCCCCTACTCAGGGCTCGGCGTCCTTCCCAGCACCCAGCCCCTGCCGGCCCCTACAAACAAACACACAAGAACAACAAGGACAGATGCAAATACAGGTACCTTCTCCTCCAATGAGAACTCCCTCTCAAACTCCCCTGTTAGCCGCCCTGTTTGCTGCCGCTGCTCGCAGCTGTACCGCTGCCTGGCTGGGCGGCCGCTTTTATGGGCCCCTTGATCAGCTGATGTAAAGATTAAAACTCTCATTTGTTATAAAAGTTTAGAATGTTATACCAGGGCAGTTTTCACTTTTACTGGAGTACACTTTAAGCCCCAATCCTGCAATATGCAGTGCACAAGTGGACAGCTGTACCTGCATAAACCCCCAATGAGGTACATAGCAAGATATGTGACCTGAGTTTAGATATACAGCAACTCTTCACTTAAAGTCGTCCCAGTTAACATTTTGTTGTTACGTTGCTGATCAATTAGGGAACATGCTCGTTTAAAGTTGTGCAATGCTCCCTTCTAACGTCGTTTGGCAGCCGCCTGCTTTGTCCACTGCTTGCAGGAAGAGCAGCACATTGCAGCTAGCTGGTAGGGGCTTGTAACCAGGGTGGACCGGCAGCCCCCCATCAGCTCCCCGCTCCCCTAAGTTCCCTGTGCTGCAGATACCCAGCAGGCTATCAGTTGCCGGGCAGTTCAGCTGTCCCTCCCCCCACTGCCATGTGCTGCTCCTGCCCTCTGCCTTGGAGCTGCTCCCAGAGACTCATGCTTGCTGTGCAGGGGGGAAAGAGGGAGGGCTAATGTCAGGGTGCCCCCTTTCCCCCTGCTCCTGCACCCCACTTACCCCTTCTCCATATAGAGCAGGGAGGGGACACAGATGGAGAGAGACAGAGAGAGTTTGGGGCAGCAGCTGCTGTCTCAACTTCCTGAGCCACTTAAAAAGACAATGCACTTAAGAGTGCCTTAGCTTACTTAAAGGGGCAGTGTGCATCTCTCTCTCTCTCTTTCCCACACACAAGGTGTGTGTCTGTCTGTGTCTGCTATGCTGTCTCCCCTCCCTCATATTCATGCTGCCTTGTGTGAGAGACTACATTAACAACGTGTTAACCCTTGAGGGCTCAGCTGAGTGCTAGTTCATCATTTAATAGTAAGGCATTCCCTGGGAAATATCCCTCCCTCTTCCACCCTCTAACTTCACCACCTCAACCAAGCTTCACAATCATCATAGCTGTGAACAGTATTAAATTGTTTGTTTAAAACGTATACTGTGTGTATATCTATATAATAATATATAGTTTTTTGTCTGGTAAAAAAAAATTCCCTGGAACCTGACCCCCCTTATTTACATTAATTCTTAGTGGGAAATTGGATTCACGTAACATTGTTTCGCTTAAAGTCGCATTTTTCAGGAACATAACTACAATGTTAAGCGAGGAGTTACTGTATAGAGAAAAATTAAATATACAAAAAACACATAATGAGCTTAAAATCTTTCTAACTGTTTTAAGTTTCCTTAAGTATTATTTGCTTTGTTTTAAATGCCTAACATTTTTTATTTTAATTTTGAACCTAGGAGTATCTTGGAATCTTTATCTTCTGAAGATCCTAAATCATTTTTTTGCATACACTATCATGGAAGCATTTTGCTTTAAGGTCTTGTTTCAGTAACTCATTGAAAGATGTATGCTGAAAGCATAAACGTAAAAGATAAAATATCAAAATTTTGACAAGTGTTCAACATTTAATATATTTAAAATATAATTTGATTGAAAAGTTGTAGGATATAATTATAACAGTTCTCCAAAAAATAGGGGTCTCTCTTAAATTCTCATTTTTTAAAATAGGATAGAATTCAGTAGATTAAAAACCGGTGTTTGAGGGCATGAACTAGAGTGCATAAGCATATCACTAAGTAATTCAAATCAAATTAGATAGAAACATCGACGGCTGTTCAAAAAATGTTTTAAATCACTTCTGTATCATTACATTTAATCTGAGACTTTTACTGATAAGGCAGGGGCACTAACAACATCAATAATCAAATGTGTGTTGCACACATTCCTTTTGCTAAAGAACATTCAACAAGTGTCAAAGATGCAGCTCTTTAATCTTTTTCAATGGAACTCCCCAATTTCTATTAAAAATTTGTTGTGAGAATGTCACGTCTTATAAATCCTTTTATTATAAGGCATAATTTTTGTTCCTAAGTAAGAAAGGCCTGACATAGACTAGAATTCTAAAGGTAATTGTAGTTCATGATGTACATAGTTGCTTATAGGTCTCTCACTCAGTTCTCCTCCTGCTGAGTTTCACTGATTTATTTTATCTGTAGCTCTTAAGCTGCATTTTCTACCTGTAAGGGAATGAAAAGATTCGACCTAGCTTTGTCTGGGTATACTGCAAGAAGGACAGGAGACTTGTTATGGGTTTAATCAGGCTGCAACTTTATTATATAGATCTCTGGGACTACCCGGCAGATAAAGTGTACAATGCAGGCAAATCCATGCTTATTCAAATCAATTCTCCAGGGCTTTCACCAGCCCCCCTTTGTTTCCATCCAGGTCCCCCAGCCAATCCATAGCTTGGACCTTACCATCCACCAGCCTCGCAAGAAGCTTAAGGAGGGCTATGAGAACGGGGGAGGGGGGCGGATTGGCTTCCTGCCGTACCGGTCATGGGAGTCCCTGAACCCCCTCCCCCATTCTGTTTCTTTATCCAGTACCTCCTTTTAAGACCTTTACCAGGCCATTTATCTGGTCACTGGCTGCCCTTCCTATGGAGTACCTGCACTGAACATCACCCAATATTACAAAATAAGTTGCGACATATGGCTTACCGCCTTTTCTATTCACCAGAAAAGATCCATCCTCACACCCACTGTGAGGAAGGCGAAAAAACCACACTCCACCGAAGCCAATTCTATTGGTGTGGGAAAAATTCCTTCCCAGCCCCCCTCTAAAAGGGGCGACTAGCGTAATGCCCACAGCAGGTCCAAACCCAGCCTGCCATTTGCCTCCACTTGCTGGCTGCTAGGGGAGGGAGGATAGGTGCTGGCTTCCTCGCTGCTTTCACATAGAGACTTGCCCCACCCAGGTTTTGTGCCTTTATGCACATTCCTGGGGGGGGGGGGGGGAGAGTCATTGCTGCAAAGCACCTTTTGCAGCAGTTTCTGACCACCTTCCTCTTCTTCCTCCTCTTCTCCCCCCCCCCCCCCCCAACCAACCACAAAGCGGAGCTATCCTCCTTTGGGTAAGCCCACACAAATTCTGTTCCACCTTTAGTTGTGATGCAGTCATTGTCCCATAAGTCAAGTGACAGATCCGTGCTTCAGATGTTTTAGCTCATTATCTTTTCTTCTGCCAATACTGTGAATTAAGCACTCCCAGACATGCTTGTATGAATCTGTTTCTTTCATCTCAAATATAAGTGTTGCTGCCACTATTGAAGCAACCAGCATTTGGTGGAGGTGGAGGCAACTTTCAAACTATACTTTACTCCCATGCAATGGCAACTCATCTTTAAAACAAATCTACAAAATCACTATAGCGTTTTGCCTAAGCCTTAGATCTGTTCTCAGAAATCTACAATTTGGTTAAAGAAAGATCTTTAACTAGATCTAATAATGATTGCTTTTTTCCTTTAATTGTAAGTTGCCATCAATAACACGTGAGAGATGACTAACAGTTTAATATGGGATATTTCTGGCTCTTTTTGTGTACAGAGCTTGTTTTTCCCAGGATTCATAGAGCTGGTTGAATTAATTATTTTATGAAAAATGTCAGTATTTGCCACCAACTTTAGTGGTTTCTTCTTTCGCTCCCCCTCCAGGTGATGAGCAAAGGAGTAGGCAATAGGTTTGTGCCATTTTTGTTTTTGTGTTTTGCTTCTTTATAATGTGTAAAAGCCTGAAAGATCCTTGGTTTTTGTAGATTTCTGATGTGGAACAATTACAAATTAAGCAAACCAAGCACTAACTCTGAATTCAAAGAGATATATTTTCAAAAGCTACCTTACGAGTTGTCATTAATCTTGCAAGCATAAGATAAGACAGTTGTGCACACACTATTTGATCTTACACAGCCCAAAAAAATGGGTTATTCTCTTCTCACCCACTTTGTTGTTATGCTGGTATAACTTCACTGGCTTCAGTGAAGTTACTTCTGATTCTAATTAGGGTGAGAAAAGAATTGAGCTCCATTTCTGCAACATTGGCTTCACTTTGAGACTGAGTTAAAGGCCCCTTTTTAAAGTTTTTTTTCCAAAAATGTTAACCTGTTTCTAGTAATTAGCAAATCTATAATTATTAAGGTTTATTTGGTATCCACTTTAAACCAGTCACCATATGTAGAATTAATACTAGAAAGTATAGATGATAAATTGTCCCTTTTTAATCTTTGACTAAAATGCATGTTAGTTTGGGGTTGTGGTAAGTATTACAGATTCTAGTCTAATTTTCTCTCATCCTCTCCCTAACCCCCAGTCATCCGTTTTGGAGAAGCTGGCTTGCTGAATTTCAAGTTTATGGTTTTATTTAAAGTGTGGTATCATTTTTATTTGAAGGCATAGGTTGGTTTGTTTTTCATCTGCAAATTTCAGCCTTTTCAAATACATGTCAATTATTTAATATAGGTTGTAATACCATGCTCATCACCAAAGTATCTGACCTCAAGTAGGAGGGGATCTCACTGCATGTATGTCTCTTTTTTTGTCTTAGCAAAATATTTACTCTTCCCCTTGGGGAGAAAAAAGTGCTATAAAATAACTCCTCTGTTTGTTATATTATCGTATTACCTGTAAAGAATGGATGAGGCTATATATATATTATTTTATGTAATGGCTTAAACTCTTTCCTATAGCAATATGCAGTTTTATAGACTAAAAAAAATTATTTATGGTATCTGTATTGATCATCAAATCAAACTGGGGGTCTAAGCACTACTGTCTGTACAGTTTCAACATAACAAATTATTAAAATAGCTATATTATTGTCCTCTTGTTCGCACATTAATTCACTATGGGATGTATTGCAACATTTGGTTTATATGGTCATAGAAATGAATTACCTCCTTCCTTTACTCCAGTCCAACTTTGTTTGCCCACTTATGAATGTCATCCACCTTGTTACTTCAGTTATTCATAATGAAAAAACATCTAAAGAGAGAGAGAATGTATCTACTAATGTGAATATCCTCCTCTGGATATAATACAAACTGTTTTAGTGTTTATCTTCACTTCAACCTTAGTTATAACTTGTTTAAACATAATACTATAACAGTATGTGTTTATCAATTAGCATTATGACTTTTGCTCAGTGTATGATTAAATCCTTCTTGAATTACCATTCTGATGAATTCAATGAGATTATCTCCATGATCTAACAAAGCTAACACTGTTCTGTAGAAGCTAGAGAACATGGTGGTAGTCTGTTAGAAAAGTTTTCTCAACATGTTGCAAACTGTAAGATACTTAAATATAATATATTGCCAATTTAAAGTTGAACCTTAAACTAAATGCAAACATTGCTCTTCTTGTGTGCACATAATCCTTTAGTAGACACAAACTTTGAGAAAACAATGTATTTCAAAATAAATAAAACTTTCTTTAAAACTTTTTTTTTTGCTTTAACATTTAAGTACGTTGAGAGCCATTAACCTAGACACTTATGTAGAATACTTAAATTCATAGTAGAATTTGATGTGTTTTTCCATTCTAAGAATAGGTAAAGGTAAATACTGCGTGTGATTGGAAGTGGAATTTCTGTGTAATAATCTAAGAATACTGATGTAGTAATTTTATGTACACTGTATGTGACTTAGTCATTGAGGTGCAGTTATTGTATATTAGGTTATAAGACTCTCCTGTATGAATGTATTGCTGAAGCTTGATAAGAGGCTGTGCAGAAAGCAACACAAAGGATCTAGATAAGCAATCTCCAAACAAACACTTGGGGGCAATTACAAGACAATGGAGAAAACTGTTAGCTTTGAGTAGCCTGTACAGTCTCCCACAAAGAGACAGCTGTTCTGACAATGGAGAATAAAGAGCTCAAAAGAATACTAGACTGTTTTTTAAAAAAAAACCTTCTGAGGAGAGAAGATGTCAATTGTCAATAGCTGTCAGGGGACAGGTTGACACAGTGAGAGGCTCTGCAGAGGAGTCTGAAAGAGTTGGATATTTCCCCAGTTCCAAGAAGTAGTAAGCCTTAAGGAAGGACAGTCAACAGGGTGACCAGACAGCAAATGTGAAAAATCGGGGCAGGGGGTAGGGAGTAATGGAGATATCCTATCTCCTAGAACTGGAAGGGACCTTGAAAGGTCATAGAGTCCAGCCCCCTGCCTTCACTAGCAGGACCAAGTACTGATTTTGCCCCAGATCCCCAAGTGGCCCCCTCAAGGATTGAACTCACAACCCTGGGTTTAGCAGGCCAGTGCTCAAACCACTGAGCTATCCCTCAAGTCCATATAAGAAAAAGACCCCAAAATCAGGACTGTCCCTATAAAATCAGGACATCTGGTCACCCTGACAAGCAAGCATGTAGACTGTTGATTGTTTTAAGATCTGTGTTCTCTGTAATGCTTTCTAAAGATATAATAATTTGCTGTGAGAAAGGCTATTTGGTTACTGGTTACCACTGTCATTGCTCCCAGGAGGAACAGAACTGCTGCTGCTGCTGAACATAAATCAGGCCTGCTGAGATAATCGTGGTTAGCACCTTAGGGCGGCAGCCCAAGGCGCAGACACAGAGCAGGAGAATCGTGTGGTCCCTCCCCAAGGTAGAGGCAATGGGGTAATGGCTTTAGTCCCAAGACCAGCGGGGGATGCACTTGAAGAGACTAGGAGGGGTCAGAGGTGCAGTTAGCCTAGTAACTGACACAGAGATTTGATGAATTTAGGCCTTGGCTACACTGGTGCTTTACAGCGCTGCAACTTTCTCGCTCAGGAGTGTGAAAAAACACCCCCCTGAGCGCAGCAAATTACAGCTATGCTCCCAGCACTGTAAGCTAATCCCCTCGAGGAGGTGGAGTACCTGCAGCCCTGGGAGAGCTCTCTCCCAGCGCTGGCGCCGCGACCACACTCGCACTTCAAAGTGCTGCCACGGGAGCGCTCCCGCGGCAGCGCTTTGGAGTTTCGAGTGTAGCCAAACCCTAAGAGGGAATTGGTAGGTAAGGGGCAATGGGGAGGAAATCTAAGGGAAAAGGGAGTTCAGGAAAGCTGTCAGTTTCTAAAATAAACAATGCAGAGGAGCGGTAGGAAGAATAGTTAGAGACCAATATGGCTGCATCATGAGCTCTTTAATGACTCGAAAATCAAAAAGCATTCATACAAAAAGTGGAAACAAGGAAAATTTGTTAAAGATGAGTATAAAAGAATAGAACAAGCATGTAGGGACAAAATCAGAAAGGTGAAGGCGTGAGTTATACCTAGCAAAGGACATAAAAGGCAATAAGAAAAGGTTCTGTAAATACATTAGGAGAAAGAGAACAATGAAGGAAAGTATAAGTCCATTACTTAATGGGGAAAAAGAGCAAATAATGGATGACACAGAGAAGGTTGAAAGTGTTTAATGCCTTTTTTGCTTCAGTCTTCACTAAAAAGGTTAATTCTGACCAGATGCTTAACATAATTACTGTTAACACCGAGGGGGAAGGAACACAGGACAGAATAGGGATAGACCGTGTTAACTAATATTTAGGTTACATGGGTTCATGTTGGCAAGGCCTGATGAAATTCACCCTAGGATACTTAAGAAACTAGCTGAAGCAATCTCTGAACAATTAGTAATTATCTTCAAGAAATTATGGAGGATGGATGAAGACCCAGAGGCTGGAGAATGGCAAACATATAGTACCTATCTTTAAAAAGAGGAAAAAGAGAATTATAGACCAGTCAGCTTAACTTGGATACCCAGAAAGATACTGGCACAGATTCTCAGTTTGTAAGCAAACTAGAGGAAGTAGTAAGTATTAGCTAATGTGGCTTTGTCAAGAATAAATCCATGCCAAATTGATCAAATTTCCTTCTTTGATGGGGTAACTGGCTTAGTGGATGAGGGGGAAAATAGACATGATGTAGCTGGACTTTAGTGAGACTCTTGGCACAGTTCAAGATGACGTTCTCATAAACAAGCTAGGGCAATATGGTCTAGATGAAATTACTATATACCTGGCTAGGCAGCAATATTGCAGAAAAGGATCTGGGGGCTATAGCAAATACAAATTTAATATGAATCTAAAATGTGGTGGTGGTGTGAGAGGGGGAAATGCTTTTCTGGGCTATAGTAACAGGAGGATCATATGCAAGATAATTTTTTCCATTCTACTTGGCGTTGGCGAGGCCTCAATGGTAGTACCATGTCCGGTTTTGGGCATAACACTTTAAGAAAGATGTGGACAAACTGGAGATAGTCAACATAAAAAATAAAAAAAACAACAAGTGCATCTGTAACTTTCACTCTATGCATCCGAAGAAGTGAGGTTTTTACTCACGAAAGCTTATGCCCAAATAAATCTGTTAGTCTTTAAGGTGCCACCAGACTCCTCCTTGTTGTTTTTGTAGATACAGACTAACACGGCTACCCCCTGATATAAAAAATAAAAGATTTAGAAAACCTGACCTATGAGGAAAGTTAAAAAAAAAAAAAAACTGGGCATGTTTTGTCTAGAGAAGGCAAGACTGAGGGAGGAACTATTAATCTTCAAATATGTTAAGGTCTGTAAAGAGGACAGTGATCAATTGTTCTCCATGTCTACTGAATGTTGGACAAGAAGTAATCTGCTTAATTTGTGACCAGGGAGATTTAGGCGAGATATTAAGAAAAATTTTCTAATTATAGGGATAGCTAAGTACTGGAACAGGTTACTGAGGGAGGTTGTGGAATCCCCATCACTAGGAGTTTTTAGAATAAACACCTGTCAGAGATGGTCTAGGTTTACTTAATCTGTAGGTATCCTATACATGATACTTTTGAGAATTGCTAAATTTGAACATTTTAAATTTTGTCTGTTAAAACAGGAAATTATTCTGCAAAAGAAGTTTCAGCCTTAACTCTTCATCTTTCAGTTTCATTTTTCTCTTCATTCCAATGTCAGTGGCTGCACACCACTCTAATTGCCTTGCTATGATGATTGCAGACTGAAATGTAACAGAAGGTACAATACAAACTCCTGGGAGCAAGGATCCTGTTGTTTGACTGGAACATTGGGTCAATTTGTAAAGTTATGGATCCTGGGGAGCTTCTATTGGTGGGGCAGTGTGCAGAGGCTAATGTATATTATCCCTGACCTGTGAAGACTACTTCTGTGGCTAATAGGTTAAGTTCAGCTTCCTTGCCTATTCTGTCCTTTACCTTTCTGCAGAGGCTGTTAACAAAGAGGCCAATTTTAGGAAAGAAAATAACTTTTAAATTTAAAAAAAAAAAAGCAAAGGTATCGGCTCCAATACTTGAGCAGACTTTTCTGTAAAGAAACGTTGAATACTTTTTCAGTAGTATGTATCTGGGCCTTTTACTGCTTTTAATCTATTTCCAAATTTTGTACATGGATATAATATAAAGCTATTCTCATTAATGACAGTCACTAAAGGGTGGGGTTTTTTGTTGGTGTGTGTGTGTGTGTGTGTGTGTGTGTGTGCGTGTGTGTGTCGGGGAGCGGGGGAGGCAGGTTGTTTTTGTTTGTTACTGAAATAAAACATCTCTGTGATGATTCTTTTGTGATATGCCAACTCTCATTTCACCTGTTTCTTTATTTTTATAACTTATATTCCCCCCCCCCCCCCCCCCAGTCTTTCTTTGGAAGGTCTGCATTAATCAGTTTCTCATGAGAATATTTTTGCCTTTTGCATTTGTAGATTATTCCTGAAATTCAGGAGGCAGTGTGTAGTCAGTTTTGTGAGATACCATTTTGAGGTATATTCTGAATTTTTATTTTTGCAACTGCCTTTAAGCTATAAAGCGATACATAATTGGTTTTGGGTATTTAAAACAACAACAAAAAATCCTTGATTTGCAGTCTTTTTAATCCATTTAAAGAAGAATCATATAATTACAGTTGTCTTTGATTCTACTTCCCCCACAAAAATCCTAGCTTTTCTGGGATCAGTGAATCTGTGGAGGATAATTTAAAAACTACTTCAGTGATTTCTAACAAACAAATGAGTTACTTATACCAAGCCAATAGTCTCTTCATGTTTTTAATTTGGAGCAAGAATGCAGTAGGCCTAAGTTTAAATTTGAATTAAAGGCTGTATTCCAAACCTTCTTGTAAGTTTTTGCAAATCCGACCACAATGGAATCCATGGAGTACCAAAAATATTGTGAAACAAGTGCCTCCTGGGTGGCTAATTATTAGCATTCTTTCCTTTTGACTAAAAAGGAAGCTATCTTCTTTGTAAAATGTTGTCTGACTTGTAAGAGCAGGAATGAGCTGTGGTGGTGAACTGGAAACTGTTAAATTGTTCTTATTTGTGTGGATTTTTGTATTCTTTCATTATTATTTAACTAAAGACAATTATCTTTCAAAAGGAAGTATTGCACAGATATGTTTTAATCCTTTACAGCCACACTATACCATTAATATCCTGGCCTCTATTATTAAAAGATTGTGTAAACAATTATTGCATTTTTTGCACTGGTTCATAGATGTTAAGTATTCTTTATATGTCCAACATTTATTACATATTAAAGCAGTTAGTGCTTGCTGTTAATTTAATATACCTTATTTAGACAAAAAATGTAATCACTTTTAGATTTATTTAATTCAAAAACTCCAAAACTGCTCTGCTCATTTGAGATGAGAAAAGTGATGCTATTGCTTTTTATCATATGCTGTTTATCATATTGCTATTAATGCATTGTTGCTACAAAGAGGTTTGTAATTAAATTAAAAGATGTTTTTAAATTGATGTCGATCTTTCACATCGTGATATTTTTTGGATTATTCCCAGATCAACATGATTACCCTGCACTAAAAATTTTAAATGCCATAATTTTCATGAGAAACAACGAGCTAGGTAAATAAGGTAGTGTACTAATGAGTTTCTGCTTTCCAAGAAAAAATGATAGGAAAGGAATGCACAGGAGTTCAGCCTGACAGCCCCCTTCCAGTGTCTGTTTGAAGACAGGTAACATCTCTTGGCTTCTGTTACTCCTCTTCGGTATGCTTGTATAAAATCTTTGCACCAAAGATCAAATTTCAGGGGGTTCATCAGTCATATTCTCCCCAACTTGGGCACAAACTACTTAAAATCCCAGAGCTCACTGCTAAGTGACTTCCAGACCCTTAGGATAAAGCTAGGGGCCAACAAGTAGTTTCTATATGTATGTATGTAAAATCTGATCCCCAAAATGTAACACAGTTTATTAAAAGTCAAATTTTAAAAAGTTGCTACATGGATGTATTTGGCCCTACTTTTAGTGCTTGTAGATGTACCTGTGATGGGGTCTATCAGGCCTTCTCTGCCCCTTGCTGGAGGCATTAGCACCCTGACACTCCCAACCCAAGAGAAATCCACTCAGACTGGGTGACCAACAAGACAGTCCTCCAGAAGCCTAGAAGGGCCAGTAGAAAATATTGACCAATCAAGAACTCGGGCAGGGGGCCAAGTTGGGTGAGACTAGGACAGAGGAACATCACCTCAGGACTAACCCAGGGCCTTCCTTTAAGTGCTGCAACTAAGCCCTTGAATTTTGAAGGTTTTTTTTCTTTAACGGCTCAGACAGCTGCATATGCATTGCTGTTTTGTTTCTTGATAGTTTAGAGACTGACACCAAGTGTATGGCACAGGCTACCCTGTCACAAGCAGGCAGCCAAATCTTGCAGACTAAGGCTGAAAGTACCTGCAATATGATGCATGGCCTTGAAGAGGGGGCCCTGCAAAGCAGCCCAACTTACCACAGTACACTTAAGTAGTCTGAATTCAGGAGGGGGAACCAAGTTTGTCCTAATTGTCTTGTTTGGCTTACCCAATTAAGTAGATAACCCTTTTCTAACTTGGTAATTTTTAATAGATAATAAGACATATTTTATTCTCAGATTCACCTTTTGCATTCCTATTGACTTCAGAGCTGCAAAAAATTTGAGGAAAGGTTACTGGAACTGTGGAAAGTAGACTGACTTGATGTTTTTTACACAGCTTTATTTTCAGTTTGGAGTTTTTTTCAGCAATGGTGTGTGCCTCTTACGAAAGGGTTTCTGTAATGTATTTCTATTCTTCCTCCATTGTGAGAGGTCCCAGCGCACATTTTTGCTGGGGTTATTATGATGTGGGTGGGGGGAGAAGCTTTATAACCTTGAACCCCTCCCATGGTCAGGTTTGGTGGCAGGAGTTTCTGCTAATGGACATAATTTTTCTGCTCTTCCTGGTGAAATGAGATTGGAAAGATAGGGAGCTCCCCCTTCTCCCCTCCCACTGAATTTTTACAGATTTTTAAAATACTGTGTATTACTGTACATATTAATCTGACATGGATTTATCATGGCTTTTGATACTTGCAATTCTATTCTTAGGGAGCTTTTGTACTGCTACATTTGCCTGTTGTGGTACAAAAGGGAACGGGCATTTACTAGTGCACGGTAACAAGCTTTCATCTGATTCTGTGGGTGGAGACTACTTGCCCCTCTCCTATACAAAACTCATTGAGTGGGTTACTAAAGAGAAATCTAGTGGCACAAGTAAGCTTATACCAGTAACTTGCCTATAACTGCACTGAAGGAAAACAAATTAATGGTAACTAAATTTCCAATAAAGCTAAAAGATTGCAACTCATGCATAGAAACTAATAGGCTACAAAGTTCTTGGCTAACAGCCATTGGAATTTTTAAGATTTCGAGTTTCCATAGTTTTCCATTAATGCCCAAGAAACAAAATAAGTAATTAATTATTGCAAAAGAATTAATGCAGCATTTAGTGATGGGGTTATAAAGAATCTTCCTTATTTCACACGGAGGTCTGCAGCTATGCAGGAGTTTACCAAAAGCCCTCTTAATTTACTGGGTTCACTTTTTCAAGAAAATTAGAGTGACAAGGTATTTCCCCCTTCATCTTGGTTATATATAACTCCGTAAGAAGGTGATCTACAGAAAATGATTTTGTATGTGCAGTAATTAAGTCCAGTGCTTAATGAAGAGCAATACCCCTAAAATTTCCATCGAGTTTGTAACTTTATATGTAATAACAATAGTGGGACAGATTCTCAGCTGGTGTAAATAAGAATAGTTCCATTGACCTCAGTGGAGTTAAGCCTATTTACACCAGCTGAGGATCTGCTCTGGTGTTTTTTTTCTATCTTTTCTTGAGAATGGGGTTATATAGCACATATACCCAATAAATGATTTTACCTTTTGTGTTATAAAATGTTCTCCGTAGCTATTGGAATAAGAAGGAGAATTGAGTAGAGGTGCAACAAACAAGAAGGAAGTAAGAGAATATGCAGGACAAGAAATAAAAATGCACAAGTCCTGCAGCCACCTTAAAATTTACATATCACTAGATAACATCTGTAATTCTAAGTCAGTTAAAAATGCAGTACATTAGGTTAAAGAGGTATTGTGTCAGCGTGATGCCAGCTTTGAATTGCTTGCCGTATGTCCAAGTTCCATTGTCGAATAGTGTGCTGAGTTCAGAATACTGGAAAGCAGAAATACACCAATGGAAAACCAAGCCTATGGCATTTCTTCACATACTGTTCTCAACACCTCTCAACTAAATAGTTATCAATATATATCAACATTTACAGGACAAAGTACACAGTGGGCAATTCAATGAAAATGGAAATAGTTAACATCCATTTTTAGTCTTTTCAGCACTTAAATCCAGCTCTACGAAAGTAAACTTGAATATAAGAAGCTGCTGGCACCACAGAAATCAAAGTTTTAAGTGAAGTTTACGATGAATAAATGACCAAAATTTGGTCGATTTTGATAAATAGTTTAATTTTAAAATTTTTGAGATTACTGAGCCCAGTCCTTTTTTCCCTAGAAGTCTTGTCCCCTGCAGAGAGTAATTTTTGTGGGCCAGATCCTGCAAGCTTCTAAACACCCTCCACTCTCTCTGGAGAAGTTTGTATTTCACAAGAGTGAGATCTGACTCATCAGCAGAGATCAGGCCCAGGTGAGCAAAGGCTGTCTGAGGTTAACATCTGCTGTTTCAAACAGAAATAGCCGTAGCTATTTAAAATACACAGCACAGTGATTGGATTTGTAGGCAGATAGATTATAATCTATCAGGTCTCTTCCATCACTAACTTCTACGGTTCTGTGAACTGAAACACCTAAGAACTGGTTTAACTTATAATAAAACATTCCAAGGAAAGTGAGTTCACAAATAAGCATAATTTAAAAATAACTGCTTACCTTAGCACTTTTGTTTTCCAGATTGTGCCCCAGCCACCCAACTCAAGAAGTTAAGCATTTTCTAGAACAGTAATGTTTAACTTTCTGGTTACTGTCCCCCTAACAATGCAGAGCAACCGTTATTTTTATAATGTTCCATAGGTTTGTAGGACATCTGATAGGCTCCCTTTGTTTATTGTCACCCTTTTTGTTTATTCTGCTTTGTAAACTCATGCTGGGACTTATCACTTCACCTATGTGAGAGTTATAGTAGTGCTACTTTTAAAATATTGTATTCACCTCATGTTTATTATCAATAAAGACACAATTATAAATTGGCAAGTGGAAAGAGGGAATTTGTATACTGTAAATGAAATGGATTTAGCCCACTGGAAAACCTATGGTATTAAGACCTAAATTATCATACCTCTCTCACAGTGTGAATGACATAATAGTATGAACCACATGGACAGGTCCCCTCATGTTCATGTTTTCATGGACCACTTCCCCTCCCATTTGCAGTCACATGACGTCTAGGTGGCAACTATAGCAATTGTTTATGTGGAAAAGAAATAATAGCAAAGTATTTAATGTATTTTTCTGTCCTTCAGTGTAATTTAATCACTAGAAACAAGAAGCAGCCTGCACCCTGTGACCAGACAGCTGTCTGGGCCACAAGCAAGTGGTCTGTGGAACATAGTTTAAGAACATCTGTATTTAGAGAATAAACCACACACAGTATGGATACATGTAAAAGATTTAATCCAATGAAAATACTTCCATTGACTTCAAATCAGGCCCATTACACATCCAAATCTATATTATAGTATAAATATTCCATAGTGTCACATAATATGAAAAATAGGTAATATTAACTACAATAATTATTTATCATTGTCAAAATCAGAGTTACAAACAATAGAGTTCAACAATGAATTTTCTTTCTTTTGATCCTGGTTTGCTCTGTTATCTTGGAGTATGTTGTATCTCTTTTCATTGATATAAAGTATTACTTTTCCTTTCCACCTTCAGATATAATCTTCGTGACCCTAATCTAACAAGAAACAGAGAGAAAATGTTTAATATAGATGGGTGTAGATGGAGGCATGTTTTGAGGGAACTCTAAAGGCTGTAATAATTCAAAGTAATGGATCACATTTTCCCATAAGATGATACACCATTATATGAACTGATATATGTCAGAACCTTTAGCAACCCTAGTAATCCAATACTGACCCTATTTTCTAAATTCTTGTAGTTCTAGTATAATAAACCTGATAGAACTCTTATTAAAAATATCAGAATTCACCCATTGGTATTGTAACTCTGCTTTATTTTTTTTCTCCAGATTTTTGATAAATTCCTCATTTGAGTCAATTCCCTCTTCCACCTACCAAAAAAATTTTTAGGTGTTTTTCAGGTTTCATGATCTTGCCAAAGTGTAAAACAAAAAGGGACTAGGAACATTAGGAAAGACATGTATTGGAATCTAGCTGAAATCTTAGTAAAAGTGGTAGAATTCTATATGTAGGACTATCAGCACTTCGTATATTACATCTGTAATATGTTAATCTTCTTTTCTGACATGCTAGCTTTGGAAAGAAATGCCACTTTTGAAATTGCAGTTACTGTTCATCTATAAAAGGAAAAAGAACTAATTTAGTAAAAGTTTGACATGCTTAATCTGCATTTTGTGGATCTTCATCCTTTGTTTAATTGTTATTTTTCTGAACTCTAAGAGTGGCAGGAAGTTAATAGTGAGAGAGATTGAAATATTTTTGGTAGGGTGACTGATTTCTTTGACTAAATTTCACAATATATCTTTGGTTGAAATGTAGTAGTTTCAGTCCCTTCTTATTTTCTATTTGTAGCTGCTGTAGATTTTTTAAAATATATAAATCAAACTTTATACTTGGTCTCTGTGGTGCAACTCTGGTAACAGAACCAGTATTGCCTTATAACCCAGCTTTCCCTGTCAATTTTACTCTCAACATTTGAAATTCTGGCTAAATATCATTAAACTTGTGACACCCTGTGGCAAGGGTGAGTCATTACATATCAAGTATAGCTGCAGAATATTGAATCTGTTTTTATTTATTTTATTTTATTTGTTGCCATCCTTTCTGGGCCAGAGACTTCACGCTTCCAAAACTGAGCAACACACTGTTGCCTCTCACACCCTGTTCCAAAATAGTGGGAATGTCAAGGGCATTGTTGCCATCCAATATTTTGTGACGAAAATTAAGAGCTCAAAAGGTGTGTACCTTATATTACCTGTGCTTTTATTTTGAAATCACCTATTTATTCCTGATGTATCGCAGTCTTCCTTTTCACTGAACAGCTCTCCATGTACCATTTGTGCACTGTACCATTCCAAAACCATCAAGGGGCAAGCAAATGCTTCTGAAGCCACAGTGTTTGCTACAAATTGAACTCATCTCTTTAGAGAATGAAAATCTCTCCCCTATCAAGCCCCCATCCCTGTGTACTTTAATGCCTAGGAGTCGTGTATGAAGCAGCTATTTGTATTGGTAGCATGTTGTACTACCAACTGAGCTGCCAAGAAAACCGAAAAGACTTAAAAAAAAAAAAAAGAGCCCCCAGTTTGTTATATGGGTTTATAAATCATCATCCGTGCAATATCCTCTTTGTTGAATGAGATCATACTGACCTCTTATAAAGTATGTCAGGGAGGATGAAGAGCTCTTGCCAAGTCTTAAGTGACTTGCTACAACATTTGTGCCTCTCCAGTATAAAGCAGAGTTTCCCTACAAAATCGTGTTCTGCTGAGGCAATAAATTAGCTTGCCAGAACATTAGGTGCCCACATCTGTGGATTACTACTGTATTTACTTGTAATTTAATGTTCTGTGCTTTATATCAACTACAACAGAAATATGAATGGTATGCACCTTTAGTACCTAGATCCTTAACTTTGCATGTTCTGCCAGAACTTGGTCAAAATTAAAAAAAAAAGAAGTGGCTTTCTTTTCTCCCTTTTTTGTTTTGTCAAATTGTCACATTGCTTCAGTTATAATACATCTTTAGTTTGAGCATATAGGGCAGCTAATATCTAACAGATATCCTGTGATCAAAAATAAAGTAATACTGTGTTCACAGTTAGGGCAACAGTTTGTGTAGCATAGAGTTTGAGCACTCCAAGATAGCTAAAATCTATGAGGAAATGGTATGTATTATACAAAAAAAAAAGGCACAGGTCTGAGAAGTCACTGATGACCTTTGTTGTTGTTATAGGCAACTCTGGTAGCAACGCCTATAGTTAAGGTTGCTTAACACTTTCCTTTACAAGCCTATGTTTTCAGTAGCTTATAACTTTGCTACATTTTAACTACTTGGTCTGAAATTTCCCAGGTTGAAATTTTTTGGAAGAGGCTGCAGGGATGGGGCAAAAGGATTTGTCACCATTAGTTCCCTTACAGGACCTGGGATAGAACCCAGGAATCCTGAATCTCTACATTCCTTTGCTTTCTAGCAAATAGCTGTGAAACCCAGTGGCAACCCCCCTCTTGTGGCAGTTAAACTTAGAAGAAAAGAGCCTACTACTGCTACCTGTTCAAGTGGTAGAAGACTGTGCTGTTATACAAAAACAACAAGGAGTCCGGTGGCACCTTAAAGACTAACAGATTTATTTGGGCATAAGCTAAAAAAAACACTTCTTCAGATGTGCTGTTGTAAAGACCCAACTCTGCTGTGGAGTCAGTATGGTGCCACATAATGGCATTTTTTTTTTTCAATTGTAAGATTTTTTTTTAAAGGAAATTACATTTTTTAAAAAAGTCAATACATACACGTAAGGGGTCTGAAATAAGGTTGCACGAGGAACATTAATTCAGGTATTTCGTAACTTTAGAGCACTTGATTTTGCAATCTTAGTGTTCTGGTTTTTTTTAGTGCCCACAATGTGCTCGTCATTATCGACACACTCAGGAAGAATCAGGTTATGGAAGAAGCAGACTAGTGGGCTGTCAAAGCTAGCATCACTGACAGAGCTGAAAGAGTGAAGGGTAGTGTAATCAGATACAAAAGCTGATAAGTAGAGTGGGGTAGAGTTGTGAACATGAGAACAAGAAGCTTGTCCTTGATGTGATGAAAAAGGTGGGGCAGGGTGTAGGATTTGAAGAGAGGATGGCATGGTTAAGAAGATGGCATGGAAGATAATCTTGGCTGTGATTTAAAAGGAATGTAGGTGGGGCAATGTGGATGATAGGGAGGCCAAAGAGGGGAAGATGGAGGCGGATTACCCTAGCAATAGAGGAGGTGGTAAAGCCCTGGATATATTTTAACTATGCGGATAGAAAGAAAATGATAATTTTGGAAATAATGGAGGAATAAAGTAACAAGATTTTGGACATAGCTTGGATGTGTGAATCACTAATGAAGAGGAATCAAAGATGTCTCTCTGTGCATAGGCCTGGGTGATGAGGAGGATAGTAGTATTGTCAGTAGTGCAAAGAATGGTTGGCGTATGGAACATTTATGAGGAAAGAGTATAAGTTTAGTTTTAATCATCTTAAATTTAAGGTGGCAGGAAGACCATCAAGAGCAGTGGTTTGAGATGTGGGACTGAATCATGCAAAACAGGTCAGCAGTGCATAGGTAGATTTGCAAGTCATCAGCATAAGATGATAGTGGCAGTGATGAGTTCACCTATGTGAAGGGAAGAAGATAGGACTAAGAATGGAGGTCTGTGGTAACTCTAGAGATGAAGTACATCCTTTTACATCTGCTAGAATGCCATTTTTACATTTACTTCAAACCATAAAACAAAATAAACATGTAATCAACTTTGTGACATAATTAATATTGAAAATAATATACGGAATAAAACATGTGGAACTCAAAACTTGAGAACTCAGTTTCTCAAAACTTGACCTTTGCTTCCATAACTTAGGTATATAATAGTTATTCTTTTTAGTATTTTTTTTCCTTGTCTAATGATCTTGACATCTTTGTCACAAGTATTACTAAATCGTTCATATGACAACTACTTCACTGTAAAAATATATTGTTTAGGTACAAAGGGCCCTTCAGATTCATGATATAATTAAATCTACCTCTCCATTTGTTGCATTTATTGCTCTCTACCTCTCTGAGATATGATTTGTAGTTCAAAGACTCAGTTGACATAGTATTGAAATCCACACTATTTTTTTTCAAAGGTACTTTACTGGTACTTGTACTGAACAAGCAATTATAATTTATTTCTATCTTTGGCTTTTTTTAGTGGTCTTTTATAAAATATGCTGCTAAATGGGGTTCTTCCGTACATTTACATAGAATAATTTAGGCAGTGCGTGAAATCTAAAATGAATTCAGATTATAATCTTATCCTATATCCAGAGAATCAAAGCATTAGAATCAAATGGAGGGAAGGAAAATGCAGTAAAATGGCACAATACTTCATAAATCCTTAGTCATATTATTTGCCATTAGTATTCTGCAGGACCTGATCTTGAATTGAGATCTGCTCACATGGATTGTGTGGAGTCCAGCTGATTTCAGTACCACTCGGATGTGCTAGGGTCAACAATAGTGGATTGTAATACAAGATCAGCACTTTAACCTGTATATGTTACCCTAAAGGAAAAATTCCTGGGACCCGATTCTCTGCTCCCTTACCCCAGTTGTAATTGGTGTAACTACTTTGACTTTATTATTTATTTATTGTTTTTATAGCACCTAGAAACCCTAGTAATGGATTGGACCCAGTTGTGCTACGTGCTGTACAAACACACAACAAAAAGACAGTCCATAGAGTTATTCTCAAGTCTCAGTCTAAGTGAGAGCAGAATATGGTCCAAGAAATAAACACATTCTTCCACTGCAATAAAGACTTGATGTCTTTCCTGGGTTATCCCAGTTTGCAATCAGTTTTGCTGTTCAACATATTTTCTTGGTTTTCACCTATTTTCTCCTTAGATATATTTGCTTGGCTTATATTAAAGACCTTCAAGACTGGACTAATTTTTAAACCGGTGGACTGGTGGAAGTTGTGTCCTTTGCAAAAGTGTGATGGTAGTGGTAGGGAGGTACTGTCTTGGCTGTCCAAAAAACAGGGTCCTGGCTATGACTTGGGCTCTTAGGTGCTACTGCAGTACAAATAGATAACAAAATAGTAGTAATAATGGCTGTCTTAAAATTCACAGGCAGGAGAGAAGAAGCTATCTGCTATGTAGTAGGAGGAGCTGGAATTAGGAGAAAATAATAAAGCAAATTGCAACGCATTGGCAAAGTTTTTTACAAATATTTTCAGTTAAGTCATTACATACTGTATGTTCTCAGCTGGAAATTCTGTGTTGCTGTTACTTTCTTGTTGCATTTCAGAGAGCTGCCTAAGTTTCATATCTTATAAGTGTATCTCACATGAGTTCTAAGATTTTTGTCTATATTCTATTTTTATTTATTTATTAACACCCATTTTATTTTTTCTTAGCATTAGTTATTAAAAAAAATACAAAATTAGTGAAAAACTGATCAATTCTCCCATTATACTTGTTTATTCTTAAATATGAAGTAACCTTTTATAAGGATTTAAATATAAACAGCTCTGAAACTCAAATCAAGATAAATGTTATGGACAAGTACTTCTCTGCTCTTCAAATATCAAATAGAATTCACTCCAAGACTTAAGATCAGAAATTCTTTAAACTGTTTTCAATGCTTGAACTTGATTTGTAAACTGCAGTTGGAGTTGGGCACTTATGCAGCCATTTGTGTATGTCTACAGATTAAAAAACACTGAATTTTTAAAAATAGGTATTTGGCTTATTTCTTCAACTTTCTTTTACAGATGGCTTTTGAAAGCATGCCGTATTTTAAAACCCTCACAAGGATTTAGAATGGCTTTGAAACAGTTTTCAAGGCGGTAGAATAGAAATAGTGTGACATGACTACTTAATCTCTAGCTGGGGCCAAAGGTTCTTTTTACATAATCCCATCATTCTTACAAGATGGTAATGCAATGTATGTAGTATGCTGACCAACAGTTATAAGAAAATACAATAAGTTTATCTCCTGCAAATAGAACTATGGTATTCAATAACTTGTTTTTGAGGTTGTGTTGATAAGCAGCAGGCATGCTTGTTTTTTCTGATTATAGTTAGCTAAGCATAATAGTGTCTTGAAAACCAAATTGCATAATAGTGTTTTGCCTGATTTCATCAGTTAGCAGTATAAATTGATCTTATTGTCCTGTGCTGATTCAGAAAAAGTAGTTTAACCAAAACAAAACAAAACAAAAAGTGTGTTGTAATTGCCAGAGAAAACAAAGGAATAAAAAAAAATTACTGTTGCTCAGTAAACACATCAAAAGTGAAGCATATTTTATAAAATATAGTTTTGACTATGGTGTTGAAATGTAAAAGTTTTAGTAATTAAGTGCAAACATTTCATAATTAGTATACCCTATAGCTGTGTCTAATAGAACTTGACTTCCATTTTTATTAAATCCTTTTTGATAATCATTTTTGCAAATCTGTTAAGTCAAATTCAAGTGTGGTAAAAATTAGATCTCTTTCCAAGAAAAAGGATTACATATAACCTTTAAAATTCACTCTGCACAGATGCCTTGGTGCTTCTCTTTTACAGATCAAACTTCCTGTAATAATTCCCATATAATCCCTATGTAGTTAAATAGCACAGTAGCCATAACATGCTTGAAATGTATTCAAAGCACTGACCCAAAAGTTTAAATCTTAATAACATCACGATCAAAGGACCTACATTGACATAATTTTTTAAATAAAACACGATACAGACATAAAGGTTAGTGTAGGTAAAGGGTTTATATAACATTAGTTTTGGATATTTTAAAACCAGTTTTGGATATATTAAAACCAGTTCTCCCTGTTTCAGGCAGGGAAAGAAATTGCACCCACCTTACATTGTTATTAAACAAATGTCATTTCAGTTTGCTTACCAATTTATGGGTCTTTGCTGTAAAATGATGGTACTGGGTAAAACGAGACTAAAGCTGTGTTATGTAAAACTGGTGTGCAAAACTGAAATATATATATTTTTAAAACCTGCTTTGATGTCTAAAAACTAGTAAAGGGATTTTGTTTGTTTTTAAACATCTTGCCATGTAACTCGGTACACCTAAATGAACTTACTTTGAAAGCAGCTATGTTGCTGTAGAGTATTGAAAATAATGGAAGCTACAATACCTCCTAAGTAATTTGGGTGAATTATAAAGGCAGCTCAATTGGCTTTTTCTTTACAGAAATTTGTCTTTAGAGATCCAGTTGTGTGGGCTCACATAGTTAGCTTCTTTTCTCTAGATGACTAGCTAAAATAAACTGAATCACAAAAACCGTATTAAGTGTTAAGAGGCTGATTTAAACCCACAGAAGTAAGGACACGGAGTTAAGACAGAAACGCCACCCTTAAAGGAAGGTTGTATCCATCTTGCCTAGGACAGCATTCTGAAACCACAGAGGGTGAGATTTATATTTCACCATATACACAAACAACTGTTTTTTGTAACTGTTTTTGCTTAAAATTTCAGAGCTCAACCTACTTTTATTATTTAAAACTGATGTAACTTCCTGAACCATTAAAAATTATAAAGAAGTACATTCTTCATGTCCAGTTCATGGTTTAATATTTAAATTAAATACTTTTTTAAATATGAAGAGGTTTTGTCTTATGGTTGTTAAATATGTAGGATAGATATGTGTTTTGAAGTGTAAGTATATTGCTGGAGGCTCTTTTCTGCTAGCTGACAGCCAGAATAAAGATGCTCAGTTTCACCAAAACAGTCATACAAATTTAACAGTTCCAATATATGGTGAGATAGAGACTTTCAGGTTTTGGGGAGCAGTAACTCGTTCCAGAGTAGGCTGCTTCTGACTCTAAATAGTAGTGGCAGGAGGGAAAAGGAGACAGGTGGGGAATAACATGTTTTTTTCAGTTCCTAGGCATAATAGTATTGCAGGGAAAAGGGGACTCCAGTTTGCCCTGAAGGGTACTCTGTTTTTAGATATCTGATTGTTCATTAGTGTGTACCTTGTAAAATTTGTAATGGCTCTTTCAGCCATAAAACTGAATTAGCTATAAGTGTGTGTTTAAAATTTATCGTTCCTTAATATAACTTAGACTTCCTAACTGAAGCCTACATGTGCCTTTATGGCACAGGCATGCGTATGAGATGGCATATAGGTGCACTTAGGAAGTATTGTGCCTCAGAGGCACAACACCTCCCAGGGCTTCCCTCTTGCACTGAGCGGAGTAATTTATGATGAGCCTTAATCATATTCTTCCACCCCCTGTGCTCATACAGCCCTGGAGGTCAGAGCCATGTCTCTGTTTTCTCCCAAAACATTTGCTTCCACATAAGATTGGACCAGGGCCGACGAGTGGGGGGAAGCCGGTACAAGTTACCGGGGCTCGGCGATCCAGAAGGGGGCCCGGGGCCTGGCTTCCCCTCCCTCGTCGGCCCCGTTTAGCCAGTCCGCCCTTGCTGGGGGGCCTGAAAAAATTCCGGGCCCAGCTTCCCCGAAATTCTTTTTTCACCAGGGCCCGAACCCGCTCTCGGCGGCCATGGCCAGGACCCATGGTATAGAAAGCTTTAACAGGCACATGCAAGTGTGGGGAACCCGTACTCCTTGCTACTTCTTTGTACACCTGCGTTGGGACTATACACAATCAAGGCCTTAAGTTTTCTTCCAATTTGTTTGCTTTAAAATAAAATTGCTTCTGGGTTAGGACTTTGTATGAATAAATTTATACAGCCTACTTACAAATTTCACAGAAAACATGAAAATATCACCAGACAATTATAGCAGAATTGCTGTTATCCAAATCATTCCTTGGTAGAAATAAAACTGGTAAAATGGGAAAGATCATACATGAAGCTATTTTCTAACTAAATCCTAAGCAATTTTTGTCTGCACCTACTGTAAACCAATAGATAAAGTGCACCATAATTTAGAATGATTTACTGTCTGAGGATAAAGTCGATATAATGATCAAAGCAATATTCACAGTGCTTATTAAATTGGTTCTCCTACAGCAAAGTAAATCATTAACATGACACTGTCTTTAAATACAGGCAACTTTCCATTGTTCATATATGCAGTAGTTGCTGAGAGTGAATTCAGTAAAATGCAGGATCCATAAAGATATGATGCACTGATTAAAACAGATTTATTTGCAAGGATTATAGATTTTATTACATCAGAATATCTAAAATTTAGACTCAGTTAAATAGTGAAGCCATTAAAATTAGATACCTATAATACTGAATTAGTGTCAAATGATACTTCATAAAATTATATAACATTTAATTAACTAATAGGTAGACCATAGACTCTAAATTCTCCTACACAGGTGAATCCGCTGTGGTGGAGATTGAATGTTGAGTTACCATTTCTGCCTAGGCCACAGAAGCAGTAGAAACTTTTAGAATTTTACATACTGTGGAAATGAAAGCTAAGTTAATATAGAGAAATGATGTCTTGCATTTATCCACAACGGGAATTATAAATAGGTATATACCTATTTTAGCTTCTTCAGATTGCCTCTCTCTAATGAACTGTGCCCCAAACTGAAAATATTTTGCCCTTTGCTCACATTTTTCTAGGACAAAAAAGGTATGCTATATATAAGCAGAGGCCATCTTATCTAATCAACAGAAATTACCAACTGGGTGGAATTATTAGATATATTTATGATATAGATTGACCATTGTGGATTGAAGTGAGCCTAAATCATTTCTTCTTGGATTCCACTTTATCTTAGGTCAGTTTGGAATAGGATAGCTTTACACACTAAGTGAAGCCACAAATACTGGAAATATTTTGAGGGGGGAAAAAACAAAAACCTTCCATCTCTAAAGAAGATTTCCCCATATGATTTTATCATATAACCACTCACTTACCTTGCATTTGTGCTACCCATACATCTGTTTTTGTTAGGTCCTTCTGAAGTTCCAAACACTCTTGTCTTGTCTTGATTAAACTAAATAATTTTGTCATATGCTGATTTTGCAATTTTTCAGTTCACCTACTTTTCCAGATCATAAATAAACATATACCAGTTCTAGTACAGGACAAAGTGACACCCCTCTGATGTCATTATGCCATGTTCAAATTGACCATTTATTCCTACTGTTTTTTCTCTCACATTTTCAAAGTAGTAAACTGAGATACAATTCTGTGCTTCTTGGGCTTCTATAATGCCACCACAGGAAGGTCAGCAAATTAGCAAACTAATATGATTTCACTAATTATGTTAGCTATGTATTAGTGCAAAGGTTACCTTTGACAGTCAATACACCAGTGGTTTATCAAAGCATTTTGTTCTTTTAATAGAGAAACTGGCCTTACTGAAATATAATATAGGAAATATTACATAACTTTGATATACCATTTCCGTACTGAGAAATTGTACATCATAACATATCTCCATATACAGAAAACTATATACAAAACTCAATAGAACTAATGTTCAATGTCCATGGAACTCATGCTTTCAGAGTAACAAATGTGATCTTCTCTGTCTCTAGCTATTTGTTACTAGAGTATTTCTCCTTCCAAGAGTAAAAGATTTTAAGTCTGACTTGCCAAATACACTCCAACTATTTGGTTAATGGTGTATGTTTCTTTCTGTTAAAGCATGTTCGTTACAGAATAACATAGGTACTCAGCTTTAATTTCTTTTTAAAAGGTTTTTAATGGTTACAGAGCCAGACGTGAGACAGCACAGGAAGGCAGGGAAATGTCTTCCATGAAGGAATTTCATTTTACAAATGACAACTTTAGAAATGAGATTAATATAGTTATAGAATGCACCTGCCTAAGTCCAGTCTTCATTTCCCTTGCGACATTTAAACATCTAGGTAATGATCTTTAAATTATTTTGTTGTTGCATCACATTTCCAGTAAATTTTATTATGTTAATTAATCAACATAGAGAGACTTACTATGATGTCATATTAACTGGAAATTACAATATAGAATAATTCTATCACTGTTGTTTGTGAATGTGTTAAAAGAAGATTTAGGTGAAATTTTTCAGTCAAATGATTTAGTCACCAAAAAATTTCACACAAATTTGCTGAATGGTTTCAGCCAGAAAAACGTTTGGGGGAGACTTAAGTGCCATTCACAAAACGGGTAAGAGGAAGAGGCAGTGACAGTGGTCATGGTGCCAACTTTATAATTTTTAGCCCAGTGGTTAGAACACTTATCTGGGATGTGGGAGACTTGGATTCCGTTCCCCGCTCTGTCTAATGTGGAGCAGGGATGTGAATTTGGGTCTTCTCCCTCCCAGGTGAGTGCCCTAACCACCAAGCTATAGAGTCATTTTCTCTCACTCTTTCTAGCCCAATAAAAATTTAATTAATTATACCAAGTGAAACAGCTTCAATAGGAGAGTTCAGAGAGACCTACTCCAGACCACTCTATAACCTACTGGTTCAGGCACTTTCATGCAAGGTGGGAGATCCAAGATCAAATTCCTGCCTTACATCGGCAGAGGGGGGGAGTGGAGCCCTGGTCTCCCACATCCCAGGTTAGCCCTAACCACTGGACAGCTCCATCCCTACCTCCTTTTGTGAATCTAGCCTTTAATTGTCTGTGGTTTTTATTTTTAAAAGTGTGCAGAAACTAGACATTTTGCTTTGGGTTGAAAAAAATTTCATTTGACCCCAAATTAATTTTTTGTTGACTTTTTCAATTCATCAAAAATTTTCGAAAGTTTTGGTTCTCCTTTGACTGATTGCGCATGTGCATTCAACTCTTGATGTCTGTGTGCCTGGCACATGGCCATAAGAAACTTTATCCCTCAGTGGTACCTGTTGGGCAGCTCGAGCACCCTTTGCTGCCAGGTTCTGCACCAGTCCCCAGCATTCATTGGAGCAGCCCCTCAATGGTCAGAATATGGGGAATCTTCTTCTTTGGACTCAGAGGTTGGATCAGAGCAGAATCGGCCATTCCCCACATAGATCCTGCCCTAGATGAGGTGTGTTCCTTGGAGGCAACTTCACTCTCTCCTGATGATTACAAGACTTATCAGGAATTGTTGCAGAGGGTGACTTCAGACTTGGGCATTCAGATCAAGGAGATGAGGAAGTCTTCTTGTAGCCTGATTGACCTTTTATCAACTGCAGGTCCATCTAGGATGGCACTGCCAATCAATGCAATATTAGAGCCTCTAAAGACATTATGGCAGACCCTATCTTTGTTGCCTCCCATTTCAAAACATGCAGAGAGCAAGTACTATGTCCCTCGCAAGGGTTTGACTATCTTTACTCCCATCTGCCTGCATGATTGCTAGTCATTACAGTGGCTAATGAGAGAGAGTGTCTGTGGCATCAGGCTGCCATCCCCAAATCAAAAGAGACAAAAAAGCTGGACTTTTGTTTGGCAGAAAGGTTTGTTGGACTAGGGATTGGAGCTCTCAATTGCCAACCACTAAGCTCTGCTGTGCTGTTTTGGTTTTAATTTATGGGGCTCCGTGGAGAAGTTCAAAGAGCTGCTCCCTGAGAACTCTAGGCAGGAGTTCTTGTCCCTGATGCACAAAGGCAGACTGGTAGAGAGACCATCCCTGCCAGCTAGACAATGGCTTCCATTGTTGCCATAGACTCACAGACTTTAAGGCCAAAAGGGGACCATCATGATCATCTAGTCTGACCTTCTACTCACCAAGCCATCACCATCTGGACTCAGTGGTGAGGATGCCCTCTCATGTCCTTGCCTCCGTTGACTGATGGATAAGTCTGGCCAATATATGTGTGGACATTCACTTTGCCTGCCTGAAACCAACACACATTAGTGACTGACGCATCTGCCCTTGACTGGTAGGCCCATTTGGGTTCTCTGTGAACTCAGGGTCTATGGTCCACAGAAGGCTTGGCTTTACACACCAACAACAGAGAATTTAAATCTGTCAGTTTGACATGCCAAGTTTTTCTGTGGCAGATCAAGGGAAAGTGCCTGTTTGTCCTCACAGACAACACAGTAGCAATGTTCTACCTCAACAAGCTGGGGATTGGCACTCCTGTATGCTTTTCCTCCAATTCTGATTATCCCGCAGGTCATTCTCAAGTTGAAATTGGACATGCCAAGCTCATTCTCATTGCTCCAGCATGGCCAAGACAGTTTTGGTTCTCCATTCTCCTGCTATCAGTTTGGCTTCCCATATCCCTTCCTCTTCATCCTGACTTCCTGAATCAACATCGCAATCAGGTTTTGCATCCAGACTTAGCTCCCCACATCTCCCAGTGTGAATACTGCATGGCTAGATGAGGAGTAGGAATGATGTTTGGAGGCAGTCCAGAAGTCCCCTCCAACATAGCAACCTCTTTGGCCAAGTGGAAAGGGGTCTTGATGTTGTTGATAGCCCAGGGAGTTAAACCACAGTTGGCAGGTATTCAGGACATCTTGGAGTAGCTATTAAACCTTCAATCTTCTGGTTTTGCACTTACTTCATTGAGAGTCCACGTGGTGGCAATTTTGGTGTTTCATCTTTCCATCCATGGTAAGTCGGTGTTTTCAAACGCCATGGCAGTGTGGTTCTTGGAAGGAGTCAATTGTCTCCACCCACTGGTTAAAGAGATGATTCCTTTGTGAGACCTTAATACCGTCTTAGCAGCTCTTATGGGACTTCCGTTGGAGCCTCTGGCATCAACTTCAGGCTCCCTTCTGTGGCAGAAAACTCCCTTCCTTTTGGTGATAACACCTGCAATGGGGTGGGTGAGTTATAGGCTTTGAGGGCAAAGCCCCCTTACATGCAGTTTTCTAAAAAGTAACCCTGCGGCCACATCTTAAGTTTTTATCCAAAGTGGTTTCCCAGTTGCAATTCAACCAAGCTATATATTTACCAGTGTTCTTCCCTAAGCTACATTGAACCCCAGAGAAATGATGTCTTCACACACTGGAGGTCAAGTAATGGTTAGCTTTTTATCTGGATAGGACCAAACCGTTCCACTCCTCATCTTGTTTTTGTTTCATGTGCAGACTGAATGAAATGTCAAGTGGTGTCTTCACAGACCACCTCCAGGTGGGTAACTCCTGCATCATGACTGCACACAAAGTAGTCCAGGCTACACCTCCTCAGAAGGAGTAAGCCCATTCCATGACAGCCCAGGCAATGTAGACAGTGTTTTTAAGTGACATTCCTATATTGAACATATGCAGGGCTGCCATTTGGTCCTCTGTATGTAGTTTTACAAACCAGTATGACATTACTGCTGTGCTTAGGACAGATGCAAATTTTGGGAAGGCAACCCTACAGTCCTTGTTTAAATAGACTCCAAGCTCCACCTCCTACAATTACTGCTTATGTTTCACCTAAGTAGAATACATGGCTGCAACTGCTCAAAGAAGAAAAAAACAGTTGCCTACCTGTAAGAGTTCTTCAAATTGTGATGCAGACTTGTATTCTACAACCCAGCCTTTGTCCATTCTGCATCAAAGTCTGTACTTCTAACAGTCAGTGTGAAGGAACTGAGGGAGTCGGTGTGGCGCCCCCTTATATGTCCAGGGGAGGGGCTAGGGCTACAGGGCGTGAGCACCACTTGTATAGGTACTTCAAGGCAAAGTTCTCCAGCCGTGAGGCACACACATACCTAAGTAGAATACACATCTGCATCACATCTCGAAGGACAACACAGCACAGGACAAGGACAAGTTGTAAGTAGGTAACCATTTTGTTGCCTACTCCACCTGAGCCTGCAGTCTCTTTGTTTAACTGCATGGATGCGCCATGGCTAGATGTTAGAGAGCGGTCTTGCTTGAAAGAGATTCAAGAGATTCTGCTAAATAATAGCCTTCTACTGTGGTTACTTAGCTCTCTAAATGGAGATGTTTTGCCATTACGAAGTATTGCCATCCCGTTCTTTAGTTCAACACATTCTATATTACTTAATGTACCTGAAACACAAAAGTTTGGCTGTTAGTTCAATCAAGGTACATCTGGCAACTATTTAATTTTTCCACCCTAAAGTGGATAATCAATCTGCTTTCTCCAGTGACGTCCATAAAGTTTTTGAAAGACCTAGTCAGATTGTACCCTCAGGTGCAAGACTCAGTTCCCACCTGGGATCTAAATTTAGTGTTGTCAAGATTTATCAGTCATCTGTTTGAGCCTTTGCCTACTTGCTCTCTGCTACATCTGTCAATCAAGGTTGTATTTTTGGTTGGCCATTACGTTGACCGGAAGAGTAGGAGACTGTATGCTTTAATGTCTGAGCCTCCATATGCAATCTTTTTTAATCGCAATGTTTACCTGCGTCCTCATCCAAGTTTTGTCCCAAAAGTGGTGTTATCTTTCCATATCAACATCCAATTTACTTACCTGAAGCCATATTTGAGCAGAGAAGAAGGTCAGAAGAGCTCTGGCATTCTACCTTGACAGAACCACGTCCTCCCAACTTTTCGTAGTGGTAGCATACAGAATAAAAGGACAATCAGTCTCAGACAGTTTCTTCTTGAATAGCCTCTTGTGTACGCATGTGCTGTGACCTGGCTAATGTCACCCTGCCAAGCAGAGTCACAGCTCATTCTATGAGATTGCAGGCAGCCTCAGCAGCCTTTCTAGCACATGTTCCAATTCTGGACATTTGTGGAGTGGCAACCTGATCCTCAGTCCTCATGGTTGCTTCCCATTTTGCTGTCACTCAGGACTCAAGAGATGGTGTTAGAACTGGGCAAGTTGCTCTCCAATTTTTATTTAAATAGATTCCGATCCCACCTCCTGCTCCACAGCTTGTGAGTCACTAAGAGTGGAATGCATATGTGCAATCACTCAGACAAAAAAGTGGTTAATAGCCTGTTCAGTAACTCTTGTTCTTCAAGATCTATTCCACATGTCCATTCCATGACACTCTCTCCTACCACTCTACATCAGAGTTCTGGCAAGAAAGAACTGAGGGGAGTGGGAGCAGTGCTGCCCTTTAAACCTGCTTCCAGTGGCGCACTGCAACAGAGGGCGCTTGAGTCACCCAACGGTTACTAGT
This sequence comes from Chrysemys picta bellii, assembly GCF_011386835.1. Lineage (NCBI taxonomy): Eukaryota > Metazoa > Chordata > Testudines > Emydidae > Chrysemys > Chrysemys picta. Next base: position 313,913,899 of record NC_088791.1, read on the forward strand.
GAGAGGAAAAACTTTGACAGCCGTGCGCTGAGTGCCGAGACACCAAGAGTGGAATGGACATTACAACACATCTCGAAGAACAACAGCTACCAAATAGATTAGTAACCGTTCTTTCCGACTTGAGTCGGAAATAAGATCTTTGGGCGGTTTTCAGAACAAACAGTCTGAAAAATCAATTATTCACTAAGCTCTAGTTAAAAAGAAGTTTTTCATAGTATTTAAAATGAGCTATTAATCAGGGCTTTGAACCAGGGGTTGTAAGAGATGTGATGGTACAACATGCCATTGCCTCTCTCATACTGCCATCTTTTGCTCCAGAATCGAAGCTTTGTATGTTTATGTAGCTCTCTTTGTATGTTTATGTAGCTCTCTTCAAAATACAAACTAGGCAGACCTCCCAACGGTCCCAGGTTTCACAGAACTGTCCCACTTTGACCCTCAAAGCCCCCTGACACGGTTGAAGAGGTTCCTGTCCTGCAGAACTGGCTGAGCCTGCCTTCCTGCTCTGGGCATTGAGTCCTGGCCCCTGCTGCCAGGTTACAGCACCACTCAGGTTTGTCCCATCTGCCTCTCCATAGATGGAGTCTCACAGGTGGACAGGCCAAACCTGAGTGGCACTGCAATCCCATGTGCAAGGAACCAGGTCACAACACCCAGAGCAGAGAGCCAAACCCAGCCAGCCCTGCAGGATAGGAGCCGCAGGAGCCACTGTGTCACGGTGAGTGCAGGCTTGCTCTGCAAACTCCCTGTCCTTCCCCCTATACCCCAGAGCACCACCCAACTCCCTGGGTCTCCTACCTTTCAGAGGGCAACACCTATCCCATTTTAACCACTTCAGATGTTTGGAGTTATGACTAAATGTAAGGAGTACAGCAATGTTTGATTTTGCAGACAATCTGAATAAATCACATGGAAGGGTGAACTCTTCCAGTCACCTCAGTGAGGTGTTAATTAACATGCCCAGTGATGTCAGCATTTCTGTTTCACTGCTGATGGAAGTATGTACGAGAGGAGAGTGAAATTAAGGTCTTAGAGGATCTTATGAAGAACCCAGTGGAGCTCAGCAGAGTGCATATGATCATATTTTGAACATCTGCACAATTTACCATGAGTGCAGTCTCATATTGGCTTGTCAGGTGAGTGTAGCTTGCCTTTTGGGTGTAGCTTGGAAGAGTACCACTATTCTCTACCACCCCTACCCCTCAATTTGACCCATGTTCTGTTAGAAGGCTGAAATGGATATATTTTCTCCTGTATCATGTAAGTATACTTGTTTGGTTACAGTGAAGTTTTTAAAGACTGCACACTTGGCTTCTTCTCTTTCTTCATTCTAAAAATAGATTTAAAAAATTGGGTATTAAGGCTTTTATGTGGAAAAAAATATATGAAAATTTCTATACAGACTAAGTTCCACTCCAATATCAATTTATATAGCAGATTTTGGGCCTATCTTCCTTAATTTTGTCTCTTAAGAATTCACAGGAAAAGTTATTCTGTTATCTATGTGCAAATTATGTCAATTTTTAAAGGTTAACAATGCATTCCCACCGTCACTGCCTCAAAAAGAGAACCAAGATAAGTTCTCATATCCATTATTATACATTTTAGTGCATACTTTAAAATGTTGAAAATAATTAATGTAATATAAACATTTTACTACACTTCAGAAAAATCAGTTATACTTTCAGATGATTGCCCAGAGATTGAAGGGTATTAAACATGTTTACGTCAAAGTCGATGCTTTCCTTTAAGTACTAGACAACTAATAGCCAATTTTTTTATAACCTTAAGAACACTGCTAAGCAAAGAAAATTGTATATGGAAACAGTCATATTCAATATTTGTAAATGTAGGAAACTATCAAATTGCTTATTTACCTTTGTTTAAAAAATCCAATTAACACTGAATTTAGTACCTTTTAGAGAATTATGTTTAAATGTGACCTTGATAGAAAAATTCTGTCACTGTTATTCATGCATAACTAAGCTATAAAATTGTTTCCTAGTATAATGTAGACAAGGCTTGAAGGTAATGGGTTTGGATTATCCTTATTGAAATCAGTGTTTCGTAGGGAAACAGGAAAGCTTTTTTTTTCTTGTTGCTGTCACTAGCACTAGTCTCTGCCCAGTCTAGAGATGTCTTCCAGAGGTTGCCTGTATTCTTCCCCTGCTGTTCCTGATGATTTCTCTTGTTGACTTCTACAGTCAGAGAAGAAGCTACCAGGCCAGCTATGTCAGCTTAGCTCCTGTCCAGGGACAGGAGGAGATGAAGCCTTAAGTTGTGCAGAGAAAGATGAAAACCTGTAAAGGGGAACTGGGTGGGAGAGATCTTGAGACTATACCGGATGAGAGTAGCTGACTACTAGGTTCTCTACAAGAAAATGGCAGGTAGGAGGACTTGTTTAGGGCAGGGGTGGTTGTGCGATGCAGTGTTATTGGGCTTGATGGGAGTCTTCATAAGTTTGGACAAGCATCCAGGTTTTAGGATGCTTATTCAAATTCTCCTTTCAGGTTTTCCCATCGCTATTTATTTTGGCCTATTGGCAGATTCTTGCTGATCTTATGATGCAAAAAATTCAATTTCCGAAAATTGTGATGAACCATCACAGGCTGTTGCAATATATATCTGACAAAGAAGGATACCTGGTAGGAAATCATCTTTAAATATATGCTGAAAGCGGTCTTCTTTTTGAGGCCTGAAAATAAGACATTTGGTATTTTTAAAATTTAATCCTAAAATTCACTAGAATGTTCACAGAAATCATCATCAGCAGGGCTCTTAGTGGATGTCAATCCAAGCTAATTAGGAAAATTTGTCCTTGGGAAAAAAATTCATTAGTGACTATGGAATAAGTACTTTGCCTGCATAACGTTTGAATCACTCTTCTGTCAGGTTATGGTTGGCAAGCACACCTTCCTTCTCACCACCAAAAAATGTGAAGGTCTGATATAGAGTTAATCAACCATAGGATCGTAGAAATGTATGGCTGGAAAGGACCTCAAGAGTTCATGTATTTTAGCCCCTTGCACTAAGGCATGACCAAGCCAGGCAACGCCTGAGAGGTGTTTGTCCAACCTGTTCTTAAAAACTTCCAATGACAGAGATTCCACAGCCTCCCTTGGAAGCTTAGTCCAATGCATAACTGTCCTTATAGTTAGAAAGTTTCCTAATATGCAACCTGAATCTCCCTTGTTTAGATTGTCAATTACTTCTTGTATTACTTTCTGTGGTGCTGGAAAACAATTGATCACCAGCCTTTTTATAACAGTTGTAACATATTTGAAGACTGTTATCAGGTACCCCCTCACTCTTCTCTTCTCTAGACTAAACATGCCCAGTTTTTTTTAACCTTTCCTCTCTGGTCTTCCAAACTGCTTATCATTTTTGTGGCTCTCTTCTGGGCTTTCTCCAGTTTTTTCCCATTCTTTAAGTGTGGTTTTCAGAATTGGACACAGTTCACCAGCTGAGGCCTCGCCAGTGCTGAGTGGAGTGGACAGTTATTTCCCATATCTTATGTGACACTCATAGATTCATAGATTCTAGGACTGGAAGGGACCTCGAGAGGTCATCGAGTCCAGTCCCCTGCCCTCATGGCAGGACCAATACTGTCTAGACCATCCCTGATAGACATTTATCTAACCTACTCTTAAATATCTCCAGAGATGGAGATTCCACAACCTCCCTAGGCAATTTATTCCAGTGTTTAACCACCCTGACAGTTAGGAACTTTTTCCTAATGTCCAACCTAGACCTCCCTTGCTGCAGTTTAAGCCCATTGCTTCTTGTTCTATCCTTAGAGGCTAAGGTGAACAAGTTTTCTCCCTCCTCCTTATGACACCCTTTTAGATACCTGAAAACTGCTATCAGGTCCCCTCTCAGTCTTCTCTTTTCCAAACTAAACAAACCCAATTCTTTCAACCTTCCTTCATAGGTCATGTTCTCAAGACCTTTAATCATTCTTGTTGCTCTTCTCTGGACGCTTTCCAATTTCTCCACATCTTTCTTGAAATGCGGTGCCCAGAACTGGACACAATACTCCAGTTGAGGCCTAACCAGCGCAGAGTAGAGCGGAAGAATGACTTCTCGTGTCTTGCTCACAACACACCTGTTAATACATCCCAGAATCATGTTTGCTTTTTTTGCAACAGCATCACACTGTTGACTCATATTTAGCTTGTGGTCCACTATAACCCCTAGATCCCTTTCTGCCGTACTCCTTCCTAGACAGTCTCTTCCCATTCTGTATGTGTGAAACTGATTTTTTCTTCCTAAGTGGAGCACTTTGCATTTGTCTTTGTTAAACTTCATCCTGTTTAACTCAGACCATTTCTCCAATTTGTCCAGATCATTTTGAATTATGACCCTGTCCTCCAAAGCAGTTGCAATCCCTCCCAGTTTGGTATTATCCGCAAACTTAATAAGCGTACTTTCTATGCCAATATCTAAGTCATTAATGAAGATATTGAACAGAGCCGGTCCCAAAACAGACCCCTGCGGAACCCCACTCGTTATGCCTTTCCAGCAGGATTGGGAACCATTAATAACAACTCTCTGAGTACGGCTATGCAGCCAGTTATGCACCCATCTTATAGTAGCCCCATCTAAATTGTATTTGCCTAGTTTATCGATAAGAATATCATGCGAGACCGTATCAAATGCCTTACTAAAGTCTAGGTATACCACATCCACAGCTTCTCCCTTATCCACAAGACTCATTATCCTGTCAAAGAAAGCTATCAGATTGGTTTGACATGATTTGTTCTTTACAGATCCATGCTGGCTGTTCCCTATCACCTTACCACCTTCCAAGTGTTTGCAGATGATTTCCTTAATTACTTGCTCCATTATCTTCCCTGGCACAGAAGTTAAACTAATTGGTCTGTAGTTTCCTGGGTTGTTTTTATTTCCCTTTTTATAGATGGGCACTATATTTGCCCTTTTCCAGTCTTCTGGAATCTCTCCAGTCTCCCATGATTTTCCAAAGATAATAGCTAGAGGCTCAGATACCTCCTCTATTAGCTCCTTGAGTATTCTAGGATGCATTTCATCAGGCCCTGGTGACTTGCAGGCATCTAATTTTTCTAAGTGATTTTTAACTTGTTCTTTTTTTATTTTTTCTGCTAAACGTACCCCCTTCCCATTAGCATTCACTATGTTAGGCATTCCTTCAGACTTCTCAGTGAAGACCGAAACAAAGTCATTAAGCATCTCTGCCATTTCCAAGTTTCCTGTTACCGTTTCTCCCTCTTCACTAAGCAGTGTGCCTACCCTGTCTTTGGTCTTTCTCTTGTTTCTAATGTATTGATAAAAATTTTCTTATTCCTGTAGCTAGTTTGAGCTCATTTTGTGCCTTTGCCTTTCTAATCTTGCCCCTGCATTCCTGTGTTGTTTGCCTATATTCATCCTTTGTAATCTGTCCTAGTTTCCATTTTTTATACGACTCCTTTTTATTTTTTAGATCATGCAAGATCTCGTGGTTAAGCCAAGGTGGTCTTTTGCCACATTTTCTATCTTTCCTAACCAGCGGAATAGCTTGCTTTTGGGCCCTTAATAGTGTCCCTTTGAAAAACTGCCAACTCTCCTCAGTTGTTTTTCCCCTCAGTCTTGATTCCCATGGGACCTTACCTATCAGCTCTCTGAACTTACCAAAATCTGCCTTCCTGAAATCCATTGTCTCTATTTTGCTGTTCTCCCTTCTACCCTTCCTTAGAATTGCAAACTCTATGATTTCATGATCACTTTCACCCAAGCTGCCTTCTACTTTCAAATTCTCAACGAGTTCCTCCCTATTTGTTAAAATCAAGTCTAGAACAGCTTCCCCCCTAGTAGCTTTTTCAACCTTCTGAAATAAAAAGTTGTCTGCAATGCAGTCCAAGAATTTGTTGGATAGTCTGTGCCCCGCTGTGTTATTTTCCAAACATATATCTGGATAGTTGAAGTCCCCCATCACCACCAAATCTTGGGCTTTGGATGATTTTGTTAGTTGTTTAAAAAAAGCCTCATCCACCTCTTCCACCTGGTTAGGTGGCCTGTAGTAGACTCCTAGCATGACATCGCCCTTGTTTTTTACCCCTTTTAGCCAAACCCAGAGACTCTCAACACTTCCATCTCCTATGTCCATCTCTACCTCAGTCCAAGTGTGTACATTTTTAATATATAAGGCAACACCACCTCCCTTTCCCCCCTGTCTATCCTTCCTGAGCAAGCTGTACCCATTCACACCAACATTCCAATCATGTGTATTATCCCACCAAGTTTCAGTGATGCCAACAATGTCATAGTTATGTTTATTTATTAGCACTTCCAGTTCTTCCTGCTTATTACCCTACTTCTCGCATTTGTATATAGGCATCTAAGATACTGGTTTGATCTTTCCCTCCCAGTTTTGTCCTGACCCTCCTTTCTCTCTGCCAATATAGCCCACACTCCCTCTTGTTTCCGACCCATCTCCCAGGTCTCCATATTCCCCACTTACCTGTGGGCTTTGCTCACCTGTCCCCGTCGAACCTAGTTTAAAGCCCTCCTCACTAGGTTAGGCAGTCTGTGTCCAAATAGGGTCTTTCCCCTCCTCGAAAGGTGAACGTATTAACCTGTTTTGCAGCTGCACCATATTTTTGGCTCATGTTAAGTTTGTAATCCACTATAACTCCCAAATCTTTTTCAGCAGTACTACCACCTAGCTGGTTATTCCCCATTTTGTATTTGGGCATTTAATTTTTCTTTCCTATGTGTAGTACTTTCCATTTGTCTTTATTGAATTTGATCTTGTTGATTTCAGAGTAGTTAATACTGTCTTCCAAAGTGCTAGCATCCCTCGCAGCTAAGTGTTATCCACAAATGTTATAAGCATACTCTCCACTCCATTATCTAAGTCATTAATGAAAATATTGAATACTACCAAACCCAGGTCTGACCCCTGCGGGACCCCACTGCATTTGTCCCCCACAGTTTGACAGCAAGCCAATGACAATTACTCTTTGAGTATGGTCTTTCAACCAGTTATGCATCCACCTTATAGTAATTTCATCTGTACCACCTATCCCTAGCTTGCTTATGAAAATGTCATGTGGAACTGTGTCAGAAGCCTTACGAAAATCAAGATACATCACACACCTACAGCTTCCTCCCCTCCCCCCATCCACTAGGCCAGTAACCTTGTCAAAGAAGAAATTTAGGTTGGTTTGGCATGATTTGTTCATGATAAATCTATGCTGGCTATTACTTATAATCCTCTAGGTGCTTACAAATTTATTGTTTAATAATTTGTTACAGTATCTTTCCAAGTATCAAAGTTAGGCTCACTGATCAGTAATTCCTGGGTCTTCTTTTTAAAGATAGGGTACTTTGTTTGCCCTCCCCCAGTCCTTTGGGACCTCATGTGTCCCCCTTGAGTTCTCAAAGATAATCACAAATGGTTTTGAGACTGCCTCAGCTCGTTTCTTAAGTAACTTAGCTTAATATTCTTTAACTTACTCATTCCCTGTTCTGGCTTGTGTTCCTTCCTCTTTGTTGTTAGATATCTAATTATGTTAGATATGTGGTCACAGTTTATCTTATTAATGAAGGCTGAAGTAAATAGTCATTAAACACCTAATTCTTCTTGATGTTGCCCATTATTAGCGCTCCTGCCCCACTAAACAGAGGACCTATGCTTGTCTTCGTCTTTCTCTTGCTCCTAAGGTGTTTATAGAGCCTCTTCTTACTGTCTTTTATGTCTGTTGCTACGTGTGACTGATTTTGCGCCTTGGCCTGCCTTAATTTGTCCCTACCTGCTTCTGCTGTTCTTTTGTACTCATCCTTGGCAATTTCCACTTTTGGTAGGATTCCTTTTTGATTTTTCAGGTCATTTAAAGAGCTCCTGATGAAGTCATACTGGCCTCTTACTATTCTACCTATCTTTCTTTTGTATCAAGATAGTTTGCTGATGCAGCTTCAATATTGTCTCTTTTAGAAACTGCCAGTTCTCCTGAACTCCTTTTTCTCTTAGATTTTCTTCCCCTGGGATCTAACCTATGAATTTGTTAGAAGTCTGCTTTTTTTTTTTTTTTTTTTTTTTTTTTTTTTAAGTCCACTGTCCTTTTTATGCTGCTCTCACTCCTTCCTTTCCTTAGAATCATGAAATCTATCATTCATGATCATTTTAATAATTATTAAGTTAGTTATTTACTGCTATGAGCTAGATTATATGAAAAGGGTTTAACAGAATTTCTGCTTCATTTCTGACCACTTTGTAAGTTGATACAATTTGCTATTTGTTTAATTGTGTAAATTCCTTGTTTCAAACTGAAACATGTTTTTATTTTTTTTTAGTGCAGTCTCTTTGACACCTTGTGGACTTATCATCCTGGGCTCAGCTTCCAATTTTTCTTCTATTTATTTTCTATTGAATTACCTTTTTGTATGTGTCATCAACAAATCCCTTCCTCTTTCCATTATTAGAGTCAACTTCAGCTTCAAATGAGCTTTTCTTATTGTAATTTGAAGATCTTCTGACTTTGAATTTTGTTTGAAATATCCTGGTCAGTTTTGGCCCATTTTCTGACAATTACTCCACACAGACCCAGTCCTGCAAATATTTACAGTACACATGTGATTACTTTTATACTCTGTGGTTAGTCCTGTTGAAGTCATTAGGTGCCTTACTGTGTAGTTGCACAAATTGTGTTAGAATGACAGATCCTCAGTTGGTGTAAATCGGCAGAGCTATGTCAAATTACACCAGTTGAGGGCCTGACCCAGTCTTAAATTATCCAGCTTAAATGTGTTTTTTAATTACAGTGTGACTTTTGCCAATATTGGTATATTAAAATTGTGTAGTATATAAAATGGAGTGTTGTAGCAGAACTTGGCTTATGGAACTAAAACATAAATAAAATAAAATAGAATATCTCCATTAATTTATTTATCTCCTAGAACTGGAGGGGACCTTGAAAGGTCATTGAGTCTAGCCCCCTGCCTTCAGTAGCAGGACCAAGTACTGATTTTGCCCCAGATCCTTAAGTGGCTCCCTCAAGGATTAAACTCACAATCTTGGGTTTAGCAGGCCAGTGCTCAAACCACTGAGCTATCCGTCAGCATGGAAAAGGCAAATAGCAACAGGAGTACATCTTTGGCTAGAAGGTAAAAGAAGTGAAAAGGATACCACAGATTCCTTGTTAGACTGGAGTATCTTGTATAAAAGATGGCGTCTAATTTAACTGTGTAAAAAGGATGTTTACATACCTTCTTTAAACTGATGAAAGATGCCACATGAAATTTTACTTGGTTAACAAATAAAGCTACTGTAGATCTTTGAGAACTGTATTGGCATCTCTTGTGTAGAGTAGACTTGATTGAATACATTTTGCACCTCATTCATGTGAAAGATATCCTGATCTTACAAATCTTTTTTTAAACTAGCTATTTTGAAAACTTTCTAGATCTCTTGCTTTAGTGCAATGTTATTGTGTTATGTAACTCATGCTGTAGCCAGCCCAGACCAGTGTAAAATGCTTTTAGCTGCTCATTATTGCAATATAAAGAAAAATGGACATGTTTGCCACATTGGTCCATTGGACAAATTGTAGTCTTAATTTCCAAAGGATAGTGTCAAATAACTTTGCAGTACAAACATTTCACTTTGAATGTCTCATATTGTTGTTATGACGTATGTATATGCAATCTGGGAGCGTCCCACAATTTGCTTTGCTTCTGGTTAAGCCATAGACCATTCATTCATTCATTCATAAAGCACCTTTTGAAATTTATTTTGTGGGTAAACATATACTTTTTCTATTCAGAAGTACTGCATAGTGATATAATTGTTCTTAACTTTTTAGCCCTTAACCTGAATGCTGTTTTAATCTTCAAAAAGAATCTTTTCATCTAATGTAGGCAGCAGTGTTATAATTTACATCAAGTTATAGTCTTTTTGAGTATATTTTCATAAATGTTTAACGGTACATTTTTATTTAAAGCTTGTCTTCCATCTGCCTTTGTAGATTTGCATATAAAAAAAATCTGTAGCTAAAAGGATCATTAATTAGTATACATTGAAAAGTTCATACCTATAGTGATTAGTGAACTGACTTGAGGTATATTAAAATAAAACGTTTAATTTTGGGTAGCTTTATAACTTCAAACATTCCTTTCTTGAGAACCAGCTTTATGAATTGATTAAATATAATGTAGATTTTTATAGTTAACTTATCTCTTCATACTAACTGATATCCTCGTTGAAGCCATGCAACCCATTCTCATAGTACATTCCATTTTCCATTTACACTGATAGTGAGTTAATTAAATCATAGTTCACCCATTCCCATTTTGGTACTGCCCCAGAGTTTAGAGAATCTTTGTTTAGGGATGGTCATTTCAGAAGCATTAGTTTGGAATTTCAATCTGAAAGTTGTGTTCAGGAAAGTATGTTTACAGATCCCTTGAAGAGAGAGATACATAAATTCAATTCAATTAACAGTAACTATATCCTATGTTAAGTATCAGAGGGGTAGCTGTGTTAGTCTGGATCTGTAAAAAGCAACAGAGAGTCCTGTGGCACCTTTAAGACTAACAGATGTGTTGGAGCATAAGCTTTCGTGGGTGAATGCCCACTTCATGGGATGCATCTGACGAAGTGGGCATTCACCCACGAAAGCTTATGCTCCAATACATCTGTTAGTCTTAAAGGTGCCACAGGACTCTCTGTTGCTATATCCTATGTTGTGGCTTGATTTAAAAAAAAAAAGCATACAAACTACTTTAAATCTTTTTGAAAGTGCTTGTTCACTTTTATACTAACAATGGTGATAATTTAGGTGGAACAGCAGAATTGTACCATTGCTAACATTGCCTTATATATTCTCAGTACATAAAAAGCTAGAGCTGAAAATCAATTAAGAAGTAAGTCAACCATGGTGTAAAGTTTGAAATCTATACAGCTAATTCATTCATACTCGCAGAGCCATAGCATGAAGCAGCTGGTATAATCTAGTTTCATAGCATTCTGGTTTTGTAGTTTCCATGGTTTCTCCCACAGCTAAGACAAGGAAAAGTGCTTTGTATCATCAACACTAGCACCACCTGTCTATCAGTAGTTTTCTCTTTATTCCCCTTTACTGCTTGAGTTCTTGCAGCTACAGTACTTAATGGTGTCTGGTGATTTGTGGATGCAATAGCAGGCTACAAACCTGTGTCATTTTGGTATGAATTTCATGTTTTAGAAGGAAGACATCTTCTGAAAATGTTTGGTAGAGATTTGTATGTACAGCTGTGTAACATGTCACTTTAATATTTTATGACACCTTAGAAAATGTATCACTTAGTGATCTGGGACATTGTTGGAATTGTAGCTTACTTCATGGGCAAAGAATTACAGTGACCCAGGCTGATTGGACCTTACTATCTTAATTTTCACTGATCTAGAGTTTCTTAAGGGCTGAGTCATAAAGGGAATAATGTAAGAAATTAGAAATTTGAGGCAAACAAAACTGCAAAAATGTGAATGATTGTTTTGCTTACATAATCTAATCATCTGATAATTGCAATATAATACTAAATTGCTGTTTTTATTTAAGTATAACTATTTTTAGCCTTGACCCTATGTAAGGTGCATTTGGTTTTAAAAGATTAAAAAAACCAAACATCCCATAATTAGCATTAAAGATATAGGAGTCAATGCAAACATTTTCTGGGTTTCATTCAGTATAGTGGCATCTTGTAGGGATTTTAGAAAGAGTGGGCCAAATTCATTCTTGGTGTAACTCTCTGTTGATTTAGATGGAAGTGCATTGAATTTGAAACAGTATTTCTCTAGAGATTTTATGATTCAGTATAGCCTCCCTCCACTAGTCATCATGAACATACAAACTGAAGGTGTTATATCAAGAGATCAGTTGAGACTTTGAGATAATGAACTAACTAACAACCTTTGTGGTCCTCAGTTCAAATCTTGGCTTAGGTCCCAAGAGAAAATTTGTTAAATCTCACACTAATTCCTCTCCACTTCCCTTTATCTTCCCTTGCCTTCTGTGAGGGTCAGGGAGGTTGGTGGCTTTCTGCTTTCTCTTCTCTCCCCTCTCCATTTTTGTGAGGTGAATCCCTCTCTTCCTTCTGCTGTTTCTCTCTCTCTCTCCGGTCTTTGCTACAGTAGTGAGCTCTTTACTTTCCATGTAAGTAACTTTTGTACTTGCACAAAGGAGTTACACTATTCCAGTGGGAAAGGAAGTAGTCCATGCAGTTTGGAAAGTGAGAGGAGGTGGTCTGTATGATGTTACTGGATATGTCCACCAGACAACTTCTCTATTAATTAGGGTTCTATATTATGACCCCTATAGTATGAGAGAACCCTTGTCTTTTCCAGAAAACGTATACTTTTTGTTCACAAACTAAAAGAAAATCTCAAATTATAGACAGGAGTTTATGGGCGTATCTTCACCTTTTAAGGCCTTTATCTATTTAATTCTGCCCTACCCAGCAGATCTTATCTCTCTTGCAGTATTCACCTCCACTTTTATTGCTTGTCAAAGTTCACAAAATCACCACCTTGTCCTCCTTCACCTGCCCTGCTTATGACTTCACACTGCCATGTTTCTTACGGAATGCTGCCGTCTGACAGTTAGTCAGGTGGCACACATTTATGTGAAATGTGCTTGTTTTACTACTACTTCATCCCCCCACCACCTACCTTTCTGTCTGTTCTTCTGCCTCTTTCATCTTGACGTAATCCTATATTCTGAGTTGGGGCAGGGCTTATCTCTCTTACTTGTTTGTACAATGCCTAGCACAATAAATCCTTAATCTTGGATTGGGGCCTTTAAAACAACTATCATAACACACACACAATAAATAAGGATTCAGGCATCTGTGTCTGAAACTTTCTCCTTTTATCTTTGATTTCCAGATTATTATTATTTTTAGGAGAATTCATTTTTCTCCCCTGTCCCTACGCACTATCTTCACATATAATTTCTAAAATTTTACAAATGATTCCCTTTGCAATAAACAAAGTCAAATGTGGGTTTGATGTCCTGCTATCACATAAAATTTCTGGACATGGCCTTCGCTGTTTTGTCTAATGCAAGTTAGTTCAAGTCAGGGGAATATTTGTGTCAAATTTGCTTTGACATTAAATAAAACAAGTATCAATTTAATATACAATGAATCATTTTGCCTAAACAGTTAACATCAAGACAGTCATTAAAAACATACCATATCTATTTATATAAAATTTGCATTCATGACTAGAACCATTTTTGATATACTTCTACCTTCTAATAATGTGACTTAGCAGCTGGAAACACAAAGATAATCTGTATCACATGACCAGGACCGTATCAGCAGACCAGGACTCAAGTTTTGAGAATCACTGTGATAGCGGTGGGAACTAATTTTACCTGTATCAAACCGTCTATTTGAAACAAAGTTGTTGGGAAAACTACAATGTCTAGCTTCAGACAAGGTGCAGGCTCATGGCTCAGGCTTCTCTACCCTCTTGGTGGATTGTTCTGCCAGAAGCAGTCTTAGCTTGATGACAGTCAGATCATAAAAATCAGCTGGAAAGTATTTATTTTTAAAGCATAAGATGTTATTTCAAGGTGGATAAAAAGTAGAGATAAAAAACATTTAACTTCAAAGGCTAGAAGTATTACTCCTCCACAACATTACTGTAGTGTAGTCTAACCGAGCATGTTGCCAGGTAAATAACAGTCCATGAGGCACTCCCACTAAAAGTATCTCATGTCCACACCACTGATTTTGTCACCAGGCCAACACAATTTAATATTAATTTTTAGGTTCTAAATGAATTTATTAGTACTTATAAATTAAACCACTTTTCAAAAAAAGTCACAGAATAGGACAATACTAGATGTATCAACAACATATTTACAGTTCTTTAAATTTTTGGTTTAATAGTCTCAAAATGTTAAGGTACAGCAATAAAATCATTTTCTGACAATGTAATTAATAGTAACGAGTGATGTGGATTGGATGGAAGAAATCACGGAAAGCTCACAACTTCTGTTAAAACATTCCATTAATTGATAGCCCTAAAAATTACAGGTGCTTCAACTTTGTTCTTCACATTTATGGAAAAGGATGATTATGAGATGGGAGCCACGATCAGCCGAACCTGCGGACGTGGCATATAAACAAACTGGCCTGGCCCACCAGGGGCTTTCCCTGAACAAGCGATGGCCCTAGTTTGAGAACCACTGCTCTATATTATCAATTATATTCATGCTTATGAACATGTAATCAATTGATGTAAGGAACGAGTGAGATAGTGTGAGCGACAGCCAATGGCAAAGCTAAGAAGCAAATATCGCCTTTTATGGAACCATGGTGGTGAAGATCTAAATCTCGAGACGGGCAGCCAGGTAAAAGTTAACAACCAAGAAATGTAACAGCACGCTAAACCTGGAACCGGACTTGAAGCATTAGAACCCTCCTGCAGATCCGAAAGGACTCCGGGGACTCTCGTCACCTAGTAGGTTGATTTCTGGGCAGCTGAAGTTTGGCCAGCCCCAGCCACCTGCGAAAATCTAAACCAACATCCGTGCCTGCCAGCAGGAATGAGGTGTGTGTGTGTGTGTGAGTATAACTGCGCAAATAAGGGAAGCAATAAGGAAAGCAATAAATCAACCTCATTGTCTTTGGTTATTTCCTGGCTGGTTCTAGGAACGGGTAACAGTCACTAGATGCAAAACTGTGCTTACCCTTTCTTCTTCTGGTTTTATACCTGGTTGTGCCATTGTTTGCAGAGTTCTACCTGTACAGGATCAAATATGGTTGAAGATTTAGGCCGAAAAACTGCTGGCTTACCTACCCCGCTCCCCCAGATTAGTTGATATCCTGAATCACTGTTTCTGTGGAATGAGTGAGAACTCCCTTTACATACACCAGTGCTATAATCAGTAAGGGAAATTATAAATGCTATATTCTACAAATCTCTAAAAATTATCTACCATAGCCTTTGTATACATGTTATAATTTTAAGGCCTGATAGTTTGACTACTACGAGAACTAGAAACAAATTCCTTATACCATGAAAAAGAGGAAATAGTGGACTTCTGATGGAATAAAGTTCCCATTTGTACCCTCAATAGATCATAAGAGCAGGCCATAAACTTGTCACTAGTTTGAGACTGATATTGATGGTTCTAACGTACAGGTAAATGCAGTTTGGGGCAGCAGGATTAGATTTGGGGAAAGAGAGATTTTCATGGCAAGTTTTTTGTTTTGTTTTTTCAAAATGGCAGTGGTTGGAAGCTGCTCAGAGGTTCGGAGAGTTAGAAGTAGTCCCAGTAGAGAGGGATTAGTAAAAAATGCAAGTGAAATGGCTAAAGGCACATGATAAATTACAAAAATATATGATAAATTACACTGATCACTTGCATCACACCTTCACATAAGTAATGTGTTCGTGCATATACATCTGTTTACTGTACATTTTTCTGTTTTGAAAGTAATAAAATTCAGTGCAGTGAATTAGGAATAATACAATCAGATGCAAACGAATTTAAAATTGTTTAGGTGGCTGGGCCCACAGCTGGCAAATGCCACTGTGGAAAAATGTAAAATAATTAGTCTGGGAGCAAGAAACTAAAGGAAATACAGTATATGCTGAAATGGAACAATCATTCAGCACCCTGACTAGAAAAAGGATTGAAAGGTTATTGTGGAAAAATCATTGAAACCATAAGGCTTGTGCACAGGTGCAAGCAAGAAAGTTACTAGGTTGTACTAGCAGAGGGACCGAATACAAAACAAGAGGTGATACAGTTACAGGAGTGTTAGACTCCATCTGGAATACTCTGTGCAGTGTTGGGCACCATGCCACACAGGGAAGATATTATTGCCTTGCTGGGGGGGAAGTGCAATAAGAAGAAACAAAGATAAAGAATCTTTTATGAATAAAAGTTAAAGGAGTTGGACTTATCTTTGGAAGAGAGGCAACATAAATTTACAAACATGAAAAAGACTAGTGAAATTGGTGTTCCTTGTTTTTCTTGGTGTAAGAGTTCAAAACTTAGGGGGAATCTTAAGAATTGGGAAACTAAGTATAAATTGACAATTTAGACAAAAGTACTTCATGCAAAGTGTGACTACTGAAATCGAGTATTGGTAAATTCTGTAGACTCCTGGAAGAAGAGGAATAAGGGGTGTAGCAAATAATCAAAAAGGTGTGATTGAATTAAAATTTCAAAGGACAGGTATGTTAAGCTGTGATATCTTTATTTCTTTTCCTAAAAGTTCATATATTTTGGATATTAATGTTTTTAAATGCATGTGGGGGAGCACCTAAAGTTTTCCTGCTGTGTGTGTTAAGAATAACATTTCATTTGGCATCTGCTATTTTAGTTGTCAAAATCCAGCACCTAGAAATGAGGACTGAACATTTAGTGCTACACATTCAGTGCAAGCATAACACCTGAACAGTAACAGTGGTCAAATATTTGGTAAAATGTTTTAGATACAGTTTACTGTTTGTCAACTATTTTCCCCCTGTAATTAAAAAAAAAAGTAAATTAAAGAAAATGTGTTCTGTTGTGAGATAAGGGGCATATAGTTAAATTTTAAATAGTTAATTGTTTAGCATATTATTTTACAGTAATAACCTGTTACATACAAAACTACAAAATTGGAAAAAAGTTTTCAGCACTTGCCTAGCTGCATGGAGTTCTTAGATCTGTTTTTCTTAATGGCCATCTGACTATTGAAGAAATATTAAAACATGGGTCAGTAATGTGAATAATGTAAGAAATAATTCAGTAGCTATTTTAATCATTTGAGCTTCTATGTGGGGAGATTTCGTGTTATTTTCTAAATATAATCCGAGCGGTCTGCATTCATAGGATCAGAGCACTATCTTGTAGGAATATTTATGATGATGGTTGGGAAAGCAACTTGAAGATTTAGTGGAAGTTGCATTATCTCCTCTGAGGACATTTGTCTGCCACTTTGTTACCCCAGTTTGCAATTTTGGGGTTGGTGTTACATCCCTATCTGCTTTTAAAATCAGATTATTGGCAGCAGTGTTGCGGCCTTGGTACCTTTTGGCTGTGTTGCAGAGCTGCCCAGCTTGTCAGCATCACAGCTTTCACTTCCCGGGCCTCAGACTGTGGAATTGAAGTCGACACTGGGCCCGGCACCAAAGGCCCTCTCGACGCTGGTGCATCCTTTGGTACAGATTCATTGCTCAAGTTCAATAACATCCTTGGCCTCAATGCCGGTGCTTCTCCCAGTACTTAGTGGGCGTGTGTCTCATTCCGGATTGTCAGTTCCGACCCCGTATTCCTCTTTGGCACTGATGCTGTCCCCATATCGGGCTTCAGACAAGTCTGACTGTTTGTTTGCTCCATCGGGGCTGGTTCCCCCACTGTCACCAGAGAATCTTTGGGACTCCTCAGGGTCCAGATCAGGGACATCCTCCCCCTCGTTATCGCCCAGTAAGCACCAGAAATCACCTTCAAATCACCATCAGTGATCAGAGATAGACATCTGTCCCGCAGTTGGGACAGGGGCTCTTGGCCCAGTGTTTACAGGCCACCAGCATCTTACCTTTATGCCCAGTGGCTTCCTCAGAATCCTTGGGACACTCCTCAATCCTTAAAGTTTCACTCTTCCTGTTCTAGAGCAAGATCTCCAGTCCTGCAAACTGCCTCTCCGCATGACTCTACTGTGCTGAAATCTTCCTCTCCCTTGATACCTGAAGACTTATGGCAAATCAGTACCTCCTGAGGAATATGGCTGCTACCTTGGACGTTGAGGCAGAATTCCTGCAGGAGAATATGCATAAGCTGCAGGATATTTTCCAATCATCAGCTCTGTGGAAAGTAGCCCTCCCGATAAATAAGGCTCTGTTGGAGCCTGGAAAGGCCCGCTAGAATACTGCTGTTTCATTGCTTCCCACAGAGAAGCATTCGGAGAAGTGGTACTTCATTCCCATACAGGATTTTGAGGGTTTCTATTCCCACCTGGCCCCTAATTCGCTGCTGGTAACTGCAACAATTGACAGAGAATGGCAGGGAAGGTATAAATCCGCCCCTAAGGACAAAGAGTCCAAGAGGATGGATTTGATGCAGAGGAAGATTGATACCTCCTCTTTCCTGCAGATGCGCATTGCAAACCAGCAGGCGTTGTTCTCTAAATATGACTTTGTTGGGAGAGCATGTCTAAGTTCACAGACAAGTTGCCAGAAGCCTCCAGAGAAGAGTTTAAGGCATTCATTGTAGAAGGCCATATGGTGGTCAAGACGTCACTGCAGTCAGCTCCGGACGTGGCAGATGTCCCAGAGAGAATTATGGCATTGGATGGGACCACGAGGAGGGCCTCCTGGGTGCAGAATTCAGGCATTGTGCCTGAGGTGCAGCAGACTACTGAGGACTTACCATTTGATGGCTGGGTTTTGTTTTCAGAAGGAAGACAGAACCTTGAACTCTTTTAAAGACTCTCAACCTACTTAGCATTCTTAGGGGGTAAAAAGGTGACCACAGTATGTGTTTAAACTCCCTCTGTTCTTCGCTACTTGGGGCATTCAGCATCTTACCTTGCTGTTACATCATTTTTATTTAAATCTTTGTATGTCACCTTAAAGTATTAAAGGCTTTGAGGGATAAGCACTTAAAAGTAGCCATCTTTGGAAAAGTAGCATGAAGAATATCCGTCGGAAATGTCTTAAATCAGGAAATACAGTTAACATTGTAAAAATCTCTGCTTTTCTAAATTTTATTTGGTTTGTACGTTTGAGCTATTCTGAAATCCTGTTTTAAAAGACTTGTTGATCAACAAAAGACTCTGCACATTCACCAGCATGAGATACACAGCAGAAGAAATGTTCAGCTATGTACAAATCCAGAGTGGAAATACTTTTCTTGGGATGATTCTAGATATCAGGCAAAAGTCAAGCATTGAATTATACCTGAAGAGGAGGAAATTTATGATACTGGGCATCCTGGAAGAATTTCTCCTAAGCATAAAAGGAAGTTTCTCAAGCATAAGAAGAAAAACATTCTTTACAGTAATAGCTAAAAATAATGGTAACATTTATAAATAAACACTCTGACATATTTGAAATATGTAGGAATGTCTGGAGTCTTGGGATGTTTGATAAATTAATTAATTAATTAATTGAGTAAAAAGAAATGGGACCTATATAGCTGTAACTTGACTCAACCTGCTTTATGCATAGTTTTATCCCTCCTGAAATGAATACTCTAGTCATACTATGTCAGAAAAGAAGAGCCTCTGACATGTAGATAATCTTTTTTTTTTTTTTTTTTTAATTAGCAGGAGGTGAAAAGAGGATTGCATCAGATTGAGTTCTGGACCTCCCAAGGAAATTTAATGTTTGTACTATCAATATGGTCTGCTTCCAAGAATACAATAGCTCTTGATAAACGAAGCACCATTGATAGCCATGAGGGTCTTGGAAAAGAAAATCAGCAGACACTTGACAACCTGCTTCGGTGGTACCATAAGCTTTTACAAAAGCAGTTCATTATAGTGCAGCCAGGATAACCTAAAATAGCTTTATCTCAAGTGTATAGGAATGTAGTCTAAAGAAAATCATATTTAAGTTATGTGATCAACTTACTACACTCAGATACCAGGGAGATGGAAGAACCTTGCATTGCTCTGTTGGAACATCCCTGGCTGACTATGGGGTAGTAGTGATGGGTTCTGAAAGAAGGAGTGGATAAAAGGAGTTTGACAGTATGTTTGTTTGAAAAGTGTGAGTGTTTGACCGTGTTTGTTTGTTTTGTTTGAAAAGTGTGAATTGGAAGTGCTTTATTCCAGGTGGGCCTTGAGTGGTTGATTGGAGGGAAGGCTTTAACCCGGGCCAACTGCTTCGAGCCAGGAGCCTTATAAAAAGGCAGCCAGTTGCGAACTGAGTGAGCGCCGAACAGAGGACAGGCAAACAGAGGGAGTTTGCCTGGGGAGAGTTCCCACAGAGTGTTTTTGCCTTTCAGGCTTCTTTGAGAAATAAATACATCATCTGAGGATGCTTTTAGAAGGAAGACATGGATAGTGAGCGATCAGTTGATGTGACCTGCACAGGATATGCCATGTTTGTCTTTTTCCCAGAGGATAGAAGCGACTTCGTCTGTAAAAAGTGCAAACTGGTCTCCATATTGGAAGAGAAGGTTAAAGGACTAGAGATGCAAGTACACCTCTACCCCGATATAACGCGACCCGATATAACACGAATTTGGATATAACCCGGTAAAACAGCGCTCCGGGGAGGCGGGGCTGTGCGCTCCGGCGGATCAAAGCAAGTTCAATATAACGCAGTTTCACCTATAACGCGGTAAGATTTTTTGGTTCCCGAGGACAGCCTTATATTGGGGTAGAGGTGTATCAACCTGGCATTGCATCAGAGAAAATGCTGACTTTCTGGACAGAAGTCAGCGTTTGGTTCTGGAGGCACAATATGCTGAAGAATCAGAGAGGGCAGTGCAGAATAGGGAAGAAAATTGGCAGCATGTGATCTCCAGAAGAAGAATGAGGAGAACCCATGTACCCCCTATGCAGATAGAGGTAAGAAACTGTTTTCAGGCTCTCTGCACTGGTACTACTCTGGAGAGTGATTTGGAAGAGCCATCTAAGGGAAGCGATCAGAAGGGGACCCCTTGACCGGAAAGCATGAGATGCATTTCCTAGGGATGGGGGTTCCATGACCACCACTCCCAAGAGGAGGAGACGGGTGGTGGTGGTCGGGGACTCCCTCCGGGGGACAAAATCATCCATCTGCCGACCAGACTGAGAGACTCAAAGTGTGCTGCTTGCCTGGAGCTAGAATTCAGGATGTGACGGAGTGTCTGCCAAGACTGATCAAGCCCTCAGACCGCTATCCCTTCCTACTTCTCCACATGGGCACCAATGATACTGCCAAGAATGACCTTGAGCGGGTCACTGCAGACTATGTGGCTCTACGAAGGATAAAAGAGTTTGAGGCGCAAGTCGTGTACTCATCCATCCTCCCTGTTGAAGGAAAAGGCCCAGGTAGGGACCGTTGAATTGTGGAGGTAAATGCGTGGTTACATAGGTAGTGTCAGAAAGAGGGCTTTGGATTCCTCGACCATGGGGTGTTGTTCCAGGAAGAAGGATTGCTAGGAAGAGATGGGATCCACCTAATGAAGAGAGGGAAGAGTATCTTTGCAGGCAGGTTTGCTAACCTAGAGAGGAGGGCTTTAAACTAGGTTTGCTGGGGGACGGTGACCTAAGCCCTGAGGTAAATGGGAAAGTGGGATACCGGGAGGAAACACAAGGAGGTGGGTCCCATGGGGGGAGGGGCCTCCTGATTCATACTGAGAAAGCCGGGCAATCGGCTAATTACCTTAGATGTATGTACACAAATGCAAGAAGCCTCGGAAATAAACAGAAGAATTGGAAGTCCTTGCACAGTCAAAGAACTATGATGTAATTGGAATAACAGAGACTTGGTGGGGTAACTCACATGTCTGGAGCACTGTCATGGATGGGTATAAACTGTTCAGGGAGGAAAGGTGGAGGAGTTGCACTGTATGTAAGAGGAGTAGTATGATTGCTCAGAGCTCCAGTATGAAACTGGAGAGAAGCCTGTTGAGAATCTTTGGGTTAAGTTTAGAAGCGAGAGCAACAAAGGTGATGTCGTGGTGGGTATGTGCTATAGACCAGGAGGATGAGGTAAATGAGGCTTTCTTCGGACAATTAACTGAAGTTTCCAGAACACAGGCCCTGATTCTAATGCGGGACTTCAATCACCCTGACATCTGCTGGGAGAGCAATACAGCAGTGCACAGACAATCCAGGTTTCAGAATAGCAGCCGGGTTAGTCTGTATCCGCAAAAAGAGCAGGAGTACTTGTGGCACCTTAGAGACGAACACATTTATTTGAGTATAAGCTTTCGTGGTCTACAACCCACTTCATCGGATGCATCAGACAATCCAGGAAGTTTTTGGAGAGTGTTGGGGACAAATTCCTGGTGCAATTACTAGAGGAACCAACCAGGGGCCGTTCTCCTCTTGACCTGCTGCTTACAAACAGGGAAGAATTGGTAGGGGAAGTAGAAATGGGTGGCAACCTGGGCAGAAGTGACTATGAGATGGTTGAGTTCAGGATCCTCACAAAAGGAAAAAAGGAGAGTAGCAAAATACGGACCCTGGACTTTGGAAAAGCAGACTTTGACTCCCTTAGGGAACTGATGGGCAGGATCCCCTGGGAGACTAATATGAGGGGGAAAGGAGTCCAGGAAAGCTGGCTGTATTTTAAATAAGCCTTATTGAGGGCGCAGGAATAAACCATTCCAATGTGCAGAAAGAATAGCAAATATGGCAGGCGACCAGCTTGGCTTAACAATGAAATCTTCAGTGAGCTTAAACACTGGGGTGTTTTAAGGAAGCTTATAAGAAGTGGAAACTTGGACAGATGACTAGGGAGGAGTATAAAAATATTGCTTGAGAATGCATGGGTGTAATCAGGAAGGCCAAAACACAACTGGAGTTGCAGCTAGCAAGGGATGTGAAGGGTAACAAGAAGGGAAAGTGTGGGAGGCAATGAATGGGGGAGGCAACCTAGTGACAGATGATGTGGAAAAAGCTGAATTATTCAGTGCTTTTTTTGCCTCAGTCTTCACAGACAAGGTCAACTCCCACACTGCTGTCCTGGGCAACACAGTATGGGGAGGAGGTGAACAGCCCTCAGTGGTGGAAAAAAATAGGTTAAGGACTATTTAGTAAAGCTGGACATGCACAAGTACATGGGTCCAGATCTAATGCATCCGAGGGTGCTGAGGGAATTGTCTGATGTGATTGCAGAGCCATTGGCCATTATCTTTGAAAACTCATGGCGATCGGGGGAGGTCCCGGACGATTAGAAAAAATGCAAATGTAGTGCCCATCTTTAAAAAGGGGAAGAAGGAGAACCTGGGGAGCTACAGACCGATCAGTCTCACCTCAGTCCCTGGAAAAATCATGGAGCAGGTCCTCAAGGAAACCATATTGAAGCACTTGGAGGAGAGGAAGGTGATCAAGAACACTCAACCTAGATTCACCATGGGCAAGTCACGCCTGACCAACCCAATTGCCTTCTATGATGAGATAACTGGCTCTGTGGATATGGGGAAAGCAGTGGATGTGATATATCTTGACTTTAGCAAAGCTTTTGATACGGTCTCCCAAGTATTCTTGCCAGCAAGTTAAAAAAGTATGGATTGGTGAATGGATTATAAG
This sequence comes from Chrysemys picta bellii, assembly GCF_011386835.1. Lineage (NCBI taxonomy): Eukaryota > Metazoa > Chordata > Testudines > Emydidae > Chrysemys > Chrysemys picta. Next base: position 313,937,089 of record NC_088791.1, read on the forward strand.
GTGGATAGAAAGCAGGCTAGATTGTCAGGCTCAACAGGTAGTGATTAATGGCTCAATGTCTAGTTGGCAGCCGGTATCAAGCAGGGTACCTCAGGGGGGCTGGTTTTGTTCAATATCTTAATAATGATCTGGATGATGGGATGAATTGCACCCTCAGTAAATTCACAGATGACACTAACATGGGGGGAGAGGTAGATACCCTGGAGGGTAGGGATAGGGTCCAGAGTGACCTAGACAAATTGGAGGATTGGGCCAAAAGAAATCTGATGAGGTTCAACAAGGACAAGTGCAGAGTCCTGCACTTAGGACGGAAGAATACCATGCACTGTTACAGGCTGGGGACCAACTGGCTAAGCAGCAGTTCTGCAGAAAAGGACCTGGGGATTACAGTGGACGAGAAGCTGGATATGAGTCAACGGTGTGCCCTTGTTGCCAAGAAGGCTAACGGCATATTGGGCTGCATTAGTAGGAGCATTGCCACTAGATCAAGGGAAGTGATTATTCCCCTCTGTTCGGCACTGGTGAGGCCAAATCTGGAGTTCTGAATCCAGTTTTGTGCCCCCCACTACAGAAAGGATGTAGACAAATTGGAGAGAGTCCAGTGGAGGGCAACGAAAATGATTAGGGGGCTGGGGCACATGACTTACGAGGAGAGGCTGAGGGGACTGGGCTTGTTTAGTCTGCAGAAGAGAAGAGTGAGGGGGGATTTGATAGCAGCCTTCAACTACCTGAAGGGGGGTTCCAAACAGGATGGAGCTCGGCTGTTCTCAGTGGTGGCAGATGACAGAACAAGGAGTAATGGTGTCAAGTTGCAGTGGGGGAGGTTTAGGTTGGATATTAGGAAACACTGTTTCACTAGGAGGGTGGTAAAACACTGGAATGGGTTACCTAGGGAGGTGGTGGAATCTCCGTCCGTAGAGGTTTTTAAGACCCGGCTAGACAAAACCCTGGCTGGGATGATTTAGTTGGTATGGGTCCTGCTTTGAGCAGGGGGTTGGACTAGATGACCTCCTGAGGTCTCTTCCAACCTTAATCTTCTATGAGTCTATGAAAGGAAACCTACCTTTTCTCTGTAAAGAGGAAGGCCACAACTTAAGGGTGGTGGTTCTGTAAAAAGTGAAAAGTGGTCATCACCTCACAGTAATCAAGAACACAGGTTCTGTGGTCTGTAATAACTCAAGTTAATATAACATTGTTAAATATTACTATTTCATTCACAAGGCTTCATTTGAAGTCCATTTGAACCCTTGAGAGAATTATCCTGAAGTCACTATAGTTAAAAATGATCATTTTCATTGCTATAAGGTCAACTGAATTCCCTGGTCATTAATCCTTCTGAGATCCAAATTTTCTGAGACAGCATTTTCTTGGCTATGCCTATAAATTGTACATAGTATTCTGACTTTGTAAACATCTAATTTTCTATCCTCTGTCACCCTGAGGTCTTCATTATTTTTGTTTGCTGTGTTTCTCTTTCTTAGAGGTTTTCAAACAGTTTGTTATGCTCCATCTACAATGCTAGGAAAGCTATCTTTAACGTCATCTTAAAAAAAAGTCATTTCTGAACACAGTCAGTTTTACAGTGTGTATGGGACCTAAAATATCCCCCTCCAAATCTTTGAAAACTATTTGAATAATTATATGATCAAGCAGGTTCTCCTTGGCTACAATTTTGCATCAATTCCAATTTTTCAAAACACTATTCTCCACTTCTCAATCTTCTGAAAAGAAAGCATTACTGAATAAGCAAGGTGTTTCATTCATTATGTTGGCAAAATGATTTGCTTGCAATTTTTGGAAGGTTTGTCCCATGCCGTATTGTAAGTATTTTACAGGTTGAGACAAGAATGTTGGTAAAAGTGAATAATTGAATAGTGGGGATTCTAGTATTTATGTAAAGCTTTAGCAATTATTTTCTAGAAGACAGTGAGTGGCACAAAATTGTAATATGTATATCACATAGATTTCTCAGCTGCCTCTTTTAATCCTTTTCTTTCCATATGTGATCCTTTTGTCAAGTAAAAATGTTTTAATTTTCAGATTGAGGGAAAATTTTATGTAGGTAAAAAGTTTAAAAAAATAATCAACAAAGACTAGAAAAATTATGTCTGCTTATTAGAAAATGAAATGCATTTTAAGACATTTAAAAGTTTTACATCATGCATTGCCCCCCAGATCACTCACTCCCACAGAAAACAAATCACTTATTTGGAAGTGAAGTCAGCAGCTTTATAGGGAAATAAATATAATTTTACAACTTAATTATAGTATAAACATTACTTAAAACAAAGTAATTTCAACCACAAGAGTTATTTTTGTATCAGTCTTATAAGACATTTGGATGTTTTTTCTGCTCCCTGTTGGGACCAGTCTAAATCCTCTGAACATAACCTTGACCCTTGTATCAAAGATCTTAAATTGTTAGCCTTCATGTTTTTATAACACGTTTAAATCTTCATAAAAAATCCTTAAGAAAGTGATTCCATTTTTCATTTACTTCTACATGTAGTTACACTCCCTGATTAATTTACTACTGTGGAGATTTTACCTATTAGTGTTAGTTCACTGTCTTTAAAAGTGAAGAATTTCACACTTTGCCAATGTTGTTTAACGCGTTATGTGACAGATATTGTAGTCGTAGTTTGTTATGGCAATGGCATCAGTTCACTCTACATCATTATGCCACCTTTTTAAAGTATCAGGCACTCTAAAAATTAAGAAACCATGTTAGTATAGCATGAGTAATAATGGGGCTTAACATGCAGTAGCCTTATTTCAGAGAAAGTGTGTTACTATAAACTTCAGTGCACACTGTAAAGTATTTTTTATATTTTTAAAAGTTTAGTTTCAATTCCATTGTTTGATACCTCTTTAGAACCCTGACCATACTAAGGTTTTTTTTCACATTAATTTTTGTCTCTTCCATTTATATATATAGAGACTTACAAAATGTCACAGTTCTAAAAAGAAAAAAACTGAAAAACATTTTTTCCTGTATTGTTTTTGCTGTGCAGGGGTAGACACAAATATTCAAGCTTCCGAGAGGAGCATATAAAAAAATTGAAAATTATTTGGTAGGATGTCCCTTTTTAATCAGCATAAGGTCCTGCATTAGTACACTATGTCATGAAGGGAAATGCTATTTTTGTCTTCTAAAACAAAAAAATATATTGTACAGTAGTAATGTGTCCTTGACTTCTCAGCAATGTGCTAGCTGTCACATTTTAGATATTAATCATTACATGTTCTTAGTGGATTAACATTATTTGAGAATCACACCCGCCACCTGTGTGCACATCTTAATTTTTGTTTTAAGAAGTGAATTTTGTATTTCAAATGAAATAATTTGCAGCAAACATCTATTTAACTGCCATGAAAGATATGTTGTCTTCAGAGAAGATTTCTCTGTAATTGTCACCCTTTCAGCTCCTTTTCTGTGAGTGCAGTTCAATATTTGTAAGATCATTTTTCACTATAAAGACACTATAGTCACCTACCAGGGGTACTGGGACAATTTTTATAGTGTGGGTGCAAATAATGGAAACCATGTATTTGTTTTTTGTTACTACTACTTCAAGCTGCGCACCCAGCATCACTGTCACCTACTATAAATAATTGTGGCATTGCCAAATACAAATCTGGACTAAGACAAGAGCCTTGAACATTGAGGTCCAGATCTTGTGGCTAATGTTGCAACTGAATTTTGGGACCATAAAGAACTGGGGTCCAAAGATCTGCCTTCCATAGTGCATTGAGCATACCAGGAAACTGTCTGCCACTGTGGTGAGTAAGCTGAGGCTCAACTTTCACAAGGAGTTGAGCACCAGCCAACAAAGCTCAGCCCAAAGATTCAACAGCATTTTGGAGCCACCTGGGTTTTTCTCACTCATGTGAGAGGTTTCAGGAAGAAGCCCCTGAAATGTGGGTGGGTTCAGAACAAGCTCCTCTTGAACTTAAACCACCCCTGTTGCAGGTCAGTTGTAAATAAGTGCTTCTTTTTAGAGACAAACAGAAACCCAGAAAAGGTACATGGCATATTCATTTAAGATTTTTATCATCTTATTTTTCAATCTCTTTTAGAGCCCTACAAAAATATTACTTCCTATTTTCTTCAGTTTGAATTGCATGAAATCCCATACATAGAACCAGTACATAAATTAATTCTCACAGTGCAAAGAAAATGAAGCCACCAAAGATTCTCTGCATTTGGGGTGCTGCCTAGTCAGATTAGAGAAGCATCTGTCCCAGAGTCTATAGGTTCTGAAGTCCATGTGGTTATATTTGGTCAGCAAGACAGTGTGTGTCAGTCTGCACTACAACTGAAAAACAAGATGTAGTTCTCGTAATGCAATCCCACCATTGTGCTGAATAATAAATCCCTGTCAAAGCAAGCACAAAGTATGTAGGTTAAAAATTGACAGATTAAAGGATATGCATTTTAATGTCTAATTATATTTGGCACACTGCATATTGGTGTGAGCTGATCTGGAAATCTAAGACTGTTTCTACTTGTACCTTTCTGAAAGACACTGTGTATTCAGTCACTGTTTAAAACATTTTGGATGTGCAAACATGTTAGCTATAGTGCTTATAAATGACAAGTATTCTGATAAGTGTTTTGAAAATATGCAAATGACGGCTTGTCTGACTGCAAGCTAGCAGTTTCCTTCAGAATGCTTCCCTCAAAGTATGTAGATTGTAAAATGTCATACATGTATAATGGCTCTTCAGAAATGTTATTGGCATATGGTGAATATGTGGTTTACAGAGCTATTGGAAATATGAATGATGGTTTACTGAGTTACTGCATTATTATTTTTAAAGGTTTGTAAAAAAACACTTTCCTAAGATCTTTCTGTTGAAAGTTGTCACTTTTTCCTCTTTTAATATCATTGTAATCTACTCTTCTCTCACAGCCAAAACTGCTAACATCATTTACCATGCCTTAATTAGCACTCACCTTCATTATTGTAGCTTTCTTGTCTCTGGCCTCCCCTCTTCTCACCACTGGCCTTTAGGCACCATCTAATTAAAAATGTTTATAACAAATTTGTTCTTGCAACCCCCACCCTCTACTCTGAAACTCTTCACTGGTTTCTTGTCTCTTATTTCAACAATTTCACGTTCTTTATCCTTACCTGGTCATCCCTATCTTTAACTCTGCTTTCATTGTTTCCTAATCCCGTGCCTTCTCTCTTTACTCCTTTGAATCCTAGCCCCTTTACCATCTTCTCCCAGTCCTGGCTTTAGATGTGCATTCATTAGGATCTCTGTGCTTAGACCAGTCTCCTGTTTTCTTTCCATCAGGTACCCTGTCTTCTCCCTCAGATTCCTCCTTGAAATGTACTGCTTCTGGAATGGCTAGCTATCTATGCTAAACTATCTGTTCTACTTTGTATTTAGCTGTGACTCTCTAAGGCTATGTCTTCACTACAAAGATAAGTCTATCTGTGTTACGTGGACTTACAGCCACCGCATTAATTACTGCAGTGGCTGATGTCCACACTACCCTTCTTGGTCAGTGGTGCGCATCGTCATCAGGAGCGTGTCTACCGACCTAAGAGAGGCAGTGTGAGGAACTGAGAGCCCGGTCTTTCAACTCTGGTGGTAGCTCCCTGCCGGGAGGCTGGCTGCTCCACAGCCGATGTAAGGAACCAGTGCATCACCTGAACAACACCGACATAAGCTCTGCACCTCTCGTTGAAAGAAGAACAGGAGTACTTGTGGCACCTTAGAGACTAACAAATTTATTAGAGCATAAGCTTTCGTGGACCACAGCCCACTTCTTCGGATGTTAGTCTCTAAGGTGCCACAAGTACTCCTGTTCTTTTTGCGGATACAGACTAACACGGCTGCTACTCTGAAACCTCTCGTTGAGGTGGTTTTATTACACCTCCACTGTTTTGTTGACAAATTGTGTAGTATAGACAAGGCCCGAGTACCTTTCCCAGACCTGAGGAAGAGCTCTGTGTAGCTCAAAAGCTTGTTTCTCTCACCAACAGAAGTTGGTCCAATGAAAGATATTACTTCATCCACCTTGTGTCTCTCTGCTTCTATGGCTCTTTCCTGTCTGGGTCTCATCAATAATCTGTCTGTCATAAGGCTGCCTCACTGACCTCAGTTAGAATTTTTTCTTTGACTTCCGTGAGAGCAAGATTCAATATTGACAGTAAAAGCTTTTAAAGCTGTAAAGCACTATGTAAATGTATAACACTATGGAAATGACCTTCTTTAGATTTCGGAAGTGCCCAAAATGTGCACTTGTGCAATGTGCACTTTCTGAAGGAAGACTCAGCCCCTGCCCTGAAGAGCATGTAATCAAACTGAGTTGTGACATGGCTGACAGAATATTATACAAATCTGAACACAGGGGGCCAGATTCTCAGGCCCAGCTCTTTCTGCGCTGCCTCAGTTGTACAAAGCAGGTGGAAAGCTACCATAAAGGGGCAATGAAGATTTTTCCAACAGTGGCAAATTATCATGTGGCATAGAGCCTCAAGCACAAGCAGTCCCAGGATTACAACCACTTTTCTCCCCAGATCCCCCCAGCTGCTCCCAAGTGTAAAGTCAGTATGGCTGAGAATCTGACCTAGTATGTCAACTGAAAAGTTATGGGGAAGAAAAAGTTTTCTTCTAAAAATATTTGCTCAATTTTTCAGGTTCCTGTATCACTTTCATGCCTGTAGTTCGGTTCTTGGGTATATTCATTCCTATAGATAGATATTACTGTACTAGCATAAAAATAAGTGCTATGAAGAAAATTAATACCATTTTTCATGTTAACATGCAAGGATCTAAATCTGAATACAATCTACATGAAGTAGATACAATACATTTTCCACTTATCAACTGACTGGTTATTTTAATACAGACTATCGAGCTTTCTGAGACGACTCAAAACATCTATTTCATCTGTATTTTGCCTTTGAGGTGTTTATATGACTTTTCTCTGTTCTGTATATATTTAGTACTTCTAAAAAAGTGAGTGTAAGCAATGTACTATTGAAATAGTGTAATGTATAAGTAGTGCAGTGTGATAACTTGCAAGTTGAAGTGTAAATGTATGATTTTTAAATGAGTTGGTTGTGTGTCTTGTTAGAACTTGTGGACCCTGCCTGCCTTTATTATATTTTCTTTGTAGATTTATTTTTTGCTTCCTACTTTGTCTTCAGTTTATATTTCAAGAAGGATCAGGGTGACCAGATGTCCTGATTTTATAGAGAGAGTCCTGATAGTCGGGGCTTTTTTTATATAGGTGCCTATTACCCCCGTCCCGATTTTTCACATTTGCTGCCTGGTCACTCTCTAAGAATGATCTAATCAAAAGCAAAGATCACTGGATTTGAAATGTAGAAATTAAAAAGCTTTGAACTAAGGCTTACTGATGTACCATTGCCCTTATTATTACTTATATTGTAGTGGTACCCAAAAGCCCCAAATCAGGATTGAGGTCTCATTGTTCTAGGCACGGTATAAACACAAGGGAAGTCCTGCTCTTTGCACTGTTTACAGTCAAAGACCAATGAAATGCAAGCCAATGAAATGCAAAGAGTGAAAGAGAGACTTACAATCCAAATATATAAATATTTTATAGAGGTATTTTTAGAACCAAAGATACATAAATACATAATTATCCAACTGCTGCCTCAAACTTAGTCATCATTAATTATAGTAATCACAGCAGATGTGTCTTTTATGTAAAGATTTGAAGACGGAGAGGATAGCGGCTATCTGTTTTCTTTAATAGGAACTGGTCCATCTAATCTGCTCCCTGCCATTTTGAAGTAGGTATATCCAGCAATGCTAAGGATCCTTGGATACTGCGCCATCTCAGTCTTAGCAGTGGTTGGTTGTAGACTTCTATTGATAGCCCATTCTGTACCCGATAATCCTTTCAGTGAAAAGTCTTTCAATATTCTATTGATTTCATTTTTGTAATTTGTTAGGACTTTAATATTTTGAACTCACAAGTTTATGGCAGTTCAATAGTAGTGTTTTTAATTTCAGTTGTTAGACATAGTAATCTTAATAGCTGTAACCTTTTCAAATGGAAATAAATTTTATTTTTTTCTGGTTGGTCAGTACCCAGGCTTGCAATTTGATCTCTTAGATCAAACCAGAGAAATATAATGTGGAAATGAAATCATATGGGCTAATTCACTTCAAAAGAACATTTTGCTTGTGATCCGGTCCCTTTGATTTGGTATTGGTTTTGGTATCTTGGTGTATTTGAATGAGTCTATATAATATGTGGCTCAGATTCTTTATTGTGAAAGCATGAGCTTTTCCTTTTTTAGCATATATATTTTTAGCAGGATGGACTGATTTAAATTAGTGATGTAACTTGCTGATTTTAATCCTGACTTAAATCAGCAAGCAGAAAACCTTGATATAATGATGCATTTCTTATTTATTAAATGATCAATGTTTTACTTGTGATTTGTGTCAAGCTTTATTTGGATGAAAATTCATATTCAGTTAAAAATGCACAAAACATTTTAGAATGTTTTAGTAAAATAAAACTTAACCGTACTGGGTACATAAGAAATAAAGTTTATCAGAAAGGTTATCAAAACCTGTTTTGAATTTAAAATTTAATAGACCTATTAAACAAAGGACGTATTATCTATAGTTAGTGAATTGAACTGATTGTTTCTGGTTACCATGCCCTCCAAGATTTTAGAACTAGTAGATCTCATCCTCTCACGTAGGTTTTTATCCATAGACTGGAAAAGGAAAACAAGCTTTTTTGCTTTTTCAACTACAGTTGATTTCTTAACTTTGAATGAACTAGCCATTAAACTGAACTAGTTGAATAAAAATATTCTCTGTATCTGCAGAAGAAGCTAGTGCTGTCAATAGTGGTTTACTCCTTCAACAAACTCTGGTTCCACGTGCTTAGCCAGTGACTTCCATCAGTTCAGTGATATAACTTTATTTAAAACTTGGCCACAAACATACTGCTTAATGTTACTTTTTTAATGTAATTTAAATTATTTTATAGATTATAGTAATCTTAGGCCTTAACATAGGTTGTCATTTCACATTTAATATTAAATACATTTATTTTAAAAATAAACCCATATTTAATTTAAATACAAAAATTGAAGATAAATAAAAATCAGATTTTTAATTTTTTTATCCACCCTGATATTTACTTTTTTAAATGTTAGTATCTCATAAAATACATTTAGTAACTTACATGTGTGTATCCTGTGTATTTCTTGTCTGAAACCTTTGTCATCTGTGAAGTTTTAATTTTTTAAGCCTAGGGACTTCAGGCTTTAATTTCTGATTCTGTGCATTCATACACTAAATGTGTCAAAACTTGCAGCACAGATTGAAGATAAATTAAGTTTTCAGTTTTAAATCTAGACTTTAAGACTTCCATATCTTGATAATTTCAAATTGGATTTGGTTAAATTTGATGTACAATAGTGACAAGTGTACTGCATAGTTTTCATCAGACTCAGAAATCTGAGGTGAACAAGATTTACTAAATCCGGGGATGGATTAAGCATGAAGTCATGGATCCATCCTCAGTGCTACAAGGCGGCCTGCTGGCCCCAGTGAGGTTTAAACTGCACACAGACTTCTTTACTTATGCCTAAAACAGGCACAGTTAATGGAGCAATCAGTATACCCTGCCAAGTCTGCTGATATCCAGGTGGGAGGAGGAAAAGAGAAACATTCCCCTCCTTATTGTGTCTGAGGGGAGGAAGAAAACAGCTTATGGCCCTCTCATTGTATCCAAAGGGGAGGGAAAGGAAAAGAGGACTCAGAGCTTTCCCTCAGTGAGGGGTTGAGGATAGAGGGAAAGATGAGGAAGTGAGGAGAGAGGATGTTTAGAGGGGTGAATGGATAAGGAAAGGAAGAAAAGGAGACCAAGCTGGAAAAGAGGAAGAAGAGCTGGAGAGAGGACAGATGTGAACCCAGTGTGGAAGGGAACAGAGTGAAGAAGGAATAACGTTCTTGGAGAGAAAATAGATTGAAAAATGTATATTATTGAACATCACAGAAAAATTGGACTGAGGGGAAAATGCATAGAAAAAGGTGATAACGCACCAAGATACTGCACGGTGTGCAAGGGAAGAAAAAATAGAGAAGAAAGGAAAAAGAAACTAACAATAGATGCAAGGGAGGAAACACAGTAAGTTTATTTTTAAAATAGTTTGGACTAAAATATTCTACTCTCTATACGCACATGTGTTATGCACATATTTAAGTCCTCCCTTGTATGCTATTTGTACTTTGTCTGTTAGCCATACTGTCATGTTAACTCTTGCTTTTAGCTCATTTTTTCCATTGCACTTACTACACATGTATTATTTCAAAATTACTTTTCAAAAAGATACGTAACTCGATTTTCTTTACAAAATAATATATATAATTAGAACAGGTGTCACAGATCCTAGCAAGTGTCCCTTCCTAGCTAACCATGAGGATTGCTGTGAGGGGAATCCAAGCTTCTGTGCTCTGGATTCCCTGGGGTGTTTTAGGCTCCCGGAGCCTGAACGGAGTCCAGCCACTGCCCCAATCTCAGAGTCTCTAGGCACATTCCCAGGGAGCAGACATTCTATCTGGCATCCCCCTTGTGAGTGTTGGAACCTGCTGTCCAGCCACCGAACTGTCTGGGCACCACACTGACCCTTCAAACTCCTCAGTACTTGAATATACCCCTCTCCCAGAACTCCACTCCCAAAGGTGTGAAGCTTCTGGTTTACGGTTTAACTACCTCATGGGCATGCAGTAGTTGTGAAGCAGTCAACACAAACATGTTTTGTTCAGTCTATCACTTTATACTCTTTACTTAACAGATAAAGCACAGGAAAGTACAGATCATAATCCTAAATCCAATATGTCCCTCACTATGTCACCCTTCCTTTGGAAGGGGATCATCTGTGTTCTGTCAAGCAGACAGGCAGCGTTCTCCACCGCACTTGCCTACCCTGCCCCTGCAGGAGCCTCCATCCCTCATCTTAATCTGGTCAAATGGCTCTCAATTCCCCTGTGTGAGTCCCTTTATAGACTCCTCCTGGGGTCACCTGCTTCTTTTGGTCTGATTTTTGGTAACTTTCCATTTCTCGCAAACCTCCCTCCTGACAAGAGGAGGAAGTGTCTTCTCCCAGATAGAATAAACCTATTGTCCCACGGTGTTTTACTTTGAATAGATTATAGTTGAATGCTGTCATATCTGGCCTGGCAGAGACATGACACAACCCAGCTAACTCATGGGGGATTCACATGAGGGCTTTCCTTGAGACTGTAATTTCTTGATTCAATTTCATTAAATCATCCAAAATTCAGAAGTGGTAAAGATAGAATCCCTAATTCATCACAATGTCATCCTTCATACAGAAAGAAAATTAACAAAAATAATAGTACTGTGGGTCCTGTTCAGCCACCTGGGAACCAGGTTGCTGATACAATCCAAAATACAAAAGAAAACCCATGCATTCTTCACTAGCTTTCCAAATAAAATTGAAGTTAAGCAGTTTTATTGCACAAATTAACTTGAAGTGGAAAGCACATTAATGGAGAAATTGCTGCCCTTAAGCATTTCTCAATGCAAGCAGCAGACCATAGCTTCTGAAATAATGCTCACAGTGTCCAATAGCTTCCTAACAGCTGATCCACTGCCATGTCAACAGTAGGGGAAACACTTGCATCATTAGAGGGTGGTTCTGACCTCATTCAAGTCTAATTCACCATTAACTATTGTAGCTATACCATTACAATTCTCAAATTAACATTCAAGGTCTGACTTAAAACTACAAAAGCAACTAAATTCAGAGTTAAGGATGAAACTCCATCCCTTTTTTTTTTTTTTTTTTTTTTGTCTGATTGCATACTTCTGGTTCCAAATGAGATGTGTGGTTGACTGGTCAATTTATAACTCCGGTGTACGTAACTCTGAGGTTCTTTTGTGGTTCTTTGTAGTTTAATTTCGTCTTATGTGGACCTATTAAAGACAAAAATAAGCCCAAATTGTTCTAGCAGTCATTTTTGATTATGCTTACAAGAGCATTTTTAAAAATAGTAATAACTCTTTGTTACTGTTAGTCTTTTGAGTAAATATGAATTTTATATCCTATTTGGTATTAGTTTTGGCTGCTGTGTTTATTAATAGATGTTTTTATACCTAAACTCTATTTTTTTAAGTTATCACTTTTATCCACTTATAAATACAAGAATGTTCCCTATAGTATATTTGTCATTATTTAATCCTGTTTTGAAGATGATCTACAAAGAGGGGGGAAATGGATTGTTCCCCCTTTTGCTTATTTATGATGTATAAACACTTGAAAGCTGTGGAGGATTTTTATTATTGTTGCTGTCGTTTTTCAATTAAGGTGTTTTGCTGCTTTTTTTCCTTAGAAATGTCAGGAATGTTGAGGCTTACCATCCTTTTTTGGTTGAAGGGCTACTTGGTTGACTCAGGAAAATGTACTAGGAACCTTTCAGACCTTAATTGAAGTGGGAGAGGTGTTGAATCCTTAACAGAGAGAGGTTTTTCTCCAAGTTTATGTATTTAGTTGGTATTAGCAAAAAAAACAAAGTTTGTAATTGTATAAAAATTACATCACCCTCATAACAAATGTTGGTGATTAGATCTTGGGTAAAGGTTAGCTCAGTGAAGCTTGCTGGGGACTAGTCTCCGATAACAATGGTAGGTAGAGAAAAGCAACCAAAAGATGGGTGAGTGTTAGAATGGTCCATGTAATTAAGGGGATGGTGGCTACCATTTGGGACACAGGTTTACAATTTAGGGGTCTTACAAAACCTCGTGCTGCTCTTGGATGTCTGGGTAGAAGTTCTGGCCAAGAGTGTTTTTTCCATCCATGCCTGCCTAGAAAAGTCTGACAGTTTATTTTAGGTGTGGATTTTGCTGTAGTTGTTAATGACTTTGTCCCACTGAGATGACACTGCTATAACACATTTTACTTGGGACTACCTCTTGAGATTATCTGGAAACTGCTGCTGGAGCAGAAAGATTCTGCCTTCTTATTCAGCAGAGTTTCACCCAAAGAGATTAGACAAACACCTGTCAGGAATGGTCTAGATAATACTTAGTCCTGCCATGAGTGCAGGGGACTGGACTAGGTGACTTTTCGAGGTCCCTTCCAGTCCTATGAGTCTATGATTCATTTTCTGACCAGCAAAAACACTATAAAGTGAGACATTCAAAGTTGATAAGTGTCTGCATTTTTTACATTTATGTTTTGTACTTTAATAGGAAGAGTAAAAGAGACAATGGCATGTACCATAGTGTTCTGGCATTTAATTAATTTTTTAATGAGCAGTTAGATAAGGTTATGTTTGTTACTGTAAAGCAAATGAAACTTTCCTGTAGAAAGACCTTTGATACCTTATATAGAAAGCAACACGGTCCTGATCTCTGTGCGAGTAGGTGGGACTTTATTGTTAGAATAAACTACATTAAACATTGAAAGGAGCTGTGAGCTTTGATCTTTTATATTTCCAGCCAAATGTGATTACAGCAGAATTGCAGGAGATAAAATAGTAAGCATATTATATGGCATGAAAAAAATGTAGGTTCCAGCACTTTTACAGATAGCTAACAAAGAACAAAAATACTGTGGAATCAGTGAAAACTTTTTAAAATTATTCTATTTTGTAATGAAAGAAAATGATACACTGGATATAGCATATGGCTGGATACTACTGGTCTAAATCCAGAGAAACCATTGTCTTCAACTGAGAGCAGAATTTGTCTGTAATTTTGTTACAAAATCCTACTGTCAATCCACCACTACCACTCCCCACTGTTAAATCTGTATGCTTAAATTGGCATTTGGGTATTTATAAGTCCACTGAACTGAGAAAAGCATCTTTTAAATTTAGCTAAAACTGCAGTGGTGATGACTGTTCTTCTGAATGATTATTTTTCCAAACTATAAGAGAACATGCTCAGGCCTGGAAAGTCATATTACTCTATTTCTTGTGGTGTTCTGGCTCAGTCACAAATTTTCTAGCCTTTGGTCCAAAAGGTTGTGAAATCAAGTTCTATAGCAAGACCTGAACTTCGAATGAATGCTAGGTTGTGTAGTACTAGGGTGATGCTATACTGTTTATTTAAAATGTTTGGTTAGTTACAGCTGTGCTGTATCTCTTTCCTGAGTACCAAGTAAATAACAGTCATAAACAGTATAGTGCAAATGATAGGATGCCAGATGCTGCGTCTAAAATAGCAGACAAGAATGTCCAGTCCCAAAAAGGCTTAAGGTGAGACAATGTCTTAAAACTAGAGGCTGTTTTTACTTAAACTTGTAGCTTATTCCAGCTTTATCTGTTGCAACCTCAAAAGCATTCCAGTCCAACCGACAAGGAAGGTAAGAGGTTAGACCAGGAATCGGCAACCTTTGACACGCGGCCCACCAGGGTAAGGCCCCTGGCTGGCCAGGCCGGTTTGTTCAGTTGTTGCGATCGGCTGAACCTGCGGACGCGGCCGGTAAATAAACCAGCCCGGCTCACCAGGGGGCTGCGTGACAAAGGTTGCTGATCCCTGGGTTAGACCTTCTAGGTCGTAAGATCTTTTCTTCAGTCAGCCTTCAGTTTCTCAGCTGTAACTACCTGTCATTGCTAGCTAAATATGACTTTTTGAATTATCCACCAGTTAGCAGACTTTGCAGACAAGCTGCCCCAACAGGACCATGCTCGCTTCCAGGATATTCTGGAGGAAGGTAAATTGGTTGCCAGGATGACGCTCCAGGCTGCAGTAGATCCAGCAGACGCATCTTCCTGTACTATGGTGACTGGGATCATCATGAGGAGGAAATCCTGATTACATTCCTCTGGTTTCCACAATTGAGGACCTCCCCTTCGATGAAGCTTACCTCTTCAATCAGAAAACTGACGATTCCCTGCACTCACTCAAAGAATCTAGAGTCACCCTGCGATCTCTGGGTATTTATACACCGGTGCCCAAGCAAAAGTTTTATCATTCACATCCTGCACAGCAATACAGGATGGTCTCCATCCTCCTTTCAGGGCACAGGGTTCAACTCCACCTACTTCCTGGTACCCAAGAAAAAAGGAGGATGGAGACCAATCCTAGATCACAGTCAGCTCAACCACTTAGTACGCAAGCCAAAGTTTCATATGGTCGCACTTGCAGCCATCATACCCTCACTAGAAAGAGGCATGTGTTTACGGCTCTCAGTATGCAAGATGCTTACTTTCAAATAGCTATCCACCCAACCCACAGATTATTCTTGAGTTTTACGGTGAGCACTCAAAACTTCTAATGCAAAGTCCTGCCGTTCGGACTCACTGCTTCCTACGTCTTCACCAAGGTTTTCTCCATGGTGGCAGCCCACCTCCAGCGTCAAAGAGTCCTCGTCTTCCCTTATCTCAACAATTGTCTACTGGCAACCCAGTCCAGACGAGAAGCTTGCGTATCGACATCCCAGCTGCTTCTATTCCTCTCCTCCCTGGGAGTCAGTGTGAACATCAAAAAATCAACTTTAGACCCAACTCAGTCCCTGGAATTCATCGTAGCACACATTCATGCAGTCTCTGAGCATGCCTACGTACCAGAGGACAGGTTCTGGATCCTGCTGGAACTAATCGCTTCAGTGACTTCCAACCTCTCTGTTCTGGCCAGAACTTGCCTTTCCCTCCTTGGCCCCATGGCGGCATGCTCATCTTCATTCTGCTGTCTGCAACTGTGTTTACAGAACGTCCATTCTCCCACACTCCATTCCATGGACACCATTCTGAGACTTCCCAACGAGGTCCTCTTCTCCCTTTGGTGGTGGACAAACCTGGATCAGGTTTGCTCTGGGATTTCTTTCCTTATATAATGATCATTCTCCCCTAATATAATGATCATTACGGATGCATCTCTTGATGGATGGGGCACCCACATGACACACAGGGCTTGGACTGCTCAGGACTCCAGGATGCACATTAATATCCTAGAACTTTGGGCAGTAAGGAGAGCGTGTTGCACATTCTTCCCACCCAGCCACTCCCGCCATATTCTTATCATGTTGGATAACACCACAACCATTTACTACTTAAACAAGGGAGACCCGAAGTTGCCAGCACTTTGTGTAGAAATGGTGCATCATATACAGTATCCTCTTGTCAGAGGCCTATCTCCCAGGGACTCAGAATGTGATTGCAGATACTCTCAGCAGGAACTTTGTGACTGACCAAGAGTGGGAGCTCCACGATTCAATGATCGTGGATATTTTTGACCGCTGGGATACTCAGACCAGGGATCTCTTTGCTCCCACACCAACGCCAGATGCATCCCATACTATTCCAGGAGCAGACTTGGAGCCTGCTCCTAACGCGACACCCTGGTCCTTGACTGGTTGGGCTGAATCAATTATGCCTTCCGTCTCCTACCCACTCCTGCCCCATATTCTCCACAAGATTCAATGGGAGGAGGTGACGGTCATTCTGATCACCACGTTCTTGCCTTGCCAGTTCTGGTTTCCTCCTCTTCTTCGCATGTCAAGGTATCCTCCACTTAGGCTATTGACTTTCCTGGAACTGCTCACTCAGTTGCACAATGGCAAGATCAGATGCCCCAATCTGCAGACGCTTCACCTGAGAGCCTGGTTTTTGGATGAGCATCTTCACTAGCACAGAAGTATTCATTGGCAGTCTGAGACATCCCCTCGAGTAGCAGGAAAAGAATCCACAAGGTGGTCCTACCAGGTCAAGGGGAAACATTTCACCTTCTGGGCCCAACAGAAGAGTATGGCTCCTGAGGCCGTCAGCATCCCTCTCCTCTTGGACTACCTCCTGTTCCTGAAAGTGTCAGGACAAGCTCTCAGCTCCATCAAGGTGCACATAGCACCCATTAGTGCTTTTCCCACCCTGTGGAGGGGCACTCAGTTTTCACTCACCCATTAACTGTCAGATTCTGGAAGGGCCTTGTATGATCATACCCTTCTATCCAACCCTCAACCTTGTCCTCACGGAACTGATGAAGTTACCCTTCGAACTTCTGGCCTCCTGCTCCCTTTCTCTTCTCTCCATGAAGGTCACCTTCTTGATAGCCATCACCTCTGCAAAGAGGGTAGGCAAATTGGGGGGGCCATGATGGCAGGACCCCCCTTTCACCATGTTTCATAAAGACAAAGTTTCCCTATGCTTACATCCCAGGTTTCTGCTGAAGTTGGTTTCCCGTTTTCACCTCAGCCAACCCATACACTTCCTCCCTAAGCCACATGCCTCAGCAGAGGAACAATGCCGTCACTCCCTCAATGTCTGAAGGGCCCTCGCCTTCTACCTGCAAAGGAGAAAGCTATTCAGGAAGTCTTCTAGACTATTTGCTGCTATAGCGGAGAAGATTAAGGGCCAGACCATTTCCACTCAGAGAATTTCTAAGTGGATTTTGAGGTGCATTATGCTCTGCTATCGTTTGTTGGATCTGTCTCCACCCATTGGGGTCCAAGCCCACTCCTCGAGTGCAAGCATCTACTACAGCCGCGCTCCACCACCTGCTGCTCACAGAGATATGTAGGGTGGCCACATGGAGTTTGGTACATGCCTTTTCCTCCTATTATGCCCTCTTGTAAGACTCTGAGATAGATGCCTCATTTAGTGCAGCTGACCTCTGCTCCACAGTTCCATCATCTTCCTCGCACCCTCCTCCTAACTAGGTACTGCTTATTAATCACCCTCAGTGGAATATAATCGGGATCATCACTCAAAGAGGAAGAGGAGTTTACTTACCTGTAACTGGAGGTCCTTCAAGATATGTGGTCCCTATCTGTATTACAATCCCGCCCTCCTTCCCCTCTGCTGCAGACCTGGTTGATTTGTGGTGGAGACATAACTGAGAGAATGGTCAGTCTGCCCTGCCACTTATTGCCTCCATTGAAACTATGAGGCGGTACAAAGGCACATGCATGGACCAACACACACTACTATTTTTAAAAGCTCCGGCTCCGGGCGTATGGCGCATGCGCATAACCCAGATAGGGACCACACATCTCAAAGAACCTCCTTTTATGAGGACTGTCAGAATAGGAAAGGTTGCAATTCCTTAGGCCCAATACCTTAGGGAATTTCTAGTTTAGTCCTGAAAAAGTCCTGGGATCCCTTTTCAGTACATTTCTCTATTACAAGCAGTGAGGTACCCTGCAAGTTTTCTGGCCAGGATCAGTCTGTAGTGTTTTGTTGGGGGCAGCAGGAAGCTGAGCAAGGAAGCAGACTGTGACTGGCAGACGTTGCAGCAGAGTTGTTGCAGTGATTCATGCACAGTTCCTGCTAGCAGGAGATTGCTGCAACAGTGGGAAGCAGTTATATTCCAACACCCCAAAGCCAGCGCCTCTCCCAGTCTCTGTATTTACCTCTCACGAGGTCAGCAGCTCTTCCTTTCTAGAGCCAACAGCCTATCATAGTAGGCTAACCACTTCTGTGGCTAATTCCCTGTTTCTAGGGCACTATAGACGCAATGAACTTTCTTCAAGCTATTCTCCCTTGTCTAGCTGCTGTACAAGAACTACTTTTGAGCCCCTTTCTATATAATCCTCAGGATCCAGGACCCCTTTCCAGTCTCTGCTCTTTCGCCACAAATTCCTCACAGAACTCTGCTGCAATGTCTGCCAGTAGGGTTGCCAATTTTGGTTGGACGTATTTCTAGAGGTTTCATCACATGACATAATCTTTAATGAAAGATTAATTCCTGGAGACTCCAGGGCAAACCTGGAGAGTTGGCAACCATATCTGCCAGTCACAGTCTGCTTCATTGCTCAACTTCCTGATGCTAATGCAGCTCTCTAGTTCCTCCTAATACAGTGACTTTCCAAAGAGAGATGGCTTTCTGCATCAGACTCTTCCTTCCAAACAGTTTTCATCCCTATTGGCTAGGAGAGGGAAGTAAGGCTGCTCTTCCACCCCGTTGGCAGTCCGAAAAATTGTAGAGAGTTTGCTGCTCAACAGATTCAACGTACGATATTACAATATACATTTAACAGCCTAGACAATAATCCAGAATACTCTGTATGTTATGCACAATGTGGCCAATGTAATGTAGCAGTAAACCTACAAGAAACTTTAGCTAGTTCATGTTCATATCCAAAAAAACTTTGCAGTTTGTCCTATAATGAGACCAGCTATAATACATTTCATATCTAGCATGTCTAAAGCAAACAAAAACTGTTCATATTTGAGAAGCAGAGAATAATCTAAATTATCCTCACAGAGCTATGCCTTCTGCTTCGTTTAAATGAGCTTTGTTTCTGCTTAGTTGTTTTAGAAGGAAGATTTTGGCTGAAACATATTAGAGGGGTAAAGGGTTGGAGTTTGGGGATTTCTGTTGAATGGGGCAGAGGGGCTGGCCAGCACTAGGGTGACCAGACAGCAAGTGTGAAAAGTCGGGACAGGGGGTGGGGGGGTAATAGGAGCCTGTATAAGAAAAAGACCCCAAAATCGGGACTGTCCCTATAAAATCGGGATATCTGGTCACCTGCATCCCCTGTCCTGACTTTTCACACTTGCTGTCTGGTCACCCTAATGCGGGCCGGCCCCCACTCCCATCCAGGCCCCCCCTGCTCCTGGCCCCCTGATGGCCCCTTTAGCATTTGGTGTCTGATTTCAGTAGCCAGAATTAATAGTTTTTCTCCTGATAGCAAACTAGTTTTTGCAGTATATTTTATATCTGTTCAAGACTTTGGGTTGTGCCCACCTCTATATTTTTAAATAGTCAAAGTGCCAGATCAGAAAAAAACCATTGTTCCTGTGAATAAACACAACATTTTTTGGTAGGGCAGGGAGAGGAGAAATCTGATTGTTTTTCTTCAAGTGCTTGCTCATGTCCATTCCATATTAGGTGTGTGTGCTCGCCATATGCACCAATGCCGGAAGTTTTTCCCTCAGTGGTATCCATAGGGGACCATCTCTGACACCCCCTGGAGCAACACACACATGCTGCAGTATAAGGGGTGCCGCTGGCTCCCTCCCCGCCTCCCTCTCCGTTCCTTCTTGCTGCCAGTGATGGTGCTGGAACATCTGCTGCTTTGGCTAGCATTACGTTTTGTTCAGTGTTTCTTTCGAATGTTTTCCTGTAAAATAGTTGTACATAATTAATAGTTAAGAGTTCCCTTAGTGTTAGTTCTAGTTTAGTTGATCCCGGTCGAGCAACGTGAGACATAGATAGACGGATTACCAATGCCGATCTACTAAATGCCAACGGTCTCTGAGGTCCCGCGCAAGGGACTCCTCTAGATCGGATAGGTCTATGTCAAAACATAGTGGCCGGCACCGCACAGAGAAGGGCCGCCGGGCCGCATGATCATGGTTGCTGGACAACGACCACTCTGCTTCTGGCTCCGGCACTGAGCAGGAGTCCTTGACAGCAGGACAGGCCCTGGCACCGACGGTACCATCTACGTTATTGGCACTGCAACCCACCACATGGCCCCAAGGCTAGTGGCCGGCGGCCTGGTACCCCTGGAATCCTTGGGGGTTTACCCAGTCTTCGCAGACAGTCCGGTCGTGGCGGGGGCCTCGGATAGGCCATCGGCCTCCGCATCCTGCCCTCCACCAGAGGTGGAGACCCCAGAAAGGAAGACATTCCCCCCCCCCAGGCCCATGAGGACCATGGGGAACAGCCAGCTGGGCCACCATGGCACATGGCAGATCCCACAGCACCAGCTTCATCCTCATTGTCGCCGGACAAAACTATTATGGGTCCCCCTCAACCAGTTCCACAAAATGATGCTAAAGCTCATCAGGAACTATTGAAGAGGGTCTTCTGCAACCTGGGGCTCCAGATAGAAGAGCTAGAGGAACCATCGGACTCCCTGTTCAATGTCCTTTGCTCCACGGCACCTGCTAGGGTGGCTTTTACCCCTACATGAAGGGGTATTGAAAA
Organism: Chrysemys picta bellii; assembly: GCF_011386835.1. Lineage (NCBI taxonomy): Eukaryota > Metazoa > Chordata > Testudines > Emydidae > Chrysemys > Chrysemys picta. Next base: position 313,957,952 of record NC_088791.1, read on the forward strand.
TCAATAATGCCGTATGGCAAATCCCCTCCTCCCTGGCCCCCTTTCAAAAAGGGCTGAACACAAATACTTTGTGCCAGCTAAAGGCCACGAGTACCTCCACACTCACCTGGCCCCAAACTCCCTCATAGTTGAGGCTGTTAGGCAAAGGGAGAGGCAGGGGCAACTCAGGGCTATGCCAAAGAATAAAGACTCAAAGAGACAGGATCTGTTTGGGCAAAAAATGTATTCATCTTTCAGCCTTCAATTGAGAGTGGCCAATCACCACACCCTCCTGGGCCACTACAACTATAACATGTGGCAGGCCATGGCCAAGTTTGAGGTTTCGCTTCCCAAAGGGTCCAGGAAGGAATTCTGGGTGATCCTCGAGGAAGGCATGGCTGCAGCCAGAGCAGCCCTCCAGGCAGGTAGACTCCGAGGCTCGCACCATGACCTCGGCCATCTCCATGCGGCGGCATCCTCGCTGCTCATCTCTGGTCTGTCAATTGATGCTCAGCAGTCAATGCTTTTTCTTACCAAAAATAAATTCTATTCCCTGTGTGTGTGTCTGTGTGTACACACATTTACAGCTGTTTTATTTAAATTTAAAATTTTCAACTGTTGAAGTTCAGCAGTTTTAATATCACTAATAAGTCATGTTTTGGCCATTGTTAAAACAAGTATTCTAGTATTTTAGGAGCTTGAAAATCCAATTGGCATGGACAGTTGTATAATAGGATTAACTCTTAATCTTCTTCCAGAAGCACAACATAATAAGTTTATGCAAAAAAAAATCTTTCCATAGTTTCAATTAAAACAGTACTATAGAGCAATCTATTTTTAAGTTTGCTTTAGGGCACAAACTGTTGACATTATTATGAGATGATTCTAATAAGAATGCTGAATTTTAACAGCTCACAAATATGAATTATTCACTTGATATCTGAAGCGGCATTTGTTGAAACTTGTAAAAAGACAATTCTGTAGTAACCAATCCCAGAACTTTTAAACAGAGGTGATTAAAAGGAATTGAGACTTATTACATTAGAGTTGTTTTAAAATAGTATTTTTCGGAATCTGTGAATCTGATTAGTAGAAGAACAAAAATGCTGTTTGCATCTTCCACACCCATCTTTGTTCTAATGTACAAGATAAAGGTTAAAGGAACGCTTTCTACTTGAAATCTGATCAGTTTAAAAATGAGTTTAAAATGGCTTCAGGTGCCACACCCGTCCCTCTGCTGCCAAGTTTTATTTTTCTAGTAACATTTTCCTAATTTTAAAATTTGTTTCACTTCCTTTATTGTTGTTCGAAAGACCCAAGTAAGCAAGGGAAACCGAATGACAGTACGGGGGTAAAAGTGAAATTGACTAATAATATAATATAAACAAAAGCACATGTCATCCAACATAGCATTTACACGTGTACTTCACTTTAATGGGACTGCTTGATTTAAGTCATGCAGTTCGGAGCATAGCTGCAGTGCCTATCAAGATGGGTCTAGTCATCACTATAGCAGGTAAGAAAATGGAATTTCCATCCTATGGGAAATTCCAGTATTTCAAAAAATGTTCTTCATGAACTGGTACAAAAAGTCAAAATATTTCATGGGACAAAATCTGAAATATTTCGATTCAGAAACATTGAAACAAGCTTATTGAAACATAGTATAGAATTAAAAATTTCAACAAAAAGTCAGTATAAGTGAAAACAAGAAAGTAGAAACAAAATACTCCATTTTGATTTTGAATTGTTTTTAACTTTTACCTCAAATTTCATTTAAATTGATACATTTCCTTGAAACATTTAGATTTTGAGATACCAGCTTTTTCCAATAGAAAACTTCCATGGAAAATGTTTCAACTAGCTCTAGTGTTTTGCTTATATTTTCCTTCTTTTCATTTATCCTTCATTTATTTATTTGCATTTTCAGATTGTAAAACCTTTTGGGCAGGAACTATATCTTCCTAGAAGTCTCTACAGCATCTAATATAGTTTGGACTCGGCTGTTATAACTATAATTATTTATAATAGGTTACATATGGGGTCTTGGTACTCTGAGTTTGCCTAATTTAGATTTCCTTGTTTTTCCATCATTGTTCACAGTTGTTAGTGTTACTGAAGTGTAATAGCTTTGTATACAATTTCTAAGGAGTGACATGGGTGTAGGAGAATTGTTCCACAGTATGAGTCAAATACATATGTCATATTCATTCTAAGAAACTCATATTTTCCCTATGCTCAGTTATTCTCTCTGAAATGGTAAAATATTATGCCTATCTCTTGTTTTCACTCCGTCCAGATTCTCTCTGCACCTAACATCACTTTCTGTTGCTGTTTCTGCAGTATTGCCAAAGCTTATGATTTTATCATAAGTCTCTCTAAATTTGGTGTTTTTCTTAAAGTCCCAGTTCATGGAGTCAGGTGATTATGTTAGAATCTCATCGCTGATTACAAAAAATAGTAAGTTTCAACCTCATGATTATGGAGAGGAGCTTGGAAACATGAACCCTAAAGGCTCAAAACCCAGAAGGCAAATAAAAAGAACACAACTTATTTTTAAAATCTCATGATTGGGGGGATGATTTTTGGTGTGGACAATACTGCCTCTGCTTCTGTTGTCTAAAACCCAAGCCCACACCTAAATTGGAAAAATCACTGTTCCTATATAATGTGTCATGGTAGTTGTTCCATAGCTAGACAACAAGTTTTAACAATGGTTCAAAAAACATTTTGAACTGTGCATAAACCTATCCCTTTTTAAGGTTAAACTAAAATAACTATCTTAATTACAACTAGTCCCTCTTACAGTGGTGACTTGACCTCAATATACTGAGGATAGTAGGCTGCCTTCTGATTAGGATAATGGTCTAAAGCCTAATCATATTTTTGTTACATTGTTTTTCCCCCCTGTTTTTAGAAGGAAGATGTCGCTAATGAGGAGATGGCAGAAAAACTGTCTATTCGAAAACAGCGCTTTATGAAGTTTGCATCCTTGGAATATGATGGAGAATATTACATGACACCTAGAGACTTCCTGTTCTCAGTAATGTTTGATCAAGTCGGCCGTAAGTTGATTTCTCCTCAGTAAATTGTACTACTGATTTGTGTGAAGTTCCTATCCTTAGCTGATGAAAATCAGCGAAGGCCAGCTAACAACATTAATAAACTACATGCTTGTAGACTCTTAACAGGGACCAGTTGGCATACTTGTTGAGACTGAAGGTTCAGAAATCTGAAGTCTTTGTGCAAATGACTTAAACCCCTAATGTGCATATTTGATCAATATTCATTTCCTTGTTTATCTAAACAGAGAAATTAGCCAGGTTATAATACACCGGTGTTCAGAAAATCCCCTCCCAGCTATCTCCATAATTGATACTGTGACTTTTTTCCCTTGCACAAAAAGGAAGTTGTGGGAGTGAAAGATGGTCATTTGTGTAGACTTCTCTTCTGTGGGAACTGTTATTTGTGCAAAACACAGTGGAATGGATCACATTTTTACATGATTAAAAAACAAAACACTTTTAAAATCCTATTATCCAATGAGAAGTCAACGTGCTATGTATCAAGTGCTTGGGCTGAATTAAAGATCTTGTGAGCTTTTGTCCTCCTTTACCCAAGGTTACAGAGAGTGTCATGGCCAAATCCCAGCCTGATTAGCAATGTCCACCTTAAAGCTCCCCCTTGTAGTTTCAGAGAGAGTTGCCTTTTCACTGTCTTCCCCTCACTAACTGTGGCCCTGTTATACTCTGTCTCCTGTTCCAGAATGAACTGCCCCCTTTCTCTCTAATGCACCCAGTGCGCTGCACCTGGCTGTATTTGCTGAGTTGCAGTGATTCACTCCAATCTATAATCCCTGCTTCCTCCTAGTCCATGGCTTTTTCCTACTGCGTGGCTGCTCTCTCTGTAGCCTTTTGCCTTTCTATAAATCCATTGCATGAGGCCCCTTTAGGGGGCTGAGCAAGCTACTGCCTGATCATAAAAATGAGAGATACAGGCAGCTGCCCGAGAGCCTAGGAGAAGGGTACCCAAAGTCAGGGAGTCTCCTGGGAGAATTGGAATACTTAACAGGTAAGAACGACTAGAGTTGTTAATATTGCACTTTGTATTCCCTTTAATAACTGCACATGTGTATATGTTTATAAATGCATACATTTTAAAACATGCTTAACGCAGCCTAAAGCCCCCCCAGCTCCTTTGTTGCCTTCCACAAATTGGGTTAAGCTGCTTTGGTTTTAGTTGCTTTAAACTTGCATAGACAGTACAAAAACACAACATGGGAGGGATAGCAAGGGGACAAGATGGGGCAGGGTATGCATCTCGTAATAGTTCTGGTAAGTATGCACTTTCCAAGTTATGCATCCTTGCAGGTTGCAATTAACTTTATTAACCTTCTTACTTAACCAAAAATATATACCCCACCTGCCCAACACACAACTTTCAAATGCTCTTAACTTTGTAAAATCAAAATCATTCTTTTAAAATAAGCAAAACTGACTATACTGTTTCAATTTATAAAGCTTTCTGCAATGGTTGCTATAGCCTCTTGGTTTTCATTTTTTGTAAAAAGGTGTGATTAACATTTTTTTTCAATGGGGAAAGTTGTTCACCCCGCCCCATAGTTTACAGTAACTTAGAATGGCTGAGGAGATTTTCCATAAACCTTCCAAATAAAATATATTCACTAAAAGACAAAAAGCATAGAAAATTTCCACTCAGAAGGTGCATATTTCAGAGAGTTGTGTGTGAAAGCAAGATTATAATAGGAAGTGTTTTGCAGTCTTAGCAATAGCAGTTGCTTCCAGCATCATACATATTCATCGTTTACACCTGAAACAGTGGTATAAATGCTGTTTTTTTTTAAACAAGGTTGCATGTGGACAATATGTCTTTATAGAGGTAGCCAGGTTAATTTCCAGTATGTTTGTTGCTGATATGAATAGCCAGTGTTTAAAAATGTGTATTTTTAACTCCAGGAATGTGTATTTCAACTTTCAGTTTATTGATTTCCAATTTACTTAATGGCATACAGGCTACAGTGGTAGGTGATGTAGATAATCCATAGATAGACAGGTCTAAACTTTAGTACTTGTGCACCTATTATTAATTCTTTTATTTACCTGCTATTATCAATGTAGATACTCCAGCCAACATCTCCATTACTACTATAAGCATTTATTTCTTGTTATGCTGTATTGTTGCAGAATGCTTGGTGCTCTTACTTGTAATTTCAGACAGTGATAGCACAGTTTACCACTGAGAATTTGGATTTCTTTTATATTCAGCTACTTATCGCTGAAAAACAGTACTGTGTTCTCTTTGTTTAGAATTAGTCCCACAGAGGGTAATCTACTAAATAGTCCAAAATCATATAAATTATATCAAGAAGATAAACTTCTTAAATCAGGCAGTATTACTTTGGGGAACTCTCTGTTCTGATCATAAAATCTATCCCATTAATCCCTGAAATATATAGACAAGATATTTCAGGAGTCCCATTTGGATCTGTTTTAATATTCTGAAGCGGAAACCCAACCATCCACAGCTAATTTTAAGAAGTCTGTGTCTCATTTGTACAGAAGATACTTGTGCTCTTTCTGCAAAAAATATAATTATAATATTTGATTCTACACGTGAACACGACTGTTACAATCCTGAGTTTAAAATCATAGTAATCGAGCAACTCTTTATTATTTTATTTATTTGTTTAGATTTAACATTAAAAAAGAACATCCATATAAAAACTCTAAACACCTTGGCATTAATAAGATTTACAATAACCATCCATTCTTCTTAATACTGTATTAATATACAAATACATTAATTCTGGTATTGGGCAGCCTTAAATAAGAGATAAGTTTACCTCAGCCAGTAGACAATAAAAATAGAAACACACCAGAAAAGCCTCTTTCCCCAGTAACATACCCTCATCCTTCCCCCAAGAACCCTGCTAAGTGTGTCAGGTTTAGGCTATGCTGGATCAAGGTGCGGAGCAAATTCCCGAGGCCTTCACTGAAAACACTGTGCCAGTAGGCCCCTGTCTTTTATCACGAGGGGAATCCAACTCTGACTAAGAGCAGCTATGGCAATATGTCACAAGGACAAGGAGAGAGGTGATTTCTCAGGTCTAGGGCTTTATAAAGCGTGTGCCAACACCTTAAACTTTACCCAGAGACCAATAGTGCAAATCCCACAGCACAGCTGTCAAGCACTCCCTATCAGATGCCTCACAAAATAAGCATTTTTTCAAAAGAAAATGTATTAGAGTAAAATCGTGTAGTAAACTCTGGAATTGTGACTGGATTTTGGTGCAGATTTCAGTCCTATACTAAAGGCTAAGACTGCGAAAATGTTAGCATTCCCCTGCTGTGCAAAAATAAGTAAGCTGGTGAGATGTTTTTTATAAAAGGCAATTCATGCACATGCACACCCACTCCCAGGAAGAATTGTAAGGATTATACAGAAGTTATTCTCTTCTTGTTGGAAGACTTGTGTGTTTGCTTTCCCTTCTGGTGTGTTTGGCACAGGGGGGAGAGATGAAATGCTCATTCCCTGTTTCTAGTAACTTCAGGAGATATCATCCCTTCTTGTTTCCTGGTGAAGAGTATTGTGCAGTGTTCCCCCTCCCCGTTCCTGGCAGCATGGGACTTCTCTCATTGGGTGCCCTAACTCTTTTCTCCCCCACCAAATGTCTTCCTGTTCCTTTCCTCACCTTTTACCCTTTTTTCTGCCCATTCCTCCCATTGCCATTTGGTGTTTCTTCATTCTTTTGTACTCATCTGTCTCCTTTCCTCACAGATTATAGCCTCTTCTCTCTCTCACTCCTCCTATCCCAGCTGTCTGGTTTTCTGATCCCTGTCGAGGTGTGGAATGAGAGAGAATGTAACACATACTCAAGCAAAATTAGACTAGGGGCTGATCATCTTAATCTGCTGAGCAGGAAGTGACTGCTAAGCTTTGCTGTACATTCATACAGCAACATGAAGGAGAGCAGGTCTCCTCCCTACTCAGCAGATCTATCCCTAGTAGTTAAGAGATTGATCTTGTTTTTACAAAACCCTCAGGCAGTAGTTACCACTCCCAAAAGAGAGGGAGATACTGAAGGCTTGTCTTCATGACTGGGAAGATTGACACCCTTGCAGCGGTGTCGATTTAGCGGGTCTAGTGAAGACCCGCTAAATCGATGGCAGAGCGCTCTCCGGTCAACTCTAGCATTCCAGGTCCCTGAGAAGAGCAAGGTAAGTTGATGGGGGAGCGTCTCCCATTGACACAGCACAGTGAAGTCACAGGGATAAGTTGACCTAAGCTATGTTGACTTCAGCTATGTTATTCACGTGGCTGGAGTAGCGTAACTTAGGTCAGCTTACCCTGGTAGTGAAGACAAGAAAAAAGAGAAGATCCTTATCACATCGGAGGAATGGAAATGAATAGCTGCCCCATAAGTTGCTTCAGGGAAAGCAAGCCTGCCATTTGCCTCCAAAAGTTATGCAAATGTAAAATATTCTGTTTTCTATCTAGCAGAACCTAGATATACCTAATATACCAAACCTAATATACTTATGTTATGCAAATATGGTGCAAATTTGCATCTTCCTTACTAGCCTTACCATTTAAAAACAATCAGAGCTGTCCAGCAGTTAAAAATTCTTTCTGGATGTTGCTTGATTGGACAGCTAGTTTATTTTTTAAAGTGTGGGGTTGGAATGTTCAACCTATCAACTCATTTTATTGTCTGAACATTAGTTGGGTGCTTAAGAATCTTTTCAGTAGAGAAAGAAGGCAAAGTCTTTCTCAGTCCATATCAGTTAACCAGACATTAACTAGAGAATGAAGTGGCAGTTTGAGCACAACGATTAGTGATTTGCTGAGCAAACCAGAGATGCTGTTCATTATTTCAACAGATATTCATGAATCTGTGGGTCATTGCAGCTGGTATGGCTAGTATAAGTCCAGATGATAATACTACATAAAGCTAAAGAGTGCATACTACTGTTATGCTGAAATTTATTAATGGCTGCCATCAAGTGTGTCTTTGGTCATTAGGTAATTACAGACCTAATTAAAGCTGATGGGCATGCTAGCTACTATTCATTCAGCCTAAATGGAAGAAGCAATTAAGCTCCTTTATGGAGTAAAATAGCTGGAGACAATGGAAGTCACCACCCAAGGCTGTATGCAAGGTTGATCAAGATTTAAGCCATGTGGGCCAAAGGGTTTCCCTGGGACCTGATTGCAAATGCAAGGGCTAGGTCATTGAGTGGTTGGAGCTGTGTATGTGTCAAAGGGAGAAAGCAAAATGGAAACAAGCAGAAATCCAGAGATGCGGTCATGAGCATAGCCCTGATGGGGACCAGAGATGCAGAGCTCTTTTGGGTCATAGGACTGGCTGGCAAGGCAGATATGGAAGTTATGAGTAAGGAAAATGCCTGTTGCTGTTCCTATTATGTTCAGGGAAACAGGACTTTGTATACATTTTTTGTAAATAAATAGGATTTCACCAAAGAATCATCAGTTTTTCTTCCTAATGAAAACAGCCCAGCAAAGCCTTGAATATTAACTAACCGCCCAGCCCAAGAGGCAACTGTATTAACCCGCTTTTGGAGAATTCATAGCACACAGAGCGAGGCTCACATGGCTTGTAAAATTGTTACTTCTGCTGTTGAAAAGCAAGCTTTTTTTTTTTTTTTTCCCACAGCTGTGCATTGTATCCTTCCGTTTTGAGTGTGTAGTGTGCCCTGATTGGTCAGGGTATTATGCATACAATAATGTTATGCTCGCTTAGTGCTTCAGAAAGCTGAATTCATATATTGTGCATCAGTACCCTGCCTGTTTGCAATATCAGAGCAAACCATCAGCATAGGATGATGAATACATAGAACCTTGTAACTTTGATTTTGTTGTAGTCAGCCAGCAGAGAAGGTCTAATGTTACCAACATTTTTAATAAAGCCAACTTTTAGTCGTATCAGCTTTAATTGTGGCCCTTTTAATATACTATTCTATTTTCACAGCTGGTACAACAATATACTATTATGAGATGAAATTCCTCCTTTGTCACATAACTAACAAATGTATAATTAAACATAATCAATTTTGCAATCATTGCCCACCAGCATCATTTCACTCATTGATAATTTTCATTTGAAGAATTACTTGATGTGCTATTTTGCATGGATGTTTTTATATTTTCTCTAATTAAACATAATTAAAATTTAGGAGAGGGAGTAAACATGGTGTTGAGTAAACAGATAAATATTCTGACTGGCAATGCCACATCGAAAGTGCCTGGAACTACAGCTAAAGATGGCAAATATCAAACTATCATAGATATATCTAGATTGTCAAATGATTAGGTAGCATTTTTTATTGAAGCAAAATCTTAAGTGTACCCTTTGACAAAGTTGCAAAATATGCAATAAATGATGATTTATTATAAAGCAGTTTCCATGATAAGAAAGCATAGATAGATTACACAAAACTGTACAGCAAATACATAAACCATCATAAAATACAACCCAAATGATCTTGAACCCTGTTTTCATAGACCTTAGTTCACCAATTTTGTTCTTTTGTTTCCTGGTAGATAAGCTTTTTATTACTGATTTTCTGTTTAATATAACTTAAAAATGTGAGATCATGGTATTCTGTATAGATTAAATCACACCTGCAAAGTTATTTACTATCAAGGTGATAATGAAGAAAAATATTTACAGACCTGCCATTTAAAGAGCAAGAGCTGATAACAAATGCACAGCTTCCTAACAGACCTATTTTGTGTTTCATATTGACACAGCAGATAACTCTTTAAAGACAGAATGGCAAGGTCCAAAAAATGCTTTTGTTTGCTGTCATATGCAGCACTGCATGCTGGATTACTTCAATTTTTTTTATTTTATTTTTTCTTAATTTTATTACAGTTATTTTTTTAAGGAAGCAGTCTGCTCCGTTTTTTAATTATAGATAAATCTGTAAAATAGGTTTGGGGGCCTGACTTATTATTTGTACATAGGATGGTGTCCTGTACTGATCAGCTCAACACATGCAGAGAGCACTTTGAGGACTTTTATATTCCTGGCTACGTGCCATGAGCGCAACAGCAGGGATAGCAAGCAAAACACTTCACTGGAAAGACAAGCTGTGTAAATAAAAAAAAGTTATTAGCAAACCATAATATGTAAAACATCAATAATTAAGTATTTTATTGTTCCTCTGTTTATCGTGCTGTAGAACCTACTGCATTTACTCTGTGCTGCTATCTTGTAAAAGAAATATCAAAGGATAACTTCAACTTGCTGGGTTGCGTCATAAGCTTCTAATATATTTTTAACATATTTGGGTTTTGAGGTATATAAAATATGAAGGCTTAATTCACTTGAGATTTGCTTTAATACTGAGGATGAATTTTAATGAGAGTTAATAAGCTACATTTAATGCTTTAATTTTAACAGTAAGGAACAGTTGTGTACACTGAGGCTATGTCTGCACAGCAAAGAGAAACCTGAGCTTGGCCCATGCCAGCTGACTCGGGCTTGTGGGGCTCTGGCTGTGGGGCTGTTTCATTGCTATGTAGACTTCCAGGCTCGGGCGGGAGCCTAGGCTCTAGAACCCTGCGGGGGTGGTAGAGGCTCCAGCCCAAGCCTGAAAGTCTATACAGCAATGAAACAGCCCCACAGCTGGAGCCCAGGGGGCCCAAGTCAGCTGGCACAGGCTAGCTGCAGGTTTTTCTTTGCTGTCTAGACATATCCTGAGAGTACATCTACACTGCACACTTGTTACAGCAGTGTGTAGAGTATATACACTGCACGACCCCCTAGCAAAGGTATAAATAGCAGTATAGACAGTGAGGCGCTGCTGTCAGGGACAGTGGGTCTTGAACCCTGGTCCATAGTGCACTTAGTAGCTGGTCAGGTCCTACCTGCCACCCAGTAATATGCCAGTCAGTTGCCAGAGTAGAAGTTGAACTCTGACAGAGGACGCCCATCCAGGGATTGATTGATTTGGAATGCTGGGGGCCCTGATTGGTTCCCAGCTCTTATTCAACTCAAGCATAGAAACAGGAAGTTGTCCCTGCAACTGGATTCTCCCTGCTTAGGACTGCTTCTCCTGTAATCCCTTTTCCTGCTACTGATGTCCTGGTAACCTGGCCCTGCCTGCCTCCTGACAGCTGATTCCCGGTTTGCCCTCTGGCCTGTCTCGGACTCTGACCTTCTGGTATCCGTCCTGGTCTGACTCCTGCTCTGAACACTACCTCACCATCTACGAGGCAAGGGGTTCTACTCTTAATTTTTATTTCCTAATACCCAAAAAGAAGGGAGGTTGGAGACCCAAACTGGACCTCAGAGCTCTCAATAAGTTTGTCAAGGCTCAGAAGTTCAAGATGGTCACCTTATTGATGATCATCCCAGCATTGGAACAGGGAGACTGGTTTTTGGCCCTCGACCTCCAGAATGACTACTGGCTCATTGACAATTTCTCAGGTTTGCTCTGGGACACAACCATTACCAATAGAGTCCTCCCCTGAGGGCTCTCATCAGCCCCAAAAGTATTTTCCAAAGTTCTCTCAGTGATAGCCACTCATTTATGCTTGGAAGGGATAATGATTTACCTGTACCTGGATGATTGTCTCCTAAGAGCCCAATCTCTCCAGGAGGCTCACTAAATCATCAATACTATGATACTTGTTCACAGAACTGGGTCTACCGATCAATACCCAGACGTCAACCCTAACTCCAATGCAGTGCCTGGAATTCATAAGGGCCAACCTCAACACCCTCCAGCCCAAAGACCTCCTACTGCAACACAGGTTCCTATCCATAGTTTCATTCATAGACATCAATCAATGTAGTCTACAAATACCAACCAGGCTCTGCCTCCAACTCTGTTAACATATGGCAGCAGACATGGTGGTGATACCACATGTCAGACTCCACATGCATTGCCTCCAACTGTGGTTCAGTTCAGTTTAAAGACCGAACAGGGACAGGTTGGACAAACCCCTGTCACTACCCGCCAGGATCAAAAACTCCTTAGACTGGTGGAAGTACCCAGCCAATGTGTGCAAAGGGATCCCCTTCCCGCAGACATCACCATCGTCACTCCTCAACACCAACGCATCACTCAGAGGATGGGGCGCACATTTAAACGGCCTCATGATGCAAGGCAAATGGTCGTCTGTGGAGATATCCCTCCATATCAAACAAATCTCCCCAACATCCGCGTCTCTTCCACACATCCTAGACTGTTCTGACCCTTAAAAAATCAGGACTGTCCCTAAGCTCTCTTAGGGTCCATTTAGCACCTATAACAGCCTTTCACCACCGGTAGAGGGGCACTCCGTGTTGTCACAACCAACCACAAAAAAGTTCCTCAAGGGTATAATAAACCTCTCCTCTGAGCCTCCAGTTCCTACCCCATATGGGACCTAAACCTGGTACTGAAAGGGCTGATTAGGCCTCCTTTTGAACCCATGGCCACCTGTTCACTGACATACCTATCAATGAAAATGGCGTTGATAGCGATTACCTCAGCCAGAAGAATAGGAGAGAGAGCAGCCCTGATGGCACATCCCACCTACACAGTACTCTTTCCGGACATGGTTATGCTCAGTCGGCATCCAAAATTGATCCCTAAAGTAACCTCTCTGTTTCATATGAATCAATTGATTCACCCTCCAATCTTCTACCAAATCTCACAAAGAAAACAGGGAGGCTATACTTCAAACCCTAGATGTCAGAAGAGCCCTGGCATTCTACCTTAACAGAACGAGGGCCTTCAGGAAGTCCCCTAGAGTTTTCCTCTCCATTGCGGAAAGATCCATGGGCTCAGCAATATCAGCCCAAAGGCTCTCTAAGTGGGTCTCGAATTGCATCAGACAGTGCTACCAAATTTGCAGCATGACCCTTCCAGACTTGATTCATACTTACACCACAAGATCTGTCTCCTCATCTGTCGCCTTCTTAAAGGATGTCCCTATCTCAGAGATCTGTAGAGCAGCGACATGGGCATCAGTCCACACTTTCTCAGACAACTATGCAGTCATTGGGGACGCTGCCTCCGATGCCATCTTTGGCTCCACAGTACTGTCATCCATAACTGACCCAACTTTTAAGTCCCAGTCCTCCAGAAGGGATGCTGCTCTGGAGTCACCTATAGTGAAGCACCCATAGGGACACTACTTGAAGAGGAAGAAGAAACTCACCTTGTGCAGTAACAATGGTTCTTCGAGATGTGTGTTCCTATGGGTGCTCAACAACCCACTCTCCTACCCTCTAATTTGGAGTTGTTGTCAATGACTCTGGTAAGGAAGGAACTGAGGGGGGTTGACCCGTGTGCACTGATTAGCCTCGTGGCATAGCACGAGGAGACACAGTGCATGTGCGGGCCTGACGGACACTGCTACCGAAGTTCTCCGAACAGCAACTCAGGGACACAAGCACACCTACAATGGAGTACCCATAAGGATACACATCTTGAAGAACCATCATTACTGCACAAGGTAAGTAACTACTTCTTCTTTGCCCAAAGATGCACTCTGTTCTCTTCCTTCCTCCCCACCAAAAGGTAATGGGCCACCCTGATTACACTGGCCTCATTAGCACTACAAAAGTAATTTTCCTTCCCTTGGTATTCACCCCTTCTTGTCAACTGTTGAGAATAGGCCACTTCCACCTTAATTGAATTGACTCATTAGCACTGACCCCCCCCCCCCCCCCCGCCACTTGTAAGGCAACTCCCATCTTTTCATGTGCTATGATGTATGTTCTGCTTACTGTATTTTTCACTCCATGCATCTGATGAAGTGGGTTTTAGCCCACGAAAGCTTATACCCAAATGAATTGGTTAGTCTCTAAGGGCATGTCTACAATTACCTCCGGAGCGATCTATCCAGTGGGGGTCGATTTATCATATCTAGGGAGGACGCGATGAATCGACCACCGAGCGCTCTCCCATCGACTCTGGTACACCACCAGAGCGAGAAGCGTAGGCGGAGTCGACGGGAGCGTCAGCAGTCAACCTACCACAGTGAAGACACCGCGATAAGTAGCTCTGAGTACGTGGACTTCAGCTACTCTATTTTCGTAGCTCTCCCGCCTCCAGTGTAGACCAGGCTAAAGGTGCCGCAAGGACTTGTCGTTGTTTTTGTGTTAGCATTGTTATCTGAACTGCAAAGGATATCTGTAATGGTGGGGTGGTGATTTTTAGCTGACTGACTTATCTAATAGTACAGCTTTTTAGACAGAGATAATTGAAATACTGCCAAGTTCTATTTAATTTTGGTATAACCCTTTGGTGTTTACTGTTTATCTTGTAGTATTGAAGTCAAGGCTAATAAACTCCTGGAGATGTACTTTAGCAGCTATTGAGTCCAGGTACCAAGCAATGGAATATATTTTTCCAGCAATCACATCTGGTCCTTTGGCCAGACAGCTCTTTTGCTTCTTGGTGTATTTAACTGCTAGCAGTTGCAGCAGCTAAGAATTGACTTTGGGTTAGATGTGAGGTTATTGTATTGATAACAGCTTTGCTTAATTGGATACTGTTGTCTTTTGAGTCAAACTTGTTTGTAATAAATATGCCCTGAGCTATCTTTCTGAAACAGAGTTGCTAAGAGATTTTGCAGAGTTTCTTTGCCCAGTGTGAACATGTGTGTTTGCTTCTGTTTGAGAACTGTCTTTAGAACCATGTGATAAAAGAATGGTAAGGATTACCTAAGAGTAAGTTTGTAATATGGTTCAGCCAGCAGAGTTCGTTGCTGCTGGAGTTTTTGTTCGGTTTTGTTTTAGAGTCCCTTTCCCTTCTGGTCATAAAAACTTTGCTAGAACTGTATTAGCAACAACAGTATTTAAACAAGGTTGTAGTTAGGTCTGCTCCCAAAGCAGGCAGGTTGCTAGAGACAACAATGAGATTGTAGTGAGCCTCTGGTTTTGTTTTCTTTTTTGCTTTCATGGTTCTGCTGAGTTTTGCTAAAGAATGATGCAGAATCAAAATTCTTACCTTTCTTAAACAAGGCACTTATGTTGATTAAGGAAAATTATTTGTCAGGGAATGAGGAGTGAAAACTACAGTTCTTAACTATGCAGCTTTCTGGAAAGCAGCAGTTGCCAATAATGTAACTTCTTGATTGAATAAAAGCACATTTTAAAAGCAAAACATTTTGAACAAAAATAGTGTGAACAATGAAACCACTCAGACTTCAGATTGTTTGCCTCTTGCTTACAACTAATCTTTCACAACGCACATCTTGAAGGATT
This sequence comes from Chrysemys picta bellii, assembly GCF_011386835.1. Lineage (NCBI taxonomy): Eukaryota > Metazoa > Chordata > Testudines > Emydidae > Chrysemys > Chrysemys picta. The sequence continues at coordinate 313,973,181 of NC_088791.1, forward strand.
AAGTTACTTAAGTGTGAAAGTTATTTGTTGTTTAATGGCATTTGAATGGAAAATGGATTCTTTGAAATGAATGAATATATATTGTACACGTACAGAATACTTGTAATGCAAGTAATGGAAATATCTGGTTATTAATAACAAGAATATGCTTGTATAAACGTGGGCTGCCTTAGAATTTCAGAAATTTACAGCAGTTCCTTCTTTAGCTAACTATTCCAGTTTTGTGACATACTACCATGATATTTATAAGATTAGAAATAGAAGTTACTTTTCTTCTTTATGCATATGAACAAGTCTCAAGAATTCTTCAGATCATTTCTGTCTCTCTATAAATATTTCTCTAATTTGTAATGAATATTTTGTACAACATAGCACACCATTTAGACTATATTTAGCATAACATGCTGTGTGTCATACCTCTGAAAATATCTCTGGGATTTTTCCTACTTTAGATACCTAATAGTTTTGACAGATTACTTGTTTGTTTTAATTAATGCAGTGGAGCTTAATCAGTTCTGAAACATCCTGTTTAACTGACAATTAACTAAGTCTTAACAGATACAGTGAAATCAGAATCCTATACATTTTTACCATTGTTGCATGAATTGTAACTTGTAGCATGTATCTTTTAACAGTAGCAAATGTTGTGGTTCTAAGAAATTAGGTAACATCTGTTTTAAAGGTATCCATTGGCTGCGGTGCAACATTTATGTGCTCACATACTATTGTGATGGAGGTGGGGTGGACGTATAATTACCCAGATGGGTAACACTGGTCTACAATTTTTGAGAAGTCGTCTGCTTCAGAGATAAAATGTGCTATTTATTATGTATTTTGATGTGCTGAATTCAAATATGACAATTAAAACAACTGATTGGCTACTGTTTCTAAGATATTTAAGTTTTTACATTTTATGTCTATGTATATTGTGTAGATAGTAGAGTTTGAATCATAAATTGTAAACCTAGGTCTTTTCATGTGTTTATGGTTGCTTTACATGATAATATTTCACCTGTCCTGTTTATGTAACACTTTAAAAATCAGCAAAAGGGTTATATAAATAAAATTTATTATGAAACAAAAGGCAAAAAACTATTATGTACATAGTTTAGTCCTATTCAGTGTCTGCTCGGCGCTTCTTGGCTTGTCTCTTGTATTCATTAAATGGAGCATCTCTTGTCACTGTCCAGCAATAGTTTGCAAGAATTGATGGGCTCCATTTGCCCTGATAGCGTTTCTCCATTGTTGCAATGTCCTAGTGAAATTGCTCGCCGTGCTCGTCGCTCACTGTTCCGCAGTTCAGTGGAAAAAAATCTAGATGAGAGTGCAAAAAATGTATCTTTAGTGACATGTTGCAACCAAGGCTTTTGTATGCCTTGAGGAGGTTTTCCACCAACAACCTGTAGTTGTCTGCCTTGTTGTTTCCAAGAAAATTTATTGCCACTAACTGGAAAGCTTTCCATGCCGTCTTTTCCTTGCCACGCAGTGCATGGTCAAATGCATCATCTCGAAGAAGTTCATGAATCTGAGGACCAACAAAGACACCTTCCTTTATCTTAGCTTCACTTAACCTTGGAAATTTTTCACGGAGGTACTTGAAAGCCGCTTGTGTTTTGTCAATGGCCTTGACAAAGTTCTTCATCAGACCCAGCTTGATGTGTAAGGGTGGTAACAAAATCTTCCTTGCTTCAACAAGTGGTGGATGCCGAACACTTTTCCTCCCAGGCTCCAATGACTGTCAGAGTGGCCAATCTTTCTTGATGTAGTGGGAATCTCTTGCATGACTATCCCATTCGCAGAGAAAACAGCAGTACTTTGTGTATCCAGTCTGCAGACCAAGCAAGAGAGCAACAACCTTCAAATCGCCACAAAGCTGCCACTGATGTTGGTCATAGTTTATGCAGCTCAAAAGTTTTCATGTTGTCATACGTTTTCTTCATATGGACTGCATGACCAACTGGAATTAATGGCAAAACATTGCCATTATGCAGTAAAACAGCTTTAAGACTCGTCTTCGATGAATCAATGAACAGTCTCCACTCATCTGGATCGTGAACGATGTTGAGGGCTGCCACCACACCATCGATGTTGTTGCAGGCTACAAGATCACCTTCCATGAAGAAGAATGGGACAAGATCCTTTTGACAGTCACGGAACATGGAAACCCTAACATCACCTGCCAGGAGATTCCGCTGCTGTAGTCTGGAGCCCAACAGCTCTGCCTTACTCTTGGGTAGTTCCAAATCCCTGACAAGGTCATTCAGTTCACCTTGTATTATGAGGTGTGGTTCAGAGGAGGAGGATGGAAGAAAATGTGGGTCCTGTGACATTGATTGTTCAGGACCAGAAGTTTCATCCTCTTCCTCGTCTGACTCAAGTGAGAATGATTCTGGTGCATCAGGAACTGGCAGTCCTTCTCCGTGGGGTACTGGGCGTATAGCTGATGGAATGTTTGGATAATGCACAGTCCACTTTTTCTTCTTTGACACACCTTTCCCAACTGGAGGCACATGCAGAAGTAACAATTGCTGGTATGATCTGTTGGCTCTCTCCAAATCATTGGCACTGCCAAAGGCATAGATTTCCTTTTCCTGTTCAACCACTGGCGAAGATTTGTTGCACAAGTGTTGCAGCATATGTGTGGGGCCCACCTCTTGTCCTGATCTCCAATTTTGCAGCCAAAATAAAGGTGATAGGCTTTCTTAAGCATAGTGGTTATACTGCGCTTTTGTGATGCAAAAGTCACTTCACCACAAACATAGCACAAGTTATCTGCACTGTTCACACAAGTACGAGGCATCTCTGCTCACTTTGCCTAAACAGAAATGTGTTCCTTTGCAAAATCAAACACTGACAAATAAGAGAGCACGACACTGTATGATTTCTAGAGCTGATATAGGGCAATTTGTTCAGCAGAGTGATGTAAGCTTCGTTTTGATTGCATCATCCATGACTTCTAGGAATAACATGATGCAATTCATATCATGTATGACGCAATACCAGTTTCAGATTGCATCATTCATTGTTTTGCCTAAAAAGCAAGTACTGTCCAAACCCAGTCATAGATTTATTCATAGATCCAGTCAAAGATGTATTTTAGTCATTTCTGGTTTAAATTGAGATCTCTTCCCTTTATAACTCACTTATCCTCCGCCATTCCCAAGTCAAGAGTCGTATATACTGACCCAATAGCATATCTTGAAAACTAGAGCCAATCAATAATTTTAAGCATCATTTTCGTTCTCAGTGACCCAGAATTAGTAAAGTTTGACTACATTTATTTCAGAAGCATTTTGGCTTGTAATAAGCATTTGGCAGTGTAATAGAAGGTGCAAGAAGAGCATGCTATATTCAATACTAATTTCCATTCTAATCTTCCATTTTTGGTTGTTCTTGATTCCTTTGGGCTGGAATCTTCCATGCTTGGTCTTAGCCCAGAGTTGCATTTTTTTGTGAAAGTTATACTAGTAGTCAAACTGGTTTTAATCACTTTTTAATGCTTATAGTATGTAGAACAGTTTTTTTTTTTCCTCCATGTGTTCTGATTGGAAATGTAGCATTCTAATTTTTTTAAATTATTCTTTGAAAGGCTGAAGCTAGACACACCAAATATCTACATCCATTTAGATCAGGGGTTCTCAAACTGGGGGTTGGGACCCCTCAGGGGATCGCGAGATTATTACATGGGGGGTCGCGAGCTATCAGCCTCCACCCTAAACCCCACTTCGCCTCCAGCATTTATAATGGTGTTAAATATATTTAAAAGTGTTTTTAATTTATAAGGGTGTGTCGCACTCAGAGGCTTGCTTTGTGAAAAGGGTCACCAGTACAAAAGTTTGAGAGCCACTGATTTAGACTCAAGGTAAAATCCAAATTTGATTAGATCTCCAGCAGTCTGACCTATGACCAGTGCAAGCCTGTTGGGTTGGGGGAGCTCAAATGGGATCTCAAGGACCGGGAAAGTGTTGATTTCCTGAGAAGACCATCAGCCTTGTTGAGATGCAGGCAGTGTTGCTTCCTGAGAGTCCTTCCAAGAATCATAGCCAGTCACTTGGAGCGCAAAAGCAGAACCACTATGGCTTATCTCAACTGACAAGGCAGAACAAAAGCAAAAGCCTGAACAGAGAGGTCAGAAAGATACTTCTGTATTTGGAACACATGGGTCAGTTTTTTAGAGCCACATACATTTTCAGCAAGGCCAATGGTCAGGCTTACTGACTTTGCCATTGCCAACTGGATACGGGAGAATAGAAGCTAAACCAGACATGGGTAAACTACGGCCCGTGGGCCACATCCGGCCTGCAGGACCGTCCTGTCCAGCCCCTGAGCTCCCGGCTCGGGAGCCTAGTCCCCAGCCCCTCCCCCGCTATTCCCTTCCCCCACAGCCATGCTGCCGTGCATTCCCCGCTCTGGCCCGCTGCTCCTGCTGGGCAGCATGGGGAGTACAGCTGGCTATGGCCAGGTGTCGCGGCTGCGAACTGCTGCTGGTAAGGGGGCGGGAAGCGGGGGGGTTGGGTAAGGGAGCAGAGGATCCTGGGAGGCAGTCAGGGAGGAGGGGGTGGAGGATCTGTGGAGGGGCAGTCAGGGGATGGGGAACAGGGAGGGGTGGGAATCCCAGGGGGCCTGTCAAGGGGCAGGGATGTGGATAGGGGTCGGCAGGGCAGTCAGGGAACAGGGAGGTTGGGGGGGGGCTGGATAAGGGAGTGGGATCCTGGGGGAAAGTTCAGGGCGGGGGGTCCCGGGAGGGGGTGGTCAGGGGACGAGGAGCAGAGGGCGGTTGGATAGGGGGTGGGAGGTCTCTGGAGGTCTGTGGGGGGGGGGTGGATAGGGGTTCGGGCAGTTAGGAGACAGGGAGCATGGGGGTTGGATAGGGGGCGGGGGTCCCAGGAGGGGGCGGTCAGGGGACAAGGAGCAGGGGGGGTTGGATGGGTTGGGAGTTCTGAGGGGGGCAGTCAAGGGGCAGGAAGTGGGAGGGGGTGGATAAGGGGTGGGGGCCAGGCTGTTTGGGGAGGCACAGCCTTCCCTACCCTGCCCTCCATACAATTGCGCAAACCCAATGTGACCTTCGGGCCAAAAAGTTTGCCCACCCCTGAGCTAAACAGAACTTTTTGATCAGATTGCACTGAGGTGGTTCTGTGTGCAAGCTCATCTGTTTGCAACCCAGTCCAACAGAAAGATAACTGATTCTGCTTCTGATGTTGGCAGCCACAATTAGTGCGCATAGACATCCTATCATTCCACTGGCTGAGGGGAAAATGCTTTTCTCATCAGATCCAGAATAGCTGAAAAGATTAGCCAGCATGGAGCTTCAGCAGTCCTAATCACACTATACTAACCCAGTGTCCTTGGCTTGTCAGCACGTCCTTCCTGGATGCTTCCAATCTCTTGGCACCTCAGTTCACCAGGATCTACCTGGATCAATAATATTTGAGGCTTGGTGCATGGAACTTGAATGTAAAACATGGTCAGGCCTGGGTACTGATTGATTTCCCTTAGAAATTCAGAAAATCTTCTACCAACCATTTGGAGGAGCTGGTATTCATGGTGGACAAGTCCTTGAGACTGAACACACAAGGCATTCCTGACTTCCTACCAGATGGTTTTCATAAAGCTATAGTTTCTTGAAAATGTAACTTTTAGGCTCCTCCATGTGCCCTATTTCTCCCAGTTTTGCCTGCTGCTTCATCCATGTAGTTTCCATTTTCTGATGCAGTATTCCATGAGAAACTCCTGATCTGGTTACTGTGGAAAAATGGAACTCTTCGAGAAGTGCTACAAGTCCTTACCAAATCACCTTTCAGTTGCTAGGGAAAGTGTCTTGCATGTTACAGAACTGACAGACATCTTTTTCACTTTTCCTTCCCAAGTGCTCTTTTTTTATTGTTTGCTGCTTACAAATAGTTCCAAGCTTGAAGAGCAGATTGCCATAATAGAGAACACTAAAATTAGTAATTTTGTCTTCTCTGAATGGGAATTTGCTTTCCTGTCAGGATCTGCTTTGACTCAGTGTGTTTGACAACTTCTGAATGTCTGGCTGCACTGAGATGGCAACTGATTTTTCTCTTCTGGTTTTCTAGTCAGATGACAAATCTGCTTTTGTTTCACATACACTTTTTTAGGGGAAAATGTGAAACCTAATGTTTGAAGATCTAATCTGTTCCTGTAACTTTTTTTCTTATTCTTCTTAGCTTTGGCAGTATAGCCTGGGAAGCATCATCAGTGCAATTCACTAAGTGGCCTGTAGAGGTTGGTGATGGGAGACTACTGCACTGGACAAAAACAAAACAAAAACCTCTTACCTGCCTCAGAGATTAATACAAAAAAAAAAAACAGTGGTTCTAAGTCTGATGGAGCAGTGAATTTCTATTCAAGAAACACAAAAAATACTTGGTTCTACTAGAATAGCCACTTCCATAATTTATCTCCATAACGTATCAGTTTCTGAGATTTGTGAGACTGCTGCTTGGAATACAATTCACATTTTTACGGCTCTGAAGCCAAATCACATACACTTTTCAAGAGAGTGGTCTTTTATTCTTCATTTCCTCTCCTGCTTATTGGGGTTGCTACTGCTATATAATTAACTGTAATGGGGACCTGCAGAGGCAAACTTGTAAGGAAGAAAGAAGGAGGTTACTTAGCAGCCAGTAACTGGAGCATTCTAAACATATGGTCTCTGCAGATCCACCCTGACCATTCTTCTTCCCTACTTCTTTGGAGTATTACAACTGGTGTTGATTAAACTAAGGCTATATCTACACTACCGCAGTAATTTGACCTAAGTTATGCTACTCCAGCTATGTGAATAACGTAGCTAGAGTCGACGTAGCTTAGGTTGACTTAATGCGTTGTCTACACCGCACTGTTTCGATGGGAGAAACTCTCCTGTCTACTTACCTTATGCTTCTCATTCCGGTGGAGTACCAGAGTGACAGGAGAGCGATTGGTGGCCAATTTAGCGGGTCTTCACTAGACCCGCTAAATCGACCCCCAGTGGATCGATCGCCATGCGTTGATACCCTGGTAAGTGGAGACAAGCCCTTACTCTTCTTGTTCGGGGTGGAGTACCAGGGTTGATCGGAGAGCGATCTGCAGTCGATCCAGCAGTAGTGTAGACATAGCCTAAGACAGTGATCACCAACCCGTAGATTGCACCCAAACTCCCTTCCAGATCTTGCACTCCAACCCTGTGCCCCAGGCTCAGCCCAGAGCCCCCTCCCAAACTCCCCTCGGCCCCAGCCCAGAACCCACACCCTCTCCCGAACCCCTGCCCCCAGCCCGGTGAAAGTGAGTGAGGGTGGGAGAGAGTGAATGATGAAGGGAGGGGGGATAGAATGAGCGGGGCAAGGCTTTGGGGAAGGGGTGGGGTAGATCCTGGATTGCACTTAAATTCTAAAAGTGATCTTGTGCCTAAAAAGGTTGGAGACCACTGGCCTAAGAGGAACTGAGGATGGTGATAGAGTGAGGCCATTTATATCCATGGTATGAATGTCAAGTCTAGAGTACAAGTTCATATGTCCCTGACTCCTAAACTGTTTTAGAATGGTTTCACAATCTTGCACTTAACGTAACATCTTTCTCTTTACCTCTTACTGCTGTTCTTTGGCTAACTTACTGTTACATGCATAGCAGTATATTATAAATAATTGTCTATATTTTTACAGCTCCCTTAAATTAATCTGCACCATTTTATAATACATTTGAAAGGTATTACATTCTGTAGGAATTATTGCTTTTTTAAATAATACATACCCAGTAAGATTTTTTACTATAATGAAATCAGTTTTTTTTTATCACTGCTTATAGCAATCATTGGATTATATGGATCAATTTTTACCTTTCAAAAATCAGTTCCCATTTGTGGTGATATGTTTGACTATGGTTTTACTGATAAAGTGGGATTTTTAGTCAATGATTTTTTTTTTCTTTGTCTCCAATGGTAGGAAAGAATTTCTCACCTTTCTTAGTGCTACTTGATTGCAGGTAACGATGTTACAGCTTGTCAAAGTGATAATTAGAACCAATTATAAACTGATTGACTTGCCTTGGTATTAAAATACATAGTACAACTAGCTTTATCCTTGCAAGGTGGAGATTTCTTCCATGTACAGTAGGTCTGAGGAGCTCACTGTTTCAGATTCTGTTATATTTTGTACATTTTTTCATCAAAACTATCATAAATGACTTACCTCTTGCAACTAAAGTTTGAAAAAATAAATAGTGCAGAGCAAAAGTAAGACGGGGCTTGAAAAATCTGTATTATATTCAGAGGTGAATAGGAAACTTTTTCCCTAGAAAGTGGGGATGGGGTTCCAAGATAACAAATTTTTGCGGAATTTTAGCTTTCATTTTGAAAAAATTAATTTTCTAGCACTTATTTTTGAAAAGATAATTTCTGTTTGTAACTCTTACACGGCGATATCTTCCTGAGTCTGTATATAAAGGACTTTACTGTGGTGCCTCTACTCTTCTCATTAGTTTTTTCATAAAATAGCGGAGTGAAACTAACAAGATTATTCAGTTTCACTGTCGCTATTCAGAACTCTGAGCAACAGTGAAACTGGAAAGAATCATGTAAATTGCGCTGCTGCTGCTTGGAAGAATTGAGTGAGTGATAAATAAAAGCAAAGTTGCAAAGTTACTTGTAAGTATATTTGCAGTGATAGGAGACAATGGGAGTTGAGCATTCAGGTCCAAGAATATCAAGCTATGGTCCACAAAAGGAAATGGAAAAGCTAAATCCTATATTAGAAAACTTGAGCCAGTGTAAGTAACATCAGTCTATTTACACTGTTGTAAACCCATAATGTATATGCACATTTAAACTGGTTTAAATTGCCCTTCTTCTTCGAGTGCTTGCTCATATCCATTCCATTAGGTGTGTGCGCGCCGCGTGCACGATCGTCGGAAGATTTTTACCCTAGCAACACCGGCGGGTCGGCTGTGGAGCCCCCTAGAGTGGCGCCTTCATGGCGCTGAATATATACCCCAGCCGACCCGGCGCCCCCTCAGTTCCTTCTTACCGCCCCTGACGGTCGTTGGAACTGTGGAGCGCTGCTTAGCTGTTCTCCACTTTCCCTAGCTTTATTGTTGTATCATAGTTGTAGTTATAGTTATAGTCTTAGAGTTTGTTGTAAGTTAGTTAAGTAGTTGTAAAGTTGTTCTAAATAGTCCAGGGGGTTAAGGGGGTCGTCTCCCCCCTTTCTCCCCCGGCCGCGGGGCCGGGCTCATGCCCAACGCTCCCGGCTTCAAGCTGTGCGCCTCCTGCGCTAAACCTATGCCCACGAGCGACCCGCACGAATCTTGTCTGAAGTGCCTGGGAGAGTCACACCAGACAGACAAGTGTAAAATCTGTAAGGCCTTTCGTCCGAGAACGAAGAAGGAGCGGGACTTTCGGCTCAGGCAACTTCTGATGGAGGCGGCTCTTAGCCCGGACGCTCCTTCCACGAGCAAGGCCCCGGCACCTAGCACCTCGGTGCGCAGTGCCCCGGCGGCACCGGCTGCGACGACCACGCGAGTGGCGTCAGACAAGCCTCCCCGGCACCGGACCTCGTCGGCACCGCAGACACAGCAAGTGCCTCGGCGCCGGTCCTTATCCCCAGGGCATAAAAAAGCCCATAAGACGGGGACATCAGTGCCGAAGACGCCAGCTCCCCCAGTGTCGGGGGTAGAGCCGCGTCCACCGGTGGAGCAACGGAAACAGTTGCCTCCGGCACCGTCGACTCCGGCGCCGAGGCCGTTGAGTCCGGTGCAAATAGCGTCTCCCCCCAGGCCGGCGGTGATACAGTGCCTCCCGTCGACTCCAGAGACCTTCGCGGCGGCGAGAGACTTAATAGCTCTCACGGAGCCGGCACCGCCTCAGCCACCGGCACCGACTGCACCGTTGACTCGCCCGGTCCAGTCGAGGGGGAAACCTGCTTTGATGCGCCCACCATCACAGGGGCTGGAACCTCGGCACCGGTCCAGGTCCCGAAGCAGGTCCCCACGCCGCTCGCAGTCCCGGCGCCGAATATCGTCTCGGCACCGGTCGTACTCGCGGCCAAGATCTACTTCGCGGCACCGCTCTACGTCTCGGCACCGCTATGATCGTCGGCACCGATCAACGTCGAGACGTAGTTCTCGGCACCGCTACGGTCGGCGCTCGACGTCGAGGGGTCGCTCCCGGCACCGGGCATACTCCAGGTCCTCGTCGAGGTCCAGATCCGACTCCCGGCACCGACGAGGTCATCGGCACCGGTCGCGGTCCCGGCACCGATCGCCGGCACCGCGCGGAGATAGATCATCTCCGGACCGGCACCGTGCGGCACCGCAGCCCACCGGGATGGTTTCATCTCTCTCGGCACCGCCATGGCCGTCTAGATCGGTGTCTCGCTCCTCGGAGGACTTGTCGAGATCGGCATACCCCCCTCAAGGGCGCGCCGATGAACAAAATTTCGGCCACTGGCAGGAGATGGCAGAGGACCAATCTCATGGACCATCTCACTGGTCGTTTTGGACCCCGTGGGCATACCACCAAGAACAAGGGGCTCCAATACCATCGACCTCTCGCTCGGGTCACTCGGTTAGAAGGGCCCCAGAATCCACCATCTCTCGGCCTCCGCCAGGAGGCATGGAGGCTTCGGTGTCCACGCCACCCGACACCAGGGACCCAAGTGCAGGTGATGCCCCGGCCCAAGAGCAAGGGGATCAGGACCCCCCCTTGGATCCGGTACCACCGGAGGCATCCTCTTCCTCCTCTCCGGACGAGGCAGTGGCGGGCACTTCATGTACGGGTCCCCCTCCGATAGATCTTCGGGCTCACCAGGATCTCCTGCGTAGGATGGCCCGTAATATGGACCTGCAGGCGGAGGAGATAGTGGAGGTGCACGACCCGATCGTGAACATCCTTGGAGCAGATGCCCCATCGAGGGTGGCGTTACCTCTGATCCGCACGATCCAATCGAATGCGGATACGATATGGCAAACTCCTGCCTCCATTCCACCCACAGCGAGAGGGGTGGAAAGAAAATACTTTGTCCCCTCTAAGGACTATGGGTACTTGTACACCCACCCCCAACCGTGCTCACTGGTGGTGGAATCAGTGAATGCACGAGAGCGCCACGGCCAGCAGGCTGCAGCGCCTAAATCAAAAGAGGCTAAGCGGCTCGACCTGTTTGGCCGTAAGGTCTACTCAGCCGGAGGGCTACAACTGAGAGCGGCGAACCAACAGGCGTTACTGAGCCGCTACAATTTCAACTCCTGGAACTCTATGGGGAAGTTTAAGGAGTTGATTCCCCAAGAGTCCAGGGAAGAGTTTGGAGCCATGGTAGAGGAGGGCAAGAAGGTGGCTCGGACCTCCTTGCAGGCCTCCTTGGACATTGCAGACTCAGCGGCGAGGACCCTGGCTTCGGGCATCGCTATGCGCAGGATCTCCTGGCTTCAGGTTTCGGGTTTGCCTCCGGAGCTGCAGCAAACCCTACAAGATCTGCCTTTTGAGGGGCATGGATTGTTCTCGGATAAGACGGATTCCCGCCTGCAGAGCCTCAAGGACTCGAGAACAATCATGCGCTCCCTGGGGATGCATGTTGTGGGCCCCCAGCGCAGGCCATTTAGGCCGCAACCTCAGCGCTTCTACCCCCCCCCGCCTCGTCAGAGACAAGACTCGGCCCGGAGGCGAGGGCGAGGTGGTAGAAGAAGGTGGACCGGCCCTCAACCCGGCCAGAACCAGGGGCCACCTCGACCACCTTCAGGCCCCAGGCAGAACTTTTGAAGGTGCGGTCGAGGACGGCGCCCCAGTCATCCCCCAGGATCCAGCCCCCTCCTTTCGGGATCGCCTCTCCCACTTCCACCGTGCTTGGTCCCTTATAACTTCGGACCGTTGGGTCCTCCGCACGGTGGAGAGGGGATACGCTATCCAGTTTTCTTCTATCCCCCCCTCCTCCCCCCCTTCCCCGTCCCTCTTCAGGGACCCTTCTCACGAGCAACTTCTTATACAGGAAGTTTCTACGCTCCTCGCTATGGGGGCCATAGAGGAGGTTCCAGTGGAATTAAGGGGCAGGGGATTCTACTCCCGTTATTTCCTCATCCCCAAGTCCAAAGGAGGTCTGCGACCCATCTTGGACTTGCGCGGACTCAACAAATTCGTAGTAAAGTTGAAGTTCCGCATGGTCTCTCTGGGGGCCATTATCCCTTCCCTCGATCCTGGAGACTGGTTCGCCGCCCTCGACATGAAAGACGCATACTTTCACATTGCTATTTACACGCCTCACAGACGCTTCCTGCGATTCGTGGTAAACAGGGTGCACTACCAATTTGCAGTCCTTCCCTTCGGCCTATCCTCGGCCCCACGGGTGTTCACGAAATGTATGGCTGTCGTGGCAGCGTACCTTCGTCGGCAAGGGATACAGGTGTTCCCGTACCTAGACGACTGGCTGGTACGCGGTCGCACCAAAGAACAAGTTCGCGATCACGTCCACATAATAGTGCGCACATTCAACAAGTTGGGTATCCTACTCAACAAGGACAAATCCACTCTAGAACCTACCCAGAGAATAGAATTCATCGGTGCGATTCTAGACTCCAGACGCGCACAAGCCATCCTGCCAGACAATCGCTTTTGCACCATCACGAGCCTCATCCAAGGACTCAAGGCCTTCCCAACTACCACGGTGAGGTCATGCCTTACCCTGCTGGGTCACATGGCTTCCTGCACGTACGTAACCAGGCATGCCAGACTTCGGCTTCGCCCACTCCAGACCTGGGTGTCATCAATATACCGCCCACATCGGGACAGCCTGAATATGGTGGTCACAATCCCGAACTCGGTCCTGACCTCCCTCACATGGTGGCTAGATCACAATGTGGTTTGCGAGGGGATGCCGTTTCACGCCCCACAACCCTCTCTGCACCTGGTCACAGACGCTTCATCTCTGGGTTGGGGCGCCCATCTCAACGAGCACCATACCCAGGGCCTGTGGACTGCACCTCAGCTAGCCCTACACATCAATGTTCGGGAACTGATGGCGGTGCGCCTGGCGTGCCAGGCATTTCTCAATCTCCTACGTGGCCGCTGTGTGTTAGTTCTCACCGACAACACCACGGCCATGTTTTACATCAACAAGCAAGGAGGAGCACGTTCGTCAATTCTATGCCAAGAGGCCATTCGCCTGTGGGACTTCTGCATCGCCCACTCAATCCATCTCACGGCATCGTTCCTCCCTGGAGTCCAGAACACTTTAGCGGACCGACTCAGCAGGTCCTTTCAAACGCACGAGTGGTCTATCCGTCCGGACATCATACATTCCGTCTTCCAGAAGTGGGGGTTTCCCCAGATAGACCTGTTTGCATCTCGAGACAACAGGAAGTGCCACGTGTTCTGCTCCCTGCAAGGTCGAGCCCCAGGCTCCCTCTCGGATGCGTTTCTCCTTACCTGGAAAGACCACCTGTTTATGCCTTCCCTCCGTTTCCTCTGGTCCACAAGGTACTGCTCAAATTGCGCAGAGACCAGGCACAGGTGATTCTGATCGCTCCAGCGTGGCTGAGACAACATTGGTACACCACGCTGCTGGAACTCTCGGTTCAGACACCGATCCCGCTTCCGTTGTATCCGGATCTCATCACGCAGAACCACGGCCGGCTGCGTCACCCCGACCTGCAATCACTCCACCTCACGGCGTGGCTGCTCCATGGTTCACCCAGGCAGAGCAACAGTGTTCACACTCTGTCCAACAGATTCTGCTGAGCAGTAGGAAGCCTTCAACACGGACCACATACTTGGCCAAGTGGAAGCGGTTCTCCTGTTGGTGCGAGCAACGAGCCACGTCCCCATTGCACGCACCTATTCCTCTTATTTTGGAATATCTCCTCTCCCTAAAACAGCAGGGGTTGGCGATATCTTCAATTAGAGTTCACCTGGCCGCTATATCGGCCTTCCATCCAGGGGAACTCGCGTCCTCGGTATTCTCTAACCCGATGGTCGTTAGATTCCTCAAGGGCTTAGACCGGATGTACCCACAACAACGTCAGCCCGTTCCGACGTGGGACCTCAACCTGGTTCTCTCCAAGCTCACAGGTCCTCCATTCGAGCCACTGGCCACCTGTTCACTTCTGTACCTATCCTGGAAGACAGCCTTCCTCGTAGCCATCACCTCAGCAAGGCGCATTTCTGAACTCAGGGCGCTTACATCCGAGCCCCCTTACACAGTTTTCCATAAGGATAAAGTGCAGCTTCGTCCACATCCTGCCTTTCTCCCTAAGGTGGTTTCTCCATTTCATATCAACCAGGATATATTTCTCCCGGTCTTTCACCCTAAACCACATGCTTCTCGCCAGGATCAACGTTTGCATTCTCTGGACGTACGCAGGGCCCTGGCCTTCTATATTGACCGCACAAGGCCCTTTAGAAAGACGACGCAACTCTTCGTTGCAGTGGCCGACCGAATGAAAGGCTCACCGGTCTCATCACAACGCCTATCCTCCTGGATCACGTCTTGCATCCGGACTTGCTACGACCTGGCAGGTGTCTCAGCACCCCACCTCACCGCTCACTCCACGAGGGCACAAGCTTCCTCGGCGGCTTTCCTGGCGCAAGTTCCGATCCAGGACATTTGTAGAGCTGCGGTTTGGTCGTCAGTCCACACGTTTACAGAACACTATGCACTAGTGCAGCAGTCCAGGGACGATGCTGCCTTTGGATCAGCGGTTTTGCACACAGCAATGTCTCACTCCGACCCCACCACCTAAGTTGGGCTTGGGAGTCACCTAATGGAATGGATATGAGCAAGCACTCGAAGAAGAAAAGACGGTTACTCACCGTTGTAACTGTTGTTCTTCGAGATGTGTTGCTCATATCCATTCCAAACCCGCCCTCCGTCCCCACTGTCGGAGTAGCCGGCAAGAAGGAACTGAGGGGGCGCCGGGTCGGCTGGGGTATATATTCAGCGCCATGAAGGCGCCACTCTAGGGGGCTCCACAGCCGACCCGCCGGTGTTGCTAGGGTAAAAATCTTCCGACGATCGTGCACGCGGCGCGCACACACCTAATGGAATGGATATGAGCAACACATCTCGAAGAACAACAGTTACAACGGTGAGTAACCGTCTTTTACTGATTTCATGCAGTAACTTAACTAAACTGATGGTAGTTATACTGGTGCAAGTTTTCTAATGTGTACGAGATCTAAGGCTGTGTCTACGCTGCCACTTTCAGCACTAAAACTTTAGTTGTTCAGGGGTGTGAAAAAACACCCCCCCGAGCGACAAGTTTTAGTGCTGAAAAGCGCCAGTATAGACAGTGCTTTATCGCTGGGAGTGCTACCACACCTCGTTGAGGGTGGTTATTTTTTATCGCCGGGAGAGCTCTCCCCCGGTGATAAAGCATGACTACACTGCCTATGTCACAGCGCAGCCGTGGCAGTGCTGCTGCGGCCGCACTGTAACGTGGGCAGTGTAGACATACCCTAAGTCATGGAGGGAGATAGAACAGTCATGCTTAAGGATGCTCATTTTGCCCAAAAGAAATATATATATTTTTTTATATTTAACTGGAAAACGTTTTGCTGAAGTCTTAAATTTCTGGTCAAGGTAAGGAGAGGGTGTAGATAAGGTGTAGTCATTTAAGGTGCTGAAACATATGTACAGTTGGTATTTAGATCTGACAACTGTGTTTATAGGTAGTGATAAGATGGGAAAAGTAGAAAGAAAAAAGCTAGAATTTTAGTCAATGATGCTCCCTAGAAGAGATTTCTCTGTGCACAGGAAGTCGCACTTTTCTTTTCTCTCAAAATTGCTTTGAGAATAAGCAGTTGGATTTGCAGCAGAAGGTGAATGTGGCAACTGGGAAACAGAAATGCATGTATAGTTGTGGAGGCAGACCACAAGAATGGAGTGGTTGACAAGTGTTGAAGGCTGCACAGAGTTAAATGAGAAAGGAAAAGGAATCATTATTGGTGGGAATTTGGACATAATGCGATTTTGTGCTTTTAGAACTATGAACTCAACAGGGCCTGCCTGTTCAATCAGCAGCCCTTTTTGGGGTTCTTCCACTACCTAATTGTCTATTCCATTCTTTCGTCAATTAAAATAGCTACCACCTTTTCTTTGCTGATTTAGTAGAATATTTCATACGGCGCTTAGCAAGTTTAGAACTCCAGAGAGTTAATCACTTTTGCAACCATAGAGTCAAAGGTCAAAAATGCCTGTTTCAGATTTCTTTATCAGAAGTTTTGAATTCAGAAAAACATAATTCTCCTTCCATTTGGAAGGAACTGCCCTCTCTAGAAAAGAGAGAGCACACGTTTTTTAGTCCTCTTTATCTTTTTAGGTTTAGCTCTAGACTTTTTCCTTTTACCAGGGTCTGTACTGTAAAGGACAAAGGGTGCGGGGTGTCTGTGTGCTTTGAAAATTCTCATCTCCTTTCTTCTTCAGTTCTCAAGAGACATTCATTTTCTAAGATACCGGAAAAAGATGATCTAATGGAAGTAGTTACATGGGTTAGTCTTAGTGGTTGAAAGAAGCTCTTAGAGCTGCACCATCTAACTAGATGGAAATAGAATTCAGGCTCTGAGAGTAGGAAAGACCAACAGTTTAAGGGCTGCAACTCAACAGCTGAAGGGAATCTCAAATCAAGCAGAAGGGAAAGAAGAATCCGAGGAAGGTAAAGCCACCAGAGAACTTCTGGTTGATTGCAGTGATGCCCAGTGGCTGGGAAGTCTTGAGAGAACAAGACCAGTAAAGTCCAAAGGAGAAGGTGGACATTAAGCACCTTGACTCAGCTGAAGTGTCCATGGTCACTAAAGATGGCAAGAGGAGGAAGGCAGGCTGATTTATGGTGGTAGCCATCACCTCATCATTTTGGTGAGGCCTGGCCAGTACTTCAGAGTTCTGCACAAGAATAGGGGATTCCCTCAGGACAATGTCTCATGACGTAATCTGCTTCCAATTCTACTCCAACTGGAACCTTTTTGATGACATTGCTCTTTCTGATTATTTCCAGAGTCCTACAGAATGTTTGATGCTATCTGCTGCGGTATGGTAGACCAGTAACACTTCTACTCAAGAGCAGCATTTTATTCCTTTTTCTTGCACTTTATTCCTGTTCAATTCCCATTAGTCAACCTGCTGGGAATCCACTTAGAATAGAATTAAATTGACTTTACTACTGTCTTCTTTTCTGCTAGAGTGGATGTCCAGCACTGCAATTCACCCTTTTAAAAGAATAGCAAAGAATTCTGTACAGTAAAAGATTTCTCTTCAGAACAGGCCAGTTCCCTTACTTCATTTTTTCCTGTGAGTTTGTTTCAGGGATGTCAAACTCCTATCATATGGCAGGCCTAATCTGATACCCGGTCACTTGGAGTATGTCTACACTACGGGATTAATCCGAATTTATATAATTCGAATTTTGGAAACAGATTGTATAAAGTCGAATGTATGCGGCCACACTAAGCACATTAATTCGGTGGTGTGCGTCATGTACCGGGGTTAGCGTCGATTTCTGGAGCACTGCACTGGGGGTAGCTATCCCATAGTTCCCTCAGTCTCCTCCACCCATTGGAATTCTGGGTTGAGATCCCAATGCCTGATGGGGCCAAAAATATTGTCGCGGGTGGTTCTGGGTATATCCTCCCCCCTCTCCAGGGAAGCAACAGCAGACAACCGTTTCGCGCCTTTTTCCTGGGTGAATAGTGCAGACGCCATACCACGGCAAGCATGGAGCCCGCTCAGCTCAAGACAGCAGTCATGAACATTGTAAACACCTCGCGCATTATCGTGCAGTTTATGCTGAACCAGAACCTGCAAAACCAGGCGGCGAGGAGTAGGCTATGGCAGCGCGGCAGCGAGAGTGATGAGGATATGGACATGGAATTCTATCAAACCGCGGGACCCGGTGCTTTGGAGATCATGCTGTTAATGGGGCAGGTTATAGCCGTGGAACACCAATTCTGGACCTGGGAAACAAGCACAGACTGGTGGGACCGCATAGTGTTGCAGGTGTGGGACGATTCCCAGTGGCTGCGAAACTTTCGCATGTGTAAGGGCACTTTCATGGAACTTTGTGACTTGTTTTCCCCTGCCCTGAAGCACCAGAATACCAAGATGAGAGCAGCCTTCACAGTTGAGAAGCGCGTGGCGATAGCCCTGTGGAAGCTTGCAACGCCAGACAGCTACCGGTCAGTCAGGAATCAATTTGGAGTGGGCAAATTTACTGTGGGGGCTGCTGTGATGCAAGTAGCCAAAGCAATCACTGAGGTGCTACTACAAAAGGTAGTGACTCTGGGAAATGTGCAGGTCACAGTGGATGGCTTTGCTGCAATGGGATTCCCTAACTGTGGTGGGGCGATAGATGGAACCCATATCCCTATCTTGGCACCGGAGCACCAGGGTACCCAGTACATAAACCGCAAGGGGTACTTTTCAATGGTGCTGCAAGCACTTGTGGATCACAAGGGACGTTTCACCAACATCAACGTGGGCTGGCCGGGAAGGGTTCATGACGCTTGCGTCTTCAGGAACACTAATCTGTTTAAACGGTTGCAGCAAGGGACTTACTTCCCAGACCAGAAAATGACCGTTGGGGATGTTGAAATGTAAATAATTATTCTTGGGGACCCAGCCTATCCCTTAATGCCATGGCTCATGAAGCCATACACAGGCAGCCTGGACAGGAGTCAGGAGCTGTTCAACTACAGGCTGAGCAAGTGCAGAATGGTGGTAGAATGTGCATTTGGCCGTTTAAAAGGTCGCTGGCGATCGTTATTGACTCGCTCAGACCTCAGCCAAAGCAATATCCCCATTGTTATTTCTGCTTGCTGTGTGCTCCTCAATCTCTGTGAAAGTAAAGGGGAGACCTTTATGGCGGGGTGGGAGGCTGAGGCAAATCGCCTGGCTGCTGATTACGCGCAGCCAGACACCAGGGCGATTAGAAGAGCACACCAGGAAGCGTTGTGCATCAGAGAAGCTTTGAAAACCAGTTTCATGACTGGCCAGGCTACAGTGTGAAATTTCTGTTTGTTTCTCCTTCATGAAAACCCGCCCCCTTTATTGACTCATTCTCTGTAAGGAACCCACCCTCCCCCTTCCCCCAGCTTGCTTTCAAAGGAAATAAAGTCACTATCGTTTAAAAATCATGTATTCTTTATTAATTGATTATAAACATAGGGAGAGAACCGATAAGGTAATCTGGGTGAGGTTTGGGAGGAGGATAGGAGGGAAGTAAAAGGTCACTGAAAAAATTCAATATAATGACAGCCTTTTGGTTGGGCTGTCCACTGGGGTGGAGTGGGAGGGTGCACGGAGCCTCCCCCCCTCCGCCCCCCGTGTTCTTACACATCTGGGTGAGGAGGATATGGAACATGGTGAGCGGGGAGGGAGGCTATACAGCGGCTGCAGCGGCAGTCTGTTATCCTGCTGCCGTTCCTGAAGCTCCACCAGACGCCGGAGCATGTCTGTTTGCTCACGCAGCAGCCCCAGCATTGCAGCCTGCCACCTCTCATCTCGAGTGTCCCTCATGACCTCACGTTCACTGGCATCTTTCCTAAATTTAGATACCGTGTCCTTCCACTCATTCAAATGAGCTCTTTCATTGTAGGTGCATTCCATTATTTCCGTGAACATCTCTTCTCGCATCCTCTTTCTCTGCCGCCTTATCTGAGATAGCCTTCGGGACGGAGGAGGGAGGCTTGAAAAATTTGCAGCTGCTGGAGGGAGGGTTTAAAAAAAGGAGAGAAGTTTTTTAAATGATACATTTTACAGAACAATGCTTATACTCTTTCATAGTGAACAACACTATTCACATTACATAGCACATGTGATTTCAGTACAAGGTCGCATTCTGCATCTTAATATTGAGTGCCTGTGGCTTTGGTGTTAGAGATCATAGACGCGGGTCCGGGCAACAGAATTCAGCTTGCATGCGGCCATGGTAAGCCATTGTCTTTCGGCTTGTGCGCCCTCCTTTCTCACATACCAAGCAAAGCCCGTTGACTGCTGCGGTTTTCCTGTTAACCTTCAGTAGCAGCAAACAAACTAAACCCCCCCCCCATCCAATTTTCTGGGATGATTGCTTTATCCCTCCCCCTACCGCGTGGCTGGTATCAGGGAAGATCCCTGCAGAAACCAAACTACCCCCCCCCCCACCTCCCCCTCCCGCCATGAATTATCTGGGATGATCACTGTACCCCTCCCCCCACCACGTGGCTGGTAACAGGGAAGATCCCTGCTAGCCAAACGCAAAAAGCTCAGGGCCAATTCTCTCCCCCCCCCCCCCGCCCCCCGCACTTGGCTAACTGCAGGGAAGGATTTCTTTTCAGCCACAGGCAAACAGCCCAGTAGGAACGGCCACCTCTGTCCCCTTAATTAAATTCCCATATTTCAACCAGGTTACCATGAGCGATATCACTCTCCTGAGGATTACACAGCGAGATAAAGAACAGATGTTGCTTGAATGCCAGCAAACACCGGGACCATACGCTGCCAGGCTTTGTAATTCAATGATACCAGATTACTTGCTGCAAGCATGGCGTGGTCAAGTGTCCTACCATGGAGGACGGAATAAGGCTGCACTGCCCAGAAACCTTGTGGCCAGGCTTTTGGAGTACCTCCAGGAGAGCTTCATGGAGATGTCCCTGGAGGATTTCCGCTCCATCCCCAGACACGTTAACAGACTTTTCCAGTAGCTGTACTGGCCGCGAATGCATCCCAAGTCCTCGGGGCAAAGTAATCATTAAAAAACGCTTGTTTTAAAAGCAAGTTTTATATTTTAAAAGGTAAACTCACCTGAGGTCCCTTCCATGGGGTCATGGTCTTGGATATTGGGTTGGGAGGGTACTTCAGTCAGGCTGAGAAAAAGATCCTGGCTGTTGGGGAGAACGGAGTGCTGGGTGCTCTCCGCAAGCTCCTCCTCCTCCTCCTCTTTCCCGTCCGCAGAATCCTCAGGTGTAGCTGATGAGATTATCCCCACCTCGGAATCCACAGTCAGAGGTGGGGTAGTGGTGGCGGCCCACATAGCACATGTGATTTCAGTACAAGGTCGCATTCTGCATCTTAATATTGAGTGCCTGTGGCTTTGGTGTTAGAGATCACAGACGCGGGTCCGGGCAACAGAATTCAGCTTGCATGCGGCCATGGTAAGCCATTGTCTTTCGGCTTGTGCGCCCTCCTTTCTCACATACCAAGCAAAGCCCGTTGACTGCTGCGGTTTTCCTGTTAACCTTCAGTAGCAGCATGAATTGCATGCAGCTCGGCGTAGAAGCGGCATGTCTGCGGCTCTGACCCGGAGCGACCATTTGCCTCCTTTGTTTTTTGATAGGCTTTTCTGAGCTCCTTGACTTTCACGCGGCACTGATCTGAGTCCCTATTGTGGCCTCTCTCCATCATGCCCTTGGAGATTTTTTCAAAAGTTTTGGCATTTCGTCTTTTTGAACGAAGTTCTGCTAGCAGTGAATCCTCTCCCCATATAGCGATCAGATCCAGTACCTCCCATACGGTCCATGCTGGTGCTCTTTTTCGATTATCAGCCTGCATGGTTACCTGTGCTGATGAGCTGAGCTATCTGTGGTCACCTGTGCTCTCCACGCTGGGCAAACAGGAAATGAAATTCAAATGTTCGCGGGGCTTTTCCTGTCTACCTGGCCAGTGCATCCGAGTTCAGATTGCTGTCCAGAGCGGTCACAATGGTGCACTGTGGGACAGATCCCAGAGGCCAATATCATCGAATTGTGGCCACGCTAACCCTAATTTGAAATGACAATATCGATTTTGGTGCTACTCCGCTTGTCGGGGTGGAATACAGAAATCGATTTAAAGAGCCCTTTATTTCGAAATAAATGGCTTCGTTGTGTGGACGGGTGCAGGGTTAATTTGATTTAACGCTGCTAAATCCGAATTAGTCATAGTGTAGACCAGGCCTTGGTGCGGGTCACATTCAGCAAATTTCTTGAAATAGAAATAGATAAAGATAAGCCATATTGGTAATTACTTACATTCACCCTTTGACTTATTTAAAGTTTCCTTTTCTTTGACTTGCCAGGCTGGGGTATCTACTGGGGCAGCTGGGGGGGTAAGCTGTCTTCAGTGCCATTTTACCTTGTCGGGACACATTCCAGCTTCCACCAGACTTATGCCTCTCCAGTGCCTCTTAAACACGAGCAAGTGGTTCTACACTTGTACACAAGGTTTTTCTGGATTTCTGTACGAGAGTCTGGACTGTAGGGGTGTTTTTTGTAGAGTGCTCTAACTATCTCGTGTGGACCCTGGTGGTGCACACTAAATGTTCCTTAGTGCACATTGATGTAGTGCACATTGATTTGAAATAAGACTAGATCAATGCATGCTAGAAGGGTCTACATAGGGGAATTAGAATACAACACACTGGTGCACGCTACAAATCACACCCCCATAGTGCAAACTCCAGTGTCATTCACACGAGCCCAAAGATTTGTGAGAAGTTGGCAGGCCACCATATGTTTGACACCTCTGGTTTACGTAGTGTATATATATATATGGCCTAATGCTAATTCACAGGCATAAGAGTCAGGAGTCATGAATTCTATCCTAGACTCTTCAAAGGACATTTTGCACGATCATGGGTTTCTCAACTAACCTCTTTCTACTCCAGTTTCCCCATTTGTAAAGTGAAAATCATTTTTGTGAGGTTTAATGTTTATAAAGCACAATGACATCCATTAGTGGAAGGTGTTTTACAAATTTATAAAGTATAGTACTGTTGCCATTATCATCAGTGGAAGAATTCTTCCAGGTGAAATCATTTGTAAGGGTGGGACTTCCTGTAGTCCACTTAGCCTAAAGGTGCCTCCATAGCCACCCAGGAGGAGGACAACTCATTTATTAGGTTGCACAGCATTCCTACCTCATGGAAAAGAAACTAGCAGGCAAGTCCAAAACCATTTCAGCACTTAATTGAGAATGGAAAGGTTAGAGGTGGGGTTAGAGATAGTTAATCTCTGTCATTGTCAAGAAAAGAATTTCATAGATCTATCAGGGTTGGAAGAGACCTCAGGAGGTCATCTAGTCCAACCCCCTGCTCAAAGCAGGACCAATCCTCAGACAGATTTTTGCCCCAAATCCCTAAGTGGCCCCCTCAAGGATTGAACTCACAAGCCTGGGTTTAGCAGGCCAATGCTCAAACCACTGAGCTATCCCTTCCCCCCTTAAGGTTTAAGAAGGTTGGGATGGGGCAAGTTTTAGAGATTCGGAAGGAACCAGAGAGAGAGTTGTTAACTATGGTAATAATATAGAGAGACAGGACAAAATGATACATAAGGGAAAGTGTATAAAGGGAGGAGAGCTGTTTTCTGAAGAAAATGGATGTCAGGAAGGTTCAGAGGGACGGGAGGGAGAGTGAGGTAGTATTGCCAACCCCAAAAGTTCAAAAATTTTGTGTAAGACCCCAAAATAACAGGAGATTTGGGGGAGAAATCATGATTTCCCCCCCCCCCAAAAAAAGTTTTGATCCAAAATTCATGATTTTTTTTAAATGTCTTCTGACTTTAGAATTACCCCTGCCCATCTCCATTGTGTATGCAATAATTTGCCAACTCCCACAAGTTTATCATGAGTAAGATTATTTTGATTTTGGCCCCCCTTTGTAGGAGCTCTTGCTAGAGGGCCCACCAGACATGGGGGCCCCATTGTGCAAGGTGTTGTACAAACACATCATAAAACACTTGTATGTTCCCTAAAAAGCTTACAGTCTAGTGCAAGGCAAAGTGGTGAATTTGTGATATGGAAGCTGGAACTGGGACTTGCCAAACTCATCTCATATAGGGGTACAAAACATCCATGAGATGGGTACAATTTTTAATCCCTGTTGAGGGGAGCAGAATTCATAATGGAGACCTACAGATTAAAGGTTATATAAACTAAAAGCAACATTCTGAGGCATCCAGTCACCCTAAGATACACCTTCATGAATGAGGTTATTTTTCTGAGAAGGTAAATTTATTAACTCAAGTTCTGACCTTTTGGAGTTAACCGCTCTCTGGAAAACACAGGCAAAATCATCCCCACCCTGTTCTTGAAGAGAAAGTCCCTATTAACCAAACACAAACACACACACAATGCAACAGTAGAACAAATATTAATACAACATCCACATTCACTTCTAAATACAACATTTTGCAATATAAAATCATTTCAGCAATTACTCGGGGGTTCTTACACTAACTTTTATGCATATTGGATATGAAGATATTTTTCACCCCCACATGGGTCATCAGTAGGATGTGAATCCTCAGCCTTCAGATCCACAGCATGGACCTTTTCTGCTTCAGCTGTAGGAATAACTAGTTAAGGAGAAATCATGTTGTCCTCTATGTGGATTAGCCCATACACAGAGAGAGAACACACACATTGTCTATGAATTACATGAGAGTTTATGGAAAGCTGGACATGTAGATTCTTGATTTTTATTCCTGGGTTTGGGTGCAGATTGTGATCTAGTGGTTACAGATAGCATAGCCAAATGTAATACCCTTTGTGGGATCATCTTTGAGTACTGAACCCAAGATTGTGTGATGGACATGCATGAGCCTCTACCACTTGGGCTAAATAACCAGACCAGATCTATTATCAGGGCAGCAGTATCAGAGTCATAAACCTCTATATATGATCTAGCTCTAAGGGAGTTTCATAGAACTCCACTGTGTTGGTGTGGGTTACAGAAGCGCCTAATTTGTCATGAACTTTTTGAAAGACTATGTGGCAAAGTAGATGAGACTTAGTTCTATTATATTAGAGACCCATTCTCAACTCTGCATCCAGTGACCGTGTGCAATCTGTCAGTTATTTCATCTGAGAAATGGGTGGCTGAGTTAACCCCCCTTTCCTCCAAGGTATGAAACCTTGGCTCATAGGGCAGAAATACAACAGTAGTCACTGGAAGACTTGGGATTAGAACGCATGGCCTCTAGGCTTGTAGTGTAGTGCACCTTCCTCTAGATGTTGCCTTCTGTATATCACGTGAAGGCTTTTCGTATTTTTGTAAGACTATGTGCAGCAAGAACCAAAACATTTGCAATAAATTCACTGGAGTTGGCAACACTGGAAAGAAAATAGTAACAGTAGTGTGGTGGGAGAGATGTTTTGGCAGTGGAACATGGGCAGCTTTAAAAAGAAGGCTGGCTAGATGGAGAAAAGAATTAACAGCAAGCAAGAGGGAGCGAGGATTATCAGCACCTTTGGAAATGAAGGAAGGGTAGAAATCAGGCATCCTGCTGGGTGAGATTTCCAGATCTCATAATAGACATGTAGATGGATGCATACCACCTTTTTCAAGGCTCTGACTAGGGATTATTGGGATGTAATGATAGAAAGACTGAGATGGGAGATTCCCAAACTGATCCTCCTAGCAGAATTCCACTGTTCTTTCCAACTAATTATTGACTCTATAAAGTAACTTTTTCTGCAATATTTGTGAAAATTTTCACTTTTTGCTGCTGTAATGAAAGCAAATTAATCCTTTAAAGAAAATATATTGTTGTAACAAAAAAGAAAACATTGAAGATGCTGTAGATAATGTTGATAATGTGATAGGATGAAATGAAAAATAATAAATGGACAACTAGATGAACTGGATCCAAATAACTTTTTATATTTACGGGACTCCTGAGGCCACACTCAATTTATGTGAAATGTCAGTGCTCCTGGTTACTTACCCTCTGAAGTAGTCTAAATTGTCTTGATGGACTAATACCTCTGCTATTTATTGCTTGGATACAAGCACTATAAATGCTCTACATCTGAATAGAATTATGGTAAGAGCACTACATTTTTCATACCGATCCCATGAATAAGTTGACATTTTTCACAAAATGTTTCAAATTTTGTATTTTGAAGTTGTATTGTTATTAAACTTTTCGCTCCATTAGGAATGAGCAGTATCAACATTATCCTAAAGTTTGTACACAGTATAGGAAGTTTTGGGAATTATTGCATCTGAATTTTCACAGGGTAACAAAATTGAACTGTTTCCTTTGTCTTTCAAACCTGGAATTACAGTTTAACACTAATATATCTTGGCATATGTGCATATACGTATATAAATAGCACGAGTAAGAATCCTACTAGGAATAGGATGTCAGACTGGATGACCCGATTGGACTTTTCTGGCCTCGGTAACTAATTCTTGTGGTTCTTGTATGCCAAAATATTCATTGCATATCAAAGTGCAGAGATTAAATCATACAATTATTTCACAAAATTTGGCACAGTTTAATATGATTTGCAGTTTCTGGTTAGAGGATAAACAAGATCAAAGGAAGAAAAAAGATAAAATCCATGTTAGTAAAAGTAGTTTCTGTTGTCCACATAAAGACATAGGCCTTTATTTCCTCACTCCAGCCAAGCCATCCACCCACCACTGGAACACTCTTTCCTTCCCTTTACTTCAGGTGCGGCTGAGTAGATTTATACCAGTGGTAAGTTCCCATGCACAGGGTGAATTCTCCGCCAGTCCTCTCCAAAGAGTGAAAAGTGGCCTTAGCCAACCAGAGAATCCAGTTCATAATAATTAACAGTGATTTTTATCTTTTATGAGCAGCCCTTAGTTATCTGTGTGTGATTTTTTTTTTTTTTTTTTTTTTAGGTGCCAGAAAAAAAAGTGATAATTTTTGTCATACTAAATAAGACTTTCCGTACAATATATCTTCTAGATTTAGAAGGATTTGATTTTTAATTAGTAAATGTCAGTAAACATTGATTTCACTGTATACACACAAACTGACAAAAAGATATCTCCATCAATAATAAACAAAATTTACAGATAGGCAAAGTAAGAAAAATGCTATTTGAGAACTTCTTAGAGTTTGATTTAAGGATATTTACTTTGTATATTTTGACATGGGATGCTAACAATTTGAGTTTTGGTGGTTTTGAATCTTAACAGATACTTTCATTGAATAATTACTATCTGATACCCACTCCATAACTTTCTGTAAGAGTGAAATTTTAAATCAATAAAAATTGAAAAAAAATCTTTTAAAATAAACAATATTATCTGTCAAAATTATTTTTAAAAAATCAAATTCTGCTATATCTCCTAGAACCAGTTTAAATTTTGGTGGGAGGCATTTTGTGAACATCTACTTCCTATCTAGTTGACTGCATCTGAGATATGATGCCTTGCACAGTGGGAACCCCACCACCACCACCTATCGGGTCCTCGGGGCACTACCAGATTGAGAGGTGTGTGTGTGTGTGTGTGTGTGTGTGTGTGTAATGCCCCTATATATATAGTTCTTTTCCTAGCATGTACTCCTATGGTAAAATTATCTCAAAACTAGTTTTTGGTTATAAGAGAAGTAGAACACATAGTATAAAGCATAATAATATATAACACTATAGAATTTGTTCCCACTTTATTTCAGGGTAGAGTCAAAGATATTGAGTGCATGAGACAGAACCTTCAGGGAAGCTGAATCAATGCTGTGGAACTCACTTCAGTAAGATATAAGAACTGACCACTAACTTCACTAGATTCAGAACTAAATGCAAAATCCACATCTAAATTTAGCTTTTCACAATAAACTTTCCCCATAGACTTACGCACACGCAAATTTACCTTTCAAGCTACCTTTATAGTCAGAGAAAGGAGAGAATGTGTTTGTAACATTTTTCATTTGGGAGGTGCTCAGATGAGAATCAAGTATGTACCTAGATAGACTGATTAATGACCATAAAGCCATTGATCATTTCGGGAATTCTTAATTATTGTTGGTAACTTACCATCTCTTTAAAAAATTCTAGCATTTTATGAAAATAGGCTTTCCTGGAAATTTCAGTCTGTTTCAGTTTCCTAACAGATCATGTTATCCTTTGATGTTATCTCCCTACAACAGCTTCCCACCCTCTCAATCCCAGGCGGCCTTACTCATAAAGAAATCTTCTGGTATTTCTGGGGTGTGACGCAACTACTCCTCTGAAGTGGAGATCTGCCAAAGTTGGCCTCAACCCGGGCGTGTGCATAAACTACTTATTTCCTCAGTAAAACTATTGCACTAAATAAATAATGTTCATATACATTTCTGAAAAATACAAAACCATGCTCTATAAATCATCATATCAGAGATTTTTGATATTCTATTTCTTAAAATCAGCCATTACATTGGTTATATTTGTTTTTAATTCAAAGTTGCAAATTCGGGTGATGCTGAGGGCTTGTATCAATTACTTTTTCATTTGGCAATTCATGGCATCAGTAAGTGATTGCTAGCTAGAGTTAGATTAACTCAACTCATTGTTTTAACCCTGCTCTGATTTATTGATCAGATATTGTCTTTTCAGAATTTTTCACAGCTGATCAGGACTTGTAGACTGACTCCATAAGAGGCTTTGATTTTTCTTTAAGATTTTTTTAGCCTACTACTCTCCCCAGATGAGTGTTTCAAAAGTAGATTTTAAAGAATAAATTGTTTATCCCTGAATTTTCTTTCTATTACAGTATAAACTAGAGCCACCATTCATAACCTTGACTCTCTTGTGGCAGACACTGTTACAAACACATAGTAACACACTCCTTGTCCCAAAGAGCTTAAAGTCTAAATAAACAAGACAGACAAAGGATAGGACAAAGGAGTATTACAGTCTGTTTTACAGGAAAACAGGCAGAGAGATTATGACTTGTCCAAGCTCACATAAGATGTCTGAGGGATAGCTAGGAATTGAACCCAGCTCTCCCGAGCCATAGTTCTGTGGCTTAACCCCAAAACCATTTTTCCTCTCTTCTCGGGGTTAATTTTTTTCCTTGTTCTAAGGATATGTCTACACTTTGAGCTTGGGGTGTGAGTCCCAGCTTGAGGAGACATATTTTATCTAGCTGTCATCAAGCTAGTGCACTAAAAATATAAAATGCAAGTGGCAGGAGAGACTAGCCGTCCCAAGTACCTGCCTGTCACCTCTGATGGGCACTCACTCTGAGTGGCTAGCCTTTCCCACTTTTCATACTGCCGTGGCTACATTCTATTTTTAGAACACTAGCTTGATGACAGGTAGCTTGAGAGAGTCTCCTTGAGTTGGGAATAATATTCCCAGCTCAAAGTGTAGCCATACCCTGACACTGCCCAGTGTAATCTTTAGGTGCATTTCCCAGGAGCACATGACAGCAGATTGGATTTTCTTCAGAGTTTTGTGTGTACTGAAAATAATTATATGCTGAGCACATAGGCTCTGAAAATCAGGCCCCTTTAACATGTCTCAAGTTGGGCACCCAGTAATTTAGGCACCCACGATCATTAGTCACTCTTGTAAATTTAGGTCCATGTCTCTATCCAGTGACTAAGACACAGGTCATCTGCTAGAGTGAACGTATGCACATATTCTATCACAATAATAGAACGCAATAAGTTCTAGATCGAAGATGAATGTTTGCAGTCACATTACTAGAGCTGCATGAAACTAAGTATTTTGGTTGCTGCTTGGGTAAGCAGAATTAGTTTGAGGTGAAGGCGTCCAAAAGTAATCCTCAAACTGAGGATCTCTTGGACAAAAAGTAGAGAGATGTCTCAGAGTGGGAATTAGGGACTGCCCTAGCATACCATCAAGAACCATCCCACAAGATTCACCCTTATTTTAACTTGTCTACCCAGCACATGCTCTCAAGTCTCAATCCCAGCCAAATAGGAGAAAAGCAAAGACACTGCACCAGATGGGTGACATGATTTAATCAGTTGTTAACCTGTGAAGAGAGCAATAGTACTAAAATATGTACTGTCATGATACTGATGTGGCCAACTGGCATCTTTGTCTATCCTAGGAACATAAGATTGGAAGGGCCTTCATGGGTCATTGAGTCCAGTCCCCTGCTATCAAAGTGTGAAATAAAAACATAAATGCACACCATATGTGAGAGAGATACTTTGTGTGTGCATAAGTGTATACACACAAATATAACCACTTCCACTCACATTTTAGCAGTGACCTTCATGCCACTTTGTGGAAAGTGTTAGTGTTTCTAATTTACAAGAGGGTGAGGGGAACAGCTATTGCAACTACTGTCGTGAATAAGCACTATGTAAAATTTGTTGATTTTATTATGAAAAATAAGATGCTATTTTTGAAAACTCCCTGTTTATCTGAAGGCCCAAATCCAATAGGTCAGAGTAATGTGATGTTCCCATGCTTTTAGGCTAATTTTAACTTTGTTTTAAGTAAAGTAAATGTTTTAATTAGGCCCCAATCCTGGAATCTGCTCCACATACTCTGACCCCTGAATCTGTGCAGAGCCCCACTGCAGTGGGACTCCACACCACTTCAGCAACTATACCTACAGGGAACAGATCGCAGGATCAGAGCCTGAGTTAATGCTATTGTAACTTCAATTAATCCTGCTCTCTTTATTCTTTAGAGAAGAAGCTGTAACATGTGAGGAATGCTGATGAGATATTGCATTTGCCAAACTCCAACAAAAGTAGCAGGGGTGGCAACAACTAAAAAGCAGATTTTGAGAGAAATCTTGTTTGTTATTTTTTCTAAGCTAGGTATTGCTGTGTCTGCATCTGAAATATAGCCAAAATGGTATCCTACTGAAATTTTCTCAGTAACTTTGCTAAGTCAAGGTGATGGTAGTCTGTTAATTTCCTGAACAAAAATATCTGTTGGGCAATTGTTCTAAATTTAAGACATGGCATTTAGTGTATGGTGGGGTTTTATATATATTTTTTAGTTTGCATGGAATTTTCCTTATTTAAAAACAAATAAATATACAGACATGAAAAATTCTGCTTTGTTCAGAGTGTGAGTTAAGTTTCCCACTTACTTCGGCGTTTGATTTTTATCATCAAAATGGGAAATCTTAGTGACTTTGTTCAGAAAAGGTATTGTCAGAGCAAAAGAATCTTCTCAGTTCTGTCAGTTTTAAGCCTTTTCTAACCCTATGAAAGTAATAGGTGTTACTGAGTGCAAGCGTGCACTTGTTTAATTCAGTACTGTTCTAATACTAATTCTAGCACTGATGTCAAATTCATTCTGCATGTTAGTGTAAAGAGATGATAGATGATGGAAACATTTCTATTGTCAAAAATGTACGTGACAAAAGACCGTGCTTGCCTATGGCAAATTAAAACTGAAGTAGCTGCTCTTGGTGGTGTTTTCTTAGTTATGGTTGTCAACTAACTACATTTTCTTGGCTGGAGGCAAATAAATTTTTTTTACTCTCATGTACGCTTGATGTTTTTAATGCAGCTTCACTCGTAAAGCTAAAATGGCCCTTTGCCTGTAACAAGATGTTCTTGTACCTGATTGCTGCTTTGTAGATCCACTGTAAATAGTGAAAATCAGATGATGGAATCTCTTAGATAGGAGGGGACTTTAAAAACTTTCAGTTTATTTCCTGAGCCAAAATTCCACCATGGGCTTGGAAAATCTGTAGCAAGAGAAGTATTTTCCATTCTTCCATGCTCATAAAAATAAAAATTCAAAATTACATTTTAAGGCACTGAAGTTATACTTATTACTGTAAATGAGTTTTCTAATCTTTGATTTGTGGGTGTGTATAAAAATACACTGTTTTTGAATTAGACTAAAATTGCAGAAAACTGCATTCATAAGTTTTGCTACTCAACAAATAGGTTCTAGTTATATCCCCATCTGTATTCCTCAGACAAAGGGTTGGGTCTTGGTATATATGATCAAGTGTCAGGAATGATAGTTTTAACATGTCCCCATAATCTTTTAAGGATGCAAGGGGCCCCTTTTTAAAATAAATCATATTAATGGCATGCTTTTAAGTCCTCGTCTGCACTGGCTAGAGAAACTGTTGGTGCCTCTCTAGCAAACCATGTTGAAGCATGGCTCTTACTAGACAGGAGCTAACCTTGTTTCCCTAACCAATGTAGACAAGACCTTAGAAGACCTTGTTCTTCAGAGAGCCACACATTTGATGGGCCAGTGCATGATATTAGCAAAGCTGACCTTGTTAGAGTTCCAAAGAGAACTCCTTGTGAGAAACTGAATCAATGACAACGACAAGCACTGAGGGCTAAACTGTTGTGTAAGAAATATTATGAAAACTACAGTAGTAATTACAGTATTTCTCTGTGTGAAATTTAGTCATTGGTTTAAGCTTGTTTTCCAAATGATGTGTATGGCTACTGTATTCAGAGGATAACTGGATTCAAATCTTATACAATATTTAAAAAAAAAATTGGAAAGAGACTCCTGTATGCAGTTTGTTGTTAAAAAGGCCTTAAAATCTCTATTGTAATAGACTATACTAATCACATGACAATATACAAACTAATAATGCTGCATAATTTGAAATTTCTGTTCAACAAGGTTACTACTTTCCATGAATTTTTGCTTACTGTCTATGAATCAGTACACCACATTAATTTGAATAAATTGTAACAATATAGATTTTTTAAACCTATTTATAATGGGTGCCATTAAACCAAAGAAATCAGCATTACTACACCCAGTATTTGCAGCATTCCCTGTACTAAGAATAGTGGTAAAGTGTTTTCATTTGCTTCTCAAACCTCCCTCTCCTACTGTCTTTCTCTTTACTTCATGTTGTTCTCTTTCCTACCCTTCACAATTCATATCTTCCTTCCTAGTTTGGCTGCTCAGTTTCTCTCCCCCAACCCCAGTTGATGTCACTCTTCTTCCCTGGCCATTCTGCTCACATGTCCAGTTTGGCTGCTAAAAGCTCTCCTTTCTTAGTAGACAAGTTCATCAGTCTGCCTGCCTACCCAGCTTTTCTGCAGTCCATTCAGATGAAAAAATTAACTGGAAACAAGCATCACCTGGATACATTTTTTTTTCTTCAAAGGATAAAATACATAAATTGTTACCTGGTCTGCAGCTTACAACTTCCATGATTTAAGATGCCCTATTGTATTATGGACATTATAGTGGGGATCCTTACTAATCATACCTAGCATAATTTATCATTGTAATTAGAACACTAAATCAGCATATTTGAACAGTTTTCAGCAAATGGTTCCTGTAACAGCATAAGAGCATCACCTGTGACAAAGTTGCTGAGCTAAGCACTGTGAGGTCAGCTCTGTGCCTGTCAGGGAGCCAGCTGCAGTAGGGGCAGTCTCCTAGCAACACACTGAACACAGCTGATCCTAACAGGGGCTGCCTAACTGACTTCACTTCCTGATTGGTGGAGGGGCAGAACTAACTACTATTTAACCCAGCAACAGCCAGAGCTCACTGGCTGCTCAACATATTCCCAACCTGCAGCTGCACTTGCTCCTGCCCCACCTGCTCTTGTGCCCCTTCAGCCCTTACCCTTCTCCATCTTTGACATCCCTGTCTCCACTTCTTGACCAAATCTCTGGCTCACCCATTGGCTCGAGTATTCAGCTTCTGATCCTTGGTTCTTCTTCGACTGCTTGCTCATGTCCATTCCATATTAGGTGTGTGTGTTCGCCACATGCACTGGTGCTGGAAGTTTTTCCCCCAGCAGTATCCATAGGGGACCGGCCCTGGTGCCCTCTGGAATGGCACCCTCATGGCATGGTATAAGGGGCGCTGCTGGGTCCCCCCACCCTCAGTTCCCTCTTGCCGCCAGTGACGGTGCTGGAAAGTCTGCTGCTTTAGCTAGCGTTGTTTTGTTTGCCATTCTTGAGAACTTTGAAAAACCTGTAAAATAGTTGTATATTGTTAGTAGTTGAATTTGTTACCCTTAGTAGTAGTTCTTGAAGTTCTAGTCCCGAATGGGACTCAGCTGGGGGACGGGGCATGCCCCGGTCTCCAGGCTTTAAGCCCTGCAATCACTGCAAACAGCCTATGCCTGTCAGCAATCCACAAACCAGCTATCTAAGGTGTTTAGGCGAGGGGCACATAAGTGCCATATCTGCAAGTCCTTCAAACCTAGGACAAAGAAGGAGCGCGATATCCGTCTACAGGCACTCACTTCGGCACTGGAGCAGCAGTTTGACTCCGCACTGAGCACCGCGGCCTCCATTCGCAGTGCTCCGCCAGCACTACCTGAAAGGGAGTTCCAAAGAGGATGGAGCTTGGCTGTTCTCAATGGTGGCAGATGACAGAACAAGGAGTAATGGACTCAAGTTGCAGCAGGGGAGGTTTAGGTTGGATATTAGGAAAAACTTGGAGGATTAGAAGAAAAGAAATCTGATGAGGTTCAACAAGGACAAGTGCAGAGTCCTGAACTTTGGACAGAAGAATCCCATGCACTGCTACAGGCTGGGGACTGACTGGCTAAGCAGCAGTTCTGCAGAAAAGGACCTGAGGATTACAGTGGATGAGAACCTGGATATGAGTCAAAAGTGTGCCCTTGTTGCCAAGAAGGCTAACGGCATATTGGGCTGTGTTAGTAGGAGCTTTTCAGCAGATCGAAGGAAGTGATTATTCCTTTCTATTCGGCACGAGTGAGGCCATATCTGGAGTACTGCATCCAGTTTTGGACCCCCACTACAGAAAGGATGTGGACAAACTGGAGAGAGTCCAGCGGAGGGCAACGAAAATGATTAGGGGGCTGGGGCACATGATTTACGAGGAGAGGCTGAGGGAACTGGACTTATTTAGTCTACAGAAGAGAAGAGTGAGGGGGGATTTGATAGCAGCCTTCAACTACCTGATGGGGGTTTCCAAAGAGGATGGAGCTCGGCTGTTCTCAGTGGTGGCAGATGACAGAACAAGAAGCAATGGTCTCAGTTGCAGTGGGGGAGTTCTAGGTTGGATATTAGGAAAAACTATTTCACTAGGAAGGTGGTGAAGCACTGGAATGGGTTACCTAGGGAGGTGGTGGAATCTCTTTCCTTAGAGGTTTTTAAGGTCAGGCTTGACAAAGCCCTGGCTGGGATGATTTAGTTGGGGATTGGTCCTGCTTTGAGCAGGGTGTTAGACTAGATGACCTCCTGAGGTCCCTTCCAACCCTGATATTCTACGATTCTATGATTGATTCATCCACGAGCCGGCACCGGTACCCTCCTTGGCTCTGGTCAAGAAGCTGAAAAAGACTGTGAGAGGAAGATCTCCTACCTCCTGCAAGGAAAAGGAGAGGGTTGAGGGCAAGCCAAGACCTAACTGTCAGGGTGGTTAAACACTGGAATAAATTGCCTAGGGAGGTTGTGGAATCTCCATCTCTGGAGATATTTAAGAGTAGGTCAGATAAATGTCTATCAGGGATGGTCTAGACAGTATTTGGTCCTGTCATGAGGGCAGGGGACTGGACTCGATGACTTCTCAAGGTCCCTTCCAGTCCTAGAATCTATGAATCTATGACCCATGCCGGGCAGCTCAACACCCCTCCTTTGGGAAATCGGACCCCAACTCAAGTCGAGCAGTGCAGTCCATCCCATCCTTCGCCTGCAACTCCAGATAGTAGTGCAGGCCCTGGCCAGCTTCTGGTGTTGTCGACACCTGAAGCCCTTCAGGCAGCTCAGGAAATCTTGACACTCCCGGTGCCACCCACACAGGTTCCAGCGGTACCCCAGTCTCGGGGAAAACCCATGTTGGGACCTATGCATGTGTCCCCACCTCAGCGGCACCATTCCCTATCGAGAGGGACGTCCCGCCATTGCTTGCCCACCTGAAGTAGTCATGCCTCAGGACTAGAGAGGCAGGCTCAGCAGAACCCTATTCGGTTCCCACACAGAGGGCACTGATCGAGGGACTCAAGGCGTACCTCGCTGGTAAATTGGCGCAGACCCTCTGAGGCGCATGCCACCCGGCAAGAACTCTGGGACAGGCCCCAACCGTCTCCGAGGGTATCAATCACGGGACTGATCAGGGACCAGAGACCGCCGATTGCTGGACTGTCATCACCCATCTCCAAGAAGTAGGTCGCCCTACTCCTGGCAACCAGCCCATAGTAGTTCCTTGTCCCGTTCGATGTCCTGGTACCAGTCGAGTATCATGAGGCGTGGCTCGCCGGGTGTCCAACGCAGATCTGCCAACGTCGTCAGTCCCCAAGACCCCCACTCGCTCGGACAGGTCGACTTTGGGACACAGTGACCAGCACCAGTCAGACAAGAGCCACCACTCCGCATGACTCTGGTCGCCCAGTACCGACCGCTCCACTTATAGCTCACGGAGCGAGGTTCCCTGACTGCAGGACAAGCCCCAGCACCTGCAGTGTCCGCTACATCATCAGCACCAAAACCTGTCCCATGGCCCCAAGCGCAGTGGCTGGCGCCTTGGAACCTGTGCAATCCTTCACCCAACCTTCCCAGACTCCTCAGTCAGTGTTGGGAGCGTTGGAAAGGCCAGTAGCCTTGGTATCCCATCCCCCTCCGGTTCTCGAGGCTTTGGGGGGTAAGACCCCACAGGCCAGGAGGACGCAGGGGAGCAAGCTGCTGAACCACCTAGGGCAGTGGAGGTTCCCGCAGCACTGGCATCATCCTCTTCATTGCCAGATGAGGCTATCACGGGGCCCCCTCACCCAGTTCCTCAGTATGATGCCAAAGCACACCAGGAACTTTTGAAGAGGGTCGCTTCCAACCTGGGGCTTCAGGCAGAGGAATTGGAAGAGCCATCAGAGACTCAGTTTGACGTCCTCTTCTCCTCGGCCCCTGCCAGGGTGGCTCTACCCGTTTGTGAAGGGATTTCCAAAATCACTAATGCCCTGTGGCAGACCCCCTCTTCCCTGGCCCCTATCTTTAAGAGGGCCGAACGCAAGTACTTTGTGCCAACCAAGGGGCATGGGTACTTGTACCCCTACCCAGCCCCCAATTCCCTTGTGATTGAGGCGGTTAACCACAAGGAGAGGCAAGGGCAACCCGGGGCCACCCTCAAAAATAAAGTCCTCCTTGGCCGATATGACTTCAGTATGTGGCAAGCCATGGCCAAGTTTGAAGGGTCTCTCCCCGAGGCTTCCAAGATGGAGTTCCAAGCAATCCTTGATGAGGGCATGATCGCAGCCCTCTAGACGGTGTCTGACGCCGCTGATGTTGCTGCCCACGCCATGACTTCCACTATCTCCATCCGGTGAGCCTCCTGGCTGCTCCTCTCTGGGTTGTCCACTGAGGCCCAGCAGTCAATGCAGGACTTGCCCTTCGATGACTGAGCTCTATTTGTAGAGCAAAAAGCAAGTTGCAAGGACTCCTGCACCACCCTGAAAACCCTGGATCTCTACGTCCCAGCCCCAGCACATAAGCAGTTCAAACCGCAGCAACCTCAGGGCCACAGGAGCCAGCCTCGGCAAGACCAGTCCCACAAATATACTTTTTTTTTATGGAGATATACCTATCTCATAGAACTGGAAGGGACCCTGAAAGGTCATCGAGTCCAGCCCCCTGTCTTCACTAGCAGGACCAAGTACTGATTTTTGCCCTAGATCCCTAAGTGGCCCCCCTCAAGGATTGAACTCACAACCCTGGGTTTAAAAGGCCAATGCTCAAACCACTGAGCAATCCCTCCCCCCCATTCCTAAATGAGCCAAGGGCTTTACGTGCCATCAGAACCACCCACTTCCACCCTCTGCCCAGTTGGGCTCGACTCGTACCAAGCAAGGGGCCAAACGATCGTTTTGAGGGTGCGCCCGAGGGCGACATACCAGATTATTTCCTGGATCCATCTTTCCCATTGTTCTGCCACCACCTTTCCCTCCCTGCTTGGACTGCTATAATTTCGGACCGTTGGATCCTCAGCACAGTGGAACAGGGTTATACCCTCCAGTTCCTTTCTATGCCCCCCTTCCCACCCACCTTCCCCGTCCCTCTTCAGGGACCCCTCTCACAAGAGTACCCTCACGCAGGAGGTAAAGGGGTTACTACAGCTAGATGCGGTGGAAGAAGTTCCTCTCGAGTACAGGAACAAAGGGTTCTATTCCCGGTACTTTTTAATCCCAAAGGCTAAGGGCAGTCTATGGTTTATCCTGGACCTGCAAGACCTCAACAAGCACCTAAAGAAGTAAAAGTTCCGTATGGTTTCCCTGGCTTCTAATATCCCCTTCCTGGATCCGGGAGACTGGTATGCCACCCTCGACTTGAAGGACGCATACTTCCACACAGCGATCTTTCAAGGACACAGATGCTTCCTCCAATTTACGGTGGGGCCCCACCACTACCAGTTTGCGGTCCTCCCGTTCGGCTTGACGACAGCACCGAGAGTGTTTACCCAAGTGCATGTCGTGGTAGCGGCTTACCTCAGGCGCCAGGGTATCTAGATCTACCTGTACCTCAACAACTGACTGGTCAAGGGCACCTCCAGGTCTCAAGTCCAAAGGGATGCCAAGGTTCTTCAAGCCATGTGCCGCTCCCTGGGCCTCCTGGTAAACGAAAAAAAACGATGTTAGTACTAGTGCAGAGGATAAAGTTCATCGGAGCAGTCCTTGACTCGATCTGCGCCAGAGCGTTCCTGCTGCTGGAAAGGTTCCAGACATTGACAGATCTCATCACAGAAATCTCTGCGTTTCCCCTGACTATGGCCAGGGTCTGTCTGCGCCTGCTGGGTCACATGGCAGCATGCACTTGTGTTGTCCGCCATGCCAGGCTCCGGATGCAGCCCATACAACAATGGCTGGGGATGGTCTATTCCCAGGACCTCCTGGAAAAGATTGTTGTCATTCTCCAGGCGATGCTTACCTCACTGCGTTGGTGGATCGACCGCAGGACAGTCCTGGAGGGGGTTCAGTTCGACAACCCCCCTCACTCCATCATGTTGGTATCGGACGCATGAGACCTTGGCTGGGGGGTGCATCTCGGCAACCTCCAGACTCAGGGGATGTGGTCCCCAAAGGAGGCAAAATTGTATATAAACATCAAGGAGCTCAGAGCAGTCCAGCTGGCATGTGGAGTCTTCCTGCCCCACTTGTTGGGCAAGGTGGTGCGAGTCCTGACGGACAATACAGCTTGATGTTCTACATCAGCGGGCAAGGGGGAGCAGGCTTCTCAGCTCTCTGTCAAGAGGCACTCCATCTATGGGACTTCTGCATCAGTCACAAAATCCACCTGGAAGCTTGTCACCTTCCCGGCATCAAGAATACTGGCGGACCAGCTCTGGGTGGTCACTCCACCCAGAGGTAGCCTGCATGATCTTCCAAAGATGGGGAACTCCCCAAGTGGACCTGTTCGCCACCAGATAGAACAGGAAATGCCACCGGTTTTGTTCTCGACAAGGTCTGGGCAAGGACTCCCTCTCCAATGCCTTCCCCCTGTCATGGTCAGGGAGCCTGATATGCATTCCCTCTGATTCCACTCAACAGCAGGGTCCTGGCAAAGATCAAGAGAGACAAGGCGCAGGTGATCATGATCACCCCGGCGTGGCCTTGCCAGCACTGGTTCGGCATGCTCATGAACCTTGCAGCAGCCCCTCCCTGGCCCCTACCCAACTAACCAGACCTGCAGTCACAGGACCATGGTCAGCTCACCCCAACCTCGCGTTCTTCCACCTCACGGTGTGGATGCTGGGTGGCTGAACCCAGAGAAACGGACTTGTTTGGAGGAGGTCCAACAGGTTCTCCTGGGAAGTAGGAAGCTCTCAACTAGACTGACTTACCTGGCCAAGTGGATGAGGTTTTCCTGCTAGGCGTCCAAGCATAGCTTCTCTCCCTTGTGTTCTCCCATACAGGTTGTCTTAGACTAACTGCCTCATTTGAGGAACCAGGGCCTGGCTCGCTCTTCCATTAGAGTGCATCTCGTGGCTATCTCCACTTTTCACCGGCCGATCCAAGGCCAGATGGTGTTTTCCCATGACATGATGGTCAGATTCTTGAGAGGACTCAAGAGACTCTTCCTGCAGGTACGGAATTCTGTCTCGCAGTGGGATCTTAACTTGGTCCTCTGTAGGCTCACAGGCCCACCCTTTGAGCCGCTGGGTTCCTGCTCCCTTCCCCACCTGTCATGAAAGGTCGTGTTCCTGGTGGTGGTGACGTCGGCGAGACAAGAATCTGAAATTAAAGCCTTGACCTCAGAACCACCGTACGCGGTCTTCTACAAGGACAAGGTTCAGCTGTGGCCCCACCCGGCCTTCCTGCCAAAGGTGGTATCTATCTTCCATATGAGCCAGGACATCTTCCTCCCGGTGTTCTGTCCCAAACTGCACAAGACCAGCGAAGAGAGGCGTCTTCATGCACTGGATGTCCAAAGGGCCTTGGCTTTTTACTTAGAACATACCAAGCCTTTCCATAAGTCAACTCAGCTCTTCATCATTACAGCGGATGGGATGAAGGACCTTCTGGTGTCCTCAAAGAGGATTTCCAATTGGATCACCTCATACATAAGGACCTGTTATGACCTGGCGGGGGTCCCACCTCCGCTGATTGTCAGAGCCCACTCAACTAGAGCTCAGGCATCTTCAGCAGCCTTTCTGGTGCACATCCCTATCCAGGACATCTGTAGAGTCGCAACGTGGTCCTTTGTTTACACATTAACGGCTCATTATGCCATCACTCAGCAGGCCAGGGATGACGCTGGGTTCGGCAGAGTTGTATTGCAATCAACACGTCCGTGAACTCCTACCTACCTCCAGGGGTACTGCTTTGGAGTCACCTAATATGGAATGGACATGAGCAAGCACTCGAAGAAGAAAAGACAGTAACCTTCCTGTAACTGGTGTTCTTCGAGATGTGTTGCTCATGTCCATTCCTCAACCTGCCCTCCTTCCCCACTGTCAGAGTTTCTGGCAAGAAGGAACTGAGGGTGGGAGGAGCCGGCAGCACCCCTTATACCACGCCATTCGGGCGCCACTCCAGAGGGCGCCTGAGCCGGTCCCCTACTGATACTGCTGAGGGAAAAACTTGCGGTACCAGTGCATGTGGCGAGCACACACACCTAATATGGAATGGACATGAGCAACACATCTTGAAGAACACCAGTTATGGAAAAGGTAACTGTCTTTTGTGACCTTTAGCTCTGCTCTCGACTACCACGCCCATATGTCCCATGGCCCTCATTCTTGACTCCAACTCAGTTGCGGTCTAACCTCCAGGCCTGGCGAACCCCATGGCTCCAACCATTAGCCCAACTGCCCATCTCCTGGTTATATCCTTGATAGTACCGGGACGGGAAGCTTCCAAGGGAAAATGGCAGATAGTGGTGTTGGTGATTCAGAAGGTGGTACTCTTCCTTCTGTGTCAGTAGTTATGCCCCTGCCCTCTTCTTACACACACACACACACACACACACACACAGTAGTGGCTTTGCTCATTTTCCTACTCCAGTCTGCAGTGCTCTGCGCCTCTCCTTCTTGAGCCTCTTGGTTTCTGTACATTTATTTTGGAAGTTGGCAAGAGCTTGCTGCTTGTTTTCCTCTGAGTGGGTGGCTGCCTTCTGACATGTGGTACTCCTGTGGCTAGCTGTTCCCTGGGCCACCATGGGAGTGGAGAGAATGTGTGGGTGGATGCAAATGCCATTAACCAGACACATGAGCAGATGACTGGCTTTAAAGCAGATGTTGGTGGTTTCCCAAGAGCTTCTTGCAATGAAAGTGGTGGTGTAGTTGCTTTCCCTATTTCTCCAGATCTTCAGTTCTGCCCACCAGCTCCCCAACTGCTTCAGCTGCTTCCCACTGTCTACTCCTGCAGGTCAGTCAGAGAAGTGAATGGGAAGCCTTACGTCCTGCCTCATTCTATCCTGCAGGGCTCCTTGGTTCATGGTCCCCAAGCACCACTGCAGCTGCTGCACTGATATTTAATCCCATGTTAGAGAGCCCTGTGCTGTTGGAGATGCCATCTTTCTGAGGAAATTAATAACCAAGTGGTTTGGACCTCAGCTTTATAGGATCCAAAGGCATAGTCTACAAGAGCTAGGGGTTTTAAATCAGTGTCTTGGACACATTCTAATTAAGTAAGTTCCACCTATCCCCTGCTGGATACAATAATCTTCCTCACTTTCTGCCCTAAAATGTACTGAAATATTGCAGTGCTGTGTTAACACCTGTCACATCCTGCTCAAAAGATGGCTGCATTTCAGTGCTGGATATAAATGGAATTCATGTAATAATATACTAATATCATTATTTTAGCCATGTTAAACATCTTTCAGCTCAAATACTTAATTTTTGGCATCCTTCAAGCAACAAGGGTGTGTGTGTGTGTGTGTGTGTGTGTGTGTGTGTGCGTGTGTGTAATACAACCTCCCTCAGAACACTATC
Source organism: Chrysemys picta bellii (assembly GCF_011386835.1). Lineage (NCBI taxonomy): Eukaryota > Metazoa > Chordata > Testudines > Emydidae > Chrysemys > Chrysemys picta. The sequence continues at coordinate 314,015,180 of NC_088791.1, forward strand.
CTTGCCATCATGCATGTCACCTCCCCATACACCAACATCTCTCCCAATGACTACATCGCTGCCTGCCTCAAATACAGTATATACAAGACAATGGACAATTCTCAGATATCCACCACAAACAGATCAGCAAACTTCTATTTCTTCCTCACCCATAGCAATTTTACATTCAACAACAAACACTTTGTCCAAACAGCCAGGTGTACTAGGATGGCTCCTCAGTATGCCAAGCTCTTCGTGGCCACATTAAGGAAGACTTTCTGGACAGATGCACCACAAAACCAATGATATACCTGAGGTACATTGATGATATTTTCATATTCTGGACAGATCTAGACTCCCACATAGATTTCCATCTCAACTTCAATAGCCACCACCCATTCATTAAACTCTCTCTAGAGCACTCCCACAGTAGCATCAACTTCCTGAGGAGAAAGTCACTGTGTTCTCAAATGAACTCACAGAGGAAATTGATGAAAGACAAAAACACCCATGGGCAAACACTTTTCACAAAATGATCACTCCATATGTGAGTTCTCATTCTCAAGGGAATCTGCGCAACAACTTCAAAAGATGAGCCTGGGAGTTTAAATTCATAACTTTGCTAGACACTAAAAATTCTGGACTGAATAAAGATACTGGATTTATGGCTTATAACAACAATCTGTAACCCACTAACCACTACCCCCAAACTGTCTTTTTTCCTCGCTCCCTTTCTTTCCCCCCTATGACTGGAAGAGTGTTAACAGGCTACTTCACCTTGACTGGTCACTTGAAATATGTATTATGCTAAACAATCTGTTCCACCGTTGTATTTAGCTGTGATGCTCAGAGTAAGTTTCCTAGACCTGAAGAAGAGCTCTGTGTAAGCTCGAAAGCTTTTCTCTCTTGTCAACAGAAGTTGGTCCAATAAAATATATTCTCTCACCAGTCTTCTATTTCTGTGTATAATACACTCATATATACACTGATATTCATATGCATAAATAAATAAGGTGGGCTGAGTAGCAACACCTATAGCTGAGGGCCCCCAACTCTTTCTATAAAAAATACCAGAATTTCAGTAGTTTATAACTTTTGAATGTTCCATAGCAGGTATCTGCTGAATTTTTGGGGAAAGATTTTCAGCAAAAATGGTTCTGCTGTTTCAGATAACAAGGATAGGGGAAATGCATTATTTTGTCCACATTTAAAAAAAAAAATGCATATGACCATTTCATTGAGACGTTTTAGCGCCTCAGTGATTTGAAGCAGGCACTTGAAATTTGCCTGTGGGGTTGTACTGTTACCTTTTGCTATCCCTGTGAAAATCCACCCATATTTGGCCAAGTTATAAGCCTCTGGCAATTGTAGTTAGCACATGCTCAGTAGTTTATTAGAGGCCACGAGTATTATTCGTCAAAGATTCTGTCTGCACTAGTGTGCTCCATCCTCACATAGCAGCAATTGCCAACTGAACACATACACAGTCGCCACAGAGCAACTGAGCATGCTCCATCCTGGGACTCAAGGAACTGAGTGGGTCTTTACCTAGAATCAGGGCTGGCTCCAGGCACCAGCCTACCAAGCATGTGCTTGGGGCGGCACCTGGAGGGGGGCGGTGCTCACCCAGGGAGAGCGGAGCCGCAGCGGGCTCTCCGCCCTCCCACGGCGCTCCCGCCTGCCGGGGAGAGCGGGGCCGCGACCGGGCTCTCCGCCCTCCCCCCAGCGCTCCGGCCGGCCGGGGAGAACGGGGCCGCGGCCGGGCTCTCCGCCCTCCTCCCGGTGCTCTGGCCAGTTGGGGAAAGCGGGGCCGCGGCCGGGCTCTCCACCCTCCTCCCGGCACTCCGGCCGTCGGGGAAAGCGGGGCCAAGGCCGGGCTCGGCGCCCTCCGCTGCCGCGCTCCCCGCCGGGGGGCGGCGGGCGGCAGGAGGCTTTTTTGCCTGGGGCGGCAAAAAAGCTAGAGCCGGCCCTGCCTAGAATTGTTCCTCCCCCTTGCCTGAATTCACTTTGGCACCAAGCACCAGAACCAAGAGCAGGGAGACTCTCTCCTGTGTTCTCAATGCACCCAGGCAGCATGGAGGAGATGGAAGCAACCTGACTTGTATTGAAAAGAATTAGAAGTTACGGGGTGGGAAAGAAGGGAGACAGGTAAACTGGGAGCAATAGGAACCCAAAAGGGACAGGAGTTACAGAGGGGATAGAAACATTGCAGGAACAGGCTGGGGTGACAAGGGCAGAAAGATCTAAACCACTAGAACACACTTCCCTCCAGAAGCTAGAATTGAACCCAGGATTCCTACGTCTGCATCTCTGTTTCACAGCTGTCAAGCCTATCACTGCTTTAATATGTGTGTCATCCCCCTGTAGTGGCTGGCTCACACAGAGGAGAGCCGCCTAATACTGCTACCAGTTACTCAGGTCAAGATGTAAGAATGGGGGCCCTGCGGATGACCCGTGGGCATCAGTATGGTTCCATGTAATGAAATTTGTTTTTTCCGTTTGCTTTTTTTAAAAACTTAAGATATTGGATTTTTAAAACTACATTAAAAGAACTTTAATTCTGGCATTGCCTAACTTTTGAGTGCTTGACTCTGTTTCAACATATATTATGTGCGTATATGTGTCTGAATAGTTTCAGGATATATAGCACAGTGTACGCAAAAGCACACTGCTGAGCTAGTAATAAATACCTGAAGCAGTTTGTGGTTTCATCTGGGTTGCAAGAACATTTGAACAGGTTATTCATACTATTTTTGAACATTGTCCTTGCCTGATCATTGAGGGAATTAGAAACAAACTGCCAGCTACAAAATATTCTGTTTCATATTACTTACCATTTTCTCATAAAAATCTGAAGAAATGCTACAGATCAAAGTTGCAAGTCAAAGTTTGTTATTGAATGATGATTTTTTTATTATTATTACAGGTACAGCATTGGCCAAGAAACTGACAAAAAAGGTAAGCAAAATGTTCTGTTCTCAAAAGGAACTCTCATTCCTTCGGTTACTAAAACTCTATTTCACAACTGATTTTTTTTTTTTTTATTTGTGTGTTTAAAGGAGGTAGAGGCTACATTGGTAAATGTTACAAAGGCTGAGCCAGGACCAACCTTTTTTAGAGACCTCGGCGATAAAGGTAACACACTTTGGTACTGAAAGTACATCTTACATTTTTGGACCTAATTATTTATGTGAATATATTTTAAAGAAGGTTCTACAAACCCAACTTGATTTCCAGCTAGCAAGAAGTTAACTCCCTGCTGAGATCTCTCTCAGCTTTTCAAGACAAGGAGGCAGGGCTGGGAACTGAAGACCCTTCAGGCATTCCTAGAACACCAGGAAATTCTGTAAAAACACCTAGCTGACACTGCCTATGGAGGAGGCAGAGCTCAACAGCCAGTTACTAGAAGGGTGGGTTGTAGCCCAAAGTAGGCTTTTGTTTGTTTAATCCCAACAGGTTGTTAGGTAGATTTTTGTGTAATTTAAATGCACTTAAAATTTGTAGAAAAGAAACCTTGGATAAAAATTGTACTTGACAATGTACCCCCCTGTTCTGGGGCATCCCTGATTTCCAAGCGTGGTTGAATCCCTTATTCTTTCCTGTTCAGACAGGGCCTCAGTGACACCCACTCTTTCCCCCCATCCCCTTAGGACCAGCAGGCCCTGGATTCTTGTGTAGCCCCTCCACTTAGAGGCTGGGAGTATAAACTAGTAACAGTTACTCCAGCCTCTAGGATATTACATTTTTATAACCGGGAATCCAGGACCAGCAAATAAATATTAACAACACTTTCTTTTAATTTTTCCCTGTCCTTTTTAGGAGTAAAGGGAAGGGAACAGCAACAAACACTCACAAACTAAGTTGCTCTCAGAGAGCAACCCATAGTCTCTGCACAGGCCCTATCTGGATGGTAGAGTTGGAGCTTGATACGAAGGGTTGGTGTCTCTTGCTGGGAAGCCAACAACGCTCCCTTTCAGCTGAAGTGAGTCCTTGGCATCCACAAGCCCTCGCTGTCCCCTGGTTCCCAGTGCAGAGGAGGCCAAGCCAGCACCACTAGTAGTCATTCCTCTGTGGCACAATACCTCAGGAGTTGCGTCCTCTCCAGCTGCTGTAACCCAACTACCGGCATCCAGTGCTCTCTCACTGGTCACATTGTCCCTGGCTCCTTTGCCAATTCTGGGCCATGCAGATATAGATGGTACACAGATACCCTACATTTTTTATGGGATGATATGCCCGTATTTTCTCTATACTCTCAAATTGCTTCCGTAAGACTCACCACAGAAGTTTTAGCTGAAGTGCAGACATTGGTGTGGAATTATAGAATCATAGAAATGTAGGGCTGGAAGGTACCGCTAGAGGTCTTCTACTCGAGCTTCCTGCAATGAGGCAGGACCAAGTAAACCTAGACCATCCCTGACAGATATTTCTCCAACCTGTTCTTAAAAAACCTCCAATGATGGAGATTCCATAACCTTTCTTGAAAGCATATTCCAGAACTTAACTATCCTTATAGTTAAGTTTTTTCTTGTATCTCCCTTGCTGCAGATTGCTTCTTTTCCTACCTTCAGTGGACTTTGAGAATAGTTGATCATCATCTTCTTTATATCATCTGTCCCCACTCAGTCTTTTTTTCTCTCAAGACTAAACATGTCCAGAATTTTTAACTGATTTTCTAAATCTTTCATTATTTTTGTTGCTCTCCTTTGGATTCTCTATTTGACCGCATCTTTCTTAAACCAGACACAGTACTCCAGCTGAGGTTTCTCCAGTGCCGAGTAGAATGGGACAGTTTACCTCCCATGTCTTATATATGATACTCCTGTTAATACTCCCCAGAATATTAGCCTTTTTTGCCACCACATCACATTGTTAGCCCATTTTCAGATTGTGATCCACTATAACCCCGAGATCTTTTTCAACAGTACTACCACGTAATCAGTTATTCCCAGTTATTTTCTAGTTGTGCATTTGATTTTTCATTGCTAAATATAGTATTTTGCACTTGTCTTTATTGAATTTTATCTTGTTGAATTCAGACTAATTCTCCAGTTTGTCATTGTTGTTTGAATTCTAATCCTGTCCGCCAAAGTGTTTGCAACCCCTCCCCACTTGGTGTCATCCACAAATTTTATAAACATACTTTCCACTCCTTTGTCCAAGTCATTAATGCAAATATTGAATCGTATAAGACCCAGGACAGTGAACTATTGATAACTACTCTTTAAGTATCATCTTTCAATGAGTTATGCACACACTTTAAAGTAATTTAATCCGACCACTTTTCCCTAATTTGCTTATGTTACGTTACACTGTCACAAAAGCCTTACTAAGCTAGATCTGATCCATGCATCCATCTGATTTACCATGGGCCATTCTAGATATGGCTCTGAGGATCCCCACTCTTTCATTCCAAGATCTTCTCTCCCCACTCTCACTCCCTTGAGGGCTTTATTGGTGGTAGCTGGGAGTTGCCCTGGAATGGGTTTACTGCTGGTCTGGCTATCAGCACATTGGGAAAGTATTTCTACAGCTTTAGATCCTATTAGGGCCATTGAACAGGGGTTCCCAAACTTTCTGCCAGCATGACCCCATTTGAATGAAGTCTTTCCTGCCAGGACCCAAGACAGCATGGCGAATGCCATTTTGAAGAGCAAAATATCATCCTCCGCACAGTGTGTGTGACCTTGCATGTACCCTACGTGTGAGCTTACACCGCAGGGAGGATGTCCTCTGCCCAGTGTGACCTTGTACATATGGTGCATATGAAGTCATGCTGTGCAGAGAATGCCAGTTTGTAATGCAAAATGGTATCCTCTATGCGTCGTGACCTCGTGTGTATTGTACATATGAAGTCATGTGGAGCAAAATGGTGTCCTCCACACAGAAGGGATCGCCGCGACCCCATCTGCTGATAGTGCGACCCCATTTTGAGTCACGACCCACAGTTTGGGAACCGCTGCCATAGAAGCATGCTCAGTATTTGGTCCACCAAACCGCCTTACTGACCTAACACTTTGAATTCAGTTTCAGTTTCACATTTATAAAGCTATAAATATTTTTTTTAAATAAAAATGCAAAATACTACTTTGACGAGTGCCCGGAACTAATAATCTACAACTGTTTGAAGGCACAATTTAGGTTGCTTATTTCTAACATCAAATGGTTATTTAAATATTCAGTAAAACTGTCATTGGTTCAGATTGCAGAATAGAAAGCTAGGAGATTCTGCCTTCTAGTGGACAGTTTTAAAATTAACTTCATGTTCTTGTGGATATATTTCTGTTTATATTTTACTAAGACTATTTTATTTATTAGCAACACTTACTATTTTATAATCTTAGCAGTTTGACTGTGGAGATTTTTTTTTTTAATACCAGGAAAATACAACATGCTTGCTAATCCAAAATAAAGGAATCTGGTTGTAATTGGCTGAGGCATAAGCATTAAGTAATGCGTGCAGCATTTATCCTTTAATTCTGATGGGGTCCACATATATACCAATAGTATTTACAAATTGTTTTAAAAAAACCTTGTCTACTGCACCTGTTAAATGTAAACTTGAAAATGAATAAATGTCAATGATCTCTTCAGAATAAAAAGTTTCACAAAGAAGAACTCAGTTCAGTTTGTGCATCAGGTAAAGTGGTCAAATCTGTATAAAAGTAATAAAAGTGAAGTAATAAGTATTGTGAGATGAATTCTCATGGAAATGATTCCATGGTAAAAATCTGCTTCGAGACAGCCAGGTATATGTTGACCTCAGTATAATCAGTCATAGACAGAATATCAAACATAACATGGCATTGTTTAAAGTCACTGAGGTTGGTGTGGAAAAACAATCAGAAATATTTTACACCTTTTTGCTATTTTTATCTTTTTTTACCTATTTTACTATGCTGACTGCTCAGACTCAACATGGCAAAAGCAGAACTCTTAATCTTCTCTCCCCTGCAATTCCTCCCTCCTTCATTCTCAGTCACTAGTGAACAACACCACCATCCCCCCTGTCACTTAAGTCCATAACTTGGGTATCATCTTTGTCTCAGCCCTCTCTATAGAGCCTCACATCATTCAGGCTGAGTCTGAGCCTAACCAATTCTTTCTGCATAACCTCTAAGATCTGACCCTTTTATCCACCCATACAGCTAAAACTCTAGTCCAGGCTCTCCTCATCTGGTATCTTGATTACTACAACATCCTTTTCCCTTGACCTTGACAAATGCAAGTTTGCCCTGCCTGTATCCATTCAAAATGCTGCTGCAAAGATCATTTTCCTAGCTCAGTGCTTTGACCATGTCACCCCTTCCTTTGTTTCTCTTTACTGGCTCCTCCTCCTCCATTGCAATCAAACATAAGCTATTTGTCTTCACTTTCAAGGCTTTTCATGGCTTATCCCCACCCTGCCTATAAACTCTCATTTAGCATGAGATGTCAACTCACACCTTTCGTCAGCCTGAGATGCAAGCCTCCATCACCCACTTGCACCAGCGGATCTACACTGGGGCTGCCCCATACTCACCCCTAAGAGCCACTGTAGCTATAGGCAAACTAGGCAACTGCTGCTTAGGATCTGCAGGGTTCTCAGAGAAGTGGTGCCGCAGACCAGTCTACCGGGGTGTAAATTGCAGAGTACTCCAACTGCCCCATGTAGATCCTGCTGGTGCGAATTAAAAGCACCTAGTTTGCATTGATGTACAGGACTATATCAGTATGCACTAAATACTTTTTAGTTCACACCAGCAAGGTCTACATGGGGCAGTTAAAGCAGTACAGATTGGAGTGTTCTGCAATTCACATCGCCTAGACTGATTTGTGGCACTGCTTCTTCCAGAAATCTGCTGCGTCTAGGCAGTTGCTGCCCTACATGGATGCCTGTAGCTATCACACCCTCTGGGTGGGGGCAAGGCAGCAAACTAGGGGCAAGGCAGCAAAATAAGGACCCTGGAATTAGGATCCTGAACATATATCATCTTTGGGGAAAGAAACGCTCAATGGAGGGAGGAAAAAATGGGTACTTTTATTGGAGCCGTGAGAAAAAGAACTGATTTCAGTATCTGCCGGTAGCATTGTCATAAGCCCTGTTACTCAGTATAGTATAGGAATATGAGTTACATTTCAAAGAACTAGGTATGAGCTTAAATCTCTTCAACACCGTATTTAACAGAATGGAAGATGTCATGGGCAATTACAAATTGGGTAATTAAATTAAATAGATTGGGGAGGCAAAGGTCTGTCTAAACATGAAGAAAATATAATGATAATTTAAAACCAAATAGGAGAGTTCCCCCATTCTCTCAGCCTTTCATGAATAATTTAAATTGATTAACATAAAATAAGGTTCAGCCATGGGGCTTTTGATCTTTTTAGTTGGTTGTTTTAATAGTTGTGCTTTTTTAAATTCCATAGTAATTTGGATCTGTATATTTGGTACTTAGTACTTTGGTCTGTATATTTATGACAACACTTGTTTGCATTTGGTGCCCAGCCATATGATTGCTGAATGCAAAGCAATTGCTGTTTGTGCTCAAATTGCAAACTTTTCCATGGGCAAAATTGTGGGTTCAGATATAAAGATTTGGGGTTTGAGTCCTCATTGCATCACTCCCCTTTATAGCAGCATAACTCCATCCGTTTAGTTTCTGTAGAATTACACCAACTTGAAACTGCAGTAACGCAATGGTGACTCAAACACTTGGCTTTTGAAAATTCAGCCAATTAAAGATAAACTCGCATGCCACAGAGGTCCATGAGCAATTGCTAATTAACTAATTCTCCCTATTAGTGCTCTGACATTAAGCAGACAAAAAATGTCTCATTGTACACCTTTGTTCATAATCCTGCTCTAGGATAGAAATCAGTAATCCTATACCATAGAAAAAATCACCTGATACCATTCCAAATCTGCATACTCTAAACTCAACACCTGAGTAAAGTTTGAGACCAGTGTAAAATACTCTTTTGGAATCTTAAATGCTTTACTGACGTTTGAAGAGAATACTAATGTTGTTAGGTCACCAGTGGGTTTTTTGATTAACTACATGTGTGCTTTGGACGTGCCTTGCTATGTAGTTTACAGTTTGGCATATAAAAGCTGAATTACCCGTGTTTTTTTGTTGATACAATATGTGTATTTATTACTAATGTGTGAAGTCTCATAATTGCCATTGCACAGATTTTCAACTGGATAAAATTTACTAATAAAATATTGGTTAGGTTTTGACTATGGGTGCTTTGTTTTATGGTGACATCACACACAAGCTAGATTTTGGAGACTATTTCACACATGATCAACTTCAGATGGTTTCTGCGGGGCTCCAACACTATTAAATGTAGCGACATCACTTTTTGCTTCTGTGTTTGTACAGCGCCTAGCACAATGGGGTCCTGGTCCATGACCAGGGCTCCTGGGCACCACCACAGTACAAATAATAAATACAAATAATTTATGCCTTTTATGTGAAAGAACTAATACAACATTGTACATTCAAGTTATAAACACAATTTTTGAAATATAAATAATACTTAATATCTAAATAGTGTTTGTCTGGTCATAGCACCATACAGACATAACTTTACTAATCCTCACAATGCAGCTGTTAGGTAGATGGCTAAGAATCATTTATCCCTATTTTTACAGGTGGGGAAACTGAGAGAAAAGGAGAAATGACTTGGCCAAATCTACACAGCGTGTCAGGGCAGACTTAGGATTAGAACTCACTCTCCTGATTCCCAGCCCTGCGCTCATTTCTCCAGCCAGTGCTGCTTTCAGTCAATGAATATTTCTAAATTCTGGAGTTGGTATAAAATGACAAACTTAAAATATTAAATTATTTCAAAGCAAATAAAAATGTTATTGGCTCAGCATAGTGATTAATCAAGTTTATTGTTTATCACTGAGGCGTAAGAGGATTCCTTATCTATCAATTAGCTAAATATAAATTATAAAAATTATGTTTATCTTTGAATAGAGTGTAGTTTAAACATGCCTGTTTAAACAGCTTCTACGTTATACAGTGTTTACTTCACAAGTTAAAAGTATTTTTAAAAGCTGTTCATAAGAAGCCCTTTAAATGTTTTTCTTAAAACATTATCATAGGGCAGATGCGTAGGATTCTGTTGTTTAACCACCAGCTTTATATATTCTCTGTCTTTAGCTTGTATGCTGCTATTTGACACTGTCACATCTTTGTTCAGGCTTTTCATTTAAATCGGTGTTTCAAAGGAAAACTCTGGAATTTTCCTTCAAAAGGCGGGGGGAAACACTTTCACCTTGTAGAAAGGACATGTTGCTATTAAAAAAAAAAAAACCTCTTTTTGGCACAGGGCCCAGCAGTACTATCAGTGCAATCTAGCAGCTTGGCAGCTTTGCTTGTTGCCATATTCCCCTTGAGAATTAAAGGAAAGCTATTCTCCGCCTTTTCAAGGCTGCCAAAGGATGAAATACTTTGATCCTTCAGAATAACAGTAGAGTAGTTCTCCTCCCAGGTACTAAATGTGACAAAGCACATTTAATTTATTCGTCTTTCATATAAACACTGAAATTTTTCAGTGAAAATCCAAACATTTAGTTCAGGTCTTTTATTAATACCAAATAAACCTAACTCTCTCAATTAGACTTCCACATGACAGAGATGCTCGAGAAAGAAGTTCACCTCCAGAGCACTGAAAATAGAATCAAAATTTTTGTTTTAACAAATAATGACAAAAGAAAATATTTATTTCTAAGAAGTTGTATTATTTAATAAACAATTAATATGAAACTGAATGTTTTAAATATACAAAGTTTGATTGTAAAAGTCTACAAATATTTCAGATCAATATGCTGATTTTAAAATTCACCATTTCATTTTTGGTAATATTTTATTTCAGGACTGATCTCATATACAGAGTACCTCTTTTTGCTGACAATCCTCACAAGTAAGTATTTTGTGTTATATGTTATAATGCAAGAATATTTAATTGCTACTAGCTTTTACTGGACCAACTTCTGTTGGTGAAAGAGACAAGCTTTCAAGATACTATCCCCAGACCTGAAGAAGAGCTCTGGGTATCTTGAAAGCTTGTCTCTTTCACCAACAGAAGTTGGTCCAGTAAAAGCTATATTACTTCATCCACCGTCTCTCTAATATTCACATACTGAGGTGTATAAAGGACACTAGATAGACAGCAGTAGTTGGAACCCATCATGTTCCTTCATACCATGCCCTCAAACAATTGCTGACATCACTCCATTTTTTAATCCATTTTCTTCTAATTCCTTCCCTCCTCTCTGTTCCATTTCTCTTCCTTGTTTTTTTCTCTCTCTCATATATATTTGGCTGACTCTTCTGCTTGCCCTGTTGTCTGCTGATTACTTCAGTAGCCCTCTTCTCCATTTCCAGCCGCCACTCACCAAAGATGTGGAAACTATTCATTGTGCTACACAAGGCTGGGCTGAAAAGAACATGGAAAAGATGTTTGGGCTGGCAGGTAGTTCTTTGAGCCTGCAGTCCTGGACATGAAAAGTGCTATTGCAGCCACCTTCATTAGGGGCTACAGTGGGAACAGGGAGTGAGGGCAGGTGGCTTTCAAGAGAGCCCTTTGCTGCTTTAACTGCAAATATAATGGCATTCTTTGCTGAGTTTGTTGGGGTGACCTTGGGTCTTTTAGCTTTCCTCACAGACACTGATCCTGGCCTGTGCTCCGTACATGCCACTCCTCTGTACCACTCTGGTGGTCTGTCCCTCAAGCTGGGAAATATTAAAAGTCAGGGAGAGCTTTCGAAGACAAAATGGATATAATGGGCATTATGAAGTGAGGCCTTTGGCTAGCTGTGATACATTCCAATTATATAACCATATAGGCCCAGTTTTGTTAGCCAGTATACTCTTTCACAAACCATTAGACTCACAAAAGCAGGAGAAAACCAAAATTCTTAGCTCTCTTGATGTCCGTGGATGATGGACATACATCCTCATGGACCTCTCTGCAGCATTCAGCACTCTCAACCATGAGATACTGCTGTCTTACCTAAGAGAGGTGATGGCACTAAAATGATTTTGAGCCCTTCCTTGAAGGATGCATCCAGAGAACCGTGATGGAAAATAACATCTTTCCCACCAGCCCGCTCACTTCGTAGAGGGTCTCAAGCATTGATTCTCTCTCCAGTTCTATTTACCATCTACATACAGCCACTAGGTGAACTGGAAAGACAACATGAACTTGAGTGCCAGCAGTATGCAGATGACACACAGCGCTACCTATCTTTCACCACATGTAACCATACCAGTACAACCAAGATGGTCCTGAGCTTGATCAGGTCATGGATGAAACTGAACTCAGGCAAGACAGAGGTTATGATGGTGGGCAGAGGAAAGCACCTCCTGGCTGGACTATAGCAATGCAATATACATGACATGAAGCAATCATCCTTCAGGAAACTCTAGCTAATACAGATCACAACATTGTGCATGGTATCAGTATAAACTAATGCATCATACAAATATACTGCCCCCCCCCTCGAGTAGTGACCCTCCAGTGCCACAACTAATGGCCTAATAATTTAGAATGTGAGCAATACTAAATGCACAATAGTTATTCAAAAGTGTTTCCAAACAGATGGTAATTGCCTAGAAGGATTCTGGCTGAGTAATGTCCTACATAAAGCAGGGGGGAGGAGTAAGGTCATCTCTTACATATGAAAATAGTCATTTTCAAGATAGGCTATCTTGATCACTACTGGTATTTAAGAGAAGGAAAACATTCTTCCATACAAATAGAAATACCAGCCAGGGGTTTACTGAATCCAGAAGTGGCAGACAGGATCTAGCTCCACAGGAAAAATGTGAAACTAATTTTTTTGTTGCAAAACAAATCAGGCACTGGATAGTCATAAGCACATTACAAAAGAGAACCCAATAGCAGCATCGATATTCTTATATAGTATGTTTTAATTAAAATCAGATGGCAGAAGATTCAGTTTCTTTAAATTCAGTTGTTAGGCTGAGAATTAAAACCAATGTTGATGCATTGGATCAAATAAGAAGGAAATGAAGCAGCTTCAAAGCAAGCAATTCTTCACATTTTCAGACAATCAAATGACATTATTTCCAGGGTATATCATATAGGAATGGATTGAACTGCAAAAACAAAGGAACCTATTTATACAGGATGAATCCAATGTTAATTTTGCTTCTGAAGTTACACAAAAGGTTATCATGTACGTCATTCTGAAAGCAAATGTCAACAAGGGTTAGTGCTTCCATCTGTATCTAATATCTATCCCATATCAATCAGTTCTTGATATTTCATAATTATGTAGCCTATGTGTCTGACTCTTTAATTATTACTAGATACAATCAGATTATTCAAAGAAGCTCTATGAGGCTTTATTTACATTTTTAATGAGATTTTCCCAACCCCACAGAGTTATTCTCTAGATCTGCTATCCTCTTGTATTACCCCTCTATCGGCTAAGATATTCCCAGTTTCTGTGCACCTGTACACATATGAAATCCAGTATCTGGGTAACAATGGCCTGTGTTGAAAATATTTCTTCATGATAAATGGAGGCCTTATTTTACCTATTGCAGTACTCACTTCCCACTCAGACATGCCTCATGTCACCACAATTATCTTTTGTTCAGTGCCAAGGCTTAGTTAATGGTATACTCCTGGTTAGTCTCTGCTATGGGTTGTGAACAGCTAAAAGCCAGCATTTCTTTCCTGGTGACTGACTCCAGGAGCTGAGCATGCCATCTCTATCAAAAACTTTATTCCAATTAGCCATTATAATAGTTAGAGATAATTAATGCTGTTTTGCTGTGCAGGACCAAATGGAACCTACACTTGCGGCTAATATGCAGGTCTGATGTTCAGATTTTACAGTTTTGCCTGACAGTGTAATTAAATACAAATATATTTGAGATATTCTTTGAACCACATTTACATTATAAAATGCATAGCATTGGCATTGCGTCATATCAGATAAGTGTGTCTTCTTGGGGACTGTATGAGCAGTTCTAGCCTGTATATTTTACAACAGGCTACTTTCTTATCTGTAAATTACAACACAGATTACATGAATAATTTTACAATAAATCGTTACACTTTTATTCTCTAAAGTTTTTATGGGATATGCTCTTATTATTATTGAACCAGAGAACTCTCTGGTGAAAGGTTTCAAATGAAACATTTCCATAGAGAGGAAACCAGTATCCTTAGAGTTCGGATTAGCACACTGTAATGATATTTGTCAAATGTTAGTGCATCACAAGGTTGGTCAATTGGAAATGCTAATTGGCTGGTGAAGGGGTAAATAATGTCTAATATATAAAGACAACATGTTGTATAATATTTTTGCCAGATTCACTGGAAAGCAAAAAGAGGCATTTTCTTAATGTTTTCATTCTGCAAAAACGTAAGCTTTGTGCACGTTAGAAAAATCAAGGTCCACACTTTTGTCAGCCAAGGCTGAAAAAATATAACTCCAAACTAAAAACTTCTCTGAAGGGGCTTCACATTCCCAAGGGAGATTGAACATTGTATTGAACATTGTATTCCTGGAGACCTTTGTGACCCCGGTAAACTATAGGAGATGTCCCATAGCTTTCTTCTAATTGATGGTTTGCCTGCATAGAGCTACAAACCCCCAGTTCTTCTTCGAGTGATTGCTCCTGTGTATTCCACAGTAGGTGTGCGTGCTTGCCATGTGCACTGGTGCCAGAAGTTTTTCCCTTAGCAGTACCTGTATTGGTGGAGCACCATAGCGACCCCTGGAGTGGCGCCTGTATATCACGCTATAAAGGGAGCCACGGGCTCCCCCCACCCTCAGTTCCTTCTTGCCGCCGGTGAAGGTAGTCGGAACTTTGTGCTCCAGCTCCACTGCAGCCTTTCTTCCCTAGTGATACCGTTCGTCGGATCGTTCTCAGTGTTAGCTTGGGCTCGGGGCATGCCCCGTGCCCCAGGCTTCAAGTTGTGCGACTCCTGTTGCCGATCTATGCCCAGGAGCGACCCTCACACTGAGTGTCTTCGCTGCCTGGGTGAGACTCATATTAGCGACCGCTGCAAAATCTGTAGGTCGTTCAAACCAAGAACCAAAAAGGAGAGGGACTTCAGACTTCGAGCTCTCCTAATGGAGTCGGCGTTAACACCAACGCCGGTGCGCAGATCGGACTCGGCAAAGGCCGCCGCATCGTTGGAACGTAGCGAGGCGCCTTTGACCACTTGGCGCCGCTCTCCCTGCAGGAAGCAAGGGAAGGGCCCGGCCTCGCAGTAAAGCCGCGATAAGGACAAGGGGGAGGCTGGTCCCGTGCTGGGCAGCCCTCGGTCCCCCCTGGGCTTAAGACCTCCAACTCGCGTGGAGCGGAGCAGCCCGGTGCCGTCGACCCAGATATCCCCGGTACGGATACCGTCAATGCCGGAGGCGGTGCAGGCTGCAAAGGACATTATGTCTTTGCCCGTACCGAGCTCACAACCGAGTATGGGTCCCAGGTCTCAAGGCAAGCCCCCATTAGGTGCCCGTCAGACCTGTTCGGCGAGCCGCAGCTCCCGCTCCGGGGATCACTCCCCGCATCGCTCGACGCGCAGCGACCGCTCATCGGGGGACTCCCGGCCATCATCAACACCGGCCGGACCATCTGACCTGTCGTCGAGACGGGAATCACGGGCCCCCTCTACGCCACCCGCCAGCGAGCACAGGCACCGAGAGAAGCGCTGGGAACACTCCCCGGTCAGGCATGGGGACCGGAGCCAATCTCGACGCAACAGATATCATCATTCGCGCTCCAGCTCCCGCTCAACCAGACACTGGGCCAGAGACTCCCCCCGGGGTACCTCGGCGTCACGGCACCGGGCTTCGTTCCACCATCGCGGGTACCGAAGCAGCTCGTCGAGGGGGTACCGTTCCTTGTCATCGAGGTCCAGATCGCGAGGGAGACGACGCCACAGGCACCGTTCCCATCGCTCCCAAGGCACCAAATGCTCTTCGGCCACCTCGGCCTTGGCACCCTTCTTCCCGTCCTCGGGCCGCGCTGCCCCGCCGGGACAGGTTGTGCCATCAGGTACCCAACAGGGTCAATGGCACGGTACCCCGTAGCAAGGACAGTGGTGCCAGTGGGCACTGTGGCAGCAGGTACCAGCCCACCCGGGGACCTGTTCCGTCGCCGTAGTGTCCCAAGCTCCATCAGCCTCGTCGGGCCGCCCACGGGATAAGTCAACAGGCCAGGACTCAGCTGCCCCGAGACCGGACTCCGACCTGGATCTCGACGCCCCGGCACCAATCGCGGTGCCCAACTCCGCGCATGCCACATCTCCGGCACCAGACGACGCCATTGTGGCGCCTCCGCCTTTGGTCCCACAGGAGGACTTTAAGGCACACCAGGACTTGCTGGAGAGGGTGGCATCCAACCTTCAGCTACAGGCCAAGGAGATGGAGGGACCGTCTGATTCCCTCTTCAACATTCTATCTCCCTCGGCACTGGGCCGCGTGGCCCTGCCGTTACACCAAGGTGTTGCCAATATCACCAGTTCCCTGTGGCAAGCTCCCGCCTCCTTGGCCCCTATCTCCAAGAAGGCTGAAAGGAAGTATTTTGTGCCGGCGAAGGGTCACAAATACCTTTACTCCCACCCGGCACCTAACTCGCTCGTGGTTGAGTCGGTGAACCACAGAGAGCGCCAAGGCCAACCCGCGCCCACCCCTAAGAACAAAGATGCCAAGAGACTCGATTTCTTTGGCAGAAAGATTTATTCGTCAGCTAGTTTTCAGCTGAGAATAGCCAACCACCAGGCCTCACTCAGCAGGTATGACTTTAACCTGTGGGAGTCTTTGCCTAAGTTCGAGCCCCTTCTCCCGGATCGGGATAGGAAGGATTTCAAGGCTCTGGTGGAAGAGGGGTCAGCGGCGGCTAAAGCGGCCCTACAGGCTGCGTCGGATGCGGCTGACACGGCGGCTCACTCCATGGCGTCTGCAATCTCCATGCGCCGGGCATCATGGCTCCTGTTGTCGAGTCTGTCGATGGAGGCCCAATCCCTGATGCAGGACCTCCCATTCAATGGCAAGGCGCTCTTTGCGGACCAAACGGACGTCCAGCTGCATGGGATGAAAGACTCCCACACCACCCTGCAGACCCTGGGCCTCTCCGTCCCTCCGGCAAAGGACAAGGCCAAATCGCTCCCGGCGGCTCAACCCGCTAGGAGCAGATATAAGCCCCCGTACAGAAAGCCTTGAGACCAGAAATGCCAGTCACAGAGGCAGTCCCGCTCTACCCAGCAGCCTGGTCCCTCTAAGGGCAAGAGACAGGGAAAGAGGTGGTTTTGACTATTTACAGGGGGGCACCGGGCCTGTTGCCAGGGAGAGACCCCCCAACCAATAAAGTTTGTGTTCTGCAATCAATAGTCTACCTTCCTCAGGACATGGTCCCGCATAACATCGGACCAGTGGGTCCTCAGCACTTTTGCCGAGGGATACATTTTGCAGTTCACTTCCCCCCCCGCCAAGCCCCCTGCCCCCCAGTGTGGCCCTGGGAGATCCCGAGCAGGTCCGCATCCTGGGTCAGGAGGTGGATCGGCTGCTCAGTCTCGGTGCGGTGTAACACGTCCAGCACAGTTCCAGGGCAAGAGGTTTTACTCCCGATACTTCCTGATCCCCAAGGCAAAAGGGGGTCTCAGACTCATCCTGGACCTGCACGACCCTGAACAGGTTCCTAACCCGTTCCAAGTTCCGCATGGTGTCCCTAACTTCTATTATCCCCACCCTAGACCCGGGAGACTGGTACGCGGCCCTGGACCTCCAGGGCGCTTACTTCCATGTCCACATTTTCGAGGTGCACAGACGCTTCCTCAGATTCGTGGTGGGGATGGAGCACTACCAGTTTACAGTCCTCCCCTTTGGCCTATCCACAGCCCCCAAGGTTTTCACAAAATGTATGGCAGTGGTGGCGGTGTACCTCAGGAAAAAGGGGGTGCAAATCTTCCCCTACCTGGCCGACTGGCTCCTCAAGGGCAATTCTCGTCCAGAGGTGGAGTCCCACATGCAGCTACTCCTGGCCACGTGCAAAAACCTAGGTCTAGTCGTGAACGAGGCAAAATCTACTCTAGTGCCCGTCCAACGCATAGAGTTCATTGGAGTTCTCCTGAACTCCTCCAAGGCCACGGCCTCTCTTCCCCTGGACAGGTTCGAGACCCTAAGGGACCTCATTGTCTCGGTCTGCTCATTCCCGGTGACCACAGCCAGGTCGTGCCTACGGCTCCCGGGGCACATGGCAGCTTGCACATACGTGGTCCGCCATGCCAGACTCCGGATGAGGCCCCTCCAACTCTGGCTAGCCTCCCAGTTCTCCCAGGCCCGGGACAGCCTGGACAAAGTCCTCACAATCCCGTTCCCGGTATTGGCTTCCCTTCAATGGTGGTCCTTCCTGTTGCAAGGGGTTCCCTTCAAGGAGGCCAACCCATCCATAGATCTGACGTCCGATGCTTCAGACCTGGGCTGGGGAGCTCACATGGGAGACGTACAGACCCAGGGTACATGGTCGACCCCGGACTTGTCCCTGCACATAAATGTCAAGGAACTCAGGGCAATATGTCTGGCATGCGTAGCCTTTCTCACGCACCTCCGTGGCAGGGTGGTCAGAGTCCTCACGGACAACACCGCCGCCATGTACTACATCAACAAGCAAGGCGGGACTTGTTCCCTGGCCCTCTGCCGGGCCTTGTGGGAGTTCTGTATAGCCCACAATATCTCCCTGAGAGTGGTTCATCTCCCGGGCATCCGCAATACTCAAGCGGATCGCCTCAGCAGGGTCTTCTCCCCCCAGTACGAGTGGTCGCTCCACTCGGAGGTCACCCACTGAATCTTCCTAGAGTGGGGAGCTCCCCAGATCGACCTGTTTGCAACCCGCCAGAACCGGCATTGCCCACAATTCTGTTCCAGGGGAGGGGTGGGGAAGGGCACGATCTCTGACGCGTTCCTCCTGAGCTGGTCAGGCCAGCTCCTCTATGCCTTCCCCCCGTTTCCGCTCATTGCCAAGGTCCTTCAGAAGGTGAAAGTGGATAAGGCGAGGGTCATTCTCATAGCCCCGGCGTGGCCCCGCCAGCACTGGTACGGGCCCCTCCTATGCGTCTTAGCGGCCCCCCCGAGGGCGCTACTTCTCCGCCCGGACCTCCTCTCCCAAGACGGGGGACACCTCCTCCATCCCAATCTGGCCGTGCTCCACCTGACAGCATGGCTACTCCGTGGCTAAACGAGGAGGAGAACACGTGTTCAGAGCAGGTAAGGTGAGTCCTCATGGAAAGCAGGAAGCCATCCACGCGTCAGACATATGTGGCGAAGTGGTCCAGGTTTGCCAGGTGGGTGTGCGAGCGAGGAGTTTCCCCCTCCACTGCACCTCTCCAGTTTGTCCTACACTACCTTTTATCCCTTAGGACTCATGGTCTGGCACCAGCCTCAGTCAGGGTGCACCTCGCAGCCATATCGGCTTTTCACCCACTGGTGCAAAGACACTCGGTCTTCTCCCACCCTATGACCTCCCGCTTCCTGAAGGGCCTCGACCATTCGTTCCCGTACGCTAGGCCCCCCGTGCCACAATGGGACCTCAACCTGGTCTTGTCACGTCTCACAGCCCTCCCCCCCCTTCGAACCACAGGCCACATGTTCCTGGTCGCACCTCTTGTGGAAGGTGGCCTTCCTCATGGCGATCACATCTGCCCGACGTGTCTCGGAGCTCAGGGCCTTAACCTCAGAACCCCCCTATACTGTTTTCCATAGGGATAAGGTCCAGCTTCGCCCACACCCGGCGTTCCTCCCAAAGGTGGTTTCTACCTTTCACATGGAGCAGAGCATCTTTCTCCCAGTGCTCTGCCCTAAGACCCACTCCTCTAGTGAGGAACGCCGCCTCCACACGCTCAGTGTGTGTAGGGCGTTGGCCTTTTACCTGGATAGAACTAAGCCATTCCGGAGATCCTCTCAACTCTTTATTGCCTCGGCCGAGCGGGCAACCTATCTCTACCCAGCGCCTCTCCTGCTGGATTACCTCGTGCATACGCACATGTTATGACCTGGCAGGGAGTCCCTCGCCTCCTGTCATTAAGGCTCACTCTATGAGGGCTCAGGCCTCATCAGCTGCCTACGCTGCCCATGTCCCCATTCAGGACATCTGGAGGGCGGCCACGTGAGCTTCAGTTCACACGTTTACTTCGCATTACGCGATCGTCGCCCAGTGTAGGGACGACGCTGGGTTCGGCAAGGCGGTACTTCGTCCCGAACCATTGTGAACTCCTACCCACCTCCAACAGATACTGCTTAGAATCACCTACTGTGGAATACACAGGAGCAATCACTCAAAGAAGAAAAGACAGTTACCTGTTCCGTAACTGACATTCTTCGAGATGTGTTGCTCCTGTCTATTCCACACCCCGCCCTCCTTCCCCTCTGTTGGAGTTGTCCAGCAAGAAGAAACCGAGGGTGGGGGGAGCCCATGGCTCCCCTTATAGCACGATATACAGGCGTCACTCCGGGGGTCACTACGGTGCTCCCCCAGTACGGGCACCGCTAAGGGAAAAACTTCCGGCACCGGTGCACGTGGCGAGCACACACACCTACTGTGAAATAGACAGGAGGAACACATCTCGAAGAACGCCAGTTACGGAACAGGTAACTGTCCTATATCAGTGGGGTCACTTGCTACTGCAATGGACTTCAAACATGTTTCAGTGTCAAATTACTCCTGGGCAGGCTAGTTAAGAGGACAACCCACTAGTGAGTCAGGTAGCCTCAAATGGACAAAAGAAGTAGTTCAGAGAGTTTTGCATTTTCTTAGTGTCTACTAGACCTGATGAAATTGTCCTGATAGATAAGGGGCAGCAATTTGGTGAAAGAAATGCAGTGCACGTTTTTGCAAACTATTTGCATCATTTCATTAAAAAATAGGTATTGGAGAATAAAATACACAATGTGCTGAAAGGGGGAAAATTGGAGCTCAAATGTATAGAGAGATTCTATTAAGAAGAAAAAAATACTTGGGCTGGCTCAGGACCCTGTAGCTAGTTCCCATGCTCCTAGCTGAGAGGACTGGGTTTGATTTACAAACTGGATTTGATTTACAAACCCAATTTCTTGCTTCTCAGGGCAGTACAGACTCAAGATAATTGTATACAGCATGCTTAGTTTCTGAGAGGAAGAAGTACCTGAGATCACTCTATAGTGATTCTTCTAACCAATTTGGGAATATTGATTGGCTTTGGAGATTTCTTCCAGCTCTTCTTAGCATGAAAGTTGGTACAGGACATAGAGCTAGAACTTAAGATGGTCAGTGGCAACGGAGAAAATGGGGAAACAGGCTGAGGATCATAGGAAGAGAATCTAGGACATTAAGATGGACTGAATTTTCAGAATAGGTGAGAACAGATCAAGATATTCTGCTATATGTAGGTACTATTAGCATTTCATTACCCATATCCCTATCTTTTGAAATGGATATAAAACAGTGTTTTCTAACATTCACATAATAGTTGTGTATGGATAATATGGTTTGGGAATTCAAAGCATCTATTCAACTATGGAAAACTGAAACTGCAGGTGATAATTCTGCTGCATTCATTATTTATAAGCAAATGTATATGTATTTTTAACACTTCATTGCAGAACCACAAACTGGATTTCATATTGCTTTTAAAATGTTGGATGCAGATGGCAATGAACAAGTTGAAAAAAAGGAGTTCTTTAAGGTATGTAAATACATATTCATTTTTGAAATCTACAAATTTTCTATAAATTATATCCACCAAATGAACAGTACATTAAAAATCTTCGTGTAGTCTTTTGCATCTAATCTGTGATCACATCTTACAATACAGAGAGCTATATTTGCTAATACACTTTATTTATATGAAAGGAATATATTAAAAAGCATCACCAAGGGTTTAAAAGTAGTTATATCATGTTTGAAGTTAACTTTTATAAGCCCTACCTTTCATCCATATCTGCAGATCTCTGTATAGTAGTGGTAATTGCCCCAAGTTTGACCTACCTTAATGTATCAGCTGGAGAAAGTCTTCCAATTTCTAAATATTGACTTTAAAAAGTCACTCTCTGATTTGTTTTAAATTGGATTGTGCTGTTCCACAATAGTAAACAAATATTGTTCCCAAAGTGATATATAATATAGGTGGGGGAAAGAAACTACATTTTTATTTGAAACACAAATGGGGGAAAGTGTTCCACAAATTGAAAAAGAAAACTGTGAAAGACACTTATTTTAAAGCTTTTACGAGAGTATCATTAATTTTGTAGAGTATAAAAAACTATAGTAAGTATTCAATTGGGTCCTTACAGGAAAATATATCTTAAATATTCAAGTCAAAAATAGGAAATGAAAATAACAGAAACCTGGACACTTTTTATGCACTCTTTGTGATCTCCTATTACGTGACTGTAGATAAGCTTTTAAAAGAAGCAGAAATGACTGCTGTCCTCCTGTATGAATTAGTCTCCAATATTACCCTAACGATAAACAGTACTGCGATCAAAGTCAGAAATACACTAAAATCCACTTAATCTGAATCTTAATAATTGGCACACCCGCTTGATTGGGAAAATTGCCAAGGATTCAGTGGAATGTATTTCAATGACTTTAAACATTGGGATAATGGCACACCAATTGCTAGCATAAATTTCTCACTATGCTGTCCTTTGTTCATTTCATGCTGTTTCCCAGCTCAATTATGATTGTTAAATGAGTGTCTTGCCTTAACATTGTTTTAGAAAATATTTTAATGCTTTGGAGTACCTTTTTAAAGCAATTCCTGAAACTAAACAACGTTTCCCAGTGCAGTGTGTACCCATGAACCTCTAATAATTGAGACAATTGCTTAATTTTGGTACATTTGTTTCTCTCTGTTTGTGCCAATTAGGAGGATTCTACTGAACTATTCAGATATAAATTGCACAAACAAATCATAGAATCATAGGACTGGAAGGGACCTCGTGAGGTCATCTAGTCCAGTCCCCTGCACTCATGACAGGACTAAGTATTATCTAGACCATTCCTGACAGGTGTTTGTCTAACCTGCTCTAGTGGCCAAGTTCTATTCAGTACCATTTGCAAAGTATAGGCCCAATCCTGCAAAGTGCTTGAGTGCTCTCAAAGACAAAGGTCTTGTGTGCAAGCTCTTCCAGGTGTGAAAAAATTATTCTAGCAAACTGTTTACATCATTATTCTGCTGATGAAAAATAAAGTCAAATTACAAAACATCCATTTTCTTTTTGCATTTGTCATTCTTACCCACTGGTTCTGATAATCATCCAACAGGACTGTATCAGAGCAATTAAAATACATACTGATCAGTGAAATGTGTCTATTCCAGCTACTGTTTTTTTAAGCTGAACAATACAGAACATTGATAACATACAGATATGGATAAGTCCATTAAAGAAGATGAAAGTCTGTGCTTTTTGGGGGGGGGGGAGGTCTGGCTGCCTGCAGTGCCAGTGCATTAAAAGGTCACTTTACCACTACTTTTTTTTACTGTGTACTGCTGCAGGAAAGCAAGCAAGAAAATTCCTGGTTAAGTATATTACAAGCCTCTCTTCATGTTGTATGTGTTAAATCACATATCTGATTTCCATGTTTCAATCAGTTCTGATTGAATTATCCAATATTAACAACTGAAAGTTACCATAATAGGCAGTGATACAAATCAGTACAAAAATTAGAATCTTGGAGAGGCAATCCTATTAAGTGAATGTCATTGTATTAAGAAAAATTAAGTTACTTTGCATGTCATTAGGTTTCATTAGGTCTGTCAAGCGATTTAAAAAATTAAACGTGATTAATCGCACAATTAAAAAAATTAATCGCATTGTTAAACAATAATAGAATACCATTTATTTAAATATTTTTGATGTTTTCTACATTTTCAAATGTACTGATTTCAGTTACAGCACAGAATACAAAATGTACAGTGCTCACTTTATATTTATTTTTGATTGCAAATATTTGTGCTGCAAAAAAACAAAAGAAATAGTCTTTTTTAGTTCACCTAATACAAGTACTGTAATTCAACCTTTTTATCATGAAAGTTGAACTTACTAATGTAGAATTATGTACAAAAAATAACTGCATTCAAAAATAAAACAATGTAAAACTTTAGCGCCGACAAATCTAATCAGTCCTACTTCCTGTTCAGCCAATTGCTCAGCCAAACAAGTTTGTTTACATTTACAGGAGATAATACTGCCCGCTTGTTGTTTACAATGTCACCTGAAAGTGAGAACAGACGTTCGCATGGCAATGTTGTAGCCGGCATTGCAAGATATTTACGTGCCAAATCCGCTAAAGATTTATATGTCCCTTCATCTTCAACCATCATTCCAGAGGACATGCATCCATGCTGATGACGCGTTCTGCTCGATACCGATCCAAAGCAGTGCAGACCAACGCATGTTCACTTCCATCATCTGAGTCAGATGCCACCAGCAGAAGGTTGATTTTCTTTTCATAGAATCATAGAATATCAGGGTTGGAAGGGACCTCAAGAGGTCATCTAGTCCAACCCCCTGCTCAAAGCAGGACCAATTCCAAACTAAATCATCCCAGCCAGGGCTTTGTCAAGCCGGGCCTTAAAAACCTCCAAGGAAGGAGACTCCACCACCTTCCTAGGTAACGCATTCCAGTGTTTCACCACCCTCCTAGTGAAATAGTTTTTCCTAATATCCAACCTGGACCTCCCCCACTGCAACTTGAGACCATTGCTCCTTGTTCTGTCATCTGCCACCACTGAGAACAGCCGAGCTCCATCCTCTTTGGAACCCCCCTTCAGGTAGTTGAAGGCTGCTATCAAATCCCCCCTCATTCTTCTCTTCTGGAGACTAAACAATCCCAGTTCCCTCAGCCTCTCCTCATAAGTCATGTGCTCCAGACCCCTAATCATTTTTGTTGCCCTCCGTTGGACTCTTTCCAATTTTTCCACATCCTTCTTGTAGTGTGGGGCCCAAAACTGGACACAGTATTCCAGATGAGGCCTCACCAATGTCGAATAAAGGGGAACGATCACATTCCTCGATCTGCTGGCAATGCTCCTACTTATACAGCCCAAAATGCCGTTCGCCTTCTTGGCAACAAGAGCACACTGTTGACTCATATCCAGCTTCTCGTCCACTGTGACCCTTAGGTCCTTTTCTGCAGAACTGCTACCTAGCCATTCGGTCCCTAGTCTGTAGCAGTGCATGGGATTCTTCCGTCCTAAGTGCAGGACTCTGCACTTGTCCTTGTTGAACCTCATCAGGTTTTTTTTTGGCCCAATCCTCTAATTTGTCTAGGTCCTTCTGTATCCGATCCCTACCCTCTAGTGTATCTACCACGCCTCCTAGTTTAGTGTCATCTGCAAACTTGCTGAGAGTGCAGTCCACACCATCCTCCAGATCATTAATAAAGATATTAAACAAAACCGGCCCCAGGACCGACCCTTGGGGCACTCCGCTTGAAACCGGCTGCCAACTAGACATGGAGCCATTGATCACTACCTGTTGAGCCCGACGATCTAGCCAGCTTTCTATCCACCTTACAGTCCATTCATCCAGCCCATACTTCTTTAACTTGGCGGCAAGAATACTTTGGGAGACCGTATCAAAAGCTTTGCTAAAGTCAAGGAATAACACATCCACTGCTTTCCCCTCATCCACAGAGCCAGTTATCTCATCATAGAAGGCAATTAGGTTAGTCAGGCATGACTTCCCCTTCGTGAATCCATGCTGACTGTTCCTGATCACTTTCCTCTCCTCTAAATGTTTCATAATTGATTCCTTGAGGACCTGCTCTAAGATTTTTCCAGGGACTGAGTTGAGGCTGACTGGCCTGTAGTTCCTCGGATCCTCCTTCTTCCCTTTTTTAAAGATGGGCACTACATTAGCCTTTTTCCAGTCATCCGGGACCTCCCCCGATCGCCATGAGTTTTCAAAAATAATGGCTAATGGCTCTGCAATCTCACCCGCCAACTCCTTTAGCACCCTCGGATGCAGCGCATCCGGCCCCATGGACTTGTGCACGTCCAGTTTTTCTAAATAGTCCCGAACCACTTCTTTCTCCACAGAGGGCTGGTCACCTTCTCCCCATACTGTACTGCCCAGTGCAGTAATCTGGGAGCTGACCTTGTTCGTGAAGACAGAGGCAAAAAAATCATTGAGTACGTTAGCTATTTCCACATCCTCGGTCACTAGGTTGCCTCCCTCATTCAGTAAGGAGCCCACACTTTCCTTGATTTTCTTCTTGTTGCTAACATACCTGAAGAAACCCTTCTTGTTACTCTTAACATCTCTTGCTAACTTCAACTCCAAGTGTGATTTGGCCTTCCTGATTTCACTCCTGCATGCCTGAGCAATATTTTTATACTCCTCCCTGGTCATTTGTCCAATCTTCCACTTCTTGTAAGCTTTTTTTTTGCGTTTAAGATCAGCAAGGATTTCACTGTTTAGCCAAGCTGGTCGCCTGCCATATTTACTATTCTTTCTACACATCGGGATGGTTTGTTCCTGCAACCGCAATAAGGATTCTTTAAAATACAGCCAGCTCTCCTGGACCCCTTTGCCCTTCATGTTATTCTCCCAGGGGATCCTGCCCATCTGTTCCCTGAGGGAGTCAAAGTCTGCTTTTCTGAAGTCCAGGGTCCGTATTCTGCTGCTCTCCTTTCTTCCTTGTGTAAGGATCCTGAACCCGACCATCTCATGGTCACTGCCTCCCAGGTTCCCATCCACTTTTGCTTCCCCTACTAATTCTTCCCTGTTTGTGAGCAGCAGGTCAAGAAAAGCTCTGCCCCTAGTTGGTTCCTCCAGCACTTGGACCAGGAAATTGTCCCTTACACTTTCCAAAAACTTCCTGGATTGTCGGTGCACCGCTGTATTGCTCTCCCAGCAGATATCAGGGTGATTAAAGTCTCCCATGAGAACCAGGGCCTGCGATCTAGCAACTTCTGCTAGTTGCCAGAAGAAAGCCTCGTCCACCTCATCCCCCTGGTCTGGTGGTCTATAGCAGACTCCAACCACGACATCACCCTTGTTGCTCACACTTCTCAACTTTATCCAGAGACTCTCAGGTTTTTCTGCAGTTTCATACCGGAGCTCTGAGCAGTCATACTGCTCTCTTACATACAACGCAACTCCCCCACCTTTTCTGCCCTGCCTGTCCTTCCTGAACAGTTTATATCCATCCATGACAGTACTCCAGTCATGTGAGTTATCCCACCAAGTCTCTGTTATTCCAATCACATCATAGTTCCCTGACTGTGCCAGGACTTCCAGTTCTCCCTGCTTGTTTCCCAGGCTTCTTGCATTTGTGTATAGGCACTTAAGATAACTCATCGATCGTCCCTCTTTCTCAGCATGAGCCAGGAGTCCTCCCCTCTTGCACTCTCCTGCTTGTGCTTCCTCCCAGGATCCCATTTCCCCACTTACCTCAGGGCTTTGGTCTCCTTCCCCCGGTGAACCTAGTTTAAAGCCCTCCTCACTAGGTTAGCCAGCCTGCTGGCGAAGATGCTCTTCCCTCTCTTCGTTAGGTGTAGCCCATCTCTGCCTAGCACTCCTCCTTCTTGGAACACCATCCCATGGTCGAAGAATCCAAAGCCTTCTCTTCGACACCACCTGCGTAGCCATTCGTTGACTTCCACGATTCGACGGTCTCTACCCCGGCCTTTTCCTTGCACAGGGAGGATGGACGAGAACACCACTTGCACCTCAAACTCCTTTATCCTTCTTCCCAGAGCCACGTAGTCTGCAGTGATCCGCTCAAGGTCATTCTTGGCAGTATCATTGGTGCCCACGTGGAGAAGCAGGAAGGGGTAGCGATCCGAGGGCTTGATGAGTCTCGGCAGTCTCTCCATCACATCGTGTATCCTAGCTCCTGGCAAGCAGCAGACCTCTCGGTTTTCCCGGTCGGGGCGGCAGATAGATGACTCAGTCCCCCTGAGGAGGGAGTCTCCGACCACCACCACCCTCCTCCTCCTTTTGGGAGTGGTGGTCGTGGAATCCCCATCCCTAGGACAGTGCATCTTTTGCCTCCCAATCGGTGGAGTCTCCTTCTGCTCCCTTCCCTCAGATGGGTCATCTAGTCCACTCTCCGCATTAGTACCTGTAGAGAGAACATGGAAACAATTGCTCACCTGTATCTCCATTGCTGGTGCATGGACGCTCCTCTTTCTCCTTCTGGAGGTCACATGCTGCCAAACCTCTTCACAATCCTTCTGTCCCTGCTGCGCCTGCTCTGAATCTTCAGAACATTGTGGCCGTAGAAGCATCTCCTGACGTCTGTCCAGGAAATCTTCATTTTCCCTTATGCAACGCAGAGTCGATACTCGTTTCTCCAGCCCTCGAACCTTCTCTTCCAATATGGAGACCAGCTTGCACTTTGTACAGACAAAGTCGCTTCTGTCCTGTGGAAGAAAGACAAACATGGCACAACCTGTGCAGGTTACAACAGCTGATCGCTCACCTTCCATATCACCGTCCTCTTAAGAGCTTCCTCAACTGTTGCAGGAACAACTCAGAGAAACCTGCAGATGAAAGCCTCAATGAGCTCTCCCTAGGCGAACTCCCGCTGTTAGCCTCTGCTGTTCACCGCTCAGCTGGTTCGCTGCTGACTGCCCTTATATACCAGTCAGGCCCACTCAAGGCCCAGCTGGAACAAAGCACTCCCAATTCACACTTTTTGATGGTTTGGGTGCTGTAGTTTCTGCATCAGAGTGTTGCTCTTTTAAGACTTCTGAAAGCATGCTCCACACCTCATCCCTCTCAGATTTTGGAAGGCACTTCAGATTCTTAAACCTTGGGTTGAGTGCTGTAGCTATCTTTAGAAATCTCAAATCGGCACCTTCTTTGTGTTTTGTCAAATCTTCAGTGAAAGTGTTCTTAAAATGAACAACGTGCTGGGACTGCTATAACATCCGAGACTGCTATAACATGAAATACATGGCAGAATGCAGGTAAAACAGAGCAGGAAACATACTATTCTCCCCCAAAGAGTTCAGTCAAAATTTAATTAACGCATTATTTTTTTAACTAGCGTCATCAGCATGGAAGCATCTCCTCTGGAATGGTGGCCAAAGCATGAAGGGGCATACAAATGTTTAGCATATCAGGCACGTAAATACCTTGCAATGCTGGCTACAAAAGTGCCTGTTCTCACTTTCAGGTGACTTAAATAAAAAACCGGCAGTATTATCTCCCGTAAATGTAAACAAACTCGTTTGGCTGAGCAATTGGCCGAACAAGAAGTAGGACTGAGTGGACATGTAAGCTCTAAAGTTTTACATTGTTTTGTTTTTGAGTGCAGTTATATAACAAAAAAATCTACATTTGTAAGTTGCACTTTCACAATGAAGATATTGCAGTATGGGACTTGTATGAGGTGAATTGAAAAATACTATTTATTTTGTTTATCATTTTTGAAAATTGCAAATTGCAATTTGAAAATTGCAAGTATTTGTAATCAAAAATAATAATATAAAGTGTACACTTGGTATTCTGTGTTGCAATAGAAATCAATATATTTGAAAATGTAGAAAAACGTCCAAAAATATTTAATAAATTTCAATTGGTATTCTATTATTTAACAGTGTGATTAAAACTGCAATTAATCGCGATTAATTTTTTTTTAGTTAATTGCGTGAGTTACCTGCAATTAATTGACAGCCCTACTTTTGATATTGTATTAAGGAATTAAAATGGAAGTTGTAAGAGCATAGAAAATGTATTCTAAACCCATGAAAGTCATTAAATTCAAAATTGTCCTCAAGGATCCTCAGAGGATTGCTTCATCAGGCAAATAGTTACGGAAATTGGATGTTTGTTTTTTGTCCCCTCTCCCCGCAGAATGGTCTTGTTTTGGGGGGAGGGTGGAACAAACCCCATGTGGGTACAGAGCAGGAAGAGGAAAACAATCTCTGCAGTCACCGAGGGAATCTTCTCATGTGGTTAGATATCAAACATTTATGAGCGGTGAATATTTTAAAGTGTTCATTTCTGGGTAGCACTAGTTTGGTAGACTGAAAACTAAGAATTTATCATCAGGCCTTTAGACTTTGCATATCAGCTGTAAATGCACTGATGAAAGAAAATCCTGGTCCTCAAACTTTTAGAATGTTAAAAATGAAAACTGTTACGTAAACACGATTAGTCTGCCTGAATCAAGTGTCTATATAGCTGACAAATTAAATGTCTGTATAGCTAACAAAAATCTACTCACCCCTGTTGTGTCATGATTAGTTTCCAAAGAAAATAAGTCACAACTATTTTTGAGTTTCTTTTGCCTGTGTTTCACAACTTTGCCTCCTCCTGAGTTTCTTTTATTCCAGTCTCCTCTCAGTCTCGTAATGTGTTTATTATCTACAGAGTCTCACTGATTGACCCAGCAAGTGTTGTTTTGATACTACTGTCGCTTTTCTTTTCCAATGATATAATGACCAAAAGGCTTCTATGTGTCATGGAAAATAGATTTTCTTTGTTGGAACATTACTTTCAATTTGTTTCCCAGTAATGTAAATCAGATTTGAGGCAGTCTCTCTGGTAGCACGATCAAAGGAGGAGAGTGTGTGCACTGTCTCCCTGACGGACTGAGTACAGTTACTCCTGGTTCTGAATGTGCTGGGAAAGGTCTGCTCCATCACCTGGTAAATGGGCCGATGTCCCTTATAGAATCATAGAAGGTTAGGGTTGGAAGGTCATTTAGTCCAACCCCCTGCTCAAAGCAGGACCAATCCCAACAAAATCATCCCAGCCAGGGCTTTGTCAAGCCAGCTCTTAAAAACCTCTAAGGATGGAGATTCCACCACCTCCCTAGGTAACCCATTCCAATGCTTCACCACCCTACTAGTGAAATAGTTTTTCCTAATATCCAACCTAGACCTCCCCTACTGCAACTTGAGACCATTGCTCCTTGTTCTGTCATCTGCCACCACTGAGAACAGCCTAGCTGCATCCTCTTTGGAACCCCCCTTCAGATAGTTGAAGGCTGCTATCAAATCCCCCCCTCACTCTTCTCTTCTGCAGACTAAATAAGCCCAGTTCCCTCAGCCTCTCCTTGTAAGTCATGTGCCCCAGCCCCCTGATCATTTTCGTTGCCCTCCGCTGGACTCTCTCCAATTTGTCCACATCCTTTCTGTAGTGGGGGGCCCAAAACTGGATGCAGTACTCCAGATTTGGCCTCACTCATGCCGAATAGAGAGGAATAATCACTTCCCTCGATCTGCTGGCAAAGCTCCTATTAATGCAGCCCAATATGTCGTTAGCCTTCTTGGCAACAAGGGCACACTGTTGACTCATATCCAGCTTCTCGTCCACTGTAATCCCCAGGTCCTTTTCTGCAGAACTGCTGCTAGGCAGTTGGTCCCCAGTCTGTAGCAGTGCATGGGATTCTTCCATCCGAAGTTCAGGACTCTGCACTTGTCCTTGTTGAACCTCATCAGATTTCTTTTGGTCTAATCCTCCAATTTCTCTAGGTCACTTGGGACCCTACCCTACCCTCCAGCGTATCTACCTCTCCCCCTAGCTTAGTGTCATTTGCAAATTTGCTGAGGGTGCAATCCATCCCATCATCCAGATCATTAATGAAGATGTTGAACAAAACTGTCCCTAGGACCGACTCCGGGGGCACTCCGCTGGGGCTGCCAATTAGACATTGAGCCAGCTTTCTATCCACCTTATAGTCCATTCATCCAATCCATACTTCTTTAACTTGCTGGCAAGAATACTGTGGGAGACTCTATCAAAAGCTTTGCTAAAGTCAAGGTATATTATGTCCACTGCTTTTCCCATATCCACAGAGCCAGTTATCTCATCATAGAAGGCAATCAGGTTGGTCAGGCATGACTTGCCCTTGTTGGATCCATGTTGACTGTTCCTGATCACCTCTCCTCCAGGTGCTTCAAAATGGATTCCTTGAGGACCTGCTCCATGATTTTTCTGGGGGCTGAGTTGAGGCTGAGGTTTGTAGTTCCCCAGATTTTCCTCCTTCCCTTTTTTAAAAATGGGCACTATATTTGCCTTTTTCCAATCATCCAGGACCTCCCCTGATCGCCATGAGTTTTCAAAGATAATGGCCAGTGGCTCTGCAATCACATCAGCCAAGTCCATCAGCACCCTCAGATGCATTGCATCTGGCCCCATGGACTTGTGCATGTCCAGCTTTTCTAAATAGTCCTTAACTTGTTCTTTCACCACTGAGAGCTGCTCACCTCCTCCCCATATTGTGTTGCCCAGTGCAACAGTCTGGGAGCTGACCTTGTCTGTGAAGACCAAGGCAAAAAAAGCATTGAGTACATTAGCTTTTTCCACATCATCTGTCACTAGGTTGTCTCCCCCATTCAGTAAGAGTCGCACACTTTCCCTGACCACCCTCTTGTTGCTAACATACCTGTAGAAACCCTTCTTGTTACCCTTCAAATCCCTTGCTAGCTGTAACTCCAATTGTGCTTTGGCCTTCCTGATTACACCCCTGCATGCTGGAGCAATATTTTTATACTCCTCCCTAGTCATCTGTCCAGGTATCCACCTCTTGTAAGCTTCCTTCTTGTGTTTAAGCTCATTCATTACCCAGCCCTGATTCATTCCATGAGCCCCATCCACCCTGTGCTCTGAATGAAAGATCCTCTGGAGGAAAAAAAAAAGTATACGATCATGTAATTAAAGATTGTATCATAATGCATAGTGAATTAAAGTTGATTAATTCTAGCATTACTAGAAAATAAATTGAGCAAGGTGAGGCCAGAGACAGTAGTACATTTTCATCTAGGGTAAATGAAGTGATTAAGCCAATTGAAAAAGAAAATTGGCTAGCGCATGGGGAAGACATTTTGGCATCTACACAACAGCAGGGGAGAGGAACTTAGTGTTTAGTTTTCAAAGAATACATTTCAAAGGTCTTCTGGACTATAAAAGGGAAGACAGAGGACCTCTCAGTTATCCATAGCTTAGGGAACAAAGTGGACAGCACCTTCTGATTCCATGAATATTGGATCCTCTGTCCTGGAGGGCTGGATATGGTAGTAACTTGATGTAGGTAAGAAAACTGCTTAGGCAAAGATTGTAACTTGCTAGTTTTAGTCACTAGAAAGCACGTTGTGTTGTGTTTTGTTTTTAACCATACCTGTATCTTTTTCTCTTGCTTAGTATCACTTAAATTTCTGTTCTTTATTAATAAACTTATTCTTAGTTTTACTATGACCATCTCAGTGCTGTTATATTGAAGTATAGAGTGAGTCCTCAATTAACATAACAGGCTGGCGTGTGTACTGTCTCTTTGGAGGCAATGAACTTAATGATTTCTGAGAGGATCCAGTGAGAGGGACTGGACATTACAGAGGGTGTAATGAGAGATTCTAGGAGATGGGATATCTCCATTAATTTTTTGTGGGGAGGGATAGCTCAGTGGTTTGAGCATTGGCCTGCTAAACCCAGGGTTGTGAGTTCAATCCTTGAGGGGGCCACTTAGGGATCTGGGGCAAAATCAGTACTTGGTCCTGCTAGTGAAGGCAGGGGGCTGGACTCGATGACCTTTCAAGGTCCCTTCTAGTTCTAGGAGATGGGATGGGAGGGACACCTCTGGGGAACTTGGAACTGGGATTCACTGATTATTACCTGCATGGCAAAATTAAAGCTGGCAGAGTCCCGAGGAATTTCCTGGTGAAGCAGACAGATTAGTGTGGCAAAGAGTGGACACACAGTCTAATCTTGCTAAGGCAGAGGAGTAAAACAGTGGCTTATGGTTCTGGGCTGCCCTGAGTGGAGCACCAAACGAGTGCACATCACAAAAAAACTGGAAGCCAAAAATTAACTGAACATGGACAATGAACTACTCTCTCAGTCCTGGAGGTGTGGCATACAATACTTGTACAGTCTCCAGCGCTAACAGTTCCACAAGCACTAACTTCAGTGTATAATTCTAAAGATGAAAAATTGTTTCATTTGTTTTTGTTTTCAAAAATGAAGAAGTCTATTCTACTAAAGCTAGTCGTCTTCTGAGAAGATTGCTTAAGTGAGGTTTTTACTCACGAAAGCTTATGCCCAAATAAATCTGTTAGTCTTTAAGGTGCCACCAGACTCCTTGTTGTCTTCTTAATAATATATTTCTTTGGTAGAGAAGCATCAATTATGCATAATATGCCTCATCCTCTTTGACTTGTTTTATTTAAAGGATGATGGCCATTAGTGTATTACTGTGATGAACTGATATAACAAAGATAAATGTTACAATGTGATGAGAATCTCTTACGTAAGGGCACAGTTCTCTCTAGTCCACTGGAAATTACCTCCTCCTCCTCATCCCACCCCCCTTGTCCTGGAAAAACCTCTTCAAACTTCTGAAAAGACCAATTACCGTAATTTTTTTTTCTAGAAAGTGGATAATGAACTTCATGGGTATTTATGTACAGTTTTAGAAAACAACAAACAAGTCTTATAGATAGCTTTCTTTCAAAATTACACTTTAAGCCTAGACATGTGAGTGAGTGCGCTCAGCGGATTGTATATTTAAAAAAAATTCTCACAAACATTGAAACCAATGAAAAATCACATTTCTTTGGTTTGTGGAAGAATAAAAGTTTTGCTGCTTCATCTCTTGTGTTTTCATGTAAACAAAAGGTAGAAATTCTTCAGATAAGAAAGTAAAGGGGAGTTTTCAAACAAATTGGCTTAATTTTTCCACTTGTGAGCAATCATGAATTTGTCCAAAGCAGAATTTGCTATGAAAATTTGGTTCATTACCAGAAGAACTTCATGCTCCTACAAAGGCAATGCTTTTACTATAGGCATCAAAGGTACTGCAAGAACCAGAAATAGGACATCAGCCAAGGATAAAGGCCTCATTGTGCTAAAGATTGTAAAAGGCCTTATTGTGCTAAAGCATGTTATAAAAAAGCCAGTCCCTGACTCAGAGAACTCAGAATCTAGGTTCTGACAAGACACAACAGGTAGATTAGACAAACAGAATGAAAGGGGTTGGAGAAGAAGGGTAACAACAGTGTGAGCAATAAACGGTGTTCTTGGCTCACCATCTGCAGAGCCATGTCAGCCAGTATTGCTTTTTAGGCATCATGGCAAAAATGAACTAAGGAGGGATTTGAAAACAAAGTAGTGGCTTTATGGATTTTGTTAGGAAGCTTTTCCCATTAATAAGGGACAGCATGAGAGATGGCTCAGAAATGTTTGAGAGAGAAAACAGACTAGAAGATGGCAATATAAATATTGGTTTTAAAAACATCTTCCCTAAGTGACTTGAAATCCACAGTGATCTGTTTATGTCTATGCCTGTATCCCAAATGTAATGACAAGTTCCTTGTTCTTTTATTTTTGCTATCCATTTGAGGACTGGTACAAATGTCTATGAAAGGTAGGTGAACTTTGCTATGTACTATGTTAACTCACTTGATTTTGTGAGTATGTTGACTTCTCAAGCTGTTTGTGAACAGTTATAAAATATATCCATTAAGAAAGCTTGCTGCTGAGGGTGTTTCTGAATGATACATACATATTTATAGTAAAGTGCAGATTAATAGCTGTATTTTTCCTGATATAATTATTTTAAATATTTTGTGTGCTGTTTGAAAATTTTACCTAAGTGACTTTTGAAAATGAGACTGACTTAGGCTCTATGCGACTTTTGAAAATGAAACTTAGGTGCTTTTTTAAAATTCTATTCATTGACTCATTCAAGAACATTTTATTTTTTTAAAAAGTCCAGGCCACATTTTGATTTAAAAAACAAAAAGTAGTTTCTCTGACTAACTAGTTAAATTGCTTTGAATTTGAAATTAGCTGGTCTTGTTAACCATATGGTACCTTATTTAAACAGACAAGTTTTTTGTTGTCTAGAGGGAGGGTTTACGCCATTTGAGAACTATCCCAAAGCATTTAAATATGCATTGGTAAAGTAGTTGGGGTGGGGAAACATAACCATATTTTCCACTTTCATATTCTTATCTCCTTATTCTTATGATCCTGGATGTAACATCCCTGAATCTTGAGATTTTTCAGGGGTGCATGGTAAAAAAAGATGCTCCCAATATAAGAGAACCTCTGTCAGTAAGACTAGAATGACAAGTAAAAAGACAGCTCATTATCCAGTGTTTTGCTTGAACTTATTAAGCAAGAGAACTGTGATGGATTGGACCTCTGTAGAAAAGAGGGAGGAAGGGTAAACATTTGGGCAAAATATCTTTTAAATATATAAAGGGTTTTTTAACAAAATAATTTGATGGTCAGAAAACAGAGCAATAGGAAAATATGAGATTAATTAAAAGGTGAGGTTAATAAAAAATATTCCTGAAATACAAATACAAAAATCTTAAGCCAATCGAAAGGTTTACAGATTCTCTGTTTCTGTTGTTATGTTTAGCTTCAGAAAATCATTGGGAAGCAAGATGACGTGAGAAAAGCTTCTGGACATGAAACAGTGTCACAGGTATGCTTATAGACAGTAAGTTAATCATTTTCCTTAAGCAGGTTTCTATAGAACTTACACTAAACTATGTTAGCGTTTCTTGCAGCGTTTATAAATTAATTCATCCATGTCAACTCTGGTACTTCTAATTAAATGAAAGTGCATGATCTGTCCCCTCCGCTATTTAATTTTGGTAAGAGAAGTATTATAAATGTTTTTCAGTTTTACTTCTGAGTTTCCTAATAAAACATATTAAAGTAATGTACTTCAGTACTATGTAGCCACTCTGTTATTTAGAGTCCATAAGCTTGTATTTAAAAGCAATGTTTTTATAATTTGTGAAAAACTGTGTTGATAGAAAGAATAATATATTGTTACATGAGGAAAGAGGCTGTATCTCAGATAGGTAAGTCCCAAGCCATATAGGGCTTTATAGGCTAAAATCAACGCACCCAAGAACCAATATGCAATCAGCGCAGACTATAGAGTAGCTTCCACATTCTGCATCAGCTTCAGTTTCTATTGCTTTACAATGTGGCCCCTAATCTTGTGTTGAGAAAGGCATGGATTACTTTAGCCAGGTCCACATCCAATGAAAATGGTTGCAGTCTCTGGACCAGTTGAAGATATAAAAAAGAATCCTAGACATAATCTTCCAACAGTACTTGGGGCTCCCACAGATTGATAACTTTGTTAACAAATGGCTACCACAATCCTCAATTAAAGGAGCAGATATAGTCCTCCTCATATCTTTTGGCTGCCTCCCTCAGTCTACCAACATTACCTAATTTTTTCTCAGACTGAGCTTCAGCCAGCTAGCTGTCATCCACTCTGTAATCTCTACTAAACACACAGATAAGGCATTCTATACCAATGGCTAGATTGTATGAGATTGAGAAACAGAGTTGGGAGTCGTCAGCATAACACCTTATGTTTGAAGGTAGCTGTTAAAACTAACAATGTCAGTAAGAACACATTGCCAGGAGGAGATGAATGCACCACCACCACTAGTGCTTTCTCTGTCCTGCACCCAGATTAGAACCCAGATTGACAGGGGTCATGGAGATCTGAGGCATCTATGTATTTGAAAGTTGTCTCATCACAACCTTCTTTACAATTTAGCTAAAATTGGAAGATCAGATACTAAGGTGATACCTGGCTAGATTGTCATCGTCCAGCAAGATGGTGAAGAGGAGCTTTCTTATGAAAGCCAGCAATCTGCAAGACACTGATAGTTTCTACAAACTACAGAAACAGTTCTTCCTCACTGGCCTTCAACAAACAGGAAGACATGATTGTGGTACAAAGTATTCCTAACATTAAGTATGAAGACCTGGTGTTTGCCCCATCAAGATATTGCTCTGCCTCCATAGAAGCAGATAATTCAGTCTAAATCTGCTTTACTTTCTCGAAAGTAATATACAATTCCCTTTTGCTTTGGAAAATTTTATCAGCCACCAAATGAAGACAGCTCAGATTAACCAGGCTGTCCACTATTCATAAAAATAGTGGATTGAGGTTTAGCCAATACTAGGTGGAAGCAAAAATTCTTTTCTTTGCCCCATCGCAGTTACAGCATAAGAATTCAAAGGACCTTTATGATGCAATTGGTCACATTTAGCTGTGAACACCTCAGCTCTCTAGGAACTAATTTAAGAGTTGAGACTAAGGGCAAGTCTACACTCAAGTGCTACGTCGGCGCAGCTGCATTGATGCAACTGTGACGCTGCTGCACATCTGGTGAAGACACGCTATACGATAGGAGAGCACTCTCCTGTCAGCATAATTACTCCACCTCCACGAGAGGCGGAAGTTATGTTGACGGGATAGTGTCTCCCGCCGACATAGCGCTGGTGTGGATAGTGCTTAAGTCAATGTAACTCACGTCGTTCAGGGGTGTGTCTTTTTCAAACCCGTGAGTGACATAAGTTGCATCAACTTAAGAAGTAGTGTAGACCAGCCCTAAATATCTTAACTGTGCTTTAAACCGTACTCCAGCTTGTTTCCTCAAAGGACTCTCATTAGAAAAATCTGTGAAGTAATATATTACCTACACAATATAATGTAATTTCTTAAAGGGTCACTTTCATCTGGAATTCTAGTCAGTTTTAAAAATACAAGTTAAAAATAGCATTGGGTCATACAAATCCCTCTGCCAATTTTTGTGGTTTTATAGTCCTATTTTCTTGTTTAAAAAAAAATCTATTTTTCTTTCCTGTTGCTATGTAAAAAAAGCCACACTAACTCTGGAAACTCAATAACTAACAGAATAAAAACCAAAACTGACTCTACACAAAGTCCTGTCAAAGTAAACAAAGTACAAAAAATTTTCTCTAATATCTTAATGTTGTGGTAATCGTTGGTGTTATTTTTAAATGTAGTAGATAAAAGATGAGCTGTCAGAAGTATGATTTTTTAAAGTTGATTGTGTCCCCTTAGAGCCAAAGGATTACTACAGTAGTTTCAGCGGAGAAAAATAAGTACATAGTTTCTCAACGCTATTATGATTTACATATGAGATTACTTTCTTACAAAGACCAACAATCCTAGGATTTTGTCTTGTCTGAAATGCTCAGTTAGAACTTTTAAGAGCCTTAATCACTCTGAGGATGGGGAGTAGATAGACCCTAAAGTTATGCCTATACAAGGCTAGTGCCAGGGGAGATGCTGTGTGGAGCACCCTGACTACCAGGATTTGATACATCTTGGAAATGGTGTAGCCAGTACATAAATGGGCAAGTGCATAGATTTGGCAGGTGGGCCACATCCACACATGCTGTCTCTTCGGCCCATCTAGCCTTGCTGCCACCAGCACTAACTGCCTGTCCCACCTGGCATTCCTTCCCCTCCCCATGAGGGACTCACAAAGAAACAGTTGTAATTGTGACATAAGTATTAAAGCCTGTTGGTGACTGACTGTCTGTTCTGCAGAGCTCCCAGATGGTATTATTGTTATTTATTAGTATTACTATAGCCCTTAGGAGTCCTAGTCTTGGACTAGGACCCCGTTATATTAGGCACTGTACAAAGAGAACAAACTCCTTGCTGCCTCAAGGAGTTCACAGCCATCTTATATCTTAAATGAAGTCACACATTCTGTTGAGATGGTTGCTGCCAGTAGGTCGCTCCAAATGCCAATTCAAATTAAAAAGTTTGTTTTGAGAAAATTAAAATTTTAAATTTAAAAATACCTTTAGTTTGACATATGTAGGGTTTCGCCATGTATTTAGATTGAGAAATGCTTTTTTGCCCTATCCATTTCAGAGGGCTTTTCATCAGTTCAGTGAGCACCACTTTCTTTGGAGGCCATTAGGCAAAATTTTATTGCAACATAAGAAATGTCATAGCCTAGAGATCTGTGGTCCCTCTCATCCAGTATCCTTTCTCCAACACCCTGGGCAATGCCAGATGCTCATGAAGATGATGTAAAAAACCCCTTGTTTCCCTTTATTTTACAATGTTAAAACCTGGGTGAGGGGATATTGTTTGTTTCGTTTTGTTTTGTGACTGCAGCTGGTGATCATCTCCAGCACTGAAGCATGGGGAGTGGTATTGCTTATAATTGTTCCCTAGCTAGTGTATTTCCTAGCTAACTTACAGAAGTGTATGTTGTCCTAAACAGTATCAAAATGGAAAAACCTCTGGGACATATTGAGGAGGTATTGATTTTCACCAATAATACAGGTAGAATTTAATAATAAAGGGGACTTTGACCCAAAAAACCCACCATAAAGAACAATCACATTGTTTCTAAGACTGGTACATAGTCAAACCAGTTTCTTAAACTATTTAAATACTTTTAATTATTAATGTGTAATTTTTCAAAAAGGCTAAAATAAGTATAATGGTACAAAATGAACTTTAATTACCATTAGCAAGGAGTGATTAATAGTGTAAGATGTTTTGCATTTGTTTATAAAGTAAAGTTTCATATTAGGCAAGATAATACAGTATATTATCTACTTTGACAGTTGTTTCCAAATGACAAATTAGGCATATGGTTCTGAATTCTATAATTAGCTTGTTTCTACATGAAGTATCTCGCTTGTGTCTTTTGTGAAACATTTAACTTGTTCTTAGGGACACCGCTATTGATCTCTTAAAAACAGGAGATTTTAAACTCTTAAACTGAAATTTGATGCAACTATAAACAACTTACTCTCAGACCTGGCCATATGCATTTTCCACTGATGTCCATTTTGATCATGTGTCAAGCACTCTTTCTATTCATAACTTCTTCACTCATAAAACTCCTTTTCCATTCTTTGTTCTGGAGAGAGATGATGATTTGCTTTTTTCACCTCTGAACTGGACTACAGCGCTGCAGTATGCCTGGGCATGAAAGCTTCAGCACTTAGGAAACACCAACTAATACAGAACACTCCAGCACTTCCTCTCAGCAACAGTGGCTACTGTGAGCACATCACACTTGTCATCTGCTTTGTACATTGCCTTCCATAGAATATCAAATCAAATTCAATGTCCTCAGTCCTTATCTTCAAGGTGCTCCATAAGTCCACCATACCTAAAAGATCATCTAAAGCTCCAGGATGAAGACTGTGGTCAACAACTGTGACCCTCTGACACTATGGAACCCTCTACAATAAGGGTAAAGCTTGTCTGCATGGGAGACAGAACTTTCTTGGGGGCTGTTCCAAGACTGTGGAATGAACTCCTACAGGAACTAGGGACCATCACGAACCTCACCACCTTCTGTTCCATGTGCAAGGCACGTTTCTTTGACCCTGCCTTCTCTAATATAAATAGCAACATGTATATTTTAAAAAACTACCCAAACAAAATAAAGCGCTGCACATACTTCTCCCCTTAGGGAGAGAATGAGAGAACAAGCAATATGTGACAGATGTTAGTCATGTAGCTTAATGCAGTATTGGAAGGTGCTCAGATACAACGATAAAGAATAAAATAGTTTTGACTCTT
Organism: Chrysemys picta bellii; assembly: GCF_011386835.1. Lineage (NCBI taxonomy): Eukaryota > Metazoa > Chordata > Testudines > Emydidae > Chrysemys > Chrysemys picta. Next base: position 314,056,495 of record NC_088791.1, read on the forward strand.
CTAAATGAATTTATGAAAATCTTTTTTTTCTCATTTCTGCACTTATTTTTGTTCTGAAAATAGAGACTGTCTCCCCACCACAGTTTGTAACACCTCTTTGAATAGCTTCCACTGCCGAATACTGTGTTTCTACTCTAGCTAATTAATACTTGCCAATAGACTGATACTTAAGGCCCCAGTCCTGCAAACATTGAGTTCATTGGGACTGCTCGCATGAGTAAAGTTACACACATTCTCGAGTGTTTGCAGCATCAGGTCCTCCATTAATTTAATTTTTAAACAAATTCCATGATTTAATAAGGAAAAATTTTGTTTCATCTGAGCCATATATGGTTCTTGATTGAAAAGGACTAGTTTCAGGATTTGAAGTAAAATTTTCAAAAGCACCTATGTGATTTAGGAGCTTAACTTACTTCAAAAAAAAGTATCCTTTTATTTCCATATAATAAAATTGCAGTAGAAATATAGGCTCTTATGTTCGTAGTACATACTGTGTTTCTGTACAGTATATTTCCAATAATATTACCTTAATTTCAGTAGATTGGAAAGACGCATATCATAGAATCATAGAATATCAGGGTTGGAAGGGACCTCAGGACCTCCTTACTTGGTACAGATCAGCACTGTAGCTAAACTTAATTCTTGGAAGTCTGTTTCTAAAGATTATTATTCAGTAGGACAACCAGACAGCAAGTGTGAAAAATCGGGACGGAGGTGGAGGGTAATAGGAACCAATATAAGAAAAAGATCCAAAAATCAGGACTGTCCCTATAAAATCGGGACATCTGGTCACCCTATTATTCAGTGATGTGTTTGGATACTAGATTAGGTCACCATTCATTCCCAAAGCTGAGGGAGAAAGTTTCAAAATCTTAAATTATGTTTCCACCTAACCTCAGAAGAGTGAGGGGTTGGAAATATTAATACATCTCTCATACCTTTTAACAAAGAATTGTCGTGGGGGTATTAATTTATACAATACGTGGAGATCAGCAGGAAAGGCAGCTAATGATTCTGTGGACAAAAAAGAATTATGTACTAACAATGTACCTTAATTGAATAGCATTAACCTTGGCAAAAGAAGTTTTTTGAAACCTTTAAGCTGTTGTCTCTCAGGTTTCCTATCACACATTCTGCTTTCAAGAAAAGTACTATTTTGTAGTTTTTTAAACACACTTAACTCTCACTAGTGTAGTGCTTGGACATGTGCCAATTCCACCTTGGAATTTCAACTGATAAAGAGGGTAGCAAACAAGTAGGTGCATATTTATTATAAATCCAGGGATAGGCTTTGTCATCTTAGATAAGATGAGATAGGTATTGTTTATATGTCGTCTTCTAGCTTATAAGGAGAAATCTGAGTAGAGAAACAACGTGCCTTTTCTGTTGTAGATTTAGTCTTTAAAAGGTTATTATAAACACTTGCTTTTCAGCCATAGTTTTCAGAACAACAGAAGAGATTTTGACTTCACAGGCATATAGATAAAAGTGGACTTTTGAAAGCATTATGTTGTTACTTAGTTGTAAGTTAAATTTTTAAAATAAATGATTTCAGGAAATCTATTATGTACTTTTTAAATCCATCTTTAATATGTAAATTGAAAGTACAAAACTAATTAGAAACAGATACTATGGGCAGATCCTCCTTTGTTTCTTCTTGAAAAGCCATGGATGCTGACATGACAACAAAAAGTTTTGCTTTTGACTTTCAAATAAGCATATATGAATGTTTTATACATCAGTCATCATATATGAAGCCTAAGCATTTAAACTTCTGAAGCACAGACCTTGGGAATATTTAAATTGTCTACCTGCAGTCAAATGATAAAATGCAGTGCCATTGCATGAGTCCTGAAAAGATTGTTTTTAAGTTAGCTCATACTTATCTCATATTACTGGCATTTTATGAAATGTGGCATAGAATAGAAACAAGGAATGTTACCTCTTTAACTGTAAAATACTTTGTCACATATGCAGTAAGCATGAAACACACAGTGGACTAATGGGACTTGTTATTGATGATGCTGAAAGCTAAATAACCATTAGTATTAAATCTCATGAATAGATTCTTGTCTTTCATCTTACCTCTTCAGCAGGATAAAAGACACAGAGGCTATTTAGATGCCATAAGAATAGTTCTGTTGAAATCCCTGTGGACTTCCAAAAAAATCTCTCTTCATGTTGCTTAGTGTTTTGTTGTGTTCAAAGAAAAGCCACTATGCTAGTGGTGAAAGAAGAATAAAACCTAGAAATCCAGCACATTGTGTGGTTTTAGGCTTTATAAAGATGCGGTAGTTGAGCTGAAGTGTATTCTTTGTTTTCTGTAGAGCTATTTTTTTCCAGAAGAAGAAAAAATTATACAGTAAAAGAATAAGCTGTTAGTTTGAGAAAATTGAGATTAACAAACAGCCTTATAACAATATAAAAACATACATGATGATTGAATGCATAAAAGTAAATGTTCGTATTCTACTTTTTTTATGTGTGTGTTTCAGACTAATTTGTGAGTTTGTTACAAATCAGACTTTGCGTTTTGCTGGAGCTGAAGGTTCCCAAACCAATCCAGATGAATTAGCTGAACATTGTTTTTATCTGAATGTTAAATTGATTTGAAAGACAGTATTAACCTAAAAGTGAAGCTTGCTGAATAGCTAACCAGCAATTTTATCAGTAACTAATAACAAAGAATATAGAAAAGTATGTTGTGCTATAACGTTAAAGTGGATATTAGCATGCTATCTGATTTCATGACAATTACAGAGTTTAATTCAAAACATGTATAAAACTGGAAAACAATCTTTTTTTCAAAGACAGCTGTTATTTCCTGTCCAAATGGTTCGTTTAATAGGAAATTTGCATTTGAATCACAGTATGTCAGAAAGACATACTGTGGACCATAATTTTATTTTGAGTAAATATTGCCAGGTTACTTTGCCAAGTTCAGGTAGATGCTGCATGTTCTAAGCAACATATGGTTGTGAATAAAGGAAAGAAACATGTAACAGGAAGGTGTTAAGATTTTGAGTCTGAAAAGCAATACAGTATTTAGATTTTAAAATTTTGCAAATTACTGTATTATCCGTAATTATAGGGAATAAAATCAGAGGGGAATGATTTCTGTTTCTTGGGTAAACCATAATTATCTCCAAATTATTTCCTTGATAACCTTTTTACCAATGAAAAGGAAAATTGTGTTTGCTGGATGATCAGCGTTTAGCTACTATACTTGATATCAGGAGCAGAACATTGAACACAGAGGTCAGAGTTCAGCTTGACAGAGAACCATTCAGCTTTGCTTTGGAATTCTCTAAATACTGTCTGCAAGAACAATAACTAAATTATAAGTGACTTCTGGGAAACTCCAGTTCAAATATGCATTACCAATTTTGTGTTGAATTGTTAGTAATTAATTATATAAGTTTTTATTTTTTGTTTGTAGGAACCAGAATTGGAAGACTCCGCTGTTAATACAACATTGCTGGTGCACTTCTTTGGAAGAGCAGGAAAGGAGAAGCTTCGCTATTCTGAGTTTTGCAGGTAGTGTACAAATACTAGTTGTCATTCATTGATAGTAGTCATTCTTATAAGTTCCATGTTTGAGTAGTGATGAGTTTGTTCCTGTTTGGTCAAACTCATATCAGCCAATGCACATCAATCTGAAGAAAAATGAGGGTTTTTCTACGCAGTGCAGCAAAGCATGATTTGTAAAGTACACTAACAAGCTGCACTCTAATTCCCCTGTGTAGACCTTGTAGACACGATCTAAAAGGTACCTAGTTTGCATTCTGTTTCAAGGGCTATGTTAACACAAACTAGGTACCTTTTAGAGCACACCAGCAGGATCTACATGAGGCAGTTAGAGCATAAGATGATCAAGTACTTTCCAAATCACCCCCCTCCAGTGCACTTTGCTGGCGCTTTGTAGACAAGCCCTGAGAAATTTTGCCTTCCACTGCCACAGTTGCTCTCCCTACTCTCCAGAATAATTTAAATAGTATATTTAAATAGTATGTTTTGTCCCAAAGAATTAGACGGAGCTTTACGAACTTTACATATAGAGGAATCATGTCACCAATTGAAATGTTCTTGCAGTGGAACCATGCAGCTGCCTAACAGTGATTCAGCACAGTATACAATTTTAGGACAGGAAGCGAAGAACACCATATCCATTTGAAACTGCAATGGAATATTGTGAAACATTACTCTCTGAAATGTGTGGCTTCATATCTTTCAATGTGCAAAATATTTTATTCTCTTATGTCACAAAGAATCTCTTTACCATTCTGACCCTGAAAGCCAGAAATTAATGAAAAAAGCTGTAAGAATAATATAAGTCAATCATTCTGTTTATAAAGCACTAGCACAAAATAAGGATTGTAATTATTTAACTAGAGATTCCATTACTTATTGCTATGATGTGCCATTGTTACTAATTGTGTGTGTACGTATGTGTATGCACCCCCTAATCTGTGATGACTGACATACTGGTCATAGCAAATGTTACAAGGCCAAAACAGTCCTTTCTTTGTATGGGGAATGAGGAGACTCCTCACTTGGGCTGTCAAGTGAAGAGCCTCCATAATTTGATCTGGTAATGCCAACAAAATGTAATGGACTCATCTCTCAGTCTTGTAACTTCACCTGTGACCACTACAGATACCCAAAATGGGCTGAAACATCATAGTCACGTTGTGATGTCAGAAAGATGCTCAAGTACACCTCTACCCCGATATAATGCGACCCGATATAACACGAATTCGGATATAACACGGTAAAGCAGTGCTCGGGGGTGGGGGGGCTGCACACTCCAGTGGATCAAAGCAAGTTTGATATAACGCGGTTTCACCTATAACGCAGTAAGATTTTTTGGCTCCTGAGGACAGTGTTATATCAAGGTAGAGGTGTAGATCTTAATGCAGAATCTCTCTTGCCTTGTCCCCTCTCAACTTGACAGCCCAGCAGCATGTGTGACTGGAAGAAATAATCAGAGCTTAAAACATCAACATAGCTTCTTGTGTGTACCCGCAATCCCCAGCTCTTCTGAGTTTTAAAGAAATAACCAGTTAAAACCTCTATTACTGTGGAATATAAATGTCCTGATTTGATGCTAATTGCTGAAACCACATTTGCATGTATACTGTTGAGCACCAAGTTTTTACATCACAACAACTTATGTGCTTTCACACCTAAAAGGGGACAAGATTATTTTCACTAATGTTCCATTTTCTTCAAAGCTAATAGGCAGTTCATAAACTGCTAAAAAAGTAGCAGCATAAAATGGATAGTCTGATTTATGTCCAGCTGCAATGGAGTCAGTCAGCCCTGAACTTAGTAAAAGATGTTGCAATCAGTTGAGGTTTAGGAAAAGCGAGAACAAAAAAGGGGAGAGTGGCATTTCTCCTAACACTATAAAGTGTTTCTACTCCACTGACTGAGACACATATCAGTCTTCAAATAAATAAACAAACTTCTCTCTTTTGAAGCTCTTGACTCAATAGAAGCTAAATGAGTAAAATAAGTTTAGCATGTCTGCAGCTACCTTCTTTATAAATACAGTAGGCCCTCTTAACGAAACAAAGGACAGAGAGCACCAGTAAAAGGTTGTGTTTGCATATGTAGTATAAACTGGAATGCCTCATGTTTTAGATAAAATCCTGCATTGACCCAATGAGGAATGACATTGATAAAACTATGTACCTAGTACATTCAGAAAATGTAGGTTAAAGACCTTTGCCTACCACACAAATAGAGGCCTGTAATCAAAATCAAACTCCCACATCTTGCTCTTAAGCTTTGTGGGATAAGTGTAAGGTTTAATGCAGGTAATTTTTCAACAGTGGCAGTTATTTTTCATAGAGGTGGAATGTGCCTCTTTATCACTGCATATACACTCCATTTACGTTGCCACATGACAGTGAAGTTTGTTTAACACATAGAAAGATGAATAAAAGGATCAGTGTCTTTTTAACCTGTGTGGAGATATCACTTTTCACATGATTTTATTTGCAAGTAAATCAAGCACATCATTTCTGAGTTCCTATTGTTCAAGGAAAATGTGATTTCTATCTGATGGCCTCTCACAACATTTTACCTCACACGGGAAGCTATTGTTAGCTGTTTGATCAAAGTGTCATGCTGTTTTTACAAGACATGACTGATGAGCTATACAGACATAGATCATTGTCAAAAGGAAAAAATAATGATGGTAAATGCTTTTATCATTTTCCAAGTTGTTGCTAGAAAGTCTTTTCACTGATCAGTGCAGCACCTAGAAAAAGTAGGAATGATTAGATTTGATTAAGACACATTAAAACCTGTAACACCAGTTATATATAAAATAATCCATGTGCTTTAGATTTCTCAAAAATAAAAGAGGGAATATGGTGGAATCCTGTTTATCTGATCTAATTGGGACCATGGCCAGATCGGATAATCAAAAAATAAGATAATCCGGAGAATGGGCGGGGCTCGGACTGTCCACCCTGGGAGTGTCAGCCCGAGCCCTGCTGTCCAGTTCGAGTATACAGAGAGCTGGATAATGGAAGCTCAATAAACAGGTTTCTACTGTACTTTCTTCATAAAATTTCACCCTGTTTACAGGCAGGGTCCTGGATCCAGTACCATTCAGTATTTTCATTAAATGACTTGGATAAAGGAGTGGAGAGCATGCTTATAAAATGTGTGGATGACATCAATCTGGGAGGGGTTGTAGCACTTTGGAGGCCAGGATTAGAATTCAAAATGACCTTGACAAATTGGAGAATTGGTCTGAAATCAACAAGATGAAATTCAATAAAGATAAGTGTAAAGTACTAGAAAAGAAAAATCAATTGCACAACTACAAAATGGGGCATAACTGGCTGGGTAATACCGACTGTACTGCAGAAAAGGATCTGGGTGTTATAGTAGATCACAAATTGAATACGAGTCTACAATGTGATGCAGTTGCAAAAAAGGCTAATCATAGTACTTATATCAAGAGGGTAGTTTACACTTGTTCAGAATTTTCCTCTGAGGATTTCAAAGTGCTTTTTATAGGCAGAGGTATTATCCTTCTTTTACAAGTAAGAAAACCAAAACATGGAAAGGCTACATAATAATTGTCCAGAGTGTGACAGTGAGTTAGTGACAGAAATGGGACTAGAACTCGGGTCTGACCCTGTCTATCTAGGTACTTCTATGGCCTCCTCATGGTAGAACCAGAGCACCTCCAAAGTATTTAATAACAGAGAAAACTATAACCATGTATCTCTCTTCCTTCTCAACCAGTAGGAGGAATGGCTTGATTTGTTTCTAGGGAGTTGTTTGTGAGTGTGAGTGAGTGGCTGTGGTTGTACTGAGAACTTGTTGAGGAAAAGCTAAATCAAAGAAGTAGGTTTTACATTTAGCTCTGAAACTGGTGAGCTCCATTATCATTCTTACCTGCAGTAGGAGTGAGTTCAATAGTGTAGGTCCAGCTCCTATGAAAAAGTGAAAATTCTGTGTCCAGCCCTTGTGAGACTCCCTTTACTCACTGATAGTTTCATGATTCTGGTAGAACTCAGCTGTTGTGGATGGTCGAGGGTGCAAAGGGAGAGGTGATCTCACTGGTAGCTCAGGACAGTCCCATAAAGCAGAGAGGTCTTTGAACGTTAGCAATTCCTGAACTGGACTCGGTGTTCTATGGGGAGTCAGTGCAGAGTGGAACACCAAGGTGATGTGTCCATGGTAACCTTTGTTGCTAGGTTAAGAGGGCAGCAGCCTTTGTATCAGTTGGTCCTTTTTCAGGAGATGAGACTTCATTCCTAGATAGGAGTCTTGTAACTGCTAGACAGTGCTGCCTTAGAATGTCGGTGTTGTACAAACATTCTGAAGTACAGAAACAAAATTTAGGAAGGAAAACTTTCCCTAATTTTTCCTTTGTGTTTCATTTTGCTACTTTGTTTACCATAAGGAAAGTACAAAGCTAGCATTGTATTTCAAAATCCCAGGTTGGTGGGTGAATCTCTGAAGCCCTGAGGTTCCCCTAGTTTCACTTTACTTTCACTTCCATTTAAAAGTGAGTTACCAAGGATTTTTAGGCACTCTATCTTTCTATGTAGGTGACAAGTACCTTGCAAAATGGGTCCCAGTCCTGACTGGGGATTCTGGATGCTACCATATCTCAAATAATTAATAACAAATTTGGCTGTTGGTCTTAAACATGTGCATTTTGAAGAATATGGATAACAAGCTAGATGAAATAAAGTACTGTCTTCTCCCTGCCTCCTTCCCTCTTGTAAATTATTGATTTCTCTTATACATTTTTTAAACTCTGCCCTTGATTCTGATTACTTTTACACAACTGTAACAGAAATTTCCTTGACTGCAGTGGATTAATCTGGATTTACACTGAGTATCTGAGGTCAGAATCTTGCACTCTATTCCTATGGTGAAATCCTGGCCCTACTGAAGTCAATGGCAAAGCTCCCATTGATTTCAGTGGAGCTAGGATTTCACCCCTAAAGTTTATTTTGTCCCTTCCTAATGTTTTCTCAAAACTAAGCACTGTTTAGGGGATCTTAACTCTCTCTAGCTGTGAATCATTATTTTGAACAAATTTCTATGTACCTGTTTTTCTAGCAGGTACATAGAAAAACACCCGCAATCAAGTGTCTTAGTCATATAAATGTGATCAAGCTACCAAGATTTCCTTCCTAGCTAGATACTTTTCAAAAAGTGTTACTAAAAAATAAAAAAAACTCATTAGGCTTTTTAGCTCTCACATCTGGTAATAAAAATGCCCTGATGTGATGAGTCATACACTGGTAACTCAAAATATGGGGAAATATCACATCTGAATTTTAAATTGCATTGTTCAGCTGCTGCTCTGAGAAATATTTGGTACTGCATGAAATCTTCCCACTCCAGCACGTCAAGAGTAAACCTACTAGCTTGAAATGCAATACTTACTGAATTCCTTACATCTAAATAGATAATCCACCCCATTTGGGGGGGGGGGGGATGGTTGGCTGGCCCCGCTGCAGGAAGAATGCTCTGTCCTCAAAGGGAGGTGGAGGGGAGAGAGCCCATGCCTGAGAGAAAGTTTTATATAACAAATTATTGTAACAATTCATAGACCTTTACTCTCTTTTAACCAATTCAGCTTGCAATTAAAGTAAATTTGTACACCCAAGTATCACAACCACATCTCCAGCTCCGTGGGTCAGGAGGGATGCTGCCACTGCGAGAAGGAGGGGAGCACATGCCTGAAAATGCCAGACTCCCCCTTCTCCTCAGATTCACGGCGTCCTGTTGGCTGGCTGAGGTTGAGTGGGAGCTGATTGGCCCCTGTGCTCCCCCAACAATTTAAACTTTTCCCTGGGCTCCTTGCCTCTTTGCCTACCCTGCCCTCCTCTCTTTAGTTGTAGATAGCAAGCTGTATTTCCAGGATACCGTGGACCTGACTGGTTGCCTGTGTTTTGGGATAAGAAAATAATTTTTTCCCGTTGGCAAAATTGATAGAGGTCTGGTGGATGTTTTGCCCTCCTCACAGCAAATTGTGGAAGCACAGCTGAGGTAAAGAAGAATAGGATTTGGAGGTCTAATTTTAAAAGCTATTATAGGAATGTGTAGTTTGTCACAACTTGCAGCCTGTATCTAGTGCAGATAAGAGCTAAAAGGGCCAGCTCCCAGAGATAAATGAGACCCAGGATTTTTGCTGGTGAATCTTGTGCCTCTGGGGAGAAGGGAGACCTGAAGTCTTCGCAGACTGAGGTCCCCACTTGAATACTCTCTATTCCCCCTCAAGGGTGGGAGAGCTAGAGGACTCAGAACAAGCTGCGTCCTGGGGTCTACCCCATGTTATTGCTTATATGGTGGGAGACCTCTAACTCCACACTGGAGCCAGTTAAATGATATGTGAGATGGGCTGAATATATACCACCCCACCCAGTGTTGAGTTGATGAAGTTGTAGCCTACTGCTTAAAATCCATTCCAGTGTCTGTCTTTCTTTCACCGGCATGTCCTGAGCAATGAAGCATTATTCATGCACCCTCTTGCTTATGCAGCACTAATTATGTGGAGGAAAATACAAGAGAGAGCTTATGTTGCAAAGGCAATCTTGACATATCCCCCTACAGACAACACAGAGCTCCAAGCTGCTAATTGTCCAAGTGATCTCATTAAAAGAACTAAAGATAGCTCTACTGACTAAAATGCCTTAGATTCAAGAAAGAATTCAAATACAATGAGGCCATGCAAACACTGATAAGCAAAGGAGCCTCTACCAGTATTTGCTGCACAGTCACTTTCCTTGCTACTCTAGTCTCCAAGTAATTACTTTGTCCTAGTATAAATGTATTTATTTCAGCCTCTCTATAGTTATTGCAACTCAATAAAACCAAGTTCTTGTTAGAACCTGTGGACATTGAGAAGAAAGCACAGGGAGAGACAAATTGTTGGGAATAAGTGCCCTTTTATCTTATATTTCCAATAAAAATGTAACTACTTAGGGATGTGGGCAACAGAAATAAAATGACAATTAACAAAATAGGAAAGAAAAGATATTTGGAAATTCTGTTAAGTGTGTGACAGCTCCCCAGATTCCTAGATTTTAAGGCCAGAAATGAACCCTCCCCACCCCCCCTCCTGTGATTATCTCATCCAAAATAAGGAGACTCAAAGCCACATTTATATTTACAGTTGTAGTTTCTATTGCTGCCAATTGTAGCCTGTTTCATGGATCTTTTATGGTGGAAATAATCTCCTAAATCCCTTAATGTTCATGCCTTCCTACATCAGATTGTGCTCTTGTTTTTTGTCTTGCCACCTTCCCAAATAACTGTGACATCATATTTTCTGTAACTTTCAGCACTGTTTTCATGCCAATCATATTCCCTCTTAATCCATTTTCTAATAAATATTTACCTGATTTACCAAGCCTCTCATAACCTCTGAGGCCTTTAATTACCATTCCCCTGTGCTGCCCTGTATTGATGGTTTTAAGTTTCTTTTTTCTATCACCTTTTCATGATCAGGAATCTTGTGGCTTGACTGTTAGGGTATAATATCGTTAGCCATTGTCCAATTCTCTCATTCCTCAATTTTTAACATTAAATTGCATAAACCACATATTAGTCCATAACCTATATTTACCAGGTCAGTCCCTTTGCATGAAATTATCTTGTTACTGGCTGGCCATCACATAATCTTTATATATGCATACACACTTTGCTGCATATTCTCTTCTCTGGGTAATTGTTGTTCACTAGTGTAACACTGACTGCAACATCCATGAATGTACATAGACTTAGAGAGCACCCTAGTGGTATAATTACTGAAACCCAGCATTGAAACATTTACATGCACAGGTAAAACTGTATCTTTGACATATTAAACAGTTAACATGATTGTAATATTTATAGGTGGGTAGTTATAGATTTTAAAATGTTACTATTTCTTCTACTGAGTTGAGTAACTAGTTTAGTATTAATAGTACTAACTTGTGGTTATTTTATGTATTTCTTTACATTTAGATTTATGGAAAATTTACAAACAGAGGTGCAAGAAATGGAATTCATACAGTTTTCAAGGGGTCTGAACTTCATGAGAAAAGAGGACTTTGCAGAATGGTTATTGTATTTCACTGATGAGGAAAACAATGAAATTTACTGGCAAAATGTGAAAGAGAGAATCCAAGCAGGAGAGGTTGGTACATAGAATATATTATTTTTGTTTTGCTTTCTTATTTTAAGTTCAAGTGCAAGTTTCTAATTAGATAAGTATATACCAAAAATGTGGTTATTTTCAAATAGAGGAATTCTTGCAACCTTTCAGATTTAATTTTGCTATCCATAAACATGATGATCGTTTGATAACTAGAAAATAGAAATATTAAAGGTGATAACCACAGTAATATCTAAATACTAGAACTCTAAGGAAATAGACCTACTTGTTTCTGGATTTAGTATCTAACAAACCTAATTTGAATTATTTGGTACTCTAGAATATCAGCTTGGATGAATTCAAGACATTTTGCCAGTTTACAAATCGCTTAGAAGACTTTTCTATTGCCATGCAAATGTTTACTGTAGCTAATCGTCCTGTTAAATTGGGTAAGTAGTAGAAAGTATACTGCATAGAGATTGTGTGAATAAGTTATCTCAAACATTAGCATTGTCGACTCCAACAATTATAATATTAAAATTGTATTACAAATTAATTTAACTTGCACAAAGAATAGTAGCATTTATAACCACAAGTTGTTCAGATTTCTAAATTCTGATGTGTGTTGTAATATAGTATACACAGAATCACCCACAAGAGTTTGAACTTATTTAGTGATACCTAAGTGTATCTGACTGGGGTTGTGGGGCGGGGGGGGGGGGGCACACTGGGGTTACTCGGGGCAAAGTGCAAAGAATGGGGCAGACAATCCCCAAAGCTGGTGGATATTCCAATACTTAGATTTGCCAAGATAGCACAAAACAGCTTCTATATCTTATTGGTTACGCAGAAATCAAAACAAAGTTCCCTTAAAAGTAACTCATCCTTTGGGCTCCCTCCCAGACAGCTAAGTTAAATATGAAAGTTCTACCAATCCCAAAGGATCGGACACAATACCTCCCAAGTTAATGAATATTCCAGATCTTACCCAAATACACGCTACAGCCAATTCTTATTAACTTAATTAAAATTTATTAAAAAGAAAAGAGTGAGTATTGGTTAAAAGATCAGTATACATACAGACATGAGTACAGTTCTGAGATCAGTTTCGTAGTACAAATGGTGAGCTTTGGAGTTACAAGAGTTCTTAGAATTAGTCCGTAGATTCAGTCCAATGTTCATATCCAGGGTGATCCAGGTGGGACAAGAGATCTCAGTCTTAGGACTTAAGCTTCCCTTGCATAAAGCATCAAGCAGATCTGAGATAAAAAGGATCAGGACCCAAAGGTTTTTTTTATACAGTTCCAGGCCTTCTCTTGACAGCTTGGAGTCCTTAGGTGAACATTAGGCAATCATCCAGACTGAAGTAGACCTATTTCCTAAGCATCACCAGATTAACATAAGGCAGTTGCCTGTTTTCCACCATTTGCAGGTGATTTGCTATATACTTCAAAGAGAAATCAATACAGTGATATCACTATATTTATAGTTCATTTAAATGGTAAGATCTCCTTTTGATCTCTGAATTAAGAGAATACAGCATAGACACAAACTGTTCAATTACATTGTTAACCTCTGACAATATATATGTAAGCCAGAGCCAAATTAACTCTCCTGCGGGCCTGGGGCTATTAGATTTTTGGGGTCCCTGTATACAAGTCTTTTTTCCTGGAATGGGGCTGGGGCAGGGTATTGAGATGCAGGGCGGGTGCGGGGTCTGGGAGGGAGTTTGAGTACAGGAGGGGGATTCTCATCTGGGGCAGGGGTTGGGGTGGAGGAGAGGGTGCGAGGTGCAAGCTCCAGCCAGGCAGCGTGGGGCCAGAGCATGCAGGCAGCCTGTCTGTGATTTATTTTTGTAGGGTCCCCCTTGAGCTGGGGCCCTGGGTTGCAGCCCCTAAAGCCCCTGCCTTAATCCGGCCCTGATGTAAACACACACAAACACAAACATTATCTACCAATATGTCCCTAAAGGTTGAATTTGGGTCATTTATCCTGCAGGATACTTTTTTATTCCTGGTCGATTATCCCATTTCTTATTAAAAATTTCACTATTCATCTGTGCTAGCCTGCCATGGACTGACTGTTTCAGAGTAGTTTAGATAGAGCTTATGCTCTAATAAATTTGTTAGTCTCTAAGGTGCCACAAGTACTCCTGTTCTTTTTATGGACTGACTGTGTGGACTCTGCTGATGTGCATTAGCAGTTTGTTAAGGTGCTTTGATTCAGTCCTCTTTGAAATAGGAGTAATCAAAGTGCATTAATGAACTGTTAATTCACCTCAGCAGGGTGCATGCGGACAGTTACTCAGCGGCATGCTAGTACAGGGTAGATTAACACCCCAGCTTGCCCTAAACTAACTGTTTGTGTTGACAAACCCTTATTGGCTGAACTTAAGTTACTGCTTAAACCAACTAGTTTGTGTCACTGAGAATTAAGTCATGAGTAGCACTTCCTCTAATGTGCTTTAGAACTAGCTGGGTTTATCTTGGGTGACCAACAGCATTCATTTGTGAATATGGGGCTCCGTTTTAGTATCTGGACCTCCTAGTAGGAGCAGTGTGCTATAAATGGAAGGAGCACCCCATAAAAATACATAAAACTACTATTTCTTCATTATTCTTCTCCAAATCCCTCCTTAAAACACCTCTCGTCCATGATGCCTATAAAACGTTTGGCCTAGGCTAGGCAGTTTGTGTGCTGTGATTGCTGCTTATTGTATTAAGCATAATCATTTCTGTGTTATCCAGTCCTCCACATTCCTCCTCACCTCCTCCCCACCCCCAGATACTTTTTGTAGCTGTGTGTTGTTTCTTATGTGCTAAGACTATAAGTTCTTTGGGGCGGGATCTGCTTTTTTTATTACATGTATATACAGCCTGAAGCACAACAGGACCCTGGGCCCTGGCCGGGATCTCTCGGCAGTACCACAATACACATAAAAATGTGAAAAGAGGATGGCAAAAGAGAGAGGGGAAAATGGAGGCCCAGAATGGTATAGTGGCTGCTTCTTCCATGAATTCCATTAAACCTTCCTCTCTTCCACTCATTCAAGAAAGGGCAGACCAGTTCCTAAAGCCTCCTTCAAAAACCAACCAAAAAGCATATAAACCTGTGTGCTGTAAACGCACTTTTTAGTGGCTGATAGTTACTGGCTGTTAAAAAAAAAAAAAAAAAAATAGCTGAGGGGGTTGTCAATTGAAGTGAAGTGTGTCTTTGAAAAAAATGCCTTATAGACAAAGATTTTAATATGGAATTATTTAGCATTAGACTGATTCCAAATAAAATGTTAGTATTTTTATAAGACCTTTGTGGGTTAAGTCCTTGCAATCTACATACACAGGTGTATGCCAAAAGTAGTTATTTCTTTTAATATGCAGCTATTTTCAGCAAATATTAATGATTACCATTTGTTCTTGTTGCTTCAGAAGAAATCATTTATTTTAAAAACTCATAATACAAGCAGCAAAGATTGCATTGAAATACAAAGCAAGCTCAAGAGCATGTGGTTTGAGGTCTTCTAATATAATTTATTAGTTCACACATCCCAAATACCATAGGTTAGGATACCCAGAAGACATCATAAATTGGTACAGAATCCCACTATTTATGTATGTTTAGTTTTTCTTCATGTCTCTGTAATGTGTTATTACACATTGTGTAATTAACATTAACATTATGTTTTTACTAGCTGAGTTCAAGAGAGCTGTGAAAGTGGCAACAGGACAGGAGCTCTCAGACAATGTTTTGGACACAGTCTTCAAGATCTTTGATTTAGATGGAGATAATTGCCTCAGCCATGGAGAGTTTCTGGGAGTATTAAAGAACAGGATGTATCGAGGCTTAAGGGTAACAAAACCAGAGTTGTCTAAAATCTGCAATGAAAGTATTTAACAGCCTTTAAATTACACAAAAAATATTAACATTGGGAATTTTTAATTCTACTGTGTTAACATTTGTAGAAGTGAAGGCAAAACTAGTTGATAGAGAAAAAACATTAAAAACTGATGATTCCTACTAATAATAATTATTGAAGAAAAATGACCCTATTACCTTGCATGCACATTGCTCCTAAACATTCAGATGCTTCTGAAGGATATGGAGATCCTGAGAATGTCTTTCTGACATGAACTGAGGAACTCTCTGAAGCAGGCATCTCAGAGAAGAAACTCCCACTGAGTTTGTAATAAGTGTACCTGCACACCAGTCATGCTGAGTATGCTTCCCCTTTCGTATCACTCCGCCCAGGTTAACATCCTGGGATACATCGGCATTTTATGCAGCAAATTGATTTCTCTTATTAGAGTCTATAATCTGAATTTATCATTCTAATTGGAGTATCTCTTATAGGATAAGTATTAGCTCATTGGTGGTATATAAGAGAAACTGGGAATTTCTAACATCCATAATGTGAGGAAGAGCAGATATTTGGTAAACTGGCCTCTCAATGATATTTTTGTTTTATTTGGGGGAATGTAAACTTGTTCAGCATTTATTTTAATTCTTTATATTATGTAACTGTTATAGTTAAAGCTAAACATGAACCAGTATGCCAGATCTGAACTCCCTGATCAATGGAAAAGTTTGAATCCAGACTGGAACTGTAGTTTGGACCCAATACTAATTATAATGAAATTTTCCACCAGGAGAAAAAAGACCTTCACCAGCCAATCAAGATTAGCTGTCCACCTGTCTGAGAAACACAGGCTGTGCAGCAAAATAAGAGGATTTCAGGATATTGAGGAATCCTGAATGCTGATTGGCTGGTGTGGATGTAATGTTGTGCTAATTCTGATACTCAGTATTATCCATACAAACTGTGGAAGGGTAGCATTATGGTGCAGCTATGCTTTCGTGTGTTGAACAGCCATAATAGAGGGAATGTATTTTATATGTAAAGATGGAACAAAACTATGTAACTTTGTTGTTATTGTTGATAACAGGTACCACAACAGCAAGGGGTACAAGGATACTGGAAGTGTGTGAAAAGAGAAAGCATTAAAGGAGCAAAAGAAGTCTGGAAGCAAACTGGGAAAAGCCCTTTCTAAATAAGTTACTTGTTCTTTTATTACTATAAATGTCAGAGGTTGCGGATTTCATGTATTTTTGTTTATATGCTGGCTAAATCATGTGTAAATTTTTATGCAACTTAAATATTTAATGAATCCAATTTCTGATACAATAATTTTACAGTATTTATCAGTGTAATCAGGTTTGCCTGTGGAACTGTTATGACATCTAGCTTCCATACAAAAGTATACTCATTCCAGGAAATGCTAAAGTTTACAAAAATGGACATCAGCAGAATTCTTGTGTGGGGACTGGCCTTGCTCTCTAGCATGTTGGATACCTGAGTTTTAGTACTGGTCACTTGCTGAATGTGCTGCAGAAATAGCATTTATAACCTGAGAATGGAAGACCAGTAATACAGCAATATAGTCCAACCCAGAATGTACCTACCACTTTTCCTTTATAGGGATTGGGGGTTACAAAGGCACAGACTACCTGCACAATCCCTAAGAGATGCAAGATTTTGGTATCAAAAAGGAAAGCTTGACTGTATTGTTTTGTGTGTCATCACTATTATGAACTGCCCGTAATCCATATGAATGTACTTTTGTTTGCTGTCTTGGTAATAGGATTAACATATCTCAATCAAAACTGGAAATTTAAGACTGTTTACAGAGGCTTTGAAAATTGTAAACTCTTTGTGAAAGTGAATAGGCTCCTTAAGACCTCCTCAACAAACAGAATAAATTAGAAAATTGAAGTAAATACCTTTGTCATTTTTTAAGATTGTATTCAGTATTGCTTGCAGTCGTCTTAATCATTTTGCTTTAGTCATAACTTGGTGGTTCAGTGTTTAACAAACCGAACATTCCCTTTGTCCATCTTTGTCCTACAATTATTTGTAACTGTTTTTTTTATCTGAACAAAGGTGTCATAGTGAGACTACATTATCTCAGGAGCCCAAGGTTACCAAGGCAGCGTCATATAAGTACAGAGATAAATAAAAAGTAAAGTATTTATTACCCCAGAATACAAACAACATATAATGAGATACAAGCCCTTAAATAGTGACAGAAGGAACAAGTTAATGTGTATGTGTAATATATTTTCGGATGTTTCCTTTGGCTCTGAGACAAGATTAGCCTTCCTGCCCAGTCCACTGAAGGCTGGAAACTAGTCTTGTTTATAAAGGCTCCAGGCTTCTCACCCCATTTCCTAGCTTGTCCCAACCAGAGTAGAAAGTTTAGCCTTCCAAAATGGCTGCCTTTGTTGTACTAACACTTCCCAGCCTGTCTTGTGAGCATGTCTCAGAAAAGGCAGGCTGTGAGCAAATACCTGCCCTCATTTTAAACATGACTGTCCACCAGTCTCCAGGTAGTTTTCTCTTCACTGCATTGGCTTGGAAGCTCCTTTCCTTCCCTGGGCCTTACAGAGGAGTTAGCTACCAGGACTACCCTGAGATGGAGAACACCAAGGACCCCTAATATGAGATCATCAAGATCATCACTACTCACCCTAGAAGAGGTAATAGACCAATACTTAAAGAAACCATTGCTCAATGATGGTGCCCTCCCAGCCTTCCAAACAGTGTTATTTGCTAAGCATGCTAACTGAGACGCTAGGGAGAAAACAGCAATGCCACCTGTCAGCTACCAGTATCCTGCATCACTCTGTCATACTTCTGACTATGGCATGGTTAAAGAGATAACACTTGTACTCCTGTTGTCTATGGACATGAAGAGGTCATCCAGCAGAGCAGCATCATACCCTTCCTGCATGGTCTTTCTTAAGAATCAGATACCAATGACGACTCCTGTTCTGCCTCCAGGAAGCTACAGGGCTGATATGAAACACTCGGAAATGTCTCAGTTCCTTTCTCAGAAACTGAACCCACAGAGTTGTTATGGACAACAAGAAGATTTCTGTTTTTAAATATTTGGGAGATGCTCAGATATTGTGATGATGGGAGGCCATAACTACCTAAGTGGAAGATAGCTAACGGGGCTAGGGCACTGTTTTGACAGCAGCCAAAAAAAACAAAATAAATAAACCATGTGAAGATTTCTCCTTATAGCCACAGGAAGTTCCAGCCCACCATGCTCCCAAAGCACCCCTCCTAGGACATTGAAAACAGAGCCAGGAAAAACAGGACATAACCAAACAGCCTCATGTTTCCCCAAGATACTTTCTCCCATATTACAAAGGAGAAGCGCTCAGGTTCTGGCTTTAATGCAGGAACCCTTTGGATTTGCTATATTTATTTATAATTTTAGCCCATAAAAGTTGCAATTTGGGGTATAAAGGTTACTTGCTTTCATTTTTATCCTGTGACTTGTTAACAAATTTTTCAATATTCTATTTTAATTTTTTGGTGTGTGGCTTCTTTTGGTTACTAAACGTGTTATTTTTTATGACTACTTTATGAAAAATAAATTGGTTCAGCTCTGTCATCTCTAGAAGTTTAATGCCTTTTTTGTATCTGGGTGTATGCAATCAGCAATGTCAGGTCTTGGCAGCAAGTTAGTAAAAAGTGAGGTTTCAAATTAGAGTCATTTTTAGCAGAGTTTCTAAGAAGTTACATATAAAGGTAAAGGAAAATGAGAGCTGTAGCATCTTTATTTCCTACAGATGAACAGTGAAATTTTTAATAAGAAATGGAATAATTGACCAGGAATAAAAATCCATCTGATGAAAATGTTTTCATAGACCTGACCCTGCAAGTACCCGATGGATATGTCTGCACAGCATTTTGGAGTGAATCTCCCAGCCCGTGTTGACAGACTCAGGTTAGTAGGGCTCATGCTGGCTGTATGCACAGTAGTTTGAAATTGCAGTTTGGGATGGAGGTCAGGCTCTGGAGCTCGAGCTGCAACTTCCAAGTGCTGTCTATGCCGCTGTTTTTAGAGCGTGAGCATGAACCCTGCTCATGTGAGTCTGTCAACTCGGGCTGCAAGGCTTGCTCCAAAATGCTGTGTAGATAGACCCACTGAGAACTCCCATTGAAGTCAAAGGAGGCCCATGCATGAGGGCTTGAAGGATTGGGCTTGGTGTTTAATTGTTTTTAAATCTATTTTTAATTTGCCTTCATTAATAGTTTTTTAAACAATCTTAAATTAACATCATAAATTGAAAATGTTATTCAGGTGAACAGTTACATCATCCTTTCCTTATTAAGCAATCCACAGTTGGTTTTTTAAAACTTAATTTAGCTCTCAAGGGAACTAACACAGCTGCAGTAACTGTATAGTCTGTTTTAAAACTGTATGTCAGCATAACTCAACATATAATTTCTAACCAAATACAATTTATATAAATATCTATGCGTGAAGCCACTGTATTAGTTAAACATGAGAATTACTTCTTTAATCAGTTCTTACTTTTATAGTCTCCTGGCTATGAACAGCAATTCATAGAAAACTTAATACAGTGTAATAGAATTTGAAAAATATCCTTCAAAATATTGGTTATATACTATGGTGAGAGGTGGTATCGAAAAATGCTAAGGTACGTACTTTTTGTTACTGTGGTGCCAAAGGCTGGCTTCACACCTTTGCAAAAAGCACAAAGATTAGTTAAGTGTTCTTTATATTATAATTTTATGTGCGTCTGTTTACTGTTACCAGTTATGATACACCTCTGTTTGCTAGGCACTGCAAGTGTTTGGTATAGAAACACAAAACCATGTGAAATTCAGTTTTAGTATGTATCCAAACACACGAGAATGTTTAGCCTGAACCAGTTTTGAACCTTGCAGCAAAATTTTCTGCTATCACTGAAAAGGAACAAACATGGAGTTCTACAGTTTCATTTTAGTTTGGTAATAAAATTTTGAGTGAATCATAACTCTTCTGAGACTTCACCAATACATAGCTAATGCAATAGAGCTGAACAAAATGAATGCAATGCAGTAGTGAACAAACCTAGGTTTTGTTTAGAGGTTCATTTTTGCTGTGAGGGTGTATACAAACCAATTCCCAAAAGTGAAACGCCTGAAGCCTTCTAATAAATTGGATGATACCCATGTAGACCAAATCTAGTAATTTTTTTAATGAGCTCTAACATTCCCCATTTTCCCTGATGGCGTAGCTGATGTGATTAGGTCCTATGATGGTGTCACTTGAATAGATATGTGGACGGAGTTGGCATTGGGCTTTGTTGCAAGGATAGGTTCCTGGGTTAGTTTTTGTCGTGTGGTTGCTGGTGAGTATTTGCCATGCCATTAGGGGCTCGTTCACCTGCACATCTACCAATGTGATATATGCCATCATGTGCCAGCAATGCCCCTCTGCCATGTACATTGGCCAAACCGGACAGTCTCTATGCAAAAGAATAAATGGACACAAATCTGACATCAGGAATCATAACATTCAAAAACCAGTAGGAGAACATTTCAACCTCTCTGGTCACTCAGTAACAGACTTAAAGATGGCAATTTTGCAACAGAAAAGCTTCAAAAACAGACTCCAACGAGAAACTGCTGAACTAGAATTAATTTGCAGACTAGATACCATTAACTTGGGCTTGAATAGAGGCTGGGAGTGGCTGGGTCATTACACAAATTGAATCTATTTCCCCATGTTAAGTATCCTCACACCTTCTTGTCAACAGTCTGGAATGGGCCATCTTGATTATCATTACAAAAGTTCTTTTTCTCCTGCTGATAATAGCTCATCTTAATTAATTAGCCTATTAGAGTTGGTATGGCAACTTCCACCTTTTCTGTTTTCTGTATATATATAGATCTTCTTACTATATGTTCCATTCTATGCATCTGATGAAGTGGGCTGTAGCCCACGAAAGCTTATGCTCAAATAAATTTGTTAGGCTCTAAGGTGCTACAAGTACTCCTCTTCTAAAAGCAAATTAGTTGATTTACTCATGTTCACAAACCGACAGTAACTCTAGCAGCATATACAGGATTCTACTAGCTGCACTTAGTAGTACATGTAGGATTTGACCATTAATCATTTATCATAAGGACTTCTCTACTTTCCCTATTGATGTGTATTGAACAAATTATTTTAATAAAGGGAAACAATATGTTCATTAATTCCTCATTAATTCGCCTATTAATGTCACCACCAGGGGCGCTCCAGGCACCAGCGCACCAAGCAGGTGCCTGGGGTGGCAAGCTGAGAGGGCAGCCTGCCAGTCGGCGTGAGGGCAGCAGTCAGGCGGCCTTCGGCGGCATGCCTGCGGGAGGTCCACCAGTCCCACGGTTTCGGCGGCAATTCGGCGGCGGGTACGCTGAAGGTGCGGGACTGGCAGACCTCCCGTAGGCATGCCACTGAATCAGCGTTACCAGCGGACCGCCTGCAGGTGCGCCGCCGAAAGCTGCCTAACTGCCATGCTTGGGGCGGCAAAAAACATAGAGCCGCCCCTGGTCACCACTTAGGCTCTGTATCACTGTCTAGACTGCTCTGTACATCTGAAGGGGGGAAGTGAGATAGCGAAGCCAAAGTTACATTATTTACTTCTTCTATATCATTTTACATCTTCAATGTGTATTTTTATATTAGATGTTTTGGCCACACTTTGAATGATTCTGAACCAGAAATGTGTCAACAGATTCACATCAAGTTTCAGAAAAAACTGTTTCTTATCCCACAGTTTGGGGGGGAGGGGTCTGCAAACATGTCTTGTACCCTCACATTTAATCTTTTCTGTAATGAAACAAAGTAAAGTTTGGTCAGCAAAAGACTCCAATGCAGAAAGCAAGCTCCTGCAGCCTCTTTGCATAGAAAATATGTTGTGAAATGATGGCATGGCCATTATAAGTCATTAGCAAGCTGTCCTAGCTACAGCTCCTGATATATAACTGATCACAAGAGCAACATGCAGATGATGGCGAACATAGACATACACTGTTAGCATCCAGCCAACCAAATAAATTCCTCCTAGAGAAACTGAAGATGTCACCCAATAAGAGGTGAAAAGGCCCATTCACAACAGGAAACCTGAGAGACCATGGCATGTACAAAATTAATCTGCAAACAAGGGCACCTTTCTTCACTCTCCTGCTATTGGAATGTTTGCTACTGTCCTTGTTGATTAAACAATTCCTGGTTGGTCCAATAATGTAAGAATTAGTGTGGCATACTTGGAGAAAGATTCCCCATTAGGCTAGTACTGGCTTAGTTGATGGTGTGTTCAGTTTAGTAACAATAGCGCAGTAGTGCAGAACTCTCCTCGTCCTCATTAGTAACTACTCTGCTGTTCATGCAATCTGGCGTCCAGAAGCCTGGGTCTTGTGAGCAGAGTGCCCACCTGAATGGGTATTATACATAATGTCCTGTTTTTTAAAAGGCCACAAAATCCAGAATTTTCAAACCTGGGCACCAAAGTCAAACTGCTAATGCCATATTTAGATCCCTTAATGAAAGTGCCCTCATTTTCTGAATTGCTGAGAACCCATAAATAACTTTGACGTTAGTGGGAGCTGACCCAGGTTTGAAAACTTTGTCTATGATCTTTAACTAACTCTAAGGAAGAGCCTATTAGTAATCATGCACTTTCTATTAAATTACAGCACTCCTCCAGTGAAGGGTAAGAAGTCTTAGAAAGGAAGTGTTTAACATTTTTCCCATGAAGTCCATATTTTGCCTATGGACACAAAAACATCTCTGTGCTGAAACAAAGTTTTTGATCCATGACAATACCTTGCTTCTTATCCCAGGACTATTTAGCTTCATTAGTAGCCTCTTGTGTGGGATCTTGTTGAAGGCCTTTTGGAAGTCTAATAAATTGTCACATGCTTCTCTTTTACAAATTCTATAATTACACATTCAAAGAATTCTAAAAGATTAGTGAAACATGATTTTCCTTTAGAAAATCTGTTCTAGTTAGACCCCATCATATGATGGTTTTCCGGGTACTGTGTTATTCTGTCTCCAAACCCGGAGCCCCTCCTGCACCTTAAATCTCTCATCCCCAGCCTCACTCCAGAGCCTGCACCCCCAGCCTAGAGCCCTGACCTCCTCCTGCACTCCAAACCCCTGCCCCAGCCCAGAGCCACCTCCCACACCCCAACCCCCTCATCCCCAGCTCCGTTGGGTCACGGGCATCAACAATTTTCTTCAACTGAGTCGCCAGAAAAAAGGTTTGAAAACCACTGTCCTAAGCCCCAACTCCTCTGAGGGAATTACATGTGTAAATCTTGTCTGGAGAGAGGTGCCTCCCTCTTCTCAGGATTCTCCGCTGCAAGCCCTCTCTGGGGGTGAGGCACCTACACCATTTTTGCAAGAGGCCTGCCAAAGGGAGGACCTCCCTCAAAACTTTTAGCCCAGTAGTTAGGGTACTCACCTGAGATATCAGAGACACACCCCTCCCCCCACACCCCAGTTCAAATCCCCCCTCCACCTGAGGGGGAAAAGGGTTTTGAACAGGGATCTGACACTTCTCACTGAGTGCCCTAACCCCTGGACTATGCTGATGGGGGAGGGGGATGTCTCAGTCTCTCCTGTTGAAGCTGTTCTATTGTGGATTAAATAATTACAGAGTCACTAGGCCAGAGAGAGATGAGATAACTCTGAGAATGACTCTATAGCCCAGTGGTTAGAGCACTCACCTTAGCTGCTCCCCCTGCACCAATGACACTTTAATTATATAACCACAGTGCAACAGCTTCAACAGGAGAGACTAAGGGTACATCTACGCTGGGGAAAACCCCCACAGCAGTGCGTCTCAGAGTCCAGGTCAACTGACTTGGGCTCACAGGGCTAAAAATAGCAGTGTAGATATTCCTGCCTGGGCTCTGAAATCCAGGCTCCAGCCTGAGTGGGAATGTCTACACTGCTATATTTAGCCCCTTCGCATGAGCCTGAGTCAGCTGACCCAGGCTCTGAGACTTGCTGCCATAAAGGTGGGGAGTGGGGGAGCAGTGTAGACATATTCTTAGAGAGTCCCTCTTCCCCATCTCATAGCCCAGGAGTTAGGGCATTCACCTCAGAAGTGACAGACTGCTGTTTGGCACTCACCTCAGAAGTAGCTTCTCAGGTGGAGGTGAGCTTGACATGGGGGGGGGGTCCCCACAGCTGATGTGAGTACCCTAACCACTAGGCTAAAAGTTATGAGGGAGTTCCTCTTCCTACCTCCCAGCTGTTCTGTGTTAGCTCACCTGGGGCTCTGAGCATGCTTACTGGCTCGGACCCTGCAGGCAAGTTAGGCAGAGGAATGCCTATCTTATCCCAGTTCCTGCATCACTCTGGTGCTTAAGTGTCTGGATACCTACAGCATGTGCATGCTCAGAGGCAGAGACATAGGTACCTAGGAAAATTTTACTGCAAAAGTTTAGACACCTAGTGAGTTTAGGTGTTTTATGATTCGGCAGAACTGAGCAGTGGTTTTGTAAATATCGGTGGGGTCTGATTCTGGGATTTAGGCCCCTAATGTGGCAGTTAGGCACCTTAGTCTCTTTGTAATTCTAGCCCCAAATAGTTACAGAATGCCTTCGTTTTAAATATTTTTAAATATATCAGAGGAAGGAAGCCTGCAAAAAAATCGGTGGGTCTGGTGGATAACCAAGGGCTAAAGGGAGTAATTAAGGAAGGTTGCTGAAGAGTTAAGTTTCAGAATAGCAGCCGTGTTAGTCTGTATCCCCAAAAAGAACAAGAGTACTTGTGGCACCTTAGCTTATGCTCAAATAAATGTGTTAGTCTCTAAGGTGCCACAAGTACTCCTGAAAAATTAAATGATTTCTTTGCATCAGTTTTCACCACACCTACCCCAGACCTGCTCTTCTCTGATGATAAAAATTTTGTTCTTGGAGACTGAGGTGTCTGAAGAAGAGGTGCTGGAGCAAATTGATAAATTAAATTGCAATACCTCACTAGGGCCAGAGGATATATACATCCAGGAGTTCTGAAGGAACTCAGGTATTAAGTGCCTGAGCTGATGATAGAAATTTGCAATCTCTCATTAAACACAGATACTGTACTAGAGAGCAGCAAGTGTTGTACCCAGATTTTATAAAGACTGTAGAGGTGATCTGGAGAATTACAAACCAGTAAGCCTGTATTTGGCAAATTGGATGAATTGATAACTAAAGACAGAATAACACAATACCTGGAAACCCACCATATGATGGGGTCTAACTAGAACAGATTTTCTAAAGGAAAATCATGTTTCACTAATCTCTTAGAATTCTTTGAATGTGTAATTATAGAATTTGTAAAAGAGAAGCATGTGACAATTTATTAGACTTCTAAAAGGCCTTCAACAAGATCCCACACAAGAGGCTACTAATGAAGCTAAATAGTCCTGGGATAAGAAGCAAGGTATTGTCATGGATCAAAAATTGTCTAGGAGGCAGAGAGCAAAGAGCAGGATAAAATGGTCATTTTCATCACTGTAAAAGGTTAATAGCAAAAGGTTCTATACTAGAATCCATGTTTAATATATTGATCTGGAAAGGGGATGGTGAGTAGTGAGCAAAATCTGCAGATGACAGCTATTTTGGTTACTTAGGACCAGAGACGACTGTGAAGAACTTCGCAGATATCTAATCAAGCTAGGTGAATGAGCAATTTAATGGCAAACGAAATTAAATGTCAACAAATGTAAAATAATCCCCATTGGAAGGAAACACTTAAACTACTCATATGCTCTATTGGGTTCTAAGTTAATGATAACAGTTCACAAAAGGGTCCCTGGCTGAATAAAAACCTCTGCTCAATACACAGCTGTGGCGAAAAAAAAGATAAGATGTTAGTATGTGTAAGGAATGGATGGAGAAAAACACAGAAAATATTACAATAAATGTACGTCAATGGTGTGGCTTCATCTGTAGTGCAGTACTGGTCACCCCATATGAAAAAGGATATTTCAGAACTACATTGGGGTTCAGAGAAGAGAAATGAGAATGAGAAAGGACATGTAAAAACTCATGTGAAGAGAGATTGAAAAGATTGGGACTGTTTACCTTAAAATGAATAAGTGGAGAGATGATATAAGTAATTTAAAATAATGAATGGTGTTGTGAATGTAGATGGGGAATTTCTGACTTCCTGTCTCATAACATAAGAACAAGGACGCTCAATGAAATTAAAAGGTGGGAAATTCAAAACTGATAAAAGGAAATACTTTTTCACACAACATCATGTCTCTGACAGTGGCCAGGGCCAGATGCTTCAGAGGAAAGTTTAAGAGCCTCACAGTATGCAGATGTGGGATAATCTGCCCCCAAATAGGTCCCCTCCTGGTCTCTAATCATTAGAGATTGGCTTAAACCTTAAACAGAGCCTTGGTGATAAACTACAGATTGAAAGAGCTGGAGATCAAACTCTTCCCTATATAGGGTACATAGCCCTAAAGATACAGTTCTCAAAGGACCATTTGTGGCACCACCAGGAAACACAAGATTCTAGTTCTCATTTGCCCAGTTTAATGGATGAATCCACAAGTTCCATATTGGTACAAATGTTCTGAAGAGCTTTATTGAGAATGGTAAGCAAGAATGGGGTCCTGATTTTTCCCCTTTCTTCCCCATTTTTCTTTTTCTCATTTGGCAGTGGCAAAATGGGGAAAGGGAGGAAAGAGCAAATACAAAATTTTTCAGTACAAATGTTTGCAAAAAATTTTTGAACTCTGCTTTAAAAAAGTTTAAACAAAAATCCTTTTTAAAATGTTCCTGATTTCTGTTCCTGATGGATTTTAGGTCCTAAAGGGAGCTCCCTCTCTTGTATCAGCAGGGGACAGTGTATCTGCCACCAAGCAGGAAGTAAAGGAGCAGTTATTGAAATACCAGAACTGGGCATTGCTGAAAGGTAAATACTTATTTTACAGGGGAAAATCCCAAGATTCATCTTATACCTGTCCCATTCCTCCACCTTCAGCTTCCCTAATAAATAAAATGTATCACATTATGAAGAAACTTTAGTTGCCGTGCCCTACATTCAACATTTGTAGTTTAATCACTCTGCTAAGGGTTGGTTGATCAGTTGCTGGTTATTTTTGGTCTGGGATTTTTGCAGCCTATGCACCAGGACAGAATCCCTTAGAATATTTAGCAGACAGGTGAATATAAGAGAGGGCACCAGTGTGCACCTGTGGAAGCTTAAAGTTCAAAACTAAGGATCAACATTCAGGAATGAATTGGCCCAAGAAATCAAAACATTTGGCATATATAGTCTATTCCCATCCTTAAAAGCCTGCCAGAAAAGGCTTATCTTCAGTTTATTGGGTCAAGTAATTCAGGACAGAAGAAGCTTTTACACAAACAACTTTCAGTTAGCTATTCCCCTTGACCTGTGTGTCGATCAGGATTATGTTGATTACACAGCATGACCTACTTGTCTGACAATAACTAATTCGCAACATAATAGTATAATAATCTCTTGCTCTTCTATCATTTGTTCCATTAGAAGATGTCAAAATACTTTACAATTTATTAATTAACTCTCAAAACTCCCTTGTGAGTTGGGTAAATAATATCTCTTTTAGAGAAAAGAGAACAGCCACCAAGGGCCTGATTTGCCCCTGTTGTGCACTTTCTTTGGTCATCTATGCCTGTGCAAAGTGAGCATAAATGCTATCAGATTGCAATTCCCCACACATATACACAAAGTAGGCACTTTACACCCACAGTTCACAGGTGCAAAGGACTATCCAAGGTGCAAAGCAGATTAAAGATCACAAAGGAAATTATATGGGAATAGATCCCAGAATAGATCCTTTGCTTTAAAACACAAAACTATCCTTCCTCTCCAACATAGAGCAAGACTCTATGCTTCTCCCGCTACCACATTTCCTATGGTGGCAGAAGCAGCAAACTAGTAGTGGCAACCTCACCTTTTAAACCTCGTAAGTATGGTCCAAAACTCACAATCCATTATTATTTATGTATTAGTTTGTAGTATGGTAGTGCCTAGGAGCCCATCATGGACTAGGAATTCTCAGTGGTAGGCACTGTACAAATACATAAAGAGACAGTCCCTGCCCCAAAGAGATTATAATCAATCCACAGCATGTCCCCCTATACTGAATAAATATAATTTTAAATAGTTTCTCTCTTGCACTGCAGGAACTAAGGGCATCACACAAGTGAGACACTTCACTACAGTATTGGCTCTTGTTACTCCTTTTGAGAAGGGAATGGCATTCCCCAGAGCGAGGACTACTAGGTTAGTGGTGTGTCAATTTCGACTGAGGCAATTCTCAGGGGGGCAGAGAATTGCACTGGGGATGAATATAGCCTTTCATGAAAGCAAAAGATAAAGCTTGTATTATCCTGACTTAAATACATATATTCAATTGAAGGGAGCCCCCTGGAAAGTAGTAATGCTGAAAGAGACCTAGAGATGGTAGTGGACAGCAAGTGAAATGTGTTCACAATGTGACATAGCAGCAAAAAGACTAATACAGTATTTCGGCTACACATGCCCAACATTACCTCAAAGGGCATAGAAGTACTAAGTTTATTTTATACGACTCTGGTGCTACTGAACCTGAAATATTACATTCAGTTCTGGCCACCTTACCAGAAAGATATTGACAAAGTGGAATGAGTTCAGAGAAGAGCAATAAAAATGATTAGAGGTTTGAGGGATTAATTTATGGGAAAAGATTATATATATAATTTAACTAAGAGATGACAAAAGAGGTAACAACAGTTTACAAATTATGAAGGTGTAAAGCACCTTGGAGAGGGATGAATTATTTAGTGTGGTACAGTACGCAGTGGTATGACTAGGAGTGGTTAAATGAAACCAAGAAAGGGAACAACCTGTTTGAACATCAGGTATAATTTCCTATCATTGAGGTTCACTGCACTATGGAAAAATCTCCTGGGGAAAGTGATAGAAATCCCATTCACTTGAAGGATATAAAACTAGATGGGCAAAATGCAAGCAAAGAAAATGTACAGATGAGAACATGCCTACATGAGCAGAGAAATTAAATCAATAAGCTAATTGGTCATGTCCTTCTTTAATTTCTGATTTACAGCAGTATATTTTTCTGAGGTAAAACAGACACACAAAGTATAAATTATACCAAAATAGAGCATAATTTGTTGCGATATGGTTCCTTTTTATCATTTGATTTCTGTGGCTGGTTTAAGCTGTATTGTAAGCTCTTTGTTTTAGCTAGGTGAACACAATTTCCACAAGGTGGCTCCCTTGCTTTTCCAAATATTTGTTTTCCCAATTCCATAAAACTTCCCCAAAATAATTCCTAGAGCATATCTTTTAGAAAACATCCAATCTCGATTTAAAAATTGTCAGTGATGGAGAATGCACGACAACCCTTCGTAACTTGTTCCAATGGTTAATTACTCTCACTGTTAAAATAAAAATATACGCCTCCTTTTCAGTCTGATTTTGTCTAGCTTCAACTTCCAGCCATTGGATTGTATTATACCTTTCTCTGCTAGACTGAAGAGACTATTATTAAATATTTGTTCTCCATGTAGATATTTATAGACTGTAATCAAGTCATCCCTTAACCTTCTCTTTGTTACGCAACTCATGTTTTCTAATCCTTTAATCATTCCCTTGCCTCTTCACTGATCACTCTCCAATTTAGCAATATCCTCCTTGAACCGTGGACACCAGAACTGGACACAGTATTCCAACAGCAATCACACCAGTGCCAAATACAGGGGTAAAATAATCTCTCTACTTCTACTTGAGATTCCCCTGTTTATGCATCCAAGGATCACTTTAGCTCTTTTGGCCACAGTGTCGCACTGGAAGCTCATGTTCAGCTGATTATTCACCATGACCCCCATATCTTTTTCAAAGTCACTTCCCAGGATAATCCCACATCTTATTAATATGACCTACATTCTTTCTTCTGAGATGTATACTTTTACACTGAACCATATTAAAATGCATATTGTTTGCTTGCACAGTTTGCCAAGCGATCCAAAACACTCTGAATCAGTACCCTATCCTCTTCATTATTTACCACTCCCCCAATTTTTGTATCATCTGCAAATGTTATCAGTGATGACTTTGTTTTCTTCCAGTTTGTTAACAAAAATGTTAAATAGTGTAGGGCCAAGAACTGAAACCTGCGGGACCCCACTGGAAACGCACTCAATCAATGATGAGTCACAGTTTACATTTTGAGACCTATCAATTAGCAAGTTTTTAATCCATTTAACATGTGCTATGTTAATTTTATATCATCCTAGTTTTCTAATGAAAATGTGTGGTACCAACTCAAACACATTACAGAAGTCTAAGTATATCACGATTTAACACTATTTATCAACCAAATTTGTAAGCTCATAAAAAAATATCGTTAGTTTGACAGCATCTATTTTCCATAAACCCATGTTGATGTGCATTAATTACGTTAACTTCCTTTAATTCTTCATTCATCAACTCCCATATCAGCCACTCCATTATCTTGCCAGAGATTGATGTCAGGCTGACAGGCTTCTAATTACCTGGGTCGTCTCATTTATCTTTTTTAAAAATGGGCACATTCACAGTCTTCTTGAAATTCTCCAGTAATTCAAGACTTATTGAAAAACAACATCAACTTTGAGATCCTCAATCAGCTGATTTAAAACTCTTGGATGCAAATTATCTGGACCTGCTGATTTAAAAATGTCTGATTTAATAGCTTCCATTTAATGTCTTCTGAGATACTAGTAGAATGGAAAGAGTGTTATCATCACAATGTATCATCTGTTTATTCTCCAAATACAGACCAGAAGTATTAATTTAACACTTCTGCCTTTTCTATGTTGTTATTGATAATTTTACCAATGGACCAATACTATTCTCAAGATTCTTTTTCCCCCCCAATATATTTTTTTAAACTCCTTCTTATTTTCCTTTACTCTGCTGGCCACAGATTTCTGCTTGTGTTCCTTGCTTCTCTTATCAATTTTCTACAATTCCTAACATCCAATTTTTTTCATTACTATCAACTTCCCCTTTCTTCCATTTATATATATGGAGCTCTAATATATATATATATATTAGAGCTGCCTTGACTTCCCCTCTAAATCAGGTAATTTTTTAAAATCAGCATAGCCTTCTTCCTCGATTGTAGCTTTTTGGTCATCTAGAAATGATTCCCAATTATCATTCACATTTTTCTGATTAAATTCTTTCTCCCAGCCAATTTGGGAATCAAGGTAGGTTCTTTCCTTATCCTCTGTTATCACTTGTAATTAAGAATCTTCAGCTGTGTCTTCAGATTGTGCTTTCAGTGTCAACTGTATAACTCCAGTGATGTATAATTCATTAACAATTTAAATGTATTGAGATTCTCAGACTTAAATATATTTAAGTGCAAAGTATATATTCCCATAGTAATATATAGTACTATATTATTGTGACTCTTGTTCTGCTGTTGATTCTACACTTGTAACCCAAAAAGTGAATTCTTGTGGCTTTTATTTTCAAAAAATTTAAATTGTCAAAAAGTTTGTTAAATGAAGAACATTTTAGAATGATAAAATGATTATATTTTGAATATATAGTAATCTATTCAACAGAGTGAAAATAATATATGAAGAGTATCTAATAAAAAATATAATCACTAAATTTGAACAGAATATAATTGAAGGTAGGCTCTTTGACCACCAGAGGGTGCTTGTATTGTATTATCCCACCAGTACAAGAGAATTATAAGAAAAAGTTCATTATTCTAAAAAGTCAACAGTGTTATAAGTTGAGGGATAGAGAAGACTTTGGTGTCCATTCAATCCAGTTCTGGGGGAAAAAACTATTTGAGAACTGGTTTGGTCCAGTTCTTATTTTTTCCTAATCAGTTTGCCTATCTCTAACAATCATGCATAATCATATAATCATAAGACTGGAAGCGACCTCAGGAGGTCATCTAGTCCAGTGCTCTGCAGTCATGGCAGGACTAAGTATTATCTAGACCATTCCTGACAGGTGTTTGTCTAACCTGCTCTTAAAAATCTCCAAGGATGGAGATTCCACAACCTCTGTAGGCAATTTTATTCCAGTGCTTAAACACCCTGAAAGTTAGGAAGTTTTTCCTAATGTTCAACCTAAACCTCCCTTGCTGCGATTTAAGCCCATTGCTTCTTGTCTTATCCTCAGAGGTTAAGAAGAACAATTTTTCTCCCTCCTCCTTGTAACAACCTTTTATGTACTTGAAAACTGTTATCATGTCCCCTCTCAGTCTTCTCTTTTCCAGACTAAACAAACCCAATTTTTTTCAATCTTCCCTCATAGGTCATGTTTTCAAGACCATTAATAATTTTTGTTGCTCTTCTCTGGTCTTTCTTCAATTTGTCCACATCTTTCCTGAAATGCGGTGCCCAGAACTGGACACAATACTCCACTTGAGGCCTAATCAGTGCGGAGTAGAGCAGAAGAATTACTTCTCGTGTCTTGCTTACAACACTCCTACTAATACATCCCAGAATGATTTTTGCTTTTTTTGCCACACTGTATGTAGAGTTAAATTCCAAATGAATCTAAAACTGATTCTTTGAAAGCAAATCAAACAAACATCCATTTGACTAGTTTCCATTTAAACCTAGAACTAGATCACATTCCTCAGTGCTGGCTACTTCAAGGCAAACATGAAATAAGGTTGCTCTGACTGTGCTGTTCAGGATGGTTAAGAATCGGTTAAAGATGTAATAGGAAAAAAACTGGTGACTATTCTGAATCAGTTCCAAAAGCTAATTCTAGGTGCAATTTCTATATATATTAGATACCAACTAACAGGTGATTAGAAGGGGAGTATTGGAAGACAGGTTTGGGAGATGTGTATCATTAGGAGGATAAATGCTTAGGGGTGGATTACAAAAGGTTAAGGGATTTGTAGGGAGTTCATAGAATTATAGGGCTAGAAGGGACCTCAAGAGGTTATCTACTCCAGCATCCTGAGCTGAGGCAGGATTGAGTATACCTAGACCATCCCTGATAGGTGTTGTCCAGTCTGGTTTTAAAATCTCCAGTGATGAGATTTCACAAGCTCCTTTGGAAGTACATTCCAATGCTTAACTATACATTTCCCTTGCTGTAGATTAAGCCCATTACTTCTTGTCTAACCTTTAGTGGGACATGGAGAACAATTGATCACTGTTGTCTTTATAACAGCTCTTAACATATTTGAAGGCTGCTATCAGGTCCCTACTCAGTCTTTTTTTCTCAAGACTAAATATGACCAGTTTTTTTTTTTTTTAAACCATTCAAAATAGGTCAGGTTATCTAAACCTTTAAAAATGTTTGTTACTCCCCTCTGGGCTCTCTCCAATTTGTCCACATCTTTCTTAAAGTGTGGCACACAGAACTGGACACAATACTCCAGCTAAGGCCTCACTGGTGCTGAGTAGTGCTGAACAATTGTCTCCTGTGTTTTACATACACCCCAGAATGTTAGCCTTTTTTTGCAACTGCATCACATTGTTCATTCATGTTCAGCTTATGATCCACTCTAATACCCAGCTGCTTTTCAGCAGTAATACTGCCTAACCACTTGCAGCTGATTTGTCCTTCCTCCATGCAGTAATTTGCACTGGTCTTTACTGATTTCAATGTTATTGATTTCAAACCAATTCTCTGATTTAACAAGGTTGTTTTGAATGCTTGTAACCCCTCCTAGCTTGGTGTTAGCCACAGACTTTAGACACATACTTGCCATTCCTTTATCCAACTCATTAATGAAAATATTGAATAGCCCCATACCCATGACTGGCCCCTGCAGACCCCCACTAGATATGTCCCCCCCAGTTTGACAGTGAACCCTTGATAACCACTCTTTGAGTCAGGGTTTTCATCCAATTTTGCAGCCTCTTTATAGTAATCGCACCTAGACCATGTCTCCCTAGTTTGCCCATGAGACGGGTTGGGGACAATTGGAGGGGGGCTGTTGGATGTTAGGCTAGTAGACACATAGTTCGGGGGGAGCTAGCGTGAGGGGAGTGGGGTTAGGACGTGAAGGGAGGTGGTATTGGGGTATAGGCTATTTGCTTATGCAGATAAACGGGCAGCACTCCAGGAGGCTGAAAGCATTTGGGGGCTGTGAGTAGAGGCTGAGGGCACTGGGGAGAAGCTGCAGGTGGCTGAGAAAGCTTGGGGGAGGTGGCGCCAGAGCGAGGGGCTAAGTATGGGGGGACCCTCGGGTGACCAGATAGCAAGTGTGAAAAATCAGAACAGGTGGTGGGGGGTAATAGGCCTCTATATAAGAAAAAGCCACAAATATCAGCACTGTCCCTATAAAATCAGGACACCTGGTCATCCTAGGGGACCCTGAGGGGCTTTGCGGAAAGAGATTGGGAAGGGGAAGGTTTCTGGGCAGGCCACACAGTACCTGGGGCCTAGGGTGCAGCGAGCCCCTCCCCGCAGCGAGTTCCGGGGGGGCGGCCGCTGCACAAGCCCAGCCCCCTCGGCGTGCGGGGCGGGGACGGGACGGCGGCGGGAGGCTCCGCAGCGGCTGCAGCCCCAGCAGCAGCGCCGGCGCCGCCGAACCCCGATGCCACCCCTGCAGCGGCTCGCCAGGGAAGATGGCGCCGTCCCACGTCCTCAAGTGCTGCCAGAGGGTGCTGGCCTGGGTGCCCGTGGTCTTCATCGCCCTGGTGGTGGCCTGGTCCTACTACGCCTACGTGGTGGAGCTGTGTGCGTGTGAGTGTCCGCGAGCGGGCGGCTGCCCCGGCCAGGGAAGGGCGGCCGGAGGTGGCGCTCCCACTTCCCCCAGCAGCCCGGGGGGTGGATCCGCCTCCCGGGGGGGGCAGCGGCTGTGAGAGCGGGGAGTCCCCCCCGGTTACCTCCGCGGTGCCCCGGCTCCCCGATCTCGGCCCCCAAATCCCGTCTCTCCTCCGCCTGCTGGTCGCGGGGCTGAGACCCGTGTGTCATGCGGGGCCCTCCCAGGGGGTTCCCCGCTCGCTTGGGGGTGCCTGTCGCCTGTCCTCCCTCTGGTGTCCGTCCCCGGGGTGTCCGTGGCTGCCGCCTGTCACTTCAGCTAGCCGGGTACCGAGCTGCTTGGGGGATGTTACAGCACTTGGATGTTGCCCTGTGTGAGGCTGCTGGGTTGCTTGTTTGTGTCCCTCACACTTGGGAAGTAGCAGGCTGAGAGCCGCAGGGGTGGTGGTGTAGCTCCTGTTTAAATTGTGTCAACTGGCCCTTGTGCCCAAGGGTGTCCCGCAGATCTGCTTTTTTAAAAATGGCCCTTTAACTTGGTAGCATTTGAGAGGGAGGCAGCGGCAGTTCCTTGGTTTCTGCAAGCTTGAGGGGTGCTGCACCCGTCCTTGCTGACTGTCTGTGGGAGAGCATCCAGCAGAGTGCCGAAGTGGTGGTGATAATAGGCCTAGAGTCTCAGAAACGAAGGCTTCTTGGGGGAAAGACCAGGGTGCCAAAGAACCTAGAAGAGTGAAAAGTGAGGAAGGAATGGGCTGTGGGGAAGAGATGTGTGAGAGGGATGTAAAAGGCCTGGGATGGTCTGGAGAAGGACTGAACTCACTGCCACTTGAAGTCAATAAAAGTGGCTCAGGGCCTCTCAGAAATCTGCCTTTAGGATCATTGTAACTTGCGCCAGCCTTTGGTTAATTCCTTCACCATCCATGGTTTCTTCCCTACTTAAAGGGGTAACATTATTTATGTGTGTTGCCACTTTTTTGTTAGCTTTTGTTTTGTTTAGACACTGTTCTTTCATCCCCTCCCCTACCCCCACCCCCATGATGTGGGGAATTTTTTAACTGAACCACTGTTGGTTGTCTTCTTTTAAAAATAAACTGGGCTAGAAGTTCATGTTTTAGAAAGTAAAACTTTTTGAGTTCTTTAGTGTTCTGTCCCTCTTCTGATAATGAATCCTAAAACCCAGTGTCACTGAAATGTGATTAGAGTGAAATCTTTTGACTTAGACAGTAGGGAAAAGGGATTTAGAGCTTAGATGTTTCATACTGTCAGGCTACTGGTAGTGTAGTTCAGTGTTATGTAAATCTTATTTGTAGACCCTGTCATTCAGGATGATATTTATCCTTTTCTTATATTTAGATCTCAATTTAGACTGAAGTCTTATGGCATTGTTCGGTTCAGATCATTTGTTCATTTAATAATAATAAATACATTGCACTTACATAATTCATCAGAACTTCAAAGCATGTAAAAACATAATAAAGACATGTAGTGTTTCAAATCTCTAGGTAGTCTATGTAAAAGAGTTGAAATGCATAAAAATAATAGATGGGAAGACAGAAGAGTGCACAACTACTATAATATAAGGACTGCCAGTTAATCACGTGATTAACTCAAAAAAATTAATCATGATTAATCGCACTGTTAAACAATAGAATACCAACTGAAATTTATTAAATATTTTTGATGTTTTTCTACATTTTCAAATATATTGATTTCAATTATAACACAGAATATGAAGTGTACAGTGCTCACTTTATATTATTTTTGCTTACAAATATTTGCACTTTAAAATGATAAAAAGTAGTATTTTTCAATACACCTCATACAAGTACTGTTGTGCAATCTCTTTATCATGAAAGTGTAACTTCAAATGAGTTTGTTTTGTTACATAACTCCACTCAAAACCAAAAAAATGTACAAGTCCGCTCAGTCCTACTTCTCGTTCAGTGAATTGCGAGTTTGTTTACGTTTATGGGAGATAATGCTGTCCACTTCTTAATAACAGTGTCACCTGAAAGCGAGAACAGGCGTTCGCATGGCACTATTGTAGCTGGCATTGCAAGATATTTACGTGCCAGCTGCGCTAAAGATTCCTATGCCTCTTCATGCTTTGAGCATCATTCCAGAGGACATGCTTCCATGCTGATGATGCTGGTTAAAAAAATAATGCGTTAATTAAATTAGTGACTGAACTCCTTGGAGGAGAATTGTATGTCTGCTGCTCTGTTTTACCCACATTCTGCCATATATTTCATGTTATAGCAGTCTCAGATGATGACTCAGCACATGTTGTTCATTTTAAGAACACTTTCATTGCAAATTTAAGACAAAATGCAAAGAAGATACCAATGTGACATTTCTAAAGATAGCTACAGCACTCGACCCAAGATTTAAGCATCTGAAGTGCCTTCCAAAATCTGAGAGGTGTGAAGTATGCTTTCAGAAGTCTTAAAAGAGCAACACTCTGACGTGGAAACACAGAACCCAAACCACCAAAAAAGAATATCAACCTTCTGCTGGTGACATCTGACTCAGACAATGAAAATGAACATTCATCAGTCCGCACTGCTTTGGATCGTTATCTAGCAGAACCCGTCGTCCGCATGGATGCATGTGACTTATGAGGAGAGGCTGAGGGAACTGGGATTGTTTAGTCTCCAGAAGAGAAGAATGAGGGGGGATTTGATAGCATCCTTCAACTACCTGAAGGGGGGTTCCAAAGAGGATGGAGCTCGGCTGTTCTCAGTGGTGGCAGACGACAGAACAAGGAGCAATGGTCTCAAGTTGCAGTGGGGGAGGTCCAGGTTGGATATCAGGAAAAACTATTTCACTAGGAGGGTGGTGAAACACTGGAATGCGTTACCTAGGGAGGTGGTGGAGTCTCCTTCCTTGGAGGTTTTTAAGGCCCGGCTTGACAAAGCCCTGGCTGGGATGATTTAGCTGGGAATTGGTCCTGCTTTGAGCGGGGGGTTGGACTAGATGACCTCTTGAGGTCCCTTCCAACTCTGATATTCTATGATTCTATGATTCCTCTGGAATGGTGGTTGAAGCATCCAGGGGCATGTGAATCTTTAGCACATCTGGCATGTAAATATCTTGTGACGCCGGCTACAACAGTGCCTGTTCTCATTTCCAGGTGACATTATAAACAAGAAGCAGGCAGCATTATTTTCTGCAAATGTAAACAAACTTGTTTGTCTGATCTGAACAAGAAGTAGGACTGATTGGACTTGTAGGCTCTAAAGTTTTACATTGTTTTATTTTTGAATGCAGGTTTTTTTGTACATAATTCTACATTTGTAAATTCAACTTCCATGATAAAGAGATTGCATTACAGTACTTCTATTAGGTGAATTGAAAAATACTATTTTTTGTTTTTTACAGTGCAAATATTTGTAATAAATAAAGTGAGCACTGTACACTTTGTATTCTGTGCTGTAATTGAAATCAATATATTTGAAAATGTAGAAAACATCAAAAATATTTAAATAAATGGTATTATATTATTGTTTAATGGCACGATTAATCACGATTAATTTTTTTAATCACTTGACAGCCCTAATATATATATTTCTGTTTGTGGGGCCCTGGAATATGGAAATACTTTAATTATTTATATAGAATGTGTGAAATGCTTTTGTTTTTTCTGTTCTATTGTGCAAGCCTTCTATTTCTAGTTACAGGGCATATTTGATATTTGGACAAGCTTGTAAAAATCTGTATAAGTCCCGTACAGATAAGATTTTCCACTGTATTTAGGTATAGGGAGAAGTATTTGGATCATTTGTATTTTTGCAGCTGTTAATCATATTTCATTTTTTTTTTTTTAAATAAGAGTAGTCTGGAGGAAGAAGTGTGAATACTATAGACTTTAGGCATCAAATTATTTAGCTTGGTTATACATTTTTACCCTTTTTAGTTAGGGTTAAAATGAAACTTATTAAACTATGAGTGATCTTTAAGTTTCATGTAAGAGGTTTATGTAGACAGGTTTGATACTATACCAAAATTTGTGTCAAAGGTTCTGATTTGTGGACACATTGATGGGACTATTCACATGAATAAAGTTACTCCTATGCATAAATGTTTGTAAGATTGGACCTTTCTTATTTTGTGAAGGTCTATTTTAAAACTGTCCAAGCACTTGCAACCAAATTTTTAGCCAGCCTCTAACATTGGATGACCTGTGGTTTCCGGGCACAATTATTTATCTTACAGTAGCTCCTAGAAGCCTCAAATGAAATTGTAGCCACATTTTGTATATATGCACAGTGAGAGACTGTCCCTTCCCTGAAGAGTTTACGGTCCAATTGGACAAGACGATCTAAGACCTAGTCTACACTAAAAAATTAGGTCAGTTTATTTACGTCAGTCAGGGGTGTGAAAAAATCCACACCCCTGAGCATCGTTGTTAAGATGACCTAGGTCCCTGTGTGGACAATGCTAGGTTGACCGAACAATTCTTCCGTTAACCTAGCTACTGCCTCTCGGGGAAGTGGATTACCTATGCTGACAGGAGAACCCCTCCCATTAGTGTCGTTTTATATATAGACAAGCCCTCAGAGTGTTCCTTGTTTACAAGCAAGTAATTGAAACATCTGGAGACTAAATGATTTGCCCAAGGTTATACAGGAAGTCTTTGGTTGAGTCAGGAATTGAACTAGTTCTTCCAAGCCTCAGTTCAGTGTCTTGACCTCAAGGCCATCCAGTGTTAGAGGCTGACTAATAATTGTACCTGTACCTTGAAAATGTTGGCCCTGATCCTGGAAGGAGCTGTAGGGATGGATCCCTAAATCTGTACAGTGCCCCATTGAATTCAGTGGAGCTCTGCAGAGAAACCAGGGTCCATCCATGTGGAGATCCTTGCAGAACTGGGGCTTTTGTTTGTATTAAAACCGTCAGTTGTATGCATAAATCATCTAGCCATTTTGCACTCTCAATGCAATTTTTTCATTCTTAATGTTTGCAGGTGCAACTGTGCAGGCTGTGCTTGCAAATTCAATCTTTAATAATAGGAAATCTAGATCATTATTGTATTGCTGTTTTAAGTGGATTCTTGACATGTTACCAGTCAAAAATCACTGTGTGTAGTATGTCTCATGTTGTATTTTCTATGACTGAAAAAATAGTTGATACTTTAATTTTTTTTTATTTTGTGTTATGTAGAAGTCTTCGGAAAAGGTTGGTTGATGTGAATACTTACCGGTAGTAGACAAACCAAGGGGTGGAGAATGTAGATTTGTGATGCTTTTCTTTTACACATCAGTTCATTTAAAAAACACACAGACCTTAGTCATGGCTCAGAATGCAAAATTACTGGATGCTCACCTTCTTTTGGCAAGTAGATATCCCTACTTAAAGGAGTAACATTATTTATTTGTTTTTTATGACGTGTGTTTTCTTTTTGATTGGAAACTACTGCACTATATATTATTGTGAAGAGTAATGACAACCCTTTTAATATACCATGAATATGTGAAAGTGATGTGATCTCTGCAAGGGCAGAAATGGAGCTGTCAGTTTCACTTCTCTCATTCCTCAGTGAAATACACATAGTGCAGACGATATGATTGCTCTTGTGGAAAAAGACACAGAAAGATCATTAAGAGGCAGATGGAAGGAAAGGCTAGAAAAGAAAATACAGACAGGAAACTGAAAGGAAGCGAGCATGAATGAGAGAGAAGTGGAAGGCAGGCAGGGCCATAAATGTCAGTGTCTTCCCCAGGATGTTAAGAAAGGATGTATATAAAGGATTGTCTGAGTACTAACTGCATGAGGAGACATCCGGAGAGTTTGGGAGCATTCTTTGTGTATTCCCTGAACCATAACTTTTTATTGTATTATCACAGTTCCTTGGGGTCCTGGCCCATGACTGGGGCTCGGTTGTGCTAGGCACTGTACAAACACAGAACAAAAAGATAGTTCCTTTCTTGTAGTCCCTCCTTACTAAATTAATAAAGGTGAACAAATGTATTCACTGAGTAATTTAGTGGGGTACCAGGGTGCACTTTTAGTATCTTGTTTGTAAACTTTGCAAAAAATTCTTGAAAACAAAATTAGAGAGGATCCCAACCTCACTGTTGTCTCTGTCCCCATTCTGTTTATCTTCCTCTTCCCATATTTGTTTTATTCCCACTGTTCTTTCTCTGTTTAATTATGTATTTGAGTTTCATGTTTCTGCATTTTTCTCTTACCCCTGTGATGGAACTGGAGCAGCTTTGTAATAATTTATAAATTCATAAACTTGGGCCTCCCTGAGTGCAGGGGACTGGACTTGATGACCTCTCGAGGCCCCCTCTAGCCCTACATTTCTGTTAAAAACTGTATGTTGACCTGGTTATTTGGATGTTTACTGTATGGCTATATTTAGCTTAATAGGGAGCTGTCAGGAATAGCAATCAGGAAAGAATGGCTCAAAATAAGTCATTTCTCAGTAAACACTTGAGTAGTTGTTAAGAGGCTACGAGGACAGGAAAAGGCCTGTGAATGTAGGAGATAAAAGAACTGGAAGGTTTAGAAAGGAATGGTCTCTTAAGAGGCGGTGTAGTTGTTTGAGGAAACCAGACTGAGACAGATGGACTGCAGGTGTCTGAAGAGGTTCAGCTTGCTTAGGTTATTATTTGGGGTGGGAAGCTTTTAGGCAAGGTAGACATGCATGTAGATTGTTTTAAAATCCATTTTCTCTAAATGCTCTGTTTCTACTGCTGAACTAAGCAATACTTTGGTTTTAAGAAGGCTGTCTGATCACTGTACACCCTGCTCACAGACTCCCGAAGGAAAGAAAAACAGGTACTTGAACTCAGTCGGACCTGCTGGGTAATAACGGTTGAAACACAGGGCACTGTAGCCCGGTGTGCTCTAGGTGTGGGAATCCTTGACATATGAGAAATGCTTTACACACACATTGAATTGCAGAGTGAAAATGATTAACTGGGTTTGTGTTGTGATCCAAATGAATTTCATTCTGCACCTGGCTCCAGTGCAAAGCCACTGAATTTGGTGCTGCTGGTGGCACTGATTTCTTAGTAGTTCATTGCCTTGGATGGAGATCAGGAAGAATGATGGAGGTGGTCGTGTGAGACAAAGAGTGTCTGGTTCTGCTATGTTAATGTTTTGGGGAGGGAGAAGATCTAAGTAGAAATCAGAAACCAACAATTAAGTATGATGGTCACTTTTGGGTTATTTTAAATTTTGGATTATGCATAAAAATAGATGCTCAATCAGCTAAGCCATGTGGATCTTCAAAATGAACATTTATCCCTGGCAGAAATTATTCAGTGTAGAAATTGTTTGTGCATATAGTCTGGATGACTCCTGGGGTGGTTGATAAGATACAAAGCCTTCCATATCTACGCCACTATCTTGAATCTGTGCTGGCTTGGTAGTGACCAAAAGACATTGTTGTGACCTATATAAAATGAGCTGGGGAGTGATGTTGGTGTGGTCCATACTAGACAAGAATCCATTATGTACCATGGTTATGAACACACTAAATATTTAGATATTGCGGTTCGCACTACTTGGTACCATTGATGCAATCTCAGTATTGTGACTGAACTAACTTATCTTTGGGTGTGCTGCTTGTAGAACATAGCTAAGGTGCATTGGTTGGAAGCTATACACCGCTACCCCTATATAACACCACCCAATATAACACGAATTCGGATATAACGCGGTAAAGCAGTGCTCCGGGGGGGCGGGGCTGCGCACTCCGGTGGATCAAAGCAACTTCGATATAACGCAGTTTCACCTATAACGCGGTAAGATTTTTTTGGCTCCCGAGGACAGCATTATATCAAGGTAGAGGTGTAGCTGGAAACTGGTAGTGCTGTCAGTACTTTGCTTTCCCTATTGAGAGTGGGTCAGTTTTCAAAAGCACCTTTTACTTGAGTTACATTTTTAAGGAAAAAATCTTGCTGTATATTGCACCTTTTATTTATATAAGCCTATACACATCTTCCTTGTGAAGATATTCCAAAGCCCTTAGAAATAAGTGAGTTATATAATTGTGACTACAGGCAACCAGAGTAGTTTGTGCTCATCCCACCAATGATGGATTAACTGTGGATCCAGCCCAGGGCTGATTCAGGACAAACAGCTGACCAAGATTGTTGTTTCTTGTCTTATGCTTAAATTGTAAGAGCTCTTTGGGTCAGAGAATCTTTTTGTTCTGTAAAAAGAACAGGAGTACTTGTGGCACCTTAGAGACTAACAAATTTATTAGAGCATAAGCTTTCGTGGACTACTGCCCACTTCTTCGGATGGATTAACTGTGGATCTGGCCCTGGGCTGAACCAGGATCCATTATGCAGGAAAACTCTTGTCTTGTGGGACACCCTGCCTAAATATGTTAAAACTGGGACTTGTTTCAATGTAGTTGTCTAGCTACTAACCACTACACCTTAAAGGAACTTGAAGCCCTGGTCTGTTTCTGCTGGCCTTAGTTGTGCCTCCACTGAGTTCTGCATGCTCTCACAGATAATGAAACCTGGGGTGTGTCAACTTCTTTGAGAGAGGAATTTGAAAAGCCCCAATCTCATTTTGGGTAAAATTCAATTAGTTGCTTATGCCAGGGCCCAGCCAACACATGTAGCTGGCCAGAGTTTATTGCTAAGTAGATAAGAATTGTTAGAGAGGGGATGTCATTTTCCAGCCACCAAACCTTGTGTTTGCTCCTTCCCCCATTCACACAGCTCTTAGATCCTCCAGTTTCACCATCCTCCATCTCACTTTCTCTAGCTGCAAATCCCTTCTGCAGCGCCCCACACCTAAAAATGTGTTTCCTCTGTGGAAGAAAATGACTTCCCCTTGTGATTGACTTGGCTCTTTTCTCCCTCGCCTGCCCCTGAACATTGAAGCAGTATGATTTTGGTGAAAAATGCCAGTGGTCATCTAGGCTATGGCTCCCAGTGTTATTAACACTGGTTCAGCTCCACCAACATCATCCGTGGAAAACTTATGCAAAACTTCCCTAGGATAGATAAGCCTTAAATTAAATCACAAAATTGGTGGTGGAATGGGGAATGGGACCAAAAGTGTAGCTAGCTAAAGGAACTGATCTCCAGACCATTGTTTTCACAACTAACATGGAAAACTTCTAATGTCTCTGGAATCAGCAATGAACCTTTACAGTAGAGGCAAGTTTGTCTGGTTTTTATAACAAAGGACTGGGAATGATGGTCTCTCACTTTATTTCTCCATAGCCCAGCCCCCCTCACCGATGGAACACCATATGCTTTCAAAGGTAGAATTTAGCTTCCTTTGCTGCTATGGAGGAGCAGTCTGTTGAGCTCCTTTAGTCTTCAGACTAGAGACAGCGTTTGTATACTTTAATAGCTAAGACATTTTTTCCTCTCACACCCACTCTTCCT
Organism: Chrysemys picta bellii; assembly: GCF_011386835.1. NCBI lineage: Eukaryota > Metazoa > Chordata > Testudines > Emydidae > Chrysemys > Chrysemys picta. Next base: position 314,101,074 of record NC_088791.1, read on the forward strand.
TATGGCCTTGTCACTAGGGAAAAAATGGTGCTAGCCAACACATGTTAAAATCCTAGTGAATGTAAGGCAGTTTGTAGTTTCCATATGTGTTAGATTACAAACAGTGTTATCTTCACTAGGAGTTTAACATACGTTAGGTGTTTTTTCTTGTTAGCTTTTTTCTTAGGGCTGGTCTACACTGGGGCGGGGGGGGGGAGGGAAATCGATCCAAGACACGCAACTTCAGCTACGCGAATAGCTTAGCTGAAGTCGAAGTATCTTGGATCGAAATACCTGGGGTCCAGATGGCGCGGGATCGATGGCCGCGGCTCCCCCATCGACTGCGCTACCGCCGCTCGCTCTGGTGGAGTTCTGGAGTTGACGGTGAGCGTGTTCGGGGATCGATATATCGCGTCTTAACGAGACGCGATATATCGATCCTGGATAAATCGATTGCTTAGACGTACCCTTAGTGTGGATGCACCTCTATGTTGTGAAGAATCATTACTGCCTTGTCCTAGGAAAATGTGATATCTCTGTCTTTGGTTTGTTTAGTATCCTGAACTCACTTATACAGTTAGTCTGTACCATGGACTGTTTTATTGTTCTGTGTTTGTATAGCCCCTAGCACAGTGGAGTCCTGATCCATGGCTCAGGCTCCTAGGTGTGACAATAATACAAATAAATAAATAAATATGTAACTTCAGTTCCCTCTATCTGTACCATCAAGCCCACAAGGGTTACTGTAAACGTAAATACAAACAGTCCTTTATAATTTCTCTGACGCACAGTCAGTACTAAGAGGCTTGGGTTGATCTGTTTTAGTGCTGTGTTCTGATAAACAAAGGGACTGTAGTTTCATCTGTTTTCCCTCAACAAGTCTTTACTCTGTATCAAAATGTTAACACAATAGCTAACAAACAATGACAAGGTTGCACTTAACAGTTGTATAGTGTTTCAGTAACTTTTTGGAAAGGTCTTCTGTTTCTGTATTTGCATGAGTATCAGCAATATATTACAAGACTTGCATATGGTGCTTTTATATGAGCTCAACATATCTTGCTAATGGGATGAAGAGGCCCACATTTCAAGGAGAATGGAAAGCTGGAGTGATTAGTTACAGTAAGCTAAATATTTTAGCTATCTTAAATATATATTATAAAAAAGAACAAAAAGGTTTTGGATATATCTGTTACTGTTTCACTATCTCAGTTCAGTGATGGGAGTTGGGAATGGTGTCTCTCTTTGGAGGCTACCATTTTATATATACTTCCTATCAAGAGCTTCAGCCTGATGCAGTGGGATTGACAGATCTGATCCCGTTTGAGAACACTTAAAGAAAGATGAGCAAACCTTGTATAAGGTATGCTAAATTAACTGATATGACTCACAAAAAGAAAGGGGAAGATTGGGGTTAGCGCCCTTTTATGGTGTATATAAGGTTTGAAATCAGGGCTTTGGAGCGGAGCCTGGAGCTGGAGCGTGGAGCAGCTCCGGAGCAGTGGAGCTGCAGGTTTTTGCCTGGAGCTGGAGCACAGTTCCAAAGCCCTGTTTGAAATGGCGTGCATGTTCTTTTTAAAAATTCTGCTTGGTTTGTTACTCTGGAGTTAACAGGTATATCAAGTTTTGTCTTCCTTGACTGTGCTCTAGGTCTCGTTGGCTGTGTTTAGATATAGATTATTAACTTTCTCATCCCTTAATTGAAAGGCTTGGACTAATGTCTTCTAAATATTTCTCAGACATTGAATTTAAATGTGCAGATTAAAAAAAAAGTTTGAAATAGTCTGAATAATAATCACTTCATTTTTTTAATCCAAATCATACCAATTCTTCAGTCATCCATAGAGTCTTGTAGGGAAATCAAGATAGACAGGACCTGAAGTTCTACTCTGCTTAAAAAAGAAAAAAGTTATTTTAGTTTTTGAAAACAAAATAATATTTCAGGTCTTCCTTATACGTATAAAGAAACAAAGGCATAAACTTATGTTTTCTTTTGTAGATCCCCTTTTACCCTCTTCAGAATTGAACTTCATCCAAGTTTAAATAAACAAAACCATATAGAGCAAAAAAGTTCACTATCTGCCCTTAATTTTATGGTTAAAATATATAGATAGCCTTGTCCATATTCAAAGACTCTTACTCGGGTAGTTCAGAAATGCATCTTCTGTGTTAAGTTGTCCTTGCAACATAGTATATTTAGACTGTCTTGTATCTATCTCTTTCTTCGCTTCTATAATTTGTGAAACTTCTCTATATATCTGGCTTAGTACAAAAGAGTAATCTGTATATGGTTATTTTTAACACCTTTTTTTTTTTTTTTTTTTTTTTTTTTTAAAGACAAATCCCAGTTGTATCTTGTATAAACTTGGGTTTTGGAATGCTGTGTTTATCCCACTTGGTATATCAATGCTTATGCAACTTTTTTCTAATAATCCTGAGATCCCTTTAACCAAACCCACCATTTCCTCATATACAACCAGTATGAATTTGTGACCTTTTCTTATGTTTCATCCTTCCATGCAATAAACCAGTGGTCTCAAAGTGGGGTGCGCAAGAGGATCCTTGGGGCTACGCAGCAGGAGGAGCGCTTTTCCCCCCCCCCCTTCATCAGGTGGGAGTCCGAGCGGCTTTTTTTTTTTTTTTGCTTCGGCAAAAATGGTAGAGCTGGCGCAGCAGGAGGTGCGTGCTCAAAATTTTTTTACTGATAGGGGTGTGCGATCAAAAAAATTGGGAGACCACTGCAATAAACTATTAGCCTCTAAGGATAGAACAAGAAGCAATGTGGTTAAACACTGGAATAAATTGCCTAGGGAGGTTGTGGAATCTCCATCTCTAGAGATATTTAAGAGTAGGTTAGATAAATGTCTGTCAGGGATGGTCTAGACAGTATTTGGTCCTGCCATGAGGGCAGGGGACTGGACTCGATGACCTCTCGAGGTCCCTTCCAGTCCTAGAATCTATGAATCTATGAATTAATTAATTACAGCTTCCTACAGTTTTTCAGACTCTCCAGTTCAGTTGTCAGTGTCACACAGTCTGGAGTGGCTAATGACCGTGAGTGCCAGCCTCAGGGCAGACTGTCAAAAAGCAGGACAGAAACCCAAAACTGGTTGTATGTTCTATAATTAGATTTCACCAACCCAGTAACAGGTGTGAAGTCCTAAAGCACTATAACAATCTTACCACAGAGTTACAGACAATCCCCTTGGACATTCCAGTCTATCTTGCCACCCAGGCAAGCTGGACTATAGATGGTCACTTTACAACAAAGATTCCAACAATATTCAGGTTACTCCCAGTTCCAAAGAACCAGTCACTTACCACAGGTCAGTTATACTCCGATCTCAAGCCCAAGACACAGCCTGTAGCCAATCCTGTAATAAACTAACTAAACTCCTATCTCAGTTAATAAATCTTATTTGCAAGGTTAAAACAGGAAACATACACACACAAATGAGTTACAGTTTTTGATTTAAAAGGTAATATAAGCATCTATAATAAGCAGCTTTATATGTCTTTTAGGGCTCACCCATGCCATACAGCATGGGGATCTCTTTCTTATGTTTAGGAATCTTTGCCCCTCAGAATCCAGACAACATAAAGATCCCAGTTTCTCTTTGTCTGGGATTTTTATCCCATATCACACAGGAATCCAAATTGATGGGATGAGATCATGCTCAGGTCTTGGAGGGAGTGAGGGATGCAGTCAACAAGGTCTCTATCCTTTGATGCTATGCATTGCCTCATTTGCCTTCAATGGGCCATCTGGTGTGCAGGACCACTCTATCTGAATTAATGCTGCTTGTCCTGTTTGGTGAGTTACACAATTACAGAGGTTTACAATACAGACACTCAATATAACTTTATACCATGAGCTACAGAAGTTACAAGTGAGATCAGTACATGCAGCTTCCTACATTGTTCATAAGGTCTAGGCACCAAACACGTTCTTACAACTCTAATATTTATCTTAACGATACTAACACACAGGTAAGCCAGACTGGTTTCCAGCTGTGCATTTGTCAATGTTCAGTGGGGCCTGGAGCTTTGGCATGAGCTGCCACCTGGTCTGCTAGCATCAAAGTCCTATTGATTTAATTCTTAGAAACTGCTCATAATTTCTCTTCAAAAGTGCCAACAGAGTCATATTTTTTTTCCAACTTTGGAGGCAAAAACATTCAATTTTCCCTTAGTGATGTTTAACAGAAGTGCTAATCGATTATCAGACCTTCTTGCTCCCTGGGCAGACTCCCTAACATGGTGTGAGAGGGTAGGAGAGGCAGCAGCAGACACACTAAATTCTGTAGCCACCTCCCCCACACTTCCCCATTTCTGCTGCCTTTGAACTTTGAGGGATACACCTTAACCGTTCCCTGCACCCCAGAACAATAAGAGTGAGAAATGTCTTAAGAAAACACTCCAGCAGGAATGATTCCTTGCTGTCTGTGAGAGCATAATATTTGACTCCTGTCTTCTTCTCTCAACTTTAAGCCAAAATTAAGTCCTGTCATTTCTTCCTCCACAACATTTCAGCCAAATTGCTCGTCCACACCCTACTCATATTCCATCATGAGTACTAGAATCTTCTCCTCTGAGGTGTGTAACAGTCTTGGTTAATAATTTGATCACTGTGGCCACAGGCGCTGGCTTCCTTTAGGCTCTGGGGGTACTCTGCCCCAGGCCTTGACCCCTTCCCCCAAGCCTCTGCCCCAGGCCCTGCCTCCATCTCACCCCTTCTCCCAAGTCCCCACCCTTGCCTGCCTCTTCCCGCCCCTACTCTGCCCCAGGCCCTGCCCCCGCCGCCCCCTCCTGCCCTGTTCCGCTGCCGGCTCCCCTGAACACGCCCCATCCCAACTCCTCCCCCTTTCACCCCAGCACCTCCTGTACGCCGCGGAACAGCTGATCGTGGCAGGCAGGAGGCACTGGGAGGGAGGGGGAGGAATTAAGTGGTGTGGCTGCCGGTGGGTGGGTGGGAGGGGAAGGGGAGAGCTGGCTGCTGGTGGGTGCTAAGGACCTACTAATTTTTTTCCATGGGTGCTCCAGCCCCGGAGCACCCACGGAGTCGGCGCCTATGACTGTGGTAATAGACAGCCCCCACTCTATCCAAAATGCTGCTCTACCAAAGTCGTCATTCTCGCCAAGAACTTTTACCATGTCACCTCCCACTCCCTTTTTGAGTCATTTTGCTGCCCCTGTGTTACATTGTGCATCAAATTTAGACTTGTCCTTTTCTTCGAGTCCTTGATCTCATTCAGATCACTCACTTAAAAAAAAAAATAAATCCTACAATAAATACCAATACATTCTGAACCGCTATGATGTATGTTACATGCAGATGTAAACTCACTATCTCTGTAATCCATGTCTCTACCAGCGCTTCTTGGTATATGTTCTGCCTTCTCTTGTTTGTCATGTCTACCCCCTTAGTTTTGGGGCTCTTGAGAGCAGTAACTTGTCTTGGGCGTCTCTGTGAAGCATCTAGCACTGGTATGTATACAATTAACAATACTTAATCCTAAATTCTGTTAGATTTAGAAATATATAACACTTAAAATATTCTGTCCCCACATTGGTTGTTTGTCTCATTCCAGAAGCCCAAGTTCAAGCTAACCACATGTACTCTTGGGAACAACAGACTTGTTTTGTTTTTTAATTTATAAAAGGAGAAGGTTTTTTTATAAGACAGTTTGAAGCACAACTTGCAGTTTTCTATTATAGATTAGAACTTTACATTAATGATTCACTGGATACTTGTCTCAGTTATGGAAAATGTGTAGTATTATGTAATTCTTGAGACAAAACCTCTAACAGTGACTTATTTTTTGAAGGGTTTGGCTAAATTATCCATAATTTTTGGATAACTAAGAAGATTTTGAAGCTTGAGACTTGTGTTTTGTCCACCAATATTTTATAAATATGAGAATAGACTATACTTTATTAGTCAAGATAAATATAACCAAAGGCTTTTCAGAACTGTGGCTTTGTACTATAAGAATGGTGTGGCCCAGCACAAGAAAGCGGGAAAATGACTACCAGTGAAGCAGCTTCTATACTAGAGCTAGCTAGATTGGAAGCAGAAGAGAAGGAAAAGGATCGGGAGTTTCAATTGAAACTCAAAGAGGCAGAGGAAGCCAGGGAGGTGGCTGCCCACAAAAGAGCAGAGGAGGCAGAAGAGGCTGCCCATGAGAGAGCTATGGAGGCCCAGATTGAGCCCCAAAAGCATGAACTGGCTGTTATGGAGTTGAAGAGACAAAACCCTTCAGCTGCTGGCTCCACTTCCCCAAAAACCCACAAATGAGAGCCATCATGAGGAATCCCCTTGCTACTACCTGAGCTGGAACAAGAGCTGTACCAGGGGAAAGGATTGTGCCCAGACTAGGAAGGCATCCAGTCTGTGAAAGAGACTTATTGAAACATCTTTCTGGGTGAGATTTTATCTGTTCTCAGTTGTATTATTGTATTAGGCTTAGATTTGCGTGCTTTATTTTATTTTGCTTGGTAATTCACTTTGTTCTGTTTGCTACTACTTGAAACTACTTAACTCCTACTTTCTGTATTTAATATCACTTTTTACTTATTAATTATAACTCAGAGTATGTGTTAATACATGGGGAGGGGGGGGAAGAGCTGTGCATATCTCTCTATCAGTGTTATAGAGGGTGAACAATTTATGAGTTTACCCTGTAAAAGCTTTATACAGGGTCAAACAGATTTATTTGGGTTTAAACCCCATTGGGAGTTGGGCATCTGAGTGTTAAAGACAAGAAGACTTCTGTAAGCTGCTTTCAGTTAAGTCTGCAGCTTTGGGGCACGTAATTCAGACCCTGGGTCTGTGTTGGAACAGACAGGCATGTCTGGGTCAGCAAAATTGGGTGCTGGGGTCCCAAGCTGGCAGGGAAAGCAGGGGCAGAAGTAGTCTTGGCACATCACTTTGCAGTTCGCAAGGGGGTTTCTGTGATCTAACCCATCACAAATGGTACACCTGTCTAGAATGAAAATAAAGCAGTCTTTGGGTTTTTTCCTTGGAAAATTGTTCCATGTATGTAATGCAGAAATCTGCTGGAGAATGGAAGCTGAAAAAGGAGAGGTGTTTGTGACAAATAAAATAAAGTGTTATGAGGAGGAAGTAAAATTTCTTCCTTTTGTATTAAAGATTAGTTTGAACTATGGAAATTTGAAGTCATTGTAGAAACTTGGAGAGGGCAGTCTAGTAAGTATACACATCATTATAATTCTTGGCACACTAGCAGTGTTGCAGGGGTCCATGTACTGGAATAACGCCAGCAGGTGGGTTTTAAAACTATGACTTTTCTTAATGCTTCAGAGCTTAAACATATTTAACTACTGGTTTTGGTTTTTTGTCTGTTTGTTTTTGGATAGGGAATGTGGTTAGAGAGGGAGTTTAAAGGTTGTTCCACATTAGGATAGAATTAAATAGTTTTTGTTTGTGTGAAGTGTAATAGAGAACTAGAATGCCTTACAGTTAATTATTCAGAGATTGTCCAGATTTCCCTCTTCTTCATGTCATATGCAATTTGCAGAAAGAAATTGTTTACCAATTCCTAATTATACAGATAATATACCAAAGGCAATAATTCCATGCTGTTCGCCTAGATACTCTGGTGATTGACAGCACATGGATACTTAAGTATAGTGTGCCTAATAGGCTGGAACTCATTCTTTCAGCTTGTCCACAGCTAATAGACAGACTACGGTGTGCTTTTGAAATAAAACTTCCTTAAATGGCTCTGTTCATAAGCTTTGCGCAACTAAGTAATACCTTTCAGCAGTTAATGTAAATAACTGTGTTGTGTGCTTTGACATCAGAGTAGTGATGGCTCTATGTAGTCAATGAACTTACCAAAAATAATTTATGCTTGTTGCATGCAGTTTGCTTAGTCCGAAGAAACTCATCCCTCACTGACATTTAATTTTTTTAAAATCAGAGATCATCCTGCCCAAAAATCTAGTGGTTGATGGGAGACCCCCATTTTGCTAGCTGGGTTGGGCCTCATTTCTCAGGTCGTCAGAGGAGTTCCACAGCAGCAAACGCTTGGCCCCGAGGAAGAGAGAGTGACTTGTGTTCTGCGATTGGATTAGAATGGAATCTCATCCACTCCTCCATATGCTTCATATCGAGTCTAAGGGCATGGGGAAAAATGGATTTTTAAGAGACTAAAGGAAAATATGTATTCTCGAAGACAGGCCATTACTTAACTGTGGAATGTGTGTTCGCAGGCCTTCCTTTGACAGTTATTTAAAATGTATATGCATCCAACTCACAAAATAGCTTTTATTTTAGCATGTCAAATCTCCCGCGGGAGGTAGGTAACACTGCTTTAAGTAAAATGTAATACAAACAATGCAATCACAGTAATAGTAAGGTAACTTAAAAACTAATATCTTCAAAATGGTAAAGTTAATTTAAGAAAATCAAACCACCCTAAATTTTCTAATCCCTGAAATCTGTGCAAACAACTGGAAAGTGAAACATCTTTATAAAACAACTGTAGTGTAATGATGACTCTATGAGGCAGATGTAGTTAAAATTGTGAAAAGTAACTCATCAAGTACCGTATATACTCTTTCATAAGCCGAATTTTTTTAGTAAAAAAGGGAAACATCAGAGAAGGGGGTCGGCTTATGAATGGGTATAGAGAGGGAGAGGTGGGACACAGCGCCTCCCCCCCAACAGAGGGGGCAAGGAGAGGCAGCACAGCCAGCAGAGACAGAAGGGAAGAGGGGCCAGAGTCTCTCCGTTTCTGGCCACGCTGCTCTCCCCCCAGTCTCCGAAGCAGCTGCAGGACTGGCAGGCTGCAGCTGCGCCACTCGGCCTGCCGGAGCAGCTCCAGCCAGGCCAGAGACATCCTCCCCTGGCCTGCCCCAGCTAAGGTGGGAAGGGATGGGATGGGGAGAGTGTGGGGGTCCCAGGCTAGTGGTCATGTGGGGGGTGGTCACGAGTTACTCCCCTGACCCCCAGCTTTCTCCCCTTTCCCCCCAAATTTCCCCACCAGTTGCTGTCCCAGCCCGTCCCTGCTGGTGGCCAGGACATTTTGTTTACTTATGTTTACCTCCGTGCCTGCAGACGCTCGAGGTAAAGAAACCACTTCGGCCCGCCAGTGGCTTAGCCTGATGGCCCAGGAGCCAAAGTTTGCTGACCCCTGAATTATAGGGTCGGCTTATGAATGGGTCATAAAAACAATTCCATTTTTACTTATCCATTCTGAGGGGGTCGGCTTATAAACAAACCGGCTTATGATCGCGTATATACGGGTAGTAATTTCCAGCATTTTTATTCCCCTCTATTTAACTGCATAACTTTACCAATATTTCAGCACTCAGAAATACTCTCTGTTTTGGCTTAGTTAAATCAAGACTGTTCATATTTCCTTGTCTTTATCTACCTGGATTTGAAGGGTGAATGGGTTTGTTAGTAGGATCTGAAGTTAGGCCATTGGGCACATATAATTAAGGTACTGTATTTTATACCCAGTGACCCAAGTGCTCTTTAGGGATAGGTGCTTGATTATCAACACAGCTATTGACTTAAAAATATACACTTTAGCTGGTGAAGAGTACATTTTATTCTTTTCAGAAAACAGTAATTCTGATCAGAGAAATTTGAAGATGAGAAGCATGGCTCTATAGCTTTTTTTTTTTTTTTTAGGTTTATTGTTTCCAGTGTTGCCCACAATGTGTTAGGTGTTCTCTATATAAAACCCATGTATTGCTAAAATTTTACTATCCCCTGGTCACTTTGCTTGTTTCTGACTCCCCTTTCTAATTCCTTCAATGCTTGTTTTCACTGCACAGTTAACTCAAGTTTATAACTCAAGTGTTGCCCCTAACTGTAGTCCCATCCCCACACACAAACCTTTAACTCAAATGCAGTGATGTTTTTATCTCAAGTTGGTAGGCCTGAGAGGAGTATAGGCTAAAGCTCAGCGAAACACAGCTCGTCAGTTGCTAACACGATCACTCTGTAGTGTGGACAAAGGCTAGTGCCTCTCAAGTACTGCTATTCTTCCAATGTCTTCCTATAATTCTCCCCGTGTGTCCAGGAAGGACAGAGAAGTTCTCTCACAACTCACTGGGAAAGAATTACTAGAGCAGCTCCGCTTACTACAGTACTAAGAAACATGGCATGTGCTCCTAGAGGTTTTAATGCCACACCCAAATGAGTGCAGCACCAGTATGGACACAGAAGCTCATATTGTTTCTCAGGCTATATCTACACTGCGCACCTTACAATGGCACAGCTGTGCCACTACAGCTGTGCCGTTGTAAGGTATGCAGTGTAGCTGCTCTTTGTCGCTGTGAGAAAGCTCTCCTGATGACAAAATAAAACCACCCCCCAACATGGGAGGGTGGTTTCGTCACTAGTAGAGTGTCTCCCGCCTACGAAGCACCGTCCACACCGGTGTTTTTCGTTGTTAAAACTTTTGTCGTTCTGAGATTTTTTTCACAACCCTGAGCAACAAAACTTTTAAAGTGCAGTGTAGACATAGCCTCAGCGTGGCCGCTTTCACTCAAGCTAGGTTAACTCAGGGTATATCTATACTGCAATAAAAAACCTGTGGCACGAAGTTTCAGAGCTTGGGTCAGCTGACTCTGGCTTGGACTGTGGGGCTAAAAATTGCACATAGACACTTGGGGTGGAGCCCGGGCTCCAAAACTCCACAAGAGACAGAGGGTCTTGGAGATCGGGAGCCCAAGCTCTGAGACATGTTTCCCCCGCCCCTTGCCGGGTTTCAGAGCCCAGACTCCAGCCTGAACCCAAGTGTCTACACTGCAATTCTTAGCCCCACAGCCCAAGGCCCTGCGAACCTGAGTTAGCTGACCTGGACCATGGGTCTTTTATTGCAGCGTAGATGTACCCTCAGAGAGGAGTAACTCAAGTGTACATAAGTTGAGTTGACTCTGTAGTGTAGACATACTCTCTGTTTTGATTTTAAAAGAGAGTGTGCCTTCTTTTGTGTTTGTATAGCACTTAGCACATTGTGGGCAGTATTGGAAACAAATCACTTATATGTAGCATTAAAAAACTACCCTGCAGTCAAGCCATTGAAGTTACTTGAAGGTGTTGTGACAGAGTCGAGTATTCAGGAGGGATTGAATGAGGAGTGTGTAGTGACTTTACCAACCAGATGAGGAAGGTATAATCAAGTGACACTAGAACTAGGAACAGGCCAAATTGCTAGTAAAATGAACAGATTGTGTTCCTTCAGTGTACTGGTGATTAAGAAAAAGGAAGGAAGACTGAAAAATGAGCTAATTTAGATGTCTTGATTCTGTGCAGTTGTGCTTCATTACAGGGAATGGAGCTTTTCAAGGATAACACATTTGGTGAAGAGTTTCTGCTGCAGTGCAGTAGTTTGAGTAGCTGAATGTGCTGATTACAGAGCCAGCCTTAGCATTTTTGGATGAATGTACAAAACACTTTTTAAGCCAACCTCTCTTTCCAAATATAGCCAATACCTCACCATTTTACCCGGCTATTCATATGACTAGCTTCAGGATTGATTAGCTAGGTGACTTCTTTTCAGAGCAACCTTGTATTTAGCTTCCTGAAGGGGGGAGATTTTTAAAAGCACAAGTGGCAGTTTGATGCCTAATTCTGGTTCAAAGTCAATGGGAGTTGGGTACCAAACTGCCATTTGTGCCTTTGAAAATCTCCCCTTAATTCTTTGTCTGCTTTCTTGCGTCAGGGAAAGTGGAAAGGGTCCATGTAAATTACCAACATCTAAAAATGTTTCAAGGCACAATTCTGCAGATAACCCAGTGGTCAGTATGCTGCTAGAACCTCTGGAAACTTTTGTGTGCATTCTGGTACATTATACAACAATAATATATGAACATTAATGAATCATCATAACCTTCACCTGTGAAGTAGTTAATAGAAAAATGTAGGCAGAAAAGTTTGACTTTGAGTTGGTGTAATAAGAGCAGGGAATGTAATGGATCCTCTACTCTGTCCTGTGTCCACAAACCAGGCCATGTCTCGTGGTATTAAAGTGACCTTCCTTGTGGTCATTGGTCACATTGCTACTTGCAGCTGAGCAGCCAAGCTGAGAAGTAAAAACCTGAAGCAGTCATAACACTGTCAGAGACAGTTTCCATCCCCCAAAACTGCAAATTTGATTGAGCTTTCCTCAAAAAATCAAAGGACCCATATGTGCTAGTGCAGGGGTGGACAAACTTTGTGGCCTGAGGACCAGATCTGGGTATAGAAATTGTATGGTGGGCCATGAATGCTCATGAAATTGGGGTTGGGGTGCAGGAGGGGGCTGAGGGCTCTGGCTGGGGGAGCGGACTCAATGGTGGGACCAGAAATGAGTAGTTCAGGGTGCGGGAGGGGGCTCCGGCTGGGGGTGCAGGCTCTGGGGTGGTGCTGGGGATGAGAGGTTTGGGCTGTAGGAGGGTGCCCCTGGGCTGAGACCAAGGGGGTCCGAGGGCGGGAAGGGGATCAGTGCTGGGACAGGGGGTTGGGGTGCAGGGGATAGCTCAGGGGTGCAGGCTTGGGGCGGCGTTTACCTCAAGTGGTTCCCGGAATCAGTGGCATGTCCCTCCTCTAGCTCCTACGCAGAGGCGCGGCCAGGCGGCTGTGCTGTGCGCTGCTCCGTCTGCAGGTGCCGCCCCTGCAGCTCCCATTGGCCGTGGTTCCCAGCCAATGGGAGCTTCAGGGGCGGCAGTTGGGGCGGGGACAGTGTGTGTAGTGGAGCCCCCTGGCTGCTTCTACGCGTAGGAGCCAGAGGGAGGACATGCCGCTGTTTCCAGAAGCCGAGCGCCGGAGCAGAGCAAGTCCCAGACCTCGCTCCCCAGTGGGAGCTCGAGGGCCGGATTAAAACAGCTGGCGGGCCGGATGCAGCCCATGGGCCGTAGTTTGCCCACCCCTGTGCTAGTGGCTTTCACAGTCCCACAGGTCAGATCTGACTAGCTATAAGAATGAGACAGAATAATTCATGATTTTTTAGAGATTTTCTAAATCTCACACAGTTTTGGTAACAATTTAATTATATCTATTTTTGAAACAGATATAATTAAATCAGTGCAAGCAACCCCCTAGTGTGGACGCAACGTAAAGGTGCTTGTATCAGAATAGCTTATTTTGATAAATGCGTGGTTTCTTAACTGATCTAACAGTTCAGTTTTTTGTAGACAACCCTAAGAAAAATCAGTGACAGCCTTTCAGCCCCAGGGTACCTTTACACTTTCAAGACTATCTTTGCAAGGAAGAGGACTAGAAACTTACTTTCTAAATATGAAAGTTGAAATTGCCGTTACAGACCTCTCTTGTTTCCGTGTTGGTACACATACTGTGTTAAAGCTAGAGTGGCCTCGCCATAAATAAATATCTACCTTGCTTTTGTTATAAGAGAGTATTTTCTGGGCAGTGTGCCTCTCAGGCACTCTAAATGATCTGTTGCGGTCAAATAACTCTGTTAATGTTGCTTTAACCATAGAACACAAACTGTGACCATGGTTAGTAACAACTAAAAAACAAGTCATTAGGACCCATATTATGCAACTATAGCCTCACTTTTACCATATTTGAAATATAATACAATTTATAATGTCAATTCCTGTGAGTGTTAATTCTCTCAATAAACTAATAAATATAGTAGTATGTGGCATGGCCCTGTCTATGCAGGTAAAAAATATGCCTTGCTTTTTAATTTTTCCAATCAAAATAGCTCAACTCAATTGGAACCTGCTCCCCTCCCTTAACTCCTGTGCAGACAGTTTAACATCTTTTGAGATAGTTTGAAGCTACCGCACAACCAGGAGTGATTCCACATAACAGTATTAACTCAAGCAATCCACCCTTGAGATTCTTCCCTTGTGTTAGCTATGGGAGTTAGCTCCTGCATCCACGCGAGCATTCTGTTTACTTCTGTGTGATGCCAAAGCTTTTGGGGACCCATCTCATTGTAGTGCTACATTAAACTGCACTGCTCCCTGAATGCTTTTGCAGTGTAATGAGGGAAAACATGTCTGCTCCTTCTGGGGATTCTGGTTGGAAGTGGTATGAACCTAGTAACTCAGTGAAGTAAACCAGTTCCATCTGGGCTCGCTCCAGATTTCTCTCTGGAGAAACATTCCTATGGGTGGCAAAGCATGTATCCAACTTGTGGGCCCTGCTAGTGTCACACCAAAGATCCACCGGTACCTTCATGTCAGCCTTTGGCCAGCTAGCAGCATACTGAGGCGGTCCTCTTGGGGTCATTCTTAACAAACAGAGCTCTGTGCTGCATATAGATGAGTAAAGTTGCTGATACTGGAAACTGTGCAAGTGGGGGAAAGAAGGCTGAGAAGGCCTATGTGCAATGGTAGGTGGTTTCTGATCATAAAACAGAGAGAGGTAGATGGCAAGAAAAGGGCATTGGGTGGGAGGTGTTGGGGGATTGTTGGAAGGCATTGGATGACTAGCGTTTTTTGCTTGTGTCATGGCATTACCCTGTATCCGGCTACAGATAAGACACGCTAGCAACTGTTGAGGGAATCTCACTGGAAATCTGTCCTACACCCCCCGTTACGTCCGTCAGCTTTTGTTATGTCACCACCACACATGAGTGATTGAGTTTTTGTATGTGGATGGGGTCAGGAACACTCAAGCTCTGCCTTGTGTTATCTTGCTAGTGGTCCTGTCTACATGGATCTTAAAGGGAGCGGGGGTCTCACTTGAGTTGAGCTAATTCCCTTTTTGGAGAGGGTTAGGGTGGAGATCTTGCTCTTGTAGTCAGTCAGGGCCACTGTTGAGGTGTGTTTCAACTGAGTTCCAGAGCTGATGGGTGGGTTTTTTTAAAATAGTTTTGATCTTCATTTGTGAACAATTTAATGGAGTGGAAGCTGGGGAGAGTTAGGGCTTCAGATATGGTGAAGGAATGTACTTGCATCTGCACGTTAGTATTTCCCCACCTACATGGAGCACCAAGAAGAATGTAAAAGTTCACTCTTTGGATGCCTGGAAAGACTGTAATATTCAAAGTATATGACTTCAGTCAGAATTCATGATGGGGCTGCAAATAAGTGTTCCATAAGAAACAGATCCAGTTATTTCCATGTCTTTATTTTTATTTGAGTTTTATCTGCAATCAGTACTCTACAATTGAAAGAATACACACCCAATACCTGAAGGATGGTTTTGTGGTTGACGTTATTGCACTGAGATACAGGTTCTATTTCTGGTTTTTTAGTAGATTTCCTTTGATACCTTGGGCAAATCACTCAATCTCTCTGTGCCTCACTATGGAGATACTTCCCTACCTTGCAGGGATGTTGGAGGTGCTCCGATACTACTGTAGTAACCATAGAAAAGCCTATAAATAGACTCATGGACTTTAAGGCCAGAAGGAATCATCATGATCATCTAGTCTGACCTCCTGCACATTGCAGGTTACAGAACCTCACCAACTCACTCCTGTAACAGACCCTAACTTCTGGTTGAGTTACTGAAGTCTTCAAATCTTGATTTAAAGAATTTGTGTTACAGAGAATCCGGCATTTACACTACAAATAAGTGATATACATTCTGAAGTCCCTTGAAGTGGTGCATGTATTTTCAGAGGGCGAATGCTTGACACTTCCTGAAAATAGGGCTCCTCTAAGGTGTCTCAATTTGGACATCCAAATGTAGAAGTATCCAAAATCACTGGTCACTGCTGAAAAATTTGACCTCTTTTACATCTGATTCATTAGATCATCCACCAATCTCCCTACCACTGCAGCATTGTTTCTTGTGGTCATGGGTGGTGGGTGGAGCCCCCATTTGGGGAGGCTAGTCCCGGCTCTGTCCCTTCCTCCCACCGACATCCAATCCCCTCCCACGGCCGGAGGAGCGTGTAGTGCAAGAAATTGCTATCTGTAGGAATTTGCTACTTCGGATAGCAGTTTTTTAGAGTAGCAATTTTTTACAATCCCTTACATATGCATAACTGCTACAGGTAGCAGATTCCTACAGATAGCAGTTTCTCACACTACAGGCATAATAAATCAAAAACTTCGCCACAAAACCCTGCAACCAGGGGTCCGCTGGCTGTGGCAGCGCCTATTATACCCACCGCCCATGCCTGTGGTCCAGGTCTCGAAGGTGCAAGCTTAAAGAGTGACATGGTCAAGGTGCAAAGACAAAAATGGGAAGAGAGAGGTGCTTAGGAGAGGTATAAGCAATAGGAAGGAATTAGGAGGAAAATGAGTGGCATTGGGACATCTGAGACAAAACATTCAAGCTTTTTCCCCTGTTAGAAGCCAAAGTTGGAATGTGTTTTTGTTTTCTAACTCAGCTAAGCAGAAAGTTAAATAAGAAGCCAGCCTAATAGAGCACCTAGTTTCACATTGCAAAATACACTATTTTCAGAGAATTGAGTGCAACATGAACAGGACTCTGACAGTATAATAGATCTGACTCGAATAGAAAATAGGTTCACTTTGTACGTTAGTGTGTGTTGCTTTTGGTGCGTAAGTAGGATTAAGTCATGTTGGAAGAATGAGGGTTTTCTTTTTACTCCTTTGTTTTATTTTGTTCTTTGTGCTTCATGTTGAGAGAAGGTAAAAGTTAGAGACAAATTTATACAATGTGTTCAACTAAAACATTAGAGACCTTTGGGTTTATCAGTCTGTTGAAACTTCAAGGTTTCTGTAGTGCTCAGGCACTTTATGAGCTGCAGCATGAATTATAGCTACAGCTGTAGTCCATATTTTTAGTATTTGCTAGCAATAACTTATTAAAACATTGACTTACTGTAGCAAGTTGAGATTTTAATATTTAATACATTTTCAGGATCTTGGCTTGCTTAATTTCCTTTTTTTTTCTTTACCTCTGTAATTGAACAATAGACCAAGGAATATATTTTGAACTCCTCAGCTCCCAGCAAGGACAGACTGAAAGCAGATTTGCAGTACTTAAACTTGTGAAATATTGACTTTGCTCTTCATTGCAGCTCTCAGGGCACAGACTCTGGTTGATACATTTCATCGTGGTCTCCTGAGATGTATGTGCTTCCATGCAAAGGTTTTGGAAGCATTTTGACTTGTTTTGTAAAAAAATCAATAGGGCAAAAAAGCAGCACTGTTTGATATCTTTCCCACATGTAGAAAAGGTTTTGAAGTGCCTGAAGTGGAAATACATTTCTTTTCACTGGAGAGCCACTGCAACAAACCAAATTGGTCAAAGGCAGCACAGGGAAGGATTTTAGTTTGCAGTTCTGAAGCAGAATTTAAAGATTGACTGGCCAGGTAATCAGTGCATGTTTAAAGTTCCTAGTGGAAACAAAATAGTAAATATCAGAGGAGTAGCCGTGTTAGTCTGGATCTGTAAAAAGCAACAGAGAGTCCTGTGGCACCTTTAAGGACATGTGTGGCATGTGTCTGACGAAGTGGGTATTCACCCATGAAAACTTATGCTCCAATACATCTGTTAGTCTTAAAGGTGCCACAGGACTCTGTTGCTTAAAATAGTAAATATTACTATTAATTTGAAATAGGACTTCATGATGTAATATAGATCCATCCTGGAAAACGGTTGACTCGCCTCTTGCTTGCTGTGTGACTTTGGTCAAGTCATAAACCTTGGTGTCTCAGGACTGTGCTTCAATTTATCCATCCATAAAATGAGAATACCTGTGGAGTGAGAGTAATCTCTCTTTAGTTAAAATGGTAACCAGCTTTACATTTTAAGACCAGATTTTTTTTACCGTTCCCCTAAATTGGCTAGACTCCAACAAATTGTCCTCATATCTTATGTGCACTTCTCTGCCCAAAGGGCTTTTTTTTTTTTTTTTTTTTTAATTTGGTGGTGACCAGACATAATCTTGAAATGAAAACAGTATGAGAAATCAGAAGGATTTCACTATTAGGACATACTTCAGACTACAATATTTTGTTAGCCATCAGACCATGCAGAGCAATTTTAGGGTATGCATGTTGACCTGAGGGAGCTGGCTAGGAAAGGGAGAGAGAATTAGCTTCCTTCCAGGGGTATGAGGTGTATTTAGTGTTTGCAAAAGTGCATCCAGCAGGCTCGCCGACAGAAATTCCGGGCCCCGGTCCACGGGGCCCACCCCAAAGTGCGGGGCCCTGCAGCCCGCCCAGGCAATTTAAAAGGGCCTGTGGCTCCCGGCAGCCACCACTACCATGGCAGCAGCAGCGTCTTGGGGCTACCGGGCCCTTTTAAATTGCCTGGGCCCCTGGTAAATTGCCCCCTTTGCGTCCCCCCTCATCCTCCGGTCAGCGGGCCTGGCATCCAGATCCTTGGATGAAATCTCTATAAGTGCAAAGTAATATGATGTTATCTAGGCTTAAGCTGATTATGTTCAAGAGGGAAAATATATGATTTTTGAAGCATCATTCTGAATATTCTCATAAAATATAATTGAGTTGAATTTGCTTGATATAGTACCTGTATAGGCCACATATTACAGCGCTTTTTGATTGGAACTATGATGTGAACCTTTTTATATATATATTTTCTAAGTTGGATGCTTAGTTTCTTTCCTTTCAGAAGACTAGGTGGAATTTTGAATTTATCTTGTCCCAGAGAATGCATGTTTTTCCAACTCCATGCAAAGGTGTTCACCCAGGATAGAGCTGTAGCTAGAGGAAAAATTCAGTCTGAAAATACATGTTGTCATTTTGAAGTTAATTGCTTAGGAACTCAATCTTGCAAGAAAAAACACTTTTAATGTTTACCTTCCCCTGTCTGTAATGTTCACCTTTTTATGTTTGGGAAAAAATGTGAAATTATTAAGTAAGCAATTTAATATGAACAAGAAAAGAGAAATATAATACAGTAAATTAGAACTATTTTGTTTTAATAAACTAGAAATATATCCAGAGTTTAAAAAAAAAAAAAATAGAAAATAACTTGAAACTAAGGCTGTCAAGTGATTAAAAAAATTAATCGTGATTAATTGTAAAATTAATCGCACTTTTAAACAATAATAGAATACCATTTATTTAAATATTTTTGGATGTTTTATACATTTTCAAATATATTCATTTCAGTTACAACACAGAATACAAAGTGTACAGTGTTCACTTTATATTTATTTTTGATTACAAATATTTGCACTGTAAAAAAACAAAAGTAGTATTTTTCAATTCACCTAATACAAGTACTGTAGTGCAATCTCTTTATCATGAAAGTTGAACCTACAAATGTAGAATTATGTAGAGAAAATAACTGCATTCAAAAATAGAACAATGTAAAACTTTAGAGACTGCAAGTCCACTCAGTCCTACTTCTTGTTCAGCCAGTCGCTCAGACAAACATGTCTTTGCAGGAGATAGTGCTGCCCACTTCTTGTCACCTGAAAGTGAGAACAGGTGTTTGCATGGCATTGTTGTAGCCAGCGTCGCAAGATATTTGCGTGCCAGATGTGGCAAAGATTCATATGTCCCTTCATGCTTCAACCACCATTCCAGGGGACGCATGCCCATGCTGATGATGGGTTCTGCTCAATAACAATCCAAAGCAGTGTGGACCAACGCATGTTCATTTTCATCATCTGAGTCAGATGCCAGAGCAGAAGGTTGATTTTCTTTTTTGGTGGTTCGGATTCTGTATTTTCCTTGTCGGAGTGCTGCTCTTATAAGACTTCTGAAAGCATGCTCCACACCTCATCCTTTTCAGATTTTGGAAGGCACTTCAGATTCTTAAACCTTGGGTCGAGTGCTATACCTATCTTTAAAAATCTCATATTGGTACCTTCTTTGCGTTTTGTCAAATCTGCAGTGAAAGTGTTCTTAAAACAAACATGTGCTGGATCATCATCTGAGACTGCTATAACATGAAATATATGGCAGAATGTGGGTAAAACAGAGCAGGGGACATACAAATCTCCCCCAAGATGTTCAGTCACAAATTTAATTAATGCATTATTTTTTTTACTAGCGTCATCAGCATGGAAGCATCTCCTCTGGAATGGTGGCCAAAGCATGAAGGGGCATATGAATGTTTAGCATATCTGGCATGTAAATACCTTGCAGTGCCAGCTACAGAAGTGCCATGCAAATGCCTGTTCTCACTTTCTGGTGACATTGTAAATAAGAAGAGGGCAGCATTATCTCCTGTAAATGTAAACAAATGTGTTTGTCTTAGCGATTGGCCGAACAAGAAGTAGGACTGAATGGACTTGTAGGCTCTGAAGTTTTACATTGTTTTGTTTTTGAGTGCAGTTATGTAACACAAAAAAATCTACATTTGTAAATTGCACTTTCATGACAAAGAGATGGCACTAGGATACTTGCATGTGGTGATTCGTTTATAAGCCGACCCCCCCCCCCAAGATGGATAAGTAAAAATGGAAAATTTTTATGACCTGTTCGTAAGCCGACCCTATAATTCAGGGGTCAGCAAACTTTGGCTCCCGGGCCATCAGGATAAGCCGCTGGCAGGCCAAGATGGTTTGTTTACCTCGAGCGTCTGCAGGCACGGAGGTAAACCTAAGTAAATAAAGTGTCCCGGCGCGCCAGCTGCTTACCCTGATGGGCCGGGACAACAACTGGTGGGGGAAATTTTTAGCGGGGGAGAAGCTGGGAGTCAGGGGAGTAACCCCTGTGACCACCCGCCACATGACCCCACCCCTAGCCTGGGACCCCCACACTCTCTCCATCCCATCCCTTCCCACCTTATCTGAGGAGGGCCAGGGGAGGATGGCTCTGGCCTGGCTGGAGCTGCTCTGGCAGGCTGGGCAGCGCGGCTGCAGCCTGCTCCGGCAGGCCAGATTGGGCAGCGTGGCTGCAGCGCGTTCCAGAGAGCTGGGCCAGGCGGCACGGCCACAGCCTGCTCTGGGGGCTGGGGCCGGAGCTGCAGCTGCTTTAGAGGCTGGGGGGAGAGCAGCGTGGCCAGAAGTGGAGAGACTCTGGCCCCGCCTCTTCCCTTCTGTCTCTGCTGGCTGTGCTGCCTCTCCTTGCTCCCTCTGTTGGGGTAAAGGGCCGTGTTCCACCTCTCGCTCTCTATACCTGATCATAAGCCGACCCCCTTCTCTGGTGCTTCTCTTTTTTACTAAAAAAAATTCGGCTTATGAACGAGTATACACGTATTTCTTTTGTTTATCATTTTTACAGTGCAAATATTTGTAATCAAAAATAATATACACTTTGATTTCAATTACAACACAGAATACAATATATATGAAAATGTAGAAAAACATCCAAAATATTTAATACATTTCAATTGGTATTCTATTGTTTAAAAGTGTGATTAAAACTGCAATTAATTGCGATTAATTTTTTTGAGTTGAGTTAACTACGATTAATCGACAGCCCTACTTGAAACCTTGAAGCGCCTGTCTATGCTACTGTCTTATGTCGGTATAACCACGAGCAATGCAGCTATACAGACTGAACTCCCGGTGTAGATAGTGCTTCTCTATCAGCATAGCTACCCCTCTCGGGGAGGTGGAGTACTTATTCCAGTGGGAGAAACTCTCCTGTCGTCATACACAGCACTACAGTGGTGCAGCTTGCACCACTGTAAGCGTAGACAAATTCTAACTCACAAGAGGTTAATACTGACTGTACTGTCCTATAGCATGTGAGCCTGTTCTTAGCAGTTGTAACTTGTCTTTGTACATATTGACTTGCTTCGGGACTATTTTACTATGTTATTGGTTCATGTTCTTTGGGGGAGGGAAAATGCCCTAAAAAAAAAAAGGCACTTAAAACAGAAACTTGATTTTTAAATCATACCCAATAGTTCTTCCTAATTCAGTTTAAAACCAAACTTGCTGTATTTTGGATGGTAGATAAAGATTCTTCCCTTAGAGAGAAGGAATTAAAAAGTTGCCAATAAAACTGTATAGGGGAATGGAGAGGGTGCTGAGCAGGTGAATTAAAGGAAAGAACCACCAGCATAAGCGGAAAGGAAGCATCTGAGCCTTGTGAGAGAAGCTAGAACATTTTATTTTAGTTATTTTGCTTTTTCTTTCTTTGGTTAGGTCTTATTACTGCTAAGAATTACTAACTATTTGGATCCAGAGTAGCAGCCGTGTTAGTCTGTATCCGCAAAAAGAACAGGAGTACTTGTGGCACCTTAGAGACTAACAAATTTATTAGAGCATAAGCTTTTGTGGACTACAGCCCAAGAAGAAGTGGGCTCTAATAAATAAATGCTCTAATAAATTTGTTAGTCTCTAAGGTGCCACAAGTACTCCTGTTCTTTTAACTATTTGGAGGCATCTAGACAATCAAAAAAGAGGGTGGTGCCAGTCCTAAGGACAATGAAAGGGCAGACAGACAAGTAGACAGAGATTAGGAGGAGTCGGGAAACATACATTTTACTTACACATGGCAATAAAGTTCACTGTAGACTGCATGACTGAGGTGGGTCTTAAAGGGGGATTTAATGTGGAGAGGATGAAGACCTTGCAAACGAGCACAGGAATGCCCTGCCTGTGCAAGAGGAAAACGCATGGCTGTGTCTGTGCAAAGCTGACAGACGGTGGAAATTAGGAAAGTTGGCAGAGTAGGGAGAGAGGAGACCATGCAAAATGAGACCTGCTCAGGTAGGTAGGTAGGGGCAGAGTTATGCAGAGCTTTGGAGATGGTGATGACAAACTTGAATTTGATGTAGTAGCAAGTGGAGAGCCAAGGAAGGGATTCAGAGAGGGGCGTAACATGATCAAAATCAGAAGCAAGGAAAATTTCCAGTGCAGTATTTTGTCTGGACTGAAAGAGTTGGTTTAGGGAAGCCAGAGAAGAGGATGTTACATTAGTTAAGACAAGATATAATGAGGGCCTGAACAAGAGATTTAGCTGTAGGGATAGAAATAAATGGAGAGATCTTAGAGATATTGAGGGGGAAGAAGTGATGAGACTTTTAGATATGAGCTGAATGTGTCAGGCAGGGGAGAGGAAGTCAAAAATAGCTTGTAAATTACATGCCTGCGTGATGGGGAGGATGATGGTAGTGTTGAAAGTGATAGAGAAGTGTGGCGCTCTAGAAAGTAGATTGGATTGACTAATGCAAAAAATTGTATAGGGACTTTTGTAAAGGGCTCTGCAATTATTTAAACTTCCCTCTGTATCTGCCAATTGAAGGGTTTTATTCATTTAAGCTTTTCTGAAATCTCTGTAGGCAGTAAATAAGCTGTTTGGGTGTGTGTACAACCTAAGAAAGTAGGTGCTCATGGCAACATGTTTAATTGTTAAATTATGATCTAATTAAATATATGGATTAATGCTTGTGAAGAGCAGCATGCTTATTTGGCTAGAGCAGGGAGCTGGGGCTCCTGGCTGTTTGTAGCCCTGTCACTGACTTTTGAGACTGTGGGAATCTAGAGGAGAAGTTTAATGAGTGTTTACCTCACAGAGTTATGGAGGCTCCGTTAACATTTGTAACATGCTTTGATCTTTAAAACACAATATAGATATATTTAACCTTTTCTGTCTTTCTTTTTTCCTAGTTACGATTACCTCAACTGGAGAAAAAGGTAGGAAACGTGTATTACTCATCCTCCATAAATAAATTGAAAGTTTTATAAATAGGAAAGTTGCCTACTTCTTGTCTCCTTAATATAAATGTACAGTGTGTTTCTGATGTATAATTTACACCTACTTAACAATGCAATTTTGTATGATTTTATGTAACTCTCTAGAGAGAGTGAGCAGATGGGTACATAGAGGGAAAACATAGGGAGGCTGGATCTATCAAGCTTTTAGTGCCACAAGCTTAGGATGATCATATTACCTGTGAGCAATGGAAGCATGACTTAATTATGCAGATCTTTCAAAACAAGTGGTTGGTTTGGGGGCGGGGGGGAATCAGACCCACATCATGTTTTCTGTATAACACTTAATGTGTGTTATGTGGGTCTCTTTTATCTCTCTGGTTTTCCCCCTTGTTTTTAAAGTGTATTAATTGTTGTGGTAACCATACTATTGATAGTGCTATGGCTATGTCCATTGCAGAATAAAATCAGTCATATGACAGGTTTCAGAGTAGCAGCCGTGTTAGTCTGTATCCGCATCAGTCATATGGTTATTGAAATTCTGGAGTTATCATAGTGATGGTTCTGACCACATTTGTTGTGTATATGTTTTGTATTACACTGAAATAACTAGAAAAAACTATGTTGAGAAAACATTATTAAGGTTGCAAAGTTAGGAGATGCCAGAATTAAACTTGCCCGTGCAGCCTTAATTCAGCCCCCTTATTTGCATACATTACAATACAGTCTTTAGTTACATGATTACGTGCTATTTTTTTCTATGAGACCCCTGTCTCATTCATTTCATAGGATGGAGCTACTCTGGGGCTCAATCAGGGTTGGGTAGGGAAGCAGACTTGTTTGTAGGACTCCTGCCTCATTTGTTGCAGAAATTAAAAAGTGGGTAGTGAATGAGGTAGGGGAGTATGGTCTCACGGTTAAAGCAGCTGAATGCTGCCTTGGGTAATTAGATTTTATCCCTGCTTCTGCCACGGAGTTCCTATGAGATGTTGGACAAGACACTTCAACCAAACTTTTCACAGGTGGTCACTAATCGTGTGGTCCTCATTTTCTGGGAGCCTAACTTGAGACCCTGCAATCTGATATGCAGAGGAGCTGAGCGCACTCAGCTGCTACTGAGGTCAATAGGGGCTGTGCTTTGAACATATAAAATCCTGTATAATGCCAAGCACTGTAAAATACCAGGTTCTAGGCATTTCAATTGGACATACAAAATTAATGAATCCTTTTTACCTCTAGTCCTTCTATGCCTTGGTTTACCATCTGTAAAATGGGGATGATAATACCTCCTCACCTCACAGGGCCATTGTGCAAATACCTTTGTGAAGTACTCTGATACTGTAGTGATTAGCATAATAGAAAAGCCCAGGAGGAAACTATTAATTCTGAAGAATGAAGAGCTGAATAGAATCTAATGTAGTTTGTACCTATAGGCCCAGGAAATCTAGATATTTAAGACCTGATCCTCAGATCACTGAGGATCCTTTTCCTATAGTTGAACATATTTTTACAGGTTATACCAAAAAAAAAAAAAAAAAGCACCAGTAGAGGGGAAACCTTACTTGTTTTTAATATCCCTACTTTTTTTTTTTTAAAGAAATACAGAACGAGTCTGACTTGCAGGAAAAATTCACATTTAGGTGTTGATATGAAATAGAAAATCTCCTTTACTTTAATTTTATAGCTCTTGTAGTCAGGTGGTGGTGGTGGTGGTTTGTTGCATCAGTAGAAAAATAAACCCTCTAGAAGCCAAGGTGGTATCAATAGATTCCTGTGATTTTTAAACCACGAGCCCATATCCTTGCAGATAAATTTCTGCCTCACATTTCAAGTGTATTATGTTTAAATCCTATTACAGCAGTCCTTAATTATAATTTTCTATTTAATTTAACAATATGTACATAGAACTACGTGACTGATCTATCTCTTGTTTGATATGTGTATTTTCTCCCCTAATTTGGCTTATTTTAAACATGTGAATTGTTTTGAATCTGGTATACAACCACATAAAAACCAGTAGACCCTAAGCCTATACACATGCAAGACTCTAATGGTAACCACACGAGGAAATCTAGAGTGGTGTGGTGTCATGAGTGTCTCTGGGTGTGCATGTCTAATCCAGTTTCCCAAAGTTGCTTTCTCTATCTGAAGATTATCACAAGAGTTTAAGAAAATGTTTTTTTTATTAATCAGATACAAATTGGGCCTCTGTTCTCCCACATGTTTTGATTCTATAAGACAGGTTGTTAGAAAACATACTAAATGTAAGTGGTAAGTGCATTTTTGTTTTGTTTGGTGCAGTGGGAATTCTGTAGGGTTTTCTGTAGACTTCATTCTGTCAGTCTTGAACCTCTCATCAGTGTAACCCTTCCTTCAGCTGAAGAAGATTTGATATAGATCCCTCAAAAGCCCAGCACTACTGAGTGATGCAAGACCTTCTCTTCTTCTAAGCATTCAGCTACTTCCTGTGCAGTACTGCCAGCACCTGTTTAATTAATGAACAAAGTCTGAGCAGGGGCCCTGAATACATTCCCCTTCCACTTGTCAGTTCAGTGTCACTAGACCACTTAGTCTGCCAACTTACATTTGTTCAGTGAAGACAGCAGAAGTAACTCTGCCAATCCCTTTAGTTGACTGCAGTTAAAATGCTGTTAAATTTACAGATTTTTCTTACACTTCAAACAAAGTTAGACTTTATGGTTATGATCTCCGATTATGTTAGAACTGTGAAATGACTTTCCCTGCTAGTTGGTGCTGGGGTTATTTTATTTTATTTGTTCTTTCCTTTCCTTCATCTGGTTTGTACTTATAAGAAAATAAGCAGATCTTAATAGGAAACCAGCTAATGCATATTTATACTTGGAGCCAGCACAAGGATCTTTGAAGGGTTGCCCTCAATGAGTCCTGCTGCTACTGCCTTTGCAGGTTGAGTGGAGTCTAGAAGGGAAGTTGCTGAATCTGGGGTCTTCCACCCCACCCCATCTTTACCCCAAGAGGCGCCTGCATGCAGAATCCCTTTCCCAACAGCAGCAGTAACGACAGCACGTGAGTGAGGCAGGATAGAGAGGCAGGGGCCTGTTCAGCATTGGGCCAACCTCCAAAGGACAGGACCCTGATCCCAGGGACTTCCTCCTGCATGGCGTACAGTAGCAGCTGGACCTGTCTGGGCAGGACACTCAAGACTCCTGTTCCTCTTGAAGAGTATAGCTGTAGAGGGCTGACCTTCAGCTTCCAGTCCTGTATGACATAGAAATCATAGACTTGTAGGGCTGGCAAGGACCTCAAGAGGTAATCTAGCTCAGCCCCCTGCACTGAGAAAGGATTAGGTAAACCTAGACCATCCTTGACAGCTGCTTGTCTAGCCTGTTCTTAAAAACCTCCCCGTGATGGGGATTCCACAACCTCCCTAGGTAACCTGTACCAGTGCTTACCTATCCTTATAGTTAAAACATTTTTCCTAATATCTAACCTAAATCTCCCTTGCTGCAGATTAAGGCCATTACTTCTTGTCATACCTTCAGTGGACATGGAGAACAACTGACCACCGTCCTCTTTATAACAGCCCTTAACATATTTGAAGACTCTTATCAGGTCCTGTTTCCTCTCCCCAAACCTCTCCCTCTCCTCCCTCTCCCCATCTTCTTCTCTGGAATAAACTAGTCCAGTTCTTTCAACCTCTTCTCATAAATCAGGTTTTCTAAACCTATCATCATTTTTTGTTGCTCTCCTCTGGAGACTCTGCAATTTGTCTGTATCTTTCTTAAAGTGTGGTGCCAAAAACTGGACACAGTACTCCAGCTGAGACCTCACCAGTGCCGAATAGAGTGGAACAGTTACCTCCCATGTCTTACCCAAGACACGCCTGTTACTACAGCCCAGAATGATGTTTGCCTTTTTATATAACAGCACTGCACTGATGACTCATATTCAGTTTGTGAGTCACTATACCCTCTCACTCCGATCCTTCGTTGCTGCCTAGCCAGTTATTCTCCATTTTGTATTTGTAAATTTGATTTTTCCTTTTTAGGTGTACTACTTTGCACTTGTCTTTATTGAATTTCATCTTGTTGATTTTAGATGTTCTCCGATTTATAAAGACCGTTTTGAATTCTAATCCTGTCCTCCAAAATGCTTATAACCCCTCCCAGCTTGGTGTTGTCTTCCTGATTTCATCACTTTTGCAAGAAGTCTAGACCGCTTTCTCTTTCTGCTAAGTATTGCTAGCACAGCCACAAATGTATGCCTTTATTGCCACTACCTACTGTCTGTACTACCATCTGTGGTTGCTTATTTGCATTG
This sequence comes from Chrysemys picta bellii, assembly GCF_011386835.1. Taxonomy (NCBI): domain Eukaryota; kingdom Metazoa; phylum Chordata; order Testudines; family Emydidae; genus Chrysemys; species Chrysemys picta. Next base: position 314,128,802 of record NC_088791.1, read on the forward strand.
CAGTAGCACCTAGCCCCAATAAGGGCTTAGGGCCTGTGTGTGTGCGCTAGAGAGGCCTCCGACCCTCAAAGAATTTGCATTTTAAGTGTAATCTTCTATGTTTTAGTTAACTCCCTACTGCTAAGACAGTTTAGTTGTGCCTTGCCCTCGTGCATCCATCACTTCCTCTTTCTGGTTCTAACTATTCCATTCTTCTCACCCCGTTGCACTGATTTACCCAGCCACCTCCATTGTAATCTTAAATTTACTTTTGTCCTCCTTCCCCAACCCACCTTACTGTTTTTATCATGCCTCCTATTATGTCTAAACTTAGACATGAAGCTTTTTAGAGAAGACCCCATCTTATTTGTTCTGTATAGTGCTAGTACCCTGGGACATTTCATAAAGAAATAAGCATTCATGTCATATGGAGGCAGTTTTTAGGGCTCTGCATACGAATATAAAGTTATTTTTGCTGACTGCTATGTCACTTGAGTCCCGCTAGCTCTATTCCATGAGTGTTAAAATCATTCTAATCTCTCTCTAAAGCTATGTCTACACTACACAGCTTTTAGCGACACGGCTGTGCCGCTACAGCTGTGCCATTAAAAGGCGCTTAGTGTAGCCGCTGTTTGTTGGCAGGAGAGCGCTCTCCTGCTGACAAAAAACTTCCACCCCCAACAATCAGCAGTAGCTTTGTCAGCGGGAGTGGCACTGTTCACACTGGCCCTTTTCCTCGACAAAACTTTTGTCTTTCGGGGTGTGTGGTTTTTTTTAAACACCTCTGAACGACAAAAGTTTTGTCGTTCATTTGCCAACATAGACAAAGCCTAAGGCAAGGGAGGTAGGGGCAGTGGCAGAAGTTCCCTATTAGGAAAAACCCTAGGAACAGCTAAGTGCATGAGGAAGCTTAAGTTAAGGTTCATGTTGTGCACAACAACATACCCTCTCTCCCCCTTTGGGAGTTAAGTGTGGTCCTATCCAGTGTGTGTGTGTGTGTGCATTGTTTGGAGCAGGTGGAAGTGCCGCAAGCTTACTGTCTACTTCATGCCATCCTTGAAACATTAAATATAGCTTCTTTAAATGTTTATTTCTCTATCAGCATAGCAAGTAGGTCAAGCTTCCCCCTTCTTGGAAGGGAAGATGACATAAATGTTTGATGTTACTTCCTCATTTTAAGAAGTTTGCTGCCTGACGCCATACAGCTGTTTAATCTCAAAAGTAGGTGGGAGTAGCTGTTCATAGTGGCTAGTTTTAAGACTCTTGCATAGTAAGGTATGAATATAGTAAATGGAATGCCTGTGGGAGTGACAATTTCAGGATTTAGGTGGCATTGACACGCCTGCTAATTGTGTTCCAGTATCTTCCAACGCTGTTTAGATTGGAAATGTGCCTCTTGGGAGATGGAATAGGATTTAGGCTGGTGAAGAGCAATGAAGCCAAATAACTGTCTCTTTCCTCATGGCTGCAGTTTTGCTGCTGTTAACATTACTTCAGCCTAATTTCATCTGCTGGGGAAGGGAATTCAATGGGAGACTGACAAGCTGGACCACTCCTTGGTTTCTCTGTCTCTTAGCTTAATTTGGGTTAAAGTAGTTCGTGTATCTTCTTAGAAAGGAGTGTACGTGGTGCTCAAAATCAGTTAGAGGATATCTTGCCTTGATGCTGCTTGAGTCACAGCAGCTTGATGATTCAGTACTTTGATTTCTTTGACTAGATGGATATGCTGGAACAACTTAGGCTACAGTCTTGAGTTAGCTTACTTGCTTTGCTCATATAGGTCCTTAAGGTTGGTCTTTCTCCCTGTTTGTAAAAGCCTTTTGGAGTCTTTCTGCATCATACCAACAGTCAGTGGTTCCTGTTTACTTCTGGTACGAGGCGTAGGTCATGTGCTGCACTGGAGAAGCATTGCTAACTGTCCCCAGGTCCACACGTCAAGTTTGTTGCTCGCCTGATTTCTAATGGCTTCTTCAATTTCTAGGGACAGTTTTTGTCAGGAAGGAAGGTCCAGTCATTTTTCTTCCATTATCCAGTAAGGGTGTCTGACCAGTTTGCATTGTATAAGCTCTACATTCATCTTCAGGTATTCTTACATCCTCAGTGACGTTGCCTGTGTAGATCTCCATTCTTAAAACATATGACATGCAGACCTAAGAACTGTTAAAGTTAGCCTAGCAAGAAGCTGAATGTATCAGTGCATTCTCCTTATGGTATAAACATGTCAGCAGTTTAAAGGGAGACCCCTCTTTTCCTGTTTCGTTGTATTCTCAGCTCCCACCTCGGGCCAGATCCTGAATCGCCTCACTCTAATCCAGTGGTCTCCAAATTTTTATGTCATGCCCCCCCTTACCCATAATGGACTCTATCTGTGCCCCACTGGGGGCTGGGGCCAGAGCTGGGGGCAGAGTGGGGCTCGGTGGTGCTTCGTCCCAGCCCCCCCGTGGGGGCTGGCTGTGCTGCGCACTCCTCCCAAATATTCCTTCGCCCCACAGTTTTGGGACCACTGTTCTAATCAGATGCTGTTATCTTACTGCTGTTAGCTGTGTTAATTTAGTGTTATTCATTGGTATTGCATTTAAAATAGCACAGTACTAAATTTTGACATCTAATCAGTGGCCAATTATTTTCCATTTCCACAAGATGCCACACATCAGCATACAATGAATTCTGTCTTCATCTATCTAGAACAGTGATCGCCAACCTTTTTATGCCCAAGATCACTTTGTATTTAAGGGCAACCCAGGCTCTGCCCCGCCCCTTCTGCAAAGCCCTGCCCCACTCACTCCATTCCTCCTCTCTCCGTCACTCACTCTCCCTGACCCTCACTCACTTTCACTGGGCTGGGGTAGGGGTTTGGGCTGGGGATGAGGAGTTCGCTGTGTGGGAGGGGGCTCTGGGCTGAGTCTAGGGAAGGGGGATGGGGTGCGGGAGAGGGTGAGAGGTGCAAGCCCTGGGAGGGAATTTGGTGCAGGAGGGGGCCCTGGGCTGGGGCAGAGTGTTGGGGTATAGGGTGCTGGCTCTGGGAGGGGGGGAAGGGCTGGGGCATGGGGTTTGGGGTGTAGGAGGGGATTCAGGGTGCTGGCTCAGGGCTAGGGGTTGGGGTGCGGCCTCCCGCCGAGCTGCACTTAACCTCCAGCAGCTCCTAGTTGGTGGTGTGGCGTGGCTGCTGCTAAGGCAGGCTCCCTGCCTACCCTGGCCCCATGCTGCTCCCGGAAGGGGCCAACATGCCGCTGGGGGCGGGGGCAGCACGTGGTTCTGGACGCTGCCCCTCTCTGCAAGCACCGCTCCTGCAGCTCCCATTGGCCATAGCTCCCCGTTCCTGGCCAATGGGAGCTGCGGGAGTGGTGCTTGCAGGCAGGAGCAGCGTACAGAGGGAGACCCCTGGCCATGGGGCATGCTGGCCGCTTCCAGGAGCAGCATGGGGCCGGGATAGGCAGGGAGCCTATCTTAGCGGCAGCCCTGCTGCGCTGCCGGAGATTGCGATCAACTGAGAGATCCTCTAGGATCGACCAGTCGATCGCAGTCGACCGGTTGATGACCACTGATCTAGATAAATGTTCTTCACAAGATGTTACAGAGAAGTAGAAACTGGTCAAACTAGTCTTGGATATCATGACTTTGTTCAGCCCTGGCCACCAGCATTAACCCAAGCACCATAAACTGTGGTGCTATATTCATCATGCCATTTTAAGCACTTGCTCAATCTCCTGTGATGGCTTCAAATCACCAAATGGATTCTCTTTTTCCAGTACCACGAATCCATTTATAAATCTCTGATTTAATTCCCACCAAGAATGGCTGTGGTCTATATGTGTGTCTGCTTCATGCTAAATGCTAGAGGTGATAGCTCCCATTAAATGATTTTGATATTGCCCTGTGGTATATTAACACCAGAGAACAAATCTCTCATCTTCTGACACAAGGGTTCTGCTTCTGCTTTTGCACATGAAATTATATCCAATTCTTTCAGGAACCTGACCACGAGTTGTCTGCAGTGCTGATGCTTCCCTTTAATCCAGAAGAGAGCCTAGAAATACTTTATTTTGCAACCCTAAGGAGAAGTTGGGTCATCCAGTTCTCATGAGTCTCCCTGACACAGTTAACTAATCATAAACATATCATAACATATCTTGAAATTAGCTACACCTTTTCCTTAGGTCAGCACCATTAAAAGAAATGGAGTCCATTTTGTGTTCAAGGCCAGCAGATCCTACTTTCCACTATGGCTGTGACAGTGCTGAGTCTACAGTTTAGTTACAAATATTCCTTTTTATTTGGCAGGTGGAGGCAGAGAAGGCACCAAGAGTTATACAGACAAAAAATAATCAGAAAGGCAGAAGTTCTCACTATCACAAATGTTCATACAGAAATAAGATGTTACATCAAGAATTCCCATTATCTAGTCCCCAACCCTTTATTATAAGTATAAAGAATAGCTTTTCCAAGATGGAATCAGAGTGGGAGCCTAGTATATTAAATACTACAGCAAAATCCAAATGTGATTAATGTTTACCTTGTTTGAATTACAGTACAGGCACATTTACATTTTAATATTATTTACAACCCCTTTCCAACACCTACTAGTAATAAAATATAGTTATAATACTGGCATGTAAAATTTTTTTAGTGCAATGCTTAGACTTTATAAGATACACCTCTACCTTGATATAACGCGACCCGATATAACACAAATTCGGATATAATGCGGTAAAGCAGTGCTCCGGGGGTGCAGGACTGCGCACTCCGGTGGATCAAAGCAAGTTTGATATAACACGGTTTCACCTATAACGCAGTAAGATTTTTTTTGGCTCCTGAGGACAGCGTTATATCGAGATAGAGGTGTATATCTATTGCATAACCCAAATTTTACATTAACTTGAGTGTTTTCGGTGTGCTGGTATCATTTACTTCATTTGCTGACAATATATTGTACTGTACGTGGACTGAATTTAGTAATTGAACCAACTGAAATATATGTGGCCTGTCTGTCAAGATAATTTAAATGTATACTTCCAGCTTTTTTATTTTGCTATTCCAGACATCAGACACTTTATTTTAATTTTCCTGAGGGTGGGTACGTGGGAATGAAGGTATGTTTCTAAAGTTGTGGGTTGCTGCTGTCATAATGAGGCTCATTCAGTTGTAAAAAAAGTGGGAGTATAAGTGGGGAAATTGCTTCATGACAAGATTTTGATAATCATTATTTTAGTAGCCTATTAAATGATTCATTCTGAGGATGAAGTAGTACTCATCATATCTGGTGGGCTATCAAGTGGATTTAGATAACTTCTTTATAGGGCTAAGCCCACTCAGATGTGCTAGTATTCCTAATTATCCAGTGTGTTTCAGTGCAATTTATCTTACTGGCTTGCAGAAGAGAAATAACTTATCTATACCCCAAACCATTGCATTTTTATGTTCTAGTTCTAGTTCAGATATACTCACTGAAATCTTATTGTATTTATTTTTATTGCAGTTGTCTACCTTGTGGTTTTTCATCTGTCATTTGTCATGTTTGTATGGTCCTATTGGAAGACGATTTTTACATCTCCTGCTTCCCCCTCCGATGAGGTAAATTTAATGATGGAAAAATGCCAACACTTATTATACCATTGAACTGTTTTCAGCAGTGATACTTGTTTAAAGTACAATGTAATTCATTTTCTCTGTTCCCATTAACTGAAATAAATAGCATGCTGCCAGATCGTGAATGTAAATAATTAAATTACTTTGAAAATCATTGTAACCTAATGAAATTTTTTCAGATTGAATGCTTGTTTCTAAGTAGTCACAAGTTTGACATTCAGGTGTATATGTTCAAGTAATAAGGTATGCGAGTATATATGACACTGCAATGTTTTGCTAAGCAATAACTTCAGTTTGGTGTTTAGAATAAATAAAATATAAGTAGACTTGGAAGGATTCGTTTTTATGGGTAAATGTTGGTAAACATTGATTTCACCATACACACACAATCTGACTAAAAATATTTCCATCAATTAATCAAAATGTACAGATAGGAAAAGGAAGTAAAATGCTACTTAAGAGGTTGATTGAATGATATTTACTTTGTGTATTTTGACACGTGACATTGACAATTTGTTTATAAAGCTTTAACTTTTTGAATCCCAATGCCTGTACAATGCGGTATATACAAACCCCACACTGGGCCCGAAGGGGTTAAAAGGCTATACTAGGCCCAGGCAACTCCGTCCCTATAGGCCTGTTGAGCATGTGCAATGTGGAGGATTCAGGGTAGCAGCCGTGTTAGTCTGTATCCTCAAAAAGAACAGGAGTACTTGTGGCACCTTAGAGACTAACAAATTTATTAGAGCATAAGCTTTCGTGGGCTACAACCCACTTCTTCGGATGCATATAGAGTGAAACATATATTGAGGATACATACATACATGCATCAAGCATGAACAGGTGGGAGATGTCTTACCAGCTCCGAGCTTCCCAAAAGGGCTCTGGGCTGGGACCCGGTGGAGAGGAAGGGGCCAGGTCCCCCTACTATGGCTAGGGTTACCATATTCAAACATTTAAAAAAGAGGACACTCCACGGGGCCCCGGTCCCGCCCCCGCCCCAACTCCGCGCCTTCCCCGGCCCCGCCCCAACCCCACCCCTTCTCCGCCCCCATTCCAACCCCTTCCCCAAAGTCTCTGCCCCCTCCTCTGAGCACCCTGCATACCCCCTCCTCCCTTCCGCTCTGATCTTGGTTGGGGGTTGCTAAGTGCTTCCCTGCTCCCCACTCGCCCCGCAGCCCCTATGCCCTTGCCTGCCCTGCTCCTCCTCACCCTGCAGCCTCTGCACCCCCCTACCCCTGCAGCCTCTGTGCCCCCTGCTCCCCACTCGCCCTGCAGCCTCTGCACCCCCCCCGCCCCTGCAGCCTCTACACACACACACACACACACACACACACACACACACACACACACACACACACACACCCGCCGCCTGCCCTGCTCACCCGGCAGAGGGAGAAATGCAGGCTCCATGTGGAATTAAACACAGCCCCGCTGTTCTGTGGGGGAAGAGGGAGCGGGGGAGGGGGAGGGACTCTGGCTGCTAGAGGCCCTAGTGGCTGCGAGCGGCTTTCAATCAGGCCAGGCGTCCAATCAGCCGCGCCGCACAAGGGGAAGGGGGAAATCCCGGACATTTCTACTTGATTAGAAATCCCCCCCGGACGGCCATTTAACACTGAAAAACCCGGATATGTCCGGGGAAACCCGGACGGATGGTAACCCTAACTATGGCCCACTTAAAAGAAAAGTCCCAGACAGAGGGGGAAGGCCCCTACTCTCTTGACCTGGGGTCAGGAATCAGGCACCAGTACTCCACTCTCCCAACAAAGAGACAAGGGATTGTATGTCAGATGCACTAACCAGTAGGCCACCCACCAAGCTCCCATCCTCTCTATCAGTGTATCATTAATTACTGTCTGACGCCGCCCCTAGTTTCCCACAACTGTGAAAATGTAAATTGATTTTTAAAAAATGCTTAAAACCAATAATTTTGTGCAACTGTGAAAATTTACATCAGTAAAAATTTAAAAATGCTTAAAAATAAACATCAATATTATCTGTCAAAATTATAAGAAAATTAAAATCAATTCTGCCAAAACTAAATATAAGTTAAGACATAACAAGCTCAGTGACTCAATCTGTATGTATTTTCATTATACACCCTTATTTGAACTCTCTCAGTGACGTTTCTTTGGATAAGGATAGGTTACAATAAATATTCGTAACATTAAGAGGACTGTAATGCTCAGTGATAAGTCTGTTTAGAAGCTCAAGGCGTGGCGAGCACTGTTAAATCAATATAGAAAGAAATCTCTAAAGACGGACATAAAAAGTGCTAGCTTTATTGACAGAGATAATTGTAATATAATCATCTCTCTAAGGAATCTATTAGGTGAATTAACCTATAATCTGATGGCTTTTATTTATTTCCTGTAAGTCAATTGATCTATAGGCTTAATATCAAAACTACAATTGAAGTTGTCCCTCTATTTCCTGTAACTTTAAAGCTGGCTAAACAGAAATTTTTTTATTCTATTTTTGGCAGGGATGACTCTCTCAATGCCAGCATTTAGCCCGAAGCAAATTTGTACAGGTGAAAACATACGTGCAGTGAAAAAGCAGACACTGTAGTTCTATAATATGTATCTATAAAGTGTCACAGAAATCTATAGTAGAGTCGGAGAGGAAGCTGAAGAGGGTTCTGCTGGTTAGCTGAGCAAAGGAAGTAGTACTGAATATTTTTAAGTTATAAATTCACTGCAGAGGCTGGCCTTCAAATCATATGACTGGTTTAATTGGCGCCTGTTCTGTATGATAATGACAAAACACTTGGCAGATCCAACAGTTATCTCAACCAGTCAGCTGCTCCAAGATTTGTAGAGCCACATGAACTTAGCTTAAGCATCAGTGTATTTAATAATTATTTTGGTGCTTGCTTGGATACTTCTGTCTGCCAACATCTATTTATAACCTGTAATAAAAGCTGCAGCAAGGCTTCAACTTTCAGTGAGTAACAGAGAGTTAAAAAGAGTGTGGCCATTTTAAATGTTGATAAAATCAGGTCTGAATTGGAAAATTTCTACATATGAGCTTATCCAAAAGCCATGTTCCTCCTTTGAGCACTCTTCTCCCACAATCTCTGTCTGTCATCTCCGTTCAGGCACCAGGGAAGAATATAGTATTGTCTCTAAACTGTTCACACTTAATTTTTTCCAATTGTTTTAAAACATAAATGTATACATTTTCACGTAATCTTATTATTTTAAGTACCCATTCTTGTAAAATGAGTGGCATCCTGTGATTTTACTAATATACTAAAAAAAGATTTCACACCTGTTGTTGTGCAAGTGTAATCCCTGCACATTTTATAATAAGGAAGAACAATCAACATTATGTGAGATCCCAGAAAGAGAGGAAGGAAACAAAGGGGCTCTTTGTTACTGTTTACATTAAGAGCTGCTAAAACTTTGTCACAATTGTTTTGTTGATCGATAACTTTCATCCCTTTGAACATTTGCATCTGTTGCCCAAGGAGAGGGTAGACTTGTGACCCCATTAATATTCAATAGACATAATAATGTAAACATAACTTTTTGGGGAAATTGAACGTTTGTTAGACAATTTATCGTTACAGGACAACTTTAAAAAAAATTAAAACCACCCGATTTTAGAGGTTTAGGGTTTTTTCTGTGCCTTGTTTAGCTGTGTCTGTTAAGTAGTGTTTTAAGGCTAGTTTTACTCTCCTAGTTAATTGCCCACTTCTCTGGCCCGGGGTTGAAGACACCAAGCAGACTTCTCCTAGCTTGACAAGGCCTCCTGAGAGGCAGCAGCAAAAGTGTACAACGGCACTCCTCGTACTCATACAGTGTTGCCAACTCTCACAATATTTGATATTTTACTTAAAGCCCTGTCTCCTGTAGGCAAATAATTATGTGAGAATCTGCCTTTATTTTTAAAAAAATAAGTTTCTAGCCCTTGTGGTTGTGGAGAAAAGCTTTAAAACAGGACCCAAGTGCACCCTGATGCCCCCAAAGGCAAATAAAAAGAATACAGATATATTTATTCTTTTTTAAATTCATGATTTGAAGCCAATTTCATAATTTTTGGAAACTGACATTTTATGACTTTTAAAAAATTGGAGCTGGCAATACTGCATACAGCAGTGGAATCTTGCCTGACTACTGAGGGATGTGGGTTGAATCTTCAGCCTTCTGGATTTAAGAAGTAACATGGGGAGGCAACAGCAATCTCTCCTACTCTTCCTGTAGTAGGAGAGGTACCATTTCTTCACTTGTCCCTATTATTACTCCCTCCCCAACCACTTAGACTCTGGTGAATTCCAAAAGAAGGGGACATTACAGGGCCCAAGAAAAACCCACATGAACTAATCAAGAAGTACAACATGGTTAAAATGATACACCCTTAATCCAGTTTGCATCTTTTCCTCACTGGAGTAGGTGTGGAGACACTGAGTAGTGCATATAGAAAGGAAAGGGCACCTTCAGGGATTCCTGTTGGGAGCTCAGACAGATTTTTGCCCCAGTTCCCTAAATGGCCCCCTCAAGGATTGAACTCACAACCCTGGGTTTAGCAGGCCAATGCTCAAACCACTGAGCTATCCCTCCCCCCTCTGTTATTGCAGAGCCCTCTGAACTCCTGGGATCCCCAAGCACCTCTGGGACAGGGTTTAGACTCATGGTTTCAAGGGAAGTTTGCACCTTCAGAAAACGCCACTGAGTACAAGTCTTCATCTTGTAATCTTGTATCACAAAGGGAAATCGAGTGGTGGGAACTAGGACAAAGACCGTTCCTTTAAATTTAGCATTTTAAAGTTTTATTACAAAGGATCAATCATGTAATTTCAGAATGTGTGGGGGACAAATTCTTGCTGTACCTCCTATCTACTTTTTCTCCTCTGTTTGGTAAGATGATAGGCAGATATTGCTGCTTCTTTAGGGGTAAAGTATTCAAACCGTTCTCTCTTAACATAAACCTTGATTGGTCATACAGTTAAAAACTATTCTTCTGTCCCCCTCTTGCAGTTCTGCTTATCAAAATCTGATAAAGAACAATATGAAAGAGAAGAGAGACCAGAATCCCAGCAGGACATTTTGAGAAGAGCTGCTAAAGACTTACCTATCTATACCACAACAGCATCAAGGGGTGAGGCATGCAGACAAGTCCAGTAGTCCAAAAGCTCCTAGTCCAATTCATGAGATTTATTTTGATGTTGCTGTGTGAACCGTCTGCTAAATAATTTCTGCAAAAGGCCATGACTTCATATTTCCCCATGAGATGCCAGAGTTCTTTTTTGTCTGTGGATCTCTACAAGCAGCCAATAAATAGAACAGTTTTCTCAAAAAAGATCCTGTTTTGCAAAATAAATTCAGCGTGAAAATATTTATCTTGCGCTCTGCTTATAATAATCTTACATAGACTAAAGGAACAGAGTTGGAAGGCTGAGATTTTTATATTCATTTCTATTTAATCCCAATTATTGCTTTGGTCCTCTAAGTATGAACATTTAAGGCTTGAATTTACTTTCACTACAGTGTCAGAATTGAGGCTATGGAAGCTAAAATGCCAGTAAATTCTTCTTCCAATATCAGCTATAACTCTCAGGACAGAGCTGTTTAATCATTATGTTTATGATCATTCAGCTATTTCTGTCTTTACCTTCACTATTTTTAAGTAATACTATTGTAATTTCTCTGAAAATATCACGAGAGACTGTTAAATGACTTTCTCTGATGCCTAAATACAATATAGCTAGATTTCTATAACTGCATTACTACTCTAAAACTAGTGGTGTTATTGATTACTCCCAAGACCTATGGTTCTTTTTAATAGAAGTTACAAATATTATACCATTTAATATACAGTGTGGTTGTAGCCATGTCAGTCCCAGGATATTAGAGAGACGAAGGTAGGTGAGGTAATATCTTTTATTGGATCAACTTCTGTTGTGTCTTTTACCAATATAAGTTGGTCCAATAAAAAATATACCTCACTCACCTTGTCTCTCTTATCACTTAATAGTAAGTCATGAGATTTGTTAATGGTTATCTTGAGTAAATTCATTTTGCATTTAAGTGATTCCCAAACTATGGTTTCTGGGCCATTGGTGGTCTGTGGGGCACTTGCTGGTTGTCAGCACAGAGCTGCCTGGTGGTGGTGGCTTTTCTCCTTCTTTATAGCTGCCTCTACAGGTGTGCCATCTTTTTATCAAGAAAAGTCTGGAGGCCTGTTAAAAGCAACTGCTGAGAAGGAGTAGTAGCCAGTCTAACTGCATCTGCTAGATATCACATCAGCAGAATAGGACAGAAATATGAGCCCCCCTCAAGGACTAGGAGAGGACTAAGGCTTGGGGAGTATGTCAAGAGGCACATGGGGAGAAGAGGACCTGGTGTCTGGGTAGCATATCCAGAGGAGAAGGAAACCAAGTGGCAGGGAAGCATGTGTTGAAGGATCAGGGGAGGGGAGACTGAGGAACAGATTAAATGAAGAGGAAGAGTTGAAAAAGCATTTCTTACAGTAGAAACAGATACTGCTACATTAAATACTTTCATGTTACATTTTTCTGTAAGCAATTGTTGTAGTTGCCACAGCAATCTTATGCGATTCAGAATGGAAGTGGGAGGGGAGATGTCCTTGAAACAGTCTCTTGAACATAGGAAACTTCTGTGTGTATGCAATTTAATTTTACAAAGACCTGTTTAACAGATTGACTTTTAAAATTTGAACATAGCAATCAGATATTGTGATAGATGCCAACTAATCAAGCCTGACCGCTGTCACCACTGTTCTGCATGTGACCTGTAAGTAGCTGTGATGATCTATTGTTTAAATTCTCATCTTGAATACTTGTGCCTTATTTTTATTGCTTGCCAGTGGAACTGCATAATGGTAGATCTACTATCTCTGTCCCTCTCCCAGCCCACAGAGCCTGGGCTTCATGTAAGACGTGCAGATCTCTGCCTTTCCCTCTGCTGGAACTGCATCTGTTCTTCTGCATATGGGGCCCTCTGCACCATGGAGAATGGGGCAGGATTTGTCCTACATGTGCTTCTAGCTTTGTAAAATGTGTTCAGTCTGAAGGATCAGTACTGGAGAGTGAAGTGGGTCTGGACTGTGATACATATGCCAACAGAAACTTCTGTGCATGGAACCTACCTTGCTTCCCTAGCTGTCAGGCACAAGCATGCTGTGGTAGTAACAACTTTGTTTCGGGAGAGCTACAGTAGCATTACAGGTCTTCATAACTTCAGAGGTATTAGTGTTATCCACCAAGCACATTCTGCTCCACCTGCAAAATCTGTTCTTACAAGCCACTTAAGACTGGGAAATAAATTAATAGATTTCAGTGACTGAGCTTGGGTAGATCTATTTAATTAAGAAATGTGATGAATGCATGTGTCTGTCTGGAGTTACTACCCTTTGGCCATGCTATACTAAAGTTGGGAGAAAATGGAATATAGACCATTGGAACTATCGATTATATATTTTTCCATTTTCCTCCTCTCTATCCCAAAGTTATTTTTCTATCAAGCATTTTGATCAGATTGATTAAGTTGAGTGCCAGGTTACCATATTTCCCATACTATCCACAGTAGCTGTAAGGCATGCTGGTTATTAAAATCAATTCTGAATGTTGAATTTTTTCCTCCTCAAATGATAATGCTGAATCATAGAATATCAGGGATGGAAGGGACCTCAGGAGGTCATCTAGTCCAACCCACTGCTCAAAGCAGGACCAGTTCCCAGCTAAATCATACCAGCCAGGGCTGTGTCAAGCCTGACCTTAAATACCTCTCTAAGGAAGGAGATTCCACCACCTCCCTACGTAACCCATTCCAGTGCTTCACCACCCTCCTAGTGAAATAGTTTTTCCTAATATTCAACCTAAATCTCCCCTGCTGCAACTTGAGACCATTACTCCTTGTTCTGTCATCTGGTACCACTGAGAACAGTCTAGATCCATCCTCTTTGGAACCCCGTTTCAGGTAGTTAAAAGCAGCTATCAAATCCCACCTCATTCTTCTCTTCGGCAGACTAAACAATCCCAGTTCCCTCAGCCTCTCCTCATAAGTCATGTGTTCCAGCCCCCTATTCATTTTTGTTGCCCTCCGCTGGACTCTTTCCAATTTTTCCACATCCTCCTTGTAGCGTAGGGCCCCAAACTGGACACAGTACTCCAGATGAGGCCTCACCAATGTCGAATAGAGGGGAACGATCACGTCCCTCAATCTGCTGGCAATGCCCCTACTTATACAGCCCAAAATGCCATTAGCCTTCTTGGCAACAAGGGCACACTGTTGACTCATATCCAGCTTCTCGTCCACTGTGACCCCTGGGTCCTTTTCTGCAGAACTGCTGCCTAGCCATTTGATCCCTAGTCTGTAGCAGTGCATAGGATTCTTCCGTCCTAAGTGCAGGACTCTGCACTTGTCCTTGTTGAACCTCATCAGGTTTCTTTTGGCCCAATCCTCTAATTTGTCTAGGTCCCTCTGTATCCTATCCCTACCCTCCGGCGTATCTACCACTCCTCCCAGTTAATGTAGTCTGCAAACTTGCTGAGAATGCAGTCAACACCATCCTCCAGATCATTAATGAAGATATTGAACAAAACTGACCCTTGGGGCACTCCGCTTGATACCGGCTGCCAACTAGACATGGAGCCATTGAGCACTACTCACTGAGCCCGATGATCTAGCCAGCTCTCTATCCATCTTGTAGTCCATATGTCTTTAACTTGCCGGCAAGAATACTGTGAGAGACCATATCAAAAGCTTTGCTAAAGTCAGGGAATAACACATCCACTGCCTTCCCCTCATCCACAGACCCAGTTATCTCCTCATTAAAGGCAATTAGGTTAGTCAGGCATGACTTGCCCTTGGTGAATCCATGCTGACTGTTCCTGATCACTTTCCTCTCCTCTAAGTGCTTCAGAATTGATTCCTTGAGGACCTGCTCCATGATTTTTCCAGGGATTGAGGTGAGGCTGACTGGCCTGGAGTTCCTCAGATCCTCCTCCTTCCCTTTTTTAAAGGTGGGCACTTCATTAGCCTTTTTCCAGTGATCCGAGACCTCCCCCGATCGCCATGAGTTTTCAAAGATATTGGCCAATGGCTCTGCAATCACATCACATGCAGCGCATCCGGCCCCATGGACTTGTGCTCATCCAGCTTTTCTAAATAGTCCTGAACCACAGAGGGCTGGTCACCTGCTGCCCAGTGCAGCAGTCTGGGAGCTGACCTTGTTCGTGAAGACAGAGACAAAAAAAGCATTGAGTACATGAGCTTTTTCCACATCCTCTGTCATTAGGTTGCCTCCTTCATTCAGTAAGGGGCCCACACTTTCCTTGAATTTCTTCTTGTTGCTAACATACCTGAAGAAACCCTTCTTATTACTCTTAACATCTCTTGCTAGCTGCAACTCCAAATGTGATTTGGCCTTCCTGATTTCACTCCTGCATGCCTGAGCAATATTTTTATACTCCTCCCTGGTCATTTGTCTAATCTTCCACTTCTTGTAAACTTCTTTTTTGTGTTTAAGATCAGCAAGGATTTCACTGTTAAGCCAAGCTGGTCGCCTGCCATATTTACTATTTCTATACATCGGGATGGTTTGTTCCTGCAACCTCAACAAGGATTCTTTAAAATACAGCCAGCTCTCCTGGACTTCTTTGCCCCTAATGTTATTCTCCCAGAGGATCCTGCCCATCAGTTCCCTGAGGGAGTCGGTCTGCTTTTCTGAAGTCCAGGGTCCGTATTTTGCTGCTCTCCTTTCTTCCTTGTGTCAGGATCCTGAACTCGACCATCTCATAGTCACTACCTCCCTGGTTCCCATCCACTTTTGCTTCCCCTACTAATTCTTTCTGGTTGTGAACAGCAGGTCAAGAAGAGCTCTGCCCCTAATTGGTTGCTTCAGCACTTGCACCAGGAAATTGTCCCCTACACTTTCCAAAAACTTCCTGGATTGTCTGTGCACTGCTGTATTGGTCTCCCAGCAGATATCAGAGTGATTAAAGTCTCCCATGAGAACCAGGGCCTGCGATCTAGTAACTTCTGTTAGTTGCCTGAAGAAAGCCTCGTCCACCTCATCCCCCTGGTCTGGTGGTCTATAGCAGACTCCCACCACAACATCACCCTTGTTGCCACACTTCTAAACTTAATCCAGAGACTCTCAAGTTTTTCTGCAGTTTCATACCGGAGCTCCGAGCAGTCATGCTGCTCTTTTACGTACAATGCAACTCCCCCACCTTTTCTGCCCTGCCTGTCCTTCCTGAACAGTTTATATCCCTCCATGACAGTACTCCAGTCATGTGATTTATTCCACCAAGTCTCTGTTATTCCAGTCACATCAAAGTTCCTTGACTGTGTCAGGACTTCCAGTTCTCCCTGCTTGTTTCCCAGGCTTCTTGAATTTGTGTATAAGCACTTAAGATAACTCGCTGATTGTCCCGCTTTCTCAGTCTGAGACAGGAGTCCTCCCCTCTTACGCTGTCCTGCTCGTGCTTCCTCCCCGTATCCCATTTCCCACTTACCTCAAGACTTTGGTCTCCTTCCCCCGGCGAACCTAGTTTAAAGCCCTCCTCACTAGGTTAGCCAGCCTCCTCACTAGGTTAGCTTGCGAAGATGCTCTTCCCTCTCTTCATTAGATGGAGTTGGTGTACAGTGAAAACAGCACCTTATGGTCTATGGAGACAGAGAGTGCCTTATGCAGTTCAATAATATCCCCTCTTTCTGATTAATGGGCTTTTTTGAGTACTATCTTCTACTTCTCCTGGGCAGAAGGTCTGACAGCTATAATATGGGCCCTTTGCCTGAAGGGGTGGGGTTGAAAAGTAGAAGTAATGGGTATTTAAAAAGTTGTTTCACAGCTTTAGGAAGTTTGAGACCAAATATTTGAATTAGAAAGTAAATGTATTTTGTACTTTTAATTTTTATTTGAATTAATTGGAAATGGACTTTTTCTTTTTCAGATGTGTACTAAAAATGGACCATCATTGTCCTTGGTATGTTTTTTTTTTTTAAAATGAATATAAATAATATTGAAACAATTGATCAAATTCTTCACTCTCGTACACCAAAGTAAACATGTAATTACTCCATTGATTTTTAATGGAATTTCTCCAAATTCAGACATGTATAAATGAGAGCAGCATATTTCCTAATGCTTATTGCAATGTATATTGCAAGCCAGAATTGTAGGGCTAAGAAACCTAAATATGCACTTATATATAGATTCACAGCAGAACTGATCATGTTAAAAGAAATGAGAGAGGCTGAAATGCTGCTTTGTTGTGTTTTAATTCAATACTGTATGTGCCAAGAGATAAGAATCTATTTTACTAAATTGTGAAAATCAACTTCTTAAATGAATGTCAAGTATCAGAGGGGTAGCCGTGTTAGTCTGGATCTGTAAAAGCAGCAAAGAGTCCTGTGGCACCTTATAGACTAACAGACATATAGGAGCATGAGCTTTTGTGGGTGAATACCCACTTTTTAAATGAATTCACTCCCAGATATCAAGTTGATCAGCTCACTAACAGGTACAGTAACTCCTCACTTAACATTGTCCCGGTTAATGTTATTTCGTTGTTACGTCGCTAATCTATTAGAGAACATGCTCGTTTAAAGTTGTGCAATGCTCCCTTATAACGTTGTTTGGCAGCTACCTGCTTTGTCCGCTGCTTGCAGGAAAAGTAGCCTGTTGCAGCTAGCTGGTTGGGGCTTGGAACCAGAGTGGGCCGGCAGCTCCCCTAAGTACCCTGTGCTGCAGCCGCCCAGCAGATTATCAACTACAGTAACTCCTCACTTAATGTTGTAGTTATGTTCCTGAAAAATGCAACTTTAAGCGAAACGATGTTAAACGAATCCAATTTCCCCATAAGAATTAATGTAAATGAGGGGGTTAGGTTCCAGGGAAATTTTTTTCACCAGACAAAAGACACACACACACACACACACACACACACACACACACACACACACACACACACACACACACACACAATTTAATACTGGTACACAGTGATGATGATTGTGAAGCTTGGTTGAGGTGGAGGAGTCAGAGGGTGGGATATTTCCCTTACTGCTAAATGATGAACTAGCAATTAGCTGATCCCTCAAGGGTTAACTCTCTCACTCTGCAAGGCAGCAGGAATGGAGGGAGATATGCGCATTTCCCTTAAGTACACTGCCTTGTTAATTAGATCAGCTTGCTGAGACCACAGCTGCAAGCTCCCTCCATCCTGAGCCGTGCTCTATGGAAGATGGGGTAAGCGGGGAGCAGAGGGGAGGGGGACACCCTGACATTAGCCTCCCTCTTCCTTCCCTCCCCCCCGGCAAAGCAAGCAGGAGTCTCGGGGAGCAGCTCCAAGGCAGAGGGCATGAACAGCACATGGCAGTGGGGGGAGGGACACAGCTGAACTGCAGGCAGCTGCTGCACAGGGAACTTAGGGGAGCGGGGAGCTGATAGGGGGCTGCCGGTCCACCCTGGTTCCAACCCCCCACCAGTTAGCTGCAAGGGGCTGCTCTTCCTGCAAGCAGTAGACAAAGCAGGCGGCTGCCAAATGACGTTAGAAGGGAGCATTACACAACTTTAAATGAGCATGTTCCCTAAATGATCAGCAACGTAACAACGTTAACTGGGACGACTTTAAGTGAGGAGTTACTGTATCAGGTAGTTCAAGTGTCCCTCCCCCAACTGCCGTGTGCTGCTCCTGCCCTCTGCCTTGGAGCTGCTCCCGGGAGCCTCCTGCTTGCTGTGGAGGGGAAGTGGGGTGCTGATGTCAGGGTGTCCCCCTCTCCTGCCCCCTGCTCCTGTACCACAACTCCACAGAGCAGAGGGGGGACACGATGGCTCAGGAGGAAGGGAGTTTGCTGATCTACTTAAAAAGGCAGTGTACTTAGAGTGGGGTCAGTGTACTTAAAGGGGTGATGTGTGTGTGTGTGTGTGTGTGTGTGTGTGTGTGTGTGTGTGTGTCTCTCTCTCTCTCTCTCACACACACACACACACACACACACACACACACACACGTGTCTGTCTCTCTCGTACGCATGCACCCTCTGGCACTTTGGAAAGTGGAGGGAGTGGTGCGCTCTAGTGTATAGAGTGGGTTCATCATCATGTTCAGTTTCCGCAGGGAATGTTTGCAGCCACTGCCATGCGACTATTGTGTCTCCTCCCTCTATTTGTGCTGCATTGTAGAGTGTGAGGCTACATTAACAACAATGTGATAACACTTGAGAGGTCAGCTGAGTGCTAGTTCATCATTTAGCACTCAGGCATTCCCTGGGAAATATCCCACCCTCTGACTTCACCACCTCAACCAAGCTTCACAATCATCATTGCTGTGTACAGTATTAAATTGTTTAAAACGTATACTGTGTGTGTGTGTGTGTGTGTGTGTGTGTGTGTGTGTGTGTGTGTGTGTGTTTGGCGAAAAAAAATTCCCTGGAATCTAACCCCCCTATTTACATTAATTCTTATGGGGAAATTGGATTTGCTTAACATCGTTTCACTTAAACTCACATTTTTTCAGGAACATAACTACAACGTTAAGCAAGGAGTTACTGTATTGCTATATATATATATTTTTTCCATGCAGGATTCATTTCAGGGTGTAGAATTGCAACCTGGACATGTAGACCCTATTGAATATCGTGCAGTTTTTATTCCCCTACACATGACGTGCCATCCCAGCAGATATTGCTAGTTGTGGTAAACATTAATAGATGTTCTCAGGCCTAACGTGACACCCATTGAAGTCAATGGAAAGGCCCCCAGTGGCTCAAGGTCTCTGATGTCTGGCAAGACTTCATATTTTTATATAAGAAATCTGGCCAGAAATGGTGCTGGTCATCAGACTGCTCTTTGTTCAGCAAAATTATTTCAGTGGCAGGAGTGATGGGAGGAGCCCAGATCACCTGACTTAAGGGAATATTCTTGAAAAAGGGGATTTTAAAATGTTAAATCTTAACTTCTTCATTGATGGAACGTTGTCCCAATTGACAGACTGCTGAAATCATGCACATACAATGGTGCCCCACAAAAACAGTTTGATTAATCTTTATACCATAGTGATCTCTCTCTCTTTCTCTTTTAGGGTGAATAACTGTGTGGGATTTTCTAACTACAAATTCTTCCTCCTGTTTTTATTATACTCCTTATTGTACTGTCTGTTTGTTGCCGCTACGGTCTTGCAGTACTTCATAAAGTTTTGGACAGTAAGTTTTGCTTTTTGTTAAATTAGCATGCATTACTGAAATCTACATCAGAGCATCATGTCATCCATTTTTGTCTGTTTTGTGGATAAGTACCATCAACAGCAGCATCACTTGAGGTGACTGAAGCAAGAGAACCTTCCGAAATTAAATGAATTAAGTTCTACATTGAGTAGAGCTGGACAAATACTGTGGGAGAGTAGAGAGGGTGGAAATTCAAAAACAATAAAATGCAACTTCTCTGATGCCCAAAATTGAATAGCACAGCTCAATTTTTCAAATATGTGTGTTGGATACTTCCAGAGAGCTGCTTATAATCCAAGCAACAGAGTAAAACAAATGATGGAAAATATTGTCAGATTTGAATAACAAATTCAAGGAAATAGAAATCTACTTGTGGATATTCTGCGAGCAGAAGAGACCGCTAAATGTGCCTATTCATTATGAATTTGTTTGGTTTTAATACTGAGTGCTTATAATGGCAAATTTCAATTTGAGGTTAGTAGCGTTTACTGACCAGACATGGGCATCATAAGAAGTTATGCAAAGTATGTGCAGTGTTAATACTGTTTACTTTCACTGCAACTGTTTTCAGTGTTCAAATGGAGAATATGCACATACTCTATTACACAAATTCATTTGAATAGAGCCTTATCAGTGGAAGCATCCTTATACATTATATTTTATACCAATTCTCTTCCAGAGAGAAGTGCACATTCCAGACTCAATAGAGTATCTTCTATTTCATTCCCTCTCCTAATATTAAAGCCTTGCATTGTGCCTACTGTCCTTCCTGATACATAGGACTAGATGTAGTTACTTTCAGAATTCAGCTAATGCTACTGAAAAATAATTGATTGGAAGAATTGTCATCAGTGAAAGGCTCTTCTTCACAACTTTTAAAACTTGTGACTGCCTCTTAAACACAAGTTGCCATCTGTGCAGCTGTGCAAAACAGTAATTATCATCAGAGCTGTAAGGATGACAGTTTTTGGAGCCTAAAGATGTAGCTATATCAGGGATCTCTTTCTTTGTACAAGACTACACGATACATTCGGAGTAGCTACACTTGAAACAGTTGTTCTTTTAATGTCTAAAAAAGACAAATGGTATAAATGGTGTTAGTAGTCATCCAGGCTGTACGCCCAATTCTACGAAGTGCTACCTTTCAGTATAATATATCAATTTTACATTGTGGCCCATCAGTGTAGAGCCAAAGAACTCAGTGGGAATTGAGTGTCAGTGCTTTGCAGGACCAGGCTCTATGATTGTATTCAATCGGATATGTTACTAATTTCCTCATTAAAACATTGCCTTGGCAAATTTCTCAAAACTAAATGGTCTAACTCTAAAGATTCAATAGTGTATATTCAGTAAGATTGAACATTAATTTGTTTGTGAACGTGGCTCAATGTGGATGTGGCCCTCTGTATTTTACAGATCAGTGGGGGAGCAGACATGCAGGAAAGAGGACTGATTTGCTTTGTCACCTCACTTCATAAGTCTTATTACAATGGAAGTCTTGTGTCTGGACATTTGGCCATAATGAGCATTATTTAATACCACCTATTTACAGAAAATCTCTTCCAAAGCCCATCAGACACAATAGTGGAGAGGACTTCTCTGAGTGGAGAGAGGAAACTTAAGAGCTTCTTATGTAATCATTAGACTTCAATATTCCCTGCAAGCATGTGTCGTTTCTGATAATTGACTGTTTTAAAAAAAAAAAAAAAAGTGGTCTTATCTTACTCAGCAGTACTGCTTCATTTGTATATTCAATTATATCTGTTTGCTTTAGTGATTAAAACAGGTATGTGATGCTTCTTATGTCTGGTAGCACTGCAGAGCCAACATACTTAGAAAGATTGAGCAGGATTCAGTGCATCAACAACAGAACATTTTTGATTATGAGTGTGGGTCTAATTTGCCATGCAGAACTTTGATATTCAAGAGTGGAAAGAACCCATCTTGACAAATTTCAAAATGAGGTTGCTGGACTTGCAGTAGGAAAAACATCTTTTAATTGTAAACTTGCACACACTTGTTATTGAAATCATTGAGAGACAAAATCCTGAATTCTTTCAATGCCTTTCTTACAATCACTTTTCAAAGTAAAACTATACTTTATACCTATATTCAAGCCACTTATACACTCCTGCAATTAATGTACCTAAAATAAATTATAATGAGACTAAAATAGTTGACCATTTTAATAAGACTTCTGTAGAGCAGTGGTGGCACCTTCATCAGCATGGCTTACAAAATTCACTTGCGTGTGGTGTGTAGGAAGCTTTTCTAGATGAATGCCATCAACTTCTGCAGAATCTAAGACTTTATTGCTATGTGTGATTTGTTTTCTTTAAAATATTCTAGTCTCAGTAGTTGTAAAGAAAGCCTTCCAGATATGAACCAGGTATAACTGATGTGTCGCTGTCTGAAGACTGTTAGCTTCATTGCCTCTGCAGCTGCTCGTAACTTATTCGCAAAGCAAAGTGAAAATTGATTAGGCTTGTTAGTTTTCACTGTTCCTGTTGGGGACCTTTGAGACAGCACTGACCCAACATGGACAAGTTTCAGATGAAATTTACTCTGCTGCAGCTTGGGAAAGCTCTGAGCAAAGGCAGAAGATGGATTCAAAAACAAAGCCTGGTACAGGGGTTCTTAGATTTTAAAGTGATGAGACCATATATAGGTACATAGATAGGATAAGTGCAACAGCACCACCCTTGCAACAGCCAGTAGGCTCTGAGGCTGAAGTGGGGGAACAGAGCTATTTTTTTCTTCCAACAGCCAGTGGGGAATGGAAACTTCATACTTACCAAGCATACATTATCTGGACACTACAAAAATGGAGCCCTCGAGCAGATCTAGAGACAACATTGTAGTAGAAATCCCAAATCTCCTTTTGCAACAGCTGCAGGCAGGGAGAGGAAGGCTATGGGAGGAGTTTAGATTCTCACATGGGCATTGCTACTAGCCAATAGGGCTCTTCATTTTAGTTGAGACCTCAGGCTATTAGATGTTTAGAAAATCCCTATAAATGAGAGTGCCTGTGTGGGATGAGGGCAGTATGAGGAGAACAATGAGATAAGAAAATATTCTGTGGGGAAGATGAATAGAAGTAACAGGAGAGGAAGAGTTTGAAACAACTTTTTTTTTTTTCTTTTCTTTAAATCCACTTGGCTATTTTGTTACACGAACAATCAAAAAATATCTTTACCAAAATGAGTTCTGCCCATGTTAGGTAAACAATTTCTAAAGTTCAGAACAACAGCAGCAATTTAACCACAGTATTGACCAGGTCCTGATCAAATTTTATTTCAAAAACTAAATATTTTGCTTTGAGAAAATACTGTTCTCCAAGAATTACTTTGTCTGTTTTACAGAAATATAATTCCAAAATAGCCAAGTGGATTTTTTTAAATTGTTTTTAAAAAAAAATTTTTTTTTTCAAACTGAAGATGTGTGCCATGTTTCATGAAAGTTGTATTAGAATTGCTATCAACCCTTGAAAATGTGTTGGGTTTTTTTACAGTGAAAAAACTGACATTCCTTGAAGTTCTAGTACTTTTTACAGTTTTGAGAATTTTTCTCTTATCACTTAGCCTGCAAACTCTGTTGACAGAGTCTTGGCTATCCTGCCTCCTTGGAATAAAAAGCACCTCTGTAACTTTCTTGTTTACTCTGTGGATCTGTATTTCTTAATCTTCAAGCTGTGTCCCCCAGAAAGAGGGCCACCTATCTTGGGTTGGAAAGAGGTTTGGCTACCCCAGCGTGGAGGTCAGCAGAGAGAAGAAATTAATCTCCTCCGCCGACCCTGATGTCAAGAGGTCAAAACATGGCTGGGTCTCTTGAAGAAAAGAGAGAGAGAATGGCAGCCTTAAGAAATAGAAATCATCAGTAACTAAATGGCCCTACATAAGGATGTTGCGAGGTCAAGGAGCCTAGCCTTGATGTGTTGGTGGAGAGAGCAGTTGTACCTTGCTCTCTTAGGCCTTGGCTACACTGGCAATTCACAGTGCTGCACTTGCTGTGCTCAGGGGTGTGAAAAAACACCCCCCCGAGCGCAGCGAGTGCAGCGCTGTAAAGCGCCAGTGTAATAAGCGCCTGCAGTGCTGCACGCTCGCTCGCAGCGCTGCACGCTATTCCCCTCGGAGAGGTGGAGTACTTGTAGCGCTGCGAGAGAGCTCTGGCAGCGCGACTACACTTGCGCTTCACAGCGCTGCTGCGGCAGTGCTGTGAATCCGCGAGTGTAGCCAAGGCCTTAGGCCTTGTCTAGACTTGGATGTAAGATGTGATGTTAATTAACACGTTTTAAAAGTCTTGTGTGGACAAGGGACACTGCCTTTAGCATGTGCTAAACTGTTCAAGTTAAAGCTTAGGCTTTAGTTTGATCAGCTTTTCATATGTTTAAAGCAGTCAGTTTTGCCCACGCTAGACTTTTAAAGTGTTGGCTAATGTGTGCTAACATCACACTTGAAGTCTGAGTTTAGAGAGGGCTTAATTGTTGCAGAAGGGGAAGCCTAGAGTTTTTCAGTTAACTGGTGGGAGGCATCCCAGATCAGTGTATAAGAGCCTTTTGCCTTCATGCAAAAGGACACTGCTGGAGAGGGAACATTATCATATGTGTATTTGTATGGGCAGTTTTTATTTTTTTAGCTATGACTGACTACAGAAAACGAGAGAGAAACCATTTTATTCTGCCTCATTTAGAGCCCATTCCTAAATGTTTTACTTCCCCAGCACAACTGAAAAACAAACATCATGTCTGAGTGGAAAATTTTCTCCTCTTCATATTTACAACCCCCTGACTGACAACTCCAACCTGTGGTAATGAGTATATTGGAAATGCAGACAGATGTGTAATCACTAAACTGTACAGCATTTGTTTTGCACCTCTAAGGTATGCTGAGCTTGAGTTATTTTCCTGACCCCTGAATATTCTGTTCATAGTCAATGTTTTTTAAACCTCAGTTACAAAATTAAAAGACAGTTAGATGAAAACTACTAATGGAGAGAGCACCTGATGCAACTGTATTGGGAAAGCTGAGGAAACATGTTGAAAGCGCCCCATACATGGTATAAATGTTGCCAGTTACACACACCAACAGAGCACTTTAGGCTTTCAAAAAAGAGTTGGCAATCTGCTCCTGTGCACTTTGCTCCCATTTTCTTTATGAATGAAAGATAAGACTTCTAATGGGCATTGGAACGCTGCATGTTTTAGAACACATGTGCACACTAACCATTGCTTTCCGAACAAAGCCTGTGCTGTTTTCAAACATTTGTCTTGAAGTAATACTGGTATATAATAAATTGTCTTTGTTTGCGCAAAGCTTTGCCGCAGGAAATCTGCAGAGAATTGTCCAAAGGTAAAATCCTGTGTTGACGTGATTAATATAGAAATTGTTCCTACTGTGCTTTTTCTAGTCCATTCATTTGTGATAGTTGTTTACCTTGTTACCTAATTGGAAAAAACCTGTAATCCTTTCTCCGTATAGGACAGGTGGTATAGAGTGTTTGTGTGTTTGATTTAATTGAAATGTATGACAGATAACCTAGAAAAGAAATCAATATCAGATAAGTGTGTGTTGAATGGTCTAATGGAAAATTAAATGGCAATAAGGCCCACTACACCTCTGAATAAAAATAGATACTCTAATTTCTGAATGCTGTTAAAGGTCAACTTCTTAAAAGTATTGAGTTTTTGAGCGTATGTAATTAAACCATTTATTGTTTAAAAAACTCATTGGCCTATTGCAAAAGTATACAGCAAAGCCTAAAAATAGATAGGGAAGAAAGTGAATGCCTAATATTTCTTTTTTTTTTAAATCATGTTTTGTACGTGACGTACTGAAGTTGTAGTTCAAGAAAAGTTGATCTACATAAAAATGTGATCTCCATAATTTTGCCATGAGCACGGGCCTGTCGTGGTTTGCTGTGTAAGTGCTGGCTGTGTTTTAAGCTGGTCTAACTCAAGCAACTCGGCCTAGATCAACCAAGGGGACTTAGCCCTGCTGCCTAAACTAGCCAGTAGGGATTGGAGGAAAGGGGTGGGTCTTAGGCAGCTCTCTCATTTTGACATTCTTGGCCATGAACCTCATAGATTCCAAGGTCAGAAAAGACTGTTGTAATCATCTAGTCTGACCACCTGTATAACACAGGCCATAGAACTTCCCCCAAATCATTCATTTTGAACTAGAAATCATTCCTTTAAACCTCCCAGGTGAATGCCCTGACCACTGGCCTACTGGGGGGAGCCACGGGCATTAGCAAGTCCTCCTCCTCTGTTTTGTGCAGGGCCCAATCCAGTAAGTGTGCTCTTAGGTGACCTTTGAGAACACCCAGGATGTGGGCGCTGTAGGCAACCTAGGAGTTGGAATGCCCAGTTTGAAGATCCCACTGGGTCTTAGGCATTGAGCAACTCAGGACTTGCACAACTTTGCACATGCCCACTGGCAGAAATGTAGGCACCTAGGGAATTTAAGCACTTTCATGGTTAAGCGGCAGCTGAGCAAAGAGTTTGAGGATCTAAACTTTGGATTTAGGCACCTAAATCCCTTTGTGGATTTAGCCCCTAATGTTTCCAACATTTAAAAATATTTTAGACAAGACATTGTGTAACTAGTCCAGTTCCTCTCTGCTTTCGCTGCCAGTTTGGGGGCATGTTAACAGGGACACTGTCAACTTAAAATCAAGTCAGTTTTTAAATTAAAAGTAGTTTAAGCACCTTCCCTGAGTCCATCTGTTGATGCTTGTGGTTTCACAGTCCAAATTTTCCTGTTTCTAAAAACAATTTTCTCTCCCCTGTTGCTGTATGGAAGACCCACCCTAACATGAAAGAGATTATACCAAAAGTGCTGTCAAATGTACATAGAAAATACTGCTCGCTTCCAGTTATGTTGGTGTTTACAAGGAACAATAGGTAAAATTCAGACCGAATGGGGTTACCATCAGGCTACTCACTGTGATCCACTGCTCTGAACCGCTTCAGATAATATGGAATATTAGTGATGCAGCATATTATGCAAAGTGAAGGGAAAAAAGCTTCAGAGGGGAATAAGTGTAGAGTAGGACGTTTACTGAGGATGCTGGATTATTTGCTAAAAAGGGTTAATATTAATCTTCATTTTTTTTCTCCCCAGAATGATCTGCCAGACTCGCATGCAAAATTCCATGTACTTTTCCTTTTCTTTGTGGCTGCCATGTTCTTCATCAGCATACTGTCACTTTTCAGCTACCACTGCTGGCTAGTCAGCAAAAACAGATCAACAATAGGTCAGTTAATTGGAATATGTAGTTGCCTTTTGGCCAGAAAACTGATACTGATGTGAGCATGAGTTCTGCAGGAAGTGGCATAATGTTTAAGGGAAATTCTAAAATCCTGTGGAGAGTGGAACATTTTCAGTGGAAGTAATTTAATTGAAAGGTTCTGTTGTGAGATAATTGAGTGTAAAGAGTTATCTGTCTGGAACCAAAGGTGTGGGTGCACGATGGATTTCAGTTATTTGTTTTATCTTTTTGTTGTATATTTGTATGGTGCCTAGCATAATAGGTCCCTAATCCCTGGTTGGAACCCATAGGCATTACCACAGTACAAATCATTTGTATTACAGTAGCACCCCACGGCTCCAACCAAGATAATGGCACCATTGTGCTAGGTGCTATATGTAGATGTAGAAAGACACAATCCATGCCCCAGAAATGTTATGAGGTATAGAGGGAATAAAAGAGGGGACCTTGCTACTAGAAAACTTTTTATAAAACACTCAAAGTAATACAGAAAAATAGAAATACTGACAAATATTTCCTGACTAACATAAGAACAGCTGTACCGGGTCAGACCAAAGGTCCATCTAGCCCAGTATCCTGTCTACCAACAGTGGCCAATGCCAGGTGCCCCAGAGGGAGTGGACCAACAGGCAACGATCAAGTGATCTCTCTCTTGCCATCCATCTCCATCCTCTGTCAGACAGAGGCTAGGGACACCATTCCTTACCCATCCTGGCTAATAGCCATTAATGGACTTAACCACCATGAATTTATCCAGTTCTCTTTTTAAATGCTGTTATAGTCCTAGCCTTCACAACCTCCTCAGGCAAGAAGTTCCACAGGTTGACTGTGCGCTGTGTGAAGAAGAACTTCCTTATATTTGTTTTATACCTGCTGCCCATTAATTTCATTTGGTGACCCCTAGTTCTTGTATTATGGGAATAAGTAAATAACTTTTCCTTATCCACTTTCTCCACATCACTCATGATTTTATATACCTCTATCATAATCCCCCTTAGTCTCCTCTTTTCCAAGCTGAAGAGTCCTAGTCTCTTTAATCTCTTCTCATATGGGACCCGTTCCAAACCCCTAATAATTTTAGTTGCCCTTTTCTGAACCTTTTCTAGTGCCAGTATATCTTTTTTTAGATGAGGAGACCACATCTGTACGCAGTATTCAAGATGTGGGCATACCATCGATTTATATAAGGGCAATAATATATTCTCAGTCTTATTAAAAAGGGGATAGAGAATGATCCCTAACACTGTTTGCTTTTTTGACTGCCGCTGCACACTGCGCAGACATCTTCAGAGAACTATCCACGATGACTCCAAGATCTTTTTCCTGACTTGTTGTAGCTAAATTAGCCCCCATCATAAAATAAAAATAAAAAAAAATCATATTGTATGTACAGTTGGGGTTATTTTTTCCAATGTGCATTACTTTACATTTATCCACATTAAATTTCATTTGCCATTTTGTTGCCCAATCACTTAGTTTTGTGAGCTCTTTTTGAAGTTCATCACGGTCTGCTTTGGTCTTAACTCTCTTGAGCAGTTTAGTATCACCTGCAAACTTTGCCACCTCACTTTTTACCCCTTTCTCCAGATCATTTATAAATAAGTTGAATAGGATTGGTCCATAATGATGCTTCCCTTGCCTGCTGTAAACTGAGTCTTGCTGGTCAGTACAATGGGTATTTTTTCTACCGTGTGTTCACGTTAAAGCACTTGGATAACATTTTCAAAAGTGCCTACGTGACTTTGTAGCCCAAGTCCTATTGATTTTTTTTCTGTGATTTTTTTTTTTTCCCCTCCTCAGATTTTTCATCAATCAGATCATTCAGTCAGCTCTAGTTGCAGCCTTTCCTTCTGACTGTGGTCTTTGCTTTTGTTAGACAGGCCTTCTCACATCAAGATTAGATTATTGCAATGCGCTGTACATGAGGCTATACTTTAAAACTATTTGAAGTTTGAAGCTGGTACAGAATGCAGCAACTCCCTTATCAAACAGTATCTCACTGGGAATATGCAACACTGGTGCTCCAAGATCGGCACTGACTGCCTAGTGATTAATTTATTTGTAGATTTGTATTAATGCGGCAGGGTAGTTGTTACAAGCCTAATTATAGTCGGGGTTTCAGGTTTTGTATTAGTATTCTTTCGACTGTCAAATGTAAATAAAATAAAATAGACGTTATAAAAGCACGTTCCATATCAAATTTAAAGTTTTACCGTTCATTGCTGTTATGTCACTTAGCTTGTTAGATCTTTGCCATATTTTTAATGGCTAAAACTTGACATCAATGTTTTACTGTAATGCATTTTAAGGCATTGTTGATATTAGTTTCACTAAACTCCCTGTCTGAATGCCATGTATCTTTCCATTGCCTACAGTAAACATAGCAATGAAGAGAAATTGTTTGTTCATTTCCATGCTTTCTAAGTATGTTGCTTAGTTTAAAATTGTTAATTTCCTTTTTTAAACAGAAGCATTCCGGGCACCCACATTTCGAAATGGCCCTGACAAAAATGGCTTCTCTCTCGGATGCAGCAAAAATCTGAAAGAGGTTTTTGGAGATGAAAAGAAGTATTGGTTGCTGCCTGTTTTTACAAGGTATTAAGTAAGACTTGATACCCCTTATGGGAACCATGGATTCCACTACTTTAAAAAACAAACTAAATATGCATAACTCCTGGAATTTAGGGGTTGGTGGGTGAAAGTGTACAGTAAACAGCTGAACAAACTTCACTGAGGACCCTAATCTGAAGAGTTAAGCCTTGATCACAAGGGAGCGTAGGGCCCTGCCAAACTGAGATGTTGAAAACACTTCTTGAACAGTGTTTAGAAAGATGCTAACAGTTTCAGATGACAGTGGGCTGGTACCTTACATAGAGCAGGAGCCCAGCAACACAAAGGACCAGACCAGTGAACTCTCAGGCTTCACCTATGCTACAAGAACACTGATGTAAGATGACATTTTTTAGAAACAATTTTAAAAATAACTGTCTGACACAATTTTGCCTTCAGTGTGGACCGCACATAATTAGATTAAAAGTGTTACGAGAAAATATTCCGAGACTAAGCAATACAAGGCTCTGTCTGTGGTAGAGAAATTGACAAATAATTTCCCAGCAGTTTTAATACCATTTCAGATGAACCTGTGTTAGAATGGGTGTTTAAAACCACTGGGATCTATAGCGTAGATTAGCCTCTGTCAGCCAGACCAGTTTTTTTCCTATCATTTTAATTTAGACTGGCTTCAAAAGCAGGTTTATTGAAGGTGTGGTAAAAATAGGTCTGGCCACTGGAGCCTTGCCTACACTACAGCTCTCGCCAGTTTTAAATGCCAGATCACCTGCATGCATTTGTACAATGGGATGTGTGAATCTTTCTCTCATTCTTTCACACACAATTTTATACAAAAAAAAATCAGTTACTTTTGGGTCACATCCCAAAGAATCATCTCAGTAATTCTTACTAAAATCTATAGTCCGGTGCTGTGACTCAGTCATGACAGACAGCAGTCTGTTTAGGCAGAGAAGGGCAAAAGTTATTTCATAGGCCTGCCCAAAAGCACAGAAACGGGCTCCAGTATTAAGTGGCCTGGCCACATAGCTAAATGGTAGAACTTTGCACTGGCATGCAGGAGATCTATGTGCAGTTCCTGTTTTCACTGGGGTCTGGAGTGCAGCATAGCACTTCAGCTAACTAGTTCTGACATGTGACATTTGATTTTCATGCAAGTACCCATTCAACTGGATTTACCTAGCTCATTTTAATACACTTCCAATATTGATTTACTTAATGTTTCCTTCATCGTGTAGCTTGGGTGATGGTTGTAATTTTCCAACTCGCCTGGTGATTATGGATCCAGAGCAACTTACTGTCTCAAGCCAAAATGAACCCGCCAAAAGGTATTTAGTTTCAGCTATTTATTTTGTATTTCTGTGCTTTTATTTATGTCTCCTTTCATCTTTCATCGGGCGAATAAACTAAGTGTAAGTTTGAAAGGTCACTTTAAACTAGTTGCACCCACCAGTAGGTCCTGAATTAGTTTGTAATCCTTCATAGGTAGATGGGGTGGGTTGAGAAACAATGGTGGACAGCACAATGAATATGTCTCCTCAGTGCAAAGCAGTGATCAAAAAAGAAAGAAATAAGTTATTTACATGACCGTATTAAGGGGATAGACACCAATACCGAAAATATAAATGGATAGATTGATGATAGGGCCCTACCAAATTCACGATCCATTTTGGTCAATTTCACGGTCATAGGATTTTAAAAATGGTAAATTTCATGATTTCAGATATTTAAATCTGGCATTTCATGCTGTTGTAATTGTAGATGTCCTGACCCAAAAGAGGGTTGTGGGGAAAAAGGGGGTTGTAAGGTTATTGTAGGTGAGTCGCAGTATTGATACCCTTCTGTGCTGCTGCTGGCAGCAGTGCTGCCTTCGGAGCTGGGCTTCCAGAGAGCGGCAGCAGCTGGCCAGGAGCCCAGCTCTGAAGGCAGCACTGTCTCCAGCAGCAGCGCAGAAGTAAGGATGGCATGGTATGGTATTGTCACCTTTACTTCTGCACTGCTGCTGCTGACGGGGTGCTGCCTTCAGAGCTGGGCACCTGGCTAGCTGCTGCTGCTCTCCGGCCACCCAGCTCGGAAGTAAGAGTGGCAATGCCACGACCCTCCTATAATAACTTTGCGACCCCACCCCCTTTTGGGACAGGACCCACAGTTTGAGAAACACTGGTCTCCCCTGTGAAATCTGTGTAGTATAGGTTAAAAGTACACAAAAGACTAGATTTCATGGTCCATGACGTGTTTTTCATGGCCATGAATTTGGTAGGGCCCTAATGATACATCTTCACCGTGAACACTTTCAGATTTGGTTACTTCTCAAGAAGAACATAATAGAAAAGTTCCAAAGATTAGCAAATAATATAATTTGAAGGCCTATGAGAAGGGATTTGAAAAGACTAAAATAATAATACAATTTTAGAGAAGGATTAGAAAGAGGTAGATGTGTATAAAGTAACAAATGACATTGGTGGTGTTTTTACCATTTCACATAGTCCCGTAAATGCATAAACAAGGGGACACTCAAGCCCTACCTGTTTGAGGAAATTGAACTGTTGCTGGCAACGATTTTTAGTAGTTTGCGGATATTGAAAAGTGTGCTAGTTTAGAGAGGACAAAACTGTCTTCAGTATTCTTCAGAAAGCTGGATTCAGACTTGGTGAAGATTTCTACATGTACGTGGAACTAAGTCTTTCTGAAGTGCTATTATTGTCCAGCCTACACTAGCACTTAGGAGGAATCCATGGCTTAAATGACTCTGGCAACAGTTCTGTGTTCTGGTGTAGATGGGCTTTGGAGAAATTAAAAGCCAACTTTTATAAAATAAATTAAATATACTTTTTTTATGCAAGATAACTAACCTGTGGAACTTGCTTAAACTTAAACAATGGAGCAGGATTATGGCTCAAATAATGCAGTAGCCTATTGCATTAGGCACATGCTGAATGGAGCCCCCTAACATTAACTTGTCCCATTGTTATACGCTGCTTTTTCTTTTTCAGGAAGTACTGGCTACGTTATTTTTGTAATTTATATGGCAATTGTGTAGGTGAAATCACAAGATGAATGCAGCATGGAGTTCTGAACAAGGCATTCCACAGTGTTCAATTTTCCATTTTCCCCATGAGAACAGTAAATGGCCTTAACCAGTCCAGACAGAGGCTATTTTCACGGAAGCAAGTCTATACGTAAATTAGGTTTTAAACGGGCAAAAATATACTTAATTTCCAGTTACATTGCCTGGACTGTTTGGTGTTTTTGTTTTACTTTTAAGTCAATTTTATTAAATTTTTCAATAACTTATGACTTGTATGCTTCTTACAAAATCTAACTTTGGACAATACTTCTGTGTACTCTGTTTTCAGTTCTGGAGCCAATCAGCCCTTTCCTGTCAGGCCACTCAGTGAGTCACAAAATCGATTGTTGGACAATGAAAGTCAGTGGGTGGAAGGTGGCTCAGAAGAAGAAAATGTTAAATCAGGTAGAATTTATAAAGTAAAGGGTCACATCTCAGGTGGTATCATACTTTATAGTTGAGCTATGTTTTCCTAATGGATTTTTAAAGTTTAGTAAATAAAATATTAATGGGTGGAAAATTTGTCAAATGGAATCAAGTCAATATTTTATTTCTAGAATGAGGCTAACTTGTGCCTCATAATCTAATCCAAAACAGATTAGTGCATTAAGGAAATCGAAGAGTTCCAACTTTCTAGTCTCCTGTTCTGGATGTTCTAGTTTGGGATGGGTTTGTGCTTTGGTTTAAAGGGAGGGGAAAATTACTTCTGTAAAATAGAGAGAGAATGTGGGTGAGCCAATATCTTTATTGGACCAATTTCTGTTGGTGAGAAACACAAATATATGCAGCACCGTAAACTTTGTGGTTTAAAGCCATTGTCTGTGCAATACATACTTTGTATGATGATTCTCTCACTTTTTAGGTGCAAAAAAGCATGTTATAGTTTCATTGGAAAGCTGATCTCAGTCTGTTAATGACCAATTATCTCAATGAGAAAAAGGTAAGATCAATGTAATTGATTATTTTACACAGAAACAGCAAATAAATTACTTCTGGCCATCTGAAGCCATAAAATATCCAGTCTGTGAATTCAGAGAACGTCTTGAAGCTTCTTAATAAAAAGTTCCTCTTCAGTGCATCACAAGTGCTAGAGGTGTAGCTCTATGTAGCATTCTGTCTGCAGAGTAATATGTGGGATAGCTAGTCTCTTCCTCTGTCTGATTAAACAGCAGAGAACCTTGCCTCTTAATAGTACCATCCTCTGATTTATTTGCTTCAGAAGTAATGAAGGTCTGATAGTAACTCAGTTCAGCCTTCCCTGAGATTTAAGAATAGAGTCCGGTGGATAAATGAACTGGAGGCTCATTTATAGAGCTGAGCATGAGGTTCCTGGGATAGAGCCATAACAGCTGGAGGGGATGAAACTGGAGAAGTGGATAGAAGGAGCAAACCCTGTAGCAGTGGATTTGTGGGCTGAGAAGACTCAGCCCTTCCCCCCAGTTTGGTCTGCAAGCAGGCCAAAGAATTCCAGCCTTAACCCACCAGTGGAAGGAAATCGCTGCAGACGCAATTCCAAGCTAAATGCTTTCTTGATGTTCTGGAGCAGCTAAACAATGTGTTGATTTGTCTTGCTCTTGCTTATGAGGTCAGAAAAGCGGTGGGCGTGAGGTAAATCCTGCTTCAGTGAGCGATCTCTGTACTCAGAACAAATGGCTCTGCTTAGTCACACTTCAAATTGACAGTAACGTTATTTTTCTGTGCATGAAAGGGTTTCTGTATATACTTTTCTTATTTGATATTTGGGAAATACGAGGTGTGCTGCTGCATACATGAAAACTCTGTATTTCCTGAGTACATTTACAATGACTAATTTAGATTGTAATAGTGACTTTAAAAAAAGCTGGTGGAATTCTGTAAGGAAAATGCAATGAGAAAGTATTCGTAAGAGCAATAGATTGTATACAGACACAACTGTTGTTTGTTGTTTGTTATTAGTTACGATGTACCATTTTATGTCGTTAAGGAGAATTTAGAGAGACCATCTATTGGCGTCCTGTATTGCAAGTTCCCCATTGGACTTCCCTAGTTGCCAAAGTCTGTCACCATGTAGGAGAAATAGGGGGACTGAGGTCCTTTGCAGGAAGCTGGGCAACTGCTGTAGGAAGAGAATACAACTGGTTCAGGAAAGCAACACTATTTAGGACAGCGTATAAGCTTGTGCTTAAATGTTGCCCTGAATAGAGATGAGTACTTGTTTAAGTACTTTTATGAATCAGGGCCTTACCAGAGGCAGAGAGCTTGAAATTATATGTTTTAAAATCTTATTTGTAGAATTAATTATAAGGTAGGTAGATATAATTCTTAAATAGAAACTGATCTACATGTTTATTAAAGTTAATGTTACACTTCCACTAATTAACTTATTTCCTTTAATTAGGTTTCTGCGACACATTTGTGCTTGAATATTAATTTTGTTTGGAAGATGTTGCTCAGTAAAATGGAACAGTGTGAACATGTTAAAGAAGATTTATGAGAAATTGTTTTTGTACAGTACAATGGATGCTTATAAGCACTGCTGCAGAGCAGGGAAGTAAGACAGATGCCTTAAGATTATTAATATGCATTTATGCAACATTGACTTATATACTGCTACAAAAGAGCCAAATCCTGAAGTGTCCTACGTGGGTGAGCAAGGCCCAAACAGAGCAGAAACTATGCATTGCTGCTGTGGGGGGATAGATCTGCCAAGACCCAAGCAGGCAGATCCCGTATTCCTGTGCACTGCAGAAGTTACTTCCATAGCAGGTCTCCAGGGGACCAAGAAAGGGGAAAAGTGGATGTGTTGCCCACAAACACAGAGCATGGCCAGTGAGTCTCCACTGTGTAGCTACATGGGACCCAAACACCACGTAAGAGAAGAGCAGCGCGATGTATCTTCATCTCTTCCTAGTACCCAGTGGTAGCTGGTCACACACTTACTACCCCTGTACCCTGGCTCTGTAGTGCTGTGGGGGTTAAAAACGCCTTCCTTCAGCCCTGCTTTGTTGCAGCAAAATGCCAAGCAGATAAAGCTCTTTCACTTGGGCTCCACTTGTTTGCTTCAGGATTGGGCCCCCTAGTAATTTGATTTCTTTAATCCTATCAGGAATGTGACTCCTTAAAGTGACCATTTAGATATAGTAACCTGAACAACAATTTTATTTTTCCTACAGTTGCCTCTCAACATACAAAACATTGTCAATCCAGAAAGGAGCTAACAAACTAGTACATTTTTCTGTTAGGGGTGCAAAATGGGATGTACAAGGCAGTAACAGAGCAGCAAGATCCTAGTGGCAGCAGAAAACTTATTGTAAGTTTTGTACTGTATTGGAAAATGAAACTGGAGGAAATTACTGCTTTTTATATTTAACACTTGATGGTTTATAAACATTGTTTTATATTTGCTTTAGCTTTTTAATAAAAACAGAAGGTTGGTTTTTTTTTATTGTTGGCTCTAAAGTACCATTTAGACACAGTTCAAGTATCTGTGATGAAATGTAAATGTTGGATCATGCATTTGGGGAATGTATTGGAAGTTTATTTTATGCTTTAGTCTGTTGTCTTTTACTTTCATTTTAAGTGGAAGTGACTGAAAAATAGCTGAAATAAGCACTTTACATAATTCTTTATCTTCTTCATGAAAGGCAAGTTAAATGTTTCCTATGTAGGGAATATAGTCCATCCAAAGCTCGAGACCCACAGCAAACAACATATCCACATTTCTTACTCCTATTTAGAAAAGACTACTAATGATATTTATTTTTCAGTGGTACTGACATTGCACCCAGCAAACTTGAAAAATGTCCCTTACTTGTCAATTTCTATATTCCACTATATGGTATCTGCTGATCCTGAATAGGTGCAATTGGGTCCTCTTGAAACTGGGACTGGACGCAGCAGAGCAGTTTATCTGGGATGAAGGGACCCACCTATGTGTTTTTGTTCCTGGGCTGATTACTTCCAAAACTGAACGTGTATTTTATGAAAACACTAAGGTTAAAGTTGGGGCAGGATTTTGCTCTCACAGGGCCCTTAAGTCCTCTCTGGAGTTAAAATGGTACCTATTCCTTTATATTTTCAAGTACTGCTTAAAGTGGGAGGGATCTGAGAATTTTTAAGCATGCTCTGGTCACTAGCAAGTGTACTCATGGAAGGAAATGTAATGGTCCAAAATTTCACTTTTCAGAAGTCTTGCAAAATGTCTCTCAGAATTTTGTACTACTTTTGTACAAAAAGTGTAGCACCTACCAACTTCAGAATTCACAAAAAACATCATATGCCTTCTTTTGAGCTACAAACCCCTTTTCCCTGAAATCTTTCAGCCAGTCTCAAATATTGGCAACTTCTGCTTAACTGAAAATAAAAAAAAAAGTCACTAAATTCTAGCAATCAACATGTTAGGTTTGGAAAGAGAGATCTCTCCATCAAAATATCCTATGGCTTGTCGGTCTCAACCCAGTGAGACCGACAAGACCCTGATTTCATCTCCCCTCTTCCACTGACGGGTGTTAAGAGCTGTGAAGCACCCCAAGCTGTCATTATAGAAAACATGACTATGGGTATTTCCCCCTGCATTTTACAGATGAGCTAATTGAAGATCTAAGAGGCTGCAGAGGGTCATTTCTGGCAGAGCAGGGACTAGAACCTAGGTCTCTACTGTGGCAAGCTCTCACTTAACAGTACTGCCTTTGAGTCTAAAAACACTGTGTTAATTGTATCTGTTCAGTATACCAGTATAATTGCATCCACACTAGAGGCTAACACCAATTTAACTATATTGGCTTCTAAACTAATACAATTTAAAGCAGTACAAAAGCTGCGTATAGACAAGCCCTCTGAGATTAAGCCAAATGTCCGTGTGTGGTTTCCAGTGAGCAGTGAGTTTCTTTGGGAGCATTCTTTCCTCTGCATCTCAGATAAGCCACTAACAATGAATTGAGACTTCCATACAGAATTGGTGCTACTGATATATAGATCTGGATACGGATAAAGATTGATTTTTAGTGCCATAGTTTGCCAGATTTTCTGATGTTTTGAGTAAGACTAGTATGAGAGTATCACACTCTTGATTCTGGTGAAGGAGGAGCTCTGCTTGGATGTAAAAGCAGGTAGTATCTGAGGCCACTTTTACAGGATGTAAAACATCAGTGGGTGGTTCAACAAAGAGCCCCCTGGTTCAGCTCACCCTTCTTGGAGAAGTGATTGCCACAAAAAAGACCATATTGATGGAAAGGAAATACCATGAAACTGATCTTAAAGGGTGCCCAACTATGGACTCCTAGAACTAAATAGAATCCACTGGCCAAAGTGGTGCATCTCTCTGATACGGGGAGTCACCTTTGATGTCTTTTTTGAGAACTGACATAAGAGCTCTGGGTATACAATAGGTACAGCATCTGAAACAGGATCAAATCTTCCAAGCTGTCATTTGGAGAGCAACCCTATTGGCAGTTTCCCATGCATAGGCAAGAGCACTCTGTACTTGAGTGAAGGAAAGTGAATTAAAGGCAGAAGGGGAGAGAGCCAGCAATAAAAAATAAATTTGGCAAGAAAGAAAGAGATGGGGAAAGGGGGGGGGAAGCTGTTTTGCTGCTGAGTGGAGTTGTAAGCGCACTGCTTCCACGCTTTGCCTTACAGAGGCAGGACAACCTGTGAGAGCAACCTACTGAGCAAGTCCTTTCAGCCCAGGCCTTCCTATTCAATCACTCAGAGACTTCCAGTCACTGCATCAAGGGAACCCTACCCATTCAGGATCAGTGGATGTGTTCTTGAGATAATATGATTATAGTGAGTGCTGGATTGTGTTTTATAAAAGCTGTTCCATATGTGCAAGTACAGAAATACTGAGACGACAACTAAAGGCTTGTCTACACTGGCAATTTACAGCACTGCAATTTTCTTGCTCGGGGGGTGAAAAAACACCCCCCTGAGCGCAGCAAGTTTCAGCATTGTACAGCGCCAGTGTAGAAAGTGTACCAGCGCTGGGAGCTATTCCCCTTGTGGAGGTGGGTTTTTTAGAGCGCTGGGAGAGCTCTCTGCTGCGAGTACACAAGCCACGTTAAAGCGCTGCCACAGCAGTGCTTTAACATTGCCAGTGTAGACTAGCAGTTCCAATGCTCAAGCCTTCAGATGCCTCCACATTGCAGCCACAAACGGTATTCCAGTTATTTGATTGCTGGAGTATATTGGTACCATTAGAATCTGTGTGCTTAATGTTTCTTAAAGCTATTTTGTATTAAATATATGTAATGTGCTTTAAACTTCCAGTTTGAGGACAAAAGCCTGATATAAAGCTCTTCTCTCTTCCTATGTAAGGATTTCCTCCCATTTCTGAATACTTAAGATGATAAAGAAGTCCCTTAAGGGGGAAAGATGAAACAAGTGAATCTGTGAGAGAATTCAATTCAATTGAAACGCTTTTGCTTATGTAACAGTACCTGCATTTACAATTTGTACCACATAATCAGACTTGTTTTAAATAGTGGTCGTCTGATTCTTGGCAAATTTGTATGATGAATGTAGGAAAAGAGAGATGCTATCTCTTATCAACTAAATTCTTAGAATACTGTCTCCAAATTTGACTTCAGTTTATAGAAAGTAATCTTTGAGCCCAGACTTCCACTGACTGATTTTTACTAGGTAATTCTAGAAGAAATTTTTTGACATTACTAATGTTTTTAGCTGTCGGGTTTAAGAAAACACACTCTAATGTGTTAGTAAGCATACCCAGACTGTGTGGAATGCATAGGTAACAAGCTACTCTTCGTACAGTATATGTCAGAATTAGGCACACTAACACTTGCACTTCTATGAGTTTTAAGTATCTAAATTTTGTAGGTACTATTCCAGTCTAAGTTCATGCTTGAAACAGATTTTAGTATGTTTATAGTAATTTTTGTGGACATTTGTCTGCATCATTGAAGCATTGCAATTTCAGCTCAATGGAGCCCCAGCAGTGGAATGGAAGTAGCATTTGTAAGTAACAATTAAGGTCTATTGCCAGATTGTCTAATGAAGGATAAGGCTAGTGCAATCAGTCTTCAGTTTGAGCAGCAACCAACCAAATTCAAAAGTATCTTCTGAATATGAAGTTTTACATTACAATATAGTTTGTGGAACCCAGGCAAGTTTTAGGGATTCGGACATCTGTTTAAAAAGACTCCAAATATTTCAATTACTGAAATATCTGTAAACACAGATCACCCGGGAACCATTGTTCACCATACCTGAAATGTAATTAGATATTCAACACACAGGGCATCTTGTCAGTATCACTAATAGATACCAAAGAGAAGCTGCAGTATGTAAAGCTTAGTATAATACTGAAAATGTTTACTAAGTTCATTTCTATCCATTTATTTTGTATTAGGGACAGCTTTTTGTATGCATATTTTTCTTTAGTATAGAGCTGCCATAATATGTAATGAAAATGCAGAATGTAGTTATAGTGCATCTTAACATTACTGTAATGCTAAAATTTGTTTTAGGTTAGACTTAATAAAACTGATTTTTGCAGAGGTTACTTGAATCTTGTTTCTAATAGGTAGCAGAATCTGACCATGTTTACAAGATTGTTTTAATTACTTGGTTTTCAGAAGATGAGATTTACCAGCAGAAACTCAGATGAGTGCATAGCACCCATGCAAATGTGCTGGGGAATGAGTATCAGGATCTCCTGCTTGCTGTCACCAAAACTTTAATGGTGACCAGCAGACTTCATACTGTTTACATTATTTAGGTTACAATATACTAAATTGCTCAACATGCCTCTGTTGAGCTCTTTTCCTGCTGCATCAGCTCCAGTCAGGTAGTCTGAGAAAATCAGATTTCACAGTAATATTTTTAGGATCAATCTACATTATGGTTCAGACTGAGGATAGAGAAGACTGATGTATGCTAGTCCTTTATTAAGAATTTGCCCCATTTAAATTGTGAAATAAATATCTCTGCAGCTCCTGTATTTGCCAATGGGTATGTCATCTACATTGCACTGTAATGGCAAAATCCTGGGTGTCTGCACATATCTTACTTTCGTGTAGTTATTTTCAGTGGGTTACGTACACTTGCAATTAATTGTTTGAGTCTCTGAAGTTAATTATACAAGAATAAATATGTAATAAATGACACATTGTATTTTTTGTATGTTGCCGGTAGGAACATTCCTATGCACAAAGAAAACATGTTGCCATTTATAGTTTAATACTTTGAAGTGTTTTTTTTAAATGGGCTTTTATAAATGAATGAAATATACAAAAAAACCCAAATTTTGCCTGAGTTCCTTCATATTTTAATCGTACCTTGTAACTTCTCCATATGTATATTTTTTTCACCACTGTACTCTTAGGTTATTACTTAATGTTAAATGTTTGCATTCAGACTTTTGTAAATCAGAGTTCAGACCTACATATTTTATCTAAATTACAATTCACAGTTTAGGCAAAACTTGCACCTTTTGGGGCTCTCTTTTCCTAAGTGGTAAAGTATTAAGGTATGACACTTGACCTCACTGAATGCAAAAGTGACTAAATAAAGAATGTGAAATATTCTGAAAATAAACTGTTAAAATGTAGTGCATTTGTGTGGTGGTGCGGGAAGCTTGTTTGACCTGTTGATGGAAAGCTAAAACATTTGTAAAGGGAAGACAAAATTCTCCTCTCTAATTTTGTTAGAGATGGGCATATGCAGGTGTGCTTTGCAGTACAGATAAGACTCTCTGCCCCACAAGGTTTACAGTCCAAAACAAGAGCAAATGACAACATGGTAACTGTTAGTTCTAATCTATCCTGTTTTAATCATCATAATGATCAGTCTAATGGAAAATCTGGTTCTGCAATTTCAGAGTCAAAGCTGCCACTATAGAGAATTAAAACAAAGATGCATTCAGAATAGTCCAAGGGTCACTGTATGGGGAGCTGCTCCCCCATCCACCCAACCCCCATGCATCTGGACCTCCCAGACACTCCTGCCAAGCCTCCTGCTGTACACCCAGAACCCCCGATACCTGCATCTCAACCCCTGCATCTGGACCCCACTGCCTCCAGACCACCCTCCAGAGTTCCCTGCACTCAAACCCCGAGCCCCACCCCATCACCCTGAGCTCAAGGCCGCTTGCCACTGACTCCTAACTAGCTGCACCCAGACCCCCACCCCACACGCTGAGCCCCAACCACTTTCACCTAGAAGCCCCTGCAGCATCCCATTGCCCCTGCACCTGGAACCTCTCCCCCCCACACACACACACACACACCTCTGTGCATCCAGATTCCCCCCACTGAACTGCCTGCACCCTGTGTCCCACACAATCTTCTCACCCCACACTGAGCCCCTCCCCACTTGGGTCCTGCCTGCCCCACACCTGGTGCTCCTGGCACAGAGGGGCAGAGCCCCAGCGTGTTTCTGGCCCAGGCCTTGTGCTGTGTCAGGGTTGGGTGTAGTCTCACCACTGAGTCCATGTCCTAGGTGGGAAGGCTGCAGGATGATCTCCCACCATAACACAGCTAGTGGCCTATGCTCCCCACTGCCATGCTGGAGTCTCTGCATTTATTTATTGATAAAGTTTGCAGAATTTTAAAATGTGTGCAGAATTTTTAATTTTTTGGCACAGAATGCCCTCAGGAGTAAAATTCATAGGAAAAAAAATGGGTTCACACAATAAAAGAATCACTGCCCGGGAGCATTTGTAATCTAAGTTAAGGAAAGCCAAACCACACCAGACAGCAACACAATGAAAGCACTATGACTACAGGGCTGTGGGAGTGAGGGGGAAGAACTTGGGGGTGCAGATAGTGTTCTCATACATCCTCTTAGTTGAGAGTAAAGGCCCAGGCAGGGACACATGCATCCTGGATACAAATGCATCACTGCATAGATGGTGTTGACAAGAGGAATTGGCTTCCTTGACCATAGGATGCTGTTTTAGGAAGAGATGGGTCAAATAAAATATATCCATAAGTATGACTAAATCCTTATTTAGTTATGAGAAACTCTTAATCCTAATATGGCTTCAATGCCTTTTGTTTCTCCAGATTATTTTTAGATACTATTATTCTTGGATATCAATCTGCCCAGAATAGCATAATCAGACCTCCTCATGCCCACATCAGTTATTCATTTTCATCTCCAAATAAAGCAAAGGGACTCAGTGGTAGGAAAAGGCCAGCAAGAACACTGGTTAACCTACTACAGTTGCTTTCCCCCCCACATTTGAGGAGGAAGCTAGTGAAGAAAAGAACTGGTTTACAGCGATCCTGCCAAACTCCCACTACACAACAGCAATTGCCTTACAGCAATTCCCACTGCCCAAATGCAGCATGGCCCTATACAAAACCCCTGCTTTATAACAGAAGATAGGCATATACTGGAGATGCTTGGAAAGCTTTCACTGTGTAGTGAGCTAAGATTAAGGGGGAAAAAAAACTCACATTTTTCCTGTATGATTGATTTTAATGTCATTAACTCTACATATATTAACAGAAGACAAATGTTCATCTGATTCACATCCTTATCCCCACATTTTTATACCAAGTACAAAATTTTCCACAAGAGGTGTTGAACAGCCTACAACAGATCAGATGGTAGAGCACTGCAAATTTGCCAAAAGTGAACAGATGTGATTTAAGAGTTTGTCCATTTTTTAGTCACATTCAAGTGATTCAAATGATCTGCAACATATCTGTGTTCAGGAAACTTAGATATTGCCTGGCTTTTCACAGCCTCCCATTTTGCAAGCCTCCGCTCTGCATTATGTTTATATTCCTGCTCTAGTGTCATATATGGTTGACTCAGCCAATATTCATTCTCAGCTTCAACTTCCAGCCTTTGAATCATTGAACGCTTCATTGAAAGAGTAACCACTCTTGGTCTTCTGTATTTTCCAATCCATTGTTTCCCAGGAATTCTTTTTCGGAGGAGTACTGTGGTCAGAAACATTACCTTAAAGTAAATAAGATTATATATAAAGTTTTAAAATTTATTATGAATAATTAAAGTCAGCTTAGAAATAGCGAGTGTTTCTGTACAATTAAAACACTTGTTCAGAACACTTTTAAGCTATTAGAGCAGCCTTTACTTTAAGGCTTGAGGTCCGGGGCTCTTCCACCAGCCAGCGGCTGCAGGAGAGAAGGGGCAGAGGAGGGGAGACAGGGAGATTGAACTCCAATTGATTGCTCTGCCCCTGAAGTAGGCAGGGCAGTGAGACAAACAGCAAGTCAGATGGCAGCTTTCCCCCACTTCTTGTTCTAACATTTAATTTTTCAAAAAATTCCACTGCACACCTGTTCGTGCCTGATGACACACTGGTTGGGATTTGGGAAACACTGCATTAAAGTGTTACAAAGCTGAAAGTTTACAAAATTGACACCCTGAAATAACCACCATTCAGACAGCTTCTACAGTGATGGATGCATCAGAGTTTCACAGATTTTTTTAAGGCCAAAATGGACCATTAGATATTCTAATCTGATCTCCTGTACAACACAGGCTACTGAATTTCACCCAGGTATCCCTGCATCCAGGCCAATAACTTCTGTTTGATTAAAGCATATTTTCTAGAAAGGCATCCAGTCTTCATGTGATGACAGTCAGATAATCCACCACTTTCTGCGGTAGAACCAATGGATAATCACCCTCCCTGTAAGTGATATGCCTTATTTCTAATAGATATTTGTCCAGCATTACCTTCCACTCTTTGGTTCTTATAAAAGAACCTTGTAGTACCTGGTATTTTTTCCCTGTAAAGGTACTTACACACCTCAATCAGCTCACCGCCTGATTTTTAATTAATTTATTTTTTTAATCTAGCTAAACATTAAGTCTCTAGCTGTAAGGCACTTTTCCCCA
This sequence comes from Chrysemys picta bellii, assembly GCF_011386835.1. NCBI lineage: Eukaryota > Metazoa > Chordata > Testudines > Emydidae > Chrysemys > Chrysemys picta. The sequence continues at coordinate 314,173,283 of NC_088791.1, forward strand.
CCGTTTAATCATTTTTGGCACTGCATCCTCTCCAAGAACTTGTTGACTATGGGGGCCCCAGAACTAGATTCCAGTATCTGTCTCACCAATGCACAGAAAGGGGCATTTTCAAAGCTTGCAGCAGCCCGTTTTGCCACAGCATTACACTAGGCTCTCGTCTTGAATTACTTGTTCACTGCCCCCCTTAAATCCTTGCCAGAGTCACCGCCTTCTAGCACGCAGGCGGCCGCAGGCTGGATACGCGTTCCCAGAGGTGTCGCTTTGCACCCCGCGGCACCGAATCGCATCGCTTGCCTGGGCGCAGGTTACGCTCCCCATCGCGCTGTGACTAGCACCCCGCCCCCACTGCAGTTACCGCCCCACAGAGCCCCCCGCGCAGGCTGCCCCGCGGGAGGGCACAGGCCGGGCCACGCGAGCTAGGGAGTGACAGGCCCGGGGGTGAGGGGCTGTCCGCGCCTGGAGCCCTTTACCCTAAGGCGAGGTCCGGCCTCACCGACCGCAGCCCCCCGGTCACCGGCTTCGTTCGCCGCAGCCCGGTCACTTCCGCGTGGGCCGGGAACAAGACGGCAACGGCCTACACCAGGCGCTAAACAGGGTCAGCACCGCGCGAGCGAGACATACGCCACGGACGCTCGATGCTATCGCGAGACTAGGAGCGCCGCCGCGGGAGGGGCGGGGCCTCGCCGCGCCCAATGGCGTTCGTTCTGCTCAGGCATTCAAACGAAGTTCGAGGCGCGCGGCGGCGGTGACGGGTCATTTTGTTTCCATTCCACCAGCAAGGGACGGACCCGGGCGAGCGAACCTAGAGCGGCTGCGGGTAACGGCTCGGCCGCGCGCTGTCGGGTGGGGCTGGGGAGCCGCCTCTCTGCCCCGTGCCGAGCTAAGCAGGGAGACAGTCCGAGAGGGGAGTGCTGGTGCCCGGCGGGGTCGTTAGCTGAGCCCTCGCTCCCGCACCCGGTGTGTGTGTGTGATTGCATTAGGTGAGCCCCCCCACACACACACACACACAGACACGTGCGGAGTGGGGGGCTATTGTGTTAGCTGAGCTCCCCCACAGACAGCGGCCGGGGGAGGGGGTAGCGCAGTAACCGAGCCCCTCTGCAGGGCTCTGAAACTACTTTAATTTGCACCATACCTTGGTGCGCCCCCGACATCTCAAACACTATGTGCCATCCGGTCAGGGAGTGTCCCTATCTAACAACGGCCCCCGGACGGCAAAGGGGCCTGGCTGAAACCTCAGGATTCACCGTCATTGCAGAGACACAAATCCCAGGAAATGTCTTTTCCCGCTGTGGGAGTTCCCAGGCCCCTCTCCTGCAACTGATGTGTGAAATGCCACATGCACATTGCTCCTCTCTGGGTGCATTTATTGGGGGGGCCTTAATTGGCTACAGTACTTATGGACTCTCAGTAAAATAAATGCCTCAGGAAGTATAAAATGTGTGATTATGACAATCTCTTTAAATCTAGACAGTCTGTCAGAAAGAAACACTGTGGAGCTTGATGCCATTAGTACTGTGTGTCTTGTAACTTGACAAACACATGAAATGTGTCATAAATGACATCCTCATCTGTGTCGCTTTTCCTTCTTAGCCTATGCATAACCTGCCTCAGGTGGCATGTGACTAGGATTCATCACTGAATTTGGTCCACTGGTTGGTTTCCCCAGGCTGCGTACTGACAGGGAGTGCGATCCATGCCCCTTCTGTGCTGCTGAACTGCTGTTAATGGCTTGACTTTAACTCATTTAATTTACATTTAAACTAAATTCTTGCTAATTTTCATCTGGCCTGTTGTTGAACATGAGCCAAAGTCCCCTTGGCTTCCCTCTGAATGAAATGTAAGGCCAAGACAATACAAAACATTTAAAGTAGCTCTCACAGAAAATGGAAAAAAATGGTATTAGTGAGAAGGGGGGGTAAAATGGCAGAGGATTCTGATGGGGGAGGTTTGGTTGGAAGTGGGGACTTTATGGGGGCATTCTGCCCTCTTGAAGTTTGCCTTGCTCCTCTACACCTTCCAAGCAGGGCCCCTGTCTACAGTTGCTGGGTAAATTCCACAGCTGTTCCCCTTACTGGGAGGAGGCTTGAATTGCAGCCAGCTAGTTCTTTAGCAGAAGAGCAAGGTGGCGTTCCTTAATTTTATAGCCAGGCTTTATTTGCTGACTACCCTTCCCTTCCCCCTGCCCAATTCCCCTGGGGAGATAGGAGGAAATTCCCCATGTGTCTCTGGTCTCCAGCCCTGTTGTGGCAAGTCTGCAGCTTCTACAGTGGATTTCTGTGTGGGAGCACTTTGCTGTCAGAGTTCTCTGCAGCTGCAGCTTTTGCAGCTGCTCTGAGCCATCCCTGTATGCGTCTTTTTGTGTGAGAGGATCACTGGCAGCATGACATGGAACTTCATAAGTTCACCTCAGTAGCTCAAGGTGTACAGTTTGGTACTGTCACTGTATTTGGTATGGGTCACCACTGAGAATACCAAACTGAGGACAGATGTCAAGAAACATGGCAGACACACCCCTAACTGGTGGTGTATTCTATAATAAGATTTCACCAAGCCAGTTAACAACAGTGATTCCTGTAGCACCACACTAGTTATCAAGAAGCCAAAACAGAGTTTCCTTAGGCATTCCAGCCCCTGACTTACCACCCAGACAACTGGATTTTTGTTATGAATGATTATTAAAACTAGAAATCATATATAAAGTTCTTCCAATCCCAAAGGACCAGCCACCTTCCCAGCACAGTATATGCTTTCAGGATCTTACCAAATATCACCCTGCAGCCAATTCCTTTAGTTAACTAAAAACTAAAGATTTATTAATAGAAAAGAAGAGGGTTATTAAATGGTTAAAGGAATCATATACAGTTGATTTCAGAGTCTGTAGGTCAGGATAATAGCAGTGATGGTGATTCTGCTAGCGTGCAGTAAATCTCCCTGGATCACCTAAAAAGATTGGGGATCATCAGTGTTTTTCCAAAGCTTCCTTGTTAGAAATCACAATCTAGAGAAGTGGAGCAAGAAAGAAGACAAAGCAGTGATGTCAGTCTCCTATTTTATACCCTCAGCCCATGTGCCTAGAAAGTTACTGACAAAAAGATGGAGTCTTAGATCACATGTCCTTCATGCCTCACTGAGTCATGTGGCAACCATTGTCTGGTGCTTTCTGAAACTTATCCAGGAGAGGCGAGCTGGGTCTCTTCAATGGCCCATCAACACAGGGATGGCTAGTATCGATGTAAATTTGCCCTGTGGGTGTCACCCAAGAGAAAAACATACTTGATATACAAACACATAGCCCAGCGGTTCTCAAACTGTTGGTTGGGACCCTAAAGTGGGTCATGGCTTAGACTTGCTGAAGCCCAACCCTGAGGGCTTCAGCCCTAGGTAGTGGGGCTCAGGTTACAGGCCCCCTGTGTGGGGGCTGAAGCCCTTGGGCTTCAACTTCTCCCCATCCTCCCACCCAAAGTGGTGGAGCTCAGGCTTCTTCTCCCCCCCCCCACCCACCCCCCCGCCTCCTGGGGCAGTGGGACTCGGATGGGCTGAGGCTTCTGGCCCCCCTCCTGGGGTTGTATAATACAGGCAGTCCTCGGACTTAGGACACAATTGGTTCTTGAAAATTGCGTTGTAACTTGGAACCGCAGTACACTCCATTGTGGGACCAAGCATCATAAAGTCAAAAACAATTGTAAGTCAAATCAGGGTGTCAACTCAGAAACATTGTAAGTGCCATTCATCGTAAGTCGAATGTTGTAAAGTCGAGGACTGCCTGTATTCATAACTTCAGGTACAATGATGATACCTGGATTTAAACAGAATAATCATACTAAATATAGTATAACTTTTCCATTGATACATGACATACTTTGTACAGGATTTATTGCAATCTGTAACAGTGGTGACTGTATTAGTGTAATTAGTTATATTCCTTTTTATACAGAATCACAGGTACAAGCTCAGGCTAGGCATAGCAGGAAGCCAGCCAGCTTGGTGCCACATGAGATTACACCACCCATCTGCCCAGTCTCCGTGTGCAAATATACTGCTCAGTAGAACTTTATGCCAGCGTGGTTGGTGATGTTATTCACCATCATGAATATGGCCAGGAGAGTGCATTTTGTTTCATGGGCGTATGCTGGAGCACTGCACTGCATGCAGCCACTGTTCATTTGAAACTGAAACACTTTTTAGTTTTTTAGCATCCCCCATTTCCAACAAGCTCACAGTTTGGTACCCCCTGTCTTAGTGGATATATGGAGTGCTATACAGTTGCATCTTTCAGAGATGACCTTAAGCCACTTATATACAGTGTAGTTTGTAGCCATGTCAGTCAGTCCCAGGATATTAGAGAGACAAGGTTGGTGAGGTAATATCTTTTATCGGATCAACTTTTGTTGGGGAGCGAGACAAGCTTTCAAGCTATACAGAGCTCTTCTTCAGGACCTGAAGCTTGTCTCGCCCCCCAACAGAAGTTGGTCTGATAAAAGATATTGCCTCACCCACCTTGTCTCTTGAAATGATTTATGGCACTTTGTAAGAGTGTGGTTTTCCTGTGGTATTCATGAGTAAAATTTCCCCTCATACCCCACTGCTGTGCTTCATGCTGTAGTCTATAGATCTCTTATGCAAGAGATGGCCTATGTAAATGTCAACTATTAAGTTGCTGATAGGTGTTTACCTCGTCTTCTCTAGTGATTTTCTTCATCATGGAGGTGACAGGAAATTTCTTCAGCAAACTGCGAGCTTTAGCTGTCACTTTGGAGAAAGAGGCTGAGCAACTTGAACAAGCATTAAATAGAGAAGATACACGTAAGTGTGTGAGAGGCTGCACCTCAAATCTGGTACTTCAATAAAAGCAGTTAGTTTTGTGCTCTCAGCAAGAAAAACACATTACAAGAGAGGTCAAAATATTTCCATCCTGCTCTTTTGTATGGAGATGCAGATTCTAGTTTCCGATGTAATATGGATATTTGGATTAAGATGGAATGTTGAATGCTGAGATCTATAGACTTTGAAGGCCACATGCCTTGTTCAAAACTTTAACTTTTTTTGTTTTGCAACTATTTTTCTTTGTTGAAATTTCTGTATGTTGTGGGTTAAATCTTGTATGGTATGTTCCTAGAATGGCCTTTTTAACATTTGATATAAAAAAAAAGGAAAATTTGTGATTATGAGTTGTGGAAACTGGCAAATTGTTTAAAAAATATGATACCTCTCTTCTAGAAAATAATAGTGATGCAGCATTACCTACACGTGAAAAGTTTGCTTAAACTTATTTTGTTAACCTCGTTCTGGCATATTTAAGTTGTGGGCTGCAGCACTGTGTGGTGAAGCTCTCCCTTCAGCATAAAAAAACCACCCCGCGAGGGACAGAAGCTGTGTCGGCAACATAACCCTGTGCACACTAGCATTTATGCCAGCGTCACTTATGTTGCTCAAGGGAGTGGAATATTCACACCCCTGAGCAACATACGTTTTGCCGACATAAGTGATAGTGTAGACATAGACTGAGTTCCTGGAGGACATGCAGTAACCCTCCCCCGGGAAGAAGAATACAACCTCTTTTTTTACAAACCCTTCACCCTTATGCACATGATACCAACTAACGCTATAGTTGTATTTACCCTTCATTAAACTCAGATCACGAGTTCTCTTCCATGTAACTGCAGACTATCTCCAGGGCCCCACTACATAAGAATGGCTATACTGGGTCAGACCAAAGGTCCATCCAGCCCAGTATCTTGTCTGCTGACAGTGGCCAATAACAGGTGCCCCAGAGGGAGTGAACCTAACAGATAGTGATTAAATGATCTCTCTTCTGTCATCCATCTCCACCCTCTGACAGAGGCTAGAGACACCATTCCTTACCCATCCTGGCTAATAGCCATTAATGGACTTAACCTCCATGAATTTTAAACCCTTTTATAGTCCTAGTCTTCACAACCTCCTCAGGCAAGAAGTTCCACAGGTTGACTGTGCGCTGTGTGAAGAAGAACTTCCGTTTATTTGTTTTAAACCTGCTGCCCATTAATTTCATTTGGTGGCCCCTAGTTCTTATATTATGGGAACAAGTAAATAACTTTACCTTATTCACTTTCTCCACACCACTCATGATTTTATATACCTCTATCATATCCCCCCTTAGTTTCCTCTTTTCCAAGCTGAAAAGTTCTAGCCTCTTTAATCTCTCCTCATATGGGACCTGTTCCAAACCCCCTAATCATTTTAGTTGCCCTTCTCTGAACCTTTTCTAATGCCAGTATATCTTTTTGAGATGATGAGACTACATCTGTACGCAGTATTCAAGATGTGGGTGTACCATGGATTTATATAAGGGCAATAAGATACTCTCCGTCTTATTCTCTATCCCTTTTTTAATGATTCCTAACATCCTGTTTGCTTTTTTGACTGCCGCTGCACACTGCATGGACATCTTCAGAGAACTATCCACGATGACTCCAAGATCTCTTTTCTGATTAGTTGTAGCTAAATTAGCCCCCATCATATTGTATGTATAGTTGAGGTTATTTTTTCCAATGTGCATTACTTTACATTTATCCACCTTAAATTTCATTTGCCATTTTGTTGCCCAATCACTTAGTTTTGTGAGATCTTTTTGAAGTTCTTCACAGTCTGCTTTGGTCATAAGAACATAAGAAAGGCCGTACCGGGTCAGACCAAAGGTCCATCTAGCCCAGTATCCTGTCTACCGACAATGGCCAATGCCAGGTGCCCCAGAGGGAGTGAACCTAACAGGCAATGATCAAGTGATCTCTCTCCTGCCATCCATCTCCACCCTCTGACAGACAGAGGCTAGGGACACCATTCCTTACCTGTCCTGGCTAATAGCCATTAATGGACTTAACCACCATGAATTTATCCAGTTCTCTTTTAAACTCTATTATAGTCCTAGCCTTCACAACCTCCTCAGGTAAGGCGTTCCACAAGTTGACTGTGCGCTGCGTGAAGAAGAATTTCCTTTTATTTGTTTTAAACCTGCTGCCTATTAATTTCATTTGATGACCCCTAGTTCTTGTATTATGGGAATAAGAAAATAACTTTTCCTTATAGTCTTAACTATCTTGAGCAGTTTAGTATCGTCTGCAAACTTTGCCACCTCACTGTTTACCCTTTTCTCCAGATCATTTATGAATAAGTTGAATAGGATTGGTCCTAGGACTGACCCTTGGGGAACGCCACTAGTTACCCCTCTCCATTCTGAAAATTCACCATTTATTCCTACCCTTCGTTGCCTGTCTTTTAACCAGTTCTCAATCCATGAAAGGATCTTCCCTTTTATCCCATGACAACTTAATTTATGTAAGAGCCTTTGGTGAGGGACCTTGTCAAAGACTTTCTGGAAATAGAAGTACACTATGTCCACTGGATCCCCCCTTGTCCACATGTTTGTTGACCCCTTCAAAGAACTCTAATAGATTAATAAGATATGATTTCCCTTTACAGAAACCATGTTGACTTTTGCCCAACAATTTATGTTCTTCTATGTGTCTGACAATTTTATTCTTTACGATTGTTTCAACTAACTTACCAGTCTGTAATTGCTGGGATCACCTCTAGAGCCCTTTTTAAATATTGCCTTTACATTAGCTATCTTCCAGTCACGGGGTACGAAAGCTGATTTAAAGGACAGGTTACAAACCATAGTTAATAGTTCCGCAATTTCACATTTGAGTTCTTTCAGAACTCTTGGGTGAATGCCATCTGGTCCCGGTTACTTGTTACTGTTAAGTTTATCAATTAATTCCAAAACCTTCTCTGACACTTCAATCCGTGACAATTCCTCAGATTTGTCACCTACAAAGGATGGCTCAGGTTTGGGAATCTCCCTAACATCCTCAGCCGTGAAGACTGAAGCAAAGAATTAATTTAGTTTCTCCGCAGTGACTCTATTGTCTTTAAGTGTTCCTTTTTTATCTCGATTGTTCAGGGGCCCTACTGGTTGTTTAGCAGGCTTCCTGCTTCTGATTTACTTAAAAAACATCTTGTTTATTACCTTTTGAGTTTTTGGCTAGCTGTTCTTCAAACTCCTTTTTGGCTTTTCTTATTACATTTTTACACTTAATTTGGCAGTGTTTCTGCTCCTATTTACCTCACTAGGATTTGACTTCAACTTTTTAAAAGATGCCTTTTTATCTCTCACTGCTTCTTTTACATGGTTGTTAAGCCATGGTGGCTCTTTTTTAGTTCTCTTACTGTGTTTTTAATTTGGGATACACATTTAAGTTGGGCCTCTATTATGGTGTCTTTGAAAAGTGTCCATGCAGCTTACAGAGATTTCACTCTAGTCACTGTACCTTTTAATTTCTGTTTAATTAACCTCTTCATTTTTGCATAGTTCCCCTTTCTGAAATTAAATGCCACAGTGTTGGGCTGCTGAGGGGTTCTTCCCACCACAGGAATGTTAAATGTTGTTATATTATGGTCACTATTTCCAAGCGGTCCTGTTAGTTACCTCTTGGACCAGATCCTGCGCTCCACTCTGGACTAGATCGAGAATTGCCTCTCCCCTTGTGAAAAAAACCGAGGAGTCCTTGTGGCACCTTAGAGATTAACAAATTTATTTGTTTGTTAGTCTCTAAGGTGCCACAAGGACTCCTTGGTTTTTTTGCTAATACAGACTAACACGGCTACCACTGAAACTTCTCCCCTTGTGGGTTCCTGTACCAGCTGCTCCAAGAAGCAGTCATTTAAAGTATTGAGAAATTTTGTCTCTGCATTTTGTCCTGAGGTGACATGTACCCAGTCAGTACGGGGATAATTGAAATCCCCCACTATTATTGAGTTCTTTATTTTGATAGCCTCTCTAATCGCCCTCAGCATTTCATAGTCACCATCACTGTCCTGGTCAGATGGTCAATATGTTATGTTCTTATTAGAGCCTGGAATTATTATCCATAGAGATTCTGTGGAACATGTAGATTCATTTAAGATTCTTACTTCATTTGATTCTACATTTTCTTTCACATATAGTGCCACTCTTTCCCCCTCTCCCCTCCACCCCATCCCCCCGCACGACTTGTTCTGTTTTTCCGATATATTTTGTACTCAGGAATGTTTGTGTCCCATTGATTGTCCTCACTCCATCAGGTTTCTGTCATGCCTATTATATCAATATCCTCCTTTAACACGAGGCACTCTAGTTCACCCATCTTATTATTTAGACCTCTAGCATTTGTGTACAAGCACTTTAAAAACTTGTCACTGTTTATTTGTCTGCCCTTTTCTGATGTGTCAGATTCTTTTTTATGTGAATGTTTCTCGTCTGATCTGGCCCATACTTTATCCTCTCCTGACTAAAACCTAGAGAATCTCTATCAATAGACTCTCCTCTAAGAGAAGTCTCTGTCCGATCCACGTGCTCCTCTGCAGCAATCGGCTTTCCCCCATCTCTTTGTTTAAAAACTGCTCTGCAACCTTTTTAATGTTAAGTGCCAGCAGTCTGAATTCACTTTGGTTTAGGTGGAGCCCAGCCTTCCTGTATAGGCTCCCCGTATCCCAAAAGTTTCCCCAGTTCCTAATAATTCTAAACCCCTCCTCCCTACACCATCGTCTCACCCACGCATTGAGACTGAAGCTCTGCCTGCCTACCTAGCCCTGCCCGTGGAACTGGAAGCATTTCTGAGAATGCCACCATAGAGGTCCTGGATTTCAGTCTCTTCCCTAGCAGCCTAAATTTGGCCTCCAGGACGTCTCTCCTACCCTTCCCTATGTCATTGGTACCTACATGTACCACGACCACCGGCTCCTCCCCAGCACTACACATAAGTCTATGCAGATACCTCGAGCGATCCACAACCGTTGCACCAGGCAGGCAAGTCACCATACGGTTCTCCCAGTCATTATCTATGTTTCTAATGATCGAATCTCCCATTACTAACACCTGCCTTTTCCTAATGACTGGAGTTTCCTCCCCCAGAGAGGTAACCTCAGTGCGAGAGGATACCCCAACATTATGTGAAAGGAGGGTCCCAACTACGGGAAGGTTTCCCTCTGCTCCCATTGACTGCTCTCCTTCCCTGAGCCTTTCATCCTCCTTAACAGCGCACGGGCTGTCTGACCGGAGGTGGGACAAATCTACAGTGTCCCAGAAAGCCTCATCAACATACTTCTCTGCCTCCCTTAGCTCCTCCAGTTCCGCCACCCTGGTCTCCAAAGCCCGTACGTGGTCTCTGGGGGCCAGGAGCTCCTTGCATCGAATGCACACATACGCTCCCCGCTTACAGGGCAGGTAATTATACATGCTACACTGAGCGCAATAAACAGGATAGCCCCCACTCCGCTGCTGGACTTCTGCCTGCATTCTCTCCTACAGCTACCTAGGTTAATGAGAGGGTTTTTGTTTAAATCAAGACGTTTTGATCATAGTTTAGTTTAAAGGTTTTAAAGAATGGCAAGTGTACCTCTCCCCCTTCCCACTCCCCTTCCAAACTCCCTGTTAGTGGCCCCTATTCACAAAGCTCCCTGGTCGCTGACTCACTGCTTTATAAAGCCCTGATAGCCCCACCCCCTGACTAAGGCTCAGCCAATGAACAGAGGCTTCTAGATTTCAAACCTTGTTTAGAAGCTCACAGCATACAGTCCTTCAAACAAAACAGACAAACGCAAGCTCAGCACACAGCAAGTAACCCCCAAACAGAAAGACAGTACAGACAGCCACTTACCTCAAGGGTCCTGTATTTGCTCCTCCTTCACCTGGAGGACTCCCTCTTGAAACTCCCTGTTAATGGCCCCTGTTCGCAAAGCTGTGACACAAACAACATAAGTAAATTACATTACATCCTTCCCATGCCATTGTTGGTGCACAGGGCGGAAACTAGTCTCTTCCGTTCTTCTTTGTCATTTTCTGTTGCTTTCATCTGCTCTACAGTGTTGATCAACTGTTTGGCCTGCCCTTCTAAGGGTTCTTCTGAAGGTTTCTCTTGGGCAACCTTGTTTCCTGAAACCCGTTGTTTTCCATTTGACAGCCTCATGTGGGAATCTGTGTGTTGGCACCCAGAGTTCTTGTCCCAAATATGTGTCATGCTTCCTTCTGATTCCGATGGCAACAATCGGCTGGTTAGTGATTTCTCGGATCTTGTGTTCATAATGAAGTCTTTCCAACCAATGCCCAAAATCATTTGTGGGTACTTATTTTTGAATGCATCTAATTTTTCTGTCTAATGATTTAGTAGATAGCCAGCTCTCAAAGCCATACATTCGCACAGAGATGATGTTTGAATTGAAAATTCTCAGTTTTGTTCTGATGCTATATATGTAAGCTTGGAAGGATTAGATTTTTATTGCTACATGTCAGTAAATGTCATTTTCACTATACACACACAAACTGATGAAAAAATATTGCCATAGATGATAATTGAAACTTACCGATAGGCAAAGTAAGAAATTCTGCTTGAGAACTTATTAGAGTTTGATTTAAAGGTATTTACTTTATATATTTTGACGTGATATTGACAATTCGTGTTTTAATGGTTATAGAGCTTTACATTTTTGAATCTCAACATCTGCTGTCATTAAATAATTGTCTGACGCCCCATATAATTTCTCACAACTGAACATTTAAATCGACATAAATTAAAAATGTTTTAAAATAAACATTGATATTTCTGCTGAAGTTATATAAAATAAAAAGTTCTGCCAAGCCTACGTATTTCTTTGATTACCATGCGTTTTTAAGTTTAGTAAATGCTGTGTTGCCTTTCCTATCCTTGATCTCACTTCCTTCTTGAAGTCTCTGTTGGCCAATATGGTGCTGCCTACGTAGGTGAACTGTTCTACTTTTTGTTTTTGCCTTGTAGTGTGATTTTACTGCTAGATGACTGGGCTTCAAGGATGTTTGTTTTAGCATACTAATCTTGAGCCCTGCTTGGCCTGGTGTTTTTGCCAGATTGTCTATCTTTGTAACTTTTCAGGAGTGTCATTCAGTAGTGCAATATCATCAGCAAAGTCTAGGTCTTCTAGGCATTTGTCATGCTATATCAGTGTTTGTGTTGCCAGTACCCTTCTTCATTATCCAGTCTCTGGCAATGCCAAACGGTGGTGATAAAATGCAGCCCTGTTTTATGACAGAGCCCAAGTTGAACTACCTTGTCTGGTTGTTTACCCTTACAGCATCTTGTACGTGGCCTTGATAATGGTGACAACTTTAGGTGGGATTCTGTAGGACTGAAGCACATTCCACAATGTATGTCTGTGCAGGCTGTTCAAATGTCTTTTGAAAAATCAATTAAATTGATGATGAGGGGAGCTTCCCAGGTTAGACATTCTTCTATGATGGTCCTTAGTATAAATATCTCCTCTACGCAGGATGTCTTGGGCCTGAGTTCTTCTCTAAACTTTGTACCCACTGCCTTTCTTCCTGCGTAGTGTCACTCAGCAGACGGCTTTCCCTACAACTGAGTAATGTAACTTCTCTCCCATTTTTGCAGTCAGTAAGATCACCCTTTTTGGATATTCTGACAATGATTCCATCTTTTCACTGGTCATTAGGGGGGTCTCTTTTTTCCCAAACCGTTGACCAACTGTCTGTTTTGTTACGGTGATGGGATCAAGTTTTTAGTGTTTCTGCTGTGACTTGATCATCTCTCAACGCTTTATATTTCAGTTTCTTGATTGCAACCTGTACTTTTGACATCTCTGTTGGGCCAATGTTAATATTGAGTTGATCCAGTTTGCATGTTTCATCGAAATCTGGTGCTGAAATGGGGCTTGTCTGTTGAGAACTTCTTTGAAATGTTCTGCTCATTTGTTTTTCTGGCCTATCTCAGTTGTAAGCATTTTTCCATCTTTGCTTTTTATTGGCCTATTTCCTATTTTGAAATTTTCACTTGGTAAACAACTCTGACTTTCTATCATAGCAGCAGTTTCAGCTTCAGCTGCTAGGTCTTCAACATATCTCCATTTATCTTTCCTTGCATTGCTTTTCACTGCTTTCTTGCTCTCCTCTTTTGTTTTTTCCAATATTTCATTGATCTTAGAATTCAGGAGTTTTCCTGTCAGTACTTTTCTTTCATGGATGAGAGGCCACATTTCTTGGCTTACCCTGTTCTTGCTCTGTCTACACTGATACCCAACTGTGGCTGCTGCGGGTTAAATCACATTGTCTCTGGAAGTCTGAGCACTGCTCAGGTCTGTTGTCTCTCACCTTCCTCTGCCTCTGGCAATGTCTCAAATCTGTTTTTCAGTTCAAGCAGGAATTTCTCACTGTACACTTTTGTTTTCTGTTTAAAGTTGATAATTTAGTTTGAATTTGAATTTCAGTTTAGAAATGCAAAGATTTTGGCCGCTGCTGACATCTGCTGCGCAATGTACACTTGAGGCTTGGACAGATGACCTGACTTTCAAACTAGTGCAGTTGTGATCATAGGCGCCGATTCCGTGGGTGCTCCGGGGCTGGAGCACCCACGGGGAAAAATTGGTGGGTGCTCAGCACCCACCGGCAACTCCCCCTCTATTCCCCCCCGCCCCCAGCTTTTGCCTCCGCCTCCTTCCCTGAATGATACCTTGGTTCCGTTTCTATAATCAGTGTGGGTTTTTTATGAGGCTAGGTGGTTAACCTTGTGCTCAACCCTCCCCACTTTATTCATGCTTGGGATGAGCAATCACATTAAAGTTCAGCAGGCCAGCTTAACCTACAGAGTGCAGTGCTGAAATGAAGGATACTAGATTTCTCAAGTACACTTGCATCTCTTTGATCACACACTCAGGGGTCAAGGAGAGGGATTCTCAAATCCCCAGAGACTGCAGCCTCCTAGGTTGCCTCATATCAAAATCGCTCTTCGAAGCTGCTCCAACTAATTTCTCTACCATTCAGTACAGCTACATCTAACACCATGAACGCAGCTCGGGAGCATGCAGATAATTCACAGTGGGAGCTCCAGGTGGGTAGAGTTAATATTGCATGGGCAGGTATCTCAACTTTGTATTTCTTCGTTTTCACAAGTTTGAGTTTTGCTAAACTTGGAGTTTTGGAGGGGCATGAGATACCACTGGGCAACCTTAACTCTGCATTAATGACGTTTTTTTTTCTATTTAATCTTTGATGACAATTCAGTGCCTTGTTCCATTACCTCTAATCCTTAAAGTCAGTAGGTTTTACTTACATTTTCTGTTTCATTGTAAACCTATTGCTGCTTGTATTGTCCTTATTGATCTAGTCTGTCCTATGCTATTTGTCTATCTATTTGCATTGCTTACTTGTTTTATAGCGTATCTGCACATTTGATTCAAGGTTTTAATTTGATTTATCAACTCATACTTTTCCTGGTCTGTACATTGCCATGTCTTGTCACATAGCAGATGTTTCTTCTTGCTTCAGCTATTCACATTAACCTCAATTTCCAATATAAGGGACAAAGTCTGCCTGCTTTTGACCTACATGCATAAGTGGGAAACACTGGCATCTGTATGCAAGCAAACAAGTCAGAATTGGTATTAGATTCTGCTTTTTGCAGGTATAGATGTTTGTATCCATGTTTCTGCCAAACTGAATTGAAGGTTAACCCTGATAAGAGGTGAAATTTGGCACAGGTATCACATTTTCACAGCACATTCTTATAGGAGTAGATTATACCTGTGGTGATATTGCTTCTATAAACAGGACTTTCTAGCATCATTCACTGGAGCAGTAATGGAGTGAACCTAAATTGATCCTCATCAATTTCTCTCCTCTTCCCCCTGTGGCTTTGCATCCTGTGTAATGTCAGTTGTCACGCTGCAGTCTCATGATATGTGGGGCATTTGGTTTATAATATTACAGTTGGTTCTTTTTTATATATGTATTTGTTTTTTGTTTTTCATGTTGAATCTAATAGAAGTATATGTCTATGGTAGAAATAATTGAGATTACCGACTAACTTAATGAAAGGATATTAACCTCTGTTTTTCTTCCAAAATCGTTTTCCATTAACATGTATATTGAAGAATATGAAGATGAATCTCCAATGAGAGTTTTACATGACCTGCATTGTGAAGTCAGGACTCTAAAGGTAATGACTCATCACTTGCTTGTCAAACTATACAGCAACGTATCTTTTTATTTTCCATAACATGACAGATCATATATTAAATATTCTACAGTTCTAACTCATGAAGGTTAACAACTCAGAATTTGACTTGTTTTCTTTCAGTTTGCAAGTCCTAATTATTTGTTTTCCAAACTAATTACTTTAGTAAATTCTTTGTTTATAGAGATGCTGGCACTGAATTTATAATAAACCAATTTGTGCACTTCATGAGAGGGAGACCAAATTTAGTAAGCAAACAGATCCCAGTTTCAGGCTTTCACATGGTGGTTAAAAATGGTAAAAAGATTTTTAAATACACAAATATTTTGTCTACTGTCTTCTCACTCTGGTATTTAAATATTGAATTCATAGATTCTAAGGCCAGAAACGACCTTTGTGAGCATCTAGTTTGACCTCCTGTATAAGACAGGCCATACAATTTCCCCAAAATGATTCCTAGCGCAGATTTTTTAGAAAAACATCCAATCTTGATTTTAAAATTGTCAATGATGAAGAATCCACCATAACCCTTGATAAAGTGTTCCAATGGCTAAATTGACATTTGAATTGACAGTGTGCTGAAGTATTCCGTAACCCAAAATTTCTAACATAAATGTTCAGATAGGGAGTAAATTGTAGCACTGATGGAGTTCAGATTAGATGTACTAATATATGCCCCAGTGAACATGTTATCTTGCTATAAGAGTTTTATGGTGAACTACATAAAAATACAATGGAAAATATGGAAGAAACTTATTATCAATGTCTAATGGTCTGTTCAAATTATTCAGTGGGTGTTTTACTCATGACTTCATTGAGAGCAGTCCCTAAGCAACTAAAATCTTCTAACGTTCTCATTTGTTTGACAGTTCCATCACTCTTAAATTTCCTCCCTTCCCCACTATCTAACATTCTAGCTAGCTGCAGGTATTTTGGCTGAAATATGCAAAAGGGCAGTATCCAATCCTGGAGCCTTAGATGAGAAGAAATGCTTCCTTCCCACAATCTGGAACTCTAACTCTACTTAACTGCTGTGTGGGCAATGCTCTGATCTTTTGCCTCCCATAATATCAGAGCAGCAACATCTCAGGACCTTTCCTCAGTGAGAAAGTAGAGACAAGGACTGAGAATTACAAATTCTGTTTGAAGTCAACTACTAAGCATCTTAGATTAAATCTTCTTTTTTAAGAGCTTCCACTATCTACTGGTTAGTGTAAAATATGGTGACAATTGTGCTGTAATGTTCTATCCAGCCAGCAAGTTTTAATAACTCTTCATTTCTGCACACTGGGATTGAATTTGAACCAGATTAGTCTATTTGAAGTACTGACTTATAGGGGAAAGTCTGAGCCTTCCAGTCCCCAAATTCCCAACATGTTTTATTGCTACCATAACTTCGTACATATTTTTATATTTCTGCTGTAGGATATACTTCAGACATAAGCATGTTGTTCCATATAGCAAGGTAACTTGTGGAAATTGAAGGTGGTGAATATTGTGTTCCACTTCCTTCCCATTATCAAAGCAAAAAAATTAAAAAATTGAGTTTGTACACCTTTTGGTTTCCTTATTAATATACAGAAAACTTTGTGAAGCTGGTATGGTTGTGACACGTATACTTGACACACTCCCAAAAGCAATTAAATGGAATTAACCCACCTAATAATACATACTCCCCTCCATCACATATGGGCACCTATTTACTATTACCACAACTACCATACATAGCACACCACACCCATAACTGCCTCACTCAATCCAGCCTTCTCCACATACCCCTTTAATCAAAGTACCTCCTCCCAACGTTATTAGTTGTGGATATTAGGTAAGAGTGTATTGTGTTAGTAGAAGGTAGTTTGGTAAAGTGGGTGGTGGAAGGCTGGCTTCCCTAGGACTGCGTTATAGTTGTGGTACATGGACTGGTGCACAGTAGTTTTGATAATGGTAAGTTTCCTTTGGGTGGAGGAATAGAACATATGTACTGTTAGGTGGCTTAACTTTTCATTTACTGATTTTGTGTCAAATATGTTGTGTGTAGCAACAAAACTACTTCATAGCAAAGTTCTGTGAATTTCCTAGTTTTGTAATGATTAAGTAGGGATGGGGAACTGGGTAAAGGGAGGAGGCCTGTGTGGAAGCAGAAGTGCAGCTGATGATGATTTTATCTATCGGCTCTCGGGTGCCAACAGCTGCACATATTTATTAATGCTTTATTTACTGGCAACTTTGGTGTATAAACTTTCAAGAACAACAGCTGAAAATTACCCTCAAAGGAGCTCAGGTATTAAGTGGCTGAGCTTCTAGCAAAAATATGCAATCTCTCATTAACAACAGCTACTGTGCCAGAGGACTAGAGCGTAGCAAATGTTGTATTTATGTTTAGAAAACATTCTAGGAGTGATCTGGGGAAGTAAATACATGGTGGGAGGGCTGGGTGTTGAGGGGTCCAGGTAAATACCCCCCACAGCCAGGAAAATTTCAACCAAAGCACAGTGTGTTCTGAAAAGAAGATGTTTAAAAGCTGTTTACAAATTTTGCATTTGTTTTTTACATGTGTATCTTCAGTGACTAGCCTTTTGAATAAAAGAAGACTTTATTTAAAGAGTCAATACACTCACCCATTTAATGAAGCATACAATAAATATATCTTTGAACAAAACTAGGGAAGAACAAAGCTATTTGTAAATTAGTATTTTAAAACTCACGCCTCTACTTTTTTCCTTCAAAGGGTGATGTTAACGCTACCGTTGATCAGAGTCGCTCTGAAAGACAAGAAACTTATGATTTCATGAAGGCCATTAAAATACTGATGCAAAGAAATACAACAGATCTTGAAAAAATAAGAGAACTGTTCCAGAAATATGGTTATCAACCACTTGTTAAAGATAACTCAGGTAATACTACTTGAAAATACTGTAGAACCTTTGGAAGATTAAAAATATGATTTCTGATAAAACATTGCCCTAATTGTAAGCATCTCTGTATTAAAGCACAGACCAAATGTGCTAATATGATAAACTAGTTACAAAACATAATACAGGCTTAGCCAGATTTCTTTGCATTAACATTTCTAACAGTAGGTCTATTCGTAAACCCTTGAAATAGTATGCAACTTGAAATTTTTACCCTTGTTGCATGGACAAGTTAAATATCACAGTAACATGCATAAAATTACACTCCCTGACCCTGTAATCTATCTTTCATTTCAGGTGTCATTAATGTGGGCCATAGTAGTATTTGTTTTACAGTAATACTCAAAGATTTGGGGTCCCATTGTGCTGGGTGCTGTAAACACATGGACAAAATGACAAAGTTTCTAGAGTTGAGACCATTTGATGTGGTTTTTAAACATAACTGTCTTGTCCTATATTGAATACTAACTGATAATTAACAGCATGTTAAAACATGTAACATGTCTTCTTAACCCAATTTGTTATCCTAGCAGAGGCTTTGTCTACATGAGCTATTGCACTGGTTTCACTTAAATCAGTTCATACCCCTATACTCTTATGTTGGTTTGAATGGCTTTTTTCAGTTTAGCTTAAATTAAACTGAAATAAAGCTGGTTTAAACCAAAATAAGTGTCCATCCAGCGGCTTGCACCAGTTTAATTAAATTGTTTTAAAATCACAGTGTTAAACCAGTTTTGCACAGACAAAGGCCTTAGACAAAACCAAATGATTATCTAGTGGTGTCTCTTCTTTAATGTTGCCTCAACTTTCCCCAGTCTACTCCTTATTGATATAAAAATCCCAGTAGTACTTGAGGACTAATATAAACCCTTAACAGTATTATATTAAATTTTAAAGAAAATCAGTAAATATGTGCAATACTAAAGCATTTTCAGAAGTGTCACCACTGGCACTCCTGCTACTTATACTATCATTTGAATGGCTTTCTTTTAGTTGCTATTATTTGTAGGAATTTGCAAGTGCTGTTTTCTTGAGTGTCTTAGTTTCTGAACATAACGTAGGATTTGGGCACTCAGTTACCTTTGCAGTGGGATCTTCTTCGTTCCTCTTGATTTTTTTACATTGTGCTTGTGCACATTTTCACAGTTTTCTATTAACTCTTTGTCAGTGTTGTTTTTCTTAAGAGCAGTCCAGCTGTTGCTACACTTTCTTCTATAATCTTTCCTCCTTCTCCAAATAATATTCCCTGAATTTGAGAAAATGTGTGTTTTTAATCACCTTTCCATTGTAGGGTTTCGTGTCATTTCCAGTGGCACCTTCTAGTATCAAGAAAATATTTACTTCATTTTTCAAATGAATTGCCTTTTTGTTTAAAAGTAAACATTATTCTCTCTCCTTCCATAGCCCTCAACATTTTGGTACATATTAATTTGCTTTTTATAGTTTTCAGATTTTAGTGATCATTGTGTAGGAGAGTTAAAATATTCTTTTCTTTTAACCATTTCTTTATTGAAATAAGTACACCAGAAGTTCCTTTGGATTTCTGTTACATTTAACAGGATTTCAATTTTACAACCATAGCCATTGACTACACGGCACCTCTGCACAAGAGCAGGGGACTGTGCCAGCATATCTGATTGTAGAGATTAAGAAGTAAAATGAAAATAAGTCCATTATATATCATATTTAGCCTAGGATTACAAAGTAAGTCTTGTTTTTTTTTTAGTCTATAAACAGTTCTTAAGTGGTAACTGAAATTTCTGAAGTATCCTTTGTTTTTAATAAAACAGTGGAGAACGAGGAGGAAGTTAACCATGCATCTAAGGTATCTGACCAAGCTAACTCTGATCAAGAGAAAGTGGAAGATATGTCTAGCTTTCCTGCTTGTATTGGGAAAACATCTGTGCCTAAGGATCCCCTGCGTAACCCACAGCTTTCAGATTTCGGTCTTTCACAGTACGCATTCTCCAGAACTTGGGATGTGATGGATGTACAATCCCATACAAATATGCATAAAGAAGATTCAAGAAATAGAATTCCAACTCCCAAACAGACCCCATATATAGAGCCCAAAACACCAAAATGTACATTAAAGATGGATGATTATGAGTGTTTAACTCCAAAGCTTGAACATTTTGGCATTAGTGAACATACCATGTGTTTGAATGAAGACTATACAATGGCACTTATTAATAAAAATGTTCAGACAAGAAAAAAGTAAGTAGATGTTTTTAACTTCAGACTATCCTGTGTTTTCTGTAGTAGTTTCCTCTGATTGTACTAGTTACTTGCAATTTTCTGATGGTATGTGATCCTTTTTTTCATATTGATTTCCAGCTTTGTTAGTGTTGCATTTTGAAAAAAACACTATCTATCTATCTATCTATCTATAATACTCACACACAGCAACTCTCTGTTGCTTTTTATAGATCCAGACTAACATGACTACCACTCTGATATTTGACAGCATAATAAGTAAATTATATTTTTAAAATAATTTAGGTTGTTATAATCTAAAGTGAGGCTATTAAAATAGGTGAAGTGTTTTTTTTTCACAATGTCCTTTTAAATTCTACAACTCAGACAGTTTCTCTTAATGATTTATTTCACTTAATGAAAGAGTTAGCATATGGAGTGACAAAAAAGGGCTGATAATGAAAACTGTCACAACTTTAATTATGAAGTCAGTGTTAGTTCCATGGGACTTCTATAATTTGACTCTATATTATTTTTTAAAACTCAAATGGAAAATTTGTAGTAGAATTAAACAGAAATCACAGCATAGTTGGCTGTTTTTCCTTCACACTTACTGAGTAGGTGGATTTTTTTTTTTGATCAATCCTAAAATTCAAATTCTTTAAAAATCAAATCTCCAGACAGACATTATGCTCTTACTATGATGCCAATGTATGTTAGAACCAGTGGCTCGAATTGTAAATACTACAAGCACAGGCAATTCAGTTATTTTGCCTTTTTCTATACATATGAAAAATCAACATGATAATTTCCCACATATATTCCACCCATTGGCTATTCTATGGCTGCTATTTCTCTCCCCACTCTGTGGACTTGTAAAGGAATCAGTCTCAATTCATGTCTGGATCATTCTGCAGAGCCTGCACTTGGGGTGGGGGGGAGCTGATGGGAGGCTGCCGGCCCACCCTGGTTCCAAGCTCCCACGGCCAAACAACGTTATAAGCAAACATTGCGCAACTTCAAATGAGTGTGTTCTCTAATAGATCAGCGATGTAACAATGAAACAACATTAACCAGCACGATGTTAAGTGAGGTGTTACTGTAGTTTAATTTTTGTTTCATTTGCCCTGCAGGATAACAATCCTCTTCTTGCACTTTCTCTTTCCTGGACTCTTTCTTGTCAGGGATATAGTGCATAAAGTATGCAGAAAGATTTTTACATGCTTTTAAGCAGGCTAATTTTTGTAAATAAGACTCTGTAAAATTTAATTTGTTTATTAATTTAATGGGAAGAATCTGTATAAAGTTTGATATGTGTCTGTAGCCAGAGTGACACAAAGTAGACTTATTAAATGTCATTTTTAAACACCTATAACTTAAAATGGTTTGACTAATTGCTTTCAAAAATAATTCTAGCATACTTAAAGTATTTCCCCAATTTTTTTCGCTAGAAATACTTTTTCTGTGCAAAACTATAAGAGATATGAAAATGGGTCTTGTAATGAAACTTGGGTTGCAACCTTCATGGAACTGCTATTAAGTAGATAATCTGTGTAACGTAACCTGTAACTCAAACAGCTTGACCAATTTTCCTGAAGCTTTAGGGGGAAAAATTCTCCTTAGTCTTGAGTAACTTTGGCAATTTTCAAGCCAAACTAACTTTCCTAGCCAGTAGGGAGATAAATATATGGGTCTTAAAATGGAACCTGGTTGCAACCTTAAAGAGACATCAACTTAAAATCATACAACAGCACTTCAGGTATAGTCATGGGAATTCCCATATCAGATCAGACCTGTCAGTACCTTATGTTTAAGGGGAAGGTTCAAGAATCCCTGTTGGACAATTATGGAATCCGTGGTCATAGGGAAAACAGGGCTGGGAAACAACTTCCTCTGTCTTTCTCGTTGCTAATCTCCCTCCTCTGCTGTATAGATTTCAGGCAAGAGGGAGAGACAATGTAAAATAAAATGGAAATATGGACTCTAAAATCAGATCAAGTGTGGGACAAGACAACCTGAAACTACTTTTAATTTTTTTTTTTTCCGGAATGACTAGGTTTCAAATCTCTTGGGCAATTGATAGGGCATGGATAGATTGCTGCACTTGTACGCTATGAACTATGGGATTTGAACCATAGCTTTCTTTGAGGACGAGAATGTGTGTAGTCTTATGTATTTATACAATTCCTAGCACAATCCTGATCCTGATCAGGCCTCTGGGTGTAACTGCTATATAAATGTTTAGTAAGTTGACAATATACCTTTAATCATGGAACCATAGTCATGGTATTTTAATATCACTTTTGATGTATTTTTTAATCCCAATTTGTAGTTTTCCAAAGGAAGATGATAATGAAATGTGTGTGGCACCAGAAACATCATCAAAGTCCAGGGAAATCATGGTTACTCCTGGACCAGCAATGAAAACACCTAGCGAAAATGGTAAATTCAAACTATTTGTAATTAATAGTGGTAATTTTCAGTTAATTCTGGAGTAAACTTTCTGCATTGACAGTTCAGGTTTGATACTCGTTTGCATTATAAGGGTTCAGAAAATTAATTTTAAAGGGTACAAAAGAAGGTGGGTTTGGCGGTGTGTAAATCTAGCATCCAGACTTAAAGATAAATATTTGTTTTCTCTCCTATCTCCAACACCATCATCCACAGAGACCAAATATGTTACTCTGTGAGTCTTTCACCTTCAGAACTTAATCGTTGCTTCAGTAATTTTAAACTTTTTTATTAAAAGAACAGGAATGAAATTACGTTGGAATAAGCTGACCTGATATTATAACTTGTAACTCTTTCAAGATAGCTGTACAGTATCTTAAAAGAGAAAAATGAGACATACTTCAGAAGGTGTATGAAGATCTTAGAGCAAAATTGTACACTGACAGATATTTAAACTTTGGGAAAATTGAAGCTATGTTTATGTGAGAGATTTGTTCAGAAATAGGATGTAGATCTGTTGTAAGCAAGAGAACTGGTTCTTGAATGTGGATATTGCTATGGATTTGAATCTAAAATTTGCATTGTATAGATGGACTAAAGCGTCTAACCTTAAAGATCCTTCTAATTTAGTTATGTCTTCACCGTGGTAAAATGGTCAGCTAGTATTATATATTTTCATGCTGTTTTGGGATGTGTAAATACACAAAAATTGTTACTGCAGTCTCTAATACAGAATTGTAAAATTGAACTGTTATAGATGCCCTATGTATTCAAGCATGTAAAATTATTACTCATATCCATTATTTTAGCTGTTGATTGCCTGGCTTCTCCTTTGATACCCGTGTTCTGCACTCCTGGTCTGAAAATTCCTTCCAGAAAGGACAATACCATCTTACCCAAATCCCCGAAGATGAAAGAATCAAATATTTCTAATCAGACAGCAACACCCACTCTTCCAGACTTTGAAACAGGCTGGCTAAAAACAGAAAGTAAAGTAAGTGCTTAAATATCATTTTAGTAATCATATTTACTCAGTGACAAGTGAAAATGTACTTAGATATAATTTTTTTAATGAGTCAGTAATGGCCTTCCCTTCCCACACTGCTTTTGTGGGCAAGTGTATCACTGTAGAACCAATCTCCATAACATCAACTTGAAGTAATTAATAGCATTCTTAATTTGTCTAATAAAACTAAACTAGTTGAAGACATTTTACTATAAATTTGAATACAATTATCATCTTTTATACAGCCATTAAAGGGGAACAAGGCTGAGTCATTGCCAGAGATTGATGTGACAGTTGAACAACACAAAGAAGATTGTTCTCCTCCTATTTTAAGTTCTGACAAGTATCTTGAACATCTCGGAAGACCCTCTCTTCCAAAAATATCTGACTATGAAAATCTCCTTAATACTCCTCCGCCTCCAGAAATAACAAAGATACCAGAAGACATTCTGCAGGTTGTTTTTACTTACTTCTTGTTTGTGTTTGTGCCTGTGGAATCTGCATTCTGTTATCAGATCAGTGGTGTGGAAAGACTACTTCATTTTACCAGTTTTGAATCTGGAAATTCTTTGCTGCTTTCAGTTGAAAATGTATAAACCATAGTCATGGTTTGAATTCTTGCTCAGATAATTACCTCTTTAATCCCTTTAATGTTTTATTTTAGATATTATCAAAGTATAATCCCAAAACAGATACACCTACAGTAATGAAAATGGAGACCAAAACAGGAATTGCTACAAGATTTGAAAGGAATATCCCAGATTATTGCAACAAAGAGAACAGGTGAGAGTGAATTCCCCAGATGTACTAAAGAAATTGAATTGGTATAATTTAGGGGAGTATATTTGGAGAAGATATATTCATTTAGAAATTAATATTTGCTCTCAGATCAGCTACCAAAACAGCCCTTCTTTGTTGTGTCTTAATAAATGTGCAATATTTGGCCTGGTATTTATGGTGACTTTCTTAAGGTTCCTTTTCTGCTTGGTCTGTAGTTCATACAAATATATATTTGTGTGCAACTAATAACTTCATTTTTTATAAATAACCAGAATAAATTCATAGAATTTAAAATGATCATGTTGAGCTGTATAACTATCAAAACTGAAGGAGTTGTGACCTGGCAAATATATAAAAGTGTGTGCTATATCAGTGGTGGGGAATACATAGCAGCTTCCCATACTAACTGGCCAGAACTGTGGCAATCTAGCAATTAAAGACGACATAGGACAGATTACTGTACCCTTCCCAAATAGCATGTGTGTATACATGCAAATACAATTACTTCATGACTCTGGGAGAATTGACTATGAAGAATGTAAACAGTCAAGAAATACTGCTTACGCCTTTATTAATCAGGAAGGAACCCAAGTATCCTTTAAATGTGCAGTCCAAGGACTTAATCAAATCTAATGCTCATTCTTGTACAAAGGAGGACAGGAAAAAAATTAATGTCATAAAACTCTGTAACTTTTTTACCTTTTCTTTCTTCAAGGGCTCTTTGCCCACTCCCTGAGAACCAATGCCCAAATGGTTTCTTCAGACGTTCTACTGTTCAAGATTAGGTCATTAAAACCAGGGAACAGAAATAACCACCTGTGACTTAAATGACCAATCACGCAGCCCAAATAGCAAATTTTGAATACTCAGATGCTTGCAGCAAATAGTTGGAGAACAAATCTATAGGTTGAAACAAGTTTGCACAACATATCTGAGCAATTCTGCATAATGGATAAATTAGTAAAAATCCTGTTCAGATTGATCAGGAAAAGAATACATTATTTGTGACAAATAACTTGACCTACTATGGATATCTTACACAGGATGATATTCCTCTGCTTCAGTGTTCTTTATTGTGCTTGTTGCTTACTCTGATATTAAACTTGTAATTGCTACAGATTTTAGAGTATTGGTGAGGAAAAGACAAGTCTTCTTCAGAGTTAAGGTCATCATACCACAGTATTCATGAGAGCCCTGAATGAAACCGAGAACACTCTGGCTTACATCAGCTAGTATGTTTGATATTGGGATCCACTCTAGTTCTGTATCAAATATAATAAAGCTTTAATTTAGATGGACTTTTTCCCTGTCAAGCAAGATTTACAAAGAAATGTCTCTTTCAAAGGCTTTCTGTTTGAACTGACAAACTTAGTTCTCTTTGTTGAAGACACTACTGAAATGTTAAATAAACTTCTATTCTGGATATATTTGCAGAGGATATTCTGAATCTATCAAATCAAATGATTGAGAGTGAGCTGGGCATGGTTCTGGATTTTGAGCCACATTCATGGATCTTCTGAGTCTTACAGAACTTAAAGCATTCGAAGAAATAGAAAACCAGTGAAAAAAGACCTATATCTCAATTTCTAATAACTTTCAGCAAGTCCCAAGGAACTAGTTATGCAAAACTCTCATGGAAAAGAGATGTACATTGTCATAACTTGCCTTTCTTCAACAAAATACATCTCCATGGCACTAGCTGCAAACTTGGAAGTGGGAGGCATAGGAGAAAGAGGACTTCTTATACACACCTGGGGCGAGTAAAATCGTTTTAATTAATAATTTGTACTAAATCTCATATTAAAATAAAGCACTCTCAAAAATATATTTGTGCTACATTTCTGTTAGTGATGATGTTGTTCAAAGAGCTTTGCAGAATAATCCTTCATTTAATTCAGAACTGGTGACACATTCCATATGATTATTTCTGTCTGCTTACACATGTTTGTGCAGTATACTAGAGAGAAGAGGATGATTCAAATAATACTAAACTGAAACTTCAATATGCTGCCTTAGAAAGTAAAATCTCTAAATCTTTCACTTACATTATATATCTTGTTAAGAGCACTGAATTTAAGGTCAACATTTTATTAAAATATCTGTTTTGTTGTCTGTAACCAGGACCTTGAAAGCCACTCCAGTGACTAAAGAACTAGAAAGAGGAATAAATACAGTGTTACATAAACAGCTTCTAAATAAGGAACTGTTTACGCACATACACTAAGAAATTGGTTCTCTCTTTGGGGCGGGGAGAGAAACAAGATGAAGAGGAAATGAGAGAACTGTATTGAAAAACATTTTATAAAAAAAAGACGGGGAGGTGTTAAATATTTGACCCACTTTAGATAGATACTTATCATGTGAAAGATAGTTGCAAATGCTGAATTGTTTTAATGAATTTTTGAAAAGATCATTCCTAATCACATCACTTTTGATCCATGCAAAGTGATGGTGGTTTGTAGTTATCAACCTGAATTCCAGCACTCTCCTCCCAAGTAGTCCTTATTTTCAGAGGCCTTGTTATCCAGAACGGGGCCTGAGAGGCATTACAAGCAGGAAAACCAATAATAAAGAACTGCTTAAATCCTGTCCCTTAAAAGCAGTCTGATACAGAGGAAATTACTTGTACTGATTTGAAAGGAAAACGCTAGCAAGAGGCAACTCTGAATGTTATAGGCAACAGACTTCTGCTGCATAGTTCCTCTCATTATTCATAACGAATGGGTAATTCCTCCTACCTCTAGAATTTGGAGGCGATCTACTGTTGTTGCTGGGAGCTCTGGGACTAAGCCCTTCCCTTTGGCTTAGGCCACCAAAATTGCTGCCTCAGGCCGAGGAACAAGTTGGTAGTTCAGTTTCTCCCAACCAATTTGTTTTAACAAATTTATTTATTTATTTATTTATGCCGTAGTGACTTCATTTCAGCTTCTAGTTCTTCTCTCCCTCTTCTGAGCTGAGAACTTACTGGAGCATTGACGCTCTAACCCTCTAGTTCCTCCAGAATAGCACTTCTTGACTGAACTCCCTTTGCCCTGCACTACAGCAGCAAAGAAGCCCTGCAAGCATTGAACCAAGTTCAAGAGGTGCTGTACACTGCTTTTCAGGAGCATCAGAGGGGGAGCTATGCCCTGCTTCCAATGAGCCACAGACCCTTGCTCTGCCAGTGCATGGGGCTTCAGAGGCTGAGCTATGCATAAGGTGCTATCTTTCTCCTGTAAACAACCAGGGTAAGTAACATACACATTACCGAAAGAGAGAAACACCCACCCCCAAAAAACTAAAAACACTGACTCCTACGAGACAGAAAGCCAGTTGCAGGTGAGGAGCTCATTAATATTAATAATATTGCTTCCACTTACTCTAATTTTGCTTATCTCTTGCTTTGAGGACATCAGATCCAAAAAGTGTGCTTCTGATTAAAACCAAATGTTAAACTGAAATGAAATGAAACCTAAAATTTCCTAAATTTAAGAACCTAAGTTTGGTACAGCACTAGTCCCACCAATAAAAAATATAGTCAAACCTTCCAAAAGATCCCAAAGACCATAAAAATAAGGACAGTACACCAAAATTTCAAAGCTTCAACTGGCTATTCAGACAAGAAATGATTCATGTACTTAGTAAGGAAAACTTACTACTTGGCAATCAAATGGCTCATCGCATAGGGATATGAATCTTGCTTTGGGTGTGAAGTCTTGGATTTACATTCAGATCAGGTCCTTGCAGATGTGTGTAAAATGTTTTAGCAGTTTTTCCTGGGACTTGATGTGATTTGTGGCAAGAGCAATGGCTCCTAACTGAGTGGCTTCAAAGAAGTTGTTTTATACCCATCAATGATCAGGGAGGACAGACATGATTAAAAAAAGGAGGCGGTGTTGCATTATATAAGAATATATACACTTGTTCTGATGAAGGAGGTGAAAGGCAGAACAGTTGAAAGTCATTGGGTAAAAATAATAGGAGTGACACCATGATAGGGGTCTACTATAGACCCCCAAGTCTGGAAGAGGCATTTCTAGAACAAACAACAGGAATCCAACACAAGACCTGGTAGCCCAGACATTTGTTGGAAAAATAAAATGCCAAAACACAAAATTTCCAATAAGTTTTTGGAATGTATTGAAGACAAATTTTTTGTTTCAGAAGGTGGAGAAAGTAAGCATAGGGACAGCCATTTTAGATTTGATTCTGACCAGCAGGGAAGAATTCATAGTGAATCTGAAGGTTGAAGGTAATTTGAATGAAAATGATTGTGAAATGATAGCTTTCATGATTCTAAGAAAAGGAAGGAGTGAGAGCAGCAGAATAAGGATAATGGACTTTAACAAACTCCAAGAACTGGTAGGGAAGGTCCCATGGGAAGGAAATCTAAGACAATAAAGGAGTTCAGGAGAGCTGGGAGTTTTTCAAGGAGACAGTATTTAAGGCATAACTGCAAATTATCCCATTGCGAAAGAAAGAGGAAGAATAGTAAGAGGCCAGTCTGGCTCCATCAGGAGATCTTTAATGACCTGAAAATCAAAAAAGAAAGCTACAAAAAGTGGAAACATGAACAAATTGCTAAGGAGGAGTACAAAAGAACAACACAAGCATGTAGGGACAAAATCAGAAAAGCTAAGACACAAAGTGAATTATCCTAGCAAGGGATATAAAAGGCAATAAGACGAGGTTCTTTAAATATATTAGGAGCAAGAGAGAGACAACAGAAACTGTAGGTCCTTTATATAGCAAGGAAGGAGAGCTAATAACAGACAACATCAAGAAAGCCAAGATGGTTAATGCCTATTTTGCTTCAGACTAGACGGTTAATAGTCACCAGATACTCACCACAATTAATATTAACAACAAGGAGGAAAGAATGCAAGCCAAAATAGGGAAAGAACAAGTTAAAGAATATTTAGATGTATTCAGTTTGGCAGGGCCTGATGAAATTCATCCTAGGGCATTTAAGGAACTATCTGAGGCCAGGTCTACACTACCCCCCTAATTCGAACTAAGGAAGTTCGAAGTACCTTAGTTCGAACTTACCTTGGTCCACACTCGGCAGGCAGGCTCCCCCGTCGACTCCGCGGTACTCCTCTCGCCGAGCTGGAGTACCGCAGTCGACGGCGAGCACTTCCGGGTTCGACTTATCGCGTCCAGACTAGACGCGATAAGTCGAACCCAGAAGTTCGATTGCCAGCCGCCGAACTAGCGGGTAAGTGTAGCCAAGGCCTGAAGCAATCTCAAAACGGTTAGCAGTTATCTTTGAGAACTCCTGAAGGACAAGATATGTTCCAGAAGACTGGACAAAGTACAGTAAACATAGTACCTATGTTTAAAAAGCAGAGCAGAGTGGACCCTAGGAATTATAGACCAGTCAGCCTAACTTCAATATCTGGATAGATACTGGAACAAATTATTAAACAATTAGTTTGTAAAAATCTAAAGGACAATAGTTATAAGGAATAACCAACCTAATTTTCTTCTTTAACAGGATTACTGGTCTAGTGGATAGAGGGAAAGCAGTAGCTATGATATATCTTGATTTTGGTAAGGCTTTAGTCTTTAGTCCCCCATGACATTCTCCTGAGCAAACAAAGGAAATGCAATCGAGATTAAATTATTGTAAGGCGGGTGCATGATTGGTTGAAAGACCAGATTAAAGAGTAGTTATCAATGGTTCGCTGTCAGACTTATAGGGCACTTCTAGTGGGGTTTCACAGGGATCTGTCCTCTGTCCGGAACTATTAAATATTTTCATTAATAACTTTGATAATGGATTGTAGCGTATGCTCATAACATTTTCAGATTTACACCAAGATGGGAGGAATTACAAGCACATTGGAGAACCGAATCAGACTTCAAAATGACCTTGACAAATTGGAGAATTGGTCTGAATTCAACAAGATGAAATTCAATAAAGATGAAGTGCAAAGTTAAAAATTAGGAAAGAAAAATGAAATGCACAACGATAAAATGGGGAATAACTGGCTAGGTGGTAGTGCTGCTTAAAAGGAGTTGAGGGTTATAGTGGACCACAAATTGAAAAAGTC
The DNA here is from genome assembly GCF_011386835.1 of Chrysemys picta bellii. Lineage (NCBI taxonomy): Eukaryota > Metazoa > Chordata > Testudines > Emydidae > Chrysemys > Chrysemys picta. The sequence goes on from NC_088791.1 coordinate 314,203,683, forward strand.
AACAATGTGATGCTGAAAAAGGCTAATATTCTGAGTTGATATTTGATAGGAGTGTTGTTATGTTAGACATGGGAGGTAACTGTCCCGCACTACTTGGCACTGGTGAGGCCTCAGCTGGAGTAATGTGCCCAATTCTTGGTGCCATACTTTAGAAAAGATGTGGACAAACTGAAGACAGGCTCGAGGAGAGCGACAAAAATGATAAAAAGTTTAGCAAATCTGATCTCTGAAGAAAGGTTTAAAAAACGGCATGCTTAGACTTGAGAAAAGAAGACTGAGAGAGACCTGACAAGATTTCAATTATGTTAAGGGCTGTTATAAAGAATATGATCAATTGTTCTCCATGTCTACTGAAGGTAGGACAAGAAGGCTTAATCTGCATCAAGGGCATTTTGAGTTAGATATTAGGAGAAAACTTTCTAACTGTAAGGGTAGTAAGATCTGGAACAGGTTTCCAAGGGCAGTTGTGGAATCCCCATCATTAGAGGGTTTTATGATCAGGTTGGACAAACATCTGTCAGGGGTTGGCTAGGTTTACTTGTTTCTGTCAACACAGAGGGGTGCACTTGATGACTTCTTGAGGTTCTTTCCAGCCCTATATTTCTATGATTCTATAGCAGTCGGCCATCCTAAACAGACACACTGTGTATCCAAATTTACAGGTGTTGAAGATGTTTGAGGAATCAGAGAAATTAGTATCTGAGAATTCAGAGAGGCCTTGATCCTCATTATCAAATCCCACATAGCAAATCTGTCACTAGCAAGAGTATTCCAGAAGAGGCTATTCCCCTAGCAGAGGAAAAAATCTGGAGCTGAAGCTCCCAAGGAAACCTAGATACATTTTCTTCCCAAACCATTAAACTCCTTACTGAGAGAGAGGCAATATGAGCATTTCTGTATAAGAGCTTACAGTTCTTCCACAAGACTTCCTTTGGGTCTACCCTGTATACCTATAATCTTAAGCAACATCTAGTGGTATTCACAGCAAGTCTCGGATTGCAAGTTATGCCACTTTACCTCTTCAAGCACAACATCCCATTCTGTTACTCAACTTCTCTCCTCATTCATTGCTAATGGGTTAATGCCCTCCACCTATGGAACTTGGAGGCGGTCCAATGTTACTGAAAGCTCCAGGGCTAAGCTGGGAATTGGTCCTGCTTTGAGCAGGGGGTTGGACTAGATGACCTCTTGAGGTCCCTTCCAACTCTGATATTCTATGATTCTAAGCCCTACTCTTCTGCTCAGGCTACCAGATTTTCTACCCCTGCTAGTTAAACCAGTTGGAAATTTAGTTTCCACCTACCCATTTTGTTTTATAACTTTAATTTTTATTTTTCTGTGCAGTACTTAGTCTTTCTTCCTTTCCCCCTGTATTAGGTGTTTGGCAGTGTGGAGGCTTTAACGACTTGGATCTGCTTCAGCCCCTGCCCCTGCCAGACTCTTCTCCGTCAGGCATGACAGAGCTGTCTTGGTCCATGTCTATGCTAGGGTGCTACAACGGCATAGCTATGGGTCCACAGCTAGAGAAATGTGGGCTTGGCAGAACTACCATTAAGTGCATACATAATTGGTTAAACAATCGCAAACAAAAAATAACTATTAATAGAATGATGTCAAACAGGAGGGAGGTCTCCAGTGGGGTTCCACAGGGATATGTTCTAGGTCCGGTGTTGTTTAATATCTTTATTAATTACCTAGATGTAGGAATAGAGAGTATACTGATCAAATTTGCAGATGACACAAAGTTAGGCGGGTTCCCAATACTTTGGAGGATAGAGCTAAAATTCAGAGGGATCTTGATAAATTGGAGACCTGGGCTATAGACAACAAAGTGAAATTCAACAAAGACAAATGTAAGGTGCTACACTTAGGGGGAAAAAAACCAAATGCACAAATACAGAATGGGGGATACCTGGCTTGGCAGCAGCACTGCTGAAGAGAATTGGGGAGCTGTGGTGGATCGCAACCTCGGCATGAGTCAGCAATGCGATGCTGTTGCAAAAAAAAGCAAATACAGTTTTAGGGTGCATTAACGGAGGCGTAGCATGCAAGTCACAGGAGTTGATGGTACCGTTCTACTTGGTGCTGGTTAGACCTCAGCTGGAGTAGTGTGTCCAATTTTGGTCACCAATGTATAGAAAGGATGTAGAGAAACTGGAAAGGATCCAGAGGTAAGTGACAAAGATGATCAAAGGGACAGAATACAAGCCAAATGAGCAAAGGCTGGAGGAACTGGGTATGTTTAATTTTGAAAAGAGGAGATTAAGGGGGGAGATGATAGCGATCTTCAAATACTTGAAAGGCTGCCATAAAAAAAGGTGGAGGAAAGTTGTTCTCTTGCCGCAGAGGGCAGGACAGGAGGCAATGGGTTCAAGCAACAGCATAGCAGATTTAGATTAAATCTCAGGAAAAACCTCCTAACTGTAAGCACAGTGGGATACCCTGCTTAGGGAGGTTGTGGAAGCTCCTTCACTGAAGGTTTTCAAGAAGAGGCTGGATAGCCATCTGTCTTGGATGGTTTAGATACAACAAATCCTGCATCTTAGCAGGGGGTTAGACTAGATGACCCTTGTGGTCCCTTCTAACCCTGTGAGTCTGACCCCAGCTGTGTCTACACTGGAGGTTAGGTCAGCATAGCTATGGTGCTCTGGGGCATGGATTTTCTACACCCCTGAGCACCATACCTATGTCAACCTAAGTTTTAAGTGTAGATCAGGCCTAAGTGGTGCTCCCTCTGTGAGGCAGCATTTACAGAGCATGATGTGCCAGAGCATGGGGCTCAGAGTCAGATCAGCATCTCAAGTCCTGTCCCTGTCCCCCACCCAAATCCTGAGGAGTTATGCAAACTCCAGAAAAGCCCAATCAGGAGCTTCTGAGCACTTGGGGAGAGAGTCTAAGATAGAGGATACCATCTGGCTGGCTATGGGGTAAGTCCTGTTTCCCCCATCCCCTAGATACTGAAGTGTACCCTCAGCTCCTTGAGAGAAGCAAGGCTCCTACACAGCTCACCTTCCTCTACACAGGGATAAGTCTTGCAAATCCTAGAGAATCTGGGCCCCAAATAGGCAAACACAAATGTCTCCTAAACAAGGCACCAATTAATATTAATGAACAAGTGGGGCTAAACCACTTTGCCTTCTCCCCCCTGAGGGAGTTTTACTGGGGCTTTTCTATGCAGTGGCTCTCACAGTGGTCTGTATCAAGCTCACCACTCCTTCACCCTGAAGCATCTCTAGACTTCCAGAGAAGCCTGTTCCTCCTGTGCAGCCCTGACTCAGGTTGCAGTGTAATGGGAATTTTGCCTGTCTGTCTTTCAGCCTACGGTCCCTCACTCTGACTGCCTGGGAAGTGGGCTCAGATTTCAGGCAGTGGTGGAATTAGGGTGACCACCCATCCCTTATTTTAAGGGACACCTGCCTTATTTAATTGATTTGTCCCTTAGGGTGCACCGCCCTTATTTTAAGATGCATTGAAATGTATTAAAACTGATCCTAAGTACCATTTTAAATGTTAAATTGAAGCTAATGATAATTCCATTGTACATTTGAGGGCAATAGAAATGTACATTTGCGAGAAAAATACATGATATTCTAAGGGAAATTGTGTTTCCCTAAAACGTCCCTTAAATTAAAGTGTTCTCTTATTTTTCAATGGACAAAAGACTTTTGGATAAATAGCCTGAGTTTAAGCTGTCTTAACCCTTTTTCTGATCCAGCAAATGGTCAGGATATTCTGTCCAAACGGGGTCGCAATCCTTCCTGGAAAGGGTTAGAAGGACATTGACCCTACTGAGGTGCCATAAGACTTACGAGTGACCTCTGATAAGATTTTAGCATGCGTGTAGGTTCCTTTATTGTTTTTTTATGTTTTCTCTAATGCTTTCTCAAGAATAAACATGCTTATAAAGAGCTGGCAATTACAGCTGTTCATAAGTCTTCAGAGAGAAAGCAAAGTGCAGACATTCCGGGGATATCCTAGTATAGGCTGGGAACTGTGAAGCCTGGAAAAACTCTTGGTCAGGAGGGAGAGAGATGCAGGTCTCTGCCCAAGAGAGATGACCGCTGAGAAGCTGGAAGCTTAGAATGGGTACCCTTGAGGCACCACAGAGGGGGAATTCATGCAGTGGCCATGAACTGTGATAATAATCATTCAGGTTTTCAGAATCAAACCACAATAGAGAACAACACTTATACTTAAGGCTGTGAGTTTGTCACAGATTCCGAGACTTTCTGGGACCTCCATGACTTCTGCAGGGGCTGGTGCAGCTGGCCCAGAGGGCAAAAGACAGGCAAAATTCCCATTACACTGCAACCTGAGTCAGGGCTGCACAGGAGGAACAGGCTTCTTTGGAAGTCTAGAGATGCTTCAGGGTGAAGGAGTGGTGAGCTAGATACAGACCACTGTGAGAGCCACTGCATAGAAAAGCCCCAGTAAAACTCCCTCAGGGGGAGAAGTTTCAGGCCACTGCCCCCAGGAGCAGCAGGAGGAGTTTGAGTGTGAGAGGGGGGTTCAGGGTTGGGGCACGGGAGTGGATGAGGGCTCTGGGTGGTGTTTACCTTGTGGGGCTCCCTAGAAGCAGCGACATGTCCCTCCCTCAGCTGCCTCTGCCCACAGGCACCGCCCCTGCAGCTCCTATTGACCGTGGTTCCGGGCCAATGGGAGCTGCAGAGCCTGCACTTGGGGCGGGGACAGTACGCAGAGCTAGGAGCTGAGGGAGGGACATGTCGCTGCTTCCGGGGAGCTGCAAGGAGCCAGGTAGGGAGCCTGCAAGACCCCAGTACCAGCGGGGGTCCCGGGCCACACACTGCCACCTGTGCCCCCCAGGCTGCCCTCCCACAAGCACCTGCGGCCCCTCCCCCAGGCGGGCCCTCACCCCCAAGATTTAGTCAGGGGTATATAGTACAAGTCATGGACAGGTCCCGGGCCGTGAATTTTTGTTTACTGCCCGTGACCTGTCCATGACTTTTACTAAAAATACCTTTGACTAAAACATACTTATTTATACTCAATCATTATCTCGAGAAGGGTCATTTTATTTTGATTTTTGACTGAGTCCCTCAGAATCATGTCTCACTTGTGCAAATGTTTAACTCCAGTGTTGCCAGCACAATGTTCCTTAAACACTAGCTAGTTTGCTCTGGTCAGCAACTTACCTCAAGTCACTTGCTGTGGGTCCCTTTGTAGCACATCTGTTAACCAACTTTGTAGTTATTGTTCAAGTTGCAGTTTCTTCATCAACACTGCTACCTGCTGAAATGTCCAGTTTAAAGTTAATATAATTTATAGAAAGTTACTCCATATTCTTTGATGTTCTTTAAACTTGTTTTAATAGTCCATTATATTATGCAAGGTCACTTCAAGAACTGTTGTTCTCCAGCAAGCCAGGACAGCTCTATAAATCTTACATTTCTGTTCTTGTTTTAACAACAAAGGTGGAACCGTGGTGTCTCTGGAAGAACTGAGTCTGCATTATTAATAGGTTACATTTCTGATTAGTGCACTCTGATCAAATGTCTTTATAAGCACATTCTTTGGTTTTAGTTCCTTTTATTTAGTTTCCTCTTTCAGCAGTTATTTCACTAGCTTGATTGCCTTAGTTCTTCACTTTATCACTTAAATTAAAAGAAAAAAAATATGAACGTAACCCCTTTCTTTCCTAACAGGATTGCCCATGAGGTAAACCCCTATCATTAAAGTTTACAATATTTGACCCACAGCTGTATTACTTATACTTGATTTCCTTTTTATATTCATTTAAATTATAATATTATATTCCACCAAGTTCCTTATTTTACTTCTGTATCTGGCATATCATACAATATCTTAATGTTCTTCGAGTGCTTGTTCATGTCCATTCCATGTCAGATTTGTGTACTCGCCATATGCACCAGTGTCAGAAGTTTTTTCCCTCAGTGGTATCTGTAGGGATTGGCTCTGGCGCCCTCTGGAGTCACATGTGAATGCAACAGTATAAGGGGTGCCACCGGCCCCCCTTTCAGTTCCTTCTTACCACCAGTGACGGTGCTGGAACGTTTCTCTTGCCGTGGCAAGCATGTATCTATCAGTTCTTCTCTAAACCATTTTTAGTGTATATAGTTCTTAGGTAGTAGTTTCCGAGTGTAGCTGTTAGAAATAAGTTAGTCCCCTAAAGGACTTAGCCCATGGATGGGACATGCTCCGGTCACTGAGCTTCAAACTTCGTGAGCAGTGCAAGAAACCCATACCCATCAGTGATACCCACCAGAGCTGCTTAAAGTGTCTGGGAGACACACACATCCTAGCACCAGCAGGCGCCCCGGAGGCCCCCAGAATACCAACAATTTAGTCCGGGGTAAATAGTAAAAATCATGGGCAGGTCACATGTCTGTGAATTTTTGTTTATTGCCCGTGACCTGTCCATGACTTTTACTAAAAATGTCCATGACTAAATCTTAGCCTTACTTATAGGTCACCCTCAAATTCAGGTCCTCTCATGAAACTTTTTCACACATAGATATTTTAGAACTCAGGGCAGCCATCCACCGGGAAAGTAAGGCTTTCCTGGCTCTTCTTCAGAGATCAGCAATTCCAGTGCTGATGGACACCACAGCAATGCAGTGTATAAACAGACAAAGGGGAGCAAAATCATCCCCACTCTATCAGGAAGCCACATGTCTAAAGGAGTCTATTTTGCAGGAGATTTTACTAATAGTTCTGCACCTTCCTGGTCTTCACAACACGCTGGTAGACCAGCTCAATAGGGACTTCTTCAGAAATGAGAGGTCTCTCAAAGATTCAGTTGTACAGTAACATCATTTGCAAATGGGGATTCCCAAAAGTAGAAATGTTTGTATCGAACCACCAATTTAATCAATACTATACTATTTGCTATCCCTATCCATCAGCATAATAAACAGCATGTAACAAATATCGACTAATCACCCTCCTATCCAGGGCCACAATGTAGTTTCCTCCCCTAAAATTGCAAAATTCCTGAAGGGGACTCATGCTTCACCCCCCACCCACACGGGGGCTCCCCTCCAGTTGTAGAGCCCCTCCTCACTCGGATCACCAGAGCATTGATGGATTCCCTCTTTGAACCCTTAGCATCCTGCTCCCTTGCTCACCTGTCAATGAAAACTACTTTCCTGGTGGCCATTACATCAGCTAGGAGAGTAGATGAGATTCAGTCTCTTATGTCAGATCTTCTGTCAGTGGTGTTTCATGAGGACAGGGTTACTCTTAGACCTTACACAGTTTCTGCCCATGTTTGTCTCTGAGTTCCCTGTAAACCAGTCCCAGTTTTCTTTCCTAGACCTCATTCTTATCTGAGATGAGGCAAAGTCTCACACACTCGATGTAGTGAGAGCGCTGTAATTCTGTCTAGCGGAAAAAGATAATTGAGGAACACACCCTGACTATTTGTGACCTTTACTGATGAGGTCAATGGGCAACCTATAGCCACAGAGAGGTTATCCAAGTGGGTGTCTGACTATGTAAGAATATGTTATTTATTAGCCAGGCAAGGTCCCCTGAGCCATTCCACTGGCTGCCAGGTTGGATAATATTCCCATACCTGAGATATGTAGAGCAGCTACATGGAGCTCAATCCACACATTTATCACTCACTGTTCCCTAATGCAGGCCTCCTGATTGGAGGACAATTTTGGTAGAGTTGTCCTTGGTCTTTAGTCAAGTAGGACTCTTCATACACACCTCCAAGCAATTGGCAACTGCTTGTTAGTTACTAATAGTGAAATGTGTGTTAGACAGTTACTTGAAGAAGAAAGAATGGTTACTTACCATACAGTAACTATGCTTCTAGGTGTGTTGTCCATGTGGATTCCACAACCCACCCTCCTTCCCCGATACGACAGTCCTACTCCTCTGGGATTCTGTATTGGTGAAGGAATTGAGGAGTGGTTGGGCCTGCTCTTCCCTTAATACCCTTGGGTTGTGGGGCATGAGGGCACCCATGGTGGAGGTGCAGCCCCAGCAGACAATGGTAGCCAAAAAGAATCCAGTTTTGAGTGCTTGTGTGCGCACCAAGAGTGGAATCTGTGTGGACAACACATCTCAAAGAACCACAGTTACTGCAGGGTAAGGAACCATTATTTTTCTTTGCCTCTGATTCAGAGCAGGCTGGGTGTCTTTGCTAATAAAAGCTGATTTTTGTGGCACAATATTAGGAGAGATCATGCTCATAATACCACAGTAGTGGTGATCCAGACTTTCCAAATTTAAGCATGAATGAATTTTGCATTACCCATATTAAAAGCCCAGATACAATCCTTAAATTGCTGATGACTAAAAAGATTAAATTACAGAAATCTTAACCAAGCATAAATCTCATTTGACTTTCACATAGTGTTCCTGCTTATCTTTTGGGGTTCTCAGAGTGGTAAAGGGAAACTGCAAAGGGTCTGCTACTCAACAATTTGATACCAAACTAATGAAAAACATATTTGACACTTTTTTAAAAAAACTGTTATATTTTAACAAAATTTCCTTCTTCAGAGGTCTGCTGCAGATTTCCTAGCTTTTGTCAGTAAGTAAATATTACAAGTACCGTAAACAAGAAATGGAATGGTTTTGTGATTCATACTTGTATTGTTATTCTGTCTTAGAAACCAGAGGCCCCGTATACAGCTGAACTGTTCTCAAGAATATGACTTGTAGTCTAGGTTGGCAACCATTGTTAGCATGAATTGTTGTTGAAAATAATTCATGCTAACATTCTTTAAGTGCCACTGTAGGAAGGGCCTGAAAGTCTGTATCTCAAGAACTTGAGTAAAATCTGGTGGTCCCATACAGGTTTTACTTCTCTAATAACATGATTTTTAATCTGTTTGTTCTTGTTTTAGAATATAAAGCATGGGAAACAATGTAATCTGCTTATATCCACAATTGCATTAGTTGAGAAAAAATGTCTTACATTGTCCTGCATAGAAGCCTCTTAAAGGAGTAAATGATCTGTTATGTCTAAGAAGAATTTTGCCTGATCTTAAACACAAACGGGGGGAGATGTCACAGTGTAATGAATCATCCCAAACCAGTTGCCAAATACTTAAAATAATACAGCATTCCTGTTAGTTCCTTCTGCTGTTTGTTTTTTAAATCTCTGGACCAATAGCTATATTCTGAGCTTTCATGATTATTTGTGTATGTCTTGGGTTTGTTGTGGTATATATAATTTGCCTTGTTTGATGTTAAAATGCATGTCATTATTCAGAGCTTTAAAAATCCACCCACCTGGGATGAGGGCCATCAACATCTGCAGTTAGTGTAGGGGCTGCCCTATATTTTCAGTGTATCATTAAAAGTTGTGTGTTTTTTTTCTGTTGGGTCACAATACAGAAATATTACCACTTGTGAGGAGCTAGGACAACATCCAGTGGCCATTCTGCAGAATCACAGGAATTGCATTCCAAGGGAAAAAGAACAGGAGTACTTGTGGCACCTTAGAGACTAACAAATTTATTTGAGCATAAGCTTTCGTGGGCTACAGCCCACTTCATTGGATGCATAGAATGAAACATATAGTGAGGAGATATATATACATACAGAGAACATGAAAAGGTGGGAGTTCCCCTACCAACTCTAAGAGGCTAATTAATTAAGATGAGCTATTGTCAGCAGGAGAAAAAAACTTTTGTAGTGATAATTGAGATAGCCCATTTAAGACAGTTTGACAAGAAGGTGTGAGGATACTTAACATGGGGAAATAGATTCACTGTGTGTAATGGCTCAGCCATTCCCAGTCTTTATTTAAGCCTAAATTGATAGTATCTAATTTACATATTAATTCAAGTTCAGCAGTTTCTCGTTGGAGTCTGTTTTTGAAGCTTTTCTGTTGCAAAATTGTCACCTTTAAATCTGTTACTGAGTGGCCAGAGAAATTGAAGTGTTCTCCTACTGGTCTTTGAATGTTATAATTCCTGATGTCAGATTTGTGTCCATTTATTCTTTTGCGTAGAGACTGTCCGGTTTGGCCAATGTACATGGCACATGATGGCATATATCACATTGGTAGATGTGCAGGTGAACGAGCCCCTGATGGCGTGGCTGATGTGATTAGGTCCTATGACGGTGTCACTTGAATAGATATGTGGACAGAGTTGGCATCGGGCTTTGTTGCAAGGATGGGTTCTGTGGTGTGTGGTTGCTGGTGAGTGTTTGCTTCAGGTTGGGGGGCTGTCTGTAGGCGAGGACAGGTCTGTTTCCCAACCTGAAGCAAATACTCACCAGCAACCACACACCACAAAACAAAAGCACTAACCCAGGAACCTATCCTTGCAACAAAGCCCGATGCCAACTCTGTCCACATATCTATTCAAGTGACACCATTCTATGCATCCAATGAAGTGGGCTGTAGCCCACAAAAGCTTACGCTCAAATAAATTTGTTAGTCTCTAAGGTGCCACAAGTACTCCTGTTCTTTTTGCGGATACAGACTAACACGGCTGCTACTCTGATTCCAAGAGAACACTCCTCAGAAATGGATCCAAGCCTGTGCTTCCTATTCAAAAGTTGTTAATTGATATGAACTGTATCACCTGCCAGAGTTCACACTTGTAATTAAGTAGACAAAAATATGTGCTGGGATGACAGAACTTTAATTATCAATTAGTATGAGTGTAAGTTGTTCCCAATTGCTGTTTTCACCAGCAGGGGAGGGGAGAGAAAGGATAATTCTAACTAACACACTCTCTCTCTCTCTCTCTAACTGCTCCACAAAAGATTTTCCATTCACTCTGAATCCCCTTGGCGTAATACAATACATTTTCTGTAAAAGTCCAAATCTCACTAAGAATCTTCTATATTACTCTTTGGGTTTTCTCATTTTCTCTTTCAAAATGGTACATAGAGGGTTTTTTCCCCACATCTTCTTTATTAACAGTGAATGGGTAGCGAGCACAGCACTTTACAACATGCTATAGAAGTGTGGGCGTGCAATTCAGATTGACTTTAAACTGACCTTGTGGTATGTGTAATTGACAGCTTTAGTACAAGCATTAATTCATGTGACAAGGTGTTAGCATCTTCTCCCTACAGGCATATTTTGAACATGTTAATATTTATGTGGTGTTTTCAAAGTGCTGTGCAAACACTAAATTTCATCCCACTCCTGTCATGATCTTCCATGTTCCCATTGGAAAATTGAGGTAAAGATTGTGACTTGGTCAAGGCCATGCAGCACATCAGTCCAACTTTTGTTCTGAAATATTCCCGATTTAAGCCATGCTCCAATCTTCCCTTGTTTACAGCAAAAGGCCAACTCCAGGATTCCTGTGCTGGCTGCTCTGACAGCCCATTTAATCAATCATGCCTCTTCCACTAGCAGCCCCTATGCTCCCCACCTCCACTCGTTCAGAACCTTGCAGGGAACTCTCATTTCCTTCCCATTTGTGAGTTTGCTCCAGTACTCTCTCAACAGCAGAGTCATTTCACACAAAATCCCTTTCCACCTTCCACTGCATAATTCCCTACTGGTCTAATTCCCATAGCACTTCACTCTGGAACATTTCTATTCCATCCAGAATGGGCAGAGTCAAGTCCTAGTTTGGGGAAGGAGGACCTTGAAAGATGACAACACTGCATCTTCTGGGGAACTGAAATGAGAATCCTAAGAGCATTTTTATAACTGGGGGAAACAGTTCACGAGGGAGCTTTGTTGGACCTTATTGTGGGAAGGACGACAGTAGAGATATGGTGAGTCCATAGACTAAAGTTTGGTTAATTCCTGTCTACGTTGAGCAATAGCTATATAGCACCATATTCAACACTCTGAAATACATGTGTAGAAAGGGTTTATTCATTGGAGCAGGGACTTGAACCTAATTCTCCCCCATGCCAGGTGAGTGCCCCTGTCACTGGGCAATAGAATCTCCCTCTCTCTCTCATGCATGCACTCCCCATGAATATTTAATACAAAGTGGAACAGCTTCTACAGTTGAGATTTAGACAGTCTTCCCAGAATACCCTGTAGACTGTGGGTAGGGACCTCGCTTGGGGTATAGTAGACCTAATTTCCAGTCCCTGTTTTGAACCAGGTAGTGTAGGGATTTGAAAAAAGTTCTCCTGTATCCCAGCTGAGTACACCAGTCTGGACTACTGGCTATAATGACTAGGTGTCTCTCTGTTTTGATGTGAGAAAGAGCTTTTCTGTCTTAGGCACTTAATTCCAGAAGCAGGTTCACAGCTGTGAATCCTGAGTGGAGATGGGGCACCTAAATACTTTTCAGGGTTAGGGGATAGGCCCCACCCCTCTTCTCAGTGTTTCCTACTGGCTAGCTTGGTACCTCCCCATTCAGTGTGTTGGCTTCTGTGAATTCTATTCTTAAGTGCCTGACTCTCCCCATGTATTGTATAGAGAGCCTGGGTGCCTAATTCAAGACTCTGCAACACCAATGTGTCTTTGTGGATTTAGCCCTGTGTTTTCTATTGTCTTCATCTTTTCTGCCTGTGTTTCAATCCCTCTTTCTGCTGTTCCTCTTCTCAATCACTCTTTTTGCATGCTTCTTGCTTGAGTTGACTCCACTATCATCTGGTTGCTCAGCAACCAAGCACCAGCTCCTTTATCCCTCCTTCACCTGTGCCAATCCCTTGTGCAGCAGATGAGCTCTCCTTGCATGCATGAACTGGGGAGCCACGGCAAATGGATCAAAAGCAAATGGAATAGATCATTTCAAGCATTCTCTGGAGCTGCGGGCACCTGAATTGACTGTGGGAGGTAAGGGCAGAGATGTTTGACTCAACTATCAAAAACAGTAGGGTTTTCCAGTGTAAGTGCAGCCTTCAATGTCCTTAGTTTTCTACTTTAAAAACAAAATAGGCATCCCAGGGCCTCTTGAAGCTTAAAACCACACCCTACTGCACAGAGATCAACACAAGTGGAAATCACCCAAAATAAATAGCTCACATTCAGATGTTACCTCTAGTTTTCCATGGCGTTCTGCATGACCATGCACACACAACTTTTCCTGCTGAGGTGGCAGTTGTGAGGAGGGCAAGTGCATTTTCCAGGCCAGAGAGTCTCTGCTTAAGCTTGTCAATTTCTGTTAAAGTATAAAAGATTCCAACTCAGGTCTTTGGGTAATTTCTCAAATCTTCAGACTCATGTGAGACCAGACCTTAAATGGTTTTGATATCCTGTGCTGCAGCATCCCCCAAGTCCAGCCCAAGCCACCTGCCTACTCAATGCTGTTCGTAGCAGCCACCCAGTTTTTGTGCAAGAGAAGCAAAGTCCTTTACAATTCATATACTTCAGCGTCCCATGCTGTCAGAAGAACTGCAGCACTTATTTTTTTTTAACCCAGCTCATCTGCTGTAATGTCTAGACACAAGGGCTCAGTCAAGAGATCAGCAGTAAAACTTCAGAATCTCCTTGCTTTTGACAGTTTATGACTTAGCTGTCACATTATTTTAAAGTAATGTTTTGTTTAATAGTAGCATAGCTATTGTCATTGATTTGTTCTGACATAATAGGTCTCTGAGACCTTGTACTAAAGATGTTTTTCACTCTTTATATAGCAGACTAAGAACTTGCCTGATTACTCTCCAGTCAAAATCTCTTATGGAAATAGCATTTGCTGCTCCATATAATGAGGTATTTTTGTAGGTAGACAAGGAGGTGGTCCAGGTTTGGATTAGTGTGGCACATAGTCAGGGAGTGTTATAAGTATGTAATTGTTAATGTTGATAGTTTACTTGTCATTGTCTTTAATGGTACTGGTCTCACCACAATATTTTTTAAAATTGAAGTAGAAAAGAAGTCTGTAAAACTCGTAAGGGTTTCTCTTTTTGGAGCTAGATGGTTTCTCCCCTATTGCAGGCTCATTTCTTCCAGAAAAATATACTTGTTTGTTACTGTAACTAGTGCATTTCAGAGCTTCACAAACAAAGGCATTTATCAAATTACCACTTCTCAGCAGCCAAAGCACCAGTCTGAACAAGGCGGGATAAGATGAGGCAGAGGAGAGCAGCCCAATAACCAGGCTTACCTGAAGAAGCAGAGCAGGATGGTCACTGAAGAGCCCAGGCCTGCAGCAGCAAGAGGCATATTGGCTCAGGCAGCGGGCAGGCAGGAGAGAGAAAGCTGGATAGAGCTACAGCAGATAATCCTGAGCTGGCTAATGCTGAAGGAAGGCAGTGACAAAGGCCAGGGAAGTGAATGAGTCCAAAGACTTTACAGTTGTAAAGTTTTTATAAATTATGGTTTGTTTTTTTCCTGCTGCCTCTAGTGAAGGGATGTCTGGCCTGAAGTCATCCCCTGTAGGAATGTGGGGGGAGAGAAGGACCAGGCCCCCATTACTAACCACTCTTTTAGGATTAGTGGTGTGGGAAAGAGGAACCTTATAGTAAGGTTTAGGGTAGCCAACTTTCTAATCACACAAAACTGAACATCCCTGCCCCTTCCCTTCCCCATGGCCCCGCCCCTGCTCACTCCATCCCCCCTCCCTCCATCACTCGCTCTCCCCCACCCTCACTCACTTTCAGCGGGATGGGCCAGGAAATTGGGGGCAGGAGGGGGTGAGGGCTCCAGCTAGGGTGGGGGCAGGGATGAGGGGTTTGGTGTGAAGGAAGGGGCTCCAGGTTTGGGTAGGGGGTGAGGGCTCGGGTGGGGCCAGAGATGAGGGGTTTGGGTGCAGGAGGGGGCTGGGGTTGGGGGGGTGCAGGCTCTGGGATGGAGTTTGGGTGTGGGAGGGGACTCCGGGCTGGGGCCGGGGGTTGGGGTGTATGAGAGGATGTGGGGTCCCAGCAGCATTTACCGTGGCTCCTGGGAAGCAGCCACCAGGTCCCTGCAGCCCCTAGATGATGGGCTGCCAGGGAGGCTCCACTTGCTGCCTTCATGCCTGCAGACGCTGCCCCCGCAGCTCCCATTGATCGCAGTTCCTGGCCACCTATGTGCCGAGGGGCTGCATTGCCTCAGCGGCCACTTCCCAAAGCCATTCAGAACTAGGGCAGGCAGGGATCCTGCCTTAGCCCAGGCCCCTGCTGTGCCACCAGCCAGACTAGGTGCCAACTGGAGCCACCAGGGTCTCTTTTCGACTGGGCGATCTGGTAGAAAACCAGGCACCTGGCAATCCTAGTAAGGTTGCATGCACACACATAAATAGCATGGAGGAGGGGGTGGAGTGTCCCCAAACGTTTCTCTGTGGTGGTAGTTGGGGGACAAATGTGGCTCCTACTAGGGGCACAAATCCTGTTGTGAGTGGATTGGGCCTGGAGCACCATTCACTCAGTCTGCTGTGGTATTTTTGCGGGAAAATTGGCCAACAGGACAAATTCACTGGTATCTTGCTTGGTTATGGAAGGCTGTGATTGCTGGCTGATTGTGGGTGGGGTTTGCCAGGGTTTGGTGTAAACAGCAGAAAATGAAAATAGGGAAAAGACCTATTTAGATACTACTGCCAAATTACCAAAATGGCGCCTTTAAAAAACAACTATGGTTTATGATTGATGTGTTATGAAGAAACTTGCATTTCTTCATACTTGATTTGAATATTTATGCTTATGTTATTAGAGTAATACAGTGTCATTACGTTTTTATTTCCTTGCTTTTAAATGCTTGGTTTTTGTAACAGGTGCAATAGGTAACTACTTTACCTTACCACTTACCAACTTCCCTGGTTTAAGTTTTTTGGTTTTGGAATTTGTATTAGAGAATTTCTGGACAGGGCTATGAGACTGTGAAATGAAACTGAGTATTTCTATAACAAGTGTCCCATGAATAAGACATCCTCTGTAACAAATAGAGGCATCCTGAAGGCACTTAACACCATACATGTAAAGCACTGAAATAAAATTTGTAAATCCGCTTCAGTGCTGAAGAATTACATGCCATTGTTGAAACCTTATCTGTAATGATACCACCATTTCTCCATAACAATTTGTCTTCCTAATATTTTATAAAATGGAAGGAGTTTGGCTCCATGTCAGCACTTACAATTACTGCAGAGAAACAGATCACTATATTTTTATCCCACTGATTCTATCAGGAAGTTTTATGGTGAGAGGTTTGAATTTAAAAAGGCTTCTGAAGCAATTGGATAGGAGTTAAAATATCAGCAAATTTAGCCCATTGAAATTACAGTCCACTTTGGAAAACAATTCAGAAGGCTTTGGTGCACTGGAAAGTACATGCCATGAGAACAGCCAGAATAAATGTGGCTGAATGAATGAATATCCTAGCAAGGTTAAGTTACGCATTTCACCTTTTGATAAACCACAACACCACCCCCCTTTTTTTTTCCTCTTTTTTTTTTTTTTTTTTTACATTCTTACAAAATATATTTTCTAAATGAATTTTGCTACAGCACAAAAAGAAAAAAAAAGAGGATGGTTTGGTTTTGCCTTTTGTTTTTATAGTCTCACTGTTCAAATCAAGTAAGTTTTTGATTTTTACGTTAAACCCTTTTGGAGTACTGGATTCCTTGATAACCTACTATTTGGTGGTGATGGGGGACTTCAACTATCCGGATATATGTTGGGAAAATAACACAGCGGGGCACAGACTATCCAACAAATTCTTGGACTGCATTGGAGACAACTTTTTATTTCAGAAGGTTGAAAAAGCTACTAGGGGGGAAGCTGTTCTAGACTTGATTTTAACAAATAGGGAGGAACTCGTTGAGAATGTGAAAGTAGAAGGCAGCCTGGGTGAAAGTGATCATGAAATCATAGAGTTTGCAATTCTAACAAAGGGTAGAAGGGAGAACAGCAAAATAGAGACAATGGATTTCAGGAAGGCAGATTTTGGGAAGCTCAGAGAGCTGATAGGTAAGGTCCCATGGGAATCAAGACTGAGGGGAAAAACAACTGAGGAGAGTTGGCAGTTTTTCAAAGGGACACTATTAAGGGCCCAAAAGCAAGCTATTCCGCTGGTTAGGAAAGATAGAAAATGTGGCAAAAGACCACCTTGGCTTAACCACGAGATCTTGCACGATCTAAAAAATAAAAAGGAGTCATATAAAAAATGGAAACTAGGACAGATTACAAAGGATGAATATAGGCAAACAACACAGGAATGCAGGGGCAAGATTAGAAAGGCAAAGGCACAAAATGAGCTCAAACTAGCTACGGGAATAAAAGGAAACAAAAAGACTTTTTATCAATACATTAGAAGCAAGAGGAAGACCAAAGACAGGGTAGGCCCACTGCTTAGTGAAGAGGGAGAAACAGTAACAGGAAACTTGGAAATGGCAGAGATGCTTAATGACTTCTTTGTTTCGGTCTTCACCGAGAAGTCTGAAGCAATGCCTAACATAGTGAATGCTAATGGGAAGGGGGTAGGTTTAGCGGATAAAATAAAAAAAGAACAAGTTAAAAATCACTTAGAAAAGTTAGATGCCTGCAAGTCACCCGGGCCTGATGAAATGCATCCTAGAATACTCAAGGAGCTAATAGAGGAGGTATCTGAGCCTCTAGCTATTATCTTTGGAAAGTCATGGGAGACGGGAGAGATTCCAGAAGACTGGAAAAGGGCAAATATAGTGCCCATGTATAAAAAGGGAAATAAAAACAACCCAGGTAACTACAGACCAGTTAGTTTAACTTCTGTGCCAGGGAAGATAATGGAGCAAGTAATTAAGGAAATCATCTGCAAACACTTGGAAGGTGGTAAGGTGATAGGGAACAGCCAGCATGGATTTGTGAAGAACAAATCATGTCAAACCAATCTGATAGCTTTCTTTGATAGAATAACGAGCCTTGTGGATAAGGGTGAAGCGGTGGATGTGGTATACCTAGACTTTAGTAAGGCATTTGATACGGTCTCGCATGATATTCTTATCGATAAACTAGGCAAATACAAATTAGATGGGGCTACTATAAGGTGGGTGCATAACTGGCTGGATAACCGTACTCAGAGAGTTGTTATTAATGGTTCCCAATCCTGCTGGAAAGGCGTAACGAGTGGGGTTCCGCAGGGGTCTGTTTTGGGACCGGCTCTGTTCAATATCTTCATCAACGACTTAGATATTGGCATAGAAAGTACGCTTATTAAGTTTGTGGATGATACCAAACTGGGAGGGATTGCAACTACTTTGGAGGACAGGGTCATAATTCAAAATGATCTGGACAAATTGGAGAAATGGTCTGAGTTAAACAGGATGAAGTTTAACAAAGACAAATGCAAAGTGCTCCACTTAGGAAGGAAAAATCAATTTCACACATACAGAATGGGAAAAGACTGTCTAGGAAGGAGTACGGCAGAAAGGGATCTAGGGGTTATAGTGGACCACAAGCTAAATATGAGTCAACAGTGTGATGCTGTTGCAAAAAAAGCAAACATGATTCTGGGATGCATTAACAGGTGTGTTGTGAGCAAGACACGAGAAGTCATTCTTCCGCTCTACTCTGCTCTGGTTAGGCCTCAGCTGGAGTATTGTGTCCAGTTCTGGGCGCCGCATTTTAAAAAAGATGTGGAGAAATTGGAAAGGGTCCAAAGAAGAGCAACAAGAATGATTAAAGGTCTTGAGAACATGACCTATGAAGGAAGGCTGAAAGAACTGGGTTTGTTTAGTTTGGAGAAGAGAAGACTGAGAGGGGACATGATAGCAGTTTTCAGGTATCTAAAAGGGTGTCATGAGGAAGAGGGAGAGAACTTGTTCACCTTAGCCTCTAAGGATAGAACCAGAAACAATGGGTTTAAACTGCAGCAAGGGAGGTCTAGGTTGGACATTAGGAAAAAGTTCCTAACTGTCAGGGTGGTTAAACACTGGAACAAATTGCCTAGGGAGGTTGTGGAATCTCCGTCTCTGGAGATATTTAAGAGTAGGTTAGATAAATGTCTATCAGGGATGGTCTAGACAGTATTTGGTCCTGCCATGCGGGCAGGGGACTGGACTCGATGACCTCTCGAGGTCCCTTCCAGTCCTATAATCTATGATTCTATGATTCATAAGCTAATTTAAATTACTTATTTTCCCTAAAATGATCTTATGAAGTCTGCCTCCCTGTTCACTTCGCAGGGGGGACTCTCGTGTGCTCTAACTTCTTCCCATTTGCCGGGTGGGATCTCTGTTCCCCATCCCAGTAGAGGTATTCTCTTCTCCACTGTCCCTCTTTCCAGCAGGGGCACTCCCTCTTGAAGTGACCCGTTTGCCAACAGGCATAACACTGCCCTGCTTGGGCTTCTGGCCGACCTTGGGACCTTGCTTCTCTACTCGCTCTCTATAGCCCCTCTCTCACAGCAGCTTAAGCATATACATCTGCTGCTTGGCTAGCCAGGCCACACAGACTCTCAAGTAGTCTGACTCCATTTCTCCACCTCCACTGTCTCTCAGTCAGGTAACAGTCCCCACAGTCTTCTAGCTTCCCCTTGTATTGGGATGACAGCGTACCAACATTCTCCACCACATATAAAGGGGCGGGACTCACCACCAGGATGGACAGGCACTAAGGATCTTATGATGCTCTCTGTAGGGCAGGGATTTGCTCTGGTGCCACTGGCCAGAACATCCTCTCTCCTCCTGTGATGCAGCAGGCTCTGGGGGTTAACATTCCTGGCTACTGCCTTGTCACCCCAAATGGGGATGAGTGAAGGGATTCTTCCGGTGCAGTGTGTAGAGTGATTTGAGCTCCTTTGGGTGAAAGATGTTGTGTACCTGTAAGAGAGTATTACTTCTTCCCACCTCCCCACAAAATAGCCTCAGCTGGAGAGATATTGGGGGGATGTTTTTAGCTCTCCTCATCCCCACCAGTTTAATTCAGGAACCCAAAGGAAAAATCCCACCTTGCTTGAAAACAGCTTTTCCTCATAGAGCTGTAGAATAACAAAGGATTTATTAGGTCACCTAACGTATTCCTTGGGCGAGGCCAGGGCTAGATTCATCCCTTCAGTGCATTTCTAATTATTTTTGTCCAGTTTGAGTTTTATTGACCAGCACTAGGACTCCCCTTGGGGATTATTCCTTGCTCCAATAGGCCTCACTTTTAGAAATGTTTCTCTGTTCTTTGACCTACATTTTCTCTTGCTGGATTCCATCCCTTCATTTGAAGTTCAGTCCCCTTGTACTACCCTCACAAATTCCCCTCCCTGAAAGTGTTTGCAACCTAGAAACACTTGCACTTAAATGCCATAAAAAAGAAACAGCCATTGTAGGCTGGAGTCTAAATTTGAGTGAACTTTACTGAACTTTTTTCCAGACAATGGATCTTTTAATTAAATCATATCCATATGAGTCAACAGTGTGCCCTTGTTGCCAAGAAGGCTAACGGCATTTTGGCATATATGGTATAAGTAGGGGCATTGCCAGCAGATCGAGGGACGTGATGGTTCCCCTCTTTCGGCATTGGTGAGGCCTTATCTGGAGTACTGTGTCCAGTTTTGGGCCCCACACTACAAGAAGGATGTGGAAAAATTGGAAAGAGTCCTGTGGAGGGCAACAAAAATTATTAGGAGACTGGAGCACATGATTTATGAGGAGAGGCTGAGGGAACTGGGATTGTTTAGTCTGCAGAAGAGAAAAGTGAGGGGGGATTTGATAGCTGCTTTCAACTATCTGAAAGGGGGTTCCAAAGAAGATGGATCTAGACTGTTCTCAGTGGTACCAGATAACAGAACAAGGAGTAACGGTCTCAAGTTGCAGTGGGGGAGGTTTAGGTTGGATATTAGGAAAAACTTTTTCACTAGGAGGGTGGTGAAGCACTGGAATGGGTTACCTAGGGAGGGGTGGTGGAAACTCCTTTCTTACGGTTTTTAAGGTCAGGCTTAACAAAGCCCTGGCTGGGATGATTTAGTAGGGGATTGGTCCTGCTTTGAGCAGGGGGTTGGACTAGATGACCTCCTGAGGTCCCTTCCAACCCTGATATTCTATGATTCATATATCTTATACAAACTGGATGATGATGCACATTGCCACAATACACTGTTTGTGTATAATCTTGAATTTGTAGGACAGTTGTTTATTTGTCATAATACCCTTGCTCCCTATTTGTCAAGCACAGTTTAAATTTTAAAAACTCCAGGATATCAAACAACAAAAATTAAATGAGACAACAACATATTCCATATCATCATGCCCATTATATTTGTATTGTCCGTTAGGAAGCACTCATACCATGCAGGCAGAATTCTCAGTGCAGCATGGTCTATTTGATGGGGCTCAGCAGTAGGAATTAGAGGATTTAGGTACAAATCCCAGCTCTGCCAATGTCCCATGTGACATTGGGGAAGTCATGTCACCTTTCTGTGCCTCTGTTTCCCCTTCCCTTAGGCTTTTTGGGGAGGGCCTGTTTGTACCATACCTAGCTCACTGGGTTAGAGCCTCTAGGGGCCACTGTAATAAAATTATATTTCATAGAATTTAAGGCCAGAAAGGGGCCATTAAATCACCTAGTCTGTCCTTTGGTATATCACAGGCTATTAAATTTCACCTAGTTACTACTAGATTGAGCCTACTGATAATAATATCCCATTCTTAAAATATTAGCTAAAAATAGTCCAGTTTCAGTTTAAATTTCTATTTCTCTTCTGCCACATAATTAAAAAAGGAGTTAACACAGCTTTAAAGTTCTTCTCGTTTTTTCAAAATATAGAACATATTACATCATTTCCTGGAAACCCTCTATCTCTTTTGCAATGTTATGGTCTGTATATTAAACTTGCCGCATCCTCATTACACTTTTTCTCAATTTTGTCATTTGTTTAGTTCTGTAAGAACAGTCTAATGAAAACAGTAACAGCTGTAGTAGACAACTGAGAACCGTTGATGGACTTTCGCTGACGAAGTATAGTTTGAGTTGTTTCCTCTAATTTGGCTGTTTCAGTATTTGCAGATAAGAAGTCTATTACACCATTCTCATTTCAGAAGAATAGATCCATTGCTTCAAACTGCAGGACCCCAAGAAAATTGGTTGACATCAATATTTCTGTTGGTTAAAGCTGCAGTAATTGGCATATGTTACAGTTTTCCATTATTCTTGGTTATGGGTTGACTCTAATTCCCACATTAATTAAAAGGTTTTGTCATGACACGTGTGTCTGCATAAGTGTTCCATGTGAATTTTTAATAACACCCATGCTCACAATTTGTGGTATTGCTCACTGTTGGTTTGTAACTCTCAAAATTTACCTCAATCTCCTGTCCCTCCTTTTGTCAACTGGTGCTCCAGAAGGAGACATTCCTTTTGCCAGCATCATTTTTGACACATGTACTATTTTTGTTGGTAAATTGGAGGTGTCTGAGCAAAAAAAAATAGGTTGGAAACTCATCCAAGATGTTTGTTTAAAGAAAGGCCAAGCACAGCTCCTGTGGTGATTACCATAGTGAATACCATACTCAACCAGGAAAGGCAAACATGATGACTTGCCTGAGTGCTCCCTCTTCTCCAATATCCAAATATCATGACTTCTGTGAAGCCCTAGGAAATGAAGGAAATAGGTTTCCAGTCTCTTTCTTGTTGAAACTGCACAACAGCTTTCCCTGAGCTATCTGCCACCATCATCTTCTGGGCCTTGGCAGCCTATATTTCCAGAAAGGCATTTGCTCTCTGAGTGGCTGTGTAACTTGTACAAGGCTGAGTATAAATTTTCTTATGTATTTGCTCATGATCTGGAGTCTTCTAATTACTCCTGATGTATCTTTGTTTACTGGAAAGTCTGACCAGTTTTATTGTATTTTTTATGTTTATTTTTTATTGTTTGTTTCCTTACTTTGTTTAGATCATATTAAACACTCCCCCATTCCTCTGCCGCTCATACTGAGCACATCTTCCTCATATCTGATCTCTCTCCTGTGTACTTGTTTTTATTATTTGGAGTGAGATGACCGTGTCATGCACCAGAGTCCTTTATAAGCTTTCAAGAACAACTTAGCTTGCAAAGACTGTGCTGTTGCTCTGTTGTGGTTGCATCAGACCTCCTAGCATAGTAACATTTTTGCTAAATAATATCAGATCCTCAAACAATTCTGTTATTTATTCCCAGCTTCTTTTGAAAGGCCTCGTGAATCACAAGTTGCTGCTGTCCGTCTCTTGAACTGCTATTATCTGCTGTGATCAGGTGCTGGATTTGGGGTAGTCCAAGTGTCTGTTGACTCAGACAGAATAACTTCTCAAAGTTCTCTTATTCTTGTGAAAAGGCAGTTATAAGCATTTCTGTCAGCATCAACAAAGGTTTGGGCTCTGTTTCAATAGTGAACTCCATACCTAGGCAGTAAGGCTAAACATGTTGTCATAGACACATACTGCTTGCATCAGGAAATGGGGGCAACCGGATGCCTCCGTTTATGTCGTTGAAGTTGCATAAGGCTTGTAAGTCCTGAGGTATATCACTTCTTTTATTTATATTGGTGTCTCTTGTGGACCTTCAGTTGCAACTTTGTGGTATTACTCTGTGATGTTGAATCAGCAGCAGACCTTATATTCTGGTTACGTTCCTTCCAACAAAGTAACAAATCCACAGACAGTTCTGCCCTATGTCCCTAGCTTCTTTTGCAAGGCCTGAAGAGGCATATGTTGATACTGGCTGTCTTTTGAACTGCTTTATAGGTTGTGATTGGATGATGGATTTGGGGATATTCTCTTTCTCATTCTACAGACCAGTGATACTCAAACTGAGGCTTGTGATGTGTCTACTGTGGCTCTTTGCAGCACATGATATTAAAACACTGATTTAATTATTAACCAATCAGGATGCTTTTACTATGTTATAAACCAATTCTAGTTGATAAAATAATAGTGCTTGGTCAGTTATTTTGCTGTGAGAATAATATAGATATAAACTAAATATTTCTCCTGTCATACTGTTTAAATATGAATAGTGTTGTCAGACGCTACCGGTGTGGTGCTCTGCTCTGTTCAATGTTGATATCAGTTGGCTGCGTGCGTGTTCCCTCTGTGTGCTGTCCCGGCTCTGCGCAGATAGCTGACACAGCAGACCCCGAGAGAACCCCCAATGACCACAGACTCTTGTAAGGTACGAAGGCACCCGGGCCAGGTTTATTGTTGAAGAGAAACAGTCTCCAGCTCTCCGAATCAGATATCCAAGGTGCTGCTAGCTAGTACATATGTGCTCCCTGACAATGGACCAGCTCAGTCAGTGGCGGGACTTTCCACTGCCCCCTAGGCCAGACAAAGACGTCCACTCAGGGATGCTTTCTTATACACAGGTACAAACAGATTACACATCGCTCCTGACGTATTGAGGTGCAACCTCTCTACGTAGCAAGGTGCCACCTCTCACCTTGTACATGTTGGTTCGAACAAAAAAACTCTATCCATCATATTACCCTTTTGCCCCGTCCTTGTTATCTGTGTGGAATGTACAAGTATCGGAGTATTCTGGTATCTCTAATGTCCAGTACCTTTTAGGTAATGTGTATTTTTGCAGCATCAGCCCTTTCCTTGCCAGCTTCTGTGAGCAGGGCCTGCCTCTGGCTCACAGCTTAACTTTGCTTTATGTTAGCAGAGTCTTGACCATTACTTTAGTTCAGGCCTCAGGCCTCATACTGGGCCTCTGATACCAAGGGTTATATCTCAGGGCCTCCTCTTACTACATTCCCCCACTTTTTGTCTTTTTACGGGGAGGATGTTTACCCATCGTCCCGGAAAAGCATAATGTATGGACAGGAGATAACCCAGTGGGCTAAACACTAATAATAATAATTAATAGAGATATCCTATCTCCTAGAACTAGAAGGGACCTTGAAAGGTCATCGAGTCCAGCCCCCTGCCTTCACTAGCAGGACCAAGTACTGATTTTGTCCCAGATCCCCAAGTGGCACCCTCAACGATTGAACTCACAACCCTGGGTTTAACAGGCCAATGTTCAAACCATGGAGCTATCCCCCCCCCATTATGTGGTCACCTCATTTTACCATCCATACACTCATGCCCCGTCTGTCCCTAGTCTGCACATTCCCTCATACGACTGGCAGACAGATTTTATTATCCAATTATTTTTTAGTCCCTTATGGTGGGCCTGGGAACGTTAGGCCAGGGACCGTGATTCAGGAATGTAATATTATGATTAAGCTTTAGAGACACTCCCAAATAATAAATATATATGAATGGCATATATATTTGTAGTGTATTTGGACATAGATGTATAGTATGTACATATAACAGCACTTTATATCCAAGCATAACAATTTTTTTTCCAATCTGTTGTAGTTTGGCTCTTGTGGTACTGCAGATAGCAACCCACTTTTATTAGGGCAATTACAGTTACCATCTGTATCATTATAAGTAGTAGCCTGAGTGTTTTGAAATACTGGGATAGGGATTGTGATAATGTGTCCCACAGTGCTATATATATGAGAAGTAAAACAGAAATTTGGAGTAGACACACTACCACTGAGGCCTTTATATATAAATATATTGTAATTAGTTACTACACAGAACTGTCCATTCATGTTATAGATTACCCTTACCGCTGGTTGTCACCCTGTGGTAAACTTTCCTGGGCAGGAAACAGAAGTGGCTAGCTTCTCTGTTCCATTGGTTGAACTGCTCTGTGATGCACCAGAAGTTGATGTAGATCCAGTTGTTTTTTATGGATGCTGTCTTCAAGATAACCTACTGAATGGACAGTAACCAATTTATCAAATATTGCTGTATCAGGATGTAGTATTGGTACCCAGACACTGAACAAAATTGTTTTGAATAACATGTGCCTTAGTTAGGATGCAGTGTCAGTAACCCAAATTATGACTGGTACTAACAGGGAATTTGTTTACCCAATTTGTAGTTACTGTGTAACATAATTTCTTTACCAATTTGTTTCTCCTTGCCTTCATATTGTTTGCTGCCATTCGTTTGTTGATTTTTACCTGTGTGTTGGTTAAACAGTTTAGCAAGGTTATGCACATTGTACATGTTGTACAGCAATAATACAAATACAGCAATAATACAGCAGTACAATGATAATACAGTAGTACAGCAATAATACAGTTGTTTTTACACAGTGAAAAACATTTCTGTATAGTGAAAAACCAAGTTGAAATTAAATGACAGTTTATCCTGGTCCAGCTAGTGTTTTTTAGCTGATTGTTAACTTAATTGTCCATATATGGTAGATAGAGCTGTATTTGACAGTCTCTTATTTATAAAGCACTTCATTTTTCTTTTCTTGATGCTTGGGGGTTTCTTCACTGTATACTGATATCATCTGGTGTCTGCAGGGTGTGATATTTTCTGGCGTCTTTGCTCTGTGGGATGCAACTTAAACAACTTTTGTTAGTTAACATAGTTAAGTTTTTTGTTTTTTTGTTTTTGTTTTCAGTAACCCAAACTTAATACAAAGTTTAACTTAGTTTGTTTACAATGTAATAGGGACAGTATAATAGGGACTGAGTCTTTTATAACACAAGCTATACTTTTGCAATTGTTGTATAGATATTCCTTTTCACTTGAGGTGCATTACTAATATTTTAAAATAAATGCCCACAATCTTCCATGAGAAGGTGTATTGCTTTCCCTTGCTGAACACTCTGTTTTAGCAAAAGAGTTAACAGAATTTTTACCAAGCTTTTTAGAGTGAATTTGCTTGTGATACCAATTTCACTCTTGTTAACTGTTTAGAAGCACAAACTTTAACAACCACTGCTTCCCATTAACATAACATAACAAAAGAAAAGCGTATAAAATTAAACCAACTATAAAATTAAACCAAAATAAATTTTAAATACAGGTCCATACAAATACTTTGAGGGTATTAAACTTTCATGATGCTTGGATGTGTTTGGCAGCCAAAGGTGGAAACATGTTGAAATTGTTTGGTTAGCTTTATGCATAAATTGTTATTTTTAAACATTTTTGCTATCACATTCTTATAACTATATTTAAAAGTGCAAACAAGTTTATAAAAAGCCCAAACAAGAAATTGACTTTTTGTTAATATAATCTTTACCTTAATGTTGAGGTTTCCCCTTTGAATAACAAATTAAAAATAAAATTAAAAAACACAACAAAACTGTGATTGATAAAAGAGACAGAGGGTCCTGTGGCACCTTTAAGACTAACAGAAGTATTGGGAGCATGAGCTTTTGTGGCTAAGAATCTCACTTCTTCAGATGCACAAAAGCTTATGCTCCCCATACTTCCGTTAGTCTTAAAGGTGCCACAGAACCCTCTGTTGCTTTTTACTGATTCAGACTAACACGGCTACCCCTCTGATACTTGATAAAAGAGAGTTATTTTTGTTTGCAATTGCATTATTTGTTGAGGCAGAAATATATGTGCTTGTTCATGTCCATTTCAATCAGATGTGTGCGCGCACACGTGCACATTGGCCGGAAGATTTTTCCCCTAGCAGCATTCGTGGGGTTGGCCTGGGCGTCCCCTGGAGTCGCGCCTTCATGGCGCCCAATATAGAGCCCTGCCGACCCACCACCCCCTCAGGGGCTGGAACTTCCCTTAGCTCTTGTTCAGCAAGCTCGTTCTTTCTCTAGTTGTATATAGTTACCTTAGTTAGTTGGTGTTCTTAGCGTTCTTAGTATAGAGATTGTTGAGGGTTCCCCCCACATCCCAGCTCCCCAGAACTGTGGTATGCCACGGTCCCCGGGTTTTAAAAAGCACATGCCAGACAGTGATCCTCACTTGTCGTGTTTACGGTGCCCAGGGGAGACCCATCAAAAAGATCGCTGTAAGATCTGCCGCGAGTTCCGTCCGAGAACTCTTTAAGAAAGGGAACAGCGGCTCAAGGTGATTCTCATGGAGGCAGCTCTACGCCCCCACTCCAACCCGGGCTCAAGGGACCTGATTCCTAATGTGTCATCCTCGACGCAGAGCGCCCCGGCACCGTCGTCGAGCTCGTTGCCGAGAAAGGACTCCTCCCGAGACGCTCGGCACCGACATGGCTCCTCACGGGGCCCAACTGATAGTAGGCACCGATCCCACTCGCCAGTGCCTCAAAAGAAGCAGAAGCCGGACAACTGCTCTCCTCTGGCTAAACCAAGAGACGTGAGACCCCAGGCGGCCGATACTTCTGGATCCCCTGCCAGGGCCGTGTCGACTCCTGCCCATGTGAGGCAGTCGAGTCCGGCCCCGCCTTGGTTGCCTGTGCCTACACAGCAGCTACAGCTCCCGTCGACGCCGGAGGCTTATCAAGCTGCTCGGGACCTCCTGCATCTTACGGTGCTGTTCTTGCCCGCCAGGAGGGAGGAACCTTTAACACTGGTGGACCCGCCTCATCCTCCGGTGTAGTCAAAGGGGAAGCTGGCTATGATGTCAAGGCACTCCCCCTCGCCATGCCTCTCGGCGCCAACTCGCTCGGACAGAGAGCCTACCCGCTCCCCGAGAAGAGGTCCTGGCTTGCCACGGTACTGATGACCTTGTTGCCTGTTCCACCTCATCCTCCAACTCCACTTCTCATCCCCACTTTGTCCTCGGGGTTGAGTCCGCTGGCTGCTGTCTCCAGTCCCCACTAAGTATCCATAGGGCTCTTGGCAGTGGAAGGGGGGGCGGGTCACCATCAAGGATGGCGTCCAGCTCCTTATAGAAGTGGCAGGTCTTTGGCGCAACACCAGAATGACAGTTTGATACCCTTGCCTTCTGGTATACCAGCCTCAGCTCCCTTATCTTTGCACAGCACTGATGTGTGTTCCATTCGTAGCCCTTATCCAACATGACACAAGAAATCTGACCATAGGTATCGAAGTTCCTACAGCTGGAGCAGGGCTGGGACTGCACAGTCTCCTCTCCCCACAGACCCAGCAGATCCAGTAACTGTGGTGTGCTCCAAGCGGAGAGTATTCGTTGCATGGAGCTGCCATGTCAGCTGGGAGGATGCAATGTGAGCTGCCCACCCTGACTACAGCGGTCAGGATAGGCATTGTGGGTCACCTCCTGGAGACCATTTACAGTGACATAACCATGCGCAGTGTCTACACTGACACTTCTTCAATCTAACTTTGCCGCAAAAACCTCTACACTTCTAGTCAAGGTGGCCTTACTTTGTCAGCAAAGCAAGAGAGCTTTTTCAGTGGGAGGAGCACTGTAGTGTGTACACCTCCACTCTTTTGTTGATGAAAGCTGACTTTGTTGACAAAACTCTAGATTAGACAAGGCCTAAGATGGCTAGCCCGATCAGACACAAGTGTTCTTTATTCCATCTGTTATGCAAGTCATAAAAGCTGCCCTGGTCTCATGGCAGCTTGTGAGACAGAGAACATCTGTTTCGCCTGCATGGGAATAAGACAAAACAGTGTCTCATCCTGAGGAAGGAAAGAACTGGGATAGAATGATGATAAAATAATAGGCTCACTGAGATAAATTCACTGATCACTTTGCAATCAAACTTTTTAAAAAGGCATGTTAAGAGAACTTGGCCTATATACTCAAAGGAAGGTCCCCTGAGAATCAAGGGTTGGAGGGTCATCAGGGTGCCAGCAATAGCACCTTCACCCTGCTCACTCTAACTTTCTGAATGAAGTGGGGAGAACAAAAACCCAGCTCTGTACCCCAATCACAGATGAACGTGTCTGTGCACTGGGATCTGGGAGCAGGAATGGAGAAGCTTGATAGCAATGGATGTAGCAACCAACTAATCAATCACAGAAGTTCCACATTTGAAAATATTTAAATAAATGGTATTCTACTATTGTTTAACAGCACGATTAATCGTGATTAATTTTTTTAATCACTTGACAGCCCTCGCTAGGAGTTAAAGTTCTGTTTTCTTACCAGCACGTGTGTGTGAAAGCCTTATTACTTTATGTTTGGCATTGTTATGAGTCACAATTATGACACTGACTAGAAAGAAAACCTTTTGTGTAGATTCATGATGGAATATCAGCAGTTTGGTTTTAAAAACAAAATGCTTTACATGTTCTGGATCCAAAATAAAGTTTTAATTCTTTTAGTAAAACCCCACTTTGTTTTAAACTGATATTTGTGCCAACGGCAGGGAGAGACCAAGGACAGAGCACCATGCTAGTTTCAATGGTCTTTAAAACTATAACCATAATTGTATAGTAAATAGGGCTGTCAAGCGTTAAAAAAATTAATCACTATTAATCATACAATGAAAATAATTAAGCGTGATTAATCATGCGATTAATCGTACTGTTAAACAATAATAGAATACCATTTATTTAAATATTTTTGGATGTTTTCTACATTTTCAAATATATTGATTTCAATTACAACACAGACTACAAAGTGTACAGTGCTTACTTTATATTTTTTTTATTACAAATATTTGTGCTTTAAAAAACAAAAGAAATAGTATTTTTCAATTCACCTCATAGAAGTACTGTAGTGCAACCTCTTTATCATGAAAGTTGAACTTACAAATGTAGAATTATGTACAAAAAATAACGTTCGCATGGCACTATTGTAGCCGGCATCACAAGATATTTACGTGCCAGATGTGCTGAAAATTCATATGTCCCTTCATCTTCAACCACCATTCCAGACTACATGCTGATGACGGGTTCTGCTCAATAACGATCCAAAGCAGTGCAGACCGACGCATGTTCACTTTCATTATCTGAATCAGATGCCACCAGCAGAAGCAGAAGGTTGATTTTCTTTTTTGGTGGTTCGGGTTCTGTAGTTTCCACATCGGAGTGTTGTTCTTTTAAGACTTCAAGCATGTTCCACAACACCTCATCCCTCTTCAGATTCTTAAACCTTGGGTCGAGTGCTGTAGCTATTTTTAGAAATCTCATATTGGTACCTTCTTTGTGTTTTGTCAGATCTGCAGTGAAAGTGTTCTTAAAACGAACAACATGCTGGGTCATCATCTGAGACTGATATAATATGAAATACATGGCAGAATGCGAGTAAAACAGAGCGGAAAACATACAATTCTCTCCCAAGGAGTTCAGTCAAAATTTAATTAACACATTATGTTTTTTAACGAGCGTCATCAGCATGGAAGCATGTCCTCTGGAATGGAGCCCAAAGCATGAAAGGGCATACGAATATTTAGCATATCAGGCATGTAAATACCTTGCAATGCCAGCTACAAAAGTGCCATGCGAACGCCTGTTCTCACTTTCAGGTGACATTGTAAATAAGAAGCAGGCAGCATTATCTCCCGTAAATGTAAACAAACTTGTTTTGTCTTAACGATTGGCTGAACAAGAAGTAGGACTGCGTGGACTTGTAGGCTCTAAAAGTTTTACATTGTTTTGTTTTTGAGTGCAGTTATGTAACAAAAAAATCTACATTTAAAAGTAGCACTTTCACAATAAAGAGATTGCACTACTGTACTTGTATGAGGTGAATTGAAAAATACGATTTCTTTTGTTTATCATTTTTACAGTGCATATATTTGTAATAAAAATAATATAAAGTGAGCACTGTACAATTTGTATTTTGTGTTGTAACTGAAATCAATATACACCTCTATCCTGATATAACGCCACCCGATATAACACGAATTTGGATATAACGCGGTAAACAGCGCTCGGGGCGGGAGGGCTGCGCGCTCTGGCGGATCAAAGCAAGTTCGATATAACATGGTTTCACCTATAATGCGGTAAGATTTTTTGGCTCCCGAGGACAGCATTATATCGGGGTAGAGGTGTATTTGAAAATGTAGGAAAATATCCATAAATATTTAATAAATTTCAATGGGTATTCTGTTGTTTAACAGTGCGATTGAAACTGCGATTAATCACAATTAATTTTTTTGAGTTAATCACGAAAGTTAGCTGCGATTAATTGACAGCCCTAATAGCATATTTGGTATGCATGCCTCTCTTTTTAACAAAGTCATTGTAATTGGTTTTGTCATTGTTTTTCTTTTCTATATCAATGGAACTGTAAGCATAAATGATCAGATAGCAGGAGCAGATTACTGGCCTATGAAGGGAGAATAGAGTGCATACAATTTCAAGGCATGCTGATGAGAAGTTGCTGTTTGCCCCTAACCCAATCCCCAAATCAATAAACTTCAATTAAAAACTCAGTAGGAAGGAGAAGCAATGACAACATTGTAATTACCTCTTGCAACCTTTACAAAACCTTTACACTTAAAAGCAAGTTAGCGGAAAAGTAAAGGACATTGTAAATCTTGCACTGCCCCATGTAATAAACAAACACATGACCCTCATCGAGTCCAAAGAAATGCATATTTCCTCAATACAACCTTCACTGAGACACAAACAAAATTATTTCGTCGGTTACCTCAAAATATAAACACACCAGAAGTATATAAATGATGATATAAACTGGATTCTACTCTGCCTTTATCCTTGTGTTGTCATTTAGACCTGTGCAAAGTTAGCCCAAATGCTACCATTCTGATTTAGGATTGCTTTATGTTCACTTTACAGAGGTGTAAATGACCACACAAGACACAAAGTAGTAGAGAATCAGGCCCATCGAAGGGCCAAATGTACTATTTTCAAGCAATGTATATTTAGAATCCCTGTCCTGAGAGCTTGTTTTGCAGAGTCTTATAATGGGAACGCCCATATGTAAATGGAGCATGGCCTACAGGCGCACACTCACTCATCTGTAGCAATCCACCTGCAGAGTTTAGAAGGACAAGTGCTGCTCCTGAGAAAGCTATGAAGGATGAGCCCACCAGCTTTTTGCTCTGTTCTCACTTCCTCTCTTCCCCAGGTCGCTATCAATGGGCTGGGCCAATGGATCACCCTTACCAGCCAATCAGATTGCTGCTCTGCTCTCAGGTCTTCCTCTCTCTTCAAATGAGGAGCCCAGAGCAGGGAATATGAACCTCAGAAGAAGAAGAAAGAAGCAAACTCTGGCCTAGGTGGCGGCAGTAGCATCAAAAATGATGATCTGGTGACCGAGTTCAACCTAGCCTATGTATGAGGTAACTGGGGAGGAGGAAGGGAGTTGTATGGAGAACAATGACTAGGGAACCGAGGCCAGGTCTATGCTAGAAACTTTTGCTGGTATAAGAGTATTGATTAGGAGTGTGGGTTTTTTATGACATTTTTGTACTAGCAAAAGCTCCACTGTAGATGCAGTTATAGCAAAAAGTGGGCTTTTGCCAGTACTGCTTATGTAGTTTGCGGAAATGGTATAAGCTATCCTGGTGTGATGCTTCTCAGGCCACCCAGGGCTGTGCATCATCTTGTTGCCACCTGCTGCCAGCACCAGGGAGTTTTTCTGTGCCAGCTGGGTGTTAGCTCCCTAACATCACCAGTCTGGCAGGCCCCCAAGCACTCTCCTCTTGGCTAAGTCAGTCCTGCCTTTGCTCTGCGGGTTGACAATAGATGGACCTCAGCCCCCAAGTCCCTTCCTGTTGTCCCCCTGTGGTATCCAGCCTGACCACTGGATACTCACAGAAATTCCAGGTCCTCCATTCCCAAAGGAACTGTGTACCCCACTTTGCCCATTTTACCTTAGCCCCCTATTCCTGTATTACATACAGCCTGTGCCTTAAATTAGCCTAGAACAGGGGTCAGCAACCTCTGGCACGCAGCTCGCCAGGGGATGTGCTGGCTGCCGCTTCCCGCCGCCCCCATTGGCCTGGAGTGGCGAACTGCGGCCAGTGGGAGCCGCGATCGGCCAAACCTGCAGATGCGGCAGGTAAACAAACTGGCCCGGCCCGCCAGGGTGCTTACCCTGGCGAGCCGCGTGCCAGAGGTTGCCAACCCCTGTCCTAGAACAAAAGAAAATTGAACTAAGAAAGAACAAAGATTCAAATCCAGACAAGTTGGAATGGTTAAAACAAATGGTTACAGATAAAACAAATTCATAAAACACAAACTAGGGCCTACACTTATTAAGAGTTACATTTCCTAGCTAATAAAGTAGATTCCCACCCCCAAAGTTCAATTTTTTGCAGCGGTTGCTAGCCCCAAGGAGCTAGGACCCAGTCTTTCATGAAACTCCTGCTCGTCAAGGTACTTCCTCAGTGAATGGATCCAAAGTGTCTTTCCTACCCTGTGATATACTGAATCAGTTTTTTGTGGCTCTCCACAGACAGGGTGAGCCCTTCACTGTCATATTATTCCTTTTCACTGCCAGGTGGTTATTGTTGGTGTTTGGTGGTTTTGCATTGACTTTTCTGAGTTGGTGCAGCTGTGGACAATTGAGCAATATCTTACGTAATTGGCTAACTAGTAAGAGGTGACAACTCCCTCCTGCTTTCAATGGGCCACCGCCAAGACATATGATTCCCTGGCAACTCACTTTCACTCCAAAACCATAAGGACATATTTTAATATAGTTGTGTCATTCCTTAAATATTACCTGTACACACATCTTACAGTGAGTACTGATAAATTGCAAGCTCTCAGTAGAGATGCTACCCTTTATAGATAAATACCATGACAGGGCTTTATTAGGTATAGTGAGCTTGTCAGGTCTGAGGCAGAAATTGTTTGTAAAGAACAGTGAACCCTTTGCAGCTGGCACCAAGTGGCCTCTGTGTCATAGGCAGCAAAAGCACATTTTTGGTGGTAGAAGCTGTCTCCACTGGGGGGGATTACTGGTACAACCACATAGGCAAACCTTTTTGAGTGTAGACTAGACCTGAGCGTTGCTTTGGGTATACTCTTAGGGGAAGCTCTCTTTTTGAGAGCCTGGCCTCTCTATAACCTACTGCTAGCTCTGTGTGTACAGGCAGTTCCTTCTGTACACTTATGCATCAGGCAGGGAGTGTACCCTCAGTGAACATAATATCAGAATTATATATTTTTATAAATATTAAGTTTGCAAAGTCAAGCATTCAAATGTTAGAAGTGCCAGTGTCAAGATTGTCCAGGCAACCTTAATTCCCACCCTTTCTGTGTATGCATTATGCTTGTGTTGCACAGGAGGACACTGCTTGGTGAATGACCAGCTATTTGATATTTTTTTATATTCTTATTTAACATGCGTCTTCTGTCCTTATTTACCACACACCATGCAAACATTGCACTAAATATAAAATTATTAATTTCCTCATAGGCTCTTTCTGTGGTGCACTCATTGCAGTATCTGAGTGTTTCGCTAATACCTCTATGAGGGGCAGTGGTATTGTTTCCATTTTACAGTTGAGGAACTGAGGCACAGAGACATTAAGGCCCAAACTGTCAAAAGTGTCCACTAAATTACAGGGCTCACTGTAGGACTAATTTCTAAAGTCATTCACATTTTATAGCACTTTATATATTCAAAGCACAGCTACTACGGCCTTCACATGCATTGTGAGTGCTCAGCACTTATGTAAATCTGGGCCCCAGGTGCCTCCAGTCAGGAGCCCAGAAAAAGCAGAAACTCATCTAGTGACCATGTGTGAAAAGTTTGGTTTAAGTGACTTGCCCAGAATCACATAGGAATTCTATGCCAGGGATAGAATCCAATTCTCAATGGCAGCATTCAACAGCCTTAACCATGAGTCCATCCTGTCTCTTCTTACACTGTCCTGTTTCATTTACTACACACCTTGCCCTTTCCAAAACAAATGATGTACTACAGATAACTGCCTCACTATCTCTACATATTCATTCCCAGGGCACAGCACACCCATGCACTGAATGAGGCAGAGGTCTTATGGAAGAAAATAGGATATGATAATGTAATTAAAGACTGTATCATAATACATATGCACATAGGGGGGCAAATTAAGGTTGCATAGGCCTTTTGAGGACTTGACTTTGCAGATTAAATGTTCTTTTAATTTTTCTATATGAATCTTCCTGAATTTTTTAAAAAAGCAAACCGGAAAACTAGAAATTCCATCGTGTGGAACCATATTGGCCCCCAGATGGATCATCACCAGATTTGGGACCTATGGATCGGCAGCACAAAGCTTGAGGGTTCAAGCAATAGTAAGTGATTATTCCCCTGTAGACCAGAGTGGAATGACACACACAGTTGCAGTCAGGATCCATAGCTTCAATACCAACCTCTGGAGAGGAGTGTTCTCTAGTGGTTCCAGACCCTTCTGTCCCCCCATGTGCCCTCTGCTCCTATTCCCCTCTTTTCTCAGTCCCAGTCCCCCTATGTTTCTCATACCTCTCCACAGGAGTCAAGTGCTGTCTTTCTTCCCTATCACTGTCTGGGCTCCAGTAGAGGCATGTGCTCTCTCTCAGCTTGCTTAATCTAGCACCTGATGCCACAATGACACCTGGTGGCTGGAATGAGCAATAGCATGAAAAGTCCTACTACGACTTGGGACAAGCTCAGTTCTTTTGAAAAAGCTGTCAGCCCTGCCCCGGGCAGAAAGGCTGCAGCTCAAGTTGTCAGCCCCAAACCTGGCCAGGAGGCTGCCACCTAAAAAAACCCCAGACATATGGTAACCCATCATCTATACCCTGTAGGGTGACAAGATGTCCCAATTTTATAGGGACAGTCCCAATATTTGAGGCTTTTTCTTATATAGAAGCCTATTACCCCCCACCTCCTGTCCTGATTTTTCACACTTGCTGTCTGGTCACCCTAATAGCAGTGCAGAAGTGAGGGTCACAGGGTGTCTGGCTGCCCTGTCTAAAGGCAGTGCTCCTGCCAGCAGCAGCACAGAAGTAAGGGTGGGAATCCCAAGACTCCCCTACAAAGCCTTGTGACCACCCCACTCCCACCACCTCCTTTTGGGTCCAGACCCCCATGGTTACAACACTGAAATTTCAGATGTAAACATCTGAAACAGTGACAGACCATTTTTAAAATCCTATGATTGTGAAAAAAATCCTATGACCAAAAATTGACCAAACTGGACCATGAATTTGATAGGGTCCTATTTATTTTGAATTAAACAAGCAAAAAAGTACATGATATGGAAGTAAATGCTATAGGTGAGGGCAGTGGCACCACCCACCATTAAAGGTGCCTGATGTTTGTTGTTATAAGACCCTGTTTTCAGTTGCTTAGAACTTTGCCAAACTAACCTTTTGGGGTGACATTTTCTAGAGCAGCTGTCAACCTCAGGCTGAATTATTATTATTTTTTTTTTGGAAAACGTCAGGCCAAAGTGGGTCAGCTGTTTCCAAGAACAAAGTTGTGGAAACATTCATTGATTTGGCCCTTCTGGTGACCTTCTCTTTGAAAAGCTCTAGTAACCTCACAAATATAGGGCTGAAAGGGACCTTGAGAAGTCATCAATTCCAGGACTGTGCTGAGGCAGGACCAATGCCTTGAACCAGGGACTTAAAATGTAGCCTGGGGGAGGTAGCCTTTATCAGCAATGTGCTTTTTGCTGTTCCCCTTCAAATTTGGCCAAGTTATAAGTATCTGAAAAACTGCAGTGTGCATGCTCTCACTGGCTAGAGCTTAATTTCCACAAAGATTCCATCGGCATTAGCCATGCTGCAGGGAGCTGAAAATAATTTTCCTTGCAAGTGCAACTCTGAGCTGCTGTGGGCCATGCCAGGTCTGAGCACCAGAACTGAAAGCAGGGAGATTCTCTCCTGTGCTGTCAATGACCACTCACCCCAGCCCTGATTCCCAGGCAGCATGAAGGAGTAAATTGCCTGAATCAAATATAGGGGCTTGGACCCATAGGAGTGCATGACAAAAGCTATTTGGAATGGTCAGTAAGGGGACCAGGCTTGAACAAGGTCACAGGGAGGCAAACTGGCAACCACTAGTGAAGGATGGAGACATCTGACAAGGAGCTATGGGACTTCCTGGCAAAAGACTAGGACAAGGAGCCAAAGGAGGTTGGGGGGGACACACTAAGATTGGGCAAGGAGGAGAAGAACTGGGAGCAAGTAGAGACAGGAGGAAATGGGGTGGGGGAAAGGCAGAGCAGATGAGGATCTGGGAGCAGGGACTCTGGGATGGGGAGCCCTACGTAGCCAGATTTCCCAGTCCGTGATGTGTTGTTCTTGGCCATAAATTTGGTAGGGCCCTAAAAGTAAAATACATACTCATAAAACTTATGTCCATTCCTTCCATAGAAGAATCAGAAACCAGTAAGGCAGCATAGCACTCTGGCTGGATATGGGCTAGGCACCTTTCACAGAGGGAGACAGTCATGGGAGCACTGGTGTGGTAGGTATGGCTGAAGTGTTATCAAAAATAATTACTATACAAATAAAGCAGAATCTTGCAAGCTATGTCAGGTGTAGCTTTTTCTGAGCTTGGCAATCACTGTTGTGCTCATTAACCCCCCCCCATTAATATGATCAGACCCTTAAAGTCAGTCTTTGCTTTCGGGACTCCCTTTTAACACCCATACAGTTCTAAGAATCAAGGAACAACAGGAAAGGGGGGCAGTGGCTAAGGAACTATGATGTTTCCAGGCACCTGTCTTGTTGAAAAGAAAAACTTGTTACATTATTGAAACACATTCAGTTCAGTATAAGCCACCATCAGGATTTTCAAAAAGACTTCTGCTACTTTACATATATGGGTAAGAATTAAGTTAATTTAGAACCTGCCCCTGATTTTCAGTATTTACATTCACTTTCCAGTGAAGTCACACCTGTGACCTTAGAAATGCTTGTTTTAAATTTTACTAAATAATTTAGCCTTCAGACACTGAAAAGGCAAGTTGTTAACATACCATTCTGAGTAAAGTGGATATATTTGAAGAGTAAAGAAAAGCAGACTCGAGCCCAGGAACCCTCGCCACTAACTGCTTTTGCTGTAAACTGTAGACAAAGGAAGAAATGACAGGGAAAGGGGGAATCTCATTTTTTCATACAGGAAGTGTTTTGGAGCTGCCTTTGCAGAGATTACAGCTGTGTGGCTGAGTTTTAAAGAGGACTATTTAGTGTTTGACACTGAAGTTCTTTCCAACTGAAACTTTGTTATTCAAAAGTCAAAAGCAGCAGTTCACAGGAATTCAAAGTGAAATGAGCAAGAAAGGGATTGTTTACTTCTTCAAAAGATTAACCAAGGAGCATGACATATACTTTGAACAGTGAAGTTTCGTAGTATAGTAACATCCCTAAGAAATATTCAACGTAAACTTAGCATTTGGAATTTAAGATTTTTAGATCTCTCGCCAACTGACATTTTACAATGTGGTGTATTTATGCCTTAGATCAATTAGCTAACCAGTTTTGCCAGTTTCTCTACAATCTGAAACAGCTACATCAATTTAGAAGATACCATGTCTTTCCCTGAATCTCACTCAGCTGAGAATGACTTCCCACTAAAGATGAAATTATCTTAAAAAGACTTAAAGCCCAATTTTCTTATGACTTTGCAGAGTTAACACCACATTAACTCCATTCATCCCACAAAGGAGTCAGTTACAGGGTCATTCAGGGAAAGCTTCACTCCCCATTTTAGAGGCAACAATTTGTTGAAACAACTCCTGACATTAACAGTTTAATTAAACACTTATTACGCAGACCTGATTTAATTTTTAAAAACAGACACTAAATTTTGGATGACATAGCAATATATTTGTTCCAAACATGACAGTTTCTAACAGAAAAGAACACTTCTATGTTATGCTGCTCATATTTTAGAGACTGTGAAACACTGAACATTCCTACTTTTCAAACCGTAACTACTATGAAAAGGATTATGAAGCTGCTAAAAGATATTTTCTTCTAAACAGAGTAAAATAAAGATTTAAAAGTAACCCATGTTTCCAAGGCTTAAGTGTGTTCTCAGATGTTCTTGCTTAGCAATAAAAACAAAAAAGAGCCTGTTTCAAGCAGCAAGTAC
The DNA here is from genome assembly GCF_011386835.1 of Chrysemys picta bellii. Taxonomy (NCBI): domain Eukaryota; kingdom Metazoa; phylum Chordata; order Testudines; family Emydidae; genus Chrysemys; species Chrysemys picta. Next base: position 314,243,145 of record NC_088791.1, read on the forward strand.
TATCAAAGGGAAATATACGTGATCAGTTTTAAACAAAGTGACACTTTGTCACTTAGTATGGTCTCATGCGTCCTGATGGGGGCGGTGCACGATTTGGAGGAGTAATTGCTATATCCAAGTAGTCTCCAATCTGGAACTTCTGAGACTGCAGAGTCATGGAATCATCTGTGCCCTTTCTGCCTGACATTGTGCTGCCAATCTCCTTCACCCTGCAGGGAGGATGTGAAATGCAAATTAATAATTAGAGGCAAAGAGTCCACCTCTCTCTAAACTAAAAACTCATTTAAGGCCCAAATATAACCTCCTAGTGAATGGTTTTAGTTTTTTTCCCGCTCATGCTGTCTTCAACTAGTTGAATACAGAGTTGGCACCCTCACACTCCACATGCTCTGTCTTCACTAGAGAAACAGTACAACTCGGGATAGAACAATTATGTAAATTTACATTAAATTTTAGCTCAGAAAAAACTGTCAAGTTAAAGGGAACAAAACTAGTAAAGAAAACACTGTAAATGATATAGCAGGACACATTCACTGCTCTTTAACTGGTCACTGAGGAGTGAATGCCTACATCACTGGTTAACAGAGGACCATTATGACAGAAATATCAGTCCCAAGATCATAAGTAGGACTCTACCAAATTCACAGCCATGAAAAACATGTCATGGACCGTGAAATCTGGTCTCCCCCTGTGAAATCTGGTCCTGTGTGTGCTTTTACCCTACACTATACAGATTTCACAGGAGAGACCAGGGTTCTCAAATTGGGGGCCCTGACCCAAAAGGGAGTTGCAGGGGGTTCACAGTTATTTTAAGGGGGGGATGTCATGGTATTGCAAATCCTTACTTCTGCACTGCCTTCAGAGCTCAACGGCCGGAGAGTGGCAGCTGCTCACTCGGGGCCCAGCTCTGCAGGCAGCAGTGCAGAAGTAAGGGTGGCAATACCATCCCATGCCACCCTTACTTCTACACTGCTGCTGGCAGTGGCTCTGCCTTCAGAGCAGTGCTCCCGGCCAGCAGCTGCTGCTCTCCAGCTGCCCAGCAATGAAGGTAGCACAGTCACCAGCAGCAGCGCAGAAGTAGGGTAGCAGTACTGCAACACCCTTCCCCCTCTCCCCCCCCCCCCCCCCGACACAATAGCCTTGCGACCTTCCTCCCTCCCACCTCCGCAAACTTCTTTTTGGGTCAGGACCCCTACAATTACAACACTATGAAATTTCAGATTTAAATTGCTGAAATCATGAAATTTACTATTTTAAAAATCCTATGACTGTGAATTTGGTAGGGCCCTAATCATAAGCACTTATTAGATAGAGGATCTAGTCACTCCCCATACCATCTGAAACAACCAGCCTTCCATTTCCACTGTATGCTACAGGTACATATCCTGGGTGGTTGCCTATGAGGTGACCAGCAGATTAGGCAAACACATGTTGGTTGTTTTGGGAAGAACAAAAGAAACTTTAGAAGCATTGCAGTCACCATGCAATTCTCTCTTTATTAGGACTAGATTTCAGATGATATCAGACTTTAAATAAGTGTTGATGAAAAACAGTTTACAGCTCTGCTGACTGAAATATTCTATGAATCTGGAGAAGAAATGTCATTTACCTATAACCGGGCCTCTTGAGTTCTGTAAAAACTATTGCAAAATTGAAGTGTGTGCCCTTCTTCCGTGCTTCTGGGTAGACCTCTTTCACTAAACTGGTCAGCTCTTTTAAAGTTGCATCCATCCTAGATTTAAAAAAAGAAAGACATTACAACTCATCAGGATGGTTCATATTATTGTCAAATATATAAAAATTTCAAACCTCATTTAAGATAAGTGACAATTGTTTGTCAACTATGTACTATCACTTACAAAACCAGCATGTAAAAGCAAGGAAATATATAGTTCACATTTGGGCAGTGTAAGATTTTTATATACTTCTGTATTTCCGTGTACTACATATTTCATGTTAGTCACTTCACAAGCTTCAATGAGGATCCATTTTTAAAGTATTTAATCTAAAAAAATTCAGTTATTTAAAACATTCTGAGCATGTTTTTTTGTTGTCAGCGAGGACTTACTCTAAACATCTGAAGACATAAGACACCAATTAAACACTTGAGGCAAAATGGTCTAGTAGATAAGGCACTGGTCTGGGACTCAGATTTGGGTTCTAATCCTGGTTCAGCTACTAACCTACTATGATGTTGGGCAAGTCACTTCACCTCACTGTACCTGTTTCCCCTCCACGCTTTGTCTAGTCTATTTTGACTGTAAATTCTTCACAATAGGGACCCATCATCACTATGTAGTTGCAAAGTATCTACTGCAGAGGGGCCCTGATCTCATTTGAGGCCTCCAAGTAATAAATTGTAATTTGAAAGCTTTTTTAATGTACATACACATGATAGAGGAAGTCAAAGTCAGCCTTATAATAAGATCATGGTTACTAACCTGACAGGAGACAGAATTACCTTTACAGTCAGGACTAAAACCTAAAAAAAATTTTTTGTTCATTCTAGCTCTAACCAGTCAATAGAGGGCACTGTGTTGACTGAGCCTGATCTGGCTTCTGCTGAAGGCAAAAATTTCCCAGACATCAATGACCAGGTTTGGGTCGATAATTCCAATTAAAATTAATACAGCAGGACTGGGCCTCCAACCTATTCACAGCAAAAGTTAGTTTAGTCAACTAGGTCATTGATGCACAAGGAAATTTTGCTATATGGGAAGTTTGGAGTAGTAACAAGGTACCTGGAGACAAAGAAGTTTTAGACAAAGTTCATTCCCAAGTCAGCAACAACACCACATAACTAAGTTTGACATTCTTCAAATGTTGAAGACAAATAAGAATGTTTTTGAAGAGTAACTCTGGCAACTTTGGGGCCAAACTAGTTTTCCAAACTAAACTTACGGAACTAAAAAAATTTCATAAAGAACATTGGTTGCCACCAGAGAGAACACCTTCTCCACAATACACCACATTCAAACTGCACACATGAAATGTATGCACATCACAGCACAAAAATTTCTATACAATACTCAACGTTTTGGGATAACTTTTTTGGTAGTCTTCAAGAGACATGGAACTTAGGCCATGTCTACATTTACAAGCTTACAACGGCACAGCTGTAAGATCGCTCCTGTAGCTGCTCTGTACAGATGGGAGAGAGCTCACTTGTTGACATAATAAAAGCAGCTCAATGAGCAGTAGCTATGTCAGCAATAGAGTGTCTCCCACCAACATAGTGCTGTGCACATGAGCGCATATGATGGCAAAATGTATGTCACTCAGGGTGTGTTTTTTTCACACACCTCAGCAACAAAAGTTTTGCCAACATAAGTGCTAGTGCAGACATGGCCTTAGTTACTACAGGCAGCCAAAACCAGCTTTTAAGACAAAGTCATGTTTAGGCCTACTTTGGAATAAAGAATTTCAAATGTACAAGAATGTTAAAGTAAGAAGTCTTTTGTACTGTGTATTTACACCAAAGTAATGAAGAGTATTCCAACATATAGCTCTTTGAAAGTCTGAGGCAGTCAGTTGACACATCAAATACAGAATCTCTAGCAATGGCCTAGTTAGTTAAGTTACATATGAAATTCTTTGTTCCAGTTTTAGGCATGAGATTCCCAGTCATTAGGACTGCACACGATGCAGTATCATAGCAGGACAACATCAGCCTTCTTCCTTCTACGTTTAGCTATTACAGCCACGGGTTGTTTCTAATAAAAATACACATGCCGAAAACTACAGTGCAAGGCCCTCTCTGGCAGATTAGGGCGTGGCAGATTGGATGCAGTTTTGGCTTGTGGGTGTGCTGCGGCCCAGCAGCTCACCAGCGGTGAGAGTACAAGAGCCCAGGCGGCAGGGCCTATACGGGAGCTGCAGCTCGGGAGAGGCCAGGCCTCGAAGCGCGGCTGGTCGCAGGGGAGGGCCGCGCTCACCAGGTGTAGATCTGCAGCTCGCTGGAGGGCACGTTGCCGCGGGAGAACTCGTCCATGCGGTGGTGCCGCCCGTTGTTGGTGGTGAAGACCCTCAGCAGCAGCGGGCACGTCTGCAAGGGGGAAACACAGGCCGTCAGCACCGGCCCCAGGCGCGGCCCTCTCCCCCCGCAGCGCCCTTGGGCGGCCCCGCCCCGCGATACCTTCTCCCTGTCGATGGGCTTCTCGGGCTCCTTCTTAATCTCCTCCTGCGTGACCCGCGACTCCACCGCCATCTTTCCTCCGGGCTCCGGCCGGGCCAAGCAGCGCGGGGCGGCGGGGAGGGACCCGGATGTCTCGGGGGCGCACTCTCTTAAACTCTCGCGAGAGGAGCGCGGCAGCTTCGCCGGGTTACGGGAGGAGGAGTCAGGACCCGCGCGCGCGCACTAAGTTAGCGGTAGGGCAGAGCAGCCCGCCCCGCCCCCGGCCGGGCTCCGCCCCCGAGTGCCGCGCGCTCACAGCTTGTGTGCGGCCGGGCGGGGGAGGCAAAGGCAGCGCCGGAGCTCCCAGAGTGACGTGAGCGCGTCCCCCAGCAGCGGCCGGAACACGCGCGACTCGCCTTCGGGGTGGCCGCCGCGTAACCAGTGCGGGGAGCTGTGCGCGCGACCCCTGCAGACACCGCAGCCGCGTGAGCTCGCCCCTGCTGCGCCAGGGAGCCCCAGGGCGGGGCTTTTGCTGCCCTCCGGCCGCGGGGTTACCCCGCTCAGACTGGGGCCAGTGAGTGCTGGGGCCACCCCCGGGCACCGACATGCCTTCGCGCGTGCAGTACCACGGAATGATCGCGGAGCGGCAATGACATAGTTAACATCGGTGACCTACGCTAGTTTAGTTGGGTATTTGAACCTGCACCTAAGATCAAGCAACTTGCTGTTTTGAGAGTTATTTTATTATTTATATCCCAAGCAGTTATATGCTGTTTGTTCAAAACTATGTAATATTTTTGCATATTTACAATATATGTCCGAACCGATAGGCTGTGTTGCTCCAGCCAAGTTACTGTTGTGGTAGCTGCATTTGGGGCATCTCAGTTATTAGTAGCTGGCTAGCAGGACTTCACAGGACCTAAAGAGAATTGTTTCAAAGGTAAGTGCAGAATCACTTATCTGTTGAGTGGATCATATCTGTCACATGAAGATGAAGTGTTGCTAATGTTCCAAAATAACTGTGTTCTGCTCAGTTTCAAATTCACAAATTGAGTCTCAAGATTTACAGGATAAATCATCCCAGCATCTTCTAATACTTTGAAAAGCTTATAACAGGCTAATATTACTTATGTCTTCTACAGAATGACATATATTTCTCTAAGGGAGAAAGATTTACAGAGATGTCTGCTGCAGATAAATGTGTAGTAATAACCTGCTGTAATTTCAAGTAGTTGAAAAAATAAATTAGAATGGGGTAAATCTTAACTAGAGTTTAGTTCCCATAGGCTGGAACACAAATACTTGTGCTCTCCATTTTATGCTTTTGTTTTTCCAAGAACTGAATATTATGTTATGTCACTCTTGGCTCAACTATTGTGTGCTGCCAGATAGGTGGGAGAAAGATAAATGTATGTTTCTGATATGAGGGTTAGCAATAAAACAGTCCTGATAATAGGCCCAAGGGATTAAGATGAATGGGAAAATATCACATTAATGGGTAGAAAAGAATGAAAATATGTACTAATTTAATTATCGTGCTGATAGAGTATGTTTTATGATATATTGGCTTTTCTGTGATTTTTATGCGTTTTAATTTGTGCCCACCTATGTACTAAACATTCATGCGCTAACCTTATAGAGAATTACACATTGTGAAAAATCAGTGGGACTGCTCTCAAGACAGAAAGTTCGTCTTTGCAGGATTGGGGCTTTAGAGAGTATTTTTCATATGGCCTATCCTTGATCAATAAAGTTAAAATATTACTTTCACTAAGTACTGGACTTAGTTTAGGATTCTTTCAAAGAAAATGTTTCTTTACATTCATGTCAGAATTTTTTTGGAACCTTCATTTCCACACTACTTTGAAAATTGTTAATATATTTCTGACTTCACAAGTACAAGAACATGGAATTCTGCTGTAAACTGACATAGAAATATATGTATGTTTGCTGATTCACAGTATTTAATTATATTTAATATATTTTCATTGATTTATTTGTGAAATATTAATAGTAATGTAGTTATTGAAAGAGTTAATGTTCTAATTGTAAGTATTTATATAATGCTGCTTATTAAATCTGTTATAATTGATTTGTAGCATGTTTGTTCTTTAAGTATGTAGAAATAACTTCCATGGACTCTGTCTTGCATACACAGAGTAGAACACCATACTAAAAACTGCTACACCTGCGTATCCAAGGCCTGATTCAGCAAAGTACTTTCCTGATATGCTTAAATGCTTTTCTGAATCATGCCCTAATATTATAGAAATATATATGATACATTGTGTGTTGTTTAAAAAGGAGTATGTGATCACATAAATTGTAATACATATGAATAAAGGGGTAGAATTACAGTTTATGCTTTCAATTTCCATTTCCTGGCCTCAGTAGATTGACATTTCCAATATTTCAACGTTTAAAAAATAGGCAGGAAAAAAATCCATACACCTTTCAGACTTCTTTGAAAACATAAAGCATGAGTCCAATTGCAAAACGAATAAACAAAAACCTTTGTAGGTCACATTTCATGAAACTAATGTAAACTGATTTTTTTTAAATTTTGATTTATAGTACATTTAAAATGAGACAAGAACCAACACAACCCATCTTTGTGCACCTCCATCTCCTTTCTTTTGGGGTAGATAATATTTAGGAAAAATCATAATAAATTAAATTATAATTATAATTGCCTAAATTATCAAAGGAAGTGACTCAGCATCACCACCATTTGTAAGAATGAATTCCAAGATGATGCAGTTTTTCATATTGCTAAAATTAATTATATATGCCTGTTATGCCAGACCCCGGTGCAAAACTAAGAAATTTATGTCTGGGTTCAGATATCCTAAAAGAACAGCTGTAACAAATAAAGCACTGCTTTATGAATCTAAGTAGTTCCTGCTATTAGATTTTGAACACTTTACTTATGTGAAAAATGAACCACATGTCTGAGTTTTAAGAAAACTCAAGTATGGTTTTTTTTAATTGTTCATGAAATACACTCACAATCAAAATTAATTGATTTTGAATCTGAAATTTTACATTCTTTTAAAATGCATATATTCTCATATTTGCAAAATAAAGTTAGGAATATTTTGAATTAAAATATAACCATGTAACTTTTAACATGGGTTTAAGCCTGAAAATATAAATAGAAATATTGTAATCTAGTAAGCAGAATAGAGGGGTGGGACTCAGGAGTTCTCTGTTCTGTTCTGTCCCACAACTTGCTATGTGGTCTTAAGCCAGCCAGTTAACTTCCATTTACAGTTTTCCTCAGTGTTCAGATTTGAAGGTGTGCAGTGGTACTGCGTTACTCTCCCAAGTTGCAACCTTGTGCTCTAGAATAGAAGCTTTTGTTTTTAAAAAAGTAAATCTCTAGCCTTCAGTGTTGCGCAGGAAACCTTTAGAATGTGAATTGAATGTATCTGATGCAGCAACGTCTGTTTGAGTTTGCGAGAACATAAAAAAATAAGTCTGAGGAGTCTGAGTTGATCCTCAGTGGTGTTAACTCAGGGTCTCAGCAATGTATTATTTAAACGTCAACTAATTTAACAATTTCACTACTGATCAAAGCATGTAACAAAGGAGTGTGTGAGCGATATCTCAGTTTAGTGTTGTGAGTGGATGGAACTTGGGAGAGTTCCACCATTTATTTTTTCCCCAAAAAGGAAACAAGCTCAGGTAATCCAAGGGAGCCAGCCTAGCATAATCATGTTTTAAATATCTCCACAATCTACTTCCGGACAACATCGTCTTCTCTTTCGAGTGTGTGGAGCTTATTTTGTGGACAGGAATTGGTTTGTGGGAGGAGCTTGGAAGAGTACCACTACCTTTGACCCCTACTTTTCCCCATTTGTAAAATAATGGTAACATTTACTGACACACCATTGTGGGCTGAAAAGTGCTATATAAGTGCAACGTTTTATTATATTTCTTTTTCTTAATTTATTGCAACAAATTCAGTGCAAATTACAGTGAAACATATACAGTGTTTGCACTGCTGCGAAAGTACAGTATTAAAACTACATTTCCCTGTAGTTTAAATACATAGATTAATAAATTAAAAGGCCAGAAGGGATCATCTGGTCTGACCTCTTGTATAATACAGCTCATGGGACTTCCCTGAATTAATTCCTATTTGAATTAGAACATATCTTTTAAGAAAACTTGATTCAAAAATTGTCAGTGATGGAGAATCCGCCATAGTTCTTGGTAAGTTGTTCCAGTGGTTAATTACCCTCATTGTTAAAAATGTACACCTTTTTTCTGGTCTAAATTTGTATAGCTTTTACTTCCAGCTATTGGATCTTGTTATACATTGTCTGCTAGACTGAAGAACCCATTACCATTTTGTGTTACCCGTTAGATGTTTAAAACTGTGATCAAGTCACCCCTTTTTGTTAAGATAAATAAATTGAGCTCCATGAGTCCGTCATTATAAGGCATATTTTCCAATCCTTTCATCATTCTCGTGGCTCTTGTCTGATTGATATATAGTATTCTTCACTTCCTATCCTACCGTGACCTAAAATGGTTTTAGTCTTTCCTGGAGGAATGCGCCCAATGATTAGTGATTGGAAACTGCACCTCCACTACTAGACGTCTCATTTGTAGAGTACCACAAATATCAATTCTCTCCTCTGTCCTATTCAATATCTACGTGCAGCCACTAGTGAACTGGTCAGATGACAAGGACTCAAGTGCCAACAATACACACATGACCTTCAGCTCTACCTATCCCTCACCACATCGATCACGCTATTATCACCAAGATGGTCCAGTGCTCAGATGCGATCAGTTCGTGGATGGTGACCAGCTGGTTGAAGCTGAACCCGAGCAAGAGAGAGAAGATGTTAGTGGGCAGAGGAAAGCATTTTGTAGAGTATGCAGCTATGATGCAGTCCTCACTGGTTGCAGGGACACACCCACAATTGGACAATTTAGTCTGTAACTTAGGAGTGCTCCTGGATTCCTCACTGACACCAAACTTTTGCACAGCACCATCCATGAGCAATGCTGTCTACCATCTCTGGTTGATTAGGAGATTCCATCCCATTCTGATGAACAATGAGTTAGCCTCAGTAATTCATGCCTTCATCACCCCTTGGCTGGACTACCGAAATGTGATATACCTAGGCATGAAGCCTTTGGTCCTTAGGAAACACCAAATGGTTCAGAATGCTACAGCACATCTCAGTAACACATCAGGCTACTGCAAACACATCAAACCTATCCTCTGTTCCCTAAGTTGGCTTTCCATAGAATATCAAGTCAAGTTCAAGATCTCAGTCCTCATCTTGGGGCCAGGTGATGGAGGGCATTGAAGATATCTAAAAGATCAACTAAACCTCCAGGATGAAGACTGCAATCAACAATTTTGCTCCCCTGGAACAATGGAACTCGCTCCAATAAGGGTAAAGCTTGTCTGTGCGTGAGGGTGTGGAATGAACTCCCACAGAAAGTAGAGACTATCATAAAAACCTCACCATCTTTTGCTCTAAGTGGAAGCCCCATTTCTTTACCGCACCTTCTTTAAAATAAAGAGAGAGCTCTGTGTGTGCATTGGTTTTTTTTTTTTGTTTGTTTTTTTTTTTTTTTTTTTTAATGAGATATCCCATTGCACACATTTTCTCCTTGGGAAGAGGGTGAGAGAACAAACATCTGACAGATAGTAGTCATGTTATTTAATGGACTACTGGAAGGTGCTCAGATACTATGGCGATAAGCTGCAGCACAATAGTATAGAATAGACACTGCTCTGCGTTGCCATGTACAGTTAATTAGATGCTACTCTTCAGTGGTGTGTGATCACAAATTACTTTTTAAAAATACACAGGGATTTGAACATATGAAGTGCTATATAAAGTACTCTGAAGAATCAGCCCATAGGCATCTCAACGTGGGTGCTTAAAATTAGTGTACACTTCTGATTAATCTCTGTTTAATTCCACTTCACAGCGTTGTGAAATTAAATTAATTTCTATAATCCATAACTATAGTGATGAGCACCATGGAAAAGACCAGGAGGAAATTAATAATTCTGTCTTCAGAACAAGGTTTTAATAGTGTGCAGTAAATAAGGCATGGGGCCACTCATTGAGCAATTAAGATAAAAACAAAATACTGAATAGCTGCTCATTCAATAAGCCCCATCCATCTCGTGCACTGATCACGCGGCAGTTCTGCCAGTTTTAGTTAACCAGGCCCCAATCCCAATGAATTAGAGCCCTGCGCAGATACAAAATTTGTATCCGCATCCGATTCCGTGATCTTCAAAAATGATCCACGGATATCCACAGATTTGCAGGAATTTACATATAAAATTTGGATCTTCATCCGTCTGTGATCTGCAAAAATGGTCCCCGGAGTAGATATAAAGCAGATATCCATAGATTTGCAGGGCTCTACCAATGGAGGAGAGAAATCAGATGAAAGGCAAAAGGTTCAGTTCTCTAGTGCAGACACACAAAGAAGCACCAATAATAACCATTCCTTCCACTATTTAAGTGCAAAATATTAGTGTTTTCGAAGTAATGTTTGTTTGCTCTAATTACAAAGGCCTCTATGTTTAGACCATGGAGGGAAATTGTTAGTGTTAAAAGCCTTTTGTCAGAAAAGACCAATTTCTTGCAGGGTGGATTTGGTTTAAATCATGATTTAAATCACTAGTCAGGAAGACTCTATTTAATCATGGATTTCTACATAAAAGTGCATTCTTGTTGGTTGTTATAACCTTAATACATATTCTTCACAACTCAGATAGATGTATGTTTCATTTTTAGAAGGTACATACTATACATTTTTTAAGTGATTTATTTTGAAAACTTTTCAGATTAGTTTTACAGCTATATCAGAAAATGAATGACTGTTTGGTTATTTAATTTACCAAAGGTAATTGAAGCAGATATTTATGAAGTCATTGGGAGGTGAACTATCTCCAATTCAACAGGTTAATCATTAATATTTGGAGGATTTTCTTATCATGCTGTATTAGGAGAACACCACCAGACAGACATTTAAATTGTTTTATTTAACTAAAACAACAACATTGTGTATTCAACAGCAAACATACTATTTTAACAAAACAAGTGCATGAATTTTTGAATTTAGTTAAACATTCAAGTTTTTAAAATCAGGTTTGTTTTAGTTAAAAACAATTTTAACAAAAATAGTTAAATGAAATATTAAAAAAAAATTAAATTGATTGTGTCAGCCAGGTCAACATGAGAAACTTCAAATATTGGGTTCTGCAGCTAACTCAGTCGTCTTCACCTTCATTTTCCTGTTTGTTCATAATCTGGAAAAGAAAAACAAGCTTTCCTGCTTTTTCAGGTCCCAAATGATTTCTCAATTTGGAATGAATTAGTCCAAAGGAAGAAAATATTCTTTCTACACCGGCAGAAGAAGCTACTGCTGTTAAAAGTGAAATTATCACTTCAACAGTCTCTGAATCCAAGTGCTTAAGTGACTTAAGTTCATCCAAGTGCTTAAGTTCACTGGTGTGACCTTTCTTTAAAACATCATCAGCAAACATATATTTCTTGAATGGTTCACCCTTAGCTCTGAAGTTTATTATAGTTGGCATTATGGAGGGATGATTGCTTGATGTCCATGTCATAGCCATCTCCTCTTCTTCAGCAGTTAAGGTTTGACTCTGGTATTGAGAATATTTGCAAGAAAATGAGCTGGAGATAATGCTTGTCCCATTCGTTTCTTTTAATGCTTGTAATTTAATTCCGTCATTGCATATTTCTCTTTATAAGATCTCACTCAGTTCCTTCCAAATTTCAACAGCATCAGCAATAAAGCAGCTATTTCTCTGCATTTTTTGTTCAGCGCTACAGAAATAGGCTTCAGGGTACTCCGCATGTGTTCAACATTTCTCTTAAGCCCAATGTTGAGAACTTTGGCTGTGACAGTGCCGTCTATTTTTTTTCATGATTTTGTTCACAAACTGTCATCAGACTAGGCCAGTTCTTGATATAGTGCTTAAAACAGTCCACTACTGAGTTCCATCGCACATCTTGTGGGAGAGTTAGCTTGGTTCCTCACGCTTTTTTCAGAGCAGCTGCTGCAAAGTGGTTGTTACGGAAGTATTTTGCAATTTCAATAACATTAGCCTTTATTTCTGGAACACGGAAGTTTTTGGGTTTGGCTACACTTGCGAGTTACAGCACAATAAAGGAGCCCCGGGCGCACTAGCTCACTACCCGTCCACACTGGCAAGGCACGTAGAGCGTTCTGACTCCGTAGCTACAGTGCTGCTGGTACTCCACCTCAGCCTTGGCTACAACGCCCAGGCGTCAGTGTGAACGAGGTGTTGCATTACTGTGCTCTGATCCGCCTCCAGAAACATCCCATAATCCCCTTAAGTCAAGTGGCCACTCTTGTCAATGTTTTGAACTCCTGTAGGAATGTGGAAATGCCGTTTCAAAGCTCCGTTTCTGACAGCCGGCATGCAAGCCATTACTGTGGAATGCTGTGTGTGTGTGTGAGAGAGAGAGAGAGGCGGGGGGGAAAGAAGGGGTCTGCGGCTGTCTGAACTTACAAGACAGCGTGCTGACATGCTCTCAGCCACCCAACCCACTCTCTTTCCCCCCACATACACACAACACACTTCCTGTCACACTCCACCCTACCCCTCCCATTTTAAAAGCACATTGCAGTCACTTGCATGCTGGGATAGCTGCCCATAATGCACCGCTCCCAATGCCGCTGCAAGTGCTGCAAATGTGGCCACACCAGTGCGCTTGAAGCTGTCAGTGTGGACAGATTGCAACGCTTTCCCTACTGCGCTCTACGAAGGCTGGTTTAACTTAAAGCGCTCTACATCTGCAAGTGTAGCCATGCCATTTGGCTAGGAGGTACATCAAATGAGCACTGCAACTGTATGTTATTAGCTTGGGACTCTCTTCTAAAAATTTTCTCACCTTGGATACATTTGCAGCATTGTCTGTGACCAAGCTGCGTACTAGACATTTGAATTTTTTTTCAGAGTTTGTTATAGCTTTTACTGCTACTTCTTGTAAGTATTCTGCTGTGTGTGCATTTCCTGATGTATGAGTTGTTTCTGTAAGGGAGACATTCTATTCTATTGTCACACAAGCACATACAATAGGATCAGTGTGGACATTGCTCCACCCATCAAGACTCAGGTTAACAATTTTACCCTCTAGACCTTGTGCACACTGCTCAATTTCTCTTTCATACACTTTATCCAGCAATTTGCCTGCGACATCTGCTCTGTTGGGTGGACTGTAACCTGTTCGTAATGACTGAACCATGTTAATGAAGTGTGGGTTCTCAATCATATGGAAAGGAGAGTTTGTTGTATAAACAAACTGAGCAATCTTTTCGTCAATTACCTCTTTTTTGTAATCTGCTGGTTCTTATCACGAACTTATCTATGGTTATTTCTGGATGATGGAGGTTTTTTTTCTTTTTGCTACAGGTGATATACTGTGGCTATGTGACATATATGATGTGACCGAAACACTATCATTGGCAGATCACTCTGAAACTATAGAAAACGAAGGTGATCTTGAAGTGGATAGTCTTCAGAATCCTGTTGAGGATGGATTCTCCTAAACAAAATAAGTCAATGCAATTATTTAATTATTATTACCATGCTGCTCATTTAGTATTACTCCTTGCGTTCACTGACACTCAGTACTACTTTAAAGGTGAAATTGTAAAAGGGAGATCTGCCTATTTCAGCTATTTATTTTTTCACAACTGCATCTAAAATGATAGTACCATAGAGTAACAACTATCTTTTTTGCTCAAACATGAGAATTCAAGAATAGTCCAGAAGGAAGACGGGCAGTCCTTAAGAAAGAAGTATGAAATTAAAAAGTTTACCAACCTGAAGATCTGGCATGTTCAGACATGTTCCTTTCGTCATCTTCAACGCAGCTTCCTCCTGAGAAGGAACACTTCTCATGATGTTGTTTTCATTCAGGCAACCAGGCCTTTCATTTCTTTGTTGCACTGTTTGCATTTTGCATGCATGCCTGTCTTACCCACAGGTAGAGGAACTTCATTAAAATATTCCCGAACTGGGTCTCTTTTACAGCCTGCTGCCATTATGTTTTCCCTTCTAGTGAGAGAATGGTATAGTAGATCTCAACTCAATGAAGGCTACACTCAGAAAGACCTCAAGACTTCCGGAATATGCTGCTCCAACAGTTTAACTTTTGTTTCTACTGCCTGTCCCTCCCTTTTTACATTTCTCTCCAGACTACTTCTCCTTGTCCAGATCTATTCTGCCCCCAACCATCTTCTATTCATTGAACTTTTTGAAACTTTGCACTTTTCGAGAGAGGTAAGGGATTGAGTCTGTGTACACAAATTTGCAGAGGGACAATAGGGTTGAGGTCTGTTGTTTCTCACCTCTATATATTTATTTATTTAAGAACATTTTTGCTGTTAACAAGCATGTTCTCTCTGGAGACACAAATGCAGTTCTCAAACTGTGGAAAACTGAGCATCTCTGATTGTACCTTTTCTAGACTGAGCACTGAATCCCATTGGGTAGATAGAAAGATTAACCTAAATAATCTATACAGAAGCCCCTGGGACCCCATAAGATTGGGTCCCTAATCCATGAACTATTGGAACTCGTTTACAAAACTTTTCTTAAACATTGCATGAATATATTGTCTCATACTATAGGATTAGAATTTATAATCCCTATTCCATGATGAGATATCTTTGAGCTATAATGTATCTTAATTAAAATTATCTTTAGATAGGTTTTTTTTCCCTCAAAAAGCATTTTATCAAAAAAATCCGATTTAAATAAAAAAAAATCTTATTTTTTTTAAATCATTGATTTTTATCCACCCTAGTTTCTTGCCATGAAAACTTCATGAGGATGATAGATATGATCTTAGTTGCGTGCTTGTATTTAAATGTGTGATTATATTCTAAAAAGACACTGTAAAATGGTATTAACATGCTCCGTGTTTGTTGTGTCTCAGTGACTCCATATCAAATTTGCTAAGTTTATAGGTAAAAAGATGGAATCTTTTCATGATGCTATTCAGTTTTACATCATTGTAACTCCGCTGGAGTAACTCAGTGGAGTTACGCTTCCATAAAACTGGAGTAATGCAATGATGAATCTGGGCCCTAGTCTTCTAACCATCTGCCATAAAGACCTGGTTCTAAAATGCATACTAGAAAGAGTAGATGGAATTTGTTAAAACTTACTTTGTTAAATTTAATTTTCAATCTCCAGTGTCACATACGATAACCTCCTCCTATGTATATTGAATAAAATGTAGTCATAGTGCTATACATTAAGTTCTGATGGACAGGCATACTAAATATTCAGTTGATTTTTTCCCAGTGGGGCAGTAGATTTAAAGCTACAAAATATAAAATTAAGGAAGAAAATTTTTGCCAGAATCTGAACCTGGATTTCATTAATATATGCTGTCATTTCACTATAAAAATACATCTGTTTCAGTGCTCCAGAAATGTTAGGCACACAATAGAGTAATAAAGTGATTTTATAACTTGGGTAATACTCTACCAATAGACTCTTATTTCCCTCACTGCTTTTATTGAATCAACTAGGTAGTGAAATTGTGATATACTGTAGGTAAGGAATAAACAGGGTTGTCACTGCAGTAAATGGAAAATTGAAAAGCAGCATATGAGATCATATGTTGTAGAGAGGGCATCCAAAATCCTAAGAATATCTCACCAAAATTTAGCTAGTAAGGTTGTCACTTTGGACTTTTTTTGGTGCTATCCTATGTCTTTGTCTGCATTTTTCTGCCCACCAGTCCAGCTCCACTAGTGGCAGCAATAATGGGAACCCTAGTGTAAAGAAGTTGTCTTATGTCATTGGCATATTTTAGCTCATCTCAATTGATTGGCCTCTTACAGTTGGTATGGCTACTTCCACCTGTTCATGTTCTCTGTATGTATAAATATCTTCTTGCTGTGTGTTCCATTCTATGCATCTGATGAAGTGGGCTGTAGCCCATGAAAGCTTATGCTCAAATAAATGTGTTCGTCTTTAAGGTGCCACAAGTACTCCTGATATTTTTACACTGTCATCCAACCCTCCTCCAAAGAGGTCTAATGACATTGTAGTGAGGAAGAGTGGCCTCCCACTGAGCCCCGGGGGGTGGGGGGGTGGGACCACACTCTGAATCCTGGTGGGGGGAGCCAGGCTGTGATCACCCCTCACACCAGAAGTTAAGGGGCAAAATAGGAAGTATAAAGGGCGGGTCCTGAAGCTCAGTTGGGCTGTAGCTGCTGAAGGAAACAGATGCCTCCTGCCCACTTCCAAGCTGGGAGACTGCACCCTGCTGAGCTGAGGACGGGCCAGAGCCTCTGGAGCCACCCGCTGACCAAACCACAGAAGAGTTGCTGGGACTGCCCCATGCCTTCTACCCTGAGGAAACAGAGGACACCCCCCCCCCCCCATTCCAGGTACACCCTGAGGGGAGGGGAGGAAGGCAACTGACCCTAGTCTGGCTGTGCTGCTGCTGGAGACCCAGTCAATGTGTTGCAGCTGGATTCCCTGCTAACCCAGTGGTGGAATACTACACTAGTGTTAGGGCCCTGGATCAGGGCCTGGTGCAGTCGGGTGGGCCCAGGCCCCCCAATGAGCCAACCAACCCCTGCAGTGGCAGCCTCCCCTCTCCAACTCATGAGGCCTGTGTTTGTTGACTGTCTGCCAGAGCTAGGACACCCAACATCTGTGCTGCTCTGCCCTGACTGTATATCAGAACCTTTAAACTGTTTGTGGCCCTGCCCTGACAGAGGGCCTGGGCCCATGGACCGTGGCAGCCCTGCCCTTACTATATGCCTGGGCTTTAAACTATTTGTTGCCCTGTCCCGATTGAGGCTCTGGGCCCAGAGACTCTTAACTGTTTGCAACTCTGCCTAGATTACAGGTGTAGTGAGGTGGAGCAGCCTCCCACTGACTCAAAGTGGGAGGGACTGCTGTTAACCCACTACACTTGATGGAAAATGTGAGCAGCGACCTGACCCCTGCAGTGGGATTATGGATGTGTGAAGGTGGCCATTTTAAATGCCTTGGACATCATGCTGGAGACCTTCTGCCAGCAATTTCCAGCTAAGACCTACCCATTGGGGTGCCGGCTGTGGGTCGTAGCCCAGGAGATAAAAGACCTCTGCTGGTGGTGATGGCTTTACCCTGATGGCCGGCGAGAGTGCCATAGAACAGTTTGTCCATGTCCTCCCACCCTGGGGAGGGCCTGGGTACTCCAGCACTGACCCACAACGCTTAGTGCGGCTGTCACCTTAATGGAGGACTTCTTGGCTGCTGAGAGCCTGAGCCCCATCCTCAGTGTCTGGTTCAGTGCTCCCCGGCACAGCAAGGTAGCCTAGGCCCAAGGCCGAACGACACCCTGGAGTCCAAACCCATGATGCTGGGGCCAGCGACGCCCCTTGGTGACCTGAGCTTGCATGGCACAGACGTTCCAATGGTTCTCATAAGAAGAGTTGAGACCTTAAACCAAGTCTCTCCATGGAGGTGGTCCCCCGTGGAGGGACCAGGCCAACTGGAGGTGGGACTCTGCTTCTCTTGCGGCCAGTTTAGGCACTTACAATGAGAATGCCCTGAGATGGACTGCAGCTTTGGCCGAGTCTATACCGGAGAGACTCATGTCCACAGACAGTCCACCCCAAAGCTAACAACCACAGTGGAAGTTGGGCAAAAACGAGTCATGGCGCTCATAAACTCAGGCTGTGGGCAAACCAATTGTCTCTCCATGGTGGAAGGAGATGAGGCTGAGGAACCCCAAGGGGGACCCCCGATGAACCCAAGGTCCCAACGCCACCTCCAGATCTCCTGGAGGAGGATCCTGCAATGACCCTCCCCCTTTTCAGATTTTTGTTGAGACCAGAAGGACTACCTCACCCTCAGCTGGGCCTACCAACAGGTAGCCCAGGTTGAGGGAGACCTGACTGATCCCCTGAGGGCTGCACAGTGGCCCCAATTCGAGCTGACAAGTGATTGCCTCTACCGCATTGATCGGGACCCTCAAATTCAGGAAATTCGGACCCAGTTAGCTGTCCTCACTCTCATAGGAAGGCCGTCTTGAAGCTTGCCCACAACGTTCCCACGGCTGGCTATTTGGGACAAGAGAAGACACTGGCCTGAATCCTATCTCACTTCTTCTGTCTGGGGGTCCATCATGAGGTTAGAGGTTATTGTAGTTCATGCCCCGAGTGCCAGCTTGCCGCCCCACAGGAGATATCAAGCTCCCTTGGTCCCATTGGTGATAGTGGGGGGTGGTCTTTGAGCGGGTCACGTTGAACCTGGTGGGGCCCCTCCTGAAGAGTAATGCTGGGCTTTGTTATATCCTTGTCCTGATGGACTATACTACCTGCTACCCCGAGGCCATCCCACTATGGAACACCACCGCCCACACCATTGCGGTGGAGCTGTAAAGATATTTGCTCGAGTTGAACTGCCCCGGGAGATCCTCACTGATCAGGGAACCTACTTTACTTCCCGGCTGCTCTGTCAGGTGTGCACAATATTGGGCATTCAGAAATTACAGACCTTGGTGTATCACCCCCAGACTGATTGGCTGGTTGAGCATTTTAACAGTATCCTAAAGGACACGCTGCAAAAGTTTCCCCTGCAAGAATTATGCCAGTGGGACCAGCTGATCCTACCGCTATTGCTCGTTATCAAGGAAATGCCCCAATCATCCACCAAATTCTCCACCTTTGAGCTTCTGTACGGCCAGCAGCCCCATGGGCTGCAGGATCTAATGAGAAAGGCCTGGGAGCCAGGCCATCGGCCGCGCAGGAATTCTTGCAGTGTGACCTGCAATTTCAGGGACACCTTGCTCGTGCAGGTGCCCTTGCGAAAGAGAATCGGCAGGCATCCCAAGGATCCCAGGAACGAAACTACAATTAGGGGGCCTGAGCCCACACATTTGAGCCCAGAGACAGGGTGCTCCTGCTTCTTCCCTCAGAAGAATTGAGGCTCCTCACCCGTTGGTAACACCCTTAAGAAGTAGTCCGCCGGGTGGGACCAGTCACATATGAGATCCACCGGCTGGACTGGAAAAAGAAGAAGTAAATCTACCATGTAAACCTCATGAAGCCTTGATGTACACATGAGGGACTGTTGATTGCCCTGTATCCTCCTGAGCCGGCCCTAGATTCCCAGGTTCCTGATATGGTTGAGACTGAGGAGCTACAACTGGGTGACACCCTATTGGCCGAGCAACAGAAACAAGCTCGGTGCCTGCTGACTGCCTTCCACACAGTTTTCACCACGCTCCAGGCCACACCTCAGTCATGTGGCACACTATCCAGACGACCCCCGGACACGTAGTCTGGGAGACGAGGTGCCCACTCCCGGGACAGATGCGGGAGGTCATTGAGAAAGAGGTCCGAAGGTGGAGTTGGGGGTTGTAGAGCAGTCACAGAGTCAGTGGCGCAGTCCCATTATGTTGGTTGCAGAGCCCAGTGGGACCCTCCGATTCTGTATAGACTTCCGGAAGATAAATGCAATCTCAAAGTTCGACGCTTACCCAATGCCCTGGATCGATGAGCTTCTTGACCACCTCGGAATAGCCAGGTACATCATGACACTCAACCTCATGAAAGGGTACTGGCAAATCCTGTTGGATCAGAGTTCCAGGGAGAAGACAGCATTCACCACTCCAACCAAGTTATATCACTTCACAAGGATGCCCTTCGGCCTCCATGGAGCCCTGGCAACCTTTCACTGCCTGACAGACTGCCTTCTATGTCCCCATATGGAGTATTCTGTGGCCTACTTAGATGATGTAATGATCTACAGCCACCTGTGGGAAGATCATTTAAACGAGGTGGCTGCCATCCTTCAGACCCTGCAGGATGCTGGGTTCGCTTCCAATCCAAAAAAATGCCAGATTGGGTGGTAGGAGACTACGTACCTGGGATAGACTCTGGGATGAGACCTCATGCGCCCCCTCGTAGGGAAGGTCCAGTCTCTGCAGGCCTGCCTGGCACCTACTACGAAGTGACAGGTATGACAGTTTCTAGGCTTAGCTGGGTATTACTGATGCTTTGTAACCCAGTTTTCGTCCATTGCAGCATCCCTCATGGCACTTTTAGGCACCAAGGACAGCCCACACTGGGTACGCTGGTCGCCGGAGCATGAAGACATGTTCCAAGTCCTCAAGGAAAGTCTGTTCCGGTAACCCGTGCTCTTCTGCCCTGACGTCAACCGTGAGTTCCTGATCCAAACAGATGCTTCAGATGTGGGGCTTGAGGCAGTCCTCTCCCAGGAGCTGGATGGAGTAGAGCATCCCATTCTCTATATCAGTCGGAAGCTCTTCCCCTCCAGAATGTAACTATTCGGTTATCAGGAAGGAGGCACTCGCTGTTAAATAGGTTATCAACGCCCTCAGATATTATCTTCTCGGGGCTCCTTTCGTACTGGTCACCGACCATGCACCCTTAAATTGGCTAAATACCATGAAAAATACCAACGCCAGATTGATGAGATGGTAGCTCACCTTCCAGCAATATGCCTTTACCATCCAACACCAGGGCAGGTAAGGGTAATGCTAATGCGGACTTGTCTCACCAGGGGAGAGTCAAGATGCCAGCCCTGAAGACCAGGAGCTGGATTTAGTGGTGTATGAGGCAAAGTGGCCTCCCACTGAGCCAGAGGGGGAGGGACCACTCTCTGAACCCTGGTGGGCGGAGCCAGGCCGTGCTGACCTCTCCCACTGGAAGTCAGGGGGCGGAACAAGTATAAAGGGCGGGTCCTAGAGCTCAGTTGTGCTGCAGCTGCCGAAGGAGCCAGATGCCTCCTGCCCACTCCTGAGCTGGGAGACTGCACAGGACCCCTGCGGAGCTGAGGCCTGGCCAGAGCCACTGGAGCCACTCGCTGACTAAGCCACGGAGGAGTTTCTGGGACTGCCGCTTGCCTTCTACCCTGAGGAAATGGAGGAGTATACCCCAAGGGGAGGGGAGGAGAGGAGAGGAAGTGTCCCAGGGGCAACCAACCCTAGTCTGGCTGCATTGCTGCAGGAGACCCGGTCAGCATGTTGCGTGTTGGTGACCCAGTGGCAGAATACTCCACTACTGTTAGGGCTCTGCAGTGGCAGCTTCCCCTCTCCAGGTCAAGACACCTGCATTTGTCGGCTCTCCGCCCGAGCTAGGATGCCCGACCTCTGTGCTGCTCTGGTCTGACTGTTGGCCAGAGCCTTAAAACTGTTTGCAGCCCTGCCTTGACCGGGAGCCGGGGCCTGAGCCCACGGACCGTGGCAGCCCTGCCCTGACTATATGCCTTGGGTTTTAACTATTTGTTGTCCCGCCCCGATTGAGGGCCTGGGCCCAGAGTCTCTAACTATTTGCAGCTCTGCCTAATTACAGGCGGAGCCATCATCTGCGCCATGTCCTGCTAATTCCCTGACTGTAGGCAAGGACTGTAGTGAGGCGGGGAGTGGCCTCCCACTGACCCAGAGGGGGAGGGACTGCCGCTAATCCACCACAGGCAGGGTGAAATCCTGGCCAGTTGAAAATAGAAAACTCCCATTGACTTCAAGAGGGCCAGTATTTCACCCATTGTGTGAAAATTGCTAGTAATTAAGGGATCTTTATCTAACTAACATGCCTAGAGTTGTTGCTGCCTGTGAAGTTAACCAGATCCATAGGTGCTGGATTTAGGGGTGCTGCTGAACCCCTGTCCTGAAGAGATTTCCATCATATACAGGGTTTACAGTTTGGTTCAATGGCTTTCAACACCCCCACTATACAAATTATTCCTGAACCCCTGACCAGATCCTGGGCTGTTCTGGAGCCCCTGGTATAATTTAGGGCTTGTCTATATGGGTACATTCAGGAAAATTAATCCAAATTAACTAAAGGTGTGAATTTAAATAGGATTAGTTTTAAACTGCATGAAACCCCTGTGTGGACGCTCTGATTCAGAATTAAAGTGCCCTTAATTTGGTTTATCCTAATTCACTTTGAATTAAGATAAATCCTATTAAGTCACATTAATTTTGAATAAGAACATTACTGCAGGGGTTTAATGCAGTTTAACTAATGCACTTAAATTGGATTAATTTTCCAGAATGTCTCCATGTAAACAAGGCCCTGGACAACCCTGGAGGGGGAGAGGGGCTCTGTATAATTTAAGGAAACCTACCCTGGTGTCTTATGAGCTGCAGTGTTGGCTCCAGAGTGCTCCATGCTGAGGCGCCACCCTTGAGATGTCCCTCCTGTTCCTACTCGCACCACTATGCCAAGGTTTGCAAGGGGTTCTCAGAAGGCAACCTTAAGGCTGTCTGTCCGTGCTTCACTGGCAAATCCTCCCTGGATGGATCCTGGCCTGGATTTTTAGAGCCCGTTTACTCTACTCCTCTGCCCTTTTACCTGGCATGAAGGGGTCTGAGCAGAGGTAAAGATCTTACCTCCTGGGTAAACACAGCTTTATTCACACAAG
The DNA here is from genome assembly GCF_011386835.1 of Chrysemys picta bellii. Classification (NCBI taxonomy): domain Eukaryota; kingdom Metazoa; phylum Chordata; order Testudines; family Emydidae; genus Chrysemys; species Chrysemys picta. The sequence continues at coordinate 314,265,716 of NC_088791.1, forward strand.
TCCTTATTCACGCTGCAGTGGGACTGCTTACATTAATAATGTTACAGGACCAGGTGTTTGGTTACTCCAACATCTCCCTGAAAATGTCTGTTCTCCCTTGCTTCCCCCCGCCCTTGGCTCTCCCCCCTCCCCCCAGGATATTCTAAGAAAGAGGAGGCCCTTTCTCCCAACACCTTACCAGACAGATTCCAAGGGATTGGACTGAATATGCTCCTGCTCATAATAACACTCACAGCCACCTTCCAGGACATGCTGTGCATCAACTTCAAATATATTACTAGACATTTTCAGCAATTCCTATTGAAAATAATGGAGGATTCATGGTTCATCCCACACAACACACAGTTCTCCTTTGTTTTCCTTGCTGTCCTAGGACAGCAGGGTTTTAGACAAAGAATTAATCTACTCATATTTATGGCATTTTCACATTGATTTTTTTATTACCACAAACACTGCTGATAAAAATACCCCCTCCTGTCAAGCTTCAGTCATAATAATAGAGCTATACACAGGTTTATTTAGTATTACACTTTGATACTGTTAGTCACAAAATCTGATAGAATGGTTATGCCTAACAAAGGCTGATGTGTAATGGCTCACATGACATGTCCTGCTTCTAAAACATTGTAACAAGGAACCTGCAAACTTTGTTCCTAAAATGAAGTAGTTTCATATGGCAAGCACTGTAGGGCATAACAAGGCAAAGCTTCTGGAGTCCTGTAAAGCCCTGCCTATGCTACATAAATAACCTTTGTGGTTCTATAACCATACTTTGCCTGCAGAGATGTTACAGGACCACAGTGAACTCGCTGTTTTAAAATATCTGGATACAGGTCTGTCTCATCTTACGCTGGGGTTACGTTCCGCAGTCAGTGCCTAAAGCGAAAATCGCGTATAGTCAAAATTACATTGAGTGTAATGGTGGGCGGAATCGCCCGCACTACAGAAACAGTATTTAAATTGTTATTTCTCTTATTTTTTTTGTTTTGTTTTTGCTGACCGCGCAAAGCTGAAATCACGCATGTTAAATGCGCCTAAGATGCGACAGACCTGTACTGTGAAAAGTACTGTGTAAAACCAAATTCTATCCATTATCTATGTTTCAATACCAAATTACTTGTTTTGGTTTTTTTAAAGAAAAAAAATGTCCTTTGCTGAAAATTTTTTAGTATGTAAAGTTTGAACCCAAAATGAATTCTGATAGCTGTGTTATAATAAAACCCACCCACCTCCCTGAGAGAGTCTATATAGTAGAACCTCAGACCATGGAAATGGAGGTTGTTCATAACTGTGAAATGTTCATAACTCTGAACAAAACATTGATTGTTCTTACAAAAGTTTACAACTGAACAACAACTTAATAGAGATTTGAAACTTGAAGAAAAATGCTGCTTTTAATCATCTTATTTTAAATGAAACAAGCACAGAAACTTGTCAAATCTTTTTTTTTTTTTTAATTTTCCCTTTTAGTTTTTTAGTAGTTTGTTTAACACAGTACTGTATTTGTGTTTTGGGTTTTTTTGTTTTTGTTTTTTGGGGGGGGTCTCTGCTGCTGCTAGATGGTGTACTTCTGGATCCAAATGAGGTGTGTGGTTAACGGATCAGTTCATAACTCTGGTGTTCATAACACAGAGGTTCTACTGTAGTTGAAATGTTGACATAACCTTAATATAGTGACAGGAATGGTTCTAAGACAGAAGGGGCATGTGCAAGAATTTAATTTGACACCTTCTGGAGGGGCATGTTCTGTGTCCCAGCTGCGAGCTCCCACCTTGGCCCTGAGACCAGGAGGAGCTCCCTTCCGCGCCCTCCCGCCACTGTGGCCCTGGGGCCAGGTGGAGTTCTGTGCCCCCAATGATTATTGGGAGGCCTATGCCCCTGCTTGCCTCCCCTTGTGCACATCCCTGTAAGACATTGGTTTTCAACCTGTGGTCCACAGACCCCTGGGGGGGCTGCAGACTATGTCTAAGATTTCCAAAGACCCCCCGTTTGAAATGTTGTAGGGGTCCACAAATGCAAAAAGGTTGAAAACCAGTGTTCTAAGATAATACAATGTCCTGTAGGTATATAATGCAGGATAGGTTAGGAACCAGAGTGTCAATTTCTTGGAAAGAGAATTTAGTAGAGTATGTAATGTGCATCTTCTTTTAGGAAATGTTCCCTGAAAAGGAACTTTTTATTTTCCATACTGTTAACTAGTCTCATTAGACATATGAAAATGGGTTTTACGTACAGCAAAGGCTCATGGTGAAATCCTGGTCCTGTCGAAATCAAAGGGAGTTTTGCCATTGACTTCAATGGGCCCAGTACTTCACCCAGTGTCCCCTTTATGTGCAGTATAAATATTATACAGGTCATTCATGAACAAATATAAAACTCTCAAACCAAAAAATCTAAGGCAAGTTCTTTCTCTCTAAAACAATTGACCTGTTGTTCATGTGGATCCTCCAGGGGAATAGCACCCAAATATAAATCCCATATGGAAAGTCTGAACATGGATGCACATTTTCCCTGCACTGCAGTAGCCATGGTGACATTACACCTAATAAAGACATTTCAGTTTGCCTTAGATCAGTGGTTCCCAAAATGGGGTTTGTGAACCCCTAGGGGTTCGTGAAATGTTACAGGGGGTTCTTGGGGGGGAAATTCCCTAATGGCGGACAGAGCTGTCCCTAGGGACCCCAGGCAGCATGGGGCCAACAGCCTGGAGCCCCTAGACTTCCAAGAGTTAAGCAAATCAAAGCAAGCAGATATATCACACTGGGGAGACTTCACCTCCCTTTCCATTTCTTATAAGGAGTCTTGAAGGTTGATATTTTTTGCTGTTTTTAAAATTAAATAGGCAGCTAGTATTGATTTTAAAATTATTATGAAGAACAAGTTTAAGCTTTGTTGTAACGTGCATTGTTTGCCTGGACTGCTCAAGACCTGAATGCTTGTGTAGGAGGAACTCTTTGAGTTGGCTTCTTAAATACCTTCATGTTGTTTCACATCCCATACTCCTTGATGAAACATAGGAGCCTTGTCTTATAACAGGCTTATTCAAAGTGATACAAGCTACGAAAGTGAGATCTCGGAAGAGTGTTGCTGTTTTCATAATGCAATAAAAATACTGTAATGATAAATAATAATTAATAATACATAGTGTGTAATAAGCATGTCACAAAAACAAATTTTATATTTCCAAGATTTGCCTTTTATAATTTATACTCAGGTAAAGGAGAAAATCCCTGGAAATATTCATTTTTAAGAGGTAGTTCATAAGAATTGACATTTTTGTGAAAGGGGTTCACAGGTTGTTAAAGTTTGGGAACCACTGCATTAGAGTGTACTGTTCTTTTTCTTTCACATGATGTCAGTAAGTAATAGACAACACACCTCAAAAATAAATACACAGGTCAGAGAAGTATCTGAGAGGAATAGTTGTAAACAAATTAAAAAGAAAACTTTTTTATTACAGATTTTTCTAATGGGGATGGTTTGGCCTTATAAAAATTGATTGGGTGAGGTGTAGATTTTGCAACCTTCCCCCACCATTCCAAAATTAGGGGTAATTTAGATCTCGTTATGCAAACCCTCAAAAGTTTCAGGCTGCAGGGAAGCAAGACACGTGGCTCATCTCTAACTTTTATTTTAAATTTTGCCAACACAAGCTAAAATCTGCTTGGATGTTTTACTTGAGTTTAAAACTAAAATTCACATCTCCACAACTTGAAAGGGGATGTGTTCATGAGGATTTCAACAAGACCATTATCACCCAATGTATTCTTGTGATCCTTCAGAGAAAAGGATATTTCAGAATTTTAATTAAAATGAATACTGGAAATAGATATAGTGTATTATATTAAAGCAGCTAAACCCCCCACAAGGGCTTTACATCCAAAGGCACAAGAGTTAAAGTACTGATAGATTGTTTGGTAATGATGATGAGTTAGTCAATGTTTGCACAATGTTTTGAAAATATTAAAGTGCCATACACAGTGCACAGGATTATTACTATTAAGTGCTAAATGATTAGGCCCAAATTCTGACTTGCATGCACATGTTAAAACCCCAGTAAAAATGCAGTAGTTGCCTGCTGACAATGAAATATTTGAGCCCCAATACTGGCTTTGGTCAAAAACATATGGAGATACTGATCCACAAGCCTTCAATGAATGACTAGAACTAGGTTCAAAAAGGGGTGTGGTCAAAGCCAAACTGTAGGTGGCACTGTAGCAACTATTACCAACCTCTGCCTAACAAACCATGTAGTCTTACATGCCCAGTACCTGGTCTGAGTTATTCCACTTTGGAAATGGAATAAAATAGACAGGGGCTACGTGTGCACTTACAGCAACACTCTTTACAATTCATCTTTGATCGTTATTGGTCCAATAGGATACAAGTGATTAGGGATACAAGGATATGACATTCCCTCATCTTCTGCACAGTTTCATGTGGAAATTATGAATGTGGTCCTTCGTTAAGCTGTGGAGAAGTTCCCACTGCACCTTGAACACTTGGAAATATCTGCAGTGTTGTAAGCCAAAATCTATGCATACATTGATGCTGCTTCAGATGCAAATGTTTCTGTCTAATCGCCATCGACCCAGATTCTTATACTGTGCCTTGCAAGTTCATTAGAGTGAACACAAGAAGATCTACAGAAGTCTGTCTTTTTCTATCTTTCCCACATTCTGTCGGGACTTTTTCTTAACTATGTGATTTTTGGTGGGGTTAAAACAGGGGTGGGCAAAGTTTTTGGCCCTAGGGCCACATCTGGGTATGGAAATTGTATGGTGCGCCATGAATGCTCATGAAATTGGGGGTTGGGGTGTGGGCTCCGGCTGGGGGTACAGGCTGTGGAGTGGGGCCAGAAATGAGGAGTTCAGGGTGCGGGAGGGGGCTCTGGGCTGGGGTAAGGAGTTGAGATGCAGGGGGCGTGAGGGCTCAGACTGGGGGTGTGGGCTCTGGAGTGGGGTTGGGGATGAGGGGTTGGGGGTTCGGGAGGGTACTCAGGGCTGGGACCAAGAGATTCAGAGGGCAGGAGGGAGATCTGGGCTGGAGCAGGGGATTGGGGTACAACGGGGGTCAGGGGTGCAGGCTCCTGGCAGCGCTTACCTCAAGCAGCTCTTATGCGGTGACATGGCCAGGCAGCTCTGCGCGCTGCTCCATCTGCAGGTGTTGCCCCTGCAGCTCCTATTGGCTGCAGTTCCTGGCCAATGGCTGCTGCGGGGGCGGCGCTTGGGGCAGGGGCAGCATGTGAGCCCTCTGGCTATCTCTACGCGTAGGAGCCAGAGGGGGGGACATGCCGCTGCTTCTGGGAGCTGCATGGAGCCACAGCACGCACAGAGTGGGGCAAGCCCCGGACCCTGCTCCCTGGTGGGAGCTTGAGGGCCAGATTAAAATGTCTGAAGGGCAAGATGCGATTCCTGGGCCATAGTTTGCTCACCCCTGGGTTAAAGGATGGAAAGTTAAGTCTAAGAAATAAGTGAACATAGTGAAATTTGTAGTCTTTATGTTCTCTTTTGGATATGAGTGCCACAGTTATGGGCCAGTTACTGAGAAATGTTTTTCCTGTACACACAAGTATCACAATTGAAGTTGACAGTTTCACCAGAGGGGCTCAAATTTTCTCCAGGCAGGATTCCCAAATTAGTCATTGTTTCTTCTTGGGACCTCAGTCCCATAATTCTTTGATCAGATTCCATACTCCTTTGGGTTCATGGCAAGGAACTGTGGCTGTTTTTAGGAAGGGAAGACTAGGGTGGGTGGAAATGAATGATGGTGAGTTCTGATGCTGAGTTCTTCTAGGTAGGGGCTAGTGCAGGGACATGCTGGTGGAGTGAGGTGGATATTGCTAGATGGGGCTAGCTCTGATGCTGGAGGCAGGGTGCTGGGGGTGTGCCACAATAGGAATGGTTTCATTGGGGGGATGCTGACATGTTTGAGGGGGTTGGTGCTACTGGGTTGGGGTAGTAATGGCCCTGGTTGGGGTTACATGCTGCTGAGTGTTGTGGACTGTGGGAGTGCAGGTGGGGGGTGGGGAGGGTAGTGGTGCTGCTGTGTAGGGACTGACATTTTAGTTCATGCTGTTTAACAATCCCCCCAATGGCTCCACAGGGATGAGAAATGGATATTTGCATCCACGAGCCAGAATGTCTGCCCTAGTGATTTTGTTGAAATCCAACTAATGTGTAGGTAATTTGCAGGGAACAGATCAGAAGAATGCGTTTTCATTAGAGGCAAGGCTGTAATACATAATGATGGGGTTTTTCTAATACCTTAACTTATAAAATATCATCATCATAAACAGGTCCTGTCTGCACAACCACCAGAAATGTGGATTTAGTAGCGAACTACTTTGGGTAGTGGGATCCGTCAAACAGTGGACAATTTCTCCGGTTTTGCAGGAACTAGGTATCCGAATGCAAACATGTCTGACTGATAGACACCTAAAAACTTTTAATTCAAAGGACTGGGCATAGGCGCCAACTCCGTGGGTGCTTCAGGGCTGGAGCATCCACAGGGAAAAATTGGTGGGTGCTTAGCACCCACCAGCAGCTCCCCGCTCCACCCCCCTGTCCCAGCTCACCTCCGCCTCCGCCTCCTCCCCTGGGCGCACCGCGTGCCCGCTTTTTCCCCCTGGCTCCCAGCGCTTGCGCCATGAAACAGCTGATTCATGCGGCAAGCGCTGGGAGGGAGGGGGGAGGAGGAGGAATGCGGCGCGCTCGGGGAAGAGGCGGGGCCAGGGCGGGGATTTGGGGAAGGGGTCCAATAGGGGCAGGGAGGGGATGGAGTTGGGGTGGGGACTTTGGGGAAGGGGTTGGAATGGGGGTAGGGCGGGGCAGGGAAAGGGTAGAGTTGGGGCGGGGTCAGGGTCAGGGGGGCGCGAGCACCCACCGGCTCCGGGGAAAGTTGGCACCTATGGGACCAGAATATTAGAAATACCAGATATAGATTACTGGACATTGACATGACAAGCAGTTCAGTATGCTGGACAGACTGAATATATTAGAATCATAGAATCGTAGGACTGGAAGGGACCTCAAGAGGTCATTTAGTCCAGTCCTCTGCACTCGTGGCAGGATTAAGTATTATCTAGACCATCCCTGACAGGTGTTTGTCCAACCTGCTCTTAAAAATCTCCAATGACGGAGATTCCATAACCTCCCTAGGCAGTTTATTCTAGTGCTTAACTACCTTGACAGGAAGTTTTTCCAAATGTCCAACCTAAACCGCCCTTGCTGCAATTTAAGCCCATTGCTTCTTGTCCTATCCTCAGAGGTTAAAAAGAACAATTTTTCTCCCTCCTTCTTGTAACAACCTTTTATGTACTTGAAAATTGTTATCATGTCCCCTCTGTCTTCTCTTCTCCAGACTAAACAAACCCAATTTTTTCAATCTTCCCTCATAGGTCATGTTTTCTAGACCCTTTAATCATTTTTGCTGCTCTTCTCTGGATTTTCTCCAGTTTGTCCACATCTTTCCTGAAATGTGGCACCCAGAACTGGACACAATACTCCACTTGAGGCCTACTCATCACGGAGTAGAGCAGAAGAATTACTTCTCGTGTCTTGCTTACCACACTCCTGCTAATACAACCCAGAATGATGTTTGCTTTTTTTTGCAAGATTGTTACATTGTTGGTTCATAATTTATTACTGAAATAGTGAGGAAGAAAACACTTTGTGGAGATGTGAGTTCCCTTGGGAGTTAGCTAGATGGCGCTAAAGCATACTTAAGTACTGCCATACTAATATGAATGTTTACAATGCCAACTTAGGGTATGTCTACACTACGAAATTAGTTCAAATTTATAGAAGCCGGTTTTATAGAAATCGGTTGTATACAGCCGATTGTGTGTGTCCCCACATAAAATGCTCTAAGTGCTCTAGTCGGCGGACCGCGTCCACAGTACGAGGCTAGCGTCGACTTCCGGAGCATTGCACTATGGGTAGCTATCCCACAGCTATCCCACAGTTCCCGCAGTCTCCGCCGCCCCTTGGAATTCTGGGTTGAGATCCCAATGTCCGGATGATGCAAAACAGTGTCGCGGGAGGTTCTGGGTACATGTCGTCAGGCCCCTCCCCCCCCCCGTCACAGCAACGGCAGACAATAGATTCGCGCCTTTTTACCTGGGTTACCTGTGCAGACAACATACCACGGCAAGCATGGAGCCCGCTCAGCTCACCGTCACCATATGTCCTCTGGGTGCCAGCAGACGTGGGACTGCATTGCTACACAGCAGCAGCTGCTAACTGCCTTTTGGCGGTAGACGGTGCAGTAGACTGGTAGCCTTCATCGGCGATCTGGGTGCTGGCAGCCGTAGGGCTGCATTGCACCAGCCCCTTGCCTTTTGGCAGTAGATGGTGTATTACGACTGGTAACCGTCCTATTACAAGTTGGCTCATCGCACATTACCAGAGTCTTCCCTGAGCAGCAGATTGTGCAATAGGCCTGAAGGCCATCGTAATACACTAACTGCCAAGCGCCCAGTATTTGCTGCCAAGCACCCAGAAAGATGCCGAGGGCTATCAGTCACACTGCACCGTCGTCTTAAGATGTAAAAAATAGATTTGCTCTGTATTCATTTGCTTCCCCCTCCCTCCGTCAAATCAACGGCCTGCTAAACCCAGGGTTTTCAGTTTAATCTTTGGGGGGACCATTCTGTGTGACAGTTGTTTGTGTTTCTCCCTGATGCACAGCCACCATTCTTGATTTTAATTCCCTGTACCTATACGCCATGTTGTCACTCGGCCCGCCCTCCCTCCTTCCCCTAGTCCGTCAGATACTACTTTCGCGCCTTTTTTTTGAATTCTGGGTTGAGATCCCAATGCCCGGATGATGCAAAACAGTGTCGCGGGAGGTTCTGGGTACATGTCGTCAGGCCCCTCCCCCTCCGTCACAGCAACGGCAGACAATAGATTCGCGCCTTTTTACCTGGGTTACCTGTGCAGACAACATACCACGGCAAGCATGGAGCCCGCTCAGCTCAGCTGAGCTCACCGTCACCATATGTCCTCTGGGTGCCGGCAGACGTGGGACTGCATTGCTACACAGCAGCAGCTGCTAACTGCCTTTTGGCGGTAGACGGTGTAGCATGAGTAATAGCCGTAGGGCTGGCAGCCGTAGGGCTGCATTGCACCAGCCCCTTGCCCTTTGGTAGGAGATGGTATATTATGACTGGTATCCGTCGTCGTCATACTGCAGTGGCTGTCAATCATGGGCACCTGGGCAGACATGCTACTGTCTCGATGATGATGGCTATCAGTCGTAGTATACTATTTTCTGCCAATTGCCCAGTATTGTCTGCTAAGCACCCAGAAGAGGCCGAGGGCGATCTGGGTGCTGGCGGACGTGGGGCTGGCAGACGTGGGGCTGCATTGCTACACAGCAGCAGCCCCTTGCCTTTTGGTAGACGATGGTATATTACGACTGGTATCCGTCGTCATCGTACTGCAGAGGCTATCACTCATGCTGCACCGTCGGCTGCCAGCTTAAGATGTAAAAAATAGATTTGTTCTGTATTCATTTGCTTCCCCTTCCTCCGTGAAATCAACGGCCTGCTAAGCCCAGGGTTTTCAGTTTAATCTTTGGGGGGACCATTCTGTGTGACAGTTGTTTGTGTTTCTCCCTGATGCACAGCCACCTTTCTTGATTTTAATTCCCTGTTCCTGTACCTGTACGCCATGTCGTCACTCGGCCCTCCCTCCCTCCCGCCCTCCCTCCTTCTCCTGGTCCATCAGATACTAGTTTCGCGCCTTTTTTCTGACCAGGCGCCATAGCTAGCACTGGGATCATGGAGCCTGCTCAGATCACCGCGGCAATTATGAGCACTATGAACACCACGCGCATTGTCCTGGAGTATATGCAGAGCCAGGACATGCCAAGGCGAAACCCGGACCAGCCGAGGAGGCGATTGCAGCGCGGCGAAGAGAGTGATGAGGAAATTGACATGGACATAGACCTCTCAAAAGGCACAGGCCCCAGCAATGTGGAAATCATGGTGTCACTGGGGCAGGATCATGCCGTGGAACGCCGATTCTGGGCCCGGGAAACAAGCACAGACTGGTGGGACCGCATCGTGCTGCAGGTATGGGACGATTCCCAGTGGCTGCGAAACTTTCGCATGCGTAAGGCCACTTTCATGGAACTTTGTGACTTGCTTTCCCCTGCCCTGAAACGCCAGGATACCAAGATGAGAGCAGCCCTCACAGTTGAGAAGCGAGTGGCGATAGCCCTGTGGAAGCTTGGAACGCCAGACAGCTACCGGTCAGTCAGGAATCAATTTGGAGTGGGCAAATCTACGGTGGGGGCTGCTGTGATCCAATTTGCCAGGGCAATGAAAGACCTGGTGATATCAAGGGTAGTGACTCTGGGCAACGTGCAGTCAATAGTGGATGGTTTTGCTGAAATGGGATTCCCAAACTGTGGCGGGGCCATAGACGGAACCCATATCCCTATCTTGTCACCGGAGCACCAAGCCACCGACTACGTAAACCGCAAGGGGTACTTTTCAATGCTGCTGCAAGCCCTGGTGGATCACAAGGAACGTTTCACCAACATCAACGTGGGATGGCCGGGAAAGGTACATGATGCTCGCGTCTTCAGGAACTCTGGTCTGTTTCGAAAGCTGGAGGAAGGGACTTTCTTCCCGGACCAGAAAGTAACCGTTGGGGATGTTGAAATGCCTATCGTGATCCTTGGGGACCCAGCCTACCCCTTAATGCCATGGCTCATGAAGCCGTACACAGGCAGCCTGGACAGGAGTCAGGACCTGTTCAACTACAGGCTGAGCAAGTGCCGAATGGTGGTGGAATGTGCATTTGGACGTTTAAAAGCGCGCTGGCGCAGCTTACTGACTCGCTCAGACCTCAGCGAAAAGAATATCCCCATTGTTATTGCTGCTTGCTGTGCGCTCCACAATATCTGTGAGAGTAAGGGGGAGACCTTTATGGCGGGGTGGGAGGTTGAGGCAACTCGCCTGGCCGCTGATTACGCGCAGCCAGACACCAGGGCGGTTAGAGGAGCACAGCAGGGCGCGGTGCGCATCAGAGAAGCTTTGAAAACGAGTTTTGTGACTGGCCAGGCTACTGTGTGAAACTTCTGTTTGTTTCTCCTTGATGAACCCTCCAACCCCCCCCCCCGACCCGGTTCACTCTACTTCCCTGTAAACCAACTACCCCACCCCACCCCACCCTCCCCTCCCCAATTCGAGCACCGCTTGCAGAGGCAATAAAGTCATTGTTTTTTTCACATTCATGCATTCTTTATTAGTTCCTCACAGAAGTAGGGGGATAATTGCCAAGGTAGCCTGGGATGGGTGGGGGAGGAGGGATGGAAAAGGACACACTGCATTTTAAAACTTTAAGTCTTATTGAAGGCCAGCCTTCTGATGCTTGGGCGATCATCTGGGGTGGAGTGACTGGGTGGACGGAGGCCCCCCCCACCGTGTTCTTGGGCGTCTGGGTGAGGAGGCTATGGAACTTGGGGAGGAGGGCTGTTGGTTAAACAGGGGCTGTAGCGGCGGTCTCTGCTCCTGCTGCCTTTCCTGAAGCTCAACCATATGCTCGAGCATATCAGTTTGATGCTCCAGCAGACGGAGCATTGACTCTTGCCGTCTGTCTGCAAGTTGACGCCACCTATCGTCTTCAGCCCGCCACTTGCTCTTTTCAGCCCGCCATTCAGCCCGCCACCTCTCCTCTCGTTCATATTGTGCTTTTCTCATGTCCGACATTGACTGCCTCCACGCATTCTGCTGTGCTCTATCAGCGTGGGAGGACATCTGCAGCTCCGTGAACATATCGTCCCGCGTCCTACGTTTTCTCTTTCTAATGTTCACTAGCCTCTGCGAAGGAGAAACATTTGCAGCTGGTGGAGGAGAAGGGAGAGGTGATTTAAAAAGACACATTTTAGAGAACAATGGGTACACTCTTTCATTACAAGGTCGCATATTTCGGCTTGCAGGCAGCCATGGTAGGCCACAGTGTTTTGGCTTTTTTAACCTTCTTAACATGCGGGAAAGGTTTCAAACAGCAGCGCATTTCCCATATCAAGGATGAATTGGGTTGTCCATTTAAAATGGGTTTTCAATGTAAAAGGAGGGGCTGCGGTTTCCCGGTTAACATGCGGCACAAACCCAAGTAAACCACCCCCACACACACACACACACGATTCTCTGGGATGATCACTTCACCCCTCCCCCCACCGCGTGGTTAACAGCGGGGAACATTTCTGTTCAGAAGAGCAGGAACGGGCGCCTCTGAATGTCCCCTTAATAAAATCACCCCATTTCAACCAGGTGACCGTGAATGATATCACTCTCCTGAGGATAACAAAGAGAGATAAGGAATGGATATTGTCTGCATGCCAGCAAACACCGGGACCATACGCTGCCATGCTTTGTTATGCAATGATTCCAGACTACGTGCTACTGGCCTGGAGTACATGAAGGAGAGCTTTCTGGAGATGTCCCTGGAGGATTTCCGCTCCATCCCCATACACGTTAACAGACTTTTCCAGTAGATGTACTGGCCACGATTGCCAGGGAAAATTAATCACGCTTGCTTTTAAACCATGTGTAATGTTTACAAATATTTACAAAGGTACACTCACCAGAGGTCTCCTGTGTGCCCTGAGGGTCTTGGGTGAGTTCGGGGGTTACTGGTTCCAGGTCCAGGGTCACAAACATATCCTGGCTGTTGGGGAAACCGGTTTCTCCGCTTTCTTGCTGCTGTGAGCTACCTACAGTACCTCCATCCTCATCTTCCTCGTTCCCCGAATCGTCATCCCTGTGTGTTTCTCCATTGACGGAGTCATAGCACACGGTTGGGGTAGTGGTGGCTGCACCCCCTAGAATGGCATGCAGCTCCGCGTAGAAGCGGCAAGTTTGCGGCTCTGCCCCAGACCTTCCGTTTGCTTCTCGGGCTTTGTGGTAAGCTTGCCGTAGCTCCTTAATTTTCATGCGGCACTGCTGTGTGTCCCTGTTATGGCCTCGGTCCTTCATGGCCTTGGAGACCTTTTCTAATACTTTGCCATTTCTTTTACTGCTACGGAGTTCAGCTAGCACTAATTCATCTCCCCATATGGCGAGCAGATCCCGTACCTCACGTTCGGTCCATGCTGGAGCTCTTTTGCGATCCTGGGACTCCATCACGGTTACCTGTGCTGATGAGCTCTGCGTGGTCACCTGTGCTCTCCACGCTGAGCAAACAGGAAATGAAATTCAAACGTTCGCGGGTCTTTTCCTGTCTACCTGGTCAGTGTATCTGAGTTGAGAATGCTGTCCAGAGCGGTCACAATGAAGCACTGTGGGATAGCTCCCGGAGGCCAATAACGTCGAATTCCGTCCACACTACCCGAATTCCGACCCGCAAAGGCCGGTTTTATCGCTAATCCCCTCGTCGGAGGTGGTGTAAAGAAACCGGTTTAAAGGACCCTTTAAGTCGAAAGAAAGGGCTTCGTCGTGTGGACGTGTCCAGGCTTAATTCGATTTAACGCTGCTAAAGTCAACCTAAACCCGTAGTGTAGACCAGGCCTCAGTTGTTGGTTAGAAAGTGTTGCACTAAACAAACTCTTTAGCGCCTGCTCTATCCTAATTACAGTATATTTTCTCCATGAAATTATGCTGTATCTCTCCATTACCTATAGAATAAAGGGGAAAGTGCTATAATTTGGGTCTGCTGCTGACAAGGTAACAATGTCAGAGATAGGAGACAACCTTACTATTTCAGTGTGCTTTAGTAGTGCTCACAATTTACATCAAATCAACTACAAGGCCTCTGGTGATAACATTTCCTTGTTCTAATAATAGAAGATAGTATTTTAAGAATTCTATTTGTCATGCAATTAATAGCACACTTTGTTCTAAGTAAAAAGATTTACTTGTTTTGAGCAGTAACAGTATTTTGCATGTTTAAAAGGGGAATGGGGAATGCTTTATTGCCAGCCCTTTTCCTTACAGGGGGATGAATCACTTGCATTCTTGGCAGTCCAGCTTAAATTCACAAGAATGTTCAGTTTGATCAACTTCCTTCAGAATACTAAGCTCAAAGTAAAGAGGAAAAAAAGAGAGAGAAATTTGGATGCGCCTCTATGCAGAAGACATTACAAGATGGATATCCAAGCAGGAAGACAATAAATCTAGTGTACAAATTGTTTTGCCCAAAGCAAGTGACTAACTTACTGTTAAAAGAGTGGCTAGACTAAATTAAGAGAATAATCCTGCAAGGAGAAAAACAAGAGGGGAAAGAGCCAGCGGAGAAGAATCCAGAATTAGCAGAAATGTGGGACATTGTGTCCAAAATTAGTTTAATAAAATTATAACAGATTATTCTCTACAAAAACTATGTGATGTTTCAAATAAAATAAAATGAAAAGAGCCCCCCTCGAAATGAAAGATTTATGTCAAGAATTCTTACACGGAAAGAATCAAAATGTAAGAATGTGTTAATTAGGCATGAAGAAAATCACTACAGTGATTCATTTCCCCCCCTCCCACCCCCATCTCTTGTCAACCCCATTGCTATCTTTTGCCCTGTCCCACTCCAATACTCTGCCATAATTGATTCTCACTCCTGGTGCAAGGGAAGTGGGTGGAAATGTGGGTGCCAGTCCCTAAACATTAGCTGTCTGTATATGGAATCAGTGCAGCTGAGTTGACTGTGGGTCTGTTTCTGTTTGAGGGATTGGTGGTTTGAGGGGGATGCTCAGTAAAGGCTTCCCTCAATTAGAAGCTGGCAATATTGTTGTGTGACAGATCTGGGGGTTGTCCAGGTGCCACAGCAGCATGTTGTCAGTTTCACCAGCTCAGCTGGCTGGTAGCTCCTTCCTTGGGATGGCCCCTCTCCTGGGGCCAGGGCAAAAACCAGGACAAATTTTTGTGAAACTGACAGGGCCGGGGCATTCCAAGTTTTCAGAGAAGTGTGGTTACCCGTTGTATTTGTCTATAATAATGAGGTGGTGCTAAACACCACTGCCTTATGTTCCAGCAAATTAATATTGCTTTGACTTGTTACACACATAGAGCCCCGTTCAAGACCAGCGTTACACATATTTGCTTAGACTCACACAGCTGAGTTCTTAGTGACTGATCATGATCCACAGGAGAAATTCTCTGAAACAAATTGTCAAGGTTCCGCCACAATAGAGTGCCTGCTGCTCAAGAGGCCTGTGACTCTGAAACAGGATGCAGGCTGAATAACCCTCCATTCCTGGAGAGGGTGGTCCCTGTAGGTCAGGGTTGTGTTCAATGGTGTGGCAGTGAGAACGGAAACTGGCTCAGAGGTTGCTTTCATAATGCTTGAATTATGAATAAATTCAGCTTCTTGTACTCTTGGTTCCCAAGCATTAGTGAGTCAGAAATGTGAATAGGAAAATTAGGTTAGTAAGAACAATTCTCTAACTGAACTTTTATTATATAATAATATTTTGTTTCAGATACAGGACGTTGCACACTGGGTAGGGGAATGTGTGCAAGTGCCTACATGTGAGAAGAAAGTTAGGCAACAAGAGAGTCAGCTGGTGTATTGATTACAAAAAATACTGGGCCTAGTTCCTCCCTGCTATAATTCCACTGACCTAAACCAGGTGCAAGTTTGGCCCTATAGATCTCAGTGCTGTTCTGTGTTGTGTAAAAGGGGTGGTGCACAAAAGTCCTTTGTACCTCCCACAGCAATAAACCTAGTAAGACCTTGAAGATTTCTCAGTTCAAACCACAAAAAAATTCTCTGGAGGATTTGTCGCACCAAGTTTAAGAGAATCAGTGGGGGCCTGGGCACTGGCATTCTGCTCTCGTATTTGTGAGCCAGTAGCGTTCCCGGATCATCATTGATACCAGGACATCTTTGGTGTTCTGGCAAGAGATCTTATCTGATATCTTAACTGAGCTGCATTTAAGTTATCCAAGGCAGTTTTTACATTGCTCAAGCTAAAGTCATTGAAATGTTTTAATTAGAGTGCAAACACAGTCTGTCACTTTCCTCTCTGTGACGCACAGAAACCTATCTGCTTCCCCCATGAGTGCAGAACAGTTAAATCATAGCTATTATCATTATTACAGCGTTAAGCATTTATATGGTGCTGTAAATTTGCTTTACAAATGAAAAGATTTAATCTCGTCCCTGAAGACTTTATACTCAAATGTAGACAAGACAAAACATGGGGCAACAGTTCAGGTTAGAGATGATTCAAAGAAATGATTCCCAAGGAGACCTGTGAAAAAAGGATTCAAGAAAAAAAAGGGGGGGGGCGCTAAGGAGGAATTTGAAGGAGAGAGAGAATTGTGAAACTGTTTAAAGCACTGGGCTGGGACTCCAGAGTTCTGGAAGCAATTTCCACCTCTGCTACAGACTTGCTGTTTGACCTTGTGCAAATCATTTAATCACTCTGTGCCTGAGTTGCCCATCTGTAAAATGTACTTCACAACACAGTTGGAGTGTTATGAGGATAAAAGCTATAAATTCTTGGGAGCTGCTCATCTATTAAGGTACAGATTCTCCCATCACGTGAAATCATCAAATCAAGATTGGATGCTTGTCTAAATGAGATGGTCTAGTTGTTAAATCACAAATTAGTGGACATGAGGCAGGAATTACTGCATGAAGATCTATGGCCTCTATGGAGGAGGTCAGACTAGATCACAGTGATCTCTTAAAATCTATGTGCTAGGGTCTGTATAAATACCTATAGAAACATTGTTAAGCTGCAAAACAGGATGGGAGGAGACAGAAAGAGCAGTTAAGAGAGATTTGGGAACATTGGAAGCAAGTGGGGAAGTAGGAGAAAATTAGAGCAAATATGTAGGTGCAAACAAGTGAGTTGCTTATGAGTGAGAATAAGGAATTTAAATTTGAAGCAGCCAAAGACAGGAAGCCAGAAAAAGGATGCAAGAAAGGGGGCAATGTGGTTGAAGTGGTGAGAGAGGTTAGAGACTAGCTGGCAGCTAGTTCAAAAGGAGTGACAATACTCAAAGTGAGAAATGATCAGGGCCTGGACAAGAGTTTTAGTTGTGGAGACAGAGAGGCCTGCAGATTTTAGAGATATGGAGATGAAGAGATAGGATTTGGGGCCAAATCCAAATTGCATTGGAGTCAATGGAAAGACTCTCATTGACTTAAATGGGCTACAATAGGTCTTTAGTGAGAGACTGAATATATGAGGGAGAAGAAGAGAGAGAGAGGAGTCACAGATGACACCAAGATGGTGAGAATAGGAGAACAGTGCAATCATTAGAAGATATAAATCAAGGCTGTGGAGAGGGATTGGGAGAGGAATGATGCTTTATAATGAGAATTTTAGTTTGGGTCTGAATGAGGTTGCGATGGTAGCAGGGATTCCGGGAGCAGATATCTCCGGGATGGGGATATGTAAATGGATAGTGATGCGGTTAGAGTAGAAAAGTAGTTTGAAGACACAGCCAAAGACAGACCTGAATGGAGAGCAGCTATCAAACACTTTGAGCAAGACAAATCCAAGAAACTGATCGAAAAAAGAGCCACAGGTATCATGCCAAGTCTTCAGTGGGAGCCTACGCTTTCCTATATGACAATTGTTTGTGACCTTGCTCCTTGCAGCTCAGACTATACAGCCACAAGACCACACACAAGATGCCATGACATCATCAGCTACGACAGACAGCTGTATGTCTGAGAGATGGGGATATGAAACTGGACATTGATGGAGATTAGGATAGAAAAGTAGTTTTGGAGGTTAGCGCCACAGAGGTGGTGGTAGAATTGATGTACTCTGTGATGGCACATGCCCCCGTCCCACTGACACGAAGCCTAATGAGTGTCCCTACACTCAGGCAGTGCCAATTAGGAACACCTGTAGAGCATGCTCTATCTGGAGAAGGGGATATTAAAAAGGTGAAGCTGGCCACAGAGCAGGCTGCTAGGGAGCCCAGTAGCCAGGGAGCTCAACCTGAGGCAGTGACTAGCCGCCTCTTTCCCCAGCCCCCTTGTCTAGGGCAGACAGACACTGGAACACTGAGAGGGCTCTGGGCATCTACTCACCATCAGTTCCTTGCAGCTGGACCTGAGGAGCAGTTCCAGGGACTGGAGGTAATAGGACTCAGAAAGGACCCTGGGAATGAGCTCAACTGCTGTGGAGGATGTGATTTTAATCAGGAGTGTGTATTCCACAGCCTGGGAACCCTGGGACAACAGACATAAAGAGATGGTGGCCAAGTCCAGGCTGAGAGCTGACTAACTGCAAGGGAGGGATAGCTCAGTGGTTTGAGCATTGGCCTGCTAAACCCAGGGTTGTGAGCTCAATCCTTGAGGGGCCATTTAGGGATCTGGGGCAAAAAAAAACCCAAACTGTTAAGGACAGTACTTGGTCCTGCTAGTGAAGGCAGGGGAGTGGACTCAATGATCTTCAAGGTCCCTTCCAGCTCTATGAGATAGGTATATCTCCATATATTATTAATAGGAGAGATTACAGAGCTATTAGCAATAAAGGGTTCATTAAACAGATAAATGACTCAGACAGGCTCAATATAAGCTACGTTAGTGTGTCATTCATTCCATACATGCTTCTACTAGGGACCTGTAGAATGAGGCTTTATAATGATGTTTCTAATGGGCTTGAAGCACAGCATGGTGATAAATGTGAGGTTCTAGTGGTGAAGGAGATATACATTACAAACACAAACATGCACACTTTGCTTGGGGAAAATACCATTTTACATGCTTTTTTTCAAAATTTGACATTCACATTTCTGAGTGCTACCTGCCTTTCTTGCTCATATAGATGTGAATGTTGGAAACACAATAAACTTGGGTCACCCAAAAATGTGTGTACACATTTTGGAGAGGGGGAAATATAGAGAGACCAGTTAGGCAACACAGTCCTGTGTTTTCATGCTGTCATGTGCTGTTTGCTTTAAAATAATGTTGTGTATGTGTTTTTCTGTATTCATTTTGATTTATAATATATTAATATTGCTCCTTATGTGCTTATGATATTCTAAGATTTATAATAAGCCTTCCTCATTTAGTCACTGAATCAGATAATTGGCAATCCTTATTATAGCCTCATTCTGTCTTTTATTTGTTATTTTGCAAACCACTTATTATCCTCCCTGCAGTTTTAGTGACTGACGATGAATAAATGCCACCTGTGACATTCAAAGTCTATTTTCTTTAATCCTGGATTTTAAATTTCCTGAGATCCTGCACAGTATGTGATGGTAACATACAGTGGAGACTGAAAGGAAAAGGCTAAAAATTGAAAACATTGCTGGGACTGCTGCAGGGCTTTTCAGATAAGCAAGCAAGTATTCCTAAAGTGAGCTAAAAACAGTGACTAGCATGGGAAGAAAGTTCAGAATAGATGTAGGTTGGAAGATTGTGTGGAAGACTAGGAGACAAGCAGCGATAATAATCAAGTCATTGGATTGGGAACAAATGGTTGTGAAACATTTTTAGACTGAAATCTCACAGTTGGGGTAGTGTTTGCATATTTATATTGTTCTGTGATTATATTCAAGTAGAGTGTGGTAAGCAGTTCAGGACTTTTCACTCTCCTAGGGCTGGGACAGTCAACTTTTGCTTATGGGCTTCACTGGCAACTTTCTGAGAATTCTAAGGCTGAATCTAATTGCCATAAAATCTCAATTTTATGAGGAAAGTGTGGCCTGGTGGGATGGCAAATCCCACCACGCAATGCTCAGTTTTGATTGGAGAGATCTAGCTAGTGCTCCACCCAGTCACAAGCCTCCATCTTGAATTCACATGTACCAAATTGATTTTCAGTAGCCAAGCCAAGTTTTGTATTAATTCAAGTTACTCACTCTATAGACAATAGTATATATTTTCTGTAGCTAATTAGTCTTTCTAGTGTCTTCTTTGCTAATAGAGGTAAGTAAACAAATGTATAGCTTTGAGGATTTTGGTTAGCTCACTTAGTAAACAAGTATCAGGGGGTAGCCGTGTTAGTCTGTATCTACAAAAACAACAAGGAGTGTGGTGGCACCTTAAAGACTAACAGATTTATTTGGGCATAAGCTTTCGTGAGTTAAAACCTCACTTCTTCGGATGCATCCGAAGAAGTGAGGTTTTAACTCACGAAAGCTTATGCCCAAATAAATCTGTTAGTCTTTAAGGTGCCACCAGACTCCTTGTTGTTTTAGTAAACGAGGTTTTACTGAAGCTTTTTTCCCCACTCAGTACCTTTCCTCCTTCCAAATGAGGTCTGAGATATGTTTGCTAGAGTTTCATATGCTGTTATGAGACACTGTGAGGCAATGTTCTGTATGACAGATTGTACATTGAGAGAGATAAGGTAGGTGAAGTAATATACTTTATTGGCCCAACTTCTGTTGGTGAAAAGGACAAGTCTTTTGAGCTTAACAGAGCTCTTCTTCAGGTCTGGAGAAGGTAACCAGGGTTTCCAAGCTAAATGCAAGGTGGTACCATAGGCGCCGACTCCGTGGCAGCCAAACCGGCACCCACCGGCAGCCAAACTCCCTCCCTTCGCCCAGTGCCTCCTGGCGGTCTTGTTCATCAACTCCTCCCCCTCCCTCCCAGCGCCTCCTACACACCGTGGAACAGCTGTGGAGGCGCTGGGAGGGAGGGGGAAGAGCAGAGACAGGGTGTGCTCAGGGGTGGGGGATTGGGCTTGGGGGAAGGGGTGGAGTTGGGGTGGGGGCTGGGGCTGAGCAGGAGTTGAGTACCCCCAGGAAAATTAGAAGCCAGTGCCTGTGGGTGGTACACACTCTTGTCCAGAGAGACCATGCTGTATTAGAATGATACTTTGTACATGTGTGTGCGGATTTGCAATTATGCTGTTGTTGATTGTACCTAGGAGAAGCAGACTGAGGGCTGGTCCACACTAACCTGTTACCAGATTTGCCCATTACTTCTCCCTTCTGCAAGTCCCCTCCCAATGGAGCTATCTTGCAGGACCTAGGGTCCCTAGGGCTGGGTTACTCCCACCCCAGAACTGGATGAACACCCACACGTACATTAACAGAGCAAGTCTGAGCGGACCAGGTCAATCAGCACTGTCAAGCTGACCCCTTATATGTCTCTGGACTCACTGGGCTGGAGGAAGCAGCACTTTCAAGCTGTCTCTCCTTATATGCCCCTGGGCTCCATGGACTGGGTCAAGCAGCACTTTCAAGCTGTTACCCTTATGCGTCCCAAATTCAGCACGTCCCTATCCCATTCCCCCAACACAATTGTACTGGCAGTAACCTACTCGATGAGCAAACCCCACAGTATTTTGGGTGCTGCAGGGATCTTTAGCTTAGGTAAAAGAAGCGTTGCTGTAGAGTGAATGGGGGAAGCTAAAAACACAAACGAGTAAAGTTCAGCAAGAGAGAGAGAAGCAACCAACTTAACCATAGAAGTTATTTATTGAATAATACTAATAACTACACAAGGAGGACTAAACCAACATAATATACATGATTAAAGGTTAATACCTAAGGTAGAAAGGAAAACAGAGAGAGAAAGAGGGGGGAGTCTCACCCACTCCATGAGGCTTGAACTGGTCAGGGTTCCCAGATGATGGTGGTAGCTGAGGGTTCTGAATGCTGGAGACAGGCAGAGCCCCCTGCACGATCAGTCAGGAGATGGAGTTCCAGTGGAACTGATGCATAGTATAGATCTAAGCATCAGAACCCTGACTAGAGGGTGAGCAGGGATTTTTGTAGAGAAATTACAGTGGTTCAAGGGAGAACACTAGATTTGTTTATAGGTAAGCTGATGACTCAAGGGTTTTCTTTAGGCTAGACAATAGGAGCTGATCACTCTTGGCTATGGGTGGTGTTTTTTTCCAGGGAGCTCACAATGCAACTAGGCTGCTTAAGTATTTGGATATCAATTAAGGATTCATTACTAGAATTGGTCTGATAACTGCTGAGCTGGGTGTGTGTGTAGGTGTAGGTTCATTAGCATCTGGAGTAGAGATTCCCAGGATGCAGTGCTTCCCTGCTTTTTCTGGTCCCAGAATTCAGTGCGGTTCTCTGTTCTCCATTCTGTATGTAAATTGAGATGTCTTCCTGTCCCATCTTTTATGCAGATGAGGCTAGGTGAGTTATCTTTGCTCTCCATTCTGTATGCTAATGGAGATGTCTTAATCTTGTCACCCTTGTCAGGAGGGGTGTAGGTGTGTCTCCCAACGCCCTTCACTGCTCTCTGCAAGTTTTCTTTTTCTGATGGGTTTTGGTTTAAGCAGAGGCTGCGGGGGGGGGGGAGGGGAGAGTGTCTTTCATGAGTTTGGCTGGATACTGCACCCTGGTTCCCCAGGAACACAGAGGTGTCTGGTATCAAGTCCCGCCGTTGATGGGGTGCTTGCACTGAGCAAGTATCCCCATCACATCCTTGCTCCGTGGTACCGGGTCTGATCTTCCATCCATTGCAGCCACCGCATCAGTCGTTGTATCCAATAAACTAGCAGAATCAGACCAATTGCTAGTATAATTTGGAAACCAATGATCACCACAATGGGGTGAAGCATGATATTCAGAAGACCTGTTGCACTGGGGCTCCACCCAAGCAAAGTCTCCCACCAAGAGGGATGGCCTGTGTTTTTACCTTAATGGCAATGAGACCCATTTCCAGTGAAATGGGGGAAACCTCCTTGTAGAATTCAGGATAGGCATTTAAATGTTGTACAGTTCATATAGGCACAGTAAACTTAATATCACAACTAACAATGGTGGTTACATTATAGAACAGCGATTAACATAAGGCACCATGGGTTGGACCCAATGTCCCATTAATTAATACAATATTACATCTTGTTCTTACACACACACATGCTTTACCAACATAGACAATAACAGACCCCTCTTCCTGGATAACATCTAAGGAACATTGAGACTTATTCCCAGGTTACCCATTCATCCCAACCCTTATGGCTAGTTCCAATCAAGGGAGCACATGCAGGTGCAATGTGAATTTAAACCAAATTGCTGGCATGAGCTTGTCACAATGTGTGCCCTTTTAATGGAACTACCCAGTCTGGGGGACCTTGCTGAGTCAGGTCATGTTCCGCTAAAGTCCAGTTCAACAGTTCCTAGTTTATGAGGAACCGTGTGATATTCTTGCCTGCTGGTGTGATCAGAGACAGCTGCAGTTTCTCTCTGGGTAACGGAGATGTCTGAGTTCCAATGACTGATGACAGGTAGGTGCATGGTTGTTCCCTAAACAGCGAAGGAAACCAGGGCTACCCTGCACCTTCTGGCACCCAGGAGGCTGTCACTGGGTGTGTTTGAGGGTGTACATCCTATTTGAGACCACAACGGCTTACAGAAGAATGGGGTGGAGTCTGGGGTGGTCTTAGTTTCATAACAAAAATTGAGTGACTCTCCGGTGGCACTCTGCATGCTATTGACAATGCTTTTCCAGGGGCAACCCGAGGAGTTGCCAACAGCGTAGAACTGGTAGTGATGCTGCAGGGCCAGGGGGTTGCTCCCAATTCCATAGAATCCATGCATGTGGCACAGCAATTTTACTTCCTGGGCTCCAGCTGACAGGCACTTTCAGAGGTTCAGAGGGATCACAGATACAGCATAGAGCCTGGACAGCATCAGACTCCAGACACTTATGAACAGCAGGGTGCTGGTGCACCGATGAGATGTCATGGCTCGTGTACGGGACCTGTGAGGGGGTAGAGAAGAGAGAAAAACTTCCCACACTCCCCCCGTAAATACTGGGAGAGACTGTGACCAATATTACAGGGTGAACATGAAGCAGTGACCTACGTAAGGGTGGTCATAATAAGTTAAGGACTTTTCTGGCCTTTTCCTGTCTTAACATTGGGGTAGGCACTGACCAGCCCACTCGATGTGTATTTTCCAACGGCTCAAAGCTGTTCCTTCTTGCTGGCCAAGAAGGGTGGCCGACAGGATGGAGAAGACCGTCTTGAGAGTCAGGTGGTTTATCTTTCCATTCTTTGAGCTGTGAAGAATGAAAACATTTCCACCAGGGTTTTTCATTTTTCCCATTTAGGATTTCTACCTGACACACACTGGGGCTGGCCCGATTCACAATAGAGCTGTAGCCATCCCAGGTGTGTGTAAAGAGCTGCTTAGCAGTGACAGATGCAGTGTTGGTTTTAGTAGGGATGGCTTTCACCCTGGATTTTTCTAAAACAAAGTCAGTGGATTCATACACAGCTGAGAAACTTTGGCAGCTAGAAACTGAACCAAATTCCTCAGCACCTACACTGTTGCTTGCTACAGGCAAGGATTCATTCTGAGCTAACTCAATCAACTCACTTCCACACCCTTCAGTTGCAGCAAACTGCTTGCAAAAGCTAGCATGAGGTTTTACTCCTTCAGGAGTATTTTTAGGCAATAATTCATTTTCCCCAGAAATTTTGTCCTTTCCCTTTTCAGCTAGGGGTTGCTCTAGAGAAACATCTTCCTGAGCATCTTTCTGGGTTTCAGTTGAGTCTAGAACGACTTCTGAGACAACTGACATATCCTCAATCAGCATAAGCTGAGAGACACATTCTGTCTGCTTCTCAGAGAGAAGATTGGAGACAAGCTTTTCGCCAGCAGATACACTGCCATTCTTAACAGTCACCAGGTTTGGAATTTCTTCCCCTTTGTTTCCAGACAAACTTTTGGAGATTGGGATATCTCCCTCCATGAGCAAGTCATTACCCCCAACAGACACAGTCCTAAGAACACTTCCTTCCTGGGTTTTAGTTGAGTCCAGAATCACATCTGGCACAACTGACAAATCCTCAGTTAGCATAAACTGAGAGGTACTTTCTGCCTGCTCCACAGACAGAACACTGGAGCTATTTTCTTCCCCAGCAGTTAAACTACTTTTCTGACTAGACAAACAGTTTGAACTTCCCTCCCCGTTGTCACAGACCACATGGCTTTTTACAGACAAACACTGGGAGATTGGGATGGCTTTCTTAACAGGCAAATTGCCACTCCCAAGAGACAAACCATGGGAGACAGTTTCTCCCTCATACCCGTTGAGCTGAACCTGCTTAGTGGTGGGTCTCCCTTCGGAGATCCTATTCACTAGCAATTGGGCTAACATCCCTGGGTTCCCCACTGTAGCCCACACAGTGGTCTCCTCTGTACATCGCACTGACATCTTGCGATCAGCTGGGGAGGCCTGTGGGGAACCGGGCACCCCTACTGATCGTCAGACTCCCAGAGCCTCCACTCAGAAGAGGGGGCAGGGATCTGGCTTTGACAGGGAGTGGACGTGGGGGATGGACTCCGTACCGGAGCAGTGGGTTGTGGGGGAGCTCCCTGCATTAACTCTGTTTTCCGCATGACCTGAGACAAAGCATTAATCAGGATGCTGAGAGGCTGGTGATCATATTTTCCCATATCCTCCCCTAAATTCACCAGCTCCTTCCAAATCATGTTCCTAAGGGTCTCCTTGGGTCGACGCTGCTCAGGGTTGTGGGAGGTAGGGGAATTAAGATTGGGAGGGTGCCTGGCAGAGTGAGGACCATTATTTGTAAATGTGATCGCCTGCACATGCTCTGAGATAATCTTTTTGCTGACTTGTCTTTTTAAGACACCAGTTTCTCACAGCAAATCTCCTGCCTGTTTGATTTTTGCCACTAGTTCATTCCAGGTTAGGTGTTCTAAATCCACAGTCCCCATGGTCATTTTTGTCTGAGAATTTAGTCCTGCATAAGTGTTCTGTACTAATTCATGTCCCTGATACTGGAAAGTGATAATCCCATTCTCTTCTGCATGGGGTAATGAATCAGAGAGGGCTGCCAGCATTTTCTTTCGAATTAGGTAAGCTTCTGGGGCCTCTCCTGGTTTCTGCTTTTCCATTATATACAGTTTCTTAAGGGAAGATGCAGGCAGTAATATTTTAAAAGCACTTATCCATTCCCGGGGTCCAGTGGCAGTCCACTCCCAAGAACCTATGCCTATGTCTAGAGCATCTGCATCACAAGGAGAGGCGCATAACTGAGCCAATTGAGTTAAGTCCATGCCATCAGCAGAGGGGTACATTTGCCAAACACGGGCCAGCCATGCAACGGCTGCGTCATGGTTGAGTGGCCCCAGTCTCTCAGCAATAGCCTTGGCTTGACTAGGAGACCATCTTACTACATCTGTGACCAGCTCTGCTGTGGGAAGATCAGCTCCTGCAACTATGCACTTAACCTCCCTTGTGGAAACAGGGGCAACATTATGCCTATGTGGCCAATTGGGGTAAATGGGTTTTGGGGGACAGCATCAGGGGGTATCTGTGTTTTTCCCCGGGGGCTCTAAATCACAATCTTCTCTCAACCTTACAGCTGCTACCACCCCCTTATGGGCACTAAGTTGGGCACACAATTTACTAATTTTTGCCTCACACTCCTGATGGTCTGCTGCTGCCTTTGCTGCCCTGTTCTCTTTTGCCAAGCAGCGAGTTGCTGCTCTTGCTTCTTCTAACAGAACTTTTGTGTGTGTTAACTCTTTTCTATACTGTTCTGCGTTCCTGCTTGCCTTGTCTCTCTCCTCTTGTATATCTCTGAGTACAGTCACCATTCTGAGCTTTTCTGCTATCAATTCACACCCGTCTGTCTCACATTTATTCAAACGTTGTTGTAACTGCTTTTTCTCAAGCTCTAATTCCTGACCTCTCTTTACCATTTCAACCATGTCCAGACATGCGTAAAATAATGCCCATGCAGCAGCTGCATCCTTTGCACTACCACGTGGCTTAAAGGTTGTGCAATATTGTTCAAAGCTCAGGCTAGCTTCAGTCAGGGGATTCTCACCCTTAAAACACCCCCTTTCCCAAGGGCATTTCCCCTTTTTTATTACCCATCTCTCTAACCTGTTGGTTTTCTCCTGTCTCAAGCGAGCAGCAAAAAGGTCTTTTTCAGCCATCTCTATTTCCTTATTTCACTAATGATCCCCACCAACAGCTCTTTCTAACACCTTTACTTTGAAGGCACTACTCTTAACTCCTTATTTCACAGTTCTACAGGTATTCTAAGCACAATTCTTAACAGAAGGTTACCAAATAGTGTATGAGAGAGAGAGAGACCTTGCTAAAGAAACTTGGTCTGAAAAAAGAACAGAAAGAAAGCTTACTCAGGTCTGTGCCTCAGTTTCCCCACTCCACAGCAACTACTCAACAATTACCACGTGATTAGAGTCACGTGCTGCCCGCATTCTCCACCAATTTGTTACCAGATTTGCCCATTACTTTGGGGTATGCTCATTTATTCGGGTTACTCCTCTGGGGAAGGGGGTTTTGTAATTCTGTCTATGTACTGCTTGTGTCACTTGTGTTTACGTATGGAGCTCTACTTCTCCCTTCTGCAAGTCCCCTCCCAATGGAGCTATCCTGCAGGACCTAGGGTCCCTAGGGCTGGGTTACTCCCACCCCAGAACCGGATGAACACCCACACATACATTAACAGAGCAAGTCTGAGCAGACCGGGTCAATCAGCACTGTCAAGCTGACCCCTTATAAGTCTCTGGACTCACTGGACTGGAGGAAGCAGCACTTTCAAGCTGTCTCTCCTTATATGCCCCTAGGCTCCATGGACTGGGTCAAGCAGCACTTTCAAGCTGTTACTCTTATGCGTCCCAAATTCAGCACGTCCCTATCCCCACTCCCCCAACACAATTGTACTGGCAGTAACCTACTCGATGAGCAAACCCCACAGTATTTTGGGCGCTGCAGGGATCTTTAGCTTAGGCAAAAGAAGTGTTGCTGTAGCGTGAATGGGGGGAAGCTAAAAACACAAACGAGTAAAGTTCAGCAAGAGAGAGAGCAGCAACCAACTTAACCATAGAAGTTATTTATTGAATAATACTAATAACTACACAAGGAGGACTAAACCAACATAATATACATGATTAAAGGTTAATACCTAAGTGTAGCGGGGCGGCCTGGCTCCCAGGTGCCCCTGGAAGCGACGAGCCAGAACAGCCGCCAGAGTGGGCGGAGCCACCGCGGCCTGTCCCCGCCCCCCGGAAGTCAAGGGGCGAGACAGGAAGTATAAAGGCCAGGCCACAGTGCTCAGTAGCTGGCTGGCAGCGGGAGAGGACAGACGCTGGTGCCCGAGCTCCTGCGGGCCTGAGCCTGCCGAGAGCCCGGTATCCTGAGGAGGACTGGCCGAGCCTGCCGAGAGCCCGGTATCCTGAGGAGGACTGGCCGAGCCTGCCGAGAGCCCGGTATCCCGAGGAGCGATCTGAGCTTCCCCCCGCCGAGGGCCCAGAAGGAGCGACAAACCTACCTGCTGCTCGGGGCCCGGAGGAGCCCATGATCTGCGACCCAGCAGACGAAACTCAGGAGGAACAGGTACCCATGGAGGAGGAGATGGGAAGTGGCCCGGGGATAGCAGACCCCGAACCCATGTCAGTGTGTTGCGGTCAGGATCCCCACTGACTGCGCGGCAGACGGACTGCTGCGGATAGGGCCCCGGGCTGGAACACAGTGGAGTGGGTGGGCCTGTGTTCCCCCCTGCCACCCCGCGCCAGTTGGCAGTCTCTCCTCCTCCTTGTCCAAGGGGCCTGGGCCTCTGACAGACTATTTGTTGGCTGCCCCGCCCCGACCCAGGGCCGGGGCTGCTAATTGTGTGCTCAGCCCCTGCATAAGGGCCTGAGCTCTGAACTGCTAATTGTGTGCTCAGCCCCTGCATAAGGGCCTGAGCTCTGAACTGCTAATTGTGTGCTCAGCCCCTGCATAAGGGCCTGAGCCCTGAACTATCAATTGTGAGCTAAACCCCTGCCCAAAGGTCTGGGCCCTAACTGCTATTAGCTTTGTAGCGGGGCGGCCTGGCTCCCAGGCGCCCCTGGAAGGGACAAGCCCCACCCCGGAACTACTACACTAAGGTAGAAAGAAAAACAGAGAGAGAGAGAAAGGGGGGGGGTCTCACCCACTCCATGAGGCTTGAACTGGTCAGGGTTCCCAGATGATGGTGGTAACTGAGGGTTCTGAATGCTGGAGACAGGCAGAGCCCCCTGCACGATCAGTCAGGAGATGGAATTCCAGTGGAACTGATGCATAGTGTGGATCTAAGCATCAGAACCCTGACTAGAGGGTGAGTAGGGATTTTTGTAGAGAAATTACAGTGGTTCAAGGGAGAACACTAGATTTGTTTATAGGTAAGCTGATGACTCAAGGGTTTTCTTTAGACTAGACAATAGGAGCTGATCACTCTTGGCTATGGGTGGTGTTTTTTTCCAGGGAGCTCACAATGCAACTAGGCTGCTTCAGTATTTGGATATCAATTATGGATTCATTACTGGAATTGGTCTGATAACTGCTGAGCTGGGTGTGTGTGCAGGCGTAGGTTCATTAGCATCTGGAGCAGAGATTCCCAGGATGCAGTGCTTCCCTGCTTTTTCTGGTCCCAGAATTCAGTGCGGTTCTCTGTTCTCCATTCTGTATGTAAATTGAGATGTCTTCCTGTCCCATCTTTCATGCAGATGAGGCTAGGGGAGTTGTCTTTAGCATACAGAATGGAGAGCAATGGAGATGTCTTAATCTTGTCACCCTTGTCAGGAGGGGTGTAGGTGTGTCTCCCAACGCACTTCACTGCTCTCTGCAAGTTTTCTTTTTCGGATGGATTTTGGTTTAAGCAGAGGCTGCAAGGGGCGGGGGGGGGGGGAGAGTGTCTTTCATGAGTTTGGCTGGATACTGCACCCTGGTTCCCCAGGAACACAGAGGTGTCTGGTATCAAACCCCCCACTTCGAACTAAGATACGCAACTTCAGCTACGTGAATAACGTAGCTGAAGTCGAAGTATCTTAGTTCGAACTTACCGTGGGTCCACACGAGGCAGGCAGGCTCCCCTGTCGACTCCATGTACTCCTCTCGCGGAGCAGGAGTACCGGCGTCAACGGCGAGCACTTCCGGGATCGATCCCAGAAGATTGATTGCTTACTGCCGGACCCGGAGGTAAGTATAGACGTACCCTGACTTACATTTGGTTTCTACTCACTTCCTTCTTACCTTTTTATAATCACTTCAGGTGGGAACTACTTCTCTTAACCCAATAGGTCATATCAACTGGCATATTGACCAAAAAAAAAAAAAAAAGCCTGGGTTTTAAAATGTTGTACTTAGGAATTACAATAAAGGAATTAGATTTTACAGTGCAACTGGACTATTACTGAGCAGCAAAGCGAGGTTAGCTGGTGGGAATCTGAAATTAGACAAATTGTCCAGAAGAGGAGCTAAGGTCTCACCACAGTGGTGTAAAGTGGCCTCAGTGTAAATGAAAATCAGGACCAACATTTCTGGAATGGTATAGTCAAAACCAAAATAAGTATAAAAAGCATACCTACATTATATTAGTCTATCACACCTAATACAGTAGTCTCTATCGCCATCTTATCACATTTTGGGGGGAAATCTTGGTGCAGGTAATGGCTGATTAGTGCCCAGATACTTTCTATCAAAAATACCTTAGATTTCAGCACAAAGAGGATGGAACAGATAGATTTATTTTTAAACTGACTCCCCATTATGAAAAAATCAACATGGGTTTATATTACTGGAAAATAACACAGACTATTTTTGCAAATAAATAAAGAAAGTAACACAAACTCAGACTATTTTTGCAAAATTCAGAAATAGTTTGTGAGGGCCACACAATCTTGAACTTCATAAGGAGATATGTAGTTATCCAGGCACTCAATCCCCCACCCACATACATCTGTGACTTCAATAGGAGCAAGATCAGAGCCTATGTGGCTAGGACTGAAAGAATGTCATGACTTTGTGTGGAATTTCACTAACGCTAGGTAGTTGTATTCTATGCTGGCTATCCAGTTTTTTAATTAACTTGATGGCATTTCTCTGTAATTGTCTATTGAGCAAAGATCCAGTTGACAACAAGCCCCACCCACTATAGCTCTGCCTATCCTCTCAGTAAAGTTTAATGTGTTGATGCCTTGAATGATTTATCTCCCTGACAGAAAGCAAATAAATAATAATGGGGGGGGGGGAAGGAATGAGTGTGCACAGACAGCCCCTTATTGTGGAGGGGGGAGAATGGGGAACCCTGGTATGGGGGAGGTGGAAATGGAGGAACAGAGTCCCTGACATGTGGTGGAGGGGGGAATGAAGAAGTATGTGGAGAAGAGGGAATGATGGAACACACACAGCGTGTGGTGGGGGAGAAATGGGGGGGGCACACAAAGACCCTCACATAGGGGATAATGGGGGACAACCAGTATGTGGGGAGGGGTAGACAAATGGTACCTTGCATGGGGAGGAAATTGAGAATGGGGAAGTTTGCGGGAAAGAGAAAAGGAGGGGCACACAGAGTCCTTGGCATGAGGTGAGCAGGGAATCCTTGAAACTGCAGGGGGATAGGAGGGAGCTTGTGTGGGGGAATGGAGGAAGGAGATCAGCCTGCAGAAGTTATGAATTCTACCACACCCTAGTCTTTAGCCTTCTTAAAATTTTCAAATAATTTTGCAACTACTCAGAGACCTGGTGCTGTGAGAATGTGTGAATGGAATGTTCCTCAGTACTAGGACTTCAGTTCATCCATAGTCAGCCGATGTTTTCAGTTCTGCTTTTCTGAGGAGGACACAACAGTGAATTACAGAAGTCACTCCTGGAAGTTTCTTAGAGAAGAGATGGCTTTGAGTTGGTAGGGTACAGTGACATTCTGCTAAAAGACTTCACACTGCTGACTTCTTTTTGTGTGGCCTGCACTGTTGATCTAAATATATTGGAGCTGAGCCTTTCCCCTTTCACTGTAGGAGCTTATGCAACTCATTTAACTTCCCTGCCCCTCAGTTTCCCTATCTGTGAAGAAGGAATCATGAAACCCATCTTTGTGAAGCTCTATGAAATCACAGGGTGAAGAGCACTATGTAAGAGACAAGTATGATTATTATAAAAGGAGGTTAATGCTTTCAAGCCCAATAGCACAGTCTATTTTGAAGAAAGTTGTGTAGACATCTACAGCAATCTATTTAGGTATGTCTAAGGCACCTCTCACTTGGGTATCTAAGTGCCATGTAGCCCTGCACAGCTAAGACCTAAATTTAGTTTTGGTAAATCTGCAAACATTCCACATTACACTGACCTCTCAATTTAACACTCTGTGCATCTAATGCATTTAAACTACACTAAGGACTCAACAACAAAGTACTAACTTGGGCTTTCGTTTGAGGAAATTTTTAACATGTTTTTAATTATTAACCCATTGGCTCCAGCAGTTAGGTTGTGTCTCATTACTGGCAATGGTCTTCAGGATAAGAAGTCTCCCACTTCCAGTGATCTAATAGGTACCTGGGATGTCTCAGATTAGGTAAGTGGGCAGGGGTAGGGGGGAAAGAGTGTCTCAGTTTAAGCAGAGGCAGCAAGAATGAACCGGTTTGGGAACCTAGACTCCTGAATTCTAATATTGGCTCTACCACTAACTCATTGTATGGCCTTGGACACACCACTTACCCTCCTATTTTTCGGTTTTACTTCACTCCCAGTGGTGGTGTTTGACTTACCCAGTTTGTCTGTAAACTGCTCTGACAGTGACAGTGTAAAATGCTATGCATTATTATTATACAGTCTGGTCAGTCTAATTTGTATAATGGTGACATGAGTTTAACTTAGTTCTGAGTTACCTCCCAAGAGCTCAGAACATCAGTATAATCTGTCACAAGGTAATCGCTGCATAACTCACATCACTATTGTATGCAGAGGAAATCTTGAGAATCATTTGCGATAACAAGACCTTGGTGAGACAGACTGAATGGCTCAGGTGACTGGTACACCTCTACCCGGATATAACGCTGTCCTCGGGAGCCAAAAAATCTTACCGCGTTATAGGTGAAACCGCGTTATGTTGAACTTGCTTTGATCCACTGGAGTGCGCAGCCCCTCCCTCCTCCTCCTTCCCCCCCCCCCCCCCCGGAACGCTGCTTTACCGCATTATATCCGAATTCGTGTTATATTGGGTCGTGTTATATCAGGGTAGAGGTGTAATATGGTACAGGGACTGTCATGTGTTTCAATGAAGCCCAAAGTAGTAGTGACCCAAACATTTCTGGAAAATTGTTATTCTGTATTACCTGCCTATGATCTCAGTCCAGTTCCTAAAATGAAGTGTTCACATTTAAAAAAAAAATCATCATTGCACTTATTAGCAGTCTCAACAAAGAGGTCCAGGATAGAGTCGTCATAGGCTACACTGAGGATTTTCTGAAAATCTCCTACCATCACTATAACCCAGGTGCAGCTCCACCAGTCGCAGCACCAGTGGGAGCACAAACTGTAGTCCAGCCACAGGCATTTTATCACTGGTCTGGGTTGTCTAATCCTGCTCAAAGCAAGAATTCAAGACTTTTAGAAAAACCTCTGTGTAGATTAAAGCCATAGAGACAGAAAAAAACTTGCCCCAGGACAAGGTTGAGGGCCATTGCAGGGGAGAAGAACATAAGAACAGCCATACTGGGTCAGACCAATGGTCCATCTAGCCCAGCATCCTGTCTGCTGACAGTAACCGATGCCAGGTGCTTCAGAGGGAATGAATAGAACAGGTAATCATTAAGTGATCCATCCTCTGTTGCCCATTCCCAGCTTCTGGCAAACAGAGGCTAGGGACACTTCAGAGCATGATTTTGCAACCCTGCCCATCTTGGTTAATAGACATTGATGGACCTATCCTCTCTGAAACTTGAAGGAACTTGTATTGTTGCTGCCTGTTATGTTAACAAAGGTTTTCTGTAGCTAAGACTGATAATCCAGCACCTTTGAAAAATGAAAAAGATAATAATGGTTCTAGTTTATGTAAATAAATAAAGGGAGCATTTTCAATAGACTGCCTGACCAGAAAGTAACAGAAAGAAAAGGTAAAATCAAAAGGGTTTTAAAAAGAACAAGCTACACACAGGTGGCAGATTGTTAGTTCTCCTTAGTGTGTTCCAATTACATCCAGACTATATAAATTTTTGGACTAGATGTAGGACTCATATAAGAGGAAACTAGAATGGAGGTAAATCTTGATTTAGTCTGTCATAACACACAGTTGGAAATTATTCGAGCCATGGATGGGGGAGCATCAGCATAGTAGTGACCATGTGATGGTCTTTCTATTTTGTGACTGTACAGCACCTTGTACAGTGGAGTCCTTGTTCATGACTGGGGCCGTAGGCATTACAATGATACTTAATAAATGGGTCTGATCCAAAGCTTTGATTTCAGTGGGATTTGGATCTGTCCCCATGTGTATTTCTGACTAAACGAGTTCAAAAGGGAAAATAAAGACAGAGAATCTCAATAGATTCAATTGTGGAAGAAAACTGGATGCAGTAAGTGAAATGGAAAAGAATGAAACAATGTATGGAAGAGAACCATATGAAGAATGAAAAGTATTTACATGTATATTAATATATGGTCAATAGCAATAAACAATAGCCAATGTTCATGGATAAGGAAGTGCTATCAGGAATAACAAAAAGAAGTACATACAAAGCATTATAGAAGTGCAGAGGAAAAAAACTAGACTGATCAACGATTCACATTAGTAATACAAAATAAAAAGATATAAACAAAAATAGAGAATGAAAGCAAAACTGTAAACTAAACTGAAATAAATGTTTGTTTATTCTCCAAGCACAATGAACAAGAGGCCCCTGGAAACTGTCAGAGATAAGGGTTATGTATTGACAGAAAAGTTATTCTTTGCTAAAAATCCACTTCCATCTCTGTGTCCACAAAGAAGGATGGAGACAGGTGCCAGAAGTGAACATAATTTTTAAGAAATAACCAAATAAGAAATATTAAAGGAATCAGACTCACACTGGGTGATGAAAAACACAGAACAACTGAAGAATGAGAAAATTCTAGAACCAGATGGAATCAATTATTAATTAATGTGTGTTACAGGAACACTTAAAGGCCTCAGTCAAGATCATCCCATTATCCTAGACGCTGTACAAAACACATAGTAAGAGACAGTCTCTACCCTGAAGACCATACAATCTAAACAGACAAGATAAACAAAAGATGGGAGGAGAAACAGAAGCACAGACAGCTGATGTGACTTGCCCACTGTCATATAGCAAGTCAGTGGCAAACCCAGGACTAGCACCCTTATCTCCTGAGTCCAGTGCCTTGTCCATTAGATCCCACTGCTTCCATTGCAATTTCTTTACATATTCTGTAAAACAAAAGACAACCACAATGGATGCCAAACCGCTCTTGTTCTAGGCTGTTGACCCTGCTACAGGGTTATGATATTATATTTACACCCACACTAGTGCTCCTTTACACTGCCAGAGAATTCAGAATCAAGCCCACTGATTTTACCTCAAGGAGTTGGGGGTTTTCCTCAAAAATCAGTGAACAAAATATGGTAAAATGGTTGAAGCAAGCTTAATAATATTGAAATGATTGGTAACATCTATGGAAGAGGAAATGCATATATCTTGTCCAGATCACTAAACACAAGCTCCATGGTTTAAAAACAGTTTAACCATGTTAACCTACGTCTCTTTCTTGCAAACATCCTGTTTCACTTCATTATTTTTGTCTTTCCATTTTCCATGTACAATCAATACACTGAAAAGTCCGTTAATTCTTCATAAAGTCTGATAATGTTTCTGCATCACAAAAACCATTTCATATGGACTTAGAATCCTCTTTGGGGGAAAATGTGCAGAAATGAATTAGCAGTTGCAGGTCATATTCCTGTTTCATCGTTTTTGTTTGTTTGAATGTGATCCAATTCCCCCTGGCCACCACTACTGTGTGGGGGTTTTGTTTTGGTTTGTTTGTTTGTTTTAATTTAATCTACCTCCTTTGAAATTCTTTGGCTGTTAGGGGTGTTTTTGGCAGTAAGATTTGAAATTTAAATACAATACAGTTGTTTAAAAAGTCCCAATTTGTGACTCAACTAGCATGGTGGCACTGGAACATAAGGGGCACAAAGCTCCCTTCATCATGGACAGGCCTACAGGAACAGAAGAGTTCCATAGGGCCACTACTTCCCAAACCTGTTCAGGTGAGTGGGAGGAAACAGAATGTGAAATGGGTGGCACGTTGGCCATCCCCCTCCACCCATGCGCTTGGCAGCATAGCTGCACAGGTGTATCAAGTGGGAACTGGAGCATGCTGTGCTGCTTATAGATCTGACACAATTTACGTCCTACCCAGAGCAGCAGAGAACCATATTACCCCTTGCTCAGGGCAGATCACTATCTTATGCTCTAGCCCTTAAATGAATTTTCTCATATGTGCAATGATACTGTTTTTACTCTATAACTCTACTGTCCTACTATGGAAAACACTAGTGGGAGGGGGAACCTAGGTAATACGCAGTAGTTCTCCGTTAAAATATGGTTTGGTCTTTATACATTCCGTAACTGTATAGTTGGGATGAAAACATGTTCTAGCCGTGTTCTGAACTCCAAGACTAACATTATTGAGGCATGTGATTAACACATAGTTTGATCTCATTGTCATTGCAAAAGTTAATTGTGTGTGGAGATTATGAGTTTGTAACAGGTTGTCCTGACATTTTCTACAAGGTAGATGTGACCTTTCTCTCTCCCGACCCCCATTCCCATCTCTCTCACATATGCAGCTCTGCTGTTGGAAACCAAAGCACAACAGCTTTGTGCTCTAGTACATGAGACCCAGAAAGTGAAACTGCTTAAAAATAGAAAGTGAAATAGTCCAGTCTAGTTTCACTGTCCAAATTGATTGAAATGCAAAAAGAAAGCAAATGGTGAAAAATAAATTAGTATGTTTTTTTCCAAATGACAAATGTAGATGACATTAGTGTCTCAGGTAAAGGAAATTTTAATGTATAGTATGTGATTTTTATTGTGACAGTGCCCCTTTAAGCCAGCCTGAGCTTTGTCAGGAAAAGGTCTCCAGCAATTGAGCAATACCCTAGTTTAGGCAATCACATTGCTATGCTTCATTGGTTAAGCACAGCAGTAATTCAGAAAATGAAGCCATGCTGCATTTCTCATATTATTTAAAGTTTGCTTTAGTTTTGCAGGTATTTGAAGATTGCAAAATGAACCACTTCAGCGTGCTGTGCTCTGTCGATATTGCAATCTGCTATGAACCATCCTAATGGGTTTCTCTATCTCCCGTGAGGTTAGGGGTTCCTCTCCCCCCTTCTCTCTCAATATATTTCAGTCTATATTTCAATACACTATTAAAAGTCTTCTATGAATTCATATAAAAAGTAACTGGCAGCCCTTCAGATGAAACACTGAACGATTTCTGTTCACCTTTTCCTATGAGACATGGCAGTGTGTTTGTAGTCACTTTAAGTTAATTCTCTTCTCCTCAGAATAGGGGTTTGCAAGCTGTGGTGACAATTTGGATGAGAGAAATTGAAAATATAGAAGACAAGTGTGAGATTTTAAAAATGTTTGCAAGATCAGGCCCTATCTGAGAACACGTAATGTGACTTTACTCACATATTTACTTCCTTGACTACATAGCTCCCACCCTGCAAACAGTTATGCACAAACTTAACTTTATATATGCAAATAATTCCATTCAAATCAGTGGAACCACTGACATTAGTAATGTTACCCATGTGCTTAAGTATTTGCAGGACTGGCCCTTAAACATACACATGCAGAGCAAAATCCTTCCTCCCCAGAAGAGACTTTAAAACACTGCCTTTAAAGTGAATCCAGAATGAAGAAGTCTCCCTTGAACTTTGCAACAGGACTGCAGGATTTGTTTAATTCTATTTTTATTACTACTTTGATTATTATTAATGTCCATATTCGCCACAATGCCATAAAAAGACAGTTTTGATGGGCCTGAACCAAATCTCCAAAGTGAAACACCTCAGTGTTTTAGGAGAATTTGGATCTCTATGAGAACTTGGTGTCAGGTCTCTATAATGGACTAAACTAAACAGGAATCCCAAATGCAAAAACTCTAGCACTTGTAGGAGGCATGATCAGATACACACTTCATGGCTGACGGTTAGCTCTGTAATGGAGTTGAATTCAAACTGTGAACGTTTGATCCATATCTACCTCAAGTGAAAACTGAAAAGCCTAAGATTGCTTTGTCTCCTCCCAACACCTGTTTCCAAGGCCTTGGCTCCACTTGCGGATTCACAGCGCTGCCGCGCCCCTCTCCAAGGGGAATAGCTTGCAGCGCTGCGAGAGAGCGTGCAGCGCTGCAGGCGCTGATTACACTGGCGCTTTACAGCGCTGCACGCGCTGCGCTCGGGGGGGGGGGGGTTTCACACCCCTGAGCGCAGCAAGTGCAGTGCTGTGAATTGCCAGTGTAGCCAAGGCCCAAGACTTCTCTGTGCCACGACAAGAGAATAAACTAAACCTTAACATAAGTTGCTATTTATTGAACTGGGAGAATTATATATTGTCCACTATGTGACCCCAGACAAGAATAGGTCTCCAGTTCACATTAGACTGTTTTCCAGCAAGTTCCCAGTAGGCAGAATTCCAGGGGTGGGCCAGGCCCTCATTCTTCTTCACAGCCATCTTAAACTGGACCTATCCCTTTTTTCTACCCCTCTTCTGTCCAATGCCATTTTGGACAGGGCTCGGCTGCCCGGGGGGGGCAAGTGGGGCAATTTGCCCCAGGCCCCACAGGGGCCCCCACGAGAATATAGTATTCTATAGTATTGCAACTTTTTTTTTATGGAAGGGGCCCCCAAAATTGCTTTGCCCCAGGCCCCCTGAATCCTCTGGGCAGCCCTGCCTGGCACTGAAGGACCCCAAGATTCCCAATCAAAGCGGAGTCTCAAGCACAAAGGCCAGGGCCAAGCAGGCAGACAGAGTGTGCCAGCTGCTCGCTCTATGATGGCCAGACTCAGAAACCATAATCCTAACAGCTAGGAACTTGGGGGAAATTCAGCTCTAGACCCGAACTTTGCAGCTGGACCCTATCTGTAACTGAAAGTCAGCTAGGTTGAGAAGAACTTGCTAAGGTGGCTGCACACACAGTTTCCGGGAGGGCTGGTCCGTGTATGGAAGAGGACAAAGGAAATCGGGATGTCACAGGCACCAGCCCCTTGCTCCCCCTACATCCTCAGTGCCCAGGGGAATTCTCGCCCCTCCGCGACACAGCAGCGGGCTCCAGCCCCAGTCAGGCGGCGCCAGGGCTCCGCCCCGCGCTTGCTGATCGGGCGGCAGAAGCCCCTCCCCCCGCTGGTATGTGAAGGGAGGGGGGCTGGAATGACGCGAGCCCGGGTCACGTGACGCGAATGGAATGCTAACAATGTAGCGAATGTCCCAACTGTGTCCTGCCGCTGCCGCACTCGGAGCCCGGGACGGGGACGGAGAAGATGGGGAGCGAGCGGCACCGCCGGCAGAGACGCGCCGGGAAGGGCTCGGGCGCTGCTCCCTGACCCCGACTGCACAGCGAGACGGGCGACGCGGGGGCTCGGCACTTTGTCCCCCAGCTCCCCCCGGACTGGAGGTGAGGACGGGGCGGGGACTCCCCGGGGACGGGCCCGCAGCTCGCCCCTGCTCAGGGGCTACTCAGGTTCACTCAGGGCAGCGCGGAGGGAGCGGGCCCCGCGGCGGGTGCGCTTGCCCCGGGGGTCCCGGCAGCAGCAGCAGAGCGCGCCCCGGAGCGGCACGGGCTGCGGGGCGAGGCTGGGGGAGTCGGTGCTCCCTGGAGCGAGGCAAAGGCAGGACCCAGAGAGGGCGTGCGCGCCTGTGCTGGGGTGGGGGTAGGAGGCACCTGGGGGACTGGCGAGGAAGAGCAGGACCCAGGCAGCCCTTGCTGGGCGACAAGCAGGACTGAGTGCAAGTAGGGTGACCACTGACCAGACAGCAAATGTGAACAATTGGGACAGGGAGTGGGGGGCAATAGGAGCCTATATAAGAAAAGGACCCAATAATCGGGACATCTGGTCACCCTAAGTGCAAGTGTCTTCGAGGTGGGCAGGGGCAGCTGAGGGCTCCCGACCCCACCCCGGGAGGGTGGCGAAGAACCGGATCCAGGGGCGGGGAGCAGAAGTTCTCGGCGGAGGTGGTTTGCGGGGAGTCGGTTCTTCCCGGCGGGCGGAAGGGAAGAGCCGCGGCCAGTGCCTGGGTGGAGGCGGCGGCTCTAGGGGTCGGGGGCTTGCAGCTCCCTGGGGTAACCAGGGAAGGGGCTCCGGGGCCCGGCGGGTGGCTCAGCCGCCGCTGAGTGCGCGCTCTGCTTGCGGGGAACGCCGGGCGCCGTCCCCCGGTGGCCGGGGCTGAACCGGACTCGGGCCCGTCTCCGCGCTCCGGTCCGCGCCGAAGAAAAGGGACGAGAAAACTTTGGAGCAAGTTGGGCGCCGGCCGGGGCGAGCGTCTGAGCGGAGCGGGCGGCCGGGGTCCCTTGGTGTGTGAGCGGCAGCGCTGGGCCCGGGGGCTCGCTCTGTCTCGGGCCCGAGGGCAGCCGGGGAACGTGGCCCCCCTTGGCAGCCGCGCTCCGCAGTTGCTTTCCGACATTTTCCCGAGCGCTGCCTCTGGAGCAGACATGAACGTGACAGCCCGGCCCGGGAGAGGCCCCTGTCGGCCGCCTCGGACACGCACTTAGGCCTCGGTGCCCCCAGCTGACTCCCCTACCCCAAATAGCAGCAGCCTGGTGGCTTGTCGCTCTGGGGAGGACGTGCCTGGCTCTTTTCCCGGGGGTGGGGGGCTGCGTTTCCAAACAGACTCTTTCCACGTCCCACCTGCTCGGAGTGTAACGCTTACATCCCGGAGCTCTCCCAGCTTTAACTGAGCCCGTCCTCGTGGCCTCTGGGCGCCCTCCATTTCCTGCTTGACAGCTAAGGAAAGTGGAGTAGAAATGTGTGGTAGGTTTGATGATACTTTGGGGTGGGCTCTCCCCACAGCACCTTGCCTAAAGAGGTTGTGGTCTCTGTACAAATTAACTGTGGATATTGGGTCACTTTAGTCACCTCTGCTGTTTAGCCACCCAACAGTTTAGAGCACTTTCTGTTTAGGATGGGCTGGTGCAATGCCCGAGAGTGTTGTTCAAAGGGTTCCTGTCTGCTGAGAGAAAGTGTAGTTTGATGATTTATATTGAACAAGGGACTTTGGAATCAGGACTCCTGGGTTCTGCTTCCCGTTTTCCACAGACTTGTTTGTTTTGTGACTTTTAGCAGGTCACTTAGGCCAACATTTTTATTATCTCAGTTTTTCAGTGTTCAACTTGAGACACCTTGAATTTGAGTTTTCAGAAGCTCAGAACACCCAGAACTTCAACTGAATCAAGAGGTTGGGTCCCTCTAAAATTCAGGTCTTGATTATTTCAAGTCAGGCACCCAAAATAAGAGGCCACTTTTAAAAAGTCCTGATTGAACCTCTCTGTATCTCATCTGTACAATGGGTGTAATGAAAAATAACATATTTGAAAAGTGCGTTGAGATCTTATATGACCAGCACTATGAAAATGTAAAGTCTTGCATAAACTCTTTGCAAGATATAATCACTAGCTTATAACATGTCAGATGGGTAAGTATGGGAATTAACTTCTTTAAACTTCTGGCTATTTTGGGACCTATGTTTATGGTTTTGGCAAGGTGCAAATCCCCTGTCCACGGGGACTTCACACTAATTTTGTATGGTACTGTTAGTGGGATAGAGGAGAGTGAGAGTGGGAGAAGTGACATGACCCTGCCTTCATTCCTACTCCTCACTTCAAATATGCTGCTGTGGGTAACATAGTATTATTATTTGTATTATGGTAGCCAGAGAAGCTGAGATTATGCCCTCTTGTTCTAGAAGCTGTACATATATTTAGTAATAGACCGTTCCTATCTCAAAGAGCTTACAGTCTAAGTAGATGAGACCAGATAGACAAGCAGATGTGTCTGCTCTTGAAACATACAGCTGATCTGCAAGAGCATGTGTCCCAGCCCCATATAGTCACCAGTAGATTCTCCTTTCCCCCTTAGTAGCATTTAGCCTGTGTCAGTAGAGGAACAGGGAGGCAAAGTTAGATCCATAGATTCCAAGCCCAGAAGGGACCATTGTGATCATCTAGGCTGACATCCTGTATAACACAGGCCATAGAATTTCCCCAAAATAATTCCTAGAACAGAACTTTTAGAAAAACATCCAATCTTGATTTAAAAATGGTCAGTGATGGAGATTCCACCATGTCCCTTGATAAATTTTTCCAATGGTTAATATTCTCACTGTTAAAAAAAGTATACTTTATTTTCAATCAAGTTTAAATTTACAACCATTGGATTGTGATACACCTTTCTTTACTAGATTGAAGAGGTCATTATTAAATATTTGTACTCCAAGACTAATCCAGTCACCCCTTAACTTTCTCTTTGTTAGGGTAAATAAGTGAGCTCTTTGAAGCATGTATCTGGGGACTTTTGGGCCAAAAACCCCAGAGCAACAATGAATAAGAATAGCAAGAAAAAACAAGAAGAGAAGGGGGGGCGGGAATGAAGACAAAGGAGTGAAAGAGAGAATGGCCATAAGAAAGTAGGCAGGGCATCTGTACCTAGGGCATGACACATGGGGATTTTGGTATATGGGTGATGACCCCTCCCCCCCCCCCAGGATTCATCTCCAAAAAAAGAAGTCATGAGCCACTGTGCTTGGCAGGAGTTTGTATCAACGTACATATGGATCCAGCTCAGATGAACCAGCGTCTGGCTTTTTTTATTGGATTTTACTCGGAAGGTGGAGTAAAAGTTCCAAGGGAGCTGGTTTAGATACCTGGGCTTGGTCTACACTACAGCATCAGGTGACCTAATTATGTCAGTGTACTCACTATAGTCTTCCTCCTGCCGATGTAAGTGCCCTGTTATATCAACATAATAACTCTGTCTCCACGAGATGCGTAGGGCTCATGTCCGTGTAGTTAAGGCGACACAGTGTTTGTGTAGACACTGGTACTTACATTAGCTGCTGGCTGTCATTCTTGTCAATTTCAGGGCTCCATGATGGAGCTGTGAAATTTACAAGAAAACTAGGCTGTCACTGGGGCAGGTGGGTGCTCCAGCTATAGCCAGGCTGCCCCCCGGGCTCCCCTCTCCCAGCCAGGCTGCATCTGCCCTGCTTGGGGCCCAGCTTCCCCAGCTCCTAGCCCATCTGCTGCCTGGGCTCCCTGCTGCCGGAAGCACAGGTCTCCCCTCCTTACCCCTCCCCTGCCCCCGGAACTCTCGGCTCCCCACCGCCAGGAGATCAGATGTCCCCCTTCCCCTGGCTCTTGGCTCCCCACTGCCTGGACCCCAGCTCCCACCCCCTCGGTTCCCTGGAGCCCGGCTTCCTCTCTTCACCCCAGCTCTTGATTCCTCACTCCCTGGCACCAGGAGACCAGCTGCCCCCTGGCTCTTGGTTCCCCGCTCCCTGCCACTGGAAGCCCTGCTGCCCCCTCCCTGCTAGGCTCTTAGCTTCCTGCTCCCGAGATCTGCCCGATGCTGAGCTCAGAACTGGGAGCCCAGCTGCAGTGGGGAGCCAAGAGCCTGGGGGGCAGCCTCCAGCACTGCCCCTCTTAAGTCGGTGGAAGCACTCCTGGTGAGAACATGCAGCACTGACAGGAGGGTAGTGTGGACATGCCCTTCTTGGATAGATAGGCCAGCAAAAGTGATAACCCATCAGCTAGTGTGTTTTCAATGTGGGGCTATTCAGCAATACCTTGTCAACACTAGAACCCCCTATTTCTATATGGCTCTGGGGATTAATTAATTCAGTGGATGATACACAGCTCTGCCTCATTTGTTGACAATGCAGATTTGGTCTCTGCTCTGGAGGAATACTTGAACAGTATTGTCAGCTGTATATGTCAGAACTAGCTTGTATTTAGCCCTGGTCAAACAGAAGTCTTGTCATTGGTTTCTCTTGCTCCCTGTTTTTATTCCTGCTGGTTGAGGGGATTGACTGAAAGGCGATGAGTGAGGTTAAGAATCTTGGTGTTGCTTTTCATCACACCCTTTCCAGAAAAGCCATGTGGCACAAAGAGGTATTTTTCAGTTGTGATGCTTGCATCTGATTTAGTTTATGGGCTCTCTGAGCTAAGATCAAGCGTTTTTTTTTTTTAATATTCTCTAATAAAATTTAATTCTGTGCCCTTGGGATAGCAAGGTGTTGTTATTGCTACCTTTTTAGAGGGCTCACAGAAGGGCATTCCTGTCATTTGCAGCTTGCTCAGAATTCAGCAGCGTGGTCTGTTGTTTTTTCTCATTGGCGTGAACAACCACAATCCTATTATACCTGTCTTGCACTCTCTATATGTGCCACCTTTGACGTGTCAACAGTCAGACTAATTTAAAGATGGAACAGATGATTTTTAAAGTGGCTTTTATTGCTTAATAATAACTTATTATTTTAAAGTATTGTGAGCCCTCCTCCTTGAGGCTTATTCTACTTTTGCTCTGACCACACCTGTGTCTTTTAGGGATTCTGCCTTCTCACCTTAAA
This sequence comes from Chrysemys picta bellii, assembly GCF_011386835.1. Taxonomy (NCBI): domain Eukaryota; kingdom Metazoa; phylum Chordata; order Testudines; family Emydidae; genus Chrysemys; species Chrysemys picta. The sequence goes on from NC_088791.1 coordinate 314,309,988, forward strand.
TTGTTAGGGGATTGTATCTTTGTTGTTGGGTCTTTGGAGAATGGAACTTTCTATCCCCTGAAAATTATTTCGGTTCATTTCTTCTATAAAACACCTCATTACTTTTCCATTTAAAAGGTTTTTGGTGACCATTCTTATTATGACACATTTAGAACTTTTTTCCTCTCCTCCTCCTTTTCGTGTTAAGACACCATCATTACTTTTTTATTTTGCATATTAATGATGGTAGCTTTTTCATTGTATTTTAATTTGTTATGCCATGCATTGTCCGGAACACCTGCCTGGGGAATATAGTTTAAATTCAATGTATCTGTTTGTTTGTCTACTACCACAACCTCTGTCAGTATTTGTCAACTTAAAAAAAAAAATTCAACTCTACAAAAATTGTTCTAACTTGCTGTAATGAAGGTAACCCTAACTTTTTTATTTTGGGGTATTGTAATTTAGTAATGGGCAGAAATTATTTGAAAAGCTTAATGGTGTTTAATCAGAATGATTTAAAACAAATAATTTTGAAAAATGATTACTCGTGATTGTAGGGGCGTGAGGTGGACACTCATTTCAAAGACAGGTTGAACGTTAGAAGGATCATGAATTTTCAAAATTGGGATAGTACAAGCTGTACAGACATGCTTATAAATATAAATTGATATTTTTGATATTTAATTCTGTGGTTTTTAAAAAAGTACAGCACAGCTATTTCCCCCCTAAAAATACAACTAAGTCCACCATTTATGAAGGTCACGGACAATTTGGTTTCCTTTGCAGATCTGTAATATTTAAATGCTATTCCAGTACTTGGCATATCTTGCCTACTAAGTTAACTTTTCTTTCTGCTGGAAAATATAAAACACATTTACAGTTATCTGGTGGCTGTTGTTGCTGTTCTCATTCATACTGTAAATGTAATGCTGATCACTCAGTTAGTTAATGCTGATAAAACAGAAAGAAAGCTCAAGAAGTTGCCAGCTGACTTGACCCAGCATTATTAGAATCATGCTTTGGATCATGGGCCACAAAGCTTCTTTCAGTGAGACATGTTGTGTAAGCAAGAGGCCAATTCTTGGGTTGCAAGGAGTTGGAGGAATTGCATTCCTCTCTATCACATCCCATGCCTGAACACTGGCACCGGGTCTGAGAGAAGTCCTTGTTTGTTCTTTCTCCTAAACCCAGCCCTACGGTGTCTGCTGCTGTCAGGAAAGGGAAAGGAAACACCGGGTAATAAATTGGACTGTAAGTGTAATTTTCATCTATGAAATGCTATTTAGTTATAGTGTATTCCTAAAATGGCTTCAATAATATTGTTTAAGTGCCTTTTATTTATTAAAGTCCATTTTAGCTGCTATTATCACATTAGGGGGACCAAATCTTACCCTCAGAAACCTGCATGCACTTCCCCACGCCCCTGACTGCGTTGGCAGCCACACTGTGTGTGTCTGAGCAGGATTTGTTGCTAACTGATGATTGAATTGTTGTTTAGGAGGAAATGTCACAGTATGGATGAGTAGCTTTAACCCTTTTTCTCATCACAAACTTCCTCCCACCATTAATTGCAGACTTAGACACAAACAACTTATTATTAAGGATTGCAGGACACCACCAAGAATTGGGGGACAAAGAGTTTGAGATCTCAGGTTGAATCCAGCTCTCGTATAGTGTATCGCTGAGTCTGGTACTAGGTCATCTGGCTAACCACTAAGGCCCATTTTTTTTTATTTAAATTTTAACAAAAAAATGTTTAGATAGTGATAACCTACCATGGATCATTATCAGGGTTCAAACCTAGGACCTTTAGCACCAAAGTCTACCATTTGAACTAATGTGTAATTCTAGACGATAAGTGTAATAGGCTATCTTCTGTGTGTATTAGCCGCCAGAGGGGCATGTGACACATTATGTAAGGATGTTACTCCTGTATGATAATCTAACATATTAGTTAGTGCTGCCACTGTTTAAAGAGATGCACAGTCGTACTGAGTATCAGGGGGTAGCCGTGTTAGTCTGTATCTACAAAAACAACAAGGAGTCTGGTGGCACCTTAAAGACTAACAGATTTATTTGGGCATAAGCTTTCGTGAGTAAAAACCTCACTGATGCCTCCGAAGAAGTGAGGTTTTTACTCACGAAAGCTTATGCCCAAATAAATCTGTTAGTCTTTAAGGTGCCACCAGACTCCTTGTTGTTTTTACAGTCGTACTGGAGACTTGGATTTGATTCCACTATCCTCTTTTCCCATTTTAAAAGGGTTCAGCCCATGGTTAAGAGGAAAGGCTTTATGTTATCTTCGCTATCCCTCGATGCGAGGATGATGTCTGCCACGGGGGTTCATTGGTGGGTTTTTAGGTGGTTGAGGAGCCCAATTCGTGCCCTGCAGATTTTCCCACAGAAGTGACAGGTGTGATCTTGGAGGAGACATAGTTGACTGTTGTGTCCTTTCTTTCCTCCTTTGTTGCTTTTCTGTCTCATGAGCACGTCTGTTCTCCTCAAAGTGAGCTGTGGCTTGGTGTATGGTGTAGCGCCACTGTGTTCTGTTCCATGCTGAGTCCTCCTAGTTTATGTCACTCAGCAATGAACCCTCTGCCAATTAGGGAGTGATGTTGGGCTTCAAAGATAGACTTGTCCAGACCCCTTTGGCCTTCAGGATAGTGGCCCAGCACGATGGGCGATGAGGATGTATGGTGTAAATCTGCAAATGTTCTCCAAGCTCTGTGATGGTTCCATTGGTCCCTAAATTGGGGAATAGTGAGCAAAGTTAAAGGACACATTTGATTTAAAGCTCTGGCAGTACTCTTTTGGCAGCCAGCTCAAGATGAGAAATACTATAGTTTTCACAATAGCAGAAGCTAGAGTTAAGGGTCTGTTGGCACTTTGATATAAGCATGTGAAAATGATGGATTATAATCTTTATGGAAGAACTCTCCTTTTGGGGCTAAAACTTTCAGCCAAACGGTAGCAGCTGCAGAGGTGTGGAAGCAGTTTCAGTAGTGTGGTGGATCTTTTAATCTTCTTTTGAATATTCTATTTAATATTTATTATTCTGGTAATGGCAGCAGACCCCCATCAGGGTCAGAGCCTCATTGTGCTAAGCATTATATAAAGACATATGATGATACAAACACCCCACCAAAGAGCTCAGAAACTGAATTGAGTGTCTTTCCCTGTGTCAGAGTAAGCATACTTGTGATTGACAAGCTAGCAGTCTTTCTTTGTTTCCAGATTAGGATTTTTATTCTTTGTCACTACTCATCTTAATTTAGATTCGGCCACCTTTGCTCAAGATTAGTATGCAAAAACCCTACACTGCAAGAATCAGATTAGTTACTCACACTAAGTTGTACCTGACTCAGTAGAGAAAGGTATTACTCAAGGAGAGTAAAGTTCTTCATCTTCAAGATTTATTTAGATGTTACAGTGGAATGTCAGAATGTCTTGTTGCTGCTGACCTTGGTTTTGAAATAGTAGGAAATGCTATAGTTAGAGTTGTCAGTATTGCCATTATAAATCTCCTTTTCTGGGATTTATAACTCAGCTATTGTAAGACAAACAAGAACTTTTCTTCAGGCAAGATCTTGACATACAAAGCCTCAGCATGAATATACCCTTCACTAGCTATGAAATAAAAGATAGATTTGGCCTGTTTTTAGTTATGCAGCTGTACAGGAAACTTGCCACCAAGCTTTTTAAATACAGTGAGATTTTTAAAGTTTTAGGTTGTTGGTTGTCAGTTTTTGAAAACTGAAAATATTTTTGGTTTTTGAAAACCAAAAATTTCCAGAGAAATAACTCTTTTCTGTGAAAATTTAATTTCTAAAAAAGTTCATTTTACATTAAAAAAATGTTTACCTGAAAAATGTTGACCAGTTCTTGTCAACTTTGAGATCCTTGAATGGAAAACAGATAAGTGAAATTTATTAAATGATGTTCAGCTTTGAGGACTGGTATAGTCAGGTTCTACTGCTTTCTGGTTCTACTGCTTTCACTGGTTAAACTGTCATTGTCGTCATGCTGAAGTCCCTTAAGTGGCAAACCATTTAAAACAGGCAGAAAAATGTGTGAGACTAAGTTTATATTTTCTTTTCTGTTTCAGGTACAAACAGTCTGCACAATGATGATTCCAGGGTTTTTCATTCTCTGTAGGAGCCATGAAGATTGTGAACTGAACTAAAAACATTGAGTGGAAACTATTTGTTTAAGGATCATCAAGAGAGGAACACTTATTTTAAAACTACTTTATTCTAAAAAGAAAGAAGATTGTATTTATGCTGAAAAAAAACTGGATTAACAATGAGGCCAAAGACTTTTCCTGCTACAACTTATTCTGGAAACAGCAGGCAAAGATTACAAGAGATTCGTGAAGGTTTAAAGCAGCCTTCCAAATCGTCAGGTCAGGGATTACCTGTTGGACCAGGCAGTGAAACTTCTCTGGACCCTAAAATTTTAATAGGGAAAGATGCTGCCAGGCAGCAGCAAATGAGATCAACAGCCAAGTTTGGACCTTATCAGAAAGCACTACGAGAAATCAGATATTCTTTGTTGCCTTTTGCTAATGAGTCAGGCACCTCAGCATCTACAGAAGTAAATAGGCAGATGCTGCAGGAATTGGTGAATGTAGGCTGTGATCAGGTACGTATGAATTTGGGGGGAAGGAATGTTACACTGGGTTTACAGGATGTATATGTAAATCTACGGAAATTATATCAGCTGGTGGTTGACCCAAGGAAATGTTGATTCTTCTAGCTGTGTCAACTGCCTTTGCTGCTGTTGGCCATTAAGTTGGAGGCTTTAGTAGAGTAGATGACTTATTGTTGAGTGGATCTGTTCCTTCCTTTGAGTAGTTTCAGTGGGTAGCATTGGATGGCCGTTAATCTGTCCCATGAGCTGTCATGGGATCCCATAGGTTTCTGTTCTGTCACTTCTGTCATTTATCTTATTGGTGTGTCTATGGACACAGTAGGAGTAATAATAGGATGTGTGCTGGGGTGCCTGAAAGACATATATGACACTCAGCTGTTCATCTGTTTCATCAGAACTGGGCAGTGCAGTTCAATGCTTTAGCTCAGTGTTTGGCCATACTGTGACTTGGCTAGGAGTTAGCTGTCAGAGACTTAGGTGCTTTTGAAAATTTTACCCTTAGTGACTTACACCCCAAGTCTCATTGACTTTCAGAAGCAACCAGAAGAAAGGAACTGTGTCTAGCTCCTTAACTGAAATATGCCCACTGTTGCATAGCCAGGTTTACAGAAGGATTGTGTGGGGGTGGAGGGTACATAGTGTAGCTATTTCTGTGTTAAACAGTATCTTTCATTGGAAGTATTTTACATATGTGCTCTGGAGTTGGCATCATCTTCCCATTTGTGTGTGGGTACAATTTGAGGTGTTGGTTTTGACTTATAAAGCTCTGTTTCTGGTTCAGGTCCTGGCTGCATGAGAAACCATCTTTTACGATTTATGCTCAAATGGCATTTGTGCGTCAAGGAGAAACACTTGTGTTTTTATAGTCCCCTGATTTAAATGGCAAGGTGTTCTCAACCATGGTTCCTTGATTCCAAACCTTATTTCCACTTACTTGTCTATCAACGCTTGTATTTACTGACCTTCAAGGCACCTTTCAAAGACTATCAACTTCTTAAAACTTTCCCTGGGGGGGCGGGGAAGGGGAGGTTGCTTGACAAATAATTCATAATAACAACCATTGACATTTACTTGGAGCTGCACAGGACAGAGAGATTTAGACAGTCTCTGCACCAGTGAGCTTATGTTCTACAAGTTGGGTAGAGAGAAGACAGGATGCAGACCCAGATGATAATGGGAGGATTGAGGGGGAGCAACTAGGTGTTACCTGGTCCAGTGATTCAGATGCTGAATTGAGTTCCCTTCCTGGATGTGACAATGACTTGACAGTGTGAGCTTGTGTGTCACGAAGGCCTACATTTTTAAAAGTCTGCACTCAGAAGTTCCTATGGCACTTCTGAATGCAAATACTGGATGCACATAAATGAGTGAAGGTTAAGTGAGCACAATGGGATCCCTGATTTGCACGTACAAATTGGGTGTATTACAAAGACACATCATGCACACATGCTTTTGAGTGCAGACTTCTAAAACTTTCTGCTTTAACCACACTTCACTCATCTATAAACAGGGATGCTTGCCTATCTTTCAGAATGCTTTGGGACTTATAGCTAAAAATGTTTCATGAAGTTCAGTGTAGTGTACTGTGTATATATAATTTTTTATAACTATTTTTATATACCAGGTCTCAGATATTGGCACGAGGGATCTGAAGTGCTGTACAACAATTAAAGTCAGCTCTGACTGTGCTCTAAATGCTCACCTTCTCATAGGCTCCCTAGATCCTGGAGTGCATGTTTGTGGTTTTTCCTCCTCTCCCTGATTCCTTCCTTGTGTTTCACTTCTTTCCATTCAATTTCCCCAGTTGTGGCTTGGTCCTGTGAAAATGCCATTACTAGCGGCAGCCATATCAAATTAGTAAGGCAGTTTGATCTGAACATCATCAGGGTCGGATTTGACATAATCTCCTGTTAGGGATTCCACAACTGGTGTCCTGTTTCTGAAAATGCTCTGTCCCTGCAAGATGTCTTACCCGGTCCAATCTAGATGAAGCATAGATGTCTTGGAAGGTTGTGAATGGATGGGAGTTCCTTGAGGTAGCTTGGACTCTGCTAACTGCTTTAAATGAGGACCCTAAATTCAACCAAATAAATAGCCAGTGAAGCTTGTGTTTTTACTCCTGCCTTTAAGTGCATGGCTTGAAAATAGCTCCTTGGTGCAGTCATGTTCAGCCCAGATGGAGTCTAATCTGGAGGTGGTGAATGCATATTTTGAAGTGGTTTTTTCTCATCTGAAAAGAAAGGTTGTGGTTTCTCCTGCCTTTGCCCAGTCAGGAGGATGTTCCATGCCACTTTCCCAATCCATGCCAGGAGTGAGTTTAAAAAATTAAACAAACCATTGATGGAGCTAATATTCTAGATACACAGGAAACACAAGGATTTAGAAAACGATTTTATAAAAATAGAAAAATACTGGGCCTTAAATGGCCTAATGGGGGGTGGGAGGGTCCCTCTTAACTTTCCCATACAGCAAGCCTACTCCTGCTAACTGTATAAAATACTAACCAGCTACTTAATGATCTTTAACTGAAATCAGTGATTTCCCATCAGTAAATCTAATCTAAGGTGTCCACGTGGTTTTTGAAAACACCTAAATGTTGTGTGATGTTCATCATAATGGTCTGAAGAACTTCATTCTCACAATAGATCTGGGCTGATTTGGTTTGGTGTTGTGTTCCAGAGGAACCCTACTTCCATTGGACTATACTTGAGGGTGCAAAGATCAACATTTTCATTCTTTCTGGTCACTGGGCCAGGACCAGTGTTAGAAAAAAATCTACCAGTACTAAAAGGAATTTTTTAAGGTCCACTACTGGATACCTCTGTAGTATGTTTTCAGTTTAGCAACAGTTATTAATACACCCATCGAATGGACTGGGGTGCTGGAACAATGTGTATAGTGTATACATTGAAGCAAACTGTAAATCCTGTAGGGTTACCATATTTCAGCAAGCAAAAAAGAGGACTGGAGGAGCCCCGCCCCCGTCCTGCCCTAGCCCCGTCCCTGCCCCTTCCACTCCCTCCCACTTCCCGCCCCCCTCAGAACCCGCAACCCTCCCCCCGCTCCTTGTCCCCTGACTGCCCCCTCCTGGGACCCCTGCCCCTAACTACCTCCCAGGACTCCACCCCCTACCTAAGCCTCCCTGCCTCTTGTCCCCTGACTGCCCCCTCCTGAGACCCTCCCCCCATCCTAACTGGCCCCCTAAGACCCTACCCCCTACCTGTACCCTGACTGCCCCAACCCTTATCCACACCCCCACCCCCTGACAGACTCCTGGGACTCCCACGCCCCATCCAACCACTCCCCACCCCCTGACAGCCCCCCCCAAACTCCCGACCCATCTAAACCCCTCTGCTCCCTGTCCCCTGACTGCTCCGATCCCTCTCCCCATCCCTGCCCCCTGCCAGCCCCCCCCAGAACTCCCAAACACCCCCCCCACCTTGTCCCCTGACTGCCCCCTCCTGGGACCCCTGCTCCTAACTGCCCTCCAGAACCCCACCCCCTACCTAAGCCTCCCTGTTCCTAGTCCCCTAACTGCCCCCTCCTAAGACCCCCACCCACCCTAACTGCCCCCCAGGACCCTACCCCTTACCTGTACCCTGACTGCCCAAAACCTTATCCATACACCCCTCCCCATAAAGCCCCCCCCCGAACTCCCGACCCCCCCCGTCTCTTGACTGCCCCCTCCAGAACCTCCCTGCCCCTTCTCTGGCCCCCTTACCCTGCCGCTCGTCCCGGCACGCTGGGCAGCAGGGGAGGAGGAGCGGGGGAGGAGCTCCAGACTGCTGGAGGCGATCTGCGAATGCAGGGAGGGAGGGAGGGAGTGATCTCCGCTTCAGGGGAAGCGGGGGCGGGGCTCTCTCTGGCTGTCGGAGCCCCATGTAAGTGGCACCATCCGGCCGGCTGCCCTGTCAGCTCTGCGCACTCTGCATTGGGGGGGAAGTCCGGACATTTACAAATTCCCCCCGGACGCTATTTTTAGCTCAAAAAGCCGGACATGTCCGGGGGAATCCGGACGAATGGTAACCCTAAAATCCTGTATATGATGGAAACCACTTCAAGCCAGGAGGTGCAGCAGCACCCCCAGTATGCCTAGTTCCAGCACCTATGGAGATGGAGAGAAATGCTTAATACCATTTGAAAGTTGAGCTTTCAAGCCATCAGATAGCATAAAGCAAGGGTTTTTAGCTCTCAGGTCTTGAGAGGCCCACTGCTAAAATCGTATTGGAATTCAAGCATGTGTGGGGAAGGAAACAAGATGATAATCAAAATGATGCATTTTTAAAAGGGTACCATCAAGTTGACATTTGTTCAATTAAAAAAAATTAAAAGTAGTTTCAGATCACAATCACGTTTTGTTTTCTTTATTTTTGCTCTTGCTGTGTGAAAGAAAGACAAAAAGGGAAAATTGACTGCTGGAGAATTAGTAAAATAACTATATATAAAGTGCTATCAAATGAATGAAGTAAATGCAAAATTAAAAAAAAATGTCTGTATGTTTCTGTAATTTTAGGTGTTTCTTGTAAAAACAGCTGATAAGAGATTTTCAGATGGAGTTAGTATTAAAGTTGATTAATAACTGATGTTGGGTGCATCACTATGACTGTAAATTGAAGTTTAGATTCCCAGATTCTGAATGGCATAATATGCCCATTTCCAGAGTTGGTGGTGCTTAAGATATTGGGAGTGAGACCCTGGTCCCACTGAACTCAATGGAAGCTTTGCTATTGAATTCAGTGGATCTAGAATTTCACCCTGGATCTTAACTTTATTTTATATTAACCATAACCCTTTTAACAAATTACAATCCTGGCAGTTAAATGGAGTCACTCTTGCTAAATAATGACTGTTGCAGACATTACTTAAACAAATAGCATATGAGTTGGAATCACAAATATTTCAGATCAAATAGTTTCAAAACTTGTAAAACTTGACAGCAAAAGGCGTGACCTTACTCAGTGTGAAAGCATGTAGTCAAAAACACTGCTATTCTGTATACTATTCCCAAAACTTGCTGGGCTTGAAAGTGTAGCTTCCAATCACTGAGAAACGCTGGAGAAAGGTTGTGGAGAGACTTCTTGCAGATCAGTAAGCCACTTGGAATCACCCGAGGCAATTATTGTTTTGCAGTTGTAGCAAGTAGGTGCAATTGAGCATATGTTCAGATGCATTCTATCAGCCTGAAGGGGCTAGGTTTTTTCTTGCCATACTTCAGAATTAAAAAAACCCTGATATAAGAATGTTGTTTCTTGTTCTAAATCATGTAAATACACACTGTTAAATAACTCTTCTATTTTACTTCAGTGGTGGCTGGGATTCACTTGGTGAAGATGCCTGGCTATAGTTTGTGTATGTAGTTTATTCTTAACAACAGTCATTCAGAATTTTTCTTATGCTGTGCCCTTAAAAAATGACGCAGTGCAATGGTCTACGGTGAGCAGTATGATTCATGATGTAAGGAATCTCTGACAGCTCACTTTACCTTTACAAATGCCTCTGAAATAAAACACACACCTCCTACGCTTTGCCAATACCTGAACATTACCTTACAGGCGGCTCTCCCGTTCAAACTCTAATTATGGTGTCTTTCAAGGAATTGGAAAGATAAAAGATGTTTGTGGGAACTCTAATATATCTAAGAGTATCAAGCTGACCATCTTGTCATCTTTATTACCCTGAGGTCTTGGAATTCAGTTACAAAAGTTTTTGTTTTTTGTTTTTAATTGCATTCCAGGATCCTTTGATCTTTCTGTCATGGATTACATTTTTTTTGAAGAAAGTAATATTTCTCCACTCTCTCTCCCCCTTGGCAGAGGCTGCTTTTTTTTTTTTTTCGTTTGGGGGTGGGGGGAGGAATCACTAAGTCAGCAGTGCAATGGAGGGGAGATGGATGGGAGTGGTGTTTAGGGGGCCCAGGCCACCCTCTCCACACTTGAGCCGCAATCTCCCCTTCCAGAGCAGGCCTGGAAGTGGAAAAGAGGGAGGAGACAATGAAGAGATGGCAGCCTGGAGTTCTGGGAAGTGGGGAGCCAGGCTTGGTGGGTCTCGAGGGCCAGAGCCCCAGCTCCAACCAGTTTCTGGCAGTTCAGTCACTGGTTCTTGTCCTCCTTCAAGAACTGGACCCAGGTGAGAGAGACTGGCCAGTGCATATCCCACCAGAGAGACCGGGACCTCCACCTGCCGTCCTCTTCCCTCCCCCCCCAGCCACCCATTTGGAGAGATCAGGACAGGATGGGATCTCTTCTCCTCCTCCATTCGCCTCCCCAAACCAGAATGACTGGGACTGGAAGGGACTTCTGCCCCCGCTCCCGAAGGGATTCACACCTCTCACGCCTGGACCTGGCTCCCTGCGTCCTAGAACCCCGGGTCACTGCCATCTCACACCACCTCCTCTACTTCTTTCCCTCAATACAATTACCCCTTCTCTGGATCCGGGAGACTGGTTCGCCGCCCTTGACATGGAAGGCACATACTTTCACATAGCAATTCACCCTGCACACAAACACTTTTTAAGGTTCATGATAGACCAAAAACATTATCAGTTCACAGGTCCTTCCCTTTGGCCTGTCCTCAGCCCCACGAGTGTTCATCAAGTGCATGTCGGTGGTAGCAGCCTTCCCCCAAAGGAGGCAAGTACAGGTATACCCTTACCTCAATGTTTGGCTGCTCAGGGGGCACACCAGAGAATAGGTGGAATTGCAGGTCCGTCTGACCACATCCACGTTCGAGAGACTGGGTCTCCTCCTCAACATGAACAAGTCCACATTGTCTTCGGCCCAGAGGATAGAGTTTATCGGAGCCGTGTTGGACTTGGTCCAGGCAAGAGCACGCCTGCCAGAGTCCTGATACCAAGCCACGTCAAGCAGTATTCGGTACATGAGAGAGTACCCGACCACTACAGCAAGGAATTGCCTCAGTCTCCTCGGTCTCATGGCGCTCTGCATGTATGTGGTCTGACATGCCAGGCTGAGACTCAGGCCTCTACAGACGTGGCTCGCTTCGACATACCGGTCGGGGCATGACAGCCTGGGACTAGTGGTCATGGTGCTAATTCAGGTGCTAGAGTCACTCCAATGGTGGCTCAATGCTCGAATAGTCTGCGGAGTCCACCTCAGCTGTCCTTGTCTCTAGTTACAGATGCATCAGCTCTAGATTGGGGCGCACATCTGGGAGATCTGTGAATGCAGGGCCTCTGGCCACAGGACAAGCTCTCTCTCCATATCCATTTCAAGGAGCTCAGAGTGGTGCGACTCGCATGCCAGACCTTTCAGTCTCGTCTGCAAGGCCAGCATATGGCAGTCCTGATGGATAACATCACTGCAATGTTTTACATCAACTAACAGTGTGGAACCCTGTCCTTGCCCCTCTGTCAGGAGGCTCTGGGAATTCTGTATAGCCCACTCCAGTCACCTGGAAGCATCATATCTGCCAGGAGCCCAGAATGTACTGGTGGACCACCTCAGCAGATCCTTCCACAGCCACGAGTGGTCCGTCCAGCCAGACGTCATTCACTCTTCTTCCAGAGGTGGGGGTTTCCCCAGGTCGACCTGTTCACCACTCGGAGCAACAGGAAGTGCCCAGTGTTTTGCTCCTCCCAGAAAAGCAGCTTGGGCTCAATTGCGGACACATTCCTGCTACCCTGGGGAGGCCATCTGCTCTACACCTTCCCCCCAATCCCTTTCATGCACAAAGTCATATTCAAGGTGCACAGAGACGGGGCAGAGATAATTCTGGTGGCCCCAGCGTGGCCTCGACAACACTGGTACACCATGCTTCTGGATCTGTCGGTCGACACTCCGATCACGTTGCTGCTCCTCCCCAACTTGATCACTCAGGACCATGGTCATCTTCATCACCCAGACCTCTGGTTCCTCCACCTCATGGCCGGGAAGCTTCATGGCTGAACCCTATGGAGCTCCTGTGCTCGGAGCAGGTAAGGGAGGTCTTACTCGGCAGCAGAAAGCCCTCCACAAGGGCCACATACTTGACGAGGTGGAAGAGGTTCACTTGCTGGCCCCAGCGTCATACACCCCCACTTCAGGCACCATTACCTCTTATTCTGGAGTACCTTCTGCACCTGAAACAGCAAGGCCTGGCAGTGTCATCTGTAAAGGTACACCTAGCGGCTATCTCAGCTTTCTACCCCGAAGTCTCTGGATGCTCCATCTTCGCCAATCCCATCGTTGGATAGTTCCCCAGCATGGTCTGGATCAGCTAAATTTCCAGATTAGACAGCCTGTTCCTGCGTGGGACCTTAATTTGGTCCTCTCTGAATTAATGGGGCCCCCATCTGAGCCGCTGGCGACTTGCTCCCTTCTCTACCTATCGTGAAAGGCAGCCTTCCTAATTGCCATCACATCAGCAAGAAGGGTGTCTGAGTTAAAGGCCCTTACCTCCAACCCACCTTCTACAGTTTTCCACAAGGACAAGGTGCAGCTCAGACCTCACCCGGCTTTTCTGCCCGAGGTGGTATCACATTTCCATACCAGCCAAGACCTATTCCTGCCTGTGTTTTATCTGAAGCCTCATGCCAGTAGCGTGAGCAGAGGCTGCACTCCTTGGATGTTCGGCGAGTGTTAGCCTTCTATATTGAATACACCAAGCCGTTCAGGAAATCGAACCAGTTGTTCATAGCGGTGGCTGACCGCATGAAAGGCCTACCGGTCTCATCCCAAATAATGTCTTCCTGGATCACATCCTGCATCCACGCGTGCTACGAGCTGGCCAAGACACCAGCCCTGGCACTTACGGCACACTCCATGAGGGCACAGGCCTCATCGGCAGCGTTCCTGGCCCAGGTCCTGATACAAGAAATCTGCAGGGCAGCAACTTGGTCCTTGGTACATACGTTCACCTCATTATGACATTGTCCAGCATGGCAGAGATGATGCAGCTTTCAGCAGAGCGGTACTCCAATCTACGATTCCATGACTCCGACCCCACTGCTAGATAAGGCTTGGGAGTCACCGGATTGGAATCGATATGAGCAATCACTCGAAGAAGAAAAAACGGTTACTCACCTTCTCGTAACTGTTCTTCAAGGTGAGTTGCTCATATCCATTCCAAACCCACCCGTCTTCCCCTCTGCCGGAGTAACCAGCAAGAAGGAACTGAGAAGGCGCCGGGTCGGCGGGGTCGTCTATTGAGCGCCATGAAGGCACCACTCCAGGGGGCTCACAGCCAAACCGATGGGTGCTGCTAGGGGAAAAACTTTCTGACTGTGCATGTGGTGTGCACACACCTGATTGGAATGGATATGAGCAACACAATTCGAAGAACAAGAGTTACGAGAAGGTAACTGTTTTTTACTTAACTGAGACTGTTACACTAAATGTAATTTATGCAGAAATCTTTTTTGTTGGGACGGGCACACAGAATTAAGTGGTCACTGAAAACATCCCTCTGGCAGTGGGTGCAGAATTTTGGGGTCTGAGCACAGGAGTAGTACAATGTGGTGAGGATGGAAAGACATTAGTTTTCCCCCTAGAAGTAGAAAAGAATAGTGAAAAAAGAAGAGTAGCTGAAAAGAGACCTGTTAAACCAGCCTGGATTGCTCTGTGGGAAATACCTGAACAATGGCATGTGGGCCATCACTATTAGTGTTGCAATTTGGCAAGGACTAGATCTCATTTCATTGGGGGGGGGGAATCACAAATATATTATAAAATGATTGTGTTGTTGAATGATACACACTCCAGCAGGTAAAATAAAACCTGTATCTGAAGATTTCAGCCACCAATGTCACGTCTGTGCTCCCACCTCCCATCCCAGTTTGGAATTAAGCCTTTCTCTTTCCCTTCCTTTGGATATTGATATTGTGTGCTTGTTTCTACCCTTTCCTTTTGTTACAATCTCTTCTCTGTTTTTGAGGACATTCCAGGATCACGCATTTCTCCCCCCTCTGTCCACCGCGCCCTCCCACAAGGCCACATATTACACTTTCTCACCCCACATGGTTGAAGAGAATGCCTTCAGTTGTTTCAATTTGGCTGCTAGAGAATGAAGTGAGTCACAGCTTTCCCTGGGGGCTGAAGGGAAGAGGCCAAGCCTACTCCTGAACTCTTATGTGTTGACATTTCTCCCTGTGTCTATTCCTACTCCACTTCTTGTTCTTGTCTCCAGTCTCCCATGTTATTGCTGGCAAGAGGGGCAGCGTCATTGCTAGTGAAAATGACCAGATTGCAGTAGGCGTTGCTATGCTGCTGCTGTGCGACATCGAGGGGTCCATCCATTCTGGGATATGCTTTGCACAAGAGCTGCCCAGGAGTGTTCTTGTGCTGGGAAATCTGGGGCAGGGAGCAAAGAGAATTTCTCGTTCCTTTCTCTCCACCCTCTCCCTGTACAAGTGTGTCCAGCAGTGGTGGATGGTGCCTATGCTGCTTTTGCATAGCACACTTCTCTGTAGAGCACCAGAATGAAACTAACCAGGATTGCATTAGTTTTAAACTTCTGCTGCTGTCCTTATCAGTCCTCCTTTCCACCCTCCCTCTTGGGCGACACTGGACAGGAGTGGGAATTCCTTGTAATGTCACCTTTGAAATAACAGGATGGGAATTCCATGCCAAATGTAAACCGTTAAATATATACAAAATGGTCAGTTCTATCGAACCAATGGAGACCACTCTTCTCCGTGAGCACATGCACACAACTTGTCACGGATGTTAATGAGAGTTTTGCATGTATAGTAAGGGGAGATAGTCTATGCCCAATTATTCAATGTGGAGCTTATATAAAGCACTATAACCATATATTTCAGGAACAAGATACTATTATGTTTTTCTTCTTCGTGCTTGTCTACATTAAAGACTCTTGTGTAGTAATAAATACAAATTAATGGCCAGCATAAGGTTTGCTATGTCTTTCTTCAGTAAAAGAACAAATGGCTTCATCAGGTCATTGGAAATTCTGTAGAAGTGTTAACATCAAGCTTTTAAAAAAATCGCACTTGTAACCGAAAGTTTGAGAATGCCACTAATGTAACAGGAAGTTGTATCACAATGATATTAGGGTGTAGCAGTTCCTTTTGCATGTTTTATGGTTCTCAGCTTAAATCTCCACTCTTCTTGACAGCTTGTATTTGATAGGAGCCAAAATAGTTTTATGTTAAGTCAGAAAAAAATTGCATATGTGAAGAGGTAAGTGACGTTTATTAACTTTGAGACAGGTTTTATTAGAAGGACCAGATGCAAAGATTTTGCAGATTAGAAAGAACTCTTTAATAAAATGCATTACATGTATATTTGGAACTCATTGAACTCCTAAACTGAATAAACCCTCATCATACTAGAACAGTTAACATGTGGAATGTGAGTTGTGGGCATGCATTGTGTTTATCTGGTACACTTTTTGTTTAAAAAAAAAAAAGCATTGGCCATATTTTTTTATTTATATATAGATTGTGTGTGTGTATATGTATGTTTCTACTGGCTATCTAGATAGCTCAGAAGGGGATATTTCGGTTTTTTTCTCCCCCCCCCCCCTTTCTCCCTGCTCATATCTCAAGCAAACATATATATTGTCTGAAAAATAATACACTAGTGCATCAGTAAAAGTGAGAGGGTAGTCTTGACCTATCACTGTGGTGGTACTCCCTTCCTCCCAAACTGCAGAGAACTATGGGGAAGGAAGTGCCTTTTTAGACCAGATTCTATTCCAGTCTCAATGGTCAGAGACAGGGAGAACATATTTTGTTCTGACTGTGATCCTCTCCCAGTTCCATAATGGGGAGACATAAAAGGAAGACTTATTGGTCCTCTTGCTTCCCTCCAGTCAATGTAAGAGTTGGATCTTCCTAGATGAGAGATCTGTGAGCCTCATTTTGAATAGAGTCCAAGTAACTCAAATATTCCTTGTGAAGAAAATACAAGGTAAATATAGGGAGTGGAGATGGAATATAAAAGCACTCTAAATAGCCTTTTTAAGTGGGTTACTTTTGAGAAGGCTGAAGTCAAGGAGTGCCTAGTTACTGTGTACTTTTAGTTCCAGCGGAGAGGATAACAACCATGCTGCCTATGCTACTGAAGAACAGAGCCAATAAAAAATAAATGTTCTCTCAGTTGCTATGCCTTGGGTGCTTTTATGACACTTTGCCTTTAACTGCTCTGTGTGTGTGTGTGAGGGGCGGAGGAAGGGTTGGGGTGGTATTTTTTTATGTGCTACCTAATATGTGTCACGATATTTATAGAACAAGGGGTGTCTGCAATAACCCCCCTGTCCCTCCATGAATGGGAAAATGTAGACATTTACAACTCCAGTGTTTAAATGACTTAAGTGGTTTTTTGTGTTTGGGTTTTGTATCATTGCATTCCTATGACAGATGCTTTGGACCTTAAAAGTTGCATGTTTTCATGCTTAAGTTGGAATACTTTAGCTCCCACATACATAGAGTGCCAGAAAGCAATAGATTACTTATTGCAGGTGATGATGGGTATCTAGGCTTCTATCTTGCAAATACTTGTGTGTGCACAGTCCCATTAAGTGAGACTACTCTGTGTAGTTACAACTCTACCCCGATATAACGCTGTCCTCGGGAGCCAAAATATCTTACTGCTTTATAAGTGAAACCGCATTATATCGAACTTGCTTTGTTCCACTGGAGCGCGCAGCCCCACCCCCCTGGAGCGCTGCTTTACCGCGTTATATCCGAATTCGTGTTATATTGGGTCGCATTATATCAGGGTAGAGCTGTACTTATGTGTAACTGTTGGTAGGATCAGGGCCTACATTTGTATCATTTAATCCATGTATTAATTATTTCAAATCTGTATATAATAAGGAAAAAATAATGTAATTGTAAAATCACCCTCCTTGTCCATTGCTCTGACCCTGTCATCCTTATCAACTCCTTTAAATCCTACCACTGGCTCCCTGTTTTCCACTGCATCAAACTTTGTTTCTTGTACTTCTGTACTTCCCTTCAAGGCTCTTTATAGCTCTGCACCTCCCTCTTTACCTGCTGTTTTGCACAGCCCTCTGCTTTGCCAATGACGCCTGCCTTAAATGCCCATTTTCCCACTTTCACAAATGTCTCTCTGCTTTCTTCCACGCTCATCTGAATAGCTCACAATTTAATGAAACTTTTGTTAATTTTAAACTCTTGGAAAATATTCTCTGTTCAAACACGTTCTTCCTTTTTGCTCCTTGCTGCGTGGTGTAACATTGTAAAGAACTGTAGGTATGATTTTTGACAGAGTGGGACATGTCTCTATCAATTATGACTTCCATTTTTGTATAGTCTTCCATTTTATGTGCTGACTAACATTTTGTATTCTGTGTTTGAAAGACCAGCATGACCTTGACAAGGTCAGTCTATTGTGTTGCATTCCGGACAGGTGCCCAGCCCAGGAAAGGTATTGGACACCAAGTTGAATGACTATGACTTAGAAGCAATCACATAACTTTTTAAGACCATCAGCTTTGATTGTCCCTTGGCTGCTGGCCCAACCCCATGGAGCAATGAACTCTACATAGGAACCTGACGGGAGCAGGGCTGGGGTTTCTCAGTTTGGCACTAAAGGGAGAACGACTGCATTTAAAGGTGGCGGGGGGGGTCCTCTCTCAGAAGCGGGGTCATACACTGCCACATGCAAGAAGAGCTGGGTTGAGAGAGAGAAGGTGGGAGGGACTTGGCCTAGCCTAAAATGCTGATAATACTTTGGACTCCCAGTAAGGGGTGCATCTAGGACTTCTGTTACCTTGAAAAAATCTATAGATCTCTAGTGCTTTTTAAAGAGTACCGTGACTGTGGCTAAGAAATTCCTCTGTCAAGCCTGTGTTCCTTGCCTTCCTTCCACGTTGTCCCTGAAGGGGTTAAACTAGAAGCCCAGAGTAACCACAGCCTAGGTGGAACTCTGAGGGAGTATGTAACCAACTAGGGAGCTGAGGAGGGCTGAGGCACTGGTACCAGGGTCTAGGGCATGGGTGGGCAAACTTTTTGGCTCGAGGGCCACATCTGGGTATAGAAATTATTTGGTGGGCCATGAATGTGCACAAAATTGGGGTTGGGGTGTGGGAGGGGGTGAGGGCTCTGGCTGGGGGTGTGGGCTCCGGGGTGGGGCCAGAAATGAGGAGTCCAGGGTGTGGGAGGGGGCAGAGGGGTTCAGAGGGTGGGAGG
The DNA here is from genome assembly GCF_011386835.1 of Chrysemys picta bellii. NCBI lineage: Eukaryota > Metazoa > Chordata > Testudines > Emydidae > Chrysemys > Chrysemys picta. Next base: position 314,328,733 of record NC_088791.1, read on the forward strand.
GGGCTCCGGGCTGGGACCGAGGGGGTTGGGGCACAGGGTGTGTGTGTGAGGGATCCGTCTGGTGGTGCAGGCTCTTGTGTGGGGCTGGGGATGAGGAGTTTAGGGTGCAGGAAGGGGCTCCAGGCTAGGGCTGGGACCGAGGGGTTCAGAGGGTGGGAAGGGGATCAGGGCTGGGGCAGGGGCTTGGGGAGTGGGTGCAGGTGGTGCATACCTCAAGCAGCTCCTGGAAGCAGCGGCATGTTCCCCCCATCCCCCTCGGTTCCTACGCGGAGATGTGGCCAGGCGGCTTTGGACGCTGCCCATCTGCAGGCACCGCCCCCAGAGCTCCCATTGGCCATGGTTCCCGGCCAATGGGAGCTGCGGGGGCAGCGTGTGGAGTGGAGCTCCCTGACTGCCCTATGCATAGGAGTCGGTGGGGGCACAAGCCGTTGCTTCCAGGAGCCGCACAGAGTGGCCCCCAACCCCGCTCCCCAGCAGGAGCTCAAGGGCCAGATTAAAATGACTGGCGGGCCGGATGCAGCCCGTGGGTTGTAGTTTGCCCACTCCTGGTCTAGGGTGCCTGCATTGTGGAGGCCCATGTCCCAAGGAAAGACTCAGACCTCTTGTCCAAGCCTGGGATTGTGCCACTGTGCCTTGCAGACTCAGGGCTAAGAAAAATGACCCAGGCCCGGTTGATTTAGAACAGTAGTTCTCAAACTTTTGTCTTGGTGACCCCTTTCACATAGCAAGCCTCTGAGTGAGACCCCCCTTATAAATTAAAAACACTTTATTAATATATTTAACACCATTATAAATGCCGGAGGCAAAGAGGGCTTTGGGGTAGAGGCTGACAGCTCACCACCCTGAGGGGTCTCAACCCCCAGTTCGAGAACCCCTGATTTAGAAGCACATGGGATCCAGCAGTTGGGTTAGCACACATCAGAGTTATGGGACAGGTTGTGATGAAATTAATGCTTTGCTGTTTTAGTGCTTAATTGTAGTGGTACAGATTTCTCATGGTTTTATTTTGGTGGGGTTTTTAATTGTAAAAATTGTTTTTTGTGAGGAGCTAAACCAGCAAACACTGCTGAGCATAGCGCTTACTATCATGAGTAGTTTGACTAATCCTGTTCAAGATTTGCAGGATTAGGTCCTTATTAAAGTATAGTACCAATAGAATCACAAAAACAAAGCATGCCTGTGCACATGTGTCTGTGTATATGGGCACATTTTGGACAATATTGCTCTATACTTATTTAGATGTACTTTTGGATTTTATTCCCTGTAGTAGCTGTTTGTAACTGTCTTCTGGTTCAGTGCTATGTACTGTATAATTTATATAAAGGTGTTTTGGGGTTTGTTTGGGCTTTTTTGGTCTTGTATTTGTAGTAGTCGATAGTGTAACTTCCTCCTTCTGTTTCATTATTATAAGTATTTTTTAAATTTAGTTTTACAAAAAACTTCTACATTAATTTGCCCTCTTTCTTCCTCCTGCATTGCCCCCTTTTAAAGGTAAAATATGGCATGGGGTGGCTGTGTGACCACAAATACTGTTAAAAAGACATTCTTACCGAACAGATACAGACTTAATATGAATTTAAAAACTCAGCTCTGTTTTAGAGTTCCAAAAGTTTTTATTCACCAGAGAACTGTTAAATTAGTCATTTCTGGCATCGTATAGGTCAGGGAAGCATGACAAAGTACAATGGAATGTACTGAGCTCTGTGCCAGTTTGTAGTGATAAATTACTTTAGAGTAGTGTATATGGGGTATTGCAGGAAGTGTGTTTTTTGGTGTGGGGGTGGGGAGGAGGGTGGTTCTTTCCAGGCTTTTCCAGTTCATTAACTAACAAATAGCCATACAATAAGGGATCAATCCTGCCTTCACACCCATCTGCAACAACAGATGGCCCCATATATGCTGGATTGGGGGCAGGATTTGAGGAGCCCACACAGCTGTATCTTCTGTGCACTGTGGCATCCAGCTCCACAGAAGTGAGTTGTGCATCATCGCTCAGAGGATTTGGGGTGAGATATGGGGGCAGGTGAGGGAAGCAATGGGGTTTGGCTGATGCATTTACTGCTGTATAGATACACCTGGACAGTGTCCCCACCCCCACCAAGCTGGGGTGCAAGAGCAGTGAGGCTGTATTGATGGCTGAGGCCTGGAGAGATTAAATCCTGGCCTCATTGAAGCCAATAGCAAAATTCCCATTGACTTCAATAGGACCAGGATTTCACCTCTTATCTTTAGCCTCTACCGATCCATTTAGCACTGGTGGTTTGCATTTCAAAATGAATGGACAACACTGAACACAACTATATACAATAATTGATTAAGAGCTTCCCATATCTCAAAGTGTAGAAGAGCACTTTGCTTTTGTAATAAATAAAGGTAGCTCCCTTTGATGGACACCCAGCCAGCCAGTTAGCTGTAAAATCCCTCTTGATAGCTGTTCTTTACTTGTTTTACCTGTAAAGTGTTAAAAAGTCTCCCAGATAAAGAAAAAAAGGGGGCACCTGACCAAAAGAGCCAATGGGAAGGCTAGAACTTTTTAAAATGGGGAAAGAAACTTTCCCTTTGACTGTTGGTCTCTCTGGGCTGCAGGGACACAGAGCAGCAATGCTGTAAGCAGAAATTCTGTATAAGGTTTGAACCAGGTATGAAAAATTATTTTCCATACCTAGCAGGACTCATTGGGATAGGGAATGTTTAGTTAGACACAATCTGGTTATTTCTTTATTTTGGCTAGTGGATCTCCTCTGTGCTAACCCCAGATGCTTTTGTTTGCTTGTAACCTTTAAGCTGAACCCCAATAAGCTATTTTGGGTGCTTAATTTTTGGAATTGCTCTCTTAAAATCTAGAAAAAGCCTAAGTTCCAAATGTATTTATTTTCTTTTTGTTTTTACGAACAGGATTGGATTTTTGGTGTCCTAACAGGTTTGTGCATGTTAGGGCCAGCTCCAGGCACCAGCACAGGAAGCAGGTGCTTGGGGTGGCCAATGGGAAGGGGCAGCACGTCCAGGTCTTTGGAGGGGGGTGAAAAGGCTTGAGGGTACCCCACAGGAAGGAATTCCCAAGTGCTCCTTCCTGGGTCCAAGGGTGGTGTTTTTGTTTTGTTTTGTTTTTTGGCATTTGGGTGGTGGCAGCATTTACCAAGCCAAGGTCAGAGAAAAGCTGTAAGCTTGGGAATTTAATACAAGCTTGGAGTGGCAAGTATTAATTTTTAGAATCCTCGCGGGCCCCCACCTTCTGTACTCGAAGTGCCAGAGTGGGGAATCAGTCTTGACAGCTTTGTTGCACAGGGTCCTTTTAAAATTTGAATGGTGTGTGTAATATTCTGCAAAAACTATTAAAAACTTTATTTTAAGGTTATCCGGCAAGCATAATCTCTGCAGTGCGAGATAAACTGTAGTGGTACCTTTCACATAGGTACAAAAACTCAGGCCAGTAATATGCCTTGTTAGAAACAGGAAAAACTTGGTTTGGTCGTAAGTTGTGTTAACAGCACAGGTACAACCAACAAATCGCCTCACTATCTCAGCTAGCAGCTGCACATTTGCATTATTGAGTTAGAAGGGTAAAGAGAGGACTCTGCAGAACTTCTCATAAAATGCAACTTCATTATTATCATTTTTATTTGTATAGCACCAAATATGTGCTAGTCAACAAGTGGGCAAAAAGTGAGGATGAGACCCTGACCTAAAGAGTTTACAATTTAGAGTCTAGCAATGGGAGAAGGGATGCAACATAAAGAATACAAAGGGGCAGTGAAGTTTAGTATGTTATCTTTTTGGTTCCACAATGTATGTTTGTTTCTTTAATCATCCTCTGTTTAGTTAGTGCTTCCTTGAAGAGAAGGACAAGAGGTCTCATTGAAGAATTGTGGGTGCCTTTCCCAGAGAGACTTGGAAGAGAAAGCGAATAGTTACATGATCGACCAGACCAAGCTGGGAGTTTCCACATAGGGGATGCAAAGATGAAAGTGGGGGTTAGGATCATTTAAATCTAATAGGGTTTCAAGTATAGGTTGCAGGCTCATTTGACAATTAGGGTACAGAACCAGTTTGAAGACTAAGGATTTCAAGCATATAGGAGTCTTGAATAAGAGACTGCTAAATCTTTGTGTGCGAGTGTGAGTGAACAAGAACAAACTGTGCAGAGCCAGGCAGAGAACTGAAAACTGACCTCTCAAGACTGAGTGTTGTAGCTGTCCCAGTAGTCAGTCCCAGGATATTAGAGAAAAAATATGGGTGAAGTAATATCTTTTATTGGACCAACTTTTGTTGGAGAGAGACAAGCTTTCGAGCTTACACCAGAGCTCTTCTTCAGCTCTGTGTAAGCTCGAAAGCTTGTTTCTCACCAACAAAAGTTGGTCCAATAAAAGATATTACCTCACCCACCTTGTCACTCAAGACTGAGTCAGTAATAGCGTACAGATACGTTCAAAGAGGGTGACGTGAAAATGAAAGCATTACATTTACATTATGGCTGTGTACCATGTTGTTGTGTATGTTGTTTAGGTCATGTCTACACTGGTGAGCTTACAGCCCCACAGATGCAGCTGCGCTCGTGTAAGATTGCTCGTGTAGCCACTCTATGCCAATAGGAGAGAGCACTCCCATTGACAGAATAAAACCACTTCCGCCAGTGGCGGTAGCTACGTCAGTGGAAGAAGCTCTCGCACTGACATAGCGTTGTTCACATTGGTGCTTCTGTTGGTGTAACTTATGTCGCTCAGGGGTGTGTGGGTTTTTTTTCACACCCCTGAGTGACATATACCAACAAAAGTGGTAGTATAGACATGGCCTTACCTGTACTAAGATTACAAGTATTGATGTACAACATAAATCCATTATTTCATTTAAATGAGTGAATGGCAACTGTCTGTCTTGAAAGATGACTGTGTAAGCCCCAAAGCAGTTCAGTTACTGTATGTTGTGCTGCAGGTGGCTAAAAAGTCCAATTCTGGAGTGATAGTCCTTGCCACAAATAATGCAAACCTAAGGTGGAGGGCCAGAAAATGGAGCTGGCATGTTGCTAGTGCTTGAGACCTGCTGCCCTTTCCTCTTCACTCTCTTTGCACTTCTCTTCAGCCTTTTAGACTCTCTGGTGCAGCACAGCCCTCCAGGGTAGCCTGTTGGTAGCTGCATTTTCCCAGCTTGCTGTGTTGATGCTGAAAGTTTTCAAATTCCTCTTGCTGACGTCCTTGAACCTGCGCCTAGGTCAGCTCACTGGCCTTGGGGCATCTGCTGAAAGTACTCCATACAGGAGATCCTTTGGAATGACTCTATCGTCCATCTGGTGTTTGAGAATAGCAATTAGACTTGGTGATTTTGCTTTCTCAAGTACATAATGAATTTTTTTTCTAGTTTTAGGTTTTAAATTGTGCTTATTGCTGCAGACTCTAAACCCCAATGTATATGGGAAATCTGATGATAGTTATCAATGTGGCTACAATTTCATCACACAGATTTTTAGTCAATTTCATAGCAGAGGTATGGAGATAAAACCCATAGTCCTAGAAAGATCTGTGTATGGGGAGGGTGTTGGAGAGAGCCCCTGCAGCGAGGAGAGAAGGCCCATGGGCGTAAGGGCAGGGGGCTGCTGGAGAAAGAGCCCAGGCCGCACTCACCACGCAGCTGCAGCTCCTGTCCCACAGGGGCTGGGCCTTGCTCCCCACTCCAAACATTGCGACCCTGTGTGCTAGTCACAACGCCAATTAAATTTGGCCCATTTGCCCCTCTGTCACCATCTCTGGAGTGTGGATGAGCCAAGCATGAGTGGCACTGTGACCACATAGGCCAGTTCTCAATGCCCGGAACTGGGAACCCAGCCCACAGGAACTGCTGCTGCAGAGTCACTGACTTCATTAAAGTTCATGATTCCTGTAAACACTATGACCTTCACACCAAAATCACAGCCTTCGTCATCGCTAAATATTTGCAGACACATAGTGAAAAATTTGTGGGGACTGGGGGGATGTGAGTAAATTGCAATTTAGATCTTTTTCAGCTGCTTAGAGAGGCAAGCAGATAACTAATTAATCCCCACTTTGGGGCATATTCAGTACTGAGGAGGAAAAGCTGAACTGAACTCTGACCTCAGAAGCAGACTGTCTTCAATTCAAAAGAATGTGTCTGTAAGGGTACATCTACACTACAGGAGGGAGTCGATTTAAGATACGCAAATTCAGCTACGTGAATAGCGTAGCTGAATTCGAAGTATCGCAGCCGACTTACCCCGCTGTGAGGACGGCGGCAAAATCGACTTCTGCGGCTTTCTGTCGACAGCGCTTACTCCCACCTCCGCTGGTGGAGTAAGAACGTCGATTCGGGGATCGATTGTCGCGTCCCAACGGGACGCGATAAATCGATCCCTGAGAGGTCGATTTCTACCCGCCTTTTCAGGCGGGTAGTGTAGACCTAGCCTAAGACTCCCTACAGCTTGGGGCACATACAATACAACAGCATGGGCAACATACACAGAGACGGGAGCCCTATCAAGATGGGCAATAAACCGCACACCCACCCACCCACAAAAGTGAAGAAAGAGAGTAGGTCTGGAACTTGGTCCTGGCATATTCCCATGTAAGTGAGGGCTAGTGTTGGGATTTCCCCTTGAATCGACAGGAATCGCTTCACACACTGCTGCAGTGCAGTGTAGTGGAATGGCAGCTGTTTGGCAGGGCTTAGCAACACGACACACTAGTTCAGAAAAGGAAGTAAGATGGTCTCCAAACAATAGGAGAAATACTCCAAATTCCTAAATTCTTCTAATTGCCCAACCAGAGCTCATATTCTTATCCTTACTCTCGGAACCTCTACTGACCCATAAGTAGGCAGGACCTAGATTTTTATGTCTTCTCCAAAAGAGATCATCACCAATACATTACTGCCTAATACCCTGCTGGGCATTAGTTTGTTGAGTGCCATGTAATGAAATTCCGCCACCACTTCATGCAATGCTCACTTGTTACGCTTGGTGTTCTCCTATCAAAGAACTGATCAGGTCTCACTCTGCTTGGCCTGTCATATTTGAGAAGACTTTAGCCCAACATGTGAAAAAGTTTTAAGTAGTAAAATGCTAACATAGGCACAAGTTCTAGGAATCATTTCAGTCACTCTAAGAAAGATGATTACCCATTCTGTTGTCTCTTGGTACCTAATGTTCTGCATCCAGTAAGGGGCTAGTAAGAAGCATTTGACCATATTAAAAATATGCTTGTCAAGCAGTAATCATGCAAAGAACCATAACTTGTAATATAAATATCTAATGACATACCATAAATAAAATGATGTGGTTGGTGTCCTGTATAGTGACACAGACTGATAGTCTTAGGAAACAAAAGCGTGCCTCAAAATTTTGAGTAATAGGCATGAAAGAGGAAACTGAGGAAGACAGTCCCCTTATTTCATTGCCAGGATTATTTGAGAAACTACTAAGATAAAATGGTTGACAGTAAGCTTTCTATACAAAGGGGCTTTTTCTTTATCTGCTTGAGCTACTTTAAGCTTCCTTCTCAAATGTCAGCTGTGGAGGAAAAAAATTTAAAATCGTGTCATCCTGATTTTTTTTTTTTTTTTTAAATCAAGACCAACCTGATTTAGAATTTTTCATAACCAAAAGTATGTTCTCATCGGGAATATACTTGCTGTGGATGGGTGTAATACTTATTACTGATGCTGTTACTGGGTTTTGATTAGCATAATATTGTGATATGAGGGGTTTCCCTCTGGTTTAAATTTTATACTTGTCTAATCTGTTGATTATGGCCTATTATGTAACAGTTTTCCCTTGTCTGTATTTTTCAGATTATAAGTGTGTTTAAAAAAAAGTTGTTTTGTAATATTAGGTGGTAAATTTACTAGTGAAGGAAAATTAGCCATGACACTAAAACCCAAGACAGTGCAATTAAAACAACTTCCCAAGGCAACATGAGAAAAAGACTGAAAAGTTTTGGACCAAAACTTTATGGTCTGATGAAGCATAAACGTACGTGTTCCATTCTGCTATAAAGGTTATATATTTACATGGAGGAGGGAATGGGAGACTCTCAAAGACAGTTTAGTTACCACTGTTAAGATTGCTGGAAGATTGCTATTTTGCTTATCTAGTTTTTGAGCTGTGTTTCACTGATGGCATAATATAGTGCAGTTTGTGGAGGGGTAAGAAAGTAGCGCTAAAAAGGTATGCCACTGAGGATAAGCTTAGAAGAGGATTTACTTTTCCACAACAATTCAAAGCACACATTCCTAACACGCATGTATTCTTTGGATGGGGGCCAGGAAGGGCACTGATCTAGTGTTTATTGCCTTGGCCTTTAGTTACTTTATTTGTATCCAAAAGAAGTAATTTGGATAAAACTATAGCTAAGAAAATATAGGGCAACAAAGAACAAACATGGGGTATGTCTACGCTGGAAACTTCAAAGTGCTCTTGGGAGGGATAGCTCAGTAGTTTGAGCATTGACCTGTTAAACCCAGGGTTGTGAGTTCAATCCTTAAGGGGGCCACTTAGGGATCTGGGGCAAAAATCAGTACTTGGTCCTGCTAGTGAAGGCAAGGGGCTGGACTCAATGACCTTTTGAGGTCCCTTCCAGCTCTATGAGATAGGTAGGCAGTGCTTTGAAGTGCGAGCCTAACGGTAGATGTACATAATATTGAATAGAATGACTGACAAGAATTCTCTATCATTTACTTCACTTTACTTTTTGGTGTAACTGAAGTCAGGTGTCCGATTACAAGGTTTTTCTATATCACCAATTAAATTGTTAGTTGATGTTTGGCTATCTTTAATTTCTTACACTTATGCTCCAGATTAACATGGAGAGGACACAATATTTTTGTTGTTACAATGATTCCTGAGATTCGGAGACTGCAGCTGTTCTCTTGAGGAGTTGTTTGCCTCTCTGTGGACTCTCCTCCTGGTCAGTTAAGCACTAAGAATTTGAATAATTTTGCTGCGACTGCTTTAAATGTAAAAAGCCTGACCTTAGGATATTTTATCCAGCTGGGTTTTTTTGCTTCCAGCACTGTGTGACTTGAAGTCTTATCATGCAGTTGTGGAAAGCTATACTAACTATATAGGACTTTCTATAGAGGGGTATTTTGAGGTTTTTCCGAAGTGTTCTCTGAGAGTCCATGGTGCTCAGCATTTCACAGGATACATGTGTATTTTATAGAGCTAATGTACATTAAGTGCTGCCTGGCAAGTTTCTAATATGATCCCTAGTGTGCAAAATTTGATCATCCAGGTTTTTGTAGAGACATCAGTTGAATGCTATCTTTCATGCTTTTGTTTTCAGAGTTTGGAAAAAGAAATACAGAAGTAGAATTCATATGAAGTGCTAATGAATTTAAGTAGAAATAATCCTGTCTTAAAAAATAGGTAGAAAGATAACGCTAGTGAATTTTCCAGTCTTTGAACAGTAAAGAGGCCAAGAAGTCTCTCCTGATTTTTTTTTTTTAATATTGAGAAAACACGAGGATATGCAAGATAAAATCCAGATGCTTATTCAGTCTCCTTAGGTTTACAGAGAAGTACCCTTCATTTGTCTCGCAATAGAACTCAAGTTTAATTGGAATGTGAATTACTACTTGACATTAGTTAGGATCCCATGGTAGTGTAAATCCCCAAAGAAGAACACTTCAGTTATAATGCATTCCAAACAGAGATCCTGGAGATTTTACAGTTCTATTAAAGTATTCCCAAAGGGAAAATTAAGGGGGAGGGAGCCCTCCTAAAGTACTAAAATCCATGTCAGAAACACTTTTTGAACAGGTACATTAACCTTGTTTGAAGAATTATGTTAGCATCTGACCTAGAATTTGATTAGGTGACTTGCTCTTACCAATTGTCATTACTGGGAAGTTGTTAAGAATTTTTCCTCTCTTGGGGAAGAGGATGTAAGAACACATTTGAAAATGAAGTGCTTTAAAACTGAATAAAGATGTATAACATTACATGGTAAAAGAAAGTGGCATTATTGCTCTCGTATGCTAAAGTCCTGGAAAATGAATACAAATTGTAATGCATTATGTAAATAGCATTAAGAAACCTGAGTGGAGCATCATGACCTGGGTAGATTCACAATTAATTAAGCATGGAGATGTGTGAAACAAACCGTGCCCATGAACTTCAAGACTATGTCTTTATGTGAAGCAGATTAGTTAAAGTTTGAGGTTGGCAGCTCAAGGAAGGCCTTTCTGTCTTTGATGTGTATATATATTTTTTGTATCCTGATGTTTTATTTCTGGACAGTGAGCACAGTGATTCACCATATTGAATCTGGATGCCCAGTTAATGATTCACGTACACCCAGCTTGGCAGAAACATTATTCTTGAATCCTGTGAACATTTGTAAACAACTCGACTATTTTTAATATAGACTCTGTTTTGTAGTAGTAGAGGGGGGAGGAATAGAAGCCAGTCACTTCTAATGTCTGTGTCTGCAGTAAAGAAATGCTTGGAGTACTGCGTTAGCACTCTCATGCGTAATGTTAGCCAAAAGCATTTTTGGTTTGCACTTGAGTAATAAAATTAGCAAATACAGCTGATGAAGAGGAATTATCTCCTCATGGAACCTTCAGTGAACTGGTGTTCTATCCAGACTAATTACTTGCTCTCATAGTCAGGTCAAGAAATTGGTACTTCAGTCTTAATAGCAAGATGTGGGAATTGGAAGGGGGGTTGTTTTTCCAATGGGCTACTGACTATTCTGCTGTCTGGAGGGCAGCTAGTATGGCCTACTATGACTATGGCTTTCTCTGCCTATATGGACTGTACATGGCTGGTTAAAAATATAAAATAGTAAGGCCCCAGAAAATGATTAAAAAAAAAATAGTGTTAGGACCTGATCCAAGAGGGGCTGGGCACCAGCAATTCCCATTAAATTACAAAGCTAACAAAAACATACATGCAGTACTTTTTACACAGTTGTGTACCTGTGTAGGTAAAGGCAGTGCTCTTGCCGGGAGTTGCCACCTTGCTGTAATGTATAATCCAGTTGAGATGTGTACAGCTAAGGCTAGATATCAGTAATGCCTCCCCAGGAGCGGTGCCAGGGTTTTTGGTGCCCTAGGCAGGGGTCCTTCCGTGCTCCTGGCCGTTGTCGGCAATTCTGCGGCGGGGGGGTCCTTCCGCGCTCCCGGTCTTCGGGGCACTTCGACGGCGGGTCCCGGAGTGAGTAAAGGACCCGCCGCAGAATTGCCACCGAAGACCCAGAGCGCAGAAGGACCCCCCGCCGCAGAATTGCCACTGAGGTTGGCAAAATGCCGCCCCCCAAATCCTGGTGCCCTAGGCAAGCGCCTAGGTCGCCTAAATGGAAGCGCTGGCCCTGTGCCTCCCTGAAGAACACATTTGCCAATTTAATTAAACCAGAGGAGGAAAATCCTCTGTCCTGTAGTTGTTTGGATTGACTGGACTGTGGGGGAGTCTCAAACAAGTCCTGGCTCATGGCATAGCTGGACTCTCTCTCCCCCGCATTGCCTGTCCCCTATCGTCCTCTGCTTCCTCCTTTGCTGCCTCCTTGTCCTCGCTGTTCACGCCAGGAGCCTGTGGCTCAGGCTCCTCAGAGAGTTCTGTGGTGGTGATAGTCTCCACCAAGGATGGCATGCGGCTCTTTGTAAAAGCAGCAGGTCTGCCGCTCAGCACTGGATCAACTATTGGCCTTCCTGGCTTTCTGATATGCCTGATGCAGTTCATTCGCTTTTATGTGTCACTGCTGCTGGTCCCTGTTGTACCCCTTCTCCTACATCCCCCAAGCAATCTGCTTGTAAATGTCGACATTTCTACAGCTGGTCCGTAGCTGTGCTTGCACAGCCTCTTCTCTCCACAGGCCCAGGAGATTCAATATCCCCTGTCTACTCCAAGCCGGACCGGCACATAAGCTGGCATGGTCAGCTGGGCTTTTGCACACAACAACAGAGGACTGCTGGTGGGCAATCAGAAAAGGGCATTTCAAAAATAAAGGGGAAGGGGGCATTCCTGTCTCCGTGATCCCTGGGCAGTGGAGTTCACAATTGTGACCAGAGTGCTAAGTGTTGGGCATTATGGGACAGCTGCAGGAGGACTGTTAAGGTCCACACAAGTAATGCCGTGTCTACGCTCATGTTGCATCAATCTCAGTACATCGACCGTGGCTCGCTGCCCCTTGGGGAGGTGCTGCACTGCGTCACTGTAATGGGGCACTGATGTCAGCAGCAGACCGATTTAAGTATAGACGCATGGAGCTCACTCTTTCTCTGCCCTGGCAGAAGCTTCCTTTTCCCCTCCCTTCCCCCACGCCGGTGTGCCCCCACGATTATTGCTTCCCCCCCCCGTGCATGCCTCTGGCAAATATGTTAGCCACTTTAAATCTGCGGCTAAGCTAGCTTTGTAGGTAACTGCCTTATTGCTGCGCTGCATGTAAAGCAGGTTTGCTGCTGGTCGAGAAGAAAATGTATAGTACATGGATTGCAACATTGATAGAGAACATTTCCTAGAGAGAAAAGAACTTGTTTTAAAAAGCCTAACTGTGGCCTGGTTTCAGAGGTGCTGAGCATGTTTTGTTCCCCTGGGCCAAGATGATCTTCAGCATTTCTGGAAAATCAGGACATAAATCAATAAATATAATGGACTGCTATGAGAATGAAAATAATGTAAGTATACAAGATCTGGGGGGAGGGGAGATTACAAAATTCTGCACGTGTGCCTAAGGTTGAAGGAAAAATTATATGAAAAATAGAATGCATTAGTGTAATTAAAGACTGTATCATAATTAAGGCTATGCTTTTGGTGCGGCGATCACAGCATTCACGGTAATCGTGTCAGTGGCAGCTTCTGTGGCCTCAGCTCCCTGTGCCGGGCATTGTGACCTGGCCCACGTGGTCGCAGCACCATTCATGTTTGGTGCGTCCACCCCATATATAGATGGATACGGAAGGGCAGACTGACCAGTTTTGACTGATGATGTGACCTAATGCCAGGGGTAACAACTGTTAGAGAGTGGAGCCAAGTCTAGCCCCACAAGACAGGAACCACCACTGTGGGGTTAGTGCAGGGTGGGCTCGGTTTCCAGCCCCCTGTCCCCCGGGGCCTTCCCTCCTCCTCACTGGGGTGGGCTTGCTCTCCACCATTCCACCCCCTGTAGGCTCCGACATTTCCATGACTATGGTTTTCCCCCCACACCTCCGCTGTGAGATTGACTGACTAAAAATTTCCATGACAAAACTGTAGCCTTAATCATAATGTGTACGCTCAAGGGGTAGTGTTAAAGTTGCCTGGACAATCTTAACATTGACACTTTGTGGCTTTTGGAGTGCTTAGGTGTGCAACTTTAATGTTCTCCTAATAAAGAATCATTGAAATGTAGGGCTGGAAGGGACCTCGAAGTCCTCAAGTCCAGCCCCCTGCACTGATGAAGGACCATATAAACCTCCCTGACAAGAGTTTGTCCAACCTGGTTTTAAAACCTCCAGTGAGGGGGTTCCACAATCTCCCTTGGAAGCCAATTACCCTTGTAGCTAGAAAGTTTATCCTAATATCTAACTCTCCCTTGCTGCAAATTAATTCCATTACTTCTTCAGTGGACATGGAGAACAATTGATCACAGTCCTCTTTATAACAGCCCTTAACTTATTCAAAGACTGGTAGTAGGTCCACCCTCAGTCTTCTTTTCTCAAGACTAAATTTACCCAGGTGTTTTTTTTTTGTTTTTTTTTTTTGTTTTTTGTTTTTTTTTAACCTTTGCTCAGAGGTTATGTTTTCCAAACCTGTGATCATTTTTCTTCCTCTCCTCTGGACTCTCCAATTTGTCACCATGTTTCCTAAAGCATGGCACGCAGAATTGAGACACAGTACTCCAGCTGAGGCCTCACCAGTGTTTAGTAGAGTGGGACAGTTACTTCCTGTGTCTTACATACGACACTCCTGTTAATACCCTCCTGAATATTAGCCTTTTTGGCAACTGCAGTACATTGTTGACTCGTATTCAGTTTGTGATCCACTATAACCCCAGATCCTTTTCAGCACTACTACCACCTTAGCCAGTTATTTCCCATTTTGTAGTGGTGCATTTGATTTTTCCCTTCCTAGGTGAAGTACTTTGCATGTATCAAGGGAAACAAGAAGACTTTTTATCAATACATTAGAAGCAAGAGGAAGACCAAAGACAGGGTAGGCCCACTGCTTAGTGAAGAGGGAGAAACAGTATCAGGAAACTTGGAAATGGCAGAGATGCTTAATGACTTCTTTGTTTCGGTCTTCACCGAGAAGTCTGAAGGAATGCCTAACATAGTGAATGCTAATGGGAAGGGGGTACGTTTAGCAGATAAAATAAAAAAAGAACAAGTTAAAAATCACTTAGAAAAGTTAGATGCCTGCAAGTTAGCAGGGCCTGATGAAATGCATCCTAGAATACTCAAGGAGCTAATAGAGGAGGTATCTGAGCCTCTAGCTATTATCTTTGGGAAATCATGGGAGACTGGAGAGATTCCAGAAGACTGGAAGAGGGCAAATATAGTGCCCATCTATAAAAAGGGAAATAAAAACAACCCAGGAAACTACAGACCAGTTAGTTTAACTTCTGTGCCAGGGAAGATAATGGAGCAAGTAATTAAGGAAATCATCTGCAAACACTTGGAAGATGGTAAGGTGATAGGGAACAGCCAGCATGGATTTGTGAAGAACAAATCATGTCAAACCAATCTGATAGCTTTCTTTGATAGGATAACGAGCCTTGTGGATAAGAGTGAAGCTGTGGACGTGGTATACCTAGACTTTAGTAAGGCATTTGATACGGTCTCGCATGATATTCTTATCGATAAACTAGGCAAATACAATTTAGATGGGGCTACTATAAGGTGGGTGCATAACTGGTTGGATAACCGTACTCAGAGAGTTGTTATTAATGGTTCCCAATCCTGCTGGAAAGGCATAACGAGTGGGGTACCGCAGGGGTCTGTTTTGGGACCGGCTCTGTTCAATATCTTCATCAACGACTTAGATATTGGCATAGAAAGTACGCTTATTAAGTTTGCGGATGATACCAAACTGGGAGGGATTGCAACTGCTTTTGTGGACAGGGTCATAATTCAAAATGATCTGGACAAATTGGAGAAATGGTCTGAGTTAAACAGGATGAAGTTTAACAAAGACAAATGCAAAGTGCTCCACTTAGGAAGAAAAAATCAGTTTCACACATACAGAATGGGAAGAGACTGTCTAGGAAGGAGTACGGCAGAAAGGGATCTAGGGGTTATAGTGGACCACAAGCTAAATATGAGTCAACAGTGTGATGCTGTTGCAAAAAAAGCAAATATGATTCTGGGATGTATTAACAGGTGTGTTGTGAGCAAGATACGAGAAGTCATTCTTCTGCTCTACTCTGCTCTGGTTAGGCCTCAGCTGGAGAATTGTGTCCAGTTCTGGGCACCGCATTTTAAAAAAGATGTGGAGAAATTGGAAAGGGTCCAGAGAAGAGCAACAAGAATGATTAAAGGTCTTGAGAACATGACCTATGAAGGAAGGCTGAAAGAATTGGGTTTGTTTAGTTTGGAAAAGAGAAGACTGAGAGGGGACATGATAGCAGTTTTCAGGTATTTAAAAGGGTGTCATAAGGAGGAGGGAGAAAACTTGTTCACCTTAGCCTCTAAGGATAGAACAAGAAGCAACGGGTTTAAACTGCAGCAAGGGAGGTCTAGGTTGGACATTAGGGAAAAGTTCCTAACTGTCAGGGTGGTTAAACACTGGAATAAATTGCCTAGGGAGGTTGTGGAATCTCCATCTCTGGAGATATTTAAGAGTAGGTTAGATAAATGTCTATCAGGGATGGTCTAGACAGTATTTGGTCCTGCCATGTGGGCAGGGGACTGGACTCTATGACCTCTCGAGGTCCCTTCCAGTCCTAGAATCTATGAATCTATGAAATCTTTACTGAGTTTCATCTTGTTGAATTTCAGACCAACTCTCCAATTTGTCAAGATCATTGTGAATTCTAATCCTGTCCTCCAAGGTACTTGCAAGCCCTCCCAGTTTGTTGTCATCTGCAGATTTTATAAGCATGCTCTCCACTCCATTATCCAAGTCATAAATGAAAATAATGAATAGTACTGGATCCAGGAGTGACCCCACTAGATACATCCTCCCAGTTTTGACAGCGAACCATTGATATTTGTATAGCTTGTATTTATTTTTAAACTACGTCAACAATAAGTATGCCACTGGCACAGTCAGGACACAGGACTAGATGAGAACCATTACTGTTCTGGCATGGCAATATTTACACTACTTTGAAAGGCCTACTAATTGCATTGCTTAAACTAACGGAATCCTGTACATGCGCCTATTAGGTGCTGTGTTTTTTGGGTTATTATTTTGTTTTGTTGTCATTTTGAAAAAGAAGTTTTACATGTTTATGGAGAGAGAGAGAATCCATTGATTCATAGCTATTCAAAGAAAACTTGTTAACGTCTGGATTAGCATCTGCCAGGGAAGGGGAAATAGAAAGATAACATACAAGCTTTATTGAGGGCAGTAAGTCAAGGATGATTCTTTTCTTCTTGGGACCTGAATCGAGGATCATCTGATCCAGAAGCAATAGGCTCTATCATTGCTGCTTTTGTCTCCTACTACTTTCTGTTTTTCTGGTTTGTAAGAGGAGTGGGAGCTTCTATCTATCAATGAGCCCAGCTGGCTGCTTGCTTGAACTGAGGAGTTTTCCATTCTCTCTCTTCTTTCTTTTCATCATGCAAGTTGGAAAGTCCCATTCCCATTTTGGTTATCAACACCCTCATCTCTGAATGTGCTGGTCACTGTTTTCCTTGTTGCGTTATATTTATTGTCCTTTCATTGCACCATTTGTTAACTTGGAGTGTAAACTCTTCGGGGCAGGGCCTTGTGCAGTTCATTTTACTCTGAGATAAATACTTAATATGCATCCAGGAACTATTGTAGTACAACAGTAAATTAAGCCCTGGTCTACGCTATGGAGTTAGGTCGACATAAGACAGCTTACGTCCGCATACAAACTACAACCTTGCTCCCACCGATGTAAGTGCCTTACTGCACCTACATAATAACTTCATCTTCATGAGAGGCGTCAGGCTTATGTCAGTGTAGTTAGGGTGATGCAGTGTCCATGTAGACACTGCAGGTTACTTACATCGGCTGTTGGCTGTCATTCTTGTCAATTTCATGGCTGGAGCTGTGACATTAACAAGAAAGCTGCTCACAACTTGGGCTGTCACCCTGGGATGGGTGGGGAGCTCCAGCTAGAGCCCGGCTGCCCCCAGGCTCCCTTCTCCCAGCTGGGCTGTGCCTGCCCTGCTTGGAGCCAAGCTGCGCCAAGGTTCCCCACTCCCCACTGGGAGTCTGGCAGCTGCCCGGGCTCTCAGTGGACAGTGGGGAGCACTGAGCAAAGAGCCTTGGGGGGCAGCCAGGCTCTCAGCGGGGAGTTGTGTGTGGAGCTCAGAGTGGGCTCTCTGCCCCCCACATTGCCCCTCTCAAGTCAGTGGAAGTGCTCCTGGTAAAGACACAAACTACCACCAGAAGGATGGTAGTGTGGACATGAACCAACATATGTAGACGACCGGTGCCTCCCTATACTGGGGGCGGGGGGAGCACAATCTAAAGGGGAGAACATGTGATTTGTCCAATGCGTCCTCTGCCCAGTGACCCTCGCCCTGAGCCCCTGCGCTCTCCCTGCCACACATTACCTGCGGGAGCTCTGACCTTCTCTCCCTGCACCTCCCTCCAGTACTTTTGGCCGCTCTTTCTGGCAGCTGGGCGGGAAGCAGGATGGAGCGGTTTCTGCCTGGCTGAGAGACAGTGGTGTCCTGCTCCCTGCCTGGGCTTAGCAGCCAGGGACAGGGGACGAGCAAGCTGGAACCCCCTCTCCCTCCTGCCATCTTTCTGGCTCGATCAGCTCCTGTCCCCAGCAACTGAGCAGCTGCCGCCTGGGCCCTGCTGCCGGGAATAGAGGCTGAAGGAGTCGGAACCCCCGTCCTCCCCGGAATGCTCAGCCCCTGTCCCCAGCAGCCAGGCTTGGGTAGGGAGCGGGCAGCCACTGCCTCCCAGCCAGGCGCTCTCAAGCAGAAGCGGCTCCGTCCTGCTCCCCACCCTGCTAACAGGGAGAGCTGCCAAACGTGCGGAGGGGGTAGGGGAGAGGCGCAGGAAAGGAGGACAGAGACCCTCTCCCTCCCCATGCTGGCAGACCAATGGGGGGGCACTTGATCCCCCACTCCATGTTCTCCCTACACATCGCCTTTGACCATAGGTCAACTTAGGGCATGTCTGCATTACAAATTTACATATCTTAACAAGAGAGTGCATCTTCATGTTTGGCCTAAAATACATATAGGAATAGTGTTGTGGTTTTTTTGTTTTTTTTTTTTGTTTTTGTTTTTGTTTTTTTCATGAGAGAGAATGCATGGGACTTTTTTCATGTGTTGCCTTCAAGGGATTTCTAGACCTATTACAATTAAACCCATTTCAACAAAAGTGTATACATACATACATACACACACACACACACACACTCAGATATTGATTTTAACAGGAGTTATGTAATTAACTCTTCCTGGGTTTGAAAGCCTTGTGCAATTTTTTTTTTTTAAACATGCAACATCTCTTGAATGAAATGTTTACATCTACAATCTCTGTCTAGAAATGCCTTGTTATAAGTCAGCACTGCATCTTACAAGCATTTGTTTGGAAATGATGAGCAGCCACACTTGGAATATTTCAGAATGGCTTAACTTCAGGACCTTGGATCTAAATCTAAATCTTATACCTGGCAGGTTTCCTTCATGAGACACTGGTGATCAAATGCCACCCATGTTACAAGAATCTACCATTTTGGGATGTACTGTATGAGCTCAGTTAAGAGAACAAACCATTATGTGCAGTTTATTACTTTAATACAAATGTGTTGCATTAAAGTACACCTCTACCCCGATATAATGCGACCCGACATAACACGAATTTGGATATAACGTGGTAAAGCAGTGCTCTGGGGGAGGCGGGGCTGCGCACTCCAGCGGATCAAAGCAAGTTTGATATCATGCGGTTTCACCTATAACGCGGTAAGATGTTTTGGCTCCCTAGGACAGCGTTGTATCGGGGTAGAGGTGTATTTTAAAACGTTTTGTATCAGTTTGAAGTTTTCTAGGTAATTTTGTCATTTTCTGATTCTTATTTTCATCAGCCCCTTTCTATGTCGGTTCCATGCAGCTGGCATGATGCTCACTCTGAGTAGGTATAAATATACCTGCCTCCCAACTCCAGAGGCTGGAGCTTCTCCCTGCTGGGGAAATTTAGCTGGTGTATGAATTCCTGGTCCTGGGTAGAGCTGGTTGAGAGAATCAGAAAATAAACTTCATGCCAATCTTTTTAAAATTGATCAAATTTTTTGAAAATCAGAGAAGTTTGACCAGCTAGATAGTTTATAAAAACCTGATAAATAGTTTTATTTTATTATCAAAAGCAATTTTTGAATGAAAATTTTTGCCAAAAAATTGACATTTAAAATGTTTTGGCAACTCTAATTGTGGGCATTTGAAATGGAAATCAAGCCTCTGTCTTAGTTTTACTTTGCATTACTCTATTCTCTCCTGATACGCATGTAACCATGGCTATTCTCTGTCCGGGAGGACTAAAATAAGTTTCCTTTAGACTTCAGTTAATGGTGCTAGTAGTAGTAGTCCCCTTTCTGGCCTGGGCGCTGAAAGCATTGCAGCTACAAGTCCTCCCTGCTTCCACCTGATTGGGTCATAAGACAAAAAGAATAGGGTTATGAACCTTGGTTTGCACTTTAGTACTGCATAACATTGCCTCCATACCAGGTTTTTATTTACACCTCTACCCCAATATAACGTGACCCGATATAACATGAATTCGGATATAACGCGGTAAAGCAGTGCTCCGGGAGGGGGGGGTGCTGCGCACTCCAGTGGATCAAAGCAAGTTCGATATAACGCGGTTTCACCTATAACATGGTAAGATTTTTTTTGGCTCCCGAGGACAGCATTATATCGAGGTAGAGGTGTATTAGTTTAGTACTGTGCTGGGGAATGTACAGACATTCAAAGATGACCAACTCTTCCTGCAGACAGGTACTATCCAAGAGCCAGATGGTTATACACTTCCTCACATTGAGCACTCCACGGGTAGTACTGTTCATCCTGAATGATGCTATTGCAACTTTGCTGTAAGAAACAAGGGAGGAAATCCTTTAGTGACTTAAGTGTCTGTCTGTCCTGTCCCATCCCTCCCCACCCCATCTTCTCCTTCCCACCTCAATTTTAATCCTCTCAATGTTCCAGACAAAAGAAAATTATTTCTTTTTCGGGACATTAATTTGAATATTGAGTAAAGCCATTTCTGACATGAATTTCTGAGCACTGATCATCTGATTATGAAATGTGCAATGTCTGTTGTTTTTGCTATCTAAACCAGTGCTTCATCCACTCAAACAGCTTGACCCCCTGTCACTGTACCTGACATACTGATCTTAATCATGTTTATTACAGTAATGCCTAATGACCATCCAAGAATGGGGCCCATTGTGCTAAGCAGTCTACAAACACCGGGTAGTAGTAGACTCTCCCATCCCAAAGAGCTTACCATCTAAATAGACAAGACAGGCACAGGGTGAGGGATGGGCTATAACACACAAGCAGAGCGAACAATATGATGGCCGCAAACATCATGTTGGTTCCACGACTTTTATCTTCTTGATTAGGTATTTACTAGTGCCTTAAAAAGTGTTCTAAATTCTAGTTGTCTCTTGGCAATAGCCTGTTTTTGTTCATTCTTTAAAGCTTATTAGTCCCCAGGCTTATTTATTTTTATTTATTTATTGACAGATGCAGGAAATGGATACAAATTCCCCAAGAAAAGGAGATCAAGATTGTGCCAGAACAGATGATCAAGACATGAGAATTAGCCTTTATAAAATATGGGCTAGGCTTGAAAGGCTAATTCTCATGTCCTGATCATCTGTTCTGGCACAATCTTGATCTCCTTTTCTTGGGGGATTTGTATCCATTTCCTGCATCTGTCACCCATCCTTATTTGTGAATGGAGAATCAAGTAATTAATTTTGTTGTTGTTAGCAATTAATTATCCTTGCCAAATCTTGGAGGACCTATTGTCTCCTTCAAACGCAATGTTCTCAGAAAAAGTACTACTTACCTCTTGAGCAATCTTCAATTCAATGATAAATATGTTTTGGTGACTCCTAGCTTTTTGAATGAAAAATGTTGCTGGACAACCCCGTAGTACAGCAAAAATGCTAGGCTCTGCCAATGATGATGGCCTCCAGCCAGGCAGGAGGCTAAAATGGGGAAAGCCTTCACTGCATACACAGAAATACAGATATTCCCTGTTGGGCATCAGAGCTTAGAGGTAGCTTTCCTTGTGGCAAAGTCTTGTTGCTTATTGTAGAGCAGCTATCTACCAGCTCAGGGCTTGTGGTAGTGGCATAGGGATGGAACTAGGGGTGCTGTCACACTCTCTGGCTTGAAGTGGTTTCCATTATATATAGGGTTTACAGTTTGGTTCAATGGCTCTAAGCACTCGCACTATATAAATTGTTCCAGCAACCCTGGATAGTGGGAGTGCGAAATAGATCTGATGATTACCATTGTCTGGCTATGCAATCCACT
Organism: Chrysemys picta bellii; assembly: GCF_011386835.1. Classification (NCBI taxonomy): domain Eukaryota; kingdom Metazoa; phylum Chordata; order Testudines; family Emydidae; genus Chrysemys; species Chrysemys picta. Next base: position 314,350,360 of record NC_088791.1, read on the forward strand.
GTCACTGCTTGTAGCTGTGGAGGCTGGAAAGCACACAAACACCTATTCCTCTCTGTACACCACCAAACATGGAAGACAACTTCCCCACCCCCTCTTATTGAGTTCATACTTTACATAAGATGCTGACCTGGTGGCTGCTTAACTGCCTTAGTTTTTACATTAGAAACATTGAATGTCACAGGTATGCAGCTGACCACTTAAATCTCCTTGCTCAATGTTTTAACAGGTAACCGTATTTTTAAAAGCAGGTTTTTCCCCCTTGTTTTCTTTTTTCAGCCACAGCCAATGCTAAAGAAAAGGTGCACTGCACTGAGAGTGTTTGAATTCTCAAAAGAGAATACACAGAATGTAAAGAATGACATGCAGCTGGGACTGATCTGTTCCCTTGTGACTTCTGTGCACACTACCTCGAGCTTGTGTTTCTTATTAAAGTCTGGCCGCTGGCTGTAATGTTAGCTTAAAACACAATCATCAGCTAGATTTCTCAAACCATAATGCAACTTAAAGTATTTGGCTCAGGGAAAAGAAAATAATCAGCAGCTAAGGGCCTGATCCAACTCCCATTGCACTCAGTGGGAATCTTTTTGTTGGCCTCGGTGGGAGCTGGATTGATTCCTCTGTCTAAAAGAATGTTTTGGCCCTGAAATTACCATTGGTTACTGCACCAAGCAGATTTTTTTGCCTCATTTCTGCCTTTTCTGTTTATAAAAATACTTGCCTGAGGACCATATAACTTGGTGGTTATTTTGATTTTAAAAGAGGGAGTAGATCCTCAGGAGTTGTAAATCAGTTTAGCTCCAAGAACTGTTCTATTATTTTCCGAGAACCTCTCTACTCTATGGTAGCATGTAATCTATCACTCCCACAAAAAAGAATTGAGCTTTATTATCTTGCTGCAAGTCCCTGAGATGTGGCCTCCATTTGCATAGACATGCTATGCTTTCATGAATCAACATGATAGATGAGGGGTGGGCAAACTACAGCCCGCAAGCCACGTCCGGCCCACCCGACCTTTCAGTCCGACCCTCAAACTACCGCTGGGGAGTGGGGTCCAGGGTTTGCCCCGCTCTGCATATGCCATGACTCCGTGCGGTTCCCAGAAGCAGTGGCATGTCCCCCCTCCCCCTCCTATATATAGGGGCAGCCAGGAGGCTCCGCATGCTGCCCCCGCCCCTAGCGCCGGCTCTGCAGCTCCCATTGGCCGAGAACCAATTTGTTATATTGACACTCCCCCACCTCCCATGTAGACAGTGGTTTGTTGGTGGGAGAGCTTCTCTCACTGACATAGCTACCGCCTCTTGAGGAGGTGGATTAACTGTGCCAACAGGAGAGTTCTCTCCTGTCGTCTTAGCGCTTCATTAGTGCTACAGCAGCACAACTGCATCCGTGCAGCTGCGCTGATGCAGCATTTTAAGTGTAGATTTGCCCCAATTTAAGTGCAGAGTTGAGATTAGAACACAGGAATCCTGAGTTTGTCAAAGTACATATAGTATTAAACTCCAACTCCCAGTTGCTTGATTCAAACACTAGCTCTCTTGGCTACAGCAAATGTACAGCCGTCCTCCTAGGTAAGCAGCTTTTCTTGCGGCCACAGCCTCCTGGGCTGTGATATGGGGTAGGGCGTGCAAAGCAGCAGCCCCTCCCCTTCCCTATTGTTCCTGGATGCACCGCCTTGGTGTTGGCTGCTGGGGCTGCAAGCAAGGGTTGGGCCCTGTCCCCGCTCTGGAGACAGCTGGGGCACAGTGCTGGAGGAGCAGGCAGCCGGTGAGTTCCCCGCCTTCCCAGAGAAGGTTGCGCTCAGGCTTTGGGATTTACCTCTGGGGTGGCAGGTTCCAGCCGCAGGGCTTCAGGCTCTGGCTGCACGACAGTGGGCCCCGGGCTCTGGCTGCACAGCTTTGGGCTCCATCCCCATCCCCCAGTCATGGAGCTTCAGGCTCTGGCCCCCCACTGTCTCCTTCAGTTCTCCCCTTTCCCCCCCCCCCCCCCGAGCCACATCACCTCTGGCTCCTGCTGCCTATCCCAGCCCCCCCATCCAGGTCTTAATTTGTCCCCAGGCTTGCCAGGACTGAGTAAGTCTGCTGTGAAAACTGATACTAACAAACATACAAGTACCACTTTTCACAGCAGACTTACTAGCTAGCAATCAATAAATTACTATGATTTGGATGTGTAAATATGCATTTTTATTTGTTTTTCCTAAAGTTAATTAAGTATTTTAGGACAAAGTGTGAGTGGCCACCAGCAAGAGTTGGTGGCCGCACTCTGAGGCCACCAAAAAATTTGTCCTGAGAACCCGTGTTCTAAAGAGATCTAACTTGTTGTTGTCTTGCAGGGGGGAGAAGAGACATGGGGGGAAGCTTACAGGATATGGTGGCTGGACAGTGTTTATACTAAATGAACCTCCTGGCTTTTTAGCAGGGTTTGCCATTGAAACAATACCTGTGCCAACATGTATGATGAGTTTTACTTGAATTTTCCTAACATATATGTATGATTCTGGTTTTCTTAGTCTATGTTGTTTATATGAGTTTGTTTATAGCAGCAACATTTGAATTGCTTTTTAAAAATTTACACTAATGTAGAACTATAGCAAATGAGAAAATAATATTAAAGAACTGTAGCTACCAGATTTTTTAGCTGTCATTTGGCATACCACAGAACAATGCAGTCCATTTTGGGAGTGGAGTATCAAATACCTTGCCAGAATTTGAGTATTAAAAAAAACAAAAGTCACTTAACTCACACAGATATTCTGAAAACTTACAAGTCCAATTGGTCGTAATCAGCCCTGATTTGTATAGTATAATGTTTGAAATATAAAAAATCCTGTTGATCCCTAGACTAAGATCATTCTTGATTTTTGTCTGACTGTATGCTTTACCTCTTACTCTGCCTTTAATTTTATTTAGGAGATGGCTGTACGAGCTCTGAAGCAGACAGGCAGCAGAAGCATTGAAGCAGCTTTGGAGTACATTAGTAAGATGGGCTATCTGGATCCTAGAAATGAACAGATAGTACGTGTGATTAAACAGACCTCGCCAGGTAAGCATCATTTCCTTTAAATTATACCCCTCTTTCTTGCAATATGTTTATTTTTTAAAGTGGATGTGTTGCTGGTGAGAAGAGCTGAATTGACAGTAGTGGGCAGGAGTTTTCTGTTCACAGGAACAGCATCACCAGCTTCTCCACTCAGTGCTGCTAGTGCGCCTCAACCCTGTTCTATGTAGTCCACTTTAAGGAGAAAGAGGGCAAGGCCCTGCATGCGCCACAGCAAACTGGACATACTTTCTGTGGCAAGGTCCCTAGATTCAACAAGAGTCTGATCTCGCAGACTGGAAATGCCCAGCAACTTCTGGCCTTCAATTCTATTGAATCCATGAAGGGACCGTTAGATCATCTGCTCAGACCTCCTGTATATCACAGGCCATTCACTTTCACCCAGATGCCCCTGTATTGAGCACAGTAACTTGTTTGACTAAATTATAACTTGTGTTTGGCTAAAGCATATCTTCCAGAAAGGCTTCCAGTCTTAATTTGAAGACATCAAGAGATATAGAATCACCTCTCTCAGTAGTTTATTCCAGTGATTAATCACTCTCACTGTTAAAAATCTACACCTAATTTACAGAGGTAAAATCACCTCCTACTCCTAGGCCTAGGCCTACTCTACTCAACAGAGTTTTGCCGGCATAGCTATGTGGCTAGCAGTGTGAAAAAAAATCACCCCTGCAGCAGACACGTAGTTATGTTGGCAAACCCTGGTGGAGCAACACTTGTGCCACCAGAAGAGTGCTTTGGTAGGCATAGCTAATGTCATTCAGGGAGGTAGGGTAGCTATGCCAGCAGAACTCCTGTGGGCTTACACTACATTTCCACTAGTGGACTCTGCCAGCATAGCTATACCAGCAAAGACTCTGTAGTGTCCACAAGGCTACTCACTCCTGTTTACATTTCCAAGGACTGCATTAGCCCTTTTTGCCACAGCATCGCATTGGGAGCTCATTTTGAGTTGCTTCTCCACTATGATCCCTACATTCTTTTCAGAACCCCTGCTTTCCAGGACACAGTCCCCCGTTTTGCGGGTATGGCCTGCGTTCCTTGTTCCTAGATGTATAACGCTGCAGATGGCTTTATTAAAGTGCATTTTATTTGAATGGGCCCAACTACCGAGAAATCCATTTCCTCTCTGCTGGAGCTGGTTGGGAATTTTTTTGACAAAATATTTTTTTGTTGGAAGATTCCAATTCATTGAAACAAACTTTTTTTCAGGAATGTGCTAGTTTCAACAAAACTTTCATTGGGAGGATTTCTCAGGTCCGGGATGGAATTTCTGGTCAGAGAGAGAGAGAGAGAGAGACCCACCCACCCCAGAGTAACCAATAGCCCGGTAGAAAATGAATAGCCATCCTCCAAGTCATTGGTTCTCAACCAGGGGTACGTGTAGCCCTGGGGGTACACAGAGGTCTTCCAGGGAGTATATCAACTGAGCTAGATAGTTGTCTAGTTTTATAACAGGCTACATAAAAAGCACTAGCAAAGTCAGTACAAACTAACATTTCATACAGACAAAATGAAAAGTAAGCAATTGTTCAGTAATTGTGTGGCTGTGACACTTTTGTATTTTTATGTTCAATTTTGTAAGCAAGTAGTTTTTAAGTGAGGTGAAATTTGGAGGTACGCAAGACAAATCTGACTCCCGACGGGTACAGGCGTCTGGAAAGATTGAGAACCACTCATTTAAGTAGCTTGACCTATGGGATCGGATAGCATTGTCATTACCAGGATGGGGGAAGAGAAGTGGGATGGGCTTAACAGCAACCTTGGGATGGCCACTCCTCTGGCCAGAGGTGTGTTTTTATATGTTACACGTAACTGGTAACGTTCAAAGGTCTTGTCTGTATTGGAAAACTTGTACCTAACTAATTAACAAAATCAACTTAAAATCAGTTTAGTTACAGTGGCACAACCCCCGAATGTAGATGCACTTAAACTGATTTAGCTTAATGCAGTAACTTCCCTCACTATCTCTCCCCGCTCCAGATCCCAATAAGGGCACTCTGCTGGTCCAGGGTCTGTACTGGGGAGGGAGTTAAGACTGGGCAAGTCTAATGAGGCGTGGCTGGGAAGAGGGAAAGCCGGAGGAAGGAAAAGGCCCATGGAGGTTACTTGGAAAAGCTGGAGACAAAGCCATTTCTCCTGTTGGGGGTGACAGAGTGCAGTCCCTGGTAGCCACTATGAGGGAGTGGGGTAAGGAGGAGCTGCTTGTGTGGTGACATATGGCTCTGGGTTCTGCCATGTGTGGGGATGGGCCCTGCTGCCTTTTCTACAAATCCTGCACTTTCAGTGGGACAGTGTAGGGGAGTGAGGGGGAAGTAGGGTACTTGCTGAGATTTCGTAGCCCAGGCCCCCTTCCAGGTGTTTTGTATGGGAGATGATAATCTGGCAAACAGAATGGTAATTGCCAGGGTTCCTCTCTCCTTTTTGGACTTGCATGTAAGGCATGTGTAGACAGGGCCTCGGATAAGCATTAGGAAGAATTTAAAATAATATTGACAGAATTATTTAATAACCATGTTTTGCCTTATGTATAGGGTGGGTTTTTTTTCTTTCAAATATATTAAAATCCTTATCCCCTGAATGCACATATTCCCTTTGGTAGGTCAGTTCACATTTTTGAAACCCAGTTCTTGCAATCTTTCCTGCCTAAAGGTTCTAGTTATCCAGCTGCTTTTCATTTTCTTTTGCTTTTCCTTCCTGATCACATCGTGGTCTCATTTAAACAGAATGCCAGACTATGGAGATTTCAGGATCAAATCACTACTGCAACTATTTAAAGCCCTTTTCTTTTAAGTTCTGTTTAAGCCTTCACTTCATTATCTTCAAAAAAGCCAAACTCAGGTGGCTTGTGATTGGCATGTGTCTGTTTGACATGCCAGAAAAACATTTTGATTTGTTTGGTATTAGAGTACTTATGCTAGGTTGTGTAGGCCTCCTGCAATTGATTAGATGGCATACAAGCTTTGCTGGAAGCGTTTAGATTCCGGGTGTGAGCGTTTAAACCCTTGCTTCAGAGATTTCCAGTTACGGTCTATGGCATGTACGTTTTCAAATCCTTTTCCTTTCTTCATCTGGTTTAACTTTTTTAATATTAAAATTGATAGCACATTTTTAGCATTCAACTGAGAGCCAAATGGAGCCTATCTGACATCAGCTGTGGATGAGACTGAAAGAATCAGTGTTCTCTATGGCCATAGTTAGTGGACACTACAAAATACACTAAGACGTAAACCCTTCCAGATGAAAGATATGCAGTCTCAAATTTTGCCTTGCTAGATAGGAAGATGTGGGCAAAAATAATTTCTGGTGAGTCATGTACCTCCACAGACCCAAACACTTCTCAGTCTGATCTGATTCATTGTCCCAGGTAATGTAAATTACATCTCTGTACCGGCAGGTCCCCATGTACAACTCCAAAGGAGGACAGTAATGTTCACATTGTTGCTTTTCTTCAGGGTTCCTGATGGGGAAGCAGCTTCAGTTTGCAGCCAATGCTCCCTGTGTGCCATGCCAGCAGAGATGCTGAGTGGATATATTGCGTTAATGCCTCCGCAAGCCACATCCCCTTCCAAACCAGTGGCAGTCACTCTTCTGGCTGTGCTGCCCCAGCATGATCCCACTTCTACATGGGAGATTTCTGCTTCCACATCCATATGTATCCCTGTGGACCTTCTCCAAGGGATAATTGTTTACTCCTGGGGGAATTCTGTGCCACTGCGCATGTGCAGAATTTTATGTCCCCCGCAGATTTTTTTGCTTCTCTTCAGAGAAATGACTTTCTGACAGGAAAGCCAAAAGAGCGGTCATGCAAACCTCCCCAGCAGTATGTTTCGGGTGCCCAGGGCAGCCAGCAGAGAGGTAAATTACTGTGGGGCAGGGGATGGGACTGGGGAAGACCCAGTTGGTGGCTCCTACCCTGCGCCGGGCTCAGCAGCTAGTTCCAGATGGGCTGGGGAGGACCGTCCCCTGCACAGCATCCAGGGCCATGTCAAACCCACCCCCAGATTTCTCCCTTGGCTGTAAGAAGTTCTGCAAACTCTGCCCTCCCGTCCTGCACCCATTGCTCCTCAGCTTCAGGGGGAGAGATCACTGTACAGGAGGCTGCTCTCCCATCCGCCCAACCCCCATGCATCCAGACCCCCTCATACCCAGACCCTCCCACCCAGAACCCACCCTGACGAGTCCCACTCCCTCTACACCTGGACCAGCCCGATGAGCCACCCACACCTGGATCCCCACCCCACTGAGCCCCAACCAGCTGCACCTGGATCCCCACCCCACTGAGCCCCACTCCTCCAGCATCTGGAACCCCCTGCTGAGTCCCCTCCCCCCCCAGACCTCCTGCCAAGCTCTATCCTCTGCACACCAAGACTGCTGAGCCCCAATCACCTTCACCTGGACCCCCTGCAGATTCCCATTACCGTTGCACACAGAACCCCTCAACAAGCCCCTGTGCATCCAGATCCTCCCTGCACCCACATTAACCCACACCTAAATCCCTCCACACTCAGCCCCTCCACACTTCAATCCTGCCTTGCTGAGCCTGCCTGTCCACACCTGGTGCACCTGTCACAGAGGGGCAGGGCCCTGGGGTGTTTCTGGGGCAAGTCCTATCCCTGCACTGTGTCAGGGTTGAGTGCAGCCTCATCGCTGAGTCTGTGTCCTGGGGTGGAGGGTGGGGAGGCTGCAGGGTGATCTCCCACCTCTGTACAACCAGTGGCCTGGGCTCCCAAATGCCATGCCAGAGCCTCCACATTTATTTGACAAATAAAATTTGCAGAATTTTTATTTTTTTGGCGCAGAATGCTCTCAGGAGTAATAACTGGCACTGACATAAGCCACAGTAAATCCTTGATGAATTTGGCCCTGCATTTTATCACCAAAAAATAAAAAAAAAAAATAACCAACCCAGCTGCATGCAATAGGAGACTTAATTTTATAAAATAATGAAATGTTGGCCAGTTTTATTAGGTAGTGCACTGTTTTGAGTGTAAGCGCTGTGGGGTAGGGACTGCTTCTTCATATGTGTTGTATGCATGTCGATGTATATCTATAAACACACATTTGTGTGTGTTGCACTTAGCACAATTTGGACCATGTTGTAATACAGATAAGTAATGGTAGTAATGTTTGATGTTCTGCTAGCCTGTTAGTATTCTCTTTTCCCATTGGTGCAGCACCCCTAGACAGCAGCATTTCAAGTTCTCCAGACCTCAGCTCTGCTGCTCTGAGCTCTTTGTGATTCATGACTCTGATACTGTTTCAGCTTTTAAATCCAAGCAGATGATATCATAACTAAAATATTTGAGTTTCTATTTTCATGATTTGGTAAAACTACTGGTGATTCATGTAGTGAAAAGTCCTATAGAATTGCAGTTGATTATTAATAATAATACTTAGTACTTCAAATGGTCAGAGAGCTTAATCTAATTTGGTTTGATTTTGGTAACACAGATGCAATATAAAAATATTTGTTTGTGTATAGATGAATGGATTATGTAATATAATTTGTTCAGATGAATTGTTTCCTAACATTCTTTTGTCTTTTTATAAAGGAAAGGGTATTGTGCCAAATAACGTAGCCCGCAGGCCGAGCTTTGAAGGATCAAATGAGTCTTTTCCGTCCTATCATCAGATCAGTAATACAGCCTATGAAGGGACAAGCTTTGGAACAGAAGGTGCAAATATGCTTAGTGACGTTCCCAGGACATACATGGACTATTTACTCTCTGCTTCTCAGTCTGCAGCCATGAATGCTGCAGTACAAAGACCTTCGGGAGTAGCCTCTCACAGCACACCTGGGAGCCATCAACAAAAAACATATTCTGCAAATATGGACTCTCCTGTGATTAATTATCCAGTGACTAATCACAATAGCCAAGCTTTACAGCTGCAGGCCACTCATGGCTCAAACAGCCCACATTACAGCAGGCAGCATATGATGGTGCAGGGGGAACCTATGGGGTATGGTGTTCAGCGAAGTCCATCTTTCCAAAATAAAATGCAGCAGGAGGGAGGATATGCAAATCTTCCAAATAAAGGGACCGTTCAAAATAACTCTGGTCATGCATTTCAGCAGGCACCAGCCAGTCTGTATATACATACTCATCACAAACAAACAAGCCCTTCCCCTCACCAGATGCATGTGATAGCCAGAGGTCCAGCATTTGCTAATGACTTTTCAGACAGCCCACCACAGAATCTAATAGCTCCATCTAGAAATAGCTTGAACATGGACCTGTATGACATGAATAATCCTCAAGTTCAGCAGTGGCAAACGGCAGCACCATCACACCGTGATTCTTTACAAAACCCAGGAATAGAAACATCCCCACGGCAACATGTATCCTTCAGACCAGATGCCTCAGTGCCAAGCAGAACTAACTCCTTTAACAACCACCAGCAGCAGCAGCAAGTGCCGGTATCTATAAGACAGGTTCCTCCAGGAAAACCTGATCCTTCAATTACATCTCCAAATACCATCACAGCAGTCACATCTGCTCATATTCTCCAACCAGTGAAGAGCATGAGAGTGATGAGACCTGAGCCTCAAACAGCTGTGGGGCCTTCCCACCCTGGCTGGCTACCTGCACAAGCCCCACCTGTGGACAGCCTAGAGATCATTGAACAGCACCCACTTCCTGTTGGAGGAGCTAATGCCTACCAACTAGATGTTGATTACAGTAATCAAGAGCCCAGGTGTCCTCCACCACCATATCCTAAGCATCTGTTACATCCTGGTAGCTCTGAGCAATTTGATATAAACTGTTTGTGCATGGGTGTAGAACAGACCCTCCGGGGAGTCCCCAATTCAACGTGCAATAAAGCTGAGGAAAATAGTGAAAGAAATGACAAAAGCAGCAAAAATGCTAAAGTTGAAAAAACAAGCAAGGATAAAAAGCAGATCCAGACATCTCCTGTGCCAGTGCGAAAAAATGGTAAAGATGAGGAAAAAAGAGAATCCCGAATTAAGAGTTACTCACCATTTGCCTTCAAGTTCTACATGGAACAACATGTGGAGAATGTCCTAAAGACCTACCAGCAAAAAATCAACAGAAGGTTACAGCTGGAGCAAGAAATGGCCAAAGTAATTCTTTTTCTTTTATTTTAATACAAACGAATCATGATCAGATTGGTATAGGAGTAACATTAATCAACTGAAAAGAATAAAGTAAAACCAAGGTGTCTAAAGTTAGGATCCCATGGGAGCTACAGGTGCCCAGCACCTCTTAAGTCCAGGCCACTTTTATTTAGGAGCCTATTTTAGGAACCGATGGTGTGTGTGTGTGTGTGTGTGTGTGTATATATATGTGTATATATATATATATATATATATGTGTATATATATGTATATATTAAAAAACTGTTGAAGTGTTCCTCCCCTCCCTACACACACGTGCATACACACACTCTCCTTGCATTAAGGAACAGATGAACTGCTCACTTAAACTTTTAAAAAATAAATCACTTTCAGGAAGAAATCAAGCATGAAATATTTCTGCCAAGTGGAACTTTTGAAAATTTCAGCAACTGAAAACTGGAGATGAGACTAGAAACTGATACACACCCCAAGCTATGGTCTGATATGGTATCTTTTTATATTTAGTTTTAAAAATTCTAAGTGTGGCCTTTTTTAATAGATTACAAGACTGGGGCATTATTAATTAAGTACTCAGCTTCCATTGAAGTCAATTGCATCAGGTGCTAATATTGCACTGGGAAATCTCAACATTGCAGCCAGGAGTTAAACAAACAATACCTCTAAAATCTCTGTGAAAGATTAGAATTTTAGTGACTACATTAATGGTGTAGGATTCTCATTGCAAACTGCAATTTATGTTGCATTGTTTGGGTTTTAGTGTACAGTGTCCTGCCACGGATCTGTTGAGAAAATGGCCCCTAAGGAACCAGGTTGCATTAGTTTCTCTTTCTTTCAATCTCTCATGTCTCCCCTCACTTTGTTATTGAAAAGGAGTTTGCACCAAAACAAAAACCAAACACACCACCAGCCAACCCAACTTCACCAACTGCCCATTAATACAGTGATGTACTGTGACATTCTCCATCCTGAATATCAAAAGTTTTCCCCCTAGATTGAACCACCAGCAGTGCGCAGACTCCCAGGAATCTCTAAAACTGCAAGAATCATTTCACATGAAAATAGTAGATGCTGCCTTTGTATTTCACATACGTATGTACCTCTGCTCACTTTTAAAAATGTTATTACTAGGGTTTTTTTGGCTTGAATCCGGCAATTCATCCTACCTGTCCTGCAGGTTTCCCTTAATTTCCCCTTCTCTTCTTTTTATTTATTTGTAGATTTCACTTCTATATAGACTCCACATCAAAGCTTTGTGGGCCTTTGACATATGTTTTAAAAGCACCAGGGCACGCAAGATGCAAAATAAATATCAACCAAAGCGGCAGCAACACCCTTTCCTCCCACTCTATGGCACACTTGACCTCCAGTCCTCTGAACACTACAGCTTAGCGCCCCCACATTGCACTTTCCCATCAGACAGAAATCCCACTCTCAGTTGGCTCAGCCTTCAGCCAATGCCTGATTAAACAGATGGGTTTTGCAGAATGCCCAGAAAGCCAATGAATTCAGGACCTTGGGGGCAGAGCATTCCAAAAGAAAGGGACCTTTATAGAGAATGCTGTGCCAGCAGCTCTCTCCCTTATATAACAAAGGGGATCAGCAGAGGCCCTTGAGCTTGATTCATCTGTGGCAACGTGGCATAGGGAGAAAGGTAGACTCTTCAGCAGGCAGGTCCCAGCCCATTTAGAGTCCTAGGTCGGAATCAACACCTTAAACTCCACCCAGAAACTAACAGAAATCCATTGCAGATAACAGAGCACTGATAACATATACTACCACCGAGAAGCACCACTTAATAAATGGACTGCTGCATCTTGCACCAGCTTAAGTTTCTGGATAGATTTAAGGTGTAATTCCATGTGGCGTGTACAGTAGTAATACAATCTCAAGATGACAAAGGCATGGATCACAGTAGCAAGGTCCATGTCTGAAAGGAACAATCACAATTTCCTGGTCAGACTTGTCTTGTTAAAATAAACTCCTCCTGTCAATCGCTCTGGAGACACTGGATTCAGTGCAGTGATCAAAGATTTACAGAAAATTGAGGCGATAGGCCAGGATACAGTGAAATTGCAAGAGTTTCAAAAATATATCTACAGACAGAGCGCAAACAAATTCATGTGTGTCTCTTCGAGCTCATGGTTAATTTCTCCTAACCACATGCTTTCAAAATGCTAGTTTGATTAGTCTCTGGCTGTGAATGTAATTATACTGGCTGTTCTGATTTGTTTTTTCTTATAAAGGCTGGCCTTTGTGAAGCAGAGCAGGAGCAAATGAGGAAAATTCTCTACCAAAAGGAGTCCAACTACAACAGACTGAAGAGGGCCAAAATGGATAAATCTATGTTTGTAAAAATCAAGACCTTAGGTATTGGTGCTTTTGGGGAAGTGTGCCTTGCCTGCAAAGTGGATACCCATGCCCTCTATGCCATGAAAACCCTGAGAAAGAAGGATGTACTGAATCGTAACCAGGTGGCTCACGTCAAAGCAGAAAGGGATATACTTGCTGAGGCAGACAATGAATGGGTGGTAAAACTCTATTACTCTTTTCAAGATAAAGAAAATTTGTACTTTGTGATGGACTACATCCCTGGTGGAGACATGATGAGTCTGCTGATACGGATGGAGGTCTTTCCAGAACATCTAGCTCGTTTTTATATTGCAGAGCTCACTTTGGCCATAGAGAGCGTACACAAAATGGGATTTATCCATAGAGATATCAAGCCTGACAACATTTTGATAGACCTTGATGGGCATATCAAACTGACTGATTTTGGGCTCTGTACTGGATTCAGATGGACTCACAATTCAAAGTACTATCAGAAAGGTAGTGTTCTTATGTGAACTATTTGTGATGCGTGTTGTATTATTTCACCTTGAAATAAATAGTGGTCTCTCTGCAAATGTGCTAGCTTAGAGTATACTGAATATTTTATACATGATAAAGGTGAAGAGGCCTAAGCCAGTGGCTTGGTGACTCTCAGGCTAAATTTGCTATATTTAAGGATATGTCTACTCAGCAAAAAAACAACAAACCAATCCCATGGCAGCAAGTTTCAGAACCCTGGTGTTCAGGCTCACACTACGGTGCTAAAAATAGCCATGTAGTCCTTCAGGAGCCTGGGGAGTGGGTGGGCTTCACAGTCTAAGCTCCAGCCCAAGCCTGCGTGTCTAAACTACTGTTTTTAGTGCCACAGCGCAAGCCCTGCAAGCTCAAATCTGTAGATCAGGATTCTGAGACTTGCTGCCACAGTTATTTTGTTTTGCCGTGAGAAGACATACCCTTGGTGTTTCAGTCCTTTGCTTTCAACTACTGCTAGTTTAAGTTCCCATCAGTAGCTTAAACTGCTGCGATAGCAATAAACATCCAGTTCTCGCTGGCTTCAGGGGGGGATCCTTACTGGTGGCAAAAGGAACTAATCATAAATTAAATTCATTTGATGTATTCCTGGCCCCAGTGATCATATTCATGCCATTGTTCAGGCACTGTTCATTCCTGACCAGTAGCCATAGGGCCATCTGTACAGATATCCCAAACTTACTACACCCCTCTGGTCTTTACTTGGAGATGTGTTTCTGAAAGGTTTAGTAAGGGACTGAGAAGTGGGGCTCATTATGGAAAATTAGCCAAAAATGGAGAATTTTCAGATTAAACCTATTCTTCTTTGCTCGTGAGAGAGGGGAAAATACTGGATGGCCCAACGAGCCATTTAGTAATCTGTTTTTCTCTCTAGTTGACAATTGTTTTATAAATAATTCTATTAAAATAAATATTTTTTTTATTTCCTCCTTTTTCTGTTTGAAAGGGAGCCATAGCAGACAAGACAGCATGGAGCCCAGTGATCTTTGGGATGATGTGTCCAACTGTAGATGTGGCGATAGGTTGAAAACCTTGGAGCAAAGAGCCAAAAAGCAGCATCAGAGATGTTTAGCCCACTCATTAGTTGGGACCCCCAATTACATAGCTCCTGAAGTACTGCTTCGCAAAGGTAGATGAGCTCTATTTTGTGTTCTTTCTGTTAAATGAATGCTGTTTTTTTTTTTTTAAGTAAATATAATTTTGGGGACCGGTGTCAGTTTGACAGCCCTGGACATTAAGTCAACTGTTTGCCCAGTGCAAATTTCTTCATGCGCCATACCAATGTGCCTCAGTACTATTCACCTTGAGGGTTGAGATGGCACCTCTGCCTCCATGGCCATTCAGTTCTTGGCTTTTCTGCTGAGGCAGCTAATAAAGGTGTCAGCAATGATATTGTTTTACTGTGAGACAGATAACCAAGCTGGGCACTAGGAATGGAACTGAAAGCACTAGCTAATTCATGTAGGGCAATGAGCAGTCAATGGAGGTTATCTACCGACTAATTCAGACTGTGGCATGGAAATTATAATGTCCTGGGGATATCTCTTCCTGGCCAGGATTTTGGGCAGCCAAAGAAGAAAAACCTTTAATGTTTTACACTGAACATCAGGTCAGGGCTTGGGGACTTTAGCTAATGCTTTGTGGATGCCCATGCAGTGCTGACGTGAGCTCTAAATTGTATAGTTATGAACTGAGATTTTCAAGTTCACTGGAGGCCTGATCGTATGTCCATTGGAGTCCATGGGCGCCTTTCCATTAGCTTCAATAGACTTTACATCACGCACTAGAGGATTTAGCCACACAAACTTCCAATAAAATCAATGACTAACTCCTCTAGTTGGCTTTAAAATCTCAAACTTGTACCTTACTGTGTAGTCTCAGGAAATGACTGGTTTAAATTGCTCCTGTTTGCATGGAATCCAGTAAAAGATTGTGTCCTTTCACCTATCCCCTGAGCCCTGCTGTGTGTGTCCCTGAGCTGTATTTTAAAATTCAGCATCACTTCTATATAATCTTGGTAGTAGATCAGTCATCAAGTGTTTTATTTTCCTCTGAGGAACAGTATGTGCTCCATGGCAGAATAGGGCCAGAACGATGCATGACAAAGTCCTTGCTCTGTCTAGTTACGTGCTCCCTGTCAGCCGTCAGTCACCAGTGTCATGCTTAAAAATATGGAGCATGATCTCTAGCTGCCAGGATTAGGATTTCTCCGCTTTCAGGAGTAGAATTTGGGTCAGCTAGCAGAAGGCACACAGGAATATGGATTTTGAGTAACTTAATTTTAGGTCACAAATCACACTACTGAGAATGACAAGGTGTGAGAGAAGATGAAAACGTAGGCTGTGTTTTTCAATATTTAAATTGGAAGAGGAAACAACGTCTGTACTCAAATTCTTATTGGTCGCGGGACACTGTCTTTTGCCTGCTTTTCAGGATACACTCAGCTCTGTGACTGGTGGAGTGTTGGGGTGATTCTCTTTGAGATGTTAGTGGGGCAGCCTCCCTTTCTGGCCTCCACTCCCACAGAAACCCAACTAAAGGTAGGTTAAAGCAGAATTCCAAATAGATCTTATTTTTATTTATCTGCTCATCTGTATCTGAGCACATCACAGTTGTTCATGTATCCTCGTCCTATTGCTGTGGGATAGGGAAGTGTTATCCCCATTGTACAGAGAGGGCAAAGAGAGATTAAAGGCCTGACTTTCAAAGATGTTGAGCAATCACATATCTCCTCCAAGTCAATGGCAGCTTAAAAAAAAAAATCAGGCTGTAACTGACATGTGGAGCTGGGAATGAAACCCCTGTATACCACTCCAGTGCCTTAACCACAAGTTCATCCTTCCAGCCTCCCAGGGGCTGAATATCCCATTTTAGCAACTCCTTTCTAAAATGCTTAAATTTTCCCTGCTTTAAAATGGGGTGGGGGAAGGAGGAGGATTCCTCTCTCTTGATGGGACAGGTCCTAATTCAAATATTTACTTTCCTTGACATTGTGACTGCACAACTCTTGGGTGAATGCTGTCTGGATTTTTATTCAGCAACCTGGTAATCTGTATGGGAACATTGTTTTCAAGTACTACACCTAAAGAGAAGCACCTTCTCTTAAATTGTTCACCATGGATTTTGCTATTGAAAATCACATGTTAATTATAACGTCACAGTTTGCAATTTCAATATTCCAAAGTTGAGCAGTGGTTGCAATTCTTTTTATTAGAAGGGGGTATCTCTCCCTCCGTCTCTTTAAAGGCAAATTGCAAAATTAAATGAATATTGAATTTAGCCTAGAAATGTCTGTGCTGCGTATCCATTCAAACTTGGCTGTGGGGGCATTTAGCTAGGAATAAATTCGAACTGACACTGTTTAAATTTCTTTTTTCTCCTGTCTGTAATGCAGTGGTATTTCCTTGTTCACTAAATACATCCCAGAAGACACAGTTCTATGACTGCAGTGATACCATAGATTGCACGTGTTGTTTCTGGCTCACTGAAATATTCCCAGAATACAATCTCACAGAGTGGGAAGAGGGGCAGAACAGGAATAACCATTTTTAAAAACAAGTTAAATTTACACTTTCTCTTCTTTTTCTGCTTAGAATGCCCTCTAAATCTGGCCTGTGAGAAATATTCAGCATATACATTTCAGAGCTAAAATCTGTTTTCCTTCTAGCTTTGCAGCTGTTCTCTAATATTTGTATAGGAAACGGGATCAAATCTTTATTGTTTTCATGTCCATCCCTCACAATTTTTCCTGTACTGCTCACACTGAGCAGCATGTTTGCAAAGTCATCAGACCCCTGGATTCTTGCCTTTCAAAAGTAAAAATTGTGGGTGTGAGGTGACCTTTAGCTCAATCAGCATTGACAAATGAAGAACCTTTGTTCAAAAGATGAAAAGATGATGTTGAATATCTTTCTCCTCTTCAGGTGATAAACTGGGAGAACACACTGCACATTCCCTTGCAGATCAAGCTAAGCCCTGAGGCAATTGATCTTATCACAAAACTCTGCTGTGCTGCTGAGGAGAGACTTGGAAGAAGTGGAGCAGATGATATTAAGGCCCATCCTTTCTTTAACTCAATAGACTTCTCCACTGATATCCGCAGACAGACAGCTCCCTATGTTCCAAAGATCAGCCATCCAATGGACACCTCAAATTTTGACCCGGTTGAAGAAGAAAGTCCTTGGAATGACACTAGTGGGGACAGTACAAGGACATGGGACCCACTAGCCTCTTCAAACAGTAAACACACAGAGCATGCCTTTTATGAGTTTACTTTCCGAAGGTTTTTTGATGACAATGGATATCCATTTAGATACCCAAAGCCTTCTGGAATTGAATCTAGCCAGTCTGAGAAGTCTGATGCAGAAAACAAAGATGTGGTGGATCAGACTGGAGCCTGTCAACCTGTATATGTGTAAATTATTGTACTGAGTACTCCAGATAATCTTATTTACAAGTAGAAGAGGGCCTTTAGCTGACCATTTAGGACCTGATCTTGCAGTTCTTATTCAGGCGTAGCTCCAGTTGAGGCCATTGTGAGTTGGGGAGTCAAAAGATTGCAGGACCAGGTCCTAAATGAGCATTCTAAGTTCAGGTCAGTTTCATTGTAAATAGCTATGTTGATAATTACACTTGAATTCCCGGTCTTTACCAAAATCTGCAAGGCCAGCAGCCTAGCCTTGCCAGGCCTATTTTTGTTTGAAGTCAACATCCCCTACTCCGATCAGCATTTACAGACTTACACAATGTTATTTTTTAAATGAGTAAAGAGCACTTATTTTGTTTATAGCAGTTTTTTTTTCCTACTAAATTATAGGGATTAACTTTGACAAATCATGCTGCTGTTCTTCTTTTCTATGTTTTTTATTTTATCCATGGCACTTATTATTTCACATTTAGGAAAAATGCATAAAGCTGAAGAACATGTGATGAAAGGTCTCTGTGCAATAATGTTAAAAAACTAAAAGAAAAACTGCTCTCTAATTTTCTAAATTTACAGATGCCATTTTATTCACACCGTGATTTTTGTTTAATTTGTATTTTCCACATTTCAAAGTTGTGACATAATCTTAAAGCTGCTTTATTTTTTTCCGCTTGTTGGGGTGTAATAGAAAGTGTGAGTAAGTGACAATTTGGGTGTGATTTCAGTGTCTGGTGTGTGAAGAATGTTGCATGAGCAGTGTTTTTCTATATGAAATGGCCGTTTCTTGCCATTCACAGGCAGGTCCTGTGAATCCATTTTTACTGAGGGTCTAAAATTAGACCATTTTAAACCTGTGTTGATAATGTATTGTGTGGATGATTTTCTCTTTTATGATTGTATCCAATATTAATTTTGGACAAATTGCAAAGTTATAACTGATTAGTGATTTTTGTGGTCTTGATGTAAGAGGTCAATTTTAGTAAACATGTATCATCTGCACACACATCTCCCTAAGAAGAGTAAATTGCAAACCATTATTTACAGTTTCCTTGTGGCAACAGTCTAAATCTAGCTCATTCAGGTAGCACACAAAGCACAGTGATTAGTAGTTAAAACTTCACCATTTAACACTCACTATCCGTAACACATAGTATCCAGTCTACATTTTCAAATCTTAATGCCTAAAGCTAGGTGTCTAAATCCATATTTAGGGTTCTAAATAAAAATGGACTCACTTTATAGAAGGTGCTGGGCACCTACAACTCACATTGACATCAGTGGGATTTGGCGGTGCTCCGCACTTCTAAAAAATCAGGCCACTTATATTTTGTTGTCTAACTAAGGATTTGGGAATCTAACTTTAGGCACTAAGGTTTGAAAAAGTTACCATTGTTAGAAAGCTATTCTGTCCTGTTGTCTCTTCAATGGAAATATTGCTGTGATGGAACACAACAGTCCCTCATTCCTATCAAATGATAGGCACTTTGAAATATTAAATCTTAACTTTGTTAAAATATGTATTTTTCTTCTATATATAGATGTGAGAATTATTCAAAGTGATATTGGAATACTAAAGATAATTAAGCCATACATATTTACTTTTATTATATATAACTAAATAGATAAACAAAAAAAATCTTAATTCAGATTAGTGTAATAGTCCTATTTAAGTGATTGACATAATAACATTGAGGACAACACTCCTTCAGTGTGTCTTTGCTTTATTATTATTATTATTTTATTTTAAATCTGGAGCTTCAGAATTTTTCCATATATTACTCCACATATTATTCCTTAATGTTTTTAGCATATCCTATCCTATCCATTGTTTAGATATCTAAGCAACAACACATATAAATTAATCAGTTTGGACGAAACAAAAATGATTGTGTATTTGTTTACATTTGTATGAAAGGAGTGCTATGAGGTATGCAGTGCTTGTGTTGTGACAGTCCATGTAAGATTCAGTATTACTGCTTTTTTGTTTGTTTGTTATTTACATCTATCTGACATTCTTTCATGTGGTAGGTTCTTTCTCAGGAACTCAATTTAACTGTTATTTATTGATATATCATTGCCTTTGAAAGCTTCTACTGGCACAATTTATTATTAAAAAAATTGAATCAAAATCTAAACTGCATTGTGTGTTCTTGAAATGATCATTTCTGTGTGTTTGTGCTGTGAGGGCTAGTTTGTAGTGTTAGTGGTGGAGTTGAGGCATAAAATTTAGATCCAAATCTCAGCTTTCTTCAAACTTGGATCCAACATTTGGTTTAGATCCTTCTATATACATTGGCCAGTTTATTTTCTACACTCACATCTAGTGTATTCTGTAGACTCTCAGCGGCTAGCTGATGAGTCCCCTGGCATGGGAGAGTCACTAGCTAGCATAAAGCCACCATGACCACATCTTTCATCTTTCTCCATCCTAAGTGTAGGGGGCAAAAGTTTAAGCATGGTGCCACTACACTAGGGTGAACCCCACTGGCATGGTGGTCCCTTGAGGTTGTAGTCAGTTGGCATTGTATAGAGCAGCTCCAGGAAGTACACTGATGAGGAGGCCAATGGAAAACTGGCCCCTGGATTGGAAGCCACAAGTTGTTCTTTGCAGTCACCATTTTAGCTGCACACAGTGGATGCTGGACACAGTTGAGATAATTTGGTCCAAAGTCCTTTATTCAGGAGGAGGCAGTTGATGTCACTACCATGGCTCCCAGGATGAACACTTACCTTCTTTCAGAGTGTGCTGTTGATCTGGCCTCTCTAGTGTAAATAGATGTCCTGGTTTGGGTCTGCAGAAACTATAGGAATGAAAGAATAAAAAATAGAAATGAAGGGACATGACTGAGGGAAATTTTTAGTAGTAACATATTTTGGATCTTTGATCTTCATTATCACCAGAATACCTGAAAGCCCCATCCTATTGTGACCCCTCCAGGCTATTACAATAGACGCATTCTAAAATACTGATGCTCCACTCTTAAAATTCTCTTCCTTGTTGTGTTGCTACATTACATTCATTCTTGCACACTGCTTTGGAATATGAACTCTTCAAAATGCATTGAATAGAAAAGAGAAGATTATAGGAACTGTGGTCAGACTCTTCTCAAACCTTTGCCATCGCAATGTGTAGCAAATGTACCTCAGGTAATCCTTCAAATAAAGGACTATTTTTCATGAGCACCATTGAATACCTCTGTTTTGGAACTGTTTACAATTTTTCTTTCTCACCTCATGGCAATAACGCAGGGTACTTAAAACCAATCCCTGTTATTCCTACCATTGTGTACTGCTACTATAAATTAATGCAGCTTACATTGGTTCCTTTTGGCCTTATAATCTGTGTGATCATCTCATCTGATCTTCTGTATAACACAGGTCATAGGAGTTCCCTGAATTAATTCCTGTTTGAAATAGGGCAGTGGTTTTCAAACTTTTTTTCTGGGGACCCAGTTGAAGAAAATTGTTGTCCGTGACCCAACACAGCTGTGGATGAGGGGTTTGGGGTGTGGGAAGGGCTCATAGCTGGGGCAGAGGGTTGGGGTTTGGGGTTAAGGGCTGTGGGGTGGCGCCGGGAATGAGGGGTTCAGGGTATGGGAGGTGGCTCTGGGCGGGAGTTGGGGTGCAGGAGGGGGTCTGGGCTGGGGATGAGGGGTTTGGGGTTCAGGAAGGGGTTCCAGTTTTGGGGGGATCATTGCTGGGGTAGACGATTGGGGCGCGGGGTTGGGGCGCAGACTTACCTCTGGTGGCTCCCAGTTAGCGGCACAGCCGAGGCAGGCTTCCCACCTGTCCTGGCACTGCAGACCGCGCTGTGCCCCAGAAGTGGCCAGTAGCCGGTCCAGCTCCTAGGCGGAGGCATGCAAGCAGCTCTGCGTGGCTCTCGCCCACAGGCAGCACCCCCCAGCGCCCATTGGCCGGTTTCCACCCAATGAGAGTGTGGAGCTGGTGCTCAGGGTGGAGGCAGCACGTAGAGCCCTGTGGCCCCCCCCCCCCCAGAAGCTGGACCCACTGCTGGCCACAGCACGATGTTGGAACAGGTAGGCACTAGCCTGCTTTAGCTGGGCAGCACCGCTGACGGGACTTTTAATGTCCAGGTCAGCAGTGCTGACCAGAGCCACTAGAGTCCCTGGGTGCTGAGCAAGGCAACCCAGTGACTTACATGTCGCGACCCAGCACTGGGTCGCTACCCAAACTTTGAAAAACACTGAACTAGAGCATATCTTTTAGAAAAACATCCAATCTTGAGTTTTAAAATTGCCAGGGATGGAGAATCCACCACAGCCCTTGGTAAGATGTTCCAATGGTTAATTACCCTCACTGTTAAAAATTTGCACCTTATTTCCTGTCTGAATTTCTAGCTTTAACTTTCAGCCATTGATTTTTGTTTTACCTTTGTCTGCTAGATTGAAATGCCCTCCATTATCAAATTTCTGTTCCTCACAGAGGCACGTCTCAACTGTGATCAAGTTACCCCTTAACACCTTTGGTTAAGCTAAATAGATAGAACTCCTTCAGTCTATCGCTATAAGGCATGTTTTACAATCCTCTAATGAGTCTTGTGGCTCTTCTCTGTACGCTCTCCAATTTATCAATATCCTTCTTGAATTGTGGACACCAGAACTGGATACAGTATTCCAGAAGCAGTTGCACCAGTGCCAAATATAGGGGTAATATAACCTCCTTATTCCTAGTTGATATCTCCGTTTACACATCTAAAGACTTCATTAACCCTTGTGATCACACCTTTGTGCTGGGAGCTCATGTTCCACTGATTATCCACCATAATTTTCAAGTCTTTTTCAAAGCATTGGTTTCCAGGATAGAGTCCCCCCAGCTTGACAGTGTAGCCTAAATTCTTCGCTCCTATATGTAGAGCTTTACATTTGGTTGATTCATGCATACTGTTTGCTTCTGCCCAGCTTACCAAGTGCTCCAGATCGCTGTCAGTGGCCTGTCCTCTTCATTATTTAACATTCCACCAATCCTTGTATCATCTGTGAATTTTATTGGTGATTTTGTTTTTTTTCAGGTTCTTGATAAAAATGTTAAATAGTATAGGCCCAAGAACCAAACATTGTGGGACCCCACTAGAAATACACTCGCTCAGTAATGATACCCTGGTTTTAATTATACTGAGGCCTGTCAGCCAGTTTTTAATCCATTTAACATGTGCCATGTTAATTTTATATCATTCTAGTTTCTTAATATGTTGTGTGGTAACCAAGCCAAATATCTAGCAGAAACATCAACACTATTACCTTTTATCAGCCACATTTTATATTCTTCGAGTGATTGCTCATGTCTATTCCACAATAGGTGTGCGTGCTCGCCACGTGCACTGGTGCTGGAAGTTTTTCCCCTAGCAGTACCCATGGGGGGGAGCGCCCCCTCGACTCCTGGAGTGGCGCCTGCCTGGCGTGGTATAAGGGGAGCCGGGTGCTCCCCCCACCCTCAGTTCCTTCTTGCTGCCAGTGAAGGTGCATCAGAACTGCTCTGCTCCAGCTTCGCTGTTGCTTGTCCCCAGAACTGTTCGTTCATTTAGTACCTGTAGTTAGTTAGCTAAATAGTTGGTTTTAGTTAGTCAGCGAGCCCAGGCCGGGGCATGCCCTGAGCCCTGGGATTTAGGTTGTGCGGTTCTTGTCAGCGTTCTATGCCAAGAAGTGACCCGCACACAGACTGTTTGTGCTGTTTGGGAGAAACCCACATCAGCAAAAGGTGCAAAATTTGCAAATCGTTTAAGCCCCAGACTAAAAGGGAAAGAGACATTAGGCTCCGGGCCATTCTGATGGAATCAGCGCTGAACCCGGCATGCCGCTCCGAGCCGGTACCGGGCACCGCGGTGTCGGTACGCGGCGATCAGCCAGTGCCATCAACCAGTCGGCACCACTCCCCATCCATGGGACATGCCAAGAGGACTAAGACTTCCCCTCACAACAGCACCAAGGGATGTCTGGGAAAGAGGCTAGGCCCATGTCGGGCAGTCCTCAATCCCCATCAAGCCCCAGGCCTCCGACTCATGTAGAGCGGAGTAGCCCGGCCCCTTCGGAACAGGCCTCTCTGGATGTCCGGATGCCTTTCAAACCCAAAGCCCTCTAGGAGGCCCAGGACGTCATGTCCATGCCGGTGCCCGGAGCTCCGCCGATGTCAGCCCCGCACTCCAGAGGTAAGCCACCGTTGGGATCTCCGCAGTTGCCTCCGGCTCGGTACCGGTCTCGGTCAAGGGAACATTCCGGACACCAATCACTGCTCAGCGTCTGCTCAGGGCAGAGTCCACATGGATCGCCCCCAATGCCAACTAGACTGTCGGGCTGGGTTCCATCCAGCTGGGACTCGCGGCACCGGTCCTTCTCAGAGAGCGGATATCGATGGGACCGCGGCGGACATCGTCGTTGGTCCTCGTCCCGGAGGGGGTACCGCAGTCGGTCACGGCACGGTCATCGACGACATTCCTGCTCGGACTCCCACTCCGAGTCTCTGCCAAGACATCGCAGCCTCAGGCATCGATCGCCTGCATCTCGCCGTTGCGGGTCCACCTGTCAAGGCCGTTCGCGGAGCAGCTATTACCATTGGTACTGGTCCTTTACGTCAAGATCGCGGTCTCGTGACTGTCGCAGATCCCAGCACCACCACTCCTCTCGGTCGAGAGACAGCAATGGATCCTATGCCAGCCAGGTCTCCGTTTGTGGCCAACTGGCCAACACAAACAGCGGCCCTGCCAGTGCCACAGCAAGTGCAGTGGCACCGAGCATTGTGGCCGGCCCAGTGGTACCAGTGGGCACTGTGGCTTCCAGCACAGTCCCCGGTGGGAGCTCGCTCGGTGGCCGGAGTTTCGGAGGCTCCGTCTGTCTCTATCTCCAGGCCCCTGACGAAGGAGTCGGTGGGACACACGTCCTCGGCACCGTGCCCGGAGTGTGACCAGGTGGTGGATCCTCCAGTGCCAGCCGACATCCTGAGCACTGCGCCGGCCTCTTCACTCTGCCCGGCTGAGGAGATTGCAGCCCCGCCCCCTTCATCCCGCAGGAGGACATCAGGGCCCACCAAGTCCTCTTAAAGAGGGTGGCAGCAAACCTCCATCTCCAGGCAGAGGAGATGGAAGAGCCTGCGGACTCCCTGTTCAACTTGCAGTCCCCATCGGCACTGGGTAGGGTGGCCTTGCCACTCCATGAAGGGGTGACTAAGATTTCGAATGCCCTGTGGCAAATAACGGCCTCATTGACCCCTATATCAAAGAAGGCTGAGCGAAAGTACTTCGTACCCGCTAAGGGGCATGAGTACCTATATACCCACTTGGCGCTCAACTCCCTGGTAGTCGAGTCGGTCAACCACAGGGAACGACAAGGTCAGCCAGCCCTGACCCCAAAGAACAAAGACTCTTGGAGACTGGACTCTTTCGGTAGGAAAATGTATTCGTCTTCGAGCTTCCAGTTACGGGTGGCGAACCATCAGGCTCTCATGGGCCGGTACAAATTCAATCTGTGGGGCTTCCTGCCCAAGTTTGAGGACTCCCTTCAGGAGTGTGATAAGAAGGGGTTCAGGGTGCTCATGGAGAAAGGGACATCGGCAGCTCGAGCTTCCCTGCAGGCTGCCTCGGATGCTGTGGACACGGCCGCGCGATCAATGGCCTCAGCAGTGTCCATAAGACGGGCGACAAAGCTACTGCTCTCTGGGCTGTCCAGCGAGGCCCAGTCTTCCTTGCAGGACCTCCCGTTTGATTGGAAAGCTCTGTTTGCAGAGGAAACAGATACAAGGCTGCATGGCATGAAGGACTCCCACACGACCCTCCAGATGCTGGGTCTATATGTCCCGGCTCCGGCAAAACCTAAATGTAAGCCACAGCAGACGTCTGCCCCGGCTGCCCTCCTGAAATACAAGGCCACCCATAAGAAGCAGCGGGACTACAAGAGACGCCCTCATAGGCAGTCTCGACCTGCCCCCCAGCCTGGACCCTCTAAGGAAGGGGTCAACAAACATGTGGACAAGGGGGATCCAGTGGACATAGTGTACTTAGATTTCCAGAAAGCCTTTGACAAGGTCCCTCACCAAAGGCTCTTATGTAAATTAAGCTGCCATGGGATAAAAGGGAAGGTCCTTTCATGGATTGAGAACTGGTTAAAAGACAGGGAACAAAGGGTAGGAATAAATGGTAAATTCTCAGAATGGAGAGGGGTAACTAGTGGTGTTCCCCAAGGGTCAGTCCTCGGACCGATCCTATTCAACTTATTCATAAATGATCTGGAGAAAGGGGTAAACAGTGAGGTGGCAAAGTTTGCAGATGATACTAAACTGCTAAAGATAGTTAAGTCCAAAGCAGACTGTGAAGAACTTCAAAAAGATCTCACAAAACTAAGTGATTGGGCAACAAAATTAAGTCCATTAATGGCTATTAGCCAGGACGGGTAAGGAATGGTGTCCCTAGCCTCTCTCTGTCAGAGGATGGAGATGGATGGCAGGAGAGAGATCACTTGATCATTGCCTGTTAGGTTCACTCCCTCTGGGGCACCTGGCATTGGCCACTGTCGGTGGACAGGATACTGGGCTAGATGGACCTTTGGTCTGACCCGGTACGGCCTTTCTTATGTTATGTTCTTATGACAAACAGGCAGGGAAAAGGTGTTTTTGACGGGATGCTCAGGGGCATCCCACCAGTCCTCATCAGGGATCCAACGCCAATAAAGCTTCCCTTCTCCAACCGGTTGTGTGCTTTCCTCCCAGAATGGTCGCGGATCCTCGGACTAATGGGTCCTCAGCACTATCTCCCGGGGTTACTCCCTCCAGTTTACCTCCTCCCCACCCAGCCACCCCCCACCCCCATCCCTCCTGAGGCACCCCTTGCATGAAGCCCTGCTCGAGCAGGAGGTGGGACAGCTCCTAGAATTAGGAGCGATAGAGGCAGTGGCTGAGGAGTTCACGGGCAAGGGGTACTACTCCCGTTACTTCCTTATCCCGAAGGCCAAAGCGGGGCTCAGACCCATACTGGACCTACGGGGCCTAAACCAGCTCATGGTGAAGCTCAAATTCCACATGGTCTCCCTGGTCAGGCCTCCATCATTCCCTCCCTGGATCCTGGGGACTGGTACGCTGCCTTCGATCTACAGGATGCGTACTTCCACATCCACATATTCGAGGGGCACAGGCGCTTCTGTGGTGGGACACAATCATTACCAATTTACGGTCCTCCCATTTGGACTGTTCACTGCCCCCAGAATGTTTACAAAATGCATGTCAGTGGTAGCGGCCTACCTCAGATGGTGAGCAGTCCAGATCTTTCCTTGTCTGGACGATTGGCTAGCCAAGGGCACCTCCCAGTCGCAGGTGAGGAATCACGTGGCACTCCTCCTGTCCACGTGCATCGCCTTGGGCATGCTGGTAAACAACACCAAGTCCACGTTAGTCCCAGTCCAATGCATAGAGTTTATCGGGGCTCTCCTGGACTCAGTGTCGGCCAAGGCCTCACTCCTGCCAGACAGTTTTGAGACCCTGAAGGGTCTCATCGACTCGGTCACAAGGTTCCCGGTTACAACAGGGTTTGCCTGGAGCTCTTGGGTCATATGTCGGCATGCACGTACGTCATGCCAGACTCAGGATGAGACCCCTCCAGCTCTGGCTGGCCTCAAATTTTTCCCAGGCCACGGATGGATGGACAAGGTCCTCACAGTGCCACACTCGGTGATCACCTCCCTGAGGTGGTGATTCACCCCAAGCAGCATGTTCCAAGGGGTCCCATTCAGGGACGAGGCCCCATCGTTGGAGCTGGTGTCCAATGCATTAGACCTGGGTTGGGGTGCCCATGTGGGGAGCATTCAGACCCAAGGCCTGTGGTCGGCTCAAGACCTGACCTTACACATAAATGTCAAAGAACTCAGGGCGGTGCAGCTGGCGTGTATGGCCCTCCGCTCCCTCCTGGCAGGCAAGAAAGTCAAGGTCCTCACGGACAACACGGCCTCCATGTTCAATATCAACAGGCAAGGCGGGGCCCGATCCTCTGCCCTCTGCCAAGAAGCCCTCGGGCTGTGGGACTTCTGTGTAGCCCACAATATCCACCTGAAGGCCTTCCACTTACCAGGTGTCCGGAATGAGAAGGCGGGTCGCCTAAGCAGGGACTTCTCCTCGCAACACGAGTGGTCCCTCCACCAGGAAATGGCCAACCGGCTCTTCGGAAGGTGGGGAACTCCCCAGGTGGACCTGTTAGTGACTCGACAGAACCGGCGATGCCCCCAGTTCTGCTCCAGGGAGGGCCTGGGGAGGGGGTGCTATCTCTGATGCCTTTCTCCTGTCCTGGTCAAGCAGGCTTCTCTATGCCTTTCCCCCATTCCCTCTAATCAGCAGGGTCTTGGAAAAGATAAAGTTGGACAAGGCTCGGGTCCTCCTGATCACCCCGGCGTGGCCCAGGCAGTACTGGTACGGGACCCTCATGAGCCTGGCGGTAGCTCTGCCGTGGCTGTTACCACTCCGCTTGGACCTGCTCTCACAGGCAAGAAGTCACCCTTGGATTTCAATTTAAAAAAAGTACACCAGGTAAAATAGTCACTAAGTACATCAGGTAAAATAGTCACTAAGTTTCCAGTCTTTGTCCTGGAAGACCTAAATAATTTGGAAGGTAGTCTAGCACTGAACAGTGTATGTGATAGTGTGTTACTACAGAGTGGCAAATCTATAACACAGCAGTAACAGTATTGTAGGAACAAAAGGGGTCTTCATAACCTCCCTTTGTACCTATATTGCCTGATGTGGAGTTTTGCAATAAGAAGTAGCAATAATTTATTAGAGGCAATTTTATTCCTGGTTTCTCAGTGGAAAAGAATTACAGGTAGAATTTATAAAAGTGTATATAATTTGAACAACATTAAAGGTAAATGAGGAAGAAAAGCATTTGACTCTCAAATGACTGAGGAAGAATAGAATTAACTGCACAAGAAGTAGTGCTATTGCCTGTAATTTGATGGAAACTCTCTGTAATAACTTTACATAGATTCTGTTTTACTCCCTACAGATTGGGCTATGATACAATTGCTTCATATAGTGCTGGAGAAACTCAAGTGGAGAAGGGAGCTTAGAATATATAATTTGGTTCTGTCCCAACTACAGAAATATTGGCAGAAAATAGTAACAGCTACCAAAAATATTGTTGGAATTAGAAGTATTGAATTCTTCCTGCAGGAAATAATCTCAGGAATAGATAATGCAGGAATAGCAACTGCTAACACACAAAAACTTGTAAAAATGTTTTTCCTGGAAAAGAAATGTGCTATTGTAAGAACATGGAAGCAGTGCCTTCCTCTAGTGGCTTTTAAGCAGCGTATGGCATGTGGTGAAAATTGAAAGCTGAACTTGTTCATATCAAGATAAACCAAAGAACTTAAAAAATGTCTGGTCTCCTTTCTTAAATTATGCAGCAATAGCCTCAAGCCCTGCAGAACAAAAGAGAAAGTGGACAAATGAACAATTTAACTTGAAACTGGACTAATACTCTGCCTTGTAAATGCTTAATCTTTTAGGGTGCTTTTAAATCAGTTCAATAAAGGTGAAAAGGTACTTGTGTGCAGATAATGAGTTTTAGGTGTATTGGTCTGCCAACTATTTCAATTATTTGCTTTTTGGTTCAATGTTTCAGATACATGTTTTTGTTTTAGCTCTATTGTATGGTTAAGGAACAAATGTTAGGCTGTCAAATTTTTCTTAAGTCTGTTGATTATGATAATTCTAAAACTTTACAAAGTAAGGTTTTAATCTGATGTATTGATAAGACTGCAATAAAAAGCTACATTTTTTGTAAAGTTTGAGGTTAGTGGAGTAGAAAGCAGGGAGGCAATGGAGGAGGTTCAAAGAGCGCAGTTGACGACATGATAGAGCAATGGACAGGAAGGTGATTGTTGCATTTCCTTTGTTTCAGAAGGGAGTGACGTGCGTGTTGGGTCAGCTGAAGAGTAAGGAGTGACAATCATCAAGACATGACATTATGAGGGCCTGAATGAGAGGTTTAGCTATGTGGACAGTGCTGCTATTATTTATTTGTATTGGGATCTCACCCAAATGTCTCAATCAAGATCAGGAATTGTGCTAGGAACTGTACAAATACATAAGAAGACACACAGCCCCTACCCCGAGGGCTGTGAAAAAAGAAATACTGAATATTTTGTTGCATGATAGATATGAAGTTGCTGCGGTATCAGCCCACAGATCCATCTCTGATGCTTCTAATAGTGTGGCAATTTTCCAACATATCATTTTTGTTGGACAGATTGAGGATTGTGTTGGTAATTCATGATGTCCTCCATGTAAAACCCAGATTCTTAAATTAACTAAAGGCGGAAAAAGGATTATTTTTAGAACAGCAGTTGAATTCGCATCATCCGAGATAAATGGTCTATCTGTTTAATTGGGGTGATTGCCAAAGAACAGATTCTTTTAAATGCATGAAATGGATGGAAAATACTGAATTGATGGCATGCTAATAGCTCTGAAAAATCTGCTTCAGTGTTTGCATCCTATTCATAGTGTTTTACTGTTCAAGTAATGCTTTTTGCTAGATTCAACTTCTTGCTGTGTGGCTTGTCATGGCTGCTAAACAATTACATTCATGTGATTTATTGCTTTGCCTAAAGTGCTTATTATTAACATAATGTATTGAATAAAAGCAAATATCTCCCAGCAAAATTCACTCCTTCGGTCCCCTGGCTTAAAAACTAATTTTCCATTGGGAAGGTTGTGTGTGTATGTCCCAAATGAGAAAAAAACTGATGCATCCAGTTTGTTTTGATCTGAATTGCATCCCACCTTAACCAAATGCTGCTGCCCTGGGAGTAGGGGGATTTGCTTGGCCTTTCTTGCTGGACTGCACCTTGAATCCAGTGGTCTGAGGGACATGGTTTCATCGGTTGGGAGTCGTGGGACTGAGGAAGAGATGATAGTTGGAGCTGGTCAGAAATTTCCTGATGGAATAGTCTTCCATCAGAAAGTGTTGATTTGCCAAAAGTGAAACATTTCATGGGAATGCATTGATTTGTGTCAAAATTTTCCTTGAAAAAAATATCAAAATGTTTTAGTTTTGATAAGGGCAAAGTTCTTCACTTTGACAGTCATCTCAACTTTTATATTATATAATTATATACAATTTTATATGTTTTATTTCTTAATAAAATTATAGTTGAAGTGAACCACTTCGATAAGGTCATTTTGATATTTCTAAAATGATTTTTTTTCAACTTTTCATTCCAATCGATGACTAAAGGAAATTTTGAATGTCAGAATTTCCCACAAAACACAAATTCTGAGTTTTGACTCGCTCTAATGATGATGGAAGCAGCAGACAGCAAACTGACGTGAATAATATCTGAAATGTAACTGAATCTAATAGATCACATTCATCCCCAGTGTAATTCCATTGATAACAATCACCTGATGGTCTCTTTAGTCACATCATCTGCTCTCCATGTCTTGGCAATTCTGATTTCATATGATACTTAGTTGTGGAATTTTTAACACTGCCGTGTGCCCAATCTGCTTTATTTTACTGAAATTGTGCGGGTTGCTGATTTACATGACTACATTTTCTCTTATGACTATGCCTGGTTGATGGTGGCTACACAAATGGTATGTATGAAGTAATAGAATAACATTTTATTTTCTTCCTTGTTTTCCATGGAGACAGTAGCCCAAAACTGAGTGACAGGGTTTGACAATACAAGACAACAGGCTAGATTACAGGAAATAGTGATGTAAATATATTGTATGCTTGGTAAGTTTTAAGGCCGGGGGCAGGGTGCAGGGGGGAAACAGTGAGCGTAATGCAAGGGAGTAAGGCCTCCACCTGGGAAAAGCAGGAAGAGATTTCAGGGAGGGAACTAGGCCCTGAACTAACTACATGCAAAGGTGCAGATGGGGAAGACAGAGCCTTTCAGACCTTACAAAACCTAGAGGTACTTGACCCACAATCTTCACCCCTCTTATTCCGCAGCTTGGGTGAACTTTCGCAAGCTACAACCAGCATCATCACCTAACGCTGAAAGTTGGATTCAAGACTTTTCTCTTTTGCCGTATTACCATTAGGGGAGCTGGTGGGGCTGAAGTGCCAGCAACACAAGGATGTAACTCAGCTCTACGTCTCCCGAATACCACAGGCAAACAATACAATGCCTAGCTGAGATCAGCAGATTCATTAAAGCTAACTGGCTGAAGCTGAACCCAAGCAAGTCTAGTGATGCTGGTAGGAAATGAAACGCTTTGAGGAACTCACCTCCTTCATAACACCCCATAGATTGCTGTCTGTTCACAGTGTTGGGTCCTATTGGACTCTCCATTGCAACTGGATGCCAAGTAGCCACAGCAGCCAAAATCACCCACTTCCACATATAGACAGACAGAAAACTATGCCCTGGCTTTTCAGGCTTGAACCTGACACTTGTGACTCACGCACTCATGACCTCAAGCCTGAATTACTGCAACTCATAACATCTAGGAATGAAACCAGACAGCCTGGAATCGCTCCAGCTGGTGCAGTCTGCAGCAGCCAGTCAGACCATGTAGTTCCAGTGCGCCACTTTCTGCACTGGCTCTCCATCAAACAGAGTCTAATTCAAGGCCTCTGTCCTGATGTGCAAAGTTCATCATGGGCTTAGCCCTAGCTACCTGAGAGAGCAGTTTTCTTCTCATGATCAGAACTTCCCACAACCACTTTACACTGGAATTAGGCAACTATTGTCCTGTAGGAGAAAATCATGGATGTAAGAGACAGAACCTGGACTAAGGCTTGGTCTACACTTAAAAGTTAGGTTGACATAGCTATGTTGGTCAGAGGTATGAAAAAAAGCCCATCCCGACTGACATAGCTCTGCCGACATAACCCCCAGTGTAGACACAACTATGTGGATGGACTAATGCTTCCATTGATGTATCTACCATCTGTCGGGGAGGTGATGTTCCTACACCAATGGAAAAACCGCTTCTGTTGCTGTTGGCTATGTCTACACTCTGGGGTTATGCCAGCACTGATACAATGACCTAGCTATGCTGGTATAGTCTCTATATTGTACTGTAGATATACCCCAAGGCTATGGAACTGACTACATGAAGAGTAGTGAAGAAGAGTGAAAAATGACCACCAACCTCAGTGGATTCAGAAATAAAAGCAAAACTGATTTATTTCAGGTTGACTTTGTCAATAAGAATGTTTCTCTTCCCTTTCCCCCCAATGCATTATAGGCAAAATCTCTATGATTAACTCAGGCTTTTATTCCTAGAATTGGAAAAGAAAAAGTGAGAGAGTCTGCGTTTATTGTTATTTTTTAATACTTGGGGGGTACACAGGTGCTGCCAGGACCAAGGTCATTTAAGTGGAAACATAAATTAAGATTTTAGCAGACATGAAGTCAAAGAGATGCAAATGAGAGAAATGTTTTAAAAATAGTAATACACAGATTTACAGAGCTTTGAGAGGAGAAGAAAAGCTAAAGGATTCAAAAGAACACTAAAATTATCAAGAGGAGAGGCGGCTAGGTGGACTGAGCTGCGGAATGAGATGGAATTATGTTTGAGGATTAACTTCTTGCCCCAGAAATGCTCTTCTGCCTTCAAGACATTTAGCAAAAGGAAGCTGAGAGAGAGCCACAAGTCTACTTCGTCAGGTCAGGCACTGTGAGCAGGGAAGAGCCATTAAAGATGTCAAATGATATGTACAAATTAGAATCACCAGTGTGCATATTAGTCTAAGACAGAGGGAGGATCCCTGTTCCAGGGTGCCCCTTAAGAGAAGTTGAAATCCCAGGAAGTGGTGAGACTGAAGTGGACTACTGGAGGCCTGAGTGGATGGCTGCCTCGCACTGTTTAGGGCCTTGGGATTGCCTTGATCGGAGGAGGAGGCCATGGGCTACCCTACACCTCATTTGTGAGCTACTTGATGCAATGAACTTGTTCCTCCTGTGCCCAAGGGCTTAAAAGGGCTGTTGTAAGCCACTGAGACTGTAGGATGAAAGTCACACAGACCTAAAGAGGGATTTGTGGCCTGCAGAAGATGAAAAACAATTTGTCTGGACTCTGGAGAGCTAAACTAAAGCTGAGCGATGGATGGCTAACAGGGAAAATGAGACATAGCTGCAACCTGACAGCAGGAGATATGTGACTTTTGCTCAACCACCAAGAGGGTGAAAATAGACAAGATCAGAGGACTAAGAACATAACCGTGTAGGTCCTGATTGAGGCAGATTCTTGGCACAAAGAAGGAGCCATCACCAGAGCGTGAGTGCATAGAGACTGCAGCACAGGAGAGTGCAAGAGGCAGGCAGGAGCCTTTCTAAGAACATTTCTTTAGAACTTTTTTATTGATGAAAGTTAACTGTATGATTTAAATTATTTAAAAACATTTACTTAAAGAAACTCTGAAAGGCTCCTTTACCGTGCTTATGAATTTAGCTGCCGAGCTGCATTTTCTGTGTCTCGCACTACATAATGAGAGTTGGTTTCCTGTTGAGCATTACCAGTAAAATACCAGTTTGCATTGTCAGACACTGGCTATAGTTGTCATAGTTATTGAGCTAGTGCACTAATGGTGGCCATTTCTAACAGTTGTTTTGTAAAATATGGTAATGAAATGGGTAGTGTGTGTTTAATTGTTGCCCTCTGCTGGATAGAATCAGCACTGCTCAACTGTGTGTCATGGACTCCATACTGCTAATAGCATTCTTTAGCTCAAGTTGCAGGGGCCTGTACTTATGAAACAGGGGAATCTTGCTCTGTCCACACTGTTGCAATGAAGTGAATGTCCATGATACGCAGCATAGTGACAACTATAGTGTCTTAAATTGCCAGTGCTTTCTTAAAATCTTTAGCAAAGTTAAAATAACTCATCATTAAGATCTTTAAGCAACTGAAAATTTCCATCAGTCACTTGTGCTAGTTTAAATGTTTACAGGGAAGAGGAGAGAATAGCATGTTCTCATTCTGTTTCCGTAGTTTGAGTTTCCCCTGCAATGAGAAGAACAGATTATATTGTACTTTAATCTTTTTTTCCTAATCTTTGTGTTTGCTTTTCAAGCAAACAATAACAGTTTATAGGTCACAAAAGGGATACCAGCAAGTGACAAACAGCATATCTTGATAAATATTTATTGTCAAAACTCGAACACTTCCAAGTTCTACAGCCTCCAAGACATGCAGTACAAATAGACAGTAATGGTAGGAACGTTCAAAGTCATAGGGAGTTAGTCACTTAACTGTCATTTGTGCCATTGAAAATCAGCCCCAGGAGTTTATTTTAAATACCAGGTTATGAGTAGAACAGGGCAAAAATTTTCCGCCAAAACTTTTTTCACTGAAAAATGCACATTCGGGTTGTCTGAAACATTTTGGGGGTTTCTGTCTAATTTGCCAAATTGTTTTAGGCAAAAAAAAAAAAAAAAAAAAAAAAAGTGAAAAAAATGAAAATGTTTCATTTCAACAAGGTCAAACCGCAACATTTCAATATCTTTATTCAAAATTGCTTTGTTTTGAAAGTTTCTTCCATTTTATTAGAGTTAAATATGTTAAAGCTCAACTGAAGAAAAACATCTCATTTCAGAGCAAACAAGATATTTTGTTTGACCTGAAACAATTCTTTTTTCCAATTTTTTGGAAAGAGCCAGTGAACTGAAAAAGCAGGTATTTGCACAGCTTTAGCTAGATATGAGCCCACACCACTCCTGACCCTATACAAGGGATGCCTAGTTAACCTGACCCACTTAGCAGCCTTCACGAAGAAGCCAAGAGAAGGGCAATATAGTTCTGTGGAGGTATGTTTGGAGTGCTCGAGATACTGGTTTGGAAACTTTGTTTTCTTCTCTCTCTTCATGGGTGGACTCCCCTGGAGACTGGAAAGCAATAACTCCATAATTAGAAGAACGGAAGGAACCCTGATTTAAATTGAGAGCAAAAGCATACATTAGTATTTTGCTAAGGTTACACATAGAGGGAACATTCCACTCCCACCTCCTCAGGTGGATATAGAAGGGCACAGTCTACCCCGCCTCTTCAGGTGTGGAATGCCCCTGTTAGCAACACCTGCTTGTTTTGCAAAG
Organism: Chrysemys picta bellii; assembly: GCF_011386835.1. Taxonomy (NCBI): domain Eukaryota; kingdom Metazoa; phylum Chordata; order Testudines; family Emydidae; genus Chrysemys; species Chrysemys picta. The sequence continues at coordinate 314,385,845 of NC_088791.1, forward strand.
GAGAGGTTGAATTGGGGTGGTGATGCCATGGTTCTCTAGTCTCACTTGGCTTGGACTCCAAATAAACTGGGCTGCATGCTGTGGGGTAGAAGTAATTTGAGGGGAGTGGTGCGAGTGCTATCACTTCAGCAGTGTGGAAGGAATGAAGTTCTGGAAGTTTGATTTGTTTTCCTAGAGTACTGTCTGTACACTCCACTGCATCTTCCAAACTCCTCCTACAAAGTTCTGCTGGATTCTGCCTCCTAACTGAATAGCTCATCTGTCCTCTTTTTCTTTTCTTTTATATACATACACACACACACATTCACAATTTATCTTAGAGCTGATTTTTTAAAGTAATCTATTCCTCACATACTTTAAACATTTTATTTGGTGGTGGTTATGTTCAAAATGCGTATGTCACATCACCTCATACATTTTTTAGACAGCTAGCAGAGTTAGGAATAAATCATTCTGAGAACCCAAGGATTTAACACACAGGTTTGCTTTGTTAGAATGTTTCAACAGAGAGATGCAGTAAATTATTGTACTTTATATTTGCTATGAAATGAATAGAGCCATGATACAAAGAGCAGAGCAATTTAAGTGTCAACATCCACATATATCAGCTATGGTTGGTAGGGGCCATCTTGTGGTAATATTGTTGAATACTTCTTTAAAAAAGGCTGCTTTAAATGGATACTGTTACATTTAAAATCTTAACTGAAAAAAATATCATTATCTTGTGTTGCTGCTAATACCTTAGATTGTTAAAAGAGAAAATGTACTACTTGACCCCCCCTTTTAATTCAGATCAGAATGAGTCTGTGGGTTGAAAATGCTGCATGGTAATGTTTAAATTCCATCAAAACTACTTTCATTGAGCTGAAAAAGAAAAAGAAAACAAGACATTTCTATTCATATAAGTTTTATAAAACTTATATTTTTAATATTTCAAATTTGGGATCTAATTTGCCTAACCATGTCCTTTTAAGAATGGCATGCATGATTAACGTATTTTATAAAAGATACGGTTATCTATAAGAATTCCATGGAAATGAGAAACTAATATCTGATTACTTACCAAACGTTTTGATTGTTTGTTTGGACCATGGTCCACACATTGGATGATATCCCAGCTCTGTTGGAAGTAATGCCACTAACTTCATTTGGGGCCAGAATTTGTTTGTTATTGTAGTGTGGCCATTTGAAGGAATGAAAATGGAGGCCTTAAATCTGAATGAATCATTGATGTGATGATGGTAGTTCCAGTGTTGCTCCCTCTGGCAGAGCTAAGACATCTGCAGCTCAGCTTCCTTTGAATCAGAGTAAGTTAATTGTATTATAAGGTGTGTTTGGAGAAAGGACAGGAACCCAAGCAAGTATTCTCATACTCTCTCTCGCTGGACCTATGAATATTTAGTTTTACAACATGGAACAGTTTCAACAGGAGAGATTGAGAGAGTTCCATAGCCCAGTGGTTAAAGCACTCACTTGGGCTATGGGACAGACTATCTCAGGTCCCAACTCTGCCTGATTCACTGCAGGGAACTTGGGTCTCATCCTAGGGCTATAGGGTATAAAGAGAGTGGTGGTGGTTTGCAGCACTGCTACCAGTGGTGTCTTGTGAATGACATTTCTAAATATCATTTGCTTTTAGTGAAAAAGCAATTAAATGCCTGAAATCAAAATGAAATGAAAAAAAAAACTGGGTTTGCCAAGAAAACTAAAAAATGTTTGCCTTGGGTTGATCTGAAACAATATTTGAAGAAAAAATATTGGTTTGGACAGAGTAATTAAAAGTCGATTATTTGCACAGCTCTACCTGTAACTCATATCTACCATTCAAATATATTGTCCTCAGCCTTTTAAAGACTGGTTCGCTATTTGAAATCTGTCCAGCATTAGCAATTTAAAGATGATACTTTAAAAATATCAGATTTAATATCCAACTTTTTGGAAAGTATCCTTTTTCAGAGCAGATCTTCTAAGTAAAATTAATCCTCTACCTAAAATAACTGAGCAATAAAATGTTTCAAGAGTGGCTCGAAAAACAAGCCAAGAAATAAGGAAAAGCTACTTATGAAGAACATCTTACCCTCATGCTAAGAAAAATGATTAGGAAAGTCAATGGATGACTTTGGAGACTGGTAATGGGAGACAGATGTCCACACAATTAAAAAGTTTGAGAAGCCCCAGCATAAGAAAGATTGTTTTGTAGCCACTCCCCTTCTGTTCATGATTGTACAGTGGTTAAAGTAGATTGAAACAGGAGGAGCAACTCTCATTGCAGTGGGGAGGAGGAGTTTATAAGGGAGCACTTCGCAACCAAGACTGAGAGAGGAAGAGGAGCTCTCCCTTTGCTTTTAGCAGATGAAGAGCTGTGCTCCCCTCCCGCACCCTATTCCCCCCTTGGTGTAATAGCTGCAATCACATAACATCCCTTTGTGGTGATGTCATGTTTATAGACTCATAGACTTTAAGGTCAGAAGGGACTATTATGATAATCTAGTCTGACCTCCTGCACAACGCAAGCCACAGAATCTCACCCACCCACTCCTGTAACAATCCCCTAACCTATGCGTGAGTTATTGAAGTCCTCAAATCGTGGTTTAAAGACCTCAAGGTGCAGAGAATCCTCCAGCAAGTGACCCGTGCCCCACGCTGCAAAGGAAGGTGAAAAACCTCCAGAGCCTCTGCCAATCTGCCCTGGAGGACAATTCCTTCCCAACCCCAAATATGGCGATCAGTTAAACCCTGAGCACGTGGGCAAGACTCACCAGCCAGCACCCAGGAAAGAAATCTCTGTAGTAACTCAGATCCCACCCCATCTAACATCCCATCACAGACCATTGAGCATATTTACCTGCTAATAATCAAAGATCAATTAATTGCCAAAATTAGGCTATCCCATCATACCATCCCCTCCATAACTTATCAAGCTTAGTCTTGAAGCCAGATATGTCTTTTGCCCCCACTACTCCCCTTGGAAGGCTGTTCCAGAACTTCACTCCTCTAATGGTTAGAAACCTTTATCTAATTTCAAGTCTAAACTTCCTAATGTCCAGTTTAGATCCATTTGTTCTTGTGTCCACATTGGTACTAAGCTTAAATAATTCTCCCTGATATTTATCCCTCTGATATATTTATAAAGAGCAATCATATCTCCCCTCAGCCTTCTCTTGGTTAGGCTAAACAAGCCAAGCTCTTTGAGTCTCCTTTCATAAGACAGGTTTTCCATTCCTCGGATCATCCTAGTAGCCCTTCTCTGTACCTGTTCCAGTTTGAATTCATCCTTCTTAAACATGGGAGACCAGAACTGCACACAATATTCCAGATGAGGTCTCACCAGTGCTTTGTATAAGGGTACTAACACCTCCTTATCTTTACTGGAAATACGTCGCCTGATGCATCCCAAGACCGCATTAGCCTTTTTAACGGCCATATGACATTGGCAGCTCATAGTCATCCTGTGATCAACCAATACTCTGAGGTCCTTCTCCTCCTCCTCTGTTACTTCCAACTGATGTGTCCCCAATTTATAACTAAAATTCTTATTATTAATCCCTAAATGCATGACCTTGCACTTTTCATTATTAAATTTCATCCTATTACTATTACTCCAGTTTACAAGGTCATCCAGATCTTCCTGTATGATATCCCGATCCTTCTCTGTATTAGCAATACCTCCCAGCTTTGTGTCATCTGCAAACTTTATTAGCACATTCCCACTTTTTGTGCCAAGGTCAGTAATAAAAAGATTAAATAAGATTGGTCCCAAAACTGATCCCTGAGGAACTCCACTAGTAACCTCCTTCCAGAGTGACCGTTCACCTTTCAGTATGACCCATTGTAGTCTCCCCTTTAACCAGTTCCTTATCCACCTTTAAATTTTCATATTGATCCCCATCTTTTCCAATTTAGCTAATAATTCCCCATGTGGAACCGTATCAAATGCCTTATTGAAATCGAGGTAAATTAGATCCACTGCGTTTCCTTTGTCTAAAAAATCCGTTACCTTCTCAAAGAAGATCAGGTTGGTTTGGCACGATCTACCTTTTGTAAAACCATGTTGTATTTTGTCCCTATTACCATTGACCTCAATGTCCTTAACTACTTTCTCCTTCAAAAATTTTTCCAAGACCTTGCATACTACAGATGTCAAACTAACAGGCCTATAGTTACTTGTATCACTTTTTTTTCCTTTCTTAAAAATAGGAACTATGTTAGCAATTCTCCAGTCGTATGGTACAACCCCTGAGTTTACTGATTCATTAAAAATTCTTGCTAATGTGCTTGCAATTTCATGTGCCAGTTCCTTGAATATTCTTGGATGAAGATTATCTGGGCCCCCGATTTAGTCCCATTAAGCTGTTCGAGTTTGGCTTCTATCTCGGATGCGGTAATCTCTACCTCCATATCCTCATTTCCATTTGTCATCCTACCATTATCCCTAAGCTTCTCATTAGCCTCATTAAAGACTGAGGCAAAGTATTTGTTTAGATATTGGGCCATGCCTAGATCATCCTTAACCTTCACTCCATCCTCAGTGTTTAGCGGTCCCACTTTTTCTTTCTTTGTTTTCTTCTTATTTATATGGCTATAGAACATTTTACTATTGGTTTTAATTTCCTTTGCAAGGTCCAACTCTACATGGCTTTTGGCCTTTCTCACTTTATCCCTACATGTTCTGACCTCAATAAGGTAGCTTTCCTTGCTAATCCCTCCCATCTTCCACTCCTTGTAGGCTTTCTGCTTTTTCTTAATCACCTCTCTGAGATGCTTGCTCATCCAGCTTGGTCTATGACGCCTGCCTATGAATTTTTTCCCCTTTCTTGGGGTGCAGGCTTCTGATAGTTTCTGCAACTTTGACTTGAAGTAATTCCAGGCCTTCTCCGCCTTTAGATCCATGAGTTCTTCAGTCCAATCCACTTCCCTAACTAATTTCCTTAATTCTTTAAAGTTAGCCCTTTTAAAATAAAAAAACCCTAGTCCCAGATCTATTTTTGTTTATCCTTCCATCTAGTTTGAACTGAATTAGCTCATGATCACTCGAACCAAGGTTGTCCCCTACAACCATTTCTTCTATGAGGTCCTCACTACTCACCAAAACCAAATCTAAAATGGCATCCCCTCTTGTTGGTTCTTCAACTACTTGGTGAAGGAATCCATCAGCTATCGCATCCAGGAAAATCTGAGCCCTATTATTATTACTAGCACTTGTCCTCCAGTCTATATCTGGGAAGTTAAAGTCTCCCATGATCACACAATTCCCATTAGTGTTTAGTTCATTAAAAAGATGAAAGAGGTCGCTATCCATATCCAAATCGGATCCCGGCAGTCTGTAGCATACCCCAAGCACTATCTCAGGGGAGGCTCTAGTAGCTTTCTTTCCCAATGTGATTTTTGCCCAGACAGACTCTGTCTTATCCATTCCATCACTTCTTATTTCTTTACAGCCTACCTCATCATTGATATACAATGCTACTCCACCACCTTTGCCTTTATTTCCATCTTTCCTAAACAGCACATAGGAACTACAGCATTTACTTACATGGGAAAAATAATATTAGGAAAGTAAACATATTTTTACATCTCTTGATGCAATTTAGCAGCTGGAAACAAGAAGGGCTGGCACAATGTGACCAGCCTGCTCTCCATGGACCATCAGCAATTGCTCCAAGAAACCCCAGTGGTCCATGGACCAGAACTGCTAATACAGAACTTTTCTGTTCTAGGCTCAGGGCTGGCTCCAGACACCAGCGAAGGAAGCAGGTGCCTGGGGCGGCCAATAGAAAGGGGAGGCAGTCCGTCCACTGTTGGGGCGGCACGTCCGAGGCGACACGTCCGAGGTGGCGGTGGCGGTACTTCAGCGGCAGCTCAATCGGTCTGCTGCAGTCTTCGGCGGCAATTCGGCGGCGGGTCCTTCACTCCCTATCTTCCTCTTCAGCGGCACTTCGGCGGCAGCTCAATCGGGTTTTTCTTTTTCTTTTTTTTCCCCCGCCGCTTGGGGCAGCAAAAAAGCTGGAGCTGGCCCTGTCTAGACTGATAACTTGTATCCAGCACAGGTAAGAAGTAAACAAAACATATGTTAAGGGATTAACTGATTACAGTTTATAAGTACCTATATGGGGAACAAATATTTGATAATGGGCTCTTCAATCTAGCAGAGAAAAGAATATCATGGTCATGGCTGGAAGTTGAAGCTAGACAAATTTTTAACTGTAAGACTAATTAACCACTGAAACAGTTTACCATACGTTGTGGTGGATTCTCCATCACTGGCAATTTTTAAATCAAGACTGGATGTTTTTCTAAAAGATGAGGTAGGAATTATTTTGGGGAAGTTCTATGGCCTGTGTTATATAAAAGGTCAGCCTTGATGATCAAGTGGTCCTTTCCGGCCTTGGAATCTATGAATGTGATGTCTACTGGTCCATGTGAAATGAGATGGTGATCTCAGTCTAGTTCCCAGTGGATAGGTGTTTAAATCAAGAACAGCACTACAGCTAGCAATAAATTGCAAGTTTATTAACAGTGTCTGCAGAGGGTCAAGGATTAAATGGACCATGGAGACTGAACTGTCCTGTCACTCCTAGAAGGGTCCTGTCAAGTCAGGGTTAGAGCTGATTAACTTGGAAGCTTGTATTGTTGCTATCAGTGAGAAGTTTTGGGATCTCCTTGTCAAAAACTCTCTGGGATTTTACCCCTCCCAATATTGCTAATTCATCCTTACCAGATATGATTTATCCCTGAGGCTTATTATATTTTTAGCCTTTAAACTGGACAATGTTACACCAAATAGCAAGTATTTAAAAATAAATTCTCAGGAAGAACACCCAGGATCACGCAGTCCATCACCTTTCCTTCTTGTGAGCACAGGTAACACTTATCCATGGGCCTTGTCACAGACTAAAGGGAAGTATTTATTAAGCTATTGCTAGCTTTTTGTGGCTGTTCTGCAAACGGATAGGCAACTTCAGACTCTAGAAGTGTAATTCCAACAACTTTTACCAGTGCTATATTGACAAACAATAATTAGAAAGGAAGCAAAGCAACTGAGTATATCCCCACCAAATAAGGGGGGGAAAATACTGCAGGATTAGCTGAAGGGGAAAAAAGTGACTGTTCACACATACACAAAATCTAAACACTTGGCACCAGTCCTCAAAGATGTCAATGCCACTGTGAAAATCACTGAGTGATCTATACAACTGTGAAGAGCGAGTCAGTACACCAGCCTTCAGTGTGCTTCCTACCCCTTTGGTGGTAATCACTGTAAGTGATAGATGGGAGATCTGGGAAGTAAGGAAACTTCAAAGACTATTATGTTGAGCTGTGACACATATTACAGACAAATGCAATATCTCTGAGAGTCTTGTATCTATTTTATAAATGTTATATGTATCTTTGTGAGCCAAGGGTTGTATTCTGGCTCCATGGGGGAGAGTTACAGAGCTTCTTGCAGGAACTAAAATCGCTGCAGGGTAATTATTGCAAAACCCTGTATAGGTAAACAGGTCTGGGAAGGACCACCCCCCTGGGGCGGGGATTTGCATATACTTGGTTTGACGAGGTTCAGGAGGCCCAGCAGACAATGAATGAAGAATTGGAAAGGGGCAGTCCAAACTAATTCAGGACAGACTCATGCTGGAACAAAGAATTGACAAACTTGTGTACAGCTCTACTGTGTCTAATGCAGTATAATAGCTTTGTGTGTGTGATATTACTCCCTCCCTTGTCCACCCCAGATGCGTGGGAATTCTTGAAAGCATAGCAAGCTTAATGTGCATGTAGACAGTTTATTGTTTTATTATATGTTTTCTCTGTAATGATTTTGTCCTAAATAAATATACTGTGATTTGTGAAGACTGGCTGGTCACTAGTAAACTGTGTCATTGTCTCTGGGAGATATAAGGGCTGCAAGTGCTCAGGTAACCTCAAATTTGCTAAGGTTATCACAGTGAAGCATAGAAGTAATTGCAGCCTAAATCCCCAGTCTGGGGGAAAAATGTGAATTCTCAACCCAAGAAAGGTCATGACTAGAGGCTTCAGATGTAGGTGGGGCTGCCTTCAAAGGGGCTGTGAAGGGGTGAGAGGTGCAGTTACCCCAGAACTGTGACAAACACATTCTGGCTAATAAACTCCTCAGCCTCAGAGCTCCTTTGCCTTAATAATTTCTGCTTTCTGCTCCAGAAATCAGTTAGCCCTGAGAATTATTTTGTAAAAAGAAAACACCCTCAAGTTAGAACTGCAGCAAGTAGAAGAAATTGAATCAAGACTATAAATGTATCACATTAGTGGATCTCACCAGATGGTGCTATTGCTAATAGCTGTGTTGAGTCTCAGAAGACGTGTGTACCTAAGCGACTCCTTGTCAGCTTGCTCACTTTTGTGAATCCCATTCTTAGATATCTAGCTCTCTCCATTCATTGTACAAGGAGTCTAGATGCTTAACACAGGCTTTGTGAATCACAGTGTGTTCCAGTGATTTTCTAGCAATCAGGCCCAAGATCACATAGGAAGACTGTGGCAGAGCAAGGACTTAAACCTGAGTCTCCCAAGTCTTAGGCTAGCACTGTAACCACTGGGAAAGCCTTCCTCTCTTACTAACCAATAACTGGGTGGTGGATCTCAGTTTTTCCTTTTTTCTCCTCTCCTCATCTGAATGGGATGATGGTATGGGAGATGAGAGATATCATACAGAACCAGGTGACCTACTATCCTGCTTTTCCTGGGCATCCCACAGCCTAGCAGATAAGCAGGCAATGAAGCAATCCAGAGATACCCTACAGTGTATCAAGCTGTCAGTGAGGGAACACCAGTGAGCAGCTGCTCAGAGTGCTCTTAGCTCACATCAGACCTACTCCTGGGGTTCTAACAAGACATGATCTTCCAATGCTTCACATCTCCTCCCTGTACCAACAGGGCTAATAAAAACATTATGTTTCATTCATACTTTTTCCTGGGTTGGTGAGAGAACCTTCCAGATTACAACCCTATCATTTTAGCTTTTGTGTTCTCCTGAAGGAAGTTTTTTGAAATTCTGAGTTGGCATTGTGCAAATTTGAGAGGAAAGTAAACTACTGTACAAAAGGGTTTTTAAAAATGTGTCATTCAAACTTGTCAGTGATAACTCACCAGCCTATTGTGTAGCATATTAGCAAAACTTTTTGGAATACCCCAGAATTCACTTTGCAGCCAATAGAAACGTTATGTGAAGCGAAAGCAAGAGCATGTTGTCCAAATACTTACTGAAAGGTATTGCTGATAAATTTCTCTATAAGCAGTCTGTACTAGTTAACCACATGCAAATCCTAAAGATAAGATTGAAGGTCAAAATGGCTAAGCCTAGTGATGATGATGTGCTTCCTTCAAGCTCCCTCTGCCAATACATACAAGCCCATGCTAGGTCAGAGCCCATTGGTAAAGCAGAGTGACAAGAGAATGAGCATATTTGAAATACAAGAATGAAGGTGGCAAACTTACCATAAAGTAACAAGGTAATGTGTTAAATAATCAACACAGCTGAATAAAAACATACAATAAGTATTTATTATTTATGGCCCAGTGAGAGAGCTGGGATTAGAAGTCTGTCATGAGATTCCAGAAGTCTGATTCTAGCCGCATTACTGCTATCCACCTCTGTCTTTGTGCTCTGTCCACCAGTGTTTTAAACTGACTTTTTTTCTTCTGGAGTAATCTACATCTACCCCTGCATCTACATCAGGATGCTCTTTGATGCTTTTCTCATACATGAGAAGAGAGCCACTGGATGGCCTAAGAGAAATCACCTGTGATTCAAGATCCTTAAGTTGAATATTACTGCAATAGACACTGCAATGTTGTTATGTCTGAAGACTCAGCCTGCCTTAGAAAACTGTGGGTGCTCAACACATTCTTGAACTCCCCCTTCCACAGAGTCTCTGAGAGAAAGATGGGTCTTAGCACATCCTCCCCCGCCTTCATCAAGAAACAGTTATGGCAGTTTAACTGCCACTCAGTGAGCATTCCCTGGTCCCTCTCAGCCAGCTCTGCTGTATAGTGCCACATTGACAGAGGTTCTTCTTCCTAGAGAAATAGAGGAGCTGGGCAGCCATCTCATGTGTTGGCCTGCACCCATCTCCTGTCAGGATGCCTGAAGGAATTGTGCTGTTCAATAAAGGGATCTGCTGCCGCCTCCTCCACTGACCTAGGAACTGCTGCTGCCGCTGTCAGTGGGAGCTGCTTCATGGGGTGACTGGTGCCAGGCTACTGGGACAGGATCAGCTACCACTGGAGCTGCCATCCTAAAGCCATTGCTACTGAAGGACTGACTGCAGGAGCAGACACTGCAGAGGGAGCAGCATGATGAGGCATTCAGGAAGAGAGGTACTGAGGAAGCCACCACTAGAAGGTATTTCAGGGAAAGTTAGGCTGGAGGAAGAAGGAGCTGGGAAGTGGCAGATGTGAGGGGGAAACAATAAGGCCAGAGCAGGAACCCTGCCTAGGAGAGGAGGCCAAAATGCTTGCCTGGGGACCGCAGCCCCCTATTTATATGAGGGGAGGCTCCTAAAAGAGCCCTAGAGTTGGGTAAAGGAGAAGCTAAGCAGAGGAGGGGAATTAGTGGGTACTCACCAGGAGCAGGGAAGGGAAATGACTATGCTTGGGATACTAATAGCAAGGCATCAGGGACTGGCTGGGTAGCTGTGGGAGGTGTGCGTGGAAGCAGTCTGGGATAGAAAGTTTACTTGAAGTGACCTGTCTTCACTGCCCTCCCATCCCTGCAGTTGCCTTTCTTACTCCCCCATCCCACTCCTTTTATCAGCTTCCTCAAGAGCACTTTTCCGAGCCCCTCTTTCTCCCTGCTGCTTCCTACTGCCTGTACAAATAGGAGGCCTCCAATTTGTAGCAGCTCATTCATGATTCTGTGTCTTATCATGAATTGTTGGTCACAGTCTGGCAGCTTGAGCCAAAGTGCCAAGGAGAAAGAACCAACCAAGACAGAGCCTAGTATTAGCTATGACAAGGTTGTGACAGACTGACAATATCCTGTAATATCCCAAACAAACCTTAGGGAATTAAGATAGACCTTATTGAATTAAATTAATCCATATTGACTTAGGGTTAATGGCTTTGGGGTAAATTGTATTAAAAATCCAATTGTGTGTGTGTTACTGTGGCACTGAACATCTTTAGTAGGAGGGGAATGTTATTGTACTTCTTTTATCATCTCTTTGAAGCCTCTCCCCTGGAGAGGTTCACATATACTAGTTCAAACTGGATTCTCCAGGGACCAACAGACAAAGAAAGTATTTTTGGATAAATGGCCTGATTTTAAACTGGCTAAGGGCCTCATTCCTGATCCAGCAAACAGACAGGACCCCTGGTCCATGGAAGGAAGGGTTGGAAAGACTGGACCTATTGAGGCCCCATAAGACTGGTATGCATTCGGAGCTGAAGCTGTGATGAATTTGCAACTATGAGGAATGCTCTTCAGTTGGGATTTGGACTGCTCCTGCAGTGCCAAAGCCCATGTTAGGGAATCCCAGTAAGCTTATTAGCAGGTTCCTTTGTTGATTTTAAGGTGTTTTTTTCTGTAATGTTTTCTCCTTAAGAATAAAATAGGCTAGTATAGAAAGAACTGTGTGGTAACATATAACTGTAGCAATTATACCTGTTAACCATCTCTGAAGAGAAAGCAAGCAGGTGTGCTTGGGTAGCCTGTCTGTGATGGAAATAATAGTGAAAGCAGAGAACTGTGCAGCCTGGAAATACCCTGGTCAGAAGGGAGCCAGATGTGGTGACAGCTGGAAGCCTGAGAGTGCCTTTGCTAGACCAATGAGGGGAAATACAGATGCAGTTGCCCTGAACTGTGACAGCAGTGTACTCAGTGTGGGAGGAAAAGGAACTAAGAGAAGGACTGTCAGAAAGTAGGACGGCAAATACATGGAAATGAGCCATATGTGGACTATATCTAGAGGAGTATCACACCAAAATTATTTGCTGTGAAGTGTTGGACACTGAAAACCTCACCCCAATCCCTCCAGTTAATTTGAGACCAAACATTCTTACTTGAAAAACAAGCATGTGATTTTTTTTTTCTGCACAAGTTTACAGAGCAACATAGCCAGAAAAAAAAGTGCATCCAGTGTCCACAAGCTTTGAAGACATCTCGTCTTGTGAGTCTTTACATCACAAAAGGAGGGAAATATCATTATAGGGAAGAGTTTCTTTTTTCTAGCAGCAGAAGCGGCATCATTGGTGTCTGATGTCAAGACAAGCAAACAGTTGGCCATATTAACATTGTTAGACAATACAGAATTAACAAGACTCTCCAGCATTGCTGAAAATATGAAAGAACGTGCTCTCTCAAGTTTGGAGTAGTCATTTAATTGTAATACAGCTTGACTAAACATTGATTTGCTTTCCAGTGAAAACCTTTCCACCTATGTGAGATATGCATCTGATGGCAAAGTGCATTATTTTCTTTTTTGTCAATCTTTTCCAATCTACACAACTAAAAAATAAATGTTTTCAAATATTGGATGAATATGTGAAGGAAAGTGAGCTTAAATAACAAAATAGTATCAGGATCTTCATGGATGAGGCACGAGCAGTCATTGGGAAGCATAGTGGTCTAGTTGCATGTACTATTCTGCTCCATAGTGGTCTAGTTGCATGCACTGGCCACTAGCCAGAGACAGGATACTGGGCTAGATGGGGCATTGGCCTGATCCAGAATGGCCATTCTTATGTTCTGCCTTGGTAAAAGGCACCACCTCAGGTAACCAGCACTGCCCCTGGTGGTGTGCGGAAAGATTGAATCTCCAGACTGGGGAGGGGGAGGGGGAGGGGGGGCAAACTACAGCCTGTGCACCACGTGGCTCGGCCCTGGGTCAGGTGTCGCACCAGCAGCTTGGTCCTGCTCTGGCTGATGTGCTGGGCCAGGGCCGCACCACGCGACTCCCGGAATCCGTGGCATGGCCCCGCTCTGGCTCCTATGCGCTCCAATGGGAGCTGCAGGGGCAGTGCCTGCAGATGGGGCAGCATGCAGAACTGCCTGGCTGCGCCGCTGTGTAGGAGCTGGAGAAGGGACACACCACTACTTGAGGAGCCGCTTGAGGTAAGCGCTGCCCCAGCCCCTGATCCCCCCCTGCTCTCCAAACCCCTCGATCCCAGCCCCACCCCAGAGCCTGCACTCCCAGCTGGAACCTGCATCCCTACCCCAACCTTGATTCCCCTCCCACCCTCTGAACCCCTTGGTCCCAGCCCAGAGCACCCTCCTGCACCCCAAACCTCTCATCCCCAGCCCCACTCCAGAACACGCACTCCCAGTTGGAACCTGCACCACTTCCAGCACCCATGATCCCCTCCACCCTCCAAACCCCTCAGTCTCAGTCCAGAGCATCCTCCTACACCCCAAACTCGTCATCCCTAGCCCCACCCCAGAGCCCGCACTCCAATTTTGTAAGCATTCATGGCCTGCCATACAATTTCTGTTTCCCGATGTGGCCCTTGGGCCAAAAAGTTTGTCCCACCCCCCCTATAAGGGATGAAGAAAGCTAAGGCCCTGCTGATGTAACTAGGCAGCTGCTGCCTCACTGTTGGAGGCATGGAAGAAAGCTGAACTCCAAGTTCCCTCTTGCAGAGGTTCTCACCCTTTTCCATTCCAGGGCCACCTTCTCTAGTTGGGACTTCCCCTACCCCATTTAGAAACAAGGGAGGGTGCTCACCCTCCTCCACTTGTTTGTGGGTCTCCTGTTGAGCACTCCTGGCCCGCTGGCCAACAGGAGGAGGAAGCCAGGCTGCTGGCTGGAGTGTGCGTGGGGAAGCTGAGTTTACTGGAGGAGGAGAGCGGTAGCTGAAAAGCGTGGAAAATCGAGCTCCACACCCCCATTGGGTGCGTCGAGGGAGCCGCAATAACTGCCCCCTCGGGCCGGACCAAGCTAGGGGTGCGCGTGCAGGGAGCCGAGTCTCCCCCCACCCCCCTGTTCCAGCAGACTGAGGGGTGCGCGTGCAGGGAGCCGAGTCTCCCCCCATCCCCCCGTTCCAGCAGACTGAGGGGTGCGCGTGCCGGGAGCCGAGTCTCCCCCCTGTTCCAGCAGACTGAGGGGTGCGCGTGCAGGGAGCCGAGTCTCCCCCCATCCCCCCGTTCCAGCAGACTGAGGGGTGCGCGTGCCGGGAGCCGAGTCTCCCCCCACGCCCCGTTCCAGCAGACTGAGGGGTGCGCGTGCAGGGAGCCGAGTCTCCCCCCACGCCCCGTTCCAGCAGACTGAGGGGTGCGCGTGCAGGGAGCCGAGTCTCTCCCCACCCCGTAAGCGCCCCTCCCCCCGGTGTAGCAAGTGTCAGAGGGGAGCTGCAGCCGGCCCCCAGCGAAGTTAAGCAGAAACCGCAACTGAGCCCCCGAGGCGATGCGACCCCTCTCACCCTGGGCGGTGCTGCAACAGGCGAACTCAGTATTGGGCCTGCATTAGTCCCGCCCCCCCGGTCTGTGGCCGCGTGCCCTGGGCCCGCCCCGGGGGAGAGCGCGGAGAGGTGGCTCTTGCTGCAGTCACGCCTGGTGCTTCCGCCTCTCCCCCTGCTGCTCTGGCCGGTCACGCTGCTGCAGGTCGGCGCCGATACTCTCGGTCCGGGCGCTTCCCCGCCGGGCCGGGGGATTGGCTCTGCGACCGCTTCGTCCCAGAATGCAGCGCATGGCGCGTCATTGAAGAGAGACCATGATGGCGGCGGCCGTGGCTGCGGGGGGGGCTCCTGAGGTGATCGCCCAGCTGGAGAACGCGGCCAAAGTGCTCATGGTGAGGGCGCCCCCCTGGGCCGGGGAGGTGGGGGGCAGGCAGCGCCGGGTCCGCGGGCCCATCTTGCCGCCTGCACCGACCCTCTCCCGTCTGCCGTCTTCAGAGCCACCCTAGATGCCCCCCGATGCTTCTGTGCCCCCCCCCCCCCCACGAGCTGTTTCCGTGCATAGTTCTCCGGGATACCTTCCCCTGCCTCCTTTATATTACCTTGGCTAGTCTGCCGCCGTCCCCTCAGTACCTTTTTCCTTTTAGGTAGTTGCCCCCTCTAACGCTCTTAGCTTCCCTAGGCTCCTTTTTCCCTTCTGACCCCTTCAAAGCACAACCCTCCCCATCCAGGAGCCTGCCACTCTCTAAAGTCTCACTGGGGGGGGGGCTTACATGCCTTTATCCCCATGTGCTCCAACCCATCTCCAGCAACCAACATTCTCCACTCTATTGGTCCCTTGTTGCCCTTTTCCCCCTGGGAGATCCTTCTTTGTTGGTCCCCTTTACTTGCTCCCCCCCCCCCACTGCCCTCCTGTCACCATCAGTGTTTCCACCACTCCACGGGAAACTAGCAGAGAAATCCCTGCTCCCCCACCTATCTCCTCCTCTCTCACTGCTTGCACAAACTAGTGTGTGTGGGTTACATAAAACATAGCTATAACTGCCTGTTTCAGCTTTCCCTCCTTTGCAGTAATGGGAACCGGGAAACCCCAGGGGTGAATTGCAAATATGTCATAAACAACAAGGAATGTCATATGAGCGGTGTCTGATTTTTAGTAGTGGGTGAAGTGGTCCCTGAACAGTTTGTAATGTGTTCTGTGGTTATAAAGGCTGCATAAAGGTATTGTGTGTGAGATGTATGGAACTAAGACCTTATGAGTGTGACTCTATCTGCCCTGTGTTGTGAAATACACTCAAGGAGTCAAGGGCTTTGTAATGAACAAACAAAAGTACTCCACTTAAAGTACCGGCAGCACTACAACAAAGCTAGTATTTAGTATTTTGATTTTTATATAGTGATGGACTGTATAAAAAATCTCTCAGCATAAAACGTTTTGTGAGCTATTGTCTGAGCAGTGGTGTGTTTTTTTGTTTTTTTTTTTCCAGAGGTGTTTTTGTTACTTCAATTAATGTGGAGTTCGTGAAGGGTAAAAATCCTAAAAGGATTATTAAATATTTATGAAACAAAGCTGGATTAGAACTATGCAGTTATTTAACTGACTTTATTTGTGGTGGTCTGACTTTTTTTCACCATCACTTAACTGAAAATTGCTTTGGTTTTTGGAATTGAATGCTGTGTAATATGGAGGAGAGAATTTCTGTATATGGAGAAACTTAACTATTTTTTCTAAAACAGAAATAAATACATACAACAATCTTTAGGTGTTAGACATTTAAACATCATGTAAAACTGATGAGTGCCTTTTGATTTTTTTCTTCTGTATGAAAAATTGTACATAAATAGTTTTAAACATAAACCTATTTTAATAATGCTTATCTGTGAAGATTTTCCTTCAGTGTTATTTTCTGATTACCATTAAAATTCTGACCTTATTGATAATTTGAATGACTTTGACAATTTGGTGGGAATTCAGTGGAGCTGAACACAATTTAATTAAGAGTCTGGCTGAAATATTTAATATTTATACTAAAGTAGTGCCCAGAGGCTGCATGGTATGAGGTATTGTGCTCATACTCAGACTGTCTCTACACCAATTACAGTAGTTAATCTAATCTCTTGTAAATTAAACTAACCTGAATTAAAACCACTTTAATTCTGAATAAAATAGTCCACACAGGGATTGAATGTGATGAAACAAATCTGTTTTAAATTCACACCTTTAGTTAATTTTGGATTAATTTTCCTGAGTGTTCCCTTTAAGTTAAACCCTGAGAACTTAATCCCATAAACTCACATCTTTATGCATGTGAGTAATCCCTTTGAATTACTCATCTGTATAACTGTTTGAAGCATCATGGACTAAAAAAGTTAAATGTGTATTCCCAGACAAAAAACTGCAAATTTAATTAAAATGGCCAAACAAAGCTCTTGTCTTTGGAAATGTATCAAAATAGCTATTCTGGAATAATTATTCCAGAATAACTCCTCATGTGGGCACTCTTAGGCCTGGTCTACACTGGGGGGGGGGGGCGGGGATCGATTTTAGTTGTGCAACTTTGGTTACGTGAATAATGTAGCTGAAGTTGACGTACTTAGATAGATTTACCATGGTGTCTTCACCGCGGTGAGTCAACTGCTGCCATTCCCCCGTCGACTCCGCCTGCGCCTCTCGCTGACCTGGAGTACAGGAATTGACGGGAGAGTGCTCGGGGGTCGATTTATTTCGTCTAGCCTAGACGTGATAAATCGACCACCGCTGGATTGATCGCTGCCCGCCGATCCGGCGGTAGTGAAGACATACCCTTAGTGTGGAGTAAGTGTGTCCACATGGACTTATTTTGGGACACTCTTATTCCAGACTGACTGTCCACATGGGGAAGTTCTTCAAGAATAACTCTTCTGGAGTAGTTATTTTGGTAAATTTCCAAGTGTAGACAAGTCCTTAATAGGAAACATTACAAAAAATAAATACCAAGAATTATAGATAAAATATAACAATTAGAAGTATGCAAATAGTAGTAAATTAAGGCAATGTATATTAAGATTTGAATTATGTTACATCTCATACACGTGCTTGTGAAACTCATGAGTAATATTAGACATTCAGCTACCAATCTTAGACTCCTTTTTTGAGCATATCTGATTATGGTGGTAGAAGGACTCAGTTGTATAAGGGCAGTTTAATAATAGAAGTGTATTGTTATTATGTTAGATGTTACAGGCAGGACTGGGGCAGGGGAGAGAGATGATTAGGAGGCTTTTTTTTAGGTGAGTACCATTAACTTTTGCAGCTTAAAAACAAGTCTCTAGTTGCATGTTGTAGAATATAACCTTCCAAATGTTTACCTGAATTTACACTAGCAAATGTAGTATCTGATTGTCAGTATCATGTAGTTTCCCTGTGCTAGTGGTAGTGTAAATGTTAGTGTAGACTGGCTGAGGCACTTTCATATGAAGCTTTCATTAAAGTGGTGGTAAAAATACGTGAGTCCTGTTTATGGTAGTGCTTACACAGATATAGAAAAATGGGCAATACATTCACTCTTGAATATACAGCTTTAGTACCTCTGCTGCTACTCAGCATTTTCAAGATGTAGTAGAATGAAAACTGATCAGACTTTTATCTGTTTTCACTTCTGTTACTGGAAACCTTGTGGAAAAGATTTAAACTGACAAGAATTAGGTCCATTTTATTCTGCTGCAGAAGGCTAGGGTAGGAGACACAGAGGCGCCCAGGCACTAAAGCTATTCATGGGGGATTTGGAGGTTGGAGGGAGGGGTAAATTAGCAGACACCACCATCACAGCAGCCAGGAGGCTCTCTAATGCTCCTTTCCCGCTCCAGTAACCAGAGGGTATTTTAGGTGATGGAGGGGAGAATTCAAATTGTTCAGACAACTCTGATTTGAAAGATAGGATCCCAAAGCTGGGCCCAGGGACAGCATGATGAAAGGAATCCCAGAAATTGTGGAAGCGCAGTTTGTATCTCTCCAGGAAATTACTCCTCGTCAGTGAGGTAAATTTTTCAAGTCATTTGCGTATAAAGGGCATGATGAATGAGGGCGGGAGTCTGTGTGAATGGATTGTCCACATCCACAGCTTCACACGCATGGAAGAAACAAGTGGAGAGCCATTGATGGAGGCGGGGTGGGGGGGAGTAGGAAGAAAAAGTATTGAAATGTTTGTATGAGAAGCTAATGAACAGGAGGTGAAACTGGCATTATTAGTGGAGATAAGCAGGTGGGACCCTGCAATAAGAGATGAATGGGCAAACAAGGAGGAGATGAGTTATGAACAACCTTGTAGGTGAGGGCAAGAAGGTTGAACTTATCTGCCTCGTAACTTGCGGGGGGGGGGGTGATTGGATAGGTAGCAATGGAGAGATTTAGAAGTGTTGTGATGTGTTCAGTGTGTCAGACAAGGAAGATGGTCTTAGCAGCTGTATTTTATATGGATTAGAAGGGGGCGAAATGGATGTCAAAGAGATTCAAGTATTCATAATGGGAGATTTATGTGCTGAAATTAGTATTTTAAATATCTTTTGACTTTATCCTTTAAAAAGTGGAAGTTAAATCCTGTTGAGGAAAATAGAAAGGAGCACAAACTTTGGCAAGCAAGTGTAAAAATATAATTAGGAAGGCCAAAAAAGAATTTAAAGAACAGCTAGCCAAAGGCTCAAAAAGTAATAGCAAAATTTTTTTTAAGTACATCAGAAGCAGGAAGCCTGCGAAACAACCAGTGGGCCCACTGGACAATCGAGATGCTAAAGGAGCACTCAAGGATGATAAGGCCCTTGCAAAGAATTCATTTAGTTTCTCTTCATCGGTCTTCACTGTTGAGGATGTGAGGGAGATTCCCAAACCTGAGCCATTCTTTTTAGGTGACAAATCTGAGGAACTGTCCCAGATTGAGATGGCGTTAGAGGAGGTTTTGGAACAAATTGATAAACTAAACAGTAATAAGTCAGCAGAACCAGATGGCATTCACCCATGAGTTCTGAAAGAACTCAAATGTGAAATTGCAGAACTACTAACTGTGGTATGTAATATCATTTAAACCAGCTTCTGTACCAGATGACTGGAGGATAGATAATGTGACACTAATTTTTAAAAAAGGCTCCAGAGGTGATCCTGGCAATTACAGCCCGGGAAGCCTGATTTCAGTACGAGGCAAACTGGTTGAAACTATAGTAAAGAACAGAATTATTAGACACATAGATGACCATGATTTACTAGAATTCTTTGAGGGGGTCAACGAGCATGTGGACAAGGGTGATCCAGTTGATATAGTGTAGTTAGATTTTCAAAAAGCTTTTGACAAAGTCCCTCGCCAAAGGCTCTTAAGCAAAGTAAGCTGTCATGGGATAAGAGGGAAGGTCCTCTAATGGATTGGTAACTGGTTAGAAGTTAGGAAACAAAGGGTAGGAATAAATGGTCAGTTTTGAGAATGGAGAGAGGTAAATAGTGGTGATCTGGAAAAAGGAATAAACAGTGAGGTGGCAAAATTTGCAGATGATACAAAACTACTCAAGATAGCGAAGTCCAAAGCAGACTGTGGAGAGTAACAAAGGGATCTCACTAAACTGGGTGAGTGGGCAACAAAATGGCAGATGAAATTCAATGTTGATAAATGCAAAGTAATGCACATTAGAAAACATAATCCCAACTATACAAATAAAATGATGGGCTAACTTAGCTGTTACCTCTCAAGAAAGAGATCTTGGAGTCATTGTGGATAGTTATCTGAAAACATCCACTCCATGTGTAGTGGCAGTCAAAAAAGCCAATCATTAAGAAAACGGATAGTCAAAAGACAGAAAATATCATATTGCCTCTATATAAATCAATGGTACGCCCACATCTTGAATACTGCGTGAAGATGTGGTCATCCGATCTCAAAAAAGATATATTGGAATTGGAAAAAATTCAGAAAAGGGCAATAAAAATGATCAAGGGTATGGAACAGCTTCCATGTGAGGAGAGATTAATCAGACTAGAACTTTTCAGCTTGGAAAAGATGACGACTAAGGAGGGGATGTGATAGATGTCTATAAAATCATGACTGGTGTGGAGAAAATAAATAAGGAAGTGTTATTAACTCCTTCTCATAACACAAGAATTAGGGGTCACCAAATGAAATTAATAAGCAGCAGGTTTAAAACAAATAAAAGGAAGTATTTCTTCACACAACTCAGTCAACCTGTGGAACTCCTTGCCAGAGAATGTTGTGAAGGCCAAAACTATAACAGGGTTCAAAAAAGAACTAGATACATTCATGGAGGATTGGTCCATCAATGGCTGTTATCCAGGATGGGCAGGGATGGTGTCCCTAGCCTCTGTTTGCCAGAAGCTGAGAATGGGCGACGGGGTGGATCACTTGATGATTACCTGTTCTGTTCATTCCCTCTGGGGCACCTGGCATTGGCCACAGTCGGAAGATAGGATACTGAGCTAAATGGACCTCTGATCTGACCCAGTATGGCTGTTCTTATGTTCATATTTAAATCTGCAGGGCAGAGTTTAGACATTCTGATAAGTTTATTAATTTTTATACTTGTAGATCTTTCTTGAGAGAATGTATAAACTGTAAAGAAATTCAAATAGTTTAGTAGATTACAGGAATCTCTCTACTTTTTAAATGTTTTTTTAAAAATTAGCATTCTTGATATTTATTGTTACTTTAAGTTAATGAAGTGTTTTTTTTTTGTGGGGATTTCCTTTTTTTCTTTGGTTTGTTTTAAATTAACATAAGGTATATTAAGAGTATTAATTAGGCATCTGCACTACTTAAAAACTCCCCATGAACTCCTGCAAACACTGCAGCCCATAAAAAATTGATGAGATTCCCGTCTTTTCTCTTGCTAAGTTCCTCTTTCTGTCCCTATATATTAAAATAAATCTGGCTGCTCTTATATCAATAAACTCTATTCTGGTGGTGCTTTTAAACCAGGAGTGGGCAAACTATGGCCCGCAGGCCGGATCTGGCCCCTCGGGGCTTTGGATCCAGCCCACGGGATTGCCCCCCGTGGCACTGCTGGCCTGGCGCTGCTCTCGGAAGCAGTCCCTGGGCTGGGGGGCAGAGGGCTGCGTGTGCGTTGCCCTTGCCTCCAGGCACTGCCCCCTCCTTCCCCCCCGCAGCTCCCATTGGCTGGGAATGGGGAACTGCGGCCAATGGGAGCTTCGGGGGAGGTACCTGGAGGCGCGGCAAGGGCAGTGCATGGAGAGCCCTCTGCCCCCTCATCCCCCAGGGGCCGCAGCGCTTCCTGGAGCGGCATGGGGCTGGGGACAGGGCAGGCAGGCAGGGAGCCTGCCCTGGCTCTGATGTGCGCCACTGCTATCCCGGAGCCACTTTAGGTAAGCGGCACCGGGCCGGAGCTTGAACCCCTCCTGCACCCTGCCCCTCAACTCCCTGCCCTGAGCCCCCTGCCACACCTCGCACTCCGCCTGCACCCCAACTCCCTGCCCTGAGCCCCCTCATATCCTGACCCCTCCTGCACCCAACCTCCTGCCCTGAGCTCCCTGCTGCACACCTGTGCACCCCAGCCTCTGCCCTGAGCCCCCTCCCGCAGTCCGCATCCCTCCTGCACCCTAACCCCCTGCCTGGAGCCCCCTCATACACTCCACACCCCTCTTCTGCCCCAATCCCTTGCCCTGAGCCCCTTCCTGCACACTGCACCCGCTCCCACACCCTCTCCCGCACCCCAACCCCCTGCCCCGGCCCTGCATGCAATTTCCCCACCCAGATGTGGCCCTCGGCCCAAAAAGTTTGTCCACCCCTGTTTTAAACAGTGTCTTTGTTCAAGGGATATAGCATAGAAACTCATCAGTCTATTGGTATAAGTTGCAGTATCAGTACTCAGACATGACTACAGCTTGAAAAGTCAGAAGGCTGAAGAGAATTTAGGATCAGTGTTCACTTTTGTGTCCAACAGTGCTCATACTTTTGTTTCCATTGTATGCATAAGCTATGTTCTAAAATATTTTCATCATATAAAGTATGTACAGTTTTTATTATTTATATTGTGGTAGTACCCAAAGACCCCATTGTGCTAGGTGCTGCATGAATACGTAGGAAGACATTCCCTGCTCCAAAGAGTTCAAAAGCTAAAATTCTATGATGCTTTTTAGGGTATAGTTTAAAGGTATGTAACAACTTATACGATTATACATAACTAGCATACACCAAAAGCTTGATGAACTGAATTAACCCTGATCTTCCTTCCCTTCCAGATGATACAGGCCTCCCCATGTAAATGTATATGTTGTTTTCTGGATCCACACTCTTCCCCCTCCAAGCCCATGTGCTTGAGTGCTGACCATTAATTGACATTGATCAAGCACTAACTTCATTAATTGGCTATGAGGATCTGAGAAGCAATACGTATTCTGGGTCACCTGGGATGGAATATAAACCTGATTATTGTGGGGGAGAGGTGTGTGGGAGAATGGGGACTGCTTGTAAGTGGCAGTTCATAACAGTGGAAGAGCAGCTTTGCTATAGTTAAGGTTCAGATTCACTGTTCAGTGAGTAGATGACTTTTCTAAATGGTCTAAAATCCAGATGCTGACTCAGGTTGCCTTGAAAATTGTTATGCCGTGTGGCGGTGGTGGTGGGGTCCTGGGTAGGATAAGTGAACCAAATTTGGGATTATTTGAGCAAGGTGTTCTCCAAATAAAGCCCTTCTAAAAATCCTATCAGATTCCTTTGGTAGTTATGATGCTTTTTTGCACACACATGGGGCTCAAACTATTCCTCTAATCCTCCTGAAATTTATATCACCTGCTCAGGATTTATCTCAGCTATGGCACGGCACCCACTATCCCTCTGGAGAAGCAATATTTCAAAAATTATTGAGGGTAAAGTTGGGAACTCCAGCATGGATTGACTCAAACTGATGCACCAAAGAGAATGAAATAATTATGTGCAGTAAAAGTAGGACTCTGTTGCAGGCCAGGAGGTTTGCAGGCAGCCTGACATTAAAGTAAACAGGTGGCTCAAAGTGACATGCTATAGTCATTGAACTTGAGCAGCATACATGCACTGTGAGTTTAAGGCCTTGGCTACACTCGCAGATTCACAGTGCTGCCGCGGCAGCGCTTTGAAGCGCAAGTGTAGTCGCGCTGCACAGAGCTCTCTTGCAGCGCTGCAAGTACTCCACCTCTCCGAGGGGAATAGCTTGCAGCGCTGCGAGCGAGCGCTGCAGGTGCCGATTACACTGGCGCTTTACAGCGCTGCACTCACTGCGCTCGGGGGGGGTGTTTTTTCACACCCCTGAGCGCAGCAAGTGCAGCGCTGTGAATTGCCAGCGTAGCCAAGGCCTGAGTTCTACCTTTGGCAGATTCTTGAGAATGTGTTGTGCACATTACTTGCTTTTTACTTGGATTCTCCAGCATCTCCTTTTGAAAGTTTTGCCCTGAGACAAAGATGTTTAAAACTGTTCTAAAATCCACATACATACTCCAGTTTTATGTAGAGGTATTGTAAAGAAAAAATAGCATTAATTAAATAGAGGGAAGATGGAAAAACTCTTGTGAGCTGTTAGGATAATGAAATCATGACTCCTGCTCCTCAACCTTTCCCTGAACAACGGTACTCTGTGATCGAAGAAAAGCAAGTTACTGAGTCATTTTGTCTAGTGGTTCCTGATATGTTCCCTACTTAGCGAGAGCTGTTTAAAACGTTTTCAGGTTCTTACTACTTACAGTATTTCTAGGGGAAATCTACGACTCTGTCCTTCAAGAAATTTATAGCATGGACTGCCATTGCGATCAGTTATTGGGTGGTACAGTTTAGAAATATTTCAAAAGCTATCGTGTTACAAAAGCTTCAGTACCTCTTCTTAGAGACAATAAGCATCTGTGTGCGCTATTGCTTCATCAAAAGCTGTTTGGAGTGACACACACTGAGCAATTTACTCGGTGGTTTAAGGGAACAATTGCTGTCCCTAGAACCCAAGCACAATGAGTTAAACTCTTTTGCTCAGGTCAGAGGCACTGACTTCCCGAGTTCCTGGGACGTGCTCGACCCCCGCTCTGCTCCAGGCCTCGACCCCACTCCACCCCTTCCCCCAAGAACCAACCCTGCCTCTTCCTGCCCTGCCCCGTTCCGCCCCCTCCCCTGCCCTCACTCTGCCTCTGCCCTGCCTCTTCCTGTTCCTTTCTGCCCTCACTCCTCTCCCTCCCATCCAGCACCTCCTGCACACAGCTGAACAGCTGATCACCGGTGGCTGGGAAGTGCTGGGAGGAGGGGGAGGAGCTGATCAGTGGGGCTGCTGGTAGGTGTTGAGCACCCACTATTTTTTTTTCCATGGGTGCTCCAGCCCCGGAGCACCCACTGAGTCAGCACCTATGGCTCAAGTGATTTGTTTGCTGTGCATATTAGTGTTCTCAGCCTGCCTTTCTGCTTGGTGTCTAGGACCACAATCAAGCTCCTTCAGCTTTCTACAAATGCACCCTCAGTGCAATCCACATGAGTCCCTCCTTGGGACAACTTGTTGGGCTGTACTGTGTCCAGGAGACAAAGCCAGCTGATGCCTCCCTTCCATGGGTTGGAGGGCTGGGGAGGAAGCATCGAGCTGATCTGGACAGACACAGACTAGAGACAAGGAGATAATGCAGGGGCAGGGAAGGAACCAACCTACAGTCACTATCTTTTGTGCCTGGGGTAATCATTGCCAAGGAGCCAGAAGCAGTGGATGCGGAGAACTGGGCTGTAGTTCGTAGGGATGCTGAGAGAATTTCTTTGTATTATATATTTTTAAATAATTTAACACCCTGTAAACTTAACACAGAGTTAAGATTGCTCAGTGCTGCCTATGCCCTTCCAGAATGTGAAGAATGACTAAACCTATGCCTCTGAAACCCAGAAATTACAAAGTTAAGGTAAAAGCTAACCATGCAATGCAACCTTAACTTTGCCCCCCAGAGATGGCAATAGCCACTTGAAATGGTTCAGTAAGGATGGTGCAAAGGTTGAACTACCTAAGGAAGTGGTGGACTCTCTGTTCCTTGAAGTCTTCAAATCAAGACTGGATGCCTTTCTGAAAAATATGCTTTTGTCAAACACATGTTGTTAGGCTCAGAAAAGAAGTAACTGGATTAAATTATTTGGCCTGTGTTGTGCAAGAGGTCAGATGAGATAATCTAATGATACCTTCTGGGGTCTTAAAAATCTATTAATCTATAATAAGTGGACTTAAGTAAGAACTAAAAATATGACACTGTTTTGAGTTCTACAGGATTGAATTCCAGTATTTGTCAGCATGCACTCCAGCATGCTCACAGTGTTAGGTGCAGCTGTATTGATTAGTCGAGGGTTAGCTGGAGCAGGTTGGCAGAATTATCCCTGTAATATGACAGTAGGTGCACATATACCTTGAGAGATCAAGTAAGAGCTCTCCCGTCGGCCTAAAAAACCCCAACTCTGCAAGCAGCATAAGCTACATTGTAAGGAGAAACTCTCCCGCCAACATAGCGCTGTGCAAACGAGCGCTTATGTCAGTGTAATTTATGTTGCTCGGAGGAGTGTGTGGAATATTCATACCCCCCACCCCCAAGTGACATAAGTTTTGCTGACATAGGCTGTAGTGTAAACATAGCCTTAGCCAAATCCCAGAGACTACTCCATTCTCATTCTCGATGTCTCGGTGCCTTTTCACGCTAGTGATGGTTCTTTGTCTTTAAAATCTGTTGGCTGTTGGCTTTTATGGCACTGTTTACTCATTGCTTTTTCCGTACCTCTTCAGTTACTTCTTCACTGTCTTATTTGGTGGGTCTTCCATTTTCCCTCTCTTTCAGTAGACATCCCCCAAAACTCTGCCCTTGGGCCCCCTACACTTCTTTCATCCACAAGCAGGGATTAAAATGCCATCTTTAAGCTGATGTTACTCTTTCTGCTCTTAAGGCCAGTCGTCATTTTGCTCTGTCCTATCTGTCAGATCTATTAATTACTGAGTCAATGCCTCCCACCTTTTGCTCTGCCAATGTCAGCCTTGATTGCCCCTTCTTTTCTTCTCCTTCAAGCTCTGTCACGTTCCCTTTTGATAGCTTCCTATATTACAAAATAGTTTTGCATCATTGTCAAGGAAATGTACCAGCCAAGTACAAAATCTGTTGGTTCAGCTTTTACTGTAATGACTGATAATAAACAACTAAAGATACATTGCTCAGTATGTCTACAAACAAACAAATTCTTCCCAAGGGAGATAGAGAGGCTTAATTCTAAAGCCTTTATTTTGCTAGGCTGTTTTAAGTGGGATTAATAACAGGTGTTCGGTAACTTGACTACAATGAATTGTACATCAGGGGAGAATGTGTTGAAATGAGAGGAGACAATAGTTGCTATTTTGGAGCTATCCTAATGCTCAAATTACAACCATTTTCTCTGGATACCAAAAAAAAAAAAAAGTCTGGTGAAGAAATGTAATATTAAACTGTGGCCAAGATTTTTTTTTTTTTTAAAGTGTCAAGTATCAGAGGGGTAGCCGTGTTAGTCTGAATCTGTAAAAAGCAACAGAGGGTCCTGTGGCACCTTTGAGACTAACAGAAGTATTGGGAGCATAAGCTTTCGTGGGCATCTGAAGAAGTGAGGTTCTTACCCACAAAAGCTTATGCTCCCAATACTTCTGTTAGTCTCAAAGGTGCCACAGGACCCTCTGTTGCTTTTTTTAAAGTGGGTGCCTAAATCCTAATTTCAGTACCTAAATAAGTGTTCCGATTTTCTACAATGCTGAACACCTGGAAACTTGCATCAGGGGAACTGTTGAGCGTTCAAAACTTCTGAGTCAAAAAAAGCTTTTTAAAAAGTGAACTTCAGGTGATTTTTCAAACTTTAAAACTCCTTTTCTGGCTTTTATCAAACTTCCTTAAATTCTATTGTGAGATGAAATGATGCCTGTGAAATTTCAGAAAGATTGGTGAGGGAAGGGTTGAAAAGTGGGATTATAATGGGAAGTTAGCTTCAGCCTTAACTGTGGAGCACCTATTGTTGCTCCATAATTTGGTAAACAAAAATACTTTCAGCTTCAGACACTGTATATCAAGCTTCCCTCTGGAGAGCATATTTAAAATTTTAGATTAAATATGCTGGCAGTTGTGGTCTAGCTGAAGTGAAAGGTAGGGTGACCAGACAGCAAGTGTGAAAAATTGGGATGGGGGTTGGGGGTAATAGGATCCTATATGAGAAAAAGACCCCAAAATTAGGACTGTCCCTATAAAATCGGGACATCTGGTCACCCTAGTGAAAGGCTCAGGTCTCTGCACCACCTGCACACTATGCGTGTGTCTGCACTGGCCCTACAAAGGTTGGTTTAGAGGATGTCAGGGGGGAGGTGCGTTGAATCCACAATGACATGAATCTAGTGGCCCTCAGTATTGAAATTAATGTTGCAGTAATACCCAGACCTAGATACTGCACAAACAGACATGTTGCTACCCTGTAGAGCTTAAAATTTAAGAAGATAAGTGACATACAGAGTGGTTTGGAGATGGATATAATTGTGTACATACAACTTTTGCATTTAAAACTTTGCTTTTTATAGCTCAACTGTCTCCTGCCCCTCAATCCTGACCATCATGAATTGGTTTTGCAAATGGTTCTGCAGAACTGTGGCTGCTATTCCAACCCTTAGACTCCTATACCCTCATGCCTTACCTTCAGGCTAAGGTGATGGATTTTCTCCCTGCAACCTCCCACTCACTTCACCTGCAAAAAGCTTGCTTTCTAAGACAGACTTCATAGGATGAAAATGTCACCTTTGCAGAATTTAGTCTGTTCTGCCTAAACTTAGTTTTTGTGTTAAGCTATGTTTGTACATTATGGTAATTGCACAACTGCTACCTTAAATATATATCGGTCCTAACTTTGTGTGATGATAACTTTATTTTAGACAGAAAAGCACCATTTAAAATAACTTCCATAACCTCTCAACAATTTACAGCAGGGGTTCCCAAACTAGCTTATGGGGCTGCTTGTGGTCCTTGCGGGTGAATGAAGTACCTAGACAGAAATTGGAAGTCTCCCGCTGATTCATCTGGGATGGATTACATTACTAGTACACAGGAGTAACTAATATGGAGGTCACAAATAACCTCAAGTCTAACCTATCAACCTCTATCTTCTACCTATCCACAAACTGACCACTACAGAGTGCATGTACACTAAGATTTCCACCCCCATGATTAGTCTAGTACCAATGCAGCTCTACTGATGGTAGCTTCCAGTGAATCAGCAATACAGACAGGATGAGAGGGAGCACAGGTGTTATTTAACTTTGTGTCTTCTAACCCCTGTGCCCTAACTATACTAGTGCTTTCACTGGTGGAGTTGTACAGGTGCTGGTAAAGCATATACAGAAAGAGAGTGAGGGCTTTACCCCACCTCACCCTCATTCCCAGATAAAATTGCTTACTAAGGGTATGTCTTCACTACCCGCCGAATCGGCGGGTAGTAATCGATCTATCGGGGATCGATATATTGTGTCTCGTCTAGATGCGAAATATCAATCCCCGAACACGCTCCCGTCGACTCCGGAGCTCCACCAGGGCGAGCGGCGGTAGCGGAGTTGACAGGGGAGCCGGGGCCGTCGATCCCGCGCCGTGAGGACCCGAGGTAAATTGAAATAAGATCTGTTGACTTCAGCTACGCTATTCCGGTAGCTGAAGTGGCGTATCTTACATCGACACCCTCCCCGCCCCCCCCCCCCCCCCAGTGTAGACCAACCCTTAGAAGGAATTGAATCTTGGTGCTGTTTATCTCAAAACCTGGAACCATTTTGGCATCCATTTTGTTAGAGGAACGCTTAGAACAGTGGTTCTCAAACTGGGGCTGCCGCTTGTGTAGGGAAAGCCCCTGGCGGGCCGGGCCAGTTTGTTTACCTGCCGGGTCCACAGGTTCGGCAGGTCGCGGCTCCTACTGGCCACGGTTCGCCGCTCTAGGCCAATGGGGGCTGCGGGAAGCGACAGCCAGCAAATCCCTTGTCCCGCGTCGCTTCCCGCAGCCCCCATTGGCCTGGAGCGGCGAACCTCGGCCAGTGGGAGCCGCGATTGGCCAAACCTGCGGACCTGGCAGGTAAACAAACTGGCCTGGCTCGCCAGCGCTTTCCCTACACAAGCGGCGGGCCCAGTTTGAGAACCACTGGCTTAGCAGGATAAGAATGTTGCCTCACACTCTAAAAGTTGCAATACGGAAGCTCTGCCTGTTCTGGGTCTTGCAGTTATTATTATTGCTTATTTGTATTGCTGTATATAGAGCAGGGGTCGGCAACCTTTCAGAAGTGGTGTGCCGAGTCTTCATTTATTCACTCTAATTTAAGGTTTCGCGTGCCAGTAATACATTTTAACGTTTTTAGAAGGTCTCTTTCTATAAGTCTATAATATATAACTAACCTATTGTTGTATGTAAAGTAAATAAGGTTTTTAAAATGTTTAAGAAGCTTCATTTAAAATTAAATTAAAATGCAGAACCCCCCCGGACCGGTGGCCAGGACCCGGGCAGTGTGAGTGCCACTGAAAATCAGCTTGTGTGCCGCCTTCGGCACGCGTGCTATAGGTTGCCTACCCCTGGTATAGAGGCTCCAGTTGGGGATCTTGGCTGGATTGTGCTAGACACTGAATGTGCACATAATGAAGAGGCTGTGCCTGCCCAAAAGAGTGTACAATTGGTGATTCTCAAACTGTGATCCATGAGCCACTGGTGACTTGCAGAGAACTTGCCCTGGAGAGGTAGCTGGTCACATGGTGTCATCTTGTTTCCAGTTGTTGAATCACATTAAGACAGCTAAAAGATGTTAAATATGTTTTCTAATATTGGTTTAACATGTAAGTAGTTGCAGGTCATGAATAGGAAGGAAGCTGGTCCCTGAGATTGCTTTTATTTGTGATGTGTGCAGTACAAAAATTGAAAACCCCTGCAGTAATGAATTTCACAGCTAAGGGCCCCTTACTGAAAATGCCCTACGTTGGGTGTGTTTGAATCTGGGTTCAGTCAGCTTTACCTTTCTTGTCTAATGCAGCTACCATGCTGGGTCTGGAGCAAGAGGTGGCCTTTCAGATACCTACGCTCTAGTGTTCAAAGATGTGGAACAGAATCTTGAAATACATCTGCGGAATAATATTGGGGACAAAAGTTTGGTGTGAATTTATCTAAGGGAGTGTCTACACATGGAGTTAGTAAATTCCTGAATAACTCTGTGTGGATAAGCCCTTATCATATAATTTACTTTTCACCATTTATGTTTTTTACTATTTCATTGTCCAAGTTGAGAGGAAATACAAAACTAACTAGTCAGCTTTACTTTCAGATTCTCATACTAGCAGTATACAGCAGTGTTTCAGTTGCAGGGGTTGTCAATTTGACTTTTTAAAGTTTCCATTGGAATCTCTAGAAATTATTGAAAAGTTTGTTGGCTGTAAGTTTATAAAAACATTTTTAATAAAAGTTCTAAACCTACACTGAATGTGTCACTTGAATCTTAGGCCCGCAACACTTTGTATTTTGACACAAAAACTGTAGCTATGTATATACATCTGCAATGGTGTACGCTGTGTGTGGGCTGTCTGAATCTGGTTCAGCATTGACAAGTTAAAGTAATGAATGTTGGAGGAGGATTTAATTCTTGTCGGAATACTGCATTTTTTCCAAATTCTCTTGGAGTAGTCTTCCGTGGAGTGGATGGAATCTGGACTGCTTGTGTTCTAATAGTACTTGCCAAGAGGCTGGCAAAAGAAGTATCTAAAGAAACTGGTGCAATTTTAGCTTGTTCTGCTCTGTGGACTCTTGCCCAGCAGTATTATGCACTGATGGTCTGGACCGAAAATCAGAGATTCATAAAATTGGGGAATGTGAGGAGACTGACAGTAAAGGTCAGAGTAGCTACACTGGTGATCTTGTGGCAGTATGAATTATTTTTGTAGCACTAAACTTGGTGTTCTTGACTTCTATGCTAATAAATATACTGTAGAACCTCAGAGTTACGAACACCAGAGTTACCAACTGACTGGTCAACCGCACACCTCATTTGAAACTGGAAGTACGCAATCAGGCAGCAGCAGAGACACAAAAAAGCAAATACAGTACAGTACTGTGTTAAATGTAAACTACCAAAAATAGGGAAAGTTTTTTTACAAAAAGATTTGACAAGGTAAAGAAACTGTTTCTGTGCTTGTTTCATTTAAAGTAAGATGGTTAAAAGCAGAATTTTTCTTCTGCATCTAATGAATGTAGAGTTGAATCAGGCAGAGCAGGGACATGAACCTGTGTGTCTCACATCCCAGGCCAGTGTCCTAACCAGGTAGGTAGACATGCAAACTCACCTGCCTATGTGCCTGAATCAGAAAGCTCAGGTTTCAGGCAAAAACCAGATATTTTGACACAATTCTGTTTTTGCAGAAACATTAGGAAGGTCTTGGTTTTGTTCCAGTGCAGAATGAAAACAAATTTTGAAAGCTCAAAAGTCGCTGCCTACCATGAAATGGAATTGATTTCTTCTGGTCAGCGCCAATGCTTAACCAAAGCAACAGTTTCTGCGATTTAGGGCTTTGAGGATGGGGCGTCCTGAAAACCCTCCTATCACTTTCTTTAAGGCAAAACCAAAAAAGGAGGTAGAGGTTGCAATGGATTTGGGAAGAGAGAAAACGTATAGGAATAAGAAGTGAGTGAATGTGGCAAAGGTGGTGAGAAGCACCTCAGTGCTAAAAAGTGGCATGGGAAGGAGGTGCAGGTTTATATTGCTTTTATATGTATTAAATGAAAATATTATATAGAAAGAATGAAAGCAACTGCTGTTCAGAATAAAATTTAGCACATACTTCAACTTGCAAAGGACTTAATTAAAAGACTACTCTAGTAAAAGCAGAAGGTGAAGAAGGCAAATTTTGTTTAAAGTTAAAAATCATCATGATGGCAAGAGATGAGATAGTAAATGTGTAGGAGGTAGTTCCTCTGACAGTCATGCGTGGGTTCCAAATATAAATTGAAAAATGCTTGGCAATGGGGAGCATTGGTTGTATAATAGGTTGTATCATAATTCATTTTGGAAAACTTTCAGAAAATGAAAGTCTTTTGTACTTTTAGAAAATCTTAGGTTCCCTTACATTGTCTTTTGCAGATCTAATGTATAGCCTTTGCTCAAATCTTAGACTTCAGCTCAAATCGAAATTCTTTTATGGACATGCTGATTCAGCTTGGCTAGCTTCGCCTTGTTTTTGCCTGTTACAGGCTTCCAGGCTCTTCTTCATAGCAGTGTCTAGATACCATTTTGAAATCTATGGAATTGAGGCAGACAGGCCCCTACCATGTGGTCAACTGTCTCTCTGCAAACCACTAGCGATCCACAGAACTCAGGGAATAACTGTGTTGTTTGACTTGACTGCGAGGAAAGGCAAGGCTTTTTACAGTATTTAAGCAGGATCAGTTTGGAGATTATGCAATGTAAATTTCATTAAATCACACTTTCATTAGAGATATGAAGGATTTTTTTATTACTACTCTTGACAAGTTTGCAATTCACTTCACTTTCAGGCATAAACATTGCCTTTGGCAAGACAGTTCCTCCTGGCTTGAATAGTAGCAAGTGGGAGAAATTTGATCAGTTTCTTTCAAGAAAGTCCTCTGGTAGGCATATTTGCCTTCCGTTAGTACTGTGTTTAGGCTACACTGTTCATATGAGACATTTTCTGTAGGTGGAAAGACTGAGTACTAGTCTAAAGCACTGCAATACACCATCCGTGTCATTCTTTTTAAAACTAGTAAGGAAGAATGCTTAATTATTCTGCTGTGTAGCCAACTAATTTTTAGAGTTCCCTCCTAGTAATTATAGAAAGAGACATTTCTTAAATAATTAAATACAGCCATGATTTGATGTATTCTTGCATTACATAAGGGGTGTGAAAATGCACAACCCTTAGAGCTAGTATAGTAAATCTTTCTACAAAGAATGAAAACATCCGGTGCCTGCTTACTGTTACGCCAGATATTTTTAACAAAAACTTGCAGCTTTGAGATAATGCTACAAACTGGTTAAATAAAACATGCTTTAATAGAAAACTTAGTCAAGTGATTATTAAAATATGTAATGGAATAATTTTGAGATACCTTGTATGTAACTGGTCAACAGGTGCTGGTAGCAATGAGCTGTAATTCATGTAAAAACACAAGAGGCGTGTATTGTTTTTGTTTAATATATATAGTCCAAAAGTGTGTTGGGCACTTCAGATATGGAAAGAAAACAAATTTCTGTCCCAGGGTTACTTGTTTGTTCGGACAGCAAACGGATGGGGTAGAAGATGTGCTTAGGTTATTTATTTGTGAGCATGTGGGCTACATATGCAGATTTGGGTGTTCAAAAAAATCTTTTCCTCCTTTTAAATACATTCTTTTTCTGCTCTCGAGTTCTCTGTGTTTGACCTATTGGCCTTTTTAGATTTTTACCATGTGCCCACTTGACTGCTGATTATCAGGTTATCCAGCCTTTGTCCATTTTTGTTTAACTCTTTCCCTGTTTTAAGTTTCAATCTTGTAGACTGATAGATAGGGCCCTACCAAATTCACAGCCATGAAAAATGCATCACGGACTGTGAAATCTGGTCTTTTGTGTGCTTTTACCCTGGCCTATACTATACAGATTTCATGGGGGGAGACCAGTGTTTCTCAAATTGGGGGTCCTGACCCAAAAGGGAGTTGCGGGGGTGGGGGTCACAGGGTTATTGTGTGGAGGGGTCGCGGTATTGCCACCCTTACTTCTGTGCTGACTTCAGAGCTGAGTGGCCGGAGAGCAGCCGCTGTTGGCTGGACGAGCAGCTCTGAAGGCAGTGCCCTGCCAGCAGCAGCGCAGAAGTGAGGGTGAAAGTGTACCATACCATGCCATCCTTACTTCTGCGCTGCTGCTTGCGGCAGCTCTGTCTTCAGAGCTGGGCTCCTGGCCAGCAGCCACCGCTCTCCAGTTTCCCAGCTCTGAAGGCAGTGCCACTGCCACCAGCAGCAGCGCAGAAGTAAGGGTAGCAGTACTGCAGTCCTCTCTCCACACCCCCCCCATACAATAACCTTGCAACCCTCCCACAACTCCTTTTTGGGTCAGGAGCCTTACAATTATAACACCATGAAATTTCAGATTTAAATAGCTGAAATCATGAAATTTACAAATTTTAAAATCCTATGACTGTGAAATTGACCAAAATGGACCGTGAATTTGGTAAGGCCCTACTCATAGACTTTAAGGCCAGAAGGAACCATTCTTGTCATCTAGTCTGACCTCCTGCACATTGCAGGCCACAGAACCTCACCCATCCACTCCTGTACTAGATCCATAATCTATGGCTGAATTATTGAAGTCCTCAAACCATGATGTAAAGATTTCAAATTACAGAGAATCCGCCATTTTATTCTAGTTCAAACCAGCGAGTGTTCTGTACCCCGTGCTGCAGTGGAAGAGGAAAAAAACCCAGGGTCTCTGCCAATCTGACCTTGGGGGAAATTCCTTCCTGACCCCAAATATGGCTGTCAGTTAGACTCTGAGCATGTGGGCAACACACACGAGCCAGACACTTGGGAAAGAATTCGCTGTATTAACTGAGAGCCCTCCTTATCTAGTGCCCCATCTTTAGCTGTTGGAGATATTTGGTAATAGCAGTCACAGATAGGCCACATTCCCTGGTAGGCATGCTCATCCCACCATCCCCTCTGTGAATTTACGAAGCTCAGACTTGAAACAAGTTAGGTTTTTTGCCTTCACTGCTTCTGTGGGGAGGCTGTTCCAGAACTTCACTCCTCTGATGACTAGAAATCTTCATCTAATTTCAAACCTAACTTGTTAATGGCCAGTTTATATCTGTTTGTTCTTGTGCCAACATTGGCTCTTAACTTAAATAACTCCTCTCTCTCCCTAGTGTTTAACCCTCTAATGTATTTATAGAGAGCAATCATATCTCCCCTCACCCTTCATTTGGTTAGGCTAAACAAGTATATAAGAATGGCCATACTGGGTCAGACCAAAGGTCCATCAAGCCCAGTATCCTGTCCTCTGACAGTGGCCAATGGCAGGTGCCCCAAAGGGAATGAACAGACAGGTTATCATCAAGTGATCTATGCCCTGTCACCCAATCCCAGCTTGTGGCAAACATTCCTGCCTATCCTGGCTAGTAGCCATTGATGGACCTATCTTCCATGAATCTATCTAGCTCCCTTTTGAACCCCGTTATAGTATTGGCCTTCACAACAAGGAAGGCCTCTGGCAAGGATTTCCAGAGGTTGACCGTGCATTGCATGAAAAAATACGTTCTTGTGTTTGTTTTAAACCTGCTACCTATTAATTTCATTTGGTGCTCCCTTGTTCTTGTATTATGAGAAGGAGTAAACAACACTTCCTTATTTACTTTCTCTATACCACTCTTGATTTTATAGACCTCTATCATATCCCCCCTTAGGTGCCTCTTTTCCAGCTGAAAAGTGCCAGTCTTATTAATCTCTCCTCATACGGAAGCCGTTCTATACCCCTAATAATTTTTGTTGCCCTTTTCTGAACCTTTTCCAATTCCAATGTATCTTTTTTGAGATGGGGTGACCACATCTGCACGCTGTATTCAAAGTGTGGGAGTACCATGGATTTATATAGAGGCAATATGATATTTTCTGTCTTATTATCTATCCCTTTCTTGATGATTCCCAGCATTCTGTTCACTTTTTTGACTGCTGTTGCACATTGAGTGGATGATTTCAGAGAACTATCCACAGTGACTCCAAGATCTCTTTCTTGAGTGGTAACAGCTAATTTAGACCCCATCACTGTATATGTATAGTTAGGATTATGTTTTCCAATGTGCATTACCTTGCATTTATCAACATTGAATTTCATCTGCCATTTTGTTTACCAGTCACCCAGTTTTGTGAGATCCTTTTGTAGCTCTGGGTCTGAACTATCTTGAGTAGTTTTGTATCATCTGCAAATTTTGCCACCTCACTGTTTACCCCTTTTTCCAGACCGTTTATGAATATGTTAAATAGGACTGGGACCAGTACAGATCCCTGGGGGACACCACTATTTACCTCTCTCCATTCTGAAAACTGACCATTTATTCCTACCCCTTGTTTCCTATCTTTTAACCAGTTACCAATCCATGAGAGAACCTTCCCTCTTATCCCATGACTGCTTATTTTGCTTAAGAGCCTTTGGTGAGGGACCTTGTCAAAGGCTTTCGGAAAATCTAAATACACTATATCCATTGGATCTCCATTGTCCACATGCTTGTTGACCCCCTCAAAGAATTCTAGTAGACTGGTGTGGCATGATTTCCCTTTACAAAAACCGTGTTGACTATTTCCCAACAAATTATGTTCATCTATGTGTCTGACAGTTTTGTTCTTTACGATAGTTTCAACCAATTTGCCCGGTACTGAAGTGAGGCTTACTGGCCTGTAGTTGCCAAGGGTTACCTCTGGCGCCCTTTTTAAGAATTGGCATCACATTAGCTATCTTCCAGTCATTTGGTACAGAAGCTGATTTAAATGATAGGTTACAGATGACAGTTAGTAGTCCTGCAATTTCACATTTGAGTTCCTTCAGAACTCTTGGGTGAATACCATCAGGTCCTGGAGACTTGTTACTGTTTAGTTTATCAATTTGTTCCAAACCCTCCTCTGACACCTCAATTTGGGACAGTTCCTCAGATCTGTCACCCAAAAAGAATGGCTCAGGTTTGGGAATCTCACTCACATCTTCAACAGTGAAGACCGATTCAAAGAATTCATTTAGTTTCTCCACAATGGCCTTATGGTCTTTGAGTGCTCCTTTAGCATCTCGATCATCCAGTGGCCCCTTTGGTTGTTTAGCAGGCTTTCTGCTTCTGATGTATTTAAAACATTTTTTGCTATTACTTTTGGAGTCTTTGGCTAGCTGTTCTTCAAATTCTTTTTGGTCTTTCTAATTATATTTTTACACTTCATTTGCCAGAGTTCATGCTCTTTTCTATTTTCTTTAAGTCTCCTCTTGTAAGGTAGCTTCTTTATTCTTCTGATCATCCTAGTAGCCCTTCTCTACACCTGTTCCAGTTGGAATTCATCTTTCTTAAACACAGGAGACAAAAATTGCACACCGTATTCCAGGTGAGGTCTCACTAGTGCCTTTTCGTAATGGTGCTAACATTTCCCTATCTCAGATTGCATTCACCTTTTACATGGCTTCATCACATGGGTGGCTCATAGTCATCCTGTGACTGACCAATATACCCAGGTCTTTCTCCTCCTCTGTCGCTTCCAACTGATACATCCCCAGCTTATAGCAACAGTTTTTGTTGTTAATCCCTAAGTGCATGACTTTGCACTATTAAACTTGATCACATTTCTATTACTCCAGTTTTCAAGGTCATCCAGATTTCTCTTTATTGGCAATACCTCCCAATTTTGTGTAATCTGCTAATTTTATTAGCACGCTCCCACTTTTTGTGCCAGGTTCATTAATGAAAATGTTAAATAAGATTGGTCCCAAGACTGATTCCTGAGGAACTTCCCTCCAGCCTGACAGTTCACCTTTCAGTATGACCTTTGTCTCCCTTTAAACAGTTTCTTACTGACCTTTTTGATTCTTCTTATAATCCCCAGGTTCTCCAATTTAACTAATTTTCCATGTGGAATTATATCAAATGCATTACTGAAATCCAGGTAGATGAGATCTACTGCATTTGCTTTGTCTAGAAAATTGGTTACCTTCTTAAAGAAAGAGATTGGGTTGGTCTTGTAGGATCTACCTTTGTAAAACCATGTTGTATTTTATCCCAATTACCATTTACCTCTGTATCCTTAACTACTTATTTGTTCCAAGACCTTGCATACAATTGAGGTCAAACTAAAGGACCTGTAGTTTCCTGGATCACTTTTTTTTCCTTTCTTAAAAATAGGTACTATATTAGCAATTCTCCAGTCATAGCGTCCGACCCCTGAGTTTACGGATTCTTTAAAAATCCCTGCTATTGGGCTTGCAATTTCGTGTGCCAGTTCCTTTAATATTCTTGGATGGAGATTATCCAGCCCCTATTATCCATTAAGCTGTTTGAGTTTGACTTCCATTTTGGATGTAGTAACTTCTGCTTGCATATCCTATTAGCCACCCTGCCACTACCCCTAAGTTTCTCGTTAACCTTATTAAAAACGGAGTCAAAGTATTTATTTAGGTGTTGGGCCATGCCTAGGTTGTCTTCAATCTCCACCCCATCCTCTGTGCTTAGTGGTCCTACTTCTTCTTTCCTTGTTTTCTTTTTATTTATATGGCTAAAGAACCCCTTTACTGTTGGTTTTAATTTCCTTTGCAAGTCCGACCCTGCTTGGTTTTTGGCAGTTCACTTTATACCTATAGTTTCTGACCTCCAAGAGGTAGCTTTCCTTTCTGATCTATGCCATCTTTCATTCCTTATTGACTTTCTGCTTTCTGTTAATGACCTGTCTGAGATATTTGTTCATCCAGTTTGGTCTGTAACCCTTCCCTATGAATTTTTCCCCTGTGCTTGGGATGCAGGCTTCAGATAGCTTTTGCAACTTTGACTTAAAATAATTCCAAGCCTCTTCCACGTTCATATCCTTGAGTTTTTCAGTATAGTTCCGTTCCTAACTACTTCCTTTAATTTTTTTAAAGTATGCCCTTTTGAAATCAAGGACTCTAATTGCAGACCTATTTTTGTGTATCCTTCCATTTAGTTTAAACTTAATTAGTTCATGGTCACTCAAACCAAGGATGTCCCCTACAGCCAGTTCTTCTATGAGGTCCTTGCTACTTATCAATATTAAATCTAAAATGGCATAATCTCTTGTTGGTTTAGTGACTATTTGGTGAAGAAATCTGTTAGCTATCATATCCAGGAATATCTGGGCCTTGCTGTTATTAGTTGCATTTGTGCTCCAGTCTATATCTGGGAAATTGAGGTCTCCCATAATCACTCAATTCTCAGTATTATTTATTTTGTTTAAAATACAGTATTAGAGGTATCTATCAATATCCAAATCGGATACAGGGGATCTGTAGCATACCCCTACACTATCCTAGTGGAGCCTCTGTTAGCTTTCTTCCCCAAAGTAATTTTGACCCAAACAGATTCCGTTTTATCCATTCCATCACTTCTAATTTATTTACAGTCTACCTCATCATTAATATACAATGCTGCTCCACTACCTTTACCTTTATTTCTGTCTTTCCTGGCCAGCACATACCCTTAAATACCTGTTCTCCAGTCATGACTACTATTCCACCATGTTTCTGTTATGGCTATAATATCTAGTTTCACTTCCTGCACCAGCAATTCTAGTTCTTCCATTTTGTGACTCAGGTTCCTTGGTGTAAACACATTTTAGTTGCTTCTACTTGGCTTTGCCCAGGTTCTTGCCCGATTAGTCATTCTACTGCCAACATCATCTACTGACTGTCAGTGTGATTAGTATTGGCAGTCTTTCCTCAGAATGTCCATTTTCCTGCCCTCTGTTGTTCCTTTCTCCATTGTTGTATACTCTTACTTGATTTTCCTCCTGCTCAATATTAGCATTGGGTGTAGAGATTACATGAGCATCTCCTAGCTGTCTCACCTGAATTCCTTGTTTAAAGCTCTTTTAATCAGTTGTACCAACCTCCATCACAGAAGTCTATTTCCCTCCCTACACAGCTGGAGTCTATTACATGAGACCAGTCCTCAGTCAAACATCCCAAATCCCTCTTTTTATAGCACTGCTGCCTAAGCCATCTGTTGATCATTGTAAACTTGTCTCATCTTCACTCTCCTCTAGGGACAGGTAGAATCCCATTGAAGATCACCTGAGCCTCATTTCTTCAAGTGTCTCCCTTATTGTGTTCCAATAAGAATCTTGCAGTATCATTTGTTCTCACATGAAGGACAATCAGTGAAGTCTGTTCTGATCCCATTAAAACCCTCTTCAGCCTCAGGTTCACACCCTGCTCCTGGCAGACTGCACACCCTTCTGGTTTCAGGATCAGGTCTGTCTATTCTTCTTAGTAGGGAGACCCCAATCACATAGATCTGCCTCTTCCTGGTATTAGTGCAATTACACTGCTCTACAGCCAAAATACTTCTGAAATAAATGTAGTCAAACTTTACTAATTCTGGGTCACTGAGAACGAAAATGATGCTTAAAATTGTTGTTTGGCTCTAGTTTTCAAGATATGCTATTGGGTCAGTATATACGACCCTTGACTTGGGAATGGCAGAGGATAAGTGAGTTATAAAGGGAAGGGATCTCAATTTAAACCAGAAATTACTAAAATACATCTATGACTGGGTTTGGACAGTACTTTCTTTTTAGGCAAAACAATGAATGATGCAATCTGAAGCTGGTATTGCGTCATACATGATATGAATTGCATCATGTTATTCCTAGAAGTCACGGATGATGCAATCATAACGAAGCTTACATCACTCTGCTGAACAAATTGCCCTATATCAGCTCTAGAAATCATACAGTGTCATGCTCTCTTATTTGTCAGGGTTTGATTTTGCAAAGGGACACATTTCTGTTTAGCCAAAGTGAGCAGAGATGCCTCGTACTTGTGTGAACAGTGCAGATAACTTCTGCTATGTTTGTGGTGAAGTGACTTTTGCATCACAAAAGCGCAGTATAACCACTGTGGTTAAGAAAGCCTATCACCTTTATTTTGGCTGCAAAATTGGAGATCAGGACAAGAGGTGGGCCCCACACATATGCTGCAACACTTGTGCAACAAATCTTCGCCAGTGGTTGAACAGGAAAAGGAAATCTATGCCTTTTGCAGTGCCAATGATTTGGAGAGAGCCAACAGATCATACCAGCAATTGTTATTTCTGCATGGTGTCTCCAATTGGGAAAGGTGTGTCAAAGAAGAAAAAGTGGACTGTGCATTATCCAAACATTCCATCAGCTATACGCCCAGTATCCCATGGAGAAGGACTGCCGGTTCCTGATGCACCAGAATCATTCTCACTTGAGTCAGACGAGGAAGAGGA
This sequence comes from Chrysemys picta bellii, assembly GCF_011386835.1. Lineage (NCBI taxonomy): Eukaryota > Metazoa > Chordata > Testudines > Emydidae > Chrysemys > Chrysemys picta. Next base: position 314,427,171 of record NC_088791.1, read on the forward strand.
TGAAACTTCTGGTCCTGAACCATCAATGTCACAGGACCCACATTTTCTCCCATCCTCCTCCTCTGAACCACACCTCATAACACAAAGTGAACTGAATGACCTTGTCAGGGATTTGGAACTACCCAAGAGTAAGGCAGAGCTGTTGGGCTCCAGACTACAGCAGTGGAATCTCCTGGCAGGTGATGTTAGGGTTTCCATGTTCCGTGACTGTCAAAAGGATTTTGTCCCATTCTTCTTCATGGAAGGTGATCTTGTAGCCTGCAACAACCTCGATGGTGTGATGGCAGCCCTCAACATCGTTCACGATCCAGATGAGTGGAGACTGTTCATTGATTCATCGAAGACGAGTCTTAAAGCTGTTTTACTGCATAATGGCAATGTTTTGCCATCAATTCCAGTTAGTCATGCAGTCCATATGAAGGAAACCTATGACAACATGAAACAACTTTTTGAGGTGCATAAACGATGACCAACATCAGTGGCAGCTTTGTGGCAATTTGAAGGTTGTTGCTCTCTTGCTTGGTCTGCAGACTGGATACACAAAGTACTGCTGTTTTTCTCTGCGAATGGGATAGTCGTGCAAGAGATTCCCACTACATCAAGAAAGATTGGCCACTCCGACAGTCATTGGAGCCTGGGAGGAAAAGTGTTCAGCATCCACCACTTGTTGAATCAAGGAAGATTTTGTTACCACCCTTACACATCAAGCTGGGTCTGATGAAGAACTTTGTCAAGCCCATTGACAAAACACAAGCAGCTTTCAAGTACCTCCGTGGAAAATTTCCAAGGTTAAGTGAAGCTAAGATAAAGGAAGGTGTCTTTGTTGGTCCTCAGATTCGTGAACTTCTTTGAGATGATGCATTTGACCATGCACTGCGTGGCAAGGAAAAGACGGCATGGAAAGCCTTCCAGTTAGTGGCAATAAATTTTCTCGGAAACAACAAGGCAGACAACTACAGGTTGTTGGTGGAAAACCTCCTCAAGGCATACAAAAGCCTTGGTTGCAACATGTCACTAAAGATACATTTTTTGCACTCTCATCTAGATTTTTTTCCACCGAACTGCGGAGCAGTGAGCGACGAGCACAGCGAGCGATTTCATCAGGACATTGCAACAATGGAGAAACGTTATCAGGGCAAATGGAGCCCATCAATGCTTGCAGACTATTGCTGGACTGTGACAAGAGATGTTCCATTTAATGAATACAAGAGACAAGCCAAGAAGCGCTGAGTAGACACTGAATAGGACTAAACTATGTACATAATAGTTTTTTGCCTTTTGTTTCATAATAAATTTTATTTATATAACCCTTTTGCTGATTTATTTAAAGTGTTACATAAACAGGACAGGTGAAATATTATCATGTAAAGCAGCCATAAACACATGAAAAGACCTAGGTTTACAATTTACGATTCAAACTCTACTATCTACACAATATACATAGACATAAAATGTAAAAACTTAAATATCTTAGAAACAGTAGCCAATAAGTTGTTTTAATTGTCATATTTGAATTCAGCACATCAAAATACATAATAAATAGCACATTTTATCTCTGAAGCAGACGACCTCTCAAAAATTGTAGACCAGTGTTATTTGTCCTTTCCCCTTTCTGTTCTTTCTGGCTACAAGTTGTCTTGTCTTCTGTTTTCACTTGCATTCTGTTTATTTGTTTTAAAATACTTCCTATTTTAGTTTTTTGACTATAGCCTATGTAGCTAATCCTTGCTGAATTTATTGTCTTATTATTTTTCTCTGTTAGAGCTGTCCCTTTTTCTTATAATGATAGTACCGTATATACTCAATCATAAGCCGGTTCGTTTATAAGCTGACACCCCCTACCTCCCCCAAGATGGATAAGTAAAAATGGAAAATTTTTATGATCTGTTTGTAAGCCGACCCTATAATTCAGTGGTCAGCAAACTTTGGCTCCCGGGCCATCAGGATAAGCCGCTGGTGGGCCGAGATGGTTTGTTTACCTCACATCTGTAGGCACGGAGGTAAACCTAAGTAAATAAAGTGTCCCGGCGCGCCAGCTGCTTACCCTGACGGGCCGGGACAGCAACGGGTGGGGAAATTTTTGGCGGGGGGAGAAGCTGGGGGTCAGGGGAGTAACCCCTGTGACCACCCGCCATATGACCCCACCCCTAGCCTGGGACCCCCACACTCTCCCCATCCCATCCCATCCCTTCTCACCTTATCTGGGGAGGGCCAGGGGAGGATGTCTCTGGCCTGGCTGGAGCTGCTCTGGCAGGCTGGACAGCGCAGCCACAGCCTGCTCCACGGGCCAGACCGGGTGGCATGGCCGTAGTGTGCTCTGGCGGGCCAGGTGGCGTGGCCACAGCCCGCTCTGGGGGCGGGGCTGAGCGGCACAGCTGCAACCTGCCAGAGCTGCAGCTCCTTCGGAGGATAGGGGGAGAGCAGCATGGCCAGAAGCAGAGAGACTCTGGCCCCGCCTCTTCCCTTCTGGCTCTGCTGGCTGTGCTGCTTCTGTTGGCGGGAGGGGCTGTGTCCCACATCTCCCTCTCTATACCTGTTCATAAGCCGACCCACTTCTCTGGTGCTTCCATTTTTTACTAAAAAAATTCAGCTTATAAACGAGTATATACGGTATGTAAATTGTTGGTACACCTTCTCCTGGAAGTCCTGTGTTCAATGTTTCTCACACTCCATCTCTAAGAAGGTTATGTTAGAAACAGAAAGGGGTTCAGAGAAAGGTGAGTAAAATAAGTAGACATGGAAATTCTCTACTGTATGAGGAGAAAATGAAAAGATTAGGACTATTTATTTTAGAGAAAAACAAATAAGAGGGAACATGATAAAGATATACAAAATAATGAATCATATGGAGAAGTTAAATCAGGTACTTTTATTTGCCCTCCCTCAGTACAAAACGGGAGGGGCATAGTCAGTGAAATTAGAAAAATTAAAAACCTCAAAGGACTTGTTTTGTTTTTTTACATATGTAGTTAACCTATTGGACTCTCTACCCCTGTATTTGTCAGAACAAGAAATTGTTTTTGAAATCCTATTAATTAGACATTTTATATGAATAATGAAAACAACTAGAATTACTCTAGCTAGGGGAAATGTTTATAAGAAAAATATATATCCTTACATTTCAGGGCATAAGCTGCTACCTGTGGCTAGGAAGACACTTTCCTCATGAGCATGTTATTTTTACAACTGTCTTCTATAGGTCTTATTGATCTCCCCCTGGAGTATCTTGTACAGTAACTCCTCACTTAAAGTTGTCCCGGTTAACGTTGTTACGTTGCTGATCAATTAGAGAACATGCTCATTTAAAGTTGCGCAATGCTCCCTTATAATGTTGTTTGGCAGCCGCCTGCTTTGTCCACTGCTTGCAGAAAGAGCAGCCCATTGCAGCTAGTTGGTGGGGGCCTGGAACCAGGGTGGACGGGCAGCCCCCCATCAGCTCCCCGCTCCCCTAAGTTCTCTGTGTGGCAGCCGCCCAGCAGGCTATCAATTACCTGCAGTTTAGCTGTCCCTTCCCCCACTGCCATGTGCTGCTACTGCCCTCTACCTTGGAGTTGCTCCTGGGAGCCTCCTGCTTGCTGTGCCGGGGGTGGGGGGCTGGGGGCTAATGCCAATGTGTCCTCTTCCCCCCTGCTCCTGCCCCCCACTTACCCCATCTCTATAGAGCGGGGGGGGGGGACATGACAGGGCTCAAGATGGAGGGAGCTTGCTGGCAGCAGCTGCTCTCTCAACTTGCTGATCTACTTAGAAAGGCAATGTACTTACAGTGCAGTCAGCACACTTAAAGGGGCAATGCGCATCTCTCTCTCTCACACACGATGTGTGTCCCTGTTTCTGTCTGCCATGCTGTCTCCCTTCCCTCCATTTGTGCTGCCTTGTAGAATGTGAGGCTACATTAACAACCCTAACCTTCTAAAAACATTAAAATGTATTGTGGCACGCGAAACCTTAAATTAGAGTGATTAAACGAAGACTCAGCACACCACTTCTGAAAGGTTGCCAGCCCCTGTGCTAGTTCATCATTTAGCACTCAGGCATTCCCTGGGAAATATCCCACCCTCTGACTTCAGCACCTCAACCAAGCTTCACAATCATCGTTGCTGTGTACAGTATTAAATTGTTTGTTTAAAACTTGTACTGTGTGTATGTGTGTATATATGTGTGTGTATATATATATATATATATATATATATAGTCATATAGTCTCTTCTCTGGTGAAAAAATTTCCCTGGAACCTAACCCCCCCTATTTACATTAATTCTTATGGGGGCATCGTTTTGCTTAAAGGTGCATTTTCCAGGAACATAACTGCAGTGTTAAGCGAGGAGTTACTGTACTGACAACTGTGGGTGTGAGGACACCAGAATAGAATGACCATAGGTCTAATCTAGTATTGGAAGTCCGATGTTCTTATTAGGACCCAGTGTGACTTTGGCAACTTAAATGTCATTCCAGGGTCGTCTTTTTATTTCCTAAAAGAGAACTTCCCCTTCTCTTTGCACCACCTAGTCCCATAGCCAAGTGAAGATGTATAGCCCAAATCTGAAGTTCAATAAAGACTTGTCCTGATGATGTCATCTTGCTGCTGGTGCTATAAAGATCCACTCCATAGGCTACTTCCAGTGCTGGACTTATATTTTCCAAGAGAGCTGGGATCCTTTTTATGCCATTCTTGAGAGCTTGTCAATGGATCAGGTGCCCCATGTGGTGGTGCTGAGGGAATCATTGGGAGCACAATGCCCTGAAGCAGCTCTTTGTGCTGATCAGTATGCTAGTCGTGGGGAGAACAGGACTGTTGGGTTTTCTCTCTTCTCTGTTCCATGTGCTTCTGCATGATGCCTCTAAAGGGGTGATAAGGCCATTTATTGGAGATTGCTGATGGGACTACTACCCCATATGTTGGTGCTTGGGGATGGGGAGCTTCTGGGACTTGGACTGTAGCACAGTTCCTCTTACTAGTCCTGGTAAGAATGGGCAGAAGGGGAGAGATGCTGTAGCCATTACTGAATGGGGGTGATGTTAGTGGGATTCTGCAGGGGTGGGTTCTAGGCCTGTTCAATATTTTTTCAATCATCTTGAAGAAAATATTAAATTATTGCTGATGAACTTTGTGGTGAAACACAAAGATTGATAGTGTCAGTAATAATGGATGACAGGGCAGATATATGATCTGGATCACTTGGTATGCTGGGCCCATTCAAACAAAATGTGTTTTAATACACCCAAATGCAAGGTCATACGTCTAGCAACAAAGAATGCAGACCACACCTACAGAATGGAAGACTGGAGCCTGGAAAGCAGTGACTGATAAGAATGTGAGGGCCTAGTAAACAAAGAATTGAACAAGAACAGTTTGGCTTTAAGAAAGACCAAGGAACAGGTACCATGTTTGTACTTCAGCGAGGGATAGCGAAGCGGCTACAGTACTAATAGAATAGCTTCTGGGCTTTTATCGACATGGGAAAGGTATATGATAAAGTGGACAAAAGTATGCTCACACCAGTGCTGAGGAAACGTGGAGTGTCTTATTTATTAACTATGATGAATGTCCTATATAGATCACCTACCACAGTGATCCAAATATGTTTTGAAATATCAAGTCCCTTTGAAGTGAACGTTGGACTGCAACAGGGGTTGGCCCTAAATCCACTGCTGTTTATCATATTGATGGACTATGTCAGCAGGAAGATCCCAAGAGGAAAAGATGAGAAGCTGCTGTATGCAGATGACATAGCAATAAGAATAGCCTCAAAAGAAGACTAAGAGGAAATAGTAAACCAGTGGTATGACCAGCTAAGCTGCCATGGGATGAAAATGTGCATGACTAAGACCGAGGTCCTCTGGGTCAGTAGAGGTGCCACAGGGAAATTGGATGTAGAGATTAATGGAGTGAGACTAAACCAGTCTGACCAGTTCAAGTACCTTGACGTCTGGGTCATGGAAGACGGTGAGGTGGAACATGATACAGTATAGATAGGGGAGTGCTGCAAGAGTGTAGAATAATATTTCAGGGGTTGTGCATGACCAGTGTAAGCCACTGAGACTTAAAGCCCAACTGTATAGACCAGTGGGGAACCCTGTAATGCTGTACGGTGCAGAAACGTGGATGATAAAGAAATGGCAGGTTCAGTACCTACAGATATTTGAAATGAGATGTCTTCATGCTACAAGAGGAGTTACACAAAGAGGCACTTTCATTTCAGAATCTATTAGGATGGAAGTCAGTGTCTGATGTTGCTGACAAAAATCTATGAAGTGCGATTTTGCTGGTTTGGACACATGCAGAGGATGGATGAAGGGGACCTGGTGAAGATGACATGTCAGGAAAGGGTGGTAGAAAAGTGACCCCCAAGGAAAGCCAAGAAAGCAATGAATGGATTGCATCAAAGAAGCTGGTAAGCAGGTGGACCTTAGTGCCACCTCAGAAAGATGAAGATGGTGGATGCTTGCATGATGGCTCGACCCCATTTGATGGGCTAAGGGGAAGAGTAAGAGTAAGAGTAAGATTAATGTTAATATATGTTTGCTGCCAAGTTTTAAAGAAAATGAAGTCAATGGCTATGCATCTGGAACTAGTGTTTGATGAAGTGCTAAACCAGCTTTTGACAGGAGAAGCCTCTTCTGTGGGGGCAGAGAAAATATATTTCCTTCATTTCAATTCAGCTACTTAGTTCAGTTCAATTACTAGTTCATTCAAAGTTAAGAAACCAGTTGGGAGTTTGAAAAAGCAGGAAAGCTTGTTTTCCTCTTCCAATCTATGAATAAAAATCAGGTGTGAGAGGCTGAGATCTACTAGGTTTAAAATCTTGAAGGACGTCGTGACCAGAAAAAACTAGTTAAATTTACTAATTACATATATTTCCTTTGTTTAATAAATAAAATTTAAAAGCAAAATGTTTTTTAACTTTTTTATGTACCTAACATATCTAAGGTTATTTTATTTAATTACAATAATTAAAATGCTGTTTGTGCATTTGTAATTCTGAATTTTCATCCAAATAGAACTTGACACAAATCACAAGAAACAAATTAATCATCCAGTAAATAAGAAATGCACCATCCACCATTTTCTAACATCATAAAAATGTAAAAATTAAAAATCTGAATAAATGTAAATTAAACTATATAATTGCTTAAATAAATATATATAGAATCATAAAATATCAGGGTTGGAAGGGATGTTAGGAGGTCATCTAGTCCTACCCCCTGCTCAAAGCAGGACCAATCCTCAACTAAATCATCCCAACCAGGGTTTTGTCAAGCCTGACCTTAAAAACCTCTAAGGAAGGAGATTCCACCACCTCCCTAGGTAACCCATTCCAGTGCTTCACCAACCTCCTAGTGAAATTTTTTTCCCTAATATCCAACTTAAATCTCCCCCACTGCAACTTTAGACCATTACTCCTTGTTCTGTTATCTGGTATCACTGAGAACAGTCTAGATCCATCTTCTTTGGAACCCCCTTTCAGGTAGTTGAAAGCAGCTATCAAATCCCCCCTCATTCTTCTCTTCTGCAGACTAAACAATCCTAGTTCTCTCAGCGTCTCCTCATAAGTCATGTGCTCCAGCCCCCTAATCATTTTTGTTGGCCTCCGCTGGACTCTTTCCAATTTTTCCACATCCTTTTTGTAGTGTGGGGCCCAAAACTGGCACAGTACTCCACATGAGGCCTCACCATGTTGAATAGAGGGGAATGATCACGTCCCTCAATCTGCTGGCAATGCCCCTGCTTATACAGTCCATAATGCTGTTAGCCCTCTTGGCAACAAGGGCACACTGTTGACTCATATCCAGCTTCTCATTCACTGCAACCCCTAGGTCCTTTTCTGCAGAACTGCTGCCTTGCCACTCGGTCGCTATTATGTAGCAGTGCATGGGATTCTTCCGTCCTAAGTGCAGGACTCTGCACTTGTCCTTGTTGAACCTCATCAGCTTTCTTTTGGCCCAATCCTCTAATTTGTCTTGGTCCCTCTGTATCCTATCCCTACGCTCCAGCATATCTACCATGCCTCTCAGTTTAGTATCATCTGCAAACTTGCTGAGGGTGCAGACCACGCCATCCTCCAGATCATTAATGAAGATATTGAACAAAACTGGCCCCAGGACCGACCTTTGGGGCACTCCGCTTGATACTGGCTGCCTACTAGACATGGAGCCATTGATCACTACCCATTGAGCCCAACGAGCTAGCCAGCTTTCTATCCACCTTGTAGTCCATTCATCCAGCCCATACTTCTTTAACTTGCTGACAAGAATACGATGGGAGACCGTATCTAAAGCTTTGCTAAAGTCAAGGAATAACACGTCCACTGCTTTCCCCTCATCCACAGAGCCAGTTATCTCGTCATAGAAGGCAATTAGGTTAGTCAGGCATGACTTGCCCTTGGTGAATCCATGCTGACTGTTCCTGATCACTTTCCTCTCCTCTAAGTGCATCAAAATTGATTCCTGGAGGACCTGCTCCATGATTTTTCTGGGGACTGAGGTGAGGCTGACTGGCCTGTAGTTCCCCGGATCCTCCTCCTTCCCTTTTTTTAAAGAAGGGCACTACTTTAGCCTTTTTCCAGTCATCCGGGACCTCCCCCAATCGCCATGAGTTTTCAAAGATCATGGTCAATGGCTCTGCAATCACATCCGCTAACTCCTTTAGCACCCTCGGATGCAGAGCATCTGGCCCCATAGACTTGTGCTCGTCCAGCTTTTCTAAATAGTCCTGAACCACTTCTTTCTCCACAGAGGGCTGGTCACCTCCTCCCCATGCTGTGCTGCCCAGTTCAGTAGTCTGGGAGCTGACCTTGTTCGTGAAGACAGAGGCAAAAAAAGCATTGAGTACATGAGCTTTTTCCACATCCTCTGTCACTAGGCTGCCTCCCTCATTCAGTAAGGGGCCCACACTTTCCTTGACCACCTTTTTGTTGCTAGCATACCTGAAGAAACCCTTCTTGTTACTCTTAACATCTCTTGCTAACTGCAACGCCAAGTGTGATTTGGCCTTCCTGATTTCACTCCTGCATGCCTGAGCAATACTTTTATACTCCTCCCTGGTCATTTGTCAGATCTTCCACTTCTTGTAAGCTTCTTCTTTGTGTTTTAAGATCAGCAAGGATTTCACTGTTAAGCCAAGCTGGTCGCCTGCCATATTTACTATTCTTTCTACACATCGGGATGGTTTGTTCCTGCAACCTCAATGAGGATTCTTTAAAATACAGCCAGCTCTCCTGGACTCCTTTCCCCCTCATGTTATTCTCCCAGAGGATCCTGCCCATCAGTTCCCCGAGGGTGTCAAAGTCTGCTTTTCTGAAGTCCAGGGTCTGTATTTTGCTGCTCTCCTTTCTTCCTTGTGTCAGGGTCCTGAACTCAACCATCTCATGGTCATTGCCTCATATAGCTCAGTGGTTTGAGCATTGGCCTGCTAAACCCAAGGTTGTGAGTTCAATCCTTGAGGGGGCCACTGGGGAGTCTGGGGCAAAATCAGTACTTGGTCCTGCTAGTGAAGGCAGGGGGCTGGACTCGATGACCTTTCAAGGTCCCTTCCAGTTCTAGGAGATGGGATATCTCCATTAATTATTATAATTATAACTGAAGAATATTCTCTCTGATTAAAACTTTAGGAGAAATGTAGATAGGCACAATGCAGTTATTCAAATTGAAGTTTGCATATGACACCCAAGCTAGCAGCATTATTCCTGCAAATAAATAAATAAATTTCCTGACTGGAAACACTTCAAACAGCAGAGTGCCCTTAGTTCCATGTTGGGGCACAGACTAGGGGGAAAGTGCTATTTGTTGAACTGCTAACATCGCTTCCTGCAGAACTGTTTTTTGTTTGATCTTTTATACAAGAACTGACCTTGTTCAGTTTGAGGGGAGTACACAATAGCAGTCTGAGGTGACACATTTCCTATCTATTCATATATACTATAGATAAGTCTGACAATATATTTGTAAAGAAGCAGCAACATGGCAGGGTGTGTTAATGAGCATACACACAACCTGGATGTGATGAAGCACAATAGTAATCTTAAATCATAATACTTTTGTTAAAAATATGGAACTTAGCATTGCCTTTAAAATAGCTTTTTGGTTAGTTAGTAGGAGTTATTTCTGGTGTTAGGCCATGTACTAATTATGATTGAGTCATTAACTTTAGCTGTAGTGCTATCAGCAATTTGGAATCCATACCAAATCTATTTCAATATAAAAGTTACTATCTCTGTGCCTTTTGGGTGGTGGGTTTTTTAATCACATTTAAGTGCAGATGTGATAAAACATAGACTTTCTATGGAGCTACAACCAGTGACTCCATAATGTAATTTTTAAACTTGAGCTCATTGTTGTAACATTGTTATAGTCTTACATAGCCTACTTTTTGAGGAGATGCTTTACGTTATTTATTTGATTTTGGTTTTGTACAGAAGCTAAATGTCAAATGTAGGATAACATGAAAGTCTGTTAAATGGATCTAGTGGTAGGCTAATCAAGCAGATCTTCCATCTGAATAGGCCCCTCGCTTTTTCTTCTCACCTGATGGTCCTTCTTTTGAAATGTCTTTGGTGGTGTAGATGAGCATGAGGAACGTGTGCAGGTAATTAGCTTGAATATAAAAATTGACTTTGTGTCAAATGAAGTCATGTAGAGTAGCCACAGTACTCTATTGGTTAGCACCTGTAGTAATTTTCCATACATATTCAGGTTTCCTATGAAAATCTAAGCCAATTTGTACTGCCTAAAAATATATATGTGCTATACCTTGAGATGCCATGAGGGCAGGGGACTGGACCTAGATGACCACTTGAGGTCCCTTCCAGTCCTATGACTCTGATTATCAGAATTTCCTCTGGCTTTACCAGGCTGATCAACTGCTAAAAAACTCCAGTACTGTCCCTGTCCTAATGTGAAGAAGTTTTCTTGTTTTGAAGTTTGGTTTTTTTGATGGAGTAGGGGGACACAGGAGTTTCTGTCTGCACATATTCTGTGTCTTGTCACAAGATTCTTACGGTGTTTTTGTTGCTCTTCATAATCAGCATTTTTCATTATGCTGCCAGTTAAGCTCATCCATATGACATCTCCAGCAAAAGTACTTGTGATCTGTTAATGGAAGTTGGCAAATTGGAGAGGAAAGAAAAGACAGTTTCTTCCCTTTTCCTTCTTTTCTCACCCATTCAAATCCCTGAATAGTCCCAGCAGCCACCGCCAAGGATTGTCCCAGAAGAAGTGTGAAGATATTGCATTTCTACAAGCCTGTGTTGAATTTAAATCCTTCAACACATGCTACTCTGCTCTGCTGCTGTTTTCCCTCAAACGTTTGCACTCCATCTGTTCCTGCCCTCCATTCAGATTTTCCCCACCAGTGGTAGTTGGATATGACTGAGACGGAAGAATTAGTTTTTCTAGAAACTCTGGGATATAAAGGTGGGATGAAAGTGTTTTCTTTCTGATTACATGTCCAGGCTCATAGTTTAAAAAGTTAGTCTGTTAGTTACTAATCTGCCAAAGTGGCAGCTTTCACATGTCACCTCATTTATTTATTCATTGTTCTGTTGCTGTAAAACTTTTGAAAAGTTGAACAAATTGTAAAGAAAATTAATGGTCACTGTCCTGCAATCCTCATGTGAATAATCTTTATTCACGGGTGTAGTCCTATGTCATCAATCAGATTGTGATTCCTGTGCTGCTGTTGATGTCTTAAGCAGTTCCAGTTTCTCTGTCCAAAAAAAGTTAACAGCAGTCAAATAAAGTGGCAAAATCTCAGACATAAGACAGTCTATATTCTTTTTAATACTGATGGAATTTGCATACACTGATTTTCTTCTTAGATTTGACATATAACTGAAACTTAATATTTTTTTATTTGTGTACCAGAAACCCTGTTATTTTCATATAGTAGCTTTCAGTCTAGAGTTACTTATCTTTAAGCTCCCTCTCGTGGTGATGCGGTGCAGAGCATACAAAAATAATATTATGAGTGATCTAAAATTTCTCAGCCATACAGTGAGGATTTAAAATAAATTAAAAAAAAAAGCAGCACCTTTAAAGTAGGCCAGATTTGAGAGCCTAATGAGATTAATGCATGTAATTACACTGTGCATTATAATTAACTGAGTAAAAACTTTGTTAATGCAGAGATAAGGTTGCTCAGTGGTGCTGTATTGAAGGGTGGAGGGATTATTTGGAGTAGATTGGTAGAGTTGTCACTGTGCTATCAGAAGAGGTCCATATCTGCCTTGAGGGATTAAGCATGCCTCATTTCAGCACTGAGGTCTGTAGGTTGCATCAGTATTAGCAGACAGGCAAGTCTTGTCATGGTGATTGTCAGCAGTGTAGTGGAATACATGACTGGTCTCCGGGGCTTAGTGAGGGGCTAGTGAAGGCATTGTGTTAGAAGAAGTCCGCAAGGAAAGGGTGAAGGGGTGGTAACATTTTGCATATCTGGGACGGTGAGCGTGGAGGAGGCTTAGTATTAGAGTGTAGGTTGGGTGCAGGTAGCTCCTGTTTGCTATGCCTGACCTAAACCAGAGTTTTGCCTTGGCATAGAGAAGGTGCTCATGTGCTCAGTTCTCAGAGTGTTCTGTAGCATCTGTAAGGGTAGAATGCTAGTATTTGTGTTATAGGTAGGACTAAAATTTTGTCACGGAAGTGACTTTCCAGAGACCTCCATGACTTGAGCCGTCAGCGCCTGGGAGCTGCAGGGTCCCCCCATCACCCGTGGTGGCTGGGAACTGCGGGGCCCTGTACTCGCCGGTGGGTGGGGTGCTCCGAGAGCTCGGAGCCACCACGGGCAGCCGGGGTGCCCTGGGAGCACTCTGGGGCGGAGTGGGAACCCCACAGCTCCCCATTTTGTCATGCATATTTTTAGTAAAAGTCATGAATCTGTCCATGATTTTTACTAAAAATACTTGTGACAAAATCTTAGCTTTAGTTACAGGCATATTGGGCCATCTCTCAGAGGGAAGAGTTAAGGTTGCATTGCAAGGATGGTGTGTACCTTAATTCTGTATTTCTGGTTTTCAGAAGTTTGCCTTACTGTAATTTTTCATTTCCTGTTTTTCAGAGATTTGAGTATAAAAGAACTCAACGTTCTGGAAGGGCACAAGACATTACTGGACACAACCTTACCTCTGCATTAACAAAGTTTTTGGGCAGTTTAATTTTCTTGGTTGTTTTTGGTTTTGTTCTTTGGTTCTTTTTAAACTTCTCTCAGTACCTCCATGTTCCCCCTCTGCTACCTCTGGGTTCTTGGCCTGATTAAGGTGGCCAGAGAAGACCCTGGGTCCATGTTTGTCCCTTCATTGCCTGTCCAGCACAGACTGATCCTCCTCCCACAGAGAAACAGACATTGATGAGGACCCCACAGATTGAGGATATGGGAATAGAAAGCAGTTACAGTACAGTGATTGATATAGTCAGTGGGCATATGTTTTGAAGGGGGGACAGAAATGGGGGAGTCTGGGGTGGTTTTTGGGACAGAGCTGAAGCCCCCACACCTCACACTACACATCTGTCCCCTGCACTGTTCCAGCACTCCCAGCTTTTCTCTCTTACTGGTTTGAGGTTCCCCTCCCAACTTTGCTGATTTCCCACCACTTGTGTAACTCCTCGAACATTCCCTCCATCCATGTCCATTCCTTTGACCATTCCCCCACATTCCTCCCTGCTCCTCTGAGACCACCCTTCTCACACACACACACGAGCTCCACCCTCCTCCTGGCCTCATAAGCTTGGAGAGGCCATGGGGAGGTGAGGAAGGGGTTATACATATCCATGTGCAGCATAAACAGTTCAGAGAGGTGATCTCCGTGAGATGTGCTTAGCTGAATGAGAATACCCTATGAAGATGAATACAGCCTGAAACAATAGCTCTGAGAAATGTGAACTGCTCCATTAATCTCAATGCGGTGTTCTCATTCCCTTCCCCCCCCCCCCAAAAAAGGTTTCATCACCTGTGCCATTCTCTGAGCATGCCTGTCCTTAACTGTCCACCCCCTCTCAGCACTGGGTACCTATTTCATGCACAAAGCTCATTCCCAGCCCCCATCCTGGTTTTAGCACTTTGGGGCATGTTTTGAAGGGGAGACAAACTGGGTATGTGTGGCTATGGGGAGGTTGGTTTGTGGGTATAGCTGAAATTTTCTAGATTCGTCCACTGCACAGCTGTGACCACCTCATTTTTTTCCTCCCCATGCTCCCTTGAACTGCTCTGACCTCCCCTTTTTCTCTAGAAGCCATAGCATCTGAAGGGAAGTCCCTTCCTCACTGATGGAGGCAGGAGGGGAATTCTGTTATTCCTCCTCTGACTGGAGACCAGTGGCAGAAAGAAGAACTCTGGAGTCACTCCCTCAGCCTAGTGAAATAGACATGGAGGAATTGTTGGGTGATGTGCAGTATGCATAGGGACAAGCTCTCAGTATTTGTAGAAGAGGAGGAAGAGAGGGGGAAGGCATAGATTGCTCCACTTCCCCTTCTCCCTGTTTATAGTTCTGTCTTGTCAGCCCTTCTGAATTCCCAGAGCACAAAGGTCCATTTTTAGGGCGATCCCTTATTTGTCAAGGTGTCATAGAAGAAAAACTACTTTTCTGGAAACCAAGGTCTTCATCAAAGCTCTAGCCATCCCATTGGGTTTTTAAAAACGTAACATTTTGAGTGATCCCTGGTACTAATAAGGGTCAATATCTAAGGACGTGCTGGCCCCTCAGTAGCTGTGCCAGAGCAGCCCTAAGGGGCAAAGGTTGGCAAAGGGGCAGAGCCCTCATGCTGTACCCTCCCAAATCCCTGGTCTCAGAGCAAGACTTCCCAAAAAATTCCCTGTAGAATGCAGGCAGAGAGCGAAGAACATGTCTAGCTCATTATTTGAAAGCTGCCAAGGGTAGAGCTCAAACTCACAGTGCATGGGTGTAGCTCAGGTTTTTCGAGAGCTTGTCCCTATGTGTAGTGCACTTTGGGTGTGCTTGCACCTGAGACCAAAGACTTCTTACTAGCTGCATCCACTTGGTTTGCGCATGCGCCCTTGCTCTTCTTGTGCACCATACTGAGGATACAAGGGATTGTGCCGGACTGCAACCATCTAAGTTCTTTCTCACTGCTTGTGGTCCTAGATGGAGCCCCAGTATTTGCTGTGCTCTCCTGAAGTTTACCTGTAGATAGTTAGAGATAGCTATTTCTGTTCAGTTCAGTTAGGCTTGCTTTTCGTTGCTCTTAAGGGTGCTTCCTCCACTGAGCCCCCTCGCCCCCCCATTTTTGGTGTGCATTTCTTCATCTACCCACCCCATTTGTTTCGTCCAGTGGGGAAGGGACAGCATGACAAAGAGCCCCAGTATTAAGAACTGTGTAGTCTGTCTGCACTGCTTCATGGTAAATGATGACCATGACTCCTGTTTGTACTGCCTGGGAGAAACCCATATTCCATCCAGATGCAGTATTTGCAGTTTATTTCCTTGAAGGACAAAGAAATTGCCGGAGATCAGCCTTAACATGTTCCTCGTGGACAAGTCTTTGAGAACATAGTTGGATTCTGAATAGGAAGAACCCGCCTGTACATCAACCTGAGAATGGTAAGAGCACCCCTTTGCCGTCTTCCGCTACTGAGGGTCCTGTGGAAGATCAAGCAGGACAAGGTATAGATCATTCTCATAGCTCCATGATGGCTGTGACATTTTTGGTCCTCCGTGATGCTTCAGCTGTTGGCCTGACCTCCAGTCAGCCGCCTCCTTGTATGGATCCCCTGACCCAGGACAAGAGAAAAGACTACCCATCTTGACCCATCCTTATGACAGCATGGTATTTGGATGGGTGTTAGATCTAGAGAGCTGTTACTTGGCAAGCATGCAGGCCATATGGAGTAGCAGCAGGAAAAACTCCACCAGGAAGTGCTACATCTCAAAGTCTGGCATGACCAGTGGGGAGTTTCCCCGTTGCTGACCGAGACCCGCTGATGTGGTGGATTTCCTGCAATCCCTGAAGTCCACAGGATTATCCCTTAACTCCCTTAGGGTGCTCTTAGCTGTTGTCAGCACATTTCATTCCTTAGTGGACAGCCATACTATCTTTTCACAAAAGGTTATGTTCTGGTTTCTGAGGGGGAATAGTGAGGGTTTTCCACCAGTGATGACGCCTGCACTGGTTTGGGACTTCATCTTGTCTTACTGGCTCTTATGGGGTGCCATTTGAACTATTGTCATCATCCTCCCTTCTGCACCTTTCCGTGAAGGTGGAGTTTCTGGTCATGATCTCATTAGGGGGCGCTTATGGTGGACACCCCTCCTCGCCTCGATCTTCCACAAGGACAAGGTGTCTGAGGTTGCACTCAAAGTTCCTCCCTAAGGTGGTATTGGACATTCAGAGCATTAACTTACCTGTGTCCTAGCCTAAGCCATGTGTCCTACACCTTGAATGTGTGTAGGACCCTGGCCATTTACCTTCAGAGGACTAGGCTGCTTTGGAAGTCATCAAAGCTATCTCATTTGTGGAAAGAAAGGGGAGGTGATTTCTGCTCCGCGAAGGTCAAAATGGATCTCTGACTGCAAAATACTCTGTCATGAGGTGAACAAGGTCTCTCGAGGGCAGCATGAGAGCACGCTCAACGAGAACAAGAACCCAGGCAACCTTGATAGCATCTTGCAAGAATGTTCCAATCATTGACATCTGCAGGGGGTGACATTGGGCTCGGTCCATGTCTTCACAAAGTCCACTATGTTTTGGTACAGGCAGCTGCCTTAGATGCCTCCCTAGGCAGAGAGCAGTCCTTCAATCAGCACTTGGGCAATGCTCTGGGCACCCATCTCCATAAGCGGGATCACTGCCTCTGAATCACCTGAAGTTTGCTATGAATAGGGACAACCACTTGAAGAATGAGCGGTTACCTTGTAGTAACTGGAGTTTTTCGAGGTGTGTTGTCCCTATTTTTAGTGTGCTGACTATCCTCTTTCCCCCTGCCTCAGATCCCAGTCTCAGGACTTTTGGTGATGGAGCTGAGATGGCAGTGGTCCAGTGCAGCCCCCCGTACACTCAGTGTGGAGCACAAGGAGAGCAAGAACACTTCCACAGAGTAAGTGGACACTGCTAGGAAGAATTCTTGGATCTCAAGTGTATGCACAACTTGAAGTGAACTAGTGCATAGGTACAATGCATCTAGAAGAACTCCAGTTACAACAAGGTGAATAACCTCTCCTGCAGTGACCACAGCATGGTGCCTCAAGCCACCCAGCTTCTCGGACTTCATGCAAACCCTCTACCTTTAACAGAGCCCTAGTCTTGCTGCACATGTGCACTTCATTTTTAGATGCATCAGTGTAGTTCATGCCAACCTGGAGTTAAGAACTTTACCCGTAACTTTTTCAATAATGTTTTTCCCTAAAAGGGTGCCATGCGCTAGCTGAGATAAATCCCAAGTGGTTGAGATCAGTTTGAGAAGTAATTTTGATGATTTTGTAAACATCTAATTTTTTGGAGGGACTGTATTTTAGAAATCCATTGCTCAAATAGCCCCAAATTTGCTCACTAACCCTACCCATCAGCAAATTTCATGAAACAGCAAATTTCAAGGCAGACTAAGCATGTAGATTTTAGAGGCTTAGAATAGTCAACTTTTGAGCAAAGTGACGCTCAACTCTAGAAGATCTTTTGCTCCACTATAATGGATATAGGAGGAATAAATACACTTTTTACAGAGGATAATTATTGAGGTGGGTTTGAGTTTTCAGTTAGAACAGCTGATACCTACTCCAATAGATAGTTTAGTAAGCAGATTCTGATTTAATTTTAAGGTGCTATTCCTGCTTGTAACAAAAAAATAAATATTTAAGTACTAATATTTTTTCTACTGAGATTTTAAAAGGGAAAAAAATACCCTAGAAATTTCTGTCATTTCTACAAATATGGATGTAATAAAATGACAAGAAAATATTATAATGTAGGTATGAAAATATGCCATGGCATGTCATCCTAAAGGAATAGAACCTTGAATTGAAATATTTGATAGAAAATTCCTTTTGCTAGATTAATTGATTAGGATAGCTTTAATATTTGTTAGAACCAAGTAAGGCTATTGGTACCAGTAAATCTCCGTACGTGATCACATGCAAACAGCAAAGCATTTTGATCATGCTGTTTTGTGTAACTCGGTATGGGATGATTATAAGTGCTCAGCACCAATTTAGTCTCTTTGTAATATGCTGACTCTAAACACTAGAGGGTAGCATATCACTAATAATGATTTCATTTCCTAAAAGAATCAGGTTACACATTCTTCAACCTTTCAGGATTACTATACCATTTAAGTATCAGAGGGGTAGCCGTGTTAGTCTGAATCTGTAAAAAGCAACAGAGGGTCCTGTGGCACCTTTGAGACTAACAGAAGTACTGGGAGCATAAGCTTTCGTGGGTAAGAACCTCACTTCTTCAGATGCGAGAAGTGAGGTTCTTACCCACGAAAGCTTATGCTCCCAGTACTTCTGTTAGTCTCAAAGGTGCCACAGGACCCTCTATACCATTTAAAATCTCTAATCTAAATTTAAACCTTCAGAAAAATGTAGTAGCACGATTAAAACTTTTTTTTTGGTGAATTTAGCTGTAATTTATCCCCTTTCTCTTGGTTTACATTTCAGTAGTCCATTATGTTTTAGGTGATGTTGGTGGGGTTTTATCTGTACTAAAGTGTGTGCTATTATTTGGTTTGGGCTTCGTCAGTCCAGTGCAAAAAGGATTGAGTAGAACCTTAATCTTCCTTTCCTTTCACCTTACCTTAAATGTGTTTTGGTATTAGTATTATTAGCAATGTAGAAGCATTTAGAATGATTTATTGTCTGCATGCCGTTTGAATATGCACATAGAGATATTTACACCCTGCAGTAGATGTATTTGTGTATAAGAAAGGCTATGTCAGACAAATAAGAGGCACCTTGCCTTAGCAGACTTATATTCCTGTTGTTTGGATTATTCACCAAGGCAAATATTTATCAGCTTATAAAATTTCTCATAAAATGCATATGCAGTAGGAATGCTACTTTGCAGATTACCTAAATGCAAGTAAACTTTGTTTTCTTGTAGGCACCACCTTCCATGGTCAATAATGAACAACGCCAGCATGCCGAGCACATATTCTTATCATTTAGAAAATCAAAATCACCATTTGCTGTTTGCAAGCATATTTTGGGTAAGTCTTCTTTTTTGAGATTTAACATGTCATCAAATTCACAACTAATAGAAAATACTAGTCTTTTGCATCTGGGAATGTGAACATTAGGTTAGATATTCTTTCATTGTTATTGTACGGTATTAAATTTGTTGGTGAACTGCAAAGCATTTAAAAAGTAAGTTAAATTGAACTCTTTAAGATCATGGATTACACATCTTAAATCCTTGATTTTTAGCTATAATTTTTGTGGTGTTTGCAGAGCTACTAGTATGTTTTTTTTTTTTTTTTTTAAATGGTCTGCTAAGGGGAAAAAAAAGTTTAGTGCCCCCTCAAAATTTCTCAGCTTTAGCGAAGGCCTTGGTACAACTTTCTTCAGTTGAAGAATTTCTAAATTTGATTTAGAAACTGATTTAGTTACGAAGTGCAACTCCTTTGCCAGGACACTCTTTTATTTTAGTTTGAGAATACTTTGTATGTGGAGCTGGTAATGCCACCTGTAGTTAAGGTTGCTTGTCACTTTCCATTGTAAGACCCTGTTTTCTATTGCTTATGATTTTGCCAGACTTTAACCATACAGGTGGAAATTTTCTATGCCAGTTTCTTAAATAAGTTTCAGCTAAAATGATCATGCCATTTCAGGGAATGAGATTATGGGGAAATATGCTGTTTTATCTGTGATTAAAATCTCCCACTTCCATCCATTTTGTTAAAAAAACTCTAGGGCCTCTAAGCTTTGGAGCAGGGCCTTGGAATTTGGCAGAAAGGTTCATGTTGCCCTGGTGTCAGGGCTGTATTTTTTGTAATGCCTGTGGAAAACTGATCACATTTGGGCAGATTCGGTAGAGACTAGATAGCTTGGTAGCAAAATTACCTCTACTGAGCACAAAACATCCCATCCCCACTCAGCTCCTATGTGCTGATCAGAGGAAGGTAGGTGTGTGTGTGTGTGTGTGTGTGTGTGTGTGTGTGTGTACACGTACCGTCATCACAGAGTGAGTGGACACGCTTCAGCTCAGGATTGCAGGGGCTGAGCAGGACATTCCTTGCAGTTGCTTCCCCTGGGGCTGCTGTGATGTTGGGTACAGGAACTGATGATAAACTCTTTCCTGTGCTCTGTGATCCC
Source organism: Chrysemys picta bellii (assembly GCF_011386835.1). Lineage (NCBI taxonomy): Eukaryota > Metazoa > Chordata > Testudines > Emydidae > Chrysemys > Chrysemys picta. Next base: position 314,447,420 of record NC_088791.1, read on the forward strand.
TCTGTCACCCAGGCAGTGTGGAGGGAAGGAGAAAGCAGCTGATTTGAACGCAGAGGAGTGAGAAATGAGGGACAGTGAGATGGGGTTGGAGGAGCCAGAGCGGGGGCAGTACTTGGGACATGGTGGGGGGACATGCATGCAGCAGGATGGAGACAGGAACAAGGGGGTAGAAGGATAAGCTCAAAGGGGGAGGAAAGCAGCAGCCAGGAGATGGAGTTGGGGGGGGGTTGTGTCAGAGCAGAAGGGTAAGGGGTAGAAGACAGGGTGGATGGTGATGAATAGGAGGAGAGGGGGACAGGTTGGGACAACAGGATAAGAACAGTCTTTAAGCACAAGAGAGCACTCCTTTCCAAAACTTGGAATAAAACTTAGGTGTCCTGAATCTTTCCATTCCACTGCTGATAAGTTCGTGAAGGGCAGGTCCATTAATGGCCATTAGACAAGATGGTCAGGGATGCAGCCCCGTGCTCTGGGTGACCCTAGGCCTCTGACCGCCAGATGCTGCTACTGGACGATGGGATGGATCACTTGATGATTGCCCTGTTCTATTAATTCCCTTTGAAGTATCTGGCATTGGCTACTGTCAGAAGACAGGATACTGGGCTAAATGGTACATTGGTCTGACCAAGTATGGCCGTTCTTACGTCAGGAAAAAACTCTGAAACCCACTGGCAAAGTGCATTTCTTGTCTCTCTCTAGTGGCTGGTCCACATATAGAATAACAACCTACTATTCCCACTAGTTATTCGGTTAGCTCAAGTGGTCCCAACCCAGCTGACGAGGGTTAGCTTAGTTAGCTCAAGTAAGGATTCAATATGATTTGACATGATCAAATTTAATTTTTCAGGTTTTTTTTAAAATTAGGAAATTTCATTTAAAAAATGTTAAGGTTGCAAAGTCAAGCATTCAAATTAGGAAATACCAGTATTAAGGTAGCTGATGTCACCTTAATTCAGCCTCCCAGTATGTATGCGTTATGATATTTTTAATTACATGATCACATACTATTTTTCCAAACTAAGCTACATTGATATAAGCCAGGTTTAAACCTATTTAAGTATCCACTTAAGGTTTTCTGCCAGTTTTGAATCCATTTAATAACCGATTCTAGCTAAATTGGTGCAACTTTGAATATAGAGAAGGCCTTTGTCATATATAAAGGAAACATGAATATTGTGGGCTCTTTCAAAAATATTTGTAAGTCTCCTTTCATAGCCACCTGCATTCCCTTTCAACAAGTAAGTGGTGATGCTTAAGACAAGCCAGCATGTCCCATTCTGATGGGGGTGCAGTCTGGACAAGTGAGGGGTTGTGTCATTGTCTGTCCTGTATGCTTTACTGTTGTAGCTTCCAACTTAGGTCACTCACAGCCAGCCTGCAGGTAACACCCGGAGTGTCTCTGTGTGCTAGACAGCCCTGGTTTAGCATCTCTTACCCCAGCAGCCTGTCTACAGTCCCACTCTGGCTTCCACCAGCCTTGGTTACTACTTGGAGGGTGACCACAATACACTTCCAGTCCCGAATTTTCCCAAAACTGTGTGTTCTACAATGTCCAGCCCTCGCCTGGGCAGTTCAGAGAAATAATATGGTTCATTTGTTCCTGTACAAACTCAGGAACACATCACAGCTTATTAACTTAACTGGGGGTAATAAACCCTTCCGTTTAAATACAGAACTGAGTTAGTTTTATGGTAAAAAGAAATGTATTGACAAATTATACATAGAGGTAAATGAATTCAGGTATAAGGAATGAAGATATATATGAATTCAAGTATAAGGAATAAATCTGTCTGGGGATTGGTCCTGCTTTGAGCAGGGGGTTGGACTAGATGACCTCCTGAGGTCCCTTCCAATCCTGATATTCTATGATTCTATGAAGATACAAAGTTACAAGTAAAACGAAACATGCTTCTAAAAGTCTAAAACTTAAATCTAGCAAGATACAGACTTTGTTGGAGATGGTTTCTCTTCCCAGTCATGGCTGACTTTCTTCTCATTCAGGACCTTCCACAAAAGTACAAGGTGCTGGCTTCCCTTGTTGTCTTTGCCTAAGCACGTTTCTCGCCTATATTCAGTTTCAGAGACTTGAGCAGCACTCCCCCTTGGTGGAAGGACTCATCTTTCTTAGCTTGCAGGAACTCTGGCCTCTTGTGTCTGTCTAGTGATGGATGCCAAAGCTGGCTTCTGTCTTTACTTGTATCTTCCAAAGTTCAATGACCTTGTTTCAAAAGGCAGGATCATAGAATCATAGAATATCAGGGTTGGAAGGGACCTCAGGAGGTCATCTAGTCCTACTCCCTGCTCAAAGCAGGACCAATTCCCAACTAAATCATCCCAGCCAGGGCTTTGTCAAGCCTGACCTTAAAAACCTCTAAGGAAGGAGATTCCACCACCTCCCTAGGTAACCCATTCCAGTCCTTCACGATCCTCCTAGTGAAAAAGTTTTTCCTAATATCCAACCTAAACCTCCCCCACTGCAACTTGAGACCGTTACTCCTTGTTCTGTTATCTGGTACCACTGAGAACAGTCTAGATCCATCTTCTTTGGAACCCCCTTTCAGGTAGTTGAAAGCAGCTATCAAATCCCCCCTCATTCTTCTCTTCTGCAGACTAAACAATCCCAGTTCTCTCAGCGTCTCCTCATAAGTCATGTGCTCCAGCCCCCTAATCATTTTTGTTGCCCTCCGTTGGACTCTTTCCAATTTTTCCACATCCTTCTTGTAGTGTGGGGCCCAAAACTGGCACAATACTCCAGATGAGGCCTCACCAATGTTGAATAGAGGGGAATGATCACGTCCCTCAATCTGCTGGCAATGCCCCTACTTATACAGCCCAAAATGCCCTTAGCCTTCATGACTTCATGCTATTCTTCCTTTCCTGTGTGCTCCCCTCCCCCAGATGGGGCTTCCATTGTTTGATTTCACCATGCTTAATTTACATAGGAGACTGGTAGATAGCTGTGCCATTCCCTCCTGTCTGGGCAGACTGTACAGCAGGGGTGGGCAAACTTTTTCGCCTGAGGGCCACATTTGGGTATAGAAACTGTATGGCAGGCCATGAATACTCACGAAATTGGGGATTGGGGTGTGGGAGGGGATGAGGGCTCTGGGGTGGGGCCAGAAATGAGGAGTTCAGGGTGTTGGAGGTTCCCGACCAATGGGAGCTGTGGGGAACAGCACTTGGGGTGGGGGCTGCATGTGGCGTCCCTGGCCCTGGCTGCCCCTACGCATAGGAGCCAGAGCGGGGACATGCTGCTACTTCCGGGAGCTGCGCGGAAAGCCCCCAACCCCACTCCCTGGCTGGAGCACGGAGTGGGGCAAGCCCCTGACCCCGCTCCCTGGCGGGACGGGAGTTTGAGGGCCAAATTAAAAGGCCCGACGGGCCATAATTTGCACACCCCCCCCGCTGTACAGCCTAATATCATTGAGTATCCATAATTCCTTACATAGTGTTAATATCGTTGTGAAATAAATGTATTGATCACTAGCATGTCATTTATTTTCAGAGGAGATCTTACTCTCTACACTTTTATAATACAGTAATATTGTGTGCAATCAGTGGATTCAGTTGCTTATCACTTGAGGTTCAGCCTCCCCCGCCCCCCCCCAGTTTTTTTACAGACAAGTAAACCTTTGAAATGGATTCTTCTGAAAAGTGGAACCCAGACCAAGCTGCATGGTGTAGACACCTCATGTCTTCTCCACCCATTTGTTAGTATGAAGTTTGCCTCCACTCCTTGTTAGCTTGATGGGTCTGTTTACTGCTTATATGTAAATTGAGTAATCACACATTCCTTTGTTTAAGATAAACTTGTTCAAGTCCCCCAACATACCTGGTTTCTTTCTCTCTCTCTCTCTCTCTCTCACACACACACTAATTCCAGCATAAATTCATAACTATTAATACACATTGAATGCATACATACATCTCAAAGAATATTAATGGTCAGTGAGTGACTAGTTTTCAAATGATACTTCACAAGGCATATTTTGTACAAAGATTATTACAATAGTTTGTAGTGTGAGTACAGGGGTGCTTAGTGTCTCTCAACATTTCTTGCCCTGCCAGCTAGCCCACCACAACCAAATGCCAGGTACAGCTCTTTATCCTCTTACCCTGCCCACTTCTGCCCTTTCTGCTCTATAGCCAAGTCCCCTGCATACTGCTCCTTCTATGCTTTTTTCACAATGCCCCCCAAATAAATTAAAAAAAAAAAAAAGTAGAAATTCAGAAGTCAGGAGTTGATGCTTTCAAATCTTTTTTTAAAGTTATCTGCAAACACCTGAATAGGTTTAAGGAAGGGGATGCTTATAAACGTAGGTTATAAAATACTAAAAAACAATGACATATATATTTATTATGCACCCACAAATTACATTAAAATAACATTAAGGTTGCAAAATCAAGCATCCAAAAGTTAGAAGATGAAAGAATTAAGGCTGACTGTGTAACATTAATTCCTGTTCCTTGTGCATAGGCATTATGATACAATCTTTAATAACATGGGTACATGCTATGTGTTAGTCAGTGACCAGTCTTTTCGTCGTCTTCCTTTCCTCTCCCCCCCACCCACGGTTCCTCATCCCAATCCTGTTTTCTTTGCCTAGCCAGTCAGTCTCCACTCCTTAGGCTTCTCATCCCAGTCTCCATCTCCTCCCAACTCCTCCTGCCATTCATAATAATATATGGTAATGTGATAATTCTGGCATTTTATCTCCTTGTCACATGTGAGAGGAACTAACCCCTGAAATAGCAAAACCAGTTAACAAAACTGCAGCTGACTATATTTTTTGAACGAAAAATATTTTTTCATTTTAACCAGCATGGGCAGTGAAAACAGCAGGTGATAATTGAATAATGTCTTTGGTCTTAACAGAAACTAGTAAAGTGGACTATGTCCTTTTTCAAGCTGCCACAGCAATAATGGAAGCAGTTGTGCGAGAATGGATTCTCTTGGAAAAAAGTAGCATCGAGTCACTGCGAACATTCCTTTTAACCTATGTCTTACAAAGGCCTAAGTAAGTATGGATGGAAGTACTTCCAAAATATTTACATAAATTCCTACATAAACCATGATTTACCTTTGTTTAATCTTCCTAGGCTAATAGGTAGAAACATTTAATGGTAGTAACACTTCTAATTCCTGAATGGATGGCTCTTGACATCTCTAGAATTGTCAGTTTTCATTTAAGCTTTCATTGTGTTCTTGAAAAAATAACCCAGATTTAAAATTCTGTTTTACAGAAGCCTTGTGCTGTTCAGCTTAATGGCAAGAACTTAATATTTGTATTATGTTTACAGCCTTCAAAAGTATGTTCGGGAGCAGATTCTATTAGCAGTAGCAGTAATAGTGAAACGAGGATCATTAGACAAATCGATTGACTGCAAAAGCATTTTCCATGAAGTCAGCCAGTTGATAAGCAGTGGTAACCCCACTGTGGTAAGTTCTTGTTTAAAATATTATATAATCATTATAAATTGTATATTAAGTATACTAGTTTGCTGGATTATTTTTATATCCAGAATATGAAATTAGGAAGCCTAATCAAAGAAAATAGTAAATGGCTGCTTGAATATCTGAATCTGGGATTTTTTTTGTGAGAAATGAGTTTTGAGGCAGTTTGTAATGCATGTTGTATTTACAGTGCTTTACCCTGTTGCACTATGACAGATATCTGTGTCCTATGGAAAAGTGTAGATTTGCATTTGGCATTCTAGAGACAAATGTTAATGAGCATTTTAAACTTGTATTTAATACTAGCGTGTTTGATCCATTAGTCTCACTCATATAGTATGGGGTAATCTTTACTAGAATTAAACCAGTGTACTTGTTTCCATTCTGAGTTGCTTCAAGAGCCATGACACTTGATATAAAAAAGGATTTTCCATTAGCTGGCAGTGGTTCTGTAAGGACTCTGTTCCACTTACATCTGTCCATTGCTGCACCCTGTTTTGGTTCAGCTGTTGGAATTGTCTACTGAGCAAGAGACATAGACCTTCTTCATTCTCCGGGAGTTGGGCCAGGTGGGGAGAAAGGGTTGCGAGGAAGTAAAAACTGGAATGGAAATATAAAACTTGTTCACTCTAGATTTAGAATCAGACCCGAGTAAGTGTTCCCTTCCTTATTGTGTTAAAGTGGAAACAAGGTGTCAATGTCTATCTTTGCATTTAGTTAAATTCCATTTACTATGCCAGGAGATAAGATTAGAATAGTTCGTAATGGAGGCTTTAGTGATAAACTTGATATCTAAATATATCTAAAAACTAAACTAACTTAACTACAAATTAAAGAAACTTGATAATTTGCCTCCCAAATGTAGATGTACGATTATGCAAAAAATTAGCATAAACTAAAACTACCCACATCCCATAAAAAGGGGCTTGACTTTTAGAATTGCTGAGCACTTAGGACTCCATTTGAGGTAGATGGGAGCTGGAAATTCTCAGCACCGCTGAAAATCACATCAAAGAAGTGCAGTCAGAGTAATGCAACTCCTGTCATGATCCTAAAAAGTGTTCCACTTCTAACAGATTTCCCTAACTCATAGAAATGGAAGTTCTAAGATTGTTTTTAAACTCAGATTTCCTGTTTGGCAGCACAGTATTCTAATGTCTGTACAAAGAACAACATCCTCACCCAATTAGCTGCTTAAAATGCATATTAGCCTATAATAGGCAGTTGTGTGGAGATTGATAATTGTGTGGAAGGAGAACTATACATATTAATCTTTTAATCATTCAAAATATAGTTTCCCCCCTGAAAAATATACTTGAGGTTTCCAAAAGTTTTCTATACACTCATGTGTATATGTATAGGAAGTTATTTGATTTTAACTAATGATACAGGAGTGGGACAAGTAGAAAGCTGCATATCAGAGGAATAGTCACTGGACCAGCTCTTGCAGTCAAATACAATACACAGATGCTAGATTATATGTCATTTAAGTTTGCTCTCTATATAATATACCTAGTACAAAACCTAAAAAGTAAGGAAATAAGTTAAGTCTACCAACAGTAAATACCTCTGCTTCCCGTCCATAGGCTCACCTTGCCACCAACACAGTCACCATACATTATTGATAATGTATCACAACCGTATCTCTGCCTTGTAGTAATGCTCCGGTTTTCCAGCACCTCCTTCCTCAATTTCCACCCACTTCCAATATAAACAGACCAGACTTCACCATCTGTTCCTCTTCCTCCTTTCCACTACCCACAAACATATTACCCCCTCTGCACAAGTTTTTTGGAGCTACACACACACACACACACAGGCTTAACGAAGGGGGTAATTACAAACTTAGATTATAAAATCCTTGATTAGAAAATGTCACTTTCTACTCAAGGGATTTCCATTTCCAATCCACTATAACCTATGCTACACTTTGCTACCAAAAACTAACATTTGTTGGTACATCTCTACCCCGATATAACGCTGTCCTCGGGAGCCAAAAAATCTTTCTGCATTATAAGTGAAACCGTGTTATATCGAACTTGCTTTGATCTGCCAGAGCGCGCAGTCCCCCCTATTTCCCCCCCCCCCCCCCGAACGCTGCTTTACCGCGTTATATCAGAATTCGTGTTATATCGGGGTAGAGGTGTATTTAAATATTTTTATTATATTGTGTGATACAAACTTGCCAGGCCTAAATACATGTGTATAAACCTACTGCACCATGCAATTAATATGCTTTATAACATGAAATAGATCATTGATTCCAGTTCTAGTAATAAAAATATCTACTACTCTGCCAACATACTACACCGAGTGGACCTCTAGAACTACATAGTTTAATGAGCCCTGGAACTTGATTCCTTTTGAAATCTTTACTGCACATTAATCAACAATACATAAATTCAACAGTAGACACCCAACAGTGTGTTTCCATTACAGAACAAGTCAGGAAGACTAAGTTAATGTTTGATGTGTGATATTGAGTTGGCCAGGAATCATATTGGCTTGTGGTTGTACAGCACCCAGCACAACAGAGCCTGTTCCTGACTGGGCCCTCAAGGAGCTATTGTATTATAAAATTTAATAAGACTGAAGGATTGTATGGCAGTGAGGAACTGGCTGGAACCATTAACTGTAACTTTTTTAAAAGTATGGAATCTTTGTTGTTCCATTTAAAACGAATTAACAAAGACTCAACAGAACTTATGAGACCCATTAAAGTGGGCTTCCTTTGGGTGGGGAGGGAGATATACTTGGCTGGGGTATGGGGGAGAGATGGTCTCTGCTTCACTGGTCCCTTTCACTTCATTTCACACCTTTCATGTCTCCCCAGGCTCCTCTACATACTCTCATCCAAAGCCTCCCGCATTCTGAGACTGGAGAGCACGGTTCTATCATCCCTTGATGGCCCCTAGCTCTCTCCTCTATCTAGTCCTCCTCCCTCTCCTCCACCTCTGTGTCCCCCTCCAGACTCCTGCTGCAGAACATTTTTCTCTGGTCAAGTACCTACCCTTCTGTGTCCTCCCATCTCTGGCTCAGCTCAGCAACTGCAGCAGCACAGTCAGGGGTCAGCAACAACTCAGCTTATATTTATAAGTGTTTAAACATTGCTCTATATACATCTGAAAACAGCTTTGTACAAGCGTAGGCTGGGGTCATATCTCTTGGGTAACAGGAATGGAATAGGAAAAATAAAGATAAAAATAAATCAAATATTGCCACTATAAGGTAAAGGCATCTCTGTGCATATTATTCCTCAGTCTGGCCCAGAAAAAGGAATATAATGGAAAATAAATAAATAAAAGAAGCTTGCTCCAGCTAGTGGAACAGTATTTTACTTATAAAGTCACTTGTAAGCAATCTGGTCCTTCTGTGGAAGCAAACTGGTATCTTCACAGTTCCTGCTTTCTTCCTTTCCTGTAGCTGGACTCAAAGCTACCTGACCTTTTTTCCCTCCTTGGGCTGAGAGGATGGTGAGTGTGCTTCATCTTTCCCACCAGGCCCCTCCTCAGCCTTCCATGGCTACTTTTTTTTATATCAGCGCTCTTTAAAATCAGTGGGACTACTTATGTGAATGTTGTTCTTGAGCTTGCTTGCAGAATCCGGTGTGCAGCCAGGATGATGACAAAAGTTGAACATTAAGAATATGTGGTTGACCATGAAGAATACATTAGGTCTGCACACTTCTCAAAGGTTCCATATATTTAACTTTTTTACATATTAATTAAAATTATTGATAGAAATTGGGTTATTCTGAGGCTGGAGCCTGAAGAGTAGCATTGAGTAAAGGTTGTGACAGGGAGGGGCATGTGCAAAACCGTGAGAAATGAGACAGCGATGAGATGGAACGGAGAAAGAGGATAGTGAGAGGTTGGATGGGAGGTAGGGTGACCAGAGAGCAAATGTGAAAATCGGGACGGTGGTGGAGGGTAATAGGAGCCTATATAAGAAAAAAAACCCAAAATCGGGATTGTCCCTATAAAATCTGGACATCTGGTTACCCTAATGGGAGCGTACGGGAATGTCAAGTGTATGGATAGGAAAGAGGGACAAGAGGATGAAGGACAGAAGGATATGAGATTGGTAAGATGAATTGTGGGCAGGTGTGAGTGAGTCTGGGCAGTGGAAAAGAGCATTCAAGTTAGGGAAACAGTAAGATGTTAGAGAAGAGTTTTATCACTCATTATAGAAATTCCATCAATGGGACTAGATGTTATGAACTGTTGGTGGTAGGGAAGGTGGTATAGTGTGGGCCAAGATTAGGACCTGGAATGCTGAGTTCTTCCTTCTGGCTCTTTTTGTTGCTTCTGTGACATCTGTACCTTTTAGGACCCCCTGGAAGAGTCCTGGGCTTGGTAGGGAGAGCCTTGTGGGTAGTAGGGTGGCTATTTGTTCCCAAAGTAACTTTGTAGCAATCAAATGAGAGGCAAGAAGGGGTCTTAGTGTGCCTGCTTTTTTTCTTTCAGGTCTTCTCTCTGGCAGTCAAGAAAAAGCACTCCTACCAGTAACTTCAACATTTCTTGCTCTGTAGCCTGCATTTCTGAGGGATAGAGTTTCTGGTAGAAGTCTCAGAGCACTTGGCTAATTTTAGCATGTGTAATATATGTTTTCACCACTGTTTTCTAGATGTTAGGGCAGGGATAGTCAATTATTTTTTGTCCAGGTCCAGATTTCTTGGTCAAGGTCCAGACTCCAGAGAAAATTATAATAAGTAAATAAAAAGATTTCCGGGTCCCTTCAAAAGCATCTGGTGGTCCAGATTTGGCCCATGGTCCGCCTATTGACTACCCTGTCCTACAGCCTGCAAAAGCAGGGCTCCACTTCTGCACATCTTAACAGCTGCCAGAGGGAAGGGAATTGAGGAGACCAAGGGGCTTGAAGGGGCCAAAAAGAGGGCATTCCCCCCCATGATGTGTGCAAGAAACCCACAGAGTGAACAGCCTCTCATCCTGCCTGTCTCCTCCTGCTTTCCAACCCTATCTTTGGGGCTGCAAGCAAGGCAGAATTAGCTCAGCATCTTCCAGTATTACCTTTTAAAATGTTATAAACTTCTAAAATTAGGTTTTAATCAACTGAACTTGATCTTGTGCACTAGGTCTCCACTAAGTCTGTACTATATGAATCTAGTAAACTGGATTTGATCTTTTGTTTTTGCTATAGTTTAATTGTGTCATTTTTAAGCAGTTTGTCACCGTTTATTGGTTAGAATTAATTCAGTTTAGGTATGTGTGACGGGATCCCTGGAGTGCAGCCTGGGACCGCTGTGCCCCCTGAACTCTCTCCTCTCTGGGCTGTCTCTCACAATGCCTTCCTAGTGACCAGCAGCAAACCCCTCCAGGTGCTGTTATCACTCAGCACAACCACATGTGGAGCCCTACACTCAGCTAGATTGCATGTATGCTCCCAGAGCCACTCATGAATCACACAGAGAAAGGCAAAGCCAAATCCCCCCCAATTCCAGCACTGTACCTCAGGAATATACCATCTTGCACAGCTCAAGATGAGCAATGCAGATTTATTGATTGGTTCACCACTTCATCAATGGAAAGTGGATATACACCAGCCTTTGCAAAACCTGAGCAGATTTGCCACACGCTTCACATAAACTCTCTGGTAAAGATAAACAGTAAAAGAAGTTTATTGACTACAAAAGAGAGATTTTAAGTGATATTAACTGATAGGCAGAAAGTCAGAGTTAGTTACCAAAAGAAAAGAAAATATAACCACACAGTCTAAACTCTCAACCCTATTAGACTGGCAACATCTAGATTAAGCATTTTTTCTCACCCCACTGGATATTGCAGTCCGTAGTACACAGATTTCACCCTTGAAATCTCGGCCAGTCCCCTCGGTTGGAGTCTTCTCAAGTCTTCTCAGTGTCCTTGTTGCTTGCAGCATAGGTGGGGGTAGGAAAAGGCCAAGCATGGGCCCCCTGTGTTTAGTTTTATACCCTCAGTCCATGTGCCTGGAAAACACGTCTGGGTGCATTGCTGAGTCTCCAGGGAAGGTTGAGCAATTCCCCTGGTCTGGCTTCATGCAGGTGAGTCATTGCATTGTAGCTCCCTTGCTGGACAGTGGTTGTTGATAGGTCGATTAACAAGTTACTTTCCTTGCTGTTGCCTCTGGGGAGCTAATATCTCGCTGATTCCCCAATTTACAGCATGTTTTAGTGACCACCATACAACACAATTCTCATAACTTCATGTGCATTAATGATACACATAAATGGATAGAGAAATGACTTTCAGCAGATCATAACCTTTCCAGATATCTTACAAGGCATGCTTTAGATGTAAGATCACGATTATATAAAAATGAGGAATATGGGGGTTCCAGGATGCTCCCCTAAGGTATAGAATGTCACAGTATGTTGGCCTGTTCTTTGACCCATTACACCCCCATGCCCCAACATTTACAAAGAATTATTACTAGGGTGGGGGTGCCAGTCAAATGAGACCATCTCCTCACCCTGCTCCAGGAGACAGCCCTAGGTAAATGGATGTAGGAGATTAAACTCTCATAAAGAACAGGAGTGCATCTTTTGGGGGTCAAGAACCACAAATCCAGTTACTGGTCTGTTCAGTCACTAATGGCAGATTCATTTTGAGCAAGTTGAATGACCAGAAGTCCTACTCATCAACAGTTTCCCCTCTTCCCCACATCAGATAACTTCTACAATTCTACAGTCTCACACCAAGCCTACAGGAGTTTGGATCTTTTAAAAATCCTTTCCCACATTCTGGCAGAAATGCAGACACAGTACATTCCCTATGGCAGGGAATTGCCCATTCCAGGGACTCTGACAGGTAACCTGCCTGGAATTGGTGCCTAAAGTTCACCTTTCTTGCCAGAAAGACAAGTACCCTGGCTACTGTATGGGACATAAATACATTTTTTTTCAAAGTACTCTAAAAAAAATGAATCCCCTTCAGTTGTGCTTCAGTTGTGATCAAGAGATCAGAGCATAAAGCTTGCTCAGCATGTTTAAAAAAAATACCTGACCTCGCTGAACAGATAACACAGTAAAACATATACACATGTAAAAAAGCAGCAGTGTGAAAATCTGCTGCTATGCAGACAGTTGCAGGAGAAAAAGAAAATTAGTTCTGCTCAGAGAGAGATCCTTGAGGCATGCAAAATAGAAGTATTCTACACAAACGTACAAGACCAAGAAATCACAAGCATTTGCAGTTGAAAGAAGCTTGGTCCATGTGTTTCCCTAGCATGGGGGTAATCAATAGGCGGACTGTTGGCCAAATCCGGACAGCCAGATGCTTTTGAATGGATCCTGAGATCTTTTTATTTACTTATTATCATTTTTTAAATTTTCTCTGGAGTCTGGACCTTAACTATACTTTGACCAAGAAATCTGGACCTTGACAAAAAATAATTGACTATCCCTGCTGTAGAAGGTCTGGGGATGGGGAGATTGCAGGCACTTACTTCTGTACAATTTCAGTTGAATAGGAGTCAGGGATCCCTCCCAAGCCGAAGGAGGCTGTTTAAGAACACTTACCCACCCCTTTCACCACAAAGTTTATGCTCATGAGTCCTCGGCCAACATATTTAGGATTCTTGGGTGCTGATAAGCCTATCTAGGCTTGTTCAGTCCCTTACAAACACCTAAGGTTCACGGGGAAGGGGACTGATGCACTTGGCCAGGCAGAGACGCATTGCTGCATGTCTTTAGGTCCACAAGAGTGGGGCTACTCACATATAGACTTCCAAGGTCCTTAAGAAGGGAGAAGTAATGGCTACTGATGTGCTGCATCTTCAGTGCTGCAGATCTCTGTGGGTCACCAGGAAGGGATCCCCCTGTCCTCCTCTGCACTTCCTAGGGTTCTCAAGAGAGTGGTGCTTCTGTCCTGCATATCTCAGAAGGCTGGTGAAAATGCCCTTTGCTCTTCTCCCACTTCTTTCTCCAATACCATTTTAGGATTATATAAAAAACTAAAGAAACTTCCAGGTAAAAAACTTTAAGGTGAAATTAAAAGGACACTTTTTAAAAAAAAAGATTTTTTAAAAATCAAATTAAAATAAATTCTATTTTCTAACAGAGCATTCTTTCACTTGTATGTCTTATGATATAAAAAAGAAAACATCTTTTAAAGAAAATGTTTATAAAGGGTTTACTGCTCCACTACTCTTTTCTTAAATGAATACTCTTGCCATCCTTCAAAGTTCTGTCTTTTGCTTTCATATTCGTCTGTCAGTACAAGAAACTCTGCTGTTTACTTACAGAAGTGTATGCACTTTGCTCAGTCTGAGTCTGTATTTTAGAAAGGTAGTGGCCTCTCACCATCAACACATTGTAAAGTGTACATGAAAATAAACTTTTAAACTTTATTAATGGGGGGGCTTCATACCTTCTGTAGGCCAAGCACACTGCACACACTAGTGGCTCCTTGCATTCCACTATCACCCCCTGTGTCCCACCCTCCCATCACTGTGTATTTCAGGGAGTCCCTGTAACCTTCATTCCTCCCTCCTCCCATTCCAGGAGCTCTGTATCTCCCTTTCTTCATGCCAGAGGCTCTGTGTACCCCCATCCCCTGTGTCACAGCTCTGGTGAAGCTCCATCTGCTGGACAGTCACTGAGCTTGGATCCCAACCCTGGACCCATATGTTCTTGGCTTGCTGAGACTGAGAATAGTCCAATAACTGCTTCTGGGCTTTGGATCTCTAGGCACACTAATGAAGTACAGATTACGTGTCTAGCGCCTCCTGCTGAGAGGTGGGACTTCTTAGGACATGTCTTCGCTTTAACGTGGCTGCGTAGTCATGGCACCAGCGCTGGGAGAGAGCTCTCCCAGTGCTGTAAAAAACCCACCTCCATGAGGGGAATAGCTACCAGCACTGGGAGCATGGCTCCCAGCGCTGTCTACACTGGCACTTTACAGCGCTGAAACTTGCAGCGTTCAGGGGGTGTTTTTTCACTCCCCAGAGCAAGAAAGTTGCAGCGCTGTAAAGTGCCAGTGTAGACAAGCCCTTAGCCTTCTGAGCTTTTAAATGCTAACACTATCACCTGGTTTCTTTGTTCTCCTTCTGGAGAAATTCCACTGCTCCAAAACTTTCTCCCTGCAAACCACCTGGAATAATTGGATTCTGTCAGCTCAGGCTCTCACCTTAGCATATCCATTGTCCTACTGGAGCATAATTAATAAAATGTTAATGAATTACTTTGTTCTGTAGCTTCTTCCAGATGGGGTGTGATATGTGACAGGGTCCTTGTCAGCCCATGGCTGATTTAGTGTGCACTGGGACTGAGAATTCAGAACTCTCTGTATAACATCAGTCAGATTTGATGAGGTGTACATCGACAGAGCCTCCAAATCATCACACCAGGGTCCCCCATTCTCTCCCCACATGGCAGGGCCACTGTTTGCCAATTCTTCCTCCCATTTTCTCTTTCCCTCAGCCATTTATTTTTTTTATTTCTGTGTAGGAGGTAAGTCACTCAGGGTGTTATCTTTTGAAACTGTATTGGGATGATTGGCAGAGTTGATATGAAAGGGGGTATTGTTATGATGGAGGATGTTAATGGCTGCTTTCAACTGGTTCTTTGTATTATAGACAGTTACAATGATGGCCAAAGCAGCTGACTGCTAACCAGATGCATGGGGCTCTTTGTGCCTCATAAGAATGGCCATACTGGGTCAGACCAATGGTCCATTTAGCCCATTATCCTGTCTTCCAACTGTAGCTGGTGCTAGATGCTTCAGAGGGAGTGAACAGAACAGGGCATTTTATCGAGTGGTCCACACTCTCGTGTCTAATCCCAGCTTCTAACCGTCAGATTTAGGGACACCTAGAGCATGGGGTTGCATCCCTGCCCATCTTGGCTAATAGTCATTGATGGACCTATTCTCTGCCGACCCCTGTCCTAACCTTTCAGAAATGGTGTGCCGAGTCTTCATATATTCATTTTAATTTAAGATTTCGCGTGCCGGTAATACATTTTAACATTTTTTAGAAGGTCTCTCTCTATAAGTCTATATATAATATAACTAAACTACTGTTGTATGTAAAGTAAACAAGGTTTTCAAAATGTTTAAGAAGTTTAATTTAAAATTAAATTAAAATGCTGATCTTAAGCCGCCGACCTGCTCAGCCCACTGCCAGCCTGGGGTTCCGTTCACCTAGGCCGGCAGTGGGCTGAGCAGGGCCTGCGGCTGGGTCCCCAGCTGGCAAGGGGCCGGCAGCCAGAACCCCAGACCGGCGGCGGGCTGAGCGGAGCCTGGGGCCGGGACCCCAGACCGGTGGCAGGCTGAGCGGGGCTGGCATCCCAGACCAGCAGCGGGCTGAGTGGCTCAGCCCGCTGCCCGTCTGGGGTTCCGTCTGCTGGCTCCTACCAGCCAAGGTCCTGGCTGCCGGCTCTGCTCAGCCCGCTGCTGGTCTGGGGTTCTGGCTGCCAGCCCCTTGCCAGCTGGGGTCCCAGCCGCCAGCCCCGCTCAGGCCGCTGCCAACCTGGGGTCCCAGCCGCCGGCCCCACTCAGCCTGCTGCTGCCCTGGTGCTCAGGGTGGGGGTGGGGATGTGGGGGGTGCAAGAGTCAGGGCATGGGATGTGGGGGGGCTGGGTATGTGTGGGGAGTGCAGGAGTCGGCAGGGGCTGTGGGGGGGGGCTGGGTATGTGTGGAGGGTGCAGGAATCAGGGATAGGATCATGGGGAGGGATGCAGGAGGCTGGGGTGCAAAGAGGGTGCAGGGGTCAGGGCAGAGGGCTGGGGGGGTGGGCTGGGATCAGGGGAGTGCTCCCAGCCCCCAGCCCCCTGAGCAGCTCACGGCAGGGGGCTGGAGAGATACGCCCCGCTCCTACCCTCCTTCCCCCTGCCTCTTCTCCGCCTCCTTACTGGTCTGAGCAGCGAGGGCACTGGGGCTGCTCTTCTCCCCTCCCTCGCAAGGGCCGTTGACAGCAGGGAGGTTGATGAGGCGGGGCTCGATGCAGCACGCTTGGGGAAGAGGCGAGGGAGGGGGAAGCTTGGCTGCCGGCGGTGCCTGCCCTACAGCAGCAGCGGGCAGGACCAAGCTTGCTTCTGCTCCCTGCCCCTGCCAGAGAGAGCGGTAGGCGGGGGGCGGAGAAGAGCGGGCTGGGTCAGGCAGGATTTTTAATGGCACGCTGCTGCCTGCCTGCCGGGGTCCCGCTCAGCCCATTGCCGGGGTTCGGCAGCGGGCTGAGTGGGACCCCGGCAGGCAGCAGCGTGCCATTAAAAATCGGCTCACATGCTGTCTTTGGCACGTGTGCCATAGGTTGCCGACCCCTGTTCTAGGAACTTATCTAATTCTTTTTAGAACCCAGTTATACTTTTGGTCTTCATCTCCTGTCAACAGGTTCCACAGGTTGACTCTTTGTGTGGAGAAGTACAGGGAAACCCCGCTATAACGCGCCCCGTGATAATGCGAATTCGGATATAACGCGATCATAAGGTGTCTCCCGCCCCCCCAAGCGTGCAACAAAAAAAAAAAAAAAACCACCGGCCGGAGGGCCGCCGAAGCGCGCGCGCGCACACACACACACAGAGCGGCTGGAGTGCCGCCGAAGCACCAAACAAAAAACCCGGCCAGAGCGCTGCCGAAGAAGAACAAAACAAGGAACGTGCCTTCCCCGCCCTTCCCCCCCCCCCCCACTTCTCCTTTTGGCAGGAAGAGCCATTCTCCTCCCCAACTGCTCTTCCCTCTTCCTCTGCCCCTTGCACATCTCCCCTGCTCAGTGCAAACAAACAAACAAAAAAGTGGCCGGAGCGCCGCCGAAGAAAAACAAAAAAACAAAACAAGGAACGTGCCTTCCCCATTGCCTCTTCTCCCCCTTACTCCTGCTTCTCCTTTTGGCGGGAAGAGCCATTCTCCTCCCCAGCTGCTTCTCACTCTTCCTCTGCCCCTTGCACATCTCCCCTGCTCTCTGCCCAAGAGAAATTGACTGGCTTGAAACTGATCGGCCTTAAATGGTAAAATTTTCATAACCCCGCTATACCGCGACCCGCATTTATCGCGATCGAATTTTTTTTACCCCAATCATCGCGTTATAGCAGGGTTTCACTGTACTTCCTTTTGATTGTTTTAAACCTGCTACCCTGGTTTGTGAGTTACATGAAGGAGTAAGTACAGTTCTTCACTTTCTAAACACCATTCATTATTTTATAGACCTCTGTCATACTCCCCCACCCTCCCAAGTCATCTCTTTTCCAAGCTGAACAGTCTGTCTTTTGAATCACTCATATGGAAGCTGGGCGATAGTCCTAATAATTTTTGTTACCCTTTTTTGTACTTTTTCCAGTTCTAATATATTTTTTGAGATGGGGCGACCACACCTGCACTCAGTACTTAAGGTGTGGACATACCATTGGCTTGTATAGTGGCATGATATTTTCTGCCTTATTATCTATCCCTTTATTAATCGTTCCTAACATTATCTTTTTTTGACTGCCACTGCACATTGCGCAGATGTTTTCAGAGAATGATTCCAAGATCTATCTAAAGTGGTATAGTTGGGATTATGTTTTCCAGTGTTCATGACTTTGCATTTATCAATACTGAATTTCATATGCCATTTTGTTGCCCAGTCACCCAGATTTGTGAGATCCCTTTGTAACTCTTCAGTCAGCTTTTGACTTCACTATCTTGAGTTATTTTGTATCATCTGCATATTTTGCCACCTCACTGTTTACCCCTTTTTCCAGATCATTTATGAATATGTTGAATAGGACTGGTCCCACTACAGATCCCTTGGAGACACAGCTGTTTACATCTCTCTATTGTGAAAACTGACCATTTATTCCTAGCCTTTGTTTCCTATCTTTTAACCAGTTTACTGATCCATGAGAGGACCTTCCCTCTTATCCGATGACTGCTTACTTTGCTTAAGAGCCTTTGGTGAGGGACTTTATCAAAGGCTTTCTGAAAGTCCAAGTACTGTATCCATTGTATCACCTTTGTCCATGTGTTTGTTAATTGCCTCAAAGGATTGTAATAGAGTGGTGAGGTATGATTTCCCTTTACAAAAGTCGTGTGGACTCTTCCCCAACACAAATTGTGTTCACCTCTGTGTCTAATAATTCTGTTCTTTACTATAGTTTCAAGTAATTTGCCTGGTACTGAAGTTAGGCTAAGTTAATTGTCAGGATTGCCTCTGGAGCCTTTTAAAAATCAGCATTGTATTAGTTATCCCCCAGACATGTGGTACAGAGGCTGATTTAAGTGATAGGTTACATATCCTGTTTAGTAGTTCTGCAATCTCATATTTGAGTTCCTTCAGAACACTTGGGTGAATACCGTTTAGTCCTGGTGATTCATTACTGTTTAATTTGTTAGTTTCTTCCAAAACCACCTCTACTGACGCCTCAATCTGGGATAGTTCCTCAGATTTGTCACCTAAAAAGAGTGTGGGAATCTCCCTCACCTCCTCTGCAGTGAAGATGGATGCAAAGAATTCATTTAGCTTCTCTGCAGTGGCCTTGTCTTCCTTGAGTGCTCCTTTAGGACCTCAGTCATACAGTGACCTCACTGATTGTTTGGCAGTCTTCCTGCTTCTGACATCCTTTAAAAAAAATTTGCTGTTAGTTTTTATTTGCTAGTTGCTCTTCAAAAAAAAAAAGTCTTTGGCCTGCTTAATTATACTTTTATTCTTGATTTACCAGTGTTTAGGCTCCTTTCTATTTTCCTCAGTAGAATCTGATTTTGATTTTTAAAAGTTGTCTCTAACCGCCTCTTTTACTCTGATTAGCCATGGTGGCTTTTATTTTATTTACTTTTTTTTTGGTTTTCTTACTGTTCTTTTTATTTGAGGTTTACATAATTTGAGCCTCAATTATGGTGTTTTTTAAGAAGATTCCATACAGTTCGCAGGCATTTCACTCTTGTGACTGTTCTTTTTAATTTCCATGTAACTAGTCTCCTCATTTTTGTGTAGTTTCCCTTTTTGAAGTTAAATGTTACTATGGTGGGTTTCTTTGGTATTTTTCTTCCTTAGAAAGATGTTAAGTTTAATTATGTTGTCGTCGCTTTTACCAAGCAATTCACTATATTCACCTCTTGGACCATATCCTGTGCACCATTTAGGACTAAATCAAGAATTGCTTCTCCCCTTATGGGTTCCATGACTACCTCTCTAAGAAGCAGTCATTGATGGTGTCTAAAAATTTTATCTCTGCATCCCATCCCGAGGTCACATGTTCCCAATCAGTATGCAGATAATTGAAGTCCCTCATTATTACTGGGTTTTCTGTTTTTGTAGCCTAATCTCCCTGAGCCTTTCACAATCACTGTGACCACCTTGGTCAGGTGGTTGGCAGTATATTCCTGCTGCCATGCTCATATTAGTCAAGCATGGAATTTCTATCCATACAGATTCTGTGGTATTCTTTGATTCATTTAAGACTTTTACTTAATTTGACTCCATGCTTTCTTTCACATATAGTGCCACTCCCCATCAGCGTGACCTGCTCTGTTATACCTATATATTTTGTACCCTGGTAATACTGTGTCGTGTTGATTTATCATCATTCCACTGAGTTTCTGTGATGCCTATTATATCCGTATCCTCACTTAATATCAGGCACTCAAGTTCACCCATCTTCACATTTAGACTTCTTGCATTTGTATATTAGCACTTATAAAATTTGTCAATATTTACTTGTCTGCCTTTATGTGATGTAATTATTTCACTGTTCCTCTTTATTTCCTACCTGCACTTGGTCAACTTATAGCCGCTCCTCTTTACTAGGATATAGAATATCCCCTTTAATAAATCTTTCCCTAAGGGAGGTGTCTGTCCAAACCATGTGCTCCTCTGCACCTGTCAGCTTTCCCTCAGCCTTTAGTTTAAGAACTCTTCTATGACCTTTTTAATTTTACATAGCAGCAATCTGGTTCCGTTTTTGGTTCCATGAGACCATCGGAGTGACCATTTCTTACTATTCCATCCTGGGCTTCCTGGTGTAGTTGAATTGGATGGCTGCAGAATGTAATTCATGTAGTAAAATTTTCATTGCCCTCGGAGTAGGAAATTGTTTGAGCTGTGCCAAGTTCCTCAAGAGAAACTCCAGGTGGCTTTTTTATTTCTTGTAAGCGTTGGTGAGGATAAAATAATCATAAAAATTTACAAGGCTTGTATAATCACTGATTAAACTGAAGGTCCATTCAGTTTGGTGAGGCATTGTATAATATAGTGCACAGTTTATTTAATTTCATATTTTTCATTATGAGTATAGAGATACTTGACCTGAGTTTTCCACAAGGATAATAAGTGAAAATCAGCTAAAGGGAAGGCATTGCCTAAATAAATGAATGTGCTTTGCCTTTAATTCATGTAGTTTTAGCAGACTTATAATTAAACCATCTGAGCAGGAGCTATGAAAGGTCTCTAGGTAAGCAATCAGTTCATCTTCATTCAGACCCACAGAGTGATATGTGACTCACTGTTCATCAGACAACGCAATAATGAAACACTCTGAAGACAGATAAATAACAGTGACTGAAGAGTTTCTTGGTTCTCGGTATTCAGAGTTTGCAATTAGATGTTAGGTGCTTAGATAACTGCAGTGATAGGAGTGGTATTAAAAACTAAGAGGCATGGATGTATAACAGTGAAGTAGTATATTAGATAGAATGGATGTATCGGCTGCAGCATACGTCCTCTGGGATGAGGAAGCAGGTTTGAGAAGTTAACAAATTAAGCACACGTGCCATGAGCGTGACCTGCCAAAACTAGAATTTGAGTGTATACAGCTGTTGGCCTCAAATGAATATCTGATACCAGTGACAAGCTGTGTGGTTTTGTTTTGTTACTTTGTTCCCTGATATAACTGTAGGGCTTCATTTTGTTTGCATAACTATTGAACATCAGAAGGTCCAACTGTAAACAGAGCGCTTTGGACAGAAACTGTTGAAGAAAGTCAATTCTGTTATACGTAGATGATCTGAAAATGATGTTAGTAAATGTAGTAGTTTGTCCGAGGAACGCTGGGGAGGGAGCGGGAACATTGTCCCTTCTCATTGTAGAACTGGCTTGCAAGAGAAGTCTCACTTTTGAAAGACTTGGTCTAGAACAACCTTTTTACTTGGCGTATGGCTACACTTGCAGCTGTACAGCGCTGTGAGTTAAACCCACCTCCCTACAACTGAGTAGGGAAAGCGCTGCAGTCTATCCACACTGACAGCTGACAGCGCACTGGCGTGGCCACGTTTGCAGCTGCATTGGGAGTGGTGCATTATGGGCAGCTATCCCAGCATTCATGTGGCTGCAACGTGCTTTTTAAAAGGGGGTGGGGTGGAGTGTGATAGGGTGTGTAGGGGGAGAGAGAGTGGGTTTTGAGGTGCTGAGAGTGTGTCAGCACGCTGCCTTGCAAGTTCCGATCCCTCTGCCCCCCCTGCTTCTCATTCACTCACTCAAAGCAAACAGCAAAATGTTCGCTTTTTGTCTCTGGTACGGAGCTTTGAAACGGCACTTCCGCATTCCTGGAGCTGATCACAACAATGAAAAGAGTGGCCACTTGATAAGGGGATTATCACATTGCAGCAAGTTAACTCCTCATTCACACTGACACCCGGGAGTTGTAGCCACTACGCTGCATCTCTTATTCCTCTCGGGAAGGTGGAGTACCTGCAGCGCTATAGTCAGGGAGACACAGTGTTGTACGTGCCTTGCCAGTGTGGACGGGGAGTGAGGTACAGCGCTGTGGGCAGCTTTATTGCGCTGTAACTCGCAAGTGTAGCCAAGGCCTTATACTCATGAAAGTTTATTAGCCAGGAACTACACAACTATTTCTGCCCCAATGCCCCTTTTCTACTCTATCAACTGCTTGCTTCTATACTAGTTAATATCCCTGAAGAATTACTTTTATCTTAAAATAAAAAAATAAATTTAAATTAATGGAGATATCCTATCTCCTAGAACTGGAAGGGACCTTGAAAGGTCATCGAGTCCAGCCCCCTGCCTTCACTAGCAGGACCAAGTACTGATTTTGCCCCAGATCCCCAAGTGGCCCCCTCAAGGATTGAACTCTCAACCCTGGGTTTAGCAGGCCAATGCTCAAACCACTGAGCTATCCCCCCCCCCAATAATTAATGGAGATATCCCCCCCCCCAATAATTAATGGAGATATCCCATCTCCTAGAACTGGAAGGGACCTTATTGCATATTTCCCGTGGCCCTGAAACATTGGCTACATTGACAATAGAGATTCCATTGTGGGAGGGGGGAAGAAAACTGGAGCCCTGTAAATCACTAATAAGAGTAACTGAAAATTATTTAAGATAACAGGATTAGTTTCATGTTCTAACTGTGAAGGGAATAAGCCCCTTGTGCTGTTAAATTCATTGAAGTTCAATTATCTAGAATACAAAAGGAAAAATAATAAGATATTGAGATTTCCCAAATGGGATTTCTTCTTTAGTTTGATGATTTAGAATTTGCAGTGAGATGAATGTGACTAACTTGAACCAAGCGTCTTTCAACATGAATGTGTCCACACACTGAAGTTCAAGACTGGGATACAACAGTTTTGCTGTGCAATTAATTCTGCTTTGTCTGGGTCAGCTTCTGTGATTTAGACAGTTGTGTGCTAACTCCTATGTTTCCCTAATCCATAATTGAACTGTTCTTCCTTTCATACATTTTGTAACCTAATTATCCTCAAATAAATCAGTTCACTTACTCAGTGAGCTGCCTAGATGAAAGTGAGAAATCCCACAAATGTTCATTATGGGTTTAACATTCGGTATAAGTGACATTCCTTTGGAAGGAGTGAGTCACATTTTATAGAGCATGCATATATCATGAAGATTACTCCACAAAAGTTGTTTTGCAAAATAAGGTTCAAATTGTGCATATTTTTCATATAATGGCTCTGTTTTAGTGTTGTGTATAGATTTAAAAAAAATCTTATTGTCTAAAGCCATGCTTTAGGGTTGTTTGATTGCTAAATTAATCTCTTATCACAAGTCTCATTGATCTTCTGTTCGAGCAGCTGAGTGTTTTATGTATGTCAACCTTTCAAAAATTTATTACTGGTAATAAAGCTAACTGGGGTAAGTGCCAGGCTATTCTAAGAGACAATCCATGCTCTGAAGTATTTTATTTTGTCAGATGGGGTTATTGTTTGGGTATGTTCTTGTGACAGAACTAATGAAATTGCTGCTGAGTGAGACAAGCTAGGTTCATGAGGTATACTCTTACTGGTATGAAGTTAATGACTCTATTGGGAAATTAGAACATTGAGGTTTGACTTTTAATATGATCAGAATTACTCACATTTTCTAGCCATTAATATGTGGCATTCTTGAATCTGATTATCTGTATTTTGTGCGATGTTACTAAAAGTGAAAAACCAAAAAACCTAAAGTGTGGTTACTTTAAAAGAATCTTGTAACTCTGATGTACAACTTTTTTTTTTTTTTACCAAGCACAGTGTGCGCTACTGGTTGATCTTAAATAACTTTGTTTTTCAAATTTTTATGAGGTTTTTCTTAGACTTAGTAATGCAGCTAGTGTGCATGTTAAGATATGCTTTGTAGATCCCTCTGTACAAAATACACTTGTAAGCTTACAATACTTAACTTTCAAAAGATTCAGAGGGGTAGCCGTGTTAGTCTGGATCTGTAAAAAGCAACAGAGAGTCCTGAGGCACCTTTAAGACTAACAGATGTATTGGAGCATAAGCTTTCGTGGGTGAATGCCCACTTTGTCGGGCATTCACCCACAAAAGCTTATGCTCCAATACATTTGTTAGTCTTAAAGGTGCCACAGGACTCTCTGTTGCTTTTTTCAAAAGATTGTGTCATTGTCGCTGTATATCAAGTGAACTCCTTTGAAGGGTCTTATAAATGTGATTGTTCCTCTTTCAGTGAGCTAAAAAGGTGACTATATGTAGCTCCCTTTAAAATTGTTGGACTGATTTCTCTCCCCCCCCCCCCCCACACACATTTGTGTGAAAAGGTAATATATCATGCATGAATATATTTAGTCTTTTATAGCATTATTATGTTTTGGAAAATAACAGTATATTTAGGGTATGTCTACACTGGGGGGGGGGAAAAGTGTGTTCTTAACGCAGGTTGTCTAACCCAGGTTAAGAAGAAACCTGGGTTAAGAACACAACTTTAAAAAAAGAATAGCTTTGTAGCTGGGGTAGCATGGGCTGCTTAGCCATCTCAGGGCTTGTCTACACTGGCAAGTATTGTCGCCAAAAACTGCCTTTTGGCGACACATCAGCAAGAGCATACAGAACTGGCTTCCACCAGTATCCCACAATGCCTGCCCTGATTGCTCAGTGTTTTGATCTTTGCTGCCCTGCAGGCATGCGCCCCCTCCCCTTTCAAAGCTCCAGGAAGTATCTGTGTGCTGCTCCATTTGGGGAACAAACAAAGAGCAAATCATTGGAATGCTGCTGTTCTGTGCTGCACTAGGAACACAGCAGCCGGCAGACTGCTGCTGCAGAGAGAGGGGGACAGACTGCTGTGCTGCTTTGCCATTCCTCAGCACGGAGAGCTCCCAGAGCTACTCATGATGCTGCTCTCTGCAGCTGAAGGGGCTGTGGGAGAACTCGGAGAGAATCCCAAGATGCGCAGCGGTCAGCTCTGCTTTCCCACAACACTGCACTGTGGGATACATACCCACGGTGCATTGCTCACCCTGTCAATGATCGTATCCCCAGTTTGGACATGGTCTGTCGACAGAGGGAGCAAGTGTGAAGATCCTTTGGCGATGTTTGTTTTGTCGTTTTTTGGGTGTCGATGTAAGTTTTTTGTCAACTAAACTTGGTAGTGTAGACAAGCCCTCAGTATGAACCCAGGGGCTCTAGGCATGTACATATTTGCAGACACTAGTCTGAGTTGCTGCTGTGCTACCATGGGTACGCTCATAGGCGTGTGCTGGGTGTGCCTGGGCACACCCTAATGCCCTCTCAGAAGTGGCCAGCAGGGCACCATGTCCCTGGGGCCAGGGGGGGTTGCTCCAGGCACCGCCCCCCGCAGCTCCCATTGGCTGGGATGGGGAACTGCAGCCAATGGGAGCTTTGGGGGAGGTACCTGGAGGCGTGGCAAGGGTAGCTTGCAGAGCCCTATGCTGCCTCTCCCTCCCCTGGGGCTGCGCGGGGACGTGGTGCGCGGCGCGGCATCAGGGCAGGCAGGGAGCACACCGCTGCGGGTAAGCGGTGCCGGGGGAGCCCGAATCCTTCCTGCACCCTGCTCGCCCCCCCCCCCCCCCCGCCTGCACCCTGTTGAACCGGGCTCCTCTTCCCCAGGGCCGGGCCCAGCTGCTTTAACAGCCCCACGTGCGCTGGCAGCCTCCCACCCGGCAGCACCAACACAGCCGCTGAGCCTGCCTGCCGGGACGGGGGGAGCCCAGATCCCCAGCCCAGGTCCCGCCTGCAAACAGCCTACCCTCCTGCACCACAACTCCTTGCCCCCTGCCCTCCTGCCCTGAGCCCCCCTGTCCTCCAACCCCCTGCCCCGAGCCCTCTGCCTGCACCTCTCCTGCCCACCAACTCCCTACCCTGAGCCCCCTGCCTGCCCTGAGCCCCCTCCTGCCGCCAACCCCCAGCCCTGAGCCCCGTGCCTGCACCTTGCCCCCAACCCCCTGCCCTGAACCCCCTGCTACACCCTGCACCCCAACCCCCTTCCCGGAGCCCCCTTATACACCCCACACCCCTCCTTTGCCCCAATCCCTTGCCCTGAGCCCCTTCCTGCACACCGCACCCCCTCCCACAGCCCAACCTTTATGATGTTGGCCTTTAAAAAAAAAAAATTCCCTGGGTGCACACCCTAATGAAATGTGCTGCGCACGCCTATGGGTATGCTGCTGTTTGTAGCGCACTGACACAGGGACGTCTATGCAAACTATGAATCATCTTCCCAGCTCTAAGTATAGACGTCGCCTAAGGCTACGTCTACAGTGGTGCAGCTGCACCTCTGCAGCACTTCAGTGCAGATACCACACCAACAGGAGGGCTTCTTCACCAGATATGCTGTTTCCTTTTTTATTTCTAAAGGCTTATCTACAGTGCACATGGAGTTATTTAGGAATGGCTATTCCCAAATAGCTCTGGGACACTTTTATTTTGGAATAATGCTGCCTTGTTCCTGTTTAGTGTGGTTTTAGCTAAACAGGAACAAGGCCGCCTTACTCTGGAAAAAGTGTCCACGCATGGAGTTATTCAAGAACAGTTTTCCCTGAATAACTCCATGTGTAGGCAAGCCCTAATGCTATGAATGGCAGTCCATAGTGATAGGATCTATTCAAGTTACATCTTTTAAAAACTAGTTTGTTTAAAGGGACAAACTTGAATATCCTAAAACTAACTTAAAATGTTTTTCTGATAAAGCCCCCTTAATTAGTAAGTCCTGACATTTCTTTATTTTTTTTAAATCAATTTTGTTTTGAAATAATTCTCTCTTCTCTTTGTTGCTGCTGCTTTTAGAAAGGGACTTTTGAGGTGGGTCTGAGTGTAATGCCAAACCTGCTCAAGACAACCAGTCAGCTTCCCCACCCCCTCATGTTTGACTGCTGCCATATCAGCTTCAGACTTACTGTTGCTGTTACTGGTACACAAGCCCTTGCATGAGCTCTATCCCAGAGCAGTATAGGAGAGTAGTGAATCATCATGCTGATGCAGTGTTTCCCAAACTTTAGAAAGCTGACTTCCCCCCTTCAGGAAGAGGAAACCAATCTCTCACACCTTGGAGACTCATCCTGTCCTTTGGGGAAACAGCATGCTACTGCATGAGATCAGGCATGCAACTGACAAACAAAACAATGAAACTGACAGTGCACAAAGTACTGTCAAATGCACAAAGTAAAACTGGGAAAAAAAGGAAGGAGAAAATAACTTTACTCTTTCAGTTAGAGTAATCTTGGAAGTTTTTTATTACCACAGTAGGTACCAAATCTCTCCCCCTCCTCCTTTCCTATTTCTTTACTCCCATTATACACTGTTGTATTTTGGTTTTGTAAATGGTGCCAACTTGTATCATTGTTTTAGTTGTCCTAGGTTGTTTTGTGTAGTAAATCTGTTGGGAGGGTTATCAGATCTTTGTATGATGAAGCAGAGAGGACTTAATTTGTATGCTGTTGTATCACAAAAATGATATAGCATGCTCATCATATATGGAATTAAAGTAATTGCCATTAAAGCTGTCTTTGCATCACTGCTTCCTAGAGCCTACAAGTATTTATGGAAGTCTGGAATAGGCATTATCAGTTGTGATAGACCCAGACCAGTTGGGAACAGCAGAGTAGCAGAAGGGAGATATACTGGCCACTGGATAAGTAGTTTTCTGTTCCCTGAGTGACCAGAGCAGGGGCTGCTCCAGGCTAATAGACCACCTGACTCCAATTAACTTGCTAAGAGTCAGGTGAGACAGTTAAGCACCTGATGCTAATTAAGGCCCCTCTGATGCTATAAAAGGGCTCACTCCAGTCAAGCCAGGGGAGAGGAAGTGTGTGAGAAGATCTGGGAGCAAGAGGTGTGCAAGAAGCTGAGAGTGAGTAGGCATGCTGCTGGAGGACTGAGGAGTACAAGCATTATCAGACATCAGGAGGAAGGTCCGGTGGTGAGGAAAAGAAGGTGTTGGGAGGAGGCCATGGGGAAGTAGCCCAGGGAGTTGTAGGTGTTGTGCAACTATACCAGGAGGCACTCTAAACAGCTGCAGTCCACAGGGCCCTGGGCTGGAACCTGGAGTAGAGGGCGGGCCCGGTTTCTCCCCATACCTCCCAACTCCTGATCAAACACAGGAGGAATTGACCTGGACTATAGCTTCTACCAGAGGGGAAGGCCTCTGGACTGTTTCCTGACCTACAAGATGAATCTGTGAAGTGAGCAAATCCGCCAATAAGCACAGGACCCGCCAAGGTAGAGGAGGAACTTTGTCACAACTGGTGTGAGAAGTGGGATTTGGGGTGCACAGCGCGGCGGAAGAAGGAGGGTGATTTAAAAAAAAAAGGGGGGGGAGGGTTTATTTATTTTTTCACCACAATGGATGATGTAGTGCAGGCACT
This sequence comes from Chrysemys picta bellii, assembly GCF_011386835.1. Taxonomy (NCBI): domain Eukaryota; kingdom Metazoa; phylum Chordata; order Testudines; family Emydidae; genus Chrysemys; species Chrysemys picta. The sequence goes on from NC_088791.1 coordinate 314,475,861, forward strand.
AATACACGCTATGGCGGCCCAGAAGGAGGCTACCCGTGTCCAGGCAGCCGCCCAACAGGAGGCAGTGCGGCTGCAGCAAGAGACTAATCGCCTGCTGATGGACCAGGCTGCTCAAGACCGAGCTATGTTGCGAGAACTGATAAGCCAGGTAAAGACCCTTACAGAGCTGAACCGTGGCCATGATGGGATGCGGCTCATACGGGCCATCCATTGGCTGCAGAAAATGATGCGGGAGGATGATGTAGAGGCATACCTTCTGGCCTTTGAGAGGACAGCCTTACGGGAGGCCTGGCCTCGAGATCAGTGGTCTGGCATCCTTGCCCCATTCCTGTGTGGGGAGGCCCAGAAGGCCTACTATGATCTGCCTGAAGAGGCTGCATCAGACTACCCCCAGCTGAAAGCAGAGATCCTGGCCAGATCTGTGGTAACGACAGCAGTGCGGGCCCAGCGGTATCACGAGTGGAGGTACCAGGAAAACAAAACCCCGCGGTCCCAATTGTATGACCTCATCCATCTCGCACGAAAGTGGTTGCGAACTGAGTCCCGGAATCCGGAAGAGATACTAGAGGTTCTGGTAATTGACCAACACATGAGGGGACTACCGCCAGACCTTCGCGCCTGGGTAAGCCAGAACGAACCCTGCACCTACGACGAGGTCGTCGCATTGGTAGAGAGGTGAAGGACGGTGAGGGAGCTGACCCGACCAGTTAAAGAGGCACCCCAGGTTAAATTAGCAGCACCAAGCCCCAAAGGTCAGGTGACTGGGCCACCAAGAGGGCCCAGGTGGAAAAAGAGAGGGGCTGAAGGCCCACTAGAGGCCACAAAGAGTCGGCGCACTGAGGGAGAAGAGGATCGGGAGGTTAAACTGCCCAAACCAAGAGACCTGGGAATACCTAGGGCTCCATACAGATGTTATGCCTGCCGGGAGTGGGGACACATAGCTGCTGAGGAGCCTATGCAGTGTAACCTGGGGAACTGGGCAGACCCATGCTCCCTAATTCACCTTGTGGGGGTCTCACTAACCCCACATATGTATACCAGACCAGTGAAACTAAATGGGGTAGAGGCCACAGCACTGGTTGATTCGGGGAGTGCTATCACGCTTGTCTCGGGGAAGCTCGTGAAGCATAGTCAGCTGCTGTGAGCTAAGCATACGGGGATAACCTGTGTCCATGGGACAGTTGGTTGTTACCCTACCATCCCAGTAAAAATCGAGATTCAGGGGAACACTACTGAGGTAGCAGCAGGTGTAGTCCCTAAACTTCCATACCCGGTGCTCATAGGGAGGGACTTCCTAGGGTTTGGAGACTTACTCCCGGTAAGGGGATTGGAGAAAGGGGGAAACCCTGAAGTTAGTGAGGCATCCACAGTAGACTGTCAACCCCCAGTCTTCTCTGAAATATCCCCAGATTTGTTCTCCACTCCCAGACAGGGTAGAAAGACAAAAAGGGAAAGGAGGGCAGCTAAGGCCTTGGGAACCCGAATACTGACCTAAAGCCAGAGGGTCGCTCTCGTAGGTAGGCGGATCCGAGCAGCTGAAAAGGAGGCCACCCAGGAGGGAGAAGCACCCGAGTCTGACCCCCACTCAAACACTTCTGAACCAGCAGAGGCAACAGAGACTGGCGCCCTAGATCTCTGGCAGATTAGCCCCGGGAGAGGAAATTTTGATGGGACCAGGCAGAAGACCCAAGGTACGACAACATTAGGAAGGAGGTGACTGAAATAGATGGGGTCCCCGTGGAAGGGAAAACCCAGGGACCAGGACCCTACTTCATAATGAAGAAGGATCTCTTATACCGGGTTGCACCGGGTTGCCCTCTTATACAGGGGCAGAAGGTACAGCAGATCCTAGTACCTCAAAAACACCAGAATGCTGTATTAAGTCTTGCCCATAGTCATCTTTTTGGGGGATATTTGGGGGTAGAGAAGACCCTGGCCAGGGTCCTACGACGGTTCTTCTGGCCCGGAGTACATGAAGAAGTGTGGAGGTACTGTGCGTCCTGCCCGGAGTGTCAGGTGCACAGTCGCCATCCTCACGTGAGGGCACCTTTAGTACCTCTTCCCATCATAGAGGTCCCCTTCGAGCAAATAGCCATGGACCTAGTGGGACCCCTGGAGAAGACAGCCCGGGGCCACCAATATATACTTGTCATTCTGGATTATGCTACTCGCTACCCAGAAGCCGTCCCCCTGCGAAACACAGCCTCTAAAACAATAGCTAAGGATTTGGTGGGGATCTTTGCCCGAGTGGGGCTACCAAAGGAGATATTAACAGACCAAGGAACCCCATTTATGTCGAAGCTAATGAAGGACCTCTGTACTCTGCTCCATATACATATCCTGAGAACGTCAGTCTATCATCCGCAGACTGATGGGTTGGTAGAAAGGTTTAACCGAACCCTCAAGGCTATGATAAGGAAGGTGGTAAGTCGGGACGGGAAGGACTCGGACACCCTACTACCTTACCTTATGTTCGCTATCTGGGAGGTACCTCAGGCCCCAACTGGATTCTCCCCCTTTGAGCTATTATATGGGCGCAACCCCCGAGGCATCCTGGACATAGCCAAGGAAATTTGGGAGAAGGAACCCAGTGAGGGGAAGAACATAATAGAGCATGTGCTACAGATGAGGGACCGGATAGCCCGGGTCACTCCCATAGTGAAGGAGCACCTAGAAAAGGCCCAAGAGGCCCAGCAAACCTACTACAATCGTCAAGCCAAGGTTCGTCAGTTTCAGCCCGGTGACCGAGTAATGGTACTGGTACCCACGGCCGAAAGTAAGCTGTTGGCCCAGTGGCAAGGGCCCTATGAAATAGTTGAACCCGTAGGGGAAGTAAATTACAAGGTGCGACAACGGGGATGTCGAAAACTAGAACAGATATATCATGTCAACCTTCTGAAACCCTGGCATACCTGAGAGGCGTGCACGGTGGTTCGGGAAGACCTACACCCAGGGAACAAAAACCCTGGACAGGTGAGGGTGTCTCCCGATCTAACGACAGCCCAGAAGAGGTAACTGAGATGATCACCCAATATCAAGATGTATTCTCGACAAAGCCGGGTTGCACAACTGGGACATATCACATGGTCACAAACCCTGGGGCCAGAGTAACAATGAGGCCCTACCGGGTGCCAGCAGCCAAAAGGGAGGAAATAAAAGCGGAAGTCAGGAAAATGCTGGAGATGGGGATCATTGAAGAATCTCCCAGTCAGTGGTCCAGCCCAATAGTGTTGGTGCCCAAACCCAATGGCACCACGAGGATCTGCAATGACTTCTGGCGACTAAATGAGATAGCCCAGTTTGATGCCTACCCTATACCCCGCATAGACAAATTAGTAGACCGTCTGGGGAATGCCCGGTACTTAACGACCCTAGACTTGACAAAGGGGTCCTGGCAGATTCCCCTAGCTGAAGATGCAAAGGAGAAGATGTCATTCTGTACACCAGAGGGTCTTTTCCAGTGTACGGTCCTTCCTTTTGGACTACATGGGGCCCCAGGTACCTTTCAGCGCCTCATGGACAAGTTATTACGCCCCCATGCCCGCTATGCTGCGGCCTACTTGGATGACGTGGTGAGTCATACCCCAGACTGGGAAACCCACTTGAAGAAGGTGGGGGCGATCCTTGATACCTTCAGGCGAGCTGGCCTTACGGCAAACCCTGTTAAGTGTGCTGTGGGGTTCACAGAGGCCAAATATCTTGGCTACGTGGTAGGAAAAGGTCTGGTGAAACCTCAACTGAACAAGTTAGAGGCCATCCAAAATTGGCTACGACCAAGTAGTAAGAAGCAGGTCCGAGCAGTCCTCGGGGTGGTGGGGTATTACCGTCGTTTCATTCCCCATTTTGCCCCAAGGGCAAGTCCCCTAACGGACTTAGTGAAGGCCTGTGGTCCGGATCCAGTCAGATGGTCCGACACAGCAGAGAGGGCATTTGCAGACCTACGGACTGCCCTCTGCAGTAACCCCATATTGATAGCCCCAGATTTCACCAAGGAATTCATTCTTCAAACAGATGCATCCGAGGTGGGGCTAGGGGCTGTCCTGTCGCAGATGGCTGGGGAAGAGGAACACCCAATTCTCTACCTCAGCAGGAAACTCCTTCTGAGGGAACAAAAATACGCAGTGGTAGAGAGAGAATGCCTCGCAGTAAAATGGGCCATGGAAACGCTGCGTTACTACCTGCTGGGGCGCAGATTTGTCCTCGTGACCGACCATGCCCCTCTTCAATGGATGCAACGGAACAAGGAAAAGAACACAAGGGTAACCTGGTGGTTCTTATCCCTCCAACCTTTCCAGTTCCGCATACAGCACAGAGCAGGGAGTTGCCATGGCAACGCCGATGGCTTATCATGTGTACACAGTCTGGAGTCCCAAGCTGCCCAACCCCTTGGTGTTGAGCAGGGGGGAGAGATATGTGATAGACCCATACCAATTGGGAACAGCAGAGTAGCAGAAGGGAGATCTACTGGCCACTGGATAAGTAGTTTTCTGTTCCCTGAGTGACCAGAGCAGGGGCTGCTCCAGGCTAATAGACCACCTGACCCCTATTAACCTGCTAAGAGTCAGGTGAGGCAGTTAAGCACCTGACGCTAATTAAGGCCCCTCTGATGCTATAAAAGGGCTCACTCCAGTCAAGCCAGGGGAGAGGAAGTGTGTGAGAGGAACTGGGAGCAAGAGGTGTGCAAGAAGCTGAGAGTGAGTAGGCGTATTGTTGGAGGACTGAGGAGTACAAGCATTATCAGACATCAGGAGGAAGGTCCGGTGGTGAGGAAAAGAAGGTGTTGGGAGGAGGCCATGGGGAAGTAGCCCAGGGAGTTGTAGGTGTTGTGCAACTGTACCAGGAGGCACTCTAAACAGCTGCAGTCCACAGGGCCCTGGGCTGGAACCCGGAGTAGAGGGCGGGCCCGGTTTCTCCCCATACCTCCCAACTCCTGATCAAACACAGGAAGAATTGACCTGGACTATAGCTTCTACCAGAGGGGAAGGCCTCTGGACTGTTTCCTGACCTACAAGATGAATCTGTGAAGCGAGCAAATCCGCCAATAAGCGCAGGACCCACCAAAGTAGAGAAGGAACTTTGTCACACAGTATAGCATCCTCTGGCAACTTTGAATTATTCTTTAAAAAATATATCTTGCAAAGGCATGAAAAATCCTTGACTGTAGAACAGTGGCTCAGTCAAACTTTTAAATTTATTTTTAACTTTTTCAGAGAACTAGTTTTTATATGGTGTTCTCATAGTTTTGATGTTTGATTCAAAAGGAAGTGCTTGCCTTGATTAATTCTCATATTGATTCAATTCTGAATTAAAAAAAAAACACAGCCCACAGTCCCAACAGTAACTACACAGAGCCTTGAGATTTTTAAAACTGCTGAATCATTTAGGTGACAGCTGACTTATTGTATAATATAGGGTTGACAAGTAGAGAGACTACACTGCTATTCTAGCAATTGAAGGTTTTGATTTTTTGTTTTACACTGGCGAAGATACATCCTTCACAATTTAACAATAGTAAAAAAGAAATAGTCAAGTAGAATTGAAATTAAAATAATTACTTTGAACTGAAATAGAAATATTTGAATTTAGCAATTAATTGGAGTAAGCGGACATAAAGTAAATGTTTAATGTACTGTAGGCAATTGTCTGCAAAGATGCATGAAACAACCATGTTTCCTTGATCTGGCTGGGATTTATTTAGCAAGTAAGAATTTTAATTTAATGTGTACTGGCTAAGATAACTAGTTGTCTGTAGGGTCAAGGTACTGACATCAGAGGCATTTCTGAACAAAGATGTTGCAGTTGGTGGGTGGATGGCACTGCTTTCAGCTGTTGTATGAGCTTGCATAAATAGTATCTCAACTTTAATCTTTCGGGTGTTCAGAGGTAGTGTGCATATTTCCATTTAACCCCTGGACACTTGCCGGCATGTATGACCCTTTAACAATTCCTGTCCCTCTGTCCATCCTTGGCACCTTGGCTCCAAACAGTCTAGGAGTAAAGCCAGTAACTTTTTGAAGTTGTAACTGTGTTGGGTACATCTATTAAGCAAAAATATTTTCATTTAATTAATACAAGGTGTCTGTTATGTTTCCTGTGTAATATGTTGAACATTTGTGAAATGTAATTTACCTCCCCAGTACAAGATGTTTTCTTTCCTTTTGTGTGTGGTGATCAATCATGGTAAAATATAGGGGAAATGAGAACTGAAAAAGATGATTAATGGACTTCGGTATCAAGAGTAAAGCTTGTTTTTTGTTTTTTTGGGTTTTTTTTGCAAAAATCAATTGTTTTTGCAGCATATTTCAGCAAAGAAGAGTGTGGCCTTGACTTGTATTTTAGGATAACACATCTCTTGTAAGTCGCTTATCTATTAAAAACTTTTGAAGTATTGACTCTTACCTTACATTTTGTGAGTGAGAAAAGAACAACCAGGGCCCAATCTGATTAGAGCCTTTGGGAGCTACCTCAATATAATGACTGATATGTTTTCTGCAGTCCTACAAGCTTTCTGTGTTTCATGAACTGTAGTTGGCAAGGTACTTTATTGTGGCTTGAATATCTACTTCTGTCAGTAGGGAATCATCTGTCAATCTTCAAGCAGTGATACTTTCTGCTAATTCTGTCCCAGTTCTGGACTTTTTTTAGAGATGAGGGAGGGAGTTTGGACTTTGGAGGTGCTTTTTTGACTAGCTATATCTCATTCTCTGTCTCTTGGTATAAATTTAATTTACACCAACAGACACCAACATGGGAAAGTAACAAACACAAAGGAGGGTCAAAGCAAACTGCAAAGTGACCTGGATAAATTAGACAAATAGAGGCAACAGGAAGCTGAACCTTTGCTAGTGGTAGGCTTAGTACGTACTTAAAAGCTATGTTGGCATAGCTTGGAAATAAAAAGCAAAACACCCCATGCCAACAGAAACCTCAACGTAGATGGGCCTATGTTGATGGAAGAGGGCTTTTGTCGACATAACTAACGTCATTCAGGGAGGTGGTGGTGTTAAACCAACAAACTCCTGTATGTGTAGGCTGAGTCTACACTAGGGCTGTGCTGTCATAGCTAAGCCAGCATAGGCACCATAGGGTAGACATACCCCTAATGAACGTAAAGCCTTAAGCACAGGGAAGGAACTAAACAGCATATATGGAAAATGGGTTGAGCTAACCAAGCAGAAACATGATTGTCTGAAAGCAAATTTGTTTTCATCCTGTGTTAATACTCTAATATTACTTTTCATGTTACCCAAGTACTAAAGTTCCCTCGGAGAAGGTGTGGAATTTGTACAGGGAGAGATGGCGCATCCAAGGAGCTTTACTTTAAGCGCTCCAGAATCTGAGGAAAGCTTGAGCTACTGCTCTAGTTTGTGTCATAAGATGGCTGAAGTAACTGAAGTCCATAGAAATATTCTAATAAGATAACTTAAACTGCATCTTAAGCAGTATTACCTTATTGAACAACTTTTAATTTATATTATTTCTTATATAGCAAACTTTGGCCTGTTCCATTTTAACGGCTTTGTTGAGCGAGTTCTCAAGTTCAAGTAAAACCAGCAACATTGGACTAAGCATGGAGTTCCATGGTAACTGCAAACGAATATTTCAGGTAAAAAAAAAAAAAAAAAACTAACGTATGCTAACTATATTTCTGATAAATAGAAATGTTAATAAAGGAAAACTTTCATGCACCAACAAATGCATTAACAATTTTGGTATGTGCAAAAGACTCCTATATATTATAAATTAATACTAAATACATACAAAGTATGTATTAATTCCTTGTTTAGTGAACATTTTAGTAATTTTAGGAATATTTGTTTCAGAAAGTGTAATGCATTTTTTGTCCATTTTATGAATGTAGATCTATGAATCTATACACAGTAGGAATCTTAACTCCCTGTCTACCAATAGCAAATAAAACTAATACTCTTTGGAACGATGATAGTCTTAAATATAGCTTTGGTTAAAAGCCAAGGAAAGCCATGCATTTAAAAATATTATTGCAGATGGTGCGGTCTGGTTGTCTCAGATGTATTGTTTGGCTATGGATAAACGTTTTTGTGAAGGCATAGCTTTAAGTTCTGTGACTGTTGTGGAACAGCTTATCAACTTCTTCCATGCCAAAGACCAAATCCCTCCTCCTCTACCAGTTGTTAGAAAAATGTATTACCAGTTTTTTCTCTTAATGACTAATATTTATAATTAATAAGATTTAAGCTTTTTTTTTTTAAGTGTTACATTGTGTAGGTAAAGGCCTTGTTTCTGTAAAAATGTTAGAAATGTTCCAAGTTAATGCAAGAATCCCAGATTTTGTAAATAAAATTTAATTTTATTATTTCTTACTATTTGCCTGATCAAGAACTTCTTACTTCATGAATGGGAGACTCCATTAATAGTATGTATTCTTCCTAACACTAGGAGGATGACCTTCGGCAGATCTTCATGCTAACAGTAGAGGTACTACAGGAATTCAGCAGACGTGAAAACCTCAATGCTCAGATGTCTTCAGTGTTTCAGCGTTATCTTGCACTAGCCAATCAGGTCTTAAGCTGGAACTTTCTTCCTCCAAATTATATCCTTTTAATGTTTGAACCTTTGCTTCAGCTAATTAACTTCACCTGTACTTGATAATTGGAGCCTTTGAAAAATGTAACATTTAGAGAATTTTTTTTTCAAGTGGGGGTAATTTAGACCTTGCTATGTACTCTATTGGTCACTCCCATACTTGCTTATATTTACTATATATTCAAGTTGTTACTGCTGTTTTCTCTTTAAAGTTGTGAGTGTTTGTCACAAGGTTAAAATTAGCTCATAGAAGCAGCAGCTAGTTATGGGCTGCTGGACTGTCTAGCAGATGTCGGGATGGTGCAGAGTGGGAACTTTCATCTATTGCTTTAATATGAGACTAGGCAGAACCAGGAGGGATAGATCAGAGCTCTTGTTTTTCTTATAAAGCTTCTCACTGTGGATCTATCACCTCCTTCTCTCCACCAAGAAAAGGGGAGGGTGATGTAGAATTAACACCCTCCAAGAATTACCCCCTCTCTGGCTTCTTTGGGAGCTAGAAGAGAAGTTCTGTACTACTTTTTCCATGAGCAGTAGAAAAGCGTTTTAGGATCCCACCAAGAAAAGCATTTGCCAGAAGGCAGGGAGAACAGACTGCACCTGGTACACTACCCCTTCCTCCTGACAACCTACAGGTTGCCTTAGTCCCTCATTCCTGTGTGTGACAGGTTGCTGATCTTGGGATCCCAAAGAAGTGGGAAGAGAGTAAAGAAGAAGAGGGACTATAATGCAGGGAAGAGGCATGGAAGGAGGGGGAAGGAATGAGAGAAGAGAGGAATAGAGATGCCTATATATATATATATATATATCTCACACACACACACTAGAAGAAAATCAGTGTAGATATGGTAAACTGCATTTTGCATTTATCCAACAAAGAGTTAAATGACAAAGCTTCACTGCCAGGGGTGACTTTTATCCCTGACTCACAAAGCTGTTTTAAATCCTTTCAAATCCATTTGCATCGAATGACACACACTACAAAAAAACTCAGATGTTATACCTGAATCCTCTGTAAGGACTTTATTTCACTCCCAGAAATATTGTTGGTTGTGGGTGATCAAAACATGTTGTCGGGGTTGTTTTTGCCCTGATTTCTGGGAAGTTTGTACCTATCATACAATAGAAAGTAAAAGTGAGATTTCCATGCTTGAAAGTGGACATTCTTAAAGTCTTGTCTGGAAGGCTGAGTTCATATTATGAATTCTAAAGTTATAGGGGAAGTACCATGATTTAAAAGAAAACACCCATTTGCAGTTCTGTTGAAAACCACTGAATTCAGGCTAGATTAATGGGCCATATTCAGCCCTGGTGTAACTCAGCTAAAGTCAGCGAAGTTAATCCAGAGATGAGGTTGGTCCAAGGGCTTTGAAGACTGATTTTGGAGGCCAACTGCTGAATGGGCTGAGGTTGTGTAAGGAAAATTTGGGATTTGCAGAATATTGGATATCTTTTGGGATCACCTGTTGTAATTTGACAGTGTCCACAGAAGAGGTACACCTCTATGCTGTCTTGTGTTGAAGGTTTTCCCACTGGTGTAGCGTTACCTTAGTACAAGACCCTAGTGGAGATGAATACCACAGTTGGAAACTGGGGTATGCTGTACCAGTGCAAGTCATAATTTACATGAGTGCTGTGCATCTACACTGGGTTTGAAATGATGCAGTTACATTGGTGCAACTACACTGATGCAAAGAAAATTGGAGAATTAAATTAGTGACCTAGCTTACATTTTTAGCTGTATGTAATCAGAAAATGGCTTGTTCTGTGCCAGTAAATAGGTGTTAATTGAAACAGATAATCAAGCCTTATCACTGCATTAGTACTAGCAATATTTTCAGTCACTTGGATACTTTCAAGATACAGTAGCTAGTAAACTGTATTTTTATAATCAAAGGGAAGAGAGAATTGTCTTTTTTTCCCCCTCCTCTGCTGGGCATTAAATTTTTATATGAAAAGCATATTTAGTATCAGAATGAATTAAATGTAATTAAGAAAACATTAAATAATTCCACCAGTGTAATTTCTTAATCTTTAATTTAAAAAAATGTGACAGTTGGCCATAGGTCTTGGACATTTGGTTCCCAGTTGTTAGACCTGAATGTGAGTGCACTTTTAATACATCAACATTTTTGTAGCAGATGTTCTCTTCGTTCTCAGACAGTTAGCAAACCTCAGAAATGGACTTGTACAATCATCAGTTGTGTGTGGATTTTGCCATAATGTTTTGTACTTCCCTCGGCAAAATACACGGTTGGTTATTCTTGTGTTTGTCAATGACAGAGTGAAGTTAATTTGCAGTAGATATCTGTTCTCTCTAGTTAAATGATTATTGTATCTTTAAAAGAAGTGGCAAAAATGTGATGAACTCAGTACTAATCAAAGAGAATTTTAATCTTCAAGAGTCATATAATTTAGTGTAATCTCTTAAGAATTGTATTAAGACAAGTTACTTTTAGTCACTGCCAAGAGTGTTCATACTGTAATAGGATGCGCACTATTTTGCTTAGCTAAATGCAGTTTCTCACATTAAGCATCTGTATGTCACAGATGGCACATGACAGCATCATATTTAAACTGTAGTACTAGAGATGGCAAGAGCTGGTTTGAGAGATGCTGCTTCTTTCATCTCACTTTATAACATGTAGACAATCTATCAATTGTTATTTTTATCCATAACCTCCATGAATACTGTATACGCAGTAGTTCACCTGGTGTTTATGAATGCTTGAGACATTTCTTGGCAGTGCTAATTGTAAATTATGATAACATAGAATTCCTATTTTGCGCTAAGAATGTATGGCAGTCTGCAGTGGTATGTTGGCTTCTGTAGCATTGCTTTTTTTGGTACTGATACAGCATTGTTTTGTTTACTTGGATCAAGCTAGTTCTGATCACTTTTTTTTTTTCCTTTATTTTTAAATTGACCTTTGGGGAGACTGGATAACTCAGGACTAGTATTGTGCTGTATATCCATATTTTTCATAAATTTGCCTCTGCTGATTCCCACTCTGGGAGCCACATATTGTATCTAAAACATCCCATTTCAGAGCTATATACCATTGGCCCATGTGTACCTTGACATATGCAACTAAGCTGTTCTTCATGGTTCCCTCGTAACCCATCTCTCTCATGAAATTGCCTCTGCAGATCTTCCTGATTTCTCTACAGTAAGTCACATGCTTTTAGTTGCAAGTTATGAAACCACTGACAACAGTAAAATCATTAGGGGCCTGACTTTGTGACTTTCCACAGATCCAAAATTTTTGAACAGAGAGCGTAAGATTTTTGTCATCCTGTCTCCCCCCAAAATTGTATTAATTTCTTTGTTAGCAAATTCAGCCATGGAACTTCATAGATTCATAGATTATAGGACTGGAAGGGACCTCGAGAGGTCATCGAGTCCAGTCCCCTGCCCGCATGGCAGGACCAAATACTGTCTAGACCATCCCTGATAGACATTTATCTAACCTACTCTTAAATATCTCCAGAGACGGAGATTCCACAACCTCCCTAGGCAATTTGTTCCAGTGTTTAACCACCCTGACAGTTAGGAACGTTTTCCTAATGTCCAACCTAGACCTCCCTTGCTGCAGTTTAAACCCATTGTTTCTGGTTCTATCCTTAGAGGCTAAGGTGAACAAGTTCTCTCCCTCCTCCTTATGACACCCTTTTAGATACCTGTAAACTGCTATCATGTCCCCTCTCAGTCTTCTCTTTTCCAAACTAAACAAACCCAATTCTTTCAGCCTTCCTTCATAGGTCATGTTCTCAAGACCTTTAATCATTCTTGTTGCTCTTCTTTGGACCCTTTCCAATTTCTCCACATCTTTTTTAAAATGCGGCGCCCAGAACTGGACACAATACTCCAGCTGAGGTCTAACCAGAGCAGAGTAGAGCGGAAGAATGACTTCTCGTGTCTTGCTCACAACACACCTGTTAATACATCCCAGAATCATGTTTGCTTTTTTTGCAACAGCATCACACTGTTGACTCATATTTAGCTTGTGGTCCACTATAACCCCTAGATCCCTTTCTGCCGTACTCCTACCTAGACAGTCTTTTCCCATTCTGTATGTGTGAAATTGATTTTTCCTTCCTAAGTGGAGCACTTTGCATTTGTCTTTGTTAAACTTCATCCTGTTTAACTCAGACCATTTCTCCAATTTGTCCAGATCATTTTGAATTATGACCCTGTCCTCCAAAGTAGTTGCAATCCCTCCCAGTTTGGTATCATCCGCAAACTTAATAAGCGTACTTTCTATGCCAATATCTAAGTCGTTGATGAAGATATTGAACAGAGCCGGTCCCAAAACAGACCCCTGCGGTACCCCACTCGTTACGCCTTTCCAGCAGGATTGGGAACCATTAATAACAACTCTCTGAGTACGGTTATCCAGCCAGTTATGCACCCACCTTATAGTAGCCCCATCTAAATTGTATTTGCCTAGTTTATCGATAAGAATATCATGCGAGACCGTATCAAATGCCTTACTAAAGTCTAGGTATACCACATCCACCGCTTCACCCTTATCCACAAGGCTCGTTATCCTATCAAAGAAAGCTATCAGACTCATTAAGGTATAGATTTTTATAAGTTTTGGTTAATAGGTTTAGTTTAAAGTTTCAACAATAGTTTAGGTAGTAGTTTTATGGTAATGATTGCTTTAGTGCTAGTTTTTTTGTTTTGTTTTAAGTTAAAGGTCTGCACCTCTGGAGGGCTTGGGTCTCTTCCATAGTGAATGTTGAGGTGGGATCTGGGTTAAGACATCTGCTGCTTTTTAGTAGCATAATGGTGCACCTATTTAGCTGATGCAGATTGTCATAGTTGCCTTCAATGGAGCTATGTCAGTTTACACCAGCTGAGAATCTGCCTTATGATTTTAATGGTTCAGCATGCCTATTGCCTTAAATACACAAGGGAGGGGAATTCTCCTTGAATCTATTCAGTGGTTTTTATTTCTTGAGCCACGGTAAGACCTTTAAAGGAGGCTTTAGCACCCAAACAACTTAACCCAAGTTGGAAACATCTATCACTAGAGCAGTCAGAGAACCAAATGGAATGCTCTAGAGAACATTGTCCAGAAGAAACCACCATAAGAGTCCCTGACTACCAGAGGAAGAGAAGAGGCCATATGTGAATATAGCAATTGTATGTGGGCAAGACAAGAACTGCTTTTTGAGGGGCTAAGTACTTTTGAGTAAGGCATGTGGTCTGTGGTCCTGTGTTCAACTTAAGTGTTAATCCTATTAATAATGTCTTAAGAGATACTGAGCAGAGTGTGAGAAAGAGGGTTTGGATTTCATGAATTTTAAAGTTAACTAAACAAAACTTAAACACCATATTGAAACTGAACTCAACCATAATTAGTGCTTCATCACTTGGGTTTTTCTAGACATTTTGTTGCAAACTATATAAGACCTAAGACATAAGAATGGCCATACTGGGTCAGACCAATGGTCCATCTAGCCTAGTATCCTGTCTTCTGACTGTGGCCAATGGCAGGTGCTTCAGAGGGAATGAACAGAAGAGATAACCATCAAGTGATCCATCCCCAGCTTCTTGCAAACAGAAGCTAGGGTCACTTCAGTGTATGGTTTTGCATCCCTGCCCATCGTGACTAATAGCCATTGATGGACCTGTCCTCCATGGATTTATCTAATTCTTTTTTTAACCTTGTTATAGTCTTGGCCTTCACAACATCCTCTGGCAAAGAGTTCCACAGGTTGACTGCATTGTGTGAAGAAATATTTCCTTTTGTTAGTTTTAAACCTGCTGCCAATTAATTTCATTTGGTGACCCTTAGTTCTTGTGTAATGAGAAGGAGTAAGTAACACTTCCTTATTTACTTTCTCCACACCAGTCATGATTCTATAAACCTCTATCATATCTTCCCTCCCCTTAGTCGTCTCTTTTCCAGGATGAAAAGTTCCAGTCTTATTAATTGCTTGTCATATGGAAGCTGTTCCATACCCCTAATTATTTTTGTTCCCCTTTTCTGAACCTTTTCCAATTCCAATATATCTTTTTTGAAATGTGGCGACCACATCTGCACGCAGTATTCAAGATATGGGCATACCATGGATTTATATAGAGGCAATATGATATTTTCTCCTGTCTTACCTATCCCTTTCCTAATGATTCCCAACATTCTGTTAGCTTTTTTTGATTGCCTCTGCAGATTGAGTGGATGTTTTCAGAGAACTCTCCACAATGACTGCAAGATCTTTCTTGAATGGTAACAGCTAATTTAGATCCGATTGTTTTATATGTAAAGTTGTGATTTTGTTTTCCAATGGGCATCTGCCATTTTGTTGCTCAGTCACCCAGTTTAGTGAGATCCCTTTGTAACTCTTCACAGTGTGCTTTGGACTTAACTATCTTGAGTAGTTTTGTATCATCTGCAAATTTTGCCACCTCACTGTTAACCCCTTTTTCCAGAACATTTATATTGAACAGTACTAGTCCCAGTACAGATCTCTGGAGGTTGCCACTATTTACCTCTCTCCATTCCGAAAACTGACCATTTATTCCTACCCCAGTTACTGATCCATGAGGACCTTCCCTCTTATCTCATGATAGCTTACTTTGCTTGAGAGCCTTTGGTAAGGGACCTTGTCAAAGGCTTTCTGAAAATCTAGTACAGTATATCCACTGGATCCCTCTTGTCCACATGCTTTTGACCCCCTCAGAGAATTCTAGTAGATTTGTGAGGCATGGTTTCCCTTTACAAAAACCATGTTCACTCTTTGCCAACAAATCATGTTCATCAATGTGTCTGATAATTCTGTTCTTTACTACAGTTTGAACCAATTTGCCTGGTACTGAAGTTAGGCTTACTTGCCTGTAATTGCCAGGATCACCTCTGGAGCCTTTTTAAGAAATTGGCGTTGCAGTAGCTATCCTCTAGTCATCTGGTACAGAAGCTGATTTGAAATGATAGGTTACATATCACAGTTAGTAGTTCTGATTTGTAGTGTAGTATCTGAGCAACTTGCAAACCTTAATAGATTTTGCAGTGCCTCTAAGGAAGTAGTTTTATCCCCATTTAAAAAAAGAGGAAGTGAGACTGAGAGATTAAAGGCCTGACTTTTCAAGGTGCTGAGTGCACACAACTCCAGTTTTGGCATCTCTGAAAACTAGGCTGTAAGTGACTGGCACACAAGAAGTCTGGCAAAACTGGGAACAGAACCTAGGGTATTCTGAGTCTTAGTCCAGTGCCCCAACTGCAAGGTAATTTAGCCTTCCTCTTAACTGTTAATTATGCTGCCCTGGACAAAAGTTTAGTATTTAGAAGTGTAGGCTGTTTTTTTTTTTTTTTTTTTTTTTTAAGCAGAAGATGCTAAGCATTCAAGCATGGGCTTTCCTCATTTTATTACCCAAACCTCACCTCCCCAAAAAAGTCAGACATGAAAGGCTTATCCTGTAGGGACTTATGAGGGTTTGTAAGATCCCTTATAGACTGAGAGTCCCTTTCCCATAGGGACCAATTCCAGTCCATCTGTGTATCAGTGTTAGCCAGGATCTGAGAACAACTCACTATGTACTTGGCATAGATGCAAACCAGAAACAACAGTCTTTAAACTCTAAATATAATCAGTATACTGGCAATACAACGTTGTACTGCAGACTTCCAGCTGTTATATTTTATTTAAAGTTTTTAATTATTTGTAAAACATATGTATAGGAGTACTTCTATTGTACTTGAAATACTTTTTCTCCAAACAAGTCCTAAAGCTTGATTAAAACGACCTTTGAAGCAAATATCTCATAATGCGCCAGATCATCCTCTGCAGCAGAAACACCAGTGGGAGAAGTCTGTCAGAGGAAATCAAAGCATTGATTATGAACTACTCTCCTATTGTTCTGTTGGGAAGAGGCAGGGTTTGCTTTCACCTGGAACAGGCTGTGGGGGCCAACCACCAAACCTGGTGGATCTGCAGAAGGCCCTGAGCTACAACACTTGCTCTAATACCCAATGGCTGCCCTCAGACCCATGGAGAGGTTTTGTGGAAAAGATAATATAGCCCCACCTCTTGAGGGTCAGAGGGGCAGCAGTGCATATCCTGTCCATTCACTACTCATGGGCTCTGGACCCACAGAGTGCCTTTCACAGGGGAGTCATGGAAGTTGGCTATGCTGCAGAGAAGGCTGACCTATGTGTAGATCTGGAGGTTAACGCCACCTATTGTATGTTGTGCAGATATTCATTAATATGAATTAGTATGTCAATAAAAATGTGCGTAATTGTAAGTAATACTTAGAGCATATATAATTTGAAAATCATTTTAATTTCCCAGTGATTGCCCATGTTTGAAAACATGGTTTTATTTCTATAATCTGTAAAACTAAGCCCATCGTGAAGTTGGTGGGTGCATACATAAATTGGGATGAGGGGAACCAATGTAAGCTAAGCTTCTCTTGCATCTGAAGAAGTGAGGTTCTTACCCACGAAAGCTTATGCTCCCAGTACTTCTGTTAGTCTCAAAGGTGCCACAGGACCCTCTGTTGCTTTTTACAGATTCAGACTAACACGGCTACCCCTCTGATACTTGAATGTAAGCTAAATGAACCCTTCCAAAACAATACTTCAGTATGATCTGCAATTGTTCTCTTCCAGCAAAAGCACCAGTGAATACATTTGCCTTACTGTATGTCATGGCATGAATGACATTTCTACATTATTATACTTCTCAGCACAATTTGAGACTGTTCATTGAATAACACTGCTCTACAGCCAAAATGCTTCTGAAATAAATGTAGTCAAACTTTACTAATTCTGGGTCACTGAGAACGAAAATGATGCTTAAAATTGTTGATTGGCTCTAGTTTTCAAGATATGCTATTGGGTCAGTATATACGACCCTTGACTTGGGAATGGCGGAGGATAAGTGAGTTATAAAGGGAAGGGATCTCAATTTAAACCAGAAATTACTAAAATACATCTTTGACTGGATCTATGAATAAATCTGTGACTGGTTTTGGACAGTACCTTTTGCAGTGCCAATGATTTGGAGAGAGCCAACAGATCATACCAGCAATTGTTACTTCTGCATGGTGCCTCCAGTTGGGAAAGGTGTGTCAAAGAAGAAAAAGTGGACTGTGCATTATCCAAACATTCCATCAGCTATATCCCCAGTACCCCACAGAAAAGGACTGCCGGTTCCTGATGCACCAGAATCATTCTCACTTGAGTCAGACGAGGAAGAGGATGAAACTTCTGGTCCTGAACCATCAGTGTCACAGGACCCACATTTTTCTCCCATCCTCCTCCTCTGAACCACACCTCATAACACAAGGTGAACTGAATGACCTTGTCAGGGATTTGGAACTACCCAAGAGTAAGGCAGAGCTGTTAGGCTCCAGACTACAGCAGTGGAATCTCCTGGCAGGTGATGTTAGGGTTTCCATGTTCCGTGACCGTCAAAAGGATCTTGTCCCATTCTTCTTCATGGAAGGTGATCTTGTAGCCTGCAACAACCTCGATGGTGTGATGGCAGCCCTCAACATCGTTCACGATCCAGATGAGTGGAGACTGTTCATTGATTCATCGAAGACGAGTTTTAAAGCATGTTTTGCCATGAATTCCAGTTGGTCATGCAGTCCATATGAAGGAAACCTATGACAACATGAAACAACTTTTGAGGTGCATAAACAACATCAGTGGCAGCTTTGTGGCGATTTGAAGGTTGTTGCTCTCTTGCTTGGTCTGCAGACTGGATACACAAAGTACTGCTGTTTTCTCTGCGAATGGGATAGTCGTGCAAGAGATTCCCACTACATCAAGAAAGATTGGCCACTCCGACAGTCATTGGAGCCTGGGAGGAAAAGTGTTCGGCATCCACCACTTGTTGAATCAAGGAAGATTTTGTTACCACCCTTACACATCAAGCTGGGTCTGATGAAGAACTTTGTCAAGGCCATTGACAAAACACAAGCAGCTTTCAAGTACCTCCGTGGAAAATTTCCAAGGTTAAGTGAAGCTAAGATAAAGGAAGGTGTCTTTGTTGGTCCTCAGATTCGTGAACTTCTTCGAGATGATGCATTTGACCATGCACTGCGTGGCAAGGAAAAGACGGCATGGAAAGCCTTCCAGTTAGTGGCAATAAATTTTCTCGGAAACAACAAGGCAGACAACTACAGGTTGTTGGTGGAAAACCTCCTCAAGGCATACAAAAGCCTTGGTTGCAACATGTCACTAAAGAGACATTTTTTGCACTCTCATCTAGATTTTTTTTCCACCGAACTGCGGAGCAGTGAGCGACGAGCATGGCGAGCGATTTCACCAGGACATTGCAACAATGGAGAAACGCTATCAGGGCAAATGGAGCCCATCAATGCTTGCAGACTATTGCTGGACAGTGACAAGAGATGTTCCATTTAATGAATACAAGAGACAAGCCAAGAAGCACCGAATAGACACTGAATAGGACGAAACTATGTACATAATAGTTTTTTGCCTTTTTGTTTCATAATAAATGTTATTTGTATAACCCTTTTGCTGATTTTTAAAGTGTTACATAAACAGGACAGGTGAAATATTATCATGTAAAGCAGCCATAAACACATGAAAAGACCTAGGTTTACAATTTATGATTAAAACTCTACTATCTACACAATATACATAGACATAAAATGTAAAAACTTAAATATCTTAGAAACAGTAGCCAATCAGTTGTTTTAATTGTCATATTTGAATTCAGCACATCAAAATACATAAGAAATAGCACATTTTATCTCTGAAGCAGATGACTTCTCAAAAATCATAGACCAGTGTAATCTTTTTTTTTATTTTAAAAGACTTTCAGCTTCTGTAAGAATCTCTGTATTTTACATTTTATCATCTCAGTACAAAGTTGAATTTCCTATTGGTTGTTTTTAATGTGCATTTGTGTGGTATCACCAGTGAGCTGTTTTAATGATTTGCTCTGGGGGAAAAAAGATTAATTTAAAAAAATTAATTTAGTTTTCCTGTGACATTACAGAGTGGTGCAGTGGCATTTTTATTTTTAAACTATATTGCTGTCTGAACTCCTGGAAAAAGTATTGCACAAATTAGTCATATTTCTATTGCTTTAAAAGCATTGACAGTCTTCAAATTCATTTTTGATAACAATAGGTTACAAAACCAGCATTTATCATGGGTAGCATCAGAAGCTGCATGTGCACTATCAAATTTAGTATCCATTTTTCAGCCCTTCTGGACCAATGCTAATAACAGTGTAAACCATAGCATAGACCAGGAATTTCACTGTAGTGTCCCTGAAGCAAGTTTTTATGCCAGTGTGATAAGCATGCCTGAGCCCTATCTACACTAGCAGTTATATACATTTACTAGCACCAGTGCAATGACATGTTCTGGAAAATGGGCTCTAGGTTCTCTGATGTAGCTGCAGTCTCATTTTGGATTGTTTAGTGAACATATACATTATTTCACCTACAAATCTTCTATTGTCAGATGTCATCAGGCCATTAGTATGAGATTCAGTTCTAAAAATAACAGGATATGACTACTAAATACTGAGGCTTGTTAAAATAGTGACAGTAAACCAGCCCTTCTTTCATTCCAAATTAGGTGTGCATATGTAACTGGTCCCATTTGTAAATTAAACCTACTAATGAATAAATTGAATCTCTAATCCTCTTCTGGTACTTCTATCTTTCATATTCATTCGGTACAGAATTAAGGAGAAGAGCACTTTCACTAGTAAAGAATAATTTATCCTGCTGTATTTTCTTCATCAGATTACCATGGGTGGAGAAAATCGTTTATAACTTACTGTACAATTTCAACTACTACTAAGTGCTTTGAAATGCACCTGAGAGTAACTATAAAGTTTTGGTGAAGGATGGTTACTTCCTATAATAACTTAAACTAATATATTATTTTCATCCAAAAAACTGAAATACTTTCATCAAGTCACTTTATAGATATCTTAAACTTTTATTTATATTCTCAAATATAAATGAGACTTAAAAACTCCATTATCTTGTATTTCTGTATGAAATAATCTATTGTGTATCTCGGAGTCCATATTGTTCACATATACATTTGTAAATTTGTATGTAATGAAATTCATTTTATATTGAAGTAATATAAAAGTCCTGAATTGTTTCAGTTCATTATGTGTCGATTGCAGTTCTGGTTATAGTGAACCTCCCACTTACAATGAAATTGCTCTATGGAAAAAATTACTTCACTATAGGAGGGTTCAACTGTGTATGATGGTGGTGGGGTTCTATTTTGGTTGCTGCCATATGGTTGGAGTCACTGTGGTACTATGATGTCTCCCCAAACAAGTGGCAGTAAAAATGCTGCACCCTGCTTTATGCTCACACTTTTGTTTATGCCACTTATATTTGGGGTTTTTGTCTTTTTTAAATCCCCACTTGCTTACTCTTTTAAATAATGTGGTCAGTATGGGTAGAGCTTATTGACATCTATTAGTGTAGTATAAACTCTGATGTCTAGAACTTTACATATTTTGAGAAATCTGGAGTATATATGATGCCTTTAACCGCATATAGTATTACATGTAGTGTATTCTCAATGGCTCTCTAAATATTTATATACTTTAGTATAGTCATAGACTCACAGAGTGCAGTGGATTTACATGCTTAAGTGGTTTCTCGCATCTTTGGTCATCCAACACTAGACCATTTGCAGAGTTCCATGCTTGTAATTTAATGTTGAGCAATTAGATGGTTCTCTGCAATGAATTCATAGATGCAATGTGTGTATGTTCCTTGGTTTCTCTTTTAAGAACATATGCTTAATAGAACAATGACTTGTGGTGCCTTATGCTTTTATTCTTCCTAGCATGATAAAAAAATTAGAGTAATACAGGGGGAACATATTTTCATTCTGTGAAGCATATTTGGCTATTTAGAAAAATAGGATATATGTTTCAAAGAGCTATCTTTAGCAATCATAAGGCCTTTATAAAAGCTGCCAGGAAAATTTTTTAGAAAATGACTTCCTATTTTGCATAAATTTTAACACCTGTTAATTGCGGTTGCTTTTTTCCCTCTCCCCCTGTCACATTAGATATCCTGGTTATCAAAGTGATCATATCACTATGGTATGTCTCATAATTATGATCAAACTGTTATCTAACATTCCTGGAGCATTCTTTTTTTCAATACTTAATACCTTTTATTCCTTGGCCTCATGCATGAATTATGCTGTGTATGTGGAGAGGCTTAAAGATTGTTTCCATTACATTCTTTCTGAATGGATCCTGTTGTATCTAGGATTTTTTTTAAAGGCAAGTAGGAATGTTATTGTTGACCTTGACACCAGATAACTGGGCAGACATTATATAGCTATGTTTGAATCCTCACAAAATGTGATGCTAAAGCCAACAGAGTTGTGGCGTGAAACCCTCCTGGACATCAGAGTTATGGAGCTTTTCTTTACAGTAAGTCTCATTCTTCTTCAACTTTCATAATACAGGTCACAGAGAAGCAACTCCTTCCTCTTTTAAAACATTATTGTTGGATTCTTCCTGTTGTACCAGGTAAGACTAATTCTGTTAACATCAATTTTTACCCTAGCAAGTTTCTAAGGTGGTGGTGGACTATTGATTTTTTTCCCCTATCAGGTGATCAAGACATACTTTGCATATAAAGTGTCTTAAATTATTTTTATTTTAAAAATTATTCATGTATTCATTTAATATCTTGGACATATCTATTCGCCAGATGAAATTCTGAGCATAATGCGTTAGCCGTGTTATCAGATACCTTTTTAGCTAAGGTATTGCCGCTCTACAAATATCAGCTGAACAATAGGCTTTCACTGCTGCTGGAACACTGCTCAACAGAACAGTTGAAAACTAGCAATATCTTTGCATTTCTCCATCCAAGTTTAGCATAAAACTCCATTCGTTATAAACTGGATATAAACCAAAAAGGTCAATGATAGATCTGCTGATTGGAAAAAACTGAGCAACACATGGTTATTTTGTATTTTTTTTTAAACTGCTATTAAAGCTGGGTAAAAGTAATTTCCTACCACTAATTTTTGTTAATATTTGCTTAATTTGCAGTCAGCCCAGCCACAGTATTCAGATTATTTATGTAAACTGCTATGCTAATCTTATTTTATATCATATCCCATCTCTTGGGATCTTGAAGCTCAACATTCTTCAGGCTAGGGTTCCTTTTGCAAAGCAGAGAAATAATATACTCAAAACTCTGTTGGGGTGGGCACTATGTAGCATATATAAATCTCTAGAACCAAAAGTGATATGTCTGACCTGTGAGTTTGACTACACATCTATATTCAGTGTTTTATTAAAGGAGATTCATTTGTTTGATTGAAAATTTATCTTGCTCCAGCAGTTCTTGAAAAGGTGAAAAACTTCCTGGCAGAACTCTTAACAGCCACACACAATCTGAACAGCTGTCTAGACGATCTAGACAGTTGCTACTGTCAGCTGTGAACCTCCTAATGCAAATAACTTTTGGGTTTACAGGTTAACCCTTTCTAGTTTAACTGTACTCAGAAGTCCCTGAGTTAAATGTCTGACTTCTGATTTGTTCTTCAGTGTTAAATTTTGAGTAACTGCCTTATCCATCACATTCAGAAGATGAATGCTTCTGAATACTAAACATTTATTTTATTTAATGGAAACTAAAGAATCCATCAGTTTGTTAAATCATTTGTGAATGCACAAAAATCAAAACAGCACACTGTTACTTTTGTTTTAAGTAGCACGGCTTAAGTCGTATAACATTAATTTTGCATTTGAAGTAATGCAGCCTTTGCTTCTCTAGATATCAAATTCTTGTTCAAATACAAAAATTAAATGAACAGTGATAATTTACACACTTATTTGAACTAACAAATTTGAATACTTCTAAGTTTTGTAAAACTGCCATTTTAAAGGAGAAAAATCCTAATTTCTACATGGGGAAGAATTGTTTTAAATTTCAAAATTGTGTTTTCACGTGATTTGATCTTTCAGAAGTTAAAATAGTTGTAACTTGTCTTTCTGTATCATTTAGAGGTTCGTGTTAGTTGCACAATTATCACTTGGATAACATTTGAGATGGGCTAAATAGAGAAATGGTTATAAAGATTTAACTTTGCTTTTATATATATCAATTTAACAAGACTGTTTTTTTTTTTTTGAGAGGCCGACTATACTAGTATTTATTATACCATTATATTATACTATTTGCTTTGTCCTGTAGAAATAAAATGCTTGTCCTAATAAAAGCCTTAAAGTATTGCAAATATGTATTGCAATACATAATTGCAATAAATATGTAAAAATATGTTTTAAATCTATTGATATGTTAGATTTATTTTAATCCAGAATTGGTAACCACATAAGTAGTGATGTAACACTCCATTTGCAGAAATGAGAAAAGATTACTAGTGGTCTCAGAGATGTTGCCAAGGGTGAGGTGCACTTGTTTTGTGTGCCTTCAGTGTTTACCTCTGCTAAAGAAGCATCTATATAATCTTGATTGAATTTATCAACTAACTTTAGCAAGACGCTGTAGCTTAGGCATAGTTAGCATAATACAGATGACTGTCATTATTGCTGTTTTTAGAAGGAGCAGTATGTCTGACTGGCTGGCATCTGTTTCTCTCTTTAAGACATAACATGCACTAAACAGTTCAATTTCTAAAATGTAGGTAGGACCCAATTAAGTGTTAGTTTTGGTGAGTTAAGTCATGGCTCATGACGCTAATAAACTGAGGAGCAATCTTGACGTTTACTCTCGTTTAGGGCAATGCTATAGAAGCCATGTCATTTCAGATTGACTAGAAATTAGGGTAAGATTTTTTTGGTATCTGCTTTTTTGGATTGAGAGCCATATGATTGTTGTAAGAACACACATGTGTTTTCCATGTATTATTAATTCATTTCACTTTGTAAAAGGTACATCGAAAAATCAGAGAGGATACAGATATGGCACAAGACTCTCTACAGTGCCTAGCACAGCTAGCTTCTCTGCATGGGCCAGTCTTTCCTGATGAAGGTTCACAAGTTGATTATCTGGCACATTTCATTGAAGGATTACTGAATACTATCAATGGGTATGTACACTTGCCTTTTAAATTTAGATGGCATCTTTTAATATTTACTTTGGAGTGGAGGGAGAGAGCCAGTATGGCTTATTTCTTTGCATAATTTGTGTTTGGAGTTGAACTATTAAAATGGAATAACATTTTTTCGAAAAGGTATTTCCTGAAAAGAGTATAAAGTATATATTGGTTTGTTAAATGCAGAAAATTCATCCATAAAATGAACAATTTTAAGCTTTTTTCCTAATTTCTAAAAAAACCCCAAACCCTGCTGTTTCTATCTATAGAGTTGAAATAGAGGACTCTGAAGCAATGGGAATCTCCAGTGTTTTCAGCAACCTGATAACTGTGTTTCCTCGCAATGTTTTAACTGCCATTCCAAATGAACTTTTCTCTTCATTTGTTAACTGCCTCACACACCTCACCTGTTCTTTTGGGAGAAGTGCTGCACTGGAAGAAGTGGTGAGTACTGTTCTTGAACTGCAATTGATTCTTGAAAGAGTTGAGTTCTTTTTATTGCATTTATGATGAACATGAAATTAACAAGAGACATAAGAACATAATAGATTTGTAATGACTTAGTAATGTTTGGATGTCTTAGCCCCATTCTGTAATATATGTTTTCTGAGATTCATTAGTTCTGTTTGAGAGAAAGTTGCTGTTAACTTTTAGTTTATTTTTACATTACTGTAATCAGATGTAGAAGAGATATGTGTAGACCAATATAATTAATAATGAAGAACAATAGAAATAATTATGCACCTTTAAATACTTGTCTAACAAATTTAAACTTGAATTAAAATTTTGATTAAAATACCTGTTAAACGTCTTCATTTTAAATTGACAGCTTCATTAGCAAGTATAGTAGGCATTAAATATTGCTTAAGTGTTCAGGTAGAACTTCTGAGAAGTGCTTATAAATGGTTAACAATTTACAGATTTGAAAGCCTGGAATGGCTATGTGCACATATGGGCAAATTGAAACTTACCTGAAGCTTGAACCTCTGTTTAAGTGAATGCATCTGCTATGATATTCCCTGTTACTGCCCCCATTCTATGTCTTAGTGGCTGTTTTAAGTATCCCTTGACTGTTGACTCAGTTCAGATGACATTTTTACAAATTTAGATGGCCAGGTAATTCAGTGTTTTGTTGTTGTTATATCAAAGCTGTTGGCTGTAACATACATGAGCAATTACTATCCCTTTATCTCTCTGCCCAGGAGAGTAATATTAAAAATGAAACAATCCCAAGAGGAGCTATTTGAAGAAGAGACATAGTCAATAAGGCAGATAAACTGTGCAGCTCCTGTGTATGATAATGAGAACTAACATCTGTAAATTTGCTACACAGTGATGTAAAAATAGAACGTAAGAATATAAAACTGTCCTTATTTATTAGCAATGTTTAATAATTTTTTCTCTTAGATTATATGTTTATAAAAAGGTGGCTTTCTACCTATTTGGGCTTTACCAACAAAAAACTCCAGAAAGATCCTATATTGAAAAGCTTTTAAAATGAATTATGTGGAGGTTTTCTCATTGCCAGAAGGGCCTGAGTTCTCCAATCTTTGCTGTTGACTGACCTTTACAATTAGCACTTACATTATAAAATACTTTCCCACGATAGTTATGAATGTGACGGGTTTGAGCACAGAAACCCCTTTGGAAGCTGCCACCCAACGTGCCAAGACTACTTCTGCCCCTGCTTTCCCTGCCAAGCTTGGGACTCCAGCACCCTGTCTTGCTGAGCCAGACACGCCTGTCTGCTCCAACTCAGATGCAGGGTCTGAATTACTTGCCCCAAAGCTGCAGACTTAACTGAAAGCAGCTTATAGAAGTGTTCTTGTCTTTAACACTCAGATGCCCAACACCCAACGGGGTCTAAACCCAAATAAATCCGTTTTACCCTGTGTAAAGCTTATACAGGGTAAACTCATAAATTGTTCGCCCTCTATAACACTGATAGAGAGAGATGCACAGCTGTTCCCCTCCCTCCCCCCCCCAGTTATTAATACATACTTTGGGCTAATTAATAAGTAAAAAAAAAAAATACAGAAAGTAGGATTTAAGTGGTTCCAAGTAGTAACAGACAGAACAAAGTGAATTACCAAGTAAAATAAAATAAAACATGCAAGTCTATGTCTAATACAGTAAGAAACTGAATACAGATAAGATCTCACCCTCAGAGATGTTTCAATACATTTCTTTCACAGACTGGATGCCTTCCTAGTCTGGGCACAATCCTTTCCCCTGGTACAGCCCTTGTTCCAGCTCAGATGGTAGCTAGGGGATTCCTCATGATGGCTCTCACTTTTCTCTGTTCCACCCACTTATATATCTTTCACATAAGGCAGGAATCCTTTGTCCCTCTGGGTTCCTACCCCCACCCCCAATGGAAAAGTACCAGGTTAAAGATGAATTCCAGTTCAGGTGACGTGATCACATATCACTGTAAGACTTCATTACCCACTTGCCAGCACAAACGTATACAGAAAGACTTACAGGTAAAATAGAGCCATCTGCAGTCAATTGTCCTGGTTAATGGGAGTTATCAAGATTCCAAACCACCATTAATGGCCCACACTTTGCATAATTACAATAGGCCCTTAGCCCTATGTTTCATATTTCTAGTTTCAGATACAAGAGTGGTACATTTATACAAATAGGATGATCGCACTCAGTCGATTATAAGCTTTGTAATGATACCTTACAAGAGACCTTTTGCATGAAGCATATTCCAGTTACATTAGCATATTTTCATAAAATCATATAGAGTGCAACGTCACAATGAAGTAGGCAAATACGTCTCTTTGCATTTTACAGTTTGGGCAACTGAGGCTCAGATGTTAACTTGCCCAAGGTCAGAGAGCTACTCAGTACATTAGAACCCTTGTCTTGACCATTGTTAGACAAATGCTTATTCAACTAGACCACAGTGCTCTCCAGGCAAGTCACTTAACCTTTCTGAGGTTCCATTTCCTAATCTGTAAAATGGGGATAACACTTACATACCTCTTCGTGTGAATCTTAAATGCTGTATATTTTCAAACTTCATCTATGGTTAAGTTGCCCCATTTTACAGATTTGTAACAGACAAGGACGTTTACTGCAGTTATTTCTGGGACTGATTCTCTTTGGTTACATTTATAAGGCTTTCATACAGAGGTTGAGCAGAAGCATGAAGATATTTCATATGATGAATTTTTTGGAGAAAAGATGAAGACCTAGCCTTTAAAGCTAAAGGGAGGAAAGCCACCCATTGACCCTCAGCCACCCGCCTGTTCCTGAGGGACTAAGAAAAAGAAACCAGTCTCAGAGCCAGCCTACACATCTTAAATATGGTATCAGAAGTGATTAGTATACTCAGAGTTGGGGCACCCCATCTCTCAGTAAAATCATAAGCAGCAAAAACCTACTGCAAATTGCCAAACTGTAGAAGTATCTGCGTGGGAGGATCAGTCTTTTTGGAGGGCGACTAGCAATCTCTTATCCCTAATGGCTTGTGGTTACCTAGAGCACATGAATCCTCAGCATTGTCTAATGCAGTGGTTCCCAAACTGGAATTCGTGAACCCCTGGGGGTTTGCAAAATGTTACAGGGGGTTATCAGGAAAAAATTCCCTAATGGCAGACAGAGTTGTGCCTAGGAACCCTGGGCAGCATGGGGCCAGCAGCCCAGAGCCCCTGGACTCCCAAGAGCTAAGCAGATCATTTTTTGCTGTTTTTAAAATTAAATAGGCAGCTAGTCTAATGTGTGTTGTTTGCCCGGACTGCTCAAGGCCTGAATGCTTGTGTAAGAGGAACTCTTTGAGTTGGCTTCTTAAATACCTTCCTGCTGTTTCACATCTGATGCTCCTTGATGAAACATAGGAGCCTTGTCTTATAACAGGCTTATTCAAAGAGATACAAGCTACGAAAGTGAGATCTCAGAAGAGTGTTGCCGTTTTCATAATGAAATACAAATACTCTAATGATAAATAATAATTAATAGTGTGTAATAAGCATGTCATAAAAACAAATTTTATATTTCCCAGATCACTGCTTTTATAATTTCTACTCTGGTAAAGGAGAAAATCCCTGGAAATACTCATTTTTAGGAGGGGGTTCGCAAAACTTGACATTTTAGTGAAAGGGGTTCACAGGTTGTTAAAGTTTGGGAACCACTGGTCTAATGGGATACAGAATTGCTTTAGAGAAATTATATCAAAGTATTGTTCTTAAATATTCTCAGATTCAACAGCACGAGGAAGAGAGATTGCAAGAAATTAAATTACTCTTAGAATAGCATGCTGCCAGTTGAAAGAACAAAGCGGGTTTATTCCAGGGGTTTGCTGATGTTGATAACAGCCGGGTTCAAACCCACTCTGGATCTTGGAAACATAGCTGTTTTTTTTCATCTGTCAAAAGTAACATTAATAATGGTGTCACTAGGAAAAATTATACCTCTTTTGTATGCCCTGGATTTTACCATGCATGTATGGATACATTTCAACCATCTGATGTATCTCAGATTTTCAGTAGGGAAACAGCTCTACCAGTTCTGAGTTAGTGTCTTTTGGGTTTGTGTTGACACTGCATGTTTATAAACATGTTACATTTGTGGCCATGTACCTGACCGGTCCATAGGTGTGTGTGTTCTACAGAAACAATCTGGGAAAGGCAGGATTGTAATTAGAGAACTCTACAGGTGTGGAAATGGATGGTATCACCCAGGACATTTCTAATGACCAATTAGCTAGTAGGAAAGGAAGAAAAAACTAGTACAGCCAGGCAAAAACCTACTGCAAATGGGCCCTCACAAAAACAACTATACCTGTGGGCTTAAATTTCTTAGAGATCGCTTTCCTGTTGGTAGTGACATATTCAGTGTGCTGAAGTGAACTTCAGGCCCTAGTGATCAATAGACCTTTATTATAAAATATTTGAAGACTGGTAAAGTGACTTTACCAGAACATTGATATAATATTCCAGGAACTTTTCAGAACACCTGACAGTGTCCTAGCTTTTCATTTAATCAAGTCAGATGTTTTTGTTTTAATTCAAGACTTATTCCTGTATAGTGTTAAATTTACACTGTGTTCACCATGAACAAGCAGTCCAGCAGAATGAGTGTTCAGTGTGATCAGTGTTTGGAGTGAAAATTCAAATTAGCATAGATGCTTTTTTTGTTCAAATTAATGTTAATGACACCCGGTTGTGTTTCATGACTCATTCAGAACACTAAGTTACTGGAAAAAATCCTTCAGTTCAAGAGATATGCATGTCACTGAGTCAGATGTTGGCAGTAGTCACACCAACACATTCAAAAATGTCCACTCCTCAAGAGTTCAGAGGAGAAGAGCACTAGAAGGGAGAGTTGGGGAGAAATTGGAAACTTGGAAGAATATCTAACATATTTGGGGGGGGGCGGGGAAGATAGAGGGCGAGAGAGAGAACAGTTATTATGCAATGTAGAAAAATGATATTGAATGGAAAATAAAGACTGGGAAAAGATATTTGTATGTTAGAGGGAAGGAGGAGAAGAGCCAAGAGTAAGGATATGTCTTCACTAGCAATGTTAAAGCGCTGCCGCGGCAGTGCTTTAACATGGCTGTGTAGTCACGGCACCAGCACTGGGAGAGAGCTCTCCCAGCGCTATTAAAAAAACCACCACCCCCATGAGGGGAGTAGCTACTAGTGCTGGGAGTGTGGCTACCAGCGCTGGTGCACTGTCTGCACTGCCACTTTACAGCGCTGAAACTTGCAGTGCTCAGGGGAGTGTTTTTTCACACACCCCAGCGAGAAAGTTGCAGCGTTGTAAAGTGGCAGTGTAGACAAGGCCTAAATAAAAAGAACTAATGCAAGGGAAACATAGTAAATTTTAACAAGTTTTTACATAATAGAAACGGTAAATGCACAATGATGCAATAAGTAACCAGGTTTTAAAAATTACTTTAAAAGGAAAGGATATAATGTGCGATGAGGATAGAAATTTGTCTTGGGCCAGCCCTGGTTTACTATGCTGTCTGTCTCCCAATTTTGTCTTTTTTATGTTGAATAAAATTCTTCTCTCCCCCCTCTTCTTCCCCCAACCCCCCCTTTTATGGTTGCATCTATGAATGTCCTGGTTTTTGATTTCGAAAATACGATCACCTTAAAGATAGTATGGTGCTGAAAAAGTGTCTTAAAATGTTTCCATCTTGATTTGTCATCCCAACCTTTTTTTCCCTTTCCCCACATGTCCATCACAGTGAGGACTTTCACTACAAGCCTGCTGTTAAAAGGTCACTAAGCTTTTATCTGGAGCAGACTTAAGGCCATAGTCACTCACTTTTTATTTTATGAAGACATCAATTCATTATGTTCTACTGTACCAAATTATTATACCATGGTAGGCCTCCTGTTCAAAGGTCATGATAAGGACCATTTATTAAAAGGCAGGTCTTGCAGTAGTACACTTACAATGTTTTTTCAACTGGACTTTAGCAAGAAAGCTATGTGACATTTGGATATATTTACTAAAAATTGTTTAAATTCTGCCTCAGGATAGTCACTAATTGGTCAAATAGTGTTAAACTTTTCGGACAAGGGCTCCTCATCTGTCCTGCTGTGTAGTAACTTCATTTTGAGGCCCTTTATTCCCCTTCCATTCTGTGGCATCTTATTCTTTTGTGTGTATAATTGTAAACAGTAACCTCCGCTCAAGTATTTTGAATGTTACTCTCAAATATATGTTCATATTACCTGCACTTTCAGTTGTCTATTGTGTGTGTGGTTTTGTGGAATGATCCCTGCCATTTTTAGTCTCCAAGATTGATGACCTGTTTTGAATTATCATAAAAAAAATTGTTTACCTGTAATTGTGTACTGTGAAGATTCAAATCCTAATAGTGCTTCTCCCCAGAATAGAGGATTCTTTCACCTTCTTGTCTCTTTCTTTTTTTTTTTAAAAAAGAGTGATTTTATAAATTTTATGTATATATAAGGCTAAGATTTAGTCATGGATATTTTTAGTAAAAGTCATGGACAGATCATGGGCAATAAACAAAAATTCACGGCCCGTGACCTGTCCATGACTTTTTTACTATAAATATCCATGGTAATTAAATCTCTGCTCATGGGGCTCCGCTGCTCTAGGGGACCCCCTGCTCCAAGGCCCCTGGGAACCACTCCTTCAGCGGCATCCAGGGTCGCCGCTCCGGCTGCCCCCGGGACAGCTGCTGCTCAGGGGGTCCTTGGGGCCAGTTGCCCAGGGCTGTCCGAGCAGCGGCCATTGTGGCTGGCCACTGAGTGCCCGAGCAGCTGGCCCTGGGGTCAGATGCACCAGCTGCTGCAGACTTTCCGCTAAGTTTGTGGAAGTCACAAACGTAGCGGAAAGTCATGGAATCCACGACTTCCACGAGCCTTAAGTATATGTGTGTGATTATATTATATTTTATGTATTATAATATAATATTGGTATCAAGAGGAGCTGTGAGTGCACAGCGCCTTTGAAAATCAGGTTACTTATTTATGTGCCTATCTTTAGGCACCCAGGTTTGAACATTTTGATCTAAATCATAAGTATTTTAAAGTTGTAATTTGGGAAGCGGATTTTGGTGTTAAACTTTTAGGTGCAGGGAAGAATCTTCTTAACTTTATTTTTGTTTTTTAGAGTGCCAGTTTTTTAAAAAGTTTAACCAGCATGAAAACTTGCTGGCCCTTGTTATGTGATATCATTTCAGGGAATCCATTTGAATTCTTATGTGTATCTTTTATAGTACACCTCTACCCCGATATAACGCTGTCCTCAGGAGCCAAAAAATCTTACTGCGTTATAGGTGAAACCACCTTATATCGAACTTGCTTTGATCTGCCGGAATGCGCAGCCCCCCCCCGAGCGCTGCTTTACCGCGTTATATCCGAATTCGTGTTATATCGGGTCACGTTATATCGGAGTAGAGGTGTAGTTGTAACTGAATTCAGCTCAGATCTTTATATTAATTGTTTATAAAAATGTGTAGAATATCTGTTAAAGATTTATGATTACTAATGCAATTTTGGTTTGTTTTGCTTTGTTTATTTCGGTAATAATCTTTTTCTTACAGCTTGACAAAGATGACATGGTATACATGGAGGCATATGATAAATTGCTGGAATCCTGGCTTACCTTGGTACAAGATGACAAACATTTCCACAAAGGCTTCTTTACCCAACATGCTGTTCAGGTTTTTAATTCTTATATTCAGTGCCACCTAGCTGCTCCTGATGGTACAAGGAATTTGGTAAGTTCTTAATTTGAGGTTCTTGGGGTAATAATAAAGACTCTGTTAGTGTATAGAGCAGGGGTAAGCACCCTGGCGGGCCGGGCCAGTTTGTTTACCTGCCGCGTCTGCAGGTTTGGCCAATTGCGGCTCCCGCTGCCGCCAATTGCGGTTTGCCACTCCAGGCCAATGGGGGCTGCGGGCAGGGCCGGCGCAACCCATTAGGTGACCTATGCAGTCGCCTAGGGCGCTACAATTTGGGGGATGGCGACTGCAATGGTATTTTGGCGGCGGGACCTTCCGCCGCCTCTGTGGGGGGCGGCATTTTGGGGCGGGACCTTCCACCGCCTAGGGTGGCAGAAAAGCTGGAGGCGCTCCTGGCTGCGGGAAGCAGTGCGGGCCGAGGGATGTGCTGGCTGCCACTTCCCGCCGTCCCTATTGGCCTGGAGTGGCGAACCATGGCCAGTGGGAGCTGCGATCGGCCCAACCTGTGGATGCGGCAGGTAAACAAACAGGTCCGGCCCGCCAGAGTGCTTACCTTGGTGGGTCGCGTGCCAAAGGTTGCCGATCCCTGGTATAAAGTAATTAAACATTTCTTAGATATACACTACTTAAGTAACTATTAAAGGAGGTAACAGAAATTTTTTTAGATGGTCTGCAGTAGTGATGAAAAAACATGTTTAGCAGTTACACTGTGCTGAGTTTGACACAGGAGAGGGTTCTTCAACAGTCTTTTTCTCTCCTCTTAAAGAGAAAATAAGGGGAGAGCAGTGTTGGAGAATGCTTTTAAAACCTTGGCTCTATTAAATATATAAAATAGCCCCATAATTGAAAAATTTGCTTGCCTCCTAGCCTTCCATCTTTGGGTCTAGTGACAAAACAAACTACCTTTTAGGGGGAATTACGATTTAAACCAAAAACACTTCAGTGGAATTATAAACCTGATAGTGTATTTGTTAATTCTCTCTGTACTTAACCGCCAAATTCTTATTCAGTTGTCCCCCTGTATTTTATATGTGTAAACTTATTAGATACATAGTAGGACTGTGGGCTCAGACTAGGAGAAACTGCATTTGTAGAGAGACGGTCCTTTTGGATAAAATGGTAAACCAGGGTCCATACAGCCTTTCTAGGGTAGCTGTCCAGGAGGAAATTTTAAACATTCCATGGCATTTTCACAGGAAAAAGAAAATAACTGTTATCCATCCCAACATTCTGTCTCTTAAAACAGGTTCTGATGTAGACTGTTGAATGTAAATCTTGAGTATATTAATGATTGCCCAATTTTTATTCAGTAATTTTATCAATGGTATCGAACTTAGTGGTATTTAAAGGGCTTTGAGATACCTCACTTCCGAAAAATACCATATAAACCTACTTCGGTTCTCTTGATACATAACAGATGGTGGTAAGAGTGTCAGTATAGAGAAGAATATTTTACAAGAGACCTTGAATTCATAACAGACAGTCTTGACATAACTTGTATACACAGGTTAATTCATGTCCTTCTGTGAGATAAGTCGTTTATCCCATGAATAACCTTTTAAAAGCCACAGCTGGCATTTCAGAATGCTGCTTGTTCAATATCAAAGCAGTGGCTGGAACTTTCAAATAGGAAAGCACTCTTCAGTAAGCAGCTGCAACTTTGAAGTGGCCAAAAGAGAATTATTTGCCAGTTTAGATAAAGAAAAGAGGCATTTAAAAGCACTTTGGGAGGACTTAAGATTTGGATTCAGTTTCCCAGCTCCTTTCTAGAATGACAGCAAAAAGATATTTTTCTCTGACACACAATCTTCTCTCTTTCTTATCAACTACTGCAATTTCATACTTAACTTTCCAGTTAATGCTGAAATCAATTTTTCCCAGAAATGTAGTGTATTTGTTCTTGGAAATAAGTCATGATGTTACTCAAGGGGTCTTTGCAATATTGCCAACCCAAGTTTTCAAAAATAGAGATTTACTAAAAATCATGAGATTTAAAAAAAAAAAAAGGTGGTTCTTATTTCCCTTCTGATTTTTTGAGCTTTTAGTGTTCACTTTTTCAACCTTTACTCTGTAAACAATGAGGGCTGGAAACTTTTCTTTTCCTTAATGAAAGCTCTGATTTTTATGTAATAACAAGATTCCAGGAGCTAGGATTTTAAAACACCAAACATGGTAGGACTCACAGTAAAATCTCTAGAACTGGCAACGTTGTCTGTCATTACTTGTGTATGAAGTTGGCAAACAAAATATCCAGCTTCAGTGTTTTCATAGCTTAAAATATTAGTTCCTGGTCTCTTCTGTGTGTGTGTGATTCAAATAGCAAACGTAGTAATTCAGTCTTGATTAGTGTCTAAACTAGTGTATCTGCAAGCCAGTAGTGATGTGTTTGAATTTTAGAATCTTTTTGCTCAGTTTGTCTATTGCAAATTTTATTGGTATGTTGGTGACATATTTCAAGCTTAAAGCTAGTCCTTGAGAACAAACTGTATATTTTGCCTCTGTCCTTGATTGGCTGAGCCTGTTCTGTGTGATCAGTAGGGTCAGCCAAATGCACCTAAAGCCATTTTCACTTGGCCTATCATAGGTTGCATTTTGTTTGAGCTCCTGATTCAGATACAAAAGTTGGGGAGACAGGGTGGGATTTTTTTCCTCCTATTTTTTTTCTCCTTCTGTTTCTCCTATCATGTTTTGTCTGTCACTGGCATCCAGTGGCCAGTCTGTAATTCCTCCCATTTATTAGAAATAGTCTCATTTAATATCTGGATTTATATTATTGCATTCCTGTTTTATAAGAGATTTGAGTTCAGAGTTTGGTGATTGTTTCAGAGGTAAGACGTAGTCCCACTCCTAATTCTAGAAAACCATGGGCATTAAGTTACCAACTCCTTTCTTAATTCTTCTACATATATTTTATTAAACTTAAACTTACATTTCTGACTTTCCATCTGGAACACCAAAAAATTGAATAGCATGTAGAAAACTGCAAAGAAGAAAAAAAAATCATAGTGTGATATTCTTAACACAGTAGATATCTTGTATAATATACATTGATTGATGACTTTTAACTTATTTAAAATCACATCAGACTGCCAATGGTGTAGCCTCTCGGGAGGAAGAAGAAATAAGTGAACTGCAGGAAGATGATCGAGACCAGTTCTCTGACCAGCTGGCCAGTGTAGGCATGCTAGGAAGAATTGCTGCAGAACACTGTATACCTCTTCTTACAAGGTACAAGATATAATTATAAAAGTGTACTGTACTTTAGTCAGATGATTAAAACAAAAGAATCTCATGTTAAGCAGAATTTAATTCTTGAATATAATCTTAATTTATGTAATGACTACATAAAGTTATTTGCTTATTGTTTTTCTTCAGTTTATTAGAAGACAGAGTGACAAGGCTCCATGGTCAGTTACAAAGACATCAGCAGCAGTTACTTGCCTCACCAGGATCAGGGTCAATTGACAATAAAGTGCTTGATGATCTGTATGAGGATATTCATTGGCTTATTTTAGTCACAGGTTAGTGGAAAGTATTAAACACATAAAATATTGGTATACTGCATCTGAAACTGGAGCTCCTCAGCCAAAACTGCAATGCGTCTATAAGCCCATATGTCTCATCCTTGTAATTGATTTGTATGCGCTCATTATCTTTCATTTCATATAGACAATTCACAAACTAGAGGCAAACGTATCATTTGCCCTTCAACAATACTGGGTTACTTTGTCATTCTTTTTCTTATTTCCTTATGTTAATTTTGATAGAAATAATTTGTTTCTTATAAAGATGCTTAGAAAAATGTTAACAGAAGACATCTTACTTTTTGTGCTTGTACTGATTTTTGTCATACACTTTGACCTGTTTGTTCTTAAGTATAGTCAGTCACCATATTCAGGTAGCTTGCTAACAATGAAAGATCATAAGTAGAGAATATCTGACGTATGTAATGGCATAAAGAACTTACTGGCATGAGTTTATGATGGCCATGTTACTAAGGAGTGACTTGACTGAGGTATGCAGATCATCCCAAATAGAGTGTCAATAAAATATTGATGCAACCACACAGCACCATACAAATTTTGCTACATTTTAGGGCAATTTATTTTTGAAACATTTTTAAGTTTCAAACTTTTTATTGGTACTATCTTTTATATTGATTCATAAAACCAAATTGCCTTAGTTACTATGCCCATGCCACAGTGGCAGAAATATTGGAATAAACATGTACATCTTTTAAGATGTTTAATAAAACAGGGCTTTACGATTTTTGAATGTCTGATGTCTTAGTGATTACCAGATCTTGATGCAAATATGGTATACAGTTTACTAGCCATACCATTATCTCCTATGGGATAAAGTTTTATTTCTAGTTCTGGTGAGTTATGATACATCGGATATTACAGTTGTTACTAGACCAGAAATGAATATTGCCTGTCCTGGACATCAGACTATTGTACTTTTAAATAAATACTTCTACCCGAGCTAGACTTGCTATGGAAAGAAGGAAACCTTTTTTTGTGGTAAGTTTGTTTGGCATTCTTTTGAAAGCTGCTAAGAGGCTTGATTGTTAGCAATCTCAATTTAGATTGGTGAGTCAGAACTGTAAAATGAAGACATTTTATCACATGGCTGCAGAAAGAAAGCTAGTAGAAATGTCGTGTAAAAATGTATTATTCTACAGAGGCATCAGTTCTGGTATCTGCAGGTGAAGCAAGCATGTGTTCTGTATTTTGTTTATTCAGGGATTACTTTTCATCTTTAGCTTCCTGTTACAATTTTAGGATCTCTTCTCTCATCTATACACACAGAACTGAAATACATAATTGATGAAGAGATATATTTAGTATTGTTAGTCAGGATTGATTCCAGTGCCATTTAACATCTGTTGTAAAGCCAATAGACTTAAAAAGCAAAGTCCTAAAGTGCAAAAACTTAATCTAGGGCAAAAAACTTGTGGTCACTTTCTCTCTCTCTCTTAACTTTAGGCTACCTCTTAGCTAATGATACTCAGGGAGAGACTCCATTAATACCTCCAGAAGTAATGGAATATTCCATTAAGCATTCAACTGAGGTTGACATCAATACAACACTTCAGATCCTGGGATCTCCAGGAGAAAAGGCCTCTTCCATCCCAGGGTACAACAGAACTGATTCTGTCATTAGGTAAGAATACAACACAGTCTATAGCAACTTCCATGCATAGTATCTCAAACAAATTTATATAGGTAGATAGAAGATAAAACTTGAATATTGATGGTCTCATGCATGTGGGAAAAAGGGAAACAATGCATGAATGTTGAATATGGGAAAGGAAAAGAGATCTTTTAAGTAGATGTTCTGTCAGATTGGTTATAGTACAGGGATAATAAGGTAATGCTATAAAGGTAGGAAAGAAAAAGTAGGAAGGATTAAATCAATTGTAGGTTAAAGTAACAGTCTTAAGATGAAATTTTAAGCTAAAGGTGACTTAGTGGCATGGGAAAAGGTAGGATTGGAAAGTATTGAAGATGGGGCAAGACAAATAAAAGTGATTACTCCTCTAACTCCGAAATGTGAGAGACTCAGAAGAGACCCAAGAGTAGAGAGCTAGAGTAAGCAGACAGGTAAGTAGGGAGTCATCAGGGGAAGGTGGAGCAAGTTCCTGGAGAGAAATGCAGAATTTGATTTGCAGTAGAGACAGAGAAACATCTTTGTAGAAACAAATGTCTTTTGCCAGTAAATATCAAGAATCAAAATAAATGGTGTTTCTTTTTTGAACATATGAGACTAAATGTTTGAAACATCATTGAATTAAAATCTCTAGATAAGATTATATAGATGAATTTCATACTGCCTTCTACAGTGTGCATAAACAAAATGACCATTTGCCAAGCGTTCCAAAGTATTAAATGGGTCTGTCTGCTTCTGTCATGAACTGTTGGTCCCAGGGATTGCTCCAGAAGCAGCTCTGTTGGCCTTCAGTGGGGAAAGAATGCTGTCGCTCAGACACTCAGTTACTGGCCTATTTTAAGGACCAGTGTGAGGGGTTCAGAAGGGACTTCCATCCTTTTTGGGAAGAAGAGTGATGTGTATGGTGCTCAGTGTTGGACAACAAAGAAGAAACTTGAGCAAATGATCCGTTGTACAGAAATGCAGATGTTAAGATGGATGAGTGGAGTCAGAAGAAAGACCACACGAGGAATGTGTATGTTAAAGATATGCTCAAAGTAAGACCCATAAACAAAAAAATGAGGGAGTGCAGACTCCGATGGTTTGGTCGTGTAAAGTACTGTCCTGATAGGTATGAGGATAAGAGAATCCCAACAGATCAAGACTGAAGGAAAAAAGACAGAGGCCGGCCCAAGAAGAAGTAGTGAAATTTCATAAAGGAAGACATGTTAACATGTGTTGTGATAGAGGATATGGCATTGAACAGAGCACTTTGGAGGGAGAGGACTCAGCACTGACCCCGTTTGATGGGATTAATGCAGAAAGAAGGAAGAAGAAAGAAAAATGATGGCTCAGAGCAGAGTCTCAGAGTTTGAGGGTTCAAATTAAGGGGATCGTGGCACACTAATGGATGTGGAAGTTACTTCACCCAGGGTTAAAATTACGTTTTTGTGTCTGTCTCATGCCAGCCTTAATCTACTCTAGGAGGCTAGAGATGGCTTTTCATTCCCATTCATTTGGTCCCTGGATTGACAGGTCTAGAAATGGTGTAGAAGCATTATACTTTGTCCTTGAAAGGTAAAGGAGTACTTTTATGTTGCTCTTTGATGACCCCTCCCTCTAGCTGGCAAAAAAAAGAAGCAATACTGTCCAATTGTGTGTGTCCAGTGGAGTAGGGAATAAAATCTGTTCTAAATTAAGAGAGTCTCTAGGGTCTATCAGGGATATGGTTGAGGGGGAGGAAGTATATACACTGTACAGTAACACAAATAGTGAGATAATTTACAGTTTCAGTATTTGATTTAGTCTGCACATGCTCCAAAAGGCACTCCTGAGACTGTCCAAAGTTTATAGGTAATAATGCAAGGGAGTGGGGAAATACCGATGTCTCAATAAAAGCTTTTTAAGTCCTCTAGGCAGTGTTCCAATTAGAATATTTCCCATTTCCCCTGATGTCAGAGCACTGGAGAGAATTCTTCCAGCTGCAGTGATTTCAGAGTCCAATTTCAAATGCATTCTCTTGGACTTGACTAGGATATTCTAGCATCTCTGTCCCATCCCACCATCCATGTGTAAAGAGAGAATATCCTGAGGGTGCTTACACTCCATCAGTAGAGAGAGGAAATACTTGCTGATGTATTGCTTCTTCCACCCCATTCCAAGAAGAATGGAAATCTTTGGTGTGGCCAGGCCACCCTGCTTGGGTAATTGACCCTGCTAAAACCCCAAAAGATAAAAATCCACCAAAACCCAAAGTCAAATATCTTAATTATACTTCATATCTGCAGGTTATTATCTGCTATTCTAAGAGTTTCAGAAGTAGAATCTCGAGCAATAAGGGCGGATCTAACACACCTTCTGAGTCCACAAATGGGAAAAGATATTGTATGGTTTCTTAAGCGTTGGGCAAAGACCTATCTCCTAGTGGATGAAAAACTGTATGACCAGGTAAGACTTTAACTGCAATTTTGATTGCATTAATGGACTGTAGAGAATATAACGCTAACTCCACTTTATGAAAGTGGATGTTAGAGTTTTTAAACCTCCAGTTGCCGACGTTTATAACATTAGCTGTGGTTTGTTTTCGAATTTAGTGTATATAGTCATAGCCTGAAAAATGAGTGTGTTCTATTGAATTATTTTGCTAAGCAGAAATAGCAACACTCATAACTTACAAATACCTTTTTGATTTTTAAATGCCATTTTGTAGGCTTTGATATAGCAGATATACATCCTCTATGCTGTCACTTGGTGGAATATCTTCTCTGAATAAGCTATCTGAGCCAATACCGTCTTCAAATCTCTTCTTGAGATTAATCTCCACTGTAATAGTCATGGGACATGGCCTAATGATAATGGCTAGGCAGGTGGCCTGGTAGAGATTAATTAATATTTCTTCTTTAAAGTTGGATATTTATAAAAAGCAGAGATGGGGAGGGACCCCCAGAACCTAAGAAGAGTCCAAATTGTGTGAACTTGTGTTCCTGTTAATCATTTTTTCGCCCTCCCCACTCCATTATGTTCCATGCCCATGTCCACGTTGTTAGTATTTCAGAATGCATTGTAGTTGTAGCTGTGTTGGTTCCAGGATATTAGAGACACAAGGTGGGTGAGGTAATATCTTTTATTGGACCAACTTTTGTTGGTGAGAAAGACAAGCTTTCGAGCTTACACGGAGCTCTTTTTCAGGTCTCTCTTACCAGCAGAAGTTGGTTCAATAAAAGATATTACCTCATCCATTATTTCATTGGCAGTCCTTGTGGCATGGACAGTCTTATATGTTGTTTGAACAGGACAAACACAATGGACCTCTAATGCTGATTGGAGCCTGCCGACACAATTGAACTACAGATCAATAGTAGAAGACTCGCTGGCCTGCATTGACTAAGGAGGACATAGTGACTGCATTTTTATAGTTTCTATTGCTGAAATAATCAGGGATATTAAAATACTCAGAGGATCATCCTTAGTGTAATTTGGGATACTGAAGGCTCCTTCTTAGTCTTTAATAGTTTGTATTTTTTAGTTATTTTTGTAAAGAAAGACTGATTCTTCCCTGATTGATGAAGTGCATACGTGCTATGTGCTGGAGCTGGAAGGTTTTCGGAGCAATGTCCATTGACCTGTACATGCGCAGTGCGCTTCCTCATGCTCCTAGCACAAGTTATGATAGGCTGTTTTGGTTGACACCTCTTCAGTTCCCTCTTACTGCCGCATGGCTGGAGTCGGAATCCCTGGTCCTCTGCGATCTTCGTCTTTACACTAACATAGCCTTTACTCTTCCTGTATATAGTATTACTTTGTTGTTTTTGTAGTGTAGATAGTTTCCCATCGTTTTATATAGTTGTGATAGTTCATTAGTGATAGTTTTCCTGGTTGGGGTCCTACAGGGTCCCTCCTGGGGACTATGCCCCATAATCTGCAGTTTAAGAACTGTGTTTCCTGCCCTTGCTTGTTCTTTGTGAATGATGAGCACCAATGCTATCTTTTCTGTTTCGGGGAAGTCTGTATCGCTGTGCCATCAGTAAGGCTTTCCTGACATGGACTCGAGAGGCGTGACAACTTTGCCTAAGAAAGCACTTCATGGAGGAGGCCATGAAGCTGCATGCCCACTTGGATCTGGGACCATCCGAACCGGCGGAGAGCACCCATGCCAGCACTTCCCTTGCCTCGGACCTGACAGTTCCAGGCATGAGATTAGGAAGCACTCTCCTAGGCACAGAAGCAAGTCCTTGTCGAAGGCTGCCTCTAAGCACAGCCTTTCCTCCCCAAGCTGAGCCAGGTTGGGTGAGAAGTCGCGTGCCGACCCGACTGCACCGGCACCAAAGCTTTCCTGCCTTGAGGATAAGGCAAAGAAGAAAACTGATCCGGCGACACCATTAGTGGCCCACTCTGTGCCGTCTCCTGCACACTCACTGCCCACCCCCCCCAGTCGCTTCTATGACCTTCGGTGCAACTAGCTCTGCGGACTCCACCGCAGTCTTCCGCTGCCACCAGGGATCCTGCATGGACCCCTGGCTGTCTGGAGCCCCTTCTCTACTCGGAAGAGCTGGAACTGCCCAATCCACCTTCATCGCTGCTCTCTGGCCCATCACTCGTCTGTGCGGTCCCCACTGTGGTGGATGAGCCAGTGCTGCGCCTGCTGGAGAGGGCCAGTGCTGCACCGTGCCCAGGCCACACAGTCTGCTCCCCCATTTCCAGAGGCATCTTCAGATTCTGAGGGCTTTTCTGAACCAGAGCCAATCTTTTCTCTGATATCTAGGCGCAGGTCTGACTCTCACTACCGCCTGCCCACCTTAACCTCCTGCTTACGAACTGGCCTTGGTGGTGTGGCACCAATATCCCTCCTGCCCGCTGCACACCCAGCTCTCTACTCTTTGGCCCCATTGGCTACCCTGGTACCCATACCCCCTCGGTACCCTCTCTCCCAGGCCTCGTACCAATCTGCCCCGGCTCCTTTGCTGGTACCGTCGGGCTCCAAGGCGGAGATTGAGTCAGTATTGTTGTTCCCCACAACTGCTTCCTCCTCTCCAGAGGAAGCTGTATGCACCCTACTTGTCGTACTACCAGTGGCACCAGGAACCCCCATGCCGGCACCACCGGTCGCACCACCTCTGCTGCAACCGCTTCCTCAGTTCTCACCCCAAAACAACCCAGGGTATAGTTTTGATGTGTCGGTCAAGATCTGCAAACTCTCCCCATTGCCACCCGCGTCCGCACACCTCATCTTTGGAGCCTGCCTTGCCCTATTTGTCCACAATTGGGGCAAGATCACCATGGATCATTGGGTATTGGAGATTATCCACTAAGAATACGCCATAGAATTTTTCATTCCCCCTGCAGAACCCTCCCTATCAATGCCTTCTACAACACGAGGTCGATTCCCTTCTCCTGAAGGGTGCCATAGAGCCCATGGCACCTCCTTACTAGGCAGAGTCTTATACTCCCCATACATCCTTATTCCAAAAAGGACAGAGCGCTGCCCCATTCTCGACCTTCACCTACTAAATACCTTTATCCAAAAATCCTAGTTCCATATGGTGATGCTGGCTTCTATTATCCCCTCCCTTCCCCCCCGAGGCCTGGTTTGCAGCCCTTGACCTGAGTGATGCATACTTCCACATCGACGTCCACCTGGGCCACTGGATATTCCTTTGTTTCTAGATGGGGCAACACCACTATCAATTCTGAGTCCTCCCCTTTGGATTCGTGACAGCTATGTGAGTCTTCATGAAGGTCTTCGTGGTTGTGGTGGCTCACGTGTGCTGCCTTGGCTACTCGGTATGCCCCTACTTTGATGACTGGCTCCTTGTCATGCTCTCCCGACAGGAGCTTAGCTCTGCCATCTCCACTCTTCACGCTCTCCTGGCCTCTCTAGGCGTCTGCATCAATGAGGAGGAGTCCGTGCTCTTCCCTACGCAGACTATCAACTTTATGGGCACGCAGCTCGACTCAATTGTGGTTCGTGCCTTCCTTCCACCAGACCTCTTCAATGCTGACAGCCCTAGTGACGACCCTCCGCTGCGCCCCTTGCATCATAGTATGCCATTGCCTCTCCATCCTCTGCCATATGGTGGCCTGCACTTATGTGACACCACATGCAGATCTACACATGTGTTGTCTACAATTCTTGCTCCTCTCCATGTACAGACCCCACGGAGATCATGTGACGGCCAGGGTTGTGGTTTCTCGGACAGTTCTGGCCTCCCTCACCTAGTGGACCGACCCATCTAATGTCATAGTCAGTAGCCCCTTCACCACCCCCACCCCACCGGCCACCATCGCGACAGATGCGTCCCTTGCGGGCTGGGGGGAGCACCTCCTCCAACACACAGCCCAGGGTATTTGGACACCGCAAGAGGCCAGGCTCTACATCAACGTTCTGGAGCTCTGAGCAGCTTGCCTAGCCTTCCAGGCATTTCTTTCTCTGATCCAATCACAGCATATGCAGCTCCTCTCAGACAATATAGCATCTAGCCACCTACATCAACAAACAAGGGAGTGCCTGGTCTCCATCCCTCTGTGCAGAGTCAATACAGCTGTGGAACTAGTGCATCAACCATCATATCATTCTCCAGGCTATGTACCTGCCAGGCACCCA
The DNA here is from genome assembly GCF_011386835.1 of Chrysemys picta bellii. Classification (NCBI taxonomy): domain Eukaryota; kingdom Metazoa; phylum Chordata; order Testudines; family Emydidae; genus Chrysemys; species Chrysemys picta. Next base: position 314,520,430 of record NC_088791.1, read on the forward strand.
AAATTCCATGGGAGCTGCACGACCCTGCTCTCCGTTACCTATTCTGAATCTGGGGCACCTCTCGCTGGGATTTTTTTCGCCACTTGCAAGAATTGCAAGTTGCCTGTCTATTGCTTCAGGGGAGACCTGGGTTAGGACTCCCAAAGTGACACACTTCTCCTGTCCTGAACTGGAGACCTCTGCTACGCCTTTCCCCCTATTCCCCTCCTACTACAAGTCCTCTGCAAGATTCAACGAGACCATGCTACTGTCATCTGCATAGCCCCATATTGGCCACGCCAGGTTTGGTTCCCAGACGACCTCAGATTTTCCACCTCTCTGCCACCAAACTCTCTCAGACCTCCTCACCCAACATCAGGGGCGAGTCCGGCATCCCAGTCCGAACCCAACTAGTTTTTGGATGGAGCTTGAGGCTAGACAAAGCATGCTCTACCACAGTATGCCACATCCTTACTCCAAGCAGGAGGGCATCCACCATGGCACGCTACCAGGCTAAATAGAAATGTTTCACTACTTGGTGTTACTGCCATCACCACCATCTTGGTGAGATTTCCATTCCCATCATCCTCAATTACCTACTCAAGATAAAGATGCTGAGCCTCACCATCAACTCTCTCCGAGTCCATCTGGCAGCTCTTAGTGCCTTCCTCCCTCCAGTGGATGGCGCCTCAGTATTTATCCATCCTACCACCATCCGTTTGATCCATGGGATCTTAATCTAGTCCTATCTGCTCTCACAAAGCCCTCTTTCAACTGCTGGAAACATGCTGCCTCTCTCATCTCTCTATGAAGGTAATCTTCTTGGTTACCATTACCTTCGCTTGACAAGTCAGCATACTGGCAACCATGATGGCTGACAATCCCCCCTCCCTCCCCCCCCCACACACACTGTGTTTCAGGGCATATCTACACTACAGTGCTGCATCGGCGCAGCTGCAGTGTGTCTGGTGAAGATGCGCTATGCTGACAGGAGAGTGCTCTCTCATTGGCATAAATACTCCACCTCCAGTGAGAAGTGTAAGCTGCATCAGCGGGAGAGCATCTCCCGCTGACATAGCGCTGGTATGGACAGCGCAAAACTTGCATTGCTTGGGGCAGGGGGCTTTTTCCCACCCCTGAGCGACGTAAGTTAGATGACTTAACCAGTAAAATAGAATTGCCCTCAGAAGGACAGAGTCTCCATGCGACTGCACCCTAACTTCCTCACGAAGGTGGCGTTGGAGTTCCACTTCAATCAGTTCATTCACCTCCCTGTCTTCTGTCCGAAGCCATACGGCTCCAATGCAGACACTACCCTTCACTCCCTCACTATCCGCCATGTCTTAGCCTTTTATCTCCAGAGGACCCGCGCCTTTCGGGCATCACCGAAGCTGTTTGTACCAATTGCAGACCAGTCCAAGGGCCAAGCTGTCTCCTCCCAGTGACTCTTGAAATGGGTCTCCGGGTGCATCTAGACATGCTACATACACTCCAACGTATAGCCACTGGATACAATTACAGCACACTCTATGCAAACACGGGTTACCACTTTGGCATACCTAGCAGCCATTTCCTGTCAGGACATCTGTCAAGCAGCGACATGGCGATTCGTTCACTTTTTTTACCTCCTGCTATGCCAGTTGTCCCCAAACTGTGGGGCTCTCCCCCCTAGGGGGCTCAAAGGAACATTCACAGCAGGGCTTGGGCCAGCCCCCATGGGGTGCCGGGAGGGAGCACCACCCCATCCTGTTCCAGCCCCAGCTCTGCCCCAGTCCCAGCCGCAGTCCTGCATCCCATCCCGTCCCCAGCCTCAGTCCAGGGCTCTGCTCCCAGCCCCAGCCTTGGCTCCCTTACCCTTTTCTGCATCCCATAGCCCCACTCCCAGCCCCGCCTTCCATGGTGGAGGGCATGTACAGGAGTAAGGAGGGGCGTGACTCTGAAAAGTTTCGGGACCACTGCGCTAGGCCATCGCTGAAGGAGCGGCTGCGAACATGCTGTTCTATAGACTGCATTTCCATCTCCATGCTGATTACTACTTGCTACTCACCCACAATTGGAATACATATAGGGACCATCACTGGATGTTCTTTGAGATATGTAGTCCCTATTCCAATACCCGCTCTCCATCCCCTTTGTTGTGGGCTGGCATACTCGGTGGTAAGAGGGTCATTGAAGAGGCATTGCTGGGAGAACAAGGAGATACGATGCACGATGCGGATCAATGGACACTGCTACGAAAACCTTCCAGCTCCAGAACCTGGCACGCATGCGCAGCCATGATTGGAATACAGATAGGACCACGCATCTGGGAGAACATGTAGTTATAGGTAAGTAACCTCCTCTTCTTCTTAGTTGGGAACCATTAGAACATGTTGATTTGCAACTAAATATAGCCTTTACTAAAAAAAAAAATAAAATAAAATTGTGAACCAGGAGGATATAATATATCTATACACATTTATTTAAGCAATTGTATAGCTTAACTTACATTTATTCAGAATCTTAATTTTTACATTGTTTTTGATTATAAGAATGGTGAATGATGTATTTCTTTTTGACTAGATGGTTAATTTGTTTCTTGTGATTTCTGTCAAGCTGTACTTGGATGAAGAACAAAAACAGCATTTTAATTTTTTAAAATTAAATAAAATAACCTTAAATGTGCTAAGTACATAAGAAAAGTTATCAGAACATGTTTTGCATTTAAAACTGATTTATGAAACAAAGGAAATATTATCTGTAGGTTAGAAGAAGAAAACAAGCTTTCCTGTTTTTTCAGTCACTTTCTTAACTTTCTGAACTAGTCATTGGACTGAACTAGTTGAATAAACGGAAATGAAGAAAGTATTCTCTCTGTATCCACAGAAGAGCTGGTTTAGCACTTCATCAGACTCTGATTCCAGGTGCTTAGCCAGTAACTTCCATCAGTTCAGTGGTTTCACTTTCTTTAAGCCTTGGCAGCAAATATATATTGCTTAATGTTATTTTTGTGTACAAGCTTAGCCCTTAACATAGTGTGTCAAATTCAAATTTAATTTGAATAAATCTATATTTAATTTAAATTACAAATACTGATTTTCTTCTTTTAAAAAAAAATTTGTATCCATCTTAATTTGTGTGTAATAATATTGGTCTCTGAAGGTGATGAGAAAATTCTTTTACTGAAAACTAGTGCTGAAACGTGAAAATAGATGGGAATTTGAAATTGAACATGCTCACAAGACCAAGGGGTCCAGAGCCCCTTTGCAAAATTATCAAATTCCTGAGATTCAATTTTCAGAAACTTAATTCTTGCAGAGAACAGGAAATTTGAATACTTGGAATTTCAAGGGGGTCAGACATTATTGCACCAGAACTTGAATATGGAATCAGAATCGTAGGACTGGAAGGGACCTCAAGAAGTCATATAGTCTAGTCCCCTGCACTCATAGCAGAATTAAGTATTATCTATTCTAGACTATCCCTGACAGGTGTTTGTCTAACCTACCATGGAGATTCCACAACCTCCGTGGGCAATTTATTCCAGACCCAGTGCTTAACCACCGTGACAGGAAGTTTTTCCTAATGTCCAACCTAAACTGCCCTTGCTGCAATTTAAGCCCATTGCTTCTTGTCCTATCCTCAGAGGTGAAGGAGAACAATTTTTCTCCCTCCTCCTTGTAACAACCTTTTATATACTTAAATCCTCTTCCCTGCGCTCCCCCCCCCCCCCGATAAAAAGAAGCAAATGGAACAAATTCAGGGAGCAATTGCAGCTGCATTGCTGTAGCATGTCTGGTGAAGACATGCTATGCTGACAGAAGAGTGCTCTCCCATTGGCATAATTACTCCACCTCCGCGAGAGAGGTGGAAGCTATGTCGGCGGGAGAGCGTCTCCCGCCAACACAGCGCCAATATGGATAGCGCTTGGATTGACGTAACTTACGTCATTCAGGGGTGTGTCTTTTTTACACCCCTGAGCAACATAAGTTACATCGACCTAAGAGGTAGAGTAGGCCAGCCCTCAGTATTAGAATCTTCAGTTCTGAAAAACTGCAGGAATTCCTTCATGGCCACCTTAAACTGTGCATGGGAAATGTTAAAGACACAAGGTAGGTGAGATAATATCTTTTATTGGACCAACTTCTATTGGTGAGAGAGACAAGCTTTTGAGCTTATACAGAGCTCTTCTTCAGGTAAGAAGAGTGAGCTCAAAAGCTTGTCGCTCACCAACAGAAGGTGGTCCCAACCTTGTCTCTAATTCATGGGACCCACACAGCTATAACAACACTGCATACATGGGAAATCTTTCTTTTAAAAGGTGGTGTTGAAGGTTAGATGGAAGGATACTTAAAATAAGGTTTTATAACAAAATTGATGTTGTTTCCAGTTTTTTGGCATAGAGTGAGAGGTAAGTTTGGTTTCCTACCTATTTTTTCTTATACTTTTTCCTTTTTGTCAACATAACTTTTGTATGTTAAGTAAGCAAGGACTGTGAAAGTCTGAAAATGAGTTACTATTTTGACTTTTTATAAAATGCACTCATTTAATTGTTTTCTTTTTCTTATAGATAAGTCTACCATTTAATACAGCATTTGGTGCAGACACAGAGGGTTCCCAGTGGATTGTGGGTTACCTCTTAGAAAAAGTAATCAGTAACCTGGCAGTATGGAGTTCTGAGCAGGACCTTGCAAATGACACCGTACAGTTGCTAGTAACATTAGTGGAAAGGAGAGAGAGGTAAAGTGAAGGCTTATGCAAGTCAAATTTTTCTTTTGCATCTTTTAAAATTATATTGGGCCAAAAATAAAGCGAATACAGTGTATATTACCTATTAGAGTATTTGTACTGTTCTAAATGTTTTCCACAGCTAAGAGCACTTTCTGTTGAGAATTAAAGCATTCAAAATTGTTCAAACCCTAGCATAAAATATAAGGTATTTTATTAAAAATATGTACATACTTGCACACCAACTATATAACTTGCTGTTTTTCTCCTTTTATGAAATAATAACCATGTTCTGGACTACATAGACTCAAGACCTGATTCTTCACTCTTACACCAGTTTTATGCTTCTGTAACTCCAGTGGAGTGTCACCAAACATAAAACTTGTATAATGGAGAGGAGAATCAGCCCATCAGTGCTTGTCAGCCCAGTTAAGTGAACCCTTCAAGTTTATATTGTACTGAAATGTGCTCTCCTTCCCCTATGCCTCTCAACCACCAGGTAGTTAGGAAGAATTAACTCTGCCTTTCCCCCCACCTTCCCAATCCTATAATGAGGATTTCTACATTGCTATTTACTTTTGAAGAATTAACTGTTTAGGCTTGAAAAATCAAATGCCAACATAGTTATGTTGTAAAAGAATATTAAAATGGTGTAATTTTAAATATCTAAAAGCATGTAGAATTTGGAGAAAGTGATACATTTCAAAGGTTTGCTTGGAGCTAGAAGCTGTAAAGCAGCAAATTCTTGAAAGTTTTATCCTTTTGTAGACTGACACAAAATAGTTTTTTGTGTGTAATACATATGTACTGTGTTAAAAGAACATTATTACGGTTGCTAAGTCAAGCACGCACATTTAAAAATGCCAGAATTAAAGTTGCATGTGCAACTGTAATCCACCCCCTTTGTGCGTATGCATTATGGTGCATTATTTAATTACGTGATTTTTTTCACACAGAATCCTTGCCTCATTCAGTGCACAAAATGAACAGTGCTCACTTAACAAACAACTATTCAGTATTTTGTTTTCTGCTTGATGTTCGGTGTGTGGCCCTATGGCTTATTACTACACACTGTTCAAACTCTGCTCTGAAGACAGAATTATTAACTTCCTCATTGGCTTTTCTGTGGTGCTCATCATTATAGTATGTGAAGTGCTTCACAAATATTAGTGAATTTATTTTCACAATACCGCTCTAAAATTAAGGGGTATTATTCCCATTTTATAGATGGGGAACTGAGGCACAGGGAGAGTAAGGTTAAAAGTATATACTAAACTTTGGGTGCTAAATTTGAGGTTCCTCAGCCTTGATTTTTTAGAATACTCAGCATTACACAGCACTTCATAATTACACTCAAAGCAGAGCTCCCATTGACTTCAGTTACAGTTGTGAGTGCTCAGCACTTCTGCAAATCAGATACCAGGGTTTCAAAGTCAGGCATGAGAAACACACAATGAGTGAGTGATTGTAAAAGGCTTGGTTGAAGTGACTTGACCAGTATTACATAGGAACTCTGGCAAAGGAAGGAGTAGAATCCAGTTCTTTTACAGCAGCATTCATCTGCCTTAACCATGAGACCATTCTTTCTCAATGTAGGAAAAGCATTCAAGTGCCAAAGTCAGTTCTGAACTCCTTAGTGTTATCTGGGAGCTGACACTGTTCAGTACTCTCTACAGGGTTCCCATAACCCTGCCTCTCTCATTTCTGCTCCCAAACCACAGTGGCGCTCCCTCAGAGGAAGCTTGATAATGGTGTGGGCTTTTTAGTTAAGGTTGGCAGGGGATTGAGTCCTGTCTGGGAGTCAGGTCTAGAATCCAGGATTAAAGCATGTGTTCTGAGCCTAGAGGGGAATTTTAAGGGGATTACAACCACCCTCCATTTCTTTGACTACATGGGACGGTGTCCCTGGGTTCCAAAGTTTGTTTTTTTTCCCTGTGTAAAATGGAATCGCGGTATTGACAGTTGAGAACCATTGGATTATGACATAGGCACTACAGAGCCATGTTGGGGCCCTAGCTCTTGGAATCACATGATGCGGTCAGAATCTCCACTTTGATTTACCAAAAACAAACAAACAAATAAATAAATAAATAAATAAAAGTTTATAGCCTCCCCGGTTTGTAAAGAAAATCTTGAAAACATTACCAGAGTGTAACTAACGCATTGCCTCACTGTATCTGCAGACAGCCACTCACAAGGGAAGGAGGTTTTCTGGCCCCACTCCCACCACCAGATGGGACTAGTCCTGTGCTGTTGCAGCTCTGGGATGGCCACTCTGCTGCTCTAGAGGAGAGGAGGCCCTGCCACTAGTCAAAGGAAAGGAAGGGTTTTCCCTGCTGTTCTCTGAGACCAGAGGAATCTGTGAGAGGTGCTCCCTACAAAGAAAGGGAGGGTCAGTCACTGGGTTTGGAGCACTCTGGGTAGACTGGGAAGAAAGAGAGCCCATGTTTTGCTGCTCGCAGCCTGTTGGGGAGTTGGGAGATCCTACAGCTCCCCCCTTTCCTTCTCACTCCTCTCCGCCCTCATTTTTTTGTTCGTTGAACAAAGACCATGAGAATACAAGCTTAACAAATGTGTGAGGTGAGAGAGAAGATAAAAGCAAAGGGAGGATGAGTGATGGAGTGGAAAGGAGAATATAGTGAATATGGGATCTGTAATGCATTGAGGAAGGGGAAGGAATGAATAAATGAAGGGATAGATGAAATGACAGAGGCAAAGGAATAGGAGTGGGAGAAGCTGCATTGATAGGTTTGAAACCTGAGCATAGGCAGGCATTTGTTCCCTACACAGGGGCCAAATATTGATAGAACATAGTTACCTACACAGAGGGGCCTCTCTGCTTCTACCCCATCATAAGTTGGCTGAGGTGGTAACAGTGAGTCCTGTTCTGAGGTGGATGCAGACCGACCCCTCCCTGGTTTTGGAGAGGGCCCAGCTCACCTGAAGGCAGGGAGTGGTGACCCAGAAATGAGAGAGGCCCAAATTTATGCAAAGAGGAGCAGGGCAACCAGCCTAGCAAAATTCACTCTTTGCTTTTATGTTGGTGGCCCATGCCACTGCTAGCCAAATCAGAGAGAGCGCCACAGTGCAGGAGGGGCCCCATGTGAGGGGGTGGCAAGGGCCCTGGTTTGTCTTAATCTGGTCCCGCTAGAAATGCCTCCTTGAGCAAAGGCAATCTCTGTGTGATGGAGTCTAGTTGGGTTTAGACCCTTAAAGGGACTGGCCTACTCTTGTGACCAGAAGGGACAGAAATTTGTTGCCCAGACACGAGCTGACGAGCTCTGGAAATACACAAGAGATGCCCTGTTTGTTGTTGTTTTGATGTGTACAGATTGATAAGCTGCAAGAAGGAACAGTGGCTAAAGACTTTGCTGGTTTGTGTTGTTTTGGTTAAACAGAACTCTGTGATAAAACAGATTTTCTTTTGCTTAATCTGAATCTCCTGTAAATTCTCTAAAACTTGAGTCTCTAGGCTCAGAGTTATAACAACAAAACTCAAAATAAACCGCTTGAGCTCAATACATGCAAGATGTCAAATAAAGGGTATTATGCAACTCTACAAAGTACTTTCCCATTTTTTCACTCATAAATTAAATGATTTATAAATTAAATTTTACAGAAATCTAGAAATGAAGCATAAATAAGATGAATGTCACAAAGAATAGAGACTAGGTATAAATCCTAGTTTAAATGAATACTTTAAAACTTTAACAAAATTCTAGTAAAAATACTTGGTAGAAGCAGTCAGATTGTATGTGTTTCTAAAGGATTTTCTATGAGTAAGCAATTTTTTTACTTTTATTTTTATTTTATTTTTTAGGGCAAATTTAGTAATTCAGTGTGAGAATTGGTGGAATTTAGCTAAGCAGTTTGCGAGGCGAAGCCCACCTCTTCACTTTTTGTCCAGTTCTGTGCAGAGAACACTAATGAAAGCTCTAGTTTTAGGAGGTTTTGCTCATATGGACACAGATACAAAACAGCAATACTGGACAGAGGTAAGAAATTTTAAATTTCTGTCACCTTCATTTCAGCAAGCAATGAAACTGAATTCAACACTACTGTTGCACACGGAACGTCTTTAAAGGCTTTTTTAATATTAAAATTTCATTGTGATTCTTATTTTACCTAGACATTTATAAGACACCAATTACAGGGTATGTAAGATACCAGTTATTTAAACATGACCAATTAATATTACATTGATGGTCATTTTATAATCGTATTTCATAAATGTGTTTTTAAAAAGTTCTGAAATGGTCAGATTAAAATGACTGATTATCAAAAAAGGAAAGAAGAGCGTTCCTTAAAACTGAAGTCTTGGAAGTCTCACTTCTTTCCCTGGTAACCTTTTAATTTATATGATCCTTGTAAGATTCCATGTATTTTGTCAGGCTTAACAAAGTGCAACAATACAGTAGAACCTCAGAGTTACGAACACCTCGGGAATGGAGGTTGTTCATAACTCTGAAATGTTCGTAACTCTGAACAAAACATTATGGTTCTTTCAAAAGTTTACAACTGAGTATTTGACTTAATACAGCTTTGAAACTTTACTATGCAGAAGAAAAATGCGGCTTTCCCTTTATTTATTTTTTTTAGTAGTTTACGTTTAACACAGTACTGTACTGTCTGTATGTGTGTGTGTGGTGGTGCTGCTGCTGCTGCCTGGTTTTGTACTTTTGTTTCCAAATGAGGTGTGTGGTTGACTGGTCAGTTCGTAACGCTAGTGTTCATAACTCTGAGGTTCTACTGTAAAATAATAAAATGAATATGGAGAGAAAATAATGAAGCATCTTGGCCCTAGAGGTAACTGAAACATGAGCAATAAGCACCATAGGTTTATAAAGAATAAATCTTGTGAAAAACTTGATTGCTTGTTTGATAAATTACAAAATTAATAACTGAAAGGGAACCTGATAGAGGAACTGGTTATATATTGGGGTTTTGTAAAGCGTATGACTGTCTGGAAAAACTAAACTCTGAAAAATTAGATCAAATTAGCTTAACTATCAACAGTATCATGCAGATTGAACATAGGTTGGAAGACTAAAAAATGTTTCTCTAAACAAAAGGTCAGTGTTGTAATGATTATTGTACTGGCTCTGGTGTTTACATGGCAAGGATTTTTAAACTTGTTAACTTCCTAAATAAATAGTTTTTTAAAATAATAATGATAGATGGCAGTATGTTGTGTGGTACCACAAAGATAATTATTAAGACTGATCTTATTTAACAGTTTTATTAATTAGCTAGAATAGAAAAGAAACTTTCAGATGATACAAAATTTGGAGGAGATTCATATACCAGAGAGGACAGAAAAAGGCACAGTAGAGAGGAATTTAAACACCATAAGTGGGCAGAAAATAAGTTGGCAAGAGATAATGCTGAAACAGACCCCTAATGGAGATGGTGCATGGCAAGATTAAGTTAAAATTCACTTAATGGGCCTGATTAATCACTGTGTTACCCCAGTTTTATGCCAGTTTTAATTCCATTGAAATCAATGGAATTGCACCAGTGTAAAACTGGAATAACAATGGTGAATTATCCCAGTGCTTTGTAGGTGGGGAGAGTGGGAAGGGTTGTATGCCATAAAGACTTGACTTTTTAATGAATTGATAGGAAACTGTGAGTACTACCAGGGCCGGCTCTGGCTTTTTGGCCGCCCCAAGCAAAAAAAAAAAAAAAAAAAAAAAAAAACCTGCGGCGTGGCCGGAGCGTGGGTGCAGGGGGACCGGCTGGGGTTGGGGGGGGGGGGGGGGAGAGCGGGCAGGAGAGAGAGAGAAGGGGGCGGCCAGGGCTACAGCAGGGGCGCTGCCATGCGGCCCCTCCCGCTGCACCGCCTCCTGCCGCGAGGGCTCCGTTCCGGTCGGCGGGGAGGGAAGGAAGAGGACTGCCCTGAAGGGCGCTCTGGTTCTCCGGGAGTGGAACAAGAACAAAACAAACAAACAAACAAAAAAAGCGGCCGTGCCGCCCTAGGATTGGGCAGAATGCCACCTCGAACAATCTGTCGCCCCAAGCACCAGCTTGCTCAGCTGGTGCCTGGAGCCGGCCCTGAGTACTACATGTATTAAACTGGAAGAATACATTTATCAGAAATGGATGTTTAATGTTTGATTCTGTAGGTTCTTCAGCCACTTCAGCAGCGATTCTTGAATGTGATAAATCAAGAAAACTTTCAACAGATCTGTCAAGAGGAGGAGGTGAAACAAGAAATCACTGCCACACTAGAAGCACTTTGTGGCATTGCTGAGGCTACCCAGATAGATAATGTAGCAATACTCTTTAACTTTCTGATGGACTTCCTTACCAATTGCATTGGATTAATGGAGGTGTACAAAAACACACCAGAGACTGTTAACCTCATAATAGAAGTTTTTGTTGAAGTTGCACATAAACAAATATGCTATCTCGGAGAGGTAAATGCAACCAAAAAGAGAGAGAGAGAGAGAGAGAGAGAGTGTGTGTGTGTGTGTGTGTGTGTGTGTGTGTGTGTGTTTGTTTGCGTGCATGCATGCACGCACATGCAAAATAAGATCCTAGTCTCTAAATCAAGTAAACCACAATGATTTTAAATGCTGAATAGGAAGAAATATTGTAGAGCTGAGCCCTCTTAAATGTATGCCTGTTAAAGGAGTGAACGTATTTAAAACGTAGACATCAAAAGGTCATTGATCTTTTAAAATCATGCATCTGCTAACTTATTTTTTATATAATCCATTAAAGAGCATAATTCACTGAAACAGATATGTTATTAAAAGGAAATAGACCTCTTTAAAGGAAAACAGATTTGATAAAACAAGCAAATCCATTTACAGGTTTCTGCTATAGTAAAACCCAAGCACACTGACTGGAGACTGGAAAAAGAGAGAGCATCCCACAGTTCTGCCTCTTATATCATTCAGAAAACTTTTGGATGTACTAAATAATCTTTCCTTGTCTATAAGTGAGAGTGCATATATTGTCTCTGAAAAGGTAACCCAAAAGTACAGCTAGAATATGCATACACTAACAAATTTACCTATAATTCATCATTAGTCCAGCTCAGGGTGTTTTTACCATGTTTAACTTTCTCTGAAGGTTTGTCTAGGGCAACTTGCCACTGGTGTAACTTCTGGTGCAAACTCTTAAGGTAGAGACACCACATTGGTGCTAAACAGGGCTTTCACTGGTGTGATTTACCTTAGTAAGTTAACCAGTGCAGTGTACCTACGTTAGGACTTTGCACTGGTGTAGTTATACCTATGCAAATTTCTCTAATCCAGACAAACCCTAGCTACCACCATTGGATCTGCCATAATGGTGGATTAAAGCTACAAAATGTGCTAGTGTGAACAAGACCCTAGAGATTCTGAATCTGCAATTCTGAACAATTTCATGAGTTTGGCAAGAAATGTCAGCCTGTCCAAAATCATTTTATATATAGACTCCTGATTTAAAATTTTCTTTTTAAGTTTGGGGTAACCTACCAAAAGTATGGTTATATTACTAAAGTATTGTAGTCACTGGTACGTGAGTAAATGGGCTAGCTAGTTACGTTATGTAAGGAATATCTATTTCCTTAACACTTTTATGTGTAGCTATTACACTAAATAGTAACAGATCATAGAAAAGAAATCAAAATCACTGGTGTATTGTCAGCCAAACAGCATCAAAAGCAGCACTAAAAAGTCAATATTAAATATGCTAGTGTATATATAGTATGTAACATATTTAACTTCCCTGTTTGTTTCTTTGTTGCAGTCCAAAGCCATGAATTTGTATGAGGCCTGCCTGACTCTACTTCAAGTATATTCCAAGAATAATTTAGGTCGGCAGCGAATAGATGTTACAGCAGAAGAGGACCAATACCAGGATCTTCTTCTTATTATGGAGCTTCTTACTAACCTTCTGTCAAAAGAATTTATAGATTTCAGTGATACAGGTATGAAGTAATTGGAGATGAAAAGCATCAAGTATTGGTGAACTACTCTGGGTGGTTTTGAGCAAAAATGATGGGCTGCAAAATAAGCTAATTTTCTTTTGAGGAATTCTCTTACATTGATTTTTTTTAAAAAACTAGCAAAAATATTGTGGAGAGAGAGAGAACTAATTATCCAAGTAATATAAGAGTGGAGATTAGAGAGTCTAGTTTCCACATTCCGAGATAGCATTTAATATTCAGACTCTGGTAGCTGAGGGAAGAATGCAAATAATTCATGGGCCATTGTTCTTATTGCATTGTTTGTATACTGAACAACTTGAAATCTGAACTAGAACAAGCTACTAATCTGGAAATAAAGCAATGGTAGTTATCAAAAACAAGGTCAATTAAATCAGAATTGGGATATAGTTTAAAACAGAGACATTTCAGCATGTGATAGAAGAGCTTGATTCTGAAATGTCTCTGTTTTAAACTATACCCTAATTCTGATTCTGCAGCACTTCAGGGGGATGTGTAGATGCTCAGCAATTCGCAGAGCAGGTGCTGTGGTATGTAGTTATGGTTTAGTTAAGTTTTCTCTTGTATATCCCAGTCTTCTTTTTTTCTTCATGATCTCTGCTATTTAAAATTGAATCAGTTGAAAACCTGATATGCCAGCTATAATTTAACTATATTGAACAGTTTTTTAGATAAGCTAAAAAATGTAAACCCAATGTTCAAGCTTTACCAAGTCCTAGAAAGTTCTGTGCAGAAGGTACAGAACAAAAGGAAATTGTATCTATCTATCCAGGTATTTACATTAATTATTATTGTTATTATATATTTATTATTAATTTATAAATCTGGCCTTTTGCATAAAAATGAGACACTTCAGTATGTCTGATCTCTCCTTTTACATTTCATATGTTAACAGTAAAGGTTTATATGTTTTCTACAGATGAAGTATTTAGAGGACATGAGCCAGGACAAGCTGCAAATAGATCGGTGTCAGCAGCAGATGTAGTCTTATATGGGGTTAATCTAGTTCTGCCATTAATGTCACAGGATCTGCTGAAAGTAAGTATATTTTAACATATATGTACAGTATATACGTGCACGCACATAATAAATGTGGAAACTTCTTATAAAGATATATAAGCTTTTACATGGTTTCTAAACTTTGAAGTTGTTAGAGCGGTTTATGTAGCCTGGCAGTTAAATACAATGCATTTTCTAGGGTTTATTTTACTGTATATGCAAGGAATTTTTCTCTGGCCCCTGAGAGCCTAAGAAGAGAGTTATACATGGAGGACCTAGACAAAGTTTGTCCTTTTTGAAAAAGTCAGTCCTGCCACAAGTCTTCTTATTTTGAATTGAGTTGAGATTTTATCATAGAATTCAAAAAAGGATTAAACATTTATATGGAGAATGAGAGTATTTACTGTAACATTAGATAGGATAAAAAAGGATCTAAATCTTCATGCTGCATGGCATAAATCAACAACTAATTGATGGGGGATAGGAAGAAACTTGCTCTGTAGGCAGGTTATTCCATAATTGCCTACTGTGTGGTTTCATGCACTTTCTTGGGCAATGCATTATGATCTAAAAAGTGTCTGCATTGCTGTTCATTCACTTGTCAGCTTTCTCTCCCGTCGTGGGTCCCTTCTCCTGTAGCTTTTCTTTTGTCATTTGCCTCGTGAAAGTTTGATTTATTACTTTGCTTTTATCCATATTTGACAGTTATTAAAACTATTCACATTTTGAAAAACACATAATATTCTATATTTTGCATTTGTGATCGATCGTTACTTTTATATTTCTTTACTAGGATAATGCTGATTTTTTTCGGGGGGGGGGGGGGGGCAGGGGGATGCTTTTTAAGGCTTTCATGTCATATGCATAGCTCTTGTATATGACCAGAAAAATCAAATGAATGGAATGGCAATATGCTGAAGACCGTAACATTGAAGTTTGTATCTGCTAATAATTACCTTTCTTTTCAACAGAGTGCATCAGTCTCAGTCCTGTCTCTTTGTTCCACAGAAATTTAGGAGCAGTATTAAAACAGAACTGTTTGAATCTAAAATTCCCAATATATTTCTTTTGACAGTTTCCATCTCTGTGTAATCAGTACTACAAATTAATCACCTTCATCTGTGAGATATTTCCTGAGAAAATTCCTCAGCTTCCAGAAGACCTTTTTAAGAGCCTAATGTACTCATTGGAGTTAGGGATGTCATCGTATCCTTTACAATGAATGGGTGTCCAACTTAAAAATGCGTGTGTGTGTGTGTGTGTGTGTGTGTGTGTGTGTGTGTGTGTGTGTGTGTGTGTGTGTGTGTGTGTGAAGAAATTTAGAAATTTTAACTTTCTTTACTTTTTTTCTATTTTTTCCTTCTGTTTATCTCTGCTTATATAATAGTAGTGTTATAGTTGTTTTCCTTTCTCAATTTTGCCCTTGCATTCTGTTTATTATTATTGGAGTTATTGGAATGTCAGCTGAGTTTCTAGCCTTAACTGAATTTAATTAGACCCATAACATTTCTTTTAATGTAGCGTTTAAGTGGTTTAATGTGTGTGTGTTCTTGCTGGCAACTTCTATTGCCTCCTCCCTACTATTTCATCTCACAGAGAATCTGACTTCATAAGCCTTCAGGTGGTATCCCAAAGCTATTCCTGAATTAGTTTTTCAGCTGGTAATGCAAAATATTACTGCTGTTCTACTGGGCTGGCTCCAGAGTATTTCTTGTCATATTGCCAGTGGGCTCTCCCTTTATAATAGGGAGTACCATTTTCACTAACCTACAGCAGGTGTCAAAAACAGATGAGAAGCTTGGCCATAAGGGACTGTTTCTGAAAATGTCAGGTCACAGATGACAGAATTATTTTACAGCGTACAAGCCAATAAAAGAGGACAACAAAGATGCAATAGATTCCTATCTTTTTGTTAAAGCACTCTAGTAAAAATAAATAAAGTCCTAGGACATGTACTCATTAAAACATTTTCTAATGATGCTGTTTAGAAATTTACCACAACTTAAAAAGAAAATCTGAGTTATTCTTTGATGCTTTTTCTTTGACACTTCGATTATCAGGATGAGTTCTGAGGTTTGCCAACTCTGTCTGGAAGCTTTAACACCATTAGCAGAACAGTGTGCAAAAGCACAGGAAACAGACTCATCACTATTTCTAGCAACAAGGCACTTTCTTAAGGTAAAATGTCTATTTGCAAATTACGCTGCCATATTTTGTTATTTGTATTACAATGGTTTCTAGAGGCCCAACTGAGATCAAGGCCCCATTAGACTAAGCACTGTACGAACACAATATAAGAGACTGTCCTTGCCCTAAAGAATTTAGTCTATTAAGACAAGACCGACAAAAGGTATAAGGGGAAGTAGAGGCACAGAGAAGAGAAACAACTTGCCCAAAGTCATGCCAAATCAGTGGCAGACCTGGGACTTTTCAGTCAGTAGCTCATGTTTTTGTGTTATGTGTCTGGGCTTCAAAATGAAACTTAAAAGACTTTAGTAAGAATTACTGTGAAGTCTGAGTAGATGACACAAAGAACTAAAACAGAATGGGCAAGGTTGCTTGTAAGCTGAAGGATGGATTGGACAAGAAGCAACAGGAATAGGTAGGGAAAATGGAATAGTTGATTACTAAAACAAGAAAAGAAGAGGATGCTGCTCTGGTTGGACTTCTATTTAAAGAAAATTACATAGGTTCTCAATCCAGTGTCATGTTAAGTGTCTACTGTTCTGGACTATCTGCTCCATCTTGTTTAGCTGGGTCTTAGTGTAAATTGGGAGCAGCCAATTGCCTCTAGCCATGAGCTGGCTGGTAGGAAAATCTGTGTGCTTAACCCCGGGTTAAATGTTTAACGAAAAATCTCTTACCTTACTCTTTCAGCACAGACTAAGTCTTGCTTGGGATCTTAATTTTCTCATAGCAGGCTCATTGACATCAGTCCGGTTGAGAGTGAACAACAAGCCTTAAATAAAGTTTGATAAAGCTGGACGTACTTGTTTTTTCAATCCCTTCTCTAAATTTCTACCTTAAATTCTCTGACTTCCACCCCCTTCTGTCATTCCCTCACCCACTTAGTTTTCATTGAACCTTAGGATTCTCCAAAGTCACAACATCTTTCACAGACCTGATGAATGGGTTCCCCATTTTATTCTGGAAGAGCAAAACCTTTCATTTATTCTTCTCCTTGTTTGTAGAATCATAAAAATGTAGGTCTAGAAGGGACCTTGTGAGGTCATCTAGTCCAGTTTGGTGTGCTGAGCTAGGACCAAATATACCTAGGCCATTCCTGGCATGTGTTTGTCTAACCTTTTCTTAAAAACCTCCAATGATGGGGATTCCACAACCCTCCCTTTGAATCCTGTTTCATGCTTAACTATTCTTATACTTAGGTTTTCCTAATATCTAACCTAAAACTCCCTTGCTGCACAGTAAGCCCATTGCTACTTGTCCTTCCATCAGGAGACACAGAGAACAATTGATCACTGTCCCCTTTATAACAGCCCATATATATTTGAAAACAGTTATTGGGTCCCCCCTCAGTCATTTTAAACATAGCCAGTTTTTTAATCTTTCCTCTCTTGTATCATAAAATTAACATATAAATAAAAGATCATTTATGACTGTTACAAATTAAGAGACTATTAAGAGTGTTTAATTTTTGTGAAGACAAGGACATGGTTATCCTACAGTTTGCACCTTTTAAGTGTTTGTTGGTGTGTCAGTATACCTCTTAATAGACAGTTAATTCACAATAGAATCTATACTCCTCTTTCTATTTGTTCAAGAAAATGTTGTGTTTCTCCCCTTTTCTAATAATCAAATCTTCTCCTCAGAAAATCCCCATTGTAAGCTAATGTAACAAAAAACATTTCTAAAGACAAACTTAGTAAATATGCCCTTTTCACTGTAAAGAAGTCACATTTAAATAACACAGTAATAGTCCCCCAATGTCTTCTAGCTCTAAAAGCATAAACTATAAATATTTCCAGAAATCCTTATTCAATAACTCATATTCTCCCCAGATCCATAAAGGACTTAGACTTGTTTCAGGAAGCAGTCTTCAATAGGTCTGCTCCTTTTAGCTTCCTAAACAAGATTTCCCCCTTCTACTTCGTTACATAGTGACAGCCTAACAGTCTGCATTTTAGATAATTAATTTGTTTTATCACTTCAGATGGTCTTTGATATGCTGGTACTACAAAAGCACAATACAGAGATGACAACTGCAGCAGGTGAAGCATTCTACACATTAGTGTGTTTGCATCAGGTATGGTGTTATTTTCCCATTTTTAAACAATGTTCAAAAGCTATTTTGCATGCAGAATAATGCTAAGGTTACTGGTATACCTAGTTGAAATGAAATAGTTATAGGACAGTATTTGGCAGTAATTAATTATTTTTCCTGTGCAAGTAAGACATAGGAAGAAACTTAAATAATATCAGAAGAGGTGGGATTTTCAGTTTATATGCCTTTCCCTCGGTACGTGGCTTCATTGTAGTCAATCTTTACTTGTTCCCTATTGATTTTTCATTAGCATTTTGACAGATCTATATTATTCCATGAATGTTCACCATGTCATCGAGCATCTTTGTAGAACCAAAATGAAATCAAATTTGCTGTTCAGATTTTTGCCAATACACGTTGTAGAGCTGTGAAGCAAATTTAACTCCAAAGGGACTTCCGTCCTGGCTTCCATAGTTGGAATGGTTGTTAAAATTAAATAAGGGTCTGATTAATTTTATTTCTAGATATGTATTAACTTAATGGTTCTACGAATACAATAACACATGTGCCTAGAGTGGTTATGTGGAAAATTTCTTATCTTCCAGACTATAAATTTGTCCCATATTAACTTTTTAAAATCACTATACAAAGACTTGTATTACTTAGGTTTTATGGCTCCCCCTGTGCTCACATTGACATAAATCCAGTTTTCTTGAAACACCTTTCTATGGAAAAAAAAAAGTTCTGCCATTCTCATGTTGTCTGTTTAGCCTGTTACTCCTTTCTTCTGCTCCCACCTTCCTTAAGGTCGGAAGTCTAGGTTTTTCTCTCATGAGTATCCAGCAGTGCTTGTCTCTTCAAACAGTTGCTAAATCAGTTTTGGAATCTTACAGCTGGGGTCTAATTGAGAGGGTGGGAAAAAAAGGTGATGGTTCTTCGAGTGGTTGCAGACGTAGTCCACTCAAGTGTGTTTACACTTAGCACACTAGGAGCTGGAGACTTTTCCCCTTGCAGCAGTACCCATTGGGGCAGTGTGCACATCCTGCACCTCCTTGTGGCCCTTCCAGAGGCTACATAAGGATGGCGGTGCACCAATCCCTACCCCATTCCTTCTTACCACCAGTGGCTTAAGTCTGAGCTCCCTCTGCAGTTCTCTCCTCACAATTTATTTCCTGTGTCACACCTACTTACTGAGAGTTTGTAGTGTAAATAGTTAGTAGCAGTTAGTACCAGTCGTGTAGTGTAGTGTAACATTAGTTTAGTTAGTTGTAGTAGGTTATGCAGCATTCTCCGAGTTTTAAGCACCAGGCATCATGTGGGGCCTCTGTTCCTTATAGTGACCTGCACACATGCTGCTTACTGTGTCTTGGTGAGGAACACATTATGGTAAGGAGCAGTATCTAATGTTCATTGGAAAAGTTAACACTGATTTCCAGAGACCTTCAGTTGGAACAGCACCTGATGGAACAGGCTACAAAGCCTGTCTTGGCACCAGGGTATTCGTTGGATCGTTCGGCCAGCTATTCTCTGACACCGTCTACTTCTATGGTAGTTCCAGTGGACCCCTGGACTCTGATTCTACCCCAAGAATCATAGAATCATATAATATCGGGGTTGGAAGGGGCCTCAGGAGGTCATCTAGTCCAACCCCCTGCTCAAAGCAGGACCAATTCCCAACTAAATCATCCCAGCCAGGGCTTTGTCAAGCCGGGCCTTAAAAACCTCCAAGGAAGGAGATACCACCACCTCCCTAGGTAACGCATTCCAGTGCTTCACCACCCTCCTAGTGAAATAGTGTTTCCTAATATCCAACCTAGACCTTCCCCACTGCAACTTGAGACCATTGCTCCTTGTTCTGTCATCTTCCACCACTGAGAACAGCCGAGCTCCATCCTCTTTGGGACCCACCTTCAGGTAGTTGAAAGCAGCTAACAAATCCCACCTCATTCTTCTCTTCTGGAGACTAAACAATCCCAGTTCCCTCAGCCTCTCCTCATAAGTCATGTGCTTCAGACCCCTAATCATTTTTGTTGCCCTCCGCTGGACTCTTTCCAATTTTTCCACATCCTTTTTGTAGTGTGGGGCCCAAAACTGGACACAGTATTCCAGATGAGGCCTCACCAATGTCGAATAAAGGGGAATGATCACGTTCCTCGATCTGCTGGCAATGCCCCTACTTATACAGCCCAAAATGCTGTTAGTCTTCTTGGCAACAAGAGCACACTGTTGACTCATATCCAGCTTCTCGTCCACTGTGACCTCTGGGTCCTTTTCTGCAGAACTGCTACCTAGCCATTTGGTCCCTAGTCTGTAGCAGTACATAGGATTCTTCCATCCTAAGTGCAGGACTCTGCACTTGTCCTTGTTGAACCTCATCAGGTTTTTTTTTTTTGTTTTTTTTTTTTTTGGCCCAATCCTCTAATTTGTCTAGGTCCCTCTGTATCTGATCCCTATCCTCCAGTGTATCTACCATGCTCCCAGTTTAGTGTCATCTGCAAACTTGCTGAGAGTGCAGTCCACACCATCCTCCAGATCATTAATAAAGATATTAAACAAAACCGGCCCCAGGACAGACCCTTGGGGCACTCCACATGAAACCGGCTGCCAACTAGACATGGAGCCATTGATCACTACCCGTTGAGCCCGACGATCTAGCAAGCTTTCTATCTACCTTACAGTCCATTCATCCAGCCCATACTTCTTTAACTTGGCGGCAAGAATACTGTGGGAGACCGTGTCTTTAGCAAAGCTTTTGATAAGGAATAACACATCCACTGCTTTCCCCTCATCCACAGAGCCAGTTATCTCATCATAGAAGGCAATTATGTTAGTCAGGCACGACTTCCCCTTGGTGAATCCATACTGACTGTTCCTGATCACTTTCCTCTCCTCTAAGTGTTTTATAATTGATTCCTTGAGGACCTGCTCCATGATTTTTCCAGGGACTGAGGTGAGGCTGACTGGCCTGTAGTTCCCCGGATCCTCCTCCTTCCCTTTTTTAAAGATGGGCACTACATTAGCCTTTTTCCAGGCATCCAGGACCTCCCCCAATCGCACGTCCAGCTTTTCTAAATAGTCCCGAACCACTTCTTTCTCCACAGAGGGCTGGTCACCTCCTCCCTATGCTGTGCTGCCCAGTACAGCAGTCTGGGAGCTGACCTTGTTTGTGAAGACAGAGGCAAAAAAATCATTGAGTACATTAGCTTTTTCCACATCCTTGGTCACTAGGTTGCATCCCTCATTCAGTAAGGGGCCCACACTTTCCTTGATTTTCTTCTTGTTGCTAACATACCTGAAGAAACCCTTCTTGTTACTCTTAACATCTCTTGCTAGCTGCAACGCCAAGTGTGATTTGGCCTTCCTGATTTCACTCCTGCATGCCTGAGCAATATTTTTATACTCCTCCCTGGTTATTTGTCCAATCTTCCACTTCTTGTAAGCTTCTTTTTTGCGTTTAAGATCAGCAAGGATTTCACTGTTTAGCCAAGTTGGTCGCCTGCCATATTTACTATTTTTTCTACACATCGGGATGGTTTGTTCCTGCAACCGCAATAAGGATTCTTTAAAATACAGCCAGCTCTCCTGGACCCCTTTGCCCTTCACCTTATTCTCCCAGGGGATCCTGCCCATCTGTTCCCTGAGGGAGTCAAAGTCTGCTTTTCTGAAGTCCAGGGTCCATATTCTGCTGCTCTCCTTTCTTCCTGAAGAGAAGAGAAAGGGCTTGTTCACCTGCCCCAGAAGACCCATAAAACTAATCAGCGTCATCAGAAATCAAAGAGAAATTGATCATCCTCTTCGTCCAGAAAAGGCTGTCAGCGACATCAAGACCCATCAACCTATGTCTCCCCGGTAATGAGGTGGGAGGATCCTGGTACCGTACCGTTGACTCGAGAGAGAGAGAGCTATCCAGTCCATTACCTACGGATGTCACAGTATGCTGTCTGGCGCTGTTCCTTTTGGTACCTATCACCTCGCAAGCCTTTATGACAGCATCAGATTTATTCTTCTTAGAGTGCTTGCTCATATCGATTCCAATTAGGCGTGCGTGTGCTGCATGCACGATCGTCGGAAGATTTTTACCCTAGCAACACTTGGTGGGTCGGCTGAGGCGCCCCCTGGAGTGGCGCCCTTATGGCGCCAGATATATGCCCCTGCTGACCCAGTGCCCCCTCAGTTCCTTCTTACTGCCCGTGACAATCGTTGGAACTGTGGAGCGCGGCTTAGCTGATCTCCACTCCCCTAGCTCTTAGCTCGTTTATACTTGTAGATACTTGTTATAGAGTAGTTAGTAGTTTATAGTTGTAGTTAATAGTTGTTATTGTTGTTAGTGTACATAGTAATTGGGGTTTCTCCCCTTTCCTCCCTCCCGGTACCCGGGCTCATTTTCAAACCATGCTCGGCCTGCCTTAAATCGATGCCTATGGGAGACCCCCACGACTCCTGTTTGAAGTGCCTGGGGGAATCCCATCAATCAGATAAGTGCCACATTTGTAAGGCATTCAAGCCTCGGACTAAAAAGGAGCGGGACTTTCGCTTGAAGCAGCTCCTTGTGGAAGCGGCACTTAGCCCAATGTCTTCGGCTCCGTGCCGAGACCTGGCCCCGTCGGTCCAAAGCGCGCCTCCGGCACTGGAAACAACAGCTTCATGACCTGGCACCGGCGAAGACTCCCGGCACTGGACGTCTCCGGCACCGCTACCAGCGCGGCACCGCTCGCTGTCTCTGGGACCCAAGAAGCAGCACAAGCAACCTTCTGCTCCTGTACAGTTGCCGGCATTGCCTGTGCCCCTCTTGGAGCAGCGTCCCGTGCCAGACCGCCCCGCGAAGGCTCCAACTCCGGCACCGGCAATACCGGCAATTCCAGTGCCTCAAGCGCCGTTGAGTCCAGTGCACATAAGCTCCCCGATGCGTACTGCGGTTGAGCTTGGCCTACCTTCCACCCTGGAGACTTTCTCCACGCCATGCAACCTGATTGCGCTCACTGAGCCAGGACTGTCACAACCTTTGGTACCGCTGGTGCGGGCTGTTCCCTCAAAAGGGAAGCCCTCCATGATGCGCCCTCCGTCGCAGAGCGAGACGGGTCGGCACCGATCCCAGTCCAGGTCGTGGTCCTGATCCAGACATTGGTCTTGTCCACGGCACTGCTCGCAGTCCTGGCACCGATCACCATCTCTGCACCATTCGCACTCGCAGTGCCGCTTCGCCTCACAAAGATCTTCCCAGTATGGTCGGTACCGATCCTGGCGCCGATCTACTCGGAGTCGATTCCAGCACCGCCCAGCCTGTTGATCTTCGTCGAGATCCAGATCTGCCTCCCGGCACCGATACGACCACTGGTCCCGATCCAGGTCGCGGTACCGCTCAAGACCGCGGTGCCGATCTCCATCTGCGCGGTGCTAGACAACAAGGCAGGACAGTGCGACCCAGCATGAGCGAGCGGCTCCATCTTGGCCGTCCCGCCCTAACTTGAGGTCGTCCCAAGCGGAAAATGGCTACCATGTCCATGACCAAGACGCGGACGGCACTAGCCAATGCCACGACGAAGGGCAGGATCCTGTTCAGGGACCCCCACAATGGTCCTTTTGGACCCCTTGAGCATACCATCAAGCCCAAGGTGTCCCCTCGGGGGCCTCTTGCTCTGCCCACTCAGAACCCCAGGTCCCGGAGACCACTGTCAGTCGCGCTCGCCCCCCCCCCGCCCCCGCAGGGGGCTCAGAGGCGACGGCCCTACCCTCAATTCAGGCCCATGCCCCTAGCATGGTGGACCTAGGGCAGCCGGACCCCCCCCGCCACCCAGCAAGACTTGCCCCAGGGCCCATTAGTCGTGGGCGTATCCTCCTTGTCTTCGGCTGACGAGGCGGTGGTGGGTACGTCCTCTTCTGGCCTCCCACCTATAGATCTCCGTGCACACCAAGACTTGCTTCGCAGGGTGGCACAAAACATGAACCTCCAGGTGGAGGAGGTGGTGGAGGTCGAGGATTCGGTAATCGACATTTTATCTGCCGATACCCCGACCATGGACAGTGCCTGTTTCTTCATCAGTAACGTGGCAGTCAGCATTTGCAAACTGTGTCCTGTGTCCTAAAGTTGAAGGAGCTGATGGACCTGAAATTGTTGCGGGTACTGATGTACAGCGGACCTCCTGTGTTATCGGACATACCAGCACAGAGAAAAAGACGGTTACTCACCTTTGTAACTGTTGTTCTTCGAGATGTGTTGCTCATATATATATTCCAGTTAGGTGTGCGCGTGCCATGTGCACAATAGTCGGAAGATTTTTACCCTAGCAACACTCGGTGGGTCGGCTGAGGCGCTCCCTGGAGTGGTGCCTTTATGGCGCTGGATATATGCCCCTGCCGACCCAGCGCCCCCTCAGTTCCTTCTTGCTGGCTACTCCGACAGAGGGGAAGGAGGGCGGGTTTGGAATGGATATGAGCAACGCATCTCGAAGAACAACAGTTACAAAAGTGAGTAGCTGCCTTTTCTTCTTCGAGTGCTTGCTCATATCGATTCCAATTACGTGGACTCTCAAGCCTGTTCTGTAACTGTTCTTCAATATGTGGGTGCTGACGTGTATTCCACAACCCACCCCTCATCATTGGAGACTTAGTCTAGCTCCCTGGGATGTGAAGGAACTGATGGTAATCAGGGTTCCACCACCCTTATATAGCCTAGAGAGGGGCCATAAGGAGGTGCATGACATGCATGCCGTCCTTATGGACGCTGTTTCCAGCCCTTGGTTAGGGTTGCCAACACTTACCAATATTTGATATTTTCCTTAAAGCTTAGCTCCTGGAGACGAGTTGTTACATGAGAAATTTCAACCTTCATTAAAAACAGAACAGTACAATTCTAACTTCCGTGGTTGTGAAGAAAAACATTTGACAATGTGACCCAAGTGCACCCTAAAAGCTCAGAAACCCAAGGCAAACAAAATGAACCCCAAAATTTATAATCTCTTGATTTTAAGCCACTCATGATTTTGGGTGCCTCAGATTTTTTAATATCTAGGGTTAATACGTTATCACCAATTTATTTCTCTCCCAATCAAGAAGGAGCTAAACCCAAGGAGTCCAGCAGATCTCAGGGATATGTTCAGGCACCACCTAAGGAGCCCAGTGGTGCTCAGAGAGCACACACAATCATGTTTTAAACATCAGCATAATCTACCATGAGCCGTGGCTCATTCTGATGACTTGCATATGTGATAGAGAGAAAACAGTTACTTACCTGTTCTGTATCTGTCGTTCTTTGATATACGGGTGTAGGCGTATAATCCACTCAGGTGTGTTTGCGCATAGCATACCAAGGCTGGTACGCCATACTAGCTCAATGTGAGCCCTGCTTAAAGCCAAGTAGTGGGGAATAAAGAGA
Source organism: Chrysemys picta bellii (assembly GCF_011386835.1). Taxonomy (NCBI): domain Eukaryota; kingdom Metazoa; phylum Chordata; order Testudines; family Emydidae; genus Chrysemys; species Chrysemys picta. The sequence continues at coordinate 314,545,651 of NC_088791.1, forward strand.
GAATAAAAACAGGCAGCTAACGTGCCTCAGACTGACTGTTAAAAATATCGCTGAGGGGAGCAATAACTTTTATAATACAAAAATAAACACAAAAAACCTTACATGGTGGATAGTCTGGTATTCACCCGTATGTGGGTGTGTCCCAGCAAAAAAATTTGTCACTGTACCAGGTTGTTCATTTAGTCCTCGTTTACATACACAGATTATACCACTTTAACTATACTAATAATGGGAACACCACCACCCCCAAGTGTTGACACAGTAAAACCAATATAAAAGTGCTTATTCTAATATAGTTTATTCCCATTTGGGAAGGGGAATAAGCTATACCAGTATAGGGATTGTACTGGTACAACTATATTTTATATAGATAGATAGATATAGATTATAGATATATCTCAGTACAGGCTATATCTACACTCCAGACTTCTGCTGGCATCACTGTCGGTCAGGGGCGTGAGGAGGTGTGATCCTGGACCCTGACTGGCAGAAGTCCCCAAGGTCGAAGCAGTTATATCTAGGGTGGGTGGGTTGGTTATTATTCTGATACAAAGCACAGTTTTGCAGGTATAGCTGTGTGCATATGAGCATTTGCTGGTAAAGTTTACCACGTTCCTGTACTGGTAAACTGCTGCTGGTCTGCATGTGGTCTGAGTGTCCAGTCTCAGCTCCTCAAGGTGTTTTGTGTCTGTTACAGCAATTCACTGCTTTTATAAGAAAAAGTGTTTTTCTTTGTGAGCCACCACTTCTCTGTTCAAGTCCAGTTCCATATTAACATTAGGGTATGACATCCTCCCTTCCAAAAAACAGCTGTGTTCTGATTGATTCAGTTGTTTTTACAATCTCCACTCTAAGTGGTATGCTGAATAAGCCTTTTTTCTGTGACTGACTAGTCCAGTCCTGCACATGTAGTTATTAGTCTTAATTCTCTTTCCATAATACTTTCAGGCTGGATTTTTATTCTCCCTAGTGATACCCATTATTTATTTGTAGATAGCCACGACTGGACATGACCCCACAGGCCATCCTTTGAGTTGTTCACCCTGAACAGAAATGCAGTTTACTCATATGGAAATAATGTAAAAGTTCAGAAGTGCAAGTCAAAATTCTAAATGAGATGTCCAGAGTCGTATGTTTTTCTTAGAGTGCTTGCTCATATCGATTCCAATAGGTGTGTGCGCGCTGCGTGCACGATCGTCGGAAAAATTTTTCTACCCTAGCAACACCCGGTGGGTCGGCTGTGGAGCCTCCTGGAGTGGCGCCTTCATGGTGCTGGTTATATACCCCAGCCGACCCAGCGCCCCCTCAGTTCCTTCTTACCACCCGTGACGGTCGTTGGAACTGTGGAGCGCGGCATAGCTGTTCTCCATTCTCCCTAGCTTTACCCGTTACCTCTTGTTGATAGTTGTTAATTGTGTTCTTTAGATTAGTAGCTGTTGTTAATAGTTTGAAGAGTAGTTATAGTTTTTCGTAGTTAGCGGGGGTTAAGGGGGCTCTTATTTCCCCCCCGGGCGCACAGCGGGGCTCATGCTCAAGGCTCCCGGCTTTAAGCCGTGCGCGACGTGCTAGGCCTATGCCAACGGGAGACCCCCATGACTCTTGTCTGAAGTGCTTAGGGGAGTCTCACCAGACGGACAAGTGCAAGATTTGCAAGGCTTTCAGGCCAAGGACGAAAAAGGAGCGGGACTTCAGGCTTAAGCAGCTCCTCATGGAGGCGGTACTTAGCCCAGATCCTCCTGCGGCGCGCCAGGTTCCGGCACCGAGCACCTCGGTGTGTAGCGCCCCAGCGGCACCTTCCAGCATGGCACCGCGAGCAGACGTGGAGAAGGCGCCACGGCACCGTCGTCCCTCGGCACCGCGTCCGCCGCAAGCCCCTCAGCATCAGTCCCTATCTCTGGGACATAAAAGGCTTCGCAAGACTCAGGACGCTGCCGTCCAACAGGCACCGGCTCCCCCCGCACCAGTGGTAGAGCCGCGCCCGGCTTCCGAACGCGAGAGGGTGCAAGTGTTATCAGCACCATTGACTCCGGCACCAGGTGTAGAGCCGTTGAGTCCGGTGTGGACTGGCTCACCGCCCCGCCAGGTGGTGGAGCCCTGTCTCCCCTCTACACCAGAGACGTGTGCCACGGCGAGAGACCTCATCGCCCTCACGGAGCCGGCGCCTTCTCAACCCGCGGCACCGCACGCCCTTTGTACGGTACAGTCCAGGTGCAAGCCGATCCTGATACGCCCGTCATCTCCGGGCGTGGACTCGCGGCACCGCTCCCGGTCTCGGAGCAGGTCTCGACGCCGCTCACAGTCCCGGCACCGATCTCCATCTCGGCGCCAGTCGTACTCGCGGCACAGATCTACCTCCCGGCACTGGTCTTCTTCTCGGCATCGACCCGAGCATCGGTACTGGTCGGAGTCCAGGCGCAGTTCTCGGCACCGGTACGAGCGCTGCTCCCATTCGCGAGGCCGCTCCCGGCACCGAGTTTACAGACAGTCTTCGTCGTCCCAATCCAGATCCGGATCCCGGTACCGACATGGACATCGGCACCGTTCTCGATCCTGGTACCATTCACCAGCACCGCAGAGAGACCGCTCACCGATGGATTGGCACCGCTCAGCACCGTACCAGGACGAATCCCTACACCCACGCTCAGCACCGCCCTGGCCCTCGAGATCAGCATCTCACTCGTCTGAAGGGGCTCCCCGTTCAGCTTACCCTGCTCAGGGTCAACCTGCAGACGACTTGGGTCATTGGCAGGAGGGGGCAGAAAACCTTCGACAAGACCCTGCGCATTGGTCTTTCTGGACCCCTTGGGCGTATCACCAGGCGCAAGGGGCTCCACCAGCGGCCTCTCACTCGATTCACTCTGAGCCCAGGGTTCCTGAGGCCACCATCTCCGGTCCTCCCCTGGGGGCATGGAGGCTCCGGCACCGATGCCCACGCAGGCACCAGACCCTGGTGCAGGGGATCCTGCACCTCCAAGTCCCTTGGAGCCGGACCCGCAAACAGATCCTTTACCCCCTGAGGCGGCGACCTCATCTTCCCCAGATGAGCAAGGGCGGGTACAACACCCTCAGGCCCACCTCCTATAGATCTTCGTGCCCACCAAGACTTGTTATGTAGGGTGGCACGAAGTATGGACCTACAGGCCGAGGAGATAGTGGAGGTGGACGACCCGGTGGTGAGCATCCTTTCATCTGATGCCCCAACCCGGGTGGCGTTGCCCATTATCCGTACAATTCAGGCTAACGCTACGTCCATATGGCAAGCCCCGGCATCCATCCCTCTCACTGCCAGGGGTAGAGAGGAAGTATTTTGTTCCCTCTAAAGACTGAGTACCTCTACACACATCCCCCACCGTGTTCACTGGTAGTCTCATCAGTGAACGCCAGAGAGCGCCATGGCTAGCAGGCGGCAGCGCCCAAATCAAAGGACGCTAAGCGCTTTGATTTGTTTGGACGCAAGGTTTATTCGGCGGGGGGTCTGCAGCTCAGGGCCGCAAACCAACAGGCGCTCTTAAGTTGGTACAATTATAACTCATGGAATTCCATGGGGAAATTTAAAGAGTTGGTCCCCCAGGACTCGAGGGAGGAGTTCGGGGCCCTGGTGGAGGAGGGCAAAAAGGTGGCCAGAACCTCCTTACAGGCCTCCCTCGACATTGCAGACTCGGCCGCCAGGACACTAGCGTCTGGGATAGCCATGCGACGTGTCTCCTGGCCCCAGTTTTCGGGGTTACCGCCAGAACCATCATGAACTCCCTGGGGATGCATGTCCCAGGACCCTCAACGCAGGCCCTTTAGGCCACAGCCACAAAGGTTCTACCCTCCTCGTCTGAGACAGGACTTCCCCAGAAGGCGGGGACGAGGTGGTAGACGGAGGTCGACCGGACCCCAACCCGGTCAGAGCCAGGGCCCTTCTAGGCCACCTTCTGGACCTAGACAAAACTTTTGAAGCTGCGCCCGAGGGCGGCGCACCAGCCACTACCCAGGATCCATTTCCTTTCTTTCGGGATCGCCTCTCCCGTTTCCACCGTGCTTGGTCCCTTATAACTTCGGACTGTTGGGTCCTTCGCACAGTGGAGAGGGGATACGCTCTCCAGTTTTCTTTGTACCCCCCCTCCCCGTCCCTCTTCAGGGACCCTTCTCACGAGCATCTCCTTATACAGGAGGTTTTTGGGCTCCTCTCTATGGGGGCCATAGAAGAGGTTCCCCCAGAGTTAAGGGGCAAGGGGTTTTACTCCCGCTACTTCCTGATCCCCAAAGCAAAAGGGGGTCTGCGACCCATTTTAGACTTACGCGGACTCAACAAATTCATAGTAAAGTTGAAGTTCCGCATGGTCTCCTTGGGACCATCATCCCTTCCCTGGATCCTGGGGACTGGTACGCCGCCCTCGACATGAAGGACGCATATTTTCATATAGCGATCTACCCCCCACACAGGCGCGTCCTTCGTTTTGTAGTAAACAAGGTACACTACCAATTTGCCGTCCTTCCCTTCGGACTGTCCGCGGCTCCGAGAGTGTTCACCAAATGTATGGCCGTCATTGCAGCATACCTTCGGCGACAAAGGATACAGGTGTTCCCGTAACTAGACGACTGGCTGGTCCGCGGCTGCACCAGGGAGCAAGTTCGGGCGCACGTCCAGATAATACTACAAACATTCCACGACTTAGGCATTCTACTCAACAAAGAGAAGTCCACTCTGGAGCCGACCCAGAGAATAGAGTTTATCGGGGCAGTCTTAGACTCCACACTCGCCCGAGCTCTTCTGCCAGACACTCGGTTTCGCACCATCGCGAACATCATTCACGGACTCCAGGTCTTCCCGATTACCACTGTAAGGATGTGCCTCGGTCTGTTGGGTCACATGACCTCTTGTACTTATGTAACCAGGCATGCCAGACTTCGGCTTCGTCAACTTCAGGCCTGGGTGTCCTCGGTGTACCGCCCTTCTCGGGACAGCCTGAACATGGTGGTCACGATTCCGAACTCGGTCTTGACCTCTCTCACCTGGTGGCTGGATCAGAAGGCGGTTTGTGCAGGAGTGCCGTTTCACGCCCCACAACCCTCCCTGCACCTGGTCACGGACGCCTCATCTCTAGGTTGGGGTGCTCACCTCGGGGAGCACCATACCCGAGGCCTGTGGACCGCATCCCAACTAGCTCTGCACATCAATGTTGGAGAGCTGATGGCGGTGCGCCTAGCCTGTCAGGCATTTCTCGGTCTCCTACATGGCCGCTGCGTGTTAGTCCTCACAGACAACACCACGGCCATGTTCTACATCAACAAGCAAGGAGGAGCCCGGTCGTCTCCCCTGTGCCAAGAAGCCATTCGCCTGTGGGAGTTCTGCATTGCCCACTCGATACATCTCATGGCATCGTTCCTCCCTGGAGTCCACAACACTCTGGCGGACCGTCTCAGCAGATCCTTCCAGACGCACGAGTGGTTGATTCGCCCTGACATCATCTATTCCATCTTCCAGAGGTGGGGATTTCCCCAGGTAGACCTGTTCGCATCACGAGCCAACAGGAAGTACCACGTGTTCTGCTCCCTACAAGGGCGATCTCTGGGCTCCCTGTCGGACACTTTCCTTCTAACGTGGAAAGACCAGCTGTTCTACGCTTTTCCTCCATTCCCACTGGTCCACAGGGTACTGCTCAAACTACGCAGAGACCAGGCACGTCTGATTCTAGTCGCTCCAGCTTGGCCAAGGCAGCACTGGTACACCACACTTCTGGAGCTATCGGTTCAAACTCCGATCACACTTCCCTTGTGCCCAGACTTGATCTCCCAGGACCACGGCCGACTCTGTCACCCCGACCTGCAATCGCTCCACCTTACAGCGTGGATGCTCCATGGTTGAATTGGACAGAGCTGCAATGCTCTCATCCTATGCAACAGATTCTGATGGGAAGTAGAAAGCCCTCTACATGGACCACTTACTTAGCCAAGTGGAAGCGGTTCTCCTGTTGGTGCCAGCAGCGGGCCACGCCCCCCTTGCAGGCGTCTATTCCTCTCATACTTGAGTATCTCCTGTCCCTGAGACAGCAGGGCTTGGCAATATCTTCAGTCAGGGTTCACCTGGCCGCTATATCGGCGTTCCACCCAAGAGAACACGCTTCCTCGGTCTTCTCTAACCCGATGGTTGTCAGATTCCTCAAGGGCTTAGACCGCCTCTACCCACAGCAACGCCAACCCGTTCTGGCGTGGGATCTTAACCTGGTTCTCTCCAAGCTCACAGGACCCCCGTTCAAGCCATTGGCTACCTGCACGCTCCTTTACCTATCTTGGAAGACAGCCTTCCTTGTAGCCATAACTTCAGCAAGGCGTGTTTTGGAATTCAAGGCCCTCACGTCTGAGCCTCCGTACACAGTCTTCCATAAAGACAAGGTGCAGCTTCGCCCCCACCCTGCCTTCCTTCCCAAGGTAGTATCAGCTTTTCATGTGAACCAGGATATATTTCTCCCGGTCTTCCATCCTAAGCCGCACGCCACGCGCCAAGACCAGCGTATGCACTCCTTGGACGTGCGCAGGGCCCTGGCTTTCTATATTGAGCGTACGAAACCATTTAGAAAGACGACGCAACTCTTCGTTGCAGTAGCCGACCGGATGAAAGGCCTACCGGTCTCCTCCCAATGTCTCTCCTCTTGGATCACGTCCTGCATTTGTGCTTGCTACGACCTGGCTGGTGTCCCAACCCCACGCCTCACCGCCCACTCCACGAGGGCTCAAGCCTCCTCGACTGCCTTCCTGGCTCAAGTCCCAATCCAGGACATTTGTAGAGCTGCAGTTTGGTCATCAGTCCACACCTTCGCCGCTCACTATGCGCTTGTACAGCAATCCAGAGATGATGCTGCATTTGGTTCAGCGGTTTTGCACACAGTGATGTCTCACTCCGACCCCACCGCCTAGGTAAGGCTTGGTAGTCACCAATTGGAATCGATATGAGCAAGCACTCGAAGAAGAAAAAACGATTACTCACCTTTGTAACTGTTGTTCTTCGAGATGTGTTGCTCATATCCATTCCAAACCTGCCCCCCTTCCCCACTGTCGGAGTAACCGGCAAGAAGGAACTGAGGGGGCGCTGGGTCGGCTGGGGTATATATCCAGCGCCATGAAGGCGCCACTCCAGGGGGCTCCACAGCCGACACACCGGGTGTTGCTAGGGTAGAAAATTTTCTCCAACGATCGTGCATGCGGCGCGCACACACCTATTGGAATGGATATGAGCAACACATCTCGAAGAACAACAGTTGCAAAGGTGAGTAATCGTTTTTTACACACAGACTTTCCATACTCCTCGGAGAAAAAATGAAGAAAATGTGGCAACCACAACATGCAATTCTGATCCTCCTCTTTCCCCACAATCCAGTCCCCCATGGGGCTGAAAGAAGATGGTGGATTTGATGAGCCTTCTGGGCACCAAACAAAAGAAAATTAAAAAGACCAAAATCTTCTCCCAGATAAAATTCCGTTCCTTCCCCCAATTCAACCTTCCCTATTAGCCTAGAGATAGTCAGAAGTGTAATTTTCACTTCCTAGCAGTCATTTGGGCTGTCTTCAGTGTTCCATAGTTTTTGTTTAATGCCTCTCCACTGAAAGGAGGGCATTTTTTCCCACAAGTGTCTTTTTGGGCCCAGACCATCATTAGTTTTTTGTTTGTTTTGTTTTGGTTGGTTGGTTTGGTGATTTGATTTTAAGGCAAAAACAGCATTTACAAATCTTTTTTTGAAGATTTGAAGTGTTAGTCTCTCGTGATAACTCTTCTAGGATTTTCAGCTGTTTCTTACTTGGGAAATATGGATTACCTGGATAACTGAGGAAATGGCCTGTATAGGAAAAAGAATGATGTGAGTTGTAGTAGGGGTCTCATACGCCCAGGGCTCCGGCGATCAGTGAGTGAGTTTGAATCTCGTAGCCCTGGCTCTCAGAGAATACACCTCTGGCTGACACCTTGAGAGCTAGGGGCTACAAGGTTCAAACTCATGCGCTGATCGTCAGAGGCCTGGGCGCATGGGATCCCAGTAACGAGTGAGTGTTGAGAGAATGTGGAGCTATGCTCGGCTGATGTGGCGACTTATGGTGTCAGACGCCATCAGGTGGTTGAGAGACATCTACCTAGAACACATCACCGGACATAGGCAGAGTCAGAAGAGATGAGCTGCAGTGCTGATGAGAAGCACAGACAGGAAGGTAACTCAGATACTTCCCTGATGGATTGTATATTTTAGCAGACAACCTACCCTAAATTCTCAATTACTGAGACAATCTTCACTTGTTGATATATTTGCTTTTCACAACCAACTCTCTGTATAACTTTTTATGAGTAATGTACCCAAATATTTGGATGCTAATATCTAAACTGTATTGTTACATTTATTCATCTAAATTTGGGTTATTGCTGATTATGTATTATATGTATCTTATGACTTTTAAAACAAACTTTGTATTTGTGGATAATCTAAACACTATACCCAGATATACAGACACTCTTTTCTTAACCTGTATATTATATAATTTTTTAACATTAGCTTTAATAAAATGTTTAAGTCTGTTCTCTGCAAAACACTATATGGAGTTTTAGCCAAGGAGTTTGCACCTCTCATACAAAATTGTATACATATAGTTGGGAGTTTGGACAAAGCTAGCTTATATTTTTGTAGCACAGCAGGAATGCTTTCTATCAAACTGTTTCATTGCTGTTACTTTACCATTGGTGAGAAATGTTATTTATATCTTCGCCCACCTTCATGTTTGATCTGTGCTGGTGAAAATGGCAGTTATTTTTCATGCAGCTTACAAAGGTGTGGTATGCACTTTGCAGAGAGTGTGTAGGATGCTCGTTATCTACTTAGGCATGATGTGACAAATGAAGATTTAAAAAAAAAGAGGGAATAGGGAATGGAGAACACGAAGACTCCAAATGTAAGGTCACGCATTTCCTTATAGGTTACTGCACATTTCATGTTGCCATTTTTTGTTACTTTATTCAAAAATTAAGGTTTCTTTTTACAGGTGTGGGTAGAGAAATATGTATGTAGAGGAGATGAATGAGCATGAGACTAGGAGGGAAAGGAAAAGGGTGCAGGGTGGGGTTGGAGGATGCCAAAGATACTGGATGGAGGATGAGTTTGGGTGAAAGAAAAGTGGTGGGGAGGCAGTGAAAGACTTTGAGAGAGAAGCAGTTTGTGGGGATGAGTCTGACAGAAATGGGAATCAGGAAGCAGTCTAGTGTGAGGGGACTCATTACAAGCAGGAAGAGCAATGGCCCTGCACTCATCTCAGTTGCAATGTTGTTAATGGTGATTGTGACCAGTGTTCTCTTGAATTTTTCCCACGCATGTGCAGAATGAATTTTGTTATGTGCACTGATATGGAGGTGATGTGTGACACATCACCTCCATATTGGTGCACCTAACAAAATTCATGTAGTGGGTGTGGAGAGGGGTCTCAGGGCTGGGGCAGAGAGTTGGAGTGCAGGGGGGTGAGGACTCCAGCTGAGGGTGCAGGCTCTGGGGTGGGGCCGGGGATAAAGGGTTTGGGGTGCGTGAGGGGTTGGGGGGGGGGCTGAGGACTCCGGCTGAGGGTGCAGGCTCTGGGGTGGGGCCAGGGATGAGGGGCTTGGGGTGCAGGCTGCCCGGGGGCTACATCAGGGAGAGAGGACTCCCCCCCCATCTCTCTCTCCCTGCAGCAACACCTGGGCTGGTGGGGGGAGAGGCGCCTCTCTCTGCCGCAGCAAGTCCGGGGCTGGAGGAAAGGCATCACTCCCCACTGCAGCCCTGAGCGCCTGTGCGGCACTTAATAGGCTACTGCTTGACCGCGCAGCTTAGAGGGAATTTAAGTTGTGACAGATGTTGCAATATCTTTGCAGACTTTATTGTATTAAGTTTATGAATGGTTTATGCATCACTGTGGGCCAGGGCTTGTATTCAGCTCCAGGAGGCAGAATTACCACAACTCCTCCAGGAACCAAAAGCAGTGGGGGTTGATTAAGGTGAATCACTTAGGTTGTAAACACCTCCAGAGAGGTGGTACCCCTGGGGAGGCTTGCATATACTGGTTCAAACTAGGGTTTTCCACAGACCAACAGACACAAAGGGGTTTTTGATTCAAAAAGGCTGGGTTTAAAATGGGCAAAAACCTTCTGTTCAAAGGGAGCCCCCAACCCTTGCAGAAGGGTTGGAGAGACTTTGGCCTATTAGGGCCCCATAAGACTGCTGGGTGATTCTGGTAAGCTTTTATCATGCATTTAGGAACTTTTGTTGTTTTAATGTTTTCTCTGTAACACAGTTACTTTAAGAATACATGTGCTTGCTTAGAAAGAGCTGTGTGATAACTTGTAGTTGCCGGCCATACATTGTTCATAGCCCTTAGAGAGAAAGCAAAGCACAGGTGTTAGTCTTTAGGTAGACTGGCTTGGTGGGGATATCACAGTGTAAAGTAGGGAATTGTGCAGCCATAAAACCCCATCAGAAGGGAGTAGGATAATGGTCCTTGCCCAGAGACAGGTGGTGGCTGAAGACCTGACTGGGCACTCCTGGAGTGGACCACTGGGGGGAAAGAGGGAAATACAGGTGCAGTTACCTGGAAATTGTGACAGCAGTGACTGGAGCTGAAGGCTTTTAGAGCTTTATCAAGGCAGCCACTTGATCTGGCTGAAGGTCTTACCTAGTTCGTAACTCGGTATTCTTATCTAAATCTCTGGAAACAACTTATAACTTTCCACCACAAAGTTTGTGGGAATTTTTCCTCCTGACAAAGAAAGGTGTGTGGATATATTTGTATTCTATTTCCTGTGTAGTAATCACTGCTGTTTCTTCAACAGGCTGAATATTCAGAACTAGTTGAAACATTACTATCAAGTCAACAAGATCCAGTCATTTACCAGCGGTTAGCAGATGCATTCAACAAGCTTACTGCAAGCAGCACTCCTCCTTCACTGGACCGTAAGCAGAAGATGGCCTTCCTAAAGAGTTTAGAAGAATTTATGGCAAATGTTGGTGGACTCCTCTGTGTAAAATAAACAACAACAAAACTCTATGCCTAATTTAGACCCTTTCTGCAAAATGCACTGAGAAATGCTGAAAGCTGACTAAACCTTGTACCTGTTTCTGGGTTCTTTGCAGCCATCTCAGATTTTAGAGAGCCTGGAAGTTTGATATAACACAGTTGAATAGGAGAGGTCAACTTTGAATCAGCTTCTGCTATTGTGTTACTCACAATCTGTCATTACTTGTATGTTGTAGAGAATGAACAACAAATTGAAATTTAAAAGAAAATTCCATATATGTGCAAACAGATATGGGCACAGTGAAAAATAGTGCCTTTTCCCCATTAGCTTAAAACATAAGTGGCTGGACAAACTTTTAAAGATTTTTTTTCTTGAAAACAATATTAGAGTATGATGTAGACACATACAAAACTGTAAACAGTGTAGCTGATTGAAGCTTTATGTTTTCTCTCTGAAGATTGAGTTTATGATCGAAGGGAAAAACACCAAATGGTATTTTTTAACTTGTGTTTAGTTTTGTTTTTCTACATCACCTGATGTTGCATGTTTTATGTAATACAGGTTTCTACATTATATTCTGCTGCCTAAAGTTCAGAAGGAAAAAGGTGTATATTTTTGTTCCCCTAAAATGAACTTTAGGAACTGTAGCCATTTCATTGCCTTAATTTAAAACAAAACAAAAAAAAGTGATATACTTTAGACAAGAAATCTAAGGCAACATTTGAGTCTTCAGAGTTGGTTCAGGATGTTGGCATTAAGCTGCTGTGTACCTGTTGCAGCCCTTTGTTGACCTGTTATGTTGGGGTGTGACTCTAATGCAACATTCATGTGTAGTTTTACTTTCACTATCTGTTTTAATCCACATCCAAGTCGCGCACAGCTGCAACGTATTTCTACACTGAACTGTTTGCTTAAGCAATAACAATTCAAAGGGTGTAAATTATTGATTTATACAAACTGTTTTTAAGTTGGGGCATTAGATAAAATAATTATGCTAGACTAGGGGTTTCAAACTCTATTTTACCCAAGGGCCATATACATTTGATTCAAGGGTTGGAAAGATCATTAGGATTTGTGGTGATTTTTTTCCACCACCACCTCCAGATTTGTGGTGCTCTCCTCTGCTCTTACTCAGTTTTGTGTGTCAGCACTTGAGCAGTTAAGATGTACATACCTTTCATCCTGCCAACTGATAGACGGATATAGTGGAACAACAAGGGAGAGTAACACAAGAATACGGAAGCAAGGCATACTTTTGCCAGTAGTCATAAACCTGACAAAACTGAGGCAAACGCACATTCTGCATGCCATATAAAATTGCTTTTTGTGAGGGGTGTGGGTGGGGAAGAATTTGGCCCTTGGGCCTTGTGCTTGATACCTCTGCTAAATTGTGCTGTTGAATGTTTTCCATGTGGTTTTTACATTTATATAAAACGTACAGTATATACACCTTTACAGTGCTGTGTATAGCATCATGTTTGCAACTCTGTGCCATCCTTCAGCTGTTCATCTCAAAACCAATCATATTACCCAAAATGGCATAAGTCTGTAGCACTGTGCTAGTCATATTGATTCAAGACGTACTTTTTGAGTTAAATTCATGCATGTAACAATGTGACTGGAATACAAGGGCAGAAAGTGCCATCTTTTCAACAGAATTTTTTCACTTTTATTTTAATCCACTGTTAATATGAAAACTGGGCTGGAGCAAACATACACTTTAAAAGGTAACCATAAAATTTGTTGGACAACATCCCTTCACAGTTAATATTGTATATCGTCTATTTGAACATATTTTTAGTAATATTTGCAAGACAGGGAATTGTCTTCAAATTCATTCCTAGAAACCCTATCGCTTTCCTTAAGAGATTTCTTGTGTGTGCAAAAAACTACTCTTGCACTAGTGATGGGGAATTACCATTGTATCCTTCTGCATTATTCCATCTTTCTTCCAATTGTTCCAGCAAATGGATGACAAATTTATTGGAGCTGCTTTTAAAGTTCATGTCTGAGTTTTTACTTTTTATAAAAGTAAGTGTCTTCAAAACATAGGCCTTTGGCTGAAGGGCATTAAGTCCTAGAAACATGAGCAACAGTAATAATTGCTAATCTTCCTGGTAATACCAAGAGTTGAACCTCTGGGGCAGATTCTTCTAAGGGATAATGACAAATATTTTTATTTTTTCTGGTTCTTATTGATTAAGAGTAATAACCACTGTCATAACAAATGGCTCCAATATTTTCAGAACTACTTTATTTACCTCAATATGAACTTCTAAATTTTTATAAACTATGGAAATTTGGGAATTCCCTAGAATAATTAAGTCAGCAATAAATCAGCCTACTAATTTGTTAACATTCAAACAATATAGTACACCTACCAATTACCTCTTAGATGAATCTGGCCCATTGTGTGTTCGAGACAACTGACACAATGTAGCTGTTTTCGTAGCTACATTGATGTTCAAAAATTGTCAAAGATTACTTAAAATGTTATGTTTGTTTGCTCTTTCATTTTAAACATGTTTTATGTTAAAGGGACACTGTCCAGTGTTTTTAATTTGCAATTTTTTAACTTTGTCATATATATCTCATAAGCTTGACAACATATTTTTCCTATTTTTGTTCTTTTTTTTTCCTTTCATGTCAGAATGTTAAACATTGATCTTCCCATCCCATCTAGTGTTTCTTATAGAGCAAATGCAAAGATATTTCTGCATGCTTGTGTAACAACCTCATAGATGTCACTAAAGTTCTGGGAATACGTTTTTGTTAAGTTCTGGCCTTTCTGCTGGCCGTTTCAGTACCTAAACTACTTGATCACACACTCTTCTTAAAGACAGCCTTCAATGAGATTCTTTGAAACTCAGCCACTAAGAGCAAGATCCGAAGTCTATACAACAGACTCCCAATGACTTCAGGGGACTTTGAATCAGGTCCTAACCTTCTGTTTAGAGACACTGATGTGATTAACATCACTGCATTGAGTTTCCACTCACTGTACAAAGTGAATAATGCTTTTTAAAAATTGTCAAATTTAAAAAAAAAAGGCATAGAGAAATCAAATTGATTTAATTATAAACCATGTATCATAACTGTACTATATTTTTGTCAAAACTTAAGATGATTTTTTACCAAAATAGATTGCTTATCACAGTGTCTTAATTCTCAGGTTAGAGATCCAAATAATTTTTCTCTTCCCTGCACCTCCCCTTCTTTTTGGTTTAAACAATAATTTCTAGCTTCAGGGTTTCCCAACCCCACACAGCTACAGTTTAGCACTAACCTAACTACTTCCCTATGCTTCAACCCACTAGAGGCTAGAGTCCTGTAAACAAAGGGTATCTGGTTGGGTAATGAAATACAAGGACTGGGGGAACAGAGGTCCATGCGGATTAGGGAGGGATGGTGTTCACTGAACCTCCACTTCCAGGCCTCATTACATCTTAATTATCTCCTGTAAATCGCATAGGAAGTCTGTTTAATGTGGTACCTAATTGGCAAGAAGTTTTCTCCTTGAGTGATAAAGGACTTTGTTTTCCTCAGAATTTGGAAAAAACTGTTTCCTCTGTGCATCTAAATCCTGCTAATCAAGTATGTCCGAGATTTGAATTTGGGTCTTCTGCCCGATAGTGTGTAGCACTTACCTAAGCCACAATTTTTAAAACATGCCTTGTTTTAAACGTTTAGCTGGATATCACCCTATATGTTATTTAAACCATATGGTTTTAGAGAACAAGCTTGGTCCAAAATGTCGATTGCATTTCTTAAATCTAATTATAAAGAAATCATCTTAATTAAAATTAAAATAAATTTAGTACTTCTATTATAAAACATTTTATATAATTGAAACTGAAATGACTTAGTCACCTTTTAAAATAAAGGTGTGTTTTTTTTTTATGAGAATGGTCAAATGGACTGAGCACAAGAGAGGAAGACAAACTCCTAAATTCTAACACCAGATTTGCCACTAACTTTCCCTGTGGCCTTGGACATGTCATTTAAATTCTCTCTGTTTCCGCATCTGTACAACTAAGAATACTTACATACCTCATGGGGTGTTGTGAGGATTAGCTGAAATCTATAAAATGTTTTGAAGATCTAAAATGCTATCTAAGTGCTAAAAATTTTTCATTTTACTGCTTATGTAAGGTGGAAGATTGACCACACTGAAAATTGAAGTGCTTTGTACCCATAAGACAGATACAGCACAGGCAGCAGTAGTACTGCAGTATTTCACAGTAATAACACCTGCTGTAAAATTTAGTTGCTTGGATTGCTACTGTCAAATAGGGTCTTTTTTTTTTTTTTTTTAATTAAGGGAAGCTTCCCTACCAGTGTGCCTCTCAGTTCTGTTCTAAAGAGTGAGATGGTGGTAGTTTCTGTGCTAACTCAGTCTTTGGTGTCTCTACTGAAATTGCCAGCAATGGTGCCAATTACAGTAGTATTTGCTTTTTGGGGGGAGGAGGGGCAGTATGACCATGAACAACTAGCTTGATTAGGAACTAAAATTACTGGCTCAATTTTACAAGGTCCCTGTCTGTGCTGGTGAGAGAAACAGTGGTCAGTGTACCATGTGATTTAATGAATCAGCTTCTAGCATGTTTAGATCCTGTCTGCTGTGGTTGGGAAAAACAAGATAGTGTTTTCTAACAAGCACAATGTGGTTTATTAGTGAAGTGTTAACATGATTTCCCTGGCCAGGATAAACACAGTCATAAGTTATCAGTTAATTGTTAGAATCTTTCTCACTAGAGTTTTTTGTGGTTGTGCCCTAGGAATCAAGGCATGAGCCTTCCATTCTGCTCAATGGACCAAGATTCTACTTTTCCACCACCACCCCTTTTTTTTCTCTCCATTTTTTATAACTTCTGTCACACCACACTCTTTTGAAAAGTTTAGAATATATTGGTAGATGACCCTCATCTCTTCAAATGATAGATGTTACCTCCACTATATTCCCATCCACTGTGCCTGATGGTGGCTAAAATCGTTCCTGAGCCCAGTTTTCATGACACTGCAATCTGCCATTGGATTATTCTGGATTTTACAACTAGGAAAATATAAAATATCTTATTTAGTTGATCCCTTTGTACAAAATAAGGAACCTCTATGCAGTGAACTTGCAGTTTTATGGTGACAAATGTCAGTCAGTCTCTGTGTAAATATTGTAATTTTTAAGAAGACTGTTTCAAGTTTAAATACAGGGATTGAAGTGCTAGTTAATTTCAAGTATAATTTTACCTGGACATAGTTGAACTTTACTGTTGAAGGTATGAAGTTGCATAATACTACTTCACATATTGCAGCAATAAGAACTTAGGAAACAAATGGCTATGTAATCAAGCCTTGTCACAAACTAATTTCCAATTTTAAAATGAACACTTTATGTATTTTTTAACATCCGTAAATGGGGGAGGGTAACATTTTCCACTAAAGATTTTTGTTACATTTTGTTTTGGCCATGTGTGATTTGTGTGTATTCTTGTTTGATATTTTTTCTAGTATTTAACTTGCATTCAAGCCCTCAAATAGGTGTTTGTTGTACAGTCATATAATAGAAACAGAATATTATGAAATCACAAACCAAATTTTGCTCTTGATTACATCAGTGCAAATTGGGGGTAAATCAACTGAAGTTAATGGAATAACTCTAGATTTACGTCAACATAACTTGGAGCAGGAATTTGGTCCTAAATATCCAAAAATGCAAATAGGATAGATGGTACACAGTAAAACAAGTATTCAGTATCTTCATCAAGAGGGGGAAGGGACAAATGTAAAATACAGTTGCCCCCCAAAAGCATGTAATGAATTTTCAGTTACATACTGCATATGAACAGAAATTGGTGATCTAGAAATCTGTATTCATCCTGAACATCTAAACAGTTTATTTCACTTCTTGGCACTGAAATGTTTTCCAAACTTTATCCTTCTGCTGTGGCACATAAAGTTACATCTACATATATGTTACAGATGCCTTTCAGAAATGTTCAGTTAGCGGCTTTGGTTTCTCATGTGCTGTAAGCTAATTGTATTTGGGTTAATCAATAGCTACTCTGAATCTTTCCCCTTTCTCCTCTGCTCATTTAAATGTTCCAAAGAACCGCTTCACAAACCCTGAAAGTAAAATTACACTACAGCTTGCTATATCTTGACTATGTATCACTTTAAACTTACTGGCTTCAGAAGTACAATTATGACCACAATAGCTATATATTGGCCTGTTTTAGTCCAGTGAAAGCCTGGGTAAAAGAGAGAAGCGTTTTAAGTAGTTTAGAGCAAATCTCAGAGAGCAACTGACAATTTTAAAGCAGCAGCGTATCAAAGAGCCTTTCATGTAGATATTGAGTTAATCTGCTTTACGTTAACAAATGAGGTCTGGAATAAACTTGAATGATTTGGGTACAAAGCCTTTATTCACACTTATTTGTGTAAGTGTATGCACAAAAAATTTCTTTTGCCTTTATGTACTACTTGCCTTGACTGTGCATTGTAGATTTCTTAAATTCAATAGCTTCCCTCCGGCCCCCCAGTTGCCATTTGTTGTAAACAAAAATGTTTGAAACAGTCTTCCCAGTGAAATGATTTTATCAGCTATGTTTTAAAGATCAGCAAGACAAAGCTGAAATTAGCTAGTGAGAACAAACAAAAATCTGCAATCGTGATTTGAAAAAATATTAAGTTAATCTTTAAAAATAAATAAGTCACTGAATTTGTTATCCAATTTCATCTTGGTGGGATAAGGAAACATTGGAATTTAAATTAAGCACATTTTTTAAAAACACAAAAGACACGTTTTGGAATTGCAATGGAGATCGGCATTCAAAAATAGCATCATAGGAAGGCTGATACTGCCAAAACAATTATCATTAAGTAAATATTTCTAGTTAATAGTAGTAAAACCTATTTCTGGGTAATACAGTAGTCAAATTATTCTCAGATAATACTGCAACTATAAATTGTGATTTGTTACTAATCACAAAGCTTACTTCCATTCACATATTTAAGCCTCATGAAACAACTGTTTTCAACTTAAAATCTGTTAATGCAGTCAAATTATTTTTAATTGCCTTTACAAATTAGCAGGGTAATATAGTAGCTTTGCATATCATGTGTCTTTTCCCCCCCAGCAACTGGCCTTCGGGGTTACTAGTTATTGTTGCAAACGAGTAGACATTACAAACTTTATTAGCTTTATCTCAGTCGTTGGTATTATTGGTAATAGATACCAGTTGGGACTATGCTATGTCCCACCACATATCTGTTGCTGAATTTGGTATTTACTGCATGGAAAGAAGTCATCACAATAAACCCAGCAAAAGCTTATTGATTTGAAAGCTACCTTCAGATCTGTTGTTCTAATAAGTTGCCAGGACACTCAATATTTTTAGTACTGTATCCACGTTCCTTAATTCTTGGTTTATGCCAATGCTCTTTAGTGGCATTTTGTTACTTCAAACCATTGTTGTAATTGCTAAAAACACCATTTGAAGTCTTTGGAAGATCACTGATGTCCTCTCACAAGATCAACACTATACTGGGAAGGCTTACATTCTTCTGCCATTCGAAAGAAAGACTGTTCTTCTAAAGTACTTTTTGCCTGCCTTCAGGCTTTTATGCACTTTCATGATTTCTTAAAAACTGCTGTTGAAAATGTACTGTATCTTGCATATGGATTTTGATAAGTGCACATGTATTTAAATATTAACTCACTCAGACTCAGGAAAACAAGAAAAATTAGATACCTGTTTTGTATCTTGGTTAAAATGTTTGTTACCTACATCCTTTAAGGTGGCCAGATCATGTCTAGATCCCATGAGTGTAATTGTATTTAATTACTAGTGTAATCTGTAAAAGAAGGGCAGTGTAGTTGGAATTTATGGAAACTTCTGTCTGTCTTACTTTTGTTAGACCTATAGTCTGAATTGGAGTTTTTTAAAAAAAATCCCATTTTCAGAAAAATATCTATTTTTTCCATAACATTAGTTTATTTCTATTTGCTTCCTCCTCTTAAAAAGAAAGTATGAAATAAGTGCAGAGGTATCTGTAGGAAAACTTGTGTAAAATGTGCTGCTGTACAAAATGTTTGCTACTTGACTGCATTTTTGTTCCACTTTAATTTTACTGGTTTTGCTAAATATATTTTATATATTTTTCTTTCTGCTTCTTGTGATGGCAGAGTGTGATTACATCTTTGTTTGAAAAAGGCCAGTTGAAGACCCTTTTGTCAGCCTCTCAAAGGCCAACAAAATCTGCATGTTACAATAGTATACATGTTGTGGTAAGACTGGGAGGACCTTGAATAGCTTATACTGGGCTTTCAGAGAAAACAGGATGATCCCACATTTATGCCACATAGCACAGTCCATTGATATGGGAAATGTTCTATTAGCTCATTTAGATATTGGAAATTCTATATTGTTTCCATTTATAACGAGAATTTTTTAATTAGTCCTCTGGTTGCTGTTAAAAAATCAAGTTTCCACACAATTTTCTCCCGTACTTGGAATGGGAGATCTGTGGTAATGGCTGGCAAAGGTGGACTTATGAATGGCGTCTATGGTAGTCTGACCACAATCACCAACACAGCCATCATGGTAGGCTCTAATTTACACCTTAATCTGCATTCTCAGCAGATGTTCAGCTCTCCCCTGAGGGGAACAAAGGAATATACATCTAGGGTGGTTGTGTAGCCTGGGGATTGCCAGTGTTGTCATTCTGCTACTTTTCACAAACTTTCCAATGAGATTCTAGTCTTAAGTGACTCTCAAAATGGTTGCGTGGAGGTGCATATTTGTGGTTCAGTGGCTTCCAGGTGAAAGTCACTGTTTGCAAATGAAAAGTATTTTGTTAATCTCTCGCTCCCCAACTAGCAGCCTTGAAAATTCACCTAGAATATGAAAATCAAGCTCTGTTCTTTCTGGCTTACACATCACTAACAATAAAGATTCAGCAATTGTAATTTAATTTTATTGATGTGCCAGTCAGAATAGAATACCACTTATTCTTTCATAAAGCTGTGGTCACTTTTCAGAGTAGAACTGCATTGTTTAAAATTCATTATTTTTCCTAACAAAGCAAAGAACTTCTTTCCCTTATGATCTCTACTAAGATCATCAAAAATAAGCAGAATTGGCATTTGCTTGCAAGCAGAAATTCTCTGTTGCATCAAATTAGTTTTTAGCATAGCTATCCAATTTTAAAGATAGCAATGTCAGAGGAAAGAAATTGAATTCTGTTGAATAAGTTAGTAAGAGTCAGTGATGCATCTATAAAGAAAGGACCCAGATCTGTTTTTGTGAGAGTGCAATAAGTGATTTACCTAGAAGTGAGTTTACTCACAAAGAGAGAGTAGGAAACTGACTAAATGATCCTTAATCAGATGCTGCTTTTGGCAGCACACAGTACCACAGACACTCCTTTTGTTTCTTACAAGGGCTTTTGAGTTTGACCCTACAGCCATATAGAAAGGACCCAGCAACTCATGGTTCCTAGTCATCAAGTTTGATCTCTGGTTTTGTCTGCTACCAGATAATGTCCAAACCCATAATCAATGATTGCCTGCCAAATCCACACATCTTTAATTCCTTCCAGCTTCCAGTAACTTTTTTGGGAGGGAAGAGGAAACTTTTAGACATAGGGAAACCATGTTTCAGAGAAATCTGGATCAGAAGTGGAGCTCCTCCCTCTGTCCTGTACCTTATGCTTGAGCCTTATAGCCCTTTCTGTAGAGCTTTACATCTTAAATACTTTTCATTAAATCTTCATGGCATCCCAGGGAGAGAGGTAAATAATTTATTAAATTGGGAGCCGATCCCTAATATGCAATATTCTGTACCACTAATGGAGGTAGAAAGTTACCTCATTTAAAATGTCAGCTATTTTTGATTATTCAGCAACCCAAAGGAAGTTTTGGAATTGAAATAACCAATGCCATAGTAGCAGTGGACTTCCCCCTGGCTAATTGGTGCCATGTGGCAGAATTCTCCACAGTGGGATGAAGTTCCTCTTTTGCTGGATTTTAAGTAAAGGCAAGAGACAGACAACACATTATATTGGAAGTATGGGACTGGTGAAGGGTGTAAGAGCCTTCAACGCAAGAGCTTTTAGTTCTCTCAGGGAGATATGCAATCTCCAGGAAATAGCCATAGAGAATAAAGTGTGGTTCTATAGCTACTAGATGAGAAGGAGGATTAATGAATTGTTGTTTGATAGCTTATATTTATCTTCTTCTCAAAATATTTTGAGTAGCTTAATGTTTCTTTAAATTTGTTAAAAACACATTCCAGGCTACTAGTTCTCTCGTACTACTTGCCTCCTGAGCTGGAAAATGGCACTGAATGTAAACAAGGTAAGGGAACTTAAAATCATCATCAACTACACATAGTCTACTAAAGACTGTTGTACAAGCCCCTGACTACGGTTGATGGTGTCACACTGCGTGTTGTGTAGTAAAGTTCCCAGATCTGATGAAGCGGTGTCCACACCAATACTTTTCGTTGTTAAAACTTTTGTTTCTCAGAGGTGTGAAAAAACACACACACCCCGAGCAACACAAGTTTTAACGCCAAAAGTGTCAGTGTAGGCAAAACCTTATTCTTGAAAACCTCTGATGCCTGAGAATTCACAACCTCCCTAGGTACTTGTTCCCATGCTTAACTATCCTTGTAGAGTTAGAAAGCTTTTCCTAACACCTAACCTGAATCTCCCTTGCTACAGATTAAGCTGATTACATTTTATCCTCCCTCCTCCCCTCAATGGATGTGGAGAACAACTGATCACAGTTCTCTTTATAACAACCTTTGACAGAGTTGAAGACTGCCCAGTTGTTTAACCTTTCCTCAGAGATTAGGTTTGCTGAACCTTTTATCACTGTTTTTGCTCTAGTCTGGATTCTCTCGTTTGTTCATTTTTTTTAAGAAAAAAAAAGTGTGGTGCCTCACCACCACTGTGTAGAGAGTGTAATTTGTCTCACTCTTACATATTCTACTCCTGTTAACACAGAGAATTTTCCTTTTTACAATGCATTACATTAACTCACAGTAGTGATCCACTGGAACTCCTCAATCCTCGTTGACAATATCCTTTATTCTCTATTTTGTATTTGGTTTTTTCTTTTTAAGTGTAGTACTCTGCACTTGTCTATTGAATTTCATCTTGTTGAATTCAAACCAATCCTCCCAATGTATCAACATAATTATGAATTCTAATTTTGTTCTCTAAAGTGCTTATAACCCCTTCTAGCTTGGTGGCAGGGGGTTGGGGTGTGGGCTCTGGGCTGGGCCTGAGAGGTTTGGAGTGTGGGAGGGGGCTCTGGGTTGAGCCTGGAGCAGGGGTTGGGTTGCAGGCTCTGAGAGGGAATTTGGGTGTGGGAGGGGGCTCAGGGATGGGAGTGTAGGGTGTGGGTTCTGGGAAGGAGTTTGGGTACAGGAGGGCACTCAAGGCTGGGGCAGGTGGTTAGGGCGTGGGCTCCAGCCAGGCAGCATTTACCTCAGGTGGCTCCTGGGAAGCGGCCGGCATACCCAGCTCCTAGGTAGCCAGGTGACTCTGTGTACTGTCCCTGCCTGCAGGCGCTGCCCCCGCAGCTCCCCCATTGGCTGCGGTTCCCGGCCAATGGGAGCTGTGGAGTTGGTGCTCAGGGCAGGGTGCAGAGACCCCCTGAGCCTAGGAGCCAGATGTGCCGGTCACTTCTGGGAGCCGTGCAGAGCTAGGGCAGGTAGGGAGGAATCTGCCTTAGCCCTGCTTTGCCGCTGGACTTTTAGTGACCTAAAATCTACTGGTTTGGCTTCAGTAGCCTCCGGGAGATCAAACCCGATTTTGGGAGACTCCTGGCCAATCTGGAAGGGTTGGCAACCCTACCTGTCAGAGAAGGAAATTAGATGGGTTTGGCATAAATTGTCCCTATGTTGGCTATTACTTTTATGACCTTATTATCCTCCAGGTTTTAATAAACTGATTAATAATTTGTATTTTACCCTGTATTTTGGGGGGTATTGAAGTTAGGCTGGCCTATAATTCACTCCAGAGCTTCCTTTTGCCCTGTTCTGAAGACAAGTACCCTGACAGCACTGTGAGACCA
The DNA here is from genome assembly GCF_011386835.1 of Chrysemys picta bellii. Taxonomy (NCBI): domain Eukaryota; kingdom Metazoa; phylum Chordata; order Testudines; family Emydidae; genus Chrysemys; species Chrysemys picta. Next base: position 314,568,735 of record NC_088791.1, read on the forward strand.
ACCTTTAGCAGGGAGGATTTAAGTAAAAGCCCGAGAACAAGAGAAAGCGACTCAAAAAGGCCCAAAGTCAAAACTAAAACAATCCAACCCCTGGGGTTGCAGGTGGGGCCAGGCAGGCAGGGCTGCCGCCGGAGCAGACCCCAGGTCCAGCACGGACAGCAGGATCCCCCTGGCTGCAGCAGTGGCTATAGCGGGGCCGTCGTCCCCTTCCACCCGGGGCGCGTAGGCAGCCCTGGCCAAGGCAGCGTGCGGGGCTGACGGTGCCCTGGGCCGAGCACCGCCCCCCAGGGCTGCAGTTACTGAGCGAGGCCGGCGCGCGGCCCCGCACGAGGCTCAGGGAACGGGCCGCGTGCGACGGGAGCGTCGGGCTCTCAGCCACAGGGCGAGACCCGCCCACTGTGACGTGCCCAGGGGGCGGGAGCGATGGGTCGCTAGACTCACCAGAACCGGGCGCAGCCGGCATCGCGTGCGCGCCCCCGCTGGCAGGGTCGTGCACGTACAGCGGGAGTGCGCCTGGTCGCTCGCGTAGGTCTCAGTCTCTAGTGTCGGGGTGTCGGGCCCGCGCCCGGAGCGAGCAGTGTCCGCGGTGAGTGAAGTGATGAGGCCGCTTCGCCTTCGGGCTGGGGGTGGATGGGATGAAGGCTCCAGGAACAGGAGTGTGGGGTGTGGTTGGGCGGGCGGAGCATTGGGGTCGGGTTCGGAGGGGTAGTTTTTGGGGGGAGCATTGGCGGCGGGTTGGGAGGAGGGGTGGTTTTGGGGGGAGCATTGGGATCAGGTTGGGGGGGAGCATTGGGGTTGGGTTCGGAGGGGTGGGTTTTGGGGGTAGCATTGGGGTCGGGTTGGGAAGGAGTGGGTTTTGGGGGGAGCTTTGGGGTCAGGTTGGGGGGGAGCATTGGGGTTGGGTTCGGAGGGGTGGGTTTTGGGGGGAGGCTGGGGGGAGGGGGAGCATTGGGGTTGGGTTGGGGGGAGGGGTGGTTTTGGTGGAGGTGTTGAGTTGCGGGGGCGGAGCGTTGGACTTCTGTTGTGTTAATTTTGATGGATTATATGGGCCTAAAAAGTTAACGTGACCCAGTCACCGTCCAGCATCAAACTCGATGTTAAAGAAGGTTCAGAGTCGGTATACAGACCTTAGGCTGTTTAATACCAGGGCAATTGGCAAACACATTATAAATCCTCTTTAAGTTTTCAATAAAGGTACAGGAAATGAAGGGGGGGAAACAATTCAGCATTTGAAATGTAAAGTATTTAAATAAGGCTTTCTTTTTAACAACATCCCTTGTTCACTTTTGTGTTAGCTATAGAGAGTCTGTAGAAGGAAAAGCCTCCTTGTTAGTTGAGATGAGCTGGTGATGGTGTTAAAATCCAATCCAATTTTCTAGAAGAAAAACAAGACAAATACAAGAGAGCAGAGGAAAAAAATAGCAAAGAAGGAAAATGCAGTTTTTGTCTCCAGTGTTGAGTCGCTTACTGGAGAAACACAGACCTAGTACGTGGTCTTGTTGGCCACTCCAAGTACTGGCAACTTATACCAGCATCAGGCTATCTACGGCCATGGTTCTCAACCTTTCCAGACTACTGTAGCCCTTTCTTACATACTCTACATGTCACCTCATTTAAAAACTACTTGTTTACAAAATCAGTCATAAGTATCACAGCACACTATTACTGAAAAATTGCTTACTTTCTGATTTTTACCCTATAATTATAAAATAAATGGATCGGAATATAAATATTGTACATACGTTTCAGTGTGATACTTGAGCCTGTTTTTCACTTGTGAGCCTTATCTGAAGCCTGAGCAAGCCCCAGCAGCAGGGCTGAAGCATGTAACTTAGCTTTGCAGGGCCCCCTGTGGCACGGGGCCCTGGGCAGTTGTCCTGCTTGCCACCCCCTAATGCTGACTCTGCACTTATGATCCCCTGAACCCATCCTGTGATCCCCCCTTGGGTCTGCAACCCCCCAGTTTGAGAAACACTGATCTAGATGAGTTGAGTTACCCCCTGGAAGATCTTTATATACCCCCAGGGGTACGTGTAACCCTGGCTGAGAACTACTGATCTGCAATGATGTCATTTTTATCCTGATTCTGATCTGGGCTTCGGAATGATTTGCGCTAGATAGAATTGGTCAAATTCAGAGCCAATAGCAAGAGTATAAATTAATGGTGATATCCTATCTCCTAGAACTGGAAGGGACCTCAAAAGGTCATCCAGTCCAGCCCCCTGCCTTCACTAGCAGGACCAAGTACTGATTTTGCCCCAGATCCCTAAGTGGCCCCCTCAAGGATTGAACTCACAACCCTGGGTTTAGCAGGCCAATGGTCAAACCACTGAGCTATCCCTTCACCCCGCATTATATTAGTAATAATTTTATAGGTGTTTATGCTAGGCAATTTAACAGACTACTAAGAACAAAATTAGTCTTAAAAAGATGTATTTGTGTTGGGTAGCTTGACTGCAGAATTTTCTGCTTGTGTGAAAGCAGTGAGCCAGGCGTCTTTACACTCTAAAGCACAGGGTTTAGCCTTTAGGCCCTGTAAAACTGAATCAATTTTTTTTTTTTTTGATGGGGTGGAGAAGAGGACATAAAAAAGCCAGTTTTTGGAACCCATTTTTTGAACTTATTTCTACATTCAAATTGATAATAAATATGTCCCCTTTCTGCCAAACCAGTCTGAAAACCAAATTAACTACTATATGATATTCTGAAAAGGCCTGTGTGTGTTCGGTCAGGGCTCTGATCTATAGAGACAAACACTTCCATTGAGTCTGTGGAGTGACAGACTAAACATTCCCAATGAGCACTGTTCAGTTGACTATCTCACAGTTGAGGATTAATGAACATTCCATGTTAAATATAACCTCTTAGCAAGTGGTCAGATGGCACGTGCAATCTTAGCAAATCAAGTTTAGAATGCATGTTTTGATCAGAGTGCTGCAAAGAGAGAGAAGCCTGGGCAAAGAATTATGGGAGGTGAACATAGTTGTAACTAGGATATTGAGAATTAAGGGTGGGAAAAGAAAAGGGTAGATCTTTATATTTAAAAACATCTATATTTATGGCTAATTATCATAAAGAATTATACAATTTGTAGGGCTGTCAAGCGATTAAAAAATTAATCGCGTGATTAATTGCACTGTTTAAATAAATGGTATTCTATTATTGTTTAATATTTTGGATGTTTTCTACATTTTCAAATAAATTGATTTCAGTTATAACACAGAATGCAAAGTGTACAGTGCTCACTTTATATGTATTTTTTATTACAAATATTTGCACTGTAAAAACAAAAGAAATAGTATTTTATTATTCACCTAATAGAAGTATTGTAGTGCAATCTCTTTATCATGACAGTTGAATTTACAAATGTAGAATTATGTAAAAAAACCAAACTGCATTCAAAAATAAAACAATATAAAACTTTAGAGCCTACAAGTCCATTCAGTCCTATTTCTTGTTCAGCTAGTCGCTCAGACAAACAAGTTTGTTTACGTTTGCAGGTGATAATGCTGTCCACTTCTTGTTCACAATGTCACCAGAAAGTGAGAAACAGGTGTTCTCGTGGCACTGTTGTAACTGGCGTCGCAAGATATTTATGTGCCAGATGCACTAAAGATTCCCTTCATGCTTCAACCACCATTCCAGAGGACATGCGTCCATGCTGATGACAATGCAAAGCAGTGTGGACCGACACATGTTCATTTTCATCATCTGAGTCAGATGCCACCAGCAGAAGGTTGATTTTCTTTTTTGGTGGTTTGGGTTCTGTAATTTCTGCATCGGAGTGTTGCTTTTTTAAGACTTCTGAAACCATGCTCCACACCTTGTCCCTCTCAGATTTTGGAAGGCACTTCAGATTCTTAAACCTTGGATTGAGTGGTGTAGCTATCTTTAGAAATCTCACATTGGTACTTTCTTTGCATTTTGTGAAATCTGCAGTGACAGCGTTCTTAAAATGAACAACCTGTGCTGTGTCATCATCTAAGACTGCTATAACATTTAATATATGGCAGAATGCAGGTAAAACAGAGCAGGGGACATACAATTCTTCCCCAACCAGTTCAGTCACAAATGTAATTAACACTTTTTTTTTTTGGATGAGTGTCATCAGCATGGAAGCATGTCCTCTGGAACGGTGGCCGAAGCATGAAGGTGCATATGAATGTTTAGCATATCTGGCATGTAAATACCTTGCAATGTGAGCTACAAAAGTGCCATGCAAATGCCTGTTCTCACTTTCTGGTGACATTGTAAATAAGAAGAGGGCAGCACTATCTCCCTTAAATGTAAACAAACTTGTTTGTGTTAGCAATTGGCTGAACAAGAAGTAGGACTGAGTGGACTTGTAGGCGCTGAAGTTTTGCATTGTTTTGTTTTTGAGTGCAGTTATGTAACAAAAAAAAATCTACATTTGTAAGCTACACTTTCATGATAAAGAGATTGCACTACAGTATTTGTATGAGGTGAATTGAAAAATACTAGTTCTTTTATTGTTTTTACAGTGCAAATATTTGTAATAAAAATAATATAAAGTGAACAGTGTACACTTTGTATTCTGTGTTGTAATTGAAATCAATATATTTGAAAATGTAGAAAAGCAATCAAAAATATTTAATAAATTTCAATTGGTATTCTATTGTTTAACAATGCGATTAAAATTGCGGTTAATCGTGATTAATTTTTTTGAGTTAATCACGTGAGTTAACTGCGATTAATTGACAGCCCTAATTTTTAGATTATATAATAATAAAGGATAGTTTCCATTGATGCTTATGCACAACTTCCATGAACAGTCATTTCTGCATGGAGAAGAGGCTATATTCCTCAATTTACAGTCTTGTATTACATTCAGATTACATATACTATTGTGTTCTTTAATATTAAATATTAGTATTTCATTATTTTGTTGAATCCTTCGATCAGAAGTAGGTGAAACACATTTGTTGAAAGAATAAACTTCTTTATCACTTCTTCCTAGTAATTATCAGGTGTCTAATGATTTCTATTTGACCTATTACTCCACCAGGTGGCACTGTTTCCAGTGAGAGAATGATTGTATTTAACTTTCACAAAAAAATAGTATGGTTCTTCCAACAAATTCATAGAGTTTAAGGACAGAAGGGACCACTAAATCATCAAGTGTGACCTTCTGTATATCACAGGCCATAAAACTTCATCCAGTTACTCCTGCACGTGTTTGAGTAATGCATAATTTGTGTTTGGCTAAAGCGTAACTTCCAGAAAGGCAACCAGTTTTGATTTGAAGACATCAAGAAATGGAGAATCCACCACTTCCCTCAGTACCCTGTTCATCACAATTACACAATCTTCCGCTTTCAGCAAGGGCTGTCCTTGTAAACCTACCTGCTTACCATGTTGTGTGAATAATATCTGTAATGTGTTACAGAAGAGACACTGAGCACATCTATGAAGGAAGAGACTTGTCCATTCAGTATAGCATTCGGCAGAGAAAAGAAGAACGTAAACAGATTTGCAAGAGATTACCTACAAACAGAAGTATCAATGGCCAAGGAGTTCCACTTTGAACCTGCCAGTTTATTCAACCATGTTTTAGTACGAAACATCATCATATATGTTTAAAATAATTCTTTGGCACAAAAATAAAAATGCATCTCAGGTTTTAAGATTTTCAGCCAAAGAATCCAATCCAATCCAAAATGGGCATTAAGGTATTGGGGAATTGTATATCTTTTGGAGTAGGCACAACGGTGCTATCTATATAAAGTAAAGAAATAATATTTGAATACACATACTGCTTACAGGTTTCAGAGTAGCAGCTGTGTTAGTCTGTATCTTTTTGCGGATACAGACTAACACGGCTGTCCCTCCTGTTCTTCTTTATACTGCTTACAGAGCACCAAAGTACAGCGGTATGTTTCTCTCAGGTTGTTTTGGTTGGATAGACATTTATTAAGCATATTAATGCTTACTGCTTAATTAACCTGTGTCCCAGACAACTACAACTTGGCCAGTCATGCTTCCAAATATTAAGAAGAGAAAGACAGGTTCTGCAGCACACAGCAGGATCTCTTTCTTTCTCACATCATTACTCTCAGCATTTCCAACAAGGTACCAAGTTTGCTGCATTTTGTCCAAGGGAAGCATGGCAGTGTTATGAATGTTTGTATTACCTAAACACCACCATTTCTAAAAATAATGGTGGGGAAGGTGTAACAAATGCCTTTTAGTTATGCAGAGGGTAAGGACTGGAGTTAAAGGAAGCGGTACAAGATGAGATAACTCGGTTGAAGGATTCAGACGTCATTTATAAAAATGCCAGAACTTCTCAATTGATGTACAGTGTGCCTGTTCATCCAGCTGTGGCCCCCATTCATATATGTAAATATACAAATTTCTAGTCATGCAGTGACATTTGGGAGAGATGTCTTCATGAGCCTCCCGTCTGCTTTGTTTTGGCTTATGGAGGACTCTCCAGCATTTAGGGACATATTTGTATAATGTGATATTCGAGTGAGGTGAGGGCAATATTGATCCTAGGACACAAGTTTATTTCTTGATGACTCCGGAGCATCACTTATCAAACTGACTGCTGTGCAGTTTTGTGCTTAGTTTGTTAACATCGAAGTGGCCAGTAGTACTTCCAAAGAGTTTGTTGACATTTTCATTTTATAGTTAGGGCCTTTTATTTTACTTGCTCTGTTTAATGGGGTTAAATGCTACCATTCTGATTTAGTGGCATTTTACACTCAGATTTCGCTGCTGGAAATGACTACACAAGGTGTAGGGCAACAGAGTCCGGCCCCTAAATTTGTAAAGGGCTTATAATTAATAAATTCAATTTATACATTTTAATACACTTTTTATTGAAAAGGATATTTAAAAATAAATCTACATAATATGATCATTTTACAATATGTTCTTAATAGTAGTTTGTAGCATTATCTCTGTACTGGATGGCTGCTTTCTGCAGTTAGCTTGTTAACACTGAAAGAAATCCCATGTAATGTGGTATGTTAAGTGACTGAATTTTCATTATGAAAATGATAAACACAGATGAGAGTCTGCTTTCCCCACCCCCTTTCACTCCTGGTAATGCAGATCTTTCGTGTCAGTTATTATTCCTGCAGGCAATTGATCATTTTCCGCCTGATTAATAACCATGAGCCTGTTCCAACAAGTTAACAGGAGAACATGCTTTATATTGGTGAGCTGACCATATGAAATGTGTTCTAGTTCTTGCTAATTATTTAGCACTAATTGCATCACACTTTTTAGGTGGAAAGGCAGGATCAGAATTCTACAGGACTTGAAAAGTACACAAAAGGCCTAATTAGTTAGAGGCTGATAGTAAAAAAATGGTGAGTGGTCCTGGAAGAATAACACACCAGTAAGATCAGTCAGCCCTCAGCTGTAAAGAAAGGGAATGGTTCTGGGACTCTGCCCTGGACTGGGCTTGGAGACAGACTATTTCATATCTGCCGATGGGTGGTAGGTATTTGATACATTTAAATATTACCCATCCAATCCAACCTCCATTTTACACTGCAAGAGAGAATGTGCTTTATTTTATTGGCTCCTGGCTTCAGGAAGTTTAGTTTTCTGGTTAGTAGGTGTTTCACTGTTTGCTGTTTTATCTCAAATGAGCTGGTCTTTACTAAATGCTATTGTCATTGAGAAAAGCTGAGTTTAAACACTTCTTAACATCTAGAGAATGGGTGATGATGATGATGACGACGACATCCCTCAGCTTTCATCCCATACGCTGGCTGCCCTGCAGGAGTTCTATATAGATCAGCGACAGAGAGAGGACACAAAGATCTCCCAAGGGTTTAAACAGTATTCCGTTGGCTCAATAGAGGAGGACTGGGTAAGAAACTAAACTTCAGAGACTGCAATTCAATTACTTGTAGTGCCCAGTTACAGAGGAGCAGAAATGTGAGGCTTCTTTTGGGAAGTGAAGAGGAAGGGGGAATGAAAAAGGGCATTTTCAAGAGTGGGGGAATCTAATGATGCTGCTTCCACACTATAAAAGTCAAAGTCTGCTTGACTTGTTATTGAAGCTGGATGTGGTGTTTTTTGTTTGCTTGTTTGTTTGGTTTGTTCTATCTGGCACTAATTGAAATTGACACGGGCGGGGGGGAAGGGAGAAAAGATGCCAAGACAAGTAGCTGCCCTCTCTAGAAATTTTAGTTCCAGACTGGGAGGGTGGAGGAAGTACAGATTTTTCCTCTGGTGCGTGTGTGAAAGAGATGCAATCGCGACATTGTAATAATGTGGAAATAGCACACTCTTCCCTCTCTTCTCCCATCATGCCTCTCTGTTTTTTACCTACCTTACCTGGACAGGTGACTTGTCCCTTCTTACCTGTGACTGATGATTCTGGCCATGAGGTTTTCTGGCTCTCCTTTTCCTGTTCCCCGCCCCCCCCCCCTTTTTTTTTTTTTCTGATTGCTGTCATCCCTGACTTTCTCCTTCCTACCCTCTGCTATCTCATTTTTCCTTTTCTTCACTGCTACCACTTTCTTGACTTTTCCCATCTCTCCACCCTGGCTATCTCTTTGCCTTTCACAATCCTGAGCTGGTATAAACTGTTCCCAACCTCAAAATAAATGAATGACTTCTTAATAACACAATTTTAAACTACTTAAAGACTGGGAGTTAAAATATCTGCATACTGCAGGTAAACAATATATTTGGATTTGGATTCAGCATTGGTAACAGGGCAAAGGTACTAAATAAAGGAATAATCTAAATAGTCTGGTATAGCTTGGTTTTGTTGAAATAGTAATAGATTTTTATAAAACTCTGGCAACATGTAAGTGTGAAGTAGCTACTATTTATCAGCTTGAAATACTAGTTTATAGAGGAAATAACAAAACTGTCAGTAAAGAAATCTCTTTTCCAGCTCAGTTAGTAAGAGTTGTTCAGATGTGCAGGATTGCAATTTATGATACAAAAAAGTTGTTGTGGATTTTGGTTTTCCTAGAATGGGGCTGATCTTGGTTAACAAAAAGTGTCATATACTGCCCAGTCAGAAAGACTGATCCTGTCAGTAATTGTTTGTGCATGATTTTCCCCAGCAGTTGAGCCAGTTTTGGTACGATGATGAAACTGCATTGTGCCTGGCTAATGAAGCTGTTCTGGCAGCTGGAAGAGGTGGCAGGTAGGTTTTCTTAATTATTTTATAAATTAAACATTTTGTGCTTCTTCTTACTTAAAATGTTCTAGGTAGGCTACTTTCAACCATGTTTCTCTAGATAGTACAGAAAAATCAGAATTTTGGTAGTAAGAAGTAGAAATCCAGATTAGACAAACACCTGTCAGGGATGGTCTAGATAATACTTAGTCCTGCCGTGAGTGCAGGGGACTGGACTAGATGATCTCTCAAGGTCCCTTCCAGTTCTATGATTAGCAGTCACTTCATGGTTAGACCACAGGACTGGGAGTTGGAAGGCCTGGATTTTAATCCTGCCTGTGACTGATTCCCTATGTGGCTCTGAGCAACTCATTAACCAGCCTAGTTGATCACACTTACCATATCTACCTCATGGAGTGTTTTGCAGCTTAATATTTGTAAAGTGCTTTATGGTCCTTGAGTAGAGGTGCTGTACAAATGTTTATCTTTCATTTTATTAATAACTAACAACACCACACCAGTCAGCATGTCCGTTATTTTAAACTTCTGCTCTTAGGATAGGTCTACATTACTGCTTGAGTCGATCTAACTTGCGTCACGTAGGGGTGTGAAAAAGATACCCCCATGAGCAACGCAAGTTACAGCGACCTAAGCACTGTCCACACTGGCGCTGTATCAGCAGGAGATGCTCTCCTACCTACATAGCTTCCGCCTCTCGCGGAGGTGAAGTAATTATGGCGACAGGAGAGGTCTCTCTCCTCAGCATAGAGCGTCTTCACCAGACATGCCACAGAGGTGCAGCTGCACTGATGTAGCGTTCCTAGTGTAAACCTGCCCTTAGGCATGTTTGTAGGGAGAGAGACTGGAAGCTTCACTCCGGATTGCTTTCTTCACACAATAAAAACCACAGACTAGAGTCCTTTTTTATGTTTTGTTTTGGGGTTCTGTTTGTTTTTATTTTTTAAATTGTGACTTAGTTTCCCCCTTTCTTATCCCCCTCTGTCCATTAAAATAACATAACAGGAAATCTTGTTTTTTCCCAAAAATTCGTCTTTGAAAAAAATTATTTTGAACTTTATTATTAAAATTTCAATTCTGTTTGCATATTGCTATAAAACAAGCTTTGCTCAGTAAGTAGTGCTTATGTACCCAGTGCAGCAAGGTACTAAAGCATACATTTAAGCATATTCTGAATCAGGGCCTAAAAACCTACCGTATATACTCGTTCATAAGCCGAATATTTTTGGTTTGGTAAAAAAGTGATGCATCAGAGCGGGTGTCGGCTTATAAACGGGTCTACACCAAAATTTGATGATTTTAAACTCTATGGAATAATTGAATTGAATATCTGATACATTGTCATTTTGTTTACTTGGAGTGTCTGCAGGCATGGAGCCCCTCAGCTCCGTGTGGCCGCGGTTCGCTGTTCCCAGCCAATGGGAGCTGCGGGAAGTGGCGCCGCTTTCCGCAGTTCCCATTGTCTGGGAACAGCAAACCGCGGCCTCTGGGAGCTGAGGGGCTCCGTGCCTGTGAACGCTCCAGGTAAACAAAAAGCCAAAGTTTTCCAACCCCTGAAATATAGGGTCGGCTTATGAAAGGGTCATACAGTTTTTGCTATTTTTGCCTACCCATTTTGGGGGGTCAGCTTATAAACGAATGGGCTAATGAAGAGTATATACGGTAATATATTTATAATATATTAAACCTATATTAATTATTGTAATTACATTTGTTTTGAGAATGTGTATGGGCTTGTTATCTGTCTGCTGAGAGCTTTTTTTTTTTTTAAGCTAAGCTAAATACTGGTTCTGAGCTTTTTTGTTACAAATCTGCTTCCAAATCCTAATTTTTTTAAAATTGTTAAACATTGGTGTCTAGCTGTAAGATGTTCATGCAGACTTTCTGCATGTTCCTAATGATGGTTTCTTGTGAACTGAACACAGATCTTACTACTTAGTTAAATTGAATTGCAAAGAAGAAATATCATTGCAATTCCTTTGGTTTTAAGATAGCTTTGCTGATTAACTTGGCAGTCTGATTCAGAAAGAAACGCAGAAAGGTTATTTTTAGAACTGTAGAAACTTTTGCCAGACTACGCAGTCTAAACCTGAAGTTATCACTATTTGAGTGTCAGAACTATTTATTCCATCATTCTGCTCCTTAGAATACTTGGTATACAAAACTGAATACAGATAGTATGAAGACAGTATCCCATACAATGTTTTTTTTCAATGTAACTGATTATCCAGTATCTTGATTGATAGGTTGGTATTTCAAGACCAAAAATATAGCAAGTGTATTTTTTATAGTTATGGTTAAATATATTATTCTTACAGATTATTTGCTTGTTGCTGCTACCAGCTAATGTTCTGTTGTGAACAAATTCAACCAAAGGGCTGTAATTACACTAGCACCTGTATTTTATGACTAATTGAGGATTTAAGAGTTCATTAAATCAAAGTTTCATAAAATGGAACATTTCAAAATTAAAGTAGATATGGCCCATAGAGTGCAGTATGATACACTGCATCATGTTCTTCTTGTTCTTCAAACCACTGCAAAATGATTTCCAGTGCACTGACGGCATTGGACTGTAAAGGGATGTTGACTTGTTCTTCCTAAACATAATTTTCATTGTGATTTTTTTCTCCCCACCCCGCCTCAGTCAGGAAAAGTGGTTTGTTGAACGTAAGATTGGTCTTTATAAAATCAAGGTTCTACTGTAATTTTAAAGGACATGTCCAGGCAGGTAGGCCTTGAAGAAACCAGAGCTATCAGGTTTGTTTTGTTCACGGATATACACATTCATGTTGCTCTGCCTCTCTTTGTTCTTGTGTGTTGGCAGAGTATTGCAGTTAGAGCGAGGTGGGAAATGGTTTTCCCGTCCTGTGAACATTTTTGAGATTTAAAATTTTTTCTCATTCTGTATCAAGATGAAACCAAGACCTTTTGAGGTCTTTTGAAAAAAACATACAGACACTCCCCACTCCCTTGCCCCTGGAATAACCTGGTGGTCAGGGCACTCGCCTTGGATGTGAGAGTTCCTGGTTTAAGTCCCTGTTTAGCCTGATTCAGACCAGGGACTTGAGCTGGGTCTCCCACATCTCAGGTGAGTGCTCTAACTACCACACTGTTCTAGAGTGAAGTTAGTTTGCTGAATCACCATTTTCTGACCCAAAACAATTTAATTGAAAAAATCCTGACCAGCTCTAATTGCAATCTCAGGAGCCTTGTTAATTACAATACCCTGTTTGCTGGAAAGAGCAAAGGGAATAAACAAAGCAAAGGGATGAGGCAACATACATTCTTATATTTGGATTGCATGTACATGAAATTGGCACTCTCTATAGAAGGATCACTCAGATGAGAAACTGGGAATAAATCTGTAATGCAATCTAGATTTAATTTTAGAAGGTTCTTCCTGTGCAAATAGATTGGTGTAGCATTTTATTTGTCCTTGTTGAGTTTAAACGCAACCATGATGAAATCCACATAGTTTAATAGACTTTTCTGAGGTTAGTCAGCTTGGTGCTACAAGCAGCCATACCATTGATTATCTATGCTGCTAGTACTCTATTATCATTAGCATGATTAGCATGATGTTAACCTTCATAACTGTCTGCATGTAAATCCTGTCATTTTTAATACAAAGAGGCAGGCCTTGATCCCTGCTGGGGGACAGCAGATTCTGCTCAAATGAATGCATCATTATGGCTTTTATACTGAGAGGCTTGTTGTGGTTGATTGGTTTGTTCAATGCAAAATTATAGTGAATGTATTAAAAGCAGAAATCCAAGTAAAAGCAAAAGGTTATAACTTAAAAGTGAGGTCCAATTCAAAACCCAGGATCCAAGTACCTCAGAACTTTTGGGGCTTCAAAGAGAGGTCAAAATCCAGATCTAATTTTGCAAATAGACCTGACTTTGGGGTGTTAGAAATCTAAATCTTATGGTCTGCGCCCAATTCTAATATAATCTTTGTCTGTTAAAAAGAAGGTTCTGAATTATTTCTTTTTCTTTTCAGGATAGCCTGTGTTAGTGCTCCAAGTGTTTACCAGAAACTGAAAGAACAGGATGGCAAAGATTTTTCAGTGTGTATACTGGAATATGACAAAAGATTTTCTGTATATGGAGAGGAATTTATCTTTTATGATTACAACAACCCATTGAATTTACCTGGAAATCTCATACCACACAGTTTTGACATAGTATTAGCGGATCCACCCTATCTGTCTGAAGAGTGTCTCAGAAAAACAGCAGAGACAATCAAATACTTAACAAAAGGAAAGATTCTGCTCTGTACAGGTACAGCATCTGTGTTTTTTGAGAGAGGAAAAAATATACTCGATGTTGTTGCTCTAAATATTTTTATTATCTATTTTGGTGATGTTCCAGTGGAACCCAGGCAGGGGTCCAACAGAACCCTGTCTGCCAGGCAGGTTTATTTCCGGCTTGCCTGCCAAGCTCCTGCCTGCCAGGCCACCCTGCAGTCCGGGACTCCAGAGTCTTCAGGGTCCCTGGCTCTGGGACAGCCCACCAGGCAGACTGGCCTGGAGCAGGGCTCCATTCCCTTTCATGGAGAACTTCAAAAATTCTGGGTTTTGTTCTGAATCAGAACTAACAAGTACTGTTACTATGCTGTAGGTTCTTTAACTATTCACGTATGTTCCCTAACATTTTAACTGCCCCGAGGGCTGAGATTTTAAACAGTGGCAGAATCCTTCTACATTACCTTTAGCAATAAATGGGTCTATCAATACACTTGTGCTCATCGATGAAACGGAATTGCCTTTCTTAGTACAGCTCTAGTTGTATCCTAATTAGGACAAAATGCATTGTTTTTAGGAAATCCTGACCACTGAGCTGTACAGTTTTATAGCCTGTGTATGCCTAATGCCCCTAGTACACATAGGGAATGTGTATTCAATGCCTGGGAATCCCTATATATTTCTGGAGCTGAACACCATTGAGAGTCTGTTCTGTTTATAGAGAGCGATTTGTCTAGTGCTTAGAGCAGCAGTTCTCAAACTGTGGGTCAGGACCACAAAGTGGTGACTCCGTTTTAATGGGGTCGCCAGAGCTGACTTAGATTTGTTGGGGTCCGGGGATGAAGCCCGAGCCCCACCGCTCAGGGCCAAAGCCCAAGGACTTCAGCCCTGCGTGGAGGGGCTCAGGTTACAGGCCCCCTGCGTTGGGCTGATGCCCTTGTGCTTTGGCTTTTCCTCTCCCCTCCCCCCGCCTGGGGCAATGGCCCCTTCACCCAGAGCAGCGGGCTCAGGCTTCGGTCCCCCCTCATGGGGTCATGTAGTAATTGTTGTTGTCAGAAGAGAGTCACAGTGCAGTGCAATGAAGTTTGAGAAACCCTGGCTTAGAGCAAAAAACTGAAACTTGGGACTCTTGAGTTTTCTTCCCACTTGTGTCACTGACTGCTGTGTGAAGTTGAGCACACACTCGAGCTCTGTGCCTCAGGTTAGCTAACTGTTAATACCCCTGTGAAGTAGGTATTGTTTTTTATGAGCTTATTTGTTGTTTGTAAACTGCTTTGAGATCATCTAAGAGAAGAATAGTGTTGTTCTAATCAAATAAGAATTCTCTGACAGGAACACACACTGTAATTAAGGGGGTTATTTAAGTTTAGTTACACTAACATGAATACCACTTTCAAGGGTGATTTTTTTTTAAACAAATAGTTTTAAATTTATTTGAACTCATTGAAAATAAGTGAAAAATGCTGCTGCCTTTAGGAATTTGCAAGTTCCTAAATTCTGCAGCTGCTGGCTGAGGTTTAAGCTGCCACATAGCTCTTCCCTGAGTTTTTTTAAGAAGGTTGTACTTGAAAAGTAAAGGTTGGGAGCCTCTGCTCTAGTGCTCTAGTGTGTTACTTCCCTAGAGCAACTCTGGTTTTGAACTGGGTAGCTTTAAATATGACACTCTGGAGCTACTCACTCATCAAATGGCAGCAGTGTGAAATTTGAGTCTGTGTCTCATTTGGCTCTTGATCTACAGTCGAGCACGTTCAAGGGAGAACAATCAGCCCCAGGGGAAGGGGATAGCCGAGAAGGCACCTAAAACCATTCTCAGACCTTTTCCCTCCTTTCTCTCCTTCCTTTTCCCTCCCTTGGGACTCCAACCCGCTCTGTGGCCCAAGAGTGCTTGATGCCACAGAGCTTTACAGAGGATTGTGGAAGGGAAGTAAAAATAGGGGGATGCTAGAGGGACAATTTAAAGAAAAAAACATAGAATGTGCTGTTACCTTTCTTTGTCATCAAATCCTTTTTTTTTTTTTCTGCTTCAGGTGCAGTCATGGAGGAGCAGGCAGCGAAGCATCTTGGTGTGAAGATGTGCAATTTTACTCCAAAACATACACAAAACTTAGCCAATGAATTTCGATGTTATGTGAATTATGATTCTGGACTAGACTGTGATTCTAGCTGTTCAGAGTGTACATAAAATAAGCGAAACAGTCTATCAATCAAGTCCATTTATTCCTTCTTTCAGTGATGTCTGCAATCCTCATTGCTTTGTTAAAGGTGTTGCTCCAGGTAATGGTTTCTGGGCTAGCTTTAGACATCTAAATATGACCAACTCTGTAATCTGTTAAATCTGCCAACATTTATAACTGATTTCTTTTGTTACCCTACTTAGGGCTTGTCTTCACATACAGCGAGAGCTCCTGAGGCACAGTTGCAGCTGTAGCACTTTAGTGAAGGTGCTTTGATGCCGACAGGGGAGCTTCTCCCATCAACATAGCACTGTCTACAGGGTTAGGTTAGTATAACTACATCACTCAGGGCTGTGGAATTTTTCACACCCCTGAGCAACATAGTTATACCAATATAGGTCTGTAGTGTAGACCTGGCCCTAAGTAGATGAATGGGAACTGGTTGGTTCAGATGACTTGGTAGTGGGAGCTTTTCTATTCTAACTCACCAGTTAGACCTGATCGGTGGCCTTTCCCATATGAGGGCTGTTCCATGGGTGCAATGAACGGGGGCGGGGTCCAGGTGGCCTGGTCCAGCTGCCCCTCCCCCCCAGCCATAGATTAATGCTACTACAAATTCACAGTCCCAGTCTCTCCAATTGGGGAGAGGTTCAAGCCAATTCTGGTATCTTTGTGGGGGAAGGGAGAGATCCTGAGCTGTCCAGGAGGGGGGTTTCCTGGACGTGGCTCCCTGCTTCCCAGAACCCTAGGCCACTATCTCCTCATGCTTCCTCCTCCTCCTCCTCCACTTTTGCTTCCAGGCTCACTCCAGAAGGAGAGATGGCAGCTCAGTGAGGGCATGCACAACAGCGTGACAGGGAACCTTACGCGTGCCCATGCACACAGGGCTGGATGAATGCATTGGCAAACCAGGCACATGCCACATTTGTTGGAGGGGGGGTGGTGTCCCAAAATGTTTTGGTTTTGTGTTTGTTTAACCATGCAGATTCGCACGCAAACTGAAGGAACTTCACTCACTTGAGGAAGTGGTCATGTGCCCTGGCACACACAGTCACATTCGCAGTGTCACTCAAATTTTACTCAACTGCCCCTGTCATAATGAGGGGTGGCCAGGCCATATTTCAGTGGGGTTACGACCCCATGTGCCAGGCCACAGCACCACTCACTCAAGTGAGTGAAATTCTTTCAGTTTAGACACAAATCCTAGAATCCTAGAATATTAGGGTTTGAAGAGACCTCAGGAGGTCATCTAGTCCAACCCCCTGCTCAAAGCAGGACCTATCCCAACTAAATCATCCCAGCCAGGGCTTTGTCAAGCCGGGCCTTAAAAACCTCTAAGGATGGAGCACCAGTGGAGGAGTGGGCAGAGACAGGCCTTGCACACAGCTGAGATTCACTTTCTCCTTGGTTCTGTTGGGAATAGCAGAGGACAGCACTGGGTAAAGAAATGGCTTCCTTCTCAAACAGCAGTAAGTGAACAGGCTGGGATGGGAACTTACTGCAGTAATATGTATGGGATAAAACAGCACAGAAGTGTATTTTTTCCCTTCCCATATATCAGCTGTTTGTTATTCACATTAGAAGGTAGGGACCCAGAAGTGGGTGTTTGCCTAGGGCCAGTGATGGTTAATTCGGCCCTGCCTCTCAGAATACAATGCATGCATAAAGCGGGGTCCCACTGACAAAGAAATTGTGAACATAGCACATGTATAGTGAGCTCTGCTTCTTAGCAGGTAATCTGGGTCGCCTTCTTAGGAAAATTCTGGTTGTGCCTCATAGCTGTTCAATGAGCTTGATGGAACGAGTTTGTGGACGCAGTCCAGTTTCTGATCCACAGGTGTCTGTCTCACAGGAAATCACCATCACAATTTGTACTAATTAGTCTCAGCAGCCACCCCAGCTAGGCACAAAGACTGATTAATTTTTTTTTCACCCCTAGATATGGTCCCTCCAGAACAGGGGTGAGAGCTGTCTGCACTGTACTTGTTGTGTTTGGTCCCCCTGGTTTTCAACCTGGCACCTTTCACAAGCAATAACTATTTGAGTGGAGGGGAAATAGTGATGTCATTGATATATTGTTAAAAGCAGAGAGAGGCCTCTTCAGAAGCAGAACTAGCTAAGGTTTATCAATTACTTTACACCTAACCAGTATTGGGCATAAGTGAAAAGGGATTAATTTGGAATTTGCAGCTGTTACTTTTTAAGGAAATCATTTCATTTTGACATAACACATGCCTGTCAGCTATTGATTCACAGTTTTAAAATTTTAGTTATTTTTCAACTTTTCTGAATAGTTAAAACAAATCCACACTTTCTTTTATTAGCAAGATGTGTAAATTTTCATTATTGCTTCCCACCTTGTAAGCTGCTCTATGATGAACATCTGCTATTCTGGGGAAAAATGAAAAATAAAAAAAAAAGTTTTATTAACTAGTAAACAACTCTCTGCAGAAATGAAGTGCATACATTTGGAATGTTCTGTATTAGATTTTTTTTTAAAGAGCCCATTTTGGGTTCTTAAGTCAGGCATATTACTGTTCCAGGGGAACTGTAAACCTGACATTTTAGTGGGAAAAAAAACTAAAATACTTATTTCCCCATTAGGGGGAGCTTGACCTTCATTAAAAATTCTACACAAATGAGGCAATAGCATTTTTGTTTACTGCGGAACCAACCAATATTCACTTTACTGCTTCATACTGTGTTCATATGTTTTCAGTTTGAGCTAGTGTAATAGCTGGGCATAAGTTATCTATGCACTGCACTAATGCTCACAGTGCACCCTGGGGTGTTAAATCACACACAGCAACTAATCTGGGTAAAGAGATCTGCCAAAACGCTGGCATTATGATTTTTAAAATCAAGGTGAAGACAATTTATAGGGTGAGTCAAGTGTGTAGCTTCAAGAACTTGCTGCTCTATTTCCAAAGTCCCATTTTTTTATATTTTTGCTTCTTATTCCACAAACACGTGCACCTTAGAGATTTTTGAGAGGTAGTTGGAACTTATAAAGTTACTGAGGCATAATGGAACCTATTGATAAACTTATACCATGAAATAGATGTAACGTTTTATATTTGTGGAGTTTGGCTGTATTTTCAAAAGTTAAAACAGATAGTAATTAAAAAGATTTCTCTTTTAGAATACCAGACATTTTTGGTAATCTGGGAAACCTGAAAAGACAATTTTATCTAGCTCTTTGGCTACACTTATGTAGTAGTCTTCACCCCAAAATCCCAAAGCAGTCAATAATTTTATAAGCTATATATGTACATATCTTCCTGCAGACACATTATATATAGGGATTACATTACAAAAACTACAGTAAAAGAAATGCTAAGATTGAATCAAGCACTCAAAAGTTAGAAAATGTCAGAATTAAAGTTGCCTGGGCAAACTTAATTCAGCCCACTTGTACATGGGTATGCATATGATAGTCTTCAATTACATTATCACATATTTCCTTTTTTCACAGGACCCCGGCCTCATTCACACACTTTATATATTTTTGCAATATGTGAGCATTTGGTATATGCCAGATAGAAACTAAAAGGCGCATATTGAAGGAGAGTGCTGCATGATGTTAAGTTTGAGCTGAGCTCCTGTGCTACTCCTCAAAGCAGTTATCTTCCCCCTTTGTGACAGAGGGACAACATTATTGAGCCCAGCTACGTTCTTTGAATAATGTTATTGTAACACTTTTTCCTTTGTAGATACAGTAGTTCTTCCTATATCAAATGATAGCTCTAGGGTATCTAAATTGGATATTTTTACAACAGTGGTACAAGTGTAAACTAATACTGTAGTAAATTGCCACTTTGCACTCTATCAGCATTAATGCTCTTGTAAAAAGATATAGTATGTATATACCAAATCTCAGTCTTTAGCTATTCTTATGTTACAATGGTAATACAGCAAAACACAGAATGTCCACTAAGTTCTTGCAATGTATTGGGGACAACTTCTTGTTTCAGAAGGTGGAGGAAGTAACCAGGAGGACAGCTATTTTGAGTCTGACCAACAGGGAGGAATTGGTTGCATGTCTGAAGATGGAAGGCAATTTGGGTGAAAGTGGTCATGAAAATATAGATTTCATGGTTCTAAGGGAAAGGAAGGCGTGAAAGCAGCAGAATAAGGAGAATGGACTTTAAAAAAGCAAACTTTAACAAACTCAGAGCACTGGCAGGGAAGAAAATCTAAGAAAGGAGTTCAAGAGAGCTGGTAGTTTCTCAAGGTGACTATTAAATGCACAATTGCCAACTATTGTGATTCTCAGGAAAGATAGGAAGAATAGTAAGAGACCAATATGGCTCCATCACAAGCGCTTTACTTATCTCTCCAGGTGTGGGAGCTTCTCTGGAGATGTTATAAACTGAGTGAATTTGCTTAAGCACCCACTGCTCTTCTCCTATTTACCCTTTCCATTAAATTCATACAATTCCACAATACACACACACAATTGCATTTTTAATGCAATGTACCCAAAATGTATTGAATGTATTCAATAAGGTTTAATTTAATTCAGGATATTGTCTGTCACATGGAGTACAAAAAAATAGCATAAGCAGGTAGGGACAAAATCAGAAAGGCTAAGGCACAAAAAAGGGTTAAAAAAAGAACTAGATAAGTTCATGGAGGACAGATCCATCAATGGCTACTAGCCGGGATGGGCAGGGATGGTGTCCCTCACCTCCGTTTGCCAGAAGCTGGGAATGGACGACGGGATGGTTCACTTGATGATTACCTGTTCTGTTCATTCACTTTGGGGCACTTGGCATTGGCCACTGTCGGAAGACAGGATACTGGGCTAGATGGACCTTTGGTCTGACCCAGGATGGCCGTTCTTATGTTTTTACAAAATGAGTTACGCCTAGCAAGGGACATAAAAGGCGACAAGAAGAGGTTCTTTAAATGTATTAGGAATAAGAGAAAGATGAACTTAACTGTAGGCCCTCTATTTAGTGGGGAAGGAGAGCTAATAACTGATGATGTCAAGAAGGCTGAGGTGTTTAAACCTACAGTAAAACCTGTCTTAGCAACCACCTCTGAAGAGAGACCACCTGTCACGAGAGACTATTTACAGAGGCCACAGAACTTTTTCCCTATAATTTAACTGTGAAGAAATGGAAGAGCAGCTACCTGTCATCTGTGACCAGTGACTACATTTTCTTTCTCCCTTCAGAGGTGGGTGTCCAGCCAGCCGCCACCACTCTCCGCCCTGCCTTCAGAGCTGGGCAGCTGGAGAGCAGCGGCTGCTGCCCTTACTTCTGCACTGTTGCTGGCGGCGGCGCTACCATCAGAACTGGGTGCCCAGCCAACAGCTACTGCTCTCCACTCTGCCTTCAGTCTGTGTATGAATCAGAACTGGAAGTTGAACTTGAACAAACAGGAACTTGAAAGGAAGATGTGAACGTGTGGAAACGAAAGGTGTACTGTAAGTTACAATTTAAAGCTAAAAGAAGTCAACATGGAAGCAAAAAAGAAAAAATGCAAATGCAAAGTGTTTCTTACACTAGAGCAACATGTTAAAGCAATATCACAACTAGAAGCTGGTACCAGTTGCCGTTAAATTGCCAGACAGTTTGGAGTTGGAAAAACATAAATCCAAAATCTGTTACGATGGAAGGCAGAAATCCTCGCTGATTATGAGTTAAATGCAAATTCTTCAAAGAAAATTAAATGTGCCAAAACTGGAAATGAAGAAGTCAAATTTGTACGTATAGTTGGGATTTTTTCCCCCAATGTGCATTAGCTACATGTACGATGGCCACTGTCTGCTTCTCCAGCACTGCGTATAAATCTGTCTAGATGTCTTGGGAGACCTGCACCCTTTACACACAGCAGGTAATTCACCACATGGTTCTCCTGGTCATCACAAACCCAACTATATATTTCTAATAACTGAATCCTCCATACTATTACCTGTCTCTTCCTAATAACTGAGTTCCTGCCCCTGGAGGGTATTCTCAGCGCGAGAGGATACCACAATGTCAGCTGGAAGGAGGGTCCCAAGTAAATGATCATTCCCTCTACTCCAGTTTGATGTTCTCCTTCCCAAAGCCTTTCATCTACCTGAATAGCACAAAGGCTGTCAGAGTAGGGGTGGGACAGTTCTACTGTGTCCCAGAAAGTCTTGTCTATGTACTTCTCTGTCTGCCTTAGCTCCTCCGGTTCCGCCCCTTTTTTTTGGTCTCTGAGAGCCATGAACTGTTCGTACCAAATGTGCACACACATGCCACCTGCCCACAAGGCTGGTGATCATACATGCTGCATTCAGTGCAATAAACTGGATAGCCCAGCCCCCTCTTTGCTGCTGGACTTCTGCCTGCATTATTTTTACTTTTGCAACTTTTTGTTTAGTTTCTTTGGCAGGTGTTTATTGGCCTAAGTTTAAAAATATGTTTATTAGGTGTATCTGGCTTTCACGCTCCCTCTCTAAGCTCCCATGTTTGTGCTCCTGTTCGCTATCTCCTCTGGTTACTTAGGAACTGGCTTTTTAAACCCCTGTTCTCTCTGAGTAGTCCCGCCCCCTTGTCAAGGGACCCTAAATGGATCAGGAAACAAAGGATGGTAGACTAGAGCCTCATTAGGAAGCTCTCAGCCTTGCCTAGCAGGCTGCTAGGCTCAGCACACAGCCCCCCAAACAGACAACACTATAAACTTCAATCAAGCAGGCCTATGGCAAGCAGCAAGCACACAACAAACTAAAACTAACAGACCACAAACTCACCCCAGGGTTATAAGGAATAGTCAGGATGGATTTGTCAAGAACAAATCATGCCAGACCAACCTAATTTCATTCTTTGACAGGATAACCTGCCTAGTGGATAGGGAGGAAGCTGTAGACATAATGTATCTTTGTTTTAGCATGGCTTTTGACACAGTCCCACATAAGAACGGCCATACTGGGTCAGACCAATGGTCCATCTAGCCCAGTATCTTGTCTTCTGACCGTAACCAGTGCCAGATACTTTCTAGGGACTGAACAGAACAGGGCAATTTATCAAGTGATCCATCCTTGCTCATCCAGTCCCAGCTTCTAGCCCATGGCATTCTCATGAGCAAACTAGGGAAATGTGGTCTAGATGAAATTATTATAAGGTGAGTGTATAACTGGTTGGAAAACTGTAGTCAAAAAGGAGTTATCAATGGTTTGCTGTGAAACTGGGAGGGCGTATCTAGTGGCATCCTGCAGGGGTTAGTTCTGAGTCCAGTACTAGTCAATATTTTCATTACTGACTTGGATAAGGGAATGGAGAGTATTAATATAAAATTTGCAGATCATGACAAGCTAGTAGAGGTTGCAAGCACCTTGGATGACAGGGTAAGAATTCAAAACAATCTTGACAAATTAGAGAAATCGTCTGAAATCAACCAGATGAAATTCAATAAAAGCAAATGCAAAGTACTTTGCTTAGGAAGGAAAAATCAAATGCACAACTACAAAATATGAATAACTGACTAGGTGGTAGTTCTGCTGAAAAGGATCTGGGGTTTATAGTGGATCATAAATGTAATAGTAACAATGTGATGCATTTTTCTAAAAAGGTTGATATTCTGGGGTATATTAATAGGACAGTTGCATGTAAGACATGGGAGCTAATTTTCCCACTCTGCTTGGCCCTGATGAAACCTCAGCTGGAGTATTGTGTCCAATTCTCAGTGCTACGTTTTGGAAAAATTGGAGAGAGTCCAGAGGAGAGCTACAAAAGTGATAAAAGGTTTAGCAAACCTGACCTATGAGGAAAGGTTAAAAAAACTGGGCATGTTTAGTCTTGAGAAAAGAAGACTGAGGAGGAGACAAAATAAGTCTTCAAATATGTTAAGGTCTGTTATAATGTGGATGGTCATCAATTGTTTTCCATGTCCACTAAGAGTAGGACAAGAAGTAATGGGCTGAATCTGGAGAAAAGGAGATTTAAATTAGATATTAGGAAAAACTTTCTAACTATAAAGATAGATAAGTGCTGGAGTAGTCTTCCAAGGGAGGTTGTAGAATTCATGCCATTGGAGGTTTTTAAGGACAAGTTGGACAAACTTCTGTCAGGGGTGGTCTAGATTTACTTGGTCCTGCTTCAGCGCAGGGGGCTGGACTTGATGACCGCTCAAGGTCCCTTCCTGCCCTACATTTCTATGGTATTAGGCATAATCTTTGGTATAATATCTTTACTACTGGTAAAAGTTCACTGAGAAGAGAAGGAGTTAGAATTTTAGTCACATTATTTTGGTGAGGATGAGCTTAGCAAACCTTTTGAAGCTAGCACTAAAATGGTTAAAAAAATAATACTTTTGTCTTTGTAGGTAGCTTCTGGTTTGGTCCTATGACAGGACCCCAGTCCCCAATGAATGGGGGTAACCTAGACATGATGTAAACATCTTAGTGTCTGGAAATGGTTCCCCCTTAGGAGATGGATACTTGCCCATGAAGTTACTTCCTCAGTCCCCTACCTGTTCCTCACCACTTTCTGAAAGACTGCTCCTACTTCCGGAGTCCTGCCTGGTGAATGCCAGAAGAGCCCACCCTTTCCTCTCCTTCAGAGGGAGAACCTCTGATATGCTACCTCTGTTGGCCCCATCTGCCTGCATGGAGTATTTGTAGATTTGCTGCTGTTTGTTCCTCCCTCAACCCCCGTGCTGCTCTGTTCCAAAAGGGAGGGGTTGGAAATAATCATTTTTAGGGAGGGAAGGTGCACTAGGGGGCTGCCCAAAAGCAGAGTGGAGAGGCATGGTCATTAGCGAGTCACTGCGAGCATGTGTTCCAACACAGCCCTGCCTCTCAAAGACCAGAAACCCTCCTTGCCATAATATCCACCACTAGCCTGAATCCCCTAAAAATTAAAGTACCCAGGTGACATCCAGCTGGGGTTTAGTTATTTTGCAAAGGGTTATGCTCTTACTTCATTATGAAAATAGGAAAACAGAAAATTAAATACATATACGTTTGCACACAGATTTCTATCTCACTATTGCAGCATGGTTTAGATTCACTACCTCAGATCTCCAGACCACCAGACAGACAGACAATGTAGTACCTACTCACACACAGAAATCTTGTCCCCAGCTAGGTGACTAGCTACTCCTGCTTTAAATGGGACAGGTCTCCAGACCAGAAGCAATGGGTTTCCAATTAGAGAAGTTCTTCCTCCTCCTTAATCTGTTTGAGCAAACTGCTCCAATCACAAGATGCATCTAAATTGTTGCTTCACCATTTAGGTCCTTGATTAGTTTTAATCTCCATTTATGTCTGATTCTTAATATAAGGGCATCTTACTGGGCTCTATGTTGTATTCATATTTTAAAAAAACTACACTAGCATCTCCAAAGACCAGCTCAACATGCAATCTATTTTCCGGTGGTGGAACTCAATTTCATCCTGCCTTATTCACCCACCACCAAGAAAACAAAATTATCTCTTGATGTATAATGTACTTATTTATGCTTTAAAATTAGCACTCTGTTGACACATGATTATGAAGATGAGCATAAATTTAGATTTTTGTAGATGGATGCTCAACAGAGTAGGTCAGTTTCTACTGGCATCTGTCTTTTGAGTATGCTAAGCTTTATGAACTATTGCTTTGTCCTTGTGCTCTCAAAAAGTGTCTTTGTGGAGCAGGATTCTTCAGCTTTCACACTGTATCTTCTTAATATTGAAATGGTCTGGCTTTACTGGAGATTATACAGCAGCTTGGGTAACAGCATTCACAACTGGAGCTGGGGGAGCGGAATGGTTTTCTCATCTCTGAAAATGTTCCAGGTTTTGAAAATTTTCCTATTCTGTAGTGGGACAAAACCTAGACCTTTCAAAGTGTTTCACTGAAAAAAAGAGAGTGAGAGATGCCCACCTCAGAATATCCAATAGCCTGGGGATTAGGGCAAGTGGGTATGGGAGACTGTGACCGAATGCACCCCCATATTCACTCCCTAAACTATAATCTTTGTATAAAATATGACTTGTGGGGTATCATTTGAAAACTAATAACTCACTGGTCAATAATGTCATGGTGAAATGTATGTAGCAACAGTATATGTAAAGTTGTGAACATAAACTGAAATTATGACTGAAATGTGTTTACCTGACAAGTCTGGGGAGGAGGTAAATCTCAAAGACAAAGGACAACCGGATGCCTCTAGCCAGGTGCAATCAAAGTTGATTGGCAATCACCTGCCAAGTGGCCATTCTTTGCCAATGAAGGGGGGCAGGAAGAAGCAATCACATAGACCCGTTTCACCATGAGACTCCATATCTCCATCCTCACTGTGGGAAGGAACTTTATCTAGGGGTAACCCTCTGGAAGATTCATTTCAAAGGGTGGTTGGGCTATAACAGTGAGGGGCAAAAACACCCCAGGTTCTTTCTCCTTACCTTGCTCTCTCTTTCAGCAAAGGAGACAAAGGAACCAGCCCTTTGACTTCATGGGGGTGGATCCTGGCTGGAGAATTAGGTCAGCAATGTTGAACACATGATAAGGATTTTACCTTGAACCAAGTCTAGCTTGTTAAGTTTTAGTTACTAGAAAGTGTTTCGTCTTCATATGTTTTGTAACCATTTTGGACTTTAATACCTTGTATTTGTTCTCACTTAAAATCTTTGTAGTTAAATAAACTTGTTTTATTTTTTAATCAAAATGAATCCAGTGCTGTGTTTGAACTGAGTTGTGTGGATAACTCCAATTAAAGTAGCAAACTGTTGGATATTGACCCATTACAGGGGCAATGGTCCTCTAATATCTGAACTCTCCAGGAGAGGGCTGGACAGTGCAGAACACGGGTTTTGGGGAAAATTCGGGCCTGGGAGTGTGTTGGGGTCACCTTGCAAGTAGTAATCAAGGCTGCTGGAAGCCAGTGTGGTTAGTGTGTTGCTGACAGGCTGCTGGGGTCAGAGTTACTGGACCAGGACTGCAACTATATACAGATACTCAAGGCATGACCTGCTTGCTGGTACGCTGTTTGTGAGTGACTCAGGTTGGGAGCTACAGCCGTAAAGCATTGTGAGGCACCCATGGTTGATTGGCAGGTGGTGACGCAACCCTCACTGGTCTGGCTTGCAACCCGGAATATGACAGAGACTGTAGTTCAAGTCCCTGGTCTGCATCAGGCAGAGAGAGAGAGACACGCTCACCTAAGCATATCCAATAGCCTAGTGTTAGAGCAAGTGGAAATGGGAGACTCTGGTTTAACTCCTCGGTCTGGGCTGTCTCCCACACGCCCAAACTACCAGCTATCCTGGGTTGGGTGTCTACTCTTGTCCTCTCTCGGTTTTGACAAGTGTGGAAGCAGGGAACGAAAGAGAGGGTTTAAGTGCAGCCATTTAAGTGTCAGAGACAGAGCAACTGTTCTGTCAAGTCTTAGCCTAGTATCGCGAGACCTGTAGAAGCAGGGCTCATGTCAGAAGCGAGTGGAAAACAGCAGAATAGTCAGTGGGACCTAGCCTTGAGATAACGATGTTTGAGACGAGAAAGTGAGAAAACACTGGAATAGATAGCAAATAGCCTAAATAAAAGCAGATGTTTTTAATTAATGCACGTCACAAAGAGGTATAAATGCTTGTGTGATTTTGCTTGTACTTTGGAGCAACTGAGGCAGAGATGCTCTCTGTCAGCTGTGTTCTTCTCTTGCAATTGCATGTCCTGAATAAAGCTGTCTCTGATTTTGTTCTTCCAACCTGAGAGAGGAGTTCGTTTCTTCCACACCAGCAATTCCATTTTGGACCTGAAAACCTTTCATGATGCAACATTTGTCAAACCTGATACAGGAGTTTTGAGTTCACTGAAAAATTCCCACCCACATCTATTCATGGCGTACTCTTTGTTGCAGTAAAGCAGTGAGCATTTCACACTAGTGTGACCACGAAAGTGTGTGCATCAAGTGCGGTGGGACCAAAGACTGGTCTAGCCCCTAAGCTGCATTAGCAGGCTCTGGGCAGCGGAAGGGTTTCTCCACATCCTCACAGTCACATATGTGGTGACTGAAAATGTGGCATTTGGAGGAAAAATGTATCCATGGTCCTTGGGTGGAGTGTAACAGCCCTGTGTGAGACAGGTCACAACACAGCTCTGTGCACTCCCTTCAGGACACGACTGAAGTGGTGCAGCCAATCACACTGTCTAGGACTGGCCGAGCTGCTTTTACGAAGGCAGCATCTGCATATACAGGAAGAATGGTGCAGCGTGCATCCCACATGTAATGCCATACAGATACAGACCATGTACACGCGCACACGCGCGCGCGCACACACACACACACACACACATCATGCACCACTGCACAGGCAAGATATCTGTATCTGTGGGGTGGCTGTGTGCCATTCCCTCACAAGTAGGTCACCTCCCGCCACAAGCACATACCTCAGAAAACATGGGTCTGAAATGGGTCAGCTCCACGATCCAAAAGCCACTGGTCAACAAATATCTGCTCAGAGCTGTGCTGCCTCGCTGTCTCTTATTTTGTTTGCTGACCCCATATCTGAGCATGAGCTGGGCTCTCCTCTCAGCAGGAGCCATTGTATACACAAGAGGAGGCTAGCTGATGCCACCACATAATACATTATCTATGAATGGCTAAGTTTCCCTCACATGTGTCTTGGCCATTTCTAGCAGCTGACCTGTTGCCTAACACTTCAGACACCCGTGTATGTAGATGTCTACCAGCTTGCTGCCTGGCTGCAGGACTTTTTTTTTTTTTTTTTTTTTTTTTGTATTTCCACATTCATTACGGTCTGTCTCGCATATTTACACTATAGTGACTGGCTAATCAAAACAAAACTAGCCTCTCAAGATGTTCACAACCTTCTTGCATGACCTGAATTTTCCAGTCTCTCTTAGGTTTTTACTATACAGAAGCCTCTCTTTACTAAGGAGAGCTTTCCATGTATTGAAGCTCCTAATTTATTCCAGGGACAACCTCAATAAGGGAAAACATTTTCCTGGCACAACAGAAAAAGTAGTTTCAGCTTTGAATTGTTTGCGTTTATTGGACCTGAATCGGGTTCAAAGAGGTGTATCATGCCTTCCTTGTGTCAACAATTTGTGAGCCTTGAAGTAATGCCAATGAACCTTCGCCCCACCCCTTTCACGCAGATGTAAGGCCGTTCTAACGTGGTGGTATCTGAGGGTTAGGAGCTGGAGTATGTCACATCACAGCTGATGTCAGATTGTGATAAGTTCATAACATGGTAATTAAAAAAAAAAAGACGTGGCTAAATTTAAGCTCCTAACGCTTCAAATGCAGCAATAAAATGGAGCTTGTAATAACTATGCATCAAAGGAGTGCTGTGAGAAGTAATATGTGTACAGTGCTTTGGAAATGTAAAATGCTTTTGCTGTTAAATAGCACTATTAGTAGCAAACAACTGTGCACTCTACAACAGCCAGCATAGTTCTAAAAACCAGGCACCTCTCCTGAAAGGAAACCGTCTCCGCTGACAAATTATTCACACACGTGACTGAGAAGTGGATTAATAAAGGAGGTTTGTAACTCAGGCAAAATTTTACATGAGCTCACTTGTAACCTTGAGAAGATGCTTTCTGCACCTGTTCCTGTACAAAGAGGGAGAGGCCTCCAGCACACATAATTTATTGATCCGCTGAGATTTTGCACTGGTCTAATACTTTCCTCTGACTCAGCCAATTTTCAAAACTTTCAAGTCTAAGCCAAGGCATGTGTAATTTTTCTTGGTTTGAATTGACCAGATCATGTTCCACTTACCTGATTTTTCTTCAGCCTGTTATTCCCAGTGGCTCTCAAGAACGTGCGCTTGTGACTTGAAAATCTGAAACTGATCTCATGGCTTGTGCCTGAAAGACTTCATGGAGAATTGCTTAACAGGTGGTCATCACATAGCAGCAACTTAAAACAAACACCACAGTCACTGAGATACTTTTATGAGAAATAGATTTTCTTTCCTCCACATCATGCGAATAAATCCATGTCTGCTAATAACTGATTTGTTGTAGTTGGCAGTGTTGTTGTAGCCACGTTGGGCCCAGGATATTAGCGAGACAAGGTGGGGGAGCTAGTATCTTTCATTAGACCAACTTCTGTTGGTATTAAAAAACAAGCTGTCAAGCTATCCAGAGCTCTCCCTCAGGTCTGAAAAACGTACTTGGAGTGTCATAGCTAAATACAAGGGTGGAATAGATAAAGCGTTAACCCATGTTTCAAGAGACCGTTCCAAGCGACATTAACAGCTCATACAACAAAGGAGGATTATTGGGTTATAGATTGTTGTAATGAACCATAAATCTAGTGTCTTTATTAAGTCCATGATTTTTGGTGTCTAGCAGAGTTATGAATTTAAATTCCCAGGCTCATCTTTTGAAGGTGTTGTGGAGTGTTAGGATTATTAATAATATTTGAAATTATTAATATTAATGGGAAACCACCCAACAGTAATTTAACCATACATTCCTTTATTAAATCCAAAGGCCAAACGGTACTTGATGAAGTTGCTCTTAAAAATCTAACTGATAAGCAATTTACTACAGACAAACAGTAACAAAACATTTATAAGCATTTGATCAAGATATTTATAAACAGGCTAAACCCAGGGGTGCTGAGACCCATATTGGTTGGCTCCAGCGTGGGCTGGCAGGTGTTAGCAATGAACCTGTTAAAAGATGACTTTTTATACCCTTTAACAAACAAGTGATGTCATTGCCAATTACTGGCTTCATCTAAAAACTAGTTTGAGACAGTTCACCCTTAATTCTGGTCTTAATTCAGATAAGATTTACAATCTCTTTTCTTCCCAAGGCCTTTCCTCCTTATCTCTTCCCCTCCTTTCTGAGGACCAACAGCTTTTTTATTGAACCTGGGTTCCCACAGGAGATAATGCGGATATGTGGGGTGGGAAAGGGCCCTGTTGGCTCATTTTAAGACAGATTCTTTGTTTGATTTTAAACCATCTGCAGTCACCCCTATCGGTCAGAGGCCTTCTTTTTAGAAACTTCCTATTATTTCATTAGTTATTCTTTGAACCAGATATCCTCCCTACTTCATTCTTTTTGGCCTTATCATTTAGTATTTTTGAGGCCTTCTACTTGCTACTCAGGATCTTTCTTTACAACACATATATATTTCCTTAACCAATAAGCTAATTTTAATTCTTTAATTTTATACCTATCTTACATGCAGGGTTCCTTTGAGGATGAGGACTGAGAGGTCAGATACGGAGTGATCACTTTGTGAAACAATAGTCACCTATGGATCAAATGGTGTTTTTGTCTTTTATCATTTTTTTGTATGTGTTCATTTGAGAGTGTAATGATTGTCTGGTTTCACCCACATAGTTGTTATTGGGGCCTTTAGTGCACTGGAGGCGGTACACCACATGTTTTGATAGGCATGTGTAGGACCCATGGATCTTGAACGGTGTATTGTGGAGGGTGGTGATCATTGTAGTAGTGGAGATATATCTACAGGCTTTGCATCTGTTGTTCTGGCAGGAGCTGGTGACACTTTGAGTTGGTATGTCCTTCTTGCTTTTGATGATGAGCTTGCTGAAGTTGGGGGATTGTTTGAAGGCCAGAAAAGGGGGTTCAGGAAAGATTTCTTTCAGGATATGGCTCCCATCAACTATGGATTGTAATTGTTTAATGCTAGAATGATTGATTGGACAAAAGTTGGCGAATAAAAGATACTACCTCACCCACCTTTTCTATCTGATTAGTAGTAGGCATTCCAAATATTGTGCCCGAACAAGGACTGGACAAAAGAATGCTTGTGGTGGAGATTGTCTCAGAACCCTGTGATTTGGATATAGTGCTGATGAGCTCCTACACTTTAGCTGATGAATATCCTTTTTTGGGTGGTTATCAAATGCTACCTTTTCTTGCAATTTTGTAAAAGTGGAAAATGACTTTACACAGGGTTGGGCCTAAAGGATCAGCTTCAGCCTCAGTGAAAAAAGAAACAATGTCATAAAGAAATTTAGCACAAGAACAACAACTGCAAGCTCTATATCCTGAAAAATTTAGGGCAATGCTTAGTGAAGAAATATATGTATGTAAAATTCTGAAATTACAGTATAATCTAAACAACATATGGATACCACTGTTAGGTCCACCAACTAGAACATCTGACCTCTGCAAAAATATGAGATCTTACTGACCTCCAGTGACTGTAGCCTGCTGGGGGTTTAAGACCAAATGCTGCTACATACACAGGTGCTGGAACTAGGGGTACTCGGAGTACTGCCACACGCCCTGGCTTGAAGTGGTGTCCATCATATAAAGGGTTTACAATTTGGTTTAATAGTTCTCAGCAACCCCACTATACAAATTGTTCCAGAGCCCCTAACTACATAATCAGAAATCTTTCACGGGTTGTTAGCCAATTATTGATAATGCACAGGAAAGACAATAACACACATTGTACAAATATCTGAATTTCATTAGTTCTCTTTACTATTGACTTTCCCTCAGTGGGATTTATTGTCAACATGAGAAGGCTTGCAATGTTACAGGATACAGCTGTCATGACTAACAATTAAGAGGTTGACAAGGAATGGGGTATAATGTAGAATACTTGTGTCCCAGAGTCCATCTCTTTATTATATTTGTGTCCTTTTACTACTAGAAAGATTTAAACCATATCAGAAAAATTAATATTTCAGTTTTGTAACATTCTAGTCAATGTTTTATCAGCAGGTTTTGTACTTGTAGCAGAGTGGAGAATTTAGCAATAATAAAGAGAGTTTATTAACTCAGTTTATTAAAACAGGGTTCAAAAAAGAACTAGATAAGTTCATGGAGGATAGGTCCATCAATGGCTATTAGCCAGGACGGACAGGGATGGTGTCCCTAGCCTCTGTTTGCCAGATGCTGGGAATGAGCGACGGGATTGATCACTTGATGATTACCTGTTCTGTTCATTCCCTCTAGGGCACCTGGCATTGGCCACTGTCGGAAGTCAGGATACTGAGCTAGATGGACCTTTGGTCTGGCCCAGTATGGCCATTCTTATGTTCATATGAGTGTCTCCTTTTATTGAGTATTATATGAATGACTTTAGCAAGTCAACACAGTTGAAAGATACTAGGTGGCAACGGTTTCCCATTTTGTAGACTCTAAATAGCTATGGTTGTAGCAGCCAAGAACATCACTTGGAGTTTTACAGTCTGCAATGTAACAGGAGGACCCCAGCAATCAGAATTACTGGCTTCCTTTCTACTGCTAACATGGGACATGTGCCGTAGTTAAATGACTTTACATAGAATTACCAAAAGGCAGAATATAAAATTATTGTAAAATATTTGCAACCAGTAGTTTGTTATGAAAGTAGCTGGCATGTTACACGGTTATAGCACCTTCTAAAAATTCATCCAAAATAAGCAAGGATAGAATAAAATTGCGTTTAACTCTAAACAATATAAACTTAAAGAAGCTGAACTTTGAAAAGATCCTTCTTACTTGATGTGTCTTGTCTGCCATGGCTGAGTAACAATCTACTGAACACAGCCTTCGCCTTATAACTGCAACAGATGTAGTTAGAAAGACAAAATTGTTTCCCCCCCTATTGCTATATCATCTCCTGAGTCAGTGAAATAGTAACGTGAAGCCAATGTTGTACACAGGGGTCCTTGAATGGGTCTCATTCAGATGCTGGCTTGTCGTTCTGGTTTACCAACAACTTCATTTCTTGCTTATCTATGCTGGAATTGACACTGTCCACCTCTTTTTCCTGCTCCGGTACACAAGTGCACCCCACAGGGATAGTGACGTAATCCTCTGTGTACACGTAGCGACCCCCAGCACAAGCTGAAGTGCGGCGCAAGATGACGGTTGGCATGTACACTGGGGTGCTGCGGAAGTGGAAATTCTCCTCGCCATAAATCCCAGTGAGACAGCCCTTGCACAGACAGTACGCTTCAGGAATGTATTTGGGATACCTTGTGGGATTGTAGGAAATTCTGCATGGAAGTAAATAATAAATATTCATTTCATGCTTTTATGTAAGCCAGCTGGAAAATATTATAACAAATGTTGACATCAAATCACATTATATAATGTGTTGGGGTTTTTGCCAGGCAAAACAGCTGTAGCGATTGCTGTCATGCTGCTTAGTTGTAAAGTGGAAAGAAAAAGTGCTGGGCAGCTTACTGACCTGACCAGGGTCTGGGACACGGAGATCTGACTTGCCTTAGTTTCTAAAACTGTCAGATCGAGACAGTCAGACACAGGACTGTTTTGAATCTTGAACTCAGCAGCAAAGTAAGGGGGCCACCAACAGGAGACTCTAACATGTTCAAAGCTTCAGGCTGTCTTTCACGGGGGTTTGCTGCAGCCACAGCTTTGCGATAGAAATATCCTTTATTATCTACCACCCCTGGAGTTAGGCACCTTAGCCAGGTCAGCTGTTTTCCATAACCAATTAGAGAGCCTCCCCCAGTGGTTAGGGTACTCACCTGGGCTATGAGAGGGCTGCTGCTCTGCCTGAGTTGATGCAGGTATTTGAACCCAGATCTCCTGCAGGGTAGGGGAGTGACCGAACCACTAGGCTATTGGGCATTCTGGGATACTAGCTCTCACTAGTGCCTGATGAAGCTGTTCCCATTATTTATACAAAGGGAACGGCTTCAATAGGAGAGACTGCAAAAGCTGCACCCCAGACTGCCCAATAGCTTGGTGACTAGGGCACTCTCCAGGGATGTGGAAGACTTGGGGTCAAGTCCCTGCTCCAAATCAGGCAGAGTGGAGATCCCAGGCTCTTGGGTAGCCTATGGCATGTGCCTGCCAGCCAGCCACAGAAATTCCCAAGCTGCTGCCCCCTGGCTGGGGAGTGTGTGAGTTAGGTGTGCTCTGAGCACACCTGCTGCAGCAGGCCCTGCTAGTGTGATAGGAAGGGGCATGAGAATCCTGCAGGGCTTAGACGTGAGCACAGGGCATGGAGCAGCTTGTTAGCTCTGGGACAGTGTCAGGAATTAGGCAGATTTGCCCACTGGTGGAAAGCTGGATGATTATGGGGATTTAGGTGCCTTCAGCATTACCTGGCAGCTGAGCAGGCATTTTGTGACTTTCAGTGGCATCTAAATAGGCAGTTGGCTAAGTCCCTATGTGACTCTAGTCCCAACTGCCCACTTAGAGGTGAACTGCAAAACCAATTTTATTTTTTGCCCTCTCCTGCTATTTTATGAGGTAGCAGTTGTGTATTATTTTCATAGAACAATTTTTCTGAGGCAAAAATTAAGTTAGATTGAGGGCACCTTGTAAATAAAGATTAAGCCCCAGGCCAACTACCCTCACCTCCACATCCTTCCTCAAGAGCCACTTCTGCTCTGCCACCTACAAGAAATCAGCCACGCAATGATGGGTTAGTTGTAGATTCAGGGAGAACTGACTACTTAAACTATAAGAAAAGTCCATAGCCCAGAACTCCTAGTCAGACCCGGTGCTTGCCCTCTGGCAGGACCTGATCTCTGCTGAGTTGGCTTAGACTGTTTTATCAGAGGACTTTACTCATCCCTCATCTAAAAGGAAAATGAATATGCAGAATTAGACTGTGGAACTCATTGTTACAGGATGTTATTAAGACAAGAAAACAAAAAATCATCACTAATAAAGTTTGCAGGTGACACAAAAATTGAGAGAGTGATAAATAATGAAGAGGTCAAGTCACTGATTCAGAGCCATTTGGATTGCTTGGTAAACTGGGGGCAAGGAAACTATATGTGTTTTAATATGGCTAAGTGTGAATGTATACCTCTAGAAATAAAGAAGGTAGGCCATGATTACAGGATGGGGGGAATCACAAAATCACAGTACTGGAAGGGACCTTGAGAGGTCATCTAGTCCAGTCCCCTGCACTCATGTCAGGACTAAGTATTATCTAGACCATCCCTGACAGGTGTTTGTCTAACCTGCTCTTAAAAATCCCCAATGATGGAGATTCCACAACCTTCCTAGCAGGGCCAGCTCCAGCTTTTCTGCTGCTCCAAACAGCAAAAAAAAAAAGGAAGAAGAAGAGCGGCAGCACTTTGGTGGCAGCTAAATCGCGCCGCTTCTTCGGCGGTGGGTCCTCCCTCTCTTCCCTTTCGGTGGCAATTCGGTGGCAGCTCAAAGAGGAAGAGAGGGAATGAGGGACCTGTCACCGAATTGCCTCCGAAGACCCGGACGTGCCGCCCCGATACCAGACGGAGTGACGCCCCTTTGAATTGGCCACCCCAAGCACCTGCTTCCTACGCTGGTGCTGCTCCCTAGGCAATTTATTCCAGTGCTTAACCACCCTGACAGTTAGGAAGTTTTTCCTAATGTCCAACCTAAACCACCCTTGCTGCAATTTAAGCCCATTGCTTCTTGTCCTATCCTCAGGTTAAGAAGAACAATTTTTCTCCCTCCTCCTTGTAACAACCTTTTATGTATTTTAAAACTGTTATCATGTCCCCCCTCAGTCTTCTCTTCTCCAGACTACACAAAAACCCATTTTTTTCAATCTTTCCTCATAGGTCTGATTTGTGACTCTGAAAAAGACTTGAGGGTCATGGTGGATAATCAGCTGTACATGAGCTCCCAGTGTTACACTGTGGCCAAAAGAACTAATTTGACCCTGGGATGCATGAACAGGGGAATCTTGATTAAGAGCAGGGAGGTTATTTTATCTCTATATTTGGCAACTGCTGCTGAAATACTATCTCCAGTTTTGGTGCCCACCATTCAAGAAGGCCGTTGATAAATTGGAGAGGCTTCAGAGACGAGCCACAAGAATGATTAGAGGATTAGAAAACATGCCTTAGACCTTGTCTACATTGGCAAGTTTCTGCGCAGTAAAGCAGCTTTCTGTGGTGTAACTCCTGAGGTCTACACACTGCCACGCCACTTCATGTTCAGAACCTGCACAGTTATAGCATTGTAACAATCCACCCCGGCCTTTCTGCACCAGGGCTACAGTGTTGCGGTGCCAGTGAAGATACCCTGGTCGATTACAGCGCTGTGATTGGCCTCCGGGAGGTGTCCCACAATGCCTGTTTTTGCCTCTCTGGTCATCGGTTTGGACTCTACTGCTCTGCCCTCCGGTGACCAACCTTGAGCCCTGCCCCTTAAATTCCTTGGGAATTTTGAAAGTCCCTGTAGCGATGCGAAGACTCACCAGTTTGGCGCCTCCTGCTGGTCATCCTGGGAATTAGCTCTCCAGCTCTGAAGCACCATCTTTTGGCCGATGTCCCGCTTGCCGTTGGCCTCCATGTCCCTCCCGGACCCCGGTGCCCCTTCCCTTGGGGTTCTGCCCTCTGCAGTAACCCCACAGTCTCTGAGTCACCTCTCCCAGGGGAACCCCAAACCCTCTATCCCACCTTGTCTCAGGGGCTACTGCCAGTCTCCATTTAGCCCCCCACTCACTAGGGCAGACTGCAGTCTATAAACCACTCATCATCGGCAAGGGGGGGGGGGTTGGACCTGCTGCCTTTGCCTACCCTGGGCTGCACCTCTGCAACCCCCGTACCTGCTTTGGGCCTTCAGCAAGGCCTCAGCCTGGGGAGTTGCCAGGCTGGAGCTCCCCAACCCCTCTGGCCTTCCCCCAGCCCTGCTCCACTCCAGGTACCCTTTTCTCCCAGGCAGCCCGGTTCTTCTTTCTCCAACAAGAGAGAGAGACTCTTTTTCAGCCTCTGACTCACAGCCCTTTTATAGGCAGGGCTGGCTTTAGGAACTGCAGGGCCCGATTCGAATACCCGGCAGTGGTCCGGGTCTTCGGCGGGTCCTTCACTCGCTCCGGGTCTTCCGCGGCACTGAAGGACCTCCTGCCGCCGAAATGCTGCCGAAGACACGGAGCAAGTGAAGGACCCGCCACCGAAGACCTGGACCGCCGCTGGGTGAGTAAAAAAATTAAAAAGGCGCCTTAGGCGCGGGGCCCGATTCCGGGAATTGGGGGAATCAACCTAAAACCAGCCCTGTTTATAGGGCCAGCTGTGGCCTGATTGGGGCATGGCCCCAGCTGTGGCTGCTTCCCCAATCAGCCTACCCTATTGGCTCCCTGGAGCAGCTCTTTCCCAGGGCTGTTTTAACCCCTTCGGGGCTGGAGCGGGGTAACCACCCCACTACAGTCCCCTTCCTGTTTTCTTGTGTGCAGTGGTCTCAGCGCATCTTTCCAGGTGACCATGCCTGCTCCACGCACCAGGCGATCCCCTGCTTGGAACAATTCCGAGGTGCTGGACCTCATCAGCATTTGGGGAAAGGAGGCTGTTCAGTTCCAGCTGCACTCCAGGAATTATGATAGCTATGGTCAGATTTCATAATGTATGACAGAAAGGGGCCATGACAGGGACACACTGCAGTGCAGGGTCAAAGTGAAGGAGCTGCGGAACGCCTACCACAAGGCACAGGAGGCAAACAGCCGCTCCGGTGCTGCGCCCATGAGCTGCCGGTTCTACAAAGTGCTGGATGCGATACTCAATGGCAACCCCACCTCCAATGCAAAGGCCACTGTAGCTACTTCCGTGGCTCACTTATCAGTCAAGAGTGGACCAAGCCAGGAGGAGGAAATCTTGGATGAGGATGTGGAGTGGGAGGGGGACCCAGAGGCAGAGGAAGACTCGGAGGTCAGAGATGCATGCAGCCAAGAGCTCTTCTCTATCCTGGAGGAGACTAGCCAGTCACAGCTGTCAGAGCTTGGCGAAGCGCAAACAGGAGAGGAGGCTCCTGGTAAGTGGCTTTGATTTTGGGAATTGCTGAAGCAAGTTTTTGGGGGCAGGAGGGTTGCAGAAAGCAGGCTTGTGTCTGTATGATGCGCGTACCACCACATGCCTAGTCTGAGCGGCGGAACAGGGTGTTGATTGACTCCCTCACTTCGCGGGAATCTGAGATCTCCACGAAACTCTCAAGGAGATACTGGGCAATCCGCTGCTGCAGGTTCTTTGGCAGAGCTGCTTTGTTTCTTGCCCCATTAAGGGTAATTTTCCTATGCCACTCTGCCATCACGGGGTGGGGGGGAGTGAGGCGACTATTGCTGCACACAGGCGAGCTGCATAAGGTCCAGTGCGGAAGCTGCAGTCTTAAAGAAGATACTCCCTTGATTCCCTGATCACCCTCAGCAGTGAATATCTTCCATAATAAACACAGCCTGTGGAAAATGTGGGGACAGAAATGATTATAAGGCCCCCCCCTACAGTGCTGGCTCTCCCCAAGAGCCACGTGTGCAGTACGGTCCTGGAACACTGATTTATCCAGCCCCTGCGATTACTCACCATTTTGGGGGTCTTGTGGCGCATGGGTGCTTGCCTGGGGTCAGCCAGTTAGTAACAGTGTTTTAAATCACCGAATCAGTTGTCTCTGTGTTGCAAACAATACTGCTCCTGTAAAATGTTGCATTTTGGCTTCACAGATATGACCGTGGGAGCCCAACCTCTCTCTTTATTATTGCCAGCTGAACGGCTGAGCAGAATTAGAAAGTGGCCATGAAGAACTAAAGAAGACTTTCTTCGTGATGTCATGATGCAGTCCATGGCCGAAAAATAAGAATTGAAGGAGTGGTAAGATAGCGAGAAGAGGGACCAAAAGGAGAACGCGGTGCGCCAGAATGAAGCCACGGAGTGGCTCTTAAATGTTATGGAGCTCCAAGCGGACACGCTCCAGGAAATACCAGCACTGCAAACTGAGCAGCTCCACACCCGCCCTCCCCTCCCAGCCGGTGTCGCAAAACTCTTTTCCATGCGCCCTCCAGACACTGCCAACACACTCTTATCAACCTCCTGGCTCCAGTCTGTACCCGCTGCATTCCACTCCTCCCCCATCACAGTCCAGCCCTGCGGACTCCCAGTACCCACTGCACTCAACACCCGTCCCTCTGCAGTTTAGCCCTGCTGAAATACAGTACCTGCTGCACTGTACTCCAAAGGAGAAGATTGGATATGATACTTGGACATACACAAATCTTTAACTGTCCCGAGACCCCACCTCCTCCTGGGACCCTCCCTTCCCCCTCAGTGCTGATGTGTTTTTTTTGTTTGTCTCTCTCCTCTGGTTGTTGTTTTTTAATAAAATAATTGTTTTGATTTGAAAGCAATCTTTATTGCTTGGGGGGGGGATAGCTCAGTGGTTTGAGCATTGGCCTGCTAAACCCAGGGTTGTGAGTTCAATCCTTGAGGGGGCCACTTAGGGATCTGGGGCAAAATCAGTACTTGGTCCTGCTAGTGAAGGCAGGGGGCTGGACTTGATGACCTTTCAAGGTCCCTTCCAGTTCTAGGAGATGGGATATCTCCATTAATTTATTCTATTAATTGAAAGCAAACAGAGCCTTGCAAAGCAATAGGCAATTTTCTTAAATCTTCATAGTGCATCATCTGCACCAATCACAATCACCTCCTAGCATTACAAACACTACATTATTAGTGTCTTTCAGCTTCAAATTCTGCCTCAAGGCATCCCTGATCCTTATAGCCCAGTGCTGCGCCCCTCTAATAGCCCTGGTCTCTGGCTGTTCAAACTCAGCCTCCAGGTCCTGAGCCCCTGCGGTCCAGCCCTGAGTGAAGCTTTCATCCTTCCCTTCACAAATATTATGGAGCCGTACAGCAGGCGGCCATAAGCATAGGAATATTGTCATTGACCAGGTCCAGCATCCCATATAGGCAGCGCCAGCGTGCCTTTAAACAGCCAAACGCACACTCAACAGTCATTCTCCACTTGCTCAGTCTGTTGTTGAACCACGCCTTGCTGCTGTCAAGGTGGCCCATGTATGGCTTCATAAGCCACGACATTAAGGGATAGGCAGGGTCTCCCAGGATCACAATGGGCATTTCGACTTCCCCTATGGTGATCTTCTGGTCCAGGAAGGAAGTTCCTGCTTGCAGCTTCCTGAACAGGCCAGTGTTCCGAAAGATGCGTGTGGCATGCACCTTTCCAGACCAGCCTGTGTTAATGGCCGTGAAACACTCACGGTGATCCACAAGTACCTGGAGCACCATTGAGAAATACCCCTTCTGATTAATGTACTCGGTGGCTAGGTAATCTGGTGCCAGACTTGGAATATGCATGCCATCTACCGCCCCTCCGTAGTTAGGGAAGCTCATTTGTGCAAAGCCATCCACAATGTCATGCATATTTCCCAGAGTCACGGTCTTTTGGAGCAGGATGCGATCAATGGCCCTGCACACTTCCGTCAACACAAGTCCAACGGGTAGACTTTCCCACTCCGAACTGGTTAGCGACCGATCAGTACCAGTCTGGAGTAGCCAGCTTCCACAGTGCAATTGCCACACGATTCTCCAGTGACAGGGCAGCTCTCATTCTTGTGTCCTTGTGCCGCAGGGCTGGGGTGAGCTCATCAGACAGTCCCATGAATGTGGCTTTCCTCATCCAAAAGTTCTGCACCCACTGCTAGTCATCCCAGACATGCATCACGATGTGATTCCACCACTCAGTGCTTGTTTCCTGAGCCCAAAAGCAACATTCCACTGTGGTCAGCACCTCCGTGAACGCCACAAGCAATCTCGTGTTGTAGCTACTACACGTGGCGAGATCAATGTCACCACTCCTCTTGCCTTTGTAGTTTAAGGACTAACTCCACTGCCACTCGTGACGTGTTAGAGCGAACAGCATATTGGTCCACAGTGCGGGATCCATTTCTGCAGACTGAAGAGGCAGAGCACGCAGTACACAAACCGTTGAAAGATGGGCGCCAAATGCTGACGGAAGCACAGGGATTGCTGAGATATGAAGCAATGCATCACATGACCCCCTCCACCTTCCTACAACTCTTAGCAGAAGAGAAAAAGAGGAAGAGGTGCTCTGTGGGATAGCTGCCCAGAGTGCACCGCTCCAAATAGTGCCGCAAGTGCCGCAAGTGTGAACATGCTATTGTGCAGGCAGCTGACACACAAGAGTGGTTTCCCTTCAGCTCTCTCTGAGTGGCGCTGTCACTGCTGGTGCTGTAACTCTGGCAGTGTAGACATACCCTAAGATTGAGCTCCTTGAGTCAATCACTATATTTAGCTTAACAAAGAAAAGGTGAAGGCATGACGTGATTAGTCTGTAAGTATCTACACGGGGAACAAATATGTGATAATGGGCTCCTCAATCTAGCAGAGAAAGGTATAACACAATCCAATGGCTGGAAGTTGAAGCTAGCCCAGTTCAGACTGGAAATAAGGCACACATTTTCAACTATGAGAGTAATTAACCATTGGAACAATTTACCAAGGGTCATGGTGGATTCTCCGTTACTGACAATTTTTAAATCAAGATTGGATGTTTTCTAAAAGATCTGCGC
The DNA here is from genome assembly GCF_011386835.1 of Chrysemys picta bellii. Taxonomy (NCBI): domain Eukaryota; kingdom Metazoa; phylum Chordata; order Testudines; family Emydidae; genus Chrysemys; species Chrysemys picta. The sequence goes on from NC_088791.1 coordinate 314,610,487, forward strand.
TAGGAATCATTTTGGGAAGTTCATTGGCCTGTGTTATACAGAAGGTCAGACTAGATAATCACAATGGTCCCTTCTGGCCTTGGAATTTATGAATCTATGAATAAGAACTTAGGAAGAGTCAAAGACAGGTAGGATGTTTATTCAGATAATAAGAATATCCAGTTATAATAGTTAATGGTAAAAATAGAGTATTGGAAGAGAGGTAAAATCTCATGCTTCAGGATTTAAGCCAATCTCTAATTAAAAGGGATCATGATTAGACCTTCATGGAGGGCAGGCTACCTTACATCTGCTTACTCTGGGGTTCTTGTCCCTTTGTCTGAAATACCAGGTGCTGGCCACTGTTGGAGACAGGGTGCAAAACTAGATGGACCACGAATCTGATCCAGTCTGGCAACTCCTGTGTTCCTATACGAGAGTTAAAATTTCCCTCTTTATTGAAAAGAATGAAGACATTTACTCATGTATAATGCAAACTAAACTCATTACCTCCTTACAGTCTCTAAATTAACTAGTTGTAAGCTGACATGCTGGACTTCACATTGGTTGCCTGAACTACATTTCCCAGAATGCCACAGGCCCAGGGTCTAGGGTCACACCCACTTCCCAGATATAAAAGCCGCAGCCTGTTGGTGTATCTTTATTTTAAGGAGTATGCTGTGGTGGGTAGACTACAGGGATCCCACTCAGACAGAAACACAACTGATTTCAACAGCCCCATAATAAGGTAAATTTTGGCAATCGATGCATACTTTGGGTTATACCATATGGTATGTTGTTGTCTCTTAAATGTTGGCTTTTCCCACAGAACATAAATAACTCCTTTAAACTCAAATGTCAACAATGTTACAGGCCTTTTGCAACCTTCCTCTTTCTCCACTATGCCTGCTCTCTTTCTTTGGGTAATATCTGTGTGTTTCAAGATTACCACAAGACAGATCACCATGAAATAAAAAGATTTGGGGCCAGCAAAATGGGGATGATGAATAATCTTCATCTCTTACATTGATATATGTAAAACTCTCACCTCACACTGAGCTATGACCAGTAATTTCTATGCCACACACCTCTGCCACTTGATTTAGGCTGTTATTGGACCCCATGAAAGCACTTCATAGAATATCAGGGTTGGAAGGGACCTCAGGAGGTCATCTAGTCCAACCCCCTGCTCAAAGCAGGACCAATCCCCAACAGTTCCCTCAAGGATTAAACTCACAACCCTGGGTTTAGCAGGCCAATGCTCAAACCACTGAGGTATCCCTCCTGCCTACTTCTTCCCTGGCTAATAGAGGCTTCTTGCCCCATGCAAAGATATGAGTTTTTAGTTGTTTTTTACCTTCACTGATTGACCCTGAACTTTCCCCAAAAATATCCTCTAAGCAGAGGGGTATATATTCTCAATTTCATGGTGCGGGGGAAGGGCACTTGGGAAAGATAGATTGGATCAAAATGGATGTTGTATGGAAAGTGTCTTACAATCTGAACTGTGGGGTTGCTACCTTCATAGAATATCAGAGTTGGAAGGGACCTCAAGAGGTCTCCATAGTAATAAAAGGAAGGGAAGAAATCTGAGCTGATTCTGAGCCAAAGCCTGAATCCAAATTCTGGAAAGGTTTTGGAGCCGGACCAGAACTTCACGGCTGGTTTCTCGCCATAAAATAGGCTGAAGCTAAACTCTGCACCCAAATGTCCCTGAACTTTGAATCTGGATCCAAGCTTCTGAGGCTTCAGCCCAAATCTTAATAGGAAACCTTTACTCTAAAGCCTCATTGTCTTTCTGTGCTTTGTCTCCTTTGGGGTGAATTGCTCAGAGATCACCAGGGCTGCTGTCATGAAAAGTCCGTCGGCTTTAATGTCTTCCTTTCATACAATCTGTGCCACTGCACACCTGTTCCTGTATTCATGTGTGGAACCTGAATGTTCACGTACAGAGTCCATGTACATCCTCAACTGTGGCAAATCAGTGTAGCTCCATTGCTCATAGGATTGCAATTCATAACATACTTGTTTCTTTCCCTAGAAAAGGACTAAAAATGTTTTATTTGTTTATAAGAAGTATCAGTACTGAATAGGTTGGGGCATGCTCTAATTTCACATGAACGCTTTCCCACATGTGACTAAAGATGTGACCATGTAATCACTGTGTTATTGGTGGTTAATGCTAACTGGCCTTTAGGCAGCAGTTCAAACATACAGAAATGATCTCCTGGCAGTCAGCTGTACACAGATGCTGTGTTTAATGTTTGTTCTAAATAAATTTAAATTCCCTACTGAACTGAAGCGGCTGGTGAAATGTGACTAGTTTTTGGCTTTGCTCTTTCTCGTGACCCTGTTGAGTGCTTTGAGAGCTCCCAATGAAAAGCAAACTTCCTGCTGTTTGCTTAGTATGATTGCAAACTTTGAAAGGCCACTTTGTCAGAAGGGGCAACACTTGCAAAGCATTGACTTGTCTAAAGATTTGGTTGTCCTATAGTGCTGTGACTGTAGGTGATCTTCATAATCCTACTTTATCACTTATATTGCACTTTACAATTTCCGAGCGCTTTACATGCACTCTGTCAGATTCAGTGCTGGGATGAGCACCTGCAACCCCGCAGAATTGCAAAGTCAGTGTCAGTGTGTCCATTCACACCAGCAGTCGATTGCCCAATATATATGTAAAGCAAATTAAGTGTAAAGTGAATTAACTAAAGAACCCTAGCAACACCTCCAGTAGAGAAGTAGGTACCTCTCCATAACAAAACTAGCACCATTGAAATCTCCACCCTGTAAACTGTTCAGAATGTTCAGTAATGGGAGGATGCTCTGCATTCTAGAACTCTGATAAGGTCCAGCTGATCATTACACAGATGCATTAAAGTAAGGATCTGATTAATAGCAGATTTGTGTTCTGCGGCACCTCTGTGTTATTTCACTGTATCACACGATAATGCTGAACTCTGTAAAATATCCTGGATATGGTGCTTGAAAAAGTCAATGGAAGTTTACTCACAAGAAAAATCCCTTCCCTTGTATAATTTCTTTTAAAGTACTGCAGTTTTTTAAGCCAGCCTGAGCCTGAGTTAGCAAAGATGAAGATGGATTTCCTCCTGTAATTCTTTACTAGAATTTTAAATACATGAGCACTAAAACTGGCATTTTTATAGACAGAAAAATCATTTGTAAAAAACAAAACAAACACACTAACAAAAACCATTATCGCTTGGGAGAGGGATGACTGAACATTAGATTATAATAAGTGTATGAAGAAGAGGGTATTAGAAAGTAAAGGATATTCATCACCTTCTCTGTATGGAAAGCGGGAAGCAGGACAAGACTCCAACAGGAGATCAAATCACAATTGGTGCTGCTGTAGTAAAATTACATCTGACTCCTACCTTAAATATTTTGTTGTACTAAGTGTTATTCAGCAGGACTCAGCGGGGGAATAGGATGGCCAAGAGGAACCCAGCAATTTAGCTCCTGTTTAGGAAATTTTGGAGATGTTTGTTAATATATTCATCTTAGGGTATATCTTACTATGTAGCCCACTGCTGAAGTAATAACCTGAAGTATGTTGTAAAAAGGAGATGGTGATTATTTAATTAACAATGACAATGAGCCTGATATTGTACGGAACACAAAAATAAAGGCAGTCTAAGGCCTTAAACCTGCTTCAGGATCCACTAGTGTGGACACTTTCCCCCAGGCCTGGGGGCTGCAGAAGCTGATCCTGATGCAGGATTGGGTCCTAAGAGACAGACACAGAGAGGCTATACTGGGGAATCCAGAGGTGAGAGGGACTTCATGGTTGTTTTTGTGTAATGTATCTAGCCACTTCTTGTGGGACTCAGGGAGAAATGGATTTTTTGGAGAGACTTGAATACATTCCTACCAATCAGCTATAAATGATTATTACACTATTTATATACTGGAGGATAAAAACAAATCTGATTAATACACCTGCCTTATTGGAATGCCTCATGCACCCACAACTAACTATTGGGTGGACATTTTGCCATGGATGTCAGGGGGACCAGGATATACCATGATTCCTAGACTGAAGATCAGATCCTGCAAACATTTAGTTGTGTGTAACTTTACTCGTTGAGTGGCTCTGGTCACATGAAGAAAGCTGCTCATGTGTCTGTTGATACAAGTTTAGTGTGTGGGACTTCTCTTACTTTAAGTGAGTGCAGCCCCTTCTGTTCAGGGCAAGCAGCACTTTGCAGGTGGCAAACCAAGCACTAGTACCAATGTTACTGAAGCAGTGCTAAACTTGAGCAATGACCAAGAAGCACAGGCCTTGCCAGCTCCTCCTAAAAGCAGATGTCAGTTGACCCCAATGCATATTCATGTAATATCCTTAGAAAGGAAGAGCAGTCCGTGAGTAGACATATGACCCTCCAGAGCACAGGCAACCGGCAGGGCTCACTGTTCACAGGAGCTCTTGCGGTAAGCATGGATAATTCTGGGCCCCATCTTGTGAAGTGCTCAGCAAATCCAGTGAGATTCTGAGCGTGCTCAATTCCCATTGACTTTAATTTAGTGACTTCAGTTTACTGGCTCTTTATAGCTCTGCAAAGTAACAGTGATATGGGTAATTAAATTTCATGCGACAGGTCGTATACTGATCTTCTTTGGCCAGCAGGATGGGATTTCAATATTAGGCAGATGTACTTTTATGCATCCCCCCTCCAACAACCTCCCCCTGAAGCACCACGGGTTAGGTACTGCCAGCAGCGAGATCCTGGACCAGATGGGCCTATGGTCTGATCCATATGGCAACTCGTGTGTTTCGGAGGGGTATCAAGCCAAAAAATGATGTAAGTCTTGATGTTTGTATAAGCAAATGAAGGACCAAAGGACAGGAAAGCAGTAATAAATGCAGAACAAAGACAAGGGAAGAGGCTGCAGATGGATCGTGCATACATTCTTACAGCCTAAGTTGATTGCTTTGAAAATATATCTGTGTAGATGGATATAGAATTACACACTTGGATGAGGGATGTGGTAGGTGAGTGTCAGACACTAGGATTTCAGTGCAGCATTTAATTCTTTCTCAGGAACTCTTATATGACAAATCCCAGGTGGTTTGGCTTGGAATGCTGTCATGTGAACTGAGAGATTAAATAAGGAACTGTGATAAATGGCAGTGTGCTGAGCTGGGGGCAGGTGTCCTGGGAGGTACTACAGGGCTTGGAGCTTGGCCTGGACTGACTTAACCTCTTCATTATTCATGATGGGGGATAGAATTAATGATGGGGGTATAAACAGGATGTTAATGATAATGAAATCTGCAGATGCTGCTGCATTGAGAGCTGCTGCAAATACCAAATGAAGACAGAGAAATAATACCAAAGATCCCAGGCAGATTAAAATCAGGGGCAGAAACATAAATTTGGGAAAAACTAAGCTAATGCACCCGGAAAGAAAAAAAAATCTATAATGTAGCTCTTGAATGGCAGAGAGAAAACTGGAGAGCACTAAGGCTGCTAAACGTCAGGGTGACAGTGTGTTTGTGGCAAAATCTGAGCGTTTTTAGACCTGCATGTTCAGTGGTATCATGTCACAGAGTAGGGGAAGGGACAATCCCTCTGCATGCAGCGCCAGTGTGATCATACCTTGGACTCTACACTCACTTCAGGGCAGGCACCCTGCCACCAGAAAAACACTGGCAACTTAGCGGAAATTAGAGCAACAAATGATGATCAGATTGATGGCGGGCAGTGGCTTGCAAGGAAAGTTAGAGAGAAGCTAGGCTGAGAGGCTGCTAAAGTGGGGATGATCATTATCTACAACAGGGGCGGGCAAACGTTTTGGCCCAAGGGCCACATTGGGGAATAGAAATTGTATGGTGGGCCATAAATGCTCAGAAAATTGGGGTTGGGGTGTGGGGGGGGGCTCTGACTGGGGGTGTTGGCTCCGGGGTGGGGCCAGAAATGAGGAGTTCAGGGTGCGGGAGGAGGCTCCGGGCTGGGGCGGGAGGGGAGGAGGTGAGGGGTGGGTGAGGGCTCTGGGTTGGGGCCAGAACTGGGGAGTTCAGGGTGTGGGAGGAGGCTCTGGGCTGGGGCGGGGGGGGGGGGTGAGGGGTGTGTGTGAGGGGGTGAGGGCTCCAGCTGGGAGTGTGGGCTCTGGGGTGGAGCTGGGGATGAGGGGTTTGGGGTTTAGGAGGGTGCTCTGGGCTGGGACCGAGGAGTTTGAAGGGGGGATAAGGAGCTGGAGCGGAGCCATGCTGGGTCCAGGAGCCACGTGGTCTGGCCGCCAACGCAATGCCCTGGCCAGAGTGCTGGAGCGGAGTCGAGCCGTTGGTGCAACTCGCAGGCCAGCTTAAAACTGCTTGCGGGCCGGATTCGGCCTGCAGGCTGTAGTTTGCCCACCCCGGTCTACAATGACTCAAAGAATGAAAAATATCAATGAGGGAGAGGAAATATTTAGGGTGGCACTTGCGAAGCTAGATAACCACTGCAACAACTTACCCAGGGGTGTGGTGGATACTCCATCACTTGAAATCTTTAAATCAAGACTGCATATCCTTTTAAAAGATATGCTGTTGCTCAAACAGTTACGGGCTGGATTCAGGCATTACGGGGTTAAATTCTATGGCCTGTGATACACAGAAGGCCAGACTAGATGAGCTAATAATCCCTTCTGGCCTCAGACGTCTATGAAATCACAGACTGACATTAAGAATTTACAGTACCATAGACAGTAGAGGACAAGAGAATACATGTCTTAAATAAGATAATACATTTTTATTGTTTATCGTATGATGGCTCCTGGAGCCCCATTATAGTAATGATCTAATAAAAGACTGAATATCAGGCAAATTTTCCTGCCAACTAGATCTAGTTTTAGGCAGTGAATGCTAGGTCTCTGCATCACTGGGCCAGTAGTTTGCAGGACAGCCCCAGGATTCCCCTCCAATCATGTATTATTTTCAAACATTCTTTTGCCTTCATTCTGAGCTCCAACTGAAAATTTAAACTAAAAATAAAAAAACAGTTGTTATAAAACATGGGGGGGCTTCTCTGTTGTTCAACACAAGCTGCCCTCAAGGTTGGGAGGAACTCCCCAAAGCCACCTCTTTGTCTTCCTTCAAAACCCTCTTCAAAATTCTCCTTTGCCATGATGCTGACAAAAAGTGTGAGGCCAATGACATGCAGAGACCACTGCCTCTCTCACTAACCAATACTAGCTCACTGTTTCCTTGTGCTCCCAGTCTGACTGTATCCATCTGTTGTCTCTTGTCTTATACCAAGAATAGCTTGTAGACCCTTGGGGGCAGGGAATGTCTTTTTGTTCTGTGTTTGTACAGTGCCTAGCACACTGGGGTCCTGGCCCCTGACTGGGGCTCTTAGGTGACACAGGAATACAATACTGTAAATAAATATTAAAAGTCTAGGGTTACTTGAATGGCTAGAGAGAGGTTGGGGCTGTCTGACTGGCACAGTCTGAGATGTCTGGAGGAGGATTTATGGCTTTATGATCCCCCTTTTCCTAAGACTGGCCCCATTCCTGTGGTTGGTGCTGGGTGAACAGACGGCTGTACCTGTGCTGAGATCCACTGAAGTCAAAGAAGTCTGTCCACACAGATACGATGGCAGAATTGAGGCCTTGCTTTGTTGTTGTTATCCCAGGTAGAACAACATCCTGAGAGGACCAATATATGGCAGAACAAATGGGTGTGAAAAGAACAGGAGTACTTGTGGCACCTTAGAGACTAACAAATTTATTAAAGCATAAGCTTTCGTGGGCTACAGCCCACTTCTTCGGATGCATATATAGCCCACGAAAGCTTATGCTTTAATAAATTTGTTAGTCTCTAAGGTCCCACAAGTACTCCTGTTCTTTTTGCGGATACAGACTAACACGGCCGCTACTCTGAAATGGGTGTGAGTTAGTTAAGTTATTGGTATATGCTATTCTCAGCATTTCAACATATTTGGGGTTTCTGTGTATTTTTTATGTAGCTATAAAAAAAAATCCTCAATGTTTACAAGAAAATGTAATATTCCTAAATATGAGTTTGTCTATAAAGGCCTCATTGAGCAAATGAACTGTTTTTATCTCACATGGGATTATTTTTTGAGCTAAAAACAAGCAGGGAACATGCCACAAAGTAAATATTTATTGGAGGTCCTTAATGAGGTGGTATTTTTATCTTCAAGCCTGCTGCCCGACTGTGACTTTGTCCTTTACTCAGAGCATCATAACAGGAGCACGTATGAAATTTAAAGAGAAATACAAGTTCTTTGGGGTTTGGGCTTGTTTTTAACTCTCTATTGTTCAGTCTCCTTTTAGAAGATTGAAAATAAAGGACCCCGTCCTCCATTCCTTCTTCAGGCACAATGCCCAGAGAAGTACAGGGGACAGGATCATAGCTTGTTTTCAATGCTTTAAAAAAATCATTTTATTTTACTTCCTTGTGTGTGGCCTGGCATCCTGAGAGAGAGAGAAGCCAACCCCTTTGCAGTGGGGAATGTGAAGGTACCTCCTTGGAACATCATAACTGTAAACATGGCACACGTTGCACTTGGATGCATTTTAGATCCCAGGACAGGGTCTGGCTTAACGATACTAACTGCTATGAAATCCATGGATCTCACTGTTATGCTGTGTCCACACACACACTTTCACTATTAGTTTTTTTTAAATATCTTTGTTACTCAACAGGATTATCACCCATAGCCCCATGGGGGCTTCTGACCTAAATCAAGGCATTGTGAAAGCACAGGGCCTCCTGCCTCCTCATCCTGATCTTTTCTGGATTTCTCAAAATCGCCGAGTTTCAGTGGGGAAAACCCCTTCTGTCAGAGTGAGAGTGGCTGCCCCAAAAGGAAGGATCAGATAGCATTACCAAACCCCTACACTGGAGTAATCTACACAGAAGACAATGTGGACCTAAACTTCAGCTTAACTTTCAGATTCCAGGCTGTCTTCAGGGCCAGCAGTCAGGAAAAATACCTTTTTATTTCTGAGTTTCAGATATGGTACGGAGGCTCTTAAGAGTCAAGCATGAAGCCCCATGGTATTGCTGATACTGAGGGTTTGTCTCCACTACCAGCTAAATTGGCACTGCTGCAATCGATGCAGCAGCGTCAATTCAGCGGGTCTGGTGAAGACGTGATAAGTCGATGGAGAGTGCTCTCCTGTTGACTTCAGTACTCCACCTCCCTGAGAGGCCGAAGCTGTGTCAACAGGGGAGTGTCTCCCGCCGATATAGTGCGGTGTAGTCGATCTAAGTTACATCGACTTCAGTTACATAACTTAACTAGTGTAACTTAGATCAACTTACCACGTTAGTGTAGACAAGGCCTAAGTCGTCATTTAGAGTATAACTGCACTTTAGGATATGGTAGCTTTTCTTTATTTAGTAACAGATTTTTTTTAAGTGTACAGTAATGTCTCTCCCTTTGAGGAAAACATTTTAAAATATTAATGGTTCCCACCATTGTTGGTGTTCTGCTCCTGCTTTCTTCATAGTTTATTTTTTCTGCTAAAGGCCAAATGCCTCCTAAATGTTTAACTTTACCTTGGATTGGATTTCCTTTATTTATTTTCAGTGCAATGTTAGGTAATCGAGTGATGTTTCCACCCACATTTCTCTCATCCACGTATCTGTTATTTCCTGCTGTAACTGAAAAAATAAATGTACTGAAAATTCAGAGCTCTTCACTGAAGAGGTTACTGTCCCTTAGTCCCAGTCTATGTCGTTATATCAGATTCCTGCACTGTCGTAGGCTCTGACTGCCAGTCAGATGCTTCCTTTCACAAGGTGCAGTTTATTAAACAGGAAAGATTGTGTAATTTGTAACTAACGTTCCCTTTCCAACGGCATCTATATCATGTCCGACCTGGTATAAAGCTTCGTTTCAATGAGGAGTGTAAGAGTGCTCCTAAACTACAGGCTGACTTGACCAATTGTGGGTGTGTACCTCCATGGAACAGCTGCAAAATTATGGGGGATTCTTGGTGGCAGTCTTATAGGAGAGAGTTGATTCTGCATGGGGCAGTGTGTACCAAGTGCCACTTCGGATGGTGGTGAAAAACTTTCTATTTAAGAAAAAAGCTTAATGTCAACTCTATTTTCTTGTTCACTTCTCTTTCTAGCCTGTTTTATGCATTTCTCTTGCAGCTTTATATTTTTACCTCACACTGCACTATTTTCTAGCATATTTTAATTCTTTAAATCTCTTTGTCTGTTTTTTTTCTAATATCTTTTAACCACTGCGCTCCCCAAGATGACTCCTCACACCTCAGGATCAATGCTACTGAACCCAGCCTTCGGCCTGACACTTAGTTCTTCCGTCACTGCAGAGCAGCAGGCCAGGCCATTCACACCCAACTGCAACATCAAAGGAAAGTCAAAGTGACTCCTGAGTCAGCACTGACAGCAGGTGGGGAAGTGAGTGGGCTTCAGCCTTTTTCTTCGGGGGGAACACGGGACCTTGACATTATTGTCAATGTTAGGTGTAAAATCCTGGCCCCATTGAAGCCCATGGCAAAGCATCCATAGGGCCAGTATTTCACTCCAAGAGTTTACACTCTTGTGTGTTCCAGCATCACTACTCCATGTGCAAATTATTGTGAGACATTCTCTTAGAGACTGATGCGCAACACATCTCTGTTCCGGGAGGCTTGTCTGAACGGAGCTATGTCCTTACATGAAAAGTAGAATCATGCCACAAAGTTACAGAAACCTTTATGCATGTTAATTAAGGAATCTCAGGTTTTCAGAGGTGTAGATTTTAAGCCCACAAGGGACCGTTATGATCATCTAGTCTGATCACCTGCATAATATGGACCCATAGAGCCTCACCGCAGCAACTTCTGCATCAAGCCCATAACTTCCTACTGAGCTAGCACTTATCTCCCAGAAAGACATCCTGTCTTCATTCCAGCCTTCCTTCTCTACCTGCCTTTGTTGTGCTCTGTGCCAGGGGAACAGCTCTGATCTGACAAGAAACTCAGCCTGTGAAGAAGACCATGGCAGCGGTGGCCCCATAATCCCCACACTTGGCTTGTGCCACCCTTGCGAGTGTAGCAAAGTAAATAAGGGCTCTAGTCACCTGTAAGACCAGGGGGAGACGCTGTGCAGGTTGATAGGGAGGCGGTACTTTTTCTCACTGGCTGCTCTGCCCCCTGCCGGACAGCTCACGTTATGTTCTTTCTCCAGCGGTTCCAGCTGCAGGGTGTGGTGGAAGGCGCTGAGCATGCCCGCGGTGAGCCTCCCATACAGCTGTTCCAGCAGCTCCTCCGGCCGATCGGCGCAGGTTCGAGTCCGCACCGGGCGCCTGTTCACCTTGAAGGCCTCGGATGTGGGGTGACCCAGCCCAGCGAGGAGAAGAGCTGCCAGCAGCACCCAGCCCTACAACAACACAGCGAGAAACGACGCTTCCTCGTGGGCTGCTGCCTCCTTCCTGCCCTGCCCGCCAGGCCGCGCGTTCCTATGGCCCCTGCCCAGCGGCCGCCCCTGTAATCCCCGGGGCCGGCGCCGGGCGATTCGTGGGAGTTGGGGGCACGTCTCTGTCCCCGAATCCAGCGCCCCCTCCCTCCTAGGGGAGCCCCCACTGCACAGCGCTCTCCGCTCCCCTGGCACCGACCGAGAGCGCAGCTCCGCTGCCTCCAAATCCCCCTGCCGGGTTCAGCTCATCCCAGCCCTTTGGAAACGCATCTGATCTGTAGCGCTGCAGCTTTTACTGTGTCCCCCCCTCCCCCCCCCCCCCGTAACTCTGGCTCTGAATCAGCCCGCGCCAAACGGGAACGAGCCCCAAGGCATCAGCTGGCAAAAGAGAGTGTGTATATGTGTGTGTGTGTGTGTGTGTCGGGGGGGGGGGAGGGGGGCGTTGATCGCAAGACAGAACCACAAGTGTCTGCCCGATCGTCTGCTTCCCCTGGCACCGTATAACAGAGCCGACCCGTTGCCCTTCCCCCGCCCTTACCTGGCCTTGCTGCATGGTGGGACTGGGCTCAGGCGAGCCTGGCCGCGGGAGCTCGCCGATGACAGCGCCGGGGTGTTAGAGACCCGGACTCGCTCGGTGGAGGAGCTGGAGCGAATGTTGGACAAGTGCCCCGCGGCTCGCTGCAGCGCCCCGGGTGCCAAGAACATTTTAGACGCTCACAGCGGAGGCTAATTTTCAAAGCCTCGAGCTCGCCTGTCCCGGCGTATGGGGAGGAGTGGGGAGGGTCAATGAGCCCGTGTCCGAATATGGCAAGCACCCAAGGACGCTGCGCTGAGCAGTGCCAGGCGAAGGGAACAGCTGGGTCTACCTGGATCCTGCCAGATGCTGCCCGTGTCAAAAGCCAAGCCCCTAAATTGTACCGTCAAAATAGAGACCCGGCTTAATTGCCCCCGATGCTCCCAAACCCGCGCCCCGCTGCATCCGGAGCATAAGCCCTGCAAAAACCCGGATCCGGCACCTGGAGCTGCTGGATCCCGCCATATTTTGGGCCCTAACCTGCAAATTCTAATGTTTGACTAGGGAACATGTCCAGCTGCTCCTACTGCACTTAGTAGTTTGGAACAGAGGCGAGCACCACAAAAAATCAGTGATTGCCCCTGGATCCAGATGGATTTGGCGCTTTTGGGCCCCAAATCACAATCTGTACAATCATGGACATGGAAAACAAACCGAGCCACTCTTACTTCACCTGGGCGCGGCTGCATCATGGTGCACTGCACATGCACCGCATGGCTCCTGCTGATTCTAACATTCAATTGAAACGTGTTTAAAATTAATCTGAAAGATGTCTCAGGCCCCACACTGCTTTGAAAAGTTCACTCAAGAGCCAACTACTGGAGCTACCACACATAATGTGATCAGTCCCTCTGCAAAATATGTGTGCGAGGGTTTGCAATTTAGCTGTATCTAGAAAGATCAAGATAGGAACTCTGGGCTGCTATAGCTTCCCTGGAACACAGTAGCTTGGAATAGAGTCCTTTAATATACAAGATCCGGGTCTAACCAGAAGGTAACACTTTGTGGGCCTAAATGGAAAAATAGGTACAGCTCTCCTGGATCCAGGCCCATATGTGGGCTTTTCAAGTGTGGCAGAAGGCTCATTTCATATGGGACCAGGAGCCGCTGGGCTTGGTCTCTATGTAGTAGAATTTAGAGGTTTGTGGCCCCAAAAATTCTGCATTTGGCATGGTCCAGGGGTACCATATGTTTCTGCATTGCTCTTGTATGGGGTTGTGCCAGAACCTGTGCTTTCTGTTATCTATTTTGATGGTAAAGTTTGGGGGCATTGGTGCCCCAAAATAGTAGGACCCAGCAGGATCCTGGTGCTGGCTATGTATCTTTGCAGAACCACTGAAGAGGGGTGCATGGGGGGGGGGTCTGGATTTTTTTCCCAATAAATTTGGAGCAATTGCACTTCTCTATGTAAGTGGGATTGGAATCTGTAAAACTAGCTGGCTGTAGGCAGCAGATCTATCTTGTGATTGTTGTGGTGCTGTACCACTTTGCTGAACGGTCTGGATTTTTGGTACACTAAGGGCTGCTTCATTTTTCTTGCATTTAGCCTGTAGAATTGGGGGATGGAAGGTTGAAAGTTTGGCAGGATATGTACAGTATCCAAGGGAAGAGGGATAGCTCAGTGGTTTGAGCATTGGCCTGCTAAACCCAGGGTTGTGAGTTCAATCCTTGAGGGGGTCACTTAGGGATCTGGGTCACAATCAGTACTCGGTCCTTCTTGTGAAGGCAGGGGGCTGGACTCAAAGACCTTCCAGCTCTATGAAAGAGGTATATTGTCCATGTTTTACCATTCCTGTTGGGCTGGGAGGCATCAGCATCCAGATTTTCCTAGTGAAGCAGAAGTGGCTATGTTCACTTTCTATCTATTTTGCCTTGGGACCCAAAATTGCCCAACTGGGGTTTTGCAGTGCACATGCTCTAAATTCCAGAATATATATGTGCACTAGGAGCAGCAAGGCTAATTCTCTATTTAGACATTTGAATTTGGGGGCTTGAGGCTGAAAATGTGGCTGGATCTAGGTTTTTGTAACCCTCCTGCACTAGCCTCCATTGAGGTCAGGATTGTTTTGGTGCAGAGCCATTTAGAATTGCTCTTTATTTGGATGGTATAATTTGGGAAGTTGGGCCAAAGAATGGCAGGATTCAGACAGATCCAGCTTTTATCTTTTCCCAAAAAGATTATCAGAAAAGCACTTTGGAATTGCTTTCAGTCTACATTCATATGGGAGAAATGAAAGGAACAGTTAGTTTATACACATGAAGCTCTACAGGTCAGAATAGAAAGATTGTGTCACTGCTGCCTTCAGAGTATGGATGGTGGAGATTCTAAGCAATGAGTACAAGCCTGATTGCAAATGGCTGAAATAATTCTTAGCGACCATAGACTAGGATCAGCACTTCAGAGCCAAACACCTTAGAACGGGATCTGAGCTTTGCTGCTTGCCCTTGCCTTTAATGATTGTAACAAACCCTGGATCTATTCTAGAGGCGTTTTATACCACACTCATGACTGTAGTCTCCTGCACAGACAAGATTTACCCTTATTGGAGGGAGTTCCCTTGTGCCAGAGGAGTGAAGTTGTTACCACAGTCTTCATCCTGGAGCTTTAGCTGATCTTTTAGATGCCATGGAGCCTCTTTTAGACAAGGACTGAGACTTTGAACTTGATTTGACATTCTGTGGGAAGCCAGTGTAGAGAGCAGAGGACAGGCTTGGCAACAGGTCATACCTCAATGTGGCTGAGAGGAAGTGCTGCAGTGTTCAATATTACTTGACATTTCCTCAGTGCTGAAGGTTTCATGGCCAGGTATATTGCATTGCTGTAATCCGGCTGAGAGGTGACTAAGGCTTGAATAACTGAGGCCAGTTCATTGTCCACCAGGCTGGGACAGAGTCTCTTTGCTAACCAGAGACAATAGAAAGCATTGCTTCCAGATGCTGCTATGTGAAAGTTTAGTTTCAATGAGGCATGTAAGAGTGCTCCTAAACTACAGGCTGACTTGACCAATTGTGGAGGTGTACCTGCAACCAAAGAAGACTGCCTCATAGTTGCAAATCTTCAAAATACTTTCCTCTGACCACCAGCATCATCACTATCTTTCTCAGGTTCCACTTCAGCCAGCTGTTCTTTACTGATGAGCAGATCCCATCCAAGCACTGGGCCTTCTTGGTGGCAGTGGTTTGTCTGTATGTACTGAAGAATAGGTAGCGCTGTAGGTCATCTGCACACACTTTGGGAAATTTCAGATGTAGATCCAAATTATGTCGCTTAGGACCACAACTGTTAATTAAAGGCCCAATCTTCTGGTCTTTATTCAATCAAAATTCCCATTGAATTCTCTTGTAACTTTGCAGCTAATGAAAGCTTTGCTTGAGTGTGGAGATTTGTCACTGTACCTAGCTCTTTCACCCCTATTTATTAATAAGAGCTCATGTTTCAAGAGAGTGAACAATAAAGTGTATTGATATGTTTAATATGTACTAGTGTAGTTTGACTTCAGTGGGCCTTGGATGAGGCCCACAATAGCAGCTGCATTGCATGCCTAGTTTTCTACATCATGAGAGGGACAGAGAAATGCAAAATTCTGACCTGACCATTGTGTTATGGCCCCATGTATGAGCAAGATGCTAAGCTACTGGTGCAGTGCGTGCTCTAGGCAAGGCTTCCAATCCCTTCTGATGCTGCAGGTCCAGGACTGCAGGAATTGCTGATGGAGGCAGCTGAGGCCCCAGAGTTACTTCCTTTGTCATGTCCCAAACGTCAAAAATTTGAAACAGGTTTATATTTAATGAAAACTATTATGGCTGGATGGAACCCATATGGGGCAGCTAGGCTTAGCTCGTCAACAGCTAACTATCTTTGAGGATCTCTGGACCCTAATTCCTGGCCATGCAGCTGTCTTTGATGCAGGGTTCTACCCCAAAGACTTCTCCAATAGACGATCCATCAGCCAAGGGTTGATGATGTCAAGTGATTTGATTCCATCTCTTGGGTTTGGAAGTTGGTTCAAGTGCCTGGTTGATTTTGTGGTTAATATAAATCCGTCACTTGTGGTTATCAATGTCAAATAATTAAGGCAATGTTTATGTCACGGAGGTCATGGAAGTCATGGATTTTGTGACTTCCAGAGAGCTCCCTATAGTCTCTGCTTCAGCCCTAGGGGCTGCAGGACTCTGGAGCAGACAGCCAGCGGGGCCCTGGCAGGGTTCCAGCAACAGGTGACAGCAGTGACAAACGACAAGGGCCCCCCTGCAAAGTTCCAGTGATAGATGACAGACTCTTGAGGGGCCCTCCTCAGGGTTCCAGCGACGGGCAACAATCTCGTGTGGGGACAGGGGGACGCCTTGGGTGAGCGGCTGGGGTGTCCCGTTTTCTCTTTGGGAAATATGGTCACCCTGTAAATATCTCCATATCAGACTTGTTTGGTTCACAAGTAAAATGATGTTTTTTCTGTCAGTTCTGCACACAACCTGGGATCTGAAAATCAAGCTCAGTTCTCAATAACTAATATTCTGCAACTGAAATCGAGTTACCAATTCTGTTGATGATGCACATGCTAGAATAAAATCCAGCGCCCTCTGACCACACACTGGGCTAACAGAAGTAAAATGACAAAAATATGATACTTTGCTTTTAAACACCCAAGGGCTGACCTCGAGTGAGGAAGGTGCCAATTTTGAAGTCTGAGTGTAGCCGCATTTTGGCTCAGATTCAGCAAATCATTTAAGCCTGATCTTAAGTATGTGCTTAAATCTCATTCAATTAAGCATTTGCTTATGTGCTTTGCTGAATTGGGCCTTGAAGATGACAGTGTAATGTGTGACACCATTAAAGTAAATCAGTTCATATTGATTATGAAATAAATTCTGCTCTCTCATTAGGCCTGTGAAATTCCCATCCTTCTTGCATGACCTTTGAGGTATTTGGGGTTGAAAGATACTATAAAAATGTAAACCACTCAAGAGACATCTATGCTTGATACTGTTACAATGTGTAATATCTGTGCAAACAAAAGCTTTCTAAATTTGCTACAATTCACAACCAGTTTGTTAGAAAAGTGCCTGAGCACTGCTTATTTGCACGATCAAAACAAAAAACTCTTTTTACTGTTTTTATTGATTATAATAGAAATTCTTGACTCCAAATTCAATTATATATATATATATATATACACACACATTACCATAAATACACCATAAATTTTTCTCAAACATTTTATCAAATTCTAATACAAAATTATCATTTCTTAATATTTTTCTGCTAAAACTTTCAAAACACATAAATGTTATCCTGTATTGCACATTATTCTGGAAGCAAATCCTCTCCTAATTCTTCATCAGCAAACTCATCTTCATCCATTCTTTTTCTTGCTGCAGTTTTTGGTCTCTCTGTTTGTGGTCCAAGTGGATCTACATAGGAAGCATCTAGGATTCAAAAGAAAAGAGTTGAAACATAAACTTTATTTTAAAGCAATTTAGCTTGTATCAATCACACAAGACTAAAATCAAGAATTATGTGGAGCATGCTATAGATGTGCATGATGCTTTACAGGACACATGAATGACACTGATTTCGTGCCCTGAAAAGTTTACCGCATTGGGATTTACTAGCTAAAACCATTATACCCAAGTGCAGTCTCACTGAAGTCAATGAGATTCTGCATGGGTGTAAGAGTCTATGCAGGTTTGGGTTCTACATTACCCCATTACAGAACAGGAGGAAGAGAACAACAGTGGTCATGCATATGTTCTGGTGGCTAGAGTTTCCTTTTCAAAATTATTTCTATTGCTTTATTACAACTATATAGTTAATATGCAAGACTTAGAGAAATAGGTTTTAGGAAGGAGCTTGGCAGAGGAGGAATGGTGGATGGGTTCAGTAAGAGAATTCCAGGCATTAATGAATTTCAATGGGATTGAGGTGCCTATCTCCCTTAGGCTCTTTTGAAAAGCTCCCCTTAATAAAATAAGAATGTGTGATGGTAAAAGTACAAAAACTGGCAGAGGATTGCAGTGAGCAGATTCAGTAGTTTAAATCACTTTTTAAAATGGATACGTCCCTTTGACAACATACAAGCATAAGTTAATGATTTTATGGTAGACCTGGGAACAAAGAAGCTATAACTATTTTTCATCCATGTTTCATGATGAAAATGCTTCCACAATTTATGCAATTCAATATGATTTTCAGCAATTATTTTTCTCATTCCATTTGTCTAGGCAAGATGGAGCAACTCAGAAGGTACCACAGTCCACTTGCCTATTTCTTTATTACCGCTGCTTTCATAAGGCTCATTTGTTCCAGGCAAAGCCCTTAGCTTGGCACTTAGTCGTTCCCCCTTAGCACTACCGCCACTATCTGGAAAAAAAAAAGAGAAAAACCACAATAAAACACTGTCGCATACTTCATGAAAGCAAGATAGGCAATTGAAATTGGACTAATTTGCATTAAATAATTTTTTTTATATCTTATGCCATTATTTTCCTGATGGCCATCATATTGAATTTTAATACAGATTTCTAAAAAATATGACCTCTGTGATCTGTGTATGTGTGTCAAAATACACAGTGCCACTCATGCTAGGATAATTAAACTTTTATTTTACATCTTTTTAGCTTCAAATTCTAACATCTTAAAACCTCTATTAAAATTAAGGAAAAGTAATATTTGAGGGTTTAAATAGATTACAACATGTGGTTCCTACAAACAATGCCTGTTTTACAATGCATACAAACATTTCAGACATGTATATCTACTCATATATTGGTGTGATCCACCTGTCAGACAGTATCAGTCTTAAATCAAGAACACTTACTTTGCCTTTCATTAGAAAAGTCTGAGTGGCATGTGCTGTTGGCATGGCAGTGAGGCACAGTTCATACATACAGTACATCTTGGCTCTGCGTCTTGCTGTAAACATTCTATTCACAGCTCAAGTTTGCAATGGGCCCCCTGGAATGTGACTGTTCTGATGGCTGCCTAGTATCCAGACACTGTCAGATTAACATTCTATTGCCACAGCAGTATTCCAGACCCTCTAAACGGTCCATTCACAGGTCAGCCTTGAATCTTTTTCAGTTTATAGGAAGCTTTCAATTTTGTCTGCTGGAACAATTTGTGATTTAATATTTTGCTTCCAGGGGAAAATGCCCCTTGTTTTGGATCGGTGTATTTACAGAGCATCTTATGCCATGCAGCCAAACATAAATATACTTCTTTGCAACATGCAACAATGCTGTTATTAGAAATGTTCCCAGCTGAAAGGGAACAGGCAAAGGGTATGAAGTCAGGAGATGGCTACAAATTGTAATTCCCATATTTATTACAAATATTGTTAATAAATTGTTATAATTTTTACAAAGGTATTCTTCCCCAAGGAAGACAAATATTTATTTTACTCTAATATTATTGCTGAGTGCAGCATGCTCAGTCATTCACAAGCCTTACAGGAGGACATTGCTTCTGCTCCAAGGAACATATAATCTAAGTCAGACAGAGAAAAGATAGTTTTGGGTATAGGGTGAGGAGAAGGGTTTATTATTTATCTATCTTTGGTGGATTATTATCAAAAAGCTTCATGGATGAAATGTGTTTTAAGGAGGGATTTGAATAAACAGAAATCAATTGGGAGACAAGGGGCCTGATCCAAAGCTCTGTGAAGTCTCTTATTAACTACAATGTGCTTTAGACAAGACCCAGGGGCCAGGAAGCGAGTAGCAAGCTGGAAGAAGTATGGAAGAAGGTGTGAAGATGAGAATCGGAGGAGGATTAAAAAGGGTCTGCAGGGAGAGTGAGAGAATAGGTAGGATCTGTGCACGTAGGTGTTACAATAATACAAATAATAAATAATAAAACCTTAGGACTCTGAAGACAGTAAGTTTGCACTTGATGATGAAAGTGAGAGGAAAGGAAGGGATTTGAAGGGATATGAAGAGGGGAATCACATGTCTGGGACTGCCAGACAGGAAGACTACTAATGGCAGCAATTGTATAGATTTAATAGGTTAGTTTCAGAGAGAAGGAGGTTCCTGAAACCAAGATAAAGAAAATCAAGGTAGCATGTGAAAGGGTTCTGACAGTTATAAGGAAGAGAGACGCACATAATTTAGAGATATTGCAAAGAAGCAGCAGCAGGGTTTGACATAAACAGAAAAGCAGAAGAGCTGAACATAAATAGGAAAACCAGAAATGCAGACAGACTATAAATAAACTGAAGACTTGAAGAGCTCTGTGTCACTCAAAAACTTGTCTCTTTCACCAGCAGAAGTTGTCTAATGAAAGATATTACCTCACATACCTTGTGTCTCTCATAAATAAACCATCCACTGTACTTTAGTACCCTAAATTGAGCAATTTTAACTATGAGGCCTCTTGGACTGAATCCTAAGGTCCTTATGTAGCTTTTACTTAGTCCTTACTCAGGCAAAATTCTCATGACATTAAGTTAATGGGACTTGTGACTGAATTTAAAAAATTGGGAAATCCACATCTACTCTAACACAAGAAACCACTTTTTTCTGACAAAACAAAACTAGCAGACTGGAAAAAAATGAACGTTTTCTGAAGTGAAATACATGTGATTTGCTTTGTTTGCATATTTACTCCTTACACATAAAACAGCACCCATGTAAAATACAGTTCATTCTAACAACTAGTTAGACCTACCACTCTTTTGTATCTGCCTTTAAATACTGATACACTTTTACTAAGTTATTTGCTTTTTCAGCACCTAGCCCAGGGATCGTCAACCTTTGGCATGTGGCTCGCCAGGGTAAGCACCCTGGCGAGCCGGGCCGGATTGTTTACCTGCCGTGTCCACAGGTTAGGCCGATCACGGCTCCCACTGGCCGCGGTTCAGCGCTCCAGGCCAATGGAGGCTGCGGGAAGCGGCGTGGGCTGAGGGATGTGCTG
The DNA here is from genome assembly GCF_011386835.1 of Chrysemys picta bellii. Taxonomy (NCBI): domain Eukaryota; kingdom Metazoa; phylum Chordata; order Testudines; family Emydidae; genus Chrysemys; species Chrysemys picta. The sequence continues at coordinate 314,631,358 of NC_088791.1, forward strand.
GCTGCTGCTAACCGCCACCCCCATTGGCCTGAAGCGGCGAACCATGGCCAGTGGGAGCAGCAATCGGCCGAACCTGCGGATGCGGCAGGTAAACAAACGGCCCAGCCTGCCAGGGTGCTTACCCTGGTGAACTGTGTGCCAAAGGTTGCCGACCCCTGACCTAGCCTATTACCAAGTTTCAACCAAACCAATCTGAATTTGCTAAAGATGTGCTCTGTTGATGCTGAGCTGGCTGGAGTGGAGGTCTGTTAATCATTGATATAATTCTGAAATCAACTGTCCTGTCTTCCATAAGTTTACTTCCATAACTAAGATGCTCACCTTCCAGACCAACAACCTCCCAATTAGCAATGACTCCACCCATTCTTTTTCCACTCTGGGCTTCTAGACATTTTTTTCCCCCATTTGTTTCTTAATAGGCATAAAAAGACCCATTCTTTTGTTTTCATCACTTCCCTTTTAACTATTTAAAATAAAGTTTTCACTTAGAGATTGAAATTAGAGCTTGATTTAAAAACTTTCAAATGAATGCTATATTTATATAAATACTTTGAGTGACATACAAGTTCAGAGAAAGAACACTTCCCAAAAACTCTGCTGGGTTGGTTTTTTTTCTGGAAAAAACTGAGTAAGGACCTGAGGATTTAGATCTCTATGCTAATGGGGTGCATATCCACGTTCAAAACATTAAAAAAAAAAATCCCACAAGATGGAATAAGCCTGGCTGTAAAACCCATAAAACAATGTAGAACACTTTTTTGTATCTTCTATATAAGTAGTACAACACAAAATAACAGTGTTCACCTCTCATTGATTTTTTTCAGTCTTAAAAACATCATATTTAGTGAGCTACCAGAGTCAAACCAACCAACAAACTGATCCTTTTGCTTTTGCTCAAGCAAAATTCCCATATCCTTGGGGGGTTATGAATAGAGATTGAGAGCCGCTCCTACTTATCACTAAGGTAATCTTTGCTTTTGGGAGGTGTTAAACCCTAGGAAGGGATGCATGACTTGGCCGTCACTGGGTAGTAATTAATAATCTTGCTGACTGAGAGCTTTATAATACGATTGGTAAGTAGTGAAAACTTCTGTCATAAAATTTTACATTTTGCAGTTCTCTTTGCTTATAAATATTTTATATATTTTTTTTACTCTCTCTGAATGTGTAATTTGGCCAACTCCATGGAACTTAATTTTGCAACGTAGACTGTAGGATCTTGGGACCCCACACTGGACAGAAGAATTTCAAAGGAAGAGCTGGCTTTTAATGCATTTTAGCACAAATGTGCATACTTTACAGAGGTGAGATTTTTAGTCTGTAGTGAACAGAAAATCTGGTTTGCTTTAATATGCATTCCTCACTTGTGGGTTATAGAAATAACACCAAATTTCACCAAAAATGGCCACTGATTGTCTGCCTGTCTAGCCCAGGAAAAAAGGAAACAGCTGTAAAATTAAATAAAAATGTGTTATTAAAAATGCATCACCCTTGATTAAAGAATAATTTACACAGACCTTTTAACACTTCTGAGAAAGGACTGTACCTATTTTCAGGGAAAAGATAGCTGTCAAAATGGGAGGAAAGACAGATCATGCAGAGAAAGTCAAAAGAAACCAAAAGCAGGACAAGTTCACAAACCTATTATAACCACTGGGTTGACAGAAGGCATGTATAAAGAAAGAAAAATATGAAGATAACGTTAAGACAAAGGATGACAATGGAAACTCTATGGAAGCAAAACATTTCTGTAGAGGTTTATCTGCTACGGTATAGATTCTGAGTTATAGTAATTGTTGGAAAGACTAAACAAGCACTTGCAGTAAAGATCCACTGCAAACATTTCTCAGACTGAAAATAAGTTCTGCCTACATTATTCTAGAAACAGTACAAATAGTAAGAAGAGCAATTTTATCATTTACATTTAAAATAATAAGAGTTACTGTCCATAATGAAAACAATATTCTATGCAGTCACAAAATTTTAGTCAATTACACTTTATTATTTAACAATGGCACATATAGTGAAGAGTCGAACTAGCTCTTTGTGTCAGTGACTAACTTCCAGTGAAAGTAAAGTAACTTTAATCTGCAAAGGAGCAATTTATCATTCTCTATTAAAAAGCCATTACTAAATCATCGCTGTAATTAGTCTAGCAGGGCCATTTACACTGTATTGATTTTTGGTCCATCCAAAATGCCAATAGACCAATACAATATTAATTGAAGGAATGTTTTTCTTTGGTTTAAAGAACCAAAAAATAAAAAAACCTTTAAAAGAATCTGAGTACAAAAAGCAGGTTAAGATATTTTATAAATTTGATTTAAAAATTATATTTAATCACAAAAAGCAAGTAAACTTGGAATTATGGCTACCACTCTCATAATCTCCCTTGCTTCTCCTCTCAATCTGTGTGCATAATGGTTAATCGAATTTATACATGCATAGAGATGGATAATACACTCCGAATCCTGGCATTTATTACTCTGCACAAAATCCTGTGCCAATCCTCCTGGGGTTTCCTAGCACAAATGGTCACACACAAGAAAATAAAGAATTAACCTCTCATCTGCTAGTAGCTGCTAGGCTACTGATAGACTAGTTGTCATTTTCAAGTGTGAGGCTAACTCTAGAGGAAAGGTCAATAAAAAAAATCGGAGGTTGTTATGGAAAAGTCAATGCACCAATTACATTCACAGCAAAATAGATTTGGAGACAATTTATTCAATACTCAGACAAAGTACATTCCCCTGTGAAAATACTAGCACACCTAACCAATTTTTAAAATTAACATTTGATTGACATGACTAGTCTGTTAAATATGAAATCAGAGATTTCACTTGAGTTCATAAAATCCCTAGAAAAGACAAGTCATGGACGTTGTAATCATGCTCACTCAGTAAGATCGTAACACTCTGCTAAATAGAGTTGTAAGGATTATTGCTTTGTTTTTATATCTACATGGCATGCATTTGTAAACCTGTTAAAACTTCCTAAATAAAGCATTAAAATAAATAAATCATATATGCTTTTATCTGACCTTTGCAATACACAAAACAAGGTGGATTAAGGGTAGAGTAGCAGCCTTAACTCTGATTTTCCAATATGCAGTATTGTTGTAACTGTGCTGGTCACAGGATATTAGCGAGACAAGGTGCGTGAGTTAATATCTTTTACTGAACCAACTTCTTTTGGTGAAAGAGACAAGTTTTTGGCTAACACAGAAGAAGAGCTGAAAGCTTCTCTCTCTCTCTCTCTCTCCAACAGAAGCTGATTCAATAAAAGATATTACCTAAACCACCTTGTGTCTCTGCTTTTCCTAGCTACTTATGTCATATGCTTAATGTAAAATTTAGTGTAATTACATTATGCATAAATGTGCACATTTATTAATGTTCACTCATACTTTCAGCTGCACTTTAAAAGCTACTGTTGATTATTGTACATACAGATGGTGCAGATTGCTAGAAGGGAAAATTAAACTAAAAAGAATGAACATATAACACAAAATCACTGGTAATTTTTATGTGGAAGAATGATTAGTACAGCAAAATCTTGTATATGTAGTTCTACTTTGGAATACTTAAAGGTTTTGGCAGTGCTATATCCAGCTGAAAAGGTTCTCATTTCTCTGCAAATGTTTTTGTACTTCTTAGTCGGCAGATTAGTTACATGTGTAATGCTGACAGACTCTGGTTGTTGATGGGCGGGGTTACATACTTCCCCTAGCTGAGGAAGCGTGTCCTGAGCTTCAGAGACTTCCCAGTTGAAATCCCGGACGAGCCCCCACTTGTTACACCAACAGACCCTGGATGTCAGCAGGCAGGATCGAACCTGGGACCTCTGAAGCTTAGTGCATGAGCCTCTACCACAGGGGTGGGCAAACTTTTTGGCCCGAGGGCCCCATCGGGGAATAGAAATTGTATGGCGGCCCATGAATGCTCACAAAATTGGGGTTGGGGTGTGGAAGGGGGTGAGGGTTCTGGATGAGGGTGCAGGCTCTGGGGTTGGACTGGGGATGAGGAATTTGGGGTATAGGAGGGTGCTCTAGGCTGGAACCAAGGGGTTCATAGGGTGGGAGGGGAATCAGGGCTGGGGCAGGGGTGTGGGAAGGGGAGCAGTTTCAGGTTGGGAGTGCAGGCTCTGGGGTGGGGCAGGAGATGAGAGGTTTGGGGTGCAGGAGGGTGCTCTGGGCCTGGATCGAGGGGTTTGGAGAGCAGGAAGAGGATCAGGGGTGGGACAAGGGGTTGGGGCATGGGGAGAGGCTCAGGAGTGCAGGCTCTGAGTGGTGCTTACCTCAAGCGGCTCCCAGAAGCAGTGGCATGTCCCTTCTCTGGCTCCTATGCAGAGGCACGGCCAGGCGGCTCTGCACGCTGCGCCATCCGCAGGTACCGCTCCTGCAGCTCCCATTGGAGCGCCGGAGGGAGCCATTGGAGCACATAGGAGCCGGAGTGGGTCCATGCCACGGCTTCCGGGAGCCGTGTGGTCCAGCCCCCGACCCTGCGCTCTGGCTAGAGCGCAAGAATGGCCATGCTGGGTCAGACCAAAGGTCCATCCAGCCCAATATCCTGTCTACCGACAGTGGCCAATGCCAGGTGTCCCAGAGGGAGTGAACCTAACAGGTAATGATCAAGTGATCTCTCTCCTGCCATCCATCTCCATCCTCTGACAAACAGAGGCTAGGGACACCATTCCTTACCCATCCTGGCTAACAGCCATTAATGAACTTAACCTCCATGAATGTAACTAGTTCTCTTATAGTCCTAGCCTTCACAACCTCCTCAGGCAAGGAGTTCCACAGGTTGACTGAGTGCCAGAGCGGGGCAATGCCACGGAAACTGCGTAGTGCAGCCCCTGACCCAGTGCCCTGGCTGGAGTGCCAGAGCAGGGCCGAGCCACGTGGTGAGGCCTGCGACCCAGCCGGAGCGCTGGAGTGGCCCCAGCTGGAGTGGGGCCGAGCCACATGATGCAGCCCCCAACCCGCGGGCTGTAGTTTGCCCACCCCTGCTCTACCACATGAGCTAAAAAACAACTGGCTCTTAGCTAAGGCGATAGACCAGACTCATTTAACTCTCTCTAAGTGGTCTCAGACTCTCAGTGCCACTAGATGGGACAGAACACCACACCCAGGAGGTGTGTGGGTTACACATGTATACCACATCAGTCAAATTGTACAGATTTACAGCTGGTATTTCTAAGCAAACTTTCACTGGTCATAAGTTAGAGAGGTGGGAAGAACAATTACAACACAAGCAATTCCTCCAATATCACAGAATACATTAATTCTATTTTTAGTACTATTTTACACAATGTATATGAGGCACGGAACATGCATGAAATACTTTCTTTTCTCAGGATATTAAGGGTGAAATCATTTAATTAGATCTAAGTCACATTAAAAAATTAAAGTGTCTGAAATAAAGTGCAGAGTGGGCTAAAGTTCTTAACAGAGAATCAGGATGCTTCACCAACCCAAAATGTGTTTGAAGGACAGAGAGATGCATTTACACTTTGGGTGATGGTGGTGGTGAGGGGGATCCATAGAGAAAAGGGAGCTTGGTTTGGTTTGGCCAAAACCTATGAATTCAGCACTCTGCCCAGCTAATGCAAAGTCTTTTATCTAAAAATCTGCTTAAGTGTAAACCACGTCTAGCATGGAAGTTAAGCTAACCAATAGAGTGTGTTAATACGCAGAAAACATGTTCAATTTATTCTAATGTGAGAATTTGGAGTTAATGGAGCACAAAGGGGGAAATAGTCCTGCAAACCCCCACCCCCCCGAAAGCCAACTGAAAATGCAACTGATTGTGAAGCTCTTGCCTTAAGATAGTGAGAGGACTTTCTGCAAATCTCTTGCCTTAGAGTGCAGACCTGAACTGCACTGCCTATTGCCCTTCGCTGCTCTAAAATCCACATGTCCCTTTGTTACACAAGGAGCTTCCGGTAGGCTCTACTGAGTATGTACAAATATGAAGAGTCAACCCTATTCCACCCTCTGAGATAACTGCAGGAGGGATGGAGAGGGCAAAGAAACTCAGATTTTCCTTGTGGAGTTTCCTTCACTTTTTTCCTGGTTGGGCCTGGGGAGTCATGGAGAAGGCAAGCAGTGCAGCCTTTCAATCCCATGGATTCTGGAGATGGATGGAGAAGGGGACCAACCCACCCTCTGACAACTCGCTCACTCTAAACTGCCTCTCTGGGCCACTACCTCCTCTCTGTATTTTTTTTTATTACAGAAAAGCATTGTAAGGTGAGGTACCAATGATATCTCATCCCGTCACCAAAAAAAAAAAATTAAAAGATTTCAAAATGCAAATCTGATGCTTGCTGAGGAAAGATAAGTTTAGGAGAACCCCAAAATGGTCAAATTTTGGATGTTCATTTTAGTTATAATCTTTGAAATTGCCAGATCCAGACTGTGTCTAGATCTTCTAGTGATACTTCTGGGTCTTCCTGTAAAAGAAAGAAATAATTCCAAGCTTATTTCTCATCTCTCTGTTGTAGCAAAATGCTCCTTAGCTGTGCATTCAAAAAAGAGAGAACCCTGAAACTATTTAAAGGGTCAGGAACATATTTATTCTGGAAAAGCTTGCCAACAATACAAAAATAAATTGTAGTGATTTCAACACAACTTGGTTCCCTTTTTTGAAATTTGAACAAATTAAACCTTCAAAAGCAACCGAGACTGGATAACTTTTAACTGCTTTTCTTTGTTATGATAGAGGTACAGTCCTCCCAGGGCCGTCCCTAGCCATTTGGGTGCCCTACGCAGCCCCATGCCTCCACCTGCCTAGGGTCTGGGAGGCAGGAGCTGTGGTGAGCCACTTTTGGGGGCCCGACAGGCCCAGAGTGGCCTGGGGGATTAGTGGGGGGCCAGGAGCAGCCCGCTTTGCTTCCCTCGCCCTGGCCCCAGCCGTGTCGCTTGGGGGAAGGGATCCCCCCCCCCACTCACTGGCAGCAGCAGGAAGCGGAGCAGCCCGGCCCCAGCCCGCTCTACTCCACCAGCTCCCAGCCGCAGCTCTCCTGTTCCCACTGCCGGTGAGAGCCGGGAGCAGTCCTTTCCCCAACCTGTGCCACATGGCTGGGGCCGGGGCAAGGGAAGCGGAGTGGACTGGGGCCGTGTCTCTCCACTTCCGCGATCCTTTCCCCACACTCGCTGGCGGCGGGAAGCAGAGCGATATGGCTGGGAGCTGGCAGAATGGAGCGGGCTGGGGCTGGGTTGCTCTGCTTCCCGCCACTGCCAGTGAGTGTGGGGTTGCTGGGGGAAGAGGTGGAATGGGAGCGGGCTGGGGGCGGAGCAGGGGGAAAGGGTAAGAGGTAGGGTGGAGGGAGTTGTCTGCCCCCCCCCCCCAGGGATGGCCCTGCCCGTTGCGGGGGGAGGGGGATGTGGCCGAGGGATAGGGCTGGTCACTGGGGCTGGTGCTGCCACGTATGCAGCACACAGCTGCCTAGGGCACCATGAAATTTGGGGCAATTTGGTGCCGCAAATTTCATGGTGCCCTACACAGCTGCGAATGCTGCGTATGCCTAAGGATGGCCCTGAGTCCTCCACTGAACACTCTTGCAGATCTCTGTTTTTCTGGTCTCCCCTTTTTGTACTCTATCTACCATATATATGCAGACAAGAGTTGAATTCTTAGGATTATGCTGTAATATTTCTCCTGCGTCTTCTGTATAGTTTTATTTTTGAAAAGTAGTAAATTATTTTTAAGTTTTATGGGCAAACCTAGCCCACTTAATTCTCCCAGTAGTCTCCCCTCTGCATGTGTTTTCAGTGTCACTGTCCAAAACAAGGGAGCCTTGTACTATTATTGATTCTATTATGAGTAAGCATACATTTCTGTCACAGATTCCGGGACCTCCGTGACTTCTTCTGGGGCAGAACTGGAGCAGATGTCCGCCCCAGGGTGGCAGCCCCCAGAATGGCGGCCAGCCTAGGGGCATGCCAGAACAGTGGCTGGTGTTGGGTCAGCAGGCTGGAGCAGCAGTAATCAGCCCCTGCCGCAGGAGCAGCAGTGGGGCTGGAGCAGCTGCAAGCCCCAGAAGTGTTCTGTTTGTCCCCCCACAGGATATTTTAGTAAAAGTCAGGGATGGGTTGCAGGCTTCTGTGAATTTTTGTTTATTACCTGTGACCTATCACTGACTTTTAATAAAAATACCTGTGACAGAATCTTAACCTTAAGAATAAGTAAGTAGATATGGATAAAACATTTGAAAAAGTCTATGAAAACTAATAAACAAAGAAACATGGGCATGTTTGGCTGCAAGAGAGAAAAGTTAAAAATTATAAAAAATAGTATGTAAAAACAATCCCCTTTTACTCAGCAGACAAGAACCGAGTTCAGGATTCCACATTTCTCCTGGATCAGTGAATGACATCAAATCTCTAAAAAAGTTCAGGAAAATGATCCCCACTGGACTTTGCAAGGAAACAAATCCCCAAATTTGTGAATTTAAATTTTTTTTTAGCAATGAACATATCCAAAAATCTTGAATAAAGTAACCCATATTTATGTTATTTGTATGCCTCGGGCAGATTGCGTACATAGCATTTTTAAACTGTGAAACACAGATTTGCAATCCTGTTAAGCTATGCCAAGCACAGAAAAAATGAGTATTTAGGGCTTCTGGTCCCAGGGCTAGCATACCCAGTTATCAATCTGTGGTGCCTTTGACTGCTTCTGAAAAGTTTAAGTAGTACATCTTGCCTCAACTTTTAATTGGGAGCCCCAGTAGAAATACCTTCAGGCTCAGTACAGAGCCTCCTTTGTAATACTGCTTATTTGTTGAGCTGTTTCAAAAACTGTTTGATTTTTCGTCAGTTGCACAAAATTTGCATAAATGAGCATCCTTAGAACCTTTTCCTACAAAAGTTTGTTCCCAAAGCCTAAATTCTTTTCAGTCTCTCAGGAGTTAAATACAATAACTGAAGAACTCTGCACATAAATCGAAATCAATATGGAAGAGTGCACAGCTATAGCTCAACTCGGACCCATTGCTCTTATGAGATTTGATCTCCTACATTAGCATTCCAAGTGTCCATACGTTTCTCTACATGTGGTCTATGGCGGATGTATGAATCTGTGGAGTTGAAAAAACTCAGTGCCTTAGAATGACTAGAGCTTGTGGTAGAAGTTCCTAATGAGTTCAACTCTCGTTCCATTTTCCACATATATTTTTTGTCCTTAAGAGAAGTATTGACAAAATGCTAGCTCAGGATCTTTAAAGCTGTCTTAACTTCTTCTCAGCTAGGATCTTTCTTATTTCCCCTATTAGCTGTCCTCTTGCATTTACATCCTTATTTATTAAGCTACCAAACATCCCTTTCTCTCTCAGGCTACGTCTACACTACCCGTCTGAATCGGCGGGTAGAAATCGATCTCTCGGGGATCGAATTATCGCATCTCGTCGGGACACGACAATCGATCCCCGAATCGACGCTTGTACTCCACCAGCGCAGGTAGGAGTAAGCGCCGTCGATGGGGGAGCCGCGGAGGTCAATTTGCCACCGTACTCACAGCGGGGTAAGTCAGCTCGGATATGTCGAATTCAGCTACGCTTTTCGCGTAGCTGAATTTGCGCATCTTAAATCGACCCTCCTCCCCTGTAGTGAGGACGTAGCCTCAGGTAATGTTCCACTCTTTAACTCTTAACAAGGGTACATACGATGACAGAATGTAGCTGTGAAAGAGGAAAGGGCCCCTTTGCAACACTTACATGGATATCAGGGCCATTGTTTTGCACAAGTCTGAAACCTTTGGTCTGAGCCCAACGCTGCCCTCCATTTCTACCTAAACAAGCATGGGGTCCACAGGTCATCCTGCATGACTACTTTGTGACCAGACCATAGGTGCAGAGGACTTTGTTTGGGCCCAGCCCACTACAGTGAATTTCTTCCTTAGGGTTCATAAGTAGGTCCCTACCAAATTCATGGGCCATTTTGGTAAATTTTACAATCACAGGATTTTAAAAACCTGAAATTTCATGGTGTTGTAACCATGGGTGTCCTGACCCAAAAGGGGGTTGTGTGGGGTGGTGGCATGGATACTGTCGAGGGGATGTAGTATTGCCACCCTTACTTCTGTGCTGCTGCTGGCGGCAGCACTGCCTTCAGAGCTGGACCCCCAGACAGCAGCTGTGGCGCTTCCTGCAGCCAGGGGAGGTTCCTGGAGGTGGGTCTGACCTGGCTCCGGGAGTGGATCATGCAGGGAAAGAGGAAGTTCCATCTCTCCCCAGCTCAGCCATCACCCACCCGTAAGGCTGGCCCTGCCCCCCGCATACCATGCCACCCTCACTTCTGTTCTGCTGCTGGCGGTGGTGGTGCCTTCAGAACTGGGTGCCTGTTAGCAGCCACCACTCTACATTCTCCAGCCACCCAGCTCTGAAGGCAGCAAAGAAGTAAGGGTTGCAATATTGCGAGCCCCCTACAACAGCCAGATTTCACAGGGGAGAGCAGATTTTATGGTCAAGAGCAGATTTCATGATCCATAACGTGTTTTGCCAACCATGAATTTGGGTAGGGCCCTATTCATAAGGATCATGAATCTCCAAGATTCATATAGGTGACAAGAACCCAAAAATTAGTTATCAAAAAAAGAGGCAATCTGAAATATTATGGTATGTTTTCTAGGTATAACAGTTTCCTATAACTTCAGATTTAATTAATGTGAATAAATGTTTAGGTGACAGTACAGGTGTGTGTGATAAAGCTGACTAAAACATCCACATACATACACGTGTGGCAGTCATATCTATGCAATAAATTGCAGAACTATGTATTGTTCATCATGCACTTTTGACTGCCTGACCTGCACTTTGCTCACTAATTGATCTCTGTAGGATTTATTCTAATATTTCAAATCCCTGAGCAGATTCAAAAAACTGTCCCAGAAATCTTTTCTTCTCTCCCTCCCACCAACATGAGGAATTTCCCCTTAAAATTATCTTAGCCTGAGGCTCAAAACGACAATCCCCGACAAGTGATGGGGTTTCTCTATATAAAAATGTAATTAATTCAAAGTCTATCTCGTAGGACTGCAGAGCTAAAAATGGGGGCTTCATACCACTGCAAAATAGAAAGATAATCTCTTTCCTAAGGCACCCCAGGACTCCGTTCTAACCCCATAAGATCCTAAGATAGGAGACTTAATAGATGTAAATTATTTAAGTAATGAAAAGCTATTCTGGGTTATGTTAGTGGTTTTCATGGTTTTTTATGAGCCTTGTACAATTGGATAAGTGGTAATTAAGACATCTGGCTTTGCAGGTGGAAGGACAAGAAAAATAGTTCAATTTTTAGTAAAAAAACCAAACGTCCTGAACCATTCCACACATTGGTTTTCTGTAACAGGAAATCCCATCAGGGGCTCGTTCACCTGCACATCTACCAATGTGATATATGCCAGCATGTGCCAGCAATGCCCCTCTGCCATGTACATTGGCCAAACCGGACAGTCTCTACGCAAAAGAATTAATGGACACAAATCTGACATCAGGAATCATAATACTCAAAAACCAGTGGGAGAACACTTTAACCTGTCTGGTCATTCAATGACAGACCTGCGGGTGGCTATATTACAACAGAAAAACTTCAAAAACAGACTCCAACGAGAGACTGCTGAGCTGGAATTGATATGCAAACTAGACACAATCAACAAAGGATTGAATAAGGACTGGGAATGGCTGAGCCATTACAAACATTGAATCTATCTCCCCTTGTAAGTATTCTCACACTTCTTATCAAACTGTCTGTACTGGGCTATCTTGATTATCACTTCAAAAGTTTTTTTTCTCTTACTTAATTGATCTCTCAGAATTGGTAAGACAACTCCCACCTGTTTATGCTCTCTGTATGTGTGTATATATATATATCTCATATATATCTCCTCAATATTTATTCCATTCTGTATGCATCCGAAGAAGTGGGCTGTAGTCCACGAAAGCTTATGCTCTAATAAATTTGTTAGTCTCTAAGGTGCCACAAGTACTCCTGTTCTTTTTGTAACAGGAAATGTAAGCAGAATGTACGATAGGTGGTATGAAGGCTTTCTAAGCATGTATTTGGTACCTGCTTAAGTCACTCATGGCTTTGCCATTCATGAGCAATGTGATGTGACCATTCACACACGCACAGTGACGTTCACTTTTGTGTGTGATCAGTCCAAAATGTCTCTTTTATAGCATCTATGGAAAAAACCCTGTATTTCTTATTTTATGGCACTATGCTAAATTTCTCTTGGGCCACTTACACATTATAGTGATCACCTTTGTTTATAAAATCCTCTTATCCCTGCTAGATTTTTGAAAAGCTGATTTTCTGTTGCATCTGTAAATCAAGGTGGTTATGCTGAACTGTAAATCTAAATTTGTCCCAGTATTGTTGACCAGAGAACCAATTCCGAGTTTTAGGATTGTGAGGAAGTGTCAACAAGTCATTGCAAAAATCTCCCCAATTAAAAACAATTCACAGAAGCATTTTACAAACCTGTTCTTATAGCTATTTTTTCTCTTTCTCAGGGCACTTGACAATAATAATTAATGGAGATATCCCATCTCCTAGAACTGGAAGGGACCTTGAAAGATCATCAAGTCCAGCCTCCTGCCTTCACTAGCAGGACCAAGTACTGATTTTTGCCCCAGATCCCTAAGTGGCCCCCTCAAGGATTGAACTCACAACCCTGGGTTTAGCAGGCCAATGCTCAAACCACTGAGCTATCCCTCCCCTCCTATAGACAATGACTCTTTAAAATGTGTTGTTTATCCAAAATTTAACATTCAAAGAGTGTTCAGTTAAACTATTTTATAAACAGGTCACAAATTTATTTTTAGGAAAACTGTGAGACCTGTATGTGCTATATAAACCCTAAAACAAAACAAAAAAGCTACCATATTAGTGGAGATTTTACAGAGCAAAGATTAATATTCACAATACTAAGACCAAAGGAGCTAAAAAATGTAAGTGAAGTTTGCAAAATAATATTTATGCATTACTCAATATGTACTTGTATAAATATAAAAGGGTTTACAACACTTTAAGAAAAACTCTTCTTTTAGAACGTTGACAACTCCAACACTTAAGCAAAATTGTTATTCCAAGTACTTACCCCCACTACCACTCCCTTCTCTGCGGCTACGCGCACTGCCATCTCTGCCAGATTTAACACGCTAGAACAACAGTGAAATAAATTTGAAGGAATAAACACAAAAACCCTATTTAGCATAATTAGATTAGATAGAACTGCTGAAGCTCAAAATTCAATTTACTGCTATAAACCGTAGAGAACACTAAATTGGACTTAAATTACAGTAATATTGTATTGTGCAACTAAAATCTTATTTCTTCAGTACAAAAAGTTGCATTTAAAATCAGTTAAATACAATGTTTACACAGAACTAATGAAGTTCAAATAAAAAAATTCAATAAAATCTGTTCTTTCAGATAACATTTATATAAGAATAAAAATACCTTACATGAAGTTTTGATTAGTACAGCTGAAAAAATTCTCAAGGTATTCCCCTCTACATGAAAGTAGTATTTGCCTACTAACATCTTGTAAATCCAAGAAGTGTTTTATTATTGTAAAGATTCAAGTGGGGAGGAAGAAAATTTAGAAAGAGAAATATTTACCCCACAGGTCTTAAATTTCTAATATTTGGCACAGCACTGTATGTCAGGAAAAAAGTTAATTTAATTTGTTGTTGAGTGCTAAATCTAACATGAAGGCAATGGTAAATATTATAAAAACTATGTTTAAAAAGTCAAGTTTCTAGGAATGAGGAAAGGACCACAAACACCTTCCAGCTGTGTTATTTTTAGGATTATTTTAAAATGTTACTGTTATTTTGTCCAAGCAATACCTCTGTATTGCACAATTGACTTCGAAATCCCAATATTCAGATGCATATATCTTGTCAATTACAGAAAATATACATCTTAATAAGGAGCCTTTTGATGGACAGGTGCAAAGATCCAATATTTAGAGCCTCCATCTGTTAATTTATTTTTAAAAAAGCTCTATCTAAATTCAGTGTATAAAATTAAGAGCCTGTTTAAAAAAGATGTGTGGACTACATAGGCCTTTGGTTGAAAACCTAGATCATGTGACATAAAATGACTTTCCTAAGCAGTTTATTTTAATAGTTGAAATCGTTTAGCTGAGTGGAGATTCAGTAATAACAAGTTAGCTGAGGTTCTTTAAAGCCTTAACATTTTAGGAGCTCATCCTGGAAACATGATGTACATATTTAACTTGAAAGCATGAAGCATAATCTAGTTAAGTTCCAGTGAAGAGAGTAATCCCTTTGAACTCAGTGTGACTACACACATGAAGTTAAGCATCTGCATGACTGTTTGCAGGATTGAGGCCTTTGCCATCATCTACGCTATAAATACAGCAGTGTCTGGTGGATTATTTATTACCTCCATCACAACCAATCTTCTCAAAGTATCCTAAAGATGTATGTAAATTCACATGCAAAGGGTCTAGTTTTACTTTGTGCATGGTTTTTATTATTTGATTTTAATTTATCTTGACCTCCAGTTAATGGTTGCATCATGTATAACTGAAAACAAAAAGGCACTTAAAAAATTCTGGAGACTGAGCAGCTGCAAAATGATTCTAACAGTCTCTAAACAATATGTACTGTATAACATACAAAGTGCGGGCACATGCATTCCAACTTCATACCCACAGCACTGTGTAAAGCCCTTGAGTATTTCAAACATAAGGGCAAATTTAAAAGGAAAAACTGAAAATGAAGGTAATGGGTCTAATGTGGAACAAGTAGGTTTTATGTGTTGGCGTTTCATTTGTGAAAACGCAAGATCAAATTCTCTAATGGATCACAAGTGGAAATGAGTTTGCTTTACATCCTATTCCCACATGGATGACAATCATTTTTGGCACAACTGGCAGCCTCTGGTCAAGAGTGGCCCAGGACTGGAAGAGCAGAAATGTGTTGCACATTAGAACTGAGATGCACTGAGGAAAATCATATGGTGTCTGTACATATTATCCCTGGTTCACATCACAGTTTATCAGGTGCTCATTTTCAGTCATTAAATTCACATAGAGAAATAAATATACAATACTACTACCTGTATTTGAACCAATGCCAATAAGATTTTGTGAATTTCTGTACAAGTACCAGTGTGTGTGCGCATCTCTTTTAAATGTAATACCAAGGAAATGTTAATGCACTAAGGAATATTCAGGTGAATATTCACCTACCCCCACAGATGTTTCCAGATCTCTGGCTGGACACCTTTAAGCGCTTGTCTACACTTGGAAATTTACAGAAATAGTTATTCTAGAATAGTTATTTTGATATAAGCCCCTGTGTGGACACTCTTATTACAGAATAAGAGTGGCCACATAGGAGTTTTCCAGAATAGCTATTTTGGTAAATTTCCAAATGTAGACAAGACCTTAGTAAGACTCATTGAAAAGAAGGGCATATTCCACAAATATTTAATTATCTATTTACTGCCTCACCACTTGGCACAGTAGTAAGAGATCATGGCTTAGCCTGAAATATTGAGGAAGGGAAACTGACTTTAAATTGCTGATGAAAACAGAGAGCAATAATTGACCTGTGCCTTTTTTTGTGGACTGAAATCAGTATTTGGCAGGGAAACATAAGGGGTGAATTTTACAATTTCTGAGCTACAGAACTCAACCTCTAACAACTGGAGAGGCACAAAGTGAATCATAGTATGAGACCCTTATTTTGCATTGCAATGCTGGTGTTATGAAAGAACATGTAGGAATGATGCATTGTTGTGATTAACATAACATTCCAGTCATCTGCAAATTAGCCTCTCCAAATTATGGTTAATTTACCATAGCAGTAGAAAATGATTGTATTAGAGTTTGTGCTTCTATATACCTATGTCGTGATTAAATGGAGAAGGGTAGTATTCAGCAGCTAGTTCCTGGACTTTCAGTGATTAATGTATCAAGTCAAAATGAAATATTACATTTTTAATATCACTGAGATATTACTATAATCTTAAACAACTAAGTTAAACAATTTAATTGTTTAAATATTTTCACTAGTAGTTTAATGCACAGAAGTAGTAAGTGTTCAAAAGTGCCCAGAAAACTCAGGTTCACATCAAATAAAGATGTTAAAAACAAACAAAAACACCTAACCAAACAAAAACAGTATTTGTATAAAAAGTGTGAATATTTTTTTTAAAAAAGGAAAAAGGTGCTTTTCTTACATTTCTTAATATTTGCAGGTCTATGCTGCATAAGAACTCAGGAAAAAGTAGTGCTAATATTGTATACAAGTGAGTAATTACCTCTCCAACCCCAGGGACCTCTGCCCTCCAATTAAAAATTAATCCAGTTTTTATACAAGTTTAGTTTCTGACCTTTCCTGAGTAGAGTTTACCAGTTATTTCATGTTGTGGCAAACTGAGTGTGTTTGTAATGTGGACCATTACCCACTAGAGATAAAGCAGAACCCATTTAACTCATTTCAGTGAGACCTTCTTGGAGTTGTAATCTGAAAAGGTAATGTTTTATCTGCTTAGCTGTTTCGTTACTAATGTCATAGTGGGGTGGCAGCACCACCAAAGTCAAGGCTGAGCCTTGTTTACTGATTAGCAGTCAATTTTTCTAAATGCACTAAGTCCCACATGCTTCGGGAAACTGTCTTCAAAACTGTTATGTTGCAACAGGGGTTGCGGTAGAGTTTGTGGTGCAAATATGGGGTCATTTGATTGAGGAGTTCCCAATAACTAGGGCCCTACCAAATTCACTGCCATGAAAAACGCATCACAGACTGTGAAATCTGGTTTTTTACCTTATACTATACAGATTTCATGGGGAGGCCAGCGTTTCTCAAATTGGGGATCCTGACCCAAAAGGGAGTTCCAGGGGGGGGTCACAAGATTATTTTAGGGGGAGTTGCAGTATTGCCACCCTTACTTCTGCACTGTCTTCAGAGCTGGGTGGCTGGAGAGTGGCAGCTGTCAGCCAAGCGCTCAGCTCTGAAGGCAGCGTCGCACCCGCAGCAGTGCAGAAGTAAGGGTGGCAATACCATACCATGCCACTCTTACTTCTGTGATGCTGCTGGCGGTGGCTCTGCCTTCAGAGCTGGGCTTCCAGCCAGCAGCCGCCGCTCTCCAGCTGCTCACTCTGAAGGCAGCTCCTCCGCCAGCAGCAGCGCAGAAGAAAGGGTCGGAGTACTGCAACATGCCCTACAATAACCTTGTGACCCTCCAAAATTCCTTTTTGGGTCAGGACCTTTACAATAACAATACTTTGACATTTCAGATTTAAATAGCTGTAATCATGAAATTTACGATTTTTAAAATCCTATGACCATTAAATTTACTAAATTGACTGTGAATTTGGTAGGGCTCTACCAATAACCATTCCCCACATTATGAGCTTCTTTACATTTTCAATATGCAGTGAAATATATGTAGCTAACGAGATTATCTTGAATACTGGTATGACACGAGGGGCCAGGAAATATTTCTTGGGGTAAATTTGGAGTCATTTATCAAGATGTTTCTCAGATACAGCCCTCTCCCCCAATAAAGAGCTGATTTTAGTATTCAAATTGCTCTAAAGTCCATGTGCATAATAAGATTGTCTTGAAACCTGGTATTGCATGGCTGGGCTTGAGGTAGATTTTGAGGTAGAAGGGGGAGGGGAGGAGAATACATATTGAAATGAATGGGTCCGATCACACCACTTAAGAGCTGTTGTCAGGCTGTATTCATCTCCATGAGGTGTTTGGATTCACCTGAAAACATCTCCTTGAGATGAATGAGTCACTTCACATTTTTGCAATCCTCCTATGCTGCACAGGGTTGTGCAGAACCTCTTCTCCCTATGCTAGTCCCAAAAGTGGAGTACAGACTTTGGGGCTCCCTCTCACCCTTGCTACCACCATCTGGTGGATGTGCTTTTCACAGGCTTCTGTTTATTGCCTTCCTACCTGCCCTTGATCCTACTGGGGGGGCATGATGGAGGGCAGAGCTGATAGCTGAGTGACAGTGAGGTAGTCCCAGTAACCTGTCTTGTGCCCCCGTCACGCCCCCTTCACTACTACCACTTCCTCAAAGCCAAGGGAAATTCACTGCCCAAAAACTTCATTAAGGCAGAATGTTTACGTTGACTAGATGTGCTTTGTACCCTTACAGAATGCACCTATATTTAAACCTCTGAAAACCAAAGAATCCAAGAGTTATGGCAAAACCAACTTAAACGTCTGTACACCAGGAAGTGAAGGTACACTCTAGCTAGGCTAAAGTATTATAGCAAATATTATTTTACTGTTCATTGTGCTAGGCAGTGAAGCTACATAATGAAAATGAAAAAAATAATCCACTTTTCATAGGAGAAAACAAACATACCTGTTCCCTTATTTCTTTTAGTTTTTCCACTCTCTTGAGCTTTGTCACATATTCTTGAACTTCTTTCAGCCCCATATCTGTGCAGAGACGAACTAAGAACCGTAGACCTAATTGTACATTAAAAATATATTTAGAAAAGGGCTTGAAAGCAGGTGAAAAAATAGCAGTGTGTTTAATCTAGTAAAACTGAATTTATAGAGTAGCAGCATGGTCTTCTGGACATAGCAAAGGACTGGGGATTAGGGGTTCCTGCTTTCTAATACCAGCAACTCAGATTGGAATCTTATGCAAGCAATTTTAACTTTTCTGTGATTGACTGTAGAATGGTTAATAATACCCAAGGGGTGTTGTGAAATTTAGTTACTTAGTGTTTGTGAAATGCTTCAAAAATAAAAAGCATTATACATATGCTAAACTGCTATCGCAAAACCATTCCCCAATAGCATTTTATTGAAAATAAGTCATCAATGCCAAATGAGCTGAAAAGAATGGACACTAGCATAGTTACATTTTCTAATTACTCCAGTGTTGAGTCAGCACTTCAGATGCATGGTGGGTGGCCTTTTAGCTCCTGCGTTAATATCAATCTCTATAGAGTTCAAAAATTGATATGAAGGCTAAATGTGACTATGGTTGTCTATGCTATGGAGACTACTGCTATGTCAACACCACAGACCTTACAGCAGCACACCTGTACTGCTGCAGCTGCGCTGCTGTAAGGTCTCCTGTGTAACCACTTTATGCCGATGGAGATAACTCTCCCGTCGGCATAATTAAACCACCCCCAACGAGCAGCAGCAGCTATGTCTGCGGGAGAGCATCTCCTGCCGACATACCGTCTCTTCTGTCGGTGAAACTTATGTCAGTCAAGGGTGTGCTTTTTCACACCCCTGACTGACAAAAGTTTTACCCACAAAAGTGCTAGTGTAGAGATAGCTATGCTGGTATAGGTATGCCGGCATAGCCCTGTAGTGCAGACGCAGCCTACACTGACAGAAGGGGTTTTTCTGTCACTGTAGGAACATCACTTCCCTCAACAAAGCCCTCTTCTATTTTGACATAGCTGTGTCTACACTGGGGGTTTTGTCAGAATAGCTATGCCAGTCAGGAGTGTGGTTTTTTCACACCCCTGACGGATGTAAATATGTTGATATAACTTTTCAGTGTAGACCAGGCTTATATGATAAAATAGGAAGGACTTAGGGGAAGAGAGAACTCCTTTGAGCCACAGTCCCCAATTTGGAAAAGAGCTGCCACTGTCTCTGTGCACAGCAGCATGGAATGACACCTATCTAAATACGACGCTAAACTATCAATAACCAGTAAACAGAAGAAAACCTCAATAACTAGTTAAAAGGTGATTTAACAACAGCTGATGAAGCACAGGGAGATGAGAGAGCTTCTGACTCATTGCCTTTAGAAATTAATAGAACAGTGGAATGATGAACAGTGACTACTTTCCTAGTAGTTCTGTACTGCATCCTCGGTGTCATGGATTTGTGCCGGCAATGTTCAAAGAATGTTAGAATTACTGAAAGATTTTCAAAATAGTCCACTCCTTTGATTCACACACTACAAATATTAACATGCCTTATATTTCTTTACCTATAGATCTTAAAGTGAGAAACCATTTTGCAAAACTTGTGTTGCCATTGTTGACTTAACTAAGGCAAAAGTTTTGTTTTTCTACTGCAGTAGACCTCCGTAAAGCCTACTCTTCAAGAGAATTTAGGAAACTTGGTAAAATTACACATCTCTACCCCGATATAACGCGGTCCTCAGGAGCCAAAAATCCCTACCGCGTTATAGGTGAAACCCTGTTATATCGGGGTAGTGGCGGCAGGGCTCCAGCGGTGATTTAAAGGGCTCTGGGCTCCCCACAGCTGCCGGAGCCCCGGGGTTACCGCGCTATATGTAACGGGTCGCGTTATATCAGGGTAGAGGTGTAGTAGCTGAAAAAAATGCTGCAAGTCTACTTTTAAAATATAGTAAATGTTCTGCCTTAAACTGTTTAAAAATGTAATTCTGGTAAGTGGCAAACTGACAGTTGTAGTACTGAGGTTTTAAACAATAAGTGAGGTAAGGAGGCTGCTACGGCAACATAGAGCAATGGTTCCCAAACCATGCTCTGTGATGCTCTTCCATTCACCCACAGAGTTGTTTCTGCCAGTGGTGAAGCATCTATCAGTCTTCACGAAGTGATGTTTCCTGCTACCATGTATCCCCAGTCTGGCACTCTCTAACGGTTTCCAGAGACTACTTGAACAACTAAACTTTAAAAAAATGCTTCATGCCTTTTTGGGATACTTGGTTTTGGTAAAACTTTTAACCACAGTAAGATTTGTAGACTATAAAATGGAAGGATGTCAAACACAAGAAGAGAAACAGTCTGGTCTGGGGAGATGACAGTAGTAGGGTCTACAGGTAACAACGGATGTTTCTGTAAGTACACACACAGAACTTAAAGGGCTGGTCTACACTGGGAACTTACATCTCTCAGGGGGTGACAAATCCACTCCCCTGAGATACACAGCTATGCTGACCTGACCCCTGGTGTAGACCGCACTAGGTCGATGGAAGAATTCTGGAGACCTAACTACTGACTCTCAGGCTAAGGGCTACACTACACACTTCCTTCAGTATAACTATGTCACTCAGGGGTATGAAAAATCCACCCCCCTGAGCAATGTAATTATACTGACCATAATCCCCATGTAGACAGCGCTATGTCAGCAGGAGAGCTTCTCCCGCTGACATAGCTATCGCCTCTCATGGAGGTGGAGTTATTAGAGCATCTTCACCAGAAGTGCTACAATGGCCATAAGGGAGGTGGATAACCTATGCTGATAGGAGAACTCCTCCCATCAGCATAGGTAGTGTCTATACTCAAGCACTACAGCAGAACAGCTGCAACTGTGCCACTGTAGCGGTTTAAGTGTAGATGTACCTGGAAGAGTAAATAAACAGAACAGTTCTAAAACTGCAGGAAGAAGATAGGAGGAAGGAAGTCAGTAAGCAAGTTTATTTTCATCTTCTTTCCTCAATATTGCCCTAGTATTACTTTAGTCAAGCCCTAGTCCACAAGGAATGTTCAGAATTAGTATTGGGAAAGAAGGCAGTCTGTGAGAATATTTTCTATTTTTAAAATACTTAAATAATATGGATTACTAATAGATATATTCAATATAGCGTAGAGTAGGGGTCCCCAACACGGTGCCCACGGGTGCCATGGTGCCCGCCGGGGCGTCTAAGTGCGCCCGTGTACTGGCCGGCAGACGAACATCCGCCAAAATGCCACTGAGAAGCAGCGTCATCCAGAGGCGTCGCCGCCAAAATGCCGCCAACACCTCTGGATGACGCTGCTTGTCGGCGGCATTTCAGCGGCAATGCCTATTGACATTGCCGCTTGTTGGTGGCATTTTGGCGGATGCTCATCCGCTGCCACGATCCTCCGTGGCTCGTCGTCTGGCGCCTGCCAGACAAAAAAGGTTGGGGACCACTGGCGTAGAGTTTCCTTTACCTTGAAAGCTGCACCACTCAATGAAACAACTTACATTCAACATTCTCTGGAAATTTTCTGTGTATCTCCTTATATGTATCTAGAGCTTTTTGGTAGTTACCTGCAAACAAAATAAACAACATCACACACACATGCATGTACAATGGCACAGTATCAGACCAGAAACTGATGTGACTTGGTACCTTCCAGCTTTTTTCAGCTGCTTTATTTTTAAGAGTATGTGGTTTAATAATCCTAAATCACAACTGATGCAGTTAAAGTTGGCATTCTTTAATTATTACCTGACTATAATAATTAAGGCTGGTTGTGAACAGCTGAAAAAAAATTCAAACTTTTTTTTTAAACGATGGGTGGGGCTCTAACTGTCCTACCAGCACATTCCAATTCATACTGGGGATTTTCCCAGCATATCTAATGAACATAATGGTGGCCAAGCTGTCTTGTTCCTTTGCTGGGAAAGCTCTTCTGTGCTGGATTTTGGTTGGGTGCTGACTTTATCTTTCAATTCACATAGTCACCCAGCTTCTACTCCCCCATCCCATAGAATCAGGTAACTGGGCAAACAACATAAGAAAATCTGCAAATTTGTCATTCGGTTCTTCTCTGTGAGGCTCTAAAGGAGCAAGGGAAAGAGTAGGAACAATGGGACAGCATGAAAGAAAAGTATTATTTATTAAAATATCTTAAGCGTGTTTTGGTGCGGAACAATACAAAGAGGAAGACACGGTCTCTGTCCCAGTGTGGTTATGATCAATAGCAGATGCAGATTGTAGAATCCCAGTTATAAAATTCAGCAGGTGAGAGCTCAGTCTCGAAGCGGCAGTGTGTATTCTGTTTGTACAATTTAAATTTTCAATTTTTTTTAATATCTAGAAATTGTACCCACTACATATATTGTAAATGTGGTCTGTTTAGCTGAGCAACTCTAGAAACTTCCTACTTGGCTATTGTGACATCATATGGTGCTCTGACATAAATCAAATACAATATGACTATTTACACTAGTTTGGCCTGTTCTTTACTTGCACAGGACTGCTCCACTCATAAGTACAAGACAGTACAAAGAGGAGTAATTAAATCCAGAACTTCAAGGAAGGTCATGCTTTGTTATACAGAAAATTCACAAAGCAGAAGCATGCTACAGGCTAAGGAGATTTTAGAACCAAGAACTCATCGAGAAGATGTACAAAAGATCAGTAAAAATTCAAAATATATAAATTAAAAAAAATACCAATTATAAAAAAAAATCACAGAACAAGTAGAAACACTTACCACTTCTTCTGTAACAACTAGCAACCATCAATTGCCATTTTACTTGTGTTGGTCTATGTATAAATAAATAAAAACATTTAGTATACAGTACTAGCAAATGATGAAATAGACAAATTGTTCTGTGAAGTTCAAAATATTGGTGTACATCCACTATTAAACCAGTCTCACAAAATTCTACTTGTCGCTCACTCAGGGTGAATCCTTTCTAGGAAGGGCACATAAACTAACAGCATTTTTTCATTACTAGCAAGTTAAAAGATAATAAAGATATAGCTATGTGTGGGCTGGTAAGTTGCCATGTCAATTCTTCAAAGCTGACCGAAACCATATGTGGAAAGCTCTTTGGACTGTATAGTCCTCATTGTTAATATGTCCTAGAAGCAGGGGCAGCTCCAGGCACTAGTGCAGCAAGCACGTGCCTGGGGCGGCAAGCCGCGGGGGGTAGCCTGCCAGTCGCTGTGAGTGCGGCAGCAGTCAGGCGGCCTTCGGCGGCGTGCCTGCGGGAGGTCCGCTGGTCCTGCAGTTTCGGCAGAAGCCGCGGGACTCTCAGATCACCCACAGAAACGCCACCGAATTCGTGTGACTGCGGACTGCCTGTAGGCATGCTGCCGAAGGCCGCCTAACTGCCGTGCTTGGGGCGGCAAAAAACATAGCGCCACCCCTACCAAGATGATATTGCATTCTAACAATTTGTAGGGAGGCTTCTCTAGTGGAAATCTAGCATTTTTCTTTACCTTCCTGACTGTACTGTTCGTCCATTATTTATTTATTTATTTTTATTCAACCACAGGTCAAGCCAATTTAATCTCCAAATAATTTCTCTATTTGTTTGCAGTCTGGTATTCTGCAAAATAAGCTTATGTAAGACAAGTCTGCTGCATATTTCTCAGTTGCAGCACATGTGTGCCTGCTGCACACAGCAATGGAATCCAACTGAGCACCTAACACACCTCGATTGTAATAAAAATTATTAGTAGGCAACTTTAGGGTTACCATATTTCCTCATTTAAAAAAAAGAGGACACTACACAGGGCCCTGGCCCCGCCCCAACTCCACCCCTTCCCCAAAGTCCTCGTCCCAACTCCGCCCCCTCCCCTGAGCGCGCCGCATTCCCCCTCCTCCCTCCCAGCTGTGAAACAGCTGCCCAAGCGCTACTGGCTTCACGGTTTGCTGAGCAGCCCCCAGACCTCCAGACCCTGCCCCCGGCTGGGCGCTTCTCCAGCACACCCGGAGCCCGGGAGGGGAAGTGCCATCCTAACTGGCACCCTAGGACCCTATCCCCTACCTGTCCCCTGACTGCCCCGGCCCTTATCCTCCCCCCACCCCCAGACAGACACCAGGGACTCCCGCGCCCCATCCAACCACCCCCTGACAGCCCCCCCCCCCAGAACTCCCGACCCATCTAAACCCCTCTGCTCCCTGTCCCCTGACTGCCCCCTCCTGGACCCCTGCTCCTAACTGCCCTCCAGAACCCCAACCCCTACCTAAGCCTCCCTGTTCCTTGCCCCCTCCTGAGATCCCCCCACCCTAACTGCCCCCCTAGGACCCTACCCCCTGCCTGTACCCTGACTGCCCAAAACCTTACACCCCCAGACAGCCCCCCGCGAACTCCCAACCCATCCAACCCTCCCCCTGCTCCCTGTATCTTGACTGCCCCCTCCAGAACCTCCCTGCCCCTTCTCCGGCCCCCTGGCCCCCTTACTGTGCTGCTCAGAAGAGCGTGTTGGGCTCCACGCGCAGCCCGACACGCTGCCACGCTCCCCCACGGAGCGCATAGCTTGGTTCCCGCCCTCGCAGAGTGCTGCTGGGCAGGGGGAAGAGCTCCAGACTGCCAGAGGCCGGTTGCGAACGGCCGGCCAGCTGCGAATGCAGGGAGGGGGAGGGAGGGAGAGAGAGGAGGGGAGTGATCTCAGCTGCAGGGGAGAGGAGGAGGAAGCGGAGGAGGGGCTCTCTCTGGCTGCCGGAGCCCCATGCAAGTGGCACCATCCGGCCAGCTGCTCTGTCAGCTGTGCGCACTCTGCATGGGGGGGAAGTCCGGACATTTACAAATTCCCCCCAGACGCTATTTTTAACGGAGAAAAGCCGGACATGTCCGGGGGAATCCGGACGAATGGTAACCCTAGGCAACTTGGTATGAAAATCCTACATTTTTAGGGCCCAAAATTAAGCTCCACAACTCCTTCTACTGTTTGAACTGCATATGTTGCTAAAATTTGCCCCTGCAAGCTTCTCAAAAACACAATTCTCAATTCATTTCAAAATACATCTTAAAATGCAAGTTAAAGGGGATGATTTAAATATAAAATATCACTGAATGATTGGAATTAATATTCCATTAAAAAAGAATTGAGAACTGGGGATCAGAGTTGAGGCAAAGTTATCGCTTAAATGTCATTTTATTTACAATCAGCATAATAACAGCTGTTTAATGACTGTGGCATATTTTTAGGATTAACAACTTGCAAATAGCATGTACAAGTTTTAGCGCCAAACTCCCAAATATTTATGTTCTGTTAGCTATAATTAACAATCTCCTCTCCTGGAAAATGAATTCTCACAGATACTGTAATTGCACAGAAAGATCAAGAATTTCAGAGGTTAATAATTCACAGATACTTTTCAATCCATATGCAATACACAAAGTTTCATGCATTGAGTGGTTAGAGAATTAGGCCTTGAATGTTTAGGTCTGTGCCAGAAGAAGATTATGAAATCAGTATGAATTTTTTCTAGTTTCAGCTGTTTTCTTTCCAGTGTTTTAAAATGGACTAAGAGTGCCAACATACGTGATCCAAGAGCCTGACTGCATTACAAATTTTTAAGGGGTTGGCAGCTTCACTGAACAGCAGGATAGCAAGTCTTTAAATCAGTGTTTCACAAATATGTTCACTGGTTTGTCTCCATTTTTTAAAGCTATTTATTTTATAAAAGAAGCCAGTGGGTTGGGAATTTCCTGGTAGTAAATGACTAGATGGAGAAATTGAGGCCTGAGGCAAACAACAAGACTTCAGTTACCAAGCAATGTCCAATGCTGAAGATGCCATTTTGATTAACATTGTTTCCTTCCCCTTTCTGTGTCTGTTGTGTCTAGAGCTGCTGCTGCATTTGTTTTTGTTTACAGTACCAATCCTTTCCTTACAATTAATAACAACCACAGTAACCAGTGGGAAAGTAGAACTTCATTTTGAGCATTTTACTAGAATTTAATTTCAATTATTTTTAGACTTTCTATATAGTAGTATATGTTAGTAAATGGGGCTTTAAATACAAGGAACTTCCCATGTGGACCTGACTGCAAGGACAAAAGGGATAATGGAATATTTCTATAAATTACTTTAACTATTTATTTCTATATTTAATGTTTGGGATTCTTTTGTAATTGTAATTTTCTTGTTATAAAGTTTGTAGAAGAGTCATATAAATATACTGTCTCAATCTTAACTACAAGATGAAAGGTTTTTGCTGATGACTTTCATTATTATTTGTAAAGGAAAAGTTGACAGATGTTTTTTGTATGTCATCCTGGAGATGGTGAGATTTCAGATCATTCTGGTCTCATGAGGAACGAAGTACCCAACAGTAGTGGGCCAGCCAAGAAAGCTGTCTCCATTTCTCATGAATTATGGAGCTATGGTGGACATCCTATTCATGGGGATAAAGGTGGTTGTTAGGTAGCTGAGGGTATGTCTACACTATGAAATTAGGATGATTTTATAGAAGTCAATTTTTAGAAATCGATTTTATACAGTTGATTGCGTATATCCACACTAAGCGCATTAAGTCAGTGGAGTGTGTCCTCACTACAGTGGGCTAGCATTGACTTACGGAGCGGTGCACTGTGGGTAGCTACCCCACAGTTCCCGCAGTCTCCGCTGCCCATTGGAATTCTGGGTTAAGCTCCCAATGCCTGGTGGGGCAAAAACATTGTCGCGGGTGGTTTTGGGTACATGTCGTCAGTAGCCCCTCCCTCCATGAAAGCAACGTCAGACAATCGTTTCACCCCTTTTTTTCTTGTGCAGACACCATACCATGGCAAGCATGGAGCCCGCTCAGCTCAGCTCACCGTCACCGCTGCTGTCGCGTCCTGGGTGCTGCTGTCAGCAGACGGTGCAGTAGGACTGCTAACCGTCATCATCCACAGCTTCTGCTGCAACTCTGCTCTCCTGCTCTTGTAAATGAGTTCAGTCTCAATAGCAAATTTCTCCAAATTGTCAGAAATCTGTGTGGTGCTAACCGTCATCATCCACTGCTTCCGCTGCAACTCTGCTCTCCTGCTTTCCTGCAGATGCCATACCACGGCAAGTATGGAGCCCACTCAGCTCACCGTCACCGCTGCTGCTGTGAGCATTGTAAACACCTCGTGCATTATCCTTGAGTATATGCAGAACCGGGCTAAGAGATGCCAGCATGAGGAGGATTTTGATGAGGACATGGACACAGATGTTCCTGAAAGCATGGGCTGTGGCAATTGGGACATCATGGTGGCACTGGGGCTGGTTGATACAGTGGAACGCTGATTCTGGGCCAGGCAAACAAGCACAGACTGGTGGGACCGCATAGTGTTGCAGGTATGGGATGATTGACAATGGCTGTGAAACTTTCACATGCATAAGGCCACTTTCCTGGAACTCTGTGAGTTGCTTTCCCCCACCCTGAAGTGCAGGAATACCAAGATGAGAGCTGCCCTGACAGCTGAGAAGCGAGTGGCGATAGCCCTGTGGAAGCTTGCAACGCCTGACTGCTACCGGTCAGTCAGGAATCAATTTGGAGTGGGCAAATCTACTGTGGGGGCTGCTGTGATCCAAGTAGCCAATGAAATTGTTGACGTTCTGTTATCAAGGGTAGTGACTCTGGGAAATGTGCAGGTCATAGCGGATGAATCATAGAATATCAGGGTTGGAAGGGACCTCAGGAGATCATCTAGTCCAACTCCCTGCTCAAAGCAGGACCAATCCCCAGACAGATTTTTGCCCCAGATCCCTAAATGGCCCCCTCAAGGACTGAACTCACAACCCTGGGTTTAGCAGGCCAATGTTCAAACCACTGAGCTATCCCTCCCCCCTCCCCCATTGCTGCAATGGGGTTCCCTAACTGTAGTGGGGCGATAGACGGAATGCATATCCCCATCTTGGCACCAGACCACCTTGCCAACCAGTACGTAAACCGCAAGGGGTATTTCTCAATGGTGCTGCAAGCACTGGTGGATCACAAGGGACGTTTCACCGACATCAATGTGGGATGGCCGGGAAAGGTGCATGACGCTCGCATCTTTAGGAACTCTGGGCTGTTCGAGCAGCGGCAAGAAGGGACTTACTTCCCAGACCAGAAAATTACCACTGGGGATGTTGAAATGCCAATAGTTACCCTTGGGGACCCAGCCTACCCCTTGCTCCCACGGCTCATGAAGCCTTACACCGGCAGCCTGGACAATAGTAAGGAGCAGTTCAACTATAGGCTGAGCAAGTGCTGAATGGTGGTAGAATGTGCCTTTGGACATTTAAAAAACGCTGGCGCTGTTTGCTGACTAGGTCAGACCTCAGCGCAACCAACATTCCCATTGTTATTGCTGCTTGCTGTGTGCTCCATAATATTTGTGAGAGTAAGGGGGAGACGTTTATGATGGGGTGGGAGGTGGAGGCAAATTGCCTGGTGTCTGATTATGAGCAGCCAGACACCAGGGCAATTAGAAGAGCACAGCTAGGCACGCTGCGCATCAGAGAGGCTTTGAAAACCAGTTTCATGACTGGCCAGGCTTCAGTGTGACAGTTGTGTGCGTTTCTCCTTGATGCAAAACCGCTCCCTTTGTTGATTTAATTCCCTGTAAACCAACCACCCTCCCCCCATCAAAATAAAGTAGCTATTGTTTTGAAACCATGCATTCTTTCTTTAATAATTTTTTTTTAATTAGATAACGGACAAGGTGGGGTGGGAGAGGAGGGAAGGACAAGGCCACATTGTTTATTGTAGCGACACTACAAATCAATCTTCTGTTGCTTGGGCCATCCTCTGGAGTGGAGTGGCTGGGTGCCTGGAGCCTCCCCTCTCCCCGTGCTCTTGGGTGTCTGGGTGAGGAGCTATGGAACATGGGGAGGAGGGTAGGCGGTTATACAGTGGATGCAGCTGGGGTCTGTGCTCTTGTTGGCTTTCCTGCAGCTCTAACACATGCTTCATCATGTCTGTTTGCTACCCCAACAGACGCTTCAGCATGTCCATTTGCTCCCCTATTAGCCTCAGCATTGCATCCTGCCTCCGCTCTTCACGCTCACTCAATTCTTTCCTGGCCTCTGCCACTGAATGCCTTCATGCATTGAGCTGTGCGCTATCAGTGTGGGAGGACTGCATCAGCTCGGAAAACGTGTCATGGTGAGTGCATTTTTTCACCTTCTAATCTGCGATAACCACAGAGACGGAGATGATAGGGGGAGCATAGAAACATTTGCACCCGGGGGGAGATAAAAAGGGAGAGTAAAATTGGGTTGGCTTCTTACGCCTTCATAACGTGGGAATGTTTTCAAACTGCAGCGCCCCCCTTTCCCAGAGCAAGCAATGGGTTGGGTTTCACATTTAAAAAGGAGGGGCTGCAGTATTCGGGTAGATGTGCAGCACACACCAACCCCCACCCCACGGCTATTCTCTGGGATGATCCCTACCCCCAACCCCCACCGTGTGGCTATTCTCTGGGATGATCCCTTCTCCCCTCCCCCCGCCGCGTGGCTATTCTCCGGGATGATCCCTTTTAGCCAAGCGCAAACAGCCCAGCATGAACGGGGTCCTTTTACTGTTCCCTTACAAAAATTCCCCTATTTCAACCAGGTGACCATGAACCTATTGCTTTTAAACCCTGTACTGTAGTTACAAATGTGCACTCACCAGAGGTGCCTTCTCTGGCTTCTGGGTCGGGGATCCCGCCTTGAGAGGGTATTGGCTCCAGGGTGATGAAAAGTTCCTGGCTGCTGGGGAGAACGGATTCACCACTTGCCTGCTGCGCATTCTCCTCCTCCTCTTCCTCATCTGCAAAATCCTCCTCCATTGTCCGTGAGACTCCCCCCTTGCAGGTGTCCACGGACAGTGGTGGGATAGTGGTGCGTCCCCCCCTAGAATGCCATGCAGCTGTTCACAGAAGTGGCATGTGTGGGGCTGTGACCCAGAGTGACCGTTTGCCTCCTTTGTCTTTTGGTAGGCTTGCTGAGCTCCTTAACTTTCACGCAGCACTGCTGTGTGTCCCTGGTGTAGCCTCTGTCCAACATGTTCTGTGAGATTTTGGCAAATATATTTGCATTTCTTCTTTTGGATTGGAGTTCTGCCTGCACAGATTCTTCTCCCCATACAGCAATCAGATCCAGTGTCTCCCTTTCGGTCCATGCTGGAGCTCATTTGTGATTCTGGGACTGCATGGTCACCTGTGCTGCTGAGCTCGCCATGCTGACCAAACAGGAAATGAAATTCAAAAGTTCCCACGACTTTTCCTGTGTACCTGGCTAATGCATCGGAGTTCAAAGTGCTGTCCAGGGCAGTCACAATGGAGCACTCTGGGATAGCTCCCGGAGGCCAATACTGTCAATTTGCATCCGCACTACCCCAAATTCAACCCAGCAAGGTCAATTTTAGCGCTACTCCCCTCACCGGGGAGGAGTACAGAAGTCTATTTTGAGAGCCCTTTAGATCGACGGAACGGGGTTGGTTGTGTGGATGCGGTCATTTTTAAATCGACCTAACGTGGCTAAATTCGACTTAACCCCGTAGTGTAGACCACGCCTGAGTGTGTTGGAGATCAGGAACATGATCTTGAATTGGATCAGATCATCAATGGGGAGCCAATGTCTCAATATAAGGGTTATATAGTCCTGCTTACCAATGTTGCTTGGCAGGTAGGCTGTCGTATTTTGGATCAAACTTGTGCTTTTAGTATTATTATTAATAATTTATTTGTTCTGTGGTTAGTGCCAGTATTTGAGGCCCCAATGTACATGTGATGTACAAACACACAGAGAAATCTCTGCCCCAAAGAATTTACAATCTACACAGACAATGCAGACAAAAGGTGGGAGAAAGAATCCAAAAATACAGGCAATTTTGCAGGGTGGTGATAGGCAAAAGTCCTGTTAATTCCAGTTTTATTTTCATTTTTTTGTTTCGTTATTTATGCTTATCCCCTTGCCTATTTTTTTTTTAAATTATGTGAACTCTTGTGTTTATTCTATATATATTTTGCATTTAGCCCTAGTCTTTCTATTTTTGTTCACAATTTACTCAAACATTTGAGTTTAACTCTTGCCTTTTTTCCCTTTTTATTACATGTAACCCTAGCCTTATTTGTTTTAAATTATTTTAAACCATTTTTTGTTTATAATTTTATATATTACACACATATATATATACACACACACACACACACACACACACACCACCTCTCCCATTCAATTAAAATATTAATTTCTGCTGCATTTTTAATAACCTTTCTGCAGTATAGTCTTTTCTTGAATGGTGTCTGGATTGCCCAAACACATAAATAGTTCCTTGTACTTTCAGGGGTATTTTAACCTTAGTGCCATACATGAATCAGACAGTAGGTCAAATTTTAGATCATCATAAACAAGCCAAGTAATAACGGAGTTTGGCTCAGTCTGATTTTGGATAGGATTCCCAAAACACTCAAAAAGAGAAATGCTACCTCTGGATTTCACGGGGTTATATGAATTTTAGCTTGTCTGTTGACACAAATTCCACGTGGAAATATTATGAGGAAATATGTATTTTTCTATATCTATAAATAATTTTGGTTGAACTCTGAGCTCCAGTTTCAAATTTGGCCTAATTTTTACATGTAGGTCACTTGTATGTTAAACTCCCTTTGTAAGTCTAGAATAAAATATGCAGACTACCTTAAGTAGCTCATTCTGTGAAGTGCACAAACACAGTTTTACTAAGGCCAAACGTCACAAACACAGTTTTACTAAGGTCAAATATAAAATTCAGAATAAATTAGATTTGTCAACATATATCCATTGTTAGCTGTTAATACTGTACTGTTCGTGGTTTTATTTAGTGTTTTCTGCAATTCTTTTTATGAGAATAGGAACAATATGAACAAGGAAACAAAGTTAATTGCTGAAAGATGCTTTTGTTTATGAGGTTGAATCAACAGTCTTTACCAGATGAGGAAAGCATGGAAAGGAAGTCTTTTACTTTTGTTTGAATTAGAGCTGCCTAATAGAAACAAAAACACCCCTCCAAACAAATACAAGGTGAAGAACCTGATGAAACAATACCTAAAGCTGTATTTAATGCTAACATAGCTTATGGCAATTAACGTATCATGTCTCCGAGATAGAATTACAAGAAAAAAAACCCTCAATACAAGATATTTGACTAAACATGCAATAACAATCATTACTTACTGAATAAGCGCTGCTCTCTCAAAGTACTGAATGGCTTTTTCACAAAACTGGGTATCAATGTAATAGGCTCCAAGCCATTCAATGACCTCAATGTTCGAAGGGAAATACCGATATGACTGACAAAATAAGGAAGGTGAAAGAAACATAATTTTAGTGATAAACAACATCTTTATTTTACTTCTGGAATATCTTACTCACTTAAGTGTTTAATTCTCCAGATGCCAAAAATATGTAATACATGAATGAAAGCACTGTACTATACCAACTAATCCCTAAAGAGATCTTGTCAGGTTTGTAATTACAAAATACGTTTTAGAAGAGTTACCTGAGATGAGTTTCACATTTTCCATCAATCCTTACTAGAATTATTATTTTAGCATAGTTAGCAGCAGCAAAAGAGTATTTTTCCACACAAAAAAGTTTGCTTTCTTAGATTACTACTGTATGTAAATAAGTTAATTAAAAGGCTAAGCAAGTTGTTTCTATAACAAATTACACTAATCAGTTTCAGACAGCCAAATAGTCTGCTGGAAAACTCACTGAAAAACTTTTTTTGCTATAAAAGTTTTCATTTATGTTTGTACAAATAAAATTAGAGACTTTCATTAAAAATAGCCATTTCTGAGAAAAATACTGGGCCAAATTAATCCCCAAATTAACATAGTTCCACTGACTTTCAGAATTACACCAGTGACGGTTGTGGCCCACTGACTTTACAACCTGAGGACTGCATGACATATGTGAGATGGGCTGATAGTCTCATTCCTGTTCCTAAGGGAAAGGCATCTGCCTACATCACTCAAAATACCCTCTCAATTGGCACCTTTGTGGGCAGTCTCAGAAAAGATACCAAGGAAAAAAGTAAACATGGTGAGTGAACTACTACTATGTCACATGTATAGCTGGCCCCTTTCAGAACAGGAGTGAGACACCCAGTCAGAATAGCGCAAAGAAGCTAGTGCGGAGTGCCCTTGCTTTACATGTTCTGTGGATAAAGAGGCCAGTCTACAGAGCTGTCAGTCCTACACTTGGACAAGCAATAAACTAACTCTAAACATCTGAAAAAGAGAGTCAAGTGTATGCACATATCCACTTTATTTCAGTGGAATACTTCTAATCTGTTTTTAATTAATCTTGGGATCAATGCCATATAAATTAGCAAAACTTTTGTATTGACTATAGATTTTAGTTTTACTGATGGGGGAGCGGGTCTTGGGTATTATAAATAGGACTAATCTCTGGATTTACTAGAAACAAAATTTGTTACAAGTGTTCTATTGACATCAAGTGGAAATTTCCTATAAACTCTGTACAAAATGTTAACAATTCCAAATCTGGAAGTGTACATTTTATATATATACACCTCTACCCCGATATAACGCGACCCGATATAACACGAATTCGGATATAAAGCAGTGCTCTGGGGGGGAGGGCGTGGGGCTGCGCACTCCGGCAGATCAAAGCAAGTTCGATATAATGCAGTTTCACCTATAACGTGGTAAGATTTTTTGGCTCCTGAGGACAGCGTTATATCAGGGTACCGGGTGTGTGTGTGTGTGTGTGTGTGTGTGTGTTTGCTTATTTATTTATTTATTTTACCAGGTGGTCTGGGTTAAAATTGGCACCAGTAAGTAGAAAACCTGGGGTTTGGAAAAAGGCAAATTTAAACTAGACCAAAAAAAAAGTAGTGAGGCATTTAGACTTTTAAACTTCATTCCAACAAATATCAGAGGGGTAGCCGTGTTAGTCTGTATCCACAAAAACAATGAGGAGTCCGGTGGCACCTTAAAGACTAACAGATTTATTTGGGCAGAAGCTTTCGTGGGTAAAAAACCCACTACTTCAGATGCATAGAGTAAAAATTACAGATACAGGCATAAATATATATTGGCACATGAAGAGAAGGGATTTCCACCTTACAAGTGGAAAACCAATGTTGAAGGCCAATTTAGTTAGGGTCGATGTGGTCCACTCCCAATAATTGATGAGGAGGTGTCAATACCAAGAGAGGAAAAATTGCTTTTGTAGTGAGCCAGCCACTCCCAGTCCCTATTCAAGCCCATATTGATGGTGTTAAGTTTGCAAATGAATTGCAGCTCAGCAGTTTCTCTTTGAAGTCTGTTTTTGAAGTTTTTTTTGTTGAAGAATGGCTACTTTTAAAACTGTTATTGAGTGTCCAGGGAGACTGAAGTGTTCTCCTACTGGTTTTTGTATGTTATCATTCCTGATGCCTGATTTGTGTCCATTTATCCTTTTATGTGGAGACTGTCCGGTTTGGCCAATGTACATGGCAGAGGGACATTGCTGGCACATGATGGCATATATCACATTAGTAGATGTGCAGATGAATGAGCCTCTGATGGTGTGGCTGGTGTGGTTGGTTCCTATGATGGTGTCACTAGAGTAGATATGGGGACAGAGTAGGCAACGGAGTTTGTTACAGGGATTAGTTCCTGCATTAGTGTTTCTGTGGTGTGGCGTATAGTTGCTGGTGAGTATTTGCTTCAGGTTGGGGGGCTGTCTGTAAGCAAGGATTGGCCGGCCTGCCTCCCAAGGCCTGTGAGAGTGGGGGATAGTTTTCCAGGATAGGTTGTAGATTGTTGATGATGCGCTGGAGAGGTTTTAGCTGGGGACTGTATGTGATGGTCAGTGGTGTTCTGTTATTTTCCTTCTCGGGCCTGTGCTGTAGTAGGTGACTTCTGGGTACCAGTCTTGCTCTGTCAATCTGTTTCCTCACTTCCCCAGGTGGATATTGTACTTTTAAGAATGCTTGATAGAGATCTTGTAGGTGTTTGTCTCTGTCTGAGGGATTGGAGCAAATGCGGTTGTATCTTAGGGATTGGCTGTAGATAATGGATCGTGTGATGTGTCCTGGATGGAAGCTGGAGATATGTAGGTATGTATAGCGGTCAATAGGTTTCCAGAATAGGGTTGTGTTTATATGACCATCACTTATTTTCACTGTAGTGTCCAGGAAATGGATCTCTTGTGTGGACTGGTCCAGGCATAGGTTGATGGTGGGGTGGAAATAGTTGAAATCCAGGTGGAATTCTTCAAGGACCTCCCTTCCCGTGGGTCCATATGATGAAGATGTCATCAATGTAGTGTAAGTAGAGGAGGGAGCGTTAGGGAACAAGAGCTGAGGAAGCGTTGTTCTAAGTCAGCCATAAAAATGTTGGCATACTGTGGGGCCATGCGGGTACCCATAGCAGTGCCGCGGACTTGAAGGTATAAGTTGTCTCCAAATCTGAAATGGTTGTGGGTGAGGACAAAGTCATAAAGCTCAACCACCAGGTGTGCCGTGGCCTCATCAGGGATACTGTTCCTGACAGCTTGCAGTCCATCTTCGTGTGGAATATTGGTGTAAAGGGCTTCTACATCCATGGTGGCCAGGATGGTGTTTTCAGGAAGATCACCAATGCATTGTAGTTTCCTCAGGAAGGCATGGTGTCTCGAAGATAGCTAGGAGTGCTGGTAGCATAGGGTCTGAGGAGACAGTCCAAATAGCCAGATAATCCTGCTGTAAGAGTGCCAGTGCCTGAGATGCTGGGGTGTCCAGGATTTCGAGGTTTATAGATCTTGGGTAGCAGATAGAATACCCCTGGGTCGGAGCTTTAAGGGTGTGTCTGTGTAGATTTGTTCCTGTGCTGTAGCAA
This sequence comes from Chrysemys picta bellii, assembly GCF_011386835.1. Lineage (NCBI taxonomy): Eukaryota > Metazoa > Chordata > Testudines > Emydidae > Chrysemys > Chrysemys picta. The sequence goes on from NC_088791.1 coordinate 314,667,580, forward strand.
GGAGTTTCTTGAGCAGATGGTGTAGTTTCTTTTGGTACTCCTCAGTGGGATCGGAGGATAGTGGTCTGTAGAATGTGGTGTTGGAGAATTGTCTGGCAGCCTCCTGTTCATAATCTGACCTGTTCATGATAACTACAGCACCTCCTCTGTCAGTCATTTTGATTATAATGCCAGAGTTGTTTCTGTGGCTGTGGATGGCGTTGCGTTCTGTACAGCTGAAGTTATGGGGCAAGTGATGCTGTTTGTTCACAATTTCAGCCTGTGCACGTCTGCGGAAGCACTCTATGTAGAAGTCCAGTCTGTCATTTCGACCGTCAGGAGGAGTCCAGGCAGAGTTCTTCTTCTTGTAGCATTGGTAGGAGGGTTCCTGTGGGTCAGTTCTCTGTTCATTGGTGTGTGGAAAATATTCCTTGAGTCGGAGATGGCCAAAGTAGGCTTCCAAATCACTTGAGTGTTTTGCTGAATCAGGGCTTATAACAATAAGGCAAATGCTTCTTTTTAACATTGATCTGGGGGGGTTAGAGCGGGGTGAGTGTGTATGTATAAGTATAAATAATAATTTTACCTACTTCTAAAATAAAGCCAACTATGGGGAAGAATGTGGCATGTTTACCAGTGCCAGTCAAACTACAAAACAATTTAGGACAAGAAATGAAGAATAATTTATCTAATTGTCACTATGGGAGAGATCTAGGTACAGTAGGCCAGGATGTAAATACAAGAGTTGGAATTTTACCAGGGTTAACACTCCTACTCTCCTGGAGAAAATGCTATGGCATTTTTTAATGGCCACAGGTGGTCAGAACTTCAGAAATTTTATTTCTGAGTACTAAAAAAAAAAAAAAGCTTAAATATGCTTAGGTAACAATAGAAATATTGTTGCAAATTGATTGCATAATAAAGGTAAACAGAATGCACAACCAATATAGCAGAAGAGGCTGTACTGTACAAACATTAATTAGCTTATTGAATTAGGTAGTAGAACAAATAAGAAAAGGTAGCCAAATAACCAGACACTGGTCACTTTAATCAAGTTTCACATTAGTAAGTTTCCATGGTTCACTTCTGATTTACAGAGAGGGGGGATATTTACTAATGCCCTGATCCATGTCGGGACTAAGGCCACGTCTACACTTACAAGCTAGTGCTCGTGTAGCCTCATTATGCTGATTTGAGAGAGCTCCCCTGTTGACATAATAAAACCAGCTCACCAAGTGGCAGCAGCTATGTTGACAGGAGAGTGTCTCCTGCTGACATAGTGCTGTGCACACGAACACTTATGCCAGCAAAGCTTACGTCGCTCAAGAGTGTGTTGTTGTTGTTGTTTTTTTACACCGCTGAGTGACAAAAATTTTGCCGACATAAGCACTCGTGTAGACATGGCCTTAGGCGTTGTGATGCTGAGCATCCCAGCACTTAACTTGTAGCCCTGGTCTACGCTACAGACTTATGTCAGTCAGTACAACTAAATCACTCAGGAGTATGGAAAATCCACACCTCTGAGCGATGTAGTTATACCAACATAAAAGTCTATAGTGTAGACCAGGACTACGTCAATGGTAGGGATTCTCCTGTTGACATAGCTGCTACCTCTCGGGGAGGTGGAGTATCTATGCTGATGGGAGAAACTCTCCCATTGGTGTAGGTAGCATCTTTACTAAGTGCTACAGTGGCACAGCTGCATTGGTATAGCTGTGCCGCTGCAGCACTGTTAGTGTAGACAAGCCCTTAGGTGCTGAAAAAAAATCTCAGGAACAGCACTATTATCCACAAAGCCCAAGTTAGGTGCATAAGCTTAGAATGAAACCCACAAAACCAGCATGCTAGACAGGGAGCCAGCTAATCTAGCCAATGGGAGATGCCAACCAGAGGGATGCATGCACTAATGCCCCCCCGCCCCTTGGAGTCTTTGGTGCCTAAACCCAGGCTACAGGCAGGCACCTATCTTTGCTTGTGATTCACAAACCAAGGGAAGATAAGCATTCAGCCACCTAAGTCATGTGCAGGGTTTGATCTGGTAGATGTGCTCAGAGACCACCTACCATATCAGGCCCAGGAGGCAGAAGGGGAGGGAGGCACTCTTTTATAGAAGCAGTTAGGGTATACCCACCTGGAATGTGGGAAATCCCCAATTCAAGTCCTCCCTTTTCCCTGATGAGAAGGGAATGAGGAGAAGTGATCTGAACAGGGATCTACCATCTCTCAGGGCTTGACTACACTACCACGTGGAATCGATCTAAGATACGTAATTTCAGCTATGTGAATAGCGTAGCTGAAGTCGACATACTTAGATCTACTCACCGCGTAGTCTTCACTGTGGTAAGTCGACAGCTGACACTTTCCTGTCGACTCCGCTTACGCTTCTCGTTCTGGTGGAGTACCAGAGTTGACGTGAGAGCGCTCAGCAGTCGATGTATCACGTCTATACTAGATCCGGCGGGTAGTATAGACAAGCCCTCAGATGAGTGACCTAACCATTAGGCTATTGAGCCATTCCAACTCTTTTCACCAATTAATATTTAATTATTATATTATTTAATTAAAGAGGAAAAACTTCAATAGGAGAGATTGAGGGAGCCCCACATCAGAATATCCCATAGCCTTTTTTGGTGTGCTCCTTATTATAAAGATCTGACAATAAAAGCTGGATTTACAAATAATTATACTTTCCTAAGGAAAGAATCTGATTCTCCTTACTTTCTGTACATACTTTTGGCAATTTAAATACTACTGTAAATAAACATTGCCTTGTCACATGTGCCTATTGCACCCTTTTATTTCTATAAATATTAGAAAATGCATAGGTCACATACCTCATAGTAATACTGAAAAGCTTGGGATTTATCGCCTTCGTTATCATACAATTCCCCTAGTTTCGACAGTGCATGTGAATCAGTTGGAACTACACTGATAAGCTGCATGAGCCACTCTATGGCTTGGTTGGGATCCTCCATTATTTCATATCTGAGGTATCTTCAGTTAAGGACAATTCAAATGGTGATCATATTTTGGTTTATCAAGAGGAATTCTTATCATGTTATATAATGTAAATATAATCCAAAAGTTGCATGTTGAAAAGATTTGCCAGACATAGCAATGTGACATATATATATATTTTTTTTTTGCAAATTTACTTAACAATTTCTTCCCACTCAGAAGTACTTTAGTTTACTATAAATAACATAATTAAGTGTTAACAGTCTAGGCTTCTCTTTCAGCCTTAAAAACACTTTCGGCCTGGTTCTTCTCTCTCTCACTAATTTTACATTGGCATAATTCACTAACTTCAATGGAGCTGCTCCTGATTTATAACAGTGCAACTGAAAGGAGAATTAGGCACCCTATTTCTATGCCCCACAAACTTCCTACATTTTCTTAGTGTGGATCTGTGCTAAACAAAATGACAAGGCAAAATTGCCACCACCTTATGCAGTACATCTGTTCCTTATGTGCCACTCTGTGCTGCATCTCTAAGAAGCACAGCACAGAATTTGTGGCTCAGGAGAAGAGGGCTTTAAGCCACCTTTGCCCTCTTCCACTTCTGAGCAGCTCTGAGGGCTGGAGCAGTCCCCACTGTAATTAGACAGCTGTAAGGGGCCTTCCTGGGCTGCCCTACGGGTGCTAGCCCTGTTCATAATCCCCACAGAATGATGTACTGTAGCTCCTCCCCAACACACTCCTCCGACTCTCAACCCTATCCCCAGAATGCCCCCTATGCCAGAGCTTGCAAGGGGGTCCTCTGAAGGCAGAGTTACCCAGTGTCAATACAAGGGAATACTCCCCCAGCCAGAACCAGAGCTTTAGAACCCCTTTATGCCACTCCAGTGCTTTAACCCATTGTAAAGAGGTGGGAGCAGGAAGAGGACCTCACCCCTTGTGTATAGTTAGATTGATATCTACTTACTTTTCTGGCTATAATAAGTTTTATGACTTTCACTACTTTTAAAAATGCTGAGCCAATACTGCAATGGGATTCTATTATGCCTTGGAAGGGATTCTATTGTGGTTTGCACATCATCAACAGAATGCTTAACTAAGTTCTGGCTGCAGAATCTTTACTGCTGATGAGGCATAGAGCCAAGAAAGACCCCAACTTGGCTTTCAGATCCCAGGCTGAGTTTGCAGGACTGACAGATGATTATGCTTTTACATGTAAACTGAGCACATCTGGTCTGGAAGCCACTGACACAATAAACAAGGAACCCTATGGAGCTATTTTTACAAATTCTCTTGTCAGAGTAGAACTTCACTGTAATGAACTATAAAATTTTGTTTAAGGTTTTACATCCATTATACTTATGTGTTATATTATTTTCAAAATAACATCACTTGTATATTTAAAGAGTTACAGGGCTCTCCTTAGCTTTAATTATCCTTATACGAATAGGCCTTCCTCATGTGTGTTAGTCTACTGCAGGGGTCGGCAACGTTTGGCACACGGCTCGCCAGGGTCTACTGGCTTCAGTGACATTGTTCACCAAAATAAAGGGTTGCAGAATCAGGCCTTATTTTTACACACCACATATATTTTAACCCAACATGAATGTCTCCTGATTAAATGTAAATTTTTTTTAGCCATACAAAAACAACTTTTATGTCTTGATTAAGACTAATCTCGTCTAATCCTCTAATATAGACTAAATTCAATATTTGGCATCAGGACCCAGCAAAAGATACAAGCTTGCTATTTGGTAGAGAACTTGGGCACTGTTTCGAAGGATTGCCTGAAGTTTCAGAAAACAATCCAAAGCCTCGTCTATTCTGTTTAACTTTTTATATGTTAAACCTAAAAATAAAAATTACAAAATGAATTCAACAAGCAAAACAAAACATCCGTACAGGCACAGTAATTTAGCGGAATAGCAAAGGAGAATGAAGCAGAAATGCAATATTTAGAGGGATGCTATTAACTTAAAAATCATATTTTTTGTCTGAATTTTTTATTCCTGTATTATTGTAATAGGGAACACATGAAAGAGACTGAAAAACTATTTTTCTCAGTTTCAGTTTGTTTAATTTGTACATTTGGCAGCCCTTTTCGGATAGTCAGTTTCACTGTTTTGATGGTCAGTTTTCCTTGTTTGTATTGGGTTTTCATAAAGCAACAACAGATAGAAAAAACTTGTTTTTTAAAAAAATAGGAAAACATGATTGTAAAGCCACAAGGATACTCAAGGCAGATGTGGTATTTGAAACTACCTTTAACTTTTTTTTTTTTTTTTAAGTTGATGGAGTTTTTTTTAAAAAGCAAGCTGCATCACTGCTTAGAGGTAAATGCAAAATAACTGCGCTTTCCCCAATGATCACTCTCTCATCTCAACTGCATCTCAGTAGATTTGCTGTGCTGTTTGCTTAAGAACCATCCTGACAGTCCTTTCAGGCAGCGTGACCTGAATGAAGCAAAGCTGATTAGGGCAATGGTCATTATTCCAGTCAAGGCCCACAGACATACATAATACCATCCCTTTAACAAGGGGCATCAGAAAGGGAAGGGGAGATAATTTGGTTGAGTAGTTCTATTCAAAACCTACATTTTGAATAGAAAATAGTGCTTTGTAATTTTCATCTTCAAAGTGATTTACCAACATCCATTGTCTAAGAACAGATGAGTAATATTGGTGCAGAGTTTCTGTGGAAGAGGTTTGAAGCAAAGGATATTATCTCACTTTACATCTTAAATCATGAGGTAAAAGAATTAACAGTTTAATGGAAATGACAGAACATATTTTTAATTTCAATTAACATTTCTATAAAGGACAAGTCTGAAAACTAGAATCTCAAACACATTAGTAGCCTTATCTAAACTCTAAGCCATGCAAACACCTCTACATTACCTATATTGTAAAGTGCTTCAGTGCATGAGGAATCATTCCGTAGAGCTTCCTTATAAAACTCTGCTGCTTTTTCATAGTCTCCATTTGCAAACACAGTATTTCCTTTATTAGTGAGAGCTGATGGGTTGTATCTATCAGAATTCACAGCTAAATCTGCATAGTTGGCTGCTTGTGCTAATTCATTCTCCTGTGTAAACAAGATATATATAGTATATTAACAACTTGTCAATCAATAATTTTCTTTGGAGCTAACCTTAGTCTGTTTATGGTTGATATAATAGCAGTCTGAAAAAATATTTAATACTCTTCAATCCTAATACTATTCTTTATGAACTTGTAGAAAACAGACCGATCACATATTTTTCAGGTCATAGAAACCTGAAAATTAGAGAGTGATATCTATATTGTCATCTTGTCCATCTCCCTCCCAATGCTGGCTTGCTCCTTATATTGGTAGCAAAGGTGGGAGAAATACTGTAGAATCGTTTAAGCCTCCGAAATGAACTTATTTTATATTCTACTTGAAAATTAATATTAATCAGAGAGGCAGAGAAGACAGCACAGAGCAGTATTCTAAATGTCGTTGTCTCCACTCCTCCCCAAGTCTAGTTATTGGAGTTAAGGGTGGGATCACAGCCCTATTACTGATGTGCAGGTGAACAGAACCCTGTTAGAGATGGAGGGAAGTAAAAGTGCAGGTGAGCCCAGCAGGAGACAAGGAATGGGTGACAGGCCAGGCAGCATACATTCAGAGAGCACAATGGCAGCAGGAAGCCAGGGAACAAATAAATAGCAAATAGATATAAGAAGAGCTTCATGAACATTAACTAATTCACCTTCACAACATCCACATGAGGGAAGAGTCTCTTCTAGTCCAGTAGGGGCTCAGTCTCACTCCTCCTGGCAGCACAGCCAGAATTCTTCACCCACTTGCTAACTGCTGCTGCAGCCAGGAAAGGGGGTAATGGCATAGCAGTTGGAACACTCCTTTCTGTCTGCTCTGCTTCTTGTACCTCTATAAAAGCAGAGCACTCCCACACTTAGGCGCTGATTCCATGCGTGCTCTGGAGCTGGAGCACCCATGGAAAAAAGTGCTCAGCACCCACCGGCAGTCCTGCCAATCAGCTCCTCCTCTTCCACCCCAGTGGCTCTCACCTGCCAGTGATCAGCTGTTCAGCAGCATGCAGGAGGCGCTGGGGGAAGAGTAGGGACAGGAAGAGATGCGGGGAGGGGGTGTGGTATGGGCCAGGAAGAGGCGGGGTAGGGGTCGGAGAGGGGGTGGGAAGAAGCGGGGCAGAGGCTTGGGGGATGGGGTGGAGAAAGGGCAGGGCCTGGGTCAAAGCAGGAGTCGAGCACCCTCTGGGAACTAATGAAGTTGGCGCCTCTGCTCCCACAGCCCCGACTTTCAAATAGGAAGTGAAGGCAACAACTGAAATTTAAATATTTAACATTTATAATCAAAAATAATAAAGTACTTTGCTCTTGCATAGCACTTAACAATTCAAATCATTGAACAGACATTGACTAGTTAAAATGGTGTCTTTTCTTACCTCTTGTTTTCATGAGCATTGTCTCAATGCTGAGACAGAACATGTAGATAGATACAAAAATTGCTACGGAAGCGTAGGCTCTTCTGAGCTCATAGTTAACAACAACAACAACGACAAAAAAGGCATACTTACCAAATAATAAAGAAATGAAAGGTTTGTTGCAGCTGCACTTTTTACTCTGCTATCCTTTTTTTCAAACATTTTTAAAGTCTCCACAGCCTATAATTAATTTACAAGCAAGTTACTAAACTGTAACTAACTTACTCAAACTATTACTGTGCAGGTCAATCCTATGTTTTTGTGAAGGAATAAACAACTAAAATTACTACTTGACTTATATTACTAGTTAGTAATTTATTAATTACTACTTAGACAACAATTATACATAACCTTTTCTACTGCAAAATATTTGATATTTCATACTTTTAAAATTCCCACAATACTGGCAGTTTTGTTATCCAGCGTATGGATTAGATTTAGAAAATACCTGAACTTTCTGTTCAGATATCCACACTTTTCCATAGAAATTCCATTCATTAATTAAAAAAAAAAAAAAAAAAAAAGCAAGCTTCACTGACGTTTTCATTTTGTCAACTACCTGTATTGTGTAAATATTTTCACTTTTTCTGTATCTTTACACAAGACTCACAAACAAAGATATAAATGTAAATGTAACAATACGTTTGGAGTACAAATATAAATACACAAAGCAAAATTTCTAACAGAAATGGCTAATCACTTTCACTTCTCATATTACACAACGTGCTCAGAGAAGTGAGGCTTGAGGACAATACATATGCAAATCTAAGGAGTTTTACATATCCCTTTGTACATCAGAAATTAACTTCATAAACTTTGGCGAGGTGATACTGATATGTGAAAAGAGTAACAAAAATGATATAATTAACTAATAAATTTAAAAATAGAGGGCGATTTCTTCAGCAATATAAGAAAGATTTATATCTATAGACCAAATATAACAAAATCTTTGGCTAGTTTCTACTAAATATTTACATTAGGTACATAAAAAAACCGTTTAATAATACTTTTGCCTCAGTTCCATTCTCCATTACATCAATGCAAATGTAATGACTTCAGGTTACCCACTATTTGCAGTTAAAACTCCTCCTTTTTCCTCTACACAAGTTAAAATCTTGAATTTGCTTATCATAGTAATGTGAATGCATAATGCTCTCTGGTGGTGTGTCAAAGCAGGGGAAAAAATACAAGGTTTTTAAATGATCCACAAACATGCTATTTTTACATTACTCAAAACACATGACTAAGGCTAGGTCTACACTACGGGGCAGGGTCGACGTAAGATACTCAACTTCAGCTACGTGAATAGCGTAGCTGAAGTTGCGTATTTTAGGTCGACTTACCTGGCTGTGAGGACGGCGGCGAGTCGACCGCTGCCGCGCTGCCGTCGACTCCGCTTCCGCCTCTTGCTGCGGTGGATTTCCAGGGTTGACGGCAGAGCGATCAGGGATTGATTTTATCGCGTCTTCACTAGACGCAATAAGTCGATCCCCAATAGATCGATTGCTACCCGCCGATCCGGCGGGTAGTGAAGACGTGCCCTTAGTGTGGCGTAAGAGGACATGTGAAGTTTACACAGTTAGCTGAAGTTTATTGCTCCCTAGCAAACTACATAGGAAGTACAAACTACTACAAAGCCGAACATTTTTTAATTATATAGAATTCTCTGAAGAAAAGCACCAATTTGAGAGTCAAGGAAATAGTTTCAAAATGCATGACTTCAGATTTTATGGGCTTTGAAACTTAAGACTTTAGCTATAAGGATTTTGGTTCTCATTATGTATTTGACTGAATCAAGAAAGAACTGGTCCCACAGATCTACAAGTACAGTACTATGTCATGTCTGAGGTATTCTGCCATCAAATTGTTTCTTCAAGTTCAGGTTGCACATCTCAGTTACAATGGAATTTTGGTTTAGTGACCTTTCAGCTCTCTCTCTCTCTCTCTATATATATATCGAGTTGCTTTCCTAAAGTCAATTTCCTATTGTTGCTGATTTGTTTGCCCTTTCCTTCTACTGATATGGTGGCACCTTTAAAGATTAAAGCGGAAGTAAATAGACTGTGTGAGCTAGATGAAGCCATGACATGCCTTGGTATTAAAATGCCTTAGAGGTACTCATTTTATCATGGTGGAAGGTGGAAATGTTGATTCTATGTACACATCTCAATTTGGGAAGTTTACTTTTTATGTATCATGAGGGTAATGGTCAATCGGACACAACCATCAAAACACATTGTCAAAACCAATCCTTATAACTGGATTCCGATGTACACATTATATATGTACAAGGGCCAAGTTTAAATGTAATGCACCTGGCCTAAGCTGTGTATTCCCAGTAACAGTATTAGAACTCGCAAGGCTAAATCACAGTGCTCTGCTTTAAAATTTTACACCAAAACCATCTTGTAAATTAAGAGAGATTCAAAACACCACTAACACACAAAGATTATTTTAAAACAATATGCAAGTCTGAAAATGGCCAGGTAGATGGTCAGTAGGGATTTGATATCTATTTTACTTATGAAATTTATTTGTATCATTGACCTGAAACCATCTAATTGTGTACCTATCTAGTCCACATAACCATATGCTCATGTCACTGCTACTCTCACGTGTTAAAATCTTTTGTTAAATTAGATTATAAAGTCTTCTGGGCAGATACACCCTTACTATGTGTTCGTACAATGCCTAGAATGGTGAGGCCCCAATCCTACCATACTAACATTAATAATTCTCCTCAGAATGTGAGTCCTTCATATTATTTCATGATTTAACTGTCCTCTGACTTCAGATTGATGCTACTGTTTCACAGTACAACATTCCAATCTCAAACTCTGTATAAGGTTTCAATTCAGCATTCCAGAAGTTCACCAGTTCCTGTACTAGCCCCGCAGAACAGAAATACCATTTAAATCTCACATCTGTAATTTTATTTCTCTTGTAGTTTCCAGTAGAATTTATGGAAAAACTGTTGGATACAATGAAGCATGGAATTGGGGCAAAGAAGTTTAAACTCTAATTGATAACTACTGAATAGAGAGGATAGTTAGAATAGGTGACAGGGAGCCAGGAGTCCTGGGTTTTATGCCGTGTGTCTGCCACAGATTCACTGTATAACCATGAGCAAGTCATGTAACCTCAAGATGCCTCCTTTTACCTACTCTCCTACCTTAGAGGGATGCTGTTGTGAGGTTTAATTAATGAATTTTCACAAAGAAAGATCTTCAAGACACCGTGCTAGAAGGTGTTACATATGTAATTTTAGATAAAAATATACTTGAATTAGATGCAAACAGTTCTAACACTGCATAAGATCAAGAAATTCAAAAGGGAAGTTCCCACAGCAGCTTTAGGTCATATTTTATAATTACATTTTTGCTGATTTAAAAAGATCCAAAATATGGAACAGCAAATTTTGTGTTATTTTAAGGTGAATTCAAAATTATTATTTTTCCTCTTATTTTTAAAGTTTTAATGCTTGCATCAACGTATGCTATAGTGAGTGCTCCGTTACACCCATTATAGTTACAGTAGCAGAAGATTTTTATTGTGACCTCTCTTTTTACACACTTAAAATTTTTTTTTGAAAAGTTTACTTTGGGGACTGAAATTTTCCATGTTTGTTCTTTAGCCAAAGGTGAATGGTGATATAAGGTGGTTTTGTTGGTGGTGGTGGTATTTTTGGAAGTTTGAGCAAAAATCCCATCAATTGTTCTTGAGTTTGCGGTTGTTCAGATGAAGCAATTTTTTTTCAATTTTATCATATTCTGTCCAAGCCTTTACCCATGGAACAGGAACTCTCTTCTATATTTTTCTTTGAATAAGATGCTAGAGTAATGCAAAGGTAAAATTGGAAATCTATGACACGTGAAAGTTAGGGAAGAGCATATTATGTGTATGCTGTCTCTGTGTACATTCTCTAATTACTATACATGGTTACGGGTTGTATTTAAGTTTACAGAAATGCATTTTTCATTATATATTTGAGAAATTGTATGATCACATATGTAAATACATGCATGCAGTGTTAAGGTAGTGCACTGTATCTTAACTTTCACATTTCCAGTCTTCTGAGTGTGGAGTGCAGCATAAAGAATCCAAAGCTACCATGTGTTTGCATTTGTAAGGGGTTTCCAGTTTAAGAAAATGATTCACTTATGTATTATGTACATTACACTTATGTGAATATGGAGGAGCAAAAGGTATATTATGATCAGGAATGAGGCACTCAAAAAAATGCAGCTTTCTTGTCTGAGGTTCTTACTTGCTTTGCCTCGGCTAAGCCCCAATACCAAGGCACTGAGAATAGTGACAGTGTCATGGAAGCAGCAGTCAGGTCACAGGATGCCTCCTGGTTATCTTGTTAATATAGGTGTGTCAAAAGAACAATTGAAAAAAGGGACTTCTTGGCTGAGTTTACATCATCAAGGCACCCAATCTTTTATATTCACAGATAGAATTTGTGCAGGTAATTCATTGGACTCAAAAGTATGAAAGAAGCATAGAACTTATTTAATGGAAAGAGTAAGTAGATGTTTGCATATTGCAGAACAGGTTGGAAAAGACAAGATCCTCCAACATACTATTTCCAAACTTGCTTATTTTTCATGTTGATGCCTTTCTCTCATTCTTTATGCTTCCAACAATTTTAATAATTCAGTAGGAAACCAAGACAGTAGGGTTTCTGCTTTAAAACATGCTACTATTCAATTCTTGACGTTTCTTTTATCATTTTAGGCAGTGAATCTTCTACAGTTAAACAATGATAGTCAACATTCTACTTTCTCATTCTATCACTCTGATGGGGCACAATACACTAACATCTTCCATCTGTCTCAAGCATTTGCCTCAGATCTTCAATATAATTCTACACCACTTCATTTATTAGGTGAAAGTTTATTTCAGAAATTAAAAAAAAAATAAAAAATATGTTAATATTGAATTAAGAAACACAATGGACAGCTATTCCAGTACCCCAGCCAATAGCACATGTAGATGTGGGCGGCAGAGAAGAGACTCAGATCCAAAATCTCTCTCAAGACTTGTGTATTGTGGCTCATCAGAACTGGGTAACATCACACAGGCCATGATCTATCACAGGACAGTATTGCACTGCTCTGCAAACACTGTCACCACATCAACTGTAAGAATGCATACTAGTGAATGCAGTATGGAGGGAATGGGAATGATAGAGACTAAAAGCACCTTCTTTTAAAGAAGAATTGTTAGAGACTAGGGACTAAGATGAGCTGCAGAGGGAGGTAAGGCACCACCATTTGGGTATTTAAGAGTAGGTAAATACATACACCTGAGAGGCCAAGGTAGAGGAAACTCCTGCTCCATAAAAATGGCTAGACCAGGTGACTCCAGAGGTTTTTTCACCCCTGTTTTCTTCTTCCAGTACCCCATTATGGCAGCTGCAGCCAGTTTGAAATGTGTCAGCTATTTGACTCCAAACACTTAACTGTGAAGGACTAGGAAAGTGGTGTTCTCAGTATAGGACACTCAATTCTGAAATTAACTTCCAACAGAAACCCAGCAGAGTTTGAGATTTGTGAGGTTTAGGGTATGGTATATAGTAAAATGCAGCTCTTTCATTAAGGTTTTTTTTTCCCTAAAAATGGGTATCATAGGAATCAGCAACTGGACATTATTATTTGAATACAAGAAAGAATACAAGAATACAAGAAAATGGTCTAGAATCTGAATGATAAAATACTGCTCTCCTGAAATAGTTCCTCTAGGGTCAATCCATTTGTGTGTCAGGAAATGGGAAGGTAAAACTGGGTTTGTAAGTGAAACACAAAACCTTCATAATATTTCCACTAGAAGTACTGTTTTACTTACTCTTTTATTATGGGTGTAGCAAGGAAACTTTGCCAAGTTACAAACTATTCTAGAAGACTAAAGCTAATTAAGGGCCATATTTTAATAATGTACCTACCTCTTCATACTTACAGTATCAAATAAAATGCGAGACACACAACGAAAGTAGCAATAGTGAAAGGAAAGCAAAAATTACATTTTTAAAAACACAGTTAAATTAATCTTACCATCAAGACACTGAATGTGTTAATGGAGACATATAAGATGAAAATATCTACTAAAGCATCAATCAACATGTGAGACTTTTGCGCTCCACTAAGAAATTGTTCAAATTCAACCAAATTTGAAATTTCAGAGTTTAGTCCTGGTCACTAATCTAAAACCCCAAATCATTGCACAGCTGCTGTCATTACACATTAGACATTGAGTCAGCTGTCAAATTCTAATGGGAGAAAAGCCAATATAAAGATAGAAACCTATCCTAACAGGCAGAAACGAAAATAAAGGTTTGCAATGTGTCTATGAAGGAAAAAGTAGGAATACTTTTGCCTCTTTTGTCAATTCCTTGAACTTCCAAACAAAACAGAGTATATTTGTCTTTCAACATTTTAAAATGATCCTGTTCTACACTACAAAATAGTACAAAGCATACTGTAAAATTAAATGGGATGATGAAGCATTTGAATATACCTATATTGTGAAATATTGCATATTAATATATTAATGCTCTGAGTGAGTATAACTTTATCTGGCTGTATCTATATATTCAAGACAATTTGTGCACATGACCCATTAGATGATCCTCCCTATTGGCTCCTACACATCCATGTCAGCTCTAGTGTCAGCACTAGAACAACGGTGGCTTATCCTACATCTCCCTAGTAGTTCCACTGGAAGGACAGGCTTAGAACATAGATGCAAGGCACTGCCCACCCAAAATTAATCACTACTGTTTTTTTTATAGGAGATGGTCTGCAGAAAGGGCGGTCTTGTGGTTAACACACCAGACTCAAGACAATGGGGTTCAAATCCCAGTTCTACCATCAACCTGTGTGACCTAGGACAAGTCATTTAATACCTCTATGCCTCAGTTCCCCATCTGTAAAATTGAGATAATGCTACTTCCATACCTCACAGAGACGTTGCTATGATAAAGTCATTAATATTTGTGAGATGCTCAGACACTATGGTGATGGAGGCCATAGAAGTATCTGTGTAGGTACTAACATAGCCCCAGAATCAAAAGTACCTAAGTGCTTTGGGGAACACTTTCTATTTAAAAAAGTAGTATGTTTTTAGAGGTTCCTATATTATTATTTAAAAGTTCTATTGTAGTAGAACCTAGAAGCCAGTCAGACCAGGGCCCCATTGTGCTAGGTGCTGTACAAACACATATTAAATGACAGACCTTACCCTACCTTACAGTCTAAAATACAAGACATACCAGGTAGAAGAGACAAGTGGGTCTGAGTGGGGGCAGAGAAGAAAGGGTAACAAAGATAACAATTCTTAGCCAGTCAGGAGCTGTACTCTTTCTATATACTTTTCCTATAGTTTAATTAGTAGTTGTGTACATTCAAAGTTGCAAGGGTTTAACTAAAGGTGAGTTTTTAAATTGATTTAGTTAAATCAGTGCAAACTCCCTAGTGGAGACTTTTATATTACCTTATATACTCGATCATAAGCCGGTTCGTTTATAAGCCGCCCCCCGCCGTCCCCCCCCCCGCAAGATGGATAAGTAAAAATGGAAAATTTTTATAACCCGTTCATAAGCCGACATTATAATTCAGGGGTCAGCAAACTTTGGCTCCTGGGCCATCAGGATAAGCTGCTGGTGGGCCGAGATGGTTTGTTTACCTTGAGCGTCCGCAGGCACGGAGGTAAACCAAAGTAAACAGAGTGTCCCGGCGCACCAGCTGCTTACCCTGATGGGTCAGGACAGCAACTGGTGAGGAAATTTTTTTGGGGGGGCGGAGAATCTGGGAGTCAGGGGAGTAACCCCTGTGACCACCCCCCACATGACCCCACCCCTAGTCCGCGACCCCCACACTCTCTCCATCCCATCCCTTCCCACCTTATCTGGGGAGGGCCAGGGGAGGATGCCTCTCACCTGGCTGGGGCTGCTCCGGTGGGCCAGACTGGGCGGCGTGGCCGCAGCGTGCTCCAGCGGGTTAGGTGGCATGGCCACAGCCTGCTCCTGGGGGCGGGGCCGAGTGGCATGGCTGCAGCCTGCCAGCCCCGGAGCTGCAGCTGCTTTGGAGGCTGGGGGGAGAGCAGCGTGGCCAGAAGTGGAGAGACTCTGGCCCCGCCTCTTCCCTTCTGGCTCTGCTGGCTGTGCTGCCTCTCCTTGCTCCCTCTGTTGGCGGGAGGGGCTGTGTCCCACCTCTCCCTCTCTATACCCATTCATAAGCCGACCTCCTTCTCTGGTGCTTCCCATTTTTACTAAAAAAATCTGGCTTATGAATGAGTATATACGGTAATTTAAAACTGGTTTCTATTTAGTTTACATTAATTCCTAACTGAATTATGCTAACAATAAGCCAGGTTTAAATCTGAGAGTCAACACAAGCATTTGCATTGGTTTAACTAAATCATTTAAAAACTGGTTTTAGTTAAACCAGAGCTACTTTGAGGATGGATAAGGCCTCAGAATACCAAACAAACAGAAAGGTGACCCCTAAAGCCCTTTATTGTTAAAATATATGTATTTTTAGGTTCCCTTTTTTTGTCCCAGTAGAATTAATTTTAAAATATCATAGTAAGATAGACCCCCCACCACCACCACAAAAAGTCTACTTTAAGTATGGAAAGACTATACTCATGCTCTTCCTTTATAAACACGTTACAGTGTTTAATTCTTGGGGCCACTGCCTTACCTCTATTTCCTAAGTTTGTGCCTGCATGGAAGGACAAGAAGATGGACTGCAGTTCTGACACAGATTACAGTACCCTAATGGGGTGCAATAGTACATATGCAGGAATGGAGGAAAGGTATCACTGTTACAATACCACAAGCAAGAATATAACAGCAAGTGCATCTGCTCATACTCTGGTCTCCTATTAACTCCCTCCTGTGACAACAGACAAATTTAATGTAGGTAAAGCCCTCCTCAATCAATGTTTTTTGTAGAATTATTCTAATAAAGACCAATATCAACACTTTTATCAAGGTTCTGAGCGACTATTAAAGAGGAAGTTCTTGCTGGAAAAATATGGCCTTGCTGCTTTACATTACACTGGAGTTGAGAGTGCGTCTCCCAGTCCAGGTAGACAAACTCGCACTATCTTGAACAAAGCTAGTACATTAAAAATAGAAGTGTGGACATTGCAGTATAGGTGGGGTACCGGCTAGCAACTTGCATCCAAGGCTGTCAGAAACTTCTGGGCCCGAGCTTGGCTGGTTAGCTTGAGTCACTGCCTGTGTCACAACATCCACAGTACTATTTTGTGCACTAACCAGCATGAGTTTGTCTACTCCCAGCCACATTGTAGACATACCCTCAGATGCCTCTGCCAATACAATATTCATAAAAATGTTTTTTTTAAAGTACGGTACCTGATAGAAGTCCTTTTGCCTCAAATATGTAATTGCTTTATTTATTTCCAGGTCATTGGCTAACTCTACATAGTGGGAAGCTTTTACTACTTCAACACACCTACAACAAAAAGGAATTCACAAAAATAATTACTATAAATAATAAGTATCTGCATTAATGTCACTTCAACTCATGTGTGCTGCTAATTAATTATCTAGACAAAGTTTCTCTGCTATGTTAGGTACTCCCATGTTTGCAGACACATACAGTGTTTCCATACATTAAAAGTGTTTTAAAGAACAGTTCAAATTTAATCAAATTTGGCTTTTTGGATTCTATGAAAGAATTTGTAATGGTAAAACTGTACAAAGCACGGGCCACATCTATAGTTTGGTCCCTGGGTACTACAATGACATAATCCCTAAAAATAAATATGTATTGATTCAATAAATTAATTAGAAATGGTATACATGTCCCAGAAGTTGTGTAGTAAATGTGTACTGTATGAGAAAGTGAATTACAAAAAAATCTCTAAGGATACTCTCAGACATTATAATATAGCACCAGCCAAACTACAGTAGAGCTGGAGTTTGGCAACACATGTAAAGTTCATTTTTCAAACATCTCTCAGAACAACTCTCAGAAGGTTCTTTTTAGTTATAAATTATTCATGCCTGACCTCAGCTCAACCCCTCTTGTGTGTGTGACACCATCATCTCTAGAACCCAACTTATTTAGCCCAAGCCTCCAGCTGCATGATGCTAAACAATCATCCCTCTTCCTGTTCATCCCCTCCAGGGCAGTCTTTCATTATGCAGTGGTACCAGGAAAAGAAAGCTGACATGGAACTGAACATTCATAGCTTCCCATCCATTGAGGCATTCTCTTCCAGTCAGCACTTCTTTGGGCTTTATTAGGGTGGTATGTTCTGGAAAGAACTGGTGATATGGACCAGGATCTTTATTATATTGACAATCTGATCTTCTAGATGGTCTGGACTTTAATTAATTTAAGAAACCCCCCCCTGGTATGTCTCTGGAATCTCTCATTTTCCTTAGGAGCTGGAAGTGAATGCTTTTTTATTACTGCAGCTTTGGCTTAGGGCCTTCTTAAATAACTTTGCAACATCAAAACCAGCAGATGCTATAATTAAGGCTGTGTATCTATCATGGAAGTCATGGATTCCGTGGCTTTCTGCGACCTCCATGACTTCTGCAGAGTCCGGTGTGGCTGGCTCCGGCTCGGCCCGCACCAGGCCAGTAGCAGCAGCAGTTTGGGTGTGGGAGGGGGCTCAGGGCTGGGGCAGGGGTTTGGGGTGTGGGGCAGCACTTTCCTCAAGGGGGCTCCCCGGAAGCGGCTGGCATGTCCCTGCAGATCCTAGGCCAAGGGGGCTCTGTGCATTGCCCCTGCCTGCAGGCACCACCCCCGCAGTTCCCATTGGCTGCGGTTCCTGGCTAATGGGAGCTGTTGAGCCGGCGCTCATGGCGGGGGCAGGTGTGGAGCCCCCCGGCCTTCCCTCCCCCTAGGAGCTGCAGGGACGTGCTGGCCACTTCCTGGGAGCTGCGTGGAACCTGATAGAGAGCCTTCCAGCCCTGCCAACCCTCCCCCCGCCCAGCACCAGCGAGAGTCTCGGGCCACACACTGCCACCTGCTTCCCCTCCAGCACCCGTGTGCCCCTGGACTACCCCCTGTCAGAGCACCTGCGGCCCAAGTTTTAGTTAGGGGTATATAGTACAAGTTATGGACAGGTCACAGGCTGTGAATTTTGTTTACTGCCCGTGACCTGTCCATGACTTTTACTAAAAATACCTGTGACTAAAACGTAGCCTTAGCTATAATCTGTTTGGCATGTGAATCACCTCTTCACTGCCAAAGTCTCTTGACACCTCTTGGCATCAGAGGAAAAGGATTGTACTGAAAACATTACAAAACAGTCTGCTATGAGAGAAGAGGCCAGAGATACTTTGATGGCCAGTGTTAAAACCTTTTTAACCAAAAGATATAGGTCAGACCTGAATACTCCATCAATCCCTCATGGGAGGAAGATCAGACAATAGTCTCATGAGTAAGTTGCCTGTACTTCTTTTTAACTGAAGTTTGAGACACCTCAGTAACATAAGAAATCTACATAATATCCATGCCTACTTCATTTCTCTAAAGAAAATTAATCTGATTAAGCACAGATACCTGTAATATGCCATGAACTCAATGGAAAATAGCTGAAAATTCAACTGTCTGGTTAAGCTAGATTTTCAACATCTTTGTGTGGCTAGAGTTGTGCAAGGCAGCTAGAGCATATGAGTGAATCTGCCCCAATATACACAAACCCATCTAATGTGTCTAATCATTTAATTAACCATTAAGTGAATGTCCATAACTTTGTTGTAAGTTATTAGATATAAAGAATAACTTTTTTTCAGTATTTCATGGCAAGTATTTAGTGAATAGAGGCAGCACAAGGAAAGTTGAATGAAAACAAAAAGATAACTGTATATGTATTTATACACACCTACATGTATGCACAGACAATGCATAATGAATAAATGAATCTATTCTTTTGCTTCCTTTGAACACAACACCAGATCCACAGGAAGCAAATCTGACTTGCTAACGAGAAGCCACTCCTCACCAAACATATTTGTTTAGAATCTAAGAAGCCAGAGCAGCTATACTAGGGAAATAATATGATTCTATCATCAAAAACCACATTGTGGGCTTCAGTGGACTAAAAACTTAAAATAACCTCTTACAGTAAAAGAGTGATCTATAGATAGGTGTACTAACAAAATGTAATTGTAGGATCTGCAAGTCTTGAAAATGTTCCTTTGCTTGTGTATATTCATAAATCATTAAGAGTGGTAACTTATTTTCATTTTTATGGGCAGGAGAAATGAGTAGGGAAAAGCCTTTTTCCTCAACAAGTTTCCTTCACTTCCATGTTACAACTATTTCAAATACTAAGGAAATTCAACACAAAAACTTCCTCTGGTGAAGCTGAAGCTGTAGGCACATATCAGTGGTTTGAGAGCATATTATCTTTCACGAATATTAGAGTTAAAAAAACAAACAATAAGCCGTTCAAACATCAGAAACCTAGAATTCAAATTGCATTTTGAGAAGGCACCCTAATACCTTACTCTCTCCGTGTAGAGCATTTATATACTATCTTCTTGTCTTGAGTATTATGTGTACCAGAATACTGTAGTTTAATATATTAATACATATACATCTCTGATGCTAATGAGCTGCTTTATGACTATGTTAACTTTTACACTTGTCGTGCAAATGTTTTAATAGAATGTGCTAGGCACATAAGATTTATAAATGGAGCCAAGATAGCTCTGTCTAATGATGTAAGCAGAGTCTGAATGAGCTCTCCCCTGACATCTACTGATGAGCTTTAGAAGAGGACTTCTGGAGCTGATCTCATTTGCTTGGGCACACCCATCCTGCCTAGGTGTTCAGCATGATAGGATTGCTTGCTCAAATGATCACTTTTGGCTGGGGTTGGATCCCCAGTCTCCTTGTTATTGGGGCAGGAGTAATAAAAGGCTGTTATCCTTGTTGTGTGAATCAAGGGCAGCAGAACTGTACTAGGCATACACTCATTGAGGGACTCATCCTCAACTAAACGGCACTCGTCAGGCAGGGGACATGGGTTCCAAAGCCCAATGAGTTGGGGGGAGGGGGGGGAGAGAACAAGTAATTGTACCAGGTTATGTGGGCCCTATGTAGACACTTACACACCATTTGACCCTTCCTCTCTCCACTGTGTAATACACGAGCTAATTTAGACTCAAGTGAGAGTCTTGTTGCGCACACGGAGCTGAAATCACTGGTATCTAGGTCTAATACTTAGACCTGCTTGGGACAGTGTCTCTGATGCAAGAGACTGGCCAGTGTGCACCAGCAGTGAGGTTCCTGCACTAACAGCTGAATTCATTGAGAGCTGTGTGGTGGCCTGAAGACCATAGCTGGTGGAGAGGCATGGTTGCTGGTGAAGAGGAAGGGCGAGCGAGTGCCCGGGCAACAGAGCAAGAAAGGTGCCTTCTTATCCTCCCCCTCCAACCAGGGTGAGAGGTGAATCCTGCAGATGCACCTGTGAACTCTGGGTCTGCATTGACCAAGGACGACAACTGCACAGTGGGTTGCAGAGAAGGGAAGGGTACGTTAAAGGGACTTTTGGTTGCTGGACTTAAGAACCTCAGGGAAAAGGACACTGCCCAACTTACTTGGGGGGTGGGTCTTTTGCTCATGGTTAGTGTTTATGAAATCTGTTTGTGGTGTTTTCCCAAATTAAGGCAGAGTTACTTTCCCCCTTTTATTAAAAGTTTTTTTGCTACACTCAGACTCCGTGCTTGCAAGAGGGGAAGTACTGCCTCTTAGAGGCGCCCAGAGGTGGTGTGTAATTGTTCCAGGTCACTGGGTGGGGGCTTGAGCCGGTTTTGTGTTGTATTGTTGAAAATGAACCCCTAGATTCTGAACACACCTTTGTTGCTGCCAACTCTGACTGGCAGAACAGTTACATAACATTTAAACAATTGGTTTGCACATGGAACCAGAGGCCCTGATCTTGTGTGAAGTCATTAGCATCAGAAGAGTAAGACACTGTATATCTTCAGCATGTCACATTCAGACCTTTAGTGAAGAGTACAGAATGATTGTCTTCTGTATGTGATTTGTCTAATCAGGAATTTGTAAGATTCTTGTATGAGTACTTTGTATGAATGTAAACCATCGTAAAGCAGCTCAATAACTATAGGACTGACATTTGAGTTTCTATGATCTGTGATGCAATTAAATTGTTTTGTAGATGGATAAAGCACAATATTTCTGTTTTATTTTTTCAGGGCATTGCTATCAAAGCTGACTTAAAAGTACTTGGGTGCTTTGTTCGAGAAGCACAACTCAAATGCTACATTTCCTAGGTTTCTACATTTGTGAACTTGGTTTTTTGATTATGGACAGAAATTGGCATGCAGTTAAACTGAAGAAAACTGTCTCCTACCAGTCATAGCCTATAGCAAAGGAGGTTTCAATCGCTGGTGCAATCAATTTTGCAGCTGTCATGATATATTTTTCTGCCATGCCTTTCCTTAGGAATTAAAATAGATATATATCAGTGTGTAGAGAAAGTATATATGAAAACATCAAAAACTTAGTTACCTTATCCTGTGCCTTGAATCGCTATTCACCAACTAAGTCTGAGCAACATCTATACAGTAACTCCTCACTTAACGTTGTAGTTATGTTCCTGAAAAATGCAACTTTAAGCGAAACGATGTTAAGCGAATCCAATTTCCCCATAAGAATTAATGTAAATGACGGGGTAAGGTTCCAGGGACATTTTTTTCACCAGACAAAAGACTATTTTTTTATATATATATATATATATATATATATATATATATATATATATATATATATATATATATATATATATATATATATATATATATATATATATATATATATATATATATATATATATATATAAACACACACACACACACACACACAGAGTATAAGTTTTAAACAAACAATTTAATACTGATACACAGTGATGATGATTGTGAAGCTTGGTTGAGGTGGAGGAGTCAGAGGATATTTCCCTTACTGCTAAATGATGAACTAGCAATTGGCTGGGCCCTCAAGGGTTAACTCTCTCACTTTGCAAGGCAGCAGGAATGGAGGGAGATATGCGCATTTCCCCTTTAAGTACACTGCCTTATTAATTAGATCAACTTGCTGAGACCGCAGCTGCTGCAAGCTCCCTCCGTCCTGAGCCCTGGTGTGTTACCCCATCTTCCATAGAGCAGAGGGAAGCGGGGAGCAGGGGGGAGGGGGACACCCTGACATTAGCCCCCCTCTTCCTTCCTCCACCCTGCACAGCAACCAGGAGTCTTGGGGAGCAGCTCCAAGACAGAGGGCAGGAGCAGCACATGGCAGTGGGGGGGTGGGGGGGAGGACAGCTGCAATTGCTAGCCTGCTGGGCAGCTGCTGTACAGGGAACTTAGGAGAGCGGGGAGCTGATTAGGGGGGCTGCCAGTCCACCCTGGTTCCAAGCCCCCACCAGCTAGCTGCAACGGGCTGCTCTTCCTGCAAGCAGTAGAAAAAGCAGGCAGCTGCCAAACGACTTTAGAAGGGAGTATTACATAACTTTAAATGAGCATGTTCCCTGATTGATCAGCAACGTAACAACGAAACAACGTTAACCGGGATGACTTTAAATGAGGAGTTATTGTATTATTGTTTAATCAAGACATCAGTAAAATAATAGTATGATTTAATATTACATCTTTCAATGTGTAATATATAGATTGGGTAGCTAGTAATGCTACAGTATTTCTTAAGGCCAGAAGTTTTGTAAGACTTGCATAAATCCAAGAGAGAGGTTAGTCACTAAACTATATCATTACACAACAATCCTATCCTAGCATATGAATAGGAGCATAATAATTTATAATACAGAAAGAAGATCTGATAATACAGTATCTCAAAATAATAAAGGCCCCTTCGGGTATGTTTATATTGCAGTTGACAGTGAGCCTTCTATGCAGGTAGACTCATGCTAGCGGGGCTTGCGGTAGCATGCTAAGAATAGCAGTGTGGACTTTGTAGTTCGGGTGACAGCTTGGGCTCTCAAGCCCACCGAGCCCCCAGTTCTAAGGTCAGGTTAGCCACCTGACCTCAGAACCGCCTGAGTCTCTGCTGCAATTTTTAGCACACTAGCTTCATCCCTGCTGGTACAAGTCAGTCTTACTCGGGTTGGGAGGTTACTCCCAGCTGCACTGTACAATATCCCTACAGTCTAACATTTATATTACCTTCCAGTGCCAGCAGGCCACATATGCTGGATGCTTTGCAGTGGTCTAACATACTCATATACAATCCAGTGTGGCTTTTGCACAGGGCTCAGAAAATTAAAAAAGTCCTCCCCCCCACCCCTGAGCAGTGTATTTCACTGATGGGGAACTCACATCAATAGGTGTTTTGTAACTTCTTCTCCTCCATTTGTTCGTCTTCCCTATCCCACTCCCTAGGGATACAGGACTGTGACCAAGGGCCAGATTTTTCTCCTTTTGCTTCTTTATTTTAGATCAAATACCTCCCTAGTTCCTAACTAACAGTTAGGAAGTAGAAGAAATGTTCAGAATAATGGAGCCCTTTGTCCTACTTGGCTGAGCTTCAAGGTCCCTTAAAATCTTATTCCCTGGCTATTTTTCAGCCAACCAGGCTAAAAATTGCCCACCTGTTTTAGCATATCTAGTATTTTTCCCTGACACTTTCCACAAGCCCAACAGTCATTACTAGGGAATTTATGTAGTATTTTAAAGCCATCCCATCCAGAATAAGGAATAGCTGTCAGGGTATATCTATACTTACCTCCGGGTTCGGCGGTAAGCAATCTATCTTCTGCTCACCGTCGACACCGGTACTCCTGCTCCGCGAGAGGAGTACGCGGAGTCGACCGGGGAGCCTGCCTGCCGTGTGTGGACCCGCGGTAAGTACCTTGTAGTTCGAACTAAGATACTTCGACTTCAGCTACGTTATTCACGTAGCTGAAGTTGCATATCTTAGTTCGAACTGGGGGGTTAGTGTGGACCAGCCCTCAGGCTTTGCAGCTTGGAAAGCTGGTATCAATTTCCATATGCTAGCAACCACGGAGGCATATGTGGAATGGATAGGGACCTATGTTTCCAGTATTACCTTTCACGTTCCATTTGCCGTAATTGATCATTTTTAATGGCTTCAATCAATAGGTTAGTATGTGGATCATCCTAAAAAATCAAAACAAAATAAGTTATGGAAATGTATATTTATATATAAGGTACAGCCATATATGTACATTAACACAGAGTATAAGAAGCAACTGACATATTATACACTATACATTTTTTAAAAGGCATATTTCAACTGAACAATTAGACTGTCATTTTTCAAAGAACTTATGTACAAATTTTTTTTTTTTTTTTACCATTTTATAGGTTGACATCCTCTGACCTTAGGAATAATGAACAAATTCTAATTACAAAATTAAAAATGATTGCATTTGTGACTAGTAGCCTTATACTGTTTGTCTGATACTATATGTGGATCACACTTCATATTAACCACATAGGTTACCAACTATTGTACTCTGTGTATCATATCTATGGCCCTGATTCAGCAAGGCATATAAGCATGTGAGTCGTCCCATTGACAGCAATGGGACGACGCTCATGCTTAAAGTCAGGCACATGCTTAGTGCTGCACTGAGGCCCCAATTCAGCAAGGTAGACAGGGAGTCTGACTACATCACGTAATAGATCTTTTCCGTCTTCAGGTTCTATGATTATACATAATCATAGGTCTTTTCCATCTCTAGAGTCTATTAAATCATGAAGTCAGTCTCTTGTGTCAGTCTCACACACAGCATATCTAAAAAACAAGTGTGTGTGTGTGAGCGCGCGCATGTGTACGCACAGACACACACACTCCATGTATTTGTGGAGGATCTCTCATCAATACATAGATTATAAAACCAGAAGAGACCACTGCGATCATCTAGTCTGACCTCCAGTATAACACAGGCCATAGGATTTCCTATAATTAATTCCTGTTTGAACTACAGTATATCTTTTAGAAAAAACATCCAATCTTGATTTAAAAATTTCTAGAGAGGGAGAATCCACCACAACCCTGGATAAGTTGTTGCAGTGACTAATTACCCTCATTGTTAAAAATCTGCACTTATTTCTAGTCTGAACTTGTCTAGCTTCAGCTTCCAGACATGGGATCTTGCTATCCACCTTTGTCTGACAGACTGAAGAGTCCTTTATCATCAAATTTCTGCTCCTCATGTAGGTGCTTATAGACAGTGATTTGATCATCCCTTAACCTTCTCTTTGATAAGCTAAATAGATAGAGCTCCTTGAATTGTGTATGCCAGAACTGGACACACTATTCCAGGGGCAGTCACACCAGTGCCAAATGCAGAAGGAATATAATCTCCCCCCTCCTCCTCCTTGATAGTCTCCTATTTACACATCCAAATGTTGCATTAGCTCTTTTGGACATAGCATCACAATGGGAGCTCATGTTCAGCTGATTATTTACTGTGATCCTCAAGTGTTTTTCAGAGTCAGTGATTCCCAGGATAGCTCCCTTCCATCCTCTTAATATGGCCTACATTCTTTATTCCTAGAAATGACTTAACGTTTTGGCCACATTAAAACACACATGGTTTGCTTATGCCCAGTTTACCAAGTAATCCACAACACTGTGTGTGATAAATGAATTTGACTTGCCTTTGAGCATTCATTTGCATTCTGCCCATTAATCCAACTGTCTAGGATTACTTCTAAAACGTCAAACTTCTGAGTGGATTAGAAAAGATTCCCTTTTCCCCATAAATTAACCTGTCACAAACAGTTTCTTTTTTTCTACCAAATGTGGAATTTTATTCCAAATTATGCTGAGAGGCAGTGCAGGACAAACAATATGTAGCCCTACATCAACAACAACATCTTTAAGGTCCATTACATCATCATGATGTAGGGCTAGAAATGGAGCTTTACTCCAGAAAAAGGGATTCACAGCTTTCCCACAGGATATAGAGGACTTGCTTATAGCCCTAGTAAATCATGACCTTGGATAGAAAAACTATTTTAGGCTATTTTAAGAGGTGTCTTAAGTTTATCTCACAATAGCAGATGTAAAGGTAGCCATCTTACAGCAAAAAAACTTCAGGATCAGACTCCAAAGAGAAACTGCTGAGCTTCAGTTCATCTGCAAATTTGACACCATCAGATCAGGAGTAAACAAAGATTGTGAATGGCTTTCCAACTACAGAAGCAGTTTCTCCTCCCTTGGTGTTCACACCTCAACTGCTAGCAGAGGACCTCACTCTCCCTGATTGAACTAACCTCGTTATCTCCATACTGATTCTTGCTCGCATATTTATACCTGCCTCTGGAAATTTCCATTACATGTGTCTGACTAAGTGGGCATTCACCCACGAAAGCTTATGCTCCAATACATCTGTTAGTCTTAAAGGTGCCACAGGACCCTCTGTTGCTTTTTAAGTTTATTTGTTATTTTTTCTTACCTCAGAGTCATAAACAGTTGGTCTCATGGTACAAGGGAGCCTAGCTTTATTGGTGGAGGAATATTAAAAAAATAGTTCCAATAAACTAAAATGAACCAAAACCAAATCCTCTGTAAAACTTTAATAAAATTGTTTTTCTGTATAATATGTGTGCTATGATATTATAGGTTTTACTGGCACTCATTTGAGATGACTTGCATAACTTACTCACTGATTTGTCATTTTTATTATTTTAAACAAGTATTTTATGTAAATGTTTTATAAATAAAAGTGGCAAAGCAGTAAGTCATCCCAAATGAGTGCCAACTCTATACTACAACACACAAATACATATTTTATGTATGTCACATTTTCTAGAAAAACTATTTTGGAAATGTTTTCAAGAGTGCTATCACAAATGAGTAGTACTGCCATCCTCAACTCATGCTGGTAAAACATCACACCATCGTGTGTATGTGTACACAGATATGTATGTACACATTATATAGAACAGATTTTTTTTCCTCAACATGCAAAATTTTCCCTCTGCAAATAAAATTTGTAGATTTTGCTTAGTTCATACTTACATTTGGTGAAATATATTTGTCATCATAATCAATTTCCAGTGGAACAGTGATCAGTTTTTGGAAAGCTTTTTTCATTTGTTCACGGTCTCCAATGGCAAAATAACAAAGAATCAGGTTGAAGCCTGCTTTCAGGTTTGGAGATGTGCTCATTATGTGTTCAAAGGAACTAATGCCATCAGTGTACTGGCCAGTTTTAATAAATGCAACTCCAATGTTCTGCATTATTTTAATCCTAATTAAAGAAATAATTGTTAAGTAATATTTATATTATTATTTTTTATTTTAATATTGTCAAATGTTCTACTGTATATACAAAACAAAAGGAATTTCAAAACTTTTACAGTATAAACTCACCTCATTTCTTTATGGACATTTGGAATCTGATCTAGAGCCATGCGGTAGAATTTGATAGCTTTTGAATAGTTTCGTTGTTTTAAATAAATGTTTGCCATATTCACCTTCAGTCTGCCTATCACAAAAATAAAAAGAATGAACTATGTGCCAACCTTTTAAAAATATTCATATCACCCCTCCTCATGCAAATTTTGAACCAGTGAGACTGCAGAAGCACCTTTTTCATGTATCAGTCCCTGTATCAGAATCTACTGGCCCTTTAAGCTAAAGCATGGTCCAAAACAGCCTGTTCCTGACTTCCACTCAGAATGGAGAGAATTCAGGGAGAGACAGGAAGGAATTCTAGGAAAGAAAGGACTATATAAAACAAGCTTCTTACTGAGTCTAGGAGATCAGGGATGAGACAGGATTTGCTGTGGTGTTCTCTGCTGAGAAAGCTTGGGGAAGCAGACCAGGAGAGGGTCTGGGAAGAGACCTAGAGACAGGCAAGATACAGAAGGAAACTGGAGAGGGTGGGAGAAGGGAATGAAGAAAGTGGCACAGAAGGTTCAAGATGGGAAGTGTTAGCTTCCTAATTTGGGGCCCATGGCTGGGGCTTCCATAGGACGAGAAGGAACCTCCCCTTCACTTCAGAATCAACAGGGGAAAACCAGGGCAGACAATGATGGAAAGAACTATTGAACTGTTCAGGCTAGGAAGGGAAAACTACTGTTGGTAATGACCAACCCTGCGCATCAGCAGTGATGAAGGAGGGCAAAGAATGTATTTTTTTTAATCTGGACTTATACTTAGCCTGGAAAGAGAACACTTTTTGGATTAGCTGGAGGACTAAACCACATCAAATCATCCAAGGACATGAGGTCTGACATTACAAAGTGGTGTTTGCTGTCAACTCTGACTGGCTTTCATGGGAGTTGAGGGCACTCAGGAGGTGCTCAGCATTTCACAAGTGAAGTCAAACAGCTGGTTAGTGAATGCGTTGCCATCAATATCAGGCATTTTGGTGTGTAACTTACCTCCATTGCTGAACATCTTATTTTTCACTATGACTTGATATGTATTTAGTGCTTCAGCATACATTTCATTAGCAGAATATTGGCTGG
This sequence comes from Chrysemys picta bellii, assembly GCF_011386835.1. Lineage (NCBI taxonomy): Eukaryota > Metazoa > Chordata > Testudines > Emydidae > Chrysemys > Chrysemys picta. The sequence goes on from NC_088791.1 coordinate 314,696,481, forward strand.
CCAAGTTGAAAAGAACCTGTAGAAAAAAGAAGGGAAAAAAAAGAAAAGAAAAAAAAAAAGAGAATACGTAACATAACCACATCTCTCTCTCTCAAAAAGTAACCAATATGAATCAAAGCATCCATTAGAAAAATTTCAATATACAAAATAGATAGAAAGATGCTTTAATATATTTGTTGACTGTGTAGCTCTTTCACCAACAGAAGTTGGTCCAATAAAATATACTACCTCATCCACCTTGTCTTTCTCATACTTCCCATTTTCCCAATTATCTAAGGAAGAGGTAGCAAACATTTTGCATCCTAAATATGTCGGTACATAAGCTGTGGAGAACACACAGGACAAACATAAAATGGAATTTTTTTATCTGCAAATGTATCTTGTAGTAATGTGTTCCATGGTCTAATTGTGTGTTGGGTGAAAAAGTATTTCCTTTTATCAGGTTTGAACAATTTTGGACTTTCAATTGAACTGAATGCCCCTTGTTCTTGTATTATGAGACAGAATGAACAGAAGTTCCCTATCTACTTATTCTATACCGGGGGGCCCAAACCATGGCTCCCAAGCTGCATGTTAACTCTTTTACAGTTAAAGTGCAGCTTGCAGAAAACCATATGTCCCTCCCCCCATTCTCCGCCTACCAGACTTGCGGGGAGAACGTGGGGCTTCTTCCCTACTGCAGGCTGGTTGGGCTTCGGCCCTGCAGGAGGCACCTGCCGGGGCTCAGGACTTCAGCAGAAGCAGGGCTCAGAAGATCAGTAAGTTTGGCCATCCCTGCTTATACTGTTTGTTATTTTGTATACTTCTATCATGAGCCTCATGATATCCACCTATTCAGAGGAAGCTATCCCTTGGCAAAAGAACTCTCTTCACAGTTAATGTTACTTTTTAGGCCTAAATATGAGTAAATTATGAGGTGAGGTTGTTATTAAAATGTTTTTTTATTTGTAACTCATAGAATGTGTGTAATTTTTAGCATAGTTCAACAAGGCGTACGCCCCTATTTGTGGTCTATCTGCTCATGAAGAGAGACTTCTGCAAGATGCTATTAAGAAAAACAGACAATCCTTGTCTGCATCCAGATAAATTATATCCATCACTTTCTTATTTTTAATTTTTTAACTTACCTTCAAATATATTATCAGTTTAGCCTAGCTTGACATATTCTTAGTGAAATACTTCCAGTACAGTATTAACTAATGTACAACTTTAAATTCTCCTTAAATATTAGGGCATAGACCCTACATAATCTTTTCTTAAAGCCTACTACCAATTTTAAGAGTTGAAGACAAACCCTTAATTTTAAAATTATCATTAAGCTTTAGGAATATTAACAACAACAAAAGTACCCTTTAATTGCTATTTTCCAAAATTACAGTAACTATTTCCAAAAACATTTCTAAATATACAGTGTATCTGATCTGGAAATTTGTTCTGGGAACTCTCAGAAAATACGTGCATTACAGCAAACTCAATTTCATTAAAAAGGCATGTTACTGAAAAGCACACTTTACACCCAGATCTTATTCAGGCACACAGACATTTCAGCACTTACTGAGTAAGTGAGATCTAAGTTGATGTTTTCTGGAGATGCAATTTGTTCACGTTGCCTCACCAACACTCTTTCCTTTCTTCCAGCATCTTTTGCCTTTTCCAGAGCCTTAAAGCAAATATTACAGTTTAGTCTTGCCTTCTGTCTTCCCTCTCAAGACCCACTCCCATATATTTAAAATAGAAATTAATACATTATTTTCATATATATTTCCTTTATGCACACAGAGCATATGCACACACACACACACCTTACAGCAGATAAGCACAGGGCCGGCTCCAGGCACCAGCACAGCAAGCAGGTGCTTGGGGCGGCCAATGGAAAGGGGCGGCATGTATGGCTCTTCGGCGGCAGGTCCCTCAGTCCGTCGGAGGGAAGGACCTGCCACCGAATTGTCGCCGAAGAATGAAGCGGCAGCGGCAGAGCTGCCACCGAAGTGCCACCGATCGTGGCAAAAATGCTGGAGCCGGCCCTGGATAAGCAGCAATATTACACAAAAAGCATGTTTAGATTAAAACAATATTCCGAAAGAAAATTCAGCAAAGCAACCTCCATAATACACTAGTCACCCTACAGTTAATGCAGGATCTCAAAAAGAGCATGAGAAGTAATGTCATAAACAAAATATGAAAACAAAAAACAGTCACACCATTTTACTTAGAGCCAGATTTTTAAAAGTATTTAGGCCTAATAACTTAAAAAAAAATAAAAAAATCTAGCCTTAAAACACTATGGCCTTGTCTACACTGGCAAGTTTCTGCGCAGTAAAGCAGCTTTCTGCATTGTAACTCCTGAGGTGTACACACTGCCACGCCACTTAGTGTGCAGAAAATGCGCAGTAGCAGCGCTGTAAAAAAGCTGCCCCAATGAGAGGTGTACAGCTTTCGGCATTGTGGCTACAGTGCCACGGTTCCAGTGTAGACACCCTGGTCGATTGTAGTACTGCGATTGGCCTCTGGGAGGTGTCCCACAATGACTGTTCTCACCTCTCTGGTCATTGGTTTGAACTCTACTGCCCTGCCCTCAGGTGACCAACCATGAGCTCCGCCCCTTAAATTCCTTGAGAATTTTGAAAGTCCCCTTCTTGCTGGCTCGGTGACGTGTGCAGTGGTCTCAGCCCATCTTTCCAGGTGACTATGCCTGCTCCACGCATCAGGTGATCCCCCGCTTGGAGCAATGCCGAGCTCTTGGACCTTATCAGCATTTGGGGAGAGGAGGCTGTCCAGTCCCAGACGTAAGAATTATGATACCTACGGACAGATTTCACGATGCATGACAGAAAGGAGCCTTGGGCGGGATACACTGCAGTACAGGGTCAAAGTGAAGGAACTGTGGAGCGCCTACCACAAGGTGCAGGAGGCAACCTGCCACGCCGGTGCTGCGCCCATGAGCTGCTGGTTCTACAAAGTGCTGGACATGATACTCAGTGGTGATCCCACCTCCACTGTGAAGGCCATTATAGATACTTCAGTGACTCATGTGCAAGTCGAGAGTGGACCGAGCCAAGAGGAGGAAATCTTGGAACGAGGATGTGGAGGTGGGAGAGGGACCCAGAGGCAGAGGAAGACTCGGAGGTCAGAGATGCATGCAGCCAGGAACTCTTCTCTACCCCGGAGGCGGCTAGCCAGTCACAGCTGTCGAATCTTGGCGAAGCACAAACAGGAGAGGAGGCACCTGGTAAGTGGCTTTGATTTTGGGAATTGCTGAAGCGAGTTGTTGGGGGCAGGAGGGTTGCAGAAAGCAGGCTTGTGTCTGTATGATGTGCGTACCACCACATGCCTAGTCTGAGTGGCGGAACAGGGTGTTGATTGACACTTCACAGGAATCTGCCTCATGAAGATACTGGGCAATCTGCTGCTGCAGGTTCTTTGGCAGAGCTGCTTTGTTTCTTGCCCCATTAAGGGTAATTTTCCTATGCCACTCTGCCATCATGGGGTGGGGGGAGGGAGAGGGACATTGCTGCACACAGGCGAGCTGCATAAGGGCCAGGGCGGAAGTCGCAGTCTTGGAGAAGACCCTCCCTTGATTCCCTGCTCACCCTCAGCAGTGAGATATCTTCCATAATAAACACAGCCTGTGGAAAATGTGGGGACAGGAATGATTATAAGGCCCCCCCTACAGTGCTGGCTCTCCCCTAAAGCCACGTGCTCAGTGTACAGTACAGTCCTGGAACACTGATTTACCCAGCCCCTGCGATTACTCACCATTTTGGGGGTCTTGTGGCTCATGTGTGCTTGCCTGGGGTCAGCCAGTTAGTGACAGGTATGTGAATAGTGGCTGTGTTTTAAATCACCGAATCAGTGGTCTGTTGTGTTGCAAACAATTCTGCTCCTGTAAAATGTTGCATTTTGACTTCACAGATATGACTGTGGGAGCCCAGCCTCCCTCTTTGTTATTGCTGGCTGAACGGCTGCACAGAATTAGAAAGCGGCTATGAAGAACTGAAGAGGACTTTCTGGATGATGTCATGATGCATTCCGTAGTCGAAAAACAAGAATTGAAGGAGTGGTAGGACAGCGAGAAGAGGGACCAAAAGGAGAATGCGGCACACCAAAACGAAGCCACAGAGCAGCTTTTAAACGTTATGAAGCACCAAGCAGACACGCTCTAAGCGCTACTAGCACTGCGAATCAAGCATTTCTACGCCCACTCTCCCCTGCAGCTGCTGTCGCAAAACTCTTTCCCACGCGCACCCCAGACACTGCCAACACACTCTTATCAACCTCCTGGCTCCAGTCTGTACCTGCTGCATTACACTCCTGCCTCATCACAGTCCAGCACTGCAGATTCCCAGTACCCACTGCACTCAACACCCACCCCTTTGCAATTTAGCCTTGCAAAGGGGTGGGTGTTGAGTGCAAAGGAGAAGGTTGGATATGATACCTGGACATACACAAATCTTTAACCGTCCCAGGACCCCACCTCCTCCTGGGACCCTACCTTCCCCCTCAGTGCTGATTTTTTTTTGTCTCTCTCAAGTTGTTGTTTTTTAATAAAAGAATTGTTTTGGTTTGAAAGCAATCTTTATTTTATTAATTGAAAGCAGAGCCCTGCAAATCAACAGGCAATTTTCTTAAACCTTCACAGTGCATCGTCTGCACCAATCACAATCACCTCCTAGCATTACAAGCACTGCACTCCCAAGCATCGCAACAAATATTAGTGGATTTAAGCTTCAAATTGCTGCCTCATGGCATCCCTAATCCTTATGGCCCCGCACCGCACTGCACTCCTCTAATAGCCCTGGTCTCTGGCTGTTCAAATGCAGCCTCAGCGGTCCAGCCTTGAGTGAAACTTTCACACTTCCCTTCACAAATATTATGGGGCATACAGCATATGGCTATAAGCATAGGAATATTGTCATCAGCCAGGTCCAGCCTCCCATATAGGCAGTGACATCGGGCCTTTAAATGGCCAAAAGCACACTCAACAGTCATTCTGTACTTGCTTAGCCTGTTGTAAAACTGTTCCTTGCTGCTGTCAAGGTGACCTGTGTACGGCTTCATAAGCCACGACATTAAGGAATAGGCAGGGTGTCCCAGGATCCTAATGGGCATTTCGACTTCCCCTATAGTGATCTTCTGGTCCGGGAAGGAAGTCCCTGAACAGGCCAGTGTTCCAAAAGATACGTGTGTCATGCACCTTTCCAGACCAGCCTACGTTAATGTCTGTGAAACTCCCACAGTGATCCACGAGCGCCTGGAGAACCATAGAGAAATACCCCTTCCGATTAACGTACTAGGTGGCTAGGTGGTCTGGTGCCAGAATTGGAATATGCATGCCATGAGGGAGAGTCCAGAGGGGGGGTCTGCAACTAGGGAAGCCCATTTGTGCAAAGCCATCCACAATGTCACGCACGTTGCCCAGAGTCACGGTCTTTCGGAGCAGGATGCGATTAATGGCCTTGCACACTTCTGTCAACAAGAGTCCAACGGTCGACTTTTCCACTCCGAACTGGTTAGCGACTGATTGGTAGCAGTCTGGAGTAGCCAGCTTCCACTGTGCAATCACCATGCGCTTTTCCAACGGCAGGGTAGCTCTCATTCTCGTGTCCTTGAACCGCAGGACTGGGGCAAGCTCATCACACAGTCCCATGAATGTGGTTTTCCTCATCCGAAAGTTCTGCAGCCACTGCTAGTCATCCCAGACATGCATGACAATGTGATCCCACCACTCAGTGCTTATTTCCTGAGCCCAAAAGTGGCGTTCCACTGTGGTCAGCACCTCCGTGAATGCCACAAGCAATCTTGTGTCATTAGCTACTACGCGTGGCGAGATCAATGTCAAACTCCTCTTGTCTTTGTAGTTTAAGGAATAACTCCAGTGCCACTCGTGACGTGTTAGTGAGAACAAGCAGCATATTGGTCAACAGTGCGGGATCCATTCCTGCAGACCAAAGAGGCAGAGCAGAGCGCGCAGTACACAAACTGTTGAAAGATGGCGCCAAATGTGGATGGAAGAGATTGCTGGGATGCGAAGCAATGCATCATGAGGCATTGGGACAGGACCCAGGATGCCCCGCGACCCCCTCCACCTTCCGACAACTCAGCAAAAGAGGAAGAGATGCTCTGTGGGATAGCTGCTCAGAGTGCACCACTCCAAATATCTCTGCAAGTGCCGCAAATGTGAACATGCTATTGTGCAGGCAGCTGATACTGTGAACACACTACAGTGGTTTCCCTTCAGTGTTCTCTGAGCGGCACTGTAACTCTGCCAGTGTAGACATACCCTATGTGACAGCAGAGTGATCATCATTATATAATATTAGGCACATTATCTTAGCATTTCCAAATATCACTGACTTGGGTGGAGAGGAGAGAGAGAGAGACACACACACACACACTAAGCATCAAGCTTCTGTCTTCTTTGTGGCAATGCAGACCACGACCACAAAATCAGCCATAACAATATCAAAATTAAGACAACCTAACTTTAACAACTGGAAATTTTATGACCAACCAAAAGTCAATTTAGCATTTAAAAAGCATATTTGCATGTATGAAATGTCCCTGCATATAATAATATTAAAAGACAAATGAAACCCAGATAACTTACCAATTTTAAGTCTCCACAGCTGTTGGCAATGCAGCTTTCTTCAACCAACTCATTCACTTTTTTTTCTAACTGTCTAATCTTTTCTTCTGGACTAAAATTGGGTAAATAATGGATCATTTGTCTTATGCAAATACCAGTAATAATAGAAAGATTTTTGAATACAGTGTATTAAAAATAATGTATTATAGCTGTCCTGGGTCTCATTAACATGCCATAGCATCTGACATTTCTTAATGGACAATACAACTGTAAAAGTGGCCCTTTGTTACTGCACTATCAAAAGTTCTATCAATAATGTGAGCTAGTGAAGAAAAAGAGAAGATCCTGTAGTTTTACCATGTTCAGCGAGCGATCCATTTAATGACAGAAAAGAGGTTTGGGTTATTGGGCTCTAATCCTCTTAATGTAACAAGCCTCAACTTGAGCTGTTTGGATAAAGATAGTATAGATACATGCATTGGGTGAAACTTTCAAGAACCCACTGGAAATCCAATAATGTATATGTACTATTTTAAAGAGCTAGTTTAATCAAAAGTAGAAATTCAATTTGTAATGATAATTTTTTAAACAGTGTTAGCACAACTTTTCATCAAAATTACAGATTTTATCAAAAGCTGTGATTGATCCACAATTATTTAATCTGTGACAAAAAATTAGCTGCATAATAATCTGATTATTTCCCTTCTTTCTCCACTTGCAGCATGTCCCACTACCCCTGGCGTTCAGGAAGCCCAATGGCCCTGCATGAATCCCTCCTCCCCAATCTGCTTTGTGCCAAGTCTCTAGCACCATCCAACATTTACACTAGACTAGTAACATTCACCACCTCAGTTCTGGAATATGTGAAGTCTGTTTGGGTTATGAGATCCTGGAAAGAAGGAACAGAGGGAAGAAGTGGTAACATTTCCTGTGTCTTTCCTAGTGGGAAGATACGCTGAAATTCCTGCTATCACTCTACAAGCACCACTAGCATCCCTTGCCAAGCAAGTACTCTTCCAGTCCTCTAATGGATCTGATCCTCTTCTGTACCACAGCACTCAGTGATGACAAAAGCCACACCTATATTCAGAATCCCGAGCCACGGACAGAGCACAAAATACAAGAGTGGGGTGGGAGGAAAGCTAGTTTTTTTTTTTTTTTAACCACTAGAGGCTCTATTCTCTTTCTGCAGGATATGAACAACCATGACTTCAATAGGAATCACACAAACCCCAAGCCTGCAAAAACCTAAGGACACACTTAACTTTAGTACCGTAAGTAGTTTCATTGAAATCAGTGGTACTATTTATGGTGGTATCACATTGGTCCAATATTATTTAATATTTTTATCAACAATCTAGACGATTACAGAAAATCTTTTGTGGTAAAGTCTACAGATGACACAGATTGCTGGGATAGTAAATAATAAGAGGGATAGGTTACTGTTACAGAATAATCTGAATTACTTGGTTACCTTGGAATCTGTGAATTCCCCGGGTCATCCCCTTCCTACATGGCCATGGAAAGAATAGGATCCCTGCATTGCTGTGAGCGTGCTCTCAATCAGGGGTGGGCAAACTACGGCCTGAGGGCCGGATCTGGCTCGTCAGGGCTTTGGATCCAGCCCACGGGATTGCCTCCCCACCCCTGTGGCACAGCAAGGCTAAGGCAGGCTCCCTGCCTGCCCTGGCCCCGCGCTGCTCCCGGAAGCAGCCAGCACCACGTCCCTGCAGCCCCTAGGGGAGGTGGGGGCAGAGGGCTCCACACGCTACCCTCAACTGCAGGCACCGCTCCCCCCCCCCCGCAGCTCCCATTGGCCAGGAACGGGGAACCGCGGCCAACGGGAGCTTCGGGAGAGGTACCCATAGGTGAGGGCTGCACATGGAGCCCTCTGCCCACTCCCCAGGGGCTGCAGGGACTTGGTGCCGGCCACTTCCGGGAGCGGTGCGGGGCCAGGGCAGGCAGGGAGCCTGCCTTAGCCCCACTGCGCGCCGCTGCCACCCCGGAGCCACTCAAGGTATGACACACCGGGCTGGAGCCCGCACCCCAAACCACTCCTGCACCCCAACCTCCTGCCCTGAGCCCCCTCCCGCACTCCACACCTCTCCCTGCACCCCCCTTTGTCCTGAGCCCCTTCCTGCACACCGCACCCCCTCCCACACACACAGCACTCCTTCCCGCACCCCAACTGCCTGCCCCAGCCCTACATTCATGGCCCTGCATGCAATTTCCCCACCCAGATGTGGCCCTTGGGCCAAAAAGTTTGCCCACCCCTGCTCTTAATACTTGCTGCTCCACATTAGGACAATGAAAATAATCAAACCCCATGTTTCAGGACGTCAGCTGGTCACCTGCAGGGAACAGGACGGAATCTCCTGACCTGATGCACTACTGGTCAAATGTATTCTTAGGGTGGGGATGGGGTTCACTTTCTTCTGAACCATCAGAGATTGGACCAGTGCTCTGAGATGGTACAGAGAATCGTCTTAGATGCCTGGCTGGAGTTTCTTGCTGACATACTTAGGGTCAAACTGATGGCTAGATTTTGGATTGGGATGGAATTTTTTCCCCCTAGGTAAGACTGGCAGGAAACTTAGGGGGTTTTCACCTTTCTCTGTAGCATGGAGCGTGGATCGCCTGCTACGCTTACCTGGGCATAATCAATTCCCTGCCACTGCAGGGGTCTCAGGCATTGGCAGCACCTCGGTCTCTTTTGTTCTTTGCCTGGGGTACATAACAGTTTAGCTTCCCAAGGACCGAAATACTTTAGTCGATCTAAAATAACTAGACTGAACATAAGGATATCTGGGTGACAATTAATAGGGAAGACAGCGTAGATGATCTAATGGTCCCTTCTGGCCTTGAACTCTATGAAATCTAGTAAAGTTAAGCTTGTGCATGTTTGCAGGATCCGGGCCTCTTCCTGCAGAAAGAGAATCTGGCCCCTAGGCTTCCTGAGTACCATGTTGTTGTGATTTTTCTAAGAACACCGAAAGCATTTGTTGCAAAACAGAACAACAAAAACATGGCTACATACGTATCTTCATTTTTCATTTCTAAAGGAGGAGCAGGACCTCTTGCTTGACCAAGGGGATCAAATACAGAACCTGCAAATTAACACATGGCACTGAGAACAGTAAATTCTATGACAGACAGTGAATTCCACGACAGACAGTGAATTCTATCCATCCTACCTCTCAAAGCTGCTTTAGTGTAACCTGCTGCATGAACTGCTGTCAGAGGTCGAGCAACTCCATCCTTAAATTAAAAGAAAAAGACATTTTTATAATTGAAAATATTCTGAAAACCAAAAATGGGTAAAAAGCAGGGGGATAAGTTACATATTGGAACATAAGTGGGAAGCATGCTTTACAGTTGATACAGCCCGACCTAGCATCAGTAAGCCTTGTTTACGCTGACCAGTGTCTTTCACAACCCTTAGGTATATTATAACAGACTCTACAGTAGCAAAATACATAACTGAATTATTTCTAAGTAATAAAAGTTACAAACAAACTGTTTTATTCACATATCTTATTCCAAATGCCTTTTTACATAGATAACCCTAATCCTTTTTGTTTTTGTTGCCGATAATTTTAACATATGCCATATAACTGTCTCTGATTTTTACAATATTCTTCTTAAGGGCTGTCCTGTTAAACTAGTGGCTCTGTAATGTGCTGTCACATGCTGAGTGTCAGAGTTCTTTTTTTCCTGGGCAGCAAGGATTGAGAGCCCTGAGAAATTAGGGGTCAGATTGAGTAGAATTGGACAAGACAAAGAGGCACAAGCTGTCTAGAAACCAGCTGTAATTCAGTAGCTGAGAAATCCCCAAGCTTGGGAGAGTTCACAGCTGGCAAAGAGACAGCATATCCACCTCCTGGAACATTTGCATTAAAAAGAGAACGTTCACAGTATAACTTCAACATACTGAGCCCACACTCAAAGTAAATAAAATATTACCTGTATAGCTCCTGTCATTGGTCTTCCCATTGATGACGATAATGCGGTCTTTGACTACCAAAATAAAAAAATATTAAAATTAAGAATCGTAAGCTCTTTTTCTACTTTAGAAGTTTAGAACCAAAACTATAAATACTTAAATACATAGTCGTTTCTGTCTCATGAATGTACAACTTTAGGATATGATCCTGCTCCCCTTGAAATCAATAGCAAAACTCCCATTGACTTCATTGAGTCAGGATATGCTTCTATTGTAGGGCATAAATATTATGAAGGTACATGATAACAACTCCATAGTTATGGTTGAGTTATAAAATGGATTTAAAATTTAAATACATTCCCCGTTTTTCTCTAGAAGTAAGAGACAAGCCTTGTAAAATTTCACAGATTTTACGCCCTTTGAATTTTCTGTATACTTTTTGTTTAGTCTCTGTTCACCAGTTTTTAATGGGCTCTGGTTGAAATTTGTCCATGGCAGTTGTACATTTCATTATTGACTTTTTTTAAATTGTCAATCAACACAAAAATTAGTAGAGAGGTGCATCCTGATAGACCTGGTACAATAGGTAGTTTTTATTTTTTAATTAGATTTAGGAAGACTTTGGCTGTTGTTCATGTTATAACTATAAGTTATATGCTTTATACCTAAACTAGAGATGTAAATATTGTTTAAAAAGTTAACCATTTAAACTATTAAAATTCTATTGGTTAAAGGGTTAATCAATTAAAGGGGGAGGAGCTGGGGTTGTTCTGGCCGTTGAGCCAGCCATGGGGCTGGGGTCAGCTGAGGGCCAGTTAACATTTTATATCCCTAACCTAAACCTGATAAAATGGGGCCAGGTGCCCATAAAAGCTTCTTCACTGTGAGCTATGCTTTTCTGTCAGATTTTAGCCTACAACAGAGAAGATATACAAGGGTTAATTTGCAACAGATAATTGATGATATGTTCTCCATCAGCAGATACACTTCTACCCCCTTCCCTGCCACTTACGCATCTTCATTTATAAACAGTAACGGCAGCTGCATGCATAACACACGACAGCAAGTGAATGAAAAGTTAAGCCACCTAACAGTAAAGACCATCTACTTCTCCACCCACAGGCCCCCACCTTACTGTTGCGATAACTACTGTATACCATAGATCATGCACCACAGTTTAAACTCTGTCTCACTAGAGATTCTTTCTGAATAAGATATTTAAGATACATCCTTTCCTATCTAGCCACACAGTTAAAACTTGTACTCTCACTATATTGCATCTTGATTACTGCATCATTCTTCTTTCTGGTCTTAACAAATGCAATCTTGCCCCGCTCATATCTATTCATAATACTGCTGCAAAGATCATTTTCCAAGCCCACTGCTTTGACCATGTCACTCATCTTGTTGATTCCCTTCACTGGCTTCCTCTTCTCAACTGTATCAAACATAAGCTGCTTGTCTTCGCTTTCAAATCCTTTCATGACACATCTCACGTGCTACCTATCATCTCTCTTCCAGTATTGAAAGGTTGACTCCTGCCTCCAATCATCTCTTTATGTCAGCCTTTATTGAACACTTGTTAAATTTTCAAGCACCTTCATGATTTCTCCCAAATTTACCCCTCATGCTTGGGACAAGCTCCCTGTAAACATCTGAAAACTAACTCACTATGCCCCTTCAGAATCCTCCTTTTCAGTGAGGCCTACAAAAACATTGACAACAGTTAGACTGTTGGAGTGCTGAGACCACAGCGTACCAGTCTGACCATTTTGTCTCATTGCTTCCTTATACTTCCCCATTGATCTGTTTATATCTTTTTTCTCTCATCTTATATTTGGACTGTAAACTCTTGGGGCAGGGAGTGTCTTTTTGTTCCATGTTTGTACAGTGCCTAGCACAATGGGGTCCTGGTTCATGACTGGAGCCCTTACCTGCTATAATACAAATAATAATAATGCCAGCCTTCCATTACCATGGGAACTGCCCCTCTGCACACAGCCCTTTACCAAACTAATTTCTCCAAACACCACTAATTCCTACACCAAATATCCACAACTATGAGTGTTGGGGGGGAGGGGGGGAAATAATCTGGTAAAGGGGTGTGTCCAGATCAAAGGGCAGGGACAAAGGAAAGCCTACAGTTCAGTGACTTTCAATGGGACTTAGGCGCTTTTGAAAATTCTAACCAGCGAGCTTGCCTAAGAGATAGCTAAAGCAATATACCTGTCTAGAGAAGCACATACTTAAAGGATCTAAACACTGAGGAGGATGAGGAATTTTAAGGTGTTCCGAGAGAGTGTAACTAGAAGTAATGACATCAAATTAGACAACAGGAAAATTATGACTATTGGGAATAATTTCCTAACTGAAGTCCAGTGCACTGTGGAATAGTTCATAAGGGTAGTTCCATTGCTTGAGTTATGTAAATAGGACTGGATAAAAAGCACTCAAGAATGTTCCTTCCAATTTAATCTTGCAATGGCAGTGGGAGCCACAAGATGACCGAAGAGAAATTAGGCATCAAATATAGCTATAATTAAAGTAATTAATAATTAGTTATTCAAATGATCTTGTCTATATTTAGGGTTTAAGAACTAGAAAGAAATCTGTATAAAATTAAATGTAATTTGAAAATTCTTTAAAATTTAATATTTACCTTAGCATCATGCAATTTCTATAGCATACTCCAAAACTGTCCACCACATAAACACAAAGGGTACAGTCCAATTCCCACTGCAATCAATGGAAGCCTTCCCATCAATTTCAAAGCAAGTTCAATCAAACCTTTAATGTTGGATTCTGTCCTCTAATTCAGTACCTAGGAAGCACTGTCGTGTATCTTGAAAAATCAGTAACTGTGCCTTATCCAAGTGCACAGCTGCTGATATTCAAAGTTAAGCAATGAGTGTGGCTCACTGGAGGAAAGGATTGAGACAAAAAGAGACAACACCGTACATAGGCTTTAGAGGGTTGTATAGACTCAAGCAAGACTCCAGGTAGAGCCTCTCTTTGATTAAGTTTAAAACACAGAACTAAAACTTACCCCAAACCCAGTAGCTAAAGGTCGTGAAGCTGATGTGCCTGGAATTTTGGCTGTCATCTTGGTAAAAAAAAAACCAAACAAACCATAATTAATCCAAATGTGATTACTCAGTCTTTTTTACATTGGTTAATAAAACAAGTTCACAGAAATGATCATACATTAAAAAAAGTACAGAAAGTTCTATAGTGATGTCTCTATGTTCAGTTTTATTCATATAAATCATAGCTCCCTCTTTAAAATACACCTCTACCCCGATATAACGTGACCCGATATAACACGAATTTGAATATAACGCGTTAAAGCAGTACTCCGGGGGGGCAGGGCTGCGCACTCCGCTGGATCAAAGCAAGTTCGATATAACGCGGTTTCACCTATAACGCGGTAAGATTTTTTGGCTCCCGAGGACAGCGTTATATCGAGGTAGAGGTGTATGTACCTTTCTGGTGATTAAACTGCACATGATTCTTAACAGTTTCAGCTCTTGTTTAGAAGCACATAGTCCTTACAACAGAATATAAATTTCAAAAGTAGGGTCTACATGTCAATTTTCCATTTATTTTGAAAAAGGATGTAAGAGTTTTGAAGTCATAACTAAATAAAAGTAACCAACATTATTTGAATAACTTTAAATTGCAACAACACTCCAGAGTTTGGTATATTATACTCCATTCCACCCTTGAGGTATGTCAAGGCCAACTTCCTTCTGAATGGATGCATTATGTGGGGACTCTTTAGAATCGGTCATTTCATTCTAATCAATATCTGGCTCATTTTATCATATAGGAATAAGGTCAGGCCAGTCTGCCATGTCCCTTTTAAGGATTTGAAGGATCCAACATAAAGACCTAGATGGGATATGTAGAGGAAGCGGTCCTGGGAACGAACAATGCCTGGAAGGAAATCCTGTCATTGTATCTTTAAGGGCCTGGGGCAGGATCCTTGCAGAGAGGGTGGAGCAAGGCTCCACCATTCCCCCAACAATTGGGAATGAGCTGGGAGAAGGGGACCAGCATAAATGCTGTCTCCTCTGTCATTTCAGGGAGCTGCCTGCAAATACTAAAGAGAGTAAGAAGGCTGCCTGCTGGATCCTGCTAGCATCAGGATTAACTGATGAAAAAGGGGCCAGTTGAGGCAGAAGCTGGCTAAGGCCCTACAGCTGGCTAAATTATAACCCAGCCCCAAGAAAGAGGTCTGAGGCTCTTGCTATGAGGAGACTGACTGGCTGGCTGTTTCATTAATGTACACCCTGCCGCCCCAGGAGGGACTGTCTGAAGCATAACCTCCGCTCCAGGAGGAGGTCTCCTGAAATGGGACAAAGAACTGATGAGGAGTCTTATAAGGAGCCAGAGCAAGGTGACTTTTGTTAGTTCCACCAGGTAAGTCACACTTTGTAGAAACTTAATAAATCAGACTCCACAGAGGGGTGCATGCTCTTGAGTCAATGTAAATCTGGTAATTGAGTGAAAGAACCCAAGGGGGAAGGCACACAGGGATGTGTTGGAGAGGCTCACCCCCTGACAGATAAACATAAGAACAGCCAAACTGGGTCAGACCAAAGCCCAGTATCCTGTCTTCCGACAGTGGCAAATGCCAGGTTCCCCAGAGGGAATGAACAGAACAGGTAATCATCAAGTGATCCATCCGCTGTCGCCCGTTCCCAGCTTCTGGCAAGCAGAGGCTAGGGATGTCATCCCTGGCCATCCTGGTTAATAGCTATTGATGGACCTATCCTCCATTAATTTATTTAATTCGTTTTTGAACCCTGTTAGTCTTGGCCTTCACAACATCCTCTGGCAAAGGTTCCACGGGCTAACTTTTCCCCATCCACATATTTAAGAAATAATCATGTATAAGAACCATACTTACTGCATGGTGGAAGTTTAAAATCTCATGCTGTAGCTCTAATAATTTTGGCCTTGTATCTCACATAAATGGCTAAACATTCTATCATCATTTTGGAAATGCACTGAGACGGAGACTTGCCCAAAGGCAGTGGGTAGCAGAGCCAAGATTAGAATCCAGATCTCCTGAGAATGTTTAGAAATATTGCAATATATTTTAAAATTTACTTACTGGGGGTCTTCTACCATGACTAGTTCTCACAGCCTGCTGAAAAGCTGTGTCATTTTCTAAATCCTGAAACAAAACAAAAATGTAAGAACTATCCAAAGACGACAAATAAAAATAAGTAATTTGCTCCTACAGCGCTTTACTATTGCCTGGGAGATGAGGAATAGGAGAGGGAGTGAGGGGAGATACCGAGACTTGCCTGGTGGGTGGGGAGGGGGGTGGGCAAGCCAGTTCCAGGCTGGAAAGGGAGTTTGGGGGTTCCTATCTGCTCCCAGGCCTGATTTTGGGCCCTGCAGCAGTCCCTTCAGCCCCTCTTGGTCTGACCCTCACCTCTGCCTCCCCTTCATCCCCAGCAGGCATGCAAAAGTATATGTGAGGGTGGAGCCCCCACAATATTTCCACTGTGGGGGACTAGCTCCGGTGTTCGGATGCCCTTGGATATTGCCAAATTACAGTTTGTAGTGTCAATAAGCTGTGATTATACCACTTAAAGAACTTTTAGTTTACACAGAACAATGTCAAAACAAAGTAATCACTGAAGAATAGTAAAACACTGGGAGGAAATTGAGCTTGATTTATAATAGTTAGTAGTTACCATACACAGCATTTTTATTTCTGTCTAAAGGGCTGTACAGGCACTAATTTGAATGCTTAACTGATCCTAGTGTGCATCTCATATTGCTATTCCATAAACATATATTGGGTATTCCACTATTTATATATTTAAACATGCAGGATGTAGTATAAATCTTACTAGCTTATGGAGGAGGACATAGTGTATTTTCAATATGCTATAATGATCAATGAACTAGATGACCTATTATGTCTTTTTCCGGCTCCGCTCCAGCTCCAGGCAAAAACCTGCAGCTCCACTGCTCCGGAGCTGCTCCACACTCCAGCTCCGGGCTCCGCTCCAAAGCCCTATTTTACATGACTTATGAAATCATGGAATCATAGAAATATATAGGTGCATGTGGTGAGGGACAGCTTTAGGGCAAAAGAAATGAGTTCTAGAATACTGGACCCAAGAAGTTCAAGTAGTTCAACATTGAATAGAAGCTATTAACTGAATGCTTAGTCTGCATTCTTATTTAATTGGGTTAAAATGATTTTATGCAACAGTAGTTTTCCAAATATAATTTTAATATTGATAAATTCTTGATTTTATTCAATTTAATATGTAAATTTGACTCAAAGAAAATCACAATGTGCTCCCATTGAAGGTAATGTCAAAACTCCCATAGAATTCAATGGGGCTAGGATTTCACCCCAGATGCCAAAACACAAATCTACTAAACCTCTGCTTTTAAACTGTTACAATTTAATATTTCATAAATTCTAATCTTCACAGCAAATAGACACTGGTTGAAGGTGCATAACAAAACTATCTCAGAATAGAAAACCAGCAATGAAATTATAACCACTCAAAATGATCTCTGAGACTTTTGATAAATCTTGATGGATGGGTGGAGGAAAACTAACTTCAAAGCAGCGATGCTTGTTGGTTTGTTTCTGAGCATATCTAAAGCACTATCAGAATGCCAACTCCAGTGAAGATTGCCTTATATCATACACATATATAACTGAGAAATGGTAAGTAGTTTTACCTCTGTGTCAAAGGTGGGGTTATAGTCATTGTAGCCAGAATAAAGATCATCTTCATCTGCTTTAGGTGCCAGGTGGACATTTTGCATCATTTTTACCTGAGAAACATTAATTATGCCAAATATTTTCTCAGCATAAGTCTCCTTACAATTGTAAAATTATGAATAGTACTAAGCTTTTTTCGTTCACAAGAACTAAAACTTCAGACCTAATCCAAACCTCACTGAAATCGAACCCTGACTTCAGCGGGTTTCGAATTAAACCCTGACAAAAAGAACAGGAGTACTTGTGGCACTTTAGAGACTAACAAATTTATTAGAGCATAAGCTTTCGTGGGCTACTGCCCACTTCTTCATTATGCATCCGAAGAAGTGGGCTGTAGCCCACGAAAGCTTACGCTCTAATAAATTTGTTAGTCTCTAAGGTGCCACAAGTACTCCTGTTCCTTTTGCGGATACAGACTAACACGGCTGCTACTCTGAAACCTGACAAAAAACTTCAACACAGACTTAAAGGGACACCGTCCCCTTGAAATCTAGTCTGTCTGAAAAAGTAACAAGCCCCGCTGCAGTCAAAGAGCTTCTGAGCAGATTCGAAGTCCCCGGGGTAAGGAGAATGGACTAATAACTGGCCCGATGCTCTAGTCTTGCCATGCCTGTATCGGTGGCAGGGAGACAGAACTGAAGCTCGCACACGCCGGTCTCTGAAAGGCTCGCCCCTCGCCAGCGCTACACAATGCCGGACAGAGAGCCGGGGGCTGGTGGAGCCCCCGTCCCGACCCCAGCCGGAGGGCGAGGGGCCCCACTGCGGTACGTCGCGTACAGACACCGCGGGAGACATGGGCACCTTCCCAAAGAGCCAGGGCGACTGACCACGGCACGGGGAGGGGAGGGGAAGGAAACCGTTAAACTGTAACGGCGCGATGCGCCGTTCGCCCCCGGTTCCCCAGTACGGCCCCCGCCCAAAGCCCGCTCCGCAGCTGCTCCTGCATCGACCCCAGCCCCGTTATCTTCCCGCTCCGCCCTCTACCTTGTCCGGGAGCCCGCCCTGCGGCCCCGCTAGCAGGGGAGCCGTTAACAGGCCCGCACCGCACGGGCTCCGGGCAGTGGTCGCTCACACGATCCCATCCCATAATGCACCGCGGCGAGCGGAGCGAGAGGGATCAGTGCGTCCGGTTGCTAGGAGACGAGAGCTTCTCGTGCGGGCCCAGGTCCTTGTCGCGTCAGAAACAGCCTCCTGCGAGGCTCTGCCCTTGCTGAACGTGCGCCAGCGATTGGCGCATGCTCAGTAGCAAGTCTGGAAGCCGTGGCTCACGCTCTGCCCTGACCCTCAGTTTCTGCTCCGTGAGCGAAGCGCGGGAGAAGAGCGGGGCCAAAAAGCGGAGGCGAAAGGTCCACGGGGTTTGTGCTGCTCCGCAGCGCCCTATACAGGGCTGTGTTGTTAGAGGCCTCCCAGTGCCCCGGGCTCTAGCTGTGCCACGTGCGTCAGGGAAGCTGTAGATACCTGCCTGCTGGAGACTTGATTCTGAGGCAGGTCTTCCTTTTCCCTGCTAGGGTATGCAGGTTCAGACGTGAAACCCAGTCAGTTTCAGCAAAGCCAACCCCGGCCCCAAAACACACCAAACAGGCAACCTTGGCCTTGCTGAATGTGGAACAGAGAAAGGTGGAGGGAGCAACGCGCACAAAAAGGAGACGCTCCTTCATGACCCACAGTTCGCAAAGAAAAAGATTTGGAGGTGGGGGGTGGATAATCAGCTGAACATGAGCGCCCAGTGCCAGGCTGTGGCCAAGAGAGCTAATGCAATCCTGGGATGCATAAATGGGAATCTCGAGTAAGAGTCAAGAGATTATGTTTACTTCTGTATTTGACACTGGTGCAATTGCTGCTGGAATACTATGGCCAGTACTGGTGCCCACAACTAAAGAAGGATGTTGCTAAGTTGTAGAGGGCTCAGAGAAAAGCCACAAGAATGATTAGAGAGTTAGAAAACTTGGCTTTAAGTGATTGACTCAAGGAGCAAAATGTATTTAGTTTAACAAAGAGAAGGTTAAGGACTGACTTGATTAGTCTACAATTACCTAAATGGGGAACAAATATCTAATCTATCAGAGAAAGGTATATCACAATCCAATGACTGGAAATTGAAGCTAAACAAATTCAGACCAGAAATAAGGCATACATTTGTAATGGGGAGAGTAATTAACCACTGGAATAATTTCTCAAGGGTCATGGTGGATTCTCCATCACTGACAATTTTTAAATCAAGATTGGATGATTTGGGGGGATTTCTATGACCTGTGTTATACAGGAGGTCAGACTAGATGATCACAATGGTTCCTTCTGGCCTTGGAATCTATGAATCAATGGGAAAAAAGATTAGTGAAAACTTTTAGGCCCTGATCCTTAAAGAGAACTGTGTGGACCACTGGGATAGATCAGGCACCTAAATATTTTGGTTGATGTAGGTTGACTATTCCTGTTTGATCCTTCTAGAATTCTGTGTAGCATCCATCATCATACCATCTGAGACACCAATCCTTCAAACACTTATGCATGTTCCTAACATTATGCATGACCTATTGAGGTCCCTTCCAGTCCCACGATTCTATGATTCTATGTGAGTACTTTATGGATTACGTTAAGCATGTTTACAAATTGTAGCCTATGTGCTTACCAAGGGGCAGCATAGTCTTTTGCTCATCTTTCCTCACTCTTTAGACCAGAAAATTAGGACGGATGATGGTAATCCTGTCAGAATATGCTTCCCCTCACTCACCTTTCCTCATCCCCTGGTTCAGGATAGCAAATTCTGACAGATGCTCATCTGTCAGTATTTGCTACAATTGTACCTGAGAAGAAAGATAAGCATTTTGATAGGGAGGCAAAAAATGAGATGCCCTCAATATGGGAAGTGTTTTCTGACTCCCGCTCTCAGCATCCTGCCAATCATACAGTGCAGAGGCTGGAGTCCCGGACGATCTAATCTTGACTGCCCGCTGAGAAAAGTTTGTCTGCTTTATTGGGAGTGATGAGCATTGTATGCTTAGCATGTGTATTATGTTTTGGTAATTCTTAATAAATGGAGGTTAAGGATATTCCTGTGTAAGGTTCTTTCACTGGTAAAAGACCCTTCAAACCTGCAGAAGATTATGCCCTGAGTCCTAGGAATTGGGTAAGGGTGGCCCTAAGCTCTAGGAACTGAGTAAGGGTAGTTTCCTTTCGCCCTGAGCCCTAGGAACTGGGTAAGGGTTGGGGTGCTTAAATTAACTGGGTTATGCCTTGAGCCCATGGAAAGGTAAAGGTGGGGTGCCCTAGAGTGTGAGGGTAACACATTCTGGAAACTGTTTTGCTATGTTTCTCTATATTGCATATAATAGAAAGTCATAACATTTATAACTTGTTTATTATTTGTATTGCCGTAGTGACTAGGAGCCCTAGTCATGGACCAGAACCCCATTTTGGTAGGCATTGTACAAACACAGAGAGATGGTCCCGAGCCTACACCAAAGATTTTGCAATCTAAAGCCATGTCTAAATTAGAAAGTTTTCCTGGTAGAACATTACCGACATTTCTATGTCAGTAGAGCATGCGCACACTTAGCAGCCTTTGTTGCTACGCTTCCTCACTGTCAGAGGTTCTGTCAGCAAAAGATGTGGTGCAGTATGTTTACGTATCCTAGTGTACCCAATACCACCTGTGACAAGTTGGATCACAGAAACCCCCTTGGGAGCTGCCAGCCAATGTGCCAAGACTACTTCTATCCCTGTTTTCCCTGCCAGCTCAGGACTCCAGCACCCTGTCTTGCTGAGCCAGTCACTCCCGTCTGCTCCAACAAAGACACAGGGTCTGAATTACTTGCCCCAAAGCTGCAGGTTTACCTGAAAACAGCTCACAGAAGTGTGCTTGTCTTTAGCACTCAGATGCTCAACTCCCAATGGGGTCTAAACCCAAATAAATCCGTTTTACCCTGTATAAAGCTTATGCAGGGTAAACTCATAAATTGTTCACCCTCTATAACACTGATAGAGAGATATGCACAGCTGTTTGCTCCCCCAGGTATTAATACATACTCTGAGTTAATTAATAAGTAAAAAGTGATTTTATTAAATACAGAAAGTAAGATTTAAGTGGTTCCAAGTAGTAACAGACAGAACAAAGTAAGTCACCAAGCAAAATAAAATAAAATGCACAAATCTATGTCTAATCAAACTAAATACAGGTAATCTCACCCTTAGAGATGCTTCATTAAGATTTTTCTTCAGACTGGACACCTTCCAGGCCTGGGCACAATTCTTTCCCCTGGTACAGCTCTTGTTCCAGCTTAGGTGGTAGCTAGGGAATTCTTCATGATGGCTCTCCTCCCTCTGTTCTGTTCCACCCCTTTATATATCTTTTGCATAAGGCAGGAATCCTTTGTCAGTCTGGGTTTCCACCCCCCCTCACTGGAAAAGCTCCAGGTTAAAGATGGATTTCAGTTCAGATGACCTGATCACATGTCACTGCAAGACTTCAATACCCACTTGCCAGCACACATATATACAGGAAGACTCACAGGTAAAATACAGCCATCTGCAGACAATGGTCCTTGTTAATGGGAGTCATCAAGATTCCAAACCACCATTAATGGCCCACACTTTGCATAATTACAATAGGCCCTCAGAGTTATATTTTATATTTCTAGTTTTAGATACAAGAGTGGTACATTTATACAAATAGGATGATCACACTCAGTAGATTGTAAGTTTTGTAATGATACCTTACAAGAGACCTTTTGCATGAAGCATATCCCAGTTACATTATATTCATTTATTATCCTATTTTTGTAAAACCATATAGACATCACACCACCATCCGGTCCACAGTTTTGTGGGAAATTTTTGCAGTTCATTGTGGAATACCAGCAATACATTCAGGAAATTATGGGAGCTCGGGGTTAAATTCCTGCAATTCCCTTTCTTCCAGCCCATAACTTTTGTGACTTTTTAAAAATTTGCACAGTTCTTTGTGCTGCTCTTTCAGTGTCTGCTATCTTGCCATCCAGGATCACCTTGCACAGATTGGAGTTATTGTGTTTGTTTTAAAGACAAGTCTCATGATCCTTCTATATTTGCAGAGCTTCAATGACTGCTACTGCCACAGTAGCTGGTGATGCTGTGATGAAGATGAGACAAACAAGAAGGAAGAATTGATGATGTAGAAAGTGCATAAAAATTGCAAGGTGCTGCCGGCATTCGCTGACCAGCTCCACGTGGTCGAGTGGCATTTCTGGGCCCATGAAATGAGGATGAAGTGGTGGGGCTATATTGTGAGGCAGATCTGAGATGAGCAGTAGTTGCTGTAGAACTTTCAAATACATAGGCCACTTTCCTGGGGTTTTTTTGTTTTTGGGGTTTAGCCCTCCATTGCAGCGACATCCGAATGAGAGCTGCTTTGACCGTAGAAAAGAGGGTGGTGATTGTGCTCTAGAAGTTTGCAATCCCAGGCTGCTATCAGTCCATGGTGGAGGTGGTTGTCATCCAGGTGTACGTGGCTATTAAGCGTGTCCTGCTGCATAGTATTGTGATTCTGGGCAATGTGCAGGAAATAATAAAGGGACTTGAAGCAATGGACTTCCTGAACTGTGGTGGGGTGATAGGCTACATAGCCTGATTCTGCTGCCTGCTCCCCCTGACCTTAGTGCTTAGTACATAAACAGAAAGGGATACTTGTGCCTGGTTATGCAAGCACTTGTATATTACCAGAGGGTGTTTCACTGACATTAATGATGGCTGGTCAGGGAAGACTCATGACGCTCACATCTTTAGGAATACAGGACTTTTTGAAAAGATGTAAGCAGTGATACTTATCCTGTACCAGCACAATCACATTATCACCGCTGGAATGCTGTGACATTCTCCAGAATACAATCTGGACTGCTGGACAGCTGTGTTCCCTCAATTCTCCAAGCCGGGGTGCCTTTTACACTGCTTTGCTTTGAGAGAACCTCTCCTGGCCTGCTCACAGGCAGCCTCTAGTATGTAAATTACTCCCAGCTGAGTTATAGGAGTGTTCCTAGCCAGCCATTCCAGAATTATATTGCAGAACAATACCAGCAAATTCTCAGTACCCGACTTGTCCCCAGAAATGTGCATCTTGTACTGCCCCGCACCCTCTGGGATAATACAAGCTCATAGAAAATGAAATGACAGACCAACAGAAAATGATATGCACAAACCCTCTTATCTCACATGGAGATTCCAAACACACACAAACAAGATTATTAACTACAGAAAGATAAATTTTAAGTGATTACAAATAATGAGGCATAAAAGTCACAATTGGTTACAAAGAAATAAAAGGTAAAACACAAACTAATACCTAACTTCACAAGCTAAGTGAACCTGAAGCAAAAAGGTTTTTCTCACCACATGCTCACAGCAGTCTGGCTGGATTCCTTCAGCCGGGACCACTCCCCCAGTTCAATGATGCTTCATTTGTCTTTCAAACGTTGTCGATGCCATGAGTCAAAATGAGGGGTGAGATGTGTTTTGTGTCCTCTGTTCTCCCTTCTTATAGCATTTCTCTTATTTGAGAATTATCTTCAGCTGGGGTTCAGGTGACAGCAAGTCTGTTAGCCAAGATGTAAATTTCTCACTCACACTCTTCTTTCTGCCAAAAATGGCCACTTAACCAGGTGGTAGTCCATTTGATTTTGTTGACACTTGGCTGAGGCATCAGTTTGCCTTTTGTCTCTGAGGAACTGGTGTCTGTCTGCTTTTCTAAACTTGGAGCATGTCTCAACAATGTCATACAGTATAATCTTATAACTTTACATACAGTGTTGCCATACACATTTTACCACGACAACAATGATCAGCTAATTATGAGGTTTCAAATGATATGTCACAAGGCATACTTTGTACAGGATTTATCATAGTTTTGTAAAAAGGATGAACACCAGGGTACAGACTGTGACAAATGCCACTAGTGATTCTGGGGAAGCTGCCCTACGCTTTGTATCCCTGGCTCATGAAACCATATACCAGATACTGGACAGCATCAAGGAACGATTTAATTACTTTCTGAGCAGGTGCAGGATAACTGTTGAATGTGCATGTGGTAGATTGAAAAGACACTGGCAATTGTTCATGAATAGGGGGATCTTAGTGAGGCAAACATTCCTGTTTTGCTTCTATTGATTTCAATGGAAGTTAGGAGCCTAAAAACCCTTAAGTAGCTGGGCCAAAGGTGCTTCTTGATAGCAAGTTATCTTTAATGAAACAAACTAATCATCTCCAGATTGTTGACTGATAACATGTTTTTAAATAGTTATGGTACAGTTTAACTTAGTTTAGATTATAGCAGGGAACAAGTTGTACCATGTTTACTTAATAGATGAACATAGGTCAGCTGTACTTGTCTGGGTGTCTTGAGGGTTGGGAGAGGCTATACTGTGAAGGTATTGGACACTCAGGTTAATAAATGATACAAACTTATAGGAATTGTACCTTTTATTCTTTCCAGAGCAATAGTGTCTCAGGACCCCAGACAGGAATTAAGACCTTCTTGTACTATACCTTATACAAATAAATAACAGAAGAAAATACCTGCCCTAGAAAAGTGGTTCTCAACCTTTTTGGGCTCAGGAACAATTTGTAAACTCGATGGCCTGTCACAACCCAATAAATAGCTTTAGAGCAAAACAAATAAATTAACCTTGTTTACTTAATATTCTTACCCACAGTATATGATATACACATTAATATAATAAGTACACTATGTGTACCATAGCAGGAACTCCTGCCCCACAGGTCTGGCTGGACTTGGCTTCCTGCTCTGGGTGTTGTGACATACAGGGTCATAGCGTCACTCAGGGGGGCCAGCCACTTTGTATAAGTGGCATTGCAAACTGGCACCTGGGATCACAATGCCAATCACTCAAATTTGGCATGGCTGGCCCTCCATCATAATGATGGAGGGCCAAACCTGAGTGGTGCTATGATCCCTGCAAGAGGTAGCAACTCCCAGAGTGGGAAGCCGAGCCCCGTCAGCCAGCCCCAGGATTGGAGCCGCAGGAGCTTCTGCTGTGACATAGGTGCAGGCTCTGAACCCCTTCCACCCCAAGCCTCCCACACCTCCGTGGGGACAGGACCCAACTACTCTCCTCCCCTCAAGGGCCTCCATGTCCCTTTGACACATTCTGGTGATTCAATTTTGGGTCACGACCCATGACCCACAAGTTGAGAAACCCTGTCCTAGAGAGTTTGCAATCTAGGATTTATACATTTAAGTTGATACAATTTTGTAAAAATATGGCCCAATTGGGAGCTGGTTTCTAGGCCCTGCAAAGCCCAAGGCAACTCTTCCCCCTCCCCCTTACCCCACTACTTCATTTTTAAAAAATGTAGTTTTCTGTCCCCTTTCCTGGCAAAGATATCCTGATATAAACTGTTTGCTATGACTGAAAGTTTGTCATCAGATTATTGTCTTTCTAAAGATCATAGTATTCATGGTCCCTCCCTGTAGCTGGCCCCTCGTGTCCATGTAAACCAGAGCCAAAGGTACTTTGATTTTTGGCAGAATGCCCATTCAGTTCATGGCTTTTTATGAGGCACTGCCTTTCAGGATTCTGTTGCTAGTAGTACAGCTGCCACAGTTCCCTTCTAAGCTGTCTGCTGGTAACTGAGCGGACTCAGCTGTTAATAGCCACTGAAGCATCAACAAGAGAAAGCCAAAAATAGCGAGAGGAAGCATGATCTAGTGGACTAAGCACTGGGCTGAGAACAAGGGACTTCTGCATTCTACAGCCCCATATATACAACAGAAATAAACATGTTTAATATGGTTATAGCTAAGCCATGTTATAACATGCTTATTCTTTCCCACGTGGAAAGAACTGCTCCCTCCACTGTTATGGCTATGTTAGGGAACCATATTTTAGCCTAGGTAGCTATCAGGGTTAAAATATAGTTTTCTTATAGATTTCTGGTATTGTTTTTATTTTTTTCTCTACAGAGGCAGTTTTTTAAAAAGTTATAATGTGATTTGTCTAACACCACGTTTAAACATGGTTATCTTTGTTGTATAGACAAGGCCTAATCCCAATGTTTATAACAACTCCTTCAAAGAAGAGGGCAATTATCAAGTGATCCATCCCCTGTCGTCCAGGCCCAACATCTGGCAGTCCAAGGCTTAGAGACACCTAGAGCATGGGGTTGCATGCTCTTGGCTAATTGCCATTGATAGACCTATCTTCCATGAATTTATCTAATTCTCTTTTGAACCCAGTTATACTTTTTGTCATTCACAACATCCCCTGGCAACAAGTTCCACAGATTGATTGAGTGTTGTGTGAAGAAGTACTTCCTTTTGTTTGTTTTAAACCTGCTGCCTCTTAATTTCATTTGATGACCCTAGTTCTTGTGTTATGAGGAGTAAATAACACTTCCTTATTTACTTTCTCCACACCAGTCATGATTTTATAGACCACTATCATATCCCCCCACAGTCATCTCTTTTCCAAGCTGAAAAGTCCAAATCTTATTAATCTCTCCTCATACAGAAGCTGTTCCATACCCCTAATCAGTTTGTTGTTCTTTTCTGAACCTTTTCCAATTCCAATGTATTTTTTTTGAGATGGGGCGACCACACCTGCATGCAGTATTCAAGATGTGGGCATACCATGGATTTATATAGAGACAATCTGATATTTTCTGTCTTCTTATCTATCCCTTTCTTACTGATCCCCAACATTCTGTTAGCTTTTTTGACTGCCACTGCACATTGAGTGGATGTTTTCAGAGAACTATCACAATGACTCCAAGATCTCTTTCTTGAATGATAACAGCTAATTTAGACCCTCATTTTGCATGTATATTTGGGATTATGTTACTTTGCATTTATCAACAGTGAATTTCATCTGCTATTTTCTTGCCTAATCACCCAGTTTTATGAGATCCATTTGTAGCTCTTCACAGTCTGCTTTGGACTTAACTATCTTGAGTAGTTTTGTATCATCTGCAAATTTTGCCACCTCCCTGTTTACCCCTTTTTCCAGATCATTTATAAATATGTTGAATAGTACTGGTGCCAGTACAGAACCCCTGGGGGACACCACTATTTACCTCTCTCCCTTCTGAAAACTGACCATTTATTCCTACCCTTTGTTTCCTATCTTTTAACCAGTTACCAATCCGTGAGAGGACCTTCCCTCTTATCCCATGATAGTTTACTTTGCTTAAGAGCCTTTGGTGAGGGATCTTGTCAAAGGCTTCATGAAAATCTATGTACACTATATCCACTGGATCCCCCTGGTCCACATGCTTGTTGACCCCCTCAAAGAATTCTAGTAGATTGGTGAGGCATGATTTCCCTTTACAAAAACTATGTTGACTCTTTCCCAACAAATTATCTTCATCTACGTGTCTGACAATTCTGTTCTTTACTATAGCTTCAACCAGTTTGCCTGATACTGAAGTCAGGGTTACTGACCTGTAATTGCCAGGATCACCTCTGGAGCCCTTTTTAAAAATTGGCGTCACATTAGCTATCCTCCAGTCATTTGATGCAGAAGCTGATTTAATGATAGGTTACAGACTACAGTTAGTAGTTCTGCAATTTCACATTTGAGTTCCTTCAGAACTCTTGGGTGAATACCATTTGGACCTGGTGACTTCTTACTGTTTAATTTATCAATTTGTTCCAAAACTTCCTCCGACACCTCAATCTGGGACGGTTCCTCAGATTTGTCACCTAAAAAGAAAGGCTCAGGTTTGGGAATCTCCCTCACATCCTCAGCCATGAAGACCGATGCAAAGAATTCATTTAGTTTCTCTGCAATGGCCTTATCGTCCTTGAGTGCTCCTTTAGCATCTCAATCATCCAGTGGCCCCACTGGTTGTTTAGCAGGCTTCCTGCTTCTGATGTACTTAAAAGTTTTTTTGCTATTACCTTTTGAATCTTTGGCTAACTGTTCTTCAAATTCTTTTTTGGCCTTCCTAATTCTATTTTTATACTTCACTTGCCAGAGTTTATGCTCCTTTCTATTTTCCTCACTAGGATTTAACTTCCACTTTTTAAATAATGCCTTTTTGACTCTCACTGCTTCTTTTACTTTGTTGTTTAGCCACGGTGGCACTTTTTTGGTTTTAATTTGGGGGTATACATTTAAGTTGAGCCTCTATTATGGTGTCTTTAAAAAGTCTCCATGCAGCTTGCAGGGATTTCATTTTTGGTACTGTGCCTTTTAATTTCTTTTTTTACTAACTTCCTCATTTTCGTGTAGTTCCCTTTTCTGAAATTAAATGCTACTGTGTTGGACTGCTGTGGTGTTTTCCCTGGCACAGGAATGTTACATTTAATTATATTATCATAGAATCATAGAATATCAGGGTTGGAAGGGACCTCAGGAGGTCATCTAGTCCAACCCCCTGCTCAAAGCAGGACCAATCCCCAACTAAATCATCCCAGCCAGGGCTTTGTCAAGCCTGACCTTAAAAACCTCTAAGGAAAGATTTCAGAGTAGCAGCCGTGTTAGTCTGTATCTGCAAAAAGAACAGGAGTACTTGTGGCACCTTAGAGACTAACAAATTTATTAGAGCATAAGCTTTCGTGGACTACAGCCCACTTTTTCGGATGCATATAGAGTGGAACATATATTGAGGAGATATATATACACACATACAGAGAGCATGAACAGGTGGGAGTTGTCTTACCAACTCTGAGAGGCCAATTAAGTAAGAGAAAAAAACTTTTGAAGTGATAATCAAGATAGCCCAGTACAGTTTGATAAGAAGTGCGAGAATACTTACAAGGGGAGATAGATTCAATGTTTGTAATGGCTCAGCCATTCCCAGTCCTTATTCAATCCTGAGTTGATTGTATCTAGTTTGCATATCAATTCCAGCTCGGCAGTCTCTCCTTGGAGTCTGTTTTTGAAGTTTTTCTGTTGTAAGATAGCCACCCGCAGGTTTGTCATTGAATGGCCAGACAGGTTAAAGTGTTCTCCCATTGGTTTTTGAGTATTATGATTCCTGATGTCAGATTTGTGACCATTAATTCTTTTGCGTAGAGACTGTCCGGTTTGGCCAATGTACATGGCAGAGGGGCATTGCTGGCACATGATGGCATATATCACATTGGTAGATGTGCAGGTGAACGAGCCCCTGATGGTATGGCTGATGTGATTAGGTCCTATGATGATGTCACTTGAATAGATATGTGGACAGAGTTGGCATCGGGCTTTGTTACAAGGATAGGTTCCTGGGTCAGTGTTTTTGTTCAGTGATGTGTGGTTGCTGGTGAGTATTTGCTTTAGGTTGGGGGGTTGTCTGTAAGCGAGGACAGGTCTGTCTCCCAAAATCTGTGAGAGTAAAGGATCATCTTTCAGGATAGGTTGTAGATCTACAGCCAAGCTCTAAGATATAACCGCATTTGCTCCAATCCCTCAGATAGAGACAAGCACCTACAAGATCTCTATCAAGCATTCTTAAAACTACAATACCCACCTGCTGAAGTGAAAAAACAGATTGACAGAGCCAGACGAGTACCCAGAAGTCACCTCCTACAAGATAGGCCCAACAAAGAAAATAACAGAACACCACTAGCTGTCACCTTCAGCCCCCAACTAAAACCTCTCCAGCGCATCATCAGAGATCTACAGCAGCAGATATTTTTTAAAACTGATCTAGAAAAGTAAAATATACAGCACAAAAGCAAAATTAATCACAGTAATATAGTAATGAGCCTAGGTGATCTAGTATATATATAGTATTTTATTCCAAACAGCAATTCAGTGTAGTCTCACTTTATCTAAATATATAAACTGATCCAATATGGAATTTGAAAATAAATAAATGAGTCTAAAATATATAGTGAAAAAAACCTTGATTATGAACAGTGCTTGCGTTGTAGTTTGTGTGTAAAGCAGATGTTATCTAACAAGGAAATCCATCTTTAAGACAATTTTCTGTTAAATCACATTTATAGCATGTCCTTTGTAACATCTACCTTCCTACTACACTTGCTCTTTTGCCTCATGTAGACAGCTTTTTACAGGATCATAATATTTTTACGTATAATATTGGTAATAAGTTAGAATCACATAATTTGCATTGAACATTACCGGATACATTTAACTCTACAAAAGATGGATAAACGTTACTAAAACAAAAGCATTTTAACTAACTTTCCATTCTTCAGCATGATCAGCATGATTTGTCTGAGCTTTTAGTATTGTAACTAGCAACATACCTTAGTTTGCTTCAACTGAAACACGCTATTTCTGATTGCTTTAGTGACCAAGTAATGCATTTAATATTTAACAGATGTGAACTATGCCTCTGTTTTCATTCCACTCCAGTGGGGTTGGTAAATTTTTCCTAACTCAAGAAACACTTTGTATTTCAGAAATACATGATTCCTTGCTTTCCTGGGAGAAAACAAACATTTACTTTCCTGCATATTTCCATTTCAGCCTGTTTAAAGTAATACTTTGCTCTGTCCTGCTTTGCTTCGTCCAAGCTACTCTTATAGAGCCCTAGCTCCTCCCCCTACAGTAAGATCCTGCCTACTGTCTTCAGCCAATAGCAGGTTTTTTGCCCTTATATGGTATAGAAGTGGAGCAAAATAATGGAGTGGTCATCTTTGCTGCTGTCAATGAAACTGTGAAAGGCTGCTCCTACTGCTTCTAGAATAAGGAGAAAGAATCTCTGTATTGAGAGAAGAAAAGAATGCCCAGTTTGGTGAGTGCATGTTTGCTCCACTTGGACATCTCATATGTCAAGATAAACTTTGCTTTCTTTTTCTAATTAAGCCTAGAATCTTTCATCACATCTCTGCTAAATAGGCTTACGTTTTCTGATCTTTCACAGGGATCACAGGAAAGAGAAGAGTCACCAACCATCTACTCAAATTAACGGACCTGCAAATATTTATGCTGTGATAGGCAAGGGAACGCTTCTTTCCTTATTCCACTCTCTCTCCTGTCATTTTGACCTTGAAAATCTCACCTCCTATGTCCTCCCCTTTTCCTTTTCTAATCTTTTCATTGTTCTTCTTTTCCTGTTCTTGCCCATCTATCTATTCACTGGTGACATGGAAGCATTAGACTGTCTGATCATCAGTGACAGCAGGGAATATGCCTGTTGTCTTGTTCTTACACAGAAGAATCTATTGTCTTTTGTGGAAGTTTTGCCTGGGTAATGGCTAATGGGGTCAGGCTCCAGTATAGGGTTGCAAGGCATCTGGTTTTCGACTGGAATGCCCAGTTGAAAGGGGACCTTGGCAGCTCTGGTCAGCACTGCTGACCACGCCATTAAAAGTCCAGTTGGCTGCCTGCAACAGGGCAGGCAAGGTGCCTGACTGTCTCCGCGCGGCTCCCAGAAAGCTGCCGGCACCTCTCTCTGGTTCATAGGCTTAGGGGTGGCCACGAGGGTCCTGTGCGCTGCTCCCCACACCTAGCACCATCTCCGCAGCTCCTATTGGCTGGGAACCGTGGCCAATGGGAGCTGCAGGGGTGGCGCCTGCAGGCAGGGGCAGCATGCAGAGCTGCCTGGCCACGCCTCTGCCTAGGAGACAGAGGGAAATGCCGACGGCTTCCTGGGAGCCGCCTGAGGTAAACGCTGCGCGGAACCTGCACCCCAAACCTCCTCCCACACCCCAACCCCCTGCCCCAGCCCTGAGCCCCCTCCTGCACTCTGAACCCCTCGGCCCCAGCCCAGAGCCTCCACCTGCACCCCAAACCCCTCATCACCAGCCCCACCCCAGGGCCCGCACCCCAAGATGGAGCATTTAGAACATTTAGAAAATGACATTTTAAATTAATTTATTGGAGAATTAAAAAGTATATGTGAAAAATACTTTAAAAATGCTAGGCCATTTGTGAATTATCCCAACAGAGGTTCACCAGACTCTACCAAGAAAACAACAAACATTCACATTTGGTCTGAGTATAATAATTTTTAACCTAAATTTTTCTGAAATTTATAAGCTCCTGAAAATAGGTGCTTAGAATGTAAGTGTCTTTTCAACCACTACTGTAATGCTAATACCACAATGCTATAGCTTTTAAGAGCAGGTGTGGCAAAAGAAGGTTAAGGGTGATGTGATCCCAGTCTATAAGTACATACATAGGGAACAAATATTTGATAATAGGCTCTTAAATTTAGCAGGCAAAGGTATATCATGATCCAATGGCAAGAAGTTGAAGCTAGACAAATTCAGACTAGAAATGATGTGCAAATTGTTAATTGTGGTGGATTCTCCATCATCGTCACTGTTAAAATCAAGATTGGATTTTTTTTCTAAAAAAGAGGCTCCAGTTCAAACAAAAATGAATTGAGGTAAGTCCTAAGGTCTGTGTTTTTCAGAAGACCATGGTCTGTGATCACAGTGGTCCCTCCTGTCCTTATAACCTATGAATTTAAAATATTAACCTTTTAATGGTTCATTTTCAGGGAAATCCAGCGTAAGATTACAAGAGTGAATGCTTAGACAAGTAGCAAATCCATAGGATTAGTGCACAGTAATAGGAGATGCAGCACTACAGTAGGAACAGAGGATATTGTAAACCAACTGAAGGCATTAAATGAATATTATCAAGTCAAATGTGGCACAACATTTTGTTTTTTAAAGAAATAAGTTTTTACAAAATCAGATCAACAGAAATATTTCCATTATTTTTTCTTAGTTCTAATGGAAACTTACTATTTCAAAACAATAAACCTCTCCTGCCATATAAATGCACAGAATGGATTTTGAAGGTCTCAACTTCAGTATGGAACTGCTATCAAGGCATATCACTGATTAGGCTTAAGACAAATAGTTCATGTAGAAATGAGGACAACCGTAGTCTGACAAACTACAGTATTTCTTTCTGTCCAGACACTGTGTTCAGAAAAGACCTGCCAATCTCATTATTGGGAGCTTTTAATTTAAACAAAGAGGATCAGCTTAGCATTTCCTCTTTCTGAGGTAAATACACTGAGTACCCTGCAGTTTAATGTGTGTAGCTCTTTCAAAGGACCTTAAACACTCGAGTTCTGTCTGTATTGCATGGACATTATAGATGGCATGGCAAAAGGGTAGGAGTTTGTCATTTGTGTAGGTAAAACAGTGGTGGGGTAGAGAGGGAAGAGAGATGTTAGATCGCCTGAACGACAGGCACATCAATCATGGCAGAACAACTGGGGAAGCATGTGCTCCTTTGTTCTTGATTATGGGCAATAGCTGGAATTCCATGTCCACCCTCAGCAGCGGCCTCAGCAGTGACTGCACTGCCTGGTGGGAAGGGAAAAGGGACGTTTCCAGTGCATCCTCCTGCTGCCCACGGAAGGGTAGGGAGAAGAGACACCACCAGGGGGAGCTGATGTGAAGGCCAGGGCAAGCAAGAAAGAGGGGACATTCCTGTGGGGGGAGCTTTGAGGAGGAGTTTGGGGCAAGGGAGGAGAGATGGGAGTGAGCTGTATTGGGGGGAGGGTTGCAAGGGGGAAGAAGTTGAGACTAGAGGACGTTGTATGGGGGTGTTTGGGGACTTGTGGTGGGGGCTGGGAGATGGGGCTCCCCAAAGATAACCTTGCTGGAGACTCTTTGCCTCCAAATTCCACCCTCCCCAGTCGTTCTCACAATGAGCCAAGAAGAGAATCACTCTCCTAACGCCGGGTAATTACGGGTTGACGGGTGAGCTTGGTTGTCGTGCCCGCCCGCCCCTTTTTTTTCAACCCGTCGGGTAAGCGAAACATCTCAGCACAGGGACTCTATAGGAGCAGCCGCTTAGGGGCCCTTCGGGGAGCCAATCGGAACGCTTGTACAGGGAGCCAATCAGAGAGGCTGTGACATCCTGTGAGGGATGGGGAGAGAGCGTCCCTAAGCAGGAGGTGTCCCAGGAGGTTACTGCTCTGGTGGTGCGACCCGCTTCTGTAGCTCTAGCGCCTCTCCTGCAGCGGCAGGGGTCCCTGCAGGACATGGAGCCTACCCAGGCGGGACAGGTTGTGGTGATTGGCAGGTAAGCTCCAGCGGTCTCTCTTGTTTGGAGGCAGGGTCTAGAGGCTAGATGCAGTGGCCAGAGGGAGCAGCAGATACCAGGGGCTCTGGTGACAAATGCCACAGGGAAGTGCGAAGGGTTTGGGCATTTCACCTCAACCCTGCCAGTGAAGCCACAGCCCTGGACTTTGGGCTGTTGGTATTGATTCCTGATGATGTCTATATGCTGCCAAGAGGTGCAGGCACAAAATGTTGCCTTAGTTTTTGCTGCTGTAACAGCAGCCAGATACCACAGCAAGGTGTTAACTGAGAATAATGTATCTAAATTGTGCAACAGTGGAAAATTACTCAGAATTATTACAAAAGGTATCAACTGTGAAAACTTTTGCTCTAGTGCGATTGGTTTACTATACGTTCATGTGTCATTCTGTTTCTGATAAATTTGGATCCTTCTGAAAACTTTGTGCTGCAGTCCGGTGTAGAGTCTCTTTTGTTACCCCTTTTTATAGCTCTGTGAGCATGTGGTCATTTTCTCCATATTCACTTATTGTGCAGCACAACCCTCCATGTATTTGTCTGTGTTATGTGGGTGAATAAAGTTGTGTTCAGGTTTATGTAAAGGTCATAAAGCATGTAGAGAAACTTAGAGATAAGATACAGTATCATAATGGTACTTATTTGAAGCAAGATATGAAGAAGTAGCATTTTGGGACTGAGGTATTAATACAAGTCTCATTTCAATTTGTTTTTGAGATAAAACTGATTAGCTTTTTTATTTAAAAAATAGCTTTTTCCAGTTACTTCAGATTTATCAATGGCTCTGAGTAACCACTGTAAATGCACACCTGCTGCTGACTGGCTAAAGTATTTTGCCGCCTGCCTTGAAAGACCATTTGAGGTGTGAGTTATATTTTCAGGCACGTGTCTTTATGCTGTCACATGACAGTGACCAGACTAATAGCTAGTGGTCATACTTAGTTACCCGTCATTTGCCATTGGTATGCTGAGGGTCAGAAGGCTTGTCCTGTCTGTACATAATGTGTAACACCACCATATGACATAGCCTAACCAAGACAAAGTGTGGGGATGTTGTGAGAGGTGGGCAGCTATAACTACCTGAAACTAAGGCCTGGGTCCTTCTTGCACCAGTGTTGTGTTGACATCTTACAAGTGCTGTGCTCTCTGAGTGTGTTAGTCAAAGTATGGAATGGAGATTTTTAAAAGTATGCCAAAACTTGACTCCTTTCTTGGGATCAAGACACCACAATATATGGATTTCTCCTTAATATTGAAGGTGAAAAATAGTAAGCTTATAATAGTTTAAGAAGCACTTGACAAATACTTTAGTGATAACCACAATATAAGGATGCCACAGTGGCTAACAAGTTTTAATCCTAGATGGACCTTTGGTCTGACCCAGTACGGTCATTCTTATGTTCCATATCTGCATGGGTTCACTAAACAGCTTAGAAATTGATGAGAAATGGGTTTATTTTTTTTTTATGGAATCCTGTTTCTTTTTTCAGAGAAAGAGGAGAGAACAGATTTGTGCCAGCTCAGCAACATTGAACATGAAGTTAAATTCTGTTTTTGTTCCAATTATTTCCATTGTTTCCTTGTCTCCTTGAAAAGCTTCCTGTTTTGTTTTTAACTGAAGACTTTTCCAGTGTTCTTTTCTCTTCTGCCTTTCCTTTGCCTCCTGGCCTATTGCTGATTGTTTCTTTCATTACCAATGTTCTTCTTCACTGTTGATCACATGGCCTTGTAGAATGAAACTTTCCAAGTTTGTGGCATTCATGCAGTTCAAAGGAAAATACAAGAGCAGTTCCTCTCTTAGCAACAAGAGGAAGAATGGTGTAATAGTTAAAAAACACGTAAATGGAAGTAAGGAGATCTGGTTTCTATTCTTGACTAATGTCACACAGCAAATTTGTAACACAGCCAAGTAATTTAACCACTCTGTACATTAGTGTCCCTATTTGTTAAAGGAGGATAATGGGTCTTGGGAAGCTTAATTTGTTAATGTTTGTGAATTGCTTTGAGATCCTGGGCGAGTAGTGCTATAGAAATATGAACTATGATTGTGCTCTTCTCCACTCGTTTGTACCACGAATGTTGCAAGCTGTGACATGACCTCTCTAAAGGCTGTTGACTGAGCTCTCCTGCACAGGCTACTGCTTGGTGGCACACCTCAGCGTGGGAGTTCTTAGGCTGCTCTAACTCAAGCTTAGGGGTGTGTCCAGAATTAAAGGACACAAAGATGCCTTAAAGCCATGTTTGCCCCTCTACTTATCCCCTGCTGTACCTCCTGAACTGCACTGTCCATGAGGTATAGCTCAGAACAGAGTACTATGTTTTCAGTGACTTGTCACATCACTGAGAGCTTATTTTAACAGTTCAAATAAAAAACAAAACCAGAAATTATTTGTGCCCCCCTCTTTGTCCTTCCCTCTTCCAACCTTTCACTATTCCTTCCTCTTCTCTAGTTTCCCTCCTACCTGCCCCCGCAAAATCCTTTGGTGGCTGTGCAGCAGCAGTTGATTACTCATATAAATTATTATACTGGTGTTCTAACAAATAGAGGCCATATTGTAGTGTACTGCATTCAATGCACGTTTTTCCCAGGTAGGAAAAGTCAATACTCATTTAAATCAACAATCCGTTTGATGGTGCAGAAGTGAACTATGTAGTTACACACATAAACATTTTCTATTTATTTCCTCTTTAGCGGACTGATTGGTCGCAGCTGGACTATGGTGTTTGCTGGTGGAGGCTTCAGAGTGAAACTTTACGATATTGTGCAACAACAGATAACAAGCGCTCTGGAATACATTAGGTAGGTCACCTGATTTATTCGACTGAGATAAACTGGCACTACAACATAAATCTCTATTCAGGTCTAGCATTTACAATTATAAAAATATTCTGACCGCAATCCCCTTTCTTAAAAAAGGAGCCTAAAGTTCTCCATATCCATCTTTAGGCTCCTACGGGTTTTAATTTTCAAAAGTGCCTAATGACTTAGGAACACAAGTACCATTGAATTCAGTGGGATTGTGCTCTTAAGTCATTTAGGGGCTTTAAAAATTACTACCCGTAGGTGCCTAAAGATGGATATGAAGCTTAACCTCCTATTTTTGAAAACTTCAGCCTACAGGATCTTAGGGTTTAGTCACCCACAAATTCTAAACTTGGTGACTTCATAATTCAGGAATGGAGTACAAGAGAGAATTTGGTACCACTCTACAATTGTAAGCTGAAAATATATGCACGTAGAGGCTTTTGAATAAAAAGGAAGCAGAGTCTAAATCGTTTCCAAGATATCAATGGTTGTGTACCTCAATGATCACTGCTGGGTTCAGTGTTCTGTATCTATTAACAACCTGGCAGAAAGGTTTCAGAGTAGCAGCCAAGTTAGTCTGTATCCGCAAAAAGAACAGGAGTACTTGTGGCACCTTAGACTAACAAATTTATTTGAGCATAAGCTTTTGTGGGCTACGAAAGCTTACGCTCAAATAAATTTGTTAGTCTCTAAGGTGCCACAAGTACTCCTGTTCTTTCTTCTGGCAGAAAGGGTGACTAGTGAGGTAGCAAGTTTTACTGATGGATCAGTTATTGTTAATTAAAATGGGGAAGTGTTATAAAGAACTCAAGTATCAGGGGGTAGCCGTGTTAGTCTTAAAGGTGCCACAGGACACTCTGTTGCTTTTTACAGATTCAGACTAACAGAAGTATTGGGAGCATAAGCTTTCGTGGGTAAGAACCTCACTTCTTCAGATGCAAGCTTATGCTCCCAATACTTCTGTTAGTCTTAAAGGTGCCACAGGACACTCTGTTGCTTTATAAAGAACTGTAAGCCATCTTACGGCTAGTGACAATCTAGCCCTTATGTGATCGTGTGGGGGTGGGAGGGGGTACAGCTTTTCTCCCTCCTTCTTCTCCAATTTGTCTGCCAAGTTAGAGCTATGTGGATCTTTCCTCCAAGTGCTGGGGGGAAGCACAGAGGCTGAGAGGCAGGTACTACATCCCAAGGAACCAAGTTGGAGAGGTGACATGTAGCTAAGCTGGTTCTGGTGGGTGGAATGTGGGGAGGCAGAGCCAGCTGACTCTGTGGGGAGAGGAATATGAACCAAAAAGAGTTGTCACAGATTACACACCAGTGAACTAGGGTGGGCAGAAAGGCACAATGTCTTCTGTGGTTCTTTGTGGTGCAGTCCAGCTACCCACTGTTTTACTAAACTAGGAAATTGGGCAAAATGATGGGAGATGAGTCCTCCTCTTACTGTAGGCATGACTTTTGTTGTTGCTTTGTGATGTTTGTTGTGACATCAAATAACTTCATATGTTCTGGTGACACCATAACCCAATATAAATACCTTTATACCACAATATCACAGGTTGTGCCATTCTGACTTAGAGAAATCTGTGGTGGCTGTGAGGGAGTTAAATAAAATAAAGGCTGGACTACACTGAAAACTCCCATCAGTATAGCTACATCTCTCAGGGTGTGAAAAATTCACACCCTGAGAGATGTAGCTGTAGACAGTGCTAGATCGACAGAAGAATTCTTGTCAACTTAGCTACTGCGTCTTGGGGAGGTGGATTAACTGCAGTGATGGGAGAACCCCTTCCGTCGCTGTAGTGTGTGTCTACACTGAAGTGTTTACAGTGGCATAGCTGCAGTGTTTTGAGTGTAGACATATTTTAAGAAAAGGTTATGCGTGAAATACTGGCAAAACTCCCATGGACTTTAATGGGGTCAGGATTTCACCCAAGCACTTTCAGCACAGGAAAAAAAAAAGGCATAAAAGGAAATAGATTAGTTGGATGTTTCCACATAGTCTCTTCCTTCATGCATAACTCTCAAGGCACTCTGTAGTAAAAAGCAATACATGTCAAGAGACTTAATTCTTCTTTAACACAATATAATTAATTGGTGAAACTCAGTGACACGGCATATTTTAATAGAAGTAGATTGCTGAATGATTTTCTGAAACTCATTCAATATTTATACGAGTCAGAACAGATTGTGCAGTTACATTAGCTGATGTTTTGATGATAAAAATTATATTGGTAGTTCAAATTCACATTAGCATGAAAACTCTTAACACAGTGACTTTACAGCAGGCTGCTGTAATTCACTCTGAACTACTGCAATGATGCTGGTTTCTGCTACAGAAGCTGAAATATTTAATTGCAGTGAATGCTGAGTAAAATGATGATTTTACATGGTGTTTTTGAACGCATGTACTGTGTCTCCTACAAAACAAGTTGACAGGTACTCCTTTGTGAATTTGGTGTTATTGGTTTTCCTTATTTTTAACTCCTCTAAAAGAAGATTGGGGAAGACGTCAGCATATCTATCATGTTACACACCTTTAGAACTGAAAAAAGGGAATTTTGTTCCACTTTTGTATCAAATATCTACTGTTTTATGGTTCACATACCCTGAATTTATTGTATACAACTGTTTGAAACCATAAGAAATTTGAGTATACCAAAAAAAAAATGTGAAGATCACCCTTTTTACCAAGAGAGAATGTGTTTAAAAATAATAAATGACTGCAGATGCCAAATGACTTGTGCAAAGAAACAGAATAAAACTTGGGTATTCATCACTTTTTAGGATGTAAACCTGGTTTATAAAAGGAAAACGCAGAGTAATGGTTTGCAAACCATATCTGAAGCAAGTGTTTCAGGTTTTATGCAAGTCTTACACAATGGATATTAATTACCATGTATACAGCTGCAAAACAGACTAAATTATTTCCATCATACATAGCCCTGTGACTGGAGAGGAGAACCAGGTGGAGCAAGAATATCAATACAGCTGTCTCCATAATAATGTCAGTATTGAAAATTTAAAGCATGCCCTGTGGCAGGTGTGTTGACTAATAGAGTAGTTATATGCTAGGAAATAACAAATGAAATAATGAAATTTGGGCCCACTGTGGCAAGATTGAAAATATGGAGGTGTATCGGCCGGGAGCACACATCCAGCACATCAGCATAAGGTAAGGAAACAGGAATGTATAAGGTATAACTAAATGAGACAGATTTCCTGCCTAGCTAATCGTTATCAGGCACACAGCAGTTAGAGCTCTGACACAGAGGAAATGGGAGGAAAAGGGGAAGGTCATGCTGTAAAAGTGACACATCCAGCTAGAACTAACACTAGAAGCATTCTTAACAAGAATTCACTGTATTGGAACAGCCTAGAGGTGCTCATTTGAATGGACAAGTTAATGAAGAATTCTGCACCACACGAATTGCTAAATTCTCATGGTCTCTGTTCAGTAATGGTGCAACCTGCTGTGTAAAGTGTATACTGTAACATTTTTGCCATTCATTAAACTCCTTTCCTGCAAGTAACAGTCCCTTTGGTTTATGAGTACAATATTCTTTGAGGACAGCGTGTTAAAGTTGAAAGTTAGTGGGTTAGAAGACCAAGTAGTATCCTATTTCTGAGACTAAACACAGAACTCATGTATATTGCATTTGCTTATGAAAAGGCAAGAAGGAAGCTATATACAGTAATGGGAAGTCAGATTCCAAAAAGACTTTGCATGAATATGGCTTCATATTCTGTTCTATAAAATGTTTACACATTAGAAGTGTTTCATCCCACTGTGGACTGCTTAACTATGCAACTGAGATAAGAAATGTCTGAAAAGGATGACAAGTATTTTCCCTTAGGTCACTGATTCATGTTTTATGGAGCAATTTTTGTTCCACATCAACATTTAACTTATAAGGGAAAATAATGTAAAGGAAAACGTGAATTACCGGGCAAAAGAGGGGAAAAAAGGAACTTGTGTTAGTTTTGTGGTCAGTTTTTCTTCTTGCAGAAACTAATGTATTGTATTCTGATTGTAGCTGTGTGTGGCCGGCTTTTACCCATATATTATTGTATGTATTTTTAAGCATGCCACTTACAAAATTGCACCTCAGCTAACACTTAGAGATACAGAGGCAAGACTGGGTAACATTATTCTATATAAATAAAACACTATTCTCTATATCCAATTAATTAACTTTTTAAAAAGAATTCCAAAGCCTAAATTCAATAGAACAGACTCTTATGGAATCCTGAGTGGTAAAACATTGGACAGTAATCTTTCATCTCCTAATTATATCAATGGAAGTTATTGGCAAAATAAGTGGCAACAAATAGCATATATATCTTATAAAAGTTCTTTTTTGTCCCCCCATTTCTCCCTCATATTCACCAAATAAATAGAGATATTTCTGAGATGCCCTGAGAAGTTTGTCACTTTTTGAAGGGGTCCTGAGTAAGCTTATCTGAAAGTTGTTTCTTTGCTCATGCATTTAGTGAACTTGCCAAAAGAAAAACTAAGTGTTTGAGTTAAGAATTTAGAACAATGCAGTAAAAATGACCTAAGTATTAGAATACCTAGCCCTTGCACCAGCAACATGTTTAATTTTGGCCCTTCCTGGGGCTTGTGGTGGCTGCCCAGTCAGTAAGGGAGAGCTCCACTAGTCACTGTATGAAAGAAATGAAAACCAGAAGCTTTAAACCTAAAGTTAGGTTCCTGAAGCAATATTTAGGTACCTAAATAAATAG
Organism: Chrysemys picta bellii; assembly: GCF_011386835.1. Taxonomy (NCBI): domain Eukaryota; kingdom Metazoa; phylum Chordata; order Testudines; family Emydidae; genus Chrysemys; species Chrysemys picta. Next base: position 314,738,276 of record NC_088791.1, read on the forward strand.
CCTGATTTTCAGTAGTGCTGAGCACCTATAAATCTTACTGAAGTTAGTGGGAGATGCAGGAGCTCAACAGCTTTGAAAATCAATCCGCTTTTAACCAGGAGCCTAGCTTTAGGCACCTAGCTTTAAAAATTCAGGCCTTAGTTTCTTTTGTTACATATATGAATTCATAAGTATTTTTCTATGTATTTTCTTTTTTTAATATAATCTGCACCTACCTTTTTGGTTTACCAGCTATAGAGAAATCTTGTGGTATCGGCGTGTGTGTAGCCTTGCTTAAACCAACAGACTCCCTAACCACCCGCTACCCTCAGATACATGGGCAGGATGCCCTCCGTCACTAGGCCATGGACTTCTACTTTCTGTAGGGCCTGAATCTATAGGACAAGTTAGGATAGTTCCTCCATCTCCCTTCCTCCCCACAGCTACAGGATATTCTATCACATAGGATCCCGCAATATGCTATTCCAGAACAAGACTTCGTGAGTTCTACCTATCTCAACCTCACAGCTTGAATTCAGTGCCTTATTGCCACTGCTGTTCAAGCCAACCATCCATCCGCATATCTCTCCAATCTGAGTCACAGCAGGAAGGAATAGACAGAGGAAAGACCAGCTTCTGGGTTGTGATCTTGTCATGTCTCAATGCCACATTGTCTATACTTGAATTTTATTTTTAACAAAAGAATCATGTAAAGAAATTCTTCCCAGAACAAGAGAATTTTCAGAAGTTTTTTGAAGGAAGTATCCTGGTTGCAAATAACACACCCTACTCATAGGCCTGCATTGTTGTACACTTTAAAATGTGATCTCCGGGCAGGGTTCATGAGCTCACTGTATATATGTACATTTTTCCCACTCCAATTGCCGCTCATCTTAGCATTATTTGTTGCTCTTTCTTTTAAAAACAGCTATCCACACAACTCCTTTGAACAATGGGCCCTCTTCCTTTACATAACATCTTAACTCCTCTCTCCCGGTCTCAGGAATCTCCTGCTCTCTTTTGCAGTCAGAGTCTAGGGTGGGTCCTTACAGGTGCTGGACAGAAGAGGGCAGAAAGTTCATAGGTCAGTTTTGGAATGTAAGCTCATATGTCACTACTGTCTGGAGCTGTGAAGTTGCCACTGGGGCTTGTCCTTATCTACCCCTCTTCCCAGTTAGCTCCACTTGCCCCTTTAACCCCATACAACTGTCTCTCACCCAAGCCATCAGTCTCCCAAAACAGCTCACAGAATCCAGAATTGCTGACTGAAATGGCTCGTCTGTGTAAATGTGCTGCCCCCTGGTGCTGCTGGAAGGAGGAAGGCAGACTGCTGTAGCTACTGACTCCTTGTTTGGGCTTGTCTAGTCCTTGCCCCTAACGCTGCTGAACATTGCTTCTGTTGCTCTTTTCTTCATGCAGGATGCTGGCGGCTCACCCTGGTAAATTTTTTGGATGGTTCCATCCACAGAGTACTCTGATGAGGGGTATGGTGGTAGCTTTAGCGTCATGTTGGGGCTCCTGTGACAGAAACTTTTGTCAGAGTAGCCTTCCCTTTTAACATAAGATCACCCCTTCACTGCCCTTCTCCAAAACCGGCAATATTTTGTTTCGTCTCTTGCTCATTTGATCAGAAGCAATAGCTAACTAACAAATCTCAAAAAGTATGCAGTACAACTGTAATAATTTCAAGCGCTTTCAGAGGGACTAAATGGGAAGGGACAGCATTGCTAGAATAGTATTTTTCAAGCTTCTAGAAATCAGGAAAGGTGCAAAATGAATAATCAGTAAAGCCAGTATCTTGACAGTGTATCTTCTTATAATTTTGTTTATTATGATACTGCCTAAGGACCAACCAAGAATGTGGCCCCATTGCGCTAGGCACTGTACAAATACAGGGTAGTAGATGGTCTCTGCCCTGAAGAGCTTACAATCTAAATAGACAAGATGGACGCAGGGTCGGGGGAGGGAGTGTAACACACAAGCAGAGTGTACAATGTGATGGCTGCAAAGTTGTTAGTTCCACAGTTTTTTGGGGTGTGCGTTTATTTAGGAGGGGATAAGCTAAATGGAAAGAGAAGCAAAGAGAGAGGGCACATTGAAGGGAAGGGACGTATGTGGGACAGGGTAGGGGAGAAGAGTGTAAGAGGGGCAGGTGTGGACCGACCTGTAGTGACAAAAGACTACGGGGAGGGGGAGAGGGTTGGCACAAACAGCCAATCAAGGCAGAGAAAGTACAGTCAAAACAGTTTTATTAATTAATAGGATATGTTGTTACATACCTCAAAACGGACTCCATCTGACATAGATTGGTAATATGAATATTAATAATCAGCAACAGAATTCCAGATGTGATAATACTGTGCACTTTGCAATGCCAAAATATTCTTGTCTCTCTCAGAGTAGTTTAAAATACTAAATGCTGGTGGAAAAGTACAGAAAACTATATCACATTTCTTAATCCTTTGTAACACATTTTGTTTTAACAAGAGGTATTTTGTTCCTTACCTTCACCTTCAGGGTACTTCAGGAATCTCTTTTTGCTTAGGCTAGTTGAAGCATGGGGCAAATGTGTAATTATGGGATTAATATATCACTCCTAATACCTTTTGGCAAGTTACTAACCTCTCTGTCTTAGTTTGCACACCTGTAAAATGGAGAAAATAATATCTAATTACCTGGTGTACAAGGGGTTGTTGTGAGGATTAAATAGTTAATCTTTCTATGGAACTTTGAAGATGTAAAGAGCTAATTATTAATAATTAGTGGTGATGGTCGTATTGAGTGGAGGCAATATTGTGTAGTAAATATGGCATGAGACGGGGGCCCAAGAGACTGAGGGTTTGTTCCCAGCGCTGCCACTGACCTGCTGTGGGACCTTAGGCAAGTTACTTCACCTCTTTGTGTCTCTGTTACTCTCTAACTGTTTGTCTCTCTTGTCTGTTTAGATTGTCTCCTGCTCAGTATATATACATTGTTTAGCAAAATGGGGGCCTTGATCCTGGTAGAGGCCTCTTGGTGCTACTGTAATAGAAATAGGAAAAACTATATTGCTCCAACACAAAATTGATTCAGGCATCACAGTGGTGACCCCTCCTTTTCTGTATTTAAAAAATGATTGGTAGCAAAATTTTGGCTGTAAAGACTTTTCCTTTGGATGTAGTACATATCAGTGCTGGGAGTTCTCTGCTTCTAAAAGGCAGGATTCACTCAGCTTACTACAGGGATTTCCTAAACACTTAGGACTGGTCTAAATCCAGAGGATGTAAACAAAAGGTTTAACTAAAGGTATTGCTTTTTTTTTTTTTATTGATTTAGTTAAACTGGTCCAGTTTTGTGAGTGGTGAAGCTTACATTGGTTTAAACCTGGCTTACAGCAGTTTAACAAAATAAGTTTACAAATAAATTACACCAGCTTAACTAAAGGTAACATCAAAAAGAAGAACAGGAGTACTTGTGGCACCTTAGAGACTAACAAATTTATTAGAGCATAAGCTTTCGTGGACTACAGCCCACTTCTTCGGATGTGTGTGTGTGTATACAAGACAAAAAAAAAAGGCAAATACAGTACAGCACTGTGTTAAACATAAACTGCTAAACAAATAAAGCAGCATTTTTCTTCTGCATAGTAACATTTCAAAGTTATATTAAGTCAATGTTCAGCTGTCAACTTTTGAAAGAACAACCATAATGTTTGTTTAGAGTTACAAACATTTCAGAGTTACGAACAACCTCCATTCCTGAGTTGTGAGTAACTCTGAGATTGTACTATACCATTTTTCAAATAAGATGTGGAAAAAACGGAAATTCAGAAAAAAGCTACAGAATGATTGGAGATCTGGAAAACCTGTCTTACAGTGAGAGACTAAAAAGCTCAATTGATTTAGTTTATCCAAGAAAAGGGTTAAGAGGTGACTTCATTACTACCTGTAAGTACCTACATGGAGAGAAGATTTCTGATGATAGAGAGCTCTTTAATCTAGCAGACAAAGGCATAACAAGAAGTAATTGCTGGAAGCCGAAGCTAGACAAATTCAAACTAGACATGAGATGTATTTTTAACAGTGAGGGTAATTAACCATTGGAATCATTTACCTAAGGGTGTGGTGGATTTTTGATCTCTTGAAATCTTTAAATCAAGGTTGAATGTCTTTCTAAAAGGTATATGCAATAGCTAAAGTTATGGACTTGATGCAGACATTACTGGGCAAAATTCTGTGACCTGTATTATTCAGAAAGTCAGACTAGATAATCATTATGGTCCCTTCTGGCTTTTAAAAGCAATGAATCTAGATGAGTTTGTAAGTAGAATTAACACTCTGTCCAGCAGAGGTCATTGGTGCACAATACTATACATAAGCAAGCCAGTGCATTACAGACTACTTAAAACTAATGTAAGGAATAAGAAAGGCCATGGGAAATCTCTCTTCCTTGCCCACCACCAAGAGATTCCAGTCTAGGAAGTCACTGCCCATGATCCAAAGAACTAACAGTTTAAGACAAGACACAAGTAAGTATTATAAACCATACAAGAGAAGGGGGAAAAAGGAGACAGAAATGACAGTAATAACTTTTCATCATTATGTGTGCACCTTTGGATATATTTGAATAATAACTGGTATTTATTAAAAGCACTCTTAACGCTGACCTCTAGTTAGCCATTGTTAATTGGCTGGGTTTTTTTGTAGAAATGGGTCTTGAGGCTGGACTGTAAGGATAAGAGGGCTGTGGCCTTATGGGTTCGTTCAGGGATGGTGTTTCATGTGCACAGAGCAGTGTTTAAGAAAGAACCTGGAGGGCTAAAGGGGAGATGAGAGCTTGGAAGCTCAGTCTATATGAAACGTTTCGATTTCAATAAATCTGTATTCTCCCACAGAAAAATAGTCTATCAGAGAATTTCCAATCAGCTCTAAGTTTCAGGCAGAAAAGGTCTGATTCTTCTTCGAGTGCTGGTTCCTGTATGTATGGGCACACGTGCTCACGTGCATGAGACTGGAGATTTATAGAAAGAAGCGTCCGTTGGTCCATATGTGTGCAGTTTTTCTCTTTGTGTTCCAAACCGAGGGCATAAAGGGTGATGTGGACCGATGTCTCTCCAGTTCCTTCTTACCTCTGTTTGTCCTGAGTCAGAATACTGTGTCCACTATGATCTTCCTCTACAGTGAATGCATATTGTAAAAAGTTTTTGGTAAGTTTAGACTTAGTGTTTTTATCGTTCGTTTAGTCTCCCATCTGTGGGAGCTTCTCCCCAAGGAGGACTATGCCAAGAGCCCTGTGTCTCCTGCCTCTGTTCCTTATCCATCAGTGACAAGCTCCAGCGCTGCCTTTACTGCTATGGGGGGCTCACATTGCCACCAAGTGCAGCACCTGCGGCTCCCTACCCTCTTCAATCTTGTGAGGGACAGTAGCACCTTGTGGATCAGGTCATGAGGCCCGAGTTGGATCAAGGCCGAGAAGATCCCACCCCCTGTATAGACTGTGAGCAGTGCTCCTCTGAGCACAAGGTTCAGAGTAGAGGCAAAACACTTAAGCCTAAGAAACCCTCTCATGAGAATCGGGGACATGACCATAGCATAAGGACAGAGCCTCATTCAGATGTGCCTCTAAGAAAAAAGGATTCCCTTCCCATCTTGGTCCAAATCAGGTGAGTCCTTGAGCACAGGTCCTAAGGAATTAGGCCTGCACATACATCTTCTTCCTTTGAGTCTTACCTTCCATAGAAGAAGATGTATCAGTGCTGATTCTAGCGCTGTCCATGGACAAAAAGATCAGCACCCACCAGTCCGGTCTGGAAGCTCTATGCTGGACCCCCATTTGACAGTTCCAGAACATTCCCTGTGGGATCCTCTGAGTACCAGACCTTTGGACACCCCTGATTCATTGGTTCCCATCTCAGGGACTCCTCAGACTGGACTGAAACCTTTACCTCACCAGAGGATATTTTCACTCTGCCCTATCCACAGGCTCCTCTTCTATTGGCCTGAGTCCTTAGAAACATTTCTACACCCAAAGAGACCATCTTTACCTGTCCTCCTTCCCCTCTGCTTGGTATCCTATCTGATTCGCGTAAGAGAAGGAACTGGAAAGGTGTCAGTCTCAGCTGCCCTTTGTGCCCTCAGTTTGGAGCACGAGAAGAACAACTGCACGTGCACAGACCAACAGACATTACTTTCACAAATCTCAGCCGCATGGAGCACATGCATACCCACTTGTGGAATATAGATAGGAACAACACATATTGAAAAATCTCCAATTACAGGTCAGTCATTTCCATTTTCTGTCATAGTTATGGTGAACTCTCAATATTGTAGATGCATTTGCAATCAAAACAGGCAAGAATTTATGAATAGAATAAAAGTCTCAGCAGAAGGTTAAAAATGTGCATATACTAAAATGTAACTTCTAATGCCGATTATGGATTTAAGCAACTGCAGGGAGTTGCAAGCCAAACTGACCCCAGAAATTTTGTTCTCATTTCAGACTTCTGGTTTCATTCCCCTAACAAAGAATTAATTACTGGATTTTTTTTTTCAGTACAGATGCTCAAGAGAGAATAGGAATGCAGTATCTCTGGCTGTTCACCCAGGCTTGCACTTCTTAGATTGGAAGTTAAAGATCATTGTGTCATTGATCCATTTTCTTTTTGTTTTTGTTGGCATTGTCGACTCTACAGCACAGTAAAACTTATCCAAAGTTACTTACAAAAAAAAAAATGTGAACTCTATTTAAAGAAAAAGCCAAAGTCAATAGGAAAAAGTTATTTTAAAAATCTTGAGCCAGAGTACATGCTGACATCTTGCATGTTCCAAACAATGACTAGCCTCGTTGTTCTTTCTAGTATAATAGCAATTCCACCTTCTTTATAATCCATCGAGCACATTTGGAGTTAAAGGCCATAACTAGGGCTTCTTTAGGGTTTATTTAACTTTATTTTTCAAGGTTTGTTTTTAGCAGTTTATGTTCTATGTAGATGTACAAAAATCAGGCGTTTTGAGGGGTTTCTCTTTGATACTGTATTGGGAAGACTTTCTCTTGGTAGCTTGTTCTGATGGTTAATCACCCTCACTGTTAAAAATGTCAGAAAATGAATGACTGTTTGGTTATTTAATTTACCAAAGGTAAATGAAGCAAATATTTATGAAGTCATTGGGAGGTGAACTATCTCCAGTTTAACAGGTTAATCATTAATATTTGGAGGATTTTCTTGCCATGCTGTATTAGGAGAACATCACCAGACAGACATTTAATTTGTTTTATTTAACTAAAACAACAACATTATGTATTCTGGATTTTTGTCTTCAACAGCAAACATATACTATTTTAACAAAACAAGCATATGAATTTTTGAATTTAGTTAAACATTCAAGTTTATTAAAATCAGGTTTGTTTTTGTTAAAATTGTTTAACTAAAATAGTTAAATGAAATATAAAAAAAACCCCAAAATTAAATTGACTATATTAGCCAGGTCAACATGAGAAACTTAAAATATTGGCTTCTGCAGCTAACTCAGTCGTCTTCACCTTCATTTTCCTGTTTGTTCATAATCTGGAAAAGAAAAACAAGCTTTCTTTCCTGCTTTTTCAGGTCCCAAACGATTTCTCAGTTTTGAATTAATTAGCCCAAAGGAAGAAAATATTCTTTCTACACCAGCAGAAGAAGTTACTGCTGTTAAGTGAGATTATAATTTCAACAGTCTCTGAATCCAAGTGCTTAAGTGACTTCCACCAGTTCACTGGTGTGACTTTCTTTAAAACATCATCAGCAAATATATATTTCTTGAATGGTTCACCCTTAGCTCTGAAGTTTATTATAGTTTGCATTATGGAGGGATGATTTCTGGATGTCCATGTCATAGCCAACTCCTCTTCTTCAGCAGTTAAGGTTTGACCCTGGTACCGAGTATTGAGAATAGTTGCAAAAAATGAGCTGGAGATAGTGCTTGTCCCATTCGTTTTTTTTAATGCTTGTAATTTAACTCCGTCATTGCATATTTCTCTTTTTAAGATCTCACTCAGTTCCTTCCAAATTTCAACAGCATCAGCAATAAAACTGCTATTTCTCTGCATTTTGTTCAAGGCTACAGAAATAGGCTTCAGGGTACTCAGCATGTGTTCAACATTTCTCTTAAGCCCAATGTTGAGAACTTTGGCTGGAACAGTGCCATCTATTTTTTCACGATTTTGTTCACAAATTGTCATCAGACTAGGCCAGTTCTTGATATAGTGCTTAAAACAGTCCACTACTGAGTTCCATCACATGTCTTGTGGGAGAGTTAGCTTGGTTCCTCCCACTTTTTTCAGCGCAGCTGCTGCAAAGTGGTTGTTATGGAAATATTTTGCAATTTCAACAATATTAGTCTTTATTTCTGGAACACTGAAGTCTTTGGCTAGGAGGTGCATCAAATGAGCACTGCAACCGTATGTTATTAGCTTGGGACTCTCTTCTAAATAATTTCTTCTCATCTTGGATACATTTGCAGCATTTTCTGTGACCAAGCTGCGTACTAGACATTTGAACTTTTTTCCCCACAGTTTGTTACAGCTTTTACTGCTACTTTTTGTAAGTATTCTGCTCTGGGTGCATTTCCTGATGTATCAATTGTTTCTGTAAGGAAGACATTCCCTTCTTCTGTTGTCACACAAGCACATACAATAGGATCATTGTGGACATTGCTCCACCCATCAAGACTCAGGTTAACAATTTTACCCTCTAGACCTTTTGCACACTGCTCAATTTCTCTTTCATACACTTTATCCCGCAATTTGCCTGCAACATCTGCTCTGTTGGGTGGACGGTATCCTGGTCTTAATGACTGAACATGTTAATAAAGTGTGGGTTCTCAATCATTTGGAAAGGAGAGTTTGTTGCATAAGCAAACCGGGCAATTTTTTTTATCAGTTACCTCTTTTTTTAATCTGCTGGTACTTATCACAAATTTATCTATGGATAAGAGATTCTGGATGATGGAATTTTTTTTTTTTCTTTTTGCTACAGATGATATACTGTGGCTACGTGACATACATGATGTGACTGAAACACTATCATTGGCAGATAACTCTGAAACTATAGAAAATGATTGTGATCTTGAAGGTGGATAGTCTTCGGAATCCTGTATGTTAAGGATGGATTCATCTAAAAAAAAAAAAAAAAAGTCAATGCAGTTAATTAATTATTATTACCATACTGCTCATTTAGTATTACTCATTGCATTCACTGACACTCAGTACTACTTTAAAGGTGAAATTGCGAAAGGAAGATCTGCCTATTTCAGCTATTTATTTTTTATCACAACTGCATCTAAAATGAGAGTACCATAGAGTAACAACTATATTTTTTTGCTCAAACATGAGAATTCAAGAATAGTCCAGAAGGAAGACAGGCAGTCCTTAAGAAAGAAGTATGAAATAAAAAAGTTTACGAACCTGAAGATCCTGCATGTTCAGACATGTTCCTTTCATCATCTTCAACGCAGCTTCCTCCTGAGAAGGTACACTTCTCTTGATGTTGTTTCATGTGGGCACCCAGGCCTTGCATTTCTTTGTTGCACTGTTTGCATTTTGCACGCATGCCTTTCTTACCCACATTAAAATATTCCCAAACTGGGTCTCTTTTACAGCCTGCTGCCATTATAGGTTTTCCCTTCTAGTGAGAGAATGGTATGGTAGAGTTCAAATCAATGAAGGCTACACTCAGAAAGACCTCAAGACTTCTGGAATATGCTGTTCAAACAGTTTCATTTTTGTTTCTACTGCCCGTCCCACCGTTCTCACATTTATCTCCAGACTTCTTCTCCTTGTCTAGATCTATTCCGCCCGCAACAATCTTATATTCATTGAACTTTTTGAAACTTTGCACTTTTAGAGAGAGATAAGGGATTGAGTCTGCGTACACAAATTTGCAGAGGGACAATAGGGTTGAGGTCTGGTATTTCTCACCTCTATATTTTATTTATTTATTTTATTTTAAAACATTTTTGTGGTTAACAAGCATGTTATCTCTGGAGACACAAATCCACAGTTTGAGAACTGCAAAACTAAGCATCTCTGATGGTATCTTCTAGACCAGGGGTCAGCAACCTTTCAGAAGTGGTGTGCTGAGTCTGCATTTATTCACTCTAATTTAAGGTTTTGCGTGCCAGTAATACATTTTAACGTTTTTAGAAGGTCTCTTTCTATAAGTCTATAACATATAACAAAAGTATTGTTGTATGTAAAGTAAATAAGGTTTTTAAAATGATTAAGAAGTTTCATTTAAAATTAAATTAAAATGCAGAGCCCCCCAGACCAGTGGCCAGGACCCGGGCAGTCTGAGTGCCACTGAAAATCATCTCGCGTGTCGCCTTTGGCACGCATGCCATAGGTTGCCTACCCCCGTTCTAGACTGAGCACTGAGTTCCATTGGGTAGATAGAAAGATTAACTTAAATAATCTATACAGAAGCTCCTGGAACCACATAAGATTGGGTCCCTAATCCATGAACTATTGGAACTCATTTACAAAACTTTTCTTAAACATTACATGAACATATCGTCTCATACTATAGAATTAGAATTCATAATTCCTATTCCATGATGAGATACATTATAGCTCAAGAATATCTTAATTAAAACTATCTTTAGATTGCTTTTTTCCTCAAAAAGCATTTATCCAAAATATCCGATTTAAATAAAAAAAATCAGATTTTTTTTTTAAATCATTGATTTTTATCCACTCTGGCTTCCAGTCATTGGTTCCTTTTATGTCTTTCTTCACTAGAATAGAGAAGCTTATAGTACCCAGTATTTTCTCCCTGTGGAAGGTACTTACACCTTGAAATCAAGTCCCCTCTCAATCTGCTTTTCGATAAGCTAAACAGATTGACCACTTTAAGCCTCTCGCTATAAGGCATTTTCTCCAGCCCTCAAATCACTTGTGTGGCTTTTCCAAGTTTTCAATATTCTTTTAAAAATATGGGCACCATAACTCTACACAGTCTTGTCAATACTGTACAAAGATTAAAGATACTGTACACCTCCCTGTTCTTGCTCCCCTGTTTATATATCCAAGGATCGCATTAACCCTACTTCCAACATCATCACACTGACATTTCATGTTGAGTTGTTTGTCCACTATGACCCTTTAAAACCTTTTCAGGACAGAGCCCCCAAATGCAGTAGGTATGGCCTCCGTTCCTTGTTCCTAGATGTGTTAATTTGCAGTGTATCACAATTAAACAATAGAGATTAATCTTAAAAAAGAGATTTGAAGGAAGACAGAGTAGTGGCTCAGATAATTGATTTGGAGAAGGTACATCATAGGGACAAGCCCCACAAAATTGCATTTAAAAACATATTTCTAAATTATATGAGAGTAGGAGATTCCTCTGACAGTGGCTTTTTTCCCCTAAGAAAGCAAAGGTTAAATAGAAAATGCATTCTTTCCAGGCTATGACCATGTACTAAATTCTAAAACACGGATCGGCAACCTTTGGCATGCGACCCACCAGGGGGTTTACCCTGGCAGGCTGCGTGCCAAAGGTTGCCAATCCCTGTTTTAAAACAAACCATAGTTAACTTCATGTTATAAACACATGAAATAGTAGGTTTACAATAGAACAGACCTCTACTTTCATAAAATAGTGCTTGATACTCTACAGTCCATTAATGCAGAGTATGTTCCCTCTTTCTGTAGAAATTGATCTGTCCTAAAATACAGACACTTTATGTGTAGTCGGCTTGGTGATACAGTCCCATTTCAGGGTGGACCATTTATTGCCCCTACCACCAGCACAACCACAGTAAGGGCCTGATCCTCTTTACATTGAAGGGAATAGCAAAACTCTCATTGTTTTCAATGGTGCAGGATCACACAGTTTGATTATTTAAAAAGTTGATGGAACCAAGAATGATCCTAGAGCCCCATTGAGGAGGACATAAGAGGGTAATAAAAAGCTGTGAGTAGGGGTCATGTACCTTTCACCCCTCCCTCCCCAGTGATTTCACCTGTGCTTTCCTTATCTCTTTTCTCTCCTCCAGCTGGGAAGCATTAACTGTTAACCATGCACTTAAACTTATCAAACTCATAAAGTGACATTGCAAAATAACAAAAATACAGTTTTCAAAGAATGGCTAGACGTGGTTGCCAACTGGTAAAAAGAGCATGTGATGTAACAAATTTATATGCGTATTCTGTGTTTTCACTAGCAAAGAAATGAAGGAGCTGGAAAAGTCAGGAATGCTGAAAGGAACTCTGAATGCAGAGAAGCAATTCTCTCTCATTAGTGGCTGTACGGATTTAAAGACAGCAGTAGATGGTGCTATGTTCATTCAGGTGAGCTGAGGACTTTTCCATTTCTAGCAAACAAAGGTTATTGCAATATTTTGTGGTGTTCGGTTGGGGGCAAACTGTTGAATACACACGTAAGCAGTAAACATTAAACCTATATATATCGTCATTTATATGCTTAACTCATTTTTATTTGAAAAAAAAATTGTCATGCAACTGATATGAGACTTAAAATCCTGATGCCTTATCAGGGTTCATAATAATATTTGCTAGCTAAGCTCTGTTATAACCCATTAGCAAAGTCTGATCATTTAGAACCTTATAGCAGTTGGCTAAAAGTGAAAAATTATTTGAATTCATCTTATTCACTTTCTGCCAGAACTTAAGAATCTTTGCACTAGACCATTTTATTCCTTTTGTCTTGGTTGTCAGTCTGCACCCTTCACTGTACACAAATTTGTAAAAAGTGGCCACACTAAGTTATTTGTGTCTCATGCAACAAAAATGATTAAAGGTCTAGATAACATGACGTATGAGGAAAGATTGAAAAAATTGGGTTTGTTTAGTCTGGAAAAGAGAAGACTCAGAGGGGACAACAGTTTTCAAGTACATAAAAGATTGCTACAAGGAGGAGGAAGAAAAATTGTTCTTCTTAACCTCTGAGGATAGGATAAGAAGCAGTGGGCTTAAAATGCAGCAAGGGAGGTTTAGGTTGGACATTAGGGAAAAATTCCTAACTGTCAGGGTGGTTAGCACTGGAATAAATTGCCTAGGGATGTCGTGGAGGTTTGTAAGAGCAGGTTAGACAAACACCTGTCAGGGGTGGTCTAGATCAGGAGTGGGCAAACTTTTTGGCCTGAGGGCCACATCGGGTTTTGTAAATTGTATGGAGTGCTGGTTAGGGGAGGGGGTCGTGGCCCTTCCCCCCCATCCTATCTGCCCTCCCCTCCCCCCCCAGGACTCCTGCCCCATCCAACCCCCCCGTTCCCTGACAGCCCCTCTGGGACCCCTGTCCCATCCACACTCCCCCACTCCTTGTCCCCTGACCTCCCCCGGATCTCTGCCGCCCCATCCAACCCCTCCTCTCATTCCTGACGGCCCTCCCGGGGCCGCCCAGAGCATTGCTCCCGCAGTGGAGCGAGTGAGCTGAGGCTGTGGGAGGAGGGATAGCAGGGAAGGGGCCGGGGGCTAGAGTTGGGAGACTTCTGTTCCCCTCAGGTCCTGCTGAGAGGGCCTAAAGCTTAGCAAAGATTGTAAATAGGCAGGAGCACAGGGGACTGTGGTGATATTAGTGGAGAGAAATAGAAATAACGTGTCAGTAAGAACACCCCTGGTGGAGTCTGTGAAGTTTCTGCAGCAAACTGGATGGGGGAGGAGCCAGGGCCCTGTTACAGGTATTTTCTCATGAATCCATACTTTATTGTTAATATGAGTCAGCCACTCCAAGATGGAATCCCTGTCGTGCTTGATCAGCTTAGCAGCTATAAGACAAATACTGGCAGCATGGCCATTCTTGAGCTTACAGGCTGCCCTTTGAACCTCCTTGACAGGGACATCCTCTGTGTTACATGGAAAGGCAGTCACTGGACTCTTGGGTGCTCCTGCAGCTCCAGATCTGCAGCTCTGATGTGGTTAAGACGCCTGTCATAGGTTTCACCCCCACTCTGGACTTTAGAGTACAGATGTGGGGACCTGCATGTGAACCCCTAAACTGAATTACCAGCTTAGATCTGGTCTGGCTGCCACCACTCAAATAGTTTGAGTCATTTGGGAAACTCTGTCTTCCCCCACAAAAACCTTTCCCTCCCTGGGTAGTCTTGAGAGACTCTTCCACCAATTCCCTGGTGAACACTGATCTAAACCCCTTGAATCTTAAAACAAGGAAGAATTACTCATCTCTCCCCCCTCCCCCAATCCCTGGTGAGTCCAGATCCAATCCCCTTGGATCTAAAAACAAGGAAAAAAATCAATCAGGTTCTTTAAAAAGGCTTTTAATTAAAGAAAAGAAAGGTAAAAGAAAACCCTCTGGGAGATTAGCTTACAAGCTGATCTCACAGACAACAGATTCAAAACACAGAGGATGTTCCCCTGGGCAAAAACTTAGTTACACAAAAAATAACCAATTTGATTATTCCCTAATGCCCAAGACAAGTTATAAAAAGAAAATAAACAAACCTATTTATTCCTTTTCTAATACTCACTTCTCTGATAACAGGCTGATTCCTTGATCTTTTCCACTCCGGCTGAAACTGACGCTAAACAAAGGAAACTTCCCTCCTTCCTTTTGAAACATCTTAACCCCCCATTGGTTCCTCTGGTCAGGTATCAGCTAGGCTAGGTGAATTTCTTAACCCTTTACAGGTAAAAGAGGCATTAACCCTTAACTATCTGTTTGACAAAGCTTATGAAAGTTTTCTCTCTGTCTAGTCAGACATTCTGCCCTGGGGTTCAGTATGTTACCATGTCCATCTTTGACAAGCAAAGGTTTGTTTCATGGACTGGCTTTTAAGTTGTGCAGTTCTTTATAGACAGTGCTGTAGTTGTTTCTGGCAGATGCAGCTTTCATCAATTGAGCCTTCTTTGCCCAAAACGTCTTACTGTCCTGTTTTAAAGCTGTGTTATGCAAGATATTGAGGAGTTGGTATTCTTGGTTGGTCCTGTTTAAGCAAGTCATACATCATTTTTCTATGCTATCCAGGGTCTGTTGGCCGATCCATTGATGTTTGGGTCTCCGTTGCCTTTTCCCCAGCACTTTGTTGGTGACAGCCATAACAGAAGACTGGAAACAGTCCTATAAATTGTTTATTTGCTTGTGTTCAAGGCTTTAATCTGCAAGGGCAAGAGCAGAGGTGGGCAAACTTTTTGGCCTGAGGGCCACATCTGGGTGGGGAAATTGCATGTAGGGCTGGGGTTGGGATGTGGGAGGGAGTGCAGGGCATGGGAGGGAGTGGGGTGTGCAGGAAGGGGCTCAGGGCAAGGGGTTGGGGCAGAGGAGGGGTGTGGGGTGTACAAGGGGGCTCAGGGCAGGGAGTTAAGGTGCAGGAGGGGTGTGGGAGGAGGCTCAGGGCAGGGGCTAGGGGTGCAGGAGGGGGCTCAGGACAGGGGGTTGGGGTGCAGGAGTGGTTTGGGCTCTGGCCCAACACTGCTTACCTTGAGCAGCTCCAAGGTGGCAGCAGCGCGCAGCGGGGCTAAAGCAGGCTCCCTGCCTGCCCTGGCCCCACGCCACTCCTGGAAGTGGCTGGGGCCACGTCCCTGCAGCCCCTGGGGGCGGACGGGGGACAGAGGGCTCACCTGCGGGTACCTCCCCTGAAGCTCCCATTGGCAGCAGTTCCCTGTTCCTGGCCAATGGGAGCTGCAGGGGGAGGTACCCGCAGGTGAGAGCAGCACCCAGAGCCCTCTGTTCCCCCTCCCCCAGGGGCCGCAGGGACGTGGTGCTGGCCGCTTCTGGGAGTGGTGCGAGACCCACGGCACCACAGGGGTGGCAATCCCGCAGGCCGTATCCAAAGCCCTGATGGGCCAGATCCGACCTGCGGGCTGTAGTTTGCTCACACCTGGGCTAGAGCATCAAATCGTTTGCAGATTTCAGCCTGGTATACCATTTTGACAGCAGCCCCAGCATTTTAGGGGCTTTGGAATTGCATCATCTCCTCTCTTCCAAGATTCCCCCACCCAAAATAAATAAATACAACCTAAAATCCTCTAGAGGATTTCCCTGCATAAGATCATGCTGGATCTCTCTCTCTCGGGGTTGGGGCAGTGTTTTGCAATGTTGTTGTAACCG
Source organism: Chrysemys picta bellii (assembly GCF_011386835.1). Classification (NCBI taxonomy): domain Eukaryota; kingdom Metazoa; phylum Chordata; order Testudines; family Emydidae; genus Chrysemys; species Chrysemys picta. The sequence goes on from NC_088791.1 coordinate 314,754,297, forward strand.
TGTTGGTCTCAGGATATTAGAGGCTCGAAAGCCTGTCTCTTTCACTGTAGAGGAGCGGACTCACCCAGCAGCGCCTCCTGCTGGTGACTTCCGGGAATTAGCTCGTTCCAGCTCCAGAGCTCCCTCTGCAGGCTGGTGATCCGCCTGTCCTCTGGCCCCCGTGTCCCTCCCTGGAGTGGGGTGCTGCCCCCTGGCAGTAACCCCACAATCTTAGGGTCTCCCCTCCCCGGGGACCCCTCCACCCACTATTCCCACCTCACCTTAGTATAAGGCTACTCCCAGTCATAGTCTAGCCCCACGCCCTGGGGCAGACTACAGTATCAGCCACTCATCACTGGCAAGGTTGGGTTTGGACCTGCTGCCTTTGCTTACCCCTGGGCTGCCCTCTGCCGCCAGTACCTGTTGGCCCAATGCTAGGCCACAGCCTGGGGCTTTCCAGGCTGGAGCTCCCCAGCTCCTCTGCCTTTCCCCAGCCCTGCTCCACTCAGGCACCCTGTCTCAAGCTCCCTGCAGCCAGGCCCTTCTCTCTCTTTCTGAACACAGAAAGAGACTGTTGAGCTCCTGGCTCCCAGCCTTTATAGGGCCAGCTGGGCCTGATTGGGGCGTGGCCCAGCTGCAGCTACTTCCCCAATCAGCCCAGTAGCTTTTCCCTTTTCCTCAGCCCTCTGCCAGGGCTGTTTTAAGTCCTTCCGGGCAGGAGCAGGTGACCACCCTGCTATATTTACCAACAGAATAAAAGGTCCAATAAAAGATATTACCTAACCCACCTTGTCTCTGTTATACATGTGTAAAGTACTTCAGCTATCTAGTTAATAGGCTATATTAAAGGATACAACATTGAAGCGGAAGATGGGGGAGGTTAATTAAGTAATGTAGTTCTGAAAATTAGTGTCCATGTACCCTGCCTTGTATTTTATATTGAGTAAAGTTGAACAGACACTTGTAAGGCAGTTACTTGTTCTGAACAGCATGCAATAGATTTCAAGTACAGTAATCTGAAATTGAAGGAACTAGAACACTGATAGCCTATTTGTTTTCTCAACTGTAGAAAAGTACAAAATGTTTCTTTCAAGATTCTGGATTTCACCTTACTGAGTTAGTGGTTATCTGTACAGTATCATATGGGTAGAGATTTTTCTGTCATTTTAAGAGCCAGTGTATTTAGCAAGTATCAAATTTCATATTAGTATGAGCTAAAGCATATTGGATATCTGAGTAGTTTTTGTTTCTTTAGCCTTGAGAAGACTTGCAGCAACTGAGTTAGGAGTTAGTCATTATATTAAAAAACAGCTAGGTTGGCCAACATTTTAATGGATGCTTTATAATACCTGTATAATAAAAGAAAGTAACTAGGGCTGTCGATTAATCGCAGTTAATTCACGCAGTTAACTCAAAAAAATTCATCACAATTAATTGCACTATTAAACAATAGAATACCAATTGAAATTGATTAAATATTTTTGGATTTTTTTTACATTTTCAAACATATTGATTTCTATTACAACACAGAATACCAAGTGTACAGTGCTCACTTTATATTATTATTTGTTATTACAAATATTTGGACTGTAAAAATGATAAAATAAATAGTATTTTTCAGTTCACCTCATACAAGTACTATAGTGCAATCTCTCAATTGTGAAAGTGTAACTTACAAATGTAGATATTTTTTGTTACATAGATTCCTAGATTCTAGGACTGGAAGGGACCTCGAGAGGTCATCGAGTCCAGTCCTCTGCCCTCATGGCAGGACCAAATACTGGCTAGACCATCCCTGATAGACATTTATCTAACCTACTCTTAAATATCTCCAGAGATGGAGATTCCACAACCTCCCTAGGCAATGTATTCCAGTGTTTAACCACCCTGACAGTTAGGAACTTTTTCCTAATGTCCAACCTAAACCTCCCTTGCTGCAGATAAAGCCCATTGCTTCTTGTTCCATCCTTAGAGACTAAGGTGAACAAGTTTTCTCCCTCCTCCTTATGACACCCTTTTAGATACCTGAAAACTGCTATCATGTCCCCTCTCAGTCTTCTCTTTTTCAAACTAAACAAACCCAATTCTTTCAGCCTTCCTTCATAGGTCATGTTCTCAAGACCTTTAATCATTCTTGTTGCTCTTCTCTGGACCCTTTCCAATTTCTCCACATCTTTCTTGAAATGCAGTGCCCAGAACTGGACACAATACTCCAGTTGAGGCCTAACCAGCGCAGAGTAGAGTGGAAGAATGACTTCTCGTGTCTTGCTCACAACACACCTGTTAATACATCCCAGAAGCACATTTGCTTTTCTTGCAACAGCATCACACTGTTGACTCATATTTAGCTTGTGGTCCACTATAACCCCTAGATCCTACATAACCGCACTCAAAAACAAAACAATGTAAATCTTTAGATCCTACAAGTCCACTCAGTCCTACTTCTTGTTCAGCCAATTGCTAAGACAAACAAGCTTGTTTACATTTACAGGAGAGAATGCTGCCTACTTCTTGTTTACAATGTCACCTGTAAGTGAGAATGGGCATTCGAATGGCACTTTTGTAGCCAGCGTTGTAAGGTATTTAAGTGCCAGATATGCTAAACATTCGTATGCCCCTTCATGCTTCGGCCACCATTCCAGAGGTCATGCTTCCATGCTGATGATGCTCATTAAAAAAATAATGCGTCAATTAAATTTGTGACTGAACTCCTTGGGGGAGAATTGTATGTCTCCTGTTCTGTTTTACCCACTTTCTGCCATATATTTTGTGTTATAGCAGCACGTTTGTTTTAAGAACACTTTCATTTCAGATTTGACAAAATGCAAAGAAGGTACCAATGTGAGATTTCTAAAAATAGCTACAGCACTCGACTTGAGGTTTAAGAATCTGAAGTGCCTTCCAAAATCTGAGAGGGACTAGCTGTGGAGCATGCTTTCAGAAGTCTTAAAAGAGAAACACTCAGATGTAGAAACCCAAACCACCAAAAAAGAAAATTAACCTTCCACTGGTGGCAACTGACTCAGATGATGAAAATGAACATGCGTCGGTCCGCACTGCTTTGGATCGTTATCAAGCAGAACCCATCATCAGCATGATTGCATGTTCTCTGGCATGGTGGTTGAAGCATGAAGGGATATGAATTTTTAGTGCATCTGGCATGTAAATATCTTGTGACGCCCGCTACAACAGTGCCATGCGCACGCCTGTTCTCACTTTCAGGTGACATTGAAACAAGAAGCGGGCAGCATTATCTCCGGCAAATTGTAATCAAACTTATTTGTCTGAGTGATTGGCTGAAGTTTCAATTGGTATTCTATTGTTTAACAGTGCGATTAATTGCAAGAAATTTTTTTGAGTTAATTGTGTGAGTTAAGTACCATTAATTAATAACCCTACTTAAAGTCTATCTCTTTATATTTAATAAACTTGTTTTATTGTTTTATCCAAGCTGAAGTGTCTCGGTTACTCCATTTGGGGTAACAAGTTGTGTGCATATTAGGCCTTGTCTACACTACGAGAGTAGTTCGATTTTACTTGCATCAAATTTTTGTAATCGATATTGCAAAGTCGAACGTGTGTGTCCACACTAAGGACAGTAATTCGACTTTGTGCGTCCACACTAACGGTGAAAGCGTCGACATTCGAAGCGGTGCACTGTGGTCAGCTATCCCGCAGTCCCCTCTGCCCATTGGAATTCTGGGTGTAGCCGGCAATGCCTTCTGGGTAACAAAATGAGTCGAGGGTGCTTTTGGGAAACTGTCGTCATCCGTCCATCACTCCCGCCCTCCCTCCCTGAAAGCGCCGGCGGGAAATCAGTTCGCGCGCTTTTCCAGTCATTGACAGCGCGGACGCCACTGTACTCCGAGCATGGAGCCCGCTGCGACCATCGCTGCAGTTGTGGCCGCTCTCAACGCCTCGCAGCTTATCATAAAGGTTTCCCTGAGGCAGATGCAGAAAAGTCAGGCGAGGAGGCTACGGCACCGCGGTGATGTCCTGAAGTCTGAGAGTAGCACAGACCTCTCAGAAAGCAGGGGACCCAGCACCGAGGACATCACAGTGGCAATGGGTCATGTTGATGCCGTGGAACGGCGATTCTGGGCACGGGAAACAAGCACTGAGTGGTGGGACCGCATAGTGCTGCAGGTCTGGGATGAATCCCAGTGGCTGCGAAACTTTCGCATGCGGAAGGGAACTTTCCTGGAACTTTGTGAGTTGCTGTCCCCTGCCCTGAAGCGCAGTGACACCCGCTTGCGAGCTGCACTGAGTGTACAGAAGCGAGTGGCCATAGCCCTCTGGAAGCTTGCAACGCCAGACAGCTACCGGTCAGTCGCGAACCAGTTTGGGGTGGGCAAATCTACCGTGGGGGTTGTTGTGATGCAAGTAGCGAAGGCAATCGTTGATGTACTGCTGCCAAAGGTAGTGACCCTGGGAAACGTGGAGGCGATCATAGATGGCTTCGCAGCGATGGGATTCCCAAACTGCGGTGGGGCCATAGATGGAACTCACATCCCTATCCTGGCACCGGACCACCAGGCCACCCAGTACATTAACCGAAAGGGATACTTTTCCATGGTGCTGCAAGCACTGGTGGACCACAGGGGACGTTTTACCAACATCTACGTGGGATGGCCGGGCAAGGTTCATGACGCTCGTGTTTTCAGGAACTCTGGTCTGTTTAGACGGCTGCAACAAGGTATTTACTTCCCGGACCACAAAATAACTGTTGGGGATGTGAAGATGCCTATAGTCATCCTCGGGGACCCAGCCTACCCGCTAATGCCCTGGCTCATGAAGCCCTATACTGGCGCCCTGGACACTGCAAAAGAACTCTTCAACTACCGGCTGAGCAAGTGCAGAATGGTGGTGGAGTGTGCTTTTGGCCGTCTCAAGGGGAGATGGAGAAGCTTACTGACTCGCTGTGATCTCAGCGAAACCAATATCCCCATTGTTATAGCAGCTTGCTGTGTGCTCCACAATCTCTGTGAGAGCAAGGGGGAGACCTTTATGGCGGGGTGGGAGGTTGAGGAAAATAGCCTGGCTGCTGATTACTCACAGCCAGACAGCCGGGCGATTAGAAGAGACCAGCGGGAAGCGCTGTGCATCCGGGAGGCTTTGAAAGCAAAGTTCCTGAGTGAGCAGGGTAACCTGTGACTTTATAGTTTGTGTACTGAGAAGTTAAACCTGCCCCCGTTTCTTTACCCAGGTAATGTTGACTATCCTATCCAGTTACATACCCCCTTCACCCCCCCTCCAACACACGTGTCGAAATAAAAATAGTTCTACTTTGTTAAAGCACACCGTTTTCTTTAATACTGTTTTCGCGGGAATTTTTTAAAACTGGGACGCAGACTGTGGTGCGGAGCGGGTGTAGTGTTGTGACGCGAATGCAGCTTCTAAACTCAAGGATTGACAGGCTCCGCTGCGGTGGGATGGTTGTTTCAACGGAGCCTGTCACCCCTCCTGATCGGGACTGTGTGTATGGGGGGTCTATTTGACTTTGTGGCAGGGGGAGGACGGTTACAGATCCCATGCTGTGTGGCTCTGTGATCCTGCCTAAGGACCGGCGCTTAAGATCTGTAACTGCCCTCCCCCGCCACAAAGTCACAGAGCAACCCCCCCCCCCAACATTACATCAAAACAACCTCCCAGACTAACCGGGGTAACTAGTCACTGCATCACTGCACTGTGTATGTGCCCTGCTGCTGTGCCTGCCCCCGACTATGTACCCTGCCAAAGGAGATTGTCCTGTCCAATTACCAACCCCCTTTCCCCTCCTCCTCCAAAAGAAACAGTAGTTAACAGAAACGAATTTTTTATTATCAACTACACATGGCATTGGGAGGTGAAACTTGGACGTGGGCTTGTGTCAGGCGGGAAAGAAAGAACTTTTCAAATTTTGGGAAATGAGAGCCTTCTGCTACTAGAGCTCTCTGCAGGGGTGGAGTGAGAGTTAGCAGGGACTCTGCCGCCTCTCCTTCTTTGCACTTTGGGTGAGGTGGGTATGGGACTTGGTGGCGGGGGAGGGCGGTTAGAGATGGACTGCAGCGGGGCTCTGTCCTCCTGCCTCCGTTCCTGCAGAACATCCACAAGGCGCCGGAGCGTGTCCGTTTGCTCCCTCAGTAGTCCAAGCAGCGTTTGAGTCGCCTGCTGGTCTTCCTGCCGCCACCTCTCCTCCCGATTCATGTTGGCTTGCTGCATGCGGGTCAAGTTCTCCCGCCACTGGGTCTGCTGTGCTGCCTGGGCTTGGGAACAGGCCATAAGCTCAGAGAACATGTCCTCCCGTGTCCTCTTCTTCCTACGCCTAATCCGCACTAGCCTCTGGGAGTGTGATTCCAGGCTAGGTTGTGAGACAGTCGCAGACGGGGCTGTGGAAATGGGAAAAAGGGAGTGAATTCCTCAGAAAGATAAATGTAGTTGTGAACAAAGAACATAGTCTTTCTCTGTGAACAAGACCATGCACAGCACCTTTCACATGCGCACTCAGCACAAGGTCAAATTCTCGGCCTTCGCATTCAGTGCCTGGGGTCTTGCACAGCACATTTGAGAAGCGAGGCAGCACAACGGAATTTCTGTTGCAGGCAGACATGGTAAGCCGTACGCTTGTGGCAGTTTAAAACTTTTATATTACCACTGGCCTCATTTCACATTTAAAGCAATGTCAGTCCCTGCTGCCAGCAATCCGGCAAGCGGGAACTCTGCCCCTGTCCCACCCCCTCGCGGCTGTCCCCGGGAACGATCCCTTTCGGCTGCCCCTCTCCCGCCTCCACCGCGTGGCTGCAAACCAGCGGTTACAGTTCTGTAAAGGAACGGGAAAGCAGTCCCAACACTAACATTCCCCTACCTAATTAAAAGCAGGTCACCATGGCCGACATCACCCTGATGAGGATCTCCGAGAGCGACAAAGAGAGAATGCTCCGGGAAAGCCTCCAAAGACCAGGGCCGTATGCCGCCCTGCTGTGCAGAGCAATGATCCCCGAGTACTTGATAATCTCGTGGCGCGGCAACGTGTCGTACTTCGGAGGACCCAATAAGGCCGCTCTCCCCAAGAACCTCATGCAACGGCTTTCAAGTTACCTCCAGGAGAGCTTCATCGAGATGTCCCAGGAGGATTACTGCTCTATCCCCGGACATATAGACCGCATTTTACTGTAGCTGCAGTAGCAGGGAATAAACAGTAGAGCGGCTTGTGCAGGACAATCACTGAAAACCGGACATTGCTAGATTTCTTTTCAAAACTTGCACTGCCCCTTACTAAACCGTTAAGCGCCTAGGGCACACTAATCATGAACAACCCATTCTTTTAATTGTTAATATTCCTGTTTTGTTAAAAATAAATGTTTAGATGTTTACAACACTTACTGGCTGATCCTTCCCCAGATTCTGTGTCCGGGGTAACGGCTGGGGACGCTTCGTAGGGGATCTCTGTAAGGGTGATGAAGAGATCCTGGCTGTCGGGGAAATCAGCGTTGTGAGAGCTGCCAACTGCCTCGCCCTCCTCATCTCCTTCCTCATCTTCCCCGTCCCCTAACATGTCCGAGGAACCGGCCGTGGACAGTATCCCATCCTCAGAGTCCACGGTCACTGGTGGGGTAGTGGTGGCGGCTGCACTGAGGATGGAATGCAGTGCCTCGTAGAAACGGGATGTCTGGGGATGGGATCCGGAGCGTCCGTTTGCCTCTTTGGTCTTCTGGTAGCCTTGTCTCAGCTCCTTGATTTTCACGCGGCACTGCGTTGCATCCCGGCTGTATCCTCTCTCTGCCATGTCTTTAGAGATCTTCTCGTAGATCTTTGCATTCCTTCTTTTGGATCGCAGCTCGGAAAGCACGGACTCATCGCCCCACACAGCGATGAGATCCAAGACTTCACGATCAGTCCATGCTCGGGCTCTCTTTCTATTCACAGACTGCACGGCCATCACTGCTGGAGAGCTCTGCATCGTTGCCAGTGCTGCTGTGCTCGCCACGATGTCCAGACAGGAAATGAGATTCAAACTGGCCAGACAGGAAAAGGAATTCCAATTCAAATTTTCCCGGGGCTTTTCCTGTGTGGCTGGTCAGAGCATCCGAGCTCGCACTGCTGTCCAGAGCGTCAACAGAGTGGTGCACTGTGGGATAGCTCCCGGAGCTATTAGCGTCGATTTCCATCCACACCTAGCCTAATTCGACATGGCCATGTCGAATTTAGCACTACTCCCCTCGTCGGGGAGGAGTACAGAAGTCGAATTAAAGAGACCTCTATGTCGAACTAAATAGCATCGCAGTGTGGACGGGTGCAGGGTTAATTCGATGTAACGGTGCTAACTTCGACATAAACGCCTAGTGTAGACCAGGCCTTAGTCTGTTAAAGGAATAATGGACCACTCCAAAGTTGGGAAAGAAATAATGTGCAGTATATTTGTACTGTCCAAGAGAGGGCTGGGGGTACAGGACATATGTTTCTGGAATTGGGAGTGTGTTGGGGTCACCCTGTGGTAATCTTTAAGGCTGGTAAGAATCAAGGTGTGGCCGGTTGGCTGCAGCACATACAGACAAAGTTGGGAGTGACTTACAGGCTGGAGGCTGTTTGTGAATAGTCCAGGCTGATGCTACAGCAGCAAGGCATTGTAAAGTGCAACCCCTGTTACAGGGCAGGGATAGCACAGCTACTCGCAAGTCTGAATTGTATCCTGGTATGGCACAGTGGCATCTGGTCCAGAAATTCTGTGGCCTGTGTTATGCAGCAGCTCAGACTACGTAATCATGATGGTTCCTGTTGGCATGAAAATCTATGAATCCATAATATATTCCTAAACAAAAGTTTCACTAAGATAGCTGCATGTGTGTATTATACCGCATATGTGGAGGTGATATCCATGAGATAAATTGCAATGTCATATATTTATCTTGCACTTTGGAACACACACATCTATCTCCATTGAGACTGCTTCCAATGTTACAAATGTCTGAGTTGCTTCCAAAAGTTACTTTGGAGTTACTTTATTTTATTTTATTTTAGACAATGTGACAGAAAAATATTTCCTTCTTTCCCTACATTATTCCACTGTTCTGACCCCCTGACAGGTGATATGGGTCTGATACCCAGGGCAGGCAATATTCAATCCTGAAGTTTAAAGTCTGTTATCTCACAATGCTGAAGGGTTAAAAATGGGAGCTTTAAGGCAATGAGAATGCTAGCTTCCCAGTGCAACATGCAGCACTTGCTTCTAGGCCTGGAATGTCTTGAGAAACTGGACTTTTTAGATGGTGTTTTTTTATTGTAGATGTACAAAAGCCATTTTTTATCGTTTTTAAGATTTTTTTTAATTTTTAATGCATTTATTCTATTTTTCTGTGTCTTTGTCTCTGTCTGTCTCAGACCTGTATAGGCTGATTGATTAATGCAAGAGAATTCATCCCTGTACTACAACCCTATTGCACTGTCTTAATCAGTGCATAGGGGCCGTCTGACCCTCCTGGGAATGCTCCTATATGGGGCATTCTAGATTTTTATGGGGGGGAGAAGTAGCCAGGGGGGTTCCATGGCCCAGCAACACTACATACTGCAATAGCCCTTAGGGGCCACGACAGCAAGGGCAAGAGATAGGACAGCCCTCAGGGCTGAAGCAGAGATAAGTTGCTTCTCCTCTTGTGATGAATGTGGTCCAGAGTAACCAAGGCAGCTGGCTATAGAGATGGCAGGGATCCAAAATATTAATCTTAGTAAAATGTTTAAAACTCTCTAAAATAATCAGGACACAGACAGGTGTCAAAACGTATCAGACATGAAATGCAGCAGTTTATTTGTATCATACCATAAATGTATACCGCCCTTTCACATTGTGTATCGTATAGAAAACAAAACACAGTTATGGAACAAACACAGTTCCTCAGCAGGAAGAGGATGCAGCTGCTAACAATTGTACAGTGAAGCATGGGAAAAATGTGTGCTTGGCATTCTATAGAGATTGTCTGTCTGATTTCTATCAACTTGTCTGTGGTGGTGTATTCTACAGTCTTGGCAAGCTTTCTACCATTTTTTATTTAAATCGGGGGTGGCCAACCTGAGCCTGAGAAGGAGCCAGAATTTACTAATGTACATTGCCAAAGAGCCACAGTAATATGTCAGCAGCCCCCCATCAGCTCCCCGCCCCCTGGTCTCAGCGCCTCCCGCCCACCGGCAGCCCCGCCAATCAGTGCCTCCCCCTCCCTTCCTGCACCTCTCAATCAGCTGTTTCGTGGCATGCAGGAGGCTCTGGGTGAGGGAGGGGGAGGAGCAAGGGCACGGCAGGCTCAGGGGAGGGGGTAGGAAGGGGTCGAATGGGGGCAGGGCCTGTGGTAGAGCCAGGGGTTGAGCAGTGAGCACCCCCTCGGTACATTGGAAAGTTGGCGCCTGTAGCTCTAGCCCTGGAGTCGGTGCCTATACAAGGAGCCGCGTATTAACTTCTGAAAAGCCGCATGTGGCTCCAGAGCCACAGGTTGGCCACCCCTGATTTAAATCAATCACTGAACTATCTTCTACGTCCTGGAGATTTAATAAAATGCATGCAAATAAGTTTATCTGCAATTTTGTAATTAAAAACTAAACCATCCCAAAGGTTATCAGTGGAAAAATTCAAAGTTATTCCCATTTTCACAATGCTGAAAGTTTTAACTGATTTGTTAAATAAGATTAAATCTTTGGAAGTGCTCTTCTCTTTATTTAAGTTATTAGATATATTTTGGTGTATTCATCATTTAACCGTTTATTAGAATGGCAGAATGGCAAAACTACATTTGCCAACAATATATTTGTCAAGAATATATATATATATATATTTTGTACAGTTTTATTCATGATTTTTTTTGCAAAAGGAATGGGCACATATAACCGTAATCATAGGATTGGAAACAAAATTGGTGCTTTCATCTGTAATAACTACAAGTAGCAATTCTATTTCTCTGCTTGTTTCAGAAGCCGCTTTGAAACAAACAGCAAAACAAAACATTGCAGTCTAAATGCACCACTAACTTTCATTTTGTAATCCTTCTTATGCACTAACCATTTAAATTTTTGTATGTGTAGACAATAGACACTGGTTTATGAATAATCTTCTTAAAATTCTAGGATTTCAATGTGTGAATTGCTAGCTTCTGGCCGATAGTTATTGTTCACTGAGAAGACTACACATCAGGGTATGATATAGAATGCAAGAAAAATGGCCGCCTGTTCCCTAAGTCTAATTTACATTTTCGGACTTCTAGAAGAAAAGTACGATATAGGTCCCAATCTGCAGCAGAGGCCTGAGCTAGCAGAACTAAGAATCATAAGTAAAAGACTTTGAGGTTGGATGACCTAATATTTTAAAACTATTTTACTTAAAACTTCTTCAGACAAGATCAGTAAACTACATGTAAAACTTTCTGACGTGCAACAACTTTTGGGGGAATATGAGTTTTTGGTGATCATACCACCATCAAAATGAATATGCCAGGTTTACCACAGTTTACCTTTATTCGTTTACCCAGTATGCATGCCCACTGTGTGTTGCTTTGGGACTCATTCAAACCCCATTGAAGTCAATGAGGAGCCTCTTCATTAGTTTCAGGGGGCACTGAATCACACCCTTCATTAGTCCTATTGTACCTTGCACAGTTTCACTGGTTTGCTGTTGTGTGGTTCACCTATTATGACTGATCATGCAGGTCATCGATGCCATACAGACACAAATCTCTGTTGTGCTTGTGGCTTTGATCATAGACTACACCTCTTCAGCATTCTGGTGGACTCGTGCTGAGCTTAACCTGCACACTGCTCAGCAGCCGTAGAATTATGGTTTCTGTTTCAGTGAACATCCTGTTTTCTGATTTGCAGCCTAAACACATTTTTGCTTGTTCTCCCCTTTCCTAGTAAGCACGTTGACTAATCGGGATTCCATAGCTTGGTTGCATGGATCTTGTTTTCCTCACTGGAATGTATGACACTGTGTGTGCAAAGAGGGGATTCTACATATGTACTACCATCTCTTTGTTGTACTGTTGAATCCACTTTTGTCAGTACCTTTCTGACCCACTTGATAATGATTGCACGGATTCTGCAGTTTATCTCATCATGTATCTCAGCTCTTACACATGCATCCTTCCTACTGGAGGGGCTAGTCAAAATATGGATGTACTCCTTTACTGCCACTGCCACTTAGAGATATACTTCTCTCTCTCCTCTTTCCCCCCCCAAAAAAAATCTTAAATGCAAATTTTGGAAGAAAACCATAATTTGCTCATAAGTTATAATGTTCAATTTACACAGAGCTAAGCTTGGACTGTTTCTTGGCAGTAACTTTGGAGTGTGCATATTATTTCTTTTCCAAGTGGCCGGATTTCTACAGGAGTCACTTTTCTAGTAAAGATACGCTGCAGTTTTACAAAATTATCTTTAACTAACTATGGCCACCAGCTTTATAGCTAAGTGACACAATGAGAGAATTTCAAGGGATTCTTGACTAAATTTCCAAATATCTTTTCCAAATATTTGGTAGTGCCTATCGATATACTGATAAGCTGCCTCCACATGCTTTATGTAGGCTGACACTTATCAGGCCTTTTGTTTTTAAATCCAGGTGGCTTTTTTAACTATTTCAGTAGTTGGATGATAAAGCAATAATTATGCTTGAATTCTCTGTTTATCTTTTCACACTGTTTTTCTGAGTGGATTTTATCTATGCAAGAAGATGAAAGTATTTGGAAAAAGTGATGTCACTTTATTTCCCTGATGGGGTTTATTGAGTCTGTCTCGGAACCATAAGGTTTCTTCTTGTGTTTTAATCCTTCCATTCACTGCTGCATCTCAACAACTGTCCCACTAGCTGAGGGATAGACTGGAGATGGCTCCTGTCACAATAGTGTTGCAGTAGACTGAGAGATTAATGATCTGCTGTAAAGTGTATATGTATGAGAAATCATCCTGCCGGGGTCTGTAGTGTAGGGAAACCTCGATCTAAGTTCACATAACCAGAGTACACTTTGTAATCATCAGAAAGTGATCAGGATTTCTTTGTCACAGCTTCCTTGGTTCAGCAGTTACTCCCATAACCACAGGAAAGACATTATGGGCTTGATTTTTAGAAGTGCTGAGCACCCACTCCAGTAAAAGTCAATGTGAGCATCTCTGAGTGCTCAGCGTTTCTTGAAATCAGGCTTTATATGCTGAAAAGCAGAAGAGTGAGGTAGTGGTTAAGGGAAGACCTCAGGTGCCATTATGCCCCTGGCAATGTTGATTTGTGCTTTTCCTTTCAGAGGTCCCCTCCCCCCCTTTTTTCATTAAGAAAAGACAAATCGCTCTTTGAGGCTAGAAGCTGAGACTCTCCATTACATAAGAGTTGCTCAACCCCATCCAAGAGAAAAATAGGGCAGCAATGTGCATTGTGAGATGTGATTTCTAAAGCACACTAATGTATTGCACATTAATTGGTCAGTGTAGATGCAGTGGGTGCACACTGAAGGTTCCCTAACGTGCTTCTGAAAGCAGGTGGGGGAACCTTTAATGCACACTGGCAGAGTCCTCACAGACCAATTAATGTGCAACTCATTAGTGTGCTTTAGAAATCACACCCCCATAGGGCGCATTACCCAACTGTACAGACAAGCCAATAGTGAAAATTGTGTTTAGGATTACTGTAGCCACAATCCTGCAATGAGATCTGTGGGGTCAGACCCCTTTGCCAATGCAGAGCACCACTGCAGGATCAAGGCCAAGATTGCAAGCCCTTTGGGGGCAGAGACATCTTGTTATTATATATGTGTTCAGTGTCACTCTATAAGAATAGAGCCCTGGTCCCTGACTGGGGCCATGAGATGATACTGCAATACAAATACTAAATAATAATTACTTGCATACACATGGTGGAAACAGCAACTTTGGAATAGGCATGCACATTTAAACATGAAAATCTCTAATAAAAGTGGCCCATAAATATTGTAACAGCCATGAAACATTTATTTTAGCAGATGGTCATGTATTACTGTATATTAACGTTAGGACTTAACCACAAAAAAACACTGACTGAGTTTTTGAAACAATTATGTTTAGTAGTTTTGAATAAAAACAAGATTCTGGGAGAATGTCCTGATTGCTCTCTTACAAAGAATTGATCTATATCAGAAGACCGAATCAATAATAATAATAATAATAATAAACACCTCTAGCTGTTATAGCAGAGGTTCTCAAACTGGGGGTCAGGACCCTTCAGGGGGTCGCAAGGTTATTTCATGGGGAGTCGTGAGCTGTCAGCCCCCACTCCAGACTTTGCTTTACATCCAGTATTTATAATGGTGTTAAATATATTTAAGTGTTTTTAATTTATAAGGGGGGGGTTCACACTCAGAGGCTTGCTATGTGAAGGGGTCACCAGTACAAAAGTTTGAGAATCACTGTGTTATAGAGTACCAGACATTGACATAGTACCTATGAATTTGCTTTTGGCAGGTACAGTATGTTAAGGTTATGAAGGCTGGGGCAGGCTTTTAAAAGGTTCGTTGAATGCACAATATAGCGAAGTTGTGCAAGATAATTCAAACTACATTGAAGTCTTTGGGTTTGTCTCCACTAGACTTTTTGACCTCAAGTTAATTGATTGCCAATTAACTGGAGGTAGCTAAGTTTTTAGAGGCCTTTTGTTCTGGGTTACAAACATTTGTACTTTACCCAAGGTTGAGGCATAGCAATAAATTAACTTGAGGTAAAAAATTCTAGTGTACAGCTACCCTTTTAGATCTCTCAGGATCAGGCTCTTAATTGACAGGTGGAGTCAATGTTTCCAGCTTGGACGTGTATTTACTCTGAATTGTTTGAATTTATATTTTAGATTCACAGAGAGGTTTTAGATTAACTGGAAAGGTTGCACTGTTTGGAAATTGGTTAAACTCTAAAAGGTATTAAACAAACTTCTGTACAGTGCAGCCTCTCCAGGGCATTGTTGTTGAAAGCCATCAAATTGGCATGTTCTCGTCAGGCTGTTACAAAATATGTTTATTGTAAGGTTTAATTAAGTTGAAAGTTGGGTTATAGTAACCTTATTCAGGCATTAGAGACTTGGAATAAGGGTGTACTGTTTGCAGCAAAAGAGAAGTGTGATAGTCTCAAAAAAATGTGTGTGGGGGGAGGCATAGATATATACAGTGTCACTTAAAATGCATTCAGATGGACTCTAACCTTATTGCACTGACTATTCCAGAGAGCAAATGAGAGGCTTAGTACTGTATTTTAACTACCTATAATTTGATCTCCTTTTTCTCAGGGTAAACAGAATAGCTACAGACTTCTCCAAGTTTTCTAATTGACAGCAAGTGAAGTTCCAGATTAATAGTTTTTTTAGGGCTTAATTTTCTCTCTGTTCTTCAAGGAGTCAGTATCCCTGATTGAGAAAATAATTCCAAGCTTCACAAGGACAGAAACTATTCCACTGGTCCAACAAATTGAATACAATTGTGTCACTATACAAGAAACTTCAAGCAAATGTTCCATTCAGAAACCTTACATAATCATAGCTGGTTTGGGTTTCCTACAGTTCTGAGCTTTCCCTTTTTGATTATCATATGATCTGAAAGAAGGCATAGTATTTCAGGTAGAGAGTCTCACAATAAGTTCTCACAATAAAGCAATTCAGTGCAACTCTTTTATTAGTTTGAACAGTATCTGCAGAGTTCTCTTCATCTGTGGCTTTGATAAAAGAAGCTATTTAAATTTAACCAACTTGCTAGCTTAACTGATCCAGGAATTACAAGCAGAGTATCATTTTGTTTTGATAATGGAATTTATTACAATGGACTCTATCTACTGTTCTTAAATAACCTCACTTATCCTTTCTGAGTCATGGACATTTTATGACTTAAAGCTTAGTAAAATCCCACACAAACTGATATTTTTTAAAAAGATTTTTTACCTATTTGTATTCAGTCTGATGGAATTCCTTACCCCAAAACATCCACAGAGAGTCCATCTGAAGTTATATAAACCAAATATAAGCCTCCTCCCCCATCTCTTCCCATAATGTAACACAGGGGAGTAATGCTGATGGGTGGGTTGGGGCTCTAACCCCAGGAGAGGATGGAAATGTTATCTGCCTTTTTATTGAGGGGATAGACCTGCCTTTTCTTACAGAAATTCACATATGAATTTGGATCCTAGTTGAACCTTGCCTACTGTTGGGTGTCCAGAGAACAATCATAGCCTGTAGAAAAGAGTTGTGTGTGGTTTTTGTTTTGTTTTGTTTTTAATTTTTGCCATCTTCACTTGACAAAGAGGTTGCAACTTTTGCTCTTGGATATGGACTCCACTGTAGTCATCCTCTGTGCCTTTGTTACTTTGACTGGCTTACTGCAGCATGCTCTGCATGGGGTTGCACTGGGAGACCATTTAAAAACTTCAGGCAGTGAAGAACGTGGCTGTCCACCCACATAGTAAAATTTCGTACATGTGCTCCACCGACTGCATTGACTTCCAGCTGGTTATTTTGAATATTTTGACCTACGGTGCCCATTAAGGTTTGGAGATCTCTTCTCTCCTTCACAGATGAAGTCATCTGGGGCACTTCAGATGTCAATCCCATAGCTTTGCATGTCTCAGGGCCACTGTCAGACATTTCCAGTGCGGGGTCCTGATCTCTGAAACTTGCTTCATCCCTCTTGGTCCTACAGATCCTGAGTTTGTCTACCTTTTAAGGCACACCACAATGCGTATCTGTTCACTTACGGCTTGTCTACATAGGGAGATTGACTGGCATTGCTAAGCAGAATTATGCTGAAGAATAGTAATTGTTCTGAAATAAAGTCCCTTTTATTCCAGAGTAGTGCATCGACATGAGGAAGTTATATTGGCCTATCCATAGCAAAAGAATTATTTCATTATAGCTATGCTTGTCAATTTCCTCATGTAGACCTGTCCTAAGTGGATGAGTTGATCTGAGAAGAGTATTATGGCTGGCAGGTACATCTAAATCTGTTTGCATACGTATTTTAGATTGTTTGTTCACCTGGGTGCCCAGATCTCTTTGGATGCTTCAGTATATGTGTCGGAAAAATAAATAAATGTATTGATAACTAGTATTAACTGGAGGATTTCTAATGCTATTTATTACTACTTTTTATTCCAGGAATGCACGCCAGAGAAACTAGAATTAAAAAAGAAGATTTTTGGACAGTTAGATCTTATTGTCAGTAATGATGTTATCCTAAGCAGCTCAACTTCCACGCTTTTGCCTACTAAGTTGTTCACTGGCCTTAAACATGTGAAGCAGTGTATTGTGGCACATCCTGTAAGTACTCCAACAGACTCTGATAATTGCTTTATGTTTAATCCTACATGTTTAATCTGAGTTTTAATACCAGGGTGGTATCCTGCAGGCTGCTTAGTGCTCCTGAAAGAAGCCTAGAGTGCCCAAGGGCTAATGCCGAGCGCTCAGAATCTGACTTTCCGAAGTGTAGAGGGTTCACAACTCCAGCTGAAGTCAGCAGGGGATTCAGGTACCTGAAAATAAAGCCCCTGTTAGCTCAGGATCTGTGTAGAAAGGCTTCTGCATAACAAGAAGGATGGTCCAGTGGTCTGAGCACTAGTCTAGAATATGAGAGACCTGAGTTCAAGTCCATGCTTGGTCACAATCTTTCTGTGTGATCTTGGGCAAATCACTTAGTCTCTCTGTGCCTCAGTTTCTCCATTTGTAAAATAACTGTATTCTCCTAATTTTGGACTGTGAGGTGCTCAGGTGCTGTGGTAATGAGGGCTTTAGAAGTACCATAGATGGATAATTTGGCGAAAGGTGCACATTGCTCACTAAAATCTGCACTTAGATGAGCACAGTTGAGGAAAATGAATGGGATTACAATTGCAGTAGGGGTTGGGGGCAGCACTGATGCTTTGTTACAATCCAGTGTATGCAAATACTATGTGTAGTGGCCATTTATAGCATTTCGGGTGCTCTTGCCGGACAATACTATTGTTCATGAGAGCTGCCCGTATAAGAACTTGGGAGCAGGGCATGAGGACCAGCCACTGACAGAAATGTGTCCATGCCCATGCAGTCCTTGAACTTTCTGCTGAAACTCACATGGGTGCCAGTTGTCCTGTGGCTCCATGGAGTGCTGGAAAGGAATGTGGGTACAATTTCCAGCTGTTTATAGGACTTTCTTTCAGAATTCCAGAACTTTAATGAACTGTTTATTTAATTATTCCTTAATGTTTACATAATAAAGTTCTTGATTGTGGTGAGAAATGCTGCTTGGGATTGGGATATGGCTGGGAGAGGTTTCTCTTTTGTTAAATGAACGGGTGTAGTTTTTGGAGGCACTCTATCTTGTAGCTTTCTTGGGATAGTGTTTTATGTGACCTTCACTAATGCACCCAGAGTATGTTAGAGGGGCAGGTCAATATAAATTAGTAAGTAAAATAAATGAATCTTGAAAGATGTTGTGTAGACTGCTTGGAAGTGTAGTTCACTTATGACAACAGCAAAATTATTGCAGAAAATCTTTCCTTTGAGATGCTCTCTTGAAAAGAAGTATGTTATTTATAATCAGCATCTGAATAACAAACAGTTTTGAAAATTAGAAATGAATGAATTGAATTGAATTGGCATAAAGTATACTGAGAATATTGGAGTGAACTCATGCTTGGTGTAACTCCATTGACTTCTGTGGAGTTAAAGCCGTGGTGGATTTGGCCCCCTTGGCCTGATTTTCTGATATGTTGAGTGCATGCCATTCTTGTTGTGAACTGGCTTTGAGACTGCCCTGTACTTCTGAAAATCAGGCCCATCATGTTTATTGGAAAAGGCCCATTCTGTTATAAAATTGTACGAGCAGAAATAGGCTTTAAATTTAATTGGTTCAATGTAACAATGTTAATTAATACAATATATTTTTTGTTGGTCCTTGTCAAGGTAAATCCGCCCTATTACGTGCCACTGGTTGAACTGGTTCCCCATCCAGAAACAGAGCCTTCTACAGTGGATAAAACCCATGCCCTGATGAAGAAGATTGGACAGTCACCCGTCAAATTAACCAAAGAGATAGATGGGTTTGTTCTGAACCGTCTTCAGTATGCAGTTATTAGTGAGGCATGGAGGCTCGTGGGGGTACGTGTAACTTCGTTTTCTTTACATACGCTACTAGTTTTATAGACACAACAAACAAAGAATATTGTAGTATTTAAATTTCCTTTAGCTTTCTGTCTTCATCATTGTTAAACATTCAGCCCCTTAGATTACATAAAAATAAAGACAGGTATGTAAATTTTACAAAAAATTAGAAGTTTTGATGCTATTAAATACTGAAGACCGAGGAAGAAAAGCTAAATGATAGCAAAACAAGAAACACTAGAACTGTTCAAAAATATGGTCATTTTCAGCATAGCCAGAAGAGCAAGGTTAAAGGGTCAGAAACCACAATACTGATTTTCAGGTTGTCTCTTTTCATTTCCTGCTGCTTTCAGAATGTTGTTGGCATACTTTCTGCGCTCAGTGAAAGGGTAATGAAAATAATATTTTAAATAGAAATCCATTTACCTTTCAGGAATTCCTCTCTTGGGTAGCTATTTGATACTGGTATTTAAAGACAGATTTCTCCACCTCCTTCCCATTCAGACTTTTAGCTCATAATCATCTGTTTGTGACACTGCAACTTTTCCCAAAGCTACATGTTCTGTGCCACAAAGTACAACCTTTCAGCAGGAGGAGATGAGTAGTGCACCCACTATTGCCGTGGGAGATTAAATTGTGTTTTGAACAGGGCCAGTTTTTTTTCTTGAAGAACGTTCTGATTTCTCAAGCTGTTTAAAAATAAAAAAGCACAGGAATCTCAGGTTGGTATGTAATCATAATTAGAGTAATAATAACTAGATGGTTTATCTACCACACATCTTGAAGGATCCCGAAGCACTTTACACATTTTATATTTATATTTCAGTTCACCCATGACTGATGCACAGCCTCTGTTCATAGTCCCACAAGAACACTGTCTAACCGTTTAGATCAGGAAGTGAATAAGAAGGCTGCGTCCAGTTTATACTGTACTGTGTTGTGGGGTATTGACTGACCTTGAATGTATAATGGGAGTTGCTTTTTATAAACAAATAATTCTGACAAATAAGTTCAAATAGTGAACAAAATGGTGCTTGAAGTTCTGAAGTATAGGATATTTCAATATTTTAGTTGAAGAAAGTGTAACAATGCTGTGATTCTAATTGCCATGTATTATGATATAGGTTCCCCTCAGATATGTTAGTTTTAAGTTGGCCTCCATTTGTGTTAAGTGGGATAATAAGACAATTACTCTGTCTCAGATCAAAAGAGAGTGAAATGTAGTGAAGTGTTTAAATCATTGATAGTTTAACCTCCAGGAACAGAACACTCATCCACAAACGTCAGGCTGCACTCAAGTTTCTAAGGACAAACGTTCATGGGGCCATTTTTAGAGTCTTTGGCTCATGTGTTCCCTATGTGCTGGAAGAGTTTGGAGTATATTTTTGGTTATTTTTCCTGAATTTCATTATCAAAGCTCTCAGGGAGACTATCAGCCTTCACTTTTTCCAGCAGCCTCATAAGTGAGTGTATAATGCCTGCAGCTTTGCAGTCTCCCCAATGGATAATTGTCTCAAGTGAGGCTGAGATTTGGAAAGTTAAGGACCTTACTATGGCATATGTTAATCATGCTTGTCTTCTTCTACTCTCAGCACCTAGTCTCACTTTTGTCTGCCATTATACTTGTCATAATTTCAGCACTTGGATCAGACCCCACTGACTTTGTTGTATAATTGTATAGTTCTTCTCTATATAGAGATGCTTGTATTACTGGTATCCACACAGTTAATGAACAATGTAGATTAATAAGTGCTTGGGTACCTTGGTGATATGTACCTTTCCTTTACATACCTAAGACACAGACAAATCCCCTCCCACCAAAAACCTATATACCTGCAAATGCCTTGTCCTGGCGTGATTCTCCAGCATTTTTACGTGCAGGGCAGGTGCACTGTGGACCTTTAAATAGATATTGAAGAGTCTTTAGTCTGTCATCTCATCCTCTGTGGTTAGTGGATGGATCTATTTTATTTATACTTTGTCAGTTCCCATCCATCAGTCCATTAAGAGGTGAGCTTTGAGTAGGAATTTGGAGGAAGGAGATGGAGGCTGCATGGAAAATGAGATTGAGGATATTATTGCAAGGGGAGAGGAGACATTAGGGAAATCACAGAGGTGCTAGAGGATGCAAAGTGGACATGAAGGGAAGCAAAATTAGCACAACATAAATCCTGAGTGGCAGAGTGGTGCAAGAGGAAAATGTAGGAAAAGCGGTGGTATGTAGAGCCTTGAAGGTGAGCGATTGGAATTTGCAAAATTAATGTGGAAGGAGATGTAGAGCCTTTGAAGAGACTCAGGAGGAAGAGGATGTGCTCAGAGGGGCAGGAGAGCATCTGGCTCCCTCAGGGACTATGCTTTAATGGACTTTCCTCCATATTTTGAACTTCTGATCAAAAATATAGAGTCCACAGTTCTGAGCTATTTTTATTCCAGATGCTTCCAACAGCTCTCGGAAAGCTAATGAATTCCTCTCCCCTCCCCCTCCCCCCCAGTGTCTCCAGTAACATAAGTATCACATCAAAACCCTGGAGTTGGGTAGTACTGAATGCTCCCTATTTAAAATTACCTTTAATGATGCACAATTTTAAAGTTTTTTGAAAGATCATTTTTTAAGAACTGCATCCTCCTCCCAGAGCTTGATTACTTTATGCTGGAAGTTCTTTGCTGCAGTCAGGACAAAACTGAACTGAGAGTTGGGGTATGTTAAATGAGCTTTTCCTTAAGCATGTGTGAACCTTTTTTGAAAGATTCCTTTAGGGTGGCCAATTTTTTAGTTGTTGGTGCACCCAGAAAAGTACACATTACCTATTTCTCCCACAAAATCTGTAATCGTGAGTGCAAATACTCTTTTGTGGTTCCAAAGTGAATTACTGCACATGCAAATCAGTAGTAAATCACGTTGGGCTGTGCATGCAAATATAGGGTATTGTAGGCATGTGTGCACTTTTTATGCACATGTTGCTCCCACAGCTGCAAACTTTTGCTCGCTACACTCAATATCCAAAATTCTGGTTTCTGTGAAATAATGATACTAGGACTTTAATTGTTCGTGGCATTGTGTATATATGGCCAAAATGTTCAAATTTGGGTGTATAAAGTTGGGCATTTACAATAAGTATATTTAACCACCAAAATAAGTGGCCTGATTACCAAAGATGGTAAGAACGCCAATCCCCTTTGAATTCACTGTAAATTATGGTTGTCCAGAATTTCGGAAAACCAGGCCTCCAGCTTTGTGCCTAAAGATGGATTTAGATGCCTAAGTCTGAAAGTTTTGGCCGTATTTGACAAAATACTGACTGTAAAGTGTTAAGAACTTGAAAGATCCTAGTTAATTGTTAAAATGTTGACTTACAGTTTTGCATTCTCTAGGTTGCTTTTAATTAGAGTTGAACTTTGACCACTGAGGAGATAGTGCTGACAAAAAGGCATGCAACTTGCTTGCTTAGGTTTACCCAAACCTCCAAGTTTCACATCCCTGCCACCCGCCATTCTGTTCTCTTATAACATAACTATATTTCAGATAATTATGGTTGTAATCTTTAACCACTTGATGACTAAATTTACATTCTGTGAGATTATACAAATAGAATAACTCAAGTATTATTGGGACATTGTGATTCCTAACTTTGCCCACTACTTTCTTGCCAACTTTTGCAATTTTATTGCAAGTTCTGCAGTTCTTGGTGTTTTTCTAAATGCCCCAGCTCTTGGAGTCATGTTGCTATGTGAGAATCTCAGCTTTCATTTAAAAAAAAAAAAGTCACTTTCTGGCCCTCAAGGATGAGGAGAAAATCTTGAAAATGTGAACTCAAAGGTTCAAAAACAAGTTAAAAGAACCCCCAAATATATATACATATATTGTGCCAATGGCTTGATTTTGGGAGAGGGGAGTCTTGACTCCCGCAGGTGTGCAAGCAAGGTAAGGCAGTGGTCACGCCTGCTTGGGGGCAAAGGGCATCACTGGGCATGCTGGCTGGTCAAACAGGCTAGTGCTTAAGGGCATGTTGTGTTTAGAATATGGGTGCCTCCTGTGATCTCTCCTCATCCACTACACCCTGGCAGGGGGATCCATAATGTAGCCCATAAAGTATTGTTGATGGAAATGGGCTAGTAGAGATACAACGCATCCTTGAAAGTGAAATCTGATTTAAGAGCTATCATTAAAAACTATACGGTTATTTAACTTGTTTAAATTTGGTGCAGTTTCTCTCACTTTATGCTATTTTTCAGTGGTGATCATTACTTAGCATGAACTTATTCATGGCACTTTTATGTTACATAGCCAAATTCTGTTCAGTTATATAGGAGCAATCCCACTGTTGTCAGTAAAAGGACTCCAGTGTAACCTTGGTTCTGTTCCTGCAAACTCTTACACAGCTGCAGAAAATACACGGTCACAGGCATAAGTCTTTCCAGGACCGAGGTGGGGTATGTGCAGAATTCAGCTCAGAAGTATCAGAAAATTTTAGAGGAGAAATGAACATACAGTAGAACCTCAGCGTTACGAACACCAGAGTTACGAACTGTCTGGTTAACCACACACCTCATTTGGAACTGGAAGCATGCAATCAGGCAGCAGCAGAGACAAAAAATCTCCAAACTAAATACAGTACAGTACTGTGTTAAACATAAACTACTACAAAATGAGAGATTTTTAAAAAAAGATTTGACAAGGTAAGGAAACTGTTTCTGTGCTTGTTTCATTTAAATTAAGAAGGTGAAAAGTAGCATTTTTTCTTTTTGAAAGAACAACCATAATGTTTTGTTCAGAATTACAAACATTTCAGAGATACGAACAACCTCCGTTCCTGAGGTGTTCGGAACACTGAGGTTCTACTGTATGTATCAGATCCATCAAATATGTTAAGTTTAATGCCTTGTTCTGATTTTCAGCACTTGGCTTTCATTTGGTGATGTATCTTGCATGTGATTTGAAGGATGTAATTCCCACTATTTTGCTCTCTACAGTATTGCAAAATAGCAGGTAGGAGAAGATTTAGTTCAGGACACATTTTACTGTTCATTTTATATTGTGCTATAGTTAAAGCAAACTTAAGGAAACAATGCAAATACATCTGCATAATTAAACAAGTAATCGTATTCCTCTATAAATATGCACTGCATGCAAGGGGGAAACAGGAATTTTTTAATCGTACTGTCCTAAAAAGAATTCCTATGGAGCTGAGGATGTTGTCAGTGGTCCATCCCCTGTACTTTCCAGAGCCTGGTTCATCCCCAAAATAGATCATGCTCTAGGAGATGTTACACTAAAGCAAATGGTATCTCTTATCAAGTGCTACAATGTACAATCAATGTCAGGGGTTAAAGAGAAATTTAGAATATTTAAAAGTAAGTAAAAGAAGTGAGTTTTAATGCAAAAAAAATCATTTTGTCCAATGATTCCAAGGTTACGATTAAGAGAAGATTATGGTATGAATAAATTACTGACAACACAGTTTGCTAAACCTGTTAGCATTTTCTTTGTTTCTTTGCTTTAAAGGGATGAGAAGCTAAGGAAAACTGCTTACTTTGTGCATTTCCTAATACCTTTTAAAGGTGAACTGCAAAGCAAAAGTAGAGTTCATGTAGAGTTTTCTCCCCTCATTTATGATGTAGAAGATAGCCTTTAAAAATATTCTGCTTGTTTTTCCACATTAGGAATATCAAGCCTCTTCTCTTCTGGAATCCTTAATTAGGGCTAGGTTGAGATAGAGCTCAGGTTTCATCCTCTTATGATATCACCATGCAGGCCTTTGAATGATCTTGCTGAGGTCCTCCAACAAAGAGAGGGAAGTCTAAACATGATGGGGCAGATCCTTAGTTGAATCCAATAGAGCTATATCAGAGTTTAGATCAGCTGAGAATCTGCCATGGTATTTTTAGAATAAACAAGCACGTGATTTTTGTGGGCAAAACTCTGAAGACTTTATATATTTCAGTTAGTTGAGTTGTGAATTCTTAACCCTCTCAAAATTCTAGATACCCTGTTAAAATTGAATATTTTAAACACATGCATATTACACAGAAAAGAGGTGATACCTTCATTGCTTTTGAGCAGGTGCATTGTTGATCCAATTTTAATGCTAGCCTTCTATCATTTTAACCTCTCAGTAATATGTATGAGTTTTATGTACACACAGATAAGACAAAATTCTCTTCTCCAAACCTAAGATGTTTCAGTTCACATTTGATTTTTCTTATACCCATTGTCTGGGTCAATATTTACATATTTCTGTTGCCTCAGCACATTACAGTGTGGCATCCACCATGAACTTAGAAAACAGAGAGAGTAGAAAGTTCTACAGCTTCAGCACTTGTAGTTGCACATAGTGATTATGACTATAAAATGTTAGGTGGGTGTCTTCTAGTTAATAGAGAACTTGCTTGGAGAATTCAGAAATAAATATAAAAAGATGCATGTTTTTAAGATGATCATCACCCCAGAAATAGTGGGCTATGCCCTTATTCCAGAAGAGGTCAGTTCTATTTGATTTAGCTTCTTACTCCCTGATGATCAAAAAAGTACCTTGAATGCTTAGTTAACAGGTTCCTAACCTCATGGTGGTAAGAGTCCCATGTGTTTTCTCCTTTCTTGGCATGGCAAATAGGCTATTCCTTTCTCTTCTCAGTAAACCCAGAAGAACAGTATGGATTAGATTTCCACAGGCATAGCCACACCTGAAGGTAGGTAGGGTGTGTGTGTTTACAGATACTTGTGCACAAATCAGGGTTTGCATATATACATCAGAGTTTGTATCAAATCAGGTACAAGCACTTCTGAAAATCTGACTCTATTTTTCCCTGCTACAGAGGAAAAATTTAAAGACGTGGGTTCCTTTCTCAGCAGGATCAGATAAACACTGTGGGCCAAATCCACAGATGGTGTAAATGAGTAGAGCTCTATTAACATCAATGCAGCTATGCTGATTTACATTAGTTGAGCATCTGACCCTGTGGGTATGTCTTCACTGCACAATTAATCTGGCTTCTCACCTGGGTTTTAGCCCACCCCCTCCACCATACGCACAGAGAAATTTCTGACCTGAGTTTGGTGGTGCTTTAAGCCTGGACTTACTTACCCAGTTTGGGCAGTGGGTTAGAGCCAGAGCTTCACTTTAACTTGAGCTACAACATTTCTCCCCCCTCCCCCCCACCACACACACATACTTTAGAGTGAACACAGAGGCAAAAATCACTCAAGTGCTGATAGTACTCCAGTGCCCTTCCCACAGTTCCCCCTGAAGGACAGACAGGTTCTCCTGCAATTGACTGGGAAAGAATCCTGGAGTATCTCAGCAAAAAGATTCCTGGGATGTGCCCCCAGACACACATGTGAGAGTGCAGAAACAGGGAGGACACAGTTGTGCCGATAGAGCTTTGTGGTGGAATGCTCATACTTGGGCTACGTTAACTCAGGTGCTGAGACCCAGATGCCAATCACAGACTAACCGTACATTGAAGACATACCCTGTAAGTCTTCCTTTTGCACCCAGAAAAGTAGCCACCCAGCTTCATCCCTTGCTTTTTTTTTTTTTTTAAAGAACATTCCATCATAGGCCTTCTACTTAATGTGAGAGACAGGTCAGATCTTTGCTGCCAAAAAACACTCTCCTCCTCCCCGCACCCGCTTTATGGTTGTCTCTTAATGAGCCACACCTGAAGGTTCATTAAGAGATCTAGCTCCTTTCCTGTTCATATGGTTCTGAAGTATATACACTCCATCACAATATTCCATTAAAAAATCCAGACAATTTGAAACTGTTTGACTTAAGTATTAGTGGAATATTTCACATGAAACTATCCCAGCAATAAAATGTGTGTCTGAAATGGGGTTTTACAGCTATGATGCAACAGTTAAAAGTAACGGACCATCATTATTAGTCAGCAACATGCTCATGTGCAACTGAGCAAGAATGTTTGTGTTTTGCATCCAAGGATAGTGTACAAGCAATTTACATATTTAACCACAAAGGCATGAGTAACATGGCAACTTTGAACAGGCATGTTTTATTATATTTTGCTTTTAATAATCTCTTTTCGGCTCCCACTCAGCATGCTTCTCAGCATGAAGGATGACTTTATCACAGTCTTCTAAATACTGCTCTGCTTTGGGGCAATGGAAGGGAAATATGCTTAGATTAGTATTGTTAGGTAAGATTTGCTTTTAAGGAGCGTGCTGCAAAACATCCACAAAGGGAATTATGTTCCGGCGAAAAAATGGGTATTCTTGTTCTTTTTGGTACCTAGATCCTGAAAATATATCACCCCCTTCCCACCCGCTGTCAACCACAGCCCACCATCCAAATTCCCCAGTTCCAAAGATCTCAAAGATTTCAGCAGAGTTTTTAATGGTTAGTGACAGGGGCGGCTCCAGGCACCAGTGCAGCAAGCGCGTGCCTGGGGTGGCAAGCCGGGGGGGGTGGCGTGCCAGTTGCCATGAGGGCAGTAGTCAGGCAGCCTTCAGCGGCATGCCTGTGGGAGGTCCGCCGGTCCCGTGGCTTCGGCGGCATTTCGGCGCGACCGGCAGATCACCCACAGAAATGCCGCCGAAGCCGCATGACCAGCGGACCGCCCGCAGATGTGCTGCCGAAGGCCTCCTGACTGCTTGGGGCAGCAAAAAACATAGAGCAGTCCCTGGTTAGTGACTAATCCTGGAAGCATTTGTTGAGGGACCAAATGGGCACAGTTTTTGTCACTCTCAGTTTCTAGGTAGTACCTTAGCTGGGGTACAGTTAATTGGGCTACAGTTGCAGTGTTCTGTTTTTTCCATGCAAGTTTCTCTATTGCTCAGAGATTGATTCTGCCAAAGTAGTACTCCAAAAGCAACAGCACATAATCTACAAAAATGATTATCACTGAATAAATCCTATTTCCAATTATATTGTGAAGCGCCAAAGGAGCTATAAGTTTAACATTTTCCAGAAAGCCTGTTGGCACCCTGCGGAGCACTTGCCTGTTTAAAGCAGTCAATGAACTAACAATCAGCATGTTAGGTTAAGGATACTTTTTATGGTGGCTGGGGACAATAATTTTACTTAGCCACCTGTCAAAATGAGTCTCTTTTTTTTTTTTTTAACTGACTTGCTTTTGGTTGTGAGCGCTGAAGAAATACATAAATAAAATATACATTGTTGATGGAATACCACAGTATCCATGTACTGTAACAGTTCCTTGGCGGTATTATCAGGTGCTCAGATGCTGTGATGATGAAGGCCATACTTGTACCTAGACAGACCGGCAGTCTTTATGAAAGTGTCTTGAGTCGACTTGAAGAATACATTAGTGGTCCATATAACAATATTAAACCTATCCCTTTTAAACAAACAGCTGCCTCCTCAGTCTGCTGAGGACTGTCTCTGCGGGGCACTGAGCTAGGGAGCCTTGGGCCAGGTCTAAACTTAAAACTTTTTCCAGTACAATAATGTTGGTTAAGGGTGTGAGATATATTAAACTACAGCTTATTTCATTTGGGGAGCTGATTCAGGCCTGGTCTACACTAGGCGTTTATGTCGAAGTTAGCGCCGTTACATCGAATTAACCCTGCACCCGTCCACACTGCGATGCTATTTAGTTCGACATAGAGGTCTCTTTAATTCGACTTCTGTACTCCTCCCCGACAAGGGGAGTAGCGCTAAATTCGACATGTCCATGTCGAATTAGGCTAGGTGTGGATGGAAATCGACGCTAATAGCTCCGGGAGCTATCCCACAGTGCACCACTCTGTTGACGCTCTGGACAGCAGTGCGAGCTCGGATGCTCTGACCAGCCACACAGGAAAAGCCCTGGGAAAATTTGAATTGGAATTCCTTTTCCTGTCTGGCCAGTTTGAATCTCATTTCCTGTCTGGACATTGTGGCGAGCACAGCAGCACTGGCAACGATGCAGAGCTCTCCAGCAGTGATGGCCGTGCAGTCTGTGAATAGAAAGAGAGCCCCAGCATGGACTGATCGGGAAGTCTTGGATCTCATCGCTGTGTGGGGCGATGAGTCCGTGCTTTCCGAGCTGCGATCCAAAAGAAGGAATGCAAAGATCTATGAGAAGATCTCTAAAGCCATGGCAGAGAGAGGATACAGCCGGGATGCAACGCAGTGCCGCGTGAAAATCAAGGAGCTGAGACAAGGCTACCAGAAGACCAAAGAGGCAAACGGACGCTCCGGATCCCATCCCCAGACATCCCGTTTCTACGAGGCACTGCATTCCATCCTCGGTGCGGCCGCCACCACTACCCCACCAGTGACCGTGGACTCTGAGGATGGGATAGTGTCCACGGCCGGTTCCTCGGACATGTTAGGGGACGGGGAAGATGAGGAAGGAGATGAGGAGGGCGAGGCAGTCGGCAGCGCTCACAACGCTGATTTCCCCGACAGCCAGGATCTCTTCATCACCCTTACAGAGATCCCCTACGAAGCGTCCCCAGCCGTTACCCCGGACACAGAATCTGGGGAAGGATCAGGCAGTAAGTGTTGTAAACATCTAAACCTTTATTTTTAACAAAACAGGAATATTAACAATTAAAAGAATGGGTTGTTCATGATTAGTGTGCCCTAGGCGCTTAACGGTTTAGTCATGGGCAGTGCAAGTTTTGAAAAAAAATCTAGCAATGTCCGGTTTTCAGTGATTGTCCTGCACAAGCCGCTCTACTGTTTATTCCCTGCTACTGCAGCTACAGTAAAATGCGGTCTATATGTCCGGGGATAGAGCAGTAATCCTCCTGGGACATCTCGATGAAGCTCTCCTGGAGGTAATTTGAAAGCCGTTGCATGAGGTTCCTGGGGAGAGCGGCCTTATTGGGTCCTCCGAAGTACGACACGTTGCCGCGCCACGAGACTATCAAGTACTCGGGAATCATTGCTCTGCACAGCAGGGCAGCATACGGCCCTGGTCTTTGGAGGCTTTCCCGGAGCATTCTCTCTCTGTCGCTCTCAGAGATCCTCATCAGGGTGATGTCGCCCATGGTGACCTGCTTTGAATTAGGTAGGGGAATGTTAGTGTTGGGACTGCTTTCCCGTTCCTTTACAGAACTGTAACCGCTGGTTTGTAGCCACGCGGTGGAGGCGGGAGAGGGGCAGCCGAAAGGGATCGTTCCCGGGGACAGCCGCGAGGGAGTGGGACAGGGGCAGAGTTCCCGCTTGCCGGATTGCTGGCTGCAGGAACTGACATAGCTTTAAATGTGAAATGAGGCCAGTGGTAATATAAAAGTTTTAAACTGCCACAAGTGTACGGCTTACCATGTCTGCCTGCAACAGAAATTCCGTTGTCCTGCCCCGCTTCTCAAATGTGCTGTGCAAGACCCCAGGCACTAAATGCGAAGGCCGAGAATTCGACCTTGTGCTGAGTGCGCATGTGATAGGTGCTGTGCATGGTCTTGTTCACAGAGAAAGACTATGTTCTTTGTTCACAACTACATTTATCTTTCTGAGGAATTCACTCCCTTTTTCCCATTTCCACAGCCCCATCTGCGACTGTCTCACAACCTAGCCTGGAATCACACTCCCAGAGGCTAGCGCGGATTAGGCGTAGGAAGAAGAGGACACGGGAGGACATGTTCTCTGAGCTTATGGCCTGTTCCCAAGCCCAGGCAGCACAGCAGACCCAGTGGCGGGAGAACTTGACCCGAATGCACCAAGCCAACATGGATTGGGAGGAGAGGTGGTGGCAGGAAGACCAGCAGGCGACTCAAATGCTGCTTGGACTACTGAGGGAGCAAACGGACACGCTCCGGCGCCTTGTGGATGTTCTGCAGGAACGGAGGCAGGAGGACAGAGCCCCGCTGCAGTCCATCTCTAACCGCCCTCCCCCGCCACCAAGTCCCATACCCACCTCACCCAAAGTGCAAAGAAGGAGAGGCGGCAGAGTCCCTGCTAACTCTCACTCCACCCCTGCAGAGAGCTCTAGTAGCAGAAGGCTCTCATTTCCCAAAATTTGAAAAGTTCTTTCCTTCCCGCCTGACACAAGCCCCCGTCCAAGTTTCACCTCCCAATGCCATTTGTAGTTGATAATAAAAAATACGTTTCTGTTAACTACTGTTTCAATCATCTTCTTTTGGAGGAGGAGGGGAAAGGGGGTTGGTAATTGGACAGGACGGTCACCTTTGGCAGGGTACATAGTCGGGGGCAGGCACAGCAGCAGGGCACATACACAGTGCAGTGATGCAGTGACTAGTTACCCTGGTTAGTCTGGGAGGTTGTTTTCATGTTATGTTGGGGGGGGGGGGGGTTGCTCTGTGACTTTGTGGCGGGGGATGGCAGTTACAGATCTTAAGCGCCGGTCCTTAGGCAGGATCACAGAGCCACACAGCAGGGGATCTGTAACCGTCCTCCCCCTGCCACAAAGTCACATAGACCCCCCATACACACAGTCCCGATCAGGAGGGGTGACAGGCTCAGTTGAAACAACCATCCCACCGCAGCGGAGCCTGTCAATCCTTGAGTTTAGAAGCTGCATTCGCGTCACTACACCACACCCGCTCCGCACCACAGTCTGCGTCCCAGTTTTAAAAAATTCCCGCGAAAACAGTATTAAAGAAAACGGTGTGCTTTAACAAAGTAGAACTATTTTTATTTCGAAACGTGTGTTGGAAGGGGGGTGAAGGGGGTATGTAACTGGATAGGATAGTCAACATTAACTGGGTAAAGAAACGGGGGCAGGTTTAGCTACTCTGTACACAAACTTTAAAGTCACAGGTTACCCTGCTCACTCAGGAACTTTGCTTTCAAAGCCTCCCGGATGCACAGCGCTTCCCGCTGGTCTCTTCTAATCGCCCGGCTGTCTGGCTGTGAGTAATCAGCAGCCAGGCTATTTTCCTCAACCTCCCACCCCGCCATAAAGGTCTCCCCCTTGCTCTCACAGAGATTGTGGAGCACACAGCAAGCTGCTATAACAATGGGGATATTGGTTTCGCTGAGATCACAGCGAGTCAGTAAGCTTCTCCATCTCCCCTTGAGACGGCCAAAAGCACACTCCACCACCATTCTGCACTTGCTTAGCCGGTAGTTGAAGAGTTCTTTTTCAGTGTCCAGGGCGCCAGTATAGGGCTTCATGAGCCAGGGCATTAGCGGGTAGGCTGGGTCCCCGAGGATGACTATAGGCATCTCCACATCCCCAACAGTTATTTTGTGGTCCGGGAAGTAAATACCTTGTTGCAGCCGTCTAAACAGACCAGAGTTCCTGAAAACACGAGCGTCATGAACCTTGCCCGGCCATCCGACGTAGATGTTGGTAAAACGTCCCCTGTGGTCCACCAGTGCTTGCAGCACCATGGAAAAGTAGCCCTTTCGGTTAATGTACTGGGTGGCCTGGTGGTCCGGTGCCAGGATAGGGATGTGAGTTCCATCTATGGCCCCACCGCAGTTTGGGAATCCCATCGCTGCGAAGCCATCTATGATCGCCTCCACGTTTCCCAGGGTCACTACCTTTGGCAGCAGTACATCAACGATTGCCTTCGCTACTTGCATCACAACAACCCCCACGGTAGATTTGCCCACCCCAAACTGGTTTGCGACTGACCGGTAGCTATCTGGCGTTGCAAGCTTCCAGAGGGCTATGGCCACTCGCTTCTACACTCAGTGCAGCTCGCAAGCGGGTGTCACTGCGCTTCAGGGCAGGGGACAGCAACTCACAAAGTTCCAGGAAAGTTCCCTTCCGCATGCGAAAGTTTCGCAGCCACTGGGATTCATCCCAGACCTGCAGCACTATGCGGTCCCACCACTCAGTGCTTGTTTCCCGTGCCCAGAATCGCCGTTCCACGGCATCAACATGACCCATTGCCACCGTGATGTCCTCGGCGCTGGGTCCCCTGCTTTCTGAGAGGTCTGTGCTACTCTCAGACTTCAGGACATCACCGCGGTGCCGTAGCCTCCTCGCCTGACTTTTCTGCATCTGCCTCAGGGAAACCTTTATGATAAGCTGCGAGGCGTTGAGAGCGGCCACAACTGCAGCGATGGTCGCAGCGTGCTCCATGCTCGCAGTGCTGTGGCGTCCGCGCTGTCAATGACTGGAAAAGTGCGCAAACTGATTTCCCGCCGGCGCTTTCAAGGAGGGAGGGCGGGAGTGATGGACGGATGACGACAGTTACCCAAAAGCACCCTCGACTCATTTTGTTACCCAGAAGGCATTGCCGGCTACGCCCAGAATTCCAATGGGCAGAGGGGACTGCGGGAACTGTGGGATAGCTGACCACAGCGCACCGCTTCGAATGTCGATGCTTTCACCGTTAGTGTGGACGCACAAAGTCGAATTACTGTCCTTAGTGTGGACACACACGTTCGACTTTGCAATATCGATTCCAAAAATTCGATGCAAGTAAAATCGAACTACTCTCGTAGTGTAGACAAGGCCACAAAGTTTTACTGGCAAAAGCAAGCGTTTGCTGGTATAAGGTGCATCTAGACTAGGAGAGTTCATCCCTGTAGGTTTAACAGCAAACCTTTTCTGCTGTAGACTAGGCCTTAGATTCAAAATTAGTAGCTTTACCAATTGATCTAAAGGGAGTATCCAATAACTGCCATCAGCCACTGTGAGACAAGACCACCGGAATGAGATGTTTAGTAATATGCTGTCTGACGGAAGAGAGGCAGACCATTCAAAGTCTGTCAGAAATCCCTTTCTAACACTATTTTGATTTATGTGTCATAGCAGCACTCAAACTGCACAAGCATTTGTAGTCATAGCACTTCAGTATCACTTGCCTCCCCCTACTCCAGATTCACAGTGGTCCTACTTTTGCCATACTTGGTCAGTATGTTTCATGCTCTAGGTCTCTGCCTGTGTCTGTGTTTTAAGGTCACCCATCACCAGCGGTGCCTTCCATGAGAAGTTAACACAGAAGCATCCCTCTCTTCCAGGCTTGCTCATAGGAACAAGCTTCATGTTATTGTTGGGATTTTCATATAGATCAGCTATAGCTATTATAAGTTTTTGTTTTTAATGGGAGGAACAGTTAGCATATCTCAAAGACTTTTTGCTGTTGTAATCCTCATCCTTCCACTTTATTTCTATTATCATCCTCGCTGTGTTATATCTTAGATTGTAAGATCCTTGTTGCAGGGACCTATAAATTTATTTGCTAAGCACTGTTCACACCCGCAGCATTGTATAAATAACAGTGGAATCTGTTTGTAGTTCCTTATCATTACTCCACCTTTGTACAGTAGCATAGGACTATATTGCAAAATCAGACAGCTGGGCTCTATCTTATTCGAAAGATAACCATAAAGCTGTAGGGAACTCTTCCTGCCACCCAAGATCATTTATTACAATAGTCCCTTTGAGATAGTTTGGTCTTGTTTCGAAAATTGAGGACTTTTGTTGATTGATGATCAAGAGCTTATTATAAATGTCAAGCTGGTGTTTGGAGTGGTTCATATGACATGGCTACAGAAATTGTGAGGAGTAACAAGGCAGTTTTTCAGGAGGTAATGATCCGCTCACACTTTGGCCTGGGCTACACTAGTGGGGGGCTGGGGGGGCAGTTCGAACTAAGATACTTCGACTTCAGCTACGCTATTCGCATAGCTGAAGTCGAAGTATCTTAGTTCGACTTACCTGGCCATCCTCACGGCGGCGAGTCGACTGTCGTGTCTCCTCCGTCGACTCCGCTTATTCCTCCTGCCGAGATGGAGTACAGGCGTCGATTTGTGGATTGATTTATCGCATCCAGATGACACACAATAAATCGATCCCCAGTACATCAAACACTACCCGCCAATCTGGCGAGTAGTATAGATGTACCCTAAGCTTCTTGAAAGCAGCATCAAACTTGAGCTCCCTGTTAGAACCTTTTTCCCCCCCCATGGAACTTGAGTGTACATCTTAGGATTTTGTAATTTTCCTCTATATGAAACCCAGTGACAGTTTCAATTTATTTTCTGTTTAAAAGTGGGTTACTCGTGGCTCGTCTAGTCTAAAGGAGGAGAAGGGAAGAACTGGAAGCCCTGTCATTTGGGCCTTTGTTACCAGCCTCTTGCAAAGACAGTCATTTTTCTGTCCATTCAGATAGCTTTCATAGCAATGTGGTGCACTGGCTTCACTCCCTAGCCTCTGTACCTCTCCATTCTCAGTTGAATAGCTTTGACATTCCCTGAATATTGACAGGGATCTTTATTTCTCTAATCATTATTATCTGTTGTTTTATTTGTATTACAGTGTTACTCGGAGGACCTTTGAGACAGAATAAGGAGAACAAGGTAGTGGCTTCACTGGCTAGTTTGGGAAGGGTGTTCCATACATGAAGGGTGGCATGAAAGAAGGTTTAAAGATGCCAGTGGGAAAAATTGGACAAATGGATGACTGAGGCTAATGTTGGGAAGTGGGGTGGATGAAGGGGCAATGAAGTGAGGTACATGAGCAGAGAAGGAAGGAGGAGCGGAGCTGTGCAGGGCCTTAAAGATAAAGACAAGAAGTTTGAATGTGATTAAATGGAAAACAGGGGAGATGGTGGAGGGATCGAGGAGAAGTGTGACATAGAATGACAGGACAGGAAGGTGATCTCAGCAGCTGTGTTTTGAATGGACTTGTTGAAGACTACATAGATGTCTGTGAGGCCAGAGGAGGAGGTGGCAGTAGTCAGTCTGGGAGATGAGGGCCTGAATGAAAGTCTTAGTGATGTTCGGAGAGAAACGGCTGGATCTTGAACATGTTGTGGGGGAAGAAGCAGTGGATTTGGGCAAGGGGGCAAGAGAGAGAGGACTGAGTCAAAGATAAATATCAGGTATGGGCCTGAGTGTTGGTGATGCTGTCAACAAAGAAAGAGGCTGGCATGCAGGGTTTGAAAGGAAAGGTAAGATTCAGTTTTGGCCATGTAAAAGGTATGTTGCTGGTACGCCATTGTCAGATGGGCCAAGATGTGGGATTGGATGAAGAGATGGGGTAAAGGTAGACTTGTGAGTCACAGGCATATGGATGGTGGTTAAAGCGATGCAGTGAATAAGCTCACTAGAGAAGTGGTGCAGAGAGAGAAGTTGGGGACTAGAGGTGGAGCCCTGTGATACCCCTCCCCTCAGACAGTGAGAGAGGGAAGAAGACCTCTTCAATAGTCAGAGACCCTGAAGGAACAACAAGACAGATCAGAGAAGAACTGGGAAGAGACAGAATTGCCGCAGCATAGGGAGAATAAAATTTCAAGGAGGATGTGATTAGTGGCGTCACAAGCAGCTTAAAGGTCAAGGGTGGAGCAAAGGCCCTGCACATAACCCAGAAGAGGTCATTAACAACTGTGGTGAAAGCAGGATCTAACTAAGGCGCCGATCCTATTGCCAGTAAAGTCAATGACACTGCATGGTGCAGGGTTACCACCACCTCCTGATGAACACGCATTTCACTATAGTTCAGCCTCCTCTTGCCATTTGCATAAGTGCTCAGCTGACAGCCTTATCACTGACTGCTTGGGAGGCAGAGGGGGACAATGCCTTCAGGAAGGTTGGGTTCCACACCCAAGCACAGTGGGTTGGGAGTCTTTCTTTCTTTACTTTCTTCCCATAAGCACCAACCCTTGAGGAAAACACCTTGCTGACTACAGCTTTATTTCTTTTCCCCTTTGCTGAATCATTCCACCAGCTAACACTCTCCTTCACTTTAAATGGGAGCTGGAACATTCCCTAAGGGAATTAGTTTAGTGGGTTCCTTATTTGATTGTCTTTAATCTCTGAAGAAGTCATAAAGCTAAGAAAACAAAAGCTTTTGTTTTTATGGAGCTCTGCCTGGCAGCAGAGAAGCAAACATTTTTCTTTGAATAGCTGAGCCCACTTCACTAGGGTAATGTGAAACCTCAGTTGAAGGAATCTGTCATGCATCTAGCTGGAAGGCCATCTACTTCTGTTATTCACATTTTGACTGGATGAGACAGTGTCTTCAGGTTCAGCGAGCCATAAAGTTTGTGGAAGATACTGACTGAGAGCAGAATCATAGTTGAATGGTTTTGAGTGTATTGCTCTTCATATCTCAGCATTGTGAAACTGGTGTGTCTACAGTAGTAGAGAGACTAATTTATTTCTTATTTGAAAATGATCTTACAGTGATTCCGAGCTATTGTGAGAATCCTGCCAGATGCTAGAGTGAAATATTATACCATTACGTTTACAGTTTTTAATTTAAATGAAACATTAATCAAAGCTCCATGTTTTGTTAGAACATTGTCATTTGTTATGTTTACATCCAAAGTCTACTTCCATTTGCAAACCGTTTTGGGTGGTTAACATGGCTTCACTGATCTGCGCAGATTGCAAATGCAAAAATTCCATAAACAGTTGGGAGTGCTTAAAAATTTTCAGTTTAAAGTGTGATTCTAAGCTTCTCTAAAGATGAAGGATGATCCTGTGGATGAAGCACTAGGCTGGGACTCTGGAGACCTGTGGTCAGTTCGCAGGTTTGCCACAGACTTGCTCTGTGATTTTGGGCAAGTCACTTCATTGTGCCTCAGTTCCCTGTCTATAAAATGGAGATCACACTTCTTCCACCATTGTCTGTCTTGTCTAATTAGACTGCGAGCTTTTCAGGGCCTAGCAGAGAAGGGGCCTGTTCTTAGCTGGGGCTTTTAGGCATTACTGTAAAACAAATAATTGTATGACCTTTTCCACAGCAGGGGTGGCCAACCTGAGCCTGAGAAGGAGCCAGAATTTACCAATGTACATTGCCAAAGAGCCACAGTAATATGTCAGCAGCCCCCCCCATCAGCTTCCCCACCCTGCTCTCAGCACCTCTCCCTCTCTCCCCACACCTCCCAATTAGCTGTTTCGTGGCATGCAGGAAGTTGGGGGAGGGAGGGGGAGGAGCAAGGGCACGGCAGGCTCAGGGGAGGGGGCAGGAAGGGGTGAAGTGGGGGCAGGGCTTGTGGCAGAGCCAGGAGTTGAACAGGGAGCACCCCCTGGCCCACTGGAAAGTTGGCGCCTGTAGCTCCAGCCCCGGTTTTGGTGCCTATACAAGGAGCCGCATATTAACTTCTGAAGAGCCACAGGTTGGCCACCTCTGATATACAGGGTGGTGTTAACCATAACAAGCCACCTGCAACAATGAATCAACTGAGTGCTACATCCTCTAACAGGATCACATCTACTAACCAATTGAGATTTGACATTAAGACCTTTAAAGGGCTCCTTTTAAGGCTGTGGTGATGAAATCTCCATTTCTTTGTACTCGGTGAGGATGTGCTCATCAAGTACACAGGCAACTGTAAGGCTTATGGTGTCATTAGCTTGTCAATTCTTTGCTTTTCAGTGGATGTGTACTTACCCAGTCTTGTAGATGATGTGAGAGTAAAGCTTGCTGCTGTTATACCTTTATGGGGTTTGCAACTAAGTTCTTGTTTCTGGACCTCAGTTAGCGATTGAATCCTAGCATTCAGCAAAAGGACAGGTGGGTCCCTCATGTTGGGCCTAATCCTAACAGGTACTGGGTGCCCTTAACTCCCACTGAAATCAGTGGGATTTGAGGGTGGTCACTGGCTCAGGCTTTATAGGAGGGAGTAGCAAAAAGGAATTCCTTCCATCAACCAAACCTTATCAGCCACGGAAAAGAGGTAGGGGGATAGAGAGCCACCAGAAGGGGAGGAGAATAGCCTCCCTTTCCCCTCAAACCTCACGAGGGGAGAGAAAAAGGTAGAATAAGCCTGACAACTCTTCTACCTTCCCAGCAGCCAGGAGAATAATTTGTTAGGTGTGCATTGGGGTGAAGGTGGTTGGTTTGATGGAATAGGATAGAACATGGTCTTAGTTCAGTCTCCGCTTTCTAATCTGAGAGAGGGCAAGAAACATCCTTATAAAGGAAACATTCTTCTCAGAAAAAGCTTTGAGGCAATACGCTGTAACCTGTAAAAAAGAAATGATGATGTGCCTGTCCCAACTGGTTATGAGGGTGTGATTGCTTCTTTGTAAGTGTACCCCATGGGTGTGACTGCTGTGCTGAGCTTTCAATAAGAAGGTTCTCCATTTCACAGACTTAGTGTCCTGCCAGATCTGAGACTTGAGGTTGGCAGTGAACTCGAGAACCCCAGGCAGGTTGAGGCCAAGCAAAGTTCCATACATGATGCAACCAGTTTCCAGTTAAATGGGTGACAGCTGCATTGTCTCTCTTTAATCATCGTTTTTCCAGCTAATTCCTTGGGATGGCTTCAGGGACAATGAGAAACCTGCCCCCTCTGTCAAAATGATTATTTTGCGTAAGAGCCAGCAACCAGGGGGATAAATGCTAGAGAATAAAAGGGGGGTATGAACACTAGCTGAAATTCCTATATTCAAAAGTTCTGCTGCAGTCTATGGATTTTGAGAAAATAATATCTTGTCCCGGTTCTGTCAATGATGATATGCTCAGCAATACTATCTCCTTTGCTCCCTACCTCACGAGAAAAGCACATAATGACTAAAATGAATTAAAATTGGTAATATGCAGATGTAGTAACTAAATAATAGAATGTGGTCTGATAAGTTAGTGAATGTGCTTCCCCAAATACTGTATGTCCTGAGACTCATAGACTCTAAGGTCCGAAGGGACCATTATGATCATCTAGTCTGACCTCCCGCATGATGCGGGCCACAAAAG
This sequence comes from Chrysemys picta bellii, assembly GCF_011386835.1. NCBI lineage: Eukaryota > Metazoa > Chordata > Testudines > Emydidae > Chrysemys > Chrysemys picta. Next base: position 314,793,892 of record NC_088791.1, read on the forward strand.
CTGACCCACCCACTCCTGGAATAATTCTCTCCCTTGACTCAGCTGTTGAAGTCCCCAAATCATGATTTAAAGACTTCAAATCGCTGAGAATCCTCCAGCAAGCGACCCCGGCCCCATGCTGCGGAGAAAGGTGAAAAACCTTCAGGGCCTCTGCCAATCTACCCTGGAGGAAAATTCCTTCCCGACCCCAAATATGGTGATCAGCTGAACCCCGAGCATGCGGGCAAGATTCTGTAGCCAGACCCTCCGGAAAAAGTTCTCTGTAGTAACTTTTAATATCCCATCATTGACCATTGTTACTAATTACCAGCAATGGCACGTTATTGACCTATTGACTAAAATCACTTTATCCCATCAAACCATCCCCTCCATAAACTTATCAAGCTTAATCTTAAAGCCAGAGAGGTCTTTCGCCCCCACTGTTTCCCTCGGAAGGCTGTTCCAAAACTTCACCCCTCTGATGGTTCGAAACCTTCGTCTAATTTCAAGCCTAAACTTCCCGACGGCCAGTTTATATCCATTTGTTCTCGTGTCCACATTAGTACTGAGTTGAAATAATTCCTCTCCCTCCCCGGTATTTATCCCTCTGATATATTTAAAGAGAGCAATCATATCCCCCCTCAGCCTTCTTTTGGTTAAGATAAACAAACCGAGCTCCTTGAGTCTCCTTTCATACGACAGATTTTCCATTCCTCGGATCATCCTAGTGGCCCTTCTTTGTACCCGTTCCAGTTTGATTTCATCCTTTTTAAACATGGGAGACCAGAACTGCTGTATAGCATTGCCTGCATCTTAAGCATCTCTTGAAGGACATATTTGGTCCTGATGCGCTGGGAGCACCAGAGACTCCTGAATTGTATTGATGTGGAGAGAGCTCCATAGGGTCAGCCAACCAGCTATAGCCTGTTACAACTTCCTGGTCCAAAAGAACCTCCCTAATTTAAATTGTCTGTTCCAGACCTGTAACTAAGATTTGTGTATATCTTGAACCCTAGCCAATGGGGAGCTGCCTTGCAATATATTAATAACTCTGCTATTGCTCTGCAATGAAGGTTGATCCATCAGAAGATTATATTTTGTTCACATTGGTTCTTGGATAGGTTACAGAGCCTGGGCCTTGTCAGAACAAACTGCTGCTGGAGATGTGGGTCTCTCAGAGCCACACTGGCTCACATGTTTTGGGACTGTCCCTGGATACAATCCTTTTGGCTAGAAGTAGGCAGGAGGATTAAGAGATAATGGATAGCCCCTTAAAAATTACTTCCCAGAATTGTGTTCGGGGATATAGCCCATCATCTTGGAAACTCTCCAACTCATGGAAAGCTTGGTTCTCTGGAGCACTGCTTGTAACCAAATAACTCATGTTGCTTAGGTGGAAGAGCAGACTGCCTCCCGCGATAGAAGCATGGCTCAGCGACTTGGCTGCCCTGACAGCTAAAGAGCGGGTAACATTTTGGAGAAGAGGAACTTTAGACAAATTTGAAAAGATTTGGTTTGACTTCTTAGAAATTTTTGATTCATCCTTAGTGGATGGAAACTGAGGTGTCACTCCCTTTTCCCATTCCTGCCTCCTTCCCTTCCTTCCTTTCCTTTTCTTTTCCATTCCTTTACTACTTGTGTTTTTTGGGTCTTCCCCTATTTTGGGAGTTTTTTTGGTGGGGGGGAATAAATAAAATATTAATACACTTAAACAGAACTTCTAAGCAATTTCATCTCTCTTTCTGGTTATTTCCCCCTTAAAAATAAATACTGTCCTAAGCAGCCCCTGGGATCACAGAAGAGACTCATTTGTTCAGATTTACAAAGAATATAATTTGACGCTAAAACATGACAATCATATGCAAAAAATCCACCTCTTAAATTAGCTAATACATATAAATGCTAAACAATAATAAGTCCTGTCATAAGAGAGATGTGTCTGGGGATCTGTTTTTCTATTTGCATATTATTCGCTATCTCTAGTGGTAGTATTTTGTAATTTTGCTATAACAAATTATATTCTAAATAAAGAAACTAAGCGAAATTCTATAAAATTATTTGCACTGAGATTTTTCTGTCCCCCTTTTGCCATTTAGGAAGGAGTAATATCTCCTGCTGATCTAGACCTTGTGATGTCTGATGGATTGGGAATGCGGTATGCATTTATAGGGCCGCTTGAAACGATGCATCTCAATGCAGAAGGTATGCAGTTTTTTCCCTTAAGACTTAAATATAATACTTTTCAAGGCAAAGATTTCTTGCGTAAAGCTTTGCTAATATTGTCTTAACAGTTCAGACCAGCGTAAAATTGACTGTAAATGTCTTTTCTCTTTTCATAATAAGGTAGGTCTCAAGTATTGAAATCATATGAAAGCTTTCACAGTTTCAAGGTAACTGCACCTGTATTCCCCTTTCATGTCCCTAAAGGGTACTCACTTGAAGATTTCTGGCTCCCAGTCATCACCTCTCTGGCAGAGACCTGCGTATCTCTCCCTCCTGACTGGGGTTTTTAGGCTGCATAGCTCCCTGGATTTATACTATGATCCTCAACAAGCCAGGCTATCTAAACAGGCCAGTGCCTGCATTTTGCTTTCTTTAAGAAGGCTATAGCCAGTGTATTTTCTGCAGTTATAAATTATCACAGTTTCTAAGCAAGCACATTTATTCTTGAGGTAATAGCATTATAGAGAAAACATATAAACCCCAATAATAAAAACTGACAAAAGTTCCTATACATATGTTAACAGGTTACCAGAGGACACCTATCAATCTTATGCAAGTCAATTCCTTCCAATCCTTCCACAAGGATTACCCCCACCCCAATCCTGCTTGCCCATTTGCTGAATCAGAAAGAAGGCCCTGAGTCAATTTAAACTCAGGCTATTTATCCAAAAGTCCTTTTTATGTCTGCTGCTCTCTGGAGAATGTGGTTTGAACTGGTATATGCCTTTTCTCCCCAGGAGGTGATACCTCTCTGGGAGGCTACACCTAGCTGATTTGCCTTAATTGCTACCTACTGTTTAGTTCCTGGATGAGCTGTGGTAGCCCTGTCCCCTGGAGCAGAACACAATTATACATAAATCATCCATTTAAAACAATGAACCCCAGTGATCTGTCTCCTCTTCCCCCAGGGAGGTTACATTCAATCCCAGCCGATATAATACATAAACGTAACTCAATATGGGCTTTCAGGGATATTGCAGGAGATTGCCATATCTATCACAGAAGGGGGTGGATGTTGAGCAACTCTTTGTCTGAGGCCAGATTAAGTTTCTGTTTTTTAAATCAGTTAATTTAGGCTGATTTACTAATTTTTGTATCAATCCCTTGGAAACATTCATGTACATGTAATTCAGCCCGGTTTTAGGGCCATCAGCAGAAGGACAAGTCAGAAAAGTTCACCAGAGGCTGAGGTGCGAATACAAGATCACTCTCTTCGAGTGGGTGCAGGGGTTCTAGGTTCTTTCACATTGATACCAATTTGATAAATGTGTCTAGGTGCTGTGAGTACAATAAGTGGTATATGCAATGCCCTAAGTCACTGCAGTTGATCAATTAACAATACCACTTGACATTTCTCACATGGTTTTTAAGATATTGTGTTAGTCATAGTGATAGGTATTAAGTCTGGAAGGGACCACCACATCATCTAGTCTGACCGCCTGTATGTCACAGGCCACCAACACTACCCATCACTTGCACACTAAACCCAACAACTGAAATGAGACCAAAGTATTACAGCCCACAGGAGACTACACTAATACATGCCACAGGCAGAGAATTGGGGGGACTGAGGTGCACCAATGCCCGAAGCCCCTGCAATGGAAGGGAAATGGTTAAGTGAGATATACCCAGATAATCCTGTCAAATGATCCGCACTCACTCGCTTCATAGGAAGGCGAAAACCGCCGAGGTCACTGCCAATCTGACCTGAGGGGAAATTCCTTCCTGACCCCACATGTGGTTATCAGTTAGACCCTGAACATGTGAACAAGACCCAGCCAGCCCACGTACCTGAGAAAGAGAGAATGCCCTGGCCCACCCCAGTGTCCAATTTGCAGCCAGGACTATCCTCGATGCTTTAGAAGATTTTAAAAAATAAACCTCCCAGAATACTCTGCGGGAATCCCTTCCTGACCCCTGCAGGTGGAGGCTGAAGCCCTGAAGCATGAGCTTGCTTAGCCAAAATACAGATTTAAGATATCTTTAGAATTTTGTTAATTTTATTAACCACAATAAAATGAACAAAAAATGGTAAATTACAGAAAATAAAGGTGGTGTTACAAAATTTAAAAAAATCTGTTAACACAAAATGTGAAAATATCAAGAAATAAAAATCAAATCACTGCAAACCAAGAATATATATATGAAATATAATCACACAGTAGTGAAATAATCACAGAATATAATGGCACAGTTATAAATTTTATCCTAAGTCTATATCTTCAATTAGTCAAAGGATGGAAACTTGCCTTACATCTCTACTCTCTGAATAGGCAATTTTGGTACCAATATGGAATTATGGATCCTCAATATAGAGCCTTCAGTTTGCCAATCCAGTTGCATACCAGTCAACTTAAACACCACTTAAATTGTCTGCTGTTGCGTACTCTTGCGAAGCTCCACTCCGGAGAGCAAGGTCCATTCTAGATATTTTCATTTTTGATCTGCTGATTTCTTGCAGTTTTTCCATCCTCTTCCGGGTTTATAACTCAGCATATAAATCACATAGATATTTTCTCTTAGCTTGGTACAGCAGACAGGTAATGAAATGGCAAGACACAGCCGTGTGCATCTTTATCTGTTACATCTTTGTTAACTTTTCCTTTCAATCATGCAATTAAGATCACTTGTGCCTGTTTTTCTCAACTGGGTTTGTGTTGCCAGTTGACAAGTGTCTGTGAGTATTCATTTGGCTAGTAACCTGGACTGGGCCACCAGACAACAGGGCATTTGCCTGGTTCCTCATTTTCTTTCATCATCTGGAATGTCGATCTGCTCCCAGTCCTGCTGATGCAGGCTGGGAGTGTGAAGCAACTGCTTATATAGGATCCAGCTGACACACTCAGGGTACATCTATACTTACCCGCTGGTTTGGCAGCCAGCAATCGATCTTCTGGGATCGCCGTCGATGCCGGTAATCCTGCTCTGCGAGAGGAGTAGGCGGAGTCGACGGGAGAGCCTGCCTGCCGCGTGTGGACCCGCGGTAAGTACTTGTAAATTCGAACTAAGATATTTCGACTACAGCTACGTTATTCATGTAGCTGAAGTTGCGTATCTTAGTTCGAACTGGGGGCTTAGTGTGGACCAGGCCTCAGACTGCCACTGACGGCTCTCATCAGAGAGAATTTAACAGCATCGTTTGCTGGATGCCATGCCTCATTGCAACCAATGGACATCAGCTGCAATTCTGTGCCAGCTTGCTCTTCCAACGCTGCTTTAGATAGCGTGAGAACTAGCAGTGTTAGGTCCCTCTTCCTTCCGCAGGATAGCTCTTCTGGACCTACAGCACTGGCTTCTCCTTCCAATTTGTAACAAATGGGGAGAGGGTGAGGTGTAGGTGAACTCTCCCTTCCTCTTTCCAGTCTGCCTAGCCCAGCAGATCCTACCAACCCAACAACAGCTACTTGGAGCCAGCCAGCATCTCTCTTTACCCAGAAATCCACCCTAGCAGCTCCTCTAACACCTAGCCACGCTTCAGGTCAGTAAGCAAAGAGGGAGTCAACATAGGATTTGGGAGGTGAGAAGCTGAGGTGAGATACAGGAGGAATTAGTGGGGATAAAAATGGAATTACTTGGGAGGGGGGTGAAGGATGAAATTTTGGGTGTGGGTAGAGATGGGTTTATTTTGGAAGTGGAGGGAGTGATATTCTTCTCATTTGGGAGAGGAGAACTTGACTCATAAGGATACTCCTGGAGGACAGTGTTGGTTTTTTTTGGTTGTTTGGTTTTGGGAAGGATACCCCAAGATCTTCCTATAAACCACCCACCTGCAAATGCCCCAACCTCCCTTACTCTGCCTCTTACTTTCTTTTCCCCCATTTTTTCAAATTGACTGACCAAAGGGTATTGCTTAGGTTACTTTGCCCTATTATTTAAGCAAGAGATTTGAACATACAGTACTGTGCCAATAGTCATGAATACAGAACAAAATGCCAATTTCAAGTCACTAACGGCATTGAGACAGAAACTTGAGAACTGAATGGGAACAGACAGAAAGGAAGCCCATAAAAACAAGGGAAGTACTATAAGGACATCCAACTTAACGTGATGATGGTGAATGTTGATTTCAGATCCAATAAGTTCCTTACCACTGACTTGGTTATTTTAAGATTTGGCATGGTACCACCACACAGAAATGCCATCAGCCCTTTACCTGGCAGTAAACATCAATATAGTACTTTAGAGTCTTTTCTCATTTATCTATCACAGTATTATTTTTAATACACACAGTACCTCCTTGTATGTGTAATGAACTATCTGTTAATCTGTTGAAGTTTGTCCAGACTCTGTAAGATTATATGTTTGTTTTTAAGCTTTCAGAGTTACTTCAATCTCTGTGAAAAATAAGCTGTCAAACGAGAATAAGCGATCATAAATTTAATTTTTTAAATGCTTAAATCTGTAAAAGGGGTTTGAGGGGATTTGGGCTCTTTTGATCTCAGTTGCTTCAGTGTAGTTACTCCAAATTTATACTAGTGAAATGTGAAACCAAAATCAGAATCTGGCCCTAAAACTGCTAACTCTCGCACAGTGGTTTCCAAACTTTTTACGAAGGTGACACACCAACTGCATTTTCTCTCTTTCTGAGGGATCAGCCATTACCCCTGCCAACCCCCGCCACTCCCTGTCTTCCTCTAGCTGCTGCCTGGATCCTGCTCCCCACACTGCTGCCTGCTGCATGAGAGCATGTGGGAGTTCTTCTGGGGTGAGAACAGGCTGGTGACAAATCTGCTTGCTGGCCCAGCTGCTTCCGCCCACGCTGCTGCTACCCTTGCCTGGCTCCAATTCTCCGCACTGCTGCCCATTGCCCAGGGAAGGTCAGAGCAGGATCCAGGCAGCAGCGAGCAGACAGTCAGCATTCTCTCCCGGTCCCACCTATGTCCCAAAGGCGCTTCCTCCATGTTGCTGGTGCTGCCACCCAGATCCCGCTCCCCAGAGTGCTATCTGCTGCCCAGGGGATGTAAGAGTAGTGGGAAAGGGGGCTGTAGAGAGCAGTTCCAGGGCATGTGTGACCCACCTAGACCCTTCCCGCAACCTACTGGTGGGTTGGGACCTATCATTTGGGAAGCAGTGCTCTAGCACATGTGCTGGATATTGAGACTACGAGGGACTTCTAAATACACCTCTACCCCGATATAACGCTGTCCTCGGGAGCCAAAAAATCTTACTGCGTTATAGGTGAAACCACATTATATCGAACTTGCTTTGATCCGCCGGAGCGCACAGCCCCGCCCCCTGCCCCCGGAGCGCTGCTTTACCGCGTTATATCCAAATTCGTGTTATATCGGGTCACATTATATCGGGGTAGAGGTGTAGTGTGAGAGTAAAAATAATAATATGCAGTTTTAGGGTTACGTGCTGTCCACCATCCACTGTGGGGATTTCCACTGGTATCAGCAGGAGTTGGATGGAGATTAAGAGCAGCACATGGCCCTCAACTTTATGGTGAAACTTATGATTTTTCTACCACTAGTGGGCATTCTTGCTCATTTTAGAAATCTCTCCAAGATGGGCAGGGTTGTGGTGAACAGGGTGTGAAATGTAAAAAGCACTAAATATCAAAATGAAAAAGAAACATCAACCACAAACAATGATTCAGAGTCACTTTCTTTGCTGGGCTTCATAAAATATAGCTGGGTGTGGCTTTTATATACTCAACAAGCATATGTTTCAACTATAGTTATTAATACATTTCACTCAACAGTGTAGATGATTTGTATTGTCATGCCCACTGGTTCAATGGTGAAGTGTTTTGTGCTACCATGTAGGGAACTAGTTTTCATCAAGATCTAGACGTTTGCTCCATAGGCAAGCAAGCAAAACGTGAGAGCTTCCCAAACTTAATATGGTCTACTCTAGGGTGAGGAAGAACTTTGTGCCTCTGTTATGGCAGTACCTAATGAATGATTTGAGTACTAATGTTATCTGATCCTGCCATGAAATATCCTCTCGTTGGCCAATCATTTATTTCTCACTTTAGTAGGATCAGTAAAGCTGAAAAATTCTGTTTAGGCTCTCCTGAAATGGAATTTTTCTTAAAATCCCTTTCTGCAAAAAGTTTCATGTTTTTAATGTTTCTTCTCTTTTTGGGATTTAACCTTTTCTTTAAAAAAATGAAAAGTGTTGTGGAAAGGTGTTCCTCCTTTTCGGCCAGCTCTATGTGTGACCCTTACTCGTGGTGCTGTGTTGATTGTAGATTCCGTGCTTCTTGGGGCAGGAACCAGGTTTATACATACTTTTGTGAAACATCTCACTTTGGGGTGACTGAAGAAAAAAGTACAAGTCCTTTTAATTGTTTTAAAGATCTGTGTCAGACATTCCTTTCCCAGACACCCCTGCCTCAATCCTGCATCAATTCCACCTTCACCATAGATATCCAGGTTTACACCACACAGCTCCCTGGGTTTTCATAAACGGAGTACAGGAGGACACATGAATCTCTCTACTGTGAGTCAAACGCTCGCCTGTTTGTGTCTGGGAAAAGGGAGAACATAAGAACATAAGAAAGGCCGTACCGGGTCAGACCAAAGGTCCATCTAGCCCAGTATCCTGTCTACCGACAGTGGCCAATGCCAGGTGCCCCAGAGGGAGTGAACGTAACAGGCAATGATCAAGTGATCTCTCTCCTGCCATCCATCTCCATCCTCTGTCAGACAGAGGCTAGGGACACCATTCCTTACCCGTCCTGGCTAATAGCCATTAATGGACTTAACCACCATGAATTTATCCAGTTCTCTTTTAAACTCTGTTATAGTCCTAGCCTTCACAACCTTCTCAGGTAAGGAGTTCCACAAGTTGACTGTGCGCTGCGTGAAGAAGAACTTCCTTTTATTGTTTTAAACCTGCTGCCCATTACTTTCATTTGAGCAAACTGATCTGCCAGTAGTGGACACCCTTTGGTAAAGTGCCTTCATGAGGCAGGCGGTATAGGGTTGACCTTAACTAACTACCTCGAGGTAGAAATTACAGTGCCTTAGCTCTCTCGATGTGCAATCCTAGTGGAGACATCTCAAGTTAGCTATCTCAGTATAAAAATAGTCCTTTTTTTGCAGTGAAAACTGAAAGCATAGCCTAAGTGACTTGCCCAGCATTATATAGGAATTTAGTGAGAGGGGCTGGGATAGAATCCAGTTCTCCTGGGTGGCTTTCAAAAGACCGTCCTTTCTGTCTTTGTCCAGTGTCACTGTTTCCAACCCCTCTCCCCAGTGGCAGTGTCTCTCTGTCTCATGGCTCCTTGCCATGCGTTGCCCCAATCTGCCGAACCTCCCCCCACCAACTTACTCCTGAAACTCCAGCTTTGCAAATCACATTGTAGAAATCCACAAGCTACTGGTAACCAATTCAACTGCAACAGCAAAGACTGTACAGCAGTTCTCTCCTGTTTCCTTCACTACATATGTACCTGTCAACTTCTGTAGCAAATGACACCGGGGTCCTACAGGCAATAGCCTCATAAACTACTAGTGCTGAAAGTACTTTATATCTATTCGGGACAGCCCTTAAGCACAAGGTTATATTATTGAAATAAACTGTGGGAATTTCTATTTTGGAACAAACCAAATACATTTTTTCACTCCTGTTTTAGGAATGACAAATTATTGTGAGAGATACCGTGAAGGAATGATACATGTTCTGAAAACCTTTGGGCCAGTACCAGATTTTTCAGGTGAAATTGAGCAGCAAATCAGCCAGGTGAGTGTACAAGACTGGATTGATGTGATTTCATAAGGACCATCAAAATAACAAATGTTGGCTTTAATTTCTTTGCAGTGATCACTTGTTTGAGTGACTCTTGGAAGTACCTCTGATCTGTATTTCTCAGTGAGGGTATGCACTTAGACTGATTGAAAATGCCAAAATAGAATTGACATAACATAAATCCCTTTGTTAAGCACTTTGAGATCTATGGATGAAAAATCATAGAAATTTAGGACTAGAAGGGACCTAGATAGGTCATCTGGTCTAGCCCCCTGCACTGAAGTAGGCCTAAGTATTATCTCTGGACCATCCCTCACAGGTGTTTATCTAATATGTTCTTAAAAACCTCCAATAATGGAGACTCCACAATCTCTCTAGGTAATTTGTTCCAGTGCTTAACTACCCTGACATGCTTACCCTTAAATGCTATCTAAGAGCTATGAAGCATTATTATAAGCTTTTCACTATGCCTTGGTAGAACTCTGAGAGCTAGTGTAGATGTATCTCACAGTGTTCATAGACAATTAGTGTTTGTACACAACAGTAAGAGATATGCTTTCGTATGTTTTGTTCCTGTCTATCTGTTCTGATGAGCTGAACGTGGAGGTCTAGTTGTTGGCATACCTATGTGACAAGTTATGAATAATATTTGATAAGTTTCTTCTTTTTACTCCTATATTTATATATTCTACAAACTAAAACTCTAATCTGCAAAGCATTTAGACACATGGCTAACTTGATTACTCACATGCTTAAAGTAAAGCACCTTCTTATGTGCATTGCTGGATTGGGGCCCAGGTAGTTTATCTTGCATCTGAGTTCTCCACCAGCGTGAGTTCAAATATAAAATCACCACATGGGTTTATTGCTGAATCAATATAAATCAGGAAACAACAATAGATAGCAAACTATGCCTTTCCATCTATCATCCTTCTTAATGCCTCTATAAATGGAAGAATAGCAACTGAGTTTTGTGATCTTTTCGGAGTGCGATATTCCCTTTTGGCCTCATGCTGATTCTGTCTCCTTTTTCCTTGGGCTCCATCAGAGACATTGACAAAACTAGACTTACAAGGAACCTTCCCCAAAGGCAAAACTTTAAACACTTTTTATGCTGCTTTCTGCCCCCTGTGTTGCTCTAGAATAACTGCAACTTGTGAATTATTATTATTGGCAACAACAGTGCTGCAAATGACGTGGGCCCAAGTTTTATCCAGCTTTTGTTATATTGCTCATTGTTTATCTTTTAAAGTTCTGAACTATGGGCTGCTCCTTTTGGCAAATATGGCCTTGGGTCTATCTCTGCACTTTGAGAAATACTTCCCTCTCTAAGAGCACATCAGTCAGTAACATGCAACTGGCATGAGCATGTTACCTACTGTTGCTCTTCTTGCAGTGATCCATTTAACATATAGATCTTCAGGTCCTTAATCCTTGCACTCAAACACTAGGGTCCACTTTCCGGCATGTTGTTTTTTGCCTTTAGATGCAGCCTGCCACCTTGTCATGGTTTCTAGCACTGGAAGCCCATTTAATAACTTCAGCCTGCTCCTGACTCCACCTTTGCAAAAAGTGATAGCTTCATTTCTTGGATGTGCCTCACCTTATAATTTTATCTCTCTGAGGCTGCACTCCTAAAAAATGACACCTTCATAAACATGGTTTATGAGGAGTAAAAAAAAAATCAAGTCTTCAAACTCCTACATGTGTACTTGGATTAGAGCACGTATCTAGCTGCCTAAAAGGCCAAGGCTGGGTCTCCTCCTTCATAGTTAATAATAAGAGTTTTGTCAGAAGGACTTGACAGCTGCCTCATAGGCAAACCAAGCAGACAGGTTAATGCTGAGTTGCTGTTGATAGACTTACATGGCCCTGTGTGAGAGCTGGTGTACACTAGAATGTTAGGTTGACCTAGCTGTGTTGCTCAGGGGTGTGAGAAGGTCAAATCCCTGAGAGATGGAGTTAAGATAACCTAAGCCCCAGATGTAGACAGCGCTAGGTTACCAGACAAATTCCTCCATCAACCTCGCTGCCGCCTCTCCACGAGATGGATTTACTAGAGTAACGGAAGAACCTCTTCCATCGCCATAAGTGTTTACATTACAGCACTATGGTGGTGCAGCTGCTGTGCCACTCTAGCGTTTCTAGTGTAGACATACCACTACCAATGTTAGGCCAGAATGTTCTCCAAACTACAGTGAAAGATGAGAGCTCCCACCTCCAAGTACAGATCCTCACTGTCCACCGTAGAGATTAACTAACTTCTAACTAGTGGCTCAGACAGCCTGCAAAAAGAACAAAAGGTATGAATCAATGGTATCCTCCTTTCCATGGAAAAGAAGCATGTTGGCCTTAAACAGGCAAGGGATTTAAACAGGCAACTAGTGGTCCTTGTGACCCAACTGTCTGTTGTCAACAGAATCAGAACCCATATGACAATTACCAGCATAAATGTTAACCAGAAGAGGGGAGAAAACCGTCAAAAACAATCTTTGGTAAGAAATTTCCAACATTCAACATGAGGTTTAATCTTCTATTTTCTTTATTTCAGGCCATGAGTGAAAAAACTCCAGCTGATCCAGAACATCTCAATGCCAGGCGAGCATGGAGAGATGAATGTCTTATGGGTCTTGCCAAGTTGAAAAAACAAATGAAATCCAACTGAGTTGCATCCTCTGTAATACACAAGGGCAAATTATCGGCATATCTCCACAAAAGTGGGTGCTTCCATTTCCACAGGCAAAAATCTGTATTTGCAGAACAGGTGACTCAATAGGCAAGCAATGATTTTGCCCATGTGCGAATGCAGGGGGTGATTCAAAATGTAATTCAATTGTCATTACATTATTAATTAGTGACAGGAACTGCGTAAGAAACTAATGCATGAAAAACTTTTTATATGATTATTCTAAGTGCTTTAATACTAGCTTATGCAGATTTGTTGTAGCCCTGTCAGTCCCAGGATATTAGCGAGACAAGGTGGGTGAGTGATATAATATCTTTTATTGGACCAACTTCTGTTGGTGAGAGAGACCTGAAGAAGAGCTCTGTGTAAGCGCGAAAAACTTCTCTCTCACCAACAGAAGTTAGTCCAATAAAAGATATTACCTCATATAGCTTGTCTCTTTAATACTAGCTAGCATCAATAGTATTAATACTGTATAATAGACAGGCACACAATAGTTTTTAAAATTATACATTTTATAATCTTGCTTGGAGATATGTAGCCTCAGCAGCGCTTGCATTTGCTGGGGTCCAGGAACAGGCAAACATCAGCTATTTGTCATTATGGGACAAATTCTGCTCACCAGAACCTTCTGTGGGCATGGTGAGCTCTGACTAATTCGACTGCATTGGGGTGAGAGGAGAATTTGTGGAATGCACACAGGGAACCTCCTTGCACTCCTCCTAGGGAGACTAGGGGAGGGGTCCACTGGCCATTCTCCCCACAGAGTAGGAGCACAATAGCTTCAGGGTTTCTGCAACCCAGCTCTGTAGCTGTTCCACAATCTTGGTGAGAGAATTACTTTTTCCTTCCCTCCCCCCCTCCCTTAGGCACTTAGATACCATGGTGATAGACAAGGCATAAGTACCTGAATAGAATAGAGCAGAATCCCTCCTTGCCCCCCAGCCCCTATAGAATTCATCAGAGCCTCACCCAGTTTTTCAGGCTATGCGCTTGACAGCCCATGACTTTGTCCTGACCAAAGTGAGCAGTTTGATGTCACTGGTGGTTTATTGCTACTCAAAATAAGTGTGTCCCATTTAGGCCTTCTCTAGAAGAGCTAAAAAGGTGGTTAGTTATTTTTAAATTGAGTTAGCTAACTTAAGAGGCAGTAGGGTATAGTGGACAGGGCCTTGATCTGAGACCTGGGTTCTCTTCCCAACTGTGCCACTGACATGCTGTGTGACCTTGGGCAAGTCACATCTCCTCTCTGTGCCTCTGTGTCTTCTCTCACCCATTGTCTGTTTAGATGGTTCATTCTTTGGGGCAGGGACTGTCTCTTGTTATGGGTCTATATAGTGCCTGGCATGGTAGGGCCCTGATCTTGATTTGAACCTTTGGGCACCAGTGTAATATAAATAATAGAGAAGAATGATTTGAACTTAATGTAGCCACTGCTTACCATCTTTCAGATTCCAATAGCTAGTCATATTGTAACCTAGGTTACCACATAATGTATAAGGTGTGAAGCAGTGGCTATGCTACGTGGTGCTTCAAATCCTGTTAGCGAATATAATTTTAAAAACACCTTTCTCTCTATTCTAGACAAGGTCATAGAAGGTTTTAATAACTCTTTTTAAACATAAGATTAGTTCCTTTTTGCTATGTGCATGTCCACAGTAACAGTCTCATTATGACTTAGCTGGTTAGTTGCTCTGCGTTAGCTTGTTTGAAATCTTTGAAAATATATCAAAAATATCTGCCTCCATTTCTGTTCTTTGCTCATGAATAAAAGGTTGTAATGAAATATACTGACTTCCACAAAGGTCCTGTGTGATATTTTACTGGTTACACTCAGAGCTGTAACCACGGCGGGGCAAGTGGGGCAGCCACCTAAAGCGCAAAGCCAGGGGGCGACTCGGGCCGTCGACACCAGCCACAACAGGGCTCGGTGGGGCTAGCCCTGCATGGTGAGGCTCGGGGTGGGAATGCCACCTTCACCTCCTGACTCACCTCAACGGGCCACCCATCCTGTCTGGGTTGGGCGGGGGCACAACCAAAAAATCAGTGGGGCACGTGACCCTGCGTGTCCCCTGATGCGTCGCCTAGGGGGTGCAAATATGGTTACACTACAAATGTCTAGTTACAGCTCTGGTTACACTGACCATTGGTTTGAGATGGTGCACTCTGTTAGGGGTGTAAGTGTGCTGATTAAAAATATTGCTGAGGTCAGTTTGGAATCAAATCATCAAGAAATAATGCACAGTCTCTCAGATATGGATGCTAGTCACCATGTATGCACTATTGTCGCCTAGTGCAAGTGCGAGGCATTTAATAGCAGTGAGTGACTTCCTGTCAAATTGCCTCATGGAAAGCCTGGGAAGGAGGGACACAGTGCAGAACAGTGGCCAAAAAGGGAGGTACTATGCTGTAGGATAGAGCTCTCGGGAGTGACAGTATCGGTGTGATTCCAATACCTCTGCCGAATTCCCATCCACTCTGAAAATACCATTCTTCGAGTGCTTGCTCATGTTGATTCCATTCTCAGTGTGTGCGCGCTCAGGTGCACAGTTGTTGGAGATTTTTTGCCTTAGCGGTATCTGTAGGGTTAGTTGTGGCGCTCTCTGGAGTGCCGCGCTCATGCACCGGTACATCAGGCACCACCGGCCCTACACCCTCTCAGTTCCTTCTGACCACCCATGACGGTTGGTCGGAGCACCTTCCCCTTGCCTGGCAAGTGGATAGCGGTTCTTCCCGTCTTTCTCAATGCCCTGTAAATAGTTTGTTTACAGTTAGTTAACAAGTTGTTGTTAAGTAGTGTAGTTAGTGAATTAGAGTCCCAGCGGGGACTTTGCCCCAGGCAGGGCATGCCCCGGTCTCCAGGTTTTAAGCCCTGTTCTGCCTGCAACAGGCCTATGTCTGTGAGTGACACCCATAGCAGCTGCCTGAAGTGCTTGGGGAAATCACACGTGAAGGACAAGTGTCGGATTTGTAAAAACTGTCATCTGAGAACCCAAAAGGAACCACGAGGAGCTAGTGGGGAGATATAACTTTAATCTGTGGGACTCCCTCAGGAAATGTAAGGACTCTCTGCCCCAGGACTTGTCCCGAGAGTTTGTAGTAGTAGTAGAGGAGGGTACTACAGTGGCTAGATGTTCCCTCCAGATGGCCTGGGATGCAGCCGATTCGGCAGCCAGGGTGGTCGCATCGGCAGTAATTGTGAGGCGCAGATCATGGCTTCAAACCGCAGGCCTGTCCCAGGAAATGCAGTCCTCCATCCAGGACCTCTGTTTGATGGGAATGGACTCTTTGCAGAGCAGACGGATGTGAGGCTGCATGGGCTCAAAGACACGCGGGCCACACTCTGTTAGCTGGGCATGCATACTCTGCAGTTGTCGAGAAAACAATTCAGGCCACCCCCGACCTCGTGGCCACCTCTGCAGGGCTCCGCTAGGAGAAAGGACAGAGACACAAGTTTCAGTCGTCACCGTCCCTCCACCTCCCACTCACCAGCTCAGCCTGGCCTGGCAAAACAGCTGGGGGGCTAGAAATGCTCGTTTTGATGATGCACTCTAGAGCGACGCCCCGTCACTGTGCATCCACCTTATGCCTTTCTCAATTATTTACGTCCCTTCCAACTGGCCTGGCTGTGAGTCACATCAGACCTCTGGGTGTTAGAAATCATATCTCTTGGCAACATCCTGCAATTCTCCGCTATACCCCCCACCCATCCCTTTTTCCTGTCCCTCTTCTGATGAGCAACTCCTTGTTCAGGAGGTCAAAAACCACCTGCAGCTGGGGGCGGTGGAAGAGGTCCCTCGGGAAATGAGGGGGAAAGGGTTCTACTCCTGCTGCTTTCTAATCCGGAAAGCAAAAGGGAGCCTAAGACCCTTCTGGACTTGCAGCGACTCACCAAATATCTCAAGAAGTTGAAGTTCTGCATAGTCTCCCTGGCCTCCATCACCCCTCCCTGGATCCAGGAGACTGGTACACCACTCTCCATCTCAAGGACACTTATTTTCATATTTCCATCTTCCATGGACACAGATGGTTCCTTTGTTTTATGGTGGGCCTGTGCCACTTTCAATTTAAGGTACTGCCCTTTGGTCTCTCATCGTCCCCGCGGAAACATCAAGGGGTCTATCCTTATCTCGACAATTGGCTCATCAAAGGCAGATTGCGGGATCAAGTCCAGAGGAATCTTGATCTGGTGCGTTCTACCTGTCATGACGTTGGCCTATTAGTAAACAAAAAGAAATCGACCCTCATACCAGTGCAACGAATAGAATTCATAGGGGCAGTCTTCGACTCTATGCAGGCCAGAGCCTTCCTTTTGGAGGCCCATTTTCAAGCCACGTTGGACTTGATCGCTCATATAAAAGGCCACATGCTCACCATGTCACGCACCTGCCTGAGGTTATTAGGCACATGGCAGCTTGCACTTACATGGTCTGTCCTGCCCAGCTCCATCTCCAACCTCTGCAAGCGTGACTGGCGTCGGTCTACATGACCTGTCTATATCCCAAACAAGCACAATCTGGACCTGGCAGTCAGAGTACCGGACCACATCCGGTCATCACTGGAATGGTGGTTGGACCCCAGGTCAGTGTTGGAGGGAGTTCCCATCGCAGTCCCATCCCTGTCGCTGACCCTGGTTTCCGATGCCTCGGACCTGGGTTGAGGAGCCCACCTGGGCGAGCTCAGTATGCAAGGCCGCTGGTCGCAGGACGATCACTCCCTCCACATAAATGTCAGGGAGCTCAGAGTGGATCGGTTGGCCTGCCAGGCTTTCCGGTCCCACTTGAAAGGCAAAGTGGTACAAGTCCTGATGGACAACACCACCATGATGTTTTATATCAACAAACAAGGCAGAGCCAGGTTGTCGGCCCTTTGCCAGTAAACTCTCTGGCTTTGGGACTTCTGTGTGCAGCATGCCATTCATCACGTGGCCATGCATCTTCTGGGGACTAGAAATGTACTAGCAGATTGCCTCAGCAGAACCTTCTTGTCTTGCTATTAATGCTCACTGTGATGTTCCCCTGGTGTTATCTGGACCAGTGATCTGCTAGGTCACTCCACTCCTTGACTCTGGGAGCCAACCTTACCCTGCTCAGCTGTGAGAACCCCCACTCCTGGGCTATTCACGCACAGCCTCTGGCATGTAAGCTGCTTGGATTGTGCAACCGAATGACACTAGCCAGACACAACCCTAGGAACCTCCGTCTTGCAGTGTCCAGTTATGCCCACTGCACGCTTATATCAGCCTTTCACCCTCCATTTCAGGGCAGGTTGGTCTTCACTCACGGCATGACAGTCCAGTTTCTAAAAGGTCTGGAGCAACTCTACCCCTATGTCCAGGACCCCATCCCTCCTTGGGACCTGAATCTAGTGCTGGTGCAGCTCATGGAGGGCTCCCTTTGAGCCATTGTCTTTCTATTCCCTGCTTCTATTTTCCTGGAAGGTGTCCTTCCTGGTGGCGATAACGTCTGCCCTTAGGGTCTCTGAGATTAGGGTGCTTATCTCGGAGCCACCCTATACGGTGTTTTTCAAGGACAAGGTCCAGTTGCAACCGCACCCAGCTTTCCTGCCCAAGGTTGTTTCACAATTTCACATGAGCCAGGACATATTTTTGCCTGTCTTCTTCCCAAAGCCTCATAAGTCTCAGGAGGAAGCGTAGATTGCACTCTCTGGACGTCAGGAGAGTGCTAGCTTTTTACATCGAAAGGACCAAACCGTTCTGCAAGTCAATGCAGCTGTTCGTCACGGTGACGGACAGAATGAAAGGTCATCTGGTTTCCACCCAGAGGATTTCATCATGGATCGGGTTTTGCTATGAACAGGCAAAAGTGCCTCCACCGGTGATTGTAACCACCCATTCGACTAGGACGCAAGCCTCCTCTGCAACCTTCCTGGCCCAGGTGCAATTCAAGATATCTGCAGGGCTGCTACCTGGTCATCCATTCACACATTCACATCTCACTACGCGCTTACCCAGCTTATCCAGCAAGCCCGAGACAACGCTGGCTTTGATAGAGCAGTATTACAAGCCGCATTTCTGAACTCTGATCCATCTCCATGGATATTGATTATGAATAGAATGGAATCGACATGAGCAAGCACTGGAAGAAGAAAAAATGGTTACCTGCCTTTTGTAACTACTGTTCTTCAGGATGTGTTGCGCATGTCCATTCCATTACCCGCCCTCCTGCCCCTCTGTCGGAGTTGCCGGTAAGAAGGAACTGAGAGGCGCTGCCAGCCCTACACCCTGATATACCGACACATGAGCGCGGCACTCCAGAGGGCACCACAGCTGAACTGCGGATACTGCTAAGGCAAAAAATCTCCGATAACTGTACACGTGGGCGCACACTCACCTAGAATGGAATGGATCTATGACGGCATAGCCAGGAGTGATGGAAGCTCCCTAAAAGTAGGGGGGCCACTGGCACCTGAACCGTGGCCCTGCCCCCTGCACTCATCCTTCCCCCAAGGCTCTGCCCCTGTGCCGCCTCTTCCCCAAGATCCTGCCACCCCTTTCCTCCCATTGCTCACCCTTATAGCTGGTAAAAAGTGGTGGAACCATGGCCTCCTGGCCCAGGGCCGGCTCTAGGCACCAGCGCTCCAAGCATGTGCTTGGTGCGGCACTTTCCAAGGGGCGGCACTCCGGCTCCTTTTTTTTTTTGCTTGGGGCGCAAAAAAACGGGAGCCAGCCCTGAGCAGAGGTGAGCTGCAGCGGTGGGGGGCGCAGGGAGGGCCGCAGGAAGTAACCCTGGGGGGGGGGAAGAGGAATCGCCCCCCACCGCCGCAGCTCCCCTCCGCTCCGCCTGCTCCCCTGAGCGCGCCGCCACCGCTCTGCTTCTTCCCCCCTCCCAGGCTTGCTGCGCGAATCAGCTGTTTTGCAGCAAGCCTGGGAGGGAGGGGGGAGAAGCGGAGCAGCGGCCGCGCGCTCAGGGGAGCAGGCGGAGCGGAGGGGAGCTGCGGTGGTGGGGAATGCGGGGAGGACCACAGGAAGTAACCCTGGGGGGGGCAGAGGAACCACTCCCCCCCAACTCACCTCTGCCTCCTCCCCCGAGCTCGCCGCCACTCCGCTTCTCCCCCCTCCCTCCCAGGCTTGCCGCAAAACAGCTGATTCATGCGGCAAGCCTGGGAGGGGGGGAGGGATGGGGGAGAAGCGGAGTGGAGGCGGCGCGCTCAGGGGAGCAGGCGGAGCGGAGGTGAGCTGCGGCAGTAGGGGGCGTTTCCTCTGCCCCCCCCGGGTTACAAGCCTGGGAGGGAGGGGTAGGAGGGGAAATGCGGCGCGCCCGGGGGAGGAAGCGGGGCCGGGGATTTGGGGAAGGGGTTGGGATGGGGCGGGGAAGGGGCGGAGTTGGGCAGGGCGGGGGGGGGCGCAAGAAATTTTTTTTGCTTGGGGCTGCAAAAAACTTGGAGCTAGCCCTGTCCTGGCCCCCTCTGTTCTGGTGCCCCTGGGCATAGCTACACTGACATAACTATGCAGGTATAGTCCCAGGCCTGATCTACGCTTAAAAATTAGAATAACCTAGCCACATCACCCAGGGCTGTTTAAAAAAAAAAAAAAAAAGTTCACACCCTGTGCAACATAGTTAGGTTGACCTAACCACTGGTGTAGACGTGGCTAGGTCGATGGAAGAACTCCTCCATCGACCTAGCTATTGCCTCTGGGAGAGGTGGATTATCTACATCAATGGAAAAGCCCCTTCTGTCGCTGTAGGAAGCATTTACATTACAGTGGCACAGCTGCAGCACTGTAGCTGTGCCTCTCTAGTGGGTGTAGTGTAGACATGGCCTCAGTAGTGGTGACGTACCCTTACACTACCAATCAATGGTCCCAATGCTAGTAAAACTCCTAGGATGGCATTGGGGTGTGGACATACATTTATACATTTATGCAAATGCTCAGTGCTACAGCCAACCGTTGCTTGACCTCCATTTTGCCTGTCTTTTCTGTTTTCATGTGCAGACAGGATATTTAAGTACACAAGAATCCTCCTTGGAGTGTTTCAGGGAGGATGGAGCTGTGTGCAAGGACATGCCTGCAAAACAAAGCTGGTACATCTCATTTAGGGTCTTTATTTTCTTCCAGCCCCTTATAGAAGCCTGGATTTAATGAAACTTGCCTTAGAGGGGAATGAAATGAATTTTGAGAATTGTTCTATTCCCATTCCTTGGGATTTTCACTCCACTCATAGCAAAGCTTCACCTGATTTAGGCCTGGTTTATATTAGAAAAGTGTCACTGGTTTAACTAAATCAACTGAGATGCATTCCTGTAGATGCACTTACACTATTTTAACCCTCGCTTTTACTAGTTTTACTTAAGTTGGTCAATTATCAATGCAAGACAAACTGATTTTGGGAAAGGATAAACTGGGTTAAGAGCATTTACTGGATAGATTTTGAATTGAGTTAGTTAAACTCTTGCAACTTTTCTCAAAAGGAAAGCCCTTGTAGTAAGTGCCCCTCCACCATGCTGTGGTAATCCCCTGAGGGTGCAACTGGCTGCTAAGTGATAAATGCTGTATTCACACTGGGATTAGCATCTCCCCTTTCTCCTCCCTTCCCCTATCAGCCAGAGCACTGGGAGAAAGTCAGGACGGAGAAGAGATATCGTATTGTCACTACCCCATTGGAAGACGCATCTTTCCAGAGACACCCGAAGACTGCTGTGGAGAAGAGAGGATCTTCTATGAGGTAGGACTTCTCTGCTTCTAGGGAAACTTTGTTTAAAGGTGGGTTTTTAAGTGGAAATAACCAAACTAACTTCCATCGTAGAGCAGGGTTACTTTCCTTTCAAAGATTTGTCAGCATGGGGCTATATCACATAAGTGGCTAAAGGTAGGGAACAAATTCTAAAAGTAACATTCAGGCTCCATTTATTTTCTTACTTTGAATCGAATCGCCTGTCACCCCTGCCGATTCCCAGTGTCTGAAGTGGCTTTTCAGGGCTCAAGCTGATGAGCTCCTTCCTCTGCCAGGAAACATTCTCTTCTGATTTTTCTCTTGACCCTGTTTTCTTTCCCTCTTTCCCGTTCTCGCCACCACCAAGTGCTTCCAAAACTAAATGTTGATAGAACTGCTAGTATCTAATGTTAATAGTACTAGCAATTCCCTGCTAGGACAGCACACCACGGTGCCCCAGTTGGAGGAAAAGCAAGTGATGAGGCTTGGATTGTGTGTCTGGGGTAAGAATCCTGGTTCTGAAATGAACTCTGGTGGAGGAAATCAATTTTGTTAAAATCATTCTAATCTAATTACTGCCCTTCCTTTCATCCCATCAGGAGTTTTCTTAAGGTAATATACAAATGTGTTTATAAATTGTACCTGATCTGTGTATTGAGTGTAATCCATATGCCTACATAACAATTCATGTTTAACAAACCTAATATGTCTGTGTAATATTAGTGGGTATTATGTAAATAGATAACAATTGTCTCAATCACTTACAATCTACTACCACCAAAACAAAATGATACTCCCAGTTCTTTTTTCTGAACAATCACAACAAATAAACAGACACCCCCCCCAACTATTATAAATGTCCCAATTGCCACCATACATCTTTTTTTTGTAAATGCAAGACACTAGGTGAGTGATTCTTATCCAACTTGGGGTAGTATTATTTAAAAAAACAAGCACACAAACGTAAATTTTTGTAATTAGTGTTGCATCATAGTTGTAATTTGACAGTTATGTTATGAGCATATGGTGATGGTGATGAATTTGGCTGTCCTAATGTTAATAAATAAATGGAGATATCCTGTCTCCTAGAACTGGAAGGGACCTTGAAAGGTCATTGAGTCCAGCCCCTGCCTTTACTAGCAGGACCAAGTACTGATTTTGCCCCAGCTCCCGAAGTTGCCCCCCTCAAGAATTGAACTCACAACCCTGGGTTCAGCAGGCCAATGCTCAAACCACTGAGCTATCCATCCCCCTGAGCACTTGATGTGTTACCTCATGTACCTCTTCTTGTAGGCCAGTGGATGGTGTACCTGATGTCCTGTATACATTAGAAACCAGAACAATAGTTATGGTTTATAAAACTTTAAAAAAATAATTTGAGTCAAAACAAGGTAAGCTTAAGGTTCAGATTTTCAGTGTGTAGAAGCCCTGGTCAACCCCAGTTGTGTGTGCAAGGACATGTCATGCTTACATTTCATGGTGGCATGTAATCATGTAACTTTCCCTAGTGCATGTAATTGCAGTAACCTAACATAAATGGAGATACACCTCTACCCCGATATAACGTGACCCGATATAACACAAATTTGGATATAATGCGGTAAAGCAGTGCTCCGGGGGTGGCAGGGTTGTGCACGCTGGCGGATCAAAGCAAGTTCGATATAACACGGTTTCACCTATAACGCGGTAAGCTTTTTTGGCTCCCGAGGACAGCGTTATATTGGGGTAGAGGTGTATAATGTTGTATGCACTAGTTTCCATAGGGACAAAGATCTGGAAATTTAAGCATGAATAATTTGTCTTTGCTAATGTCATGTAAGCTTTATGATATGTTGTTATGAACCAGTGTCAGGACTACAGAGCCCTTACAGAAGTCCCGTTAACTAAACTAAATAAATATGCAGTGGAATTTGGTTTGACTGCCTACCACTTGAAGTGATCATTTGGCTGTGTGGGTTAACTCTTGCTTTACAAGATCCAGTTCACATTTTGTGCTAACATATTTGCCCCTCACTTATACAGCTCAGTGGGTTTTTCCATTGTAGAGATGTGGGTCCTAATCCAAAGTCCATTGAAGACAATGGAAAGACATACACAGGAATCAATGGGAAGGCTCCCATTGATTTCAGTGAGTTTTGGATCAAGTCATTTGATTTGGATTTCTTTCAGGTTTCTTCAGTAATTTCAAAGGTAGGAAAAAAATCCTCCCAGCTTTGAGTGGCCACTAATAAGACTTAGACGATGGTACAGCTTGATAGGCTACCAATTAAAGCTAGTTTTAGCTTGATCAGTGTTTCTTTTTTCCTGAAAATTATTGATACAATTTTGCTCCACCCTTCCAAGAGGGAGGTTTTCGGTTATGTCTCTCTGATTTGGAAAACTGACACTTTAGTAAGTCTCACAGACAGCTCATTTTAGATGTGAGGATCAAATGGGAAGATGCACCTTATAATTGATTGTCTATGTATAGGAGAGAGAGGAACAATCTGAACTCAAGTATGTGCACTTAAATGTAGATAACCAAACTGCACAAGAGCAAAATTCCAGAGACAAGACTTAGCTGGATATCCTGATATTAGTAAGGAATGAAATGTTATCTACAGAATTCCACTGGGGAAGGTGTTACGAAGGCCTGAGTCTCCACTGCCTTGTCCCTTGTATTGTACAATGCTATCAAATCCGAAAAGTAGATACACACACTTTCCACGGGTGCATATAGTGAAGAGTAGGTACACACACTATGCACAAGGTACAGCACAATGGAGAATGAGACTCCAGATTTCTTGTATAAACTGGAGATCAGAAAATAATCTGCATATTAAGTGTAAAACTGGTAGTTTGACAAAAAATTGGAGAAAAATATGTCAGTGTCCTGCATCAGGGCACATTAGAGGCAAAACAAGATGACCTTGAATGAGCTGAAACCAAGAATTTGTTTTTGCATTCATGATTTACATACTCTGATATGTTATCTTGAGCCACTCTTAAAACAGTTTCTGGCTCTGATCTGATTGTGGGTGACTGGAGGGCAGCTGCAGGTGAAGCCTTGACCAATGCAGGTGGGTTGACAGCCCAGTGTATACAGCACACCAAAAATTGGCTGGTTACACTTTTTATACTGTGGGAAAGGCATGTCTTATTCTGCCTCTTGTACTGCGGGTAAAGGTGCATCTCTGTACGATTCAATGGGTTGTTCTGCAAATGCATCAAACAGTTTAGTTTTTGGGGGTTTTTGCACATGGGGCTGTTCATCTGTATGAAGCATTTTCTTAATATCCCTTTAAATTCAGAAAATTGCTCTGCAACGTTGCCTCCTTCTCAGTCCTCCTCCTTTCATATTGCTGTGGCATCACAGAAGAGCACATTCTGGTAATATCGGTCCCAGAAAGCCCTCTCCTCTGCAGTGATGGTGACAGACTGTGCTTCAGAAGAGGTGTAATGTTGGGCCTATACAATATAGTTCAAAAGAGCAAGAAAGGTTGTGGTGGTTACATGCCTCATTGGTAAGACTGCATTGCAAGCAGTGGCAATCACCGAGGCCAGGTGTGCAGTACAAAGTTTTGTTGGCATCGCTGTGTCCGTCAGGGGGTGAGAAAAAGCCACACCCCTAGCTGACACAGCTGTGGTAGTAAAACCCCCAGTGTAGACCCAGCTATGCCAGTACAACAGGGCTTCTACTGGCATAGCTTATGTCATTCAGGGAGGAGGTGGCATTACTTTACTGGCAGCGTTCCTTCTCCTGTTGACATGCACTGGATCTACATTAAAGGGCTCTGCCAGTAGCGCTATACCAATATAGTTGTATCAGCAGAGCCTGTGTAGTGTAAGCAAGGCCTCAGTATTGCTCTTGCACTCAGTATTGCTCTGGTTAGTGGGGATACCAGGATTCTATTCCCATCTCTTCAACTAGCTTATTGGTGACCAGGGGCAAGTGACTGGGGACCAAATTTTCAAAAGTGGCCTCTGATTTTGGACGCCTCGGTTTTTGAGTGGCCATCTGTAGCTACCTAGGTTATGATTTTACAGAGGTCTTGTGTATCCACAGCACCTTCACTTACCGCTGCTCGTTGGGGGTGGTTTAATTATGATGATGGGAGAGTTCTCTCCCGTCAGCTCAGAGTGGCTACACCAGCGATCTTACAGCAGCGCAGCTGTTGTCAGGGCCGGCTCCAGGGTTTTGGCAGCCCCAAGCAGCCAAACAAAAAACCAAACAAAAAGCCGCGATCGTGATCGCGATCTGCGGTGGCAATTCGGCGGGAGGTCCTTCGCTCCGAGCAGGAGTGAGGGACCGTCCGCTGAATTGCCGCCGAACAGCTGGACGTGCTGCCCCTCTCCGAAGTGGCCGCCCCAAGCACCTGCTTGGTAAGCTGGTGCCTGGAGCCGGCCCTGACAGTTGTGCTGCTGTAAGCTCTCTAGTGTAGACATAGCTTTAGTAAATCCCCTGGTGATAATCCTGTTTTTATCATGGGAGCTGTTAAAACTTTAACATCAGATTTTGTTTGCCTTCTGGCAAAGTTATAACCGTAAATGTTTGCCATGTGGGACCATGCCATCTTGTCTGTCTGGAAAGTACCAGCACATTGTGAGTGCTGCCATAAAGAGTAAATAAAAATAATAGTGTGGGTCACACTTCTCGCAGCCCAACGATATGATGAGTCACGCACTCTGGGACTGACCCACCTCCAAGTGAAAGCTTTGTCATGTGTCCTGCATTACTCATAAGGTTTTGTTTCTTAAGAAATGGGACTGGCCTTTGGTGAGGTGTTCCAGGGAGCTGAGTAAAAGATTAAGAGTTATTATAAAGAAGGAACAAATCCATTTTTTCTTTCCCAAGAACTGTTTGTTAATACTTGAATTTGAATTGTTCGCATTAATGAAAATGTGTGTTACAGTTTCCCTGTGCTTCATTCATGCTGCCCACACAGTGGAAACCTTGGGCATTTTCATATGGGGCATGTTGGCTTGTGAAAACACAGGTTGTACGTTGCACATGGATACCAAATGGGGAGAAACTGCATAGTAAAGCTACAACTCAACTTTCATTATAACCTCCTCTTGTCACTTTTTCTTAAATGTCTCTTTTTGTACCGAAACTTTATATACCTGGTCCCCACTAAAAAGTTATTTGTGTGGGGGAAGTTGGGTCCATTCAGCTGTTTTTGAATTAGGCAAGCAGCAGGAACCATACATACTTTCCCCATATTTCACGTATTTTTAAGACTTTTTTTTGCACACACAGATAGCTCAAATGGCTGAGTTTTTAAAACATCACATGTGGATAATCCTCCTGGAGGTATAGGTAGCTGTTTGTTAAGTTGGAAATAAAATATTCTAAAGTGATAATTAAAAAATCTTCATGTGCTGTTAAAAACAGATTCGCTTTCAGCTTCCATTACAGTATAGTCTGAGGTTCTCTGGAGCGGCACAGCTCTGTATCTGCCACGTTATCATATCAGAACTAGGTTTTTCCTATATCTACAGTGCAATGTCATTTAAAACCCACAATACTGTGGAAAAATACACTGCATGGGTTAGCGGGAAGGGTTTGTGTGTAACCCCGAGTTCTGCAGTTAATGGCGTTATGTAAAACAGAATTGCATAATTCTGTAAATCAGAACTATGTCTTCATTTTTTTTCATTAGGAAAAAGGAATTAAAAGCAACAGCTCCCCCCCCAATATGTATCAGTGGTTAAGGATGACTTTATATATATGTATATTAAAACCTAAAACATTAATTTTGAAAAAGTTAAGGTTGCTAAATGACAACAATGTAGTTACCCATTACTTCTTTTGCGAAATATAGCTATTAAAGGCAAGGAAATTAATAGTTAAGGACATCATAAATGGTACAGTCTCCACATCAATACATTATTCTTATCCACTGCAAAGATAAACATATTTCATCACAACAGCACAACCTTACCTTTGACCCCTGGATTATTCTTATATATTATTTTTATTAGTTTATGTTAAAGGGAAATAATCCATAAATATATTAATCAACTGATAATAAAAAATTTGGTTATTTTATTATTATTATTGATTATGATTGTAGTTATTTATGTTGAAGTAGTACACAAGTCCTCTCTCAGGATTGGGGTCCCATTGTGCTAGGCATTGTACTAATACCCATATAAAAACTCTGCCTTGAAGAGTTCCCAGGATGCAACAGAGGAATGTGATTAAAACATCAAAAGGGACTAGGGAATGGAGGAGTGACATCACGCAATTAGACTTTGATCTGGTAAAGAATGTTAGTATGTACTTAACTTTAAGCTCATGAGCAATTTTTTTGATATGAATGGGATTGCTCAGATGGGCTATGAATGAGATAACTCAAGTTCCGCTTGTGCTTTGCTGCACTGGGGCCTTACATGGATTTACATAGACTTATAACACAACTTGATGGTTTTAAATCTGACATGTTTTTTAACAATGAATAAATAAAATTACCTATCCCTAATAGCCATACAAGCTAGTTGTAATTGTGGTTTTCTGAGAATACTGTTTATATATATGTGTATGATATAATGATATAAAGCTGTCTGTTACCAGGTTTGAGGTGTGTAATCCAGACCAGTGAGTGGTTGTGTCGCTACTTGCCCTGCAACCCGGCGTGCCTCACAGTGCTTTGCTGCTGCAATTCTCAACCTGAGTTGCTCACAACCAGCCTACATGCATGCAAGTCACAGCCTCAGTGTCTGTGTGCTAGCCGGCCCTGGTTCAGCAGCTCTGACCCAGCAATCTGTGTACAGCTCCACAGCCCCACTCTGGCTTGTACCAGACTCGATTACTACTTGCCGGGTGACCCCAGCACACTCCTGGTCCTGAATTTCCCAAAACTGTGTGCTCTTCAGTGTCCAGCCCAGTTCAGAGAAATAATAAGGTTCGTTTGTTCCCCTAAAGCAGTGATACTCAACCTATTTACCATTGTGGGCTGCATATGTGTTATGTGGGCTGCATCCACACAATATATATACTACCTGTATGGCCCTGAGAATGTCACATGGGCCGCAGCCATGTGCTGATTGGGCCGCAAGCAACCAGGAGCTGTGGGTTGAGAACCACTGCCCTAAAGACACAAAAACACATCACAGCTTATTAACTTAACTGGGTACATGTAACTTTCCATTTAAACACAGCACTGAGTTGGTTTATAGTAAAAATAAAACAAATGTATTTATACAGGACATAGGTTAAGTGATGCCAAGTAAAACGAGTAAAGTTAGAAAGGGTTACAAGCAAATAAAAGTGAAAACACGTATCTGAAAGTATAAAACTTAATCTAGCAAGTTACAGGGTTTGCTCAAGATGTTTTCTCACCTATATTTGGTTTCCAGAGACTTCTGGAAGGACCTATTTTTCTCAGCTTGCAAGAGCTCTGTTCCCTTGTGTC
This sequence comes from Chrysemys picta bellii, assembly GCF_011386835.1. Lineage (NCBI taxonomy): Eukaryota > Metazoa > Chordata > Testudines > Emydidae > Chrysemys > Chrysemys picta. Next base: position 314,822,550 of record NC_088791.1, read on the forward strand.
TGTCTATTGATGGATGCCAAAGATGGCTTCTGTCTTTGCTTATATCTTCAAATGTTCAGTGACTTTTGTTTCAAGAGGCAAGATGACTTCATGCTGCTTTTTCCCTTCCTGTAGGCTTCCCATCATGTAAATGGAGCTTCTGTTGTTTTGATTCCATCATGCTTAATTTACATAGGAGACAGGTAAATAACTGCCTTCTTTCCTGTCTGAGAGGGAACCTGTTTCTCCCTGTGTGGCCACATACTTTAAAGCATGATATCATTAAGTATCCATATTTCCTCATATAGTGTTAGTACATACATTACACAGCGATATTAATCACCAGTGTGGTGTTAGCTTCCAGAAAAGACCTCACTCTCTACACTTTTATGATGCAGTAATATTGTGTACAATCAGCTGATTCAATTGCGTTTCACTTGAGGTTCAGTCCCCCTGTCTTTATAGACCAATACATCTTTGAAATGAACTCTTATGAGGGTTACCCCTTCAAGTAAAGCTTATTCAAACTCTGAGGAAGGCAACATGGAGTTTGGTGGTGAAGAAAGTTCCATGCTCTTTCTTCTCCCACTTGTTTGCTTAATAGCTTTGATAACCTAATATGTAAAAATGGACCTTAATTGTTTTTGCCTGAAGACTGGGCTGGTCAGAGAACCAAGTACACATTACTTTGTCTAAGACAGACCTGTTTACCAACTCTCCCTGACATACCTCATTTAAACACACTTTAGTCATAATTCCAGCATATGTTCATAATTAATTATCAGTGAATTATTAGTTTTCCAATGATCTCTTACATGACACCTTTTAAACACAGATTATGACCATAGTGAGTTGGGGCACACTGAATTGGTCAGGCCAGCTGGAACTCTCTACCTGATACCAGTGAGCCCCTTCCCTTCTGGAATTGGGATGCTCTTAGGGTAACAGCCCCCTCCCCTCACAAAGGTGCAGGAGGGTTACCCCCTGGCTGACCCAGAGGCAGCTGGTCAGAGCCTTCTTTCCTAGACGGCATCTGCCACAGTATTTTCTTTCCCCTTCATATAGAAGAAATCCATTTTGTCACTTTTGTCTGTTTACAGTCTTCAGGACATAATATCAGAGCGTATTCATAATTTCACGTACCTAGTTGTTACAAACATTGCACAGTGACATTAATGACCAATGTGTTATTAGATTTCAAATGATCTATTACATGTCACCGTTTAAATAAATGTCATGACACCCGTGCGGGAAGCGTAGTGAGTATGTCAGACCTGACGAGTTGCTGACACAGAATAGTGAGCCACAAATGGGCCTCTGTATCACACTGTTTTAACAGGAAAAGTGAATAACATTGTCAATGTATGGTAAAATTACAGCCTGTATATATGTGGACTTCTGCTTGAGACTGATCAATGTGTGGGTCCATATACAATTGTTATGTTCCTTTTACGGAAATGGTTTATATGGTATATTTTGTCAACGGAAAGGATATGTGTGATGAAACATGCATTTTGTTGTACTTGATAATAATAGTGTGCATGAATGTTATGTTGGCAATGTAAGATTTATGATGTCCTTAACCAATCAATTCCTTTCTTTTAAATTTGTGGGTTGTGTGAATGTTTGTTATCACTTAACAACACTAGCTGGTTTTTGAAACAAACATTTCATAAGAAAGACCGATAAAAGATATCAAAATATTGTTATATTTGATACTCCGTACAAGCTTGTTGCAATAGCTTGATCCAGATACATTATAAATTACATTTACAGTATTTGCATTTATTCATGTAGTTTAGAAAATATAAAGTTGTATTTACTTAATGTTCAGTGTTTTCTGACTGTGCAATAATCCTTGCTTGATTTTCTTTTCATATCTTACCAAATGTTTGTACAAGGAAAATTGTGATTTCCCGCTCCCCCACTGTGTAGTGTCTTATGAATCACAGTGTGCGTTACAGTGGATTCTTGCTAAACAACACTTCACTGCTCTACCTACCCTATAATTCACACACAAAACATGGGATTCTCTCCACTCACATAACAGAGTCTTCTACTGTGGTCTCAAAATACCAAGTGCTGCTTCTAGCATTTTATGAAGTAATATCCTAGACAATCAAATGAAACTAAATGTGTCTAAATAAACAAAGTGTATTATGTGATAGACTCATAGTGTTTAAGGACCTTCATGATCATCTAATCTGTGCTCCTGCACACTGCAGGCCATAGAACCTCACCCACCCATTCCTGTAGTCAGGGCCGGCTCCAGCTTTTTTGCCACCCCAAGCGGCGAAGAAAAAAAAAAAAGATAAAGCCGCAATCGGCGGCACTTTGGCGGCAGCTCTACCGCACGGCTGCATTCTTCGGCAGCAATTTGGCGGCCGGTCCTTCCCTCCGAGAGGGACTGAGGGACCCGCCGCCAAAGACCCGGATGTGCCGCCCCTTTCCATTGGCTGCTCAAGCTCCTGCTTCCTGTGCTGGTGCCTGGATCCGGCCCTGCCTGTAGTAGGCCCATAAGCTCTGGCTGAGTTATTGAAGTCCTCAAATCTTAATTTAAAGACTTCAAGTTACAGAGAATCTGCCATTTATTCTAGTTCAAACCAGCAAGTGACCTGTGCCCCATGCTGCAGAGGAAGACCAAAAAAAAAAAAAAAATAAAAATCCACCAGGGTCTCTTCCAATCTGACCTGGTGGAAAATTATTTCCTGACCCCAAATATGGTTAGACATGATGTGAGCAAAACCTGCCAGCCAGACACCTGGGAAAGAATTCTCTTTAGTAACTCACAGCCCTCCCCCCTAATATCCCATCTCTGGCTGGTAGAGATATTTGCTAATAGCAGTTGTAGATGGGCCATATCCCATTGTAGGCAACCTCATCCTGCCATCCCCGCCATAAATTTATCAAGCTCCATCTTAAAACAAGTCAGGTTTTTTCCCCTCCATTACTCCTCTTGGAAGTTCCAGAACTTCACTCTTCTGATAGTTAAAAACCTTTGACTAATTTCAAGCCTAAACTTGTTGATGGCCAGTTTATATCCATTTGTTCTTGTCATCACTGGCCCTTAACTTAAATAAACACTAGGGAGAGGAATGAGTTATTCGTCTGATGTATTTATAGAGAGCAATCATATCTCCCCTCAGCCTTGGTCTTGTCAGGCTAAATAACCCAAGCTCCTTAAGTCTTCTCTTGTTAGAAAGGTTCTTCAGTCTTCTGATCATGTTAGTACTCCTTCTCTGCATCTGTTCCAGATTGAATTCATCTTTCTTAAACATGGGAGACCAGAATTGCACACAGTATTCCAGATGAGGTCTCATCGGTGCCTTTGTATAATGATAACACTTCCCTATTTCTACTGGAAATACCTCGCCTGATGCATCCTAGGATTGCATTAGCCTTTTTCCTGTCAGCATCACATTGGCACCTCATAGTTATCATGTGATTGACCTCTTAACTTTGTGTCGTTCGCAAATTTTATTAGCATGCCTTGTTCATTAATAAAAATTTTAAATAAGATTCGTCCCAAGACCAATCCTTGAGGAACTTCACTAGTAACCTCCTTTCAGCCTGACCCATTGTAGTTTCCCCTTTAACCAGTTCCTTGCCCACCTTTTGATTCTCTCATTAATCCCCATGTTTTTCAATGTAATTAATAATTTCCCATGTGGAACTGTATCAAATGCGCTTCTGAAATCCAAGTAGATTAGAACTACAGCATTTCCTTTGTCTAGAAAATCAGGTATCTTCTCAAAGAAAGAGATCAGGTAGGTCTGGCCTGATCTACCTTTTGTAAAACCATGTTGTATCTTATCCCAATTACCATTTACCTCTATATCCTTAACTACTTATTTGTTCCAAGACCTTGCATACAATTGAGGTCCAACAGATAGGTCTGTATTTTCCAAGATTCCTTTTTTCCCCTTTCTTAAATATAGGAACTATATTTGTAATTCTCCAGTCATAGGGTATGATCCCCAAAAGTATGGATTCCTTTAAAATTCCTGCTAGTGGACTTGCAATTTCATTGCCAGTTCCTTTAATATTCTTGGATGGAGATTATCCGGATCCCCTGATTTGGTCCCATTAAGCTGTTTGAGTTTGGCTTCCACCTCGGATGTGGTCATTTCTGCTTCCATGTCCTTGTTCCCATTAGCCACTGCTCCCCAGCTCCTTGGTACTCTTATTAAAAACTGAGGCAAAGTATTCATTTTGATGTTGGGCCATACTTAGGTTATATTTCATCTCCACCCCATCCTCAGAGTTTGGCAGTCCCACTTCTTCTTTCCTTGTTTTCTTTTTATTTATATGGCTAAAGAACCTTTTACTATTGGTTTTAATTTCCTTTGCAAAGTCCAACACTGCTTGGCTTTTGGCAGCTCTCCCTGCACTTTCTGACCTCCAAGAAGTAGCTTTCCTTGCTGATCCCTCCCACCTTCCATTCCTTGCAGGTTTTCTGCTTTCTCTGAATCACCTATTTAAGATGCTTGTTCATCCAGCTTGGTCTGCAACCCTTCCCTACAATTTTCCCCCCTTGCTTGGGATGCAGGCTTCAGATCGTTTTTGCAACTTTGACTTAAAATAGTTCCAAGCCTCCTCAGATCTTTCTGATTATTGTTCATTTTACTTGTATTCCTTCCTCACAATTTGATCCTCGGCAGTGATGGTAGGAGCTATCAGAGGTCCCATATCTCTGTGTATTCCTGTCAGAGACTCACACTCCTCTTGGTTGCTCCTCCCACCCTGCAGAATTCCCTCCCTTCCTACTGCCTGGGCCCTGCTGCTTTGTTGTGCCTCATTTTATGGCATCTGAGTTTCGTCATCAGCTGATACTCTAAAAATACAGAGGGTCAGGGGCAGCAGCAGCAGTCAAGGAGATTCCACCATTCCCCAAAGAGCCAAGGGTGGTCCATGAAGCAATGTAGGTGCCTGAATTCCACAGTTAGGTGCCTAGGTCCCTATGCACAGCACCACTGTGATCCACAAAACTCCCTCTTGGCTGATGCCTAAATTCACCTGGCTTTCTGTAGTAAAAGTTCCCTATCTGCCTAAGTTTAGCCCGTGAGGCATGCACACTGCTGCCCCACTGTAGGCGTCCGGATATTTATCTCCTGCCTACACCACAAAGCAACTCTCAAACTGTGGGGAGATAGGCATTCAGCCATTTAGCTCGCATGTGGGCCCCGAGCTGGTAGGCGCTTCTGAGCACACCTGCCGGATTGGGTCCCATTCAAAACTGAGGCAGAGGAGGTAGTGGTGCCACCCCCATTATAAATTTTAGCCCAGTGGTTAGAGGCCTCACCTGGGTGTGGGAGACCCAAGTTCAATTCCCCCTTCTCTGCAAAAGGGGGAGAAAGGATTAGAATGGGGCTAAATAATGAAAGAGTCATTGGAGCAGGGGGATTGGCCCGATGGTTTCCCACCTCCCAGGTAGATGTCCTAACACTTGAGCTACAGAGGCATTTCTACCCAGTGACTATGTAAGTATCCTCAACAGAGCTGTTGTTGGGCCAGAGAAGTAGAGAGTGAGGGAATGACTCTAGCTCTATTGTTAGGACAGCCACGTGGGAGGGGGGAGACCATGGGGCCAGTCCCCCTGCTCCAGTGACACTTTCGTTATTTAGCCACAGTGGAACAGCTTCAAGAGCAGAGACTGAGGAAACCCCATCTCAGAATAACCCATAGCTCAGCGGTCCCAGAACTTTCCTGAAAGGTGGGAGACCGCAATTGAAAAGCTTTCTCCTCCTTTGGCAGAGAGGAGGGGAATTGGTGTCCCACATCCTAGGTGGGTGCTCTAACCGCTGGGCTACCAGTTACGAAGTAGATGACACCACCCCCACCCCCGAGTTCTGCATGGAGTATTGCAGGCACCTACCTCATTCCCATAGGGAAGTGGCTTACGTGTCTCAGCCACCTGACTCCAGGCAGCAGGTTCATGGTCATAGATCTCAAGCAAAGATAGGTGCCTCCCTGCAGCCTGGAATTAGGCACCTATCTATGCCCCATGCAGGGGCAGGGCCTAGCACACACCGTTCTCGTCAGCATATCCCATTACGTAGTGTCGGCCACTCCTCACCTAGCGTGCTGGCTTTTGTGGATCGCAAAGTTAGCTCAAGTAGTTAGCTACGGAGTTAGCTCAAGTAGTAGAGGCAGATACTTTCAATGCTAAAGGTCCCATTTTGAGGGAGGAATAGCTCAGTGGTTTGTGCATGGGCCTGCTAAACCTAGGGTTGTGAGTTCAATCCTTGAGGGGGCCATTTAGGGATCTGGGGCAAAAATCTGTCTGGAGACTGGTTCTGCTTTGAGCAGGTGGTTGGACTAGATGACCTCCTGAGGTCCCTTCCAACCATGATATTCTATGATCTCAGGTGTCTCTCTTCCCCTATCCATTGTATAGAGTGCCTAGGCACCTAACTCAGCGTTGTGACTGTTTTTCTAGATGGCTAAAAGTTAAGCATTGTGACAGTCAGCATTGCAACACCTAAGTCCCTTTGTGGATGCCACTCCAGGTGCTTATCTTGAAGCATTATCAGAGGACCCTGGCTTGACACAGGATAAAACACAATGGTAGAACCTCATGGATTCCTCAGCATTAGCTATTTCCTAAACTATCAAACCTTAAAGAACTGCTGCCTCAAAGCATACTTGTAATTTACTAAACCTAATCAGGGTGAAGCAGCAGTCACGGCCTGAATTATGGCAAATAATGCTCCCCAAGTACAGAGTTCCCTTTTCTCTGGTGCTGTGTTGTCTTCCCTCTACCTAAGGCCCTGCATTAATAATAACCAGACAAAAACTATCAGGCACCAGAGAAAGGGGGCTGCAAGGAGGAGCATGCCACCAGCCCCACCCTTGCTGCAGATGGCTGTGGACTAGCCACGCCCACCTGACTGTCCTCTTTCTCCACTGCAGCTCATACAAAATACTCATGTTTTATGCCAATGGGGGGTGATAAGGATATTGAGGCTGCTATCCTAGAGACCACAGGAGCTCCAAGTGGGGTGGGGGCCATTCCAACCAGCTCTAATGGAGCCTCTGCATACACTGTGGCTGCAGGTGTTTCATAGACCTGCAGACATTTCATCATTATTACTGCCTGAATGGAAGCACATATGAAAAAAAAAAAGTAAAGTTAATTAGGTCTGTCTGAAGCCATTACTCATCAGCAGTTTCCTTGTTTTGTAACTACGCTCTGAAGACATGTTTGACTCACCTTATTTAAAACATCTCTGAAGGGGCGGCTGGTGCCAGCATGCAGCGACCACACCCTTTTCTTGCCCATGATCTTATGCCCTGTCAATGTCATTTAGAAGAGAGGAAGCCTTAGGTGACTTTAAAGACTGACTTCAGTGTAGAGCAGTATTTTAACGTGTCCTTTCAGGTGTGACAAAAGCCAACTAAAGGAAGATAACAATTACTTTAAACTTGAATCTATCTTAAAATGTATTCCTTTCAGTATAGCAATCCTGCGTCACAACATTTCTGTTTATAAGTTGGTTCGTGCTCAATAATGAGATTGCCACATGACATTTCAATTTCACTCCTAATTTCAATTCAATTTTTACTAAAATGCCGTCTTACGAGTAGTTTTTTTTTTTTAAAGTGCAGGATTGTAGTTTGCTCATATTCACCAACTGACTAACTCACTGTAGAGCAAAAAAGCAAGTTCCTATCCTGACCCTACAGGTCGGACTACTCAGTCCATAGAGCTGGCATACTTCAGGGATTTAAGCCCACACCCACATGGCATGTGCATTTCAATATCACTCAGATAATCTTTCATCATAAATTAGGCTAAGCCTGCATGATCAGATACGGTTAGCTGAGCAACAGAAGAGAGAAATGTGAGTCCCTATTAAAAAAAAAGAATAGAAACCTACTTACTTGAAATATCCTGCCTTGTAAATAAAGGTTCATTCTAACAATGCACTGATGTTCATTAAAACAGAAATTGTATTTCTTTAAATACATTGGCTGGTTTATATAGAATAAGATCACTACTGCAATGTATTCTGGGACATTGCATGTAAGAATCAGACTTTATTGAGCTATTTGTTTTGAGGGATGTTGCCTATTTGCTGTTCCCTTCTTTTTGTGCATGTGCAGCTGCCCTGCATGTTAAGGGAAGTGGCTTATGCACACTCTGAGAGGACAGTTGAGAATTTTATATGCAGGAGGTGCTGGTCATGAAGGGTTGAGTTTAGGCTGTTAGGTATCCTTTTCACTGTGGTGTGTTAACTGGCGCTACACATTTCATAGGGTTATTTCTTACAGGACATTGTTTTAGTTACAGATCCATAATAGGGAATGACTGAAAATTGGATTTGAGTTGCTATATTCAGATGATACAGCATATTTGGATGCCCCTGTATGTAGGCCCTCAAGTACTATTCACAGCCAAGTATTGGCCTATTGGACCACGAAATACCCCTCTCTAGAATGTGGTCACAGGTAATGACTAACAATTAGGTGTCTATTGGAGGGAACAAGTGAGAGCATTGTCAGGCTCTGTGTGTGCATGTGGGTTAACCTAGCTCAGCCCTATGAGGCCGGTGGAGGAGGTGTTCTTTTCTTTCTTGTTTCCAGGAGGCTAGCCCAGAGTAGGGTGACCAGATGTCCCAATTTTATAGGGACAGTCCCGATATTTGGGGCTTTGTCTTATATAGGGACCTATTACCCCACCCCACCCCCTGTCCCAATTTTTCACACTTGCTATCTGGTCACCCTAGCTCAGAGGCACTATTGGCAGGAGATTCTTCACTCCTATCTCTATTCCAGGGAAAGTGGGAAAGGGGGCCATGATCACTGGTCTCATTTTTAATCTCTCTCTGCCCTCACACAGCTGAGGGGAGCGGGGGAATCATTGGCCTCCAGGGAAAGCAAAACAGCTTCTGCTGCCAGCAATGCACTGTCGGCAGCCATGGGATGGGCCAGTCAAACTCTCAGCCATCCAAATGCAGCTGAAAATTGCTGGGCTGAACCTGAGATGGGCCAACAGAACCAATATTCGTGCTGTTTAATGCATTTTTATATTCAGTTTGCCTCTCTCTGCATTCTGCTTCCTCTCAGCTCCCATGCTATAAGAGGCATCTTAGTATGATAGGCAAAGAGTCCTGGTGTGAAGAAGACACAGTGGGTCGACCTGTGCTCTCACTTGCATCCATGCAGTCCCACTGAAGACAGCTTTGCTGCATTCATGCAACTCAGGGCTGAATATGAGCCCTGTGTATTAATCATAATCACATTCTTTCCCAGTACTTGGGAGAGACAGAGGAAAGAGTGTTTAAAACTACATGGAATTGGCCTAGAGGCAGGATGGTCTTGGGTTAAAACACAGGTCCATGGATCAATAGACTTAGGGTCTTTTCCTGGCCTTGTTACAGATCTCCTCTATGACCTCAGGCAAGTTATCTAATCTCTCTGGGCTTCATTGTGCCTCCAGGAAAGAACACTTCCCTGGGTGAGAGGGCCCTTTCATTAATGTTTGTAGAGGGCTTTGAGATCCTTAAGTGGAAAGGGCTCCATAAACATAGTGTTTTCATTAGTGTTCTGTAGTGCCAAGGAGTGTTCAAGCTGGCACTGTATCCAGAGGTCACGTGTTCAGCCCTTCTGGATACAGTCCAACTGATGTCACTTGACAGTCACCCCCCAGTGACTGATTAAAGAGGTGTTGGGCATCCCACCCTCTCTCCTGCTTAAAGGAGTTGCGGTTGCAGCGTGGGTCCTTCAGGGTGGGAAAGTAGGAGGGGAGGATCCAAAGAATGCTGATCCTTCTCTGGAAGAACTCTCTACTTTTCTTTTTTTTCTGTTTTATGTGGAATGAGACCTTTCCTCCCTCCTGAAATCCTCCCCAAAGATGGAAACTCTAGAGAACATTCTTAGTTAAAATGAATCTTGGATACAAAAATGCAAAAATCGTGTCTTCTTATTAACTTGTTCAGTTAAACCTGCATGTTTCAGGGCATCTCCTTGTTATGTTCATGGCAGTCAAACAGAGAAATTAGATACAAATATCAAATACTCTTGCAGGAAGGTTGCAATGTAATATTACTGTGTTGCTTAGAATTCAGGACAATAACACACAAGAACCCCAAACCAGAGAGAGACAAAGCAGGCTGCTCCCTAAACCAGCGGCACAATGCACCCCATCTTACTCTATGCTGGCTTTCTGAAAACTGACTCTGGATATGATTGCATGCTTCCCTACATAGAGCCCCCTGCCTGCAAGCAAGGCCAGGAAATCCCATAGCATTTAAAATGGTAGCTTACAATTTTAATAGAGTATACCATACTCCACACCCCTATGAGCAAGTTATCCCATAACTGCCCACTGCAGGGTTTCTTGCATCTTCCTCTGAAGCATCCGATGTTGGTCACTGTCAGACAGAGGATACTGGACTAGATGAATCATGGGTGTGAACAGGTTTTGCAATGCTTATGTACCTGTCAGTATTGTTTCATTCATTCCATGCATCTTTGAATTTCCATCCACAAAATGTGTTTTTGATTGACAATGAACACATGGGTTTAGTCCCTGCTACTATGGAGATAAGATCTCTGTTTAGATAAGACTTTCAATTCAAAATTCCTGTAATCATACACGTAAACCAGGGACATGCTTTGCAGATCATTCACCTTGTAGAAAATCACCATTGTGCAGTAATTGTTCACAATAAAAACTCCTGAAGTCTTTTCCCTAGCACAAGAGTGAAGTGACCCCAGATCCCTGGGGCGGAGCCTTCAAACCAACACACCCCTGAGTGGGCAGGCATTTTGCAATATGGGAAAGCCACACCTTTTGTTGTTGTTCTGCTGCAGTTGAAATAGCAGGAAGAGTTGGGAACATGTGCTTTACTGGCCCACAGGGAATGTTCCCCAACCTTTTCTGCTCCTTTGCATGCATCTCTGTGTAGCAATCTAATCCTTGCAGAAAGTAGAACGTCAGGATTGCCAAACAGACTCAGGTTACATGAAGGTTGACACTTGTTCTCTCATGACGCACAGATAGTCCTCAGATCCATGTCCCAGTGGCACTGTGGAGTTCTCTGTTTATTGTGGCTCCAGATACAATGTGCTCAGTTGACAAGTAAATGGATGGTTTTTCTAACACCCAGCCCTGCAATGTCATTCTGGGGTCTGAGAGCTTTCCAATTCGTACATCATCATTACCACGGTAATAAATGTTCTGCAGGCCACACTATGCCCTCCATTTCATAGATTTCAAGATGCCAGAAGGGCCAATTGTGAACATCTAGTCTGATCTCCTGTGTAACACAGGCCATAGGACTTCACCCAAATAATTTCTAGAAGAAATCTTTTAGAAAAACATCCAATCTTGATTTAAAAATTGCTGGTGATGGAGAATCCCTCGCAACTTTTGGTAAATTCTTCCAATGTTTCATAGGAATTCCTGTTGTGTCTGTGTAACCTCATTGTCTCCAGATTATGCCCTTGGTGACACTTGTGTAACTCTATTGCCTATAGTGGGCTTGCACTATAAATGAGGTAAATGATGGGGCCCGTAATTAGAATTCTGATGATGTTGTACAAGAAGGAATTGAATCTGACACTCTCTCTCATAAGAACAGCCATATTGGGTCACACCACTGGTCCATTTAGCCCAGTATCCTGTCTTCTGACAGTGGCCAGTGCCTGAAGCTTCAGAGCTAATGACCAGAACAGGGCCATTATCAAGTGGACATCCATCCCCTGTCATCCAGGCTCAGCTTCTGGCAGTCAGCTCTTTTGGCTCTGCAGAGTTAGCTAGAAAGAGTAAGAAGTGGTATAGAGTTATCTGAAGTCACTGCTGTCAGCAGATGTGACTCTGAACATACACATCTGGTGAGTAAAAAGCTGCCAGTCTTACGGAATCGCTTTTCAGACTAGAACCACAGTGTACTGGTCTGGAGCAATTGTACAACTCAAGTAAATCCTGAGGAATCTTCCCTATCGGGCCACTTTGTGTAACTACTGCAACCTCAGAATTATAGTAGGCCCTGTGCCTGATATTCCCCCCATCAGAGACATGGGAGAGTTGGGTCAAGAAATCAGTATGGTCACAGATCCACCAGCCACACCCTTCCCCCAGCCTGCCCCTCACGTCACCCTCCACACTGGGACACAGGCGGTGTATTTTATGGGACCCAAAGCATGTAAGCCCCTTGGCAAACTGTCCTCATCCCGCTCTCCTTGCCCCCATGCAGCAGAATTGTTCAATTTCCTCTGTGTTCAGGGTCTTCCATGAATGAGGAAGCAGGATTTGCCCCAGGACCAGGGTCTTCTGTAGTGACAGACTTTTCCTTCCCTCAGTGACCACAAAGTGCTGGATCTTTCCCAAGGCTTGGCTGTCTAAACCAAAGATATTGTGTTCAAGTTTTCCTGAGACTGATCATGGTCACAGACTGGGGACACTAGGGAAAGGGAAAACAGGTCATCTTTTCTACTGATTGGGCAGCCAGGCGTTCACCTGATGAGCTAGCCCCTTTTCTGAACCTCAAGGCCAGATGTGTGGCCAGCTCAGTGGCGTGTGAGCCTGAGCAGAGGGAAGTACCAAGTAGTGCTCCTACTCATCCTGCATACAGTTCTATGCTGAACCCCCAGAACCATTGTACACTTGTCTCCCTGGTACTGGAAAACCCCTGCCCCCGCCATGAGGGGTGAGAAAATGTCCTAGCAGTTTCGTGATCTCTGGCCCCCGAAGGGGAATGAGAACAAAGCATTGCCTACTTCTGTAGAGGCCTTCCTGGGCTTGGAGAGGAAGAGGAGATGCCTGTGGCTTTGGCCACCTTCTCGTGTGGGAAAGAGGAGAGAAGGCTTGAGCTGATTTTCCTGGCTGGAGCCCCTCTCATTCCCTAAACGGGAATGCCAGGGAAGAGCCTAGTGCTGCTCCCCAGGCTGTAAGAATCCTGGGACCAGCGGCCAAGTCCCTCTCACCCTCCCTGTGGTTGGGTTGGGGAAGAGGAGTGGATTGGATGGTGTGTGTGTGGTGAGTGGTTGTGGGAGGGGAAGAATGAGATGGGCCAGGGTGCCAGGAAGTGGTGAGAATGTGAGCGTAGGTTAAATTGCCTTGGTTTTAGGTCACAAAGTTAACTGAGGCAGCGACTGGCTGTGTTTGCATTGTCACGTTTTCATGTTGGCATTGCCAGCTACTCTGAAATAATTTCTGTCTGTTACTGTTTGGTTTTTACCAGGCTCAGCTGTCAAAGCCCTCCCCTCCCCCCTTTTTTACAAACACATTTCCTTGGGGCACATACTCATACACAGACTCTGGTTGGCTGCTACGTGCTTCAGATTAATCCCTCCAAATCACTGTACAGTACGAATCAGCTGGTTGTCTTTGCTAGCTAGTATTCCCATTGACCCTTCAAGTCTGGCAAGCTCACAATAAGCAATGTTTACAAACCCATTAACTTTTCCCTCTTTACAATTCACCAGTGATCAGTTTAATCCCAGTTGCATGTGACGATGACAACAGGCAGTTTATTCTGTAAGATGCTGCTGTGCAGAGCAGCTTTGGGTTTCCATCGATGCGGCACTTCTGTGCTCCATAGTACTGCTGCAGGTGTTAGCTCAGCTAGTCCATTCCCTCCGTGGTGTAGGTTTGCTCCTGCCACAGAGATTTAAGAGCCAAGTATGTAAGTGAGATCTCATATTACCAAGAGTTTACTAATGGTCACAGAACAAGCAGAATTATCATAAATGGTTACTGAATGAACAGAGACAGTTCGGTGACGTTGTATCACTGTCTGTATTATTGTGTTTCCTCTGTGGGGTTATGTCTACACAACAAGTGCTACAGTGGCTCAGCTCCAGCTCTGCCCATGTAGTAAATCCACCTTTCCAAGAGGAGGTAGCTAGTTTGGGAGAAGAAGGGAACTAGGCTGAGGGAAAATTTCTTCCATCCACCTAGCTGTGTCTGCACCAGGGGTTAGGTTGACCTAACCACTGCACTAGAGGCATGACATTTTTCACAGCCCTGAGTGACATAGGTAGGTCAATCTAATTTTTAAGGGTAGACCAGGACTTATTTTGTTAATTTGCTGATTCCCAGGGAAAGGGTCTATTGTGGTATATTCTCCAGGGCTTTGCTAAGTCTAGTTTTAAATTACTCTTGTTATAGAACTTCCACCACTCTCACTAAGAGGCTCGTAAAACTCACCATTAGATCTCCCTGTCTTCATTCTCTAGCCCACATTTTCTTGTGTTCAGTTTCATCCCATTGATCTTTAGTTCTACACTCATGAGCCACCCTAAACACTTCCTCTCCCTCCCTGGCATCAATATTTGGGCATGAAATGGAGGGGGTGAGAAGAAAGAAAGGGAAGAGCAGGAATAGTTACATACAAGGGACCAACCAAAATTGGCTGCTCCACCAACGTGGCCACCTAATAAAGGTGTAGCACAGGGGTGGCCAAACTGTGGCTCCCGAGCCACATGCGGCTCTTTTACAGTTAAAGTTTGGCTTGCAGAGCCCCCCACATTCCTCCCATTCTCCACCTACCAGACCGGGGGGGAGGGGCAAGAGAGCTTGGGATCTCTGCTTTGCAGTGGGATGGTGGGGTAGTAACTTCTGCCCAGTGTTTGTGTGTGGAGGTGGGTGTCTTTGGGCTTCAGCCCCGCAGGGCGTGCCTGCTGGGCCTCGGGGCTTCAGCAGGAGTGGGGTTGAAGCCCCAAGCCCTTGCAGTTGTGTCCCAGCTCTCGAACTTCTGAAGATTGTCAGATGCGGCTCAGAGGGTCAGTACGTTTGGCCACCCCTGGTGTAGCCGAACTGAACTCAGATTTTTGGGCTGTCTCTTAATTCAGGTATTTGCCTTGTACGGGTTTCACTGTGCAGTGCAAAAGTAAGCGGGAGAAGGGCAAATGCAAATATATTATTGTTATGCTGGAAGGTGCTAATGGCTGCCATCAGCCATATCTTTGATCTATAGATAAATTACAGACCTGTTAAATACAGTCTTATTGTAGCTGTGTTAGTTCCAGGATATTAGAGAGACGAAGTGGGTGAGGTAATATCTTTTTATTGGACCAACTTCTGCTGATGAAAGAAAGAAGCTTTTGAGCTACACACAGTTCTTCTTCAGGACTCCAGACCCTGGTCTCCAGACCTGAAGAAGAGCTCTGTGTAGCTAGAAAACTTGCCTCTCACCAACAGAAGTTGGTCCAATAAAATAAAATTACCTCAGACATGGTTAAAGTCAATGGATGTACTAAGTACCCTTCATTCAGACTAAAGGGAGGGAACAATTTAGCTTCTTTAGTGCAGTGATAGCTGAAGCAATAGAAGTCACTGGCCAGTATGGCAAGTCCTGAGCAGAAGATAAACCTTGGGTTTTCCTGGGGACTGATTACAAATGCAGGAGCTTGTGGATTGATTGGTTGCAGCTGTGTGTGTGAGTGGCCAAAAGCAAAGAGAAAACCAAAAGAAAGCTAGCTACAGACAGCAAGAGAGGTAGTTGTCAGAGTGGTCCTGCGGGTGAGCAAAAGACATAGTTCCTTGGAGCACAGGATTGGCTGTAGAGGCGGGTTTTGAAGTTGTGAGCAAGGAAACTACCTGGTGTTGTTTGTTCCTACTGTGTTCAAGGAAGCAGGACTTTATGTACAGTCTTTGTAAGTAAGTTGGATTGCACCAGTTTCTTCTTCTAACAAAAGGGCAATAGAATATTACATAATTATTAATCTTTTGTATAAAGCCAACAGTGCATTAGGCACCCTCCTGAAAGACAAGAAGACAAAATCTCTTCCTTTAAGAGCTTACAGTCAGAACAGACATGATGCCAATGCAAGAAAGGGAGGGGAAGTTTGACTGAATTGTGAAGTTTAACTCACACCTTGTTAATACTGCTCTATTTTTGTTTAGATTGTAAGATAACAGAGAGTGGGCAGAGGAGACAGGTTCAAGCCCAGCAAATTTAGCAAAAAAATTGCATTCAATAATGTTGGAATGTGAAGGATGCAGCTTTTGAAAAACCAGGACTCTTCTGCCTAAGAGGGACATGTAAGTAGCCCCATGTAGACGTTCTTGAGAGTTACTCTCTGCTTATTTGTCCTCCTGGTCTTCCATGTCTCCAGTCTCTTCCTCTGAAGATGAAGCCTCAGAAGTTTTCCTGGAGTTCTTCTCTGACTGTTTTCTTGCAGCCATTGGGTTAAGCATTATACTCACATCAGTATATGGGCAGTAGTTTCTAAGGGAAGCATTTAACTCATCTCACATTCCAAAAAAATCCTTTAAACTTTCTGAATCCCACTTTCCTCAGGCAAAATTGTAGTTTTCTTTCTTTACAACTCTGTGAAAGCATAGCAGTGGGAGAGCAGGTATGTTATTACTGACACTCCCTTTCAATTGACATTTTTGCCTTTGTTCAGCAGATGCTCATGAATGCTGAATTTTTAAAGAGGAAACTTACTGATTCCATCCTGTTAAATCTCTCTGCAGTTTTGTGCAAAGGGAAGAATCTCTCTCTCTCCCTCCCCCGACCTTCCCATCACCATAGTGCATGAGCTTCCACGTTTATAAAATTAATACCTAGAAAAACCGGAATACAGATTATCCTTGCTCCACAGTGCATGCAAAATACTGTTGTCTTTTTAGTCATAGAACGATGACATCGATAAAGGAGATGCATTCAAATTTGGCATTTCCTCTAAGGAGGCCATTGCCTGCTCTGACAGCAAATCTGTACAATACAGTAACATGACAAGGAGCATTGTCCATTCATGGAGGAAGAGTATAATATAGTGCTAAAGAAGAAGCTAATATTTTCTCTTATCCCTTTCCTTATGTTCACATGTGGCTATATACTCCATTAGTCCAACCAGCTGCAATTTAACTAAGAAAAAAATATAAAAATGTCAAAGTTCACCCAGCTGCCTGATGGTTCCATTCTAAATGGTAAGCACAGAGTTAAACTGAGAGCCATGGGTGTTCTGAAAGTTTCAGTACGTCTGTGTATTTATTTGAAACCCATTTCCAATGTGTCCATCAGCCGGGTGTCCCTGCGATCTGGGAAGAATGGTATCCATGCTTAGCTCTTGTGTAGTACTTTTGAGCCATAGATCTCAAAGCACTTTATAAAAGGAAGCAAGTACCATCACACCCATTTTACAGATGGGGAAGCTGAGCCACAGTTACTTGCCCAAGAGCCCATAAAAGTTTGGTGGCAGAGCTAACCCTCGCACCCAAGTCTCCAGACTCCCAGTCTAGTGCTGTATCCTCAGAACCATGCTGCAGTTTTAGCAGCTTAATAAAATATTCGGTCATTGCCATTTTTGCCACCCATATTCTGTATCTGTCATGGGACTCAGGCAGTGTCTCAACCCTTGTTCTCCCAGTTTTACAGCCCCTTTTATTACACTTCCCCCCCTGATTTTTTAAAAAATATTTTGTGTGAATAGTGCTAAATTGGCAGCCCAAACCTAATGCAGACTCTGAATCTTTAGTTTCCCCCATCACTAGCTGCCTTCCTGCATGACCTCTTCAGCTGTAGTAGCAGCAAGGAGTCCTGTGGCACTTTATAGACTAGTAGACTAACAGACGTATAGGACCATGAGCTTTCGTGGGTGAATACCCACTTCTTCAGCTGTACTAGTGACCTGCAGGGCTGCCCAGAGGGGGGGACAAGTGGGGCAATTTGTCCCAGGCCCTGCAGGGGCCCCCACAAAAATATAGTATTCTATAGTATTGCAACTTTTTCTTATGGAAGGGGCCTCCGAAATTGCTTTGCCCCAGGCCCCCTGAATCCTCTGGGCGGCCCTGGTGACCTGTCTGTGGTTCCACTTCACTGATGTATAATAAAGATCACACAGGACATACAATGGGAGTAGATCATAGTTGGCATGCCTCATTGTTTTTATTATGACACATGACTCCTCCCACTCATTAGCACTGTTGTGATATATAAACAGTCTGTTCAGAAAATTAGATAGTTTTCTTGGCCTCCCCATTTCATCATATGTTCTAGGGACAAGGGTGCTCTAGCCTTCTCATTGAGAGGACCACTTTATCAGGAACCAAGTTTCATGACAAGGAAAAGTTAATACTGTACCTATTATTTTATTATTATTACTCAACTCTTTTCTACTGTAGATGTTGGATAATAGCTTTAGCTCAATTTTAGATGGTCAGGGATTACTCATCTGCTTAAAGTTAAGCATGTGCTTAGGTGTTTCTCTGAACTGCACAGAATGCTCAGCATCTTGCAGGATTGAGCCGTGCCTTTTTGTGCAATGCCTAAATCAGGGGTTCTCAGGACACATGTTTTGGTGGCCTCAGAGTGCGGCCACCAACTCTTGCTGGTGGTTGCTCTCACACTTTTTCCTAAAATACTTAATTAGCTTTAGGAAAGCCAAATAAATATACACATATACACATCCAAATCATTGTAATTTATTTATTGCTAGCTAGTAAGCCTGTTGTGAAAAGTGATATTAACTAACATACAAGTATCACTTTTCACAGCAGACTTACTCAACCCTGCCAAGCCCGGGGACAAATTAAGCCCTGGGTGGGAGGCCGGGGAGGCAGCAGGCCGCTGGAGTCTGAAGCCTCGCTGTTGGAGCCTAAGGCCTGCCACCGCACAGCTGGAGCCCAGGGCTGGAGCCTGAAGCCATGTAGCCGGAGCCCGAGGCTGAAACCTGAAACTGTGCGGCTGGAGCCTGCCATTCCACCACCCTAGGGTTCAAGGCCAAAGCCTGAGCCCCACCGCCCCTGGGAAGGCGGGGAACTAACTGGCTGCCTGCTTCTCCAGCATTGTGCCCCAGGTGTCTCCAGAGGGGGCAGGACCCAACCCCTGCTGGCGGCCCCAGGAACCAACACCAAGATGGTACATCCAGGAGGAACAGACAGGGATAGGGTTGCCAACTTTTTAATTGCACCCCACCCTCACTCACTAGCTCATTTTCACCGGGCTGGGACAAGGGGTTGGGGTGTTGCAGGGGGTGTGGGATCTGGTGTGGGGCCAGAGATGAGGGATTTGGGGTGCAGAAGGGGGCTCCAGGCTGGGGGGGGGGTTGAGGGGTTTGGAGTGGGTTCCAGGCTGAGGCAGGGGGTTGGGGTGTGTGAAGAGGTATGGGCTCTGGGCTGGGGGTGTGGGCTGTGTGGTGGGACCAGAAATGAGGGGTTCAGGGTGCAGGAGGGGGATCTGGGCTGGGGCAGGGTGTTGAGGTGCAAGGGGGGGTGAGGGCTCTGGCTGGGGGTGTGGACTCAGGTGGGGCCGAGGATGAAGGGTTTGGGGTGTGGGAAGGGGTTCTGAGCTGGGGCAGGGGCACAGGAGGGGGTGAGGGGTATGGGCTCTGGGGGGTGTTTGGGTGCAGGAGGGAACTCAGGGCTGGGGGTTGGGGCACAGGAGGGGGTGAGGGGTGTGGGCTCTGGGAGGGAATTTGGGGTGGAGTGGGGGAGGGGGCTCGGGGCAGGGGGCTGGGGCATAGGAAGGGGTGTGAGGTCCAGGCGGGGCTTACCTCATGTGACTCCTGGGAAGCAGTGACATGTCCCTTGGCTCATAGGTGGAGGCACGGCCAGACAGTTCTGCGTGCTGCCTCCGCCTGCGGCCAATGGGAGCTGCGGAGCCAGCGCTCGAGGCGGGACGGGGGCAGCACACGAAGCCCCTGTGGCCATCCATCTGCCTAGGATCCAAGGGACATGTCGCCACTTCTGGGGAGCCGTGTGGAGCCAGATAGGGAGCCTGCCAGCCCCATACCAACTGGACTTTTAATGGCCCGGTCACCGGTGCTGACTAGAGCCACCAGGATCCCTTTTTGACTGGGCGTTCCGGTTGGAAACCTGGCACCCCTAGAGGGGGCGGGGGCGCTACTTTGCCCTCCCCTCCCAGCCCCGGAGGCTGTGGCCACAAGAAAAGCCCCTGGTGGCCACATCTGAGAAACGCTAGCCTAAATCCTAGATTGTGATCCCTTGAGTATGGATTATCTTTATGATATTTGTTTGTATAGTACCTAGTACAGTGGGGCCCTGATCCTTGTTTTGGGCTGTTTGATACTAACACCATTGATATAAAAAACAAAATAATAATAATGCCTATCAGATATACACAGGTTGATGATGAAAGACAGCAAAAAAAGTTAATGAAAACACAAATCCTAGCAAGAATAAGGTACTACTCTCTGGAAATAATGTGTTACTTATTGCTTTAGGGTAAAATCTATGCTGTTTACCACACTGACAAAATCCTTCTTGGGTTGCCAATCAAGTTCCTTGGCAATGCAGTCATAACATCTTACATGGCCACAAAAATGTGCATATAGCAATCACTTTACAATGCAGTCCTATGTATTCAAGACTGCACTGCAATCTTTTTACAACTCATTTTTGTTCCGCTGATATAAACTCCAATCCTTCAAATTTAACCTTAATCTGATGAGTAATCCCATTGAGTCAATAGGACTACTCATGTTTAAAGTTAGGCACAGTACGTGTGGGATTGGGACGATATTATATCTCCAAGAGCTGGAAAATATAGCTGGTGTTTTGGCTCAGTTTTCTGTTTTGTGACAGAGTTCAACCTTGCCAACTTGAAAAAAAATGTGATAGTTGAACCTGGAAAAATGGATCTGTACTTTTCAGAGTTATTTTACAAGGGAAAACTTCTCTGAAAAATTAGTAATAAGAATTAGTAATAAGAAAGGCATATGCTGGCTATATATTGCAATATTTTTTCTCTTTGCATATCTTTTCTATACTGTACTTTTCACACAAAAGTGCTTTTTTCCCCCCTTAAAACTTCCATGATGTTTCTGTGAATAGAAGTTGGCAGCACAATGTGTATATGCTGGAAATAGCTCATGATAAAATGTGGCACGTTACAAAGTCTTGCAGTTGATGTAAAACTGGGGAATCAAAAAATCTAGTATCATAATTAGTGGTAACTAATTTTAACAAATTCTTCACAAAAACAAGTAAAAAATATGATCCTTGCCCTGAAAAGTGCACTATCTAGATTTGACATGATACCACAATGGGCATAAACAGACCTGGGGTGATGTGGAGAAGGAAGAGCAAGGGCAAGGGTGACAGTAAGAAGACCATGTGGTAGCTCAGGAATGTACACATCTTCAAGGTTTTGTTCATTGTTTTCTTTGGGGGTTGTTACTGTTCCCTCCAGTGAGATGCCAAAAGTGAGATTATTGTGCAATTTTTGTTCCTTGAAAAAACAGATAGTAAAGAAAAAACTATTGCAACATTTTGGAATCCTGACAGTCCGTAAGAGTAGAAATAGAACACAGAACTCAACCTGAGCATTGCAGGAAAGCTGGGAACTGATACGGGACAGTTTCTTTGCTCTTTATCCTGAAAAAAATAAGAGTAAGCAACAAGTTAAACACTGGTAAATATTTGCTTTAGTTAATGAGAAAAAGTGGGATCTCAGCTAGATTTTCTTTTCTTGACTACTAGAGCCACTTTCTGACAGGGAGATTACTTGCTACTCTGTCTTGTGCTCACTTAGTGGATGTTAGTGGAGATTTCATATATTAGGACAGTTGTAACTTTTGTTAATGCACCATGAAATCACCATGACTCAGGATAGGTGGCATTCCATAGTTAGGGCTCGATTCTGCAAATACTTCTGTATGTAAATACATTTACTTATACCAGTAGTTTCGATGGCTGCTCACCTAAGTCTACATGACTTTGCAGGATCAGGCCCTCAGGTGTTAAGGGGAAGATACCCAGCTGGTGTAGATTGTACAGAGCCCCATTTGAAGTCAAAGGAGAAATGACAATTGATGCCAGCTGAGGATCTGTCTCTTAGTCTTTTGTTTTTTCCTTACCTGTCCTCCAGGACGTTGGGGACGTTAGAAGTGATCACTTACAGAGTTAGTGCCCCATCTACTCCCTGTAATAGTTAAGATTGTTTTGTTGTGAATAATTATAGTTTCAGCGGTAAACATGGACGCAGGAGGAGCGGGGGCAAGTCAGAGACCAATGAAAATATTCAATACATCTCACCATAATCATCTTTTTCTGGCCAAGTCAAGGATCTTCTCTTGTGACTGTAACATACTGGTTGTCACAGTTCAGGGCAACTGCATCCGTTCTCCTCCCTCCATGGTCCATCGAAGGCATTCACCCTAGGCTCTCAGCTCCTTAGCCATTGCCTCTCTTGGGCAGACCTGTGTCTTTCTCCCTCCTGACCAGGGTCTTTCCAGGTTGTGCGGTTCCCTGCTTACACTGTGGTATCTCCCGCAAGCCAGACTGCCTCAACTAGCCAGCACCTGGGCTTTGCTTTCTCTCCCAAGGATATTAATAGCATAATTGCCTGCAGTTACCACACAGCTGTTTCTAAGCAAGCACATTTATTCTTAAGGTGAACGTGTCACAGAGAAACATATTAAAAACAATAAAAGAACCTACATGCGTGCTAAAAAGCTTACCAGAGATCACCCAACTCCAACCTCAGGCTCTGGTAGGTGTTAGTTCTTCAAAACCCACAGCTGTGTTTTCTCTGTGGTTACAAGTTCATAACTGTCTCAGATTCAGAGCCAGAACTCCCAGGAATAGCTCAGTCTTTACTTTATGCAGCTTGGGCCTTTATCTCGGCCTCATCTAACAGACAATCAGCAGACAATGACCCACTCTTCAGTGTGTAGCTCCAAAAGGCTGTGTTTTTGTATAACCAGAGGTAGGGAATTTGCATTCACCTCCCCATAGATATTCCCCAGGAAAATCACTTAACACTTTTGTTCCAAAAGTCCATTCTTGTCTGGCACATTGTTCAGTACAGTCCTTTGAACCCCCCTGATCTCACCTCTGTACATCTCCCCGCCCCCAGGAGGTTACATACAATAATACATAAACCATTGATTTTATACAATGGCCCCAAAAAATACTTACATGTAATTCAATAAGGCCTCCCAGTGATATGATAGAAAATTGCTTTATCTGTCAGTCTGGTCATAGCTGCCATAGCTGGTCTGATCAAAAGCCTTTCATTTATTTAAAAAAAAAATAATAAGCAAGTCAGATCAAGAACCGCAGGCTGTATAACAATGTGATATCTAGAAGTAGCCATAGAAGAAGGGAGGAAAGAGTTTAAGGAGCTAAGGCTTAGCTCCTCGAAGGTATTTAGCTTCCGTTCCCATTGAAATCAATAGGAGCCTAAATACATTTGAGGACCTGAGTCTAAGTTAATCAAGACACATTTAGGACTAATTTGGATCCCACTCTCCTGGGTTTCATAAATCCAGGCACAAGTTACAACTTTAGGACTTGATCCAGCAACTGTTTAAGAGTTAACAATCAGTCCATACTTCGTATAGCGTCTGTCCTGCAGACTAGAGCTCATGAGCACAGTGATGAGCATTTAATAATATGCTCCCTGCAGAGGGAGAAAAATGAAAATCCGTAGGCCTTGGGAGAAAGATCGGCTTCTAATAGAGTGATTAGATACTATGGTGGTGAGTGCTATAAAATCTAAGATAACGATTAGGTTGGAGTTCTGAATAGAGGTTGTCTGGAATTAAGATGCAGCAATTGTTCTGTTAAACTTGATAATTGGAAAATGGCTCTCATACCTAACATGGCTTTTGTTTCATATCTTAAGGTGGCTTAATTTATTTTAAACTAATTTGTTTTCTTTTTTTACATCTGATCAAGTCTAAAGCAGTCATTTTTCTCCCTCCACAGAATGGAGCCTAATCACAGTAACACAAACCGCATGTTCAAAATAAAGCTATAAATAGTTTCGCTAACTCACAGAGCTAAGCATTCACTTCAGTTTTGAAAAAGCTGATGGTAACTGCACCTGACTGAACCAGTGAAGACAACAGATAGCCTATCTGTATAGGAAGTGTGTGTCCTTGATCAAATTCCTCTACCAGAGCGGTCTTTTTTTTGACAGATAGAAATGTTTAAAGTTCTTGGGCCAAATTTCTGCTCTGGCTTACATCAAGGTAAATCTAGCGTAACTTTGACATTGTGTGCGTGCGTGTGTGCGATGTACAGTTTTTCTCCTTATTTTGTTATTATAACATTTGTTTCTTTTAAAATTGCTCTTGTATGTGGGTCACTAGTTATGGGCCTGATCCCACAACCCTTATTTGCACTAGTCAGGATTATGCACGTGTGGAAGGGTTGTACGATCAAGTCCTGTGACTGTTAGTACAAAGTAACATTTTCTTTTTAGTTCTGTGGTCCCCATGATCCCAACAGCAAACTACCTTTGAGTGCTGTGGTGGATAATGAAGCAAACATACTTAAACTAATATTTAACCCGGAAGGCTTAAATTGCCAAGAAAAAAAATCCTTCCATTTCAATAGAATAAAGCAATGAATTCCAAATGGTGGGTATTGAATCACACCTGGATAGATTCAGAGTGGGTATTTCCCAGCACTAATTACCTGGAAAAGTTTCAGAAAATAAACATACTCTGGTGAAGATGGTATAGTGCAGCCGTTCTCAACCAGGGGTCCGGGGCCCCCTGGGAGGCCACGAGCAGGTTTCAGGGGGGCCACCAAGCAGGGCCAGCGTTAGATAGGCTGAACCCTGGGGTCCTGAGCAACTTAGCTTCACGGGAGCCCCTGTGATATGGGGCCCCAGGCAATTGTCCTGCTTGCTACCCCCTAACATCGGCCCTGGCTTTTATATGCAGAAAACCCACTGTTGTGGCACAGATGGGCTGTGGAATTTTTATAGCATATTGGGAGGGACTCAGAAAGAAAAAGGTTGAGAACCCTTGGTATAGTGCACATGCATAGGAGGAATCAGGCTTCCCCAGTTACAGCTTAGCTTTGAAAGGATTAGATTTTTATTGGTAAATGTCAATAAACATTGATTTCACCGTACATGCACAATCTGGCAAAAAATGTTTCCATTGATAATAATTGAAATTTACAGACAGGCAAAGTAACAAAAATGCTGCTAGAGAATGTAGAGTTTGATTTAAGGCTGTTTAATTTGTATACGTTGACATGTAACGTTGACAATTTGTGTATTAATGGTTATAAAGCTTTCACTTTTGAATCTCAACGTCTTCTGTCATTAAATAATTGTCTGACCCTCCCCTCGCAATTTCCTACAACTGTGAACATTTAAACTGAGAAAAATAGAAATAAAAATGCTTACAACCCATAATTTTGCACAACTGTGAAAATTTAAATAGATAAAAATAAAGCTTACAAATAAACATTGATATTTGTCAAAAAAAATCTAATTCTGTCAAGCTTATTTATATTGTTAATAATAACATTTGTAGCATTTGGCATTTTCAAACTGTTGTGTAAGTTAATTAACAATTAGCATGTTACTCAGTGTCCAATACTCACAGTACGCCTCTGTGATAGGCCAGTATTATTATTTTAATTCTCAAATCTCTGCTTTTGATCCTAAGACAAGACTTAGAGAGTGAAAACAGGGAGATTCCCCAGGTTAAATTTTTGCAGTTTGAACAATATCAATAGTGGGGTTTTAGAAAGCTATGGGACTATTCTCCCTTTGATACGTGGGTTTCCAGTGTTAAGCCTCATAACATGAATGATCACCCAGTCGTGATACTTCGGAATGTGATGCTTCGGCAGAAAAGCTCTAAATATTGTAAAACCCCATAAAAATTATGAGACACTCTTGTTTAAAAATACTGCTCAGTACTGCTCAACTCTTAAAATATCCCAAAGCTAAGGACAAACCTCTTTGAAAGAGCCTCTTTGAATGAGTTGTGTTTAGAGATTGGTAATTTGGAAGGTAGGTTATCTGGACAACAAGTGTCTATTGATAAGATCCCAAGAAAAACCTAGGACTGGAGAAATAAAAGCTGATAGTGCTACAGCTGTCGCCAGGTTTGAAAAGTGACAGGGAACTAGACACTACTTTTCCACCGGTAAGGAACAGGTTTTTTAATCTTCATAATCATTCCCTAATAACAAAAATCTACCATGTACTCACAGAGAACAACTGATCCTGAGCCATTGCAGTCAGTGGAACTTTTCACATTGACATTGTGACGTTGCACCCCATCAGATGTTATGGAAATATGCTTATGAATGTATATATGACATAACTGGAATGTGTTTTATGCTACATATGCCATGTAACATATCTATGTAAAGGTTATGATCTACTGAATATATTCATCCTATTTGTATGCATGTGTCATTGTTGTATTCAAAGTTACGAATATTGGCTGTATACTTGTTTGATTTTAAATAGCTTTAGTAAGGCATTTGGTCAGCTTCTTTAGAAAGGAATTTGCAAGTTAAGTGCCCAATAAGAAGCACTTAACGGACAATGGATCTTGGAAGGCTCCAATCCACATAAGAAGTCTACATGAGGATGTTCAAGGTAGCATGTGAACCATGGCTGCTACCTGTAAGTTCTGAGTCATGCATGGACATGTGACTTGCCCATGTGATTCCAAAACTCCATCTTGTAACTGGAATTCTACATAGGAGGAGGGAGGGGTGTCCACCCACAAGAGAAAGCCTATTTAAACCCCTGGGAGACTCCTCCATTTTGTCTTCAGCTGGCTCAAGAGATAGCCTCTCCATCCCCAAGGATACCTGAGAGAAACTGGAACAAAGGACAGTAACTACAGGGGGGTGTGAGTGATTGCTGGACCCGGACTAGAAGGAGACTATTCTGTAAAAGGAAGCTTACTGGAACGCCTCTGAGGGTGAGGTTTTATCTATATTCAGTTTTCTTACTGTATTAGGCATAGACTTGCATGTTTTATTTTATTTTGCTTGGTAATTCACTTTGTTCTGTCTGCTGTTACTTGGAACCACTTAAATCCTACTTTCTGTATTTAATAAAATCACTTTTTACTTATTAATTAACCCAGAGTATGTATTAATACCTGGGGGGGCAAACAGCTGTGCATATCTCTCTATCAGTGTTATAGAGGGTGAACAATTTATGAGTTTACCCTATATAAGCTTTATTTGGGGTTTGGACCCCATTGTGAGCTGGGTATCTGAGTGTTAAAGACAGGAACATTTCTTAAGCTGCTTTCAATTAAGTCTACAGCTGTTAGGGGAAGTGGTTCAGACCTGGGTCTGGGTTTGCAGCAGGCTAGCAGGTCTGGCTCAAACCAGGCAGGGCACTGAAGTCCCAAGCTGCCAGGGCAGGAAAGCAGGGGCAGAAGTATTCTTGGCACATCAATTGGCAGCCCCCAGGGGGTTTCTGTGATCCAACCCGTCACAGTGGACTTGCACATTCCTTTCTCAAGAAGCTGACCAAATGGCTTACTAAGACTATTTAAAACATATTCCAGTTATGTCATATATACATTCATAAGCATATTTGCATAAAGACTTATGGGGTGCAATGTCAAGACATCAATCAGTATTATTAGTGTTTTTGAAATTTATCTGTATTGCACTAGATCAGTGATACTCAGGCTGAGAGTCATGAGCTGCAAGTGGCTCTTTAATGTCTCTCATGCGGCTCTTTGCAGCACATGATATTAAAGTTATTAACTAATCAGGATGCTTTTACTGTTATTAACCAATTAAGGTAGCAACTTGCACTAAGTTATTAACCTATTTGCTGTGAGAATAATATATAAAATTAAATATTTCCCCATCATACTGTTTGAATATGAATATATAGTACTATAGTAAATGAAACAATTAATTAATACTACTGTGGCTCTTTTGGGTAATGTTGATCGCTAATTTGGCTCATGAACCGCTGATGTCTGAGTATCACTACACTAGATTGTTCAATGGATGCAGCTTCAAGCCCATAATGAGTGATACTTATGAGGGTCTCTACAATGTTAAATTTTCCAAGGACAGTGTTCTGATGTACTATAGCCATAACTAGGTTTTACAGTTTAAGATGATGGACTATAGGTTGATTTTTTTTCATTTCTTTACTATCCATATTGTCTGATTCAGGCCTATTGGAAGTGTTTGGAAAAATACATTGAAAAACCTGAAGTTTATCCTTCTGACACAGGCACAGGATACAAGTTAAGCACTGGAGAGCAGCTCAGTAAATAAGATCTACATATGGCCACAGCCATTGTCTGCTGGCGAGCACCACCGTTAGATCACTGTGATGGTGTGATGCTCCTTGGGGTACCCAGGACTGTGAATCACCTTGTGTACCCCCCCTTCTTGTTTCCAGCAAGAAGGAGAATTACTTGTGCTTAGCTGGGTGCTAGCTCCCTGACATCACCAGCCTGTCAGCCACCCAAACAATCTCCTCTGGGCTATGCCAGCCTTTACTTTGCCTTGCAAGTTAACAACAGGTATACCCCAGCACCTGAGCCCCTTTGAAATGTCCCCCGTGGAGTCCAGGTCCTTATCGACTGAACACTCACAATAATAACAGGTCTGCTATCCACAAAGGAACAATGTACAATGATTCAACTCAGGATCAGCACTTTGTATAATACCAGAGCACTGAGATATATTTATAGTGAAAATAGCAATACACTGATTATCAAAGATTCAAGATATAGTGAGAAGGGATAATAGAAACAGAAGGGTTACATATAAAATAAGTTTAGTGTCTAGAAATCGTTATGATTTTAACAGACTAACCTTCTGTCTAAAGAAGTCCTTTGCAGAGTTTCCAATCAGGGCAAGTTATGATCTCATTTTCATCAGTGTAATCACATTGCTCAATTACTTCCTAGCTGCAGGATAAACCAGTGTATCCTTGCATTCTCCTTCCCCAAACTTCATTGTCTGTACCTCAGAGTGAGGATAACCTCCCAGAGCTTATTCTCCAGTGTCCTGCCTCCCTGTTGATTTCATATCCCCCTGTTGACTTTGTATGTAAATGGCTTATAATGCTTGATTGCATGCAGACTGATAAAGACAGGTGAATAAACATCTTTTGTCTGTCAGAAACCTGTTTATCAGCGCTGCCTTGATACGGACTTTATTATCATATTTTCACTTCATACATAACTCCTTACATACTATCTGTACATACAGTTTACAACCATGTTAATGATCAGTGTGACCCTGGCTTTTATTGAAGACCTCACATGATATTTTTTGGGGAAGCAGAATGTACATATCAGGATATTCTGGTAAGCCTATTGCCAGCTGGCATTGAGTGGTTTGTGGGCCACAGGTGGGGTTTGGGACTGGAAGTGGAGGTCCTCCCTTAGATGTGCAGCCAGGGCCATTTCTAGGAGTGGGCAAGGAGGGCTGTCGCCCTGGGTGCCAACTTCCAGCTGGGTGCTGAACTGCTGAACTGCTTGGCATTTATGTTGCTTGGCTCCTGGCTAAGGCCACTTTTGTGTTCAGCAGCTGGAGTGTTGGTACTAGAACTTGGCACCCCCTTTGGAAATGGATTCAGTAGAACCTCTACTGCAACTTCTATAAGCTCTTTGCCCCCTTCACATATATCAGATGCTATGTCATGGATAAACCCATGGCACAGGCTTGTCCAGAAATGTGGGTACAACCGATTGCTACATGGCATGATTCCCAGCTGGATTCTGCCACTAATGGTAGAGCACCCTTCATTTTAGTCCCAAGAGGCCCCACTGTGCATTATGTGCACATTAAAGGGAATGGGACTCCTCCTTTACATAGGGTCCTAGGTCTAGCTCCTCAAAGGTATTTAGGCATGTAGCTCCCATTGATTTCAATGGAGTTAGGTACTTAATTACCTTTTGAACATCTGGGTTCTAAATCTTTTATACAACAATGATATCCCTTGAACTTAGGCCAATACACAAGTGAGTGTTAGGTCACTAGCACTGAGTATGCTGGTTTAGATCCTCATCTCATGCAAATCAGCGAAGCTCCATTGAACTCAATGGAACCATGCCAATTTAAATTAGGTGAGAGTCTGGTCTATTACATTTTTGTATTAATAATAATCCTCTGGCCCCTAAGTAAGTTGAGGTAAAAATTGTCATTTCTTCCTTGCTGGTATTTGTTTATGCTAAAACAACATATCTTCAGGTTTAATTAATTTCTTAAAATTAAATTAATATGTTTTGGGTCCACTTCAAACATCTTCATTGTCCCAGAGCAAATTAATCTTCTAGCTTGTTGTATTTTTAAAGCTTGCATTCAAAACCTTATAAGCAAAATTCATAAATATGCAAAACAGAAGAGTCCTACTTTACTTTTCATAGAACTTCATTAACAAGTAACTAAAGGTAGAACATTGCCTGAATGCAGCATAGATCAATTCTGTAATACAGGGCTGCCCAGAGGATTCAGGGGCCTTGGGCAAAGCAATTTTGGGGGCCCCTTCCATAAAAAAAAAGTTGCAATACTATAGTAACAAATATTTGGAAATGTAAAAAATAACTAGTGAAATACATTCAAAAATTAATTTGTAATTATTTGAAAATACACTAAATACATTATTTAAAAATATTAAATGCTTTAATGGTATGTATATATTTGCAATTACATAATGGGCTGTTGCTGGGTGATGGTGATGGTTGGTGCCAATGGGCTGTCGCTGCCTGGGGGTGGGGCTGCTGTTGCCCAGGGCTGGGTGGGGAGCTGGGCTCTGGGTTGGGGGGTGCCCGGCTCACAGGGGCTGGGCTCAGAGATGACAAAGCTTTTGGATTGATGGATCATGTTTTAGAACATTGACTCCAACTTTGATATAAAATGAGTTGGTCTTACCTTAATCATGTTCAGAATTGAAACACAATTTGTTAATATGATTATAACACAGTATGATCCTATCTACATTGGCAAGATCAACTGTTATAACATGTTATCAAGTAACAGGCTCCCTGATTTAGCAGTTTTTATTCTACCTTTCTGTGGCATTGTCTATATTAGGAATATCTGCACTGGTATAATTAAATTGATTTAATTACACTAGAGAAAACTATTAATATAGAGGCATTACATTGGTGTGAAGTGGGGTTTATACCTAACAAAAAGCTCTAGTTAGCTTGAAAGCTTCACCCACCTTGTCTCTCACAGATTTATGTGGTAGTTCAGGAAATAAATCTATAAGGCCTTAGATGAGAGGTTCCCACACTGTGATCCATGTACAATGCTGGTCTCTGGAGCATGGGGAGGAGGAGTTGAAATGAACAACAAAAGCGGTCTGTGTCATTAACATTTTAAAGAAACATCAAAACTCCTATTGCACTCAATAGAGCTAGCAGGCCATAAATACTTTTCCAGTGTTTCTTATCTGTGGGAGCAATTGCTGTTGTTGCCTATAACAGGGATGTTATGTAAGTGTGAAGGGAGCTTGTCTACACAGTCAAGCCTAGGACAGGAGGTGTCAACAAAGCAATCTCTATTGAGAACCCCTGTCTTAGCTGTAACAGTGCAGTAACGGTTGGCAAATGGTGACTTTTTAATGGCAACCACTATGTAAATGCTACAATATCAAACTGGGAGAAGAAATCAAGTCATGTCTAGCAGTGGCTAGTTCTAGAACCAGCGTTAATCACTATTTTCATTAGTATCTTGGAGAATGGAGTGAAAAATATGGGCCCCAATCTTATTCCCACAAAAGTCTATGAAAGTTTGCCTTCAATGAGTGAAGAATCAAGCCTTATATCTGTGAACACTACTGAAGTGAGAGGGATTGCAAAGGAGAGGACTAACATATGATCCCAATAAATTGAAGAAATGGGCTGAAATCAATAAGGTGAGGTTCCATAAAGATAAATGCAAAGTGCTACACATAGGCATGAATATTATGCAACACCTGAGAATGGGGAAATACTGTCGAGGCAGAGCCTGACTATGGGAAAGAGACTGGGTGTTAGAATGGATGACAAACGACAGGGTGGAGTCGGTACACTGATGCTGGCACAAACAGGCAGCTGGCATAATAGGTCATATTAATTAGGCGTAAACAGGTTCATTATTCTGCTTTACTCACCATCAGAGTGGCCTCCATTACAGAACTGTGTTCACGTTCGGGCCCCACATTTTTTAAAAAGAGAGACAAATTGGAGAGAATTCAGAGGAGAAAAAAAGAATTATAAAAGGTTTGGCAAAAATGAGGCCTACGCGTGGGAGTTTCAAAAGTGCCTAAGTGACTTAGGAGCACACGTCCCACATTGGAAAGATTTAGGAAATCCTGATTTAGGAAAGACTAAGACAGGGCATGCTCAGTGTAAGGGAAATTAAGACAGCAGGGAGGGAAGATAACTGCTTATGCATACAAAAAGGGATATTATAAAAGGGACAAGGACCATGTATTGTCATTAGCTAATGAGGATGGGAGACAATGGTATGTTTGAAGACTGTGGGGAAGAAGCCAGATGAAAGGGAGTGGGTGAAGGTGTCGGAGGCAGATGAGGGGAAGATGAGGAGTTGGGGCTTTGTAGCAGGTGGAGGAGTTCTTCCAAATCAGAAGCTGGTGGAATAGAATAGATGAAGGAATGAATGAGAGGAAGGGGGAGATGAAAGGGCAGCTAGTCAATTTTCAATTTGAAAAAAATTAAGATCCTGGGCAGAAAGAGCTACCACTGGGGGAAGTGGCTTAAAGAGAATCAAAGATGAAGGAGAGGCAATCGGGAATGAAGCCACACACTCTAAAAGAGCTCCAGGGGTCACAGAAGACAGTCACCAGCCTACCTTCTGAGCAATATAGGGTTCTGTGTAAGAATAGACTTGCACTACAAGAAGTCCCAATGCCTCTTGGACTTTCTCCAGAGTTGCTTAGCAACATGGAGCAAGAGGAGGCTATAAAGTGTGAACCAGGATTGTTGGAACAATAGGATTATAAAATGGACATGTCCACACTAGAAGAAATGATGTGGTTTTACACAGACACAGCTAGTGATTGCTAGCACATTGTAGAATAATAGTGTAGACAGGGCAAGATGTTTGTTTTTATCTTGATGCAGCTGGTTGAGGTGAGCCATAGAACGGAGCCTAGAATTCATCTTGACCAGCTACATAGAGGACAGACTTTACAACATGTTACGTATCTTATTGTAACAACATGCATTTATTTACAGTGTAGATATGGCTTAAGAGAGTGGAGAAGAAAAGGAGTTCAAGTGGAGAAGAGAAAGAGGGTCGAGCTGTAATCAGAGGTCATGGGCTCAGCAGAGAAGAGGGAGAGTAGTGAGAAAGGTAGGCGGTGGAGAGAATCAGGATGGTCAGAGATGTTGTGTCTTGGAGTTCACAAAAGTAGGAGATGAGATGGGGTGGGAGGAAGGTGGAAGGGGAGAGTAGGTAACACAGAGGGAGATAAGGAATGGCCAAAGAGTGGAAATTCAGTGCGGGAAGGGTCATCCAGAGAGCATTTTGGGGTGTGAACTAAAGGTCAGAAGCCCAAGCATGGACTTGGATGTGGAGCTGTTTCAGAGCTGCAGGTTGAATGGGTAAGTTAAGGAGAAAAATTGGCCGGCAGCAGAGTTGGAGGGATCTTTAACATGGGAGCTGAAATCCCAAAGAATGAGTGGAGTACACGAAGGAAAGGAAGAAAGAGGAGCCAGGAGCTGAAATCAGAAGAGGAGCCTGGAGAATAGTAGCTAACAGCTAGACAGTGGGAAAGGGGAGAGAAAAGCTGGGTGGGGTGTGCTTTGAAGGAGGCAAAAGAGTGGCTGCAGAGAAGCGCTGGAAGCGGGAGGGACAGGAAAGCACCAGGCTGGTGCTGCTGCAATGTGAGAGAGGAGGGGAGACCACTAGTGGAGGGCAGCCACCAAAGCAGAGGGGAGAGCTAGGTTTCGATATGGGGGGAGTGAATTGTAAGACAGCTTGCTGAAGATGGAGTGGGAGTTCTAGAGTGCACAGGAGAAGGGAAGGAAGCTGATGTGACCGATTACTGTGGGACATGGTAGAAAATGGAGAGAGCTATGGGAAGAGGCAGGATTGGAACGAGGCAAGTATGAGACAGAGGTAGAGATGTGCTGAGTACTTGGAGGATGGATGGGGAGAGAGCTGTTGCGGCAAAGCAGAGCACCACAAAGAGAGCAGAGAATATTGGTGGAATAGAGAGAGATAAGGGAAGGGAGCAGCATGATAGAGGAGAGGCACCAAGATAGGAATGTTAGAAACATAGTGGGGCAGTGATTAGCAACAAATTTGGAGGGGAACAGTGAATTAAAGTGACAGTCAGTCGAGTCAGTCCAGGGAGGCAGCAGTCCGTCAGTTAAATCAGGTAACAATGTCTCAGTTAAATCAAAGTGGGGAACAATTAACCAATTACAGTAGCTTGGAGCCTCCATGGGTACATTTGAAGACTGGCTTGCTGCCACAGAGTAAAGAAATGAATGCTACAGCTGGCTGCTTCATTCAAAATATCACAAAGACAACCTTGTATTAGTGATGACAGCTCCAGCTGCTCCTCATTTCCTCATGGAAAGGAGAAGGGTGTTCCAGACTGGCAGTACGTCTGAAGAAATCATTTATAATAAACCCTCCTCCCTCACTAGTTTCGGAAGGGGCCATCAGCCTTCCAAACTGGTAAACAGCATCATAAGGTCAACAGCCTATCTGAGGGTGGAGTTGCAGCTGGGAAGTCCTACCCTTCAGAGCAGGCTGACAATTGGTATCCAGAGCTATCAGTCATAGTAAGTGGCCTAAGAGACTGAGAGGCTCAGACAGCATGGTGACAGGCATGGTATAAGAAGGACAGATAGATTGTGCAGTCCCCAGATTTGAGTATTTAAAATCAATGTGGAAGCAAGACTAGACACCAGTGAAAGAAGCTAGCAGAAAATCAATTAACCAAGGGAAAGTAAGAAATTAGTTTCTTGCACTTCCCACACATGGGCAGATTCTGCCACCCTTAATCCCATTGAGTAGGAAATTTCACAGTGAGTAGTCCCATCTGAAGTCAGTGGAAGTATTTGACAAGTAAGGTACTTCTTAACATGCGTAAGGGTGGTAGAATTTGGTTCAAAGGTTCAGTGATTAATGACATGAAGAGATATGAGGTATCTTGAATGAAAAACAATAGAAGGTAGCAGAAGCCAGGAACATCAGGATAGAAAGGTGTAAAACACAGCAAAATCTAAATAGACAACCAAGTAGGGTATACTACAGAAATCAGTAATACACATAAGAAAGAAATAGTCATAACAGTTAGGTAGACAAGGCAAAAGAAGTAGGAATTATCTTTACCAATGTATATAAGATCCTTAAAGAAAGCAGTGTAAATTTGGACTATTTTAAGCAATATAAGTTCATTTTCTGGTATGTAAGTTTAAATTAGAACCAACTTCAATTCTACAGCCACAGCATTAAGGAGAGAACACCACAGCACCACCTAATGTAGAAGGACAATCTACTTTTATAAAAAGAACAGGAGTACTTGTGGCACCTTACTTGTTAGAGACTAACAAATTTATTTGAGCATAACCTTTCGTGGGCTACAGCCCACTCCATCAGATGTAGCTCACGAAAGCTTATGCTCAAATAAATGTGTTAGTCTCTAAGGTGCCACATATATTCCTGTTGTTTTTGCGGATACAGACTAACGCGGCTGCTACTCTGAAACCTACTTTTATGTTTACCTGGCCAGTGTTCAACATGTGGGGAGCATGTCTTACTGTTTATGGGGAGAGGGTTAATTGTCATGTTGTGGGAGAAAAGAAATAAACACCTGGAGCAGACTGAGCTGGTAGTGAGATGGTCATTCTAAGAACTAGCAACATCAGATTATAGTAGTTATCATGAAGACAAATCACTGAAAAACCTGTACATCTTACTAATTAAACAGCAAGTTACTTAGATGCCAACTAAAATTGTTTTTTAATTGCCTGGTGTCTGTAAGTATCAGGAGTAACCCGGTGACTGTAGATAAAAAGCAACTTAGGTCTGCAGGTTTCTGACTACCTCTTCTCAAATCTGCAGAGAGATACAGTATTGCAATCCTAACTCCGTCCACATCTTAGAACGGTTTACACATTCTCATCACCTGTTACTAAGAGCTACCTGTTACAGTAGGTGAATCTCAGTAATTAACGAACAAGTGATTTTTAATTGTGCATTACACACAAGGAATGTTTATAATACTACAAGCTCTTACTAGGTGACTATATTGAGAAGGAGGTGAATGTTTAGGTGTCACTCTTGTGTAAAAAATGTCTTTGGCTATGTTGGTCATGACCATAGTTCAGAATGAATTTTCTCATTATCCCAGAGGGCCCAGCTGAGATTATTCTTGAGGGTGCCTGTCCTTTCAACATAGTCCTCCCTTCAACAAATTCCCTTTCCCTCATGTCTACTAATCCTCTTTCCTCTACTTTGTGCTTAAAAGTTGTATCACTTTAAATATACCAGTAGAGTTAATGCAGTACAACCCCCTAATGTGGATAGAGTCATAGCAGTATAAAGGAAGGAGAATAATAAATACAATATAAATTCAATTTTAATTTTTTTATAATTTTGACAGATAATACTCTTTATTAAGCTTTTTTTCAATTTTTATCTATTTTAAATTTTCACAGTTCTGGGAAATTATGGTAGAAGGTTAGGGGGGTGTTATAGACTAATTATTTTATTGTGGTAGATATTGAAATTCAAAAAGTTAAAGCTTTATAACCATTAAAATGTCAATTGTGAATATCACATGTCAGAAAATACAACGTAAATATCCTGAAATCAAACTCAACTAAGTTCTCAAGAAGAATTTTTCTTACTTCACCTATCTGTAAACTTCAGTTATTATTGATGGAAATATTTTTTTACAGGTTTGTGTGTATACAGTGAAGTTGACACTGACTGACTTCTACTGATAAAAATCTAATCCATCCAAGACTAAGTATAAATCACCTTTGTAGCAGTATAACTATGTCCACACTATGGGTTGCACCAATATAACTTTTGGTAAATAAAATATTAATTAGACCCCATTCAACATATCAAAGCTGTGTGTAGAGCAGGCCTTATTCTCTCCTCCACATGGCTGAGTGGTCGCGCTCCCCTTCTTTCCTCTCCAAATAATCTCTTACTCCTATACACAGACTGGTTAGTAAGAAGGAGAAGATTGAGGCCTTGTCTCTATGGGAAAGGAGCATCAGTTTAACCTAATGTATGAATTTAAACTGGTTTAATTAAACACGTGCAACTCTTCCATGCAGACAAGTCCTAGAGACCTATTTTTCCCAGCATGAACCAAAGGAGAATATCTTATACCTCTTTATAGCCATATTTACATTAGGACAAAAGGTATATTTTAACATGTGTTAACTAACCTGTTAAAATCCTAGTGTAGACAGGGCAAGGTGTAATTTTAACATGTTAGCTGGTCAAAATAAACTTTAAACTTCTTCTGAATTTACCTACAATTGCCCTGTCTGCGCTAGGACTGTAACATGTTAGCTAACAGGTGTCAAAAATATACCTTTTTTCCTAGTGTAGACATAGTGTTTGTGTAGACTGTGGAATTCTACAATTTGACCACAGTCGTAGGTGGAGCACTGAGGGAACAATCCCATGTCTAAGATAAGAGTGACTGGAATCTGCTCTATTTTATTCAAATTAGGTGCAATCCTAATCCTCCAGGCATATTGCCTGGGAGGCTACTTCAGCTGAGAAAAATTGGGC
Organism: Chrysemys picta bellii; assembly: GCF_011386835.1. Lineage (NCBI taxonomy): Eukaryota > Metazoa > Chordata > Testudines > Emydidae > Chrysemys > Chrysemys picta. The sequence continues at coordinate 314,859,940 of NC_088791.1, forward strand.
ACTCCTCATATTAATATAGATGCTTGAATAAGAATGTCTGAGCTGCATTGGGTAATAAACAGGTGACTTTTAATAATGCATTACGTAGGAGATCTTTATGATACTGCATGTTGTCATTGAAGTAATTATACTGAAAAGGAAGTGACTCTTTGGGTGTAATTTTGGGCCTAATACTTTGATGTGATTTGCTGAGTGTGTGTGAAGAGCCCAGTGAGCATTGTATGCCAGACCCTTCCAGCTAGTCCATCAGATTATACTTATGCAGAAACGACCTTCTGTTGCTAATTAAAATTAAACAGTTATATAGAAAAATAACTCACCAATGTAACAGACAATATTAATAGTGTTGTACTCAACAGTTAGTTTATAGCATTAACTCCACATGAAAGCCTTGCGTGCCCCTAATAAAATGTGTCAGAGGAAAGTGTAGTTTTAGCCATGTCAAAAGATATCCCCTCACCCACCTTGTCTCTCAGAGAAAAGTATGCATTTGAGACCTATCTCCACAGCAATTCTATGTTAACTTTCTACTTGCTAGAGTTAGATTTTCTGACTGGACTACACAGCCCTCCTTTGGTCTAGTTCTTAACTGTCATGCACTCTGCATATTACAGAGACAAGATGGGTGAGGTAATAGCTTTTATTGGATCAACTTCTGTAGGTGCTTCTGTTGGTGAGAGAGACAAGCTGTCTAGCTTACACAGAGCTCGTCCTCAGGTCTGGGCAATATGCAGCCTGAATAATCATTTATATAACTGCAAAATAGGTGTAAGCGCTACCAAATTAGAATGGTAGCATTTTACACCCACTAGGCAGTTTGTAGACACTGTAAATTATGACAAAAAGTGCTAGGCAGTGGAGAATTACAGCCCTGCACCTACCCTATGCATAGTGCTTCCCAGATGCACCTCCAACACTTGGTCACTTTTTGAGCCTAGAATATGACTAAAGGCTTTGTCTTCACTGCCAAAAAAGATGTTTTTACTGTGAGATAATTAAAGCTAAGTAGCTGTAAAATTCTAGTGAAGACAAGGCACTGTCATGTTTACTACAAGGTAGATAGGTGAGATCAGCTCTATATCCCCACCCGTGTTTGACTTCATCTAGCCTACCTTGCAGTGAAAACAACAATATGTTGTCTCAACAAGGAACAGCTATCACTTTTTTGCGGTGAAGACTTAGGGTATGTCTACACTATGGGATTAATCCGAATTTACAGAATTCGAATTTTGGAAACAGATTGTATAAAGTCGAATGTATGCGGCCACACTAAGCACATTAATTCGGCAGTGTGCGTCCATGTACCGGGGCTAGCGTCGATTTCCGGAGCGTTGCACTGTGGGTAGTTATCCCATAGCTATCCCATAGTTCCCACAGTCTCCCCCGCCCATTGGAATTCTGGGTTGAGATCCCAGTGCCTGATGGGGCAAAAAACATTGTCGCAGGTGGTTCTGGGTACAGCCTCACCCCTTCCTCCATGAAAGCAACAGCAGACAACCGTTTCACGCCTTTTTTCCTGAATGAACACAGCAGACACCATACCACGGCAAGCATGGAGCCCGCTCAGCTCAAGACAGCAGTCATGAACATTGTAAACACCTCGTGCATTATCGTGCAGTTTATGCTGAACCAGGACCAGAAAAACGAGGCAAGGAGGAGGCGGCGACAGCAGCGCGGTGACGAGAGTGATGAGGACATGGACATGGACACAGAATTCTCTCAAACCGCGGGTCCCGGCGCTTTGGAGATCATGTTGTTGATGGGGCAGGTTCTATCTGTGGAACGCCGATTTTGGGCCCGGGAAACAAGCACAGACTGGTGGGACTGCATAGTGTTGCAGGTGTGGGACGATTCCCAGTGGCTGCGAAACTTTCACATGCGTAAGGGCACTTTCATGGAACTTTGTGACTTGCTTTCCCCTGCCCTGAAGCGCCAGAATACCAGGATGAGAGCAGCCCTCATGGTTGAGAAGCGAGTGGCGATAGCCCTGTGGAAGCTTGCAACGCCAGACAGCTACCGGTCAATCAGGAATCAATTTGGAGTGGGCAAATCTACTGTGGGGGCTGCTGTCATGCAAGTAGTCAAAGCAATCATTGAGCTGCTGCTACGAAAGGTAGTGACTCTGGGAAATGTGCAGGCCATAGTGGATGGCTTTGCTGCAATGGGATTCCCTAACTGTGGTGGGGCGATAGATGGAACCCATATACTTATCTTGGCACCGGAGCACCAGGGTACCCAGTACATAAACCGCAAGGGTTACTTTTCAATGGTGCTGCAAGCACTGGTGGATCACTGGGAATGTTTCACCAACATCAACATGGGCTGGCCGGGAAGGGTTCATGACGCTCGCGTCTTCAGGAACACTACTCTGTTTAAACGGCTGCAGCAAGGGACTTACTTCCCAGACTAGAAAATAACCGTTGGGGATGTTGAAATGCCTATAGTTATCCTTGGGGACCCAGCCTACCCCTTAATGCCATGGCTCATGAAGCCATACACAGCCTGGACAGGAGTCAGGAGCTGTTCAACTACGGGCTGAGCAAGTGCAGAATGGTGGTGGAATGTGCATTTGGCCGTTTAAAAGGTCGCTGGCGCACTTTACTGACTCGCTCAGACCTCAGCCAAACCAATATCCCCATTGTTATTGCTGCTTGCTGTGTGCTCCACAATCTCTGTGAGAGTAAGGGGGAGACGTTTATGGCAGGGTGGGAGGCTGAGGCAAATCACCTGGCTGCTGATTACGCGCAGCCAGACACCAGGGCGATTAGAAGAGCACACCAGGAAGCGCGGCGCATCAGAGAAGCTTTGACTGGCCAGGCTACCGTGTGAAAGTTCTGTTTGTTTCTCCTTGATGAAAATCCGCCCCCTTTATTGACTCATTCTCTGTAGGCAACCCACCTTCCCCCTTTGATCACAGCTTGCTTTCAAAGGAAATAAAGTCACTATCATTTAAAAATCATGTATTCTTTATTAATTGATTATAAAAAGAGGGAGAGAACTGACAAGGTAGCCCGGGTGGGATTTGGGAGGAGGATTGGAGGGAAGGATTGATATTGGCTATCTTCTATTAGCTGCTGTAGAACATCTCGTCTCGCGTCCTCTTTTTCCGACGCCTTATCTGAGATAGCCTTTTGGACGGAGGAGGGAGGCTTGAAAAATTTGCAACTGCTGGAGGGAGGGAAAAAAAGGGAGAATTTTTTTAAAAGATACATTTTACAGAACAATGCTTATACTCTTTCATGGTGAACAACACTATTCACATTACGTAGCACATGTGATTTCTGTGCAAGGTCGCATTTTGCCTCTTAATATTGAGTGCCTGTGGCTTTGCTGCTAGAGATCACAGACGCAGGTCCGGGCAACAGAATTCGGCTTGCATGCGACCATGGTAAGCCATTGTCTTTCGGCTTCTGCGTCCTCCTTTCCCACATACCAAGCAAAGCCTGTTGAGTGCTGCGGTTTTCCTGTCAACCTTCAGCAGCAGAAAACAAACTAACCCCGCCACAACCATCCAATTCTCTGGGATGATCGCTTTATCCCTCCCCCCACCACATGGCTGGTATCAGGGAAGATCCCTGCTAGCCACACGTGAAAAGCTTAGCGCCAATGCCCCCCCTCCCCACGCTTGGCTTACTACAGGGAAGGATTTCTTTTCAGTCACAGGCAAACAGCCCAGTAGGAAGGGCCACCTCTGTCCCCTTAATTAAATTCCTGTATTTCAACCAGGTTACCATGAGAGATATCATTCTCCTGAGGATTACACAGCGAGATAAAGAACGGATGTTGCTTGAATGCCAGCAAACACCAGGACCATACGCTGCCAAGCTTTGTCATGCAATGATACCAGATTACTTGCTACTAGCATGGCGTGATCAAGTGTCCTACCATGGAGGACGGAATAAGGCTGCACTGCCCAGAAACCTTCTGCAAAGGCTTTTGGAGTACCTCCAGGAGAGCTTCATGGAGATGTCCCTGGAGGATTTCCGCTCCATCCCCAGACACTTTAACAGACTTTTCCAGTAGCTGTACTGGCCGCGAATGCATCCCAAGTCCTCAGGGCAAATTAATCATTAAAAAACGCTTGCTTTAAACCATGTTTTATATTTTAAAAGGTAAACTCACCTTAGGTTCCTTCCATGGTGTCATGGTTTTGGGTACTGGCTTGGGAGGGTACTTCAGTCAGGCCAAGAAAAAGATCCTGGCTGTTGGGGAGAACGGAGTGCTGTGTGCTCTCCGCAAGCTTGTCCTCCTCCTCCTCCTCCTCCTCTTCCTCTTCCCCGTCCACAAAATCCTCAGGTGTGGCTGATGAGATTACCCCCACCTCGGAATCCATGGTCAGAGGTGGAGTAGTGGTGGCGGCCCCCCCAGAATTGCATGCAGCTCAGCGTAGAAGCAGCATGTCTGCGGCCCTGACCCGAAGCGACCATTTGCCTCCTTTGTTTTATGATAGGCTTGTCTGAGCTCCTTGACTTTCACGCGGCACTGCTCTGAGTCCCTATTGTGGCCTCTCTCCATCATGCCCTTGGAGATTTTTTCAAAAGTTTTGGCATTTCGTCTTTTTGAACGAAGTTCTGCTAGCACTGAATCTTCTCCCCATATAGCGATCAGATCCAGTACCTCCCGTACGGTCCATGCTGGTGCTCTTTTTCGATTATCGGCCTGCATGGTTACCTGTGCTGATGAGCTCTCTGTGGTCACCTGTGTTCTCCTGTGCTGGACAAACAGGAAATGAAATTCAAATGTTCGCAGGGCTTTTCCTGTCTACCTGGCCAGTGCATCCGAGTTCAGATTGCTGTCCAGAGCGGTCACAATGGTACACTGTGGGATAGCTCCCGGAGGCCAATACCATCGAATTGCGGCCACACTAACCCTAATTCGAAATGACAATATTGATTTCGGCGCTACTCTGCTCGTCTGGGAGGAGTACAGAAATCAATTTTAAGAGCCCTTTATTTCAGAATAAATGGCTTCGTTGTATGGACGGGTGCAGGGTTAATTCGATTTAACGCTGCTAAATTTGAATTAAACTCATACCTTAGCCCTGGTCTATACTACAGAGTTAGGTCGACGTAGGCTTCTTACATTGACCTAACTCCATAAGCATCTACACTAAAATGTAGCTCCCACCAATGTAACTCACTCATTACACCGACTTACATAACTCCACCTCCGTGAGAGGCATAGCGCTTAAGTTGATGTAGTGAGGTCGATGCAGTGTCAGTGTAGACACTGCATTGCTTACATCTAGGGTGACCTGATGTCCTGACTTTATAGAGACAGTCCCAGTATTTGGGGCTTTGTCTTATATAGGCACCTATTACCCATCAGCCCCTGTCCCAATTTTTCACACTTGCTATCTGGTCACCCTATTTACATTAACTGTTGCTGCCTTTTAGAAACCATCCCACAATGCCCCACACAGGCAGTTAAATCAGTGCAGGTGCACCTGGTGAGGATGTGAACCACCAACACAAGGAACAAAATGTGAACATGTAAAACTGATTCAATTACTACCATGACTGTATGTCAATGTAACTTAGGAAGACTTAATTTTGAAGTATAGACTTGCCCATAGCTAGAGGCCTACCAACTTCACAGTCCATTTTGGTAAATTTCACAGTCGTAGGATTTTAAAAATCTTAAATTTCACAGTTTCAGATATTTAAATTTGAAATTTCACTGTTTGTAACCGTGGGACTCCTGACCCATAAGGGGGAAATGGGGTAGTTGCAAAACTATTGTATGTGTGTGTGGGGGTCATAGTATATCGCCACCCATACTTCTGCGCTGCTGCTGGCGGTGGCGCTGCCTTCAGAGCTGGGCTCCCAGCAAGCAGCCACGGAGCTTCCTGCAGCAGGGGGTGGAGGGAGGTTCCCGGAGGTGGGTCTGACCCGGCCTTGGGAGTGGCCCACGCAGGGGAAGAGGAAGTCCTGTCCCTCCCCAGCCCAGATGAGACTAGCAGCTGGAGCCAGGGACTAGCAGCAGCTGCCGCTCTCTGGCTGTCCAGCTCTGAAAGTAGTGCAGAAGTAAGGGTGGCAATACTGCAACCCCCCTACAATAGCCAGATTTCATGGGGGAGACCAGATTTCACCAGACAGACCAAATTTCACAGTCCCGTGACACATTTTTCATGGTTGTGAATTTGGTAGGGCCTTACCCATAGCCTAAACAGCCCTGCTTTCTCAAGATCCTCCAATTCAGCTAAAACTAAAAGTGTCCATTGTTCACAGTATTGTTGACCTTTGAATGAAAAGGGCTGATGGAGAGGGTGGAATTAGTGAACTAGTGTAAATTGCTATGATCTGTTAATGAGACTAGGGTGTGATTTGCACAATGACCCATACTGCAAGTAAAGAAAGCTCCAGATTTCATTTTAAACCTTTATTACATTAGGAAATGGGTTCATCTCTTCCAAAGCAAGGACATGTTGCTACAGCATCAGAAGTTCATGGCTGTTAGGAAAATACATCCTTTTGTGACATATGCTTGAATTGTATGGGACTGATCCTGCAGGCACTCCACACACATAGAACTCTCAATGAGTTTAGGAGAAGGATCAGGCCCCAGGTATTTACTTCTTGTCTAGTTCAGTTTGCTGTTACAAAACTGTGGGCATGATCCTGACCTCACTGGAGTGAATGGCAAAATCTCCATTGACGTCAACTGATAACAATTTAGAATTATCCTAGTATGTGATTAAATTGCTCATTCTAGGCATTCCCACCTTTTTTTCCTTGATGGATTGATATTGGCTATCTTCTATTAGCTGCTGTAGAACATTTATCTGGGATTATTTGTTATTCTTGTAAATGAAGGGCAGAGGAATTTAGCTAGATGGTGTTATCATCTGGGCCCTTATGCTGGTATTCCTGGCAAGTACGAACACATCCTTCATCTAAAGCCGGGGGGAACTGTGCTAGCCACAGCACAGATCCAATTGTGCATTTTGTTTGGAAGGGGAAAGGGTTTGAAACCACTGCATGAAGCGTATGTGTCTGACAGAGAACTAAAAGTGCAAGGTACAAAGTACAAAGACAGGGAATTTTGTTTCCGATAGATATGAAAAATAAAGTGTTTCATCAGCAATTTGATGGGAACTGAAAACTGGGTTAGCCAAAGTCTTGCTCTGATGTTTCTGCATGGGATGAAACATTTAATTTCTCAATTTATTTCTATAACATCTCAGTTTCTTTCACAGTAAACCTCAAAATCCCAATACATTTCCCATCCAAAACAGACTAAAACCTCGCAAACCAAGGACTGAGCCTTCTCCCTTTGCCAGTGGCAAAATCCCTATTGGCTTCACTGGGAGAAAGACTGGATCCCTTTTGCTGAGAAAATTGCCAATTTCAATATTTAGATTTGGAGGAAGAGGAATTCAATCCTTGTAATTTAAGATAAAAGAAAAATAAATTTCAGTAGCAAATCCACTTTGGGAGGTTTGATAGTCCAAACCAGAATTCCTTAGCCCATGCCAGATTTTCCTGTTATACCAAGGCACCCCCAATGAAGAAAGTAGAGGAGAAATTTTGATTGGTGTTCCATCCTGAGAGGAGAGTTTAGCACTCAGTTAAAACTCCCATTGACTCTAGTAAGGACTTGAGGACTGGGCCAGCTACCTGCACTTCCTGCCTTCTGTATTTTGAGTTTTGAGCATCCCCAGTTCAACCTTCCTGTCCTTGAATAGTCTGGCAGAAGGTTGTCTTAATCCAGGCTGCAATGCTAGACACTGTCCTGGCAGGAAGGGAGCCCAGTGAGGTGCAGCAGTCATTGCTTAACCTATGGTGAAAGGAGCAAATGGCTAATCTGCTCTTTTCCTGATGCAGGGAGTTTGAACTTGGAGAAGCAACTCGCAAAAGGGCTGCAGCATTTTCAAGGTTTTCCTCTCTGTGGGGAGTGGTGATATCAAACCTGCCAAATGGGGAGTGATAGAATTAACTTGAAAAATAACCCGACTCCTAGCCAGGGAGGGGAAGTTCCCCTAACTTTAGCCCCCCATCCTGCTCCTCCCCCCGTCGGTCAGCCCCCATTACACTGAAACCAATGGGCCAGGGGCCCCGGGCTGCTTGTTGAGTAGGGCTGTGTCTTCACTGCAAATCCGCTGGGGATCGGGACTGTCCTCTCCGCCCGCCCCCGGCCCCGGGCTGAGGCGCTCAGGGGAGGAGGCGGGCATGGGGCGGGTTAAAAGCAGCTGCCGCCCGGGGAGCGGGCAGGACCCTGAAGGCTCCGCAGGACTCAGGCACCGACACCCGCAGGCAGAGCAAGGACCGCGCGCAGCGGAGCTTGCGCCGGCTACTCCTGCCCCGGGCCTCCCGCCCGCCCATGGTGCCCGGCGCCCAGCGCGCAACAGGGGCTCTCATCTGCGCGCGTGGCTGAGACAGGTGAGCGCGGCGCCGCTCTCCCTGCAGGGCGGCCGGGGCGGGGGAAGCCCGCTGCGGCGCTGCCTGAGCGCCCGCTTCCAGCGCCGGGGGAGACGAGGCGCCCATCCGCGCTGCAGCCGGCCCGGGGAGCCGGGCTCCGGGGCCAGCCCCGCGCGGGGGGGGGGGAGGCGTCTCTCGTAGCTCTGAGGGGCAGCGGCCGCCAGGGGTGAGGCGGGGGGCGCTGGGTCTGTGTGTGCCGGGGCAAGCTCTGATTCCCTCGCACCCTTACTGGCCTTTCCCAGGGACCGCGGGGGGCACAGGAGCGAGCTACCCCTCTGGGGCCAGGAGTTAGGGCCCGATCCTGCCCCCCCCCCCATAGAAAGTAGGCAAGACTGTGGGGGAGGGTTGGCAGGATCGGGTCATTGAGACCGGTGCTAACCCGGTGATCTGTGGAAAGGCGTTGCGTTATAAAACTGGCTCGTTCGGTGGCTCCTAGAACCTGTTCTTTGATTCATAGCTACGTGGATCCTGAATCTGAATCCTCCGGGCAAGGCTCCTCGTCCCTGCCTCTCCCGGGGTGCACTTTGCATGGCCTCTGTGTTAAGTCCCATAAGTTTCCCCTCTTTAAGTCCTGTTGTGTGAAGGGGTTCTGTCTGTCAGTCCATTATGTGTGTTCCTTCAGCTGCCCGGTGACCTTCTGCCATGACTGTCGCTCTGGGTTCATCTTTTACACGTGGCTCGGGTATTTCCGTCTTCTTTTCTGGATAACCTTAGAGATAAGGGGTTGTTGGACTATCAGGAATCTCAAGCATTCTTCTTCTACTGATGGTCCCTATTGTATTCCATAGGGTTTACGCGTGCTCCCCATGCACCCAGAGTTGGATAATTTTTTTATAAATTCATTCTATTTGTTACTTACATGATATTGAGCAGCTTTTAACTAGTTTAAAATGCTTCAGCCCCTGTCAACAAGACTGTCTTACTTGCCCATGAATGTATACAGGGTTTTCGTTACACTGGACAAGATTTGTAATGCGCTCAGCATCCAAAGGGCAGGGTAAATAGGGTGAACTGTCTGGCTGAGTTTTGTAAAAAGACTGGTTTTTAATTTACTTGCATGACAGGTTTGGTAAATTGACTGTTTGAAAGGCCACCGTGCTGTAGTATCTATTTTTGTATGCTCCTCTTGCTCTTAACTTTCTTTCCCTCCCTGCTAATTTTAACCCAGGGAAAATGAAATACTCCAGTGCTGTGCTTGAAGGGACACATTGTCTGTAGATTAAATGTTAAATTAATTCCTGAGAGAAAGGATAGACTTATGGTTAGGGCTTGGGAATGGGAACTAGGGCACCTGGATTCTTTTCCTGGTTCTGCACAGGAAGTCTGAGGTAAACTTTGGAAAGTCACTCAATCTCATCTATAAAATGGATAGAATAATACTTAAATCTACTTCACAGGTGCATTGTGAGGCTAAATTCATTGTTGCTTGTAAATCACCTTGATATTCTTGTACTAAAGGTTCTCCAGAAGTGCAAAAAGTGTGTGTATACAACATATGCATTCTTTACCTGTTTCACTAATAAGTGGGCTGGAGGCCCAGACTTGACTTTCTGTAGAGCATGAAAGCTTGTCACTGTCACAAACAGAAGTTCCACCAATATGTGAGATTACCTCCCCACCTTGTCTCTCTCATATCCTGGGACTGATGTAGCAACAACAACACTGCAAACATTAAATATGAAAACATTTAAAATGTCTTACTTTTTCATTCCTTCACTCAGCCTGGAAAATGTAAATAGATTAGTAAATTTCACTTTTGCTTCCATTCTGGTTGTTTCTGGTTCTCCTGCACCAATCCAATGTTGCTGGTTTTGGGATGAAGATATTTAAGGGAAAGTTTAAATCCAAAAATCTGCTTTAATTTAACTTTTCATGAGACTTTAAACACTAGTATTACTATTAGCTGTCCACTTAACAGTGGACAATGTCTCTATAAGTTCACAAGACCATGACTTCAGAGAATTAAAGCAACAAGCAATATAAAGGCAACAGCTATTAAAGGTAATTTGTGGCATGCCTTATGTGTTTGGCTTCGTTTTTTAAAGAGATTCTCACGAAGGTAAACAGGCTTGCATCAAAGGACAGGTTTTATCCGCACCATTACCCCAGCTCAGAGTAGACCACTCCTATAATTTACTGAGGAAATAGGAAATGAAAGGTGTGAATCAGGATAAATGTTTCCTGATCATTGTGGCTGGCTTTGCTGACATGAGCAGGAGTCTTGCCTGAGTAAGGGCTGCAGTACCTGGCTCTAGACCATAAGCAGTTGAGATAGATGGTGGCTGAAAGCTTCCCCAGGGCACTTTGGATAGAGCTGCCTTGTCCTAGTCAAGGTCTTTGGGCAATCAAGTCACAATGTCCGGGTCTTTGGACTGCGAACTCTAGTTCTGTCCTATTTCCTTTTCCATCAATAGAGCAGTGTATCCATTTTTCTCATGTAGCACAGAAATCTTCTGAGTGAAGAAGAATGGTTCAAGGGATTGGGTAATGGGCTAGACGCAGGTGTCGGCAACCTCTGGCACACGGCTCGCCAAGGGAAGCACCCTGGCGGGCCGGGCCAGTTTGTTTACCTGCCGCGTCCGCAGGTTCGGCTGATCGCGGCTCCCACTGGCTGTGGTTCGCTGCTCCAGGCCAATGGAGGCTGCGGGAAGCAGCACAGGCTGAGGGATGTGCTGGCCGTGGCATCCCGCTGCCCCCATTGGCCTGGAGCAGCGAACTGCGGCCAGTGGGAGCCGTGATTGGCCGAACCTGCGGACGCGGCAGGTAAACAAACTGGCCCAGCCCACCAGGGTGCTTCCCTTGGCGAGCCGCGTGCCAGAGGTTGCCGACCCCTGGGCTAGAGAGTCTTTCATTTTGAGGGTGCTGGTTCCAATCCACCCCTTGTTGATAGTGATCACAGATTGTTACCCTCTGATGCAAGATATAATTCTGTTGAGTTCAGAGTCCACTTATAGCCAAAATGAATTTGTCTTGGGGAACTCAGAACTCTTGCAAGATGAGTTTTGCAAGAAAAAACATGGTTAACAGTGGCTGAATTCAGGCAAGAATTCTTCTGACTCGTGTCCTACTTTGCATAATGAGAATGTATCTCATATGGAAAAGTATTATGAATGGCACCTCTCACCAAGCAATAGTAGGTTAATTCACAGTTATGGGGAGAGTGAAACAGTGGCAGGTATTTCTAAAAACTATTCAAAGTTCACTTTAAATCTATATATTTTTAGACATATCAACAGAACCTTGCCAAATCCATCCTTTGTGGTGCTGAGTCACTATGGGAGCTGAAGACACTTCATCTTGCAGGACTGAGCCCTTATTCAGTAAATAATTAATTGACAAATGTATATTTGCTTGCTACCTGCTTTGCAGTGTTACATTTTAATCCAGCAAGTAAAGATCTAATTATCTCTGAGTCTTCTGCTTCTGGGTTAATTAGTACAGTGGCTCTCAACCTTTTCAGGTTACTGTACCCCTTTCAGGAGTCTGATTTGTCCTGTGTACCCCCAAATTACACCTCACTTAAAAGCTACTTGCTTACAAAATCAGACATACAAATGCAAAAGTGTCACAGCACACAATTACTGAAAGATTGCTCACTTTCTCATTTTTACCATATAATCTTGAATTTACATTTCAGTGTATAGTAGTATATAGAGCAATATAAACGAGTCATTGTATGACAATTTAGTTTGTACTGACTTTGCTAGTGCTTTCTGTGTACCCAGTAGTAAAACTAAGCAAATATCTAGCTCAGTTGATGTACCTCCTGGAAGACTTCTGTGTAGCCCCAGGGATACACATTCCCCTGGTTGAGAACCACTGAATTAGTACACACCAAGCACCTGTTTTCCTAAGGCTAGAAGTGCTTGAGATTGAAGAAGAATAAGGAAAATATATCGTTTCAGCTAATGCTCAAGCCTGCACATATCACACACTGGCTGTGGAAGGTACTCAGGGCAGACAGTAGACTTTGCCTACCACTGATTTAAGTCAGACATATGATCCTTACCTGTCATTGTAAATTTGCTGTAAATTTACCTTTCAGTTACTAACTGCCTTCACTTGAAGACAGAACTGTTACTGTACTTGTAGAAGAGCACTTAAGAGCTGCTAGAGAGAACTGCCCTGGCTTCTAAGAGGGTGGGACTATTGCTTTGATCTTTATCAACCACTTTGTAATTCTTTAATAAAAGTTGATCATCTTTTTGCTTTGGGTGTTCCTGTTGGGCACTCTTTGATTCTTCGGTACACAGCAGCAGAATTACAAATTGCTGCAAGTTTCTTTGCATTGTGAAAGGAAAGGCTTTTTAGCTGCCAAAACCCGAGTTCAGAGTTAAATTTTCTTCCACAACAAAACTGTGAGAACAGTTTTCAGAGTAGCAGCCGTGTTAGTCTGTATCCGCAAAAAGAACAGGAGTACTTGTGGCACCTTAGACTAACAAATTTATTAGAGCATAAGCTTTCGTGGACTACAGCCCACTTCTTCGGATGCATATAGAGTGAAACAATATATGTTTCACTCTATATGCATCCGAAGAAAGCTTATGCTCTAATAAATTTGTTAGTCTCTAAGGTGCCACAAGTACTCCTGTTCTTTTTGTGAGAACAGTGTCGTCAACTGCTGAAGGAAAGACACTGAATTCTGTTATAGCTGTGTCTACATTAGGGCTTTTACCAGTAATTATTTTGGCAAAAATCGCACCCCTACCTGAGTTATGGTGGTAAAACTTGGAAGTGCACACCAGCCTTTAGTGTACCATAGAACTACTGGTTTGAATGGGGGTTGCAACTAAGATCAGGCTCATTCTGTCAATGATTTGGGATCGTAAGCAGTTTAACGATTCTAAAGCTTTTCTGATGGAAAAAATTAGCATGCAAATTGCCACACCAAGACAGAGAATTGTCTCCCAACACTGGCCAATGCCAAATGCTTCTGTTGAAGACCTGATAATGCACTTAAGTGTGTGATGGCAGGTTTAACTGCAGATGCTACCCTTAGTCATATTTAATATCTAAAAGCATGCTGATGAAGGCAACAAAGGGGCAGTTCAAGGCACACCCAACATCAGAGGAAGTCTGAGCCTGACTAGCCAGTGGAGGCACCATAGACATCCATGTCCATATGCAAGCCTGGGGAAATGAGTAAATCAGGATAATATTTGTAGGTGTGGGGAGAAGGGCATGATCTTATTCTGAATTTGTACAGCATCTAGGGCAATAGGACACCATTACTGACTGGTTCTTCGGTGCTACTGTAATACAAACAAATAATATTACATATGCTGCTTTTTAAATTTTACTAGTAAGCTATTTGCCTGGGTAATATCCTGTAGCAGTGAGTTCCACACGTTAGCTTTACATGACCAGAATAAACTTTTTGTTTTATCTTTTTCACCATTTTATGAATACAAACCCAGCATGCTTACATACACTGCAATCTCTAACACCTGGTTTGTTGAAGCTATATTGTTAACTTCTGATTAAAGATCACCTGCTGTACCCAGCTTTTAATTGAGGCCTTGTCCACACTGCCACTCTACAGCGCTGAAATTTTCTCGCTCAGGGGTGTGAAAAGACACCCCTCCCCCGAGCGCTGCAAGTTTCAGTGCTGTAAAGTGCCAGTGTAGCCAGTGCACCAGTGCTGGGAGCTACTCCCCTCGTGGGGGTGGGTTTTTTACAGCGCTCTCTCCCAGCGCTGATGCCGTGACTACACAGCCACATTAAAGCGCTACCACAGCAGCGCTTTAACGTTGCTAGTGAAGACATACCCTGAGAGTATGGGCACGTCTTCACTAGCAACATTCAAGTGCTGCTGCCTGAGCGAGAAAATTGCAGTGCTGTAAAGTGCCAGTGTAGACAAGCAGAAAGGCATCTGTTAAGGAGGGAGTCACTGTAATCTAATCACTAAATCTTGATGATTCCAGCACTCAGAGCTAGTATCATAGGGGTTAGCAGGGCAAGCACATAGTGCCCTCTCGCTTTGCAATTGCAGCTCTCATCTCTAGTATCCTGATGCTGTCTTGTGTAGGGTGCAGTACCCCTCTGCTGCTAGTGATAATGTTGATATCCTGGTCCCCCTGGTAGCTCAGCTGGAACAGCAAAATAACCAATGGAGTAGTGCAGCTGTGACTGGTGCTGAGATGTGCAACAGCTTGATCCCCATTTCAAACCATTTTTTGATATAGAAATGCTCTTTTAATTTTTTATTTAAGGGATGAGTTTCTCTACAGTGGAGACTGAAAGCTCAGTTACTCAATGTCACTGAGTTCTGTGGCTCCCTCCCTACACTGTGGTCTCCCCAGCTCCTTCCTTTGACTCTAATCTCCCTATATATCTCTGCTTCCCTTTTCTGCCTCGGATTCCCCCAGATGCTCTTGCTGCTGCCTCTGCTATTGCCTTTTGCAGGAGATGAGGGGTAAACTGCCAGGCCTCCGTCCAGCAAGGAATTTAAGTCAATGGGGCTATTTGTATGCTTTAAGTTATGCTCATGCTTAAGTGTTTTGCTGGATTGGGGTCCTAATGCGTGTACAGTGGCATGGCAGTTACAGAGCTGTGCTGGCTATCTGAAAATAAAGGCTGCCATCAATTAAATGAAACTTAGTTTTCCTTGCCTTAGTTTTTCATTCCGTCAGAGAGACGGTTGATATTTTACTCGCTTTGTCAGTAAAAGGGTCTGAGAAGCAAATATCTGGAATAAAGATGAACAATGATACTGAGTCAGCATAATACTTCCACCTCACTCTGGTAAATTAAAGCAATTGAACTCTCCCAGAACACTCTTTCAATTGGGACTACTATAATATTTTCTTGTCATCTGCCCCACATGTTGTGACTGATGTTTGATTCAGGGCTTGACCAGAATGGGGATAGCTGGTGTGATCTATTTGGACTGATGGCACTAAGGGGTTGCTCCTTCACCCACTGATGTCAATAGCAGTATTAGCAGCAAAGAGTCCTGTGGCACCTTATAGACTAACAGACGTATAGGAACATGAGCATCTGAAGAAGTGAGGTTTTTACCCACGAAAGCGTATGCCCAAATAAATCTGTTAATCTTTAAGGTGCCACCAGACTCCTTGTTGTTTTTTTTACAGGACTCTTTGCTGCTTTTACAGATCCAGACTAACACGGCTACCCCTTTGATACTTAATAGCAGTATTGACACTGACTTCAAAGGTTGCAGGGTCAAACTGAAAGTGGCTCTATCACTGGGGAGTGTTCCAGGTGCCACATGGCTTTCAGCCAGCATGAAAGCAGGAGTGGAGCCTTGAAAGGTAGAACAGGAGAGGGGCAAATGGAGGAGGATGGCAGGACCAGTTTTCAGGAGAAAAGGAGAGATTGGTTTTTAAGTGGTGAAGGGGCAAAAGAGATTTAGGCATGTGTGTGGTGGGGAGTGAGACTTGGTGGGGCAGGAGGAGGCAAAAGGAATAATGAAACCTGGGAAGCTGAAGTGGAAGGGGGAGAGAGAGATGGTGTGATGGCAGGAAAGAAAAACAGGGCTGGGTGGAGAGACAGCAGTGAGAAAAGTAAGGTCAGGTATACACTATAATCTTACAGCCGTATAACTATGTCACTTTGGTGTGAAAAATCCACACCCCTGAGCAACACTGTTATAACAACCTAAACCCCACCCCGCCAACAGTATACAAAGCTACTGCCTCTCGTGGAGGTGGGTTAACTACACTGACAGGAGAAGCTCTTGGCGTAGTAGCATCTTCACTGAAGTGCTACAGTAGCGCAGCTGCACCGCTGCAGTGTTTTAAATGTAGACCTGCTCCAAGAAAAAGGGCATATGAAGGGGAATGGAGGAGATATGAGAGGTGGGAAACAACTGGTAGAGACAGGAGGAGGAGACAGAAAGAATAGACAGGAAAAGAGATGCAAGAAAGCAAACAAAACTGGGAATGCAAAGAACCTGGTGGAATCCAGAGAGGAGAAATGAACCTGTGTTCGTATGTACAGCGACAAACTTCTATGTGGCAGTTCTGTTTTTTTAAATGATATATATTTAGCTGTATAGAAGCATCTCTAATCTGTTTAACAAAATCAATTACAACACTCCAATATCTAAAGCTCAGTTAGAGCTGATCCAAAGCCTATTGTAATTGATGTGAGTCTTTCCATAGACTTTAAAGGGTGTTGGATCTGGCCCTTGTCAAGGAAAGATTCACAATACAAAGTTGAGTGCCTTACAGATATCATAAAAAGAAAAGATTACTCAGTTGTAAATTCACTATCAGAAGAGAAGTTGCAACACATGATCCCCAGGGTAAATCCTGACATTCAGTCTTGGTTAAAAATCATGCAGTATGATAAATAACAGGTGAGGTAAAGCTAAATATTCAGAAATCTGACTAATTATCCCCTAAAGAATCTTCTGGGAATTCAGGATCTTTTCTTTGCTGCCATGAGGTATGAACCCAGAGAGACTTTTTCTTTTATATGGACATGCTCATGAAAAATCTACTTTGCCCCTGTAAAATAACTTAGAGGGATAAAAGAATGTGGCTTGTTCCAAGGGCTCCATTTTGCAAGGTGCAAGGTCCTGGAAATTGCAGTCAGCATCTTGAAGGAGAAACTCTTCATGTCTCAAGATGGGGTTAGTTCAGTCTAGAAAGAACTTGATCTCTAGCCTGCAGATAATGGACAAGAAGTGTTTCTAAAAACTTGCATCTTTGAAGTAATCCCACCAAATATTCTAGATTTACTGTATCCACCCATAAGGGGCAATTACATTTAATTGCAATAATAACACAGAAAAAAATCTTTATCTTCAAAATTCAATGTCCTTGTTTCCTTGTTTCCCTGAGTTACCTAAAATCTTTGACTCTACTCATTCTCTATACGCTAGTTTACAACTCACAGTGCAGTTACCTTTAACCAATAGAGCAGAAAGGATTTTGGCACTGCCTGGAAATAAAGGTGTGACACAGAAGATTGCTGGTAAGAGACTGAGCCTTATTTCCTGGCCCATGCCATGTGACCCTGGATCAAAGTTACAAAAGATTTTACCCATTTTACAGGACAGTCAGTATCCACCAAGCCAGTAGCTCTTGTTTTATCTTCCTTTTTATTTATTTTTTTAAAAGCACATTTAATATCCACTTGACAGGAACACAGCCAACTAGTGAAATCCAAACTAGAAGAAATTGCTAAAGGAGAGATCTAGGTTATTGGACTAGAATCTCTGAATCACATTGGCTCACAGGTTTGAGAGCCTGGGAGGGAGGGGGAGACCCTGAGCCGCCGCGGCGCGCGAAATAGCAGCAGCGGAGGTGAGCTAGGGTGGCTGGGGCACATTTTTAGGGGCGGCATTCTGGCGCCGGCCATGCCGCCCCTAAAAATGTGCCGCCCCAAGCACCAGCTTGTTTTGCTGGTGCCTAGAGCCGGCCCTGATCAAAACCACAGTGTTTTGTGAAACCAGGTCAGATGCAACAACTTTGTCAGAGACAAATATTGCAGCCCAGCAGTTAGAGCACTGGCCTGGGAAATGGGAGGCCCAGGTTCAAGCAGAATTGAGCAGAGACTTGAATTTGGGTCTCCTGTGTTCTAGCCCAAACCAGACCAGAGTGTCACTTGTATCAAAACGAAAAAATTTTTAGAAACTTTGAAATGTTTCACAAATAAGAATCGTCACTTTCAAGTCAGTCCTATGATTGACATTTCTACTGACCCATTCCACAGTATGTTTGGTGCTGTAAATGATACTAAACAAAAAAAGACTGACTTGGAGAGCTGACAGTCTAGAAACACTCAACACCATATTTTTTTTAAAAAAGCAAAACCAACATCAGAAAATTCTCTTGGTATAGAAATGTCAGAGCAAAGAGAAAACATTGGAGTGAGAACTTCAAAGGATGATGCCTGACACTGATAGGGGGGGGGAGGGGAAGACTAATAAGCTAGCTTTGTGGAATGTTTTGTTCTGGTTCGTTTGTTTGTCTGCTTGTTTTTTCTGGGGTCTTCCTATTCTAGGAGGTATTAAGATAATGAAAATAATCTCTATAAAAACCAATAGCCCTGTACAGGCAGTCCTCACCCATTTCCTTCAAGGCTATGGAGAAAAATTTCTGGAGAAAATTGAATGTACACCAAATTCAAAACTTTCTCTCCAGCTCAATGAAAATTCATTTCAAGCTAGGTTTGGTGCTAGTCCTGCTCCCCCAGCATTTACAGATCAAAATGTTTCTAGGGTTCTTACTGACAAAACAGTATTCTTCAGTTTCTAATGTGTGTCTTTTTATCCTGTAAAAAATAAGTGAATTAAGTTAATTGCTAACCATGACTTCAAACGAAATTTCTGTAAATCAGTGAAGGAGAGGAATAGTAGACAAAATTCTATGTAAGGACAACTCCATTCTGGTTATTTATTTTTATTTCCCCCCCCCCCACCCCCTCAGTTCCCATAATCTATTGCAATGCTTCTGTACGGAGACAAAAGGGCATAATCCATACAACACTATCTCGTTTATCTCAACCTCACCTATTGGAAGCTCATTGTTTGAAAAGTTCCTGATGTTAGTGTTTGTGATACGACACTTATCAGCTTAGTGATATTCGGTAATGGAGCTGGTTGGCTTTCCTGGTGGCTGGCTGACTCAGCAGGACACGAAGATGCTTCTGGCTAAAAAGCTCAATAGCACAGAATGGCAAAAAAACTTTCGCTCACAGTTGCAGAACTGGCTAGCCTCTCTGAGGATACTGGCCAACAGGCTTTGAAGTCCCTGCTCAGGGTCACAAACTTCAAATTCTTCTAAGCCAGCTCCCCTGATTATCTGAAACCCCAGTTACTTTGGGTGTCCCCTGAGATCTCTGGTTGATTGAAGTTTATAGCATAATATCATACATTTATATGGTGCTTTGGAGGATCCTATGAGATAAAATTTGCCCGGAGCTTTATGTGCTGCACTTAAATGAAGGGAGGTTGGCAGCCAAGTGGATAGCACTTTGCACAGTGGGGGGGAAAGTTGGGCGCAGGACACTAGGCTAAACCCCTAGAACATAAGAACGGCCATACTGGGTCAAACCAAAAGTCCATCTAGCCCCAGTATCCTGTCTTCTGACAGATGCCAATACCAGGTGTCCCAGAGGAAATGAACAAAACAGGTAATCATCAAGTGATCCATCCCCTGTTGCCCATTCCCAGCTTCTGGCAAACAGAGGCTAGGGACACCATCCCTGCCCATCCTGGCTAATAGCCATTGATGGACCTATCCTCCATGAATTTATCTAGTTCTTTTTTGAACCCTGTTATAGTATTGGACTTCACAACATCCCCTGGAAAAGAGTTCCACAGGTTGATTGTGTCTTGTGTGAAGAAATACTTGCTTTTTTTTTTTTGTTTGTTTTTTTAAACCTGCTGCCTATTTCATTTGGTAACCCCTAGTTCATGTGTTATGAGAAGGAGTAAATATCACTTCCTTATTTACTTTCTCAACACCGGTCATGATTTTATAGACCTCTATAATATCCCCCCCTTAGTCATCTCTGTTCCAAGCTGAAAAGTCCCAGTCTTGCTAATCCATACCCCTAATTATTTTTGTTGCCCTTTTCTGAACCTTTTCCGATTCCAATATATCTTTTTTGAGATGGGGTGACCACATCTGCACGCAGTATTCAAGATGTGGGCATACCATGGATTTATATAGAGGCAATATGATATTTTCTGTCTTATTGTCTATCCCTTTCTTAATGATGCCCAACATTCTGTTAGCTTTTTTGACTGCCACTGTACATTGAGAGGATGTTTTCAGAGAATTATCTACAATGATTCCAAGATCTTTTTCTTGAGTGGTAACAGCTAATTTAGACCCCATCATTTTATATGTATAGTTGGGATTATGTTTTCCAATGTGCATTACTTTGCATTTATCAACATTGAATTTCATCTGCCATTTTGTTGCCCAGTCACCAAGTTCTGAGAGATTCTTTTGTAACTCTTTGCAGTCTCCTGGGGACTTAACTATGTTGATTAGTTTTGTATCATCTGCAAATTTTGCCACCTCACTGCTTACCCCTTTTTCCAGATCATTTATGAATATGTTGAATAGGACTGGTCCCAGTGCAGACCTCTGGGGGACACCACTGTTTACCTCTCTCTATTCTGAAAACTGACCATTTATTCCTTCCCTTTGTTTCCTATCTTTTACCCTGTTACCAATCCATGAGAGGACCTTGCCTCTTATCCCATGACAGCTTACTTTTCTTAAGAGCCTTTGGTGAGGGACCTTGTCAAAGGCTTTCTGAAAAGCTAACTACACTATATCCACTGGATCCCCCTTGTCCACATGCTTGTTGACCCCCTCAAAGAATTCTAGTAGATTGGTGAAGCATGATTTCCCTTTGCAAAAATCATGTTAATTCTTCTCCAACAAAATATGTTCATCTATGTGTCTGACAATTTTGTTCTTTACTATAGTTTCAACCAGTTTGCCTGATACTGAAGTCAGGCTTACCGGCCTGTAATTGCCGGGATCACCTCTGGAGCCCTTTTTAAAAATTGGCTTCATATTAGCTATCCTCCAGTCATTTGGTACAGAAGCTGATTTAAATGATAGGTTACAGACTACGGTTAGTAGTTCTGCAATTTCACTTTTGCTAGGGTTACCATATT
Organism: Chrysemys picta bellii; assembly: GCF_011386835.1. Taxonomy (NCBI): domain Eukaryota; kingdom Metazoa; phylum Chordata; order Testudines; family Emydidae; genus Chrysemys; species Chrysemys picta. The sequence goes on from NC_088791.1 coordinate 314,880,973, forward strand.
TCAACAATCAAAAAAGAGGACGGGAGGAGCCCCACCCTAGCCCCGCCCCTGTCCTAGCCCCGCCCCCATCCTGTCCTAGCCCCGCCCCTGCCCCTTCCACTCCCTCCCACTTCCTGCCCCCTCAGAACCCCCAACCCTCCCCCCCACTCCTTGTCCCCTGACTGCCCCCCAGGACTCCACCCCCTCCCTAAGCCTCCCTGCCTCTTGTCCCCTGACAGCCCCCCCCCCCCAGAACTCCTGACCCATCTAAACCCCTCTGCTCCCTGTCCCCTGACTGCCCCCTCCTGGGACCCCTGCTCCTAACTGCCCTCCAGAACCCCACCCCCTATCTAAGACTCCCTGTTCCTTGTCCCCTAACTGCCCCCTCCTAAGACCCCCCCCCAACTGTCCCCCAGGACCCTACCTCCTACCTGTACCCTGACTGCCCAAAACCTTATTCACCCTCCCCCAGAAAGCCCGCTCCTTGTCTCCTGACTGCCCCCTCCTGGGACCTGTGCTCCTAACTGCCCTCCAGAACCCCACCCCCTACCTAAGCCTCCCTGTTCCTTGTCCCCTAACTGCCCCCTCCTGAGCCCCCCCCCACCTGTACCCTGACTGCCCAAAACCTTACACCCCCAACCCCCAGACAGCCCCCCCAGAACTCCCAAACACACCCCCCCCGCTCCTTGTCCCCTAACTGCCCCCTCCTGAGACCCCCCCACCTGTACCCTGACTACCCAAAACCTTACACCCCCAACCCCCAGACAGCCCCCCCCGAACTCCCTGACCCATCCAACCCTCCCCCCTGCTCCCTGTCTCTTGATTACCCCCCCCCCAACCTCCCTGCCGCTTCTCTGGCCCCCGGCCCCCTTACTGTGCTGCAGAGCCACGTGCTCGACAGCGGGGGAGGGCAGCAGGCTCGGAGCTCCAGACGACCGGCCGCCGGCGATCTGTGAGTGCAGGGAGGGGGAGGGAGAGGAGGGGGGTGTCAAGTTTCAGGAGGGAGGAGGGGGAAGTGCAAGCAGGGCTCTGGCTTTGGCTGTTGGAGCACCGGCTGCTTTGTAAGCCGAGCGCACGCTCTGCATGGGGGCGGGGGAGGAGGGGAAGTCCGGACAGTGACAAATTCCCCCCGGACGCTATTTTTAACCCGAAAAAGCCGGACATGTCCGGGGGAATCCGGACGAATGGTAACCCTAACTTTTGCGTTCCTTCAGAGCTCTAGGATGAATACCATCTGGTCCTGGTGACTTCTTACTGTTTAGTTTATAAATTTGTTCCTAAACCTCCTCTAATGACACTTCAACCTGGGACAGTTCCTCAGATTTGTCATCTAAAAAGAATGGCTCAGGTTTGGGAATCTCTCTCACATCCTCAGCTGTGAAGACCGATGAAAATAATTCATTTAGTTTCTCCACAATGGCCTTATTGTCCTTGAGTGCTCCTTTAGCATCTCAATCGTCCAGTGGCCCCACTGGTTGTTTAGCAGACTTCCTTCTTCTAATATACTTAAAACATTTTTGTTCTTTAATGTAATATATATAATTTTTTTAAAAAAAGACCTTTTATGTCTATGTACAGCAGACCAGGAATCATGTCTTTTGAGGTCTCCTACAAAAGACTTCACACTATAACTTCATAGTGCTCCATTTATCCTCTTCAGAAGAATGAAGAACTAGGGGGCACAAATAGGATTCTATTCATAAAGTTAACTTGTTCTGTTGTAGTGTATTGCAGGCAGTGATTTGAGGTTTGGTGCGTGGTAACATACCTACCATTATCAGTTCTTTCTGTTTGAATCAGACAATTAGAATTCATGGATTACACAAATCAGCTATTTTAGTACAGAGCTAAAATATGATCTCTTAGCAGCATGAAGTGCTTTGGAGGAGTGACAGAAGGTTTTGTTGCCCCTTCTTCTGACACCAGTGTCCCTCCCCCTCTGCTGGGTGAAGCAGAATTCTGGGACCTTTATGGCTACTTGTAGTGAGCGTAAGACAATGATATGCCAACAAGCTGTGAAACAGTTACTGTAGCCCATAAATATTCTGCCATTGTATGTCTTATATCACAAGTTTTATGGCATTGATTTCCTAATCCATGATTTAGAATCATTTGGTGTATTCATTTTGTCTTTTTAGGTCAAAGGATTCAAACGAGACAATGGACTGGGGAACATTGCAGGCCATTTTAGGAGGTGTAAACAAACACTCCACCAGTATCGGAAAGATCTGGCTCACTGTCATGTTCATTTTCCGTGTTATGATCCTTGTGGTGGCTGCGGAGGAAGTCTGGGGAGACGAACAAAATGATTTTGTCTGCAACACTCTGCAACCGGGATGCAAAAATGTTTGCTATGACCACTTCTTCCCCATCTCTCACATTAGACTGTGGGCCCTTCAGCTCATCTTTGTCTCGACTCCTGCACTTCTGGTGGCCATGCATGTTGCGTACAGAAGGCACGAGAAGAAAAAGCAGTTCAGAAAGGGAGGGCAAACCTGTGAATATAAAGACATTGAAGAAATAAAATCACAAAGATTTCATATTCAGGGTCCCTTGTGGTGGACCTACACCAGCAGCATATTCTTCAGAATGATCTTTGAAGCCCTCTTTATGTATGCGTTTTACTTCATGTACAATGGCTTCCGAATGCCACGCCTAGTGAAGTGCAACGCGTGGCCTTGTCCCAACACAGTGGACTGTTTTGTTTCTCGACCCACTGAAAAGACCGTGTTTACTATTTTCATGATCGCCGTGTCTGGTATTTGCATTTTGTTAAATGTGGCTGAATTCTGCTATCTGCTGATAAAAGTTTTCCTCAAAAAGTCTCGAAGAGCACCATCTCCAAGACATCACCCCAACCATGAGACTAAAGAGGAAACTAAACAAAATGAAATGAATGAACTAATATCTGATAGCTGTCACAACACAGTCTCAGGATTTCCAAGCAGCTAAGGTGATGCAAATGTGAGGAGTCACTCGGTGTGGAGTGAATATTCCTCTTACAAAGCTGCAAATGAAATCAGCTACATTAAACAATAAAGTGGGGTGAAGGTTTAATATGTAATGTCAGGTGGGAATTAAATACCTAGTTCAAAAGAGTCAAAGCAGCATAAAAATGTGAACAGTATATAAGGATTAAATAGGAAACTGTCTCCATAAGAATATCCTTAACAAGGCAACTATGACAAGCGGAAACTCACTAGTATCTCCGGGCTAGACTCACAGAAGGGACTTAGGAGTTAGGCAACACCTAGGGACCCTGCTGCCAGTGCAATTCACAGTGCATAGGGAGAGTTAGGTGACCAAGAAGAGGATTCTCAGAAGCCTGAATGCTGAGCAGGGAGCTGCCTAAGCTAGCCAGATGTGAAATGCAGAGGAAAAGGGCAGGGCTTTGGTGCCTAAGCACCTTTGAGGATTTGGACCCTACCTCCATTTGGGATTCTTGGCCCTGAACCCTCTCCTGGAGTTAGGTGCCTAAGCCAGGTCAGACCTTTTTCATCATGAGAGCAAGACAGAAGCCATTCTAGCCAATTGCCCAGCAGGGTTAAGGCACTCACCTGGGACATGGGAGACCTGTTTATTTTTAAATCCCTGCTCTGCCTGATGTCCCCTGAAAGGTGGGAGACCTGATCAGGTAAACATCCTCACCAGTGGGCTGTAGAATCAATCTCTCATGGGCCTACTGATTATTTATACAAAAGGGACCTGTTTCAAGAAGAGAGACTGAGGCCTGGTCTACACTAAAAAGTTATGTTGACCCAGTTATGTCGCTCAGGGGTATGAAAAATCCACATAGTTAAGCTGACTTAATCCTGGTGTAGATAGCGCTAGGTCAACGGAAGAATACTATCGCCTGTCAAAGAGGTGAATTAACTACAGTGACGGGAGATCCCCTCCTATTGCATTAGTGTCTACACTGACAGTGCTACGGAAGGTGGCCATTTGTTGTATTTTGAAGATGAAAAGTGTTCTATGAAACTGAAGTGTTAACAATAATAGTAATCTTGTTGGGAGAAGTGAATACCTTGTAGACGGCGACTCATCCCCAAATACCCAATAGCCTGGTGGCTAGGGCATTCTTACTGGACATGGGAGAGCTGGGTTTCAGTCCCTGCTCCAAATCACTGCTCCACACTGATTTAAAACAGGTCTCTGACATTCCAGGTGAGTGCCCTAACCACTGGTCTATTGGGTATTTGGAGGGGTGCACACTTGCCAGTCAGGCCCCAGAATTCCTGACTGACTCTTGTGCAGGTCTGGGCGTGCTTACCAAATTGGTCTCTGGAGAGATGGGCAGGGAAACGCCTAGTTTGAGAATTCTGCTATGCTTTAGGTGTAAGGTAGGGCTCCAAGCAGCTCATTAGCTGTGAGGTGGAGTCAGGTGAATATCTAGGCACCTTCAGGGTTAAGCAGTAGCTGAATGGTGCTTTTGTGATTGGTCAAAAGCACCTGTGTCCCTTTGTGAAGCTAGCCCTTTATGCATATTTGAGTCCTGAAAACTATACATTTAAGAGCAATAAGAACAAACTTTTTCCAGGCAAGATATTCTAGTATTACAAGATGTTTTTACTTACCTTAGTTATGCATTCACAAGTATTTTTGTAAGGTCTGAAATTCCATGTTATTTAGAGTGTGATAGTGTATGATTGAGTAGTGTGGTTTTTTTTGTTTTTGTTTTTACCAGAAAAGCAGATGTAACCTCCAATACCATTTTAATAAAGTATATCAACTTTAAACACTTAGCAGACCTTCTGTAAATAATTCCATTAACATTTTACATTGCATACTGCCAATGTTATAAAATCATAACTATTATGAAAATAGCCTTTATCTTCTGTTTGTTTCTCAAATGAATTGTTTCTTGTACTGTAGATAGTCATGGAACCATTTTGGTTTTTTTAAATTGTAGACTGAAAATGACAAAATGGTATGAAAGTAGGAGCTATCTGGATGGAATTAGCATGAAGAAAAGTCTCAGTTAGTATAAAGAAAAAGAATCTTAACGAGGTCTTCTGAATAAAAAACAAACACTGTAACCTTGTGCAATGGAGTGAAAGTTTATATGTGAGTGTTTTGCCGATGACCTATAGCACTTGGTGAACCTTGATTTTTACACGCTGAGTTATTTCACTTTCCCTGCTTTCAAATACTTCAGTTAAACTTAAAAACAATACAAACCCTACAGCCAAATTCTGTCTGTCTGGTGGAAATTCCTCTGTGCATACACCGACATGTTAAACAAAAAAGTTCCGTTGGCCGGGAATGGCGAACCGCGGCCACTGGGACAGGGCCGGCTCCAGGCACCAGCTTACCAAGCAGGTGCTTGGGGCGGCCACTTCGGAGAGGGGCGGCACGCCCAGCTGTTCCGCGGCAATTCGGCGGAGGGTCCCTCACTCCTTCTCTGAGCGAAGGACCTCCCGCCGAATTGCTGCCGCAGATCGCGATCGCGGCTTTTGTTTGTTTGTTTGTTTGGCTGCTTGGGGTGGCCAAAACCCTGGAGCCGACCCTGCACTGGGAGCTGCGGGCAGCCGTGCCTGCAGACAGTCAATGTAAACAAACTGTCTCCCGGCCTGCCAGTGGATTATCCTGACGGGCCGCGAGCTATTTCCTGGTTAGGGGTTATACAAGCAAAAAACACATGGCCCATACCCACTACCATTCTAGCTTCACCAGAGAATACCCCTTTCCAGCCCCTGTCACAGAGAGCTGGCAGAATGCTTCTACCTGGGTTAGAGGGGAGCCAGGATTATAGCAGCATATTTCTAGCCTGTTAACCCCCAGGTATGTACATGCCATATGGTGGAGCACCTCGCCAGAGTCTAGCTATAATGGTGATCACCATGCACTTCGGAGAGCAGTGCAGTGCTCGGGGTGAGGGCAGGCAAAGCAGAGGACACATTGCATTGGTGTCTTTTGTTGTTTGTTCTCCTTTTCTGTCTCCACCCAAAGAGTGTGAATTTCCTCCAACCAGTATAAACATGTAAACCCATTGACCTCACTAGTTACTGCTGTCTTACACTAGCATAAATGACTATACCGTTGGCTCCCATGGGTTTATTATGGTGATCCTCCTTAAGATGACCGAAGAGGGTCATTAAAGAAAGCAATTTAAAGTGTGTTTTGTGGGGGACTTTTCTTTTCTTTTCTTTTCTTTAAATCACTAGGAACAGAGGGTGCTCCTACTGAATGATCCTGATCTTAGATCCCTAACTCACATCCTCTATTCTACTGGGAGAATCAACTGATTGTTGTTGATATTGCAGAACTCTGGTAGAAGAAAACTGCTGTTAATTTCTAAGCTTGTCTGCAGGCAACTGGGGTAAAAGCAACACGGTAAATTACGGAGGCCTGAATTGCTCCCTCGACCCACTGAAAACACCTACACAAGGAGGATCTGCTTGTGGATGTCTTTCTGGAATTATTCCTAATCTCTTTAGCTGTGGTTCATTAACCCACTAGTACACGGTGCGTAGGCTGAAGGGCATAGGGAACAATGTTGCGACAGTGCATGAATATCCCTGCCTTAGTAGGAATGATAAGACCATAGCCTATTAAGTGGAGAAATATTTCTCCTATGGATGAAAGAAGATAGCCCCAGATCACAGAGAGTTCAGACAGCACCATGTACAACAAGCTTGGATGGGGATGCTTTTGCAGCAGAGTGATATTCCTCAGTGCAATCCTTTCTATGGGCTTTCATCTATGAATCACATACCACTAAGGTCAGTTAGACACTATCAGAAATAATCATTAACCATCTTCATTAATCTACTTGAAATAACCTTAATTTAAGCCTCTCTCCAGAATGAGTCAAAGTCTCTTCCTTACACTATGCTTTCCTTAAATAGGACATTGTTAGTTCATATCTGCATCAAAGTGCAAACCAAGGTGCAAAAATTGGATGTGGCAATAACTCTGCAGGTGGGTTTGGGGTTTTTGTTTTTTTGCACACTCAGCTTCTAATATTTATAAATGGCAGTTTTATTCTAGCTTTCCAGCAGAATTCAGTGCAGCTTTACATCCTGTGCTGCTGTTCTTGCTGTGTCATTATTTTAAGCTTAGGTAAGTGGACACGAGAATGAGCAGTATGTCAGAATGACCTAAAACTGCAACAGGTGACAGAAATAGAAGTGGAGTCCCTATATAAGCCGTGTTCTATTCAGGCTTGTATCCCACACACGTTACTTTGGTATCCAAGTCCAGAAGCTAATGTACTTATAACCAGCTCCTGTCTAGTCTGTATTCAGGCTTCTTATAAATAAAGAGGCAAATTCTCTTTTAAGTTACAAAATTCATTGACTTTAACAGAGTTGTTCAGTTGTCACTGAGAAGAGAATTTGGCTCTGACGTTGTGAATGATGTAATGATTGAACTGCACATCACAGACCCGTAAATATATGAAACCGGTTCACATCCCCTGACTCCTGTTAATTACACAGAAACAAATCTTATCTAAATTGACCCTCGTCCATTATATTAAGCTTCACTCAGACCTACACAGAAATTGGAATTTCATCCGAAACCTGTCTGGTTTCCTGCCAGCATGCTCACTCAGCAGCCAGCCTGGTGGGGAGCTAACAGCTTGGCAGCTCTGGCTCCCAAATCTATCTTAGGTACTCATATGGCCCCTAGCATTGTAATATCTGAGCCCCTCAGAATCTTTAATGGATTTATCCTCACAATACTCCTGTGAGATAGAGAAGTACTATTAGCAGCTCCATTTTACAGATGGGAACTGAGTCAAAATGCTATGCCAAGATCACAGGAAGTCTAGCAAAGCAGGGAATTGAACCCAGCTCTCCCATGTATTGCCTAGGGTATTGCCCTGCTTATGGACCCACCTTCCTCTGCATCTTGGTTGGTAGGCTAATAGGGAAGTGGGTTTTGCTGGCTCCCAAGCTCCCTGCCTTGCATCGCCTGGACTTCCAGGGCCCACAACTTCAGGGCAGACTGCCCATGTCAGGATCCTTTTTCTTTCAGAAAGAATTTTGAAGTTTTTGGTTTTCATTCCAAATCAGAATGAAACCAGATTTCAAAATATCAAACTCCTCCACAAAAGGGAATGACCTTTCTCCTCCTAGCTGTACAGCTAGGATAAATCCTATAGCTCTTGTCTCACTTCCAGTTGATGACTAATGCCAGAAAAAAAATCAAACCGTGTCAACTGGAGATGGGCAGAACAACATTTGGATAATTTCTCTTTATACCTATGGAAGTGTATGTCAAAGGGAAACATATACGTAAGATCCCACTCCAACTGAACAGTTTAGATGTCTGGCAACCTAGTTTGAAAATCTGTCCCACTAAGTTTATTCCTGTCCCTAGTAGCACATGCCATGTCTGGAGTAATTCTTATATAGCATTTATTCCTCTCTTTTGCACTTGCCATGATCTTGATTTCAGACACAGACAGAATGACTGAATTTGAAACGGGCATGTTAAGATAAAAAACATCCATTTGGCCATTCCATGCCCTCTTTTCCCCCCCAGATTTGCTAAGGCAAACACAGATGTGATGGGCAGTCATAGCTTAGGGCTTGTCTACACTTACCAGAGGATCGACGCTGTGGCGATCGATGCATCTAGTGAAGACCCACTAAATCGACCACCGATCGCTCTCCCGTCTACTCCTGAACTCCACCTGATTGAGAAGAGTAAGAGGAGTGGACGGGCGAGCGTCTCCCGTCGATGTCACATAGTGTGGACTCCACAGTAAGTAGATCTAAGCTACATCGATATGAGTTACGCTATTCATGTCACTCAAATTGTGTAGTTTAGATCGCCTTTTCCCTTTAGTGTAGACAAGGCCTTAGGTCAGCCAGCCCCATAACTTTAGAAGTTGAAGTCTTCTTGGAAGCCTGAAAAGACTATGATGGTCTCAGTCTACTTTCCAGCAGATGAGTATCCACATCACAAACACTCCTATGGTGATTGTCACTGCTGATGTCTGTCTGTCAGCAGAGACCCCAAGGAAGGCATTGGCATGGAAACTCAACTACCCATTCACCTCCTAGAAATGATTCCTCCAGGCCAGGCATGAGGCACATTGATGGGCCTCTGTGGGGAAACTTGGGTTGCTGCTGCCCCTTCTCAAAGTCTCCTGTTGAGAATAAAGAGCTGCATCTCCAGGGCTTCCAACCAAGAAATTTACACAAGCACTAAATTCACACTACATTACATAGGCTGCCAGCAGCACTCAGGATCATTCCAGCAGCCATGGACTGTAGGGCCTCACCAGCCATGCTCTATTTCTTCCAGCCATGCTCACCCCACAGTCAAGGGGAAAGAGGGCCTGAGCAGGACCCAGTGCAGGGATTGTCCTATGTTGGGGAAATCCTCAGTAGGCTGGATCCATGGGTTCTCCCCCCACACTCCCTACCACCCCTTTGTATCTTCACCCTGGAGCACAAGGGCCACAGGAGGCTGAAGCAGCTGGCCCATTGGATCTGGTCCATGCAGCACCTGGACATTCATTGAAAAGTGTTCCATTGTGTTCATCATCATCCCGCTGGGAGAAGTTAACACCTTGTAGTCCGGCTCTTACTGCACTCAAGCACGCTCTTTCATGGCTGACAGGCAGTCCTTTCTCCTAGCAAGGGGTCCAACTGTTTCCAGGAAAGACCGCCCAGCTGCACATGCTGAAGTGGGCTTTGGTCATTATTAACGTAAGAGACCTTCCATGGTTTCAAGCAGCATCTCAATGCCCATTTCCTGACCCATCATGTGTCCAGGGGTGACCACCCGCTCCTCTGGGGTCACCTCCCTTCCCCAACTTACGGCGGCCCATGGAAGAACGATAGTCTGAGGTGGCACCAACTATGTGGGGAGAGGGCAGCCAACTCAGCAGGGGCTGTTGGACAGTGCTGAAGGTGTTAGGCAGTTTGCCTCTATTTTCACTCTGGACAGTCTCTCCCCTATTCTGTTTGGCTGTGCCCTCCAAATCCCCCCCCTCCCCCCAGTCTCACTCCACCAGCCCTGCATGCTCTCGGCCCTTGTCTCCCCCCCGCTCCCTTCTTTGTATTTTTTTTTTCATTTAGCTCAGGGGTCTCAAACTCAATTTACCTTAGGGCCAGTGCCAGTCCTCAAATCCTCCCAGTGGGCCAATAATGTCACTGAAAATGGTGTTCAGAAAAGAAAATGTTTATATTGTATTTTTTATTTCGAATTTCTTTGAAATAAGAAAACTGTCATACAACTTTATACAATTCTTCGCCTGCCAGAGAGTTTTTAGTGTTTGCCAGACATCTGGCAATGCTTCAGTTCTGTCAGTTTGTTGATGTTTGGCCTCAGTGACTGAGCAGTTGAAACCTTCAAGATTGCAGCAAGGTGTGCCTCAGATAGTTGTGTTCGGTATTTTGATTCGTTCATATTCATTGTGGAAAAAAGCGATGCTGCCTCCATGGCTGACTCTGCCCGACAACTAATGATGCTGTATCTCTGTCCCTCTCCCCCCAGCCAATGGGAGCTGCGGGTGGGGTAGGCGGTGCCTGCAGACAACATTGCCGGCAGCATGTCTGCATGCATCTCTCCTCCGCGGGCCGCAGTGGTGAAGTTCTTGGGCCGCAGGTGGCCCGCAGGCCGGGACTTTGAGACCACTGATTTAGCTAATCCCCAAGCACCAAAACCCCTTACAAAGCATTAAATAAAACTTGTGGCATTAGCATGTTTTCAGACCTTCACACTGCTTATGTGCTATACTCCCTCCCTCCGCCCAATGTCTGTCTGGTCTAGAGTGTAAAATCTTCCAGGTATGGACTGGTATGGACTGTCTACTCCTCAGTGTCTGTACAGTACTAGTATGTGGTGGAGGAGGCGGGGGAGGGGGATAGGCAATCTTAGCTGATCCTTAAGCATTACCATGATAAACAATGAGTAATAATAAATCATCTGCTACAGGACTAAACTACTGCCCCTGATTGCCTAAAACAGTTTTCTGGATTAGTTTCCTGTTTCTAAATTATGCTGTCACCTGAGTTACTCCCTAGCGGAAAAGACCGGGTGTGGTGGCTACTTTCTGTCACTCTACTTCTGAGAGGAATCAGGTGTGCTTCACCAAGTAATCCAGTGTCAAGTCTCTGTACTGCCCTCTGCTGTAAACGCGGGTCTCTGCAAGTCATGTTATTGTTCTAATAGCATCATCCGATTTCATATATCCGACAATAGAGTCCCATTATTTGGCACCTATGGGTTATAACTGCTCTTCCCTTTAAATGCCAGCAGTTGTACCAAGTTAGCTGATTCGTGGCAAAAGTAACAACTGATGACGCAAATCGATAATGGTTACCTTGCCTCTCATCTTTGTCATCTGATGCCTGCTGGACTTTCCTTACTGGCTGTGGAATCCATGGAACTCTTCTCCCACTAGTAGTTTGTCTTCACTGGTGAGTTATCACGTTATAGCTCGAGTGTTCCAGCAACTTGACACCCTCCACACTCTGCAACTCAACTCCTGTCTCTCAGCTGGTGATAGCATGAGTTGGGCAGCACAACCGGGAGGGTATAGAACACGTTGAGTGAGCTCAGCTGCTAACACCACCTCTCTGTAGTGTGCATACAGGCTAGGGCGGCAAGAGAACAATCAAGGACTGCTAGTCTGTCAACGTCTTCCCGCAATTCTGCCAGGGCCCTCTCACCCAATGGTGTTTTCTTGCCACCTACCTATTCCCTGCTTCTGAATCAGAACTCCCCTATCACTGCATATACGCCTATTCAGCAGTCGTTCCCCATGTTTGCATGTAGCTTTCAGTACCAGCAACTGCAATTGCACTCATTTTTACAGAGCTCCATAGTTGTGTGTGGTCAGGGTTGAGTCAATGGGACACAAGCTACAGCATGTGGTAACTCATAAGGAAAGACAGACCCACAGATATCCTCTGAATGGGAGAATGAGAGCCTGTGGCTGCAGATTAGCCCATGTTTGACTTAGCTTCTGCCTCCAAGCATTTTTCTGATGACATGTTGAGCATAGAAAACTTCTCCAAGGCACAGCACTCATGTTTTTGCCCTGAAAATCCCCTTTCTGGTGAAAATATAAGCTGATACAAACAGATCACTCAGGTTGAAATGACAGTAATTAGCAGCTGTATTCTATTTCTGCAGTGGAGGCTGGATTTGAGTGAACGCACACTTTTTATATAAAATTAGTTCATTAAGGGATTGGCTGGTAGTGGGATAATAATGACAGAAATATATTATTTTTTCAGAGTTTAAAATCAGAAGGGACCATTAGATCTTCTAATCTGACCTCCTATATATCATAGGCCATTAACTTTCATGCAGTTAGTCCACTGTTTAGACCAGTATTTAGGAGGAGGAAAACCACCAACTGTTCAAAAAGTGCTGATGACAGCTCAGCCAAGGCCAGAGGCAGAGACCATATCCACTCCAGAAGCTATCTGTCCAAGCATCTTGGGCAGCTGACATCTAGTGTAGGGCCACCGGTGTAGCAGCCTCTCACCTGTTCGAGGCAATGCTTATCAAGTCTCCACAGGCAGCCCTACATTTTACTCCACATATCAGGAAGTCACCAGACAAACCCTGAAAAGTCGCTAGATGTAGCTGTTTAAGCACTGAGAAGGAGTAAAAAATGTCACCGAACAAAATTTCCAGAGAATTATATACACACACACACACACAGAGGGCTTGTCTACACTGCGACGTTGTCGACAAAACTTTTGTCTTTCATGGATACTTAAAAAAAGCCCCCCCATGAAAGACAAAAGTTTTGTGCTGCGTAGTGTAGACAAGTGCGTGCGCACACACACACACACACACAGGTGAGTATAGTCACAAAATCATTCAAAAGCAGCTCAACAGTCTTAATAAAATCCATTTCATGTTCTTCTTATTCTGTTGCACACCAGAAGCAATTACAACTGTACACTGTCATCATGAGGAGGGCGCCCTCTGCTCATTGGGAAGGAAACTGCAGCCCTCTGTTCATTGGGAAGGGCGCTCTGTACACTGCAGCCCAGGTTGGCTGGGGTTGGTTAATTTCAGCTGAGCCTCCCTTTCTTGGCAATCTGGATTTGAGCTAACAGGTTAGTGAAAGGGAGAGCCCAGAACCAGGGGGACAGAGCAAGTGCCACTCAGACTGGGTTTCTTCAAATATAAAAACCTAACTCCTTGGCTAGCATGAGCACTGTAGACAGGCGTGGAAAGGGAGAGAGAGCTGCAGAGGGTGGACTCAGGGCACCAGTCAGCAGGGCCGCCAAGAGCGGGTTCAGGCCCCGGTGAAAAAAAAATTTCGGGCCACCCGGCAAGGGCGGACCGGCTAAACAGGGCCGACGAGAGAGGGGGGAAGCTGGGAAAGCCGGGCCCCAGGCCCCCTTCCGGACCGCTTGGCCCCGGTAATTTGTACCGGCTTCCCCCTCGTCGGCCATGCCAGTCAGCCTTCTGCTCTCTATGTGCCAAGTCAGGTGCATAGACAGCACTGCCACACCCTTAGTCTTGCCACCCTAGGCAGATGCACAGCCTGGCTGTAATGCAGAGCTGGATCTGCCTGTTATATGCCCAGAATTTCCACTTCTATCTCCCACAACAACTGAGGTATTTTAAAATAATGTTAAAATTTTCCAGCTGCGCTAAAATTTTAGGTCCTGATCCAAAGCCCATTGAAATCACTTGGAAGACTTTCGTTGAGTTTGACTTCAGTGGGTTTGGACCTTCAGGCCCTCAAGAAGGGGTGTCACTCTTTCCTGACACCATATTACATAATGTGTAGTACTTTGCATCATCAAAGCCTTTTACGCACAACTATCTAATTCTAGTGACACGTCACAACACCCTTGTGAGCTAAGAAATGATTATTGCTTTTAAACAGGCATCCACCCTGTCAGAAATTAATGCTGTCCAGGTGTAGTTCTAACTGACACACCTACCTGGACATCTATTCACTCTTTCAAACTCATTCTAGTCATTTCCAGCCATGGAGCAACTGAACAAAATAGCCGCTGACTGCTATAGAAACCTCTCCAGGATTGTTGCTTGATGGATCAAAGTGAAAGGAGGAGGACTTGATAAGATGCTTTGGATATGAGCCCTTTAAAACAAACATGGGGCCTGATTCTCTAATGCCTTGCACATTGTTTACTCATCAATGCCTGTACTAAGTAAGTGCAAAGTGGATATAAAATATTTTCAAATCAGACTAGTAGTATTTTACACTCACTTTGCAAAGGGTTAAGCGCATACACACGGTGCAAAGCATCGGAGAATCAGGTTCATGTTCTTTGTTCAAACCTGGCGAAGCAGGACTGATATAGAAATGCAGGATGGGAAGAGACTTCGGTAGGTCATCTAGTCCAATCCCCTGCACTGAAGCAGGATTAAGTATTATCTAGTTTTATCAGTTAATGTTCATTTGAACATGTTACAGCATTACTTCACTATTATGAAATACACAGAGGCCCTACCTAATCTAATCTCTGTTCTATCCCTTTTCTCAGTCCTCCCCTCTATGTTGCCTTTTTAAATTGTCAACACATCAGGACAGCGGGCCTGTTTTAGGGCAAGTCTACACTACAAAATTAAGTCGACCTAAATTACATTGATATACAGCCACGGCACATTGCTTTTGCATGTCGACACTACAGTCCTAGTGTCAGTAGCACGGGTCCTAATCAGGAGTGCTTGCATCAATTTAACTGATAGTGTTGGGCATTGTGGGATGGTTTCTGAAAGGCAGCAACAGTTGATGTAAATAACACAGTGTCTAAACTGACACTGCATCATCCTAACTACATCAACGTATGCCTCTTGTGGAGGTGGCTTTATTAAGTCAGTGTAGTGGGCAAGTTACATTGGTGTGAGTTACATTTTAGTGCAGACACTTAGAGAGTTAGATCAACCTAAGCTGCCATACCTCAACCTTACTCTGTAGTGTAGACCAGGCCTTATGCTATGTCTGGGCAGCACTTAATGAACTGCCCCTAGCAGACACTGAGCAATGTGTCTGCACTCAGAGTTCAGGAGTCCTGGGCAAAGTTTCAGTCCAGTGGAGAGTCATGGGTACTCCTGGTCATCTGCAACACCAATAATCTTACCCCAACAAACTCCTCCGGTGCCCTATTTTGCTGCTCTCTGCAAACCCATTCTCTAAAGTTAGCTTCCTCTTAATGGCAAAGCATCATGGGAGTCTTGTTCCCAGGGAATCCTTAAAATCTTTCTTGGCCTATCTTCAATGTCAACACAGTGGTAGATGAGTGGTAGATGAGTGGTAGACGCTTGGCAAAAGCAAATAATATACAGTGGAATATTCAAGGAATAATTTGATATAATCCTCATTACTGGCTTCTATTTTAAATGTAACTGTTCAGGAGTTAGACCTGGGTGTCACTGTTGACAATTCAATATGTGCAGCAGCAACCAAAAAAGCAAACAAAATCTTAAGATGTATAAGGAAGGAAAATAATAATGAAAAATTGATCATACCATTATGGAAGTCAATGGAACATGCACCCTTTCCTGGAATAGAGGATGCAGTTTGGGATACCCTATCTCAAAAATAAAAAGACAAAGCAGAAATAGAAGGGGTTCACAGATAGCTGATAAGATAGCTGATGATGATAGGTCCATCAATGGCTATTAGCCAGGATGGGCACAAATGGTGTCCCTAGCCTGTTTGCCAGAAGCTGGGAATGAGCGAGAGGGGATGGATCACTTGATTATTACCTGCTCTGTTCATTTCTTCTGGGGAACCTGGCACTGGCCACTGTCAGAAGACAGGATACTGGCTAGATGGACCTTTGGTCTGACCCAGTAGGACCATTCTTATGAGAATGATTAGAGGTATGGAGAGACTCCTTTATGAGGAGAAATGGAAAAGAGTGGACTGTTTCATTTAGGACAGAGACAAATAATAGGGGACATGATAGCCATATACAAAATAATGAATGGACTAGAAAAGGTAAATCAGGCACTCCTGCCCCTTTCTCAGTCATAAAAAAGACCAAAGGGAATTCAATGAAAATGAAAGGCAGCAAATTTCAAACCATAACTTTTTACACAGCACACAATCTATGAAACTGTTTGCCACATGATATTGCTAAGTTCAAGAGTTTAGCAGGATTCAGAAAAGGACTGGACTTTAATATAGTTGATGGGAACACACATTTAAATTAGGATTCTTTTAAAAGAAAAATATTCTCAACATTTGGAAGAGATATAAGCTCTCCTACTTAAGAGGAGAAGCTAACCTCTTTCTTGGTGAACAGATGAAAAAGAAATTTCTCTTGTAGACAAATTACCATTACCCACCTGTAGTGGGGCAACTGCCCCACTCCTGGAGAACAGGGGTTAAAACAGCCAAGCTAGGCTGATTGGAGTAGCAGCCACAGCTGTGGCCAGCTCAATTAGGGCCCAGCTGCACCTGATAAGAGGGCTGTGGGCTAGAAGAGAAGGAGTGTCACTCTAGCCCTGAAGTGGTATGGGCTAGCTGCCTGAGAGAAAGGTATCTGGGAGTAGAGCAGAGCAAGGCTGGGGAAAGGCAAGAGGAGCTCCAGTCTGGCAAATCCCAGGCTGTAGGCCTTGCTAAGGGCCAAAACAGGTACTGGGGTTGCAGAGACAGCAGCCCAGAGATAGGCAGAGGCAGCTGGTCCAACCTCCTTGCCAATGATGAGTGGCCATGACAGACTGCACTCTGCCTCAGTGAGCGTGGGCTAGATGATGATTGATAGTAGCCACTGAGGCAAGGTGGGTTTAGAGAGTTGGGGGTTCCCCTGGGAGGGGAGACCCAGAGCATGGACCTAGAGAGTGGGGGTACTGCTGGGGCAGAACCCTGAGGTAAAGGGCACCAGGGTCTGGGAAGGACGCGGGGCCTGAGGCAGGCGAGACATCAGCCGGCAGAGGGTGCTCTGGAGCTGGAAAAAGCTAATTCCCAGGATGCCCAGCAGGAGGTGCTGCACTGGTGAGACTCGCTTCACTATACCACCTCAGGGTTCTCTCACCCTCCTCTGAAATATGGTATTGATTGCTGTCAGAGACAGGATACAGACCCAGGTGACTCACAGGGCTGGGAGTGTAAAGCTGCCTGAGAAGCTTAAACTCACACTTTTCTTACACCATTTTCAAATCTGTGCATGTAGGTGTTCAGATTATGGGTCATAGTGTGCTCTTCTCCAGCCATTACTCTTATAAACAGGTAGAATGTGATTATATAACCAGGTAAGTTGCGGTACAATTTTCCTTTTGCATTCTCCACATAGTTGTTTTCCAGAACCTAACCTTCCACTTAAAAAATACTGAGTTTCTTCTCCTTGTTGTTACCAAGAAAACTTTCAAAATGTGAGTCCAATGAATCAATCCAATACAGTGATGTCTGCAGACAGGCTGGGGCAATAACACTGAAAGGTGTGACCTACTCGCTCCCCAAAATGTAAAATTATCTCTACCCCTTTCCACAATTCTCTCTCCAGTATCCACACTTCCAACTATCTCCTGGTTGCCATCATGGGTGGTGGGTGAACATCCCCTTCAGGGAGACTAGTCCTCTGGCCCCATCCCTTCTGCTTGAGGTCCCATCCCCTACCCGCCAGAGCTCTGAGGCCCCCTCCCAACCACCACCCCGTGCCTGTTGGAGCCCCAGGCTGGCCCCAGCTGTGGAATGAGAAACGCACCGGGCAGCGCCTCCCCTCCCAAGCTGCCTGGCAAAAAAGCAAAAGCTCTTCCCTAAGAACTAGAGTTTTTATATGAGCCATGCAGGTTCCAGGGTGGCTGAGGAGGCGGTATTTGCTACTCAGCTTCCTGGGTTCATCAGTAATTTCCCTGGACTCCAGGGAGATTACGGGTGAACCTGGGAAGCTGAGTAGGAAATACCACCTCCTCAGCTGCCCTGGAACCTATATGGCGCATAATAATAAGCAAAAACTTCCTCTGGTGAAGCCCATCTCATGCAAACCCCCCAAACCCTGCCTCCCCAGCCTATTAGATCCTATAGTTGCCAGAAAACAACATAATTTCTGAGGCCTCCCTGGGTGCCAACCCAGCTGCTAAGACCTTCAGCTTCTCCCTTTCCCTCAACACCAATTTCTACAATATAATTACACAGTACATACCAACACCAGCAATTTATTGAAAATGTAGGGCAGTGTAAAATAAATTGAATATCAGAAATAATAAACAACAAGGGTGACTGTACTGATTCTATTATACTATGTAGGAGATGAGGGACAGAAAACTGAAGAGGATTTGAGGTGGAATGCTGCATAATTTAGGGGTCCCTACTCATAATCTAGGTCTGCCAGATAGGAAACTGAGTCTTGCTTGTATGTGTGACCATGATTGTTCATACTGGCAATGCAGACGTAAGCAGAGACTGAATGAGCTCTCCCCTGACATCTAGTGGTGAGCTGTGGAAAAAGACTTCAGGAGCTGATCTCATTTGCATGGGGATGCCCACCCTGTCGAGGTGCTCAGCATGATGGAATTGCTTGCCCAAATGGTCTCTTTTGGCTAGTGTGGGATCCCCAGTCTCCTTGTTATTGGGGTAGGGGTAATAAAGGGTTGTTATCCTTGCTATGTGAATCAAGGGTAGCAGAATTGTACTTGGCATTTCCCGATTAAGGGACTTACCCTCAACTAAATAGTACTCGCTAGCAGGGCCGGCTCCAGGGTTTTGGCTGCCCCAAGCAGCCAAAACAAAAAAAAAGCCGCAATCGCGATCTGCGGCGGCAATTCGGCAGGAGGTCTTCGCTCCCAGGCGGAGTGAGAGACCGTCCGCCGAATTGCCGCCGAATACCTGGATGTGCCGCCCCTCTCCGGAGCCGCCGCCCCAAGCACCTGCTTGAGAAGCTGGTGCCTGGAGCCGTCCCTGTTCGGTAGGCAGGGGTCATGGGTTCCAAAGCTCTGGTGAGTGAGGAGAGGGTGGGGGTAGATATTTGTATCTGATGGTGTGGGCTGTACTGAAGGACCCCAGACATCATTTGATCCTACCTCTCTCTACTGTGTAATAGAGCTAATTTAGAGTTGATTGAGAGTCTTGTTAAATGCTACAAAGCTGAAATCATTGATGTGTAGGTCTAAGTATTAGACCTGCTTTGGTACAGTGTCTGATGCAAGAGATTGAGTACTGTGCACCAGCAGTAAAGCTGCTCCCACTAACTGCTGAAATCACTAAGAGTTATGTTAAGTGGGGGTTCCTGAAAACATCTGGGTGTGGCCAGCAGGGTGGCTGGTGGAGAGGCATGGTGAGCGGCCAGCAGGGGGTTGCCCGAGAGTGCCGGAGCAGAGCCCCACAGAGAGTGGTGGTGAATGAGTACCCGAGCAGTGGAGCGAGTAAGGTGCCTCCTTACCTCCCCCTGCTCCCCCCAGGGTGGGAGGTGACCTCTGCAGATGTACCTCTGAACTCTGGGTCCGCACTGTCCAAAGACAGCAACTGTGAGTAGAGTGCAGAGATGGGATGGGCATGTTAAGTCCAATAATTCAAAAGTCCCTTTAAGAAACTGAGGGGAAAAGGACACTGCCCAGCTTACTTGGTGGTGGGTCTTTTGCTCATGGTGTATGTTTATATACCCTGTTTGCAGTGTTTCCCCAAATTAATGCTGCATTATTTCCCTCCTTCTAATAAAAATTTTTTGTTTTGTTACACTAAGACTCTGCTTGCAAGAGGGGAAATATTGCCCCTTAGAGGCACCCAGGGGTGGTGTGTAATTGTCCCAGGTCACTGGGTGGGGGCTTGAGCTGGCTTGTGTTGTATTGTTGAAAAGGAACCCGTAGATACTGAACCCAGCCCTTGTTGCTGCCAACTCTGACTGGCAGAAGGGTTACACATATGTTGTGCACGTAACAGGGGCAACATAACCAACCAGACTCCTCTCTTGATGTCACTTACACCATTTTCCTGTGCACACTGAACCTATTTGGCCCCTTGATCACTGTGCACCATATGGGCCTTAGCACTCAAAGATATAAGTCTCAAGTCAGCTATTCACAGAACTGGGGGGAAAACATTCTATATTTACAGATATCTTGTAAGGGTTGAATTCTGCCCTTGGATGCTACATCAAGAGCAGAATTTGACCCAAAGATGAGACACTTTCAGGATCTTGATCTCAGTGTCTCTGGGCCTGACCAATTTTGCAACACCACCCAGTTCACATAGATTCACCATCACTAAATTCATTTGTCAGCAATTTGACTCTTTCTGAGATTTTTTTTTTTATAACTTTCATTTGTATAGTGTCCCTCACTAAAGAGCTGCAGGGCACTACCCAGTTAAAGGCTGTAAAATAATCAGGAATTAAGTACTATTAAAAGCAGCAGAAAATGCGTCTTTTAATCCTGTTTTTAAATGTTAATGAGGAATGCTGCCTTTTTTTCTTCAAACACAAAACCCAAGTAAAACATTACATACTTTAAACATATAGGGCCAGACTGTGTCTTCACTAGGCTTTGCCTATACTAGAAAAGCTGCACTTGCTTGATTAACTTAAGTTTAAATTCATTTTGTTAAATTCATCTAGGTGAAAGCCCTTAGTGTAGATGCACTTAAATTAGTTTAAACGTTACATTACGTTAGATTAATTCGGTAAGGGCTGATCTACACTACAGAGTTAGGCTACCGCAGGGGTTGGCAACCTTTTACACATCAGTGTAATCCGCTGGCCGGCCATGAGACATTTTGTTTATGTTGACCATCCTCTGGCACGGCCCCCCCACAGCTCCCCGTGGCCGTGGTTCTCCGTTCCCGGCCAATAGGAGCTGCGGGAAGCAGCTCAGGCCCCGGGACCTATTGGTTGCCGCTTCCCACAGCTCCTATTGGCCGGGAACGGCAAACCGCAGCCACTGAGAGCTGCGGGGGGCCATGCCAGTGGATGGTCAATGTAAACAAAATGTCTTGCAGCCCACCAGTGGATTACCCTGATGGGCCGCTTGCCTAAGGTTGCCGACCCCTGGTCTACACACTACCCTGTGTGATATAATTAAGCCAACCTTAGCCCCAGTCTAGACACTACAACATCAAGGGAAGAATTCTGTTGATCCAGCTACTTCCTCTCAGAAAGGTGGATATTCTCCAGCAATGGACGAACCCCTGCCATTGCTGTAGTGGCTACATACACTACAGTTGCACTGCTATAGCGTATCTAGCATAAACATGTTCTAATTTACCGATCTAAACTAAACCACTTTAACCAAGGGTTAAACTGACAAGACTAGTTAGACCTAGGACACTTGGATCAAAGCCTGAAAACGTGTTATCTTTGGGCTTGATGCAGCATCCAAGGGCTAAATTAAACTCTTGAACGAGATCTGTGAATATGAATTATTTCTTCCCTGGTTTGTGTGTCTATATTAGGGAATTGCACTGATTTAACGAGACTGATTTAAAATGGGCTCAGGTAAAGCAGTACGATATTTCTAGTACAGACAAGGCCTTACACGTGTGCACTATACATGCATCTAGCCTCAGAATTTTGACCTGAGACTGCCTTTTGGTGATGTCTCAGGTCTGCCTCCAAAACCTCAGAGGCCAATTTCATTGTTGCACTAAGGCCCCTTTCCCCTGGCTCATCCATTTGGCGTCCCGAGGAAATACCCCTAGTGCAAGAGGCCTTTCTAGCAGGCATAGAGCCAGCAAAGCCAGATCTGTGAGGCCTTCCCCATGTGGGGCTACATTGCGGGGTAGATCCAAAGTGGGAAGGTGCAAGCCAAGGAGGCATGGCCAGGTCATTCCCATGCCCCAACTATTGCACAGTGGGCTGCAGTGTTCATAAGGATCATGACAGTCATGGTACAATGTAGGGTAATTTAGGGCTGCCCTTAACCAGGGGCCAAACTGGACTCAGGAGAGGGGAGGCACAAACCACCTCCCCATAGTCCCCTCACCAGGTGCTGAACCAATGTGGGGATGAATCGAAGCCCAGTGTTTGAGTTGCTGCCACGGGTGTGAGATTAGCAGGTGTTGCAAATGGGTAAGTAACATTAAATAGAATGAACAAGAGGGAAAAGATGCCAAAAAGAAGCCAGTCCCTGAGTCTCACCATTGTCAGACTCACTTAAAATAGGAGCTATGGGCCAGATTTACAAGGATATTTAGGCACCTAAAGATGCAGATAGGCACCTAGTGGAATCTACAAAAACATCTAAGCGGGTTAGCACCCTAACTCCTTCTGAAATCAATGGGGCTAATGGTGCCTAACTCATCTAGGCACTTCTGTAAGTCCAAGTTTCCTCTGGGAGGAAAAATTCAGGAATTTCATATTTGCATATAGTGCACTAGATGCGGCTGGGGCCAGAGGTGTGCACGGTGCTTTACAAACAAAACATGTTACAATTTGCAAGGCAATTGATTACATGCACAACTATAAGTGTCTGAACAGGCCTAATGATAGGATTGCTCATGCCCTTGATGAAACACTCATGCTTGAGTACTTTGCTGAATTGCAGCCATTATCCCTGCCCCATGGATTTTAGTTATTCTAGAATTCATCATGTCTTGACAGAAGGAGAAAAGATCTCAGGTAAGGAGGAAGGCTGCCATTTGGAAATAAAAACAAAGTATTTCATCAGCAGTTGTAATCCCTAGTGGGAACTGAAAACTGCAAGAGACAACTCTGCCCTTAACTTTTCTGCAGCTTCATGCAAATTGTTGCTAGATTTTATCCCTTTGAAATATTTGGTACAATTCAAAGTACACACTTACTTTCCTGAACAATAAATCTAGAACGGGTGGGCAAACTATGGCCCAGGGCCCGCATCTGGTCCTCTAGATATTTTAATCTGGCCCTTGAGGTCCCACCAGGGAGTGGGGTCTGGGCTTGCCCCACTCCAGCGCTCCAGCTGGGGAGCAGCGCCCGGGGCTTGACCCACTCTGCACAGCTCTTGGTAGCTGCAGCATGTCCTTCCCCCCCCCCCTCCAGCTTCTAAGTATAGGGGCAGCCAGGGGGCTCCGCACACTGCTCCTGCCCCAAGCTCTCCCCCGTAGCTCCCATTGTCCAGGAACCATGGCCAATGGGAGCTGCGGGGTGGCACCTGTGGACAGGGCAGTGCACAGAGCCGCCTGGCTGTGCCTCCTTGTAGGAGCAGAACGGGAGACATGCTGCTGCTTCTGGAAGCTGCTTGAGGTAAGTGCCACCCAGAGCCTGCACCCTGACCTCCTTCCATGCCCCAACCCACTGCCCCAGCTCTGATCCCCCTCCCACCCTCTGAACTCCTCAGTCCCAGCCTGGAGCACCCTCCTGCACCCCCCAACCCCTCATCCCCAGCCCCACTCCAGAGTCCTCACACCCAGCTGGAGCCCTCACCCCCCCTGCACCCAAATCCCCTGCCCCAGTCCGGAGCCCTCTCCCGCACCCTGAACTCATTTCTGGCCCCACCCCAGAGCCTGCACCCCCAGCTGGAGTCCTCACCCCCACCCCCAATTTTGTGAGCATTCATGGCCCACTATACAATTTCCATACCCAGATGTGGCCCTCGGGCCAAAAGGTTTGCCCACCCCTAATCTGGAACAATAAAGCATGCTGAGGAAAGTGCCTCCCACACTATTTGACTAGGAAGTCTTTTTTTTTAAATACACAGCCCTCTTGTTTTAACAGCTAATGACATATTAGTCAAGTTTGTTATGCAAGATCTTCTTTGCAATTCCTTCAGTTCTGTGACTTTTCCCTAGAACCGGATTTCCACAAACCCAATTCAACTTCCTTGTCTCTGAATAGTTTCGCTAGAGGAGAATGCACTCATCATGTGTGCATGCATGAAAGTATTGGGAAAGTATGATGCATAGACAGGTGGAACCATTTAATTGTCAAACCACTATTCCTGCTTTTTCTGATTCAGAGTTCTTGAACTTGGAGTGTCAGGTATCATCACTTAGCATATCCTGTTGAATTACTTTCCCCTCAAACTGAGCCAGCTGCTGACATCAGCAATAAAAGAATGATTTTAAATATCTAATTACAATGACGATTAAACATATCTAAATGTCAAATCTCAGTTTCCATGGAGGAATCCTTCTACCAACATCCCACACACTGCATCTAGCTAGTGTGTCAATCTAGCTTTTATGACCCCCCTCCCGTGCCAATGAAACTACCATCATCAAGGGTTTCAATGACCACTTCCTGACCAAATCATGGGGCTTCTACTCCATCCTTATCCTCCTGATCTCATTGCTGGTTATGATTGAATCAATCGCATCCTTAACTCATGACATCCTGTCTGCTTTTGTCGCACTGCCCGCTCTTGCTACTCCTTCTGTCTCTATAACTGCTCCTTCAGTATGGCCAATAGCAGTTTCTCCTTCTCATTGCTGTAGATTCCTAGAGGGTTCTGTCTTTGCTTCCCTCCTCTACACCTTAGGTCTGAACAAAAAAACTCACATGGCTTCAGCTATCATCTGTACACCCTTTATATCTCAGAGATACGGAGGGGACAGTCAGAGATGGACAATGAAAATCATTAGATACATGGGGAGACTTCCATAGGAGGAAAGGTGTTGTATCCTCCAGGCAAAGTATTAACAACTTAAACAGAACTTTATTTATAGTGCAAGTCTCTTCTCCAAGCTGTAGCTGCACACTCTGTAACTCTCCCAGCCTCCTCAACTCCTCCCCCTCCTTCAGACTCCCAACAGCCAGTGCTCCCAGTTCTAATAATTACAAGCAGCATCTAAACACCACATTCCCTCCTCTCTTAAGAAACTTTCCAAATTAAAATAAACATTGTTGTTCTAACCCCAGGAACAAATATGAAACAAGACACTATACTGTTGGCAGGAATATTACACTGAAAACACTGTAGATACTACATAACACAGTCTTTAGTCCAGGCAGGTGGTCGTCTGAGTCTGACAGGCCGTCTCTCAAGCCCCGGTTCCAGTGCAATGTCTTGTTGTGTTGGTTCTACATTGAAGTCATCCAATGCAGACTGGGTATTGGCATAATCTCCTCTTGGTGCATAGGCAGGTGCAAGATAAGAAGCATTCCATACCCACCCATCAGAAAGTCGATAGGTGTAAGGTCCCTTCTTCTCTATGATTTTAAGAGGAGCTGTGAATTTATGGTCCCCTTTGTGTAAGATTCCAGGTTTTCATATTCTAACAAAGGAACCACACTCAAACTTTGGTTCCTTAGCACCCCGCCGTTTGTCTGTGAAAGCCTTAGACTTTGCTTGGTTCTGTTCAACTGTCTTTCTCACATCATCCTTGTTTGGGGCATCAGGTCGTGCCTTTAACAATCCAGCTATGTTCAGTTTAGTAGTCATCTGCTTCCCATGAAGTAACTCTGCGGGTGATCTTTGCATTGTGGCATGTCGTGTAGCCCGGTATGCTTGCAAGAAATCAGTAGTGAAGGGTATCCACAATCGCCCTTCCAGTTTAGCTGTTTGCAAACTCTCTTTCAAACTTCTGTTAAACCGTTCGATTTCTCCATTGGCTTGAAGGTAATATAGGGATGACCTCCTGTGTAAAATGTTCCTCTCTGCTAGAAAAGTTTCAAACTCCAGGGAAGTAAATTGACTACCATTATCTGAAACCAGTTCTTTGGGGTTACCTTCACGGCTAAAAACTGAAGAGAGAAACTTAATTACTGTAGCAGAAGAAATTTGCGATGTAAACGCTACCTCAGGCCATTTGCTGAAATAATCTATTAAAGTGATGGTATAACGACAGTCAATTGGAGCAGTATCAAAGGGTCCTACAATGTCAATCGCCACTTTTTCCCCTGCAGATTTAGGAAGAGGAACAGGCTGTAACGGAGGGTTACATGTCACTGCTGTCTATCATGCATTTGGCAAGTGACACAGGATTTTATGAGTGCTTCAGTTTGAGAGTCCATCCCTGGCCACCAATACAGATCCTGTAGTTGTTGTTTGGTTCTGACAATTCCTTGATGAGTATTGTGTGCCAGGTGTATGAGTTTTGACTGTAATTCTTCTGGCACAAGTAGCCGGTGTGTACCTCGTAGCACACAGCCATCGAGCAAAGAAAGTTCATCCCGAACTCTAAAATAAGGCAGCAAAACTGGGTCAAGGTTTTTAGGGTTACTGGGCCATCTCTTTGTCAGAAATTCCGGTAGTTTTTGTTGAATTGGACACGCTGAACAAGCAGCTTGAAATTGTTCTCTTGTAACTGCAGTAAGAGTGCTTGTAATAAGCGCAACTACTACATCCTCATCCTCTGGTGGACCATCTGGTGAAGGCAAAGGCAGGCGAGAAAGGCAATCAGCTACCACATTTTCGTTTCCAGGCTTATATTCCAGTTCATAATTGAAAGAGAGTAGTCTTGCAGACCATCTAGCAATACGATATCCTGCTCTTCCCAGTCCTTTCGTGGTGAGCAACATCGTCAAAGGGCTGTGGTCTGTGTGCAACTTGAACGTGCGGCCCCACAGGTAAGTTCTCCATTTTTCAGTAGCCCAGACACAAGCAAGTGCTTCTTTTTCAACTGTAGAATATTTTCTCTCAGCATTACTTAGTGTCCTTGAAGCAAATGCAACATTCCTCTCAGTGTTGTCCTCATGAAGTTGTGTGAGGACAGCCCCAAGTCCATAATCAGAAGTATCAGTAGTTACAATTGTGGGCAATGAGGGACTGAATAATGCAAGTACTGGACTATGTACAATCCAGTCTTTCACCCTTTCGAAACTAACTTGTGCATCCGTTGTCCACACTAAGGTTGAACTTTTCCGTAGTAATTCTCGTAACGGTTCAATGACAGAAGCATAATTGGGAATGAAATTTGCATACCAGGAGGTAAGACCCAAGAAGGAACGTAAGGTTTGCAAATCTGTTGGAGGAGGAGCATTTGAAATTGCCAGGATATGATCTGGATCAGGTTTTAGTCCAGCCTGTGAAATTGTATGCCCCAGAAAAGAGAGTTCAGTTTGTCTAAATTTCCATTTCGACCTATTGACCTTGAGGTCTGCTTTGCTGATGCAGTTTAGTACAGACTGCAGGTTATTGTCATGCTCCTCAATAGTATTTCCAAACACGATAATATCATCCAAATAGCACTGAACTCCATGTTGATTCTTCAGAATCAATGACATCATTTTTTGGAAGGCACTTGGGGCTGATGCGAAACCGTATGGAACACGTTTAAAACGAAATAGTCCCTCATGTGTAATAAATGCTGTGAGGTCTCTGCTATCTTCATGCAACATAACCTGGTGGTATGCACTCTGCAAATCAAGAGTAGAAAACATCTTTGCTCCACGGAGTTCTGCAAATACTTCCTCTATGTGAGGAAGAGGATGGCTGTCAATCACAATAGCTTTATTTGGCTCCCTTAAGTCCACACAAAGGCGAATGCCTCCACCCTTCTTCTGCGTCACTACTATAGGTGAAACCCATTCCGAGGAGTTAATCTCTTCAATAATGTCCTTTTGAACAAGTTTTCTAAGTTCCTCTGAAACAGCTTCCCTGACTGAAAATGGTAAGTGCCATAATTTCTGTCGTACAGGCATCACATTATTCCGCATTTTAACTTTATGCAGAAATCCATAAGCACAGCCGAGTTTCTCCTCAACCTGGAGTTGCGTCCCAGTTGAAACTGGTGTGTGTACCGCAAGCGTGCTTTGCTGAGGAAGATCAATTCGTCCATTAACTACCCTGAGATTTAAAGCAGCTAATAAATCTCTGCCAAGGATAGGAGTGCCTTTGTGAACAATGTAGAACTCCGCGGTTACACAGCGATCACCAAAAGTAACTATTGCTGGCAAGCAGCCATGTACTGGAATATGGTTTTTCAAATAGCATACCAATTGAAGTTTGGGTTCAGCAAGAGGCACATCTTTAAAGTAATGCAAATAGATGGAATCAGGTAGTATAGATACTGCTGAGCCAGTGTCCAACATTAGCTGAATAGAGTGTGATTTGCCTGAGGGTATGGCAGAAACATTTACAGGGCACTTTATCTGTTCTGGAATATGTGCAGTAGTGATTTTTGTCTACACTCAGCACAGTAACATCTGGTATTGTAACTGCATGCACCTGTTGATTGAACTGGCTACTGTGACATACTTTAGCAAAATGTCTAATCTTTTTGCAATGATTGCACTGAGCTACTTTTGCTGGACATCCTGTGTAGCTTGCAAGATGTTGTGGGGATCCAAAGCGAAAGGTTTCTGCTCACGCTGGTGAAATCTGTAGCTATTAGCTACTATATTCACTTTTGGCACAAAAAAGTTCTTTAATGCAGTGAGTGCAATCTCATATTTATCATCTGCAAGGGGAAAAGTGTAAAATATACGCTGCCCTTTTGCTCCAAGGCAGTGGATTAGCAGAGCACGCTTTCTTACTTCAGAAATCTCTGTAGCACTGATTGCAAGCAGATAAGTCTCAAACATATGGATCCAGGCAGTAAAAGCAATTGGAGGCTCACCTGGGCTTTGCAGAAAGGGTGCAGGTGGGTTCAGAGGCAGAAGATCCATCCTCGTCGCCAAAATGTTGTATCCTCCAGGCAAAGTATTAACAACTTCAACAGAACTTTATTTACAGTGCAAGTCTCTTCTCCAAGCTGTAGCTGCACACTCTGTAACTCTCCCAACCTCCTCAACTCCTCCCCCCTCCTTCAGACTCCCAACAGCCAGTGCTCCCAGTTCTAATAATTACAAGCAGCATCTAAACACCACAAAAGGCTGAAAAGATTAGGACTGCCTAGTTTAGCGAAGAGACAAATAAGAGGGAACATGACAGAATAATGAATGGTATAGACTGAGGAGGTAAGTTGGGCACTCCTATTTACCTTTTTGCATACTACAAGAAAAGTGGGTCTGTCAATGAGGTTGAAAGACAACACATCTACAAATGCTAGAAGGAAATACATTATGTGCACCATAGTTCCTGTGGACCTCATTTCTGCAAGATATATGGCTCAGTTTAGTAGGGATCAGAAAATGATTAGGCATTTTAATAACGTAATCCAGTTCAATTAGATAAATTTGATAAAATAGAAATAAAGCCTCATGCTTCAGGGCATAAGCAACTCCCAGTTGCCTGGGGTTAAGTGAAAGTTTCCTCTCTGGGCTGGTTACTTCATAATTGTCCATCAGAGGGTTTCTTACACCTTCCTCTGAAGCCTCTGGATCTAGTCACTGACAAAGAGGACACCAGACTAGATGGACTACTGGTCTGATCCTGTATGGTAATTGCTTTGTGCCTATGTTATGTTCATAAATCTATGCCTGTCAGAGATAGTCTAGGTCCTACCCCTGCATGGGGGATAGATTAGACAACCTCTCAAGTCCCTTCCAGCCCTACTTTTCTATGATTCTCCACACCTGACCTGTCCCTCTCTGTCCAGTGCCACATGTCAGTTGTCACACCAACTTTTCTTCCTGAATGTCTCTCAGACAACAAGTTGAACTCTGTTACAAAAGAGCTCCATATTTTCCATTGTAAAATCTCTATCGTCTCCCCCAATCTCTGTAATTATCGATGAGAATACTACCATCCACCCCATTGTCCAGGCTCAGAATATGGAAGTGACAGTCAACTTCTCCCTCTTCTTCACCCCACACATTCAGATTGTGTCCAGATTTTGCCATTTCTTCCTCTGCAAAGTAGTGAAATCCAATCTCTCCCCTCTGCCTGACCACTAAAACGCTTGTCCTTGCGCTGATCATCTCTTGTCTTGATTACTGCAATCTCCTCTTCTCTGGAATTCTCAATGCCTTCATCATCCCCTCTGGTACATCAAGAGCATGGCCACTAATATTATCTTCTTGGCCTGTTGATCTGATATCAGTTCCTCTCTGGATCCCTTTCCTGACTTCTCCTTATCCACTACATCAAGTTTTAAGTTTCCTGTATTCACCGTTAGCCTCCTACATAATCCATCCTAAAACTCTATCTCAGAACATATGTCTTATTGTGTTGTCATACCCTTCTGCTCCACCAAAGATGCCAGCCTATTCATCTTCCCCTACTCCTTCCGCTGTTTGTGTTTCCCATGCTGCCCCATTTGCATGGCAGGCCCACCCCATCCTTACTTCCCAACCCACTAACCTCTCCTTTAAATTCCTCCAAAAGACTCACTTATCCTTGGGCTATGTCTTCATTGCAGAGTTAACTTGACTTATCTACACTCCAGTTATTCCTCTCTGAGTTAGTTTAGCTCAACTGAAAGCAGCCACACTGAGGACTAACCGTCAAATTGTGTATGCATGGGCGCTGCATTCACTTGTGTGGGACGGGACACTAAGACTTCTGAGGGGACATCCCATAGTTCTTGACAATACAGTAAGCAGAGTCACTCTTTGAATTCTTTCTCAGTAAATGTGAGAGAACTTATGTCCTTTCTCAGCCGATGGGATGGGATGGGGATTGTGGGAAGCCATTAGAAGACTAGTAGGACTTGAGTGTCACTAGTCCATTGTCACACTTACAGTATGGTTGTGTTAGCAGCTGACAAGTTGTACTTACTTGAGATTTAGGGCTGGTCTACACTGGGAACTTATATTGGCATAGCTACATCTCTGAGAGGTGTGAAAAATCCACTCCCCAGAGAATCATAGCTCTACCGACCTAATCCCCAGTGTAGACAGCCTAGGTTGACAGAACCAACCCACCAACCTAGCTCCAGCCTCTCAGTGAGGTGGATTACCTATGCCAACAGGAGAAGCAGTAATAACAACCCACATGCATGGTTTCCGCCTTCAGCACCCCCACAATAAAAATTGTTCCAGCACCACTGCTAGGTAGTGTCAGCAAGTTAAAGAAGTGTGGGCTGGATGAATGGACTATAAGGTGGATAGAAAGCTGGCTAGATCATCGGGCTCAACGGGTAGTGATCAATGGCTCCATGTCTAGTTGGCAGCCAGTATCAAGCGGAGTGCCCCAAGGGTCAGACCTGGGGCTGGTTTTGTTCAATATCTTCATTAATGATCTGGAGGATGGTGTGGACTGCACCCTCAGCAAGTTTGCAGATGACACTAAACTGGGAGGAGTGGTAGACATGCTGGAGGGTAAGGATAGGATACAAAGGAACCTAGACAAATTAGAGGATTGTGCCAACAGAAACCTGATGAGGTTCAACAAGGACAAGTGCAGAGTCCTGCTCTTAAGACGGTAAAATCCCATGCACTGCTACAGACTAGGGCCCGAATGGCTAGGCAGCAGTTCTGCAGAAAAGGACCTAGGGGTTACAGTGGACGAGAAGCTGGATATGAGTCAACAGTGTGCCCTTGTTGTCAAGAAGGCTAACGGCATTTTGGGCTGTATAAGGAGGGGCATTGCCAGCAGATCGAGGGATGTGATCGTTCCCCTCTATTCGACATTGGTGAGGCCTCATCCGGAGTACTGTGTCCAGTTTTGGGCCCCACACTACAAGAAGGATATGGAAAAATTGGAAAGAGTCCAGCGGAGGGCAACAAAAATGATTAGGGGGCTGGAGCACATGATTTATGAGGAGAGGCTGAGGGAACTGGGATTGTTTAGTCTGCAGAAGAGAAGAATGAGGGGGGGGATTTAATAGCTGCTTTCAACTACCTGAAAGGGGGTTTCAAAGAGGATGGATCTAGACTGTTCTCAGTGGTAGCAGATGACAGAACAAGGAGTAATGGTCTCAAGTTGCAGTGCGGGAGGTCTAGGCTGGATATTAGGAAAACCTTTTTCACTAGGAGGGTGGTGAAGCACTGGAATGGGTTACCTAGGGAGGTGGTGGAATCTCCTTCCTTAGAGGTTTTTAAGGTCAGGCTTGACAAAGCCCTGGCTGGGATGATTTAGTTGGGAATTGGTCCTGCTTTGAGCAGGGGGTGGGACTAGATGACCTCCTGAGGTCCCTTCCAGCCCTGATGTTCTATGATTCTATGATAGACATGTCCTTAGGTTTCCCAGTGCATGGCCCTGTGTGTCTCTTGGACTGTAAACTTTTTGGGGCAGGGCCTCTCTCCTTTCCTACCTTCTGCAGCTCCAAGCAGGCTGTTGGCAGCTAGCAAATACTAAAGAGCCCTACAATCATAATATTGTGGCAGTAAGAGAGCCTGCGGGGGCTGCAGGTCTGTTTTTACACACAGGGAGACACGAAGGCGTTTTGGACTAAATCCATTGCTTTAGGGTGCTGAAAAGAGCGCGGGGGAGGCTGTGAAGCAGCTGGGAGGTGCAAGTTAAGGGTAACTTTTCACGCAGGGGGCAATTGCCCTCTTGCCATGGGTGGCTCGGCCCCTCTCCGAGCTCTTGGGAGGGACTGGGGGCGGGGGTGGGGGCAGCGCCTCAGCCGGGCTCGCTCTGGGGAGGAGGCGGAGGCGGGTTAAAAGCAGCTGCCGGGAGGAACCTTTAGGTTTTGGAGACAGCGACCGCTGGGACCTGGGGCGCTCGCACCGCCAGCAGCCCTGCCTGCTCCGGGGCGCTGATCTCCCTCCGCCACAGGCTCCGCGCGTTGCCGAGACAGGTGAGTGTCCTTCGCGGCGAGGAATCCGGAGTAGAGCGAGAGCGTGTGTGTTTGCGCCCACAGGAGAGGAATCGGATTAATATGTGTGGGGTGTGCTGCTCGCACACGAGGGGGGATGCGGAGGGGAAAACTGTGTGTGTACAGGAGGGGAACGCTGCGCAAGGAATCCAGATTAGAGGGCAGCGTGTCTGTGACCAGAGTGGAGTGCAGGACTGGAGGAATCCGGATTAGAGGGGTGCTGTGTGTGTGTGTGTGATTGAAGGAGCAATCCGGATTAGGGGGCGCTGGGGGTGTATGACTGCTCGAGGAGTCTGGATTAAAGAGGTGCTGGGGATGTGACTGCAGGAGCAGTCGGGATTAGAGGGTTTGAGGCAAACTCTTGCTGTACTTAGATGAAGTTTCCTTTTTCAGTTCTTTTTCTGATTGGGGTCTCTTTTGTGGATATCCCAGCCCTGGACTAGTGAGGGTGCCTGGTGGCAAGAAACTAGGATTTGCAGGCTCTTTACTAAACTGGGAGATCTAATTTAAAAAGATTAACCACAGCAAAATATACCAGGGAAGGCTGAATTGGGGGGAAGTTCAGGCTTCGGGGATAAAAGGGAATTTTTCAGTGTTACATTTAACCCAGTGCATTTTGATCTCCTTCACTTTTGTTAAGTATCAGAGGGGTAGCCGTGTTAGTCTGAATCTGTAAAAAGCAACAGAGGGTCCTGTGGAAACCTTTGAGACTAACAGAAGTATTGGGAGCATAAGCTTTCGTGGGTAAGTTCTTACCCACGAAAGCTTATGCTCCCAATACTTCTGTTAGTCTCAAAGGTGCCACAGGACCCTCTGTTGCTTTTCACTTTTGTTAATACTTTACCTTGAATTGAGTGCAGAAAAGTTAGCAGCCCTGAGACTGAACTGTTCCTCATTACTTTAATGAGTAAAGCGGAAAATATGCTTCCACAGCTCAAGCAATACTGACACGTCAAACCTTTCTTGGCTTGTACATGCAAAGTCTTGTATGGGAGAAACACCCAGTTTCCTTGAGGGTGAAAGGGGTGAGCTCTTGAGGAAATTATCATACATCGCTGCTCAATGGCAATTTGCTTTTAGTGTCAATATTTTAATTAAATTATCTGGCATTAATCCATCCTACTGTTTACAATCTTGAATTTTTCTAGTAGTCAATGAGAGTTCTGCTATTTATTTAAATAGAAGTAGGAACATGTGCTATGATTTTTATAAGATATTTGTCACTTTGTATATTTTAACTATAAAAATGGGATTTTCTAATAATTTCTGTGAAGGTCGTGACAATGTGAATATTCAGTGTACATGTCCTCAGTTCCAACAACTGATTTAAATGCTCCTGTGGTGGAAGGTGAGAATGAAAAAGTGCTTCATGTCCAAAATCTCTACAGGTATAAGTGGATTCGTATCCACAATGCAAATTTGCTCTTCTTCAGAGCTCATGTTGGATATCACACAGGCAATTTTAAAGAGACAAGGTGGGTGAGGTAATATCTTTTTCTGAAAGAGACAGGCTTTCGAGTTTACATAGAACTTACACAGAGTTCTTTTTCGGGCAGTTTTAAAGTCAGATGTGTGATAGCACGTCAAATATTTGCAGTTCTTTCCTACTTTCAGTCAATTCTGACTAGTCCAGCGTTTTTTGTTTGTTTGTTTTTTTCAATATCATTTTTTAATTGCTGAGTTTTTATGTGATGAGTGAGAGTAGATTGTTAGAAGTATATAGCATCTGATCATGGTCAAGGGAATAGGTCGGCACAGCAAGCAATACAGAATCTGACCAACTTGTGTGGTGGGAGAACAGAGGGAGGCTAAGAATTTCAACCACTCTTTCAAGGCTGCCTTTTCTCCTCTATCATTCAATTTCTCCTTCCCTTATCAGAGCAATAAATCTCTGATATCTCCCTCTGCTTTAAGGCCTATCCCCACAAGCAAATTTGCCATGTCAAGAGATTGTGTTACTGTTATATCATGCTAGTCCTCTTTGTTGGCATACCGCTTGGTCTTGCTGTGTAGACTACAATAAACCATGTTAGAATATGTTCAGGGAGTATAGTGTTATAACATGAGCCTTGAGTACAGTAGACTTGCATGTGTAGACAGGCCTTTAGGATAGACATTCACTTCCCATGTGGTAGAGAAGCCCAATAATTGCTGGGTGTTACAGGGCAAACATAGTGCATAATCCTTCCTCCCTTGGAGGAGGGTGTATCCCCTTCCAACAGGCTTTTATCCATGGCCAACTTGGGTCTCCCACACAGCAGAATTTAGCATTATTCCTAACAGAGGATGAACCAGCCCTGCCAGAGTTTTAACTACTTTGTCTAGTTCATCAACAATTTCCAATAGCTGTGTCCAGTGAAAAACCCATGTCTCAAGGCGACATATCATTTACGCTTTATTTTAAAAAAAAATTACGCTTTCATTTAAAAAAATAAAAAGTTTCTCTACTGGTTGTGAAGAAAACTTTCCAAATGGGAAGTAGTGTAGCACTTGCTGTGCTTTAGAGAGACTGAAACAGCACTAATGAGAGGTCTGACTTACTCCCCAGGGCTTGTCTACACTTTAAACGCTACAGCGGCACAGCTGCAGCGCTTCAGTGTACACACACCTACGCTGACAGGAGGGATTCTCCCATCGGGTAGGTAATCCACCTCCTTGAGAGGCGGTAGCTAGGTCGACAGAAGAATTATATAAATCTAGTGCTGTCTACACTGGGGCTTAGGTCAGCTTGACTGTGCTGCTCGGGTGCGGATTTTTCACACCCCTGAGCAACGTAGTTACGCTGACCAAATTTTCTAGAGTAGACCAGGCCTTATTTATCTCATTTTGGTGTTAATTCTGAAAACTAAGGCCACATCTACACAAGCGAACTTACAGTGGCATAGCTGTACCAATGCAGCTGTGCCGCTGTAAGATTGCTCATGTAGCTGCTCTGTGCTGATGGGAGAGAGCTCTTCATTGACATTATAAAACCACCTAAATGAGCAGTGATAGCTATGTCAGTGAGCAAAGCTCTCCCACCGACATAGCGCTGTGCACACCCCTGACCGACATAAGTTTTGCCGACACAAGTGGTAGTGTAGACATGGCCTAATTACATTTCAAATGTCAACATTAACTGTTTAGCTGATTATAGGAGGTAGATGTTTATGTTAAAAAAATGTCTGTATCCAGTCTGTGGATGGAGGCTGTGGTGATCCATGGAGGTGGGTCAGCCACATCCTTCTGGCCCCTTCAGAAGCTTAAAAAAATTGCTCTACGTGGGGGATGTCCTGCAGTGCCAGCCTTCCTTTCCCTGACTCTGGGGTAGAGGAGGGTTCAGAGAGAAGCAACAAACCACTGCTGGGCTTTTCCCACAGAGAAAGAGCTCTGAGAAAGGACAGAGGACATAGGTGAGAGAAGGAGGGCTCAGTTATTTGATGACCTAATCATGGCTTAACCAACAGCTCCTGTAGAAATGTTAGCACCATCAGAGATCAATATAATTAATGCATTAATAAAACGTTTGATTCCATCATCTTTTTAAAATATGGGCAGTGCAAATTAAAATGACTTGCATTTGCCTGTTAGTCTCTTTACCGGCAATGCTGGGCTAGTGCCAGGAAACCTCCCAGTTCACGGAAGTTATGGTATTGATTTTCTAACCCTTGATAACTGGTTCTTTGGTGTATTCCTCTTGTCATATTAGGTCAAAGGCCATAGAAGAGAAGATGGACTGGGGAACATTGCAGAAGGTTTTAGGAGGTGTGAACAAACACTCCACCAGTATTGGGAAGATCTGGCTCACTGTCCTGTTCATTTTCCGTGTTATGATCCTCGTGGTGGCTGCAGAGAGAGTCTGGGGAGACGAACAAAATGATTTTGTCTGCAACACTCTGCAACCGGGATGCAAAAATGTTTGCTACGACCACTTCTTCCCCATCTCTCACATTAGACTGTGGGCCCTTCAGCTCATCTTTGTCTCAACTCCTGCACTTCTGGTGGCCATGCACATTGCACACAGACGGCATGAGAAGAAAAGGCAGCTCACGAATGGTAAGAAAGTGGATATTGAAGAACTGAATAGACAAAAGTTTCATATTCAGGGCCCCTTGTGGTGGACGTACACCTGCAGCATATTCTTCAGAATAATCTTTGAAGCTGTCTTCATGTATGTGTTTTACGTAATGTATGATGGATACCAAATGCCTCGCTTACTGAAATGTAGCACGTCGCCTTGCCCCAACACAGTGGATTGCTTTGTTTCTCGACCCACTGAGAAAACAATGTTTACTATTTTCATGCTTTCTGTGTCTGGGATCTGTATGCTGTTAAATGTGGCTGAAATGTGTTATCTGGTAATAAAATTTTGTATGAAAGCACCTAGGAAACCAGCAATTTTAAAATAGCTCCCCACTCATCAGAATGTTTCCCCCCCAACTTCATCAGAAAACAGTGATGTTTTTCAGGCTGAATGAAAATAAAATGTTAACATAAAATGTAATTTATTTTAAAAATCTGATAGACCCCCATGAAACTTACTGAGTTTTTAAAGATCTTAAAGATCATGGATGTGTGCTGAATACTCCCTTAGCTGAATACTCGGAGACCCTGATCCTGCAAGCTGTAGCTTTTCAAGTTTGCAACTGGTAGAAGAGTAAACCCTGCTGTGATTCTAGTGTTAAGAAGCCAATGGAGTGTAATCATTTTAAAAAGTGATACACTTGTGTGCATCTAGCTGTGGGAGAGGCCAGAGAGGGGAGATCCATACGTTCCTAGCATATAGCGCGTGTTGCACTAATCACTTTCAGTCAGGGCCGGCTTTAGGACCTGCAGGGCCCGATTCGAATACCTGGAGGCGATCCGGGTCTTCGGCGGCACTTCGGTGGCGGGGGGTCCGCTCCGGGTATTCCACGGCACTGAAGGACCCCCTGCTGCCAAAATGCCACCAAAGACCTGGAGCGGACCCCCCGCCACCGAAGTGCCACCAAAGACCCGGAGCGGACCACCACTGGGTGAGTAAAAAGGCGCCTAAGGCGCAGGGCCCAATTCCCGGGAATCAGCCTAAAGCCGGCCCTGCTTTCAGTGATGAAGCTACTAAGAAGGGTTTGTGTCTGAATGCTACAGAGATTTGGTTTTGGGCATTTTTAGGTATGAGACTCTCCTTGCTGCACTGGGAAAAGAGGAAGGCAGAGCGGCAACTGCATCTATGGTGGGGTCCTTGTTTCTGTTTCCAAGCAATCCCCACGTTCATGGAGGGAATGTGTGTGTGCACATACATACACAGCCTAGTACTGTATTTTTCAGTAGATTCCTTCTAACTGCTCTCAAAGGGGGTGGGTTGTTCAGTTCAGCCAGTGGTGAAACAAGCCCTGGCAGTACTGCTTCCATGGAGGTAACCACATGGAAGTTAGCATTGTAGGGGGTAGAATTGAAATCCCTTGCCTTATTGCCTCTCTCAGGGAATGAGCAAACACTGCCTTCCCATATAATAATG
The DNA here is from genome assembly GCF_011386835.1 of Chrysemys picta bellii. Taxonomy (NCBI): domain Eukaryota; kingdom Metazoa; phylum Chordata; order Testudines; family Emydidae; genus Chrysemys; species Chrysemys picta. Next base: position 314,918,769 of record NC_088791.1, read on the forward strand.
TAGAGAAAACATGAGGTGAGGGTGCCTGAAGGGGCTTTCTTCTTCTACTCTGGCCCTCAACACCTTTTTCTAGGAGAAGGGGTGGTGCTGAGGGCCTCAGTTTGGTAGGTTCAGTTCTAACATTTGAAAAAGATTTTTACCATATAACTGGCCCTCCTTCAATTGCTTATTTTAAAAAATTGTGCTGACTAAAGAACAAGGAAAATTTTGTTTATCATTCCATTTTGTATTGCTCAGGACAACTACTGTACTTCAACTCCTCTTGCACAATACATAGCAGGACACACCCACCTAGTGTTCTGACACAGTTCTTTTCTTTCTATCCATTCTGGGTAGCACTTAACCGTAAATCCTTCTCCAAATCCTCAACTAACCCAAAGTAGGGTGTATGACTCTTCCACACTCCCACTTACAGCGTGAGTCACTCGTCCCTCATTTCACAATGTACACAGGAGGAGTTAGAAGATCCCTAAAGAGCTAAAATAACACTGTCTTGACATGAGAGATGTGTATGTTATAGGAACCTGCTTTTTCTTTTAAAGTTCCCATTGTTAAGATGTAAATTGCATGTAACCAAGTGGAGGAATAGCAAGAGTGCATCTGGTCCTGGATCTTTACAATATTCTCAGTAACCATTAAAGTTTACATATTTACATAGGGAATTACAGCATTACAGGTAGCAATACAAATTCAGCACTTCGCCCAAGTGCCTACCCATTAGAAGTAACTGTAGGAGTCAGTTACTCCTGTTATGGGCTGCAATAACTTGGTATGCCCAGAAAGGGCATATTTTAGGGGCAGCATGTAGAGTCTCTAGGCTTCTCCCCTTATATCTGTTGTCTCCTGCAATACATCCCAGTTTACTGCTGTTGGAAGAAATGAGGATGCACTGATTTAGGCAGGGTAGCATGTGGAAATATTGCTAACCTGCAACACCTCATTGTGCACTGGAAATGGAGCACAAACAAGTTACTACTACTGATGTATTGAGTAGCAGCTGGTGTGTCTGGGCCGCAAACCAGGTATGTTAATAACAGGCTTAAGTTGGGTGGACTTTCAAAATGTATAGTCAGAAATCTGACACCTACTGGGGGGAGGAAAAGAAATCAAAGCAGCACTATCAGAAACATGAGCAAAACTTGAAAAGTAAATAAGAATTAAATGGGAAACTCTATCTGTATGAGAACATCCTTAATCCAACTGTGATGAACAAAAACTTTGTCATGTAGCATGCTTTTGCTTGGTTCCTGTACAGTTACATGTCCAACTACAAAAAGAACAAACTGTTTCTACACTCCCCAAACTCTAGTATTATGTTTGTTTTGTAACAATTATCATTTTTTACTTCATTCAGAACCCATAACTAAAGCACTTGTAATGTCTGAGGTTCTATGTTACTTAAAATGCTATGGTGTACAACTGTCTAGTGAAAAAGTAAGTTTACTATCGAAGGAAATGTAAGCTCTAATACCACTTTAAATAGCTGAGAGATACTGTAAATAGAGACATTTTTAACTTACATGGCAGGTTTGTTAGTTTTGTAAATAGTTACACGGTGTGCTATATTGCCAACTTTATGAGTTGGTAGTGGAATGATGTGTATGTAACCTGCAGCAGAAATCGGTTGTCCCATCTACAGAAGGTTTTACAGTAGCACAGCAACAGCTGGAAAGACTGGTGATAAAGGTGGTTTTACTACTGTCTGGCATTTGGGGGGGAGGGGAGAGGAGAGGGATGTGTTAGGACATGCTTGCAGGGCAAACTATAGATTTAAAGGAATTTGCAAGTGGATGAAATGAAGATGTTCCATAACTGATGACAATCTCAGGTTAATTATTTTCATCTAACAATTTGGCTACTTGGTCTCCTGAAGCAGTTAAACAGAGGGATTGGAAAAGCAACTGGGAGTGCCCAGGCATGGTTCTGATCCTGAATTGTCGTGTTAGTAATACTAATCCTAGTTGAGTTTTATCTGTGAGATTGTCTTTGTTTATATTTTTATTTAGCTAAGGAACTAATGTGTAGAAACATGTGTTTGGACATTTCCATGGGAAATAAGCCTTGTGAACCCATTTTTGTGTGGCCCAATTGCATACCTGACTTGTTACAGAGAGATACTGTTCAAATAAAAAAATAATTCTCTACTGGAGTTGTCTGGGTTCGTTCCCCAAGTACATTAAAAATGTTTTTCTTGTACATGTTGCCTAAAATCTTTTCAGATGAGTTCAAAGCTATTTGCAGCAAGCCTGGAGAAATGGTTATCAAGGGGGCTGATTCTCTATTGCCCTGAGTTTTTTATGTAGTCATTCACACCAGTGCAAAGTGTATCTAAAATGCAAGGTACAACATAATGGAGAATCAAGACCAAGCAGTATGGGAGTAGGGCTGGCTAGCAGTTAAACAAGGGGTGTAGTCTAGCCCCGACTGAAGTTATGGAGTTTTGCCATTACCTGAAGCGGGGTTCCAAAGAGGATGGAGCTAGGCTGTTCTCAGTGGTGGCAGATGACAGAACAAGGAGCAATGGTCTCAAGTTGCAGTGGGGGAAGTCGAGGTTGGATATTAGGAAAAAATATTTCACTAGGAGGGCGGTGAAGCACTGGAATGGGTTACCTAGGAAGGTGGTGGAATCCCCGTCCTTAGAAGTTTTTAAGGCCCGGCTTGACAAAGCCCTGGCTGGGATGATTTAGTTTGGGTTGGTCCTGCTTTGAGCAGGGGGTTGGACTAGATGACCTCCTGAGGTCTCTTCCAACCCTAGTATTCTATGATGCTATGATTCTAATGGGTTAGAATTTCACCCAAAATCTTCTAACTAAAAGGACAAACAAGGCTGAGAAATAGCATAACACTATAAACAATCCTAAAAGAAACATTCAATAACACTCCAAGTAAGGAGGAGAAAATATTACCTTCTTTTAATTCACAAGCCAACTTTTTATGGTTTGGTTTTGTGTTAGTGAAAGACTACATCCTCATGAGATTCACACAGAATTATATGGAATGAGCAGAAACTGGCATGCTTCATTTACAATCATAAACTCTTTATTACAGGGTTTCTCAGACAAAGCAACTTACAGAGCTATACAATGCAATGATATTTGATCTTTGCCACAATATTTTGCAGTATTTCCTCTTCTAAATGCCAAATCTTGAAGTCCATATGGAGTGTTTACTCACTCCTTAGTACATTAAAGCCAAGGAGAGTTTTGCCTAAGTAATGCATGAGTAAGGATGTGACTTAACTAAAAAATCCCACAATAATCAGGCGAAGGTCAAAATACCAGAGTCAGGTGAAAGTGGATTTAAAAAAAAAAGTTTTAGTCACCACTTAAGCAAATATGCATAAATAAGAATACATTTCTACAAAAATCCCTTTGTTGTAGAAACTGTAATGGTGTTGTTTAAAATCACAATTACACGCCCTGTAACCAAGGCTTATGCGTCCTAACAGCCAGTCAAACTGCAAAGGTGGGTGAGGTAATATCTTATATTGAACCAACTTCTCATCTTCAAGGCACATCAGCAGCCACACACTCTTCACATGCATCCGATGAAGTGGGGTTTAGCCAACGAAAGCTTATGCCCAAATAAATTTGTTAGTCTCTAAGGCAATACTGGATTTATAATGATGCCATGGCGCCGGGCCCAGCGCGCTCTTCTCTGCCCCCCGCTCTCTCCTGTGGGGTCTGAGCTTAACGCTGGGAGCTGCTGCGGCTCTATGGCAGCCTGGCTCCTGCCCCGCCCCTTTCCCCAGCGTACTACGTTCCCTCCCCCCCCCACCGATCAGCTGCTTGCCGGCCGGAGGGGGGTAGGAGCGAGCCGCAGCACACCGCTCTGAGTCCGGGGGTGAGGCCTCTCCCCCGCGCCCAGCTGGTCAGTTGGATCAGCCTTGCAGGCAGGAGGGGGGCAAGGAGGAGCGAGCCGCAGCACACCACTCCGGGGAGGAGGAGAAGACGAGGCGGGGTGAGGCCTTGGGGAAGGGGCTGGAATTGGGGCATACCCCCTCCAGCCCCCTGTGTGAGCACCCCCACGACCCCAGCCCACCCCCCCCAGTCCCCTGCCCACCCTAATCCCTGCACGCCCCCCTGAGCCGCTGGCCCTGACCCTGCCCTGCCCCTGCACACCCCTCACACCTCAGCACCCCCTCACACACCCTCAGCCCCCTTCCCTGACCCCTGCACCCCCACACCTCCCCAGCCCCCTGCCCTGACCCCTGCACCCCCACACCTCCCCAGCCCCCTGCCCTGACTCCTGCATCCCCCTCACACCTCCCCAGCCCCCTGCACCCCCACTCACCCCTCTCCAGCCCCCAGCCCTGACTCCTCATCCCTTTCACACCTCCCCAGCCCCCTCTCACCCACCCCCAGCCCTGACCCCTGCATTCCCCCAGCCCTTCCCTGAAATCTGCACCTCCCTCACACACATCCAGGCCCCTGCCCTGACTCCTGCACCCCCCCACATCCCCACCCTCATCCTGAGAACCAAAAGGAGCTAACCTAGCTAAGCGCTCCACACCCCAACCTCCTGCCCCAACCCTGAGCCCCCTCCCTCACCCTAGCTCTTGGCCAGACCCCGCACCCGAACATTTTTTTACAATGTTTGGAAAGATCATTAAGTAGTCCATCGAGACCCTCTGTGATTTTCAAGTGGTCTCTGGAAAAATAAGTTAGACTACAGGAACAATCAAGGTACCTCACTTTATTTTCATTTACTTGCTATTACTTATGGGAGGAGGATGAAGAAAAAAAGAATGAAAAATGGGGGCAGGGGGAGATAAGCGAGAATGTTCTTTTTCTTGATTTGGTCCCAAGGCGGAGCCCCAAAAATGAAGATGAGCACAGGGCTGGGGTGCACATCTTACACGGGGGTTAGGTTCCAAGGTCAGCGCGTAAGAGGAACATTGCGTATAGTGAAAATTACCATAAAGTACAGTATACACTAGAACAGGGATCCTCAACCTACGGCACGCATGCCAAAGGTGGCACGCAAGCCGATTTTTTTTTAATGGCAGGCTGCAGGTCCTGGCTGCCACTGGGCCTGCTGCCGACCTGGGGTTCTGTTCCCTCAGCTGGCAGCGGGCTGAGCAGGGCCAGCAGTGGGCCGGCTCCTGCCAGCCGGGGTCCCAGCCGCCAGCCCCACTCAGCCCACGGCCAGTCTGGGGTTCCAGCTGCCAGCCCCTTGCCAGTCGGGGTCCCGGACGCCAGGAGGCTGAACGGATCTGGTGGCCGGGACCCCGGCTGGCAACTGGCTGAGCAGGCTGAGTGGGGCCAGGGGCTGGGACCCCAGCTGGCAGGAGCCAGTGGACAGAACCCCAGCCCACTGCTGGTCTGGGGTCCCGGCGGCCGGCCCTGTTCAGCCCGCTGACAATCTGGGGTTTCAGCTGCCGGCCCCTTACCAGCCAGGGTCTCGGCCACCGGCCCTGCTTAGCTTCCTGCCAGCCTGGGTAAACGGCAGGCGGCTGAGCGGAGTCGCCGTCTGGGACCCCAGTTGGCAGCTGAGTGAACGGAACCCCAATCCGGCAGCAGGCTCAGCGGTGGCCGGGACCCGCAGGCTGCCATTAAAAAAAAAAATCAGCTTGCGTGCCACCTTTGGCATGCGTGCCGTAGGTTAAGGACTCCTGTTCTAGTGTATACTGTACTTTCTGGTAATTTTCACTATACGCAATGTTCCTCTTACACGCTGACCTTAGTACCTAACCCCCACGTAAGATGTGACTCCACTGTATTCATTTTTGAAAATTTATAATAAGTGATGCTCCGGGGGGGGGGGGGGGGGGCGCAAGGTGGAAGTTTTGCCTAGGGTGCAAAATATCCTTGCACCAACCCTGGATACTGTGTGAGCTGATCCCCACAGTCTCCAACCTACCTGGGCAGTACAGCAGACATGGCCCTGCCCACTAGCTCCTCTCCACTCCCTAGTCCACCCACCACTTGCCCCCCCCCCCTTAAGGCTTAGCCCTCTTACTTTTAAAAATGATTGCTTGCCCCTCTCCCCCCCACAGGCTTTTCTGGCAGCTCTGTTGCCAGGTATCCAGTTTTAGACTGGAAACTCCAGTAGAAAACGGGACCTGAGTGTCCAGTTAGCAGTGCTGACTGGAAACCAAATGTCCGGTTATAGGAGTAACCACATTAGCCTCTGCTCCTCCCACTCCCAACACCCACCCCAGAGGGCTTGAAGAGAACCTGTCCTGCTGCTGCGGGAGGAGGGGCAGCTCAGTGCAGAGAGAGACAAAGAGAATGGGCTAGAACCAGGTAGGTACCCACTCTATGTGGGCAGGAGCGGGGGGGATCCTGTTTACCCCCTCCCCAGCCCTGCTGCGCTTGCAGTTTACCCCGACCCCTCCCTTGCTCCAGAGACCAACCCTAGCTCCTGCCTCACTGTGCTTTTACCCCCGGCCCCTTTTACAATTATTCCCCAGGGGGGCCCATAAATATGTTTGGCGCTGGGCCCACAAAAAGTTAATCCGGCCCTGCTCTAAGGTGCCACAAGGACTCCTCGTTCTTTTTGCTGATACAGACTAACACGGCTACCACTATGAAACTCTTCACATTGTTCACCATCCCCTCTCATCCTTGGCTATGGCCTTTTGCCCATTAGGAAAACGACTATGTTCAGTGCCCCAGTGACAGAGATTGCCATAAAGGCTCATCAGGGCTTCCATTTGTAGTTCTGGAATAAAACAGCACTTGGTAAAAGCTTTTTAAATTTAGGGACATTAATTTTGATACAAAAAAGCTATTTTCCCCACAGATAATTTCCTACTGATGCAAAAGCTCTAAACACAACAATCACAACAAAAAATAAACAGGATTCCTGCTCCCATCCTTTGCAATCTGAACTGAATCCCTGCCTCCAATCAATCAAAACCTCTCCAGTCAGGGCCCAGCTCCAGGCACCAGCTTAGCAAGCAGGAGCTTGGGGCGGCCAAGGGGAAGGGGCAGCACATCCACTCTTTGGCAGCAATTCGGCGGTGGGTCCCTCGGTCCCTCTCGGAGTAAAGGACTTGCTGTCAAGTTGCCGCCAAAGAAGAAAGTGGTGCGGCTGAGCTGCTGCCGATCGCGGCTTCCCCTCCCCCCCTGCCACTTGGGGCGGCAAAAACCCTGGAGCCGGCCCTGTCTCCAGTCACAAGGTCCCTTTGGTCTTGAGTTGAAAGCATAAGACTGGACTCAGAAGATCTGGGTTCCGATCCTAATTCTGTTATAGACTCATTAAACCAATCATTTAATCTCACGATCCTCAGTTTTCCCATTGGTAAAATAAAGAGAAACACTATTTACCTAGTTCAAAGGAGAGAGTCACAGGGTAGCAGGTCCCTGTGGCTAGACTGATCCCAGTACCCCTGGACTGGAGCAGGTGAGCCCAATCCAGCTAATTAAAGAAGGTTAGGCTACTGCTGGGCCTAGAAAGGGCTGCTAGTAGGCAGCTGGGAAGGAAGGACTGAGACAGGCTGAGCCTTGGGGAGGGACAGTCACACAGGAGTGGAGCTAGCTCCTGGGGCCAGAGGCTCAGAGAAGCAGCTCTGTGGCTGCTGCTCCAGGAAGGGAGCTGAGCTGGCTGAGGCTGGGAGCTGGAATGCCAGAGAGGTGACCCTAAAGCCTGGGGCCAAGGATGGAGTTAAGACTATTTTCTGTTTGTTTGATACCCTCTGTTTAAAGGAATAAACCTCCTTGAAAAAATGGGGCATGTGCTTTATAGTCAGGGATAAGTGGCCACTGGTGACAAGTGGTACCAGAAGCAGGGTTCCAGCCCACCCCTAGAATAAGGGGAAAGACGAAGGAGGTGAGGCGCCTGTGAGTGGCAGGATAACAGCAGCAGGTAGCCGCTATGCAGAAAGAGCAGCAGCAGCTGCAGTTGCAGTTGATGGAAAATCAATAGAAACAGCAGGAGGCCCAGTTTGCCGCACAACAGAGGTGGCAAGAATCTACAGGAGTGGATACTGCTGTAGCCCCACCCAGTAACACAGTTGGTGAGGGACTAGGGCTGGTTGGCTCTGGGCCTGGCAAATCTCAGACTGGGAGATGACCCCAGCACGTTCCTCCAGACATCTGAGAGGGTGGCAAAGGCAGAAGATTGGCAGGAATCGACTTGGGCAGCCTGCATAGCACCATTTCTGATGGGCGAAGTGCAGGTGGTTTACCGGGCAGTACATAATGAGCAGGCAAACTCCTATCTGGTGGTGAAGGCCACCATCCTGGACTGGTTAGGGCTGACTCCTGAGGCTTACAGACACCAGTTTTGGGTAGAGGGGGCCATGGCCCCACTTTTAAAAGTGGGAGGGCTATTCCCTCCCACTTTTTATTGGCCATAAGGGCAAGCAACGGGGGTGGAGGGGGAGAAAGGGTGTAGAGGAGTGAGTGGGAGGCGGGACCTCAGGCGAAGAGGCGGCGCAGGAGTGGAGCCTTGGGGGAAGAGGCGGCGTGAGAGTGGGGGCTCGGGGAGAAGGGGCGGTGTGGGGGCAGGGCCTCAGGGGTAGCGTGGTGTGAGGAGGCAGGGCCACAGTTCAGGCACCTGTGGTTCCCCCAACTTTTAAGACACTTCTGCCATTCCTGGATTCAGGTAGAACTGTTCCTGTGCAGGGCATGATCATGGGTAGTAGCCCAGAAATTACAGGATCTTGTGGTGGCTCTGCCCAGAGAACAGTTCAATGGAGAAAGCCCTGGATCAAGTCATCTTGGAACAGTTCCTGAAAGTTTTACCTGGGGTGGGGTGGGGTGCAGAGCTGGGTAAGTCACTGCTAGCTTAGGGTTACCCTATTTCCACAAACAAAAAAGAGGACACTGGGGGGGAAGCCCCGCCCTAGCCCCGCCCCATCCACTCCCTCCCACTTCCCACCCCCTGACTGCTCCCCTCAGAACCCCAACCCCCCCTGCTTCTTGTCCCCTGACTGCCCCCTGCTGAGAACCCCCTACCTTAACTGACCCCCCCAGGACCCTACCTGTCCCCTGATTGCCCTGACCCTTATCCACTCGCATGGGTGGCAGGGTTGTAGAAATTTTGGTGGTGCCCAGAACCCCCCACCCCACCTGCCTAAGGCTCTGGGAGGGGGGTTGGGTGGGGGGAGGAGGTCTGGGGTGCAGGTCCTGGGCTGGGGATTAGGGTGCAGGAGGGGTGCAGGTTCTGGGATAGAGTTTGGGTGCTGGGTGCAGGCTCCGGGCTGGGGCAGGGGGTGGGTGTGCAGGAGGGGGTGAGGGGTGCAGGCTCTGGGATGGAGTTTGGGGGTGAGAGGCGGTGCAAAGGGAGGGGGTGCAGGCTTTGGGAGGAAGTTTGAGGGCAGGAGGGGGTGTGTGGGAAGGGGGAGGGGGATTGGGAGGGAGTTTGGGGATAGGAGGGGATGCAGGGGTGAGGGCTGTGGGTCTGGGGATGAGGGGTTCATGATGCAGGAGGGGGCTCAGGGATGGAGCAGAGGATTAGGGTGTGTGGGGATGAGGGCTGGGGGGTTTGGGGTGTTGGAGAGGCTCAGGGCTAGGGTGGAAGGGCAGGGTAAGGGCAGCCTGTCTTCCCATTAGTGGATGGGGGCACTAGGACCCGGGGGCAGCAGACAGCAGTTGCTGCTGGCTCTGGCAGTACACGCAGACAAGGGAGAGGCAGACAGGGATGGGGGACCCACGGAGGGGGGGATGCGCAGAGGGGGGATGGCAGGTGGAGCCTGGGGACCCATCCAACACTCCCCCGCTCCCTGACTGCCCCCCCCAACTCCTCTTACCATTCTGGCTCCACGTGTTTACAAAACACACTGCGGGTTTGTGTGTTACACAGGACTACAGAGAGAGGGAGGGGGGAGCAGGGGAGGGCTCTGGCTGCTGGAGGCCAATGGGAGTGGGTCAATCGGCCTAGCCGCCCAATCAGCAGCCACACTCTGCATGGAAGGGAGGGAGGGAGGCGAGGGAGAAAACCTCCCCGGACATTTTAACCTTGTTACCAATTCCTCCCGGACGGCTATTTAGAGACGCAAAAGCCGGACATGTCCGGGGAAATACAGACGGATGGTAACCCTATGCCAGCTGGCCTCAGTGGGGGAAGCTGTGAAGCAAGTTGTAGCCCTCTTTGAGGCTAAAGGAGCAAAGTGGCTGTGGGGGTATGGTAAATTGAGGGTAGTATCTGTGGTGGTGACCCAGGGAAGCTCTCAAGGGGGAAAGAGTGCCCAAAACTCATAGGACACACAGCACCTACAAGGGACCTGGGTAGCCCTGCAGTCTATTGGAAACACTAGTCGGAGGAGGTTAGCGAGCCCTATGGTTTGCTTCAAGTGTGGCCAGTCCAAGCATATTAAAAAGAATTGCCCATTTATGGAATGTGATTACCTAAACTGTTACTACAGTGAACCAAGCAGTGGAGGTCTTCTCCAAAAGTCTGTGGGGGCCCACTATGGATAGTAGCAATTAGGGTGGGTGGAATAGTGGTTAAAGGACTCATAGACTCGGGTTGTTCATGTACTTTGGTGCAGGAAGATCAGGTGAAGATAAATAGCCTGGACAGATACCTCCCAGTACACGTCTCCCGTGTCTACTCCACTGCAGAAGTTGAGCTGGAGGTTCAGGGTTGCAGAGCTCGACTGTGTGTCAGGGTAATCAAGGGCCTGCCTTGGCCCATAATTCTGGGGAGAGACTGGGTTGGTTTCTCAGCCCTTCGACAACAGGAGCAGCTAGAACAGCATCCCAGGACTGGAGGGGGTTCAAAGCTGGCTAGGAAAAGAAGAGGGCTAGAGGATGGTGTCAGGATGGCAAAGTGAGATCATGACTGTCCCCAATGCTTGAAGGATCAGTTTAGGAAGTGCCAGCAGGAGACGGATGAGGTAAGCGCCTCAACAGAGAAAATCATCAGCCAATTTGTCATATTAGAACATGAGGTGGCCCCGGTTCAGGTGGAAGCCAAGGGGCAGAAGCAACAATGCTTGGCCCTGCAGGAAGAATTGGACCAGGCCCAGATGGAGAAACTCAGCAGGGTATAGTGCGGACCCAGACCCTCCTGGGCTCAGAAGGGTACAGTGGCGATCCAGACTGAACTACGCCTGGGACTCAGACAGGTCTGTTCCAACAAGTAGAGGCTCAAGTAGGGGGCTGGGGTGGGAAACAGGACTCCAGGGCAGGGAAAGAGCAAGGAGGGGGGGCCTATAAAACAGATCCACACCAAGAGCCAATGAGCTCACAGAATGACTGGAATCAGAGGAAAGCAAATTGCAGGACTTCAAGTTCGAGAAAGAACAACTCACCACACATCTCCAGTTCACTGAGGAGGAAAGAGAACGTCTGCTCCTTGTGGTTCATGAACTTGAGATTGAAGAAAAGATTCTGTGTGCAAAGATAGAACAGCCTATGCAGTGACTCCAAAGCCCAGGAGATGGAGATACGATGATGTAGGGACCCGTGCTCTGGCCGCGCCGCAGGTGTTTTTTTTTTTTGCTTTGTCATTCTGGCCGCCCCGTTTTTTGGGGGGGTTTTGTTTGTTTGTTTGTTTTTTGCTTGGGACGGCCAAAAAGCCAGAGCCAGCCCTTGTGCTATGTTACCAGGTAGCTGGTCCCTGTGGCTAGACTGAGCCCAGTGCCCCTGGACTGGAGCAGGTGAACCCAGTCCAGCTAATTAAAGAGGGCCAGGCTATACCTGAACCTCTAAAGGACTGCTGGTAGGCAGCTGAGAAGGAAGGACTGAGACAGGCTGAGCCCTTGGGAGGGAAAGCCACACAGGAGTGGAGCTAGCTCCTGTGATGGGTCTCTGGAGCAAGGGGCACTGGGCTCAGGGAAGCAGCCCTGTGGCTGCTGCTCCACGAAGGGAGTATAGTTGGCTGAGGCTAGGAAGCTGCCAGGAGCTGGAATGCCAGAGACCTCTGGGAAAGGTGACCCTGAAGCCTAAGACCAAGGACGGAGTACAGACTATTTTCTGTTTGTTTGATAGCCGCTGTTTAAAGGAATAAACCTTGAAAAGCCTGGGTGTGGCAGCGCATGCTGTGGAGCTGGGGAGAAGTGATGGCCGTGGTGACAGGGAGCAATGCAATTTAATAAAGTGATGTTTCTAAAGCACTTTGCAACCGTCAGATGGAAGGTGCTATCAATGTGTAAAGTATTATTTATAATTATTGTATTGTAAAGAATTCAAATCTAGCCTAGGCTATAGAGAGGTAACATGATGGCTATTCAGTGTTTTTCATGTCCCTAACCTAGATGCTGCACCCTCTGCAAGCACTGCATTCCTGACAGTCAGCTTTCTAAGAGAGCTTGCACCACTATTTCCACCCCATGTTGATGAGGAAATGTATCAACATTACAGTTCTTCCTCCATTATTGACACTTCTTTCAATTTCCAGTTACTCTAGTGCCCCTTAAGAGGAGCTAATGCTGGTTTAGCTTCCTACTGAACGCAGACCTCACTCAGATGTAAGCAGAGTCAGGATGAGCTCTACCCTGACATCTGGTGGTGAATTATGGCGAGGGTGGAAAAGAACTCCAGGGGCTGATCTTGTTTGCATAGGCACACCCACTCGCCTGGCATGAAACCACAGCAACTCAAAGTGGTTACTTTGGCTGGTGTGGGATCCCCAGTTTCTCTGTTATTGGGGCAGGAAGAATAAAGTTTTGTTACCCTGATTCTGTGAATCAAGGCCAGTGGAACTGTTGTATGACAGAAGGACTGAGTGAGTCATTCACCATTACCTAAGTAGCATTTGCTTGTCAAGGGGCATGGGTTACAAAACCCAGTGAATTGAGAGAGGATGGGGACAGGTATTTGTACCTGATGGTGTGGCCCCCCTCCCCTCCCCAAGGGGGTTGAAACACCAATTGCACTACCTCCTCTCTCCACTGTTGAATGTCAGAGCTAACTTTGATTCCCTTAGGAGTCTAGTTACAGACTGCTGAGCTGAGTTCGCTTTGGGCCAATAGTGCACCAGCACTGGGGCTCCCCTACTACTAGCTGAAATCACTAAGAGCTGAAATCACAAAAGAGCTAAAGCTATTTAAGAGCTGAGATCACTGAGGCTGTGTTAACTAGTGGGGGAGCCTGAAGCTATAGCTAAGCTAACTTAGCTTAGCGGGGAGTGAGCGGAGCAGAGCGGAGCGGCTCACAGGTCGGTTAGCGGAGCGGCTGGAGGAGCAGCTAGCAGAGCAGAGCAGAGCCTTGTGGGAGCGGCCCAAGGGACGAGCGGAGCGGAGCGGAACGGCTCACAGGTCGGTGAGCGGAGCGGAGCGGAGCGGAGCAGCTGCCAGAGCAGTTCGTGGGACTGCGGGTGGAGTGGAGCAGTTCGTGGTGAAGGCTGCAGTGGAACCCCATGGAGAAGCAGCCGGTTGGCCTCGGATCACGTAAGGTGCCCCTTAACACCCTGCTCACCCCCCCCTTGAACTCTGGGGCTGCACTGATCATGGACAGAGACTTTGGGGGGTTGTCAGACTTTTGGGACTTTTGTGATTCTTGGGTTGCTGGACCCAAGAGACTTTGGGATTGGTGGACTTTTGGGACTTTGGTGATTCTTGGGTCGCTGGTTTCAAGAACCAACGGGAGAGGACACGGCCCAATTTGCTGGGGTGGGTCTTCGCTCATGGTTTGGTCTAAAAACTCTAGTTGTGGTGTTTTTTCCATTTAATGCTGATGTTGTTTACCTCATGTTATTAAACATTTTCTGTTACACTCAGACTCCGTGCTTGCGAGAGGGGAAGTATTGCCTCTTAGAGGTGCCCAGGGGGGTATGTAATTGTCCCAGGTCACTGGGTGGGGGCTCGAGCCGGTTTTGCATTGCGTTATTGAAACGGAACCCCTAGATACAGAACCCGGCCCTTGTTGCTGCCAACTTAGATGGGCAGAAGGGTTACACAACATTAGCATCTTTGCTACTACAATTTTGAAGAGTACGGGCCTAACTGACCAGTGCTCTACGGCTCTGTTTCACTGGCTCAGCTAGCACAAAGGGACCACAAAGATTATCACTGGCTCTCTGCCCCTCCCACCCTCTCTGCAGGATCCTACAGTGATGGGGCACACCAGGGATGGGCAAGGAGGGAAAAGACACATGGTCCGGGCAGGGAGTTCAGACACTCTAGCTATTCTCCAGTAGCTGCTAAAGCACAAGTAACTGTGACTCTGTCAGCTCAGTGATCAAAGGGGTTGCTAAGCATCAGGAAGTGCATTCATATAGAGAGGCCTGTTCTATGGACTGACATAGAGGGGTCACATTGGTTAATGAGAGGCCAGGACACTATCCTCATTCAAAACAGTAATTTATGCTTATCATGAAAAATAAACACAGAAAACAAGTTTCAGCTTTCTACAATAATTCAACCAGTCCCACCTGTCATTTCACCTCTTAAAGTGCTGTAGTCCCTGTGGCAAATGGAAATGAAGGAAATGTCAGACACTATACATTTTAGTCTAATGGCCCTTTTAAAAACAGTCATAGCAAACCTCAAAAGATATTTTCTGCCACAAACAGCTATAGAAAAATCAAGCAGTGCACAAGTTACAGCACACATTTTAAAATGCTATTCTAACCCCAAAGGCAGAATGTTTCTAAGCTTTTTCACTCATTAAAATTTAAATCCTGATGCAATCTTTACTGTGGTGAAGCTACTGCCCCACCATAATATTGCTGTACCATGTTAAGTCTGGAGTAGAGTTAGTGCTGTAAGTTGGGTCATTTGGTAACGGGATCTTCATTTACAGCCCTGCCAATAAAGTGTTGAGCTAAGTGCTCTAAAATCCACATGCATAGGGAGATTGTCTTCAAAACTGGTACGCTGCAACAGGGCCTGGGGTAATTTGTGGTGAAGTTTGGGGTCATTTGATCACGGGGTTCCCAATATACCATCCCCTACATTATAAGTTTTTACAAATTTTCAACATGCTCTAAAATCCACTTCACCGTAGAGAGACTGTCTTCAAAACCGGTATGTTGCAACGGGGGCCAACATATACTTCTTGGAGTAAGATTGGAGTCATTTGTTCAAAGGGTTCTTCAGATACAACCTCTCCACCCTGCAATAAGAAGCTGATTTTAAGGGGGGGCGGGGAGAAGAGAAGAATACACACTGAGATGAATGAATCACTTCACACCTCTGCAATCCTCCCATGCTGCAAAGGAGGTGCAGAACCCTTTCCTCCTACACTAGCCCCTGGAATGAGTGCAGCATCTGGGGCTCCCGTCCATTCCTCCTTGCTGTCTCTGGCTGATAACTATGCCCATCAATTACCACTTTCCTTCCTTTCTCTCCAGTCCTGCCAGAAGACAGTGGAGCTAGTAGTTGAAGGGCAGCGAGGTAATGCCAGAAAATATCTCCCTATTATTCCCCCCTCATTTCCATCCATTCCTCAAAAAAAACAAGAGAAATTCACTGCTCAAAAACATCATTAGGTAGCCCTGGCTAAAACATTCTTATACTAGATCCCCAGTGGCACTTCCCAACCCAAGGGCAGTGTTAGGGTTGTGGGGTGAGGCTGGTATGTACCGTAACTTTATTGGGGATTGTGTATTTGGGGGCTGAGTGGGAGTCAGAGGCCTACTAGCTGTGTGTGTACACTAGCAAGGCTCTAACCTCCTCTCTTTTGATCCTTGTGATCACCCTTCCTTGTGTGTTAAGGAGGGGGCAGGGCTGACCTAGGAGAGACGGGATTAAAAGCCAGACATTAAGTGACCAAGGGGAGCTAGTGAACATGGAGCAGCAATCAGGAAAGTTTATAGGAGGGAGAAAGAATAAAATCACCCTGGTTCGGAAAGGACACATCGCCAGTGCCAACACTGCTATTGGCTTCTCTACCTACATCCAGACAAAGAACCAGACCATGAATGCCTCAAGCCAGGTCCTGGTGTGGATTTGCGGAGACTGTGGCCTGCATTTCCCCATCTTAGAAAGCCAGGCTGGGGAGACCATCCAGTGTAAGAGGTGCCTACTGTAGAATCTCTCGTGAAGCAGGTGGGAGAGCTACAGGAGGAGTTGGCGAGGCTGAGGAGCATCTGTGCACACAAAGAACTCATTGAAAATATGCATATGGAGACCACCTAGGATGTGGAGCAATCAGCTGTAGGGGTCTGCAATAGCACCATCAGCTTTTTCACAGGGAGGAAACTGGCTGCTGGTTACTGCTGGCAGCAGGCAGTGCTCCACCACCGTTTGCTACCCATAGTCCATAGAGACAAAAATCTGGTATGCTGCTCTGGCAACGGGGGATGAGGAATCTCCCCCAAAAATGGATGAGGAGAAGTCATGTACTGCCAGACTAAGAGGATGTCGGCCCTCAGTCCCAAGAGGAATTGAAAGGGTAGTGGTCAGTGACTGATTCTAAGGGAGATGGAGGCATCCATCTGCCAGCTTGACATGGCATCATGAGATGAGTCCTGCCTGCGAGGGGACCATATCCAGGACATTACAGAAGGATTGCTGAGGATCATCTGCCCCACTGATTAGTACACCATGCTGCTCGATATGGGCACTCAAGATACTGTGAGGTGAGGTATGATCCTGAGTGGATCAGAGGTTACTACAGGGCTCTGGGAGTGAGGATGAGGAAGCTGGGGGCACAGGTGGTGTTTTCATCAGTTCATCCAGTCCAGGGTAAGGGCTCTGCCAGAGACAGAACCATACTGGAGGTGAATGAATGGCTGCAAGAATGGTTTCACCAGGAGGCTTTGAGCTCCCTCGACCATGGGATGCTGTTCCAAGAAAAAGGACTGCTAAGCAGAGATGGGATCCACCCATCTAGGAAGGGGAAGAGCATCTTTGGATGCAGACTGTCTAACCTAATGAGGTGGGCTTTAAAATAGCTTTGACAGGGGCAGGAGACAAAAGTCCACAGGTAAGTCCAGAACATGGAGACATGGGTGAAAGGTTGGAATCTGGGGGGACACATGGGCAATCATAGCAGGGACAAAGAAGAGACGAGGAAATATAGAGGGGAAATCTAATGAACATCTTAGATGTCTGTATACTAATACAAGAAGTATGGGGAATAAACAGAATAACTCGAAACACAACTAATTAATCTCAATTATTACATAATTAGCATCACAGAGATTTTGTGGGGTAATCTGCAACTGGAATATTGGTATAGAAGGGTACAGCTTGTTCAGGAAGGACAGGCAGGGAAAAAAGGGAGCAGGTTTTGATTTATATATCAAAGATGTATACACTTGCACTAAGGTTAAGCTAGAAGTGGGAGGCAGACCTGTTGAAAGTTTCTGGGTAAGAATAAAAGGTGTAAAAAACCCAACGGTGATATCATGGTAGGGGTCCACTATAGATCACCTAACCAGGAAGAAGAGGTGGATGAGGCTTTTTTTAAACAACTAACAAAATCATTCAAACCGTAGGAGTTGGTGGGATGGGGGACTTCAACTACCTAGACATCCACTGGGAAAATAATACAGCAGGGCACAGATAATACAGCAGGGCACCAGAGACAACTTTTTATTTCAGAAGGTAGAGAAAGCAACTAGGAGAGAGGCTGTCCTAGATTTGATTCAGACAAATAGGGAGGAACTGGTTGAGAATTTGAAGGTGGAAAGCAGCTTGGGTGAAAGTGATCATCAAATGATAGAGTTCATGAACAGTAGGAGGGAAAACAGCAGAATCAGGACAATGGATTTCAAGAAGGCAGACTTCAGGATTCTAAGAGAATTGGTAGGTAAGATCCCATGGGAAGCAAATTTAAGTGAAAAAAGAGGTCAGTAGAGTTGGCAGTTTTAAAAAAAGACATTATTAAGGGAACAAGAGCAAACTATCCCAAATGCATAGGAAGGATAGGAAGTATGGTAAGAGACCATAGTGGTTTAACCAGGAGATCTTCAATGACCTGAAACTCAAAAAAAAAAGAGTCATACAAAAAATGGAAAGTAGGTCAAAGTACAAAGGATGAATATAAAGAAAAAAAAACCCACCACAAGCTTGTAAGGACAAAATTAGAAAGTCCAAGGCATAAGGGATAACAAGAAAACATTTTACAAATAAACTAGAAGTAAGAGAAAGACCAAGACCAGAGTAGGCCTATTACTCAATGAGGAGGAAAGACAATAACAGAATGGCTGACATGTTAAATGTCTTCTTTGTTTCAGTTTTCACCCGCAAGGTTAGCAATGACCAGATGACAAACATAGTGATTATCAATGCAAATGGGCCAGGATCTGAGGCTAAACTAAGGAAAAAACAAGTTAGGAATTACTTACATATTATGTCTATATGTACAGCGCTGCAGTGGCACAGCTGTAACGATACAGCAGTGCATGTGGCGAAGATAGTCTATGCCAATGGGAGAAGCTCTCCTACCGACATAGCGCTGTGCACACAAGCGCTTATGTGGGTGTAGCTTATGTGGTGGATTATTCACACCCCGGGCGACATAAGTTTAGACGACATAGGCTGTAGTATCAGAGGGGTAGCCGTGTTAGTCTGGATCTGTAAAAAGCAACAAGGAGTCCTGTGGCACCTTATAGACTAACAGATGTATTGGAGCATACGCTTTCGTGGGTGAATACCCACTTCATCAGACGCATGTAATGTAGGCTGTAGTGTAGATGTAGCCTTAGGGCTTGTCTTCACGTGCTGGGCTACAGCGGCGCAGCTGTGCCACTATAGCGCTTTATGGAGATACTCCTATGCCAACGAGAGATTTTCTCCCATCAATGTAGTTAATCCATCTCCCCAAGAGGCAGTAGTTATGTCAATGGGAGAAGCTCTCCCATCAACAGAGCACTGTCCACACAGGAGGTTAGGTGGGTATAACTACATGTGACCTGGGTTTAGACAAGTTAGATGTCTTCAAGTCATCAAGGCCTGATTAAATACGTCCTAGAATACCTAAGGAACTGGCTGGAGAGATCTCTGAGCCATTAGCAACTATCTTTGAGAACTCATGGTGTATGGGAGAGATCCCAGAGGACTGGAAAAGGGCTAATATAGTACTTAGCTATAAAAAGGGAAATAAGGACAACCCAGGAACTATAGACCAGTCAGCTTAATTTTGGTACCGAGAGAGATAATGGAGCAAATAATCAATCAATTTGTAAGCACCTAGAAGATAAGGTGATAAGTAACAGTCTTCATGGATTTGTCAAGAACAAATCATGTCACACCAACCTAATATCCTTCTTTGACAGAGTAACAGGCCTTTAGTAAGGCTTTTTATACTGTCTCACATAACTTTCTCATAAGTAAACTAGGGAAATATAGTCTAGACCAGTGGTTCTCAACCTATTTATCATTGTGGGTCGCATATGCAGCCCACAATGTGCTACCTGGGCCGCAGGTTGAGAACTACAATGCGCCCGCCCAGCCACCCAAATGCCCATCGCCTCCTGCCCAGAGACCCCTCCACAGAGTGGGGCCAGGAGTTGAGCCCTGGGTTGGGGGGGCGGGTGGCAAGGATCCTGGACCCTGCTGTGCGGGACCGGGTGGCAGCCCCAACCCTGGACCTGGCTATGCGGGGCTGGGTGGTAGGGCAGCCGGGTGACAGCCTGGACCCTGCAGGGCTGGGCGGCAGCCCTGATGCCGTCCCCAGACCCCGACCTCATGAGGCAGACCCCGGATCCTGGACCCCGTTGGGCTGGGTGGTGGGCCCAGGTGGTAGTCCTGGAGCCTGGACTCTGCGGGGCCGGCTGGCAGCCCTGGATCCTGGACCCCATGGGGCTGGCCAGCAGCCCCGGATTTTGTGGCGCCGACGGCAGTCTTGGATCCCGGACCCCAGAGTCTGCAGGGCCAGGTGGCAGTCCCAGACCACAGACTCCCGCCATTCAGGGCCAGCTGGCAGCCCAGACCCCGCCACGTTGGGTGGCCAGGCAGTTGGGAACCTGTACCCCGCCGCAGCCCTGCGGCCCCTAGCACACAGCTGGGCCACAGTTGTGTGCTAATTGGGCCACATGCAGGTTGAGAACCGCTGGTCTAGACAAACCTACTATAAGGTAGGTGCACAACTGGTTGGAAAGCCATGCTCAGAGAATAGTTTTCAATGATTCACTGTCAAGCTGGAAGGGCATATCGAGTGGGGTTCGTTTCTATTCAATATCTTCATTAATGATTTGGATAATGGCACAGAGAGTACACTTATAAAGTTTGCAGATAATCTGAAGCAGGGAGGGGATACAAGTTCTTTGGAAGACAGAATTAGAATTCAAAATGATCTTGACAAACTGGAGAAATGGTCTAAACTAAATAGGATAAAATTCAATAAGGACAAATGCAGAGTACTACACTTTGGGAAAGAATAATCAATTGCACAAATACATAATGGGAAATGACAGTCTAGGAAGAAGTACTGCAGAAAAGAATTTGGGGGTTATAGTGGATTGCAAACAAAATATGAGTCAAAGAATGAGTCAAATATGTTACAAAGAAAGCAAATATCATTCTGGTATGTATTAGCAGGAGTGTTGTAAGCAAGACATGAAAAATAATTCTTCCACTCTACTCAGCAGTGATAAGGCCTCAACTGGAGTACTTTGTCCACTTCTGGGCACCACACTTTGGGAAAGATGTGGACAAAAGTGGAGAAAATCCAGAGGAGAGCAGAAAAATGATTAAAGGTAGAAAACATGCTGTAACGATGCTGGTTCTGGCGGGACCCAACTGAGAGTGCCAATTCAGGACAAGTTTCAGAGTAGCAGCCGTGTTAGTCTGTATCCGCAAAAAGAACAGGAGTACTAGTTACAGCCCAAAGCTGGGGTTTTTCCACCTCTAAGGCAAACCAAACCAGCCAAACAGAGGAGACTTTGGTCTCACCCCACTGGCTAACCACAAGTCACACAAGCAATTCCCTTAGACACTCCAGTTTCCCAGTATCACCACCAGTGCCACTCGTTATGGGGATGAATGGTTATGAAAACCAATGCCCCAGTAAAAGAAAAAGGTTCTCCCGATCCCAAAGGACCAAGCCCCAGACCCAGGTCAATATACAAATCAGATCTTACCCACAAATCACGCTGCTGCCAATCCTTTAGAATCTAAAATCTAAAGGTTTATTCATAAAAGGAAAAAGATATAGATGAGAGCAAGGATTGGTTAAATGGAATCAATTACATACAGTATTGGCAAAGTTCTTGGTTCAGGCTTGTAGCAATGATAGAATAAACTGCAGGTTCAAATCAAGTCTCTGGAGTACATCCACAGCCGGGATGGGTCATCAGTCCTTTGTGTAAAGCTTCCGTTTGTAGCAAAGTCCCTCCAGAGGTAAGAAGCAGGATTGAAGACAAGATGGAGATGAGGCATCAGACTTTTATAGTCTTTTCCAGGTGCAAGAACACCCCTTTGTTCTTACTGTGGAAAATTACAGCAAAATGGAGTCAGGAGTCACATAGGCAAGTTCCTGCATACTTTGCTGAGTTACAAGGTGTATCTGCCTTCTCTCAATGGGTTAATTGGCCATTCAGCAGGCTAAGTAGAGCTGACACCAACTTGTCTGGGGTGTCACCCAGAAGCATAACATAAGTTTGAAATACAGACAGTATAGAGCCAATATTCATAACTTCAACTACAAAAATGATACACACATATAGACAGCATAATCGTAACCAGCAAATTATAACCTTGTCTTAGACACCCTATTTGACCGCCTTTATACAAGATTTGGTGCCAATACAGGACTTTGGATGCAACCATGTTCTATACGGTTCCAGTTCAAGTCAATAACGTGACACATGCTCTATGAGGAAAGACTGAAAACATTGGATTTGTTTAGCTGGAGAAGAGAAGACTGAGTGGAGACATGATAACAGTCTTCAAGCATGTAAAAGCATGGGCGGTAGATGGAGCCCCTCTTCAGGGAGGCTAGCCCCAGCTTTGCCCCTCCCCACCCCGGGCAGAGCTCCGAGACCCTGTTCCTCGGCTGGAGGAGCCCCAAGCTGGCTGGAGCCCTTAGACCCCCTGCCCTCCCTCCCCTGCACCAGTGTAGTGCGATAAACTACTATGTGTAGGAATTTGCTACATCAGACAGCAGCTTTTTTACAATCCCTTACATATGAGTAACTGCTATAGGTAGCAAATTCCTACAGGTAGCAGTTTCTTGCACTACACTAATGCCCTCAGATACCCCCCACCCGGCGGAACCCTGAGACCCCCCACACACCCAGAGGCGCCCCGGGCCGGCCAAAGCACTGAGCCTCCCCAACCCCCCGCCACACCCAACCTGCGTGGAGGAGTCCAGGGCCAGCTGCAGCTGCACTGCGCCTCCCCTCCCCAGACCCCAAGCCGCCCGGAGGAAAGTGTCTCTCAGACTCTCCTCCAGAAGAAGCTTTTGAATAGTTCTGTCTCAGCACAGGGGACTGCACTAGATGACCTACTGAGGTCTCTTCCAGTCTTACATTTTTATGATTCTTTTGATTTCCTGGTCTTCCGAGATAGGAACACTTGACATTCTGGCATGAGGCAATGCTGGTCAACCTTTACTCTGCATTAACAAAGTTTCTGAGTAGTAAATATTAGGGCTGTCAATTAATCGCAGTTAACTCACTCGATTAACTCTAAAAATTAATCAAGATTAAAAAAATCAATCATAAGTAATTGCAGTTTTAATCGCATTGTTAAACAATAGAATACCAATTGAAATTTATTAAATATTTTGGATGTTTTTCTACATTTTCAAATATTTGATTTCAATTTACAACATAGAATACAAAGTGTATAGTGCTCACTTGATATTATTTTTATTACAAATATTTGCACTGTAAAAATGGTAAGCAAAATATTTTTCAATTCACCTCATACAAGTACTGTAGTGCAATCTCTTTATCATGAAAGTGCAACTTACAAATGTAGATTTTTTTGTTACATAAATAATTGCACTCAAAAACAAAATGTATAACTTCAGAGCCTATAAGTCCACTCAGTCCTATTTCTTGTTCAGTAAATCAATAAGACAAACAAGTTTGTTTACATTTACGGGAGATAATGCTGCCCACGTCTTATTTACAATGTCACTTGAAAATGAGAACAGTCTCCGCATGGCACCACGGCATTGCTAGGTATTTACGTGCCAGATATGTTAAACATTCATATGCCCCTTCATGCTTTGGCCACCATTCCAGAGGACATGCTTCCATGCCGATGATGCTCATTAAAAAAATAATGCATTAACTGAATTTGTGACTGAACTCCTTGGGGGAGAATTGTATGTCTCCTGCTCTGTTTTCCCTGCATTCTGCCACATATTTTGTGTTATGGCAATCTTGGATGATGGCCCAGCACATGTTGTTCGTTTTAAGAACACTTTCACTGCAGATTTGACAAAATGCAAAGAAGGTACCAATGTGAGATTTCTAAAAGTAGCTATATCACTCGACGCAAGGTTTAAGAATCTGAAGTGCCTTCCAAAATCTGTGAGGGACAAGGTGTCAAGCATGTTTTCAAAAGTCTTAAAAGAGCAACAGTCTGATGTGGAAACTATAGAACCTGAACCACTAAAAAAGAAAATCAGCCTTGTTGCTGGCATCTGACTCAGATGATGAAAATGAACATGCATTGGTCTGCACTGCTTTGGATTGTTATCGAGCAGAACCCATCATCAGCATGGAAGGATGTCCTCTGGAATGGTGGGTGAAGCATGACGGGACATATGAATCTTTAGCGTATCTGGCACATAAATATCTTGCAACGCTGGCGACAATAGTGCCATGCGAACGTCTGTTCTCACTTTCAGGTGACATTATGAACAAGAAGCGGGCAGCATTATCTCCTGCAAATGTAAACACACTTGTTTGTCTGAGCGACTGGCTGAACAAGAAGTAGGACTGAGTGAATTTGTAAGCTCTAAAGTTTTACATTGTTTTAATTTTTGAGTGCAGTTATTTTTGTACATAACTCTACATTTGTAAGTTCAATTTTCATGATAAAGAGATTGCACTACAGTGCTTGTATTAGGTGAATTGAAAAATACTATTACTTTTGTTTCTTTTTTACAGTGCAAATATTTGTAATAAAAAATAAATATAAAGTGAGCACTGTACACTTTGTATTCTGTGTTCTAATTGAAATAAATATATTTGAAAATGTAGAAAACATCCAAAAATATTTAAATAAATGGTATTCTATTATTGTTTAACAGAGCGATTAATCATGCAATTAATTTTTTTAATCACTTGACAGCCCTAGTAAATATATAATCAAAGAGTTGTTAACACAAGGAAGAATTAAAAAATACCCGTGGGGAAACAAGGAATATTTTTCTAAAGGCTACAATTAATTATATAGTGTAAGAACAGGTATTATATCATGTTGCCTGGTCTATTGATTGCATATTGATTGTATTACTGATTTAGTTTCCCCAGTTAGCACCCTGAAATTTGGTAGGTTCTTGTCCCAAGATCAGGCCCAGTGTTACCAAAATTACTGTTCAGTTGGGAGCCCCGATGAGCATGGTTACAACACTCCCACTTAGAATATCACACTATATTTATAATAGTTTTATTAATACAGTTGGCAAATTCACAAACACTCCAACCCAGCAAGGCAGGTAGAAATAACATAAAATGAGTGGCATATCCATATACTTACACCATCCCTTGCAAAACACCCTGAAGTGTCAGTTATCATCTTCATCATCTTCCCCCTCGCCGTCATCCTGGCTTCTCCCAAGGGCTACATCTCTCCCTCCCAATGCACACAGGCTGGGATACAACTTTTATAATGTATTATGGTGATCCCACTGTGCCTAATGCATATTCAGTAGGGGTTTCAGCCCCTCTACTTATTTGTAGTTCCTCACCCTGCTAATGTTGGGATGCCCTTCTCCTATAGGTTATTAATCCTTTTGCCTCAAGCTTATTAGCATATATGTCAATTAGTTACCATGGCATTCATGTGGTCAGACATCTGCTGATGTCCCCAACTAAAAATATACCAAGCTAGTATAAACTAGTATCTTGTGATTAACCAGCAGCAGTTTGATCATTACAGCATTCCGTCTTGTGATATCTTGTGATCTAGGGTTACTCTTGGTTAGCTACTTATGTAAAGGCTTTTTGGGCCTTATACCTTAATTAGTTTAGCTAAACTGTTGTCTTACAAGCATTGAGGCTTGTAGGCTCATTGCATTATTTCCTTAACTTATACCTGTGCCTCAGCTAGCAAATACTTAGGCTACAATCACCAGTATTGGAGGGACCATGCTAATATGATGAGCTTGTGTTAGCATGGGAGTGACTATGTTAATGGCTGCATTAAGACTCTGAGCATGCCCTGTCTAAACTAAATGTTTCCGGAAGCCTGAGCAGACTCAGTCTGAGCTGACTGCTTGTGCAATTATTAAAAATGCTCTGCCTACTCTCATGACAAACCTAACTCCTGAGCCAGATACATTTGTAATCCTTCTACCAGATGTAGGGTGACCCTATGTCCTGTTTTGGCTGGGACAGTCCCTTTTTTAAGCCCTGAGAGGCAACTCGTGGGAGGTGCACGAATGGCCAAGTGTCCCTCCTCCAGCAGGACCAAGTGCCCCTCCAGCAGCAGGCCCGGGTGGGGAGACGAAGGGGCAGGGCCAGAGCTGGAAGGGAAGAGGTGGGGCCAGAGCCTTTTCCCGCCACGCTGCCTGGGACGCTGCCCAGTGCAGTGCAGCAGCAGCAGGCTGCCCCCTGCCCAGGCTCAGCTTCTGGGGACAGTGGCCGAGCGAGCTGGAGCACTCCGCCCCTCCAGTAAGCTCCTGATCCGGGAAGTCGACCCTAGGAGGGAGCAGGCTGCCGCTACCACCGACCCCTGCCCAGGCTCAGCTTCTGGGAACCGGAGTCGACGCTGAGCATGCCAGAGTGGATGCGGGGGCTCCGACTCGCTCAGCTGTTATCCCGGAAGCCAAGCCCGGGAGAGAGGCAGCCCGCTGCCGCCGCAGCCAGGCCCTCTTCCAGGCAGCTGCTGCGCTGCACCGGGCCCCGTCCGAGTGTGGCTCCAGGGCCTGGCTGCTAGGGAGAGCAGCCGAACGTGCTGGGGGGAGGCGACACAGCAGGAGGACAGAACCCTCCCAGGGAAGGGGACAGGGAGAGCGTGGGGGGTCCCAGGCTGGGGGCAGGGAGGAGTCACATGGGAAGGTCATGTGTCCTCTCCTTTAGCTGATGCCCCCCCATATTGGGAGGCACCAGTTGCCTTTTTTTGGCAAAAGTGGGAATTTGTCCTGTTTGGTCTTGTTGACTTGATCAGTTAGCAAGAGCAAACGGGACCAATACTCACTTTTGTCAAAAAAGTGTGTGTGGTGCAGAGGGGGTGAGCTTCAATGCCAGCCCCTTACAGGGGGGGAGGCAGAGCTCAGCCGGGGGGCAGGCAGGGTTCCAGCAACAGTCTCTTGCGGAAGCAGACAGATTTCCAGCAACCAGCGACCCCAGCTTTGCGGGGAGGAGAGGGAGGCAGGGTTCGAGTGACCAGCAACCCCAGCCTTGCAGTGGTAGTAGTGGGGCCTTGGACGAATGGCTCAGGCCAGGCCTGTGCAGGGAGGAGGAGGGGGTGAGAGGACTCAGACCAGCCCCGCGTGATGTCCCATTTTCCCTTTGAAAAATATGGTCATCCTAACCAGATGCCAATGGCAGCAACAAAGGTCAGGTTCAATCTCTCTAGAGGCCCTTTTATAAAATACATTAAACTACATCTTTAGCCCCCCCCCCCCCCCCCCTGCACACACACCTCGACTCTTATTTCAGGCAGTTTTTACCCACTTCTCAAGAGTCCTTTGGGAATATGAAATGCAAGTACCTTTTTATTTGGGGGGGAAAGGGAAAAACAATAAAAAGAAACACAAAAATCCAGTATATACATTTGGACTCCCCAAGCCCAAATAATAAGTAACTTATGGAGGTGCAAACTCTATCTCACCACAAATCCCACCCACCTAAAACCCCACTCACAGTCCAAGTTAGTTCAAGTGGTAGTTCATGGAGTCTTGCGATGGTTCTCTTTCGCTGGTCTGTTTCAGTCCAAAGAGAACTGCTCTGGCAGATCCCACTCTGATGTGCAGCTACCTGGTCCCGTTAAGTGATTTCAGCCTGGCTTCCAATGACTGGCAGGCTGGAGCACTGTGAAATCAGCTCAGTACCACCATTACCACTAGTGCTGGTCACACTGGGCCTCACTGTGAAGTCAGTTCTGTCCTACCACCACTCACATCAATCTGGTTGGACCGTATGGGGGAGTCAACTCCACTCCTAGGTGGTGCAGTTCCACAGATTCCTTTGTACGAGGGACAGAATTTCTAGGTGGGGAACCCAGAGCAAAACAGTCAGTTGGACAACATTCCTGTTCCAGGGGCTAGAGCTCTTCACCTCCAGAACACTGCCCTTCCCCTCCACCTCCATTTCCCCCCCCCCCATTTGAACAATTTATTAGTGTGCTTGTTTTACAAGAATCCCAGGATTTTGTCTCCTCTGTGTTTTCCCCTTGCTTTCTCATGGTCCATGATGCCAGCAGAGGTTGTCAGCACTATGTACCCAAAATGACATGAAGAGCCCTTGTCATGTATAGTCAGGGTGAACCCACACCTATGACATACCCTGCATATACCCAATGTCCTTTCATAAATACAGCAATGATAATAATCTATCATCACAATTACTCATCAAAACACGTGAATTACAACCAAAACAATGAAAATCAATAGGCAGAATGATAAGGAAACAACATATCATTCATGTAAATGAAGTTGGACAATGCTGGCTTTTCCCCTTCTTCCCAATAGAGAGAGCAGAGAGCTCTGTTCCTATAGGTCTTCTAGCCCTGAAGCTTACACATGGATGAGCTACTTATCTATATAAACCTTTTAATCTTTTTGGAGAGGCTCTGGAACAACCCACTGGTCAATATTCAGTTTCAATAAATTGTATTCAGTTTATTGTATACAAGTGTTGCCATAGTGCAGCCTAGTCTGTATCTAGTAGAGATTTCACATCAGTAATATGTCACTGAGCAGTATCTTTCTCTTCTACTGCAGTGGCAAGCTGTCACCTGTTGTGCCGCTGTTCCTTTCCTATTGTACCATCTCCAGATGTAGGCACAGGTTGTCTGACTCACTCTACCAGGAGATCTCTTACTGTGCCTGTCTGAGAAAATAGTGTTGCCCCATAGTTCAGAGCGGTTAGCCAGTCTTTAGGTCCTTGCAGGATTCTTTCCATTGTGATGAGAAATTGATGATGCAAGCCAGCTATAGTCTTGGGCCTGGTCTACACTACGGGTTTAGGTCAACTTTAGCAGCGTTAAATCTAATTAAGCCTGGACACCTTCACACAACGAAGCCCTTTCTTTCGACTTAAAGGGCCCTTTAAACCGGTTTCTTTACACCACCTTCGACGAGGGGATTAGCGATAAAATCGGCCTTTGCGGGTCGGAATTGGGGTAGTGTGGACGGAATTTGACGTTATTGGCCTCCGGGAGCTATCCCACAGTGCTTCATTGTGACCGCTCTGGACAGCACTCTCAACTCAGATGCACTGACCAGGTAGACAGGAAAAGACCCGTGAACGTTTGAATTTCATTTCCTGTTTGCCCAGCGTGGAGAGCACAGGTAACCACGCAGAGCTCATCAGCACAGGTAACCGTGATGGAGTCCCAGGATCGCAAAAGAGCTCCAGCATGGACCGAACGGGAGGTACGGGATCTGCTCTCCATATGGGGAGATGAATCAGTGCTAGCTGAACTCCGTAGCAGTAAAAGAAATGGCAAAGTATTAGAAAAGGTCTCCAAGGCCATGAAGGACTGGGGCCATAACAGGGACACACAGCAGTGCCGCGTGAAAATTAAGGAGCTACGGCAAGCCTACCACAAAGCCAGAGAAGCAAATGGAAGGTCCGGGGCAGAGCCGCAAACTTGCCGCTTCTACGCGGAGCTGCATGCCATTCTAGGGGGTGCAGCCACCACTACCCCAACCGTGTGCTATGACTCCGTCAATGGAGAAACACACAGGGAAGAGGGTTCGGGGAACGAGGAAGATGAGGATGGAGGTACTGTAGGTAGCTCACAGCAGCAAGGAAGCGGAGAAACCGGTTTCCCCAACAGCCAGGATATGTTTGTCACCCTGGACCTGGAACCAGTAACCCCTGAACTCACCCAAGACCCTCAGGGCACACAGGAGACCTCTGGTGAGTGTACCTTTGTAAATATTACACATGGTTTAAAAGCAAGCGTGTTTAACGATTAATGATTAATTTGCCCTGGCAATCGTGGCCAGTACATCTACTGGAAAAGTCTGTTAACGTGTATGGGGATGGAGCGGAAATCCTCCAGGGACATCTCCAGAAAGCTCTCCTTCATGTACTCCCAAAGCCTTTGCAAAAGGTTTCTGGGGAGGGCTGCCTTATCCCGTCCGCCATGGTAGGACACTTTACCACGCCAGGCCAGTAGCACGTAGTCTGGAATCATTGCATAACAAAGCATGGCAGCATATGGTCCCGGTGTTTGCTGGCATGCAGACAATATCCATTCCTTATCTCTCTTTGTTATCCTCAGGAGAGTGATATCATTCACGGTCACCTGGTTGAAATGGGGTGATTTTATTAAGGGGACATTCAGAGGTGCCCGTTCCTGCTCTTCTGAACAGAAATGTTCCCCGCTGTTAACCACGCGGTGGGGGGAGGGGTGAAGTGATCATCCCAGAGAATCGGGTTTGTGTGTGGCGGGGGTGGTTTACTTGGGTTTGTGCTGCATGTTAACCCGGAAACCGCAGCCCCTCCTTTTACATTGAAAACCCATTTTAAATGGCCAACCCAATTCATCCTTGATATGGGAAATGCGCTGCTGTTTGAAACCATTCCCGCATGTTAAGAAGGTTAAAAAAGCCAAAAGACTGTGGCTTACCATGGCTGCCTGCAAGCCGAAATATGTTGCCTGGCACTGCGTGAGTGATCTCTCATACCAAACCGGCAGGCAGAGGAAAAATGCGACCTTGTAACGAAAGAGTGTACCCATTGTTCTCTAAAATGTGTCTTTTTTAACCACCTCTCCCTTCTCCTCCACCAGCTGCAAATGTTTCTCCTTCGCAGAGGCTAGTGAACATTAGAAAGAGAAAACGGAGGACGCGGGACGATATGTTCACGGAGCTCCAGATGTCCTCCCACGCTGATAGAGCACAGCAGAATGCGTGGAGGCAGTCAATGTCGGACATGAGAAAAGCACAATATGAACGAGAGGAGAGGTGGCGGGCTGAATGGCGGGATGAAAAGAGCAAGTGGCGGGCTGAAGATGATAGGTGGCGTCAGCTTGCAGACAGATGGCAAGAGTCAATGCTCCGTCTGCTGGAGCATCAAACTGATATGCTCCAGCGTATGGTTGAGCTGCAGGAAAGGCAGCAGGAGCAGAGACCGCCGCTACAGCCCCTGTTTAACCAACAGCCCTTTTCCCCAAGTTCCATAGCCTCCTCACCCAGACGCCCAAGAACACGGTGGGGGGGCCTCCGGCCACCCAGTCACTCCACCCCAGATGATCGCCCAAGCATCAGAAGGCTGGCCTTCAATAAGAGTTAAAGTTTTAAAATGCAGTGTGTCTTTTTCCATCCCTCCTCCCCCACCCATCCCAGGCTACCTTGGCAATTATCCCCCTACTTGTGTGAGGAATTAATAAAGAATGCATGAATGTGAAAAAACAATGACTTTATTGCCTCTGCAAGCGGTGCTCGAAGTGAGGAGGGGAGGGTGGGGTGGTTGGTTTACAGGGAAGTAGAGTGAACCGGGTCGGGGGTGGGGGGGGATTGGAGGGTTCATCAAGGAGAAACAAACAGAAGCTTCACACAGTAGTCTGGCCAGTCACAAAACTCGTTTTCAAAGCTTCTCTGATGCGCACCGCGCCCTGCTGTGCTCCTCTAACCGCCCTGGTGTCTGGCTGTGCATAATCAGCGGCCAGGTGAGTTGCCTCAACCTCCCACCCCGCCATAAATGTCTCCCCCTTACTCTCACAGATATTGTGGAGCGCACAGCAAGCAGCAATAACAATGGGGATATTCTTTTCGCTGAGGTCTGAGTGAGTCAGTAAGCTGCGCCAGCGTGCTTTTAAACGTCCAAATGCACATTCCACCACCATTCGGCACTTGCTCAGCCTATAGTTGAACAGGTCCTGACTCCTGTCCAGGCTGCCTGTGTACGGCTTCATGAGCCATGGCATTAAGGGGTAGGCTGGGTCCCCAAGGATCACGATAGGCATTTCAACATCCCCAACGGTTACTTTCTGGTCCGGGAAGAAAGTCCCTTCCTCCAGCTTTCGAAACAGACCAGAGTGCCTGAAGACGCGAGCATCATGTACCTTTCTCGGCCATCCCACGTTGATGTTGGTGAAACGTCCCTTGTGATCCACCAGGGCTTGCAGCAGCATTGAAAAGTACCCCTTGCGGTTTATGTACTGGGTACCCTGGTGCTCCGGTGCCAAGATAGGTATATGGGTACCGTCTATGGCCCCACCACAGTTTGGGAATCCCATTTCAGCAAAACCATCCACTATTGCCTGCACGTTGCCCAGAGTCACTACCCTTGATATCACCAGGTCTTTCATTGCCCTGGCAACTTGGATCACAGCAGCCCCCACCGTAGATTTGCCCACTCCAAATTGATTCCCGACTGACCGGTAGCTGTCTGGCGTTGCAAGCTTCCACAGGGCTATCGCCACTCGCTTCTCAACTGTGAGGGCTGCTCTCATCTTGGTATTCTGGCGTTTCAGGGCAGGGGAAAGCAAGTCACAAAGTTCCATGAAAGTGCCCTTACGCATGCGAAAGTTTCGCAGCCACTGGGAATCGTCCCAAACCTGCAGCACGATGCGGTCCCACCAGTCTGTGCTTGTTTCCCGGGCCCAGAATCGGCGTTCCACGCCATGAACCTGCCCCAGTAACACCATGATTTCCACATTTCTGGTGCCTGTGCCTTGTGAGAGGTCTATGTCCATGTCAATTTCCTCATCACTCTCTTCGCCGCGCTGCAATCGCCTCCTCGGCTGGTCTGGGTTTCGCCTTGGCACGTCCTGGCTCTGCATATACTCCAGGACAATGTGCGTGGTATTCATAGTGCTCATAATTGCCGCGGTGATCTGAGCGGGCTCCATGATCCCAGTGCTAGCTATGGCGCCCGGTCTGAAAAAAGGCACGAAACTAGTATCTGACGGACCAGGGGAAGGAGGGAGGGCGGGCCGAGTGACGACATGGCGTACAGGTACAGGGAATTAAAATCAAGAAAGGTGGCTGTGCATCAGGGAGAAACACAAACAACTGTCACACAGAATGGTCCCCCCAAAGATTAAACTGAAAACCCTGGGTTTAGCAGGCCGTTGATTTGACGGAGGGAGGGGGAAGCAAATGAATACAGAACAAATCTATTTTTTACATCTTAAGACGACGGTGCAGCATGACTGATAGCCCTCGGCATCTTCTGGGTGCTTGGCAGCAAATACTGGGCGCTTGGCAGTTAGTGTACTACGATGGCCTTCAGGCCTATTGCACGATCTGCTGCTCAGGGAAGACTCTGCTAATGTGCGATGATCCAACTTGTAATAGGACAGTTACCAGTCGTAATACACCATCTACTGCCAAAAGGCAAGTGGCTGGTGCAATGCAGCCCTACGGCAGCCAGCCCCACAGCTGCCAGCACCCAGATCGCCGATGAAAGCTACCAGTCTACTGCACCGTCTACCGCCAAAAGGCAGTTAGCTGCTGCTGCTGTGTAGCAATGCAGTCCCACGTCTGCCGGCACCCAGATGACATATGGTGACGGTGAGCTGAGCGGGCTCCATGCTTGCCGTGGTATGTTGTCTGCACAGGTAACCCAGGTAAAAAGGCGCGAATCTATTGTCTGCCGTTGCTGTGACGGACGGGGAGGGGCCTGACGACATGTACCCAGAACCTCCCGCGACACTGTTTTGCATCATCCGGGCATTGGGATCTCAACCCAGAATTCCAATGGGCGGCGGAGACTGCGGGAACTGTGGGATAGCTGTGGGATAGCTACCCATAGTGCAATGCTCCGGAAGTCGACGCTAGCCTCGGTACTGTGGACGCGGTCCGCCGACTAGAGCACTTAGAGCATTTTATGTGGGGGGACACACAATCGGCTGTATACAACCGATTTCTATAAAACCGGCTTCTATAAATTCGAACTAATTTCATAGTGTAGACATACCCTTGGTGTAATCTTGTTTACTGACAAAGCATGTTTCCCTGAGCACAGCAGAAACAAACAACAGCAGGCAGTTTCCTTGCTCAGAAATCCCCAAGTCTGCAACTCCAGTGACCTCTGTGCTAAGATGTTGTGTCTCTGCTCCTCAAGAAAAGATCCACAACTGCTTCTCTATGCTTTCTGCCTCTAACACACAAATGGTGCAAAATCCAATATCCTAGCCCCTACCTTTGCAATCAGGCAAACCACTCAAGTCCCCCGGCTTAGCTCTGACCTGCCATGTACCTTGGGCAGTCCCTCCATTGTTTGTAGCTGTCTCTACTATGTAAAGGGGCTTAATTTCTCAGTCCATTAAATCTGAAAGAATGTTTG
Source organism: Chrysemys picta bellii (assembly GCF_011386835.1). NCBI lineage: Eukaryota > Metazoa > Chordata > Testudines > Emydidae > Chrysemys > Chrysemys picta. The sequence continues at coordinate 314,952,147 of NC_088791.1, forward strand.
GCACACCCATTAATTTTAACTCCATCTTGATTGTCTTTGGATCAAAGACTTTCCTGAAGGCAGCCGTTATTACCTTTCACAATAACAGTATTTTTCTTGTACCACTTCATACTTTTGGCAATGGCGTAGAGAAAAAACTTTCAGTTTCAATCCCTCCCATGACAGAATCGTTAAAAGCCATTCTTCTCAGGGATCCCAGGATGTTTTGCATCTCCCATTTCTAGTTCTTTCTCATCACATGTAGCCACAGCTCTTCCATTGCTACTTCTAACAGACAATACTTTCTCCTTAGGAAGATCCCACAAAGTCAAAAAAAGGCCGTCTTGCTGCATAACCTAAAATAATCCAATTTAATCACAAAGAGACTTTCCGCGTGTAACCCCCCCTCCTGTTCACCATCCAAGTATGAGATTGTTCAGGCTAGGGTTAGTCTGCCTTGTGGCTTTTTCAGAATTTCAGGGACTGGGCCTGAGGTTCTTTAATGTGCTCTGCATTGTCTGTCAGTCTGTGTTCACCTCAGACCAGACCCACTCAGACAAACCACCAGGAACAAATTTTTATTCTGTAACGAAACACAGAACAGGATTACAGGCGAGCAGCATCCTCTCTGCTTGCCTCATGCTCCCAGCTTCAGTCAATGCTAAAACTTCAGGCTGCGAGGGCAGAGACACTTTGCATAACACAACACAACCAGGGCCGGCCCACAACATTTTGGCACCTGAGGCGGGGAGCTCAAATGACGCCCCCATGTCCCCTTGCGTGGGCCCAAACTTTGAAAGGGCTCAATTCTGCCTTCTTCCTGTTCTACTCCTCTCATGGTACTGCTCTGCTACCTACCCCAATAAAGGAGAACTAACAACTTAAAATGCCTTGTTCAAAAATTTTAAGTAACACTTAACTTTCAAATGTCTGAACAGCAAATGTAATTTTTCTTGTCTGCATAGTAAACACTGGCATTTTTATCTGTTTGAATAATCAAAGTGGTGCTTTCCATGCCTTCTTGGTTGCAAAGATTTGAACTGCTTCCTGCTGAAGGTCCACAGTCTGGGCCAGCTCATGCTCTATTGAGATGGTTGCAAGGCCGACCAGCCTCTCCTGTGTCATTATGGAGCGTAGATGTGTTTTTATTAACCTGAGCTTGGAGAAGCCACATTCTCTACTGGCAACTGTTACAGGAAGTGTTAGAAGTATGTGCAGAACAATAAAAGCATTTGGAAAGAGGGTGATTCATAGATTCTAGGACTGGAAGGACCTCGAGAGGTCATCGAGTCCAGTCCCCTGCCTTCATGGCAGGACCAAATACTGTCTAGACCATCCCTGATAGACATTTATCTAACCTACTCTTAAATATCTCCAGAGATGGAGATTCCACAACCTCCTTAGGCAATTTATGGTTATCTTATTTGTGCACACATATTCCAGAATAGCCTTTGGAGTTGATCCTGCTGAAATGTATCTTGAAAGGGCTTTCAGTTCATCACCTAAATCACTCGCATTAATATCGTGCATGTCATCATGTGTCAACACTGTCTCTAGCGCCATGCATTGCTGGTGTAGGTCTTCTTCAGGTATCGTGAGGAGTTTTGGAATATCATACAACATCCCAAATATACTGCTGTGTTCCTTGAGCTGCATGAAACATTCTTCAACTGACTGTATTGTACAATCTAGCATCTAGTTAAAGAATTCAACTTTGAATTGTTGTTTGGGGTCTCTTATGGGATTATCCCATGCCTCGTAATAAAATGTTGTCTTCTTCTGTGACTCTTGTAGTCTTCAATGGGTGGGAAAATAGCTTCAGTGTGAAGTTCCTCTGCCAACTTCTGTGCACTCTTCAGAACGTTTTGAAATCCCTCATCTGACTGGTAAGACTGTAGTTATGACTTGGCTTTGTCCAGTTGTTCCATTGCTCCAGATAGATCAAGATCAACACCTTGGAGTCTCTTGCTTACAACATTTATTTCAAATAGTATGTCATACCACAACACTAAGCCAGACAGAAATTTGAAGTTATGTATTTTTCTGGTGATTCCGTTTCCCTCTGCCACTGTTCTCCCTCGAACAGTTCCTGTCATAACATTATCCTCCATAATGGCAACTATGGCATCATCTATCTTCCCAATTTGGTGTTTGACAGGCTTTATCGCCTCCACTCGACTTTCCCATCGTGTGGCACTCAGTGGTTTCAGTGTCAGAGAGGATGTTCCCAGATGTTGCTTCAAAATTTGCCATTGATGAGTTGATGCAGAGACAAATACATAGATGCTTTGAATTACATTAAAAAATTCAGCAGCCTCACTAGAAGCTGATGCTGCATCACTGACCACCAAGTTCAATGAATGAGAACTGCATGGGACAAAAAAAGCTAGAGGGTTTCACTCTCGGATCCGTGTCTGCACTCCTCTGTTCTTTCCTCTCATGTTGGCACCATTATTGTCGCCCTGACCTCTCATGTTAGCTATCGCAATTCCCGTATCTTCCAGCTTTTTAAGAAGCACATTTGTCATACCAGCTCCTGTAGTATCATCAATGTCAATAAATTCTAGAAAATGCTCTGACAGTCAACATTGCAGGGACATTTTCACTAGGTTCTGTTGTTGTTACAAAACGCAACATTGAAGTCATTTGTTCCGTATGGTTGATGTCAGGTGTGCAGTCCAGAATATCAGAGTAATATCTTGCTGCCTTCAGATCTGCCACAATCTTCTGTTTGACTTTTGTTGCCAGTAACTGTATGATCTCATTTTGAATTGTTTTTCCAAGGTAGTGGTGTGTGTACATTTCTTGCATGGTGACTCTTTTTAGATGTTCCTGGAGTACAGCATCAAACTCAGCCATCAGCTGCACAATTTTAAGGAAGTTTCTATTGTTTGGCACATACAGCTGATCTGAAGTGCCACACAGTGCTATATTTTGGGTAGCAAGCATTCTCACAATGGCAATGAGCCTTTTCAGAACATTTTGCCAGTAAAGAGACTCTGATGTGATCTTCTCTTGATGCTGATCATCTATGGTGGCCTTTAACCGTAGTGTCATCTCAAGCTCTTTCCACCTATGGAATGCTCTCTGGTGATTTGTTGCCTTCTCATGGCATGCCAGATTTCTAGCCAGATTTTTCCAGTCTTTTGTTCCTGTAGAACCCAATGTGGCTGGAACATTGAACTGGAAGAGTACATAAGCCTCACTTCGTCATCATTGGGGATTTCACGCCAGTAATGTGTTGGATGGAAACTTCTATTTTCATTGTCTTTGGGGAACATGAAGTTTTTCACTTGCTGTGGCCCATGCAGTACAAGGAAGTCCCTCACGCTACTGCTCAAGTGGGTCCACAGTCCTGGATCATCTAGACTTAAGGATCTAAACTCAGCAGCAGCTGTTTCTTGCGCCTCCACCACACTCTTCTTTGATCTACACTTTTCTTCAGGAATGTGCACGGTTATATCCATTTGAGATGGAGATACAGATGCTGCAGTAGGTGCCAGGTCACCTGCACTCTGACTAACTGGAAGATCAGGCATCTCCTCACCACTCACATCCTCACTGGGGCCGGAAGGCTCACCGTGAACATTTGTGTCTATGTATCTCAGGAGAGCTCCTTCCTGCTTAGATAGAAAAGCTTCCTTTGCTTTCTTTCTTCTTCTGAATGCTGCCCCAGAGGGGCGTTTTCTTCTTTCACTCATGACTGCTGTTCTGCGCCAGCTATGTAGTGGCTCTCAACACTCAATTGAAGGGGACAAATAATCAAGCTGGTAGCAGGGCCTGAGTGAGGAAAGATATCAGCGTCTTAAGGTCCTAACTGGCTCCTACTACTTCAGTTGACTGCCTGTTCTCCTCAAGTGGGTTCAGGGAAGCAGCAGGAAAAGGAAACTTCCTGAGAAGCTGGTGTTAATCAGTCCAGGCTACTGGGGGTGCTAGAGAGGTACATATGAGGCTCTTCCGTCTCTCTCTCCCTGCAGCTCCTGCTGCTTTCTGTTATTCCCTCTCACCTTTTCTCCTGCCTGCATGTTATGTCTCTTGTGCCCTCCTTCCTCCAGCACAGCACTCCACCATCTCTGCATCTAGAGCAGAGAGAATACATATGCACCAGCAGTAGACACAATTTTCTACACTCTGGGTCCTAGTGGTGCCCCCCGCACAGTCTGGCACCTGAGGCAGCCGCCTCAGTTCGCTTCATGGTAAGGTCAGCCCCTGAACACAACACAACCCTCTTACAAACATGTTCTAAGCCCATGATAACTAAACTGCAAAAGAGACAAGCCCATATTCTCCTTTTCCATCATTTAAACTCATATCACTGTGTTCCATCTGCCCTTCTTGGTACTGCCTGTAAGGAAACAGATTACGATTATTCCTCTCTGCTTGCCTTGTGTCCGCCAGCTTCAGTGCTACAACTTCTGCTGAGAGGGCAGAGGGTACTTCGCAGCAGGAACCAGGAAATTCTCCCAAAATGCAGCAGTTTGTAGTCCACAATTTGTAGTTCCCATGACTGCTGCTGCAGCACAGTGGATCTTGGGCTACACATGGTTTCCAACTTTCTAGCAGACCTTTGAGAAGAAGGGTGCCCTTATGGCTAAGGCCAGGACCGTCCTTAGGATTTATGGGGCCCTACCCAGTATTATTAAACTGGTGCCCTATGCCCGATGGCAGCCCGGGCTTGCAGCCCAGGGTGGAGGAGGGACGAGTCAGCAAAAGATACTGAGATGCCCTGCCCACCTCACGGCGGCAGAGAGTCACAGTTCCTCACAGAGATCCCCGTACCCTCTCCCTCACGCAAAATGTGCGGCGCTGGTGCATTTGGCTCTGTGAATATGGCCCCTGCCAGGGCCGGCTCCAGGCACCAGCTTAACAAGCAGGTGCTTGGGGCGGCCAAGGGAGAGGGACGGCACCTACGGCAATTCGGGGGCGGCAGGTCCCTCACTCCCTCTAGGAGCGATCGCGGCTTTTTTTTTTTTTTTTTTTTTTTTTGCTTGGGGCGGCAGAAATGCTGGAGCTGGCCCTGGCCCCTGCCTAAGGAGACTGCAGTGCATGCTGGGTGGTGGGAGCTGACCCGCTCTTACCTGCTGTCATGGGTGGTGGGTAAAGCTGCCGCTTGGGGAGACTAGCTCCCCAGCCCACCTCTTTTGCCTGTGGCCCCACCCATACTCCACTCCTGCTTGTCCCGATACTTAGTGGGAACTACCAACTGTCTTTGAGGATGCCAGTCTTCCTGGTGCCCACCAGAAAGAGTCTCCTTGTATAAAATTCCTTGTTCTACAACAAACCGGGATTGGTTAGAAGAGCTGAGAGGCGGTGGGGTGCTCCGCGCCGCCGCCCAAGCTTTCTGAAGGCTGTTATTTGCTTCCTGCTCGGCCTGGAACTGTTCCCTTGATGCTGGAGACATCAGTTCCTCCTTGGACTGTGGACTGAGGCTTGGCCCCTCTGGAAGCGATGCAGGTGCTGGGGCTGTTTCCATTGACTGTGAACCGCTGTCCGCTGGTGCACTATGTGGTATTTCAGGCTCTGGCTGAGTCTCTTGGGTAGGGTTATCTGCTGCTTCCGCCAGTTCAGGCTCGCTGGTGCCCTCTGGCATTGGAGTTGTAGACGGGTTTGCAAGCGCTGGACTCAGTGCTGGCAATGGTTCTGGTGCTGGTTGCATTGCCAGTTCCGGTTCTGGGACTGGCTTTGCCTGGATCTCTGGGATTGGATCCACTACGGCTGTTGCAGTCGTTGGCAGGGGATCCGGTTCCACCACCTTTGTTTGGGTTTCTGGTAACACAGACGGGGCCCTGGTGGACGGCTCAGGAACAGGGATGGGGGTGCAAGCTGGCTTAGCCTGGCTGCGGGTGACTATTCCCATCCTCTTGGCTAGCTTCACATGGTTGGCCAAGTCTTCCCCCAGCAGCATGGGAATGGGATAATTGTTATAGACTGCAAAAGTCCACATTCCTGACCAGCCCTTGTACTGGACATGCAACGTGGCTGTAGGCAAGGTTGCAGACTGTGACACGAAGGGTTGAATTGTCACTGTAGCCTCCGGGTTGATGAGTTTGGGGTCCACTAGGGATTGGTGGATAGTTGACACTTGTGCCCCAGTGTCCCTCCAAGCGATAACCTTCTTTTCGCCCACTCTCAAGGTTTCCCTTCGCTCCGAGGGTATGAGAGAGGCATCTGGGTTTGGGGATCTTTGGTGTGATTGGGGTGTAATGAACTGTAATCGGTTGGGGTTCTTGGGGCAGTGAGCCTTTATATGTCCCAGTTCATTACATTTAAAACATCGCCCTGCTAAGGTATTACCGGGACGATGTTGGTTGGTGGAGACTGGTGTGGTGGGGTGAGAAGGCGTCTGGGGTTTCCCTTGGGATGTGGGTGGGGCCTTGGGTTATCCCCGGTGGTAAGGTTTGGTTTCGGGTTGCCCCTTTTGATATTCGCTCCAACTGCTACTAGTTTTTTTCTTTTCTGCCACCTCCACCCATTTGGCTCCAATCTCCCCCGCCTCGGTTACAGTTTTGGGCTTCCTATCTAGGATGTACCTTTCTATTTCCTCAGGAACACCCTCTAAAAACTGCTCCATTTTTACTAGGGAAACCAGATCTTCGAGAGATTTAACATTTGCTCCTGATACCCAGGCATCACAATTTTTGTCAATGTGGTAGGCATGCCGGGTAAATGATACATCTGGTTTCCACCTTAGGGCTCTGAACCGCCGACGGGCATGCTCGGGTGTTAGCCCCATTCTGAGTCTGGCCTTGTTTTTAAAAAGTTCATAACTGTTTATGTGTTCCTTAGGCATTTCAGCCGCCACCTCTGCTAAGGGTCCACTGAGCTGCGGCCTCAGCTCTACCATGTACTGATCTGGAGTGATGCTGTATTCAAGGCAGGCCCTTTCAAAATTTTCTAGGAAGGCCTCAGTATCATCGCCTGCCTTGTAGGTGGGGAATTTTCTGGGATGGGAAGTGGTACCTGGAGAGGGGTTGTTAGGATTGGCTGTTGTATCCGGCTTAGCCTTTGCTACTTCCAGTTCATGCTTCCTTTCTTTTTCTCTCTCCTCCATCTCTTTTTCTTTCAGCTCCATCTCTTTCTTGTGGGCCTCCTCTTTGGCTTTCTCTTCTTTTTTTTTTAGCTCCATTTCTCTGTGGGCCTCCTCTTTGGCTTTCTCTTCTCTGACTCTCAGCTCTATCTTTTTTTCTTTCAGCTCCATAGCTTTTTTGTGGGCCTCCTTTTTGGCTTTTTCTTCTTTTGTAGTCATTTTCCTGTTTTCTTGTGCTGGGTCACACTCCTCTGCAGTTGACTGAAACTGGGGTGCTCTCAGCTCTGGCTGCTGCTGAGTTAACAGAGACTTTCTAACTAGCTACTCCCGAGGGTGTAAAAAGAAAAAAAAATTCAGCTTGTAAATTCCTTTTACCAGTTGTTTGTTTGCTCATTAATTGAACACTTCTCTTAACAAAGGATCTTGTTAAAAAAAACTTAACACCTCTGCCTTCAGGCAAGGAGAGATAAGAGATGCATCTACCTTCAGCTCTGCTTTCCAAGCAGCTAGAAGGAAAAAAAAAAATTACTGGCTTTTGGGTTTAAAATAAATCCCACCACTGCCACCATGTCAAGGCTGCATCCCCACTTTGAACTTTAGGGTACAAATGTAGGGGCCTGCATGAAAACTTCTAAGCTTAACTACCAGCTTAGTTCTGGTCTGCTGCCACCATTCCCAAATGGATTCCCTTCCCTGGGAAGCCTTGAGAAACCTTTCACCAATTCCCTGGTGAATACAGATCCAAACCCCTTGGATCTTAAAACAGGGAGAAATTAACCATCTCCCCTTCTTCCCACCGACTTCTGGCGAATACAGTTCCAACCCCCCTGGGATCTTAAAACAAGGAGAAATTAACCATCCCCCCTTCTTCCTCCCACCAACTCCTGGTGAATACAGATCCAACCCCCTTGGATCTAAAAACAAGGAAAATCAATCAGGTTCTTAAAAAGAAGGCTTTTAATTAAAGAAAAAGGTAAAAATCATCTCTGTAAAATCAGTATGGAAAATAACTTTACAGGGTAATCAAACTTAAAGAGCTCAGAGGACTCCCCTCTAGTCTTAGGTTCAAAGTACAGCAAACAAAGATAAATACTTTAGTAAAAGGTACATTTACAAGTTGAGAAAACAAAGTAAAACTAAGACGCCTTGCCTGGCTATTTACTTACAAGTTTGAAATAGGAGAGACTTGTTTAGAAAGATGGGGAGAACCTGGATTGATGTCTGGTCCCTCTCAGTCCCAAGAGCAAACGAACTCCCAAACAAAGAGCACAAACAAAAGCCTTCCCCCCCCCCCCCAAGATTTGAAAGTATTTTGTCCCCTTATTGGTCCTTTGGGTCAGATGCCAGCCAGGTTACCTGAGCTTCTTAACCCTTTACAGGGAAAAGGATTTTGGAGTCTCTGGCCAGGAGGGATTTTATAGTAGTGTACACAGGACAGCTGTTACCCTTCCCTTTATAGTTATGACATCTCCCATGAGGAGAGAGGCATCTTATCTTCAGACTAAAACCAAAACATATCCCCATATCCTATCATATCTCCTTAGAATATCATAAAATCGTATCGTCATTTCTTTAACTCTTTTCTTGATGCTTTAAGCCCAATACTATATCCCATAGAGCTTTTTGTCCTTGGTCCCCTCCTCTTTTCCTAATAGACCCCATTGCTTGACGGCCTCATTCACTTTCGTGGCTTTAATTATTGTCTTTATGTGAAAACTGCTAACTCCAATCCTCTTCCCTGACCTCTTCCACTCCATTTGGTCCCATATTTGCATCCACTGAATTCTCTCTGCAACTCTCTCTCTCTCTCTGACATCTGTCAGACCACAAACTCCTACAGAACGTAGCAAACAGGAAAATTACTTCTTGGTAATTATGTTTACCACAGTCCAATCTTTTCCTGCATACAAGCAAGAGAGTTTCATATTACTCATAAGAACATAAGAACATAAGAACGGTCGTATTGGGTCAGACCAAAGGTCCATCTAGCCCAGTATCCTGTCTACCGACAGTGGCCAATGCCAGGTGCCCCAGAGGGAGTGAACCTAACAGAGAGAGTGATCTCTCTCCTGCCATCCATCTCCACCCTTTGACAAACAGAGTCTAGGGACACCATTCCTTACCCATCCTGGCTAATAGCCATGAATGGACTTAACCTCCATGAATTTATCCAGTTCTCTTTTAAACGCTGTTATAGTCCTAGCCTTCACAACCTCCTCAGGTAAGGAGTTCCACAAGTTGACTGTGCGCTGTGTGAAGAAGAACTTCCTTTTATTTGTTTTAAACCTGCTGCCTATTAATTTCATTTGGTGACCCCTAGTTCTTGTATTATGGGAATAAGTAAATAACTTTTCCTTATCTACTTTCTCCACATCACTCATAATTTTATATACCTCTATCATATCCACCCTTAGTCTCCTCTTTTCCAAGCTGAAAAGTCCTAGCCTCTTTAATCTCTCCTCATATGGGACCCTTTCCAACCCCCTAATCATTTTAGTTGCCCTTCTCTGAACCTTTTCTAGTGCCAGTATATCTTTTTTGAGATGAGGAGACCACATCAATACGCAGTATTCAAGATGGGGGCGTACCATGGATTTATATAAGGGCAATAATATATTCTCCATCTTATTCTCTATCCCCTTTTTAATGATTCCTAAAATCTCCAGGCAGCTAGTATGATGATTGCACCCATAGGTGCCGACTTCCCCTCTTTCCCATGGGTGCTCAACCCTCCCTCTGCCTCCAGCCCCTCCCCCACTCCACCCCTTCCATGGGGTCCCACCTCCCTTCCCCACCCTGCCCCCATTCCAACCCCTTCCCCAAAGTCCCTGTCCCAATTCCACCCCCTCCCTGCCAATATTCCAACTCCTTCCCCAAATCCCCGCCCAGGCCCCGCCTCTTCCCCACCTCCTCCCCTAAGCGCGCCATGTTCCCGCTCCTCCTCCCCCCTCCACGCTGTTTGGCAGCAGCCGGGTGGAAAATGCTGGGAGGTATGTGAAGAAGTGGGGACACGGCGGGGCCGGGGGGGCAGTTTGGCTGCCAGTGGGTGCAGTGCACCCACTAATTTTTCCCTGTGGGTGTTCCAGCCCCGGAGCATCCACGGTGTCGGCGCCTATGATTGCACCTAATGGAAGCAAAAAGGCAAAGAATAAACTGGCTTCTTCTAGACAGTATATAACCCATAGTTCCCTCACTGTAGTTTCAGTAAATTGAGAATTAACATAGGATGGAGTGCCACAGATAAGAGAGAAGAAGAGAGGGATAAAAGATGGAAGAAGAGGAAGGACTATAACAAATGGAATTAGTAATAAGTAATTTTCCTCTTGAGAACATCCTCTTCTTCTAACCTGAAAAGGGAGGACCAGACAGAGAGCCAAGTAATGAGCAGTAAGAAAAAAAGGAAGGTTTATCTGACCAAGACTGTAGCACTGTAATATATGGAGATATCCCATCTCCTAGAACTGAAAGGGACCTTGAAAGGTCATCAAGTCCAGCCCCCTGCCTTCACTAGCAGGACCAAATACTGATTTTGCCCCAGATCCCCAAGTGACCCCCTCAAAGATTGAACTCACAACCCTAGGTTTAGTAGGCCAATGCTCAAACCACTGAGCTATCCCTCCCCCCCACCTGCTGGCCCCAAGACACTGCAAATGAGGAACACAAATTCACCCAAGCACAACTGATGGAATGAGAACAAACCTGAGTCACAGCCCTACATATACCCAATGCTGATGTCTCAGCCCTCTCTGAAATAGCAATGTCTCCTGTAGAATGTTCTTTGATATTAAGAGGAATTTGCTTGACAGCTTGTTTGTAAATTTGGTTGCTGCAGTCTCTAATCCAACAAAAGATGGAGGATTTCAAGACTCCAAACCTTTTTTAGTACTGTGGAAACAGACAAACTGATTCCAGGACAGTAGCAAAGACTAAATCCAAGTATAATAGAGTTTAAAACCATGCTTGATATCCAACAAATGCAACTTCCTCTGGTGAGGCAAATTGGATTAGAACAGAAGGTAGGTTTCATTGATAGTACACACTAAGGGCATGTCTACACTACAAAATTAAGTTGACTTAAGTTACGTTGACATACAGCAACCATGATTTGAGGACTTCAATAGCTCAGACATAGGTTAGGGGTTTATTACAGGAGTGGTGGGTGAGATTCTGTGGCCTGTGTTGTGCAGGAGGTCAGACTAGACCACCAGCTCCATCTAGCACAATACACTGACTGTGGCAGGTTAGCAAGTCACTTGCTGGCTCTGAGTTGCCATTCAGGCCTTGTTTATTTATATAATATAATTTTGGTGTGCTAGCCATCATGAACATTTGTAACACACCATGTGTCCACACACAAAATTGAAATCTCTCTCTGAACTGCTGCGCTCTGCATGAGTTAGATGCTAATACCACTAAGCAGCAAGAAGGAGACCTGGAACTTCATGAAGACTAATAATAATTATAAAAAAAATAATAATAATTAATAATAAATAACAACAACACTTGGACTAAGCCATACCAGTGGGCAATGACTACTTTAATTTTAGAGAACTACTCAGTGTATAAGAGTAGCAGAATCAGCCCCTATATTAATATTAACCACATTATTATTATTATTTTCACACATGGGGTAAGAAAGAGGATAGTCCTTGAGTAGTCCCATTGAAATCAATGGTATAAAGTACTACTCTGTGAGTAAGGTTAGGAGACTCATCCCCTATATTAATAACAATAATAATCACTTCTATGATATCATAAATGTGCATGCTGATTTACAAGAGCTAGACATATTTCACATCCCAAAGAGGTTATAATAAAAGAAAAAGACTATTGTTGGGATGGTGCCAAATTGGTGTGGCAATACTGAATGAATGGTATGAGCATAACTTGACATGACTTAAACATGGCTGAATGGCTGCATGGCTGCAGAGGATCTTGGGAGCAAGTTCCCTTTAAGCAGAAGCAAATTTGATAAAGATCTGGCAAAGTCTGCGTGTACAATCAATATTGAACCTATTGGTTGGCAAAGATGGGCCCATGCAAAAGTAAATATCACATGTATAAAGTTCCAGGATGGAGAACAGATTGACCTGGTTATAGAGACCTTACAGCAAGGACACCACACAGAGGGCCAGAGTGAATGACTAATGAGTGAGTAAGTGTGGGGTGATCTTCGTTCAGTACCACCCTGCTCCCCCCAGCCATAGGCGCCAACTTCCCCTCTTTTCCATGGGCGGTTGACCCCCCCACACACCCCGCCCCACCCCAACTCCACCCCTTCCATGAGGCCCCACCCCTGCCCCGCCTCTTCCCCAAAGTCCCCACCCCAACTCCACCTTCTCCCTGCCCCATTTCAACTCCTTCCCCAAATCCCCACCCCAGCCCCACTTCTTCCCTGCCTCCTCCCCTGAGCACGCCACGTTCCCACTCCCCCCCTCCCCGGAGTGTGCTAATGCTGCCAAACAGCTGTTTGGTGGCGGCCGGGCGGGAAGTGCTGGGAGGTAGGTGGAGGAGCAGGGACACGGCGCGCTCGGGGGGGAGGAGGAAGTGGGGGGCGAGGGGAGCTTGGCTGCTGGTGGGTGCAGAGCTCCTACTAATTTTTCCCTGTGGGTGCTCCAGCCCCAGAGCACCCATGGAGTCGGCGCCTATGCCCCCAGCCCCTTCTAAAATACTAATCAAGTAAAAATTAGTAACCACACGCCCACTGGGCATGCTTTTAAGACATGTGACTCCTTTGAGGAAAAAGAGTATAAGAATCAAGCAAAGTAAATTACTGTGGTTGGGATTCCTTAACTGATGCTTGAAGAAGCAACACTGCTAGACAGAGTAGCCAAAACTCTGCTCCATAGGCTCAAGTAGGACTGTGAACCAGAGGAGTCTCAAGGCAACCAAGGCCTTGCCTTGAGGGAATCCGAGAAAGACCAGAGGGCTGCGAAGAACAGACCAGGAGAGAAGAAGCTGTCTATAAAACTGGTAACCACTTTCTCTGTTTGCCAAGCAGGAACTGCATGAGGCTAGCGCAGGGCCTGTTTGTGTATGTTTGTGAAAGAGAGACTTGTTAAGAGGAATGTATAGCTCTTAATGTATAGCTCTTAATGTCTAACATAGAAGTTATGTGCTTAATATAACCCTTTACCACTTGTGTAATTCCTTCTCAATAAACTGCTGTGTATTGAAGACAATTACTGTGGACCTTTTTCCTGGTATGGCAGTGATCTGCTCCACCAAGACCCAGTAAAGATCCATTTCAGGGGTAGTAGTGCCCCCTGTTGTCAACAGCTAACACAGAACAAAAATTCAAAGAAGGGAGAGCAAGAAGAGATTATACTAGTGAAGAGAAGAAGAATGGAAGTATTCTTGGGGGGGAAAGGTTTTATCGAGGGATTTAAAGGAGGAGGGAGGGCCTTAGCAAAGCAGGAAATGGAGAGTTTGTTCCAAGCCTAAAGGGCAATAAATCATGTGCAAAATGAGACAAAATGAGCAGTAAGGCAAAACAAATAGGAGAAATGAAGTGAATGAAGACTAGGAGGCAAGAGATCAGAGACATACACAGGATGCTATTATGTAGGGTTTTGAAAATGAGGTCAAGGAGATTGAATATCAATGCAGAAAAAACACAAGAAGCCAACAGAGTGAGCTGAGGAAGGGGGTGATGCAGATAATGATAAGAGAGGAAGATAACTTTAGCAGTACAAAATTTAGGAAAACTAGATAGAATAAGAGGGGTGGCTGGCAAAATAGCTTAAAATAATCATGTTGCAAGATTACTATAACATAAACCAAATGAGAAGTTTAAGTGAGGTTAGTGAGAAAAGAGCAAATCATAGGGACATTAAAGAGCAAGAAGAAGTGATAAAATTTACCAAGAGAATAGATATGGGATAGGAGGAGAAAAAAGAGCTAAAGATCATACCAAGATTGTGAGCCTGAGTTATAGGAAGGATAATGAAGGTGTCAAAGAATGCAGTGGAGAGAATTAAAAAAGAAAGGTAAGAAGTTCAAGGACTTAAACGTGTGTGTATAGTTTCAAGTATCAGAGGGGTAGCCATGTTAGTCTGGATCTGTAAAAAGCAACAGAGAGTCCTGTGGCACCTTTAAGACTAACAGATGTATTGGAGCATAAGTTTTCGAGGGTGAATGCCCACTTCGTCGGATGCATGTCATGCATCCGACGAAGTCGGCATTCACCCACGAAAGCTTATGCTCCAATACATCTGTTAGTCTTAAAAGTGCCACAGGACTCTCTGTTGCTGTGTATAGATTGTGTCAATCCATCTCCAGAATCCTTTGTTATACACTCTGCTCCAAACTGAGTGAAACTACAGGGTTGTCAACAATACATGCTCTTGGAATGTTTCCATAAAATTTCCCGAAACCTACAAGTGTATCTTCAAAGTGTATTACAAAGTTTTAAAATTGACAATGGTCCAAAAAATGGATTCCTAACACTAAAGTATTCTTGAATGACATCTTTTACTGTATGGAGCAAAACAAGAGGCCTTATGAATGACCTGCCTGTGTCTTGCTGATGTGATTAAATTTCCATCTTGCTAATTGTAATGAGGTTCTCTGTTATCAGGAATTTTTCTTGTTACTGTTCCTCAGAGAGACGTCCTGCTACTTTATGTGTTATTGTTATGGCTAATAGTATCTGTTTCTCAGGGTAACAGCCAGAAAGAATCTGAAAATCTGACTGAAAGGTATGTAATGGCAGCCTTTTGAAAACTGATGTTGTGGCTATTGAGACTGACTTTAAATAATACTGTTTGGAATTGTAAGCTCCAGTTTAAATGCTCTGGGCTGTAATAGTTTGACTCAACTATATTCTCTCCATGAACTTCTTTGAATTTCTTTACTTTCCAACCAAAAGCCTGAGAGAACAATCCTTCTCACCTTAGTCTGCTGCCTCCTGGAAGAACGACCTGTGTCATGTCACAGCGTCAGCCATCCTAGTTTACAATCTGGTCAAGCATTCCAGCAGTCTGAAATCCAACCACTGAAAAGAAGTGGGACGGCATCTATCATGGACTGTCCAGCCAGCCACATCTAGGAAACACTCCAATAGCCATGGATTTTAAAAAGAGGCTAGACAAACATCTGTCAGGGATAGTCTTACTTACTTACTCCAGTACTTACAGGATAATACTTACTCCTGTCTCGGTGCAAGGGACTGGATTAGATGATCTATCAAGGTCCCATCCAGTTCTATATTTCTATTTTTTCTATGATTACTAGGTATTCCCAACAAGAGCATTCTTTGTTCATGTTAGTCCAAGTAGCTTTCTGCTAGTTTATGTACTTATTGTCTTCTGAACAAGGTATGTTCTTGATTATACACAGTTCTTTAAATTTAACATACAGTCTTAAGAAAGCTTAAAGAATTCTTTGACGGTTACACTTAGGGTTTGTTTATTATCTCTGTGCTCACAGACTCGTAGTAAGAATGGCATTACAAGTTGTCGGATTTGACTTCCCACCTAACGAAATAAGATGATCACATCTTACAAATTGAACTGTGAGACAAATTCTGCCTTTAGATGTAAACACACAGCTCCTAATGACATTAACCACAGCTATACAAGCTTATCCAAGGGTGTGTAGCTCTTATTCTAAACTTCCTTGATATTTTGTATTATGTTATCTGTCTCCTTTTTCAAAAGTGATATCTAGAGATCTAATCATTTAGCAGTATTTATAAAGTACCTGTTATTGCGTCAGGTTGAACAACATGATCTAGCAGCTAGGGTGCTGACCTGGGAATCTGGAGACCTAGGTTCTTTTCCTAGTTCTGCCACAGACCCTGCTGTCTGACCTTAGACAAATTGCTTCATCTCCCAGTGGCTCTGTTTCCCATTCCATCTATTCTTTGGCTGTCTTGTCTATTTAGATCAGGGATCGGCAACCTTTGGCACGCGACTCGCCAGGGTAAGCCCCTTGGCGGGCCGGGACGGTTTATTTACCTGCCGCATCCGCAGCTTTGGCCAATCACGGCTCCCACTGGCCACGGTTCGCCGCTCCAGGCAAATGGGGGCTGCGGGAAGTGGCGCGGGCTAAGGGATGTGCTGGCTGCCGCTTCCCACAGCCCCCATTGGCCAGGAGCGGCGAACTGCGGCCAGTGGGAGCCGCGATTGGCCGAACCTGCGGATGCAGCAGGTAAACAAACCGGCCCGGCCCGCCAGGGGGCTTACCCTGGTGAGCCGCGTGCCAAAGCTTGCCAATCCCTGATTTAGATGGTAAGCTCTTTGGGGCAGGGGTTGTTTCTCATTATGTGTTTGTACAGCACCTAGCACAATGGGGGGCCTCACTGTCAACTGGGGCCTCTAGGCACTACTAAAGATCAGAATACCATTAATGATCATTATAACTGTGCTGCTTTATTGCTGCCATTTGCAATATTTACATTCCTCCTTCATACCTAGACCATCTTCATTTGTCAACTGTCATGCAAAGCCTACTGTAGGGAAACAAAGTTAATGCTGGTACAGGATTCAGAAAATTCAGTATTACCTTTTTAATATCAGTAAAAGAATTATAGGGATAGACACAAATGAGAACCAGAACTAAGATACCTACAACTGAGCTGTGACTACCCTTAGAAAATGTGTTGGTTTTGACACTATCTGACAAAGCCCCTGTCAAAGAGTGTTGTGCTCCCAGGTCCTAGAATGTTCTGGCACAAAAGTGTAAAATCTACTTCCTGCACTGCTTGAGGAAAGGCAGGGGGAAGTGGAGCTGGGGTTGGGTTTTGTTGGGGGTTTTTTTTGGCAAATAAATTATTTGCCAAAAAATGCAGCTTTGAGTCAATCAAAACTGTTCTTGAATTTGGGTCAAATTTGGCAAATAGTCTCAGGCAAAAAGAAAGGAGGGGGCACAATTTCCAAGAAAGTCAAAATGTTTTGTTTTGACTTTTCGATTTGAAACAATGTTTCATTTAGAAATCTAGCTAGATTTAACTTAAAAAACACATAAAAGGTAAAAAACCTGGAATCAAACATTTTATTTCAGATTGAACAAAATGTTTCATTTGACCCAAAACTTTTTTTTTCATTTTGGTGAGAAAAACTATCAATGCAGAGCCACTGAAACTAAATTTTGTTTTGGATGTTTTGGTTTAGTCACGAAAATCTATAATTTGCCCAGCTCTAATGAGATTTTTCCAAAGTTGATTTGGTCATGGAGCATAAGAGCTCAAATACTACACAGTGGTGGGAGAGGGGCAGATAGACAGTTTCATCACTTCAGCAGTTTCCCTTAGGTAGATAGAGCTAAAGCCCCAATTCTGAAATTGATAATACTTGAGTGAATTCTTGAACCAGCACAGAGATCCTGAAATTGATCTGACTCTATGCCACTGCAGAAGCCTGCCTGCACATTGAAAATTATAGTAACAGGGACTGAACTGGTAGCCATTTTGTGAAAGCACTGTTTGTATCAATCATTTATCAGATGGAGGAGCTGTGCCCCCATTGATTTAATCCTGACACCGCCTGGAGGAAAACAGTTAAGGTACCACTGCTTTGGGTTTTGAAAACCTGGGTAACAGATTTGGCAAGCCAGTTGCCAGGAGTGGTAGAGAGAAAGAGGATAATTTATACAAATGATTTGCTGTGCTGTGCAAGAAGGGAGGAGTGCAGGACAGGGTAGCAACCTAGAATTTCCCAGTTTCTTGGTCCACAAGTCAATTTACGGATATATTCCATTACTGGAACTCAGGTCCCAGGCTGGTGGCCTAGTCAGGGGAGTATGTCAGAAGGGAAGGGAACATCTGGAAAGACAGAGCAGCCAGAAATGATTTTAGGAAATAGCTTGACTGATTTTGTACAGGACATGGTAATGGTCTTTGGAAGCCTGGAAGCTTTACTGGCCCCGGAGAGTTCCTGCAGCTCTGTCAGCAGATGGTAGCAGATAAAAAGATAGATCAGTTAAAGGCAAGAATGGAGGACCTAAAGAAGGAAAGGTTCAAGAAAGAAAATGAAATAGAAGAGTTAAAGAAAGATAAAATTGAGAAAGACAAAGAAATATCCAACCTGAAGACAGCGCAGATAGTGGGAATGCAAAAGCAAGTGTGTGATAGGGACAGTGAACAAGAGAGCAACAGGCTGAAGCAGGAGGTATTTGGATTGAAACAGCAGACAATGGAGAGTGAAGGAGTTAGAACCTTACTGAATGATTCCCAGGATAAGACCCAGGCACATCAAGGGGAATGTAAGAGACAGAGTTGTGCTCTCAGAGCCATCTTGGGAGAGCAGAAGGGAATAGTGGCTGCGATTCAAGGGAGTCATAGTCTGGGAACGGGGAATGGGTCAGAGGAGGATGCCGACTTGTATCCTTCTTATTATGATGATGAGAGGGATGGTCCCCAGGAGCTTCCTTTTCCCTTGGGCTCTTCTGGGCAGTTCCCGTATGGTCCCTTGCTTGAAACACTGGAAGAATTGGAGATGCCCCCACCCACAGTCACCACAGTGAGAAAGATTGTTTCCCAAGGTGGTAATCAAGGAGGGGAAGAACAGCTAGCGGTCAGGGCTTTCACCCCTGACGGGCTAGAGCCGCATGGAAATTGGTTGGCCTGTTAAACTGGAGCACAGCCTTGGGATGGTTGGCAAAGATAGCTAGCACCCTGGTCTCACTCTGGCGGATTTGGCGGCAACCCCCCCATTCTCCTCTCAGAGCCAAGATAGGGGCTAGGAGTGTGGGTTCCCAGATGCTTTGGCCCACGGAGCCACACATCTAGATTTGTTGCTGCTGTCTGTATTTTTTCTTAGCTTAGGTTTTCCCTCCTTCCTAAGTCATTCTTAACACACTACTGCTACACACTACTGCTTCCACTCCCCCTCCTTTTTCCGCCCCCCCCTTCCACTTATTCTTTCTTCTCACACAAACACCTGCCACTTCTTTTTTCTTTTGTGCTTTTGTTTGGAAAGTTAAGGGTTAATGCCACAGCTGAAAGTATTTTACTGTCCTTAAAGATATGGTTACCAAGCAATAAGGAATGTTAACTTTGCTACTGATCCTAATTACTGCTTAGAAGCAGTTTTGAGAAAAGTAGTAAATGAACAAAAGAAGGATCTGACCCAAAGATTGCCTCTTATGTTCATGTGGCTATAAGGGGATCTGTGGCTCCGCATGAAGCAATTGTTTAAAGCAATAGCCCTCCCAGATCAGACTCTAAAGGAAGGCAAGGGCTAAAGGGGAGAAGGGAGACAAGCCCGACAAAAGTTGGGGCAGAGCCCCCGGTCACTGGCAGGTGGAGATGGCTCCTAAGGTACAAGCCAAAGGAAAAAATAGATGGCTTGTCTACTCTGAATCTTTTGTTAAGCCTGGCTGAGCATGAAGGGAAGACCCCCCAAGTGCACCTCAATCACCTCCCTGTGGGGAGGCTGGGCATCCCTAGACCCCACCTCCCCCAATAGTGCCAGAGTTGGACACCAATGGGTGGAGGTGAATTTCACAGTTTATGTGGAGTTTGAAGGAGGGGCATTCAGGCAGAATTTGTTGTTAGATACAGGTGCCACTTATTCCTTGATAAGTCCCCAGAATGAGAACCTGTTTGAATCTCCAAATGGAGTTAAACCCTTACAGGGGTTTAATCATAGAATATCAGGGCTGGAAGGGACCTCAGGAGGTCATCTAGTCCAACCCCCTGCTCAAAGCAGGACCAATCCCCAAACAGATTTTTGCCTCAGATCCCTAAATGGCCCCCTCAAGGATTGAATTTACAACCCTGGGTTTAGCAGGCCAATACTCAAACCACTGAGCTATCCCTTCCCCTGAGGCACAAAGTATTGTTCCCTTTTGCAGGGACATTCTGTATTGGGTATGCAAGAGGCGAAATAAAGGGAAATTTGGCTTAATGGATTTGGGAGGCGAAGGGCTCCTGGGAATTGATGTCTTGAAGAATTAAGAATGTTGATTTTGCTAACAGGGCCCTATGGGAAATGCCTCCTGGGCCACCCTGGGAGCCAGTGGAGATTTCAGGAAGCTACAGGCTAGCAGCCCTTGAGGCATCTGAAAACTGGAGTGGCTCACGTGGCTCCCAGAAGTCCTAGCAATTGCAGAGAAACACAGTTACAGGCCCCAATGCTCCACCCCAGATGCAGTATAGGTATCCAAAGGGTGCAGAAGCCAGCCTGAAAGAAACAAATGATGCCTACACACCAGTGAAATATGTACTCACTGGCAAGATTAATAACTGTTATGTGTCCAGCCCCAGCAAGCCCTAAACAAATCAGGACAGATGAATTTGCTCAGCCCCAAGTGGATGCTCAAAGCAAAGTTAAAAGTTCAAGAGCCCCCTCCCTGGGAAAAAAGGAGAGGAGTTTAGTTTAAATGTTTAGTGATTCCTCCCACTACATGGTGAGGGGGAGTTTGTTTTGCTTTGTGTTTTAGATTATTAATCGTGTGGATGCTGGAAGATCTTGGAGACGATGCACTCCTGTGTGCTGCTTTTGTTGGTGTTTGGATTGCAGACCTGCTCCTTTGGTGGTGTGAATCCAGAACCTCTTGTATTCGTGGTGTGGGGAAACGTCCATAGATGACAGTGGAATGTAAAGTGAACAATACCCTCGATGTCACTACTGATCCCAACATCCTTGGAGAACAAATCACTCATTTGGGCCCCTTGGACAGATATGATGCAACTTCAGTAAAATTGAAAGACTTGGACTTGGACAAAGTAAATATTAGCATGGGAATGAGTGAGAATTGGCAATGTATCTTGGTTTGGATTGCAAATGGTCTATGCTGTCAACTACAGAATCCCTACCACTTCACTGGCAACAGCACCATCCTCATGTATACACAGGAGGTTAGTGGGGGAGTGGATTTGTTAGTAGGAGGAATTGGAGGCTACCCAGGTGGCAGGGCCGGCTCCAGCATTTCTGCCGCCCAAGCAAAAAAAAAAAAAAAAAAAAGCCGCGATCGGCGGCGGCAGTTCAGCGGCAGGTCCTTCGCTCCTAGAGGGAACGAGGGACCTGCCGCCCCCGAATTGCCGCAGGTGCCGCCTCTCTCCCTTGGCCGCCCCAAGCACCTGCTTGTTAAGCTGGTGCCTGGAGCCGGCCCTGGCAGGTGGGTATGGTTGTCACTGAGTGGGAACTGACAGGCTGCTATTTAATTGTGATGAGCCCAAGTGCATTCACTTGCAGAATGACAAGCGGACATCTCCAGGGGAAAAGACAATTCATTTTAGGCTGAAACACTCCCTTTCATTCCCAAATACCAGACAAGAAGATTTAAGGAAGGCAAGACTATAGGTATTGACACCAGGAGGGGAATGGGATGTTATTTTTCCCTGTACTTTGGAGGCTCCTGGTGCTCAGGAAATTTATAATAGGGACAAAGAATGTTTGGCTAATAAAGTAGTTAAATGGTGCTTGGTAAAATGGTTATCAACATGCAGCCCAATATGACATGAAAATGGCTCCTTCAGGGATTCCATGGAGTAAAATGTATAGAAGTGTGGATTTTGGAATTAACTGTAATTCATTTGGTTGGAGCATATGTGGTTCAAACCAATGTAAAGAAGTAATTAGTGATTAATACAACCCACACCCTGAAAAAGGTTATTGTAGACCTCACCTTAGCAAACATCTTGGCAAGAACCCCATTGTGAAAAGTTTGTCCAGTCATTATATGAGGGCTGGAAAAATTGGATTAATTTTCATGATGTCCCCTGACCGCACAAGGACCGAGTAAAAAGAGACACATTTGGCCCAGGGGTAGGGGTTCTTAATAGTACAAATGAGGAAGTGGTTGGGAATAAAATGAATGCAGTGTGGCAACACCTAAAGGATTTAGCATTGCCTCTGAGGGGATCCTCAGACCAGCTAAGCTCCGTACAGAATGGGATGGCACATGTTTTAGAGACATGGGAGCAATCCCAAGAAAAGGACCACCTCCACCTCTTGCAAGCTGATGGTGCCCTCCAGAGTAAGGTTTCCTTGGCTCTGGAATGCATGCAAATGCAGATGTGGATTATTGATGTGGTAAAGGACATGATTTGAGATGGTATGAGTGGGATACTCCCACTGGAAATTAGGAGCATTATATGGAAAAATTCCACTCAGACTGAGAGGGATTTACAATTCTGGTGGAAAATGGTAAATGTTTACCCATGATGAAAGATCTGGAGAAATCCCTGTATTTGTTTTATTAATGTCAGAAGCAGAAATAAGGTGGGTTTCCCCCCATTGTAGCTTTGGGCCTTAATGTTAATCAGACAGTGATGGAGCTCATGGACCACAGGGTATGGGTAACAAAAGAGGCTCGGGGTGACAGACAGTAGAATTGGGAGCCTGCTTAGAAAAACATGGGATTGGATATAAATGCACCACAGGCTGTGTATTTAGAAATAACAGAGGGAAAATGTAATTATGCTATTAATCCATTTGTAAATGAAGCTGTGATTGTGTATATGGGTGATAATTGTGTATGTCTTAGAAGTTGGTGCCCGGTACCCATAATTAATTATGTGCATCATGTACCGCATAATCCCCATGAAAATAGATTTTTTTGCCACATTGTAGTTATTGAGGGATGTGATTTTAATTTCAAGTGATTGAATTAAAATATAGCAAATGAAAAGTGAAATACAAATTGTATTCAAATGTAATACTTGTATCCATTGAATGAATGTAATTGTTTTGCAGATATTGCTTCAGCATCCCCTTTTGAGGAATTATTTATATGATGCAAAACAGGAGGCACATAAGATTATGGTCATTGTCCATCACTCAGCCAGTGAGATTAAACAAGTAATTGAAAGAGTTAGCAAAGATCTGGAATACAAATATCCAGAGATATTGGTGGGATGGTCCCCTACGGTAACAGGGATTTTTAATCTGTTTTTACATCCAATTGTGGTGATTTTGGTGTTTCAAATAGTGGCAGTTGTTTTGTTTCTGGTGCTGACATGCAGAATTCGAAGGAAGATCGATCGGTTGCAAAGCCCGCACTTTTGCAGACCATGGGTACTCCTCAAGGGAACCTACATGAGGGCTAGTCTCTAACAAGGCAGAATCAGGGGTGAAAATGGAGAGTGCCAGAAAGAAGACCATTGCTCAGTCTCGGTTGAAAGCCTTGAGCCAATGCTGGGCCGCACTAGTAACCCACTGAACTCGTGTATGTATGTGTAGAGATCTTAATAGTAAAGGTATATGATCTGCAAGGAGGGGAGTGTAGCCCCTGAATTTGACATTCCTGCATGTACACCACAATTTGATAGTACTGCAGTCAGCCATTTTGTATGTTCACCCACTGCCAGCTGATAAATGCAAAGTAATGCACATTGGAAAACATAATCCCAACTATACTTACAAAATGATGGGATCTAAATTAGCTGTTACCACTCAAAAAAGAGATCTTGGAGTCATGGTGGATAGTTCTCTGAAAAAAATCCACTCAATGTACAGCAGCAGTCAAACAAGCTAACAGACTGTTAAGAACCATAAGGAAAGGGATAGAAAATAAGACAGAACATATAATGCCACTATATAAATCCATGGCACACCCACAGCTTGAATTCTGTATGCAGTTCTGGTCACCCCGTCTCAGCAAAGATATATTAGAATTGGAAAAGGTACAGAGAAGGGCGAAAAAAATGATTAATGGTATGGAACAGCTTCTGTATGAGAAGAGATTTAAAATGGTGTGATTTTCAGCTTGGAAAAAAGTTGACTAAGAGGGGATATGACAGAGTTCAACAAAATCGTGAATTGTGTGGAGAAAGTGAATAAGGAAGTCTTATTTACTCCTTCACATAACATAAGAACCAGGGGTGACCCAATGAAATTAATAGGCAGCAGGTTTAAAATAAACAAAAAGAAGCACTTTTCTACACAATGCATAGTCAACCTGTGGAATTTGTTGTCAGGGGATGTTGGGAAGGCCAAAACTATAACAGGGTTAAAAAAATAATTAGATACGTTCATGGAGGATAGGTCCATCAATGGCAATTAGACAAGATGGTCAGGGATGCGACCCCATGCTCTGGGTGTCCTAAGCATCTCATTGACAGAAGCTGGGAGTGGACGACAGAAGATGGATCACTTGATGATTGCCTGTTCTGTTCATTCCCGCTGAATAAAGCACCTGCCATTGGCCACTGTCGTAAGACAGGATACTGGGCTAGATGGATCATTGGTCTGCCCCAGTATGTCTGTTATGTTCTAATGCCAATACTATGAACTATTTGAAAAGGGGAAACAGGCAGATGTCCTGCTAAGAGAAAAAGATAACCTACCTCAGTAAACCAACAACCGTCTTTGTGTAAAGGAATTTAGGTTTTAGAATAAAATGCATGTCTCATGGAAGAGAACGAGATTCTCTTCATCAAGATTGATTCAGACAATGGAAACAACACAAAAACAAAAATGCAAGTCATTTAATAGGAAACTGGGATTTCACATCACAAATGCAAATATTAGGAGAACAATTAAATATCATCCAGAGAAAAACAAAACCAAAACAAATAACACAAATAAACAAACAAAAAAAACCCTAGAGATAGGCAATTTTGTGAGAAAGAAATGGAAAGACAACATGACTATGATGCTTATAAAAGAAGTACAGCCATAAATCAAGCCAGACAACAGTTCTAAACTAACTAAATTAAGGACCAGGTCCAAAGCTCATTGACACAGAATCATAGAAATGTAGGGCTGGAAGGTACCTAAAGAAGTCATCAAGTCCAGCCCCCTCAGCTGAGGAAAGACCAAGTAAACCTAAACTATCCCTCACAGGTGTTTGTCCAACCTGTTCTTAAAAACCTCTAGTGATGGGGATTCCCCAGCCTCTGTTACTAGCCTATTCCAGAGCTTAACTATGCTTATAATTAGAAAGCATTTCCTAAACCTAAATCTAAATCTCATTTGCTGCAGATTAAGTTCATTACCTCCTGTCCAGCCTTCAGTGGACATGGAGAACAATTGATCACAGTCCTCTTTATAACAACTCTTAACATATCTGAAGACTTATCAGGTCCCCATTCACTCTGCTTTTCTCAAGACTAAATATGCCCGTTTTAAAAAATCTTTCCTCAAAGGTCAGGTTTTCGAAACCTTTTGTCATTTTTGTTACTCTCCTCTGGAATCTCTCAAATTTGTCCACATATTTCCTAAAGAGTGGCACCCAGAATTGGACACATTACTACAGCTGAGAACTCACCGGTGCCAAGTAGAGCGGGACAATTACCTTCTGTGTCTAACAGATGACACTCCTGTTAATAAACCCCAGAATGATATTAGCCTTTTTCACAACTGCTTCACATTGTTGACTCATATTCAATTTGTGATCTACTATAACCCCTTTTCACCAGTACTACCACCTACTTAGTTATTACCCATTTTGTAGTTGTGTGTTTGATTTTTCCTTCTTAAGTGTTGTATTTTGCACTTTCATCTTGTTGAATTCAGACCAATTCTCCAATTTGTCAAGGTTGTTTGCAATTCTGAGCCTGTCCACTGGGAATCCCTCGACTCCAGTGGATTTTAGCTTAGTTCCTAAAGAAGACTAGCAAGGCTTATGTATGTGGCTCTGATGTAAAGAATAGTTAAATAAAGATGAGGGGGAAGATTTTCAAACGCATATATGGGAACTAGGCATCCATCTCCCAAGAGTGCCTTTGGAAATTTTCCCCCTAAATATTTTTCAGCAGACTTAGACTATGATGCTGCAAACTCACCATTCACTTCTTAGTTGTCTTTAATACAAAAGTGATTGCGTCAGGCTAAGTAAACAGAAAAGTCAAAGAGGTCAGAGACTCAGAAAGGTCTACTAAGACCTTGAGAAATAGGAACAGACAGAATAATTCCAATTTTTTTTTCCTCCAAGGAATATGAGACAAAACAATCAGTAAAATTCTGAAGTCCAGAGTTTACATTTCCATGGCTAAAAACCAAAAAGAACCTAGGAACAAAAAACAGTGAAAACATCATCAGTGTTTCAGCTCAGCAAATAGAAAAAGAAATGAGTGCAAGAAAAGATCTCTACAGATGTGAAGTTAATTCAGTTTCCATGCCTATTGAGTCTTTGGCCCCTCAGTTAGCAATTCCTAGCAGTGCGTAGTTATTATGAAGATGTTTTCTGTTCTGTGGATAAAGGTCTTCTAGGAACTGGACTGGAACCACCAATTCATTTCAGGTTGGCCACCAAACAGCCATTGATGTGGTATCAGAGTAGCAGCTGTGTTAGTCTGTATCCGCAAAAAGAACAGGAGTACTTGTGGCACTTGATGTGGTAGATATTTTGATTGTTGGTCAAATTGAAACCTGTGATATACAGGTGAAAGGCTCTGATGCAGCCACTAACTTATATATAGGTTATGAAAACATACAAATAACTATCCAGTTAAACTAAGTTTGCTCTGGTGTTACTGAGAGTTTTTTAACTCTTTTAATATAAGACCCCGATCTGAGTACTGAAGGCTGATCAGGTGTCCGCATATATTCTTGGAGGTCACTGGGTGGCGCTATTCCTTTCAAAGTATAAATTTTACTATTGAATAGATGTTGGTGAGCGTGAATTTTTAAAAACACGTTCCTCCCGAAATATTATGATTACTAAAGTACCTCCATATTCCCTCCAAGATATGAAGTTATCGAAATAACCATGTAGTTGTTTATTTGCAAGGGGCCAGGGAGAGCAAATATAAGCACTCAGTCCTTGGAAGGCATGCTTAGGCAACTGGACAACGATTACATGCTACAAAGGAAATCTAAGAAACAAAATGTGAGGCCCCCTGCAATTGACACTTACTTGGAGATGAGGAGGCAGTGGCTATGGGAATGTGCAGACCTGGGCTTTAAACTCACCTGACTGTCTCAATGGAACTGCACCTGAGATAAAAAAGTCCCCAAAACAGCTGTATGGACTCTCCAAGAGGAGAAAGCCAGCGAGCTGGTTTGTGCGGGGCAGGGTCCCGTTCGGAACGGCCCTGATCTTTGAAGGATGATCATTTCCCCTGCGTTATGACCGCTGAAAAAGCGCCAGACCCAGCAACTCGGGAGCCATTCGCCTGCTTTTCGCAGCCCCAGGGCCGAGCTTTGGAAGGAGCAGGGGCGTGGCGTCTGTCCAGCAGGTTGCTAACTTGATGGGTTCAGCCACGCATGGTCACACGACGTGCCAGCGGAGATGGCTGAAGAGGAGACCCTGGATTCGGTGGGATTCAAACCTTAAATTTCATCAAACTTTCCCACGTCCCGCTGAGGGGGGGGGGGGTGGTTTTACCACCTTTTATTGATTGCCCTCTTGAGAGTGGCCTCAGCTTCCATGTGCCGGGAAGGAGCTTTGTGAGCGACCGAGCTGGGCTGGCGGGGCCAGAGCTGTTTGGTAAGCTGGCAAAGCCGCGGCATGGGGCTCGGGGAAGAGGTGGAGGGCGGGACGGCTGTCCGCTCAGCCTATAGGCGAGTCTGTCTGAAATGCAACTCACTCTCACTATGGCATGGGCAGTCGCGTAGTGCACGCGGTAGTTAACTACTTGTGGCATCCCCTCAGGTATGAGTTGGTATGTGTGTGCCCACCCCGTGAGCAGCGTAGGGGCGCCTGGGGCTGGCTGGCGGGCAGCATGTTTGCGATAACCATTTGTTAACCTTTTGTAGCATTTCCGTCAACTATAGAAGTGTTAGAAAGTAACGGTTCTGTGCCCGGGGCCTTGCAGCGGTCTAGGTAACTAACTTTCTAGAGCTTTTTAGTACCCAGGAGAAACTCAGTAGCATCCTCCCGCCCTTGATCTTATACTTTTTTTTTTAATAATCTGATGAAAATTTTTCCTTTCGGGATTTTTTTTTAAATGAGCCATGACTCAAGGCTCTCTGGATCCTTCTGCACAGTTTAAGTTTTTACTACTTGACAGCAATGCTACTACCGCAAAGCGTAAGTAACATTGTCCTGCCTGTGTCTGGGTAGTAATAACAACATGCTTACTAGGTTTATTCACGGTTTTTGTTTCTGCATATTCAGCCTAGGGGGGAAAAACACAAGACGATTTTCTTTTACCATAATCACACGTTGATTTCTGGATTGTTACTATGTTGTTTGGTTTTGCTGAGCGTGATGTGTTTATTTAAAATTGCTCATACAAATATGCTGCCGGTTGATTAGATTTTGTAACATTTCAATGTTGGGTTATGTGTATGTGCTGTAGTAGTAGAAGTACGTATTTACATTATATATTCTATAGATACACTATATGTGTGTGCATATGTATATAGCAGGGGTCGGCAACCTTTCAGAAGTGGTGTGCCGGGTCTTCATTTATTCACTCTAATTTAAAATGTATTACTGGCCCGTGAAACCTTAACCTTTTTAGAAGGTCTCTTTCTAGAATATATAACTAAACTATTGTTGTATGTAAAGTAAATAAGGTTTCAAAATGTTTAAGACGCTTCATTTAAAATTAAATTAAAATGCAGAGCCCCCTGGACTGGTGGCCAGGACCCAGGCAGTGTGAGTGCCATTGAAAATCAGCTCGCGTGCTGCCTTTGGTATCTGTGCCATAGGTTGCCTACCTCTGCTATATAGCACAGACGTATAGCTCCATCTGTGTGATTGTTCCTCACTGAAGATGTGATTAGGCCGAGATTTACTTTTGAATATAAATAAACTCTAAAAATGTATCCATCCTATACGTCTCTGAATGCATGCAAAGGTCAATTCAGAGAGCTGGCACAGAGAGATGCCAGTGCAACTGTGCACCAGAATGGTGTTGCAATTGTCTTTATTGCCTTACAACACAGTGCCAGGCACGGTCTGCCAATCATATTATGAAGTGATGAGGACAAGTAAATATGAAAAGACATAAAAAGAGAAAGGAAGGGAAACTACGTCGTTTTAAAAACGTCGTTCTGTTCAGAATAAGCATCAGTTGACCTGGCACTAATTGCCCTGGCTCAGCAGTTTGCTTCCTGCTGAGATAAGCACCTAACAAGGGTGGTACCCAGAGACCTATAATGCAAGGGGATTCATAAAAAGCATGTGGATATAATGGTAAATTAAGCATTCTTTGGACAATGTTAGAACAATGTTACATACATAATATACTAAGTCATGTTTAATTTTATGTAGCGGTACCGCATCGTTGGTATTATCTCGGGAATGATATTATCGGTTTGTCTTTTATTCTCCCTCCCCTTCATTTTATTTACCAGAGCTATTGCCAAAGTACAGTTAGAAGACTATATTTATTTTGTTAAATCAGTTTAGCACTAAGATACATTTTAGTTCCTTTTTAATCTTGTAGTGGTGGAAAATTCTTCAGCCAACTAGTTATTTCTTTTAGCTTCTTAAAAGGCACAACAATATGCGATAAACTAAATGTATCTCAAAAGCCGTCGGCTTTTCTTCTTTCAATTATATCGTAATATTACCTTGAAGGGCATAAATGTGTTGGGTTTTTTTCCTATGCTGAAATACATTTATTGTAAAAAAGAAAAGAAAAGAAAAAACCTATAATGTGAGCATCCATAATAATAGGAAAAGATTGAAAGGTACTTTAATACATACCAACCCCTTTGCTTACACGGACAATAATCTTTGGTCTAACCGTTATGAAAAAACTGCAACCGATGAACATTCAATTGTTCAAAATCCCAAAATAAAATACTCGAATAATAATTTTACTTAAATAAAATAATCTTTTGAATTCCCAGAAAGATTAGTGGTTCAATTAGGCAATGCTTGCTAATGCAAGACTTAAATAGTAGGAATTTTTCTTTAGGCAGAACCCTTACTCCCTGAAGAAATCATATAAGATTGAAATGTTACCTGAAATCTTGACAGCATGTACAGCTTATAATAAAATGTAATTGAGAGGAGCAAGCATTGAACTGAATGTTCAGAAAAGATAAAATAGCACGCAGTATAGAATAATAGGCACATGCAAATATTTTCTTCTGGTAAAAATACGTCGGAAAGGGTTTGGAACGTGGTCACCCCAAAAAATTCTCTCTTTAGCTTCTCTCCGAAATTGTATCAATCACAGTCACTTATCTTCTTTGAAGCCCCCTTCCCACAAACCTTTCACATTCCTCCCAGGGTCTCTGCAAGCCATTAATGAGAATTGTGTGTGTGTGAGGGGGGGGGAGCGGTAATGCTTTTAACTCAGAACTCGAATGGGGCTGTACATCCTTCGTAACTTTCTGGATTATGCAGTTTTCAGATCTAGGAGACTGGTACTATATGGGCATCTGACAGATGCGTCTCATACATGCTTCAGCCATTCTAAAAGTAGATTTAGTTTAATTTAAGCTCCAAAAGTGTTTCTGCAGTGGCTTGCTCGCTGCCCATTGTTCTACATCTTTAAAATATAATAATTTGCCAGTAAAACGCTCTGCATTTACAAATAGCAATCTAAAATGGCAATAAAAACATTTTCTGGGTTTTTTCACTGAGAGTGGTGAACAGCACAGATTTGTTTTGCAATTAAACAGAAGGGTGTAGCAGATGCGGATTAATGGGCTACCTTCCTGAGGTCCTTCTGCCTTTCTTTTACTCAGGGAAAACTCTCACTGCAGTTAGTGGGAGTTTTGCCTAAGGATGTCAGGAGTAGGCTCAGAACTAGTAAAACATATAAGGTAATAACAAGGGCAGGTGAATGACAAACCTTTACAAATATAATAGATCCAAACTTTGTAGTATTCCTTCTGTATGCAACTGATGTACTGTTCTCATAAAGGATTTAATATTAAAACCTTAACATTTTCAATGAGTTTGCAAGGTGAATTTAAAGGAAATATTGTGTTTACAACCCCTCCCCAAGAAAGGAAGAAAGTTTGGTTCAAAAACATTTGTTCTTTGTGTACAATTTATAGCCATTTCTTTCCAGCTAAACTGAAAAGTGTATTGACTCTCTCTTTTTCAGTTTAACTTGAAGACATCTGATCATAAATATAATAAAGATGATAGGAAAAATTCTTAATATTGTGACACACTTGGAACCTTGTGTAATGTTATATCTGTGAAATGCTATATTCAACCAATGGTTAAAACTATAATGGATAGTGACTGAGGTATCTGGTAATTTAACTAAAAATGAGATGTTAATTTCATTTTTCAAAGTTCTTTTCCCATTTACATGCCATTTTCTCTCAAACACATGTATAGAGAGATCAATGTAACAATCTAAAACAAATAGGAGATAAAGATAACAAAAAAAGATATAACTAGGAATAATAGAATGAAAGGAAATTTAGATTTTATTTCAGGAAAATTCCTGACCATGACATCTATTAGGTTTCAAAGTAATCTTCCACAGGATGTTGTAGAAGCCTCATCTTTTGATATATTTAAAATGCGATTTGACAAAGTATTACATATACACCCATTCTCTCTTTTTGGGGACAATCCTGAACTGTCAGGGAATAATGGACTCATGGTTGTTTAATGTTTCTAATTTCAAAGACCCTTATCAATTTTAAAGATGTTTCCATTGAAAGTGATGAGGAATTTTGCTCAATCATGGATGTAGCAATATAACCCTAGACTAATATATTTAATTAACTAAATGCTTCTGGTGATATAACATGAGGATAAAATTTTGAGATTCTACAATTTATATTAGTCATACTCCTTCACACACAATTTATGTGATGTGTTGTCATGACATCTTCAAAAAGTATGGCTAGAAGTGATAACTGTCAATGAGTTATCTTTTCTCTCCTAAATAATAAATGTGATAAGAGATCAGTCATCATAATTATAAGGCCCTACTTGAATCATGGGATGATGATCTTCAAATAATTGCAGCTGAGTTGCGCACAAGACATGGAAAAAGCTCAGAAAAATAATAATGGACCTTTATTAATAGCAGTAATTTGGAAAAGCCAGAGAAGACCAATTGTTTAAGAAAAATTTGCTGGAACGATATAAGCACTCAAGTATTATGTTATGCCTGCTAATTTTATTGAGAACCAGATATATTGCTGCAACTATATTACATTAGTTTAAAAAACAGTGACTGGTATAATATAAAATTCAGAAGACTAAAAGTCTTAAAACAACCGCTGTAGAAATCGAGTCCAGTAACTTTAGCCTTTTACATTTTACAAGCACTGAATGTTAGTGCAGTACTAATTGTATACGCTAAATGTACACAAAATCATCGACCGTGCAAAATAAGCTAATTAAAATCAAAATTGCAGTGGAAGCCTAACATTGCAGGATCCGCAATCTCACAAATGAAGTAGGGCCATATATATGTATATAAACATTTTCTCTTTCTCTCTCACTTTACACACACGCACCCACCCACCCAGCTACTCACACACACATACACGTGATCGCATACCATTTTGTAGTACCGAAACTTGTTTCTCGGACAGCCATGATGTTTGGACAGTGTAAGGATGGAATTTTCTGAATATTTTTAAACTGTTATGGCCAAGTTCTTCTCTCTTTATTCATGCAATTGCTTCCATTAGACTAAATATATATTACCATCCCATTGATTTTTAAGCAGAACTCCATATTTTTCAATGGCATGATATGGCCCAAAGGAATTACTGTTGAGACCTTTGCAGTTATTGTTTCACCAGTATTTTACTAGCATGTTATCTTACTCTGCTCAGAGCAGGTCGAGATAACCAGTAGCAAAGATGAGTGTCTCCACCACCATTGCTATCACTGACAAAGCTACACAGACAAAGCTAGGACACTGATGGGAGATTTAGGGTCTGATTTGCAGGGGTGATGAGTGACCCCAAGTCAATTAGAGATGCCAATCTGCAGCACCTTTGGAAATCAGGCTTCTAACGCGTTTTTATTTCTGTAATATATACACATTATGGAGGCACTGGTTACAGCTGCATAGTTAAGACTGAATTGAGTTTTACACTTTAAACATAACAAAGCAGTTGAATACCTGCTTTAAGATTATTCTGTATCCTCCTCACACTTACAGCACTTTTTCTTTGAGTACTGAATACATTTTCTGATAACATACACAGAAATCCATTAATTAGTTTATGCGTTAGAATTAATTTTTAAAGGTGTCCTTTAAGAAATTTAGCATTCTGTCAGACCATTTTTTGTCCCCAATAATCTCAATCCAGGCATTGTCTATCTTAAAAAAAAATGTTTAATAACACTGATACAATAGGAAAGTATAGAAAATAAATTGTTTAGGATTAATGGTAATTTCCCCCTGTACTCTGTGTTGGTGAAAAAGAAACTTTCATCTGAGACTGACTGAATAATATAATTCTCCTTCAGAGAAACTCACTAAAAAAAAGCCTACTTTCAAAATGGCCACCACTTCTTATTGTTCTGGACAGGACTGAGACTACAAGTGGCCCTTAGCAAAGATGGCCATCACTCCCATTCACCAGGTCTTCACAGTTCTCTTTTCTGCTTCCTGACAGCATAGGGGCCATCAACTTTCATTGGGATAGCTTGGTATCACTTTTATTGGGATTAATGGGAGGCAGTGGCCGTCTTTAGTCTGTGGACTCAGACTCATTGAGAACACTGGGTGATGGAAACCATTTTAAAACAGGGTAATTCTGAGTGAGTTTCTGTAAAGGAGAAGATTTAAGGAGCCAGCCTCTGCTGATGGAGAAACACAGGAATAAAATGACCCAGCTTCTGCTGATAGAGAAACATAGGAATAAAATGACCCATCATCCTAAATACTGATCTTCCAAAACTATCTATTTCACTAGGTTTACTCAACAGAGAGAGCAGGGAAGGGAAATTTTGTGTGTGCGCACAGAGGAATGTGAAATACAGGAAGAAGGAGGTAACCTGATTTAAGGTTGATATTTCTAATGATTTGAAAATATGTACTATCAAACTAATTTTACTGTTCACATATAACCATTTTAATAATTAATAAACCTCTTAGATAAAATACATGAAAATGGAGCTATTATTCGGAGTACATTAATTTAGCACAAAAATTTACAAGGTTAATTATCTTCCCAAAAATTAACACTCCCCTTAGTTAAAAAATAGCCTCAAAACAAGTATTATAAACCCAGGAAATTCAAAGCTAAGATTAAATTTAGAAGAAATGTAAACATGTTAAAGTACAGAAATGTACTGTTAAGATACTCAAATACCCTTAGTTCTGCCTTGAAAGAAAATATATATTTTTTTAAATCGAATGTGTCTTTAAAAAAAATCAGTTTAGTTTAATCACATCATGCATAGTATCACTATTACTAATAATGCTGTATTAGAAAAAGAGCTTGATAAGCTAAAAAGGTTAGTGAAAAAATTGTTAGCACTCTAAGGTTTTCTTAAACTATAAAATAATAACTGCACATTGTTACTAATGTGTATGAAAGAATAATATCCTGAAAAACCAAGCACTTAATTTCTTTGTATTAAAATAGATAGCATCGTAATTGGAATTGCATATCTAAAATTGAACATACTGTATTTTAACTGAATATCTGAAAGATATAGTAGAATATATAATATAGTACAATTCATAAACATGGTTTTTGAGGGGAGGAAAGGGGAATGAGATATTTTCATTTCTGAAAAAAACAATGGTCTAAATAGAATCAGAAATAGAATGTAATTTAACTAACAAGTATTTACTTGCACTACTGCATTCCTTACAGAAAACCAAGTGGTGCATTTTACATATGGTTACAATGCATTCAAGAAAATCAGTTCCTGCAATGAAACAAGATGTTAATGTCTAGATAATTGTGTACAGAAGCTGTTAGACATGGTACAGTTTATCATGAAGACTGTTACACATATTTTGAAAAAACAGGGCTTTGCAAAATATTGGACACTACAGCTACAAATCCCTGTAAACTAAATACAGGCTGTCCTCGGACTTACAACACAATTGGTTCCTTACAATTCCGTCGTAAGTCGGAACTGCAATCTACTCCATTGCGAGACCGAGCATTGTAAACTCAAAGCCTATAGTCGTAAGTTGAATCAGGATGTCAATGCAGAAGTGTCATAAGTGCCATTTGTCATAACCTGAACATTGTAAAGTCAGTAAATAGAATAGTATTTGACTGTGGTAACCACTTTACTAATTGAGAAGTGAACAGCACACAACATATAGTATGTATGTAGTTTCTTCTTTGTGCTAAGGAGTGAAGATTTAAGAGTATTTTCTTTGTAGACGATCTGATTCCATCACACTAAAATTTTAATTTAGCCATTTTAATATCAGCATCTTGAGAATTTAAAAACCAAACCAAGGGCTAGATACCCAAGCTAATCTGATAATATACTGAGGGTCTTATTTGTACAAATTACTTTACTGGAATTCCAGCTGGTGAGTAGGGGAAGAGAGAAGCAATATGACACAGGTGTTTCTGAAGTTAGCCTTATTGACTGCCCTTTACACTTTTTCAGAGGGGTGTTGACATGTAAAACACAAAACATGGTCTGAAGTATCAAAGTTTACTAGGCTAGTGAGCTGCACTACCTTCATGCAGAAGCAAAACAAAAATAATGGCTTTTATTTTCAAAAGTGAGTAACAATTATGGGTGCTTCCATTTTTGGTGCCGAACTTGAGACAAGGGGTCTGATTTTGAGAAAGTGTTCAGTACCTGTCCTCTGAAAATCAGGTCCCTTTAAAGTATCTAAAATGGGCACACAAAAACAGACACTTTCAAAATCACTAGACACTTTTGAAAGTTTAAACTAACAGTTTTTCTCACTAAGAATAAGGCCATGAGGAATTTCTCTGCTAAATGATAACTTTATATAGCAAAAGCCTGGTTTCCAACATGAAGTTGTTTGGCAAAATAACCTTATTGAAGCACCAATTCCCAATGGGAACCAATTGACAGGATACTGTGGAAAGTATTCATTTATACTATTCTTCTCATGGTTTCTAATATTGCATTCCACATTTTTGGAGTTTCTTTTATCAAGTGTTCCTTTCCGATCAAGAAGAAGAAACAAACTGAACTATTACTTGATTTTCAAGAGAACATGCGTATTTTCAATGTAAACATTCACATTCCTAATTACAGAATTAGGCTGTAAGCTCTTCGGGGCAGGGACAATTTTTTTGTTCAGTGTTTATACAGCACCTAGCACAATGAGATCCTGGACCATGACCAGGACTATATTATATTATTAATCTAATAATGTCAGCCAAACTTTGTGTAACTTGGCAGTTTTATCTCACTAACAACAACAACAACATTACTATTCAATTAAGATTTTCTAAAAATAGGCAAGAACAATTAGATGCCTGGTCAGCATATCTGAGATGGGGGAAGTAAAAAAAACGAGCAGGCTAGTACTTTGATATTTAAATCCTTCTACTAGAGTTTACAGGTCTGAGTCTCTGCTGCCTACCAACCTGCGGTTGACACTTACACAGTACAAATTAGGTGTAAGACACTAGCAAACCAGAATTCTCTATTCACTGCACAGGCACCGGCTTCCTCCAGGCCCTGGGGTACTCACCCCCTGCTCCGCCCTAGGCCCTGCCCCCAACCCAACTCCTTCCCCCAAGCCCCCAGCCCTGCCCTACGTCTTCCTGCCCCATCTCTTTCCGCCCAGTTCCTCCCCCTCCCCCCCCAGTGCATTCCCCCGCTCCTCTGCCTCCCCCCCACACCAGCACCTCCTGCATGTCACGGAACAGCTGATCTGCAGCAGGAAGTAGGTGCTGGGAGAGAGGGGGAGGAGTTGATCGGCAGGGCCGCTGGTGGACAGGAGGCTCTGGGTGCCGGTGGGCGCTAAGCACCCCCTAATTTTTTTCCGTGGGGGCTCAAGCCCTGGAGCACCCACAGAGTCAGTGCCTATGATTCACTGACACTGATGGTCACATTTTACACAGGTCTATGCAATTCTAAACACACACACATATACATGCAATATTCTGTAACAGAAAATATACTCCCAAATATATATAGATATTTTAATACATGTCATATGACATGAAACATAATTAGTCAAGTATTTATTTGGGGATTTATATAATTATCTACTTCTCTATTTTCTTTTAATAACACTGCTATAATGTTCTTATTGTAGGTTAGAGATCTGAAACAATGGGTGACTGGAGCTTTCTGGGGAGACTATTAGAGAATGCACAAGAGCACTCCACGGTTATTGGCAAAGTTTGGCTGACGGTACTATTTATCTTCAGGATCCTGGTGCTGGGGGCTGCTGCTGAGGAAGTCTGGGGAGATGAACAATCGGACTTTACATGCAACACCCAGCAACCTGGTTGCGAAAATGTCTGCTATGACAAAGCCTTCCCCATTTCCCACATCCGCTTCTGGGTGCTGCAGATCATCTTTGTCTCTACGCCAACCCTCATCTACCTGGGCCATGTGCTGCACATTGTGCGCATGGAGGAGAAGAAGAAAGAGGAAGAGCTAAAAAAGAAGGGAAGCAGCAGGGACAGCAACCACCAGGGGGGAGCAGCAGCAGCAGGTGGCCGAGGGAGTAGCAACAACAGCAGCACCAATAAGGAGCCACCCCCAAAGAAGGAGAAGCCACCAATCCGTGATGAGCGGGGTAAAATACGCATCAGTGGTGCCTTGCTCCGCACCTATGTCTTCAATATCATTTTCAAAACTCTGTTTGAGATAGGCTTCATTGTGGGCCAGTATTTCCTGTATGGCTTTGAGCTGAAGCCACTCTATCGTTGCAGCCGTTGGCCTTGCCCGAACATTGTGGACTGCTTCATTTCACGGCCCACTGAGAAGACCATTTTCATCATCTTCATGCTGGTGGTGGCATGTGTCTCGCTGCTGCTCAACATGCTTGAGATGTACCACCTTGGATGGAAGAAGCTCAAGCAAGGCGTGACCAACCAATACCGCCCTGATCCACTCCCCATTGCACCAGCTACCATTGCAAGGGACTCCAAACCTGTTACTCTGCCATTGCCATCTCCGGCAGTGTTCCCTACTGTCCCGCCTGCTCTGCCGGATTCCCGTGCCATCACTCCGCTGCTCTCTTCACGGACTGTGCCGCCTTACTATGCTGAAGCCACTGCTAGGGCACAACCAGCCACCACAACTTCCCTGGCTGGCTACTCCGGGGCTCCTCCATTTTCTGAGGAGCGACACAATACTGCCACTCCCATTCCAACCTCCATCCCAATCCCAACTCTATCCCCCATCCCAACACCTATGCAAGCCATCACCCCCTACTTCAATGGCAGCAGCCAGGCCTTAGCTGCCGAGCAGAACTGGACCAATCTGGCAGTCGAGCAGCAGAGGAAGCCACCAGCCTCCAGCTCAGCTGCCTCTTCTCCCCCCAGCAGCATCGGACAACAATCGCCAAAGCAAGAGGTGGCCAGTGAGCAGCTGCTGCCATCGCCACCTCTTTTGCCACCTGTAGCAGCAGTCAATAGCAGCAGCAGCACCAGCCTGAGCAGAGGAAGCAGCAGCAAGTGGGATGTAGAAGGTGAAGAGGAGGCCACAAAGGAGTGGCCAGTGTCAGCTGCCTGCACTACAGTAGAAATGCATGAGCCGCCACTGCTCATAGACACACGGCGCTTAAGCAGGGCTAGTAAGTCAAGCAGCAGTAGAGCCAGGTCAGATGACTTAGCTGTGTAACGTGGTCCCTAGCACTGGGAGAAGCAAATGATGAAAGCAAAGTGTGATGGGGAGCTGCATGGGGATGAGGCCATGCCCCAGTACAGGGGGTGAGGGAGGCCGGGGTTCCAAACTTTGAAGCTTGCTGTTCTTGCACTCTGTGAGTTGTAGTGGGGATAAATATCTACATTTTCTAGTAGGTCAGGGGTGGCCAAAGTGCAGCCCGTGGACCAAGGGACCAATCCCTCTGTCATTGACATCAATGACAAACATCCCAATGGCAGCCATATGGAGGGCTTGCACAGATGACAGGTGGTGGCACTGGCAGTGGTGGCAGCTAGCCATGTGCCTTCATAGGGAAGCTCTTCCAAGAACAATGTTAATACTCTTAGCCCTCACCTTCACTTCCACTCATCTTATATAAGCACTTCATGAGCAGAGGCCTTGACTTCTTTCCTTCCTCTGAAACCCCATGCACACCTGTTTAACCACCTCCTTGAAAATGAGGATGGCATATTGCCTGCTGGCACCTGTCATCTCTGTGGACCAAATCTGCCATATTAAACATCAGGGTGACAACATTCTCTTCCATTTAATGCAAAGTAGGGCAGCCTTTGCACTCATGGCAAATTGCCAATGCGACCCTGTTGGCTGGGCAAAGTTTGGATAACCCCTGTAGTAGCTTTTATCATTCTGAGCTTCATCTTTGTATTATTATAATAATTTTTTTACTCTTGACCTATAAGGAAATGTCCAGTTTGACCTTCTGTCCGGTGTTTGCCAACTGCGACCACACAATTTTTTTAAACCCATGTATTCCTTTGAATATGTTTGGTTATATTTTGAGATGACTTCTGAAATTGCTTAGAGGAGGACAGGAAACTAAACCACACACCTCATAAAATATTACACAGAATAATTGTA
Organism: Chrysemys picta bellii; assembly: GCF_011386835.1. Taxonomy (NCBI): domain Eukaryota; kingdom Metazoa; phylum Chordata; order Testudines; family Emydidae; genus Chrysemys; species Chrysemys picta. Next base: position 314,991,550 of record NC_088791.1, read on the forward strand.
ATCCAGAAAGAAAGGATTATGGTTTCAGTACACTGTGACCCCTTATGTTGCTTATGAACAAAACAGTAGGTTAAAGTATGGTACTGCATTTTAGACTATTAGATACATGCTTTTATCAGCTTAAGGTAGTTGGAAAAATGCTTAATAGAAGTAAAACTAGAGTGCATACCTTTAAAGTATTTGAGCAGTTTTAGAATAAATTTTAATCTGTAGATTTAAATTACTTGACAGTGTACTTATACATTTTAGTTTGATCTTTGATCTCACAGGAAAAATTAAGGGGAAACCAAAGTAAAGTCCAAAGCAATATTGTTTCCTGCTGTGTTTTGTAAGTGATTAGCCCTGTCCTACAACAATCTGTAATGTCTTACAAACCAATAAACAGCAGACATAGAATATACTGTACAGCAAAAAAGGTGACTAAAATATCATGGCAACATTTTAGGGGCCTCAGGGCCTATTCTGATTCCACAGAAGTCAATGGCAGAATTCCTGTTGACTTCCATAGGAGCAGGATTGGGCCCTCTCATCTTGAAGTCGTTATTCAATCAAAACTCCATTGGAAGTCAAATGAAGTTTTGGGTGCAACAAGGAATGTAGGATTGGGCCCATTTCCCTTAAAACTGTGAAGAAAAGTGATGGGTATTTTTCTAAGGAGTCAGCTTTCCTTAAAAGAGACTCCATCTTTCATTCCCATTGTAACAAATACCCTCATATAAGTCAGTCAAAAGTTTGAACTCCTGATAAAGTTGGTGAGAGATTTGGGTATACAAAGAATGCAGAATCAGACCCAACTTTTGTTCTTGTGGTTGAAAAGATCATTTCAATTAGTTGAAGTCCAGCACTATTCCTCTGGCTGCCATAAAACTGAACTTGTATTTAGCTGTGACATTCTGAGTACCTGTCCCAGACCTGAAGAAGAGCTCTGTGTACGCTCTTTTTCACCAACAGAAGTTGGTCCAATAAAAGATATTACCTCACCCCCATTGTCTCTCTCATATTCTGGGACCAACATGCTACAACACCACCACAAACAAAGCTGAACTGCCATAATTAAAATAGTGTAGCTAAGTTCACTTAAATAACCTTTCCATGTTCAAAATGTGTTGGCCTGGCCATGTAGTGCTTACTTAGGGAACTGGTCTCAACTTTGCCTATGTAGCTAAAAGGCTACAAGTGCAACTGATAATATATATTTTCCTAAACGTGTTGATTTTATTAAACAATTAACAATATTTCCCATCAATACAGACTAAAATGTTATACTTTAATATTTCCTGAACAGATTCAAAATTATTTCTGAATAACCATGGAACAGGGTTTGGGTTCTGTCTTGAGACCCTTATACAAGTTGTCTCATTGACTTCAGTTGACCTACTTGTGTGAGAAAGGGTTGCGGGATGCAGCTCTGGCCTGCTAACAGTCTTGGGGCGGACACTGCATATATAATAAAGTCAATATGCATTTGTTAATATGCTGATTAACAAGTAAAACCAGATAGCAACTATTTAGTAGTCAAGTTTAAGGGATCCTCTCATGAGCTGTTTTAAGACATTAAAAACAGACAAACATACAAGCTAAAAGAATTCTGCTCTCAGCTACACCCATGCAACACCACTGAAACTAGCACAAAGTTAATAGGGTTATATTAAATGTACATAAGGACAGAATTTAGCCCTCAAAATTTTTAGATCTACTAACATTTCTAGCAGTTTCTGAATGACAGGTCATTATATTGCTGAAGTAACAATGTGCACCTCTATATTTTAATGACTCAGAGCTGCATCAAAATTCATAGGGCCAAATTCTGCTCTCGTTTACACTAATGTAAAGAGTAAATATCTCCAGCTGTATATTGATATAACTAAGGCCTTGCTTCAAAAAAGCATTTTGAGTACATGCTTTGCTGGAGCAGGGCCAGAGAGCAGAATATTGACCCCCTGTTACATATTGTCACTAATCCTGCAATCCTTACTCAGGGAAAACCCCCATGGAGTGAGCCCATACTATATATAAAAATCTAAGAGGAGAGATTGTTATAACTTGCTTAAAATCAACTGATATTTAATCTACCATTTTCAGATTAACATGTGTGCACAGAGTTCAAAGAGTTTTGTGGTATGTGGCATTTTCAGGTATAGTAAAGATTGGACAGCTGTCCTTGCAAATGACCCATTTATTTCAGCAGCAAAGAGTCCTGTGGCACCTTATAGACTAACAGACGTATTGGAGCATGAGCTTTCATGGGTGAATACCCACTTCATCGGATGCATGAAGTGGGTATTCACCCACGAAAGCTCATGCTCCTATACGTCTGTTAGTCTGTAAGGTGCCACAGGACTCTTTGCTGCTTTTACAGCTCCAGACTAACGCGGCTACCCGACACCATTTATTTCAGTTATACAGGGTAGGTGTGGGGAAGCAGAATTGCAACTCTAACTGTGCTCCCTGGGAGAAACCTGATCTAATAGTCTCCAGACCAGATCAACGATAGTTTGAGAAAATAGATAAAACAAAACAAAGCTACAACTCACAGGTTGTGTTTTTAACACTGGCTTCTTTAAGTTCTACCAAAACAACTGTAAAAGCTCAAGCTCCTTGGTTAACCACACTTTAATTTAGAGTGTTATAAACTGTTTCTTAATTTCACTCATGATAACTGATCTTGCAGAGGCAAAACTTCAGTTGATTTCAGTGGACATTTTGTCTCTTTGAAGGCTGCAGGATCAAAAGGGGGAAACAAATTTATTTGAAAATATCATTGGTGGGGCAAATAATGAGAGTTTTACTCAGTCTTTACTCATGAAAATTGCCATTTAAATCAATGGGAGTCTACTAAGTAAAGAATAACATGAACTCAGTATGGTTGGCCTGGAATGCATAATATTTTAATATGCTTATTGGGCCTGATCCAAATCCCACTGAAGCCAATGGAAAGATTTCCATTAAGTTCAGGGAGCTTTGGATAACACCCCATAATGCTATTGGATCTGATTCCTGCACTTCTTACTTAGGCAAATCTCCTGTTGAAGTTACAGAGTTTTCCTTAAGTAAAGAACACTGATATAAGCTATAGCGGATAGGATAGTTATGGGTTTTTTCAGTATGTGGAAAGTGATTAGTTTATGCCAAAAGGTATACATTTAAATCTTGAAAACATTTGTCTGAAGAATAGGTTTTTGAATAAAAATTAAAATCAGATTCAATTTATATCTTAAATTAATTGTTCTCTAAAACTGCTGTAAACACCAAGACGTAACATGTTGTGAAATGGAACTGCATCTGTGGATGGAAATATTTGTAAGTTTTCCAGATAATTTTGTCTGCCATACTTTGTTTCATTTGTCTCAAAAATGAAAATGGTAGCAGATGTTACTGTAGATAGAATTGATCCTGCAGCCCTTACTCAAGCCTGGAAAACTTACACATCTATTTAACTTTAAGTAGGTGTGTAAATCATTGTAGGATTGGAACACGAATAAGGACTACAGAATTGCAATTGATATTTTAAATTTGAAGGAAGTACTCATCTTCACTGTGTGGATAGATGGGTGGTGGGAAGGATTATTACATGTGATATTTAAAATGTAAAAGATAAAAGGAAATGCTAAAATATGCAAAAGATAAAACAGAAAATGTCACACTTTGAACAAGTTACCAGGTATATAATGTTCTATTGTTTGCAATCATTCAAGGAATTTGACATTTATTTCCCTCCCACAAAAAAACCCTCTAGATTTCATTAGTATATTTTTCACAATATTTTCACAACTGAATGTGTAGCAAAAATACAAACATTTTATAATATTTATTAGCACATAAATACATTGTTTTTTACCATCAGAATATTTATATTGTTTTCTGTAGCTGGGCCTGTACAGTTAGTGCAGCTATCTGTTAATACCAAAGAAATGAAGCATAGATGATTTATAAACTACACAGTTCTTTTCTTTACATTTTGATTCAGTGAAAACAGTCTGATAGAACTTCCTGGTAACTCACCCTTAATTAAAATTTGAATATTCTTGATTTGAAAATCTAACTCATGATTTTTCATACAGAAAAAGAAAAAAAGTGATCTTTAAAACACTGAGCTTTCCCAGCATTGGTCTGTAGCTTCTTGCGAACATGTAACATGCACTGAAAAGACAATATGGGCCAAACTCACCTCTGGTGTTGCAGTAGAAGTCGACTGGTATGCAAAGATGAAGTTAATGGCCCTACCCCAGGGATTAATTTGGTCCAATATGTTTGCCATCCAGTAAGACACTCATCACTAATTAAGTGCACTGATATACTGTAATGCTTCATATTATTTTCTTATCTGAATACCTAATAGTAGGATCAGTATAAAAATTAAAACAATCCTTTTAAAAATAATATTTCAGTCTTTTTTCCAGTTAAATCTGGGTGAGTTGCTCAGCTGGTATAAATTGTCATAGTTCTATTGACCTTAATTGAGCTATGGCAGTTTACACAAGCCGAGTATCTAGACCCTTGTTTTTTAATTTATTAAATTCCTTAGTAGAGCTGAATTAAACAGGCTGTTCTTTTCCCCCCCCCCCCCCAAATGCATTTGTTTTATTTTACTCTGATTTTCCTTGCGAAATGTGTGCTCTGTTTGCAACTTTGGTTTCCTGAAGTTTACATTAAATTTTTGATTTCAGAATTGTACATTTGGACTGAATACACTATTTTGGAAGTTTATATTGGTATAATACAAATTAAAGCAATGGCCCTGCCAATGTGTTAATCCTAAAATGAAATATCTTAATATAAACATAGAACTCTTCAGATGTAAGGCAGTACCATTAAAAAAAAATCATTTAATATTGGGAATTCTTACCAGTAATCTACACTATCAGTTTCCTGCATAGGTTTAAAGTACAGGAGCTTGCTATATGGTATACAGGGAGCACACTATTATGGAAAAAAATAAACTTTTCATCATGAACTGAATTATCACAGAATGCAATGTAGGTTTTACTATTATCTATTTACTTTGTGTGTGTGTTTAGGATGTTTAATGGCAAAAATTAGCAGTGACATCAGTTCTCTGTGTCAGAAATTGACAGTATGGCTTGAAGTCCCACACAAAACAATACTTGTGGCAAAACACTGCACTGTTACATTGTGGAGGATGTTGTAAAAGGTAATGTTTTGTTTTCCAGATAAAAACAAGGGTCTGGGTCCTGCAAAAACCCTCTCATGTGAGCGATCTTTACTCACGCAAGTAGTACTGTAGAAGGCAATGAGATTATTTGCTTAAGTAAAAAAATACTCATGTGAAAAGTAACTTGCAGGCTTGGGCCCTACATTTGTTTTAATATGCTAAGCTAATTTCTGAGGTTTCAGCCCTTAAAAAGATATGAAACAAATGTGGACATATTTTAAGATGGGGAATATATTCCTATTTCCAGTTTTCTCACAATTAAAAGGTTGTGTTGCATAAGAAAGCTTACTCAGAGGTTTCTTGTTGCTGAAAGGCTGTCTTTTACATTACAGAACCTCACAACAAAAGAAGAAAGTTTTCTGGAAAGTCAGGGACTTTTAATAACATTAAAAGCAGCAAACTGTTTCAAGTGGTGTCTTTGAAGAAGTGCCTTATGTACTCAATTCTGTAAGAATAACTTGATGTAAATGTCAATTTACCTCAAATGTTTACAAAAAACTGTTACTAAATAAACTTTTTGTACCATAAGAGCATCTCTTTTAGATTAAATTTATAGTGATGTGTAGATGATCACTAAAAATATTAAAATGCAAGGAGACCAAACTAAATGAGATAACTTCCATTTTCAGTTAATCTGCTTTCTTTTAACATTCAGTCTTATTCAGCTGACTGAATAAGATCTGTCTGAAAACTGAAGGCCGAATCTTGTGAACTATCCACATGCAGATCTCCCACTGACTTCAATGGAAGTTCTCATTGCAGAGGGGAAGCTAGGGATTCAATCCTGATCTTACTGCAGTCAGTAGCAGTTTTCCCATTGACTTCAGTGGGTTAAGGATTTCACCCTAGATTTTGACTGTGACACAATTCCTCCCATACTTCATCTTTGCTCCTGGGAGTAGTAAGCTATGGGTGGCCATCCTCATCCTCCCCAGCTACTTTAAATGGGGAGTGTGGCCAAGTCTCTGCCCATTTCCTGCTCATTCCCATCCCCTCTGCAGACAGCAAGTAGGCCTGCTTAGGCCTATGTGCTCATATGCAAGGTCCCAATAGTTCAAGCAAAGATGAAAGGGCATGGTGTTTTAGAAGCAAATTATCCAAGTGGTGCTTTTTCCTGAGCAGCAGTAAGTCAAGTTTCCAGAAGAATAACTCTCAAAGAGTAGCAGAATGGGTGAGAGTGACAGCTGTTAGAAAAGTTAGAGAGTTTGCTTGTTTTTATTTTTTTAGTTTTTTCCCCCCCCCCTATCAATTTATATGGGGTAAAAGATCCAAATTCTGCTTGCCTGAATCAAATAACCTGTCCCACTGTTTTTAGTAAGACAATTCACATGAGTAAGAAGGGCTGAAATTAGTCCAAAGTATCATTTACATGACTGAAAGAATGCCTAGCCTATTGGTATTCCCAAAGTCACTGAGTTGCTTCTCTACTTAAATGCCAAACATACATGCATTTTGAATAATAAGAAGCTGATCCTGCAACCTTTACTAAAACAATACCGACGGCAGGAGAAATCCCATAAGGTCTACAACAAAACTATTCATGTCAGCAGAAGAATTTGTAGGCCTTGTGCTCTAATTTCTATTTAAAATATAGATTCATATGGGCACCCAGCATCTTATATTAGTCTACATTTGTACAAACACACCAATGTCAGTGGCATGAAGTATACATGTGGCTACAAGCCACAGTGAAAAGCAAGCCAAATCCACACTCTGGTGTGTAACTACATGTGCCAGTGAGACTCCAGCAGCAGGGAGAGAGCAGCTCCCCACTACCGGAGCCTTTGACTACTGGGAGGAAAACCTCTGGTAGGGTGAAGGCAGTGGAGAAATGCCTCTGCCAGAGTCTTTCCTGGCTGTGGGGAAAGGCTCCAGCAGCAGGGAACTGGTGGAGCCTTTCCCTGGGTTAGGGAAGTGCTCCAGTCTTTCCCCACTGCCTCCTCCCTGCCAGAGCCTTTCCCCACTGCTGGAGTCTTTTCTGGTAGTAAGGGAAAGCTCCAGCAGCAGGGACGAAGCAGGAAACTACAATGCTGGAAATATCAGTATAGATAGGGAGGCATGGCTTGGGCAAGTAGAAAGCATGGGGTACATACTCACATACATATAACCCACACCCTTCAGGCCTGTCTTTCCTCTACTTGCCTAAGTCATGCTGGTTACAGGACTTTTTATGCCCGTGCTGGGGGAGTTACAAAGGTATGTACATTACACGCTGCCAAAAGCAGCATGCAGTGTAGATGAACCCTTACAAGTTAGTTGCTTGAGCAATTTGAACAAGACCAAAGGACAGTGAGTGGAGGAGAAGCAACTCTGTCTTGCCTATCCCGAATAAAGCAACAATCTAATAATGAGATATTGACAGATTAAGCCACTGCATAGTATCAAAACATCATAAAGTTTCTCACATTTTAGTTTTTTACCCTTTCATTTCAAAATTAAGAAAAATGCCTTAACTAATAAAAGTAAAGGACATCTACTACTGAGCTGTGACAACAGAACAATCCATTGTATGAGGTCATCTCTCTCCTGAAGAAAGATGCTAGAAACATATGATTAAGGTCTGACTTGAATTGCCGGATGACTGTCAAATAATTGCAGCTGAGTTACTGACAAGAAATGGAAAATCACAGAAAAGTAATAGACCTTTATTAATTGTGGTAATTTGGAAAAGCCAGAGAAGACCTATTTGTTTAAGAAAAATTTGCTGGAAAAATATAAACATTCAAGTATTATGTTATGCCTGCTAAATTTTTGTTTATTTGTTTAATAAACAGACATTTTGCTGCAACTGTATTACAGTCATTAATGCATGGGGGCAACAGCAGGAGCCCCACCATGTGTTATCATAGAACAGTAGTTTTCAACCTGTGGTCCACAGATCCTGGGGGTCCACAGACAATGTCTGAGATTTCCAAAGGGCTCCACACCTCCATTTGAAATTTTTTAGGGGTCCACAAATGAAAAAAGGTTAAGAACTACTGGTTTATCATAAGTACTCCCGTCCTGCAAGTTTATTAAAAGAGGACATGCTATTTTGTTAGTATGTGTTGGTCTCACCTTGGCCCAGGCTGAGAAAGTAAACCTAATATTGCCCCAATTAGGGGTGTAGGGGAACACTTACTGTGCCACAAGAGAGCATGCAGGGACTGCCCACACTTTTACATATGGTGTCGTTGGCAGAATCCTCCAACCCCGCTCCCATTAAGGGTACAGAGAGGTGCCTACAGTCTTTGGCTGTGAAATGTCTTGCCTACACCAAGTTTGTGTGTAACATAGGTAGCTTCAGGACTAAATGATTGACGCCAGGCTGGCAGATGGCGCAACAGCAATGTCTCCAGAAGTTCAGGTCCCAGGCTTGGCAGGGGGCCCAGCAGCAGCAACTGGACATGCTGGCCTATCACAAATGCCAAAGGGAAGAAGAAATACAGTCCTGCCAGTCAGTGTGTGGATTGTCATGAAGAGGGGCAAGTAAATTGGGTCTGCCCCTGGGGAGCCAGAGAAAAGGTTCTTGGCCAACACAGGGTGCTGAGTTGACCTGGGGAGGTTTGGACTATTAAGGATGTTGGTACATAGAGTGAAGGAACCCAGATAGCTGCAAAAAAGGACGGAGGGGACAATTTTGTGCCAGGAAGAGTGATACCTTGGTGTGATGGGGTGTATAAGCCCCACACTGGCAAACTGAGCATTAAAGAAGAGCTCTGGTCCCAGAAGGCTCCACCCAGCTGCACCTGCTGAGCATGTTCACATTGGAGGCGGGGCTCAAAAGGAAGCAGCTCTCAGTCTGGGTGGTCAGAGCAGGGGAGTAGTCACCTGCAGCAAGCTCCTGCAGAGAAGCTGCTAGGGCTCCACATGGCCAAGACCAGGCCCCGCTGCCATTGTCCCTTCACCCCACAGAGCCAGGAGTGACAGACCACTGATACAAGATCATCCACTGGAGCATGATCAGAGAGAACTCCAGGAAGAACTCAGAAACAGACCAGTGGCACTGATAGAGGAAGGCACAGTAGAAATGACCCCTGGAACAGGCATAAGGTCACCCATCCCAGGTCAGATATGTGAGCTATTATTCACATGGTCCTGGGTTGGAATCCTGGAGCAGAGAGATCCTGGGTTCCCCTGCCCCAATCATTGATTCTCACCACTGAGATATGGCCTGATTTGGTCTTTAAGCCCTCACCACCTGGATGTAATTTGTTTTAAGTGCAGGGGAAATGGGTACGTTAGAAGAATTAGCTGTGCATGAACTTTTGACCTTGGACCAACTGCTTGTTTCTATGGGGAAGTAAGGTAGTAAAGTTCTGGGCAAAAGAGCATTAGCCCAGAAGCAGACTCTAGGGGAAAGCTTCAGGGGCAGAAGTCAGCCATTGGTTTCAGATTTTTCCCACTTGCTGGAGCTGCCTCAATTCCATCCTCAGCCTCAGAACATCAGTATGGGGAGTGTGAGTAGCCTGATACAGGAGCCTGAAAAGATTCTAGGATGAAAAGACTGTTCGTTGCTCTAAAGAGAGACATGGATCCCAAGCTGGAAGAACAACGGCAAAGACTGAGGTCAGGTCAAAAGTCCTGGAAAATGGGTGTAAAAGGGTTGATGATGTTGGTGCACAGTAAGAAAGCCTGCATTTGAGCTTGCAAGTTTTCTTACTGAAACTGGCTGAGCAACAGGAACAAATTCAGTGACTAGAAGATAGGCAAAGGTGGTTTCAGAGAAGGAGAGAAACTAAGCCAAGGTAACAAATCAACACACTGGAAAGCAAACATAGAATTCCTCAGAGGAAAGTCTGTGTTAGCCTCCAAGAAGCTCTGCAGTTGAAGAGGAAGTTCCAGCATCTCAGTGACTAGATGGAGGCTGAGATAGTCCAAATGCAGGAGAAGCTTGCAGCAAAGTGTGGTAAGTTCCAGGCATTGCACCATCAGGATGGGCTGACAGCAGGAACTGCCACTTCCCAGGGTCAAGAAGCAATACCTGGTTTAGCTGGAGAAGGAGCAAGGTAACAATGAGATGGTGAACAACCAGCTTAAAACAAATCTGTAGGCCAGTCAAGGAAAAGAAAACAGACTTGAAGGCCAAGTTTCAGGAAATGGCCGGGGGGAGAAATGATATCCCAGTACCAGTTTTCCTTTCTGGCCTTGGAAACAAGGCTAGCCCAACTGGAAAAGCTTGTGGACTCAGACTCCAAGAAACAGCATGCTGCCTGCCACCAATCAGTGGGTGCAAGAGGTTTGGAAATAAGGCCTCAAGTCTTTCTGAAGAGTGAAGACTGCGGGGGAGGGGGGCATAGAGAGTTAGTAGTGTTTCAAAACCCTAACAAGAATTTAGTCTGAATGAAAGACCATAGGCTTATCTGCACAGCCTCTCAGTCCAGACTATGGGGGTGTGAACTGCAGCATGCACTAGTGTGTAGCTCTCCTGTGTAGACATTGTGGGCACAAACTAAAAGGTACCTCGTTCAAGATGACTTAGTCCTGTTTGAAAGACTTCTGGGCTCTATATACGTCAGTGATGAGACTAAAAATATGGCCAAAGGTCTTGCAGACTTCCTTGGAGCTGCTAAATAGGAAGTACTCCTCTGGCTTGAGGATATGATCATGAGGAGGTGGCTAGGCCAGCAGCCTAGTAAAGCCAACCGGGAAGATTGCCCAATTGGAATGCCCATATGGGCATGGGATAGACAGTAGAACTTGCCCTAGGACCAGGCAATATTCTGGGTGGTGGGGAGCATGTGAAGCAGTGTATTAACTGTATAGTCTGGAGCCCACAGCTTGGGGTGGAATCAAGGAGACTCCCCACCCCCTTCCTTCCTGGGTCAGGTCTGTTTAAACCAGAACAGGAAGCAGAGTAAGAGAGGGAAGCAGAAGCCATGCAGGTTGCAATGGGTGGTGGGTGTGGTTTTCTCTCAGGATCTAGGAAACTAGCCTAACCAGCGGCTTCATTTTGAGGACTTTGGGGGCTGAACTCAGCATCCTGAGGTGAGGACTTATGAATTGTTTATTGTAATTGCTTCTATCCTGAAACCTTATTAAAAAGTGACATGGTATTTGTCAGTGTATGTTGGTCTCTCCTAGTCCCAGTCTGTTAAAGCCACCTATCGCTAACCCAGTTGAGGGAAATTAAAGGGGGGCACACCTGCAATGCCACAGTGGGCCACAAGAGGGCATGCAGGGACTGCCCACACTTTTACAGAGACACAACTTGCGTCTCTACATGGTTGGCATAGAGATCAGTGGCAATAAATATTTTCTCTTTTCTGTAATGTAGTTCTAATATATACAAATGGAGAAATTCATTGCTCTGTGGTGTGCTTTAGCAGTGTTGCTTCTTCCTGAACTCTGAGTAAGACCATCTTGTGGGATGCTGAATTTTTGAAGTCAGAGTTGCAACTACGTAGGCCAGTGGTGAACTTGTCCAAGCACCAGTTTTTCCTCCACAGCATTTTTTGCTTTGAGTGCAAACAGTGAGTCAAGACCAATAAAACTCAAACATACATCTTTTGGGTTTAACTAAAATAGTATTTTTAGTACAGACCTGGGGGGAAAATGAAAAACGTTTTCTTACTAGTTATCTTTCAGTCCTCCCCATTATACTCTAATAGGATAACTGATTGTGGTGATTCAGGAATGACTGGCATCATTAATCTGTGTTAAGAGATTCTAAAATATTGATTTATCACATGGTATTTCTAAAATTGAATTATTTGAAAAATAGTAAAAAGATGTAATTAAAGACTATCTTGTAACTTACATACACAAGAGATCAGAGTACACTTTGGCATTTCTTGATGTTTGAGCACTTGAACATGCAAGTAATATTCTTTCAATGTTGTTTTAGGAGTAGAATTTCCTACTTTTTTTAAAAAAAGGAAAGCATAATATGAAGGAGCAGCATGATGCAAGACTTGAAAGCTCCACTGGTTTACTGAAAAGCTGACCATGTAAATTCCATAATCTGGAACTATTTGGCTAGATGCCACTGGAATGCCTTGTGGCTTAGGAAGTCCACAGCAGGAATCTACTCTCCTGTAAGCCTGAAGAGTTGTGCAGCTTTAGAGCTTCAGCAGAATAGTACAAAGGCTTCAAAGCGCCAAGCATGCAGCAACCCTCTCCATCCCCTTCACACAAAGTTCACAGGGAATCAGATTCAAGGGCAACTTTTGAGTTCTTGCCTCAAGACATACTTCAATACCCTTTTCAAAATGCGACTAAGGCCATGTCTACACCACCACTTATGTCGCAAAACGTATGTTGCTCAGGGGTGTGAAAAAACACCCCCGAGTGACAGTTTTGCTGGCGTAAGTGGTAGTGTGCACAGGGCCAGCTCCAGGCACCAGGTTGTCAAGCAGGTGCTTGGGGCGGTCGCTAGGGAGAGGGGCGGCACATCCAGCTATTCGGCGGCAATTCGGCGGACAGTCCCTCACTCCGCCTCAGAGCGAAGGATCTCCTGCTGAATTGTCGCCGCAGATCCCGATCGCGTTTTTTTTTTTTTTTTTGGGCTGCTTGGGGTGGCCAAAACCCTGGAGCCGGCCCCGAGTGTGCACAGTACTATGTTGGCAGAAGAGCTTCTCCTGCCAACGTAGCTACCACCACTCATTGAGGCGGTATTATGATGTCGACAGGAGTGCTCTCTCCATCAGCATAGAGTGGCTACATGAGCGATCTTACAGTGGCGCAGCTGCATCAGTACAGCTGTGCCGGTATAAGCTTGCTAATGTAGACATAGCCTAAGTGATTATGGAAACACATAAGTGAAGCCTGTCTTACCTATGCACATGCAACCTTAATGATAAAGTTCAGGCAAAGTGTACTGTGCATGTACAGAGTTTTCCAAAGCTTATAATTCAGTCAGTCAAATAAAAGTCAGTTCTTACCAGAACACTCAAAGGCAGTTCTCCTTAGTAAGGACTGTTTCCATGTCAAATTTCAATTTTTTCCTATTCTTTATGCTATAAGTGTATATTTTCATGACTGGGGAGGTACCTTTTTCCACTCATCTTGTACTCAAACAGATGAAAAATTTTCGTTCAAGTTTTCTGAACTTTGGAGAGAGACAGACCAACCCTACAAAATTTCAGCCCTAAAAAAGTGATTTTTTTCATCCAGGAAAGCTATGAGTCACTGAAGACTGGGACCAGAATGGAATTGCTTAGACACTTATATAATCTTAATTTGCCATTACTCCCACTTTTGTTTTATATATAATTCATATGAATACAGCAAGAACTAAATGGTATTAAAGATCAAAGAAATTATTAAAAGTAAAGAACCTCAGAGTGAATTAGCTTTTACAAAACAGACTGCTAAGTACTATGACCTCAACCCAGAAAAATACTTAAGCATGTGCTTAAGTGCCTTGCCTGATCAGGCCCCAGTTGCACAGAACTTTAAATCTTCATCAAGTGAATTTGTAGATTAAAGTGATCTTATTTCATGTTTAAAGATTCATTGATGCCCCATGGAAAATTTTTGAAAGACACTGTAATTGAGAAGAAATGCTATTTATAGAGGTCGAACTATGCAACCCTTAGTCAGGTTGGTAAGCAATCAGGCACATGGTACTTGCTGCTTTTCCTACATTTTTACACAGGGATAATTTATATGGAAGAAATATTGTGTTTCTTGTGAGTTTATCACTTCTTGTTGTATAACCCCTAAATGAAGTCTGAATCCTCTTCTTGGAGGGAACAAATACAGGACTTTTAAGTTTGAGCTTCTCTCAGTGAGTCTGGAGTTTCGAGAAACTCCAGGATACTATTTGAGTTAAATCCACACCTCTACTTGCTGAGAAAAATCTAGCAAGGACTTATAAGGTGCATTATTGGACAGAATTATCAGTGCCTCTCTTTGGAAAGCAAAGATGCATCCATCTGTAAAAGTAGTAATTGTTAGGAAATCTCTTGACATTAGAAATATCCCTAATTAATAGTCCATAATCTTCCTTTTCTGGGAAATGTTATTCAGAAGACTAATGAATCAGCTCTAGCAGTACCTGGAAACCTCAAACTTCTTTGATACTTATCCATCCATTTTTGTATCTGGGCCTGCTATGAAAATTGCACTGGTTTTGTCAGTTGATCATCTCCTTAAAGTGATGGGAAAAGATAGTGTCCACCTGGATTCTCTTAGATCTATCAGATGCCTTTGATGCCACTGACATGTGAGGAGCCTCTCTCTTTAAGAGCGAGCCTGTGGCTCACTTCTCCCGCCTCTGTAGCAGCTCAAATAAGTTGATACCCTTGCCAGAGAGGTTTCAACTCTGTTTTTAGCAGCTCTCCCTCCTAGATATACTGTTACAGGCTGGTGTTAACATCAATAACAAATCATCTCATACACTGGCTTTGGACTCCATCAGAACCCTAAAAAGACCATCATATCATGGGCTGTTGACCTGACACTGAAAATAAGTCTTTGTCTTGACTCTTCGATAGGTCATGGAGGATCAGTGGCTGATTGTTCATCTCTCCCAAGATTTCTCATCTCCATCCTTTTGATTAGTGCAGGGTTCTATTCTATTGCCACTTCTGTTCACCATTATCTGAACCATAAGCAGAGAGAGTGATGTGTTGAAGACACCCAACTCTTTTTTTCCTGTTTCATCTGACCCATCTGGTGCAGTTGACCAGTTACCAAGGTCTTATCAGGACTGGAGCTTGGATAAAACAAATGGCTAAACTAATGGTGGAGGTGATATCAGCTTCACAATTTTGAAGAAATTTGCTTGTCCTTCAATAGCAGCAGTGACCAAGAGTTCCTTTTAGTATCTATATTTGGCCAAGAGGTTATGCTGTTCTTTTTTGGACATGTATTTATCACTTCAAGACTGGATTACTTTAGTACACTCTGCATGGGTAGAAAACTGCAGCTGGTACAGAATGTGGCTGCCTACTTAAGTGATGTTCCTCACTAGGAGCACAACACACCTGCAATTTGCACTGGCTCCCAATTAATTATTAAGTGAAACTTTATGGGTTAAAATCAACACCTTTAAAACCTAAATAATTTGGTCCTTAATATTTAAATTAATAGATTCTAACACCAGAAGGGACCATTATGACCATCTAGTCTGACCTCTCATGTAGCACAGGCCATAGAACTTCCAAAACAATTACAGAGCAGATCTTTTAGAAAAAAGATCAGCTTTGATTTGAAAGTTGTCAGTTATGGATAATCCACCACAACCCAGGATAAATGATTAATTACACTCATTAAAAATGTACACCTTATTCCTAGTCTGAATTTGAAACTTCCAAGGCTGCATCTCTTTTCATGTAACGCCAGGGCAGTCATAATCATCTGAGATGCTCAAACTATGTAAACAGAATGGGCTGGGAGGCAGGATGGGTTGAGTGAGGCATCATTGACTTTAAAACTGTTTCCTACACAGTTTGTTGATCTTTGAGGTTTTAGTTCTCCCAGGATTTTTCCTGGGGAGGAGGTGGAGTGAATGGGTTGGGGTATTAGGAGATTCTTGATCTTGCTAGAGATTGTTTAACGTTTATCTGTGCAAAGGTACACTTTCAACAGGTCAAAATAAATAATTTTTTTAAAAGTTGCCCTTAAAGAAGTCGATATGAGGGAATTAAAAATGGGTGAGGAAAAGTGATCTTAGCCTTTGTGCTGTATTTTGCCTTCTGATCCATGCACAGCCCACAGATGCAGAAAGTATATTGGGTATAACTGAAACAAACATTTACAGAGACCTTAACCAGGACTGTTCAAAAGTTGTAGATTTTTATTTTTTTTAAGTTAGACCAAGTCTACACTAGAAACTTTTGCAGGTATAGATGTTATTTAGAGGTGTTGATTTCAAAAACAAAAACAAAAACAAAAACCAAAACCACTTTTCTATACCAGCAGGCTCCCTAGTTTAGATGCAGTTATACCAACATAAAAGTGTTTCTGTTGGGAAAGCTTATTTTGCTTAGGGAGCCCTTTATAAATGGTACAGGCAAAAGCACTCTTTTGCTGATATAAACTAGTCTGCACTAAGAGACTTTGCTAGTCTAGCAAACCTTTTCTAATGTAAACCATTTTCCTCTTAAGCCAGGTCATCCTGGCCTGGATGGAGAAAAGAAATTGATGTTATGTTTGTGTTCCCTCTTCCACTCTCAGATACCAAGGAAGTACTTTTTTTTGTTTTTGGTTTTTTTAAACCCAGCTCAGGGCCCCTTCACACATAGGTTTCTAGCACGTTTGCAGCCTTGAGTGATGATATCTACCATCAGAAATAATGCAAAATGAGACTCAAATTATGCACTCAGACATGGGGTCTTGAGGAAGGAGGATTCCAATGAAGGCCAACTTGTTTTCTGAATAGCTTATTCAGTCAACCCAGGAACTACAGTCTTCCAAGGCTTGACTAGTTTGAAGATTATGGGGATTGAAACCTTATCTAGATGAAGTTTCAAGCTGTACTAAAACGAACCACAAGAGGTTTGTTTTAGTACAAGAGTTAATTTTAAAAACATGCTCTTGTTTACTATTCACTAACTTTTTACACCATATTGCTTATTATAGGATTCACTTTACCCATCACTGAAATACAGTTCACAGCTGAAGTGGCTGTAGCACCTGGTTAACCAGGGCACAACAATACCACACAATCATCTAGAAGAGGAGATGAATACTACTGTAGCTAACGAAAAGTAACAAGAGAATTTTAGAGAGGCAAAATGTAATTATACAAATTAGAATTTGCCAGGAGCCCGGGACTGACACCCCTCCAAGTGATGGGATCAATCTTTAATGATAAAATCAACTGAAAATAAAAGGCCTCAGCAAGCCTTCTTTTAAAAGCCCCAGTAAAGTAAAACACATGCTTAACTTTAAGCACAATAGTGGTTCCATTGAAGCCTAGTACAGCTTAAAGATAAAAACTTCACTACCACTCTATACCTTTAAGGTTTTAACTCTAATTTTTTAAAAATTCTCATTGTGGGTTTCCATCTTTATTGCCTCTCAGTGATTTTTATATTTATAGATGCCAAGGCCAGAAAGGACCACTGTAATCATCTAGTCTGACCTCATGGATAACACAGGCCAGAGAACTTCCCCCAATAGTTCTTAGCACATCTTTTAGAAAAACAGCCAACTCTAGATTTAAAAGTTATCTGATGGTGAACCCACCATGGACTACTGGTAAATTGTTCCAATGGTTAATTACGCTCACTATTAAAAGTTTGCCTTACTTCCAATCTGAATTTGTCTAGCTTCAACTTCCAGCCATTGGATCATGTCAGACCTTTCTCTACTAGACTGAAGAGCCCATCATTAAGTTTTTGTTCCCCATGCAGATATAGTCTAATCAAGTCACCCCTCAATCTTCTCTTTAAGCTAAATAGATTGAGCTCCTTAAGTCAATCACTATAAGCTATGTTTTCTAATCCAATTAAGGTTCTTAACCTTTACTGCAGCCTGCACCCCTTTGGTTCTCAAAATATGTTCTCGCACCCCTTATCAAAAATTGTTGAAGTAGGTCAGTTCTTTAAACCTAAATATATGAAATTAAAATAAATAGTAAAGTTAATACATGAAAAATTACACACTTTTTTAAAGTTTACCATCTCAGTGACTCTTCTGCTGTTGCTTTTGTTCAATGATGTTCGAGAAACGTCTCACACCCCTAAGGGGTGCATGCACCCCAGGTTAAGAACCACTGCTGCTTTAATTATTCTCATAGCTCTTCTCTGAACCCTCTCCAATTTAGTAACATCTTCTATGAACTGTGGGCACAGTATTGCAGCAGCAGTTGCACGTGTGCTAAATAGAGGTAAAATAACCTCAACTCCTACTCCTCAGATTCCAAAGTTTATTCATCCACTGGGAGCTCACGTTCATCTAATTATCCACCACAATACCCAAATCTTTTTCAGAGTCACTGCTTTCCAGGATAAAGTCTCCCATCCCATAAGTAGGGCCTACATTTTTTGTTACTGGATGTATACATTTAGCCATTTTAAAATGCATATTGTTTGCTTGAGCCCAGCTTTCCAAGCTATTCAGATTGCTTTGTATCAGTAACCCATTGTCACAGCCAAGTTGTGGATAGCCAGAACTAGTGGTCAAAGCTGGAGTCCAGAGTCATGAGACAGGAGTCAAGAGTCAGCTGGGTCAGAAGCAGGAGAAACTTGAGATCAGAACCACAAAGCAGATACCAGGAGTCAAGCCAGGTCAGCATGCCATGAAATCAACCCTGGGGAACTGGAGTAGGGTGGATCCCATTTGTTCAGACAGCTTCCTGTTACTACTGCTGGCTTAAGTGGGGCCCGCAAGCCAATGGGCCGTTCTGGAACTTCACCAATAGTACTTGGGCAGAGCCTCAGACTGCAGCTGGGCTTCATGGATCCTGAGTAAGCAGCAATCAGCAGGCTGCTAAGTGAAGGGTTAGAGCATGGCTGCTCTTGTGAACCCTGCAGACCTAGGTTTGAGGCCTGTGAGTCATGACACCTGTTTTCTTCATTATTTACCACTCTCCCTATTTGTGTCATCTGCAAACTCTCTGTAATGATGTTGTTTTCTTCCAGGTCATTAATAAAAGTGTTAGCTAGCATAAATCCAAGAACCAATCCCTAAAAGCACACCTGTTCAATGAGGATTCCCAGTTTACAATTATATCTTGAGACCTAGTAGTTAGCCAACTATAATCCATTTAATGTGTGCCATGTTAGTTTTATATCATTCTAGGTTTTTTTAATCAAAATGTTATGGGGTACCAAGTCAAATGCCTTACAGTAGTCTATTATATCACTATTAGATTTGTCTACCAAACTTGTAATCTCAAAAAAAAATCTATTTTCCATAAACCCATGTTGACTGGCATTAAGTTATATTAGCCTCCTTTAATTCTTTAGGAATCAAGGTGTGTTTCACCTGCTCCCCTATCTTGCTCAGGATCGATGTCAGACTGGAACATTAGTTTTCTTTCAGTCTTCTGGAATTTCCAGTGTTTAAGACTATTAAAAAAAATCAGCATTAATGATCCATCAAGCTCCTCAGCCAGCTCTTTTAAAATTCTTGGATACAAGTCATCAGGAGCTGCTGATTTTAAAATTTCAGTGTTAGTGTCTGCTGTTTAACATCTTACTAATACACTAGGGGAATGGAAAGAGTGTCATGATATAGCACTATCTCTGTTTGGGATTTTTTTCCAAATACAGGGGGAAAAAATCTATTGAACACCTCTGCCTCTTCTGCATTGTTTATACTTCTACCATTTTCATTTAATAATGTTTTATTTACAAAAATACTACTTTTAATTGCCAATGCTGTAAACTCAATCTGAGCTCTGAAGCCCAGATTCTGCAAGGTATTTAGGCACCAAACTCCCATTGAAATCAATATTAGGCACCTTTAAATACCTTTGAGACCTTGGTCAAATTGAGTCTTTTCCCCTCATTTATCACTAAGGGTATGTCTACACTACGGGATTAATCCGAATTTATATAATTCGAAGTTGGGAAACAGATTGTATAAAGTCGAATGTATGCGGCCACACTAAGCACATTAATTCGGCGGTGTGCGTCCAAGTACCAGGGCTAGCGTCGATTTCTGGAGCGTTGCACTGTGGGTAGCTATACCATAGCTATTGCATAGTTCCCGCAGTCTCCCGCGCCCATTGGAATTCTGGGTTGAGATCCCAGTGCCTGATGGGACAAAAAACATTGTCGCAGTGGTTCTGGGTACAGCCTCACCCCCTCTCTCCCTCCCTGCATGAAAGCAACGGACGGCAGACAACCATTTCGCGCCTTTTTTCCTGGGTGAACACTGCAGACTCCATACCACGGCAAGCATGGAGCCCGCTCGGCTCAAGACAGCAGTCATGAACATTGTAAACACCTCGTGCGTTCTCGTGGAGTTTATGCTGAGCCAGGACCAGAAAAACGAGGCAAGGAGGCAGCGGCGGCGGCAGCGCAGGGACAAGCATGATGAGGACATGGACACGGACACAGAATTCTGTGAAACCACGGGCCCCGGTGCTTTGGAGATCATGTTGTTAATGGGGCAGGTTCTATCTATGGAACGCCGATTCTGGGCAAGGGAAACAAGCACAGACTGGTGGGACCGCATAGTGTTGCAGGTGTGGGATGATTCCCAGTGGCTGCGAAACTTTCACATGCGTAAGGGCACTTTCATGGAACTTTGTGACTTGCTGTCCCCTGCCCTAAAATGCCAGAATACCAAGATGAGAGCAGCCTTCACAGTTGAGAAGCACGTGGCGATAGCCCTGTGGAAGCTTGCAATGCCAGACAGCTACCGGTCAGTCGGGAATCAATTTGGAGTGGGCATATCTACTGTGGGGGCTGCTGTGATGCAAGTAGCCAAAGCAATCACTCAGGTGCTGCTACAAAAGGTAGTGACTCTGGGAAATGTGCAGGCCATAGTGGATGGCTTTGCTGCAATGGGATTCCCTAACTGTGGTGGGGCGATAGATGGAACCCATATCCCTATCTTGGCATCGGAGCACCAGGGTACCCAGTACATAAACCGCAAGGGGTACTTTTCAATGGTGCTGCAAGCACCTGTGGATCACAAGGGACGTTTCACCAACATCAACGTGGGCTGGCCGGGAAGGGTTCATGACGCTCACGTCTTCAGGAACACTACTCTGTTTAAAGGGCTGCAGCAAGGGACTTACTTTCCGGACCAGAAAATAACCGTTGGGGATGTTGAAATGCCTATAGTTATTCTTGGGGACCCAGCCTACCCCTTAATGCCATGGCTCATGAAGCCATACACAGGCAGCCTGGACAGGAGTCAGGAGTTGTTCAACTACAGGCTGAGCAAGTGCAGAATGGTGGTAGAATGTGCATTTGGCCGTTTAAAAGGTCGCTGGCATTCATTATTGACTCGCTCAGACCTCAGCCAAACCAATATCCCCATTGTTATTGCTGCTTGCTGTGTGCTCCACAATCTCTGTGCAAGTAAGGGGGAGACCTTTATGGCGGGGTGGGAGGCTGAGGCAAATCGCCTGGCTGCTGATTACGCACAGCCAGACACCAGGGCTATTAGAAGAGCACACCAGGAAGCGCTGTGCATCAGAGAAGCTTTGAAAACCAGTTTCATGACTGGCCAGGCTACAGTGTGAAATATCTGTTTGTTTCTCCTTCATGAAAACCCACCCCCTTTATTGACTCATTCTCTGTAAGGAACCCACCCTCCCCCTTCCCCCAGCTTGCTTTCAAACCAAATAAAGTCACTATTGTTTAAAAATCATTTATTCTTTATTAATAGATTATAAAAAGAGGGAGGGAACCTGGGTGGGGTTTGGGAGGAGGATCGGTGGGAAGGAAAAGGCCACTAAAAAAAGGTTAAAAAAATGACAGCCTTTTGCTTGGGCTGTCCACTGGGATGGAATGGGAAGGTGTACGGAGCCTCCACCCCCCCCCCCCCCGCGTTCTTACACGTCTGGGTGAGGAGGATATGGAACATGGGGAGGGGGGTACAGGGGCTGTAGCGGCACTCTGTTTTCCTGCAGCTGTTCCTGAAGCTCCACCAGACGCCGGAGCATGTCTGTTTGCTCACGCAGCAGCCCCAGCGTTGCATCCTGCCTCCTCTGATCTTCCTGCCGCCACCTCTCATCTCGAGCGTCTCTCCTCTCCTCACGTTGGTCCCTCCTGTCCTCACGTTCACTGGCTTCTTTCCTATACTTTGAAACCGTCTCCTTCCACTCATTCAGATGAGCTCTGTCACTGCAGGTGGATTCCATAATTTCTGCAAACATCTCGTCTTGCGTCTTCTTTTTCCGACGCCTTATCTGTGATAGCCTTCGGGACGGAGGAGGGAGGCTTGAAGAATTTGCAGCTGCTGTAGGGAGGGGAAAAAAAGAGAATTTTTTAAAAAGATACATTTTGCAGAACAATGCTTATACTCTTTCACGGTGACCAACACTATTCACATTACATAGCACATGCGATTTCTGTGCAAGGTTGCATTTTTGCCTCTTAATACTGAGTGCCTGTGGCTTTGCTGCTAGAGATCACAGGTCCGGGCAACAGAATTCGGCTTGCATGCGGCCATGGTAAGCCATTGTCTTTCGGCTTCTGCGCCCTCCTTTCCCACATACCAAGCAAAGCCCGTAGAGTGCTGCGGTTTTTCTGTTAACATTCAGCAGCAGCCGAAAACAAACCAACCACCCCACCCCCCATTCAATTCTCTGGATGATCGCTTTATCCCTCCCCCCATGGCGTGGATGGTATCAGGGAAGATCTCTGCAGGAACCAAACTAACCCCCCCCGCCGCCCCCCTCCCGCCATGAATTCTCTGGGATGATCACTGTACCCCTCCCCCCACCGCGTGGCTGGTAACAGGGAAGATCCCTGCTAGCCAAACGCGAAAAGCTCAGGGCCAGTTTCCCATCTGCGCTTGGCTAACTGCAGGGAAGGATTTATTTTCAGCCACAGGCAAACAGCCCAGTAGGAACGGCCACCTCTGTTCCCTTAATTAAGTTCCCGTATTTCAACCAGGTTACCATGAGTGATATCACTCTCCTGAGGATTACACAGCAAGATAAAGAATGGATGTTGCTTGAATGCCAGCAAACACCGGGACCATACGCTGCCAGGCAATGATACCAGATTACTTGCTGCAAGCATGGCGTGGTCAAGTGTCCTACCATGGAGGACGGAATAAGGCTGCACTGCCCAGAAACCTTGTGGCAAGGCTTTTGGGGTACCTCCAGGAGAGCTTCATGGAGATGTCCCTGGAGGATTTCCGCTCCATCCCCAGACACGTTAACAGACTTTTCCAGTAGCTGAACTGACCGCAAATGCATCCCAAGTCCTCAGGGCAAAGTAATCATTAAAAAACACTTGCTTTTAAAACAAGTTTTATATTTTAAAAGGTAAACTCACCTGAGGTCCCTTCCATGGGGTCATGGTCTTGGATACTGGCTTGGGAGGGTACTTCAGTCAGGGTGAGAAAAAGATTCTGGCTGTTGGGGAGAATGGAGTGCTGTGTGCTCTCTGGAAGCTCGTCCTCCTCCTCCCCATCCGCAGAATCCTCAGGTATAGCTGATGAGACTATCCCCGACCCGGAATCCATGGTCACAGGTGGGGTAGTGGTGGCAGCCCCCCCTAGAATTGCATGCAGCTCGGCGTAGAAGCGGCATGTCCGCGGCTCTGACCCGGAGCGACCGTTTGCCTCCTTTGTTTTTTGATAGGCTTGTCTGAGCTCCTTGACTTTCACGCGGCACTGATCTGAGTCCCTATTGTGGCCTCTCTCCATCATGCCCTTGGAGATTTTTTCAAAAGTTTTGGCATTTCGTCTTTTAGAACGAAGTTCTGCTAGCACTGAATCCTCTCCCCATATAGCGATCAGATCCAGTACCTCCCATACGGTCCATGCTGGTGCTCTTTTTCGATTATCGGCCTGCATGGTTACCTGTGCTGATGAGCTATCTGTGGTCACCTGTGCTCTCCACGCTGGGCAAACAGGAAATGAAATTCAAATGTTCGCGGGGCTTTTCCTGTCTACCTGGCCAGTGCATCCGAGTTTAGATTGCTGTCTAGAGCAGTCACAATGATGCACTGTGGGATAGCTCCCGGAGGCCAATACCATCGAATTGCGGCCACACTATCCCTAATTCGAAATGTTAAAATCGATTTTGGCGCTACTCTGCTCGTTGGGGTGGAGTACAGAAATCGATTTAAAGAGCCCTTTATTTTGAATTAAATGGCGTCGTTGTGTGGATGGGTGCAGGGTAAATTCGAATTAACGCTGATAAATCCGAATTAAAGTCGTAGTGTAGACCAGGCCTTCCTGTAGTAACTGTTCTACAGGCCAAATCAGACCCCTGGTTACAACATGTACAACCCCCATTATGTGCAATGGGTTAGCAAAGGTGTAATCAATTGGCCCTGGAATTGGGATTTATTAAGAATTTCTGCTGCTGATGCATACAATAAAAATTTCAGCTAAAATCTTTAAGCTATGTAGTATTAATGGGAGTAAAATGCTGTAGAAGTTTACTTTTGTCTCTTGAGTAAGGAGATGAGACAGGGAATATATAGACCTCAGATCTGTTGAATATATATTATATATAGTAGAATCAAGCCTGATGAGCTTGTGAGGTTCTGGCCTCCCTTAACTCCCACTGAAGTCAATTTTCAGGGTAGCAGCCGTGTTAGTCTGTATCCTCAAAAAGAACAGGAGTACTTGTGGCACCTTAGAGACTAACAAATGTAGTAGAGCATAAGCTTTCGTGGACTACAGCCCACTTCTGGTATGCATCCGAAGAAGTGGGCTGTAGTCCACGAAAGCTTATGCTCTAATAAATTTGTTAGTCTCTAAGGTGCCACAAGTACTCCTGTTCTTACTGAAGTCAATGACATTCATCACCTGGTAGGACTGGCCCCTTAGTTTGCAATTTTTGGCAGACAAATTTGCAACTTGTGCCACTAGTAACTTATGCCAATTTTCAGTTGAATGGAGTGTGAAGCAACTGTATTAAATCCCCAAAATGTGGGAGACAGATGGTAAAAGTATGTTCTAGTGATACCATGTTACACTGAGAGCAGTGTAAATGAGGGAAGGTTGGTGTTCAAGGGAATGCTCATGTATTTGAGCAAGTAATGATGTTTCCTTCATGTGCCTATGATAATGTAATTATAGTATAAATTGCAGTGACAAGACTTTTTTTTTTAAGAAAATAAGAGGGTGGCATACTTTAAATCAGTGTAACTGGCACAATGACAATTATGAAATTCTCCCCTTCCTTTTCTGTAATGAGCTACCCTCTTACCAGAGTGATCTCTGTCTGCCTTTGTGTCATGCCTAGTGGAAACCATAGGAAATATTGTTACTGTAAAAACTGGATTTCAAATTAGTAAAACTTGTACTGTATGTGGTTTTTAAAAGTTGAGTTCTACTTCAGATGCTGGAGATATGGGGCCAAGATACCCAAAGGTATTTAGGTGCCTAACTCCCATTAATCCCACTAATAACATTGAGGATCTGTGTCTTTTCCTCCCCAGCCCCTGACATCATCGCGAAGAGTCACAAGAAAAGATTCACAAAATGTTGTTAAAGAGGAGGGAGAGACATCCTTTCCTGGCATGTCCCAAATCTGTACAAAATTACACAGCCTAAGTACTAAGAGATGGACAGCTCAGAGCACCCTGTTCTGGTCAAACCTGACTCTGCCATACCATGTTACTATTAGCACCCAGGGATTTTGTGGCACCCTACAGTTGCTTCATTCTTGCCAGAAGTAAGGAGCCTTCCTGCAAAGGGAGGCACCTACATGGATGGCTGTGTAAAAATGGCCACAAATATTACCTATCATCCCTCTTCCCCACTCAAGGAGGCTCTGCATGAGGCTTTGAGCCAGGAGGAGGAGATTGTTTATGTTTAAAGAAAACTGGTCAGGCAGCTGATCAGCCCCTTTCTGTGTCCTGGATGCAGAGACAAAAGCCAGGAATTCACCTACCTTCACAGGTGGCTTTAGTCTCTGCCTATTTTGCCCAGGTTTTATTGCTCTCTACTTGTTATGTCCCTAATGTGATCCCTTTCACCCTCGTTACCCAACTCCCTATTAACACCTCCACGCTACCCCTTCCTCACTTTTCCCCACCCAGCGCACTTTCCTCAAGCCTCTCCAACTGCCATAGAACCTTCAGATTCCAACATGTCAATGCAGATTTAGACTTACAGTGAGCATGTACTGGCAGTTGATTCATGTGGCATTTCATGGAGAAAGCTAGAAATGAAGGAAACAAAGCTTTATTAAAAGCAAAAATTGTGATGGGCTTAAAAATAACCCCGCATTTCATCAATGTCACAAATGCAATGTAAACAATCTTATAGAGAAAGGACTACTGTACAGTTAAAACTAAGAGTCTAAAGAATTGGATAACAGCAAGGCAGTGATCAGATCTCTCTATGCGTGAAGCAACAAAAACAGCACAACCATTTCAAATTGAGATGTACAGATAAAAATTAAAGGCACAGCTGTATCCTTCAAACTAGATCCTGGAGTATACTGCTATACTGACACTAATGAGAGGATTCAGAAATCAAAGCTTGTACTGTTTTGACTTCAGAACATAAAATCAAGATCAAGCAACTGATGATTTTCCTTAAAAAAAAAAAAAAAAAAACTATTAATTTTCAAAATGTGGGTGTGCCAGCTATGTAGCACTTAAAATCCTGTCTGGCCTTGAGATGTTTTCTGTAAATGTCACAGAAAGGCATACTGAGAGCACAAAACATCTTAGTGAGAGAATTATCAGATATCATCCATATCTCAGGATATCTGTGGGGAGAATATTACATTAAAATAGACATCCATAATCCGATACACATTTGGAAGTGACCTATACACTGGATTAATTCTTTGGCTGCAATTCAAATTAAAGCAACAGCATTATTCAATGAACACTGTTGAAAGGGTCTGCTCAAGCCTGTTTACTAAATTTATAACAGTCAATTAAATTAAGGCTGCTTGGTATTAGTTCTGCTCCCAAGGAATTTCTAGAATACTCCGACAGGTTAGAGGGATAGCAAAGTGTTGAAATTATACACAGGCCAGTGTTTGAATTTGGTCTGCGGATGTTCAAGAACACAATAAAAGACCTGGTCAAGATTTGTAGCGGTGGGGGGGGGGGGGCGGACACACACACACACCACCACCACCACCACCGAAGATAAAAAACAGCAAAAAGAAGTCTAGTTTTTTTTTTTTTTAAATAAACACATTCTGAGCACTAACAGTAAATGAAGTAAGAGGCAGCTGTGGATTAAAAAAAATCAGGTTCCTGCTGTATTGGACAGAATCTGAGCATAGATGGCTTATTACTGATGCAGATAAAAAAAAAACAATAACTGGAATGTCTGCTCTGCAGTGTGAAGTGGCTCTAAAGAGGCTTATAGGATAACAATTATTCAAAATTCATACCAATACTGGATGTGGTCAAACATTTAAGGAAGTTACTGGGAAAACTACAAGACAGAATTGAACAGGCATTTGAGTAGTTAAAGTCCATGATGGAATGGAGATAATTATTTGATCAAATCAGGTGCATTGCCAGTTAATGAATACTTCAATGGACCAAGTGCAGAAAGTGTAACAAGTTGTATTAGCACTCAGATCACTAAACTATGCCCACATGATTGTTTGGTTTTCTTAAGTTCCACCAAAATGCATGTGAGAAAAGATATGAAGAAAGTGATTATAAAATCATTTGAAAGTTTATTTAAAATGCTTTGTCTTTAGCACAATCTAGGATTAAATTTATTAGCATTATGCTGAAACAGCAAAGATATGGGGCCAGATCTTCAGCTGGTTTAAATTGTCAGAGCTACTCTGATATCAAGTGATAGCTATACAAATGAAAAACCAATGACATCTATTTTCTGACCTACACAAATACCAGAATCAGAAGTACGACTGAAAGAAAGGCAAATAAAATGAAGTTTGTTATTGCAGACATAAAAGATCACTGCTCAGACTAAAAGCCTGGCAAGTAGACTACCTGGGAACAGAAGATTTCTGGAAGTAAAATCTTGCTGGTTTCCAGTTGACAGGTACAATGGTATATTTGGAATAACCTACCTTTAGTGGAAGTTTGTGTCTGACCTTCTTAGTAGTTGGCTCATGTCCTGAATCATCAGTTTATAGCCCTTATCAGGATCGGTAACTGGTTAAAAGATAACAGAGGGTCCTGTGGCACCTTTAAGGCTAACAGAAGTATTGGAGCATAAGCTTTCGTGGGAAGTGGGCATTCACCCACGAAAGCTTATGCTCCAATACTTCTGTTAGCCTTAAAGGACCCTCTGTTATCTTTTTACAGATTCAGACTAACACGGCTACCCCTCTGATGGTTAAAAGATAGGAAACCCAGGGTAGGAATAAATGGTCAGTTTTCAGAATGGAGAGATGTAAATAGTGGTGTCTCCCAGGGATCTGAGACCAGTACTGTTAAACATATTGATAAGTGATCTGGAAAAAGGGGTAAACAGTGAGGTGGAAAAATTTGCAGGGGATACAAAACTACTCTAGATAGTCAAGTTCAAAGCAGATTGAAGAGTTACAAAGGGCTCTCTCAAAACTGGGTGAGTGGGGAACAAAATGGCAGATGAAATTCAATGTTGATAAATGCAAAGTAATGCACATTGGGAAACATAACCCCAACTGTACATATAAAATGATGGGATTAAGTTGCTGTTACCACTCAAGAAAGATCTTGGAGTCATTTGTGGATAGTTCTCTGAAAACATCCACTCAAGCTGCAGCAGCAGTCAAAAAAAGCTAACCGAATGTTGGGAATCATTAGGAAAGGGAAAAATAATAAGGAAGATCTGTATGGACAAAGAAGAACTGGAAAATGTAGATTTTTTTTTGCCTATCTTGGCTGCCATGTGTCACGGAGGGCAGACACGTCGAGATTTAACACAGAATTCTCTGCCATCCTTGCCTTTGGTAGACTATCTTGCCAGATAGTCAACAACCACAACACTAGACTTTTAGTTTATAAAGTGATGGTAATCCCAACTCTTCTCTACAGTTGAGAGACTAGAGTGGCCTACAGAAGACACCTGACAAACCTGGAATGCCAGCACCAGCACTTTCTTCGGAAGATCCTCAACATAAAGTGGGAGAATCATTGCACTAATGTGAGTGTCCTTACAGAGGCCGACATCTTCAGTGTTGAGGCCCTGATTATCCAGCACCAGTGAGGTGGAGTGAGCACTGTGTGTGCATGCCTGATGTACACTTACCAAAACAACTGCTGTATGCCCAACTCACCAAGAGAGAAAGGAAACAGGGAGGCCAAAAGAAACTCTTTAAAGACACCTTCAAGATAAATGTCGAGACATGGGACATCAATACCACACACTGGGAGACAGCAGCCCAGGATAGGGATAACTGGTGAAGACTTGTCAGAGAGGGAACATCCACTTTTGAGGAAAATCACCTTTCCCTGGTCACAGAAAAACACCAGAAAAGAAAGGAAAGACAACTGTCATGCAGCAATTGCGGCCCAACCCTGTCTTCCATCACCACCTGCAATGTCTGCCAATGAACCTGGGGCTCAAAAATTGGACTCCTCAGTCACCAAAGGATCCATGAAAAATAAAACCTAGGAAAGAATCCTCAACCTCGAGGGATTGCCAACGATGATAATAAGACAGAAAATATGATATTGCCTCTCTATAAATCCATGGTATGGTATATCTTGACTACTGTATACAGACGTGGTTGCCCCATCTAAAAAAAAATATGATATACTGGAATTGGTAAAAAGGTTCAGAAAAGGGCAACAAAAATTAGGAATATTGAGCAGCTTCCATATGAGGCAAGATTAATGAAACTGGGGCTATTCAGCTTGGAAAAGAAATGACCAAGGGGGGGGGAGAATATGATAGAGGTCTACAAAACCATGGCTGGTGTGGAGCAAGTAAATAAGGAAGTGTTAGTTACTCCTTCTCATAACACAAGAACTAGGGGTCACCAAATGACATTAATAGGCAGAAGGTTTAAAACAAACCAAAGGAAGCATTTATTCCCACAATGCACAGTCAACCTGTGAAACTCTATGCCAGAGGATGTTGTGAAGGCCAAAATGCATGCTGATATCTGACTTTGGATAGTCACTACGCAAGAGGATAAATGGACACAAGTCAGATATCAGGAATGGCAATATACAAAAACCTGTAGGAGAACACGTCAACCTCCCTGGCCACACAATAGCAGATGTTAAGGTAGCCATCTTACAGCAAAAAAACTTCATGACCAGACTCCAAAGAGAAACTGCTGAGCTCCAGTTCATTTGCAAATTTGACACCATCAGATCAGGATTAAACAAAGACCATGAATGGCTATCCAACTACAGAAGCAGTTTCTCCTCCCTTGGTGTTCACATCTCTACTGCTAGCAGAGCACCTCACCCTCCCTGATTGAACTAACCTTGTTATCTCCATACTGATTTATACCTGCCTCTGGAGATTTCCATTACTTGCATCTGAAGAAGTGAGGTTCTTATCCACAAAAGCTTATGCTCCCAATACTTCTGTTATTCAATAAGTTGTAATTGGCTTATTATGATTTGTATTATAGTAGTAACTAGGAGCTTCTTATGGACCACGAGTCAGACCCCACTCTGCTAGGCACTGCATAAAGAGACACTTCCTGCCTGTGATGGGGTTGCTCTACTCACCACCAGACAGCACTGCCTCATGTCAGTTCTGTGGATTAGCTTGGTCAGGCTGACAGTCAGTGGTTACACCCTGGAAGTTTCTCCTCTGCAGCCCCTTTCTCACTCCAGAAACTGCAGCATCGTCTTTGTGACTCAGCCCTCTGGCCAGGTCACTAAGTGGGTTTCCCTTCCAAGGTAGGCCTAAAGTCTCTTCAGGTAGTCTTCTGCTTCATTGCCTCAGAGTGCTACTCCTGCAGTGGCTGGCAGAAGAACCTGAGCCCACCCTCTCTTCCAGGTTCTGGCTCAAGAACCCTCTACACAGCAGCCAAGCTCAATTCCCTGCACCTTGCTGCCTTTCCCTGAGCAGCTTCCATACTACATAGCCCTCACCCCACTCCTCTGGGTTTGCCAGTCTCTTTACTCCCACCTCCCAGGGAGTAACTTTAAACAACTCATCTCTACAGCCCACCTGCTGCCCTCTGAGGCAGCAACTGCAGATTCCTTTCCTGCAACCTCTTCTGCTGAGGATTTCCTGTCTTTTGTAGAAGCCCCACCTGTCCCTCACAGGTGAGCTTCTCTCTAATTAGCTGCCTCCAGCCTAATGCACCTCCCCCCAGTTTGCAGCCTAATCAGCTGAATGGAGCCACGTGGCCCAATTCAGCTCTTGCAGGGCTAGTGTGGGGAGCACACACACACCATCACACTGGCCCAAAGAGCTTATAATCTAAGCAGTTATTTTGAGAAATATTTAGTGTATTGACCAGTGTTGAGTTATTTCAAACTTGTGTTGAATCAGATGAGTAAAAAAGCTTAAGAAAGAGGGATGCAAAAATAAGTATTAAAGGTCCAATTTAACTCTCATTGAAATCAATGTGAATCTGATCAGGCACCAAGTTCCTAATATGGGAGTGTCCATGCTACTGTTCTGGTAAATCCCTTACCGTGCCCATTGTGAACTCCTGTAAATATTCCCAAAAGACTCAGCAGACTCAGACCAAGGTTATGTCTTAAAATGCCACAGTGGCACAGCTGCGCTGCGGTAGCCCTTCAGTGTAGACAATGACTACAGTGACATGAGGGGTTCTCCTGTTGTTGTAGGTAATCCACCTCCAGGAGAGGCAGTAGCTAGGTTGATAGAAGAATTCTTCCATCAACCTACTGCTGTCTTCAGCAGGGGTTAGGTGGGCTTAAGTATGTCTCTAAGGGGTGTGGATTTTTACACCCCTGAAATATGTAGCAATGTTGGTGTAACTTTTCAATGTAGACTAGCCCCACGGGCATGTCTACACTACAGACGCTACAGCAGCACAGCTATGGTGCTGCAGCTGTGCCACTATAGTGCCATAGTGTAGACACTTGCTACAGTGAAGGAAGGGGTTTTGCCATGGCTGTAGTTGATCTACCCCCTCAGGAGTGATAGCTAGGTCAATGGAAGAATTCTTCTGTCAACCTAGCAGTGTCTGTTCTGGGGCTAGGGCAGCTTAATTACATCTCTCCTGAGTGTGAATTTTTCACATCCCTGAGCAATGCAACTAGGTTGACTTAAGTTTTACGTGTAGACAAGGCCAAAGTGTACGTCTACACTCTGAAGACTATATGGACATAGCCCTATAGTGTCAGTCAGCATGGACGGAAGCATTCTTCCATCAATTTAGCTGTGTCTACATTGGGGATTAAGTAGGCATCGTTACGTCGGTCAAAGGTGTGGATTTTTCATGCCCCTGGGCAATGTAACTACATCTACCTAACCTTTAAATGTAGCCCAGGCCTATGTAGAGTGGCCCTGAAGTTAACACAATTGCAGTGCCTTCACTCCATTCAACCCTTTTCCTGAGCACTTACTAAATCTACACTACTGTATGTGGATGATGAATAGAGGACTTCCCTACCCTGCAGTTTTAAGAGGGGACAGAAAGCTCCAATAATATCACCACCTCTGGTATGGGGAAGATGCTGTATGTCTCCAAAGAATATAATAATTTTTAAGACCAGCTGCATCTTGTAACTCTGCAAGGTGGTCAATGAACCTAAGGCTGCAGTAATTCATGTGCACTGTGCCTTGCCAGCAAAAGAAAGAAAATAAAAGATGTGATTCACGAAGCAGGAAGTTCATTTACAGAAGTTCCCAGCCTCCTTGAGCATCTTGAACTCTTTTTTCGCCCTCAAGTTTTCAAAGCCTGAAAGGCCATGTATAATTTTGGCTGGATAGAGCTCTTAGATTTCCTCCTAAGTGCCAGGCATAAAATAAATTCAGTAATTCTTATGGATAGGTAGGGAATCCCTAGATGACCTAGACTGCCAATGGCCCCGGCGTCAAAGGAAGGGAGCAGACGACAATTTTGGTTAATGAAGTTCACATATTCTTAGATTATGATTAAAACTGGTTTTAAAAATTTTCAAGATAGCATATAGAGCTGTGTATGCAACATAATTCATTCAATTTCTGCAATGAGTAATAGAAGACATTGAATTTTACAGGAGAAAATGACAGCTTTTTAACTAAAGAGTATTTTCAAGTTTAAAGCATTCTACAGATTCAAGCCATCAAAAGTACTAACAAGTTACACATTTCTGTGTGCCTAATTTCTCTCTCACACAGGAATAATTCCATCATTGAAGTCAATGTATAAAACTGAAAAGAGATCCGAATCGGGTCCTATTTATTTTTTCTGAGTTTTTATTTTATCTTTCTAAAAGAAATTAAAAACATACCATAGTATAATGGAGGCGCAATCAGCTATCAGCTGTGATGTGTTCTTCTTTCAGTTTGACAAGGTTAAATAGTTTAAAGAATGTTTTGGTTTTAAAGAATCTTGTGTTGTGAGCAGAGACTAAGGATAATATGATTGAATTATCCAGTCCCTCAGAGGAACTTATTGTTTGTTTTACGTGGCTTATGTGATGGTGTCTGCTATGTAAGCTCTGCAAAAAATGCAGAAGTAAGCAGTTGAGGCTGGTTTAGCTAAATAAACTTGTCCTGGACTGGATTTAGCTGTGGATCACGTTGGCCATGTCTACACTTACAGCAGCACCAATACAGCTGTGCCACTCTAAGAGCGTTGGGGTAGTCGCATTATGCTGGTGGGAGAGAGCGCTGTACCTCGGGGGAACACCCAGCACCCCCATGTTCATCTTTATAATATGATTGTATGGTATCTAATGCAAAATTTGTCATGTTGGGTGTCTTCAGAAGGCTCATGATGCACTGAGCATTGTTGTTATAGAGATGTTATAGTAATTGTTGTTACAGTAATGTTGTAGGTTATAATTTCATGTACAGAGATATGAGGCTGAAAATGTATCCTCATGGCTTAAAATAAGCCCAGGCAAAAACTCTCCAAGAGCAGAGGGGCAGTTCACACCTCATCAGGGCATGTATTGGACAAACCCAGCCCAGCCTCACAGGAACAAAGGACACTGGCCTAGGCAGCAACAAAAGAATCTGTTAGACTCTCGAGTGAGTCATCTCCCTTCCTTTGGTCAGTTTGGGACTGCGATGAGGTAATGCTCACCTGACTCTGAAGTGGGGGAGGCAAAGCCAAGAGGGAAGAAAGAACTTGATAAAAGAGAGAGACATTTGCCGTGCTCGCTCTCTCTTCCACCTACATCTACAGACATCACCACCACCTGACTGAAGCGCTGATCAAAGGGGAGAGCCTGGCTGAAGGGCAACCAGCCAGCCTATGGTGAGAAACATCTAAGTTTGTAAGGGCATTGAAAGTGTTAAGATCAACTTAGAATGCATTTTGCTTTTATTTCATTTGACCAAATCTGACTTGTTATGCTTTGACTTATAATCACTTAAAATTTATCTGTGTAGTTAATAAATCTGTTTGTTTATTCTACCTGAAGCAGTGCATTTGGTTTGAAGTGTGTCAGAGACTCCCCTTGGGATAACAAGCCTGGTACATATCAATTTCTTTGTTAAATTGACGAACTCATATATGCTTGCAGCATCCAGCTGGCATAACTGGGCACTGCAAGACAGAGGTTCCTAGGGTTGTGTCTGGGACCGGAGATATTGGCGAGTGTCACAACACAATCCAAGGAGCAGCTTACATGCCAGAGGCTATGCGTGAACAGCCCAGGAGTGGGGGTTCTCACAGCAGAGCAGGGTAAGACTGGCTCCCAGAGTCAAGGATTGGAGTGACCTAGCAGATCACCAGTCCAGATAACACAAGAGGGGAACATCACATCTGTCGACATAATAAAACCAGCTCAACGAGAGGCGGTGGCAATGTCAGTGGGAAAGCATGTCTTGCCGACATTGCGCTGTGCACACTAGCAATTATGCCGGCAAAACTTATGTCGCTCAGGGTGTGTGTGTTTTTTTCACACCACTGAGTGACAAAGGTTTTGCCAACATAAGTGTCCTAGTGTAGACATTGCTTATGCAAAAGAGTTCCTGGGGCTATAGTTAATTAACGAGAGCCTCCTTGGAAGCCATCTGTGTTCCATCCTTGTTCCGACAGTAACCCCTAATGAAGTCCAGCACAGAAACAGCTCATACATATATATAGCCATCGGCTTAGCAGCACTTCATAGGCCCAAGTTTCTCTTCTCTCTTTCTTAACTCAGGCCTGGTCTACACTACACAGTTAGATGTAAGCTGCATTCGTTGACCTAATTATGTCAGCAGATACACTTGTCCCAGCCTTGTCCCGCCGATATAAGTGCCCTACTACACCGACATCCTAATTCCACCTCCACGAGAGTTGTAGGGCTTATGTTGGTGTAGTTATGGTGACACATCAGTTTTTGGCTGTCTTGTCAATTTCACAGCTTCAGTCATGAAATTGACAAGAAAGCCTGGCTTCTGGCTTTCCAGCCAGACTGCTGCCAGGTCTCTCCTACAAGCCGGGCTGCCACCTGGGATTCCTACTCCCTGCGGAAAGCCCTTCAGGTCTCCCACCCCCGGCTCTCAGCTCCCCGGATGGCTTCCCCACGGCTCCCAGCTGGGAGCAGGTAGGCAAGAAGTCCGGAGGGCAGCTGGGCTCCTGATGGGGAACTGCATGGAGCTGAGAATCCAGGCTCTCAGCCCCCAACACTGCCCCTCTTCACTTGGTGGAAGTGCCCTGGTGAGGACACTCACCACCAACAGAAGGAGGGTAGTGTGGACATCAGCCACTGCAGTAATTACTAATCACTGTGGTGTCTGTAAGTCAACCTAACATAGGTTGATTTAAGATTGTAGTGTAGACATGCCCATGGATTCATAGATATTACGGCTAGAAGGAATCATTGTGAACATCCTATCTGGCATCTTGCATAACACATGCCATAGAATTTCAAACAATGATTCCTGCATTAAGCCAATTGTCACAGTTTAGGACAACTGCACCTCTATTCCCCCTCATAGTTCATTAAAAGCATCCACATTTAGGTTCCTCAGCCATCAGCTTTCTTGGTTAGAGACCCACGTCTCTCTCTTTCTTGACGGCAGTTTTTCCAGGCTGCACAGTTCCCTACCTATACTGCTTATACTAACCAGGCCACTGTTTGCTTTCTCTCTGAAGGTTATGAACAGCTGTAATACAACCACACAACCCTTTCTAAGCAAGCACATTTATTCTTAAGGTGAAAGCATTACAGAGAACATATTAAAAATAATAAAAGTTCCTATATGTATGCCACCAGTCTACCAGATATCAGCCATAAGTCTTATGGAGGCCTACTAGATCATGTCCTTCCAACCCTTCTGCAAGGATTAAGGCCTCTCCTTGGAATGAAAGTCCTGTCCATTTACTGGGTCAGAAAGAAGGCCCTGAGTCAGTTTAAACTCAGGCTATTCATCCAAAAGACCTTTCTTTGTCTGTTGGTCTCTGGAGAATCTAGTTTGAATTAGTTTGTGTGATCCTCCCCAGGAGGTGGTACTTCTTTGCTGGTGGAATGGGAGGTTACAACCTGGCTGATTTGCCTTAATCACCACCCAGTTTTTTAGTTCTTGGAGTAGCTGTGGTGTCCTCCCCACTGGAGTAGAACACAATCATACATAAACCATTCATTTTAAACAGTGGGCCCCAAAGGTATTGCATGGGGTTGTGGTATTTGTCACATCTTTCTCATAAAGAAGTTACAAACAATCCCATCTCACAATATATAAACTTAATACCATAATGTTTTCCCAAGAATATTGGGATTAATAATAAAGTTGTTTCCTCTTAACTCCTCCACTCCCTTCTTGACCATTCGGCCCAGCTGTTTTTTCTCAGTTAATTACCATACATTCTTCACTTACATACCAAACTGTAAACAAGGCAATAATTACAGCCATACCAATTCTATTCTTCTAAGAACAATCATTAATACAATCAGCAAAGAATAAACTCAGAACAATTTCTTCTTACTAATTCAAGGCTACAATTTCTTCTTACTAATTTAAAGCTAGCAAAATGGAGTATAAAGCAAAATAAGCAAAATGGAGTACAATGTACTTGAGACAATTTTTTCCCATTAGGCTTTTGGCCTGCATTGTCCCCTTTTTGACCCTTTAATATTAATATATTAAATGGGTCACATTTTGTGTAATTACTTTAAGGCAATGCATTACGAAGCAATTTGGGCCTGTGGTTTTAATTTGAGGTACTTTTTTTTTTTATTTAACAGTACATAAAACACATTATGAAAAACATTATTTTAATTAGTGCAAAAAAAACCCCAATTATTGGATGAATTATAGTATTTAAAACTGATGTCCATGAGGGGGACCAGCCTTTAAAAATGTTATACCAACGGTGCACGATTATTTGTTGAGCTTATGTGGATACTTTTAGAATTTTAGTTTTTTGGTGCAAAATAGCTAGACTTTGTGTTAGTATTTTTGTTTGGATTGCAGCAGTTAATTGACTAATTTGCTTATTTTTTGCTAGCCATTGGTATAAGGTGGTTTATTTCAGTATTCTCATGCTTGCTCACTCTACAGCTTTCATTTATTCCAACAGTGACACACTGTTTTATACAATACTGTTATTTAAAAAGAACTGACACTTACCCTGCAGTCACTATGGTTCTTCAAGAGGTTGTCAGCGTGAATCCTAGTGTAGGTGTGTATGCATTCACCTCATGCGTGGAAAATTGGATTTTTTAAAATATCTCTGTCCATTGGGGCTCTGCATGCACCCTGTGCCTGCTTGTGCTCCTCTACAAGGGCATAAAGGGCAGCTGAAACCCTCCCTCAATTCCCTTGTAATTTAAAGTCCATGGTAGCTGAGGACTCCTATGATCAGAGATGGAGGGTGGATTGTAGGATTCACACTGACTACAACATCTAGAAGAACCATGATTTTAAAACAAAACAAAACTCCCGCCTACTGTTAAAACAAGACACTCCACTGCATGCACTTACCCTTTTGGGGAGATGATGAGAGAATAACATGTCATTGCCTTGCTGATCTCTGAAATTAGCACGTGTGAAGCAGGCAGAAGATTTCACTTGAGCTTTGGAGTGAACCCTTATGTCCAGTGGGAGAGGTGCATTAGCCAACTGGTAACTCAGAGAGATGCATTATGTGATCCATTTCACTCTATTTTTAGATAAGATAGCTTGGCCTTTTGAATTCTTGGCTACAACAAGAAATAGAAGGGTGACAGTCTGAATGGTTTAGTCCTGTCAATGTAATAGAGGCCTGGATATGTCTAGTGTGGGCAGTTTCTTTTCTCCCTGCACCAAATGCAGTTTTGGGAAGAAGGCTGGTGAGTTTGAGCCACTCATCCTTTGACTTGCAAGTCCTAGATGAGAATGATTTGTCCACAGTGTGGTGTTCAGGGTGCAGTGCTTAAGGCACTTGCAAGAGACCATTTTATTCTGTGTCTGGTTGCAACTCCCTGAACATAATACCAACAAAAGCTTCACGATGCCTGACCCAGACTCTCTATCTGGGATGCTCAGCCCTTAAAGGCACAGTTCCCCAATGACACACATCACATTCTTATTTGGGATCTGACTCTCTGCCAAACAGAAAAGACATTGTCTATGCCAGGGGTTCTCAAACTTCATTGCACAGCGACCCCCCTTCTGACAACAAAAATTATTACACGACCCCAGGAGAGGGGACTGAAGCCTGAGCCCAGCTGCCCCAGGTGGCAAGGCCAAAGCCCGAGCCCTACAGTGCCAAGTGGGGGAGCCAAAGCTGAAGCCCAAAGGCTTCAGCCCCAGGCAGGGAGCCTGTAAGCTGAGCCCTGCCACCCAGGGCTGAAGCCCTTTGGCTTTGGCTTCGGTCCCAGGCGGTGGGGCTGGGGCTCGGGCTTTGGCCCCAGCCCAAGGTCCAACAAGTCTGAGCCAGCCCTGGTGACCCCATTAAGGGGTCATGACTCACTTTGGTGTCCCGACCCACAGTTTGGGAAGCAGTGGTCTATGCCCATCAACAAGAGGAATAAGATGATCACAGGTCGGACAGGGCTTAATTCCAGAAGGCTTGGAGTCTACCACTGCAGTTGGCATGAAGCACCAGGCCCCACTGTACAGGGGCGGTCTCCCCCCAGCTTTTTCCTCTTTCCTTTTTTTTGGAACATCCAAATCAAGAGAATTAAAAAACGAGGAAGTGAAGAAGGATTTCTTCCCAGAAACAAACGAATCTGGAATGCTTTAAAGCTCACGGAAGAGTAAGGATCAGATACTTGCCAGATTCTGTCTCGTTGCCATGGGTGGT
Organism: Chrysemys picta bellii; assembly: GCF_011386835.1. Taxonomy (NCBI): domain Eukaryota; kingdom Metazoa; phylum Chordata; order Testudines; family Emydidae; genus Chrysemys; species Chrysemys picta. The sequence continues at coordinate 315,030,495 of NC_088791.1, forward strand.
AAGAGGCAACTGAAGGAGGGTTGCAGCTGCCATGCCCTTTTTAAGCCCTCGAATAGGAGCACAAGGAGGACGGGCGCATGCGCGGCCCCGATGGACACCGTTATTTTAAAGAATCCAAACTTGTCTGCACAACACAATGGGATCCACATTGACAAATACTTAAGGAAGACGTATAGTTTCATTAGTAGAAAGTTTAACATTTCATCATTAGATGTAAAACTGAAAAATTTTTGAACGTTAAATAAGTTGCTGCAATAAATCTTCTAAGTATCAGGAAAAAGAGAGCTAATTTAAAATTTCCTTTCCTAGTCTCTCCACGCTTATAGTCTAAATTTAACCATGCCACATACTACACAGCTGATGCTTATTTTATCAATGTTTTAACATAGTGTTATTTGCTACAGTGCAATTTGTTTTAGTAGAGCGTGACATTTTGTCATGTGATAAGATTAAAACAAAGTCTCATTTAAAATAACTAAAAATCATTCAAGGCACACTACAAATAGGATTCGGAGGAGCAGTTTGAATAGCACTATAAAAGTGGTCATTACTAGAGTTAAATCAGAATACTATACAGATTATAACTCCATTTAAAGTAAGAAAAATTGTGGACCACATTTTTCAGACAATTATGCCTCCTGCAATCCCAGTGAAGTCAGGGGGCCTTATCAGGGGTTCTAATCACTCTAAATATTTGTTGGTAAAACAAAAATATGTATGATATTCCTACAAAATACTTACATATCTATTTTTATATGCATAATTATAACTCCTGTGGATCTCAATGCTAATTATGGCCCTGCACCAGCTCCCACTAAAGACTCCCATTGACTTGAATATTGCATGTCTCTTTGTGCTTGTAACAAGAGGAGAGGAGACATCATAGAAAATTCTAATACAATAGTTTTGGATTCGACTGGTTTATGGTCATTCATGTGGGAGTCGTCTCGGAAATAGGACACAATCAACTCACATTGCCTTTGTTGACCTTTAAAACATGCTGGAAGGCCCCCAGTTGGCTGAAAAGGGTGGGGACTAATGGTGATTGACAATTGTGAGGAATGGTGGTTTGCTGGGAAAGTCCCACCAATTGGTGATGTTGGGGGGTTGAGTTTTGCTGGAATTTTTCCCTGGGGTCTTGTTGCTGTTCTGTTGTTGCTTTGAATAATATCAAAAGGCACCCAGCATAGAAAATGGGTTCCTTTTTATATGCTATAAATCACAATAAATAAACATACTATTTTAAATATACATTCTAAATGAATGTATATTTAGAATCCCTGTGTGCCATTATGAGTGTAATATAATATATCATTGAAGGGTGACAGGGCCTTATTATTATGGATTATGAGCGGCTTAAAGATTCTGTGTTAAGGCGGTTCAAGGTTAGTCCTGATTCTTACAGAGTTAAGTTTAGAAAGTTTAAAATGTCTGATGATTGTACTTTTGTAGACTGTGCTCATAAGCTGATGGGTTTTGTTAAAAAGTGGGTTGTGGGAACAAAGGCGCAAGGGAGTTTTGAAAAACTGCTGGATTTAATAACTTTGGAACAGTTCTTAGACATTGTGCCTGACCATGTGAGAGCAGCTGTGTGTGATAGGGACCCTGAGTCAGTCCTACGGGCTGCAGAGATTCCAGATGCCCATACCCAAAATAGGGCTCGGGAAGGGTATAAACCCCAGGGGAAAATAAATCACCTTTCTCCCCAGTTCAAGAGGAGGGAAGGATTTAAAAGTAAATCTGGCCCTGCCTCTTATAAAGGAGCTCATGGGGGCCCAGAGAGTAGAAACTCTCACCCCAAGAATAAACAGGTTAAATGCTAGGTTTATTAAGGAGGCAAAGGTCAATGGTGCTGAATGCAGGGGATGGTGAAATACTGGTTCTGATGTGACTATAGTTAAGGGACATCTGGTGAAGCCAGAGGACATGTTGCCAGGGGAGTATGTGACAGTAGTGGCACTATCTGAGTACTCTGTGGACCTGCCAATGGCTAGAATCCATCTTGAGTGGGATGGCTTTAAAGGGGATATGAAGGCTGATGTCTGGGATTTAATTCCAGCTGATGTTTTGGTAGGAAATAGCATACTGGAGGTGCCTGGCCACGCTAATGTGATAACCAGGCCACAAAGAGAGTTTGGGTCTCTGGCAGATACCCTAACTGATGGCAGTGAAGGGGACTGCGAACAGACAGAGAGTGTCTCTCAGGATGCATCAGGCAAGGGTTTGTCTGAAATATCAGAGATGGTTCTGAATTCGAATGAAACCCAGAAGGAACTCATCATGGCCCAGCAGAGTGATGTGTCACTAGAGAGAGCCAGGAATGATGCTCAGAGTCAGGTCCCAGCTAGTGAAGAGAGAGGCAGGTTTTTCATGCAGAATGGGCTGTTGTACAGGGAGCCTCCTAGGGGAAGGAAGAATTCCCAAGCAGCAGTTCGCAAACAGCTTGTGGTACCTGACAATTATCACAATGCTTTGTTGAAGTTGGCTCATGATGGTCCATTTGCAGGACACTTGGGTATAGAAAAAATGTGTGACAGGCTAGAGCAAAATTTCTACTGGCCTCACCTCTTTAGGTCAGTGAGAGAGTATTGCAGGAGCTGTGAACTGTTCCAGAAGCGTAAAGGATTAAGGGGGCCTAGCAAGGTGCCCCTCCAGCCTCTGCCCATTATTAGGGAGGCTTTTGCCAGGGTGTCTGTGGATATTGTGGGACCACTCCCAAAGCCTTCTTGAAATGGGAAGAAATGCATCCGTGTGTTGGTAGATTTTGCTACCAGATATCCTGAGGCTGTAGCATTGGCTAATATTGAGGCAGAGACAGTGGCAACGGCCTTGTTCTCTATTTTTAGCAGAGTGGGTTTTCCCAAGGAAATATTGTCTGACTGTTGGCCTTCTGGAGGGAGGGATAGCTCAGTGGTTTGAGCTTTAGCCTGCTAAACCCAGGGTTGTGAGTTCAATCCTTGAGGGGGGGGCCACTTAGGGATCTGGGGCAAAACCAGTACTTGGTCCTGCTAGTGAAGGCAAGGGGCTGGACTCAATGACCTTTCAGGGTCCCTTCCAGTGCTAGGTGATAGAATATCCATTTATTTATTTAATTTTATGTCTGTGGTTTTCAAGCAGTTGTGGGGGTTATGTGGGGTGAAGCACCTGAAAGCTGCTCCCTACCACCCCCAGACTAATGGTCTGGTGGAAAGGTTCAATGGAACCCTGAAATCGATGTTGAAAATGTATGTGGCTAGAAGCCAGAATGACTGGGATGTTATACTGCCGTATCTATTGTATGCATACAGGAGTGTGCCCCAAGAGTCTACAAGGTTTGCTCCCTTTGAACTGCTCTATGGGAGGCAGGTCCAGGGGCCTCTAGATTTGGTTCGTGACTCATGGGAAGGTAATGTTGAGGAGCAGCGCAGCCAGTGGCTGAGTATGTGGCTCAGTTCAAAGCGAGTTTGCAAGAGATAATGAAGTTGGTTCAGCAGAATCTGAAAGAGAGCCAGGATACTCAGAAAGCGTGGTATGACAGAGATGCTAAGGAAAGAGCATTTGAAATAGGGGACATGGTATTGGTGCTAGATCCTGTCCATAAAAACAAAATGAAAGATGTTTGGACTGGACCCATGGAGGTAGTAGAAAGGATTAACGTGGTTACCTATGATGTGAGGAGACCCCAGGGTCGGGGAAGTGTGCAGACAGTGCATGTGAACAGAATGAAGGCCTACCATGAAAGAGAAGTAAATGTGAACATGATTTGTTGTGCTGAGGAAGAGACAGTGTCCGTCCCTTTGATTGACATGGTTGCTGAAAGCCAGGAGAAGACGCCTCTTGAGAGCATTGAGATGGGGGAGGGTTTGACCCCCCCTCAAAGGAAGGAATTGCTGATGTTGTTAAAACACCACAAGCGAACATTCTCCAACAGGCCAGGGCTCACTGATAGGATGACACACTCCATTCAGACAGTGGGTCCCCGCCCAGCTTCTAGCAGAGCTTACAAGGCCAAGGGAGAAATTCAGAGACAGATCCAGGAAGAGGTGGAAAGCATGTTGACAAAGGGAGTAATTACCCAATCCATGAGCCCCTAGGCTTCTCCCATTGTGATGGTGCCAAAAAAGGATAAGACCATGAGATTTTGTGTGGATTATAGAAAGCTAAATGCTATAACACAGCCTGACCCTTACCCCACATCCAGAATAGAGGATCTATTAGATACACTGGGGGGCGGGGGCAAAGTTTATAAGCACCCTGGATCTGACTAAGGGGTACTGGCAAATACCCCTAGATGCTGATGCATGAGAAAAGTCCGCTTTCATAGTGGAATTGGGCCTGTATGAGTTCAAAGCGTTGACCTTTGGGATGTGAAATTCAGGGGCTACTTTCATGAGACACATAAACGAGGTCCTGCGGGAATTAGAATCTTTTGCAGGGGCCTATATAGACGACCTAGCCATCTTCAACAATTCGTGGCAAGATCACCTTAAGCACATAGGGATTGTGTTGCATAGTCTCAGGGAGGCCAACCTAACTGTTACAGTTTCTAAATGCAGAATGGGAGCTACTGAGGTGACCAGGGCCGGCTCTGGCTTTTTTGCTGCCCCAAGCAAAAAAAAAAAAAAAAAAAAAATGTGCGGGGCGGCCGGAGCAGTGAAGCCAAAAAAAACAAAACAAAAAACCCCGTGCGGGGTGCAGGGAGACTCCCTGCGCTGCAGACGTGCCCCGGGCAGCAGAGTGCGTGCCCCAGCTAGCAGGGGGGAGGGAGAGGGGCGGGAGCAGGGGGAGAGAGAGAGAAGGGGGGCGGCCAGGGCTTCCTTCAGCGGGGCGCTCACCACGCGGCCCCTCCCGCCGTGCCGCCTGCCGGGAGGGCTCCGCGCCGCTCCGGTCGGCGGGCAGGAAAGGACGCAGGCTGCCCTGCCGGTCTTGCTGCAGACCTGGCACCGGCTGGGGCAGATGGAGCGCGTAGCCCGCTCCCAGCAGGGTGCTCCCCTCCTCCGCTCTGCCGCCCCCTACAGGGCGGACGGAGCAGCGAACCAAAAAGGAAAAAAACCCTGCGGAGCGGCCGAAGCGGCGAAGCAAAAAAAAAAAAAGGATTGGAGGGAAGCCGCCCCTTAGAATCTGCCGCCCCAAGCACGAGCTTGCTCGGCTGGTGCCTGGAGCCGGCCCTGGAGGTGACCTACCTGGGGCACATGGTGGGCAATGGGCAACTGCGCCCCGAGCCTTTAAAGGTGGAGGCCATTAAAAACTGGCCTACCCCTAGAACTAAGAAGCAGGTTCAATCATTCATTGGTCTGGCCAACTATTACAGGAGGTTTGTACAGGGATTCAGTGACATTGTTGCACCCATCACAGACCTGATAAAAAAGGAAAAACCAGACCGGGTGCATGGATGGAGGCCTTTGAACAGGGATTTCAAAGCATAAAGAGTGCTTTGGCCAAAGAGCCTGTTTTGGCCAGCCCAGATTTTGAAAAGCCTTTTTTGCTGTGCACAGACACTTCCAATATTGGGCTGGGAGCAATGCTAATGCAAGAGGGGGCAGGGGGGTAAAAGACATCCCATGGCGTACTTAAGCAAGAAATTATCTCCCACTGAGCAAAATTATGCTACCATTGAGAAGGAATGTTATGCCATTGTCTGGGCTGTCAAACAGCTTAAGGCATATTTGTACAACAAAAAATTCACTGTGTTGAGTGATCATGCCCCTCTGGTCTGGCTGCACAAGACCAAGGGTACCAACTCCAGATTGCTGCATTGGAGGTTAGCCCTTCAAGAGTATGAAATGGATATAATCCACATAAGGGGGAAGGAGAATATTGTAGCTGATGCATTGTCCCAGGATGAGTCCTTAGGATGCAGTCAGTAATGTTTATGTCATCCCTTCCTGCATCAATTTTGTGTTGGGCGTGTGACATTATGAGTGTAATATAATATCTCATTGAAAGGTGACAGGGCCAGAAAGAGTTAATTAACTCACAGACTGACCTTACCCATGGCTGAACTTTAAAGATTGGTTAGGAAGATATGTTAATGAATAGAGCTTTAAAATGCAAGCCTGCATTGTTAGAGATAGAAGGGCAGATGTTTGCTCAGGTCTTGTAATGTAAGCAAACAAGTCTTGTCTATTGCTATAGCTTTGATTCAAAGATCAAAAAAGGAATATTAACATTTAGGAAGATACTTGAGTGAAATAGTATTATTGTCTATATGTCTCTTTGAAGGTTGTGGTAACCTGTAACTGAACTGTGTAATGGATAAATTACCCTGTACTAATTGCCATGATGTTTAGGAGAAGGAAAGTTAAGCCTATTGTTTTCTCAGGCCAAAAGGCTGCTGGAAATGTATAAAAACCCTGGGATAGGATCCTTCTTCATCTCAGATCTGCTTTGGGTTTCAAGAGGGGGAAATCTTAAGCCATAAGGATTGAGATTCCCCAGTCACTGACTGGAGTCACCCTGAACATGGACATTGGACTATATCCTATAGACTATTTCTAAAAGGACTTTTGGCAACTACAAACTCATCTCTGATATGTATTGAATTGAATTCAAGTCTGTATGTATATTGAACTTTTAACCAACACTCACTCTCTTTTCTTTTTTAATAAATTTTAGTTTAGTTAATAAAAATTGGCTATAAGCGTGTATTTTGGGGTAGATCTAAGTTATAATTGGACCTGGATGTGTGGCTGATCCTTTGGGGCAGGAAGAACCTTTTCTTTTATATGATGAGATAAGATTTTCAGTAGTCATCATCATATCTGACATGGGTGTCTGGATGGAGGCCTGAGGCTGGGCACTTTAAGGGAACTGCATTATTTGGACTTCTGAGTAACCAGTGAGGTAATATAGATTTACCAAGCCAGCACAAAACAGCTTCTAAGTACTGGAATATCCACCAGCTTTGGGGGTTTGTCTACCCCAGGGGTCTCAAACATATGGTCCGCAGGGTTATTTTCTGCGGCCCGGGAGCTCCTCACGGCCCCCCCGCCCTCCTCCAGCGTTTACCTAGAGCGGCTCCGGCCTGATGCGCACCAGGGGCAGAGCAGGCTCCCTGCCTGCCTGCCCTGCTCCCGCGTCGCTCCGGGAAGCCGACGGAACCTGGGGGAGGAGGAGTGCAGGGGTGTGTGTAGCTGTTGTTTCAGGCACCGCCCCCAGCAGCTCCCATTGGCCGCGGTTCCCCGTTCCCGGCCAAGGGGAGCTGCTGGGGGCGGTGCCTGAAGCAACAGCCACACACACCCCTGCGTCCCTCCTTCCCCAGGTTCTGTCGGCTTCCCGGAGCGGCACAGGGGCAGGGTAGGCAGGGAGCCTGCCCTGCCCCCGGTGCCCGTCGGGCTGGAGCCTGCCCCCCGAACCCCTCCTGCAGCCGAACCCCCTGCCCTGAGCCCCCTACTGCATCCCACACCCCTTCTGCATCCCAACTCCCTTCCCTGAGCCCCCTGCTGCATCCCACACCCCTTCTGCACCCCAACCCCCTGCCCTGAACCCCTGCCGCACCCCACACCCCTCCTGCACCCCAACTCCCTGCCGCACCCTGCACCCTGACCCCCTGCTGCATCCCTCACCCCTCCTGCATCCCACACCCCAACTCCCTGCCCTGAGACCCCGCTACACCCAACACCCCTCCTGCACCCCCTGGGGGCAGGGAGGGGGTGGAGTTGGGGTGGGGATTTCAGGGAAGGGGTTGGAATGGGGGCAGGGAAGGGGTGGGGTAGGGGCGGGGCCTCATGGAAGGGGTGGAGCCAAGGGCGGCAGGGGGGAGGTGTCAGTAAATGCGGCCCTCAGGCCAATGTACTAGTCTTCATGTGGCCCTCGTGGTCATTTGAGTTTGAGACCCCTGGTCTACCCTGTTTTGTTTGCAGTTCACCCTAATTGAGTGACCTCAGCTGGCTCCCACAGGCACCATCATCACACCCTGTCCCATAAACAGTCTGTCTATAGTTTTAATTTTGCTCTGAAATTTAAACTTCTAAGGTGTGTGTTTTGAAGATGCTTGTAAACGTTAGCCTGGGCACATGCCTGTGGAGTGGGGAAGTCCATTATCTGTAGATAAGCATCTCCCATGGTCCATTGTGAGTTAAGTGTCCCTTGATGAGCCACTTAATTTGAATAGTCCCTTCAAGATGTGCAGGCTGAATACCTTATGAGCATTATCCCAGGAGCAAACATTTAAAATCTAGGTATAGAGCCAATAGTCATGGCTTCAAATACAAAAATGATACATGCATACAAATAGCATAATCATATTCAGCAAATCATAACCTTTCCAGAGACACCTTACTTGACAACCTTTGTACAAGATTTGTTGCAAATATATAACAGTGGTTGCAACAATGATCTATATGGTCATATTTTAATCAGATAATATCACAACAATATAGACAAATGAGTTAATATTTGGTCTTTAATAGTGTTTTAATCATTTTTACTCTATTCTTTTAAAAAGACTGAAAACATCTTGGTAATTCCCTTTTCAATGTGTCATCTCCAAAGACAAAGCTTCTTCATGAATTCCTCTGATTTTTTCTTTCACATCTAGTATATTTATAGTCCCACCTTGAAGTGTTAGGTTCAGTGTATTCAATTTGCCAATCACATCCACCAGGCAAGCTAACATAGTCAAGAAGTCCATGTGACAAATGTAATCTGCAAGGACTGTGTTCCCAATTCCCCAGGAGGAAAATTCTGATTTTTGTCACGCAATTAGAAGAAATGTTGTAATGTTACAACCAACTTTCCCCATGTTACAACCAGCTAACTTCACTGTGAAACAGAAGCTGAGTGTCATCAGAGCCCATCTCTTCATACAGCATACTAAATGACGTATGTTGAATGCCCAGGTTTTTATATAATTAACTCTTTTAATAACAATGTTGAGGGCCTCGTGTACATCAGGTTGGAACTTCTTCCATGCCAAAGTTTGGCAATGAATCATGCAGTGTGTCCAAAGTGCTGCTGGTGCCACTTTACTCATGCTGCAACCTCACTATTCTGCTCAGGCATGGCTGCCCTAGCAGTGCACAGCCCCACACACATTGTCCAATTAAGACCTCCATCCACTATGAATTTGTCAAGGATCTGGAATATTTCCTTACCAGTTGTACGGGTTGGGATTTCTCTGCAAAATAAAAGTTCTTCAACTATTGTACTTGCTTGGACAGATCTCACAGAACACAGAAATTGAGCCATGTTGGCAATGTCTGTGGATTCATCAAGCTGCCAGGTATAATATGGACTCTTCTTAACTTGTTCTAACAACCGAACTGGCCCTGCATGTTTTCTGCAAGGTCATCAGTGCCTCAAGGGATGCTATTATTTGACATCGGTGTTTTCAGTGCCCTGGCTGCTTGTTCCCAAGTCATAACTCTACACATAGCTATTGGTGCTGGAAGTAGAAGGGTCTCACCAAAGGTGTGTGCTTATTTGCATTTTGCAATTCACATGGCCACAACATAAGATGCTTCTAAGGCTTTTTGAAGAACAGTTTGCGTCTTTAGACATGACCCGTTCCCCCCGAACTCCCGCTTTACATCTTCTTGTTTCTGAAGGAAATAATCACTGCTCTTGTTTATGGATTCTGGCTTTTGGTTTCTAAATGTCTCTGTAGCTTCCACGGCCTCCTGCTTTCATTTACTAACACTTGAAAACAAGTGACACATTGTGGCTGTGGACTTTTCGCAGTAATATTGTGACACAACAATCCAAACATAATGTCATATCATCATATTGTCTACTTTTCTTCATTTTCTGTTAACATATCTTTTTCAGCTGGCCGTTTGCTACATTTAGGCTTAGCACCTGGTAAAAATCATTCCATTACAGAGGTTAGACATACTTGTCTCTCCCTCAGCCCCCTTCCTCTATCTACTAGTGCTGCTGCTGCTTCTGCTATCACGTGGACTGGGAGCCTCTCTTTGCCCTCCACTGCAACAGGGGGTTTTCAGCTGAGAGACTTCCTGCTGAATGCCCCCTGCAGGAGCAGAGGAAACAGAGGGGCTCCCGGCCCCCGGGGCAGTATAAGATGCAGACCCATAGATACTTATTGAGGCACCAGGTTAAGGTGACCAGATGTCCCGATTTTATAGGGACAGTCCCAATTTTGGGGGCTTTTTCTTATATAGGCACCTATTACCCCCCACCCCATCTTGATTTTTTACATTTGCTATCTGGTCACCCTACACCAGGCCCATGCTTCAGTCATAAGTTTTTTGTACTAGAAAAATAAAAATGGACGCAAGCAACATGCATATTTTACAGTAAAGGAAACTATGCCTAATATTTTGAAGGTATTGTCCAAGAATGATGCCTTCTGTCCGGGGACAAATCACTGGTAGAAATCTCAGCAGCTTGGCTTCTCACCAGGAATTTTCCTCTTAGATTCAGAGGTACTGGAACAATTTTTGTAGTGGGGTGCTGAGAGCCATGGAACTAACTGTAAACTCTGTATATGATGGAAACAACTTCAAGCCAGGGGGTGCAGCAGCACCCATAGCACCAGCTAGTTCCAGCCCCTATTCTTAGATCTCACTGGTGGGCCACCTTCCCATGTGTGTGCATATGCACACCCAGTCCCACTGACAGCAATTCCAGGCCCCAGGGCAGAGCAGTCAATGGAACCATGCACGCACAAGCCGCGGACGCGGTCCACCAGACATTTGGGTGGTACTGTGCAATGTGCTGGCTGGAGCCCAGCGAGCTGCTGGCTGTGCTGCTGGTCATGCTCTTCCGGCACAGCCAGGGCTTCCACATGCCTGCCCAGTAGGGTTGCCAACTGTCTAACTGTGCAAACAGGAAGATCTGCGCTCCGCCCCCGCTTCCCCAAGGCCACGCCCCTGTGCTGCCCTTTCTCTGAGGCCCCGCCCCCTGCTCACTCCATCCCCTCTCCCTGTCGCTTGCTCTCCCCCACCCTCACTCACTTTCACCAGGCTGGAGCACAGGATTGGGGTGCGGGAGGAGGTCGGGCTCTGGGAGGGAATTTGGATGCAGGAGAGGGTGCAGGGTGTGGGCTCCATGAGGGAGTTTGAGTGCAGGCTCTAGGAGGGAGTTTGGGTGCAGGGTCAGGCTCTGGGAGGGAGTTTGCAAGTGGGATCTAGGCTGGGGCAGGGTTTTGGGGTGCAGGAGTGGGTCAGGGGGTCAGTGCTGACCTCGGGCAGCTCCCGAAATGACTGACACCCCTCTGGCAGCGGCTCCTAAGCAGGGGGCCCAGGGGATCTCTACGTACCGCTGCCGGCACACACCGTTCCCGCAACTCCCACTGGCCAAAGTTCCCGATCAATGGGAGCTGCGGAGTCAGCGCTTGGGGCAGGAAGCTTGCCTTAGCTCTGGTGCACTGCTGGCTGCGGTGGTGGCCGGGGGCCCCCGGGCCCTTTTAAATCACCTGGGCCCCTGGGCAATTGACCCCTTTGTTTCCCCCCACCCCCTGTCGGTGGGCATGTGCACACCCTCGTCTTTCAGAATTACTTTTAGTTCTCTGGCTAGTAGGGGGTCTGCTGAATTTTTCAAGCCCTACTTTTAATGCTAAGATCCTGATTTTCTACATGTAAGGAACAAATATGAATTAACATTCTGCCTGTTGGTGCCAAAGGGTTAATTGCTTGACCGTCTTCCAGTAGCTGTATTAATTGAAATATAGCCACACTGAACAGGACATCTAAAGAGTTAAGGCTAAAATGTCCAGTCGTTTCCAAGCAACTTTCTTCCTGTAACGTACAACACTGTGTTATCAATATGCTACTCAGCGATAGGAATGTATGACGCTGAAGTGGACCCAGAAGTGCAATCTGCTTTGTTTCCCCTACTAATGAGTGCTATACTGATTTGTTTGTTTTAATGAATAGCTGCAAATCATTGGACACCCATATATAAAGGCACATTTTGAGTTTTAAAAATACAATTGACTTGTAGACTTTATTGACTAAATGATCTGTGGCTCTAGAATTCATGACATGAAAGTTAGGAACTTCAGACTGTCCATAGATGAAAACCCTGTAGTTCCAAGGGAATGTGATTTGGCTACAGTAACCTCTTATAAAAATGACCTCCTGCCAATCCTCGATTCACACAGTAGTGGAAGCTTTTATAGTATATCATTACTTACTACATTTCTTACATGAAATAAGAATAATAGCATACACTTACAGTGACTTTCACCAGAAAGGATCCCACAGTATTGTTGACTCCAGGGTACATAGACAACATGGTCCAGGGTCTAATGCACTGGCCTGGGAGTGGAGAAACTTGAGTTCTATTACTAGCTCTACTACGTGGCCCTGGGCAAGTCATGTCACTGCTGTGTGCCTCAGTTTCTCCATCTGTAAAGTGGGGATAAATATACTTATATTGCTTTGTAAAGTGCTTTGATATCTACAGATGATTATCACTATATATGGATTAGGTATATTGTACAGGAATGATTTTAGCTACTCTCTGGGATGGAGGTATTGAAGTAATTTAGATGGGTTATATGGACCCAAAGAGTCAAAGGTGTTAACGAGACTGTCACTGTTCAATATTAAACAGTGTGAAATAAGGTTTGGTATACAGAGAACTCAGCCTGCTTAGCACAATGGCTAAGCACACTGTTTAACCTTTTATTAACAATACAGGAAAGAAGGAAAAACCAGTTAAAGCATCTGAAATGTAACGTATTAAGTGAGGCTTTCCTTTTAACCACATCTCTTGTTCCCTTTCCCTTTAGCTGGACAGAGTTTTTAGAAGGAAAAAAAACTAGGGCTATCGATTCATTGCAGTTAACTGACATGATTAACTCAAAAAAATAATAATTGTGATTAATCGCACTGTTAAACAATGAATACCAATTGAAATTTATTACATATTTCAGATTTTTTTTCAACATTTTCATATATATCGTATTCTGTGTAATTGAAATCAAAGTGTATATTATTTTTATCATTTTTACAGTGCAAATATTTGTAAATAAAAGAAAAAGTATTTTTAATTCACCTGATACAAGTACTGTAGTGCAATCTCTTTATCATGAAAGTACACCTTATAAATATAGATTTTTTTTGTTACATAACTGCACCCAAAGACAAAACAATGTAAAACTTCAGAACCTACAAGTCCACTCAGTCCTATTTCTTGTTCAGCCATTTGCTAAGACAAACAAGTTTGTTTACATTTACAGGAGATAATGCTTCCGTCTTCTTATTTATAATGTCACCAGAAAGTGAGAACAGACATTTGCATGGCACTTTTGTAGCTGGAATTGCAAGGTATTTACGTGCCAGATATGCTAAATATTGGTATGCCCCTTCATGCTTCAGCCACCATTCCAGAGGACATGCTTCCGTGCTGACGATGCTAGTTAAAAAAATAATGTGTTAATTAAATTGGTGACTGAACTTCTTGGGGGAGATTTGTATGTCCCCTGCTCTGTTTTACCCACATTCTTCCATATATTTCATGTTATAGCAGTATGAGAATATTTCTACTCTACAATGGCCATGTTTTGAATTCCCACGGCTCTCATCACTGAAGAGAGACAGAAAGCATGTAAGTGAACAGAAAATACGCTATGTTTAGCAGTCAGGAGCCTTTTTGATCATTTCACTTGGTAAGTGACCAACAGAACAGGATAGCTCAGGGAATTGGTAATGGAATATAGACTCTTTCACCTCTAGCTCACTGGTATGAATCCAGCCCAGGTCACTAGTGACAAAGTTCTGACCATCTGATGGCTGTTTGGAGCACTTTCTGAATGAGTGAGCAGTCTCAGTCTTCTTCTACTGTGCATATGTTCATACAACAAAAACCACCATCAGAGTGAAAAGGCTAAGCACTGAAGGGGCACAGAAACTGAATTCCCTTTTCTCTCTTTGGTTAAATTGTCTCACTAGAACATAGTTGAAGGCACTTTGGATGGGGAAGTTTGTACCATTGATCCCATGCTTTATCTGTTCTACTGAGAAGTGGAAGACTTCAATGTCTAGCATTATCAGTCTGACACTTCTCATCAATGCTAAACAAAACTTGAGAAAGAAATGTCAAGCACAAAGGAGGAGCTAAAATACTTTCAACACATTGTTATGAAATAACTGTATTCTAAAACATTGGGAAAATATCAGTTTTCTTGGCACTATGTCACACGAACAGGGTCATCCGTGATTCACACCCCAAAAAAAGATACTGCAGAAATATGAAGTTAGCTTATCTTTAACTTTTTCCAATAGGTGTTGTGAAATCTATCAAAAAAACTGCTGAGATGCTCACCGATACCAACAAAGCAATGCTGGCAATATCAGCATGTTTGATCTGAGAGTTACATTTCCATAAGAGACCAGAAATCAAGGGTCTGTTGTATTTTGCTTTATTTTGAGGGGATCAGGGGGAAAAATACTCCCCGGTGGGGTAAAAATAGGATCCTTAAGCAGCCATTACAGCTTGTATACTGATATCATACTGCTTATAATTCACTTCCTCATGTTTTCATAACAGAGATTACTACTACAGTTACTGCCACTACCCTGTTGCAGGCTGTAAAATAAATGTTTAAATCACTGTCTGATTGTGGGAGCAAATCCTGAGTCAACTTCCAGCTGCCTGCCCAGTCATTCTAGCAAAGACTGACGTGACTTAGAAATACAAATTACCACTGACTTCCCTTGCTTTTGTGAACAGACTTTAAACAGGATTCCTGCTAATCTCAGAATAGGCTTTTAGGTGGAGCAAGTTATCCCTTACTTGCCTAAGATGAAGTCAGCGTTTAAATAAATCACAATCCCTATAATTTTGTATAAAATATAAATGGCTCCCTTTTTTCTAAAAAGTTGATATTTTATCAGTTTATCACATTTTCCTATATACTATATTAAAGTAATAAAACAAAAATTTAAATGTCTTTCTGTCTAAAGAGACTGGACATAGAGGGGCAGATTCTCTGGCCTGATCCACTGCCTTAGCATTGCTCAGAAATTGCAAAGGGAGTGGAAAACACCCTGAATTCCCTTACTGGAGATACCCCTGCCATGGGGCAGTCCTTAGCAGATATACAGGCATTAGAGGGCACCTACACCTTCCTCTCTGCAGCTTCCTGGCAGAGGTGGGCAGGGAGGGGCATATTAGGGGTACTCCAGCCATTCCTACTTGATTGTGACCTGGGTAGAGAAGCAGGAGGTTATAAAACAGACAGCCTCCCCCCCTTCCTATCTCCCCACCGCTCTGCTGCACTCAGCATCTCCTCAGTGTAATCTGCCCCATCACCTTTCAAGATTTACTATTCCAGTTTATTGAAGAATAGATTTGAAACCCCTAAATCTGCCTGATTAAAAATTGGAGGCTGCACCATTTATTTGCCAGCATTCGTATTATCAAAACCAAAATGCTTTTAAAGTTCTGATGGATTCAGATAGTTTTATGCTGTGTCAGTCTGGCATGAAATGGTTTGGAGAGACAAAAAGTCTATATGATGTAAAGGTATTGGGCATGATTTTCCTCTCACATGCGTGAGAGACATAGCTATGTATTTGAAAGCCCAGGCTTTACATCTTTTACAGTTTAAATTTCTTTATATAACAAATGACAGAAATCAAAATAATCACTTAGTTATGTGACATGGGAATATGAAGAAACAGGATACTTTAGACAAAAAGTAGAGGCTTCCCTATAAATTATCTAAACCAATTGACTTCTTACCGAAAATATACCAATTAGGGATGCTCTTTTACAGTGAGTGTCAAAATAAAATATAAACTTTTAATGAATGCATCCAGTTCTGTTATTGTCTTGGGAGTGCATAATGAATAGAGATGGGCAATTTTTTTTTCATTTTTTTGGTCTAAAAATGCAGTTTTGGTTCAACTGATACTGTTCAAAAATTTAAGTTGAATTTGGCAAATAGTTTTGGCTGGAAAAAATGGGGGGAAATTGGAAGAAGTCTAAACATTTCATTTTGACATTTTCAAAAAATATGTTTTGACTTTTCAGTTCAAAATGATATTTCATTTCTAAATGTAGCTAGATGCAACTTTAAAACACACACACACACACACACACACACAAAACCACACAAAATCAAAAATAAACATTTCATTTCAGATTCAAGGATATGTTTCATTTAACACCAAAAGGAATCTCAAGAAATGACCAAGAGCTCATTTCAAGTCAAGCCGAAACAAAATTATTTGCCCAGCTCCAACATGGAAACAGATGGGTGCACTCTTGCATCAACTTTAACTCAATGAATGAATTTACTGTATGTGTACCTGAGCCAAAAAGTCTTGAGGGTCTTTCCATTGACTCCTACGAGCCCTCAAACTGGACTTGGATCAAGCCCCAAAACTGCATTCTTTAAAAGAGCCCCAATATCAGAGAAACTGGGGATCCCACAGCAACCAAAGTGACCATTTTGGGCTGCTGTGGGCTCATGCTAGGTGGAGTGGGTGTGCCTATGCAAACAAGATCAGCCCCTGGAGTTCTTTTCCACACTTGCCATAATTCACCACCAGATGTCAGGATAGAGCTCATCCTGACTCTGCTTACATCAACAAGAATTTTACCTGAAATGTGAATTTCTGCATGATTATCTTCCAACTCAGAATGGATGGGCTCCTGTTCCCCATAGACTATGACAGGCAGCAGCAATATCCTGCTAGTCCCTCCTTTCAAGAGCTGCTAACCCCAGCTGAGACTTCCAAGGCAGAGCAGAGTTTGAGACTAGTCATCTGCCTCTATATGGACATTTTCTGCCACAACCACATGTCCTGGAATTTACCCTACTTACACTGATACTGGGTCACAGATGTTAGAGAAAGAAAAGTCCCTTACCTCACCAAGACTATCCCTTAGCAAGAGAAGTCTCTAGTAGTTCCCTCAGTACAGAATATATTAGCTATCAAGTCCATGATCACTCATGGAAATACTAATGAAGATGCCTTACATAGCAATGAGTGGGGGAGGGGGTAGGTTTTGTGATCAGTCTGTGTTTAGCACAAAACGATGCATATATATACATATATATGAGCCAAAACAGGCTTTACAGGGTTTGCTGAACTTTACTCCTGCCTATTTTAAAAAAGCCAACCCCGGCCCCAGGATGAGAGAACAAATAGAAAACTCCACAAGTATAAACCTGACAAGTTTCCTGTGAAGTTTCTCCCTTCCTGCAGATTTGGAGGGTAATATTTGTCCTAAAATGTTGATTCTCTCAGTTCCGCTAAGGGAAGAGTATTCTCAATACTGATTACCCAGTGATGAAAGAAGTCCTCTTGGGTACTTTCCTAAATTCTGTCTGGTTTGCTTTTAATGTTCATGATCAGCCACATGTTCTTCCATTGCTGCTAAGTGCCCTTCTAGGTTCATCCCATAGTTTCAAACAGACATGTTCATAACATGCTTTTGTTAGACTGATCTTTCCTTTGGTGTGCTAAACTTTATACATTCAAGGCATGATAAAATTCCGTCATAAAAATTTGGATGGGATGTAGACATGTTTTGGTATTATTGTGTTAACTCAGTAATAACAGTCACATAGATCAAGTGTACTAGAAATCACTGAAAAAAGTTCCATCGCGTTCCTTTCTTGTTGACCTTAGTTTCCCTCCTCTTCCAGCACAGCAATGTGAGAATATTTCTGCTCTACAATGGCCACATTTTGAACTCCCACTGCTGTCATCACTGAAGAGAGACAGAAAGCATGAAAGTGAACAGAAAATACTGTATGTTTAGCAATCAGCAGCCTTCTTGATCATTTCACTTACACTTTTAACAATGCTTTCTTTTCTGTCACTTAAGTACAGTACAGAATATTACTTTGTGCACTTGCCGGATGCTCATAGACTGAAATTCTGACAAAGATGAACCAAGACCCCAGACCCCATACATACGTAATAAAGGTGTGATGCACAGGAGTGCTGTGAACTGTATTGGTTGGCCCCAGTCACCTGAGCTGGATGAGGAATATAAAGGTCAATATGCCCATCACACGACAGGGATCAGTACTCCAGTATCTGCCAGTACAGCCTGAATTTCAGCTCAGGCCTGTCTCTACATTCCAGTATTACCCTAGTGTTTAATGAGCTAGAATTTCATATACAACACCAAAGCTGAAAAATCTGTGGCAATGTCTCTTGATCTTACTTCTGTATGCAGCAAACTTTGTAAATATATTTTAAAGCATATTTTAATTATAGTCACTATAACTTTAGTAGAGGTTCACTTTTATTAATGATGACGATGATGACAGGATGGATGCTCTTGTGGTTAAGGTGTTAAGACACTGCACTGGGACATAGGCAGGGGTGAAAGTAACTTAAAGGACTTACCAGTACTCCAGAGACCTGCGGAGGGGGTGGGGCCTCAACTGGAAGAGGCATGGCCTCTACCAGAAGAGGTGGGGCCTTTAAATCCCGGGGCTTTTAAATCAGGATTTAAAGGGCTCGGGGATCCGGCTGAAGCTAGGAGCCCCGGGCCCTTTAAATCACCCCCGGAGCTACCAGTTGCAGAGGCTGCTGGGAGCCCTGGGGTTTGGGCAGGGGTGAAAGTAATTTACATTTCTTACCCATATGGTCCAATCACAAGCAAGCAACCCAACTCTCCTACATACTTCATGGATCCCTCCCATTGCATGACATAGATATAGAAAATAAAGCTGCTACTGCTACTAAAAATACTGTCTGTAATAAAACTTTAATATTGGAATAAGCCTGAAAAAGTGAAAATTCACTGTCACATTTTTCTCCATGTCTTCCCTTCTCTTCCAGCCAGGCTGCCGATGCTAGGCCGTGCTTTCCCCCTTCCTGGCACTCAGCAGCAGCTGCAGGGACTCCCCTCTAGTTGCAGCAGGGAGCAAGGAGACTGGCTGAGGGAGGGAGAAGCCTGTCTCCTGCATAAGAACAGTTTAAACTCAGCTGTTCCCTGAGCGGTTCAGCCCCTGGGGTTAGGAGCTGTTTCTGGCATCCTTGTTAATTTCACTCACAGTTGTTGCGGGGGGAAGGGTGTGTGTGACCATGGCAGGGGCAGTTCTTTTCTGCCCCTGGGATGAGGGGTACTAATATACACAACAAATACAAGCATTTGGCTGCACAGTTTAAATCCAGAGCTAATAAAAGCAGGTGGAAGGGGAAAACTCACTGTCACTTTGGTTTCTCGTCTCCTCCCTCCTCCTCCAGTCAGGCTGCAGACAGTAAGGCTCTGCATTCCTCCCCCACCCCCCACTCAGCAGGGGATCTCCTCTAGGCTCTAGCTTGCAGTGAGCAGGGAGACTGGCTGAGAGATGCCTGCTGCTGCTGCCTGCATAAGAATAGTTAAACTCAGCTATTCCCTGGGCAGTTCAGCCCCCCGGGTTAGGCGCCATTTCTGGCATCCTTGTTAATTTCACTCCCAGTTGTTGGGGGAGGGGGGGGAAGGTGTGTGTGACCATGGCAGGGGCAGTTCTTTTCTGCCCCCTGGATGAGGGGATCGCCAATACTACTATAATACAATAGTAGGGGCCGGTTGGTGGGGTCGGGGCAGTCGGCAGCAGCTGCAGTGTTTGTGACACACACATTCATACAGTATGTATTACTGTCCTGTGGGGAAGGTGCCAGTGCCCTTTTAAGGGTGGGGGGGAGACAAGTGTTTCTGGGCTAACACACCTCAGGAAATTCTGCTTAATGGAATTCCCCCTTCCCCAGGGGGCTGTTTGTTGGTCCAACTCCTACATTAAATAAATAAATTAATTAATGGAGATATCCCATCTCCTAGAACTGGAAGGGACCTTGAAAGGTCATCGAGTTCAGCCCCCTGCCTTCACTAGCAGGACCAAGTACTGATTTTGCCCCAGATCCCTAAGTGGCCCCCTCAAGGATTGAACTCACAACTCTGGGTTTAGCAAGCCAATGCTCAAACCACTGAGCTATCCCTCCGCCCTGAAGAGCTATCTTTTTTGAGAGCTCCATCCATACTGTACATATATATTTAGAAATACCTGGATCAGAATAGATTTAGATCTGTGAAGCAAGACAAAAAGATTTTGTTTTCCCAGGAAGGCATTCATGTGGATGTTCCAAAGTTAGCTTTTGAGTGCCATACAGTACACCCACATGGTAATCGCGCGGGCTTGCTATTTATAACTGCCTCAAACAAAGCCGATCAAAGCACACGAAGAAAGGTCTTCCAATTATAAGAACTTAATTAACAATTTGTCAGTTTTGAATCCCAAAAAATGGCAAGAGAATCCAGAGAATCCCCATTTCAGAGAAAAAAAATAAGAGCATTGGCTGATCAACTGAGGGATTTCTTGAATTCAAGGCTTTTGGAGGAAAAAACATTCCTGGTAAACTTAAAAAACTCATCCTTGCAGTGGACACCCTTGCTGCAAGCAATGCTGACTGTGAAAGGGGATTCAGTGCGATGAACAACATCATTACAGTGAAATGGACTGCACTTACCACTCGTCATGTGGCGGACTTGCTATTCATTTCATGTGTGGGATCTCCTTATACTCAGTGGAATCACATGCCATATGTGAAATTGTGGCTTGGAAAGGGCCGACGTGCAGCACATTCATCTCGAGGCATGGTACGCAACAGGGAGAGCAGCTGTATGGCCCAATGTGGGAGTTGCTATAAGGATGCTTTACTCCATCCAGTCCTTCCCATGGATGCCCCTTTCTTGCCCCGGCTGGGCTGGCCCACTCACACCTTCCACGTGCCAGGACTGAGCCAGGGGCTGCGGCGGCTTTGCTGTGGGTAGTGGTTCCCATTGGAGCTGCAGCCCCTACTTGCCACCCCCTATTGCTTGTGTTGTTGCTGCCGCATGCCCCCCAGACTTCCGTCTCCTCCCCTGTCTCCTGGGCAGCTCCCTCCCACAGCCTGGAAGAGAGAACAGCAGCTGCTGAGGCTGGAAGTTTTCCTGGGGACACCATTAAGCAGCAACCCAAAAGCTGGGTGCCCACAGATGCGCTGGCAGTGCCCAGCCAGACCTTGCCTCTTACAGAAGTTCCTGAGGTGTGAGCAGCAGAAATACTGTTTCCCCTGTCCCACCACCCCTCAAAAGGGCACCAGCGCCCTCCCCATGGGATAGTAATACATACAGTATGTATGTGTATGAATGTGTCACAAACAATGCAGCTGCACCCTGCCACCGACCCGCAGCGACCGGCCCCTGTGGGCTGCTGCTTCCTGCAGAGAGCCAGCAGATGCCGCTGGGCTGGGTCTGCCAAGGAGTAAGTAACCAAGGCAAAAAACATAGCCAGCCAGCCAGGGAGGGAGCCAGGGGGGCAAGGGACTGCGTTACACCATGCCCACCAGTGCCCTGCTTTCCCTAGATCCTCCCTATTTCCTAGCAAGTCAGATATCAAGGATTTTTTAATCTCCCTTCCAGGCACATAAAAGAGTGCAGGGGGCACACCAATGGGTGGCTAGTAGTAAGGGAAGGCAGGGGTGAATGAAGGACAACTGGAATAGCCTTCATGAAATATACAAGATATTTAGAGAAAGTTTTGTCAATTTCAGCCTCTGCACTCTGCAGGCAGGACAAAACAAAAAGAGATCTGAGATTGCGCCCTATGTCTTAAGGACATTTCAGGTGTTTAAATCAATATATAAAGAGGGTGGAATGAAAACTACTATTTCTTTCAAAGGAGTCACAATAATTTCCCTGAATATCCAGTTTTCCCCTCCAATCCCTTTGTGGTTTTGTCTATGGGGGCTATTTGCTTCCCCTGTGAATCTTTAATTGCTTTAGCAAAATTGCTTTGCCCAAAATAAACTCTGATCATCATGACACATCTTCCCACCATGTTCTCCATGTTTTGTGTGTGTGTGTGTGTTTGTTTTTTTTTAAACAGTAACATTTCAAAGAGGATTGCAAGCAGTTTGGACATCACAATCATGATCCTCTGCTGGGGAGGGAATGGGATAGATTTGAACTTGGAAATGGTTCCTGATTTTGATTGTATTTTTTGTGTATAGGAGATCCCCTCATCCCGGGGGCAGAAAAGAACTACCCCTGCCATGGTCACACACACCGTTCCCCTCCCCCCCAGCAACTGTGAGTGAAATTAACAAGCATGCCAGAAATGGCTCCTAACCCCGGGAGTGCAGGGAACAGCTGAGTATAAACCTTTCTTATGCAAGGGGCAGGCTTCTCCCTCCCTCAGCCAGTCTCTTTTTCTTACCGGTCCTCCGTACCAGCCTACTTTCACCTCTGGACATAGGCTCAATTCCCAGCTCTGCCACAGACTTCCTGTGTGACCTCAGGCAAGTCACTTGGTCTCTCTGTGCCTCAGCCCCCATCTGTAAAATGGGGATAACCATATTTTCTCTCTCTCACCCAGAGGTGAAAGTAATCCGGTACAGGCTGGTATGGCGTACTGGTAAGAAAGTGGCAGAAGCTGGGCAAGTAAGCCGATACACTGTACCAGCAAGCTATTTATAGCTGGTACGGCATACCATAAAGACACCATACCGCCCCCAGCCCCTCCACGGAGCTGCCTCTCAGGAGAGCAGGGAGGGGGGGAGTTGGGAGTGGGAGAGCTGGGAGCGGTACGGCAGCCAGAGGATTTGCTGGCATTCTGCTCCTTTCCCCGCACGCTGCTGCCATTCCCAGTGGGAAAAGGAGCAAAACCCCCAGCCCTGTCCTCTGGCAGTGCTGCCGTTGTACAGAGTCAGAGGAGACAGTTCCGTGGAAGCGTAGCGGGCAGGGCTGGGGGTTCTGCTCCTTTCCCTGCTGGGAGGAGCAACGGGGAAAGGAACAGAACACCGGCAGCTCCTCTGGCTGTTGTACTGGCCCCAGTTCTCCCTCCCCTCATGTAACATGGGATGGGGAGAAGAGGAGAAGAGCGTGGGGGCCCCATGTGGGGCGGAGTCACGTGGCCCTTCCCATACCAGGAAGAAATTAATTTTACTGTCACCACTGCTCTCACCCACTATCTCTCTTGTATACTTAGACTGTAACCTCCTGAGAATGAGACTCTTTTACTATGTGTTTGTATGCTGGCAAGCATAATATGGTCTTGATCTTGGTAATAATAATAATAATTAATAGAGATATCCTATCTTCTAGAACTGGAAGGGACCTTGCAAGGTCATCGAGTCCAGCCTCCTGCCTTCACTAGCAGGACCAAGTACTGATTTTGCCCCAGATCCCTAAGTGGCCTGCTCAAGGATTGAACTCACAACCCTGGGTTTAGCAGGCCAATGCTCAAACCACTGAGCTATCCCTCCCCCATAGGAGGAGCAGCTAAGCACTAATCTAACACTAACAAATCATATTGTCCTCTGCCAAGTGGTAGCAGATGTTGGGACCTTTCAGATCAGCTTTCCAATGGAGAATAAATCAGTAACATAAGGATATATTCTTAGCATAACTTGTTTTTCTTTAAACATCAGTCCTGGAACAGTGATGGTCACAAACAGCATGAAGGCAAGCCCCTTTTTGGGGCTCTCAGCCCAAAAACCAGTGCCCAGTTCCCAGGGAGTAGCTCTGCCTCAGGAATACATTCTAATGAGCAAGATTAACTCAAATTTCCTGCTGCTTTCCATAGCTCTCCCGAAAGATCCCGCAACAACAAAATTAACAATAATACAGCTTTTCTTCAGACACTAAAAACTTGCCCACACACTGGGAAAAAGAACTTGTAAGATGATGTGTAATAGCACTATCTGTCAATTCCTTCCATAACCATATTGTTAAGTATGAAAGGGTGCTCATATAACACATACCCCCATCCTACTGCCCAAAATTGGACATGGAAGAAACCTATACAATCTATTCACCTGTCACTGCAAGACTGTTCCCCACACCACATTCTAGTGGTATGCAATACTAGATTTAAATTTCCCAGGTTACAGAACTTTCAACACTCCCCTAAACAAACTATTCAACAGTCTATTACAATTCCATGTCAGGGAGATTTATGCAACTACTTAGCCTAAATCAATGCATTTCAAATTACAATAATAATTTAACACAGTACAATCTAGTGAAAAATGTACAAAAATCCCTATTAGGACAATAGAAGACAATACAGTATGAAGGTCCTGCCAGATTTCTCACCAGGTCTGTGGAGCAAATGAAGAGACCACGCTGAGAGAATATATTTTACAATGGGCCTACCACATGAAGGACAGGGCTGCATCAGTTCAGTGCTGTGTAGAAACTCTCAGAGTGAGAATATGTTGAAAGTGCATTAGCCTGGTACAAAAAAGTGTCAGAGGATGGGACTTTAATATATATATAAAAACATTGTTCTCTCATAATCCCAAGTTTGTTTTTCCTTGTTCTTCTCAAGGGGTGCTTTTGATTTCCTCAATTCTGACTTTCTTTCTTTCTGCAGTCTCAAATAGCTCACTTTCCAGGTTTCATTCCTAACCAACTGCTCTTTTTGGTGACTGGCATCGCCAGACTTTTCCCCTTAGGGCAACTCCCGGTAGAGCTGGTCTTTGCAGAGCTAAAAAGCCTTCCCATGTGATTCTCTCTAATATAAAAGATCTTGAAATACAAAAAGAGAATCTCAACTTTCAGTTTTATAAAGTAGCTCTCTCTCTCTTTTCCCTATGAAGACAGCCTTGAATGGAAACTCCTCATTGGGGTTGAAAGTTTGCTGCTGTTCCTCACAGCCACCCCGGGCAGGCATTTGGGATTCAGAAAACCATAGCCAGAGGTCCCTTGAGTTTTTAAGAACATAAGAATGGCTGTACTGGGTCAGACCAAAGGTCCATCTAGCCCAATATCCTGTCTACCGACAGTGGCCAATGCCAGGTACTCCAGAGGGAGTGAACCTAACAGGCAATGATCAAGTGATCTCTCTCCTGCCATCCATCTCCACCCTCTGACAAACAGAGTCTAGAGACACCATTTCTTACCCATCGTGGCTAATAGCCATTAATGGACTTAACCTCCATGAATTTATCCCGTTCTCTTTTAAATGCTGTTATAGTCCTAGCACTGAGCTATCCCTCCCCCCAGCCTTCACAACCTCCTCAGGCAAGGAGTTCCACGAGTTGACTGTGCGCTGTGTGAAGAAGAACTTCCTTTTATTTGTTTTAAACCTGCTGCCTATCCAAGATCCCAGGTTAGTTCACAGTTGTAGGGGGGCAGCACTAGCTAAACTGCTGCGGATGGAACTAGGGCTGCTGCAGGTTGCCTGAGGCTGAGCCAACTCTATTGCTGAGTTGATGCCATGACCTCTAGCACAGAGAGTGGTAGCTTAATAGCACAAGAGGCCACATGGTGCAGTGAACTAAACCAGTGGCTTTAAACCTTTTCCGATTTCTGGACCCCTAAAAATTTCAAATGGATGTGCAGGCCCCTTTGGAAATCTCAGCCATAATCTGCAGACCCCTCAGTGGTTCACAGACCACTGGACTCTGAGCAAGGGACTAATGTTAGGTTTAGAACCAAATCCTTCTGTGACCTTTATTTAGTCACATGGTCTGACTATATATTTGGAAAGTGGCCGCCATCATATGTAAATATTTTTTCCATTTTTCCACTGAAAAAGGTGTGAGGGGGTTTAAAGGAGGGAGAAAATGGCAAGGGGGATGTTCCTTTACAAGTTTAATTGGAAAAAATATATTTAGGGGAAAAACAAGTTGTCATTAAAGTTTTCATTTGTCAGAAAAGGCCATTTTATGAAGAAAAATCATTGTTAAAAAACCCAATTATTGTACTCTTAATGAGCTGTGTCCATGCTACACCCTCTTTCATTTCACTGCGGCAGTTCTGTTTCACAGGGATGACAGTCCCTAGGGTGAAGCTCTTGGGTTTAAGAGGAGGATGTTGTTGTTGAGAGAGGTCACAAATCTGGGTACTAAGACACAATGCAAGACTCCTCTCTGCACAGACTGGCTCCAAATAATGGAGCTACTGAAGGACCTGGGAAAATTCTCCTGGAATATGTTCACCAGGGTACCTCTCTGAAGGTTGACAGCTAAAATGAAGGATGGGATGAAGTGATTTAGTCCTACACTTACACAAATTCTGTGTCTACTATTGCAAGAGATGATGGTGATAGGCATTAGAACAGATATAGAGCAGTTATAGGCTGAATTGCTACAACAGGCCATGGTACAGGCAATAAATCAGACAGCATACACTAAACCACTTATATTAAGATATTTTAAAAGGAAACAATACAGGTGCAAGTGTTTCTGCAAACACAAAAAAACCCAAGTGTCTGCCAAGAGTCCAAATGAGATTATGCAGCACCTCGTGGCCTTAAGCCCCATTGTGAGTTAGTCTAAAAGATGTCACTCAGGATATTTTCCCTGAAAACCAATCCAATTATTCTTTTCTTAATTTTATCCAGTTATTGTCCCAACACCTATCTTTATGCCACCATACATGGTTCCTCAATTCAGTTTAAGTACAGTATGAATTCACTTTCTTTTCTGCTGATCTCTACAAAAATCATGATTACAATCAGAAAGACAAACATACTTTGGCAAAACCCTTAGCGGCTTCGTTACAGCAGTTTAGAAATATACTTAAAACAAACATATGATTTGAAATGTACATCTATTATATTGATATTAATTTCTGATGTCATCTTAGAACGATATATTTCTGCTCTTATTAGACAGTTGTAACCAGGCATGTACCAGGTTAAGATCTCAATTCTGCAAAAACTTCAGTATCAAGATTACCATCATTATTCTAATTCGTTTAATTAAAACTGATCTAACAATGCATATATTTCATATGCTTATTTTTTGCACAAATTGCTGCTACATTCTTTGACTTGTTTGTATTGATATTTGTGTCACATTTGTCATAAGTTACTCTAACATCAAATGTTTCACAGTAATGGAATTACATATTCTATGTACTTTATTAAATATTCATATCTCATTCCTCTGGTTCTGCCTTGCAGAATTAGGCCCTGACCTTGAAAAGACTTAAGCACATTTTACTCACATGAGTAAAATTATGCATGTGCTTTAAGTCTTTGAAAGATCAATGCCTTAGAAAAATATCTCCCACTTTAAATCAGCAATATGAAGTCAATGCGATATTTGAACTCTGTCACCGTTATCGGTCTAACATTTGGCTGGAAAAGACTGAAGCCACTTCTTTCTTCCAGTTCACATTCATCACTAGGTTTCTGTACCATTGAAGTCAATGGGAGTTTTGCCATTGCGTTAATTGGTGCATGATCAGGCCTTAAAGACCCAATCCTGCAATCTGTTGTTTGTGGACAGACTTGTGCATCCACGTGGTGCCCCATGAACACTAATGGGTCTGTGTGCATTTGCCCAGGTACAACAAGTTGCAGCTTAGTCACCAAGTTTTGAGATGGCTGTTTAACTTCGCTAAGGCAATCTTATCCCTATGGCTGGATCCTTATGGCTAAGCAAAGTCCATTTGAAGTCAGTGGTGTAGTGCCCGGAGGGACCAGAACCCAGATTTTATACCACATTCCTCATTGTGGTATTTGAGCAACTCCATTGTACCGGCCTGCCGCGCTGTGTGTTTTCCCCTCTAACACCACACATTTCGGAGTGCCTCAGCACATAGTCAATATTTTGAAACATACCAAAATCTTGTGATGCATTTGAATCTTCATCTGATCTTCTCGCTGAAGCTGTCAGACAGCAGAGGGTTAATGCATTATCCAAGTGCGGAGAGCAAATGCTGTAGCTTAGAAATTAATAGCTGAGCAGCAATTAAAAATAATTTAAAACAAAAAAAATTAACTAAGGCTGGTGCCTTGTGCTTTTTAATCCACACTAGTATTGAACCTTGGAGTTCAATAAATAGTTAAAATAAATTAAATGATGTACTTTTGATCATAATAACGCAGCTCAGTTTTCACTTCTCCCTGAGACCAAATATTATGATCCATACACAGTGCAAGAATTGTAAAGAATACTGAATCTATAACCTACTGTAAAGAAACGAAACACTAGTCCTAAAATGAAACTCACTGAAAATATTTGAAATTATTTTAACTTTGTTTTTTCCTTGCCTAAAATGATCATACTGTACTTGCTTAAACAAGAACATTTAAAAACATTTAAATGTTAAAAGAACATTTAAAAATGCAGTTGTCATCCATTCTATTCCTCCTGTAGTTGGACATTTTGTTGTTTTATAATAAATGGTGACATTAGTTCATATCATGTGATTAAAAAGGATTCATCACACATTAGAGCCCATAATCGCAGCCTATAGTCTCATTTTCACGTTTCTCACTGGCATATCCTACTTGACCCTGCTTACTGAAGCACTTCTATTATACTGACTAAAAGGACAAGGGATTGAACAGACACAAAAAATGCAGGGGTGAAAATTGCTTTCACGCTCACAGCTATGTATTCAGTACTGTTATAGCTCTAGATGAATAGAAAAAATCTGGAGTCTGGCCAACACCACTTGACAGAAATCTCCATCTTCCAAAAAAAAAACCCAACACCCTTTCTGATGTGTTTAAAATGAATTGAAACAACCCAACCAGGGAAGGAATAAATACCTTTTCAAAGATAAAGGACATCCACTCAAGACAACGTGATTTAATATAATATCAACTACATACTGCATACAGCATTACTTCTTACTATGGTTAATTCTCTTTTTGCCATATAAGCAGTATATGGTACTGACTAGTATCAAAGGATTGATATCTACAATATGGTGTTGACTTACAGTTTGGGGAAGAAAGGAATCTATAAAAGAAAGCTCTTTTACAGTTTGGGCATTTACTTTTTCCCAACAGCTGGAAAAGCAAGCTATGGGTTATAAGAATTGTTCAGTAATAGCCAATGTTGGATTCATTTAAATACAGACTGGTTCATTTGAAAACCAAGCTTTCTCCAAAACTGGGGGAGGTTTGTATACAAATAAATCAGAACCTTCACGGTACAGGTCCAACTAGTGCAAACAGAAAGTGATGCCCTAGGAGAAAAAGCGTTTGTGTTTCTGCAGAGTGGAATCTAAAACAAAAATAAACCTTTTTTTTTTCTTTTAAGAGAACCACATGACAAAATAGCGTATGAGAAAGTAATAGGGAGTGACTCAAATCTGGCATTACCATGAACAAATCAGAAGCAAGGGTTGCTTGAGCTCAGATCCTGATAGGTTCATTTCTTTGGAACTGTGATGTAAGCTGACAAGTCGAATCAGTTGCCCCATGGATCACTGACAAAACTTCAGTTCTGTGTCATGGACAACTGTGAGCATAAAACTTTTAATAAGAGCCTACAACCACGACAAAAATAATTTAAAAACTCCTACACTTAATAGAATCCTCGAATGTTAGTGATGGAAATCCATTTGAGATTATCTAGAGTATCACTCTGCTAATGTAACAATGTCTCCCTGCAGTATAATTACAACTGAACCAGTTTCAGGGTAGCAGCCATGTTAGTCTGTATCCGCAAAAGAACAGGAGTACTTGTGGCACCTTAGAGACTAACAAATTTATTAGAGCATAAGCTTTCGTGGACTACAGCCCACTTCTTCGGATGCATATAGAGTGGAACATGTATTGAGGAGAGATATATACACACATACAGAGAGCATGAACAGGTGGGAGTTGTCTTACCAACTCTGAGAGGCCAATTAAGTAAGAGAAAAAAAACTTTTGAAGTGATAATCAAGATAGCCCAGTACAGACAGTTTGATAAGAAGTGTAAGAATACTTACAAGGGGAGATAGATTCAATGTTTGTAATGGCTCAGCCATTCCCAGTCCTTATTCAATCCGGAGTTGATTGTGTCTAGTTTGCATATCAATTCCAGCTCAGCAGTCTCTCGCTGGAGTCTGTTTTTGAAGATTTTCTGTTGTAAGATAGCCACCCGCAGGCATTGCTGGCACATATCACATTGGTAGATGTGCAGGTGAATGAGCCCCTGATGGTATGGCTGATGTGATTAGGTCCTATGATGATGTCACTTGAATAGATATGTGGACAGAGTTGGCATTGGGCTTTGTTACAAGGATAGGTTCCTGGGTCAGTGGTTTTATTCAGTGATGTGTGGTTGCTGGTGAGTATTTGCTTTAGGTTGGGGGGTTGTCTGTAAGCGAGGACAGGTCTGTCTCCCAAGATCTGTGAGAGTAAAGGATCATCTTTCAGGATAGGTTGTAGATCTCTGATGATGTGCTGGAGAGGTTTTAGTTGGGGGCTGAAGGTGACAGCTAGTGGTGTTCTGTTATTTTCTTTGTTGGGCCTGTCTTGTAGGAGGTGACTTCTGGGTACGCGTCTGGCTCTGTCAATCTGTTTTTTCACTTCAGCAGGTGGGTATTGTAGTTTTAAGAATGCTTGATAGAGATCTTGTAGGTGCTTGTCTCTATCTGAGGGATTGGAGCAAATGCGGTTATATCTTAGAGCTTGGCTGTAGACAATGGATCGTGTGGTGTGTCCTGGATGGAAGCTGGAGGCATGTAGGTAATTGTAGCGGTCAGTAGGTTTCCGGTATAGGGTGGTATTTATGTGACCATCGCTTATTAGCACAGTAGTGTCCAGGAAATGGACCGCTTGTGTGGATTGATCTAGGCTGAGGTTGATGGTGGGATGGAAATTATTGAAATCATGGTGGAATTCCTCAAGGGCTTCTTTTCCTAATCACATCAGCCATACCATCAGGGGCTCGTTCACCTGCACATCTACCAATGTGATATATGTCATCATGTGCCAGCAATGCCCCTCTGCCATGTACATTGGCCAAACCGGACAGTCTCTACGCAAAAGAATTAATGGACACAAATCTGACATCAGGAATCATAATACTCAAAAACCAGTGGGAGAACACTTTAACCTGTCTAGCCATTCAATGTCAGACCTGCGGGTGGCTATCTTAACAACAGAAAAACTTCAAAAACAGACTCCAACGAGAGACTGCTGAACTGGAATTGATATGCAAACTAGACACAATCAACTCAGGATTGAATAAGGACTGGGAATGGCTGAGCCATTACAAACATTAGGAGTACTTGTGGCACCTTAGAGACTAACAAATTTATTAGAGCATAAGCATCCGAAGAAGTGGGCTGTAGTCCACGAAAGCTTATGCTCTAATAAATTTGTTAGTCTCTAAGGTGCCACAAGTACTCCTGTTCTTTTTGCGGATACAGACTAACATGGCTGCTACTCTGAAACATTACAAACATTGAATCTATCTCCCCTTGTAAGTATTCTCGCACTTCTTATCAAACTGTCTGTACTGGGCTATCTTGATTATCACTTCAAAAGTTTTTTTTCTCTTACTTAATTGGCCTCTCAGAGTTGGTAAGACAACTCCCACCTGTTCATGCGCTCTGTATGTGTGTATATATATCTCCTCAATATTTATTCCACTCTATATGCATCCGAAGAAGAGGGCTGTAGTCCACGAAAGCTTATGCTCTAATAAATTTGTTAGTCTCTAAGGTGCCATAAGTACTCCTGTTCTTTTAACTGAACCAGTGGATTTTGCTCAGATTTTCAAAGTAGCCCTTACCTGCTTTTTATCAATTAATTATTTTTACTGGATTTTTTTCACGTTTTTAATATTTTTCTTGTTGAAAATAGTTTTAAGACTAAGTGAAAAAAAGCCAAAACTCAGGCCTTCCTCACCCTCCACTATTTTCAGTATTAGTGACTACTCTCTGCCCCTTGATATCATGTCCTCCCTCGCTTTAATGCTACAGTTCTATCTTGGTTCTCCTCCTACTTCTGTGCCTGCTACTGCAGAGTCCTCCTCAGGGTCCCCTGGCTTCCTTTCACTCTGTGAATGGGTCTTGCAGGACTCTTTCCTTGGCCCTTACTGCTTTTTCCTCCACACACTATCATCTTTATGTTGACAGCTCACAAATCTACCTGTGCACTCCTGACCTGTCTCTGTTAGTCCACTCCGGAATTTTGAGTGGTCTGACATTTCTTCCTGGATATCAAGCTGTTAACGCAGCCAGAGCTGAGCACCATATTTTGCTTTCAAAGCCCTTTCAACTTCCTCCTTTTTCTGTTACTATTACTCTTGACATCACCCCAACTTCCCTGGTGCACAGGCTCATAACCTCTCTGCTCCTCTCCTCACATATACAGGCCATGTCCAATCTTGCTGTTTCCCCTCTAACATTTCAGAGACCCAGTCCTTCCTCTCTGTCCCCACTGCTACAACTCTTGTCCATGCCCCACTGTCTTCTATCTTGACTAATCAGCCTCTTCCTCCCTCCTGTCTGACTTTCCCGATACCACATTGCATCCCTGGAGTCCATTCAAAATACCACTACTATGATTATTTTCCTATGCTGATATGATCACATCATCCATTCCTCTAATCCATCTACCAAATGCCCTTTTCCTACCATATCAAGTTTGAACACGTTATCCTCACCTTCAAAGTCCTACATATCTTTGCTTCTGCCTACATATCTGACCTATGCTCATACTGCACCACCTCTCACTCCCTTCTCCCCACCAATTATACCAGCCTCAGTGCCCTGTGTGTCTGCTATTCCCATGACTATCTCCAAGCATTTTGCCAAACTAATTTCTAGGCATGGCATGGCCTCCCAGTTCCAGTCCACCCAACCGCTATTCTCTCACTCCTACTTGTTTTTCAGTGCACATGAGAAGTATCCCTACACATAATCCATTTTAAAAAAATACATTGAACCACCAAGTTGTGCACACACCTAGACTAAGTAACTCATCTTATTGCTGTTACCTTGGTCCTTCTTCCCCATCCTCTGCCTATTGCTGTCACTCTCGCTTGTCACAGCCTGTCAAAAACTGTTAACTCCTTGAGGCAGGAACTGTTTCATTCTCTTTGTTATGTGAAGTGCCCTGCACACTTTTGGGCACCACAAAAATAAATAATAAATCCCCCTATGAGTCAGTCTCATCACTCGTCTCATTTATTAGTGGATTTGCTTTCTGACCCTCATGTCCCTCTTAACTCTTTGGCTACCATTAAACACTTATATTTTTCCAAGAAGCCTCCCCCATCTGGGTATGTTTGTTTGGTGGCCTGTCCTGTTTCATTTTTCAACCTCAGATCTCTGAGACTATGAACGTGGTTCAATAAGAAAACCAGCCTGGATGATCACTCTCTCCTCTCAGAAACTCTCGCCCGACTAGCCCTCAGAGACTGACTCGTCTCCACTTTCACTTCCTTTCTCTTCAATAGCCTCTTCAGTATCTCCTACCGGCTTTCCTCCTCTTCCTTCTCTCTTTCTGTCAGGGTCACTCAGGGCTCAGCCTTTGCCTCTTTCCCCAATCTAAACCGTATCCTTTTGCTGAGATCCACAGTTATCTCTCTTCCATCCCTCATCTATCACCCGCCATCAGATTTGCATCTCCTAGTGGCTTCTAACAACACTTCCTTCCACCACCAACTCAGATCTAACACAGTAAAAACAGAACTCCCTATCCGTCCTTCCATGACCTCCCTGATCTAGCCTTCTCTTTCATTCCACTACCTTCTTGTCCTTCATGCCCTGATCATGGCATTATCAGATCTACTCTCTCCTTATGCCAGAATGGTCCTGTGTATAACTCCATTTAATAGACATACATAGATGTCTCTAATTCCCAGTCATCCATCTCCATTATCACAGAAAAGGCCCTTGTCCAGATCCTGATTATTTCTCTCCTGCAACCTCGTCTGCCCTGATCTCCCAAATGCGCACTTTGCCCCCCATTTAATATATATAAAATGAAGCCACAACAATTTTATTCACCATGGCACATGCCGGCCCCCTTCCTGACTTCCAGGACACAGAAAACCAAAACACTCTTCTGGATGAGTGGCCTCCTGCCAAGCTTGGTGTGTGCCACAAAGGCCACATTTTTTCATGAGCTCTTATTAGTAATTAGTAAAGGCCACCATCACTCAAATAGAAGTCAGGCACATGTTAGTTCAGTTGCACATCAGATTAAAGCTCTTTGAATACATTAAGCATCTAACAGGCAAGGTAAGAGCAAATTAAGTTTAAAAATAGAATTGCTGTTTTTCCCACTTTTCCTTAAATAAATGGATTTTAAAGACTTGTTTGTTGACACCAACATCTAAGAATTCATGCATTACATTTTACTTTAATATGAAACTCTCTGAAACCTGCTTTGCTTAATGTTCCTGAGTTTTCATGCAGTTAACAAAAAAGTGGTTACATCAACCTTTCATTGTATGTGGTGTCAATTATGTGGCTGTAGTCTTTGTTATGTATTGACTGTAAGCTTGGTCACATGACTGTCTCAGACACGTAACACAATGGAATAGACAGAGAGACTCCCTTCTTGTCAGCATCACCAAATTTGCTGAAAAAAATAAAAGATTTTAAACAATTACCTTTCATTAGAAAAGAATATATGTAAAAACACCTCTGATAGTTCATTTATCTTTTTCATGTCCCTGAAGAGAGTTGATTATAATCCTATGAGGTTTGCATTTAAAATGAATTAATTGCAGACAAACACTTCTAGAATCCTGAAAATGTTCCCCTTTGTTGTTTGTAGTACATTTTCAGCTAGCTGAGAAATATGTAAACAGTGCACTGTATTTTGTGTTAATAAATTCACAAGCTATTTTATCTGCTCAAAATAAAAATAAAACCCAGACACCCTCTGGTAAGAATTTTTTAAAACACTTGTGAGATTGAACAGTTTCAAATGCTGTTGACAAATGCATACAAGGTATGCAGTAGTACTATGCGTATTCAACTGACATGTTTGTCTGTTTTTAGTGAGACAGGTTTGTTTTTTCTGCATATGTGGTAGCTGAACTCTGTTTGAACCAGAACCTATGCGAGACAAATCCTGCAGAGACAATAGCAATAGATATAAAAAAATGTCCTGATCTACCGCAAAAACCTATCCAATTTAGGGTCTTATTATAGTATAGGAACATAATCGCAACAATATATGCATAGGGCCTGATCCAAAGCCCACTAGAGTCAAAAGGAGTCTTTCCACCAACTTCAATAGGCATTGAAACAGGCTCATATTAACCGCATTAAGATCAGTTGTTATAATATACACTTTTTACATAAATGAAATAGAATATATATTACGTTTATATTATGCAGGTAATTTGTATATTAGAAAAAGGATGAAAATAATTAAAAATTTAAATATTTAATAGTTTTGAAGTGTGCTTTCTATTATAGGAATTAGTAATACATCTCACACATGGAATTATAGAAACGGGACCTCGAGAGATCTAGTCCAGTCCCCTGCACTGAGGCACATGCACTCCTCGAGTGGAATACACATAGGGACCATCACAAGGTAACTTACTGTAACTGGAAATTCTTCGAGATGTGTGGTCTGGATATATCTGGATTCCAATGTGGGTGCGCATGCGCACTATGCGCCAGAGCCGGAATGTTCATAGTACTGTTCATTGGTCTGTGTGTGCGTCATTAGTCGGCCACATAGCTCGTCTGAGGCTTTAAGAGGCAGCACAGGTCGACACTGCTCAAGTTCCCTCTTACCCAGCAGTAGGAGATCCCAGAGCAGGGGGTAGGAGGGTGAACAGAGGTGATGGCCACCAAGAAGAGTAGGCTTTTGTATGACGGGGAAGGCATTGAGGAGGCAGTGAAGGAAGCGGGAGGTAGCTGGATGGGTGAAGATGGAGAACCCATCCACAGGAGGAAGAAAAGCTCAGAGCGCCACCCAGTGGACGTGGACAGAGGAATGGGTGAGGCCCGACTGTCAGAGGTGGAGGAGGTAGGCCAGAATGGTGGGAACGGAGATAGAGTCTAAGGAGAGCAGGCGACGCCGTGCCCAGGTGACAAAATTGTGCCATTTGGCTTGGTAACATGCTCTAGTAGATGGGTGGTGACTGTGTGTAAGGATGTCACAAACAGGAGAGGAATATGCGTTGTCTATATGCAAGCCCCATCCAAATACCGGGCCGTGGGGGTGGAGAGAACCTGGGTTGCAGTGGCGGAGATGGCCCTGTTATTGTGTCCTGGATCACTCCACTGGAGAGTCAATTCTATTCATATTAGCATAGAATTCCTCATAGTACTGTATGATCTTCCTGAAACCTTTTCTGCATTTCCAGACATTCCATAAACACATCAGAGGTTGGAGGTAGATCTTCTACACCAATATCTCCAGGGACATTTAGAGTGTGTAAGTGTGTGGAGAGGGTTGAGGGGGGAGTGATCTAGTGCAAGACCATAGAGATCTTCAGCAGGGTGTATCTGTGGTTGTAAACCAACCCATATTATGTGCCAGACATTGTATCACTGTGGTGATTCCACTGTGCTGAAGGGCTTGTTTGGTTGAATGCACAAGTTGTACTCGACAGTAATACTCTTTTATGCTTTTTCACTTTCAGAGCTAACAACACTCTTAGTTTATGGTTTTTTTTTTTAAACTAGCCACCCACTTACCCGTTGCTACAGTCAAATTCCTGTTTTTAATGCCCAGTCACTTTTGCTTAGGGTTTTTGAGCTTAAGATGCATACCACGCTCCATTTTTCTAGTGCATAGTATATATCCTTGAAAGCACTTCTATCAAAAACTGGAGAAAGTACTTTATTTCACTTGGAGATTTGTTGAACTCATTTGCCACATCGTTATTAAAAGTAATATTAATTTTGTATAGAGTGACAATTTTTGTAGGGAGAGCTTATAAATTAGAAAAATATTAACATAATTATCAAGCTTCTGCCATCACAGCTCCTAAAGAATCTGCTTTGGAATGGTGCAGTTTTTGTGTGTAATATATTAAGGCCACTGCTTCCACCCCACAGACTTGGGGTCACCACTACTTTAAAGATGAGCAGAAAAACAAATTAAAAGAATAATAATAATAATAATAATAATAATAATCACAAAACAGAACTCCAGGCTGTTTCCTTCCTGGGAGGCATGTAATCTCTCAGTTTTTAGTTTGTCCATGTAGATAAACAAATGATAAGGGAAGTAGGTTTCCCATCTCAGCACGGTGCCCACGTAGTCCTGGTTCTTCCCTGGTTTGCAGGGGAGAAAAAAATGTGAGCCCTTGTCCCCTTTCCAAATGCAGATCATCACCTCTGTGCCTAGAAGGTACACTCTTCCTTCCCAGGAACTCACTCTTCTCCTGCAAGCCAGTGCTTTTTTGGGGGGGGCTTCTACCACATAATGAGGCATGGCCATCAACTCCACCTTTCAAAAGCCTTAGTAGTGGACCACAGCTGTCATCTCCTTCCTCCAGGCCAGACACCTCAGGCAGTCTCTATAGTTTAAGTGCAGTGAAGGGGGTTAGCCTCTTCCTGATTCAGCCAAGGATTACGTACATAATAGCCCATCACAAATAATCTAATTGGTCAAAGCTTACTGAAATTATTACTGCCAAGGAGCAAGTGCTGTGTGAACAGTATCTTTTGTTACTGCATTTCTTGGTTTTATCCTTTGGCTTTTGTAAGATAGGTGTTGTGTGATTTTGATGCTCTAAAAGATCTCTGTCTCTCTGTTGCTGCTTTCTGTTTTTGGATAATTTTTACTTCCTGTAAATTTGGGCCCAGGCCTGTCAGACTATTGTGAGCAACATTATGATTTCAGTGTATTCAAAATTATCCTGCATAAGTGTTTGTTTATAAAACAAAAGTATATTCCATTTTAATTATTAATATCTATTACTTTAGATAAGAGTATATTCTACAGGAAAACCACACATACAACAGTATTACTATAGAGTCTCCAGAACAGTTATTAATTCTAAACCAACATTTTTTTTGACAAACACACAACACATAAGGACCTTTCAGTTTTAAAAACTAATAGCTTGTATTTCCCACCCACCACAGATTTTACAAACATTTACCACGTGCTTGGAGAGAATTAATGGGACTACAGGAAGCTGGAGAATGAATGAATGATTCATTGATTCCAAGGCCAGAAAGGAGTACTGTGATCTGACCACATCTAACACATGCCATGGGACTTTCCTGAACAGATTCCTGTTTGAATTACAGCACATCTTTTAGAAAAAAAAATCCAATCTGATCTGGGGGAGGTGGGAAAAATAATGGTGGGGAATGAAGGAAAATGGGGGGGGGTTTGCTGGATTTGGGGGATCTGTGTAGGCAGGTGTGCCCCTTAGCATGCTGTGGCCCAACATTCTGCCTCCTGGCACCTCCCCACATTTCTTTATCCCCAAAGAATCCCTACTTTCCCATTCTACCTACTTTACTGCATTCCCATGCTCTTCTCAGCCTCCCGTTCTGCCACCCCATATATTCCCCTTCCCTTAGTCTCATTCCCATCTCCTCACTTTCTGCAATCTCAGGCACCTATGGTAAATAGCAGTTAGTCTTCTCACTGCAGAATATTTTGGCTTCAGTCTCTTTTGGAAACAATGGCAGATAGCAGGCAATTTTTCTAGATGCAGTCTCACCATCACCTACAAAGGATGAAGAAAAATGGTGGCCACTTTGGGTAACGGCAGCCTGGCTTCAGTCTCATTGAGAACAATGGAAGATAGACCATTTTTAGTAAGGGGAAAAGATCACAAGGAAGTCTTCAGCTTTTCCTGGTAGCTTTAAGAGAACCTAAAATTGCAAAATTCATGACAATTGGCAACTCAGATCTCACCTAGAGTTTGGCATAATCTGAGATGGTAGAAGGCCCTGTATGAAGCAGAGTTTTCATAACCTTTTATAAACCACACTCTTCTTGGGCCTTTGCATTCAATACTTAGGCTGCCAAGCTCAGCTAAACTGGATAGGGGAAAGCAGTGAAAACCAGTAGAGTAATTCAGGTTTCACAAATACACACCCCTACCTTTCACAGCCTGCTGGTACCAATATAATTTCTCTCTCTATCCCAATACAGTTCATTTAGGCCCGGCCCTTCCTCTCTGAGGATTCCCTTGCTACTGCCCCTAAGGAAATGCCTGCTGTTCCTATCTCACTTCTCCTCTAAGGCAGTGGTCTCCAAAGTGGAGTTCGGGTGGGAGTCCGAGCGGCTTTTTTTTTCTTTTTCTTTTTCGCTTCGGCACGGCAGGGGGTGCGTGCTCAAAAATTTTTTATTGATAGGGGTGTGCGATCAAAAAAGTTTGGAGACCACTGCCAAGGAATAAAGAGAGGCAGCCTACCTGCCCAGGAATAGGCATAGCTTTCCATGAAGGGATGGGGCAAGTCAGAGGGAGCAGGCTCGACCAGGACTCTTCTCACCGGAGCATACCTCCGAGCATTTCAAGCGGGGGATGCAGTCCTACTCAGGTTTAGCCCATCTACCCCTCTATACACAGAGAGAGAGGGGTGCTGCAACTGTGTGCACCAGGTTGCAATGCCACTTAATTTGGGGGTCCTCTCAAAGTGGGTGGCAGGGCAAATTGCCCCCTCCTCTGGATGGCCCTGAATGAACATGTTCTGCTTCAACCAGGATGGGGGGTGGTATCAAAGTGGGACAATCCTGCGAAACCCAGGCCTATTGACAGTTCTAGAGTAGAGAGCCTTCCAGCCTGTGCAGAGACTAGCAATTTAATTCAGGGCCTGCTCCATTTCCTCTCCCCCACCCCAAGGCCATCTAAGGCATAATTAGAAAAGAGAAGGAGCCCCGTCTCTCTATTTTGGGAGGATAGGGATTGACATACAATACAGACTTTACCCCAGGGATCAACTCACCCATTTTAGATGTGAGATGGTGCTCTAATCCTTATCTTTTGGGACGCAGTGGAGGTTTTTATTATAAGAGAATTTAATGACTTACCCCGTAAAGGATGCCACGAAGACTGTTGGTTCAGCGTGTGGTGGTTCCCGCTGCTGAGGAATTCCTGCATGGTCCAAAGTCTCCCCAAGGGAGTCAACCAG
Organism: Chrysemys picta bellii; assembly: GCF_011386835.1. Lineage (NCBI taxonomy): Eukaryota > Metazoa > Chordata > Testudines > Emydidae > Chrysemys > Chrysemys picta. The sequence goes on from NC_088791.1 coordinate 315,070,143, forward strand.
CATAAGGAAAGGAGACACTGGGTACATGGACCTTGCTCCTTGGGAGTCATTGTGACAGAGCTCTCCCACAGTGGAGCCAAAGAGGGCATCCTTACAAAAAGAACATAGTTTTGGCTTGGACTTTGGTTCTTTGTGTACTTGCCATGTTGGTGGGGGGAAGTTTAGGCCTAAGCAGATGCTGCTTGGCTGGTTCCTGGAGAGGGAATTCCTCAGTAGTAAGTATGTGGGATGAAAAGAGATAGAGAGAGAAAGCTGAAGAATATCTTGAGATAGAAAAAAAATCACTCATTATTGACCCAGTTAAATTGTAAAAGCCAGGTAATGAAGTTTACAGACTAGAAAACTAGATTGCTGCTTTATCTGCTCCACTTGAGACAGAGGTTCTGATGAACCACTGATGGGGTGTGGCCCAGCACTCAAGCCTCAGTCACTAGTCTGAAGTGCTTCTTGAGTATGGTAGTAGGAGCACAACCCATTAGCTACAGGTTGGAGAAGAGATTGAGAGCCATAAGTACATGACTATACTGTAAGGAACAATCCTGCACTGGAAGAGGGATAGACATAGGGCTAGATTTTTAAGGGTATGTAGGCACCTAAAGATATAATTTGGTGTCTAGTGGGATTTTCAAAAGTGCCTGTGCACATGACTCCCAAAGCAAATCTTACTAGATGCCTAACTATATCTTTAGGTGCCTAGATACCTTTAAAAATCTATAACAATCTGGCCTTAGGTGACTTCACAGGTCTATTTCATATGAGTTTTCTTTGACTCTAGCAGAGTGAAAATTTCACACTTTTTTCCTCCTGAAAAGTTTATCTATAACCCTTTGCACATCCATATCTTATTAAAAAAGGTAACATTTCAAAAGTAAGGCATTCCGATACCATGGTAATGAAACAGTCCAGTATCTAGACAGATAGGAAATTGTACATGAAACAAGTTTTTCACATGGCTGACAGCACTTGAGGGCTTATCTTTACTATCAGGATAAGTCAACCTAAGTTTATGCTACTGCAGCTATGTGAATAACTAGCTGGAGTCAACATCGCTTAGGTCGACTTATCCCGGTGTCTTTACTGTGCTGCGTCGACAGGAGACACTTTCCCGTCGATTTACCTTAATCTTCTCGGCGAGCTGGAGTACCGGGGTCGACCGGAGAGCATTCTGCGATCGATTTAGTGGGTCTTCACTAGACCCACTAAATTAACCCCTGCTGCATCAATTGTAGCAGCGTCGATCTCCCCGTAGTGAAGACCAACCCTGAGTCTCTTATGTTCCATTGCACCTGAGTTGTATGAATATTTCGATAGACACTCTTTTCAGGATTATTTCTTTAAATAAGTGAGTTGCATTCCTTATCAGTCCATTACATAGTGCCTTTACTCCTTCTCTTTCAAAACCACTCTCTTTTTGAAAAGGGTGTATTAACTCTGATGACACAGATACAGTCAAAAAGCTTGAGTGAAGAAAGGAATTCATTTTTTAAGTTACTGGAAAAATAATTAAGATTATAAATCTTGAAAAGTAATAAGATATTGCTGTGACATTATATGTCCACTGCATACTAGCATGTACTTCATAACAGGAACTAAATATGAACAAATAATAAATGTTTTTTGATTAAAAGGAGAGAGGACTCTTTTGGAGAGATAGCAGGCCTGCTGATTTGGCAATGAGGGGTAAGGTCCTTTACTATTGCCAGAAGCAATCCTGAACTCCCCCATTAAATTTCAGGCAGAATACTTCAAAAGCTCATTAACAATAAACATAACTAATTAAAGGCTACAAATATCAACATGCCTACCATGCTACTATGCATATGTAAAGAAGGTAAAGGGGATGAGCCAAGTAGTTTTAGACCTGTGATCCTGACAGTGATCCCAGACAAAATAATGGAGTGGCTGACACAGGACTCAGATAAAGAATTAAAGAAGTGTAATATAATTAATGCCAATAAACATGGATTTATGAAAAATAGATCCTGTCAAACTTTTTTTGATGAGACTACTGATTTTATTGATAAAGGTAACAGGGCTGGTTTAATATGTTTAAACTTTTCTAAGGTGTTTGACTTGGTACCACACATTTTGATTAAAAAACTAGAAAGATATAAAATTAATATGCCACACATTACATTGATTAAAAACTGGCTGATAGGTCTCAAAATGTAATTTTTGGGGGAATCATCATTGAGCAGGTGGGTTTCTAGTGAGGTCCTGCTGGAATTGGTTCTTGGCCCTAGGAAAAATGGTTACTAACCTTCTCGTAACTGCTATTCTTCGAGATGTGTTGCTCATATCCATTCCAAATTGGTGTGTGCGTGCCGGATGATTTTTCCCCTAGCTCTATCCATCGGGTGGGCCTGCGCACTGCCTGGAGTCGCACCTTCAAGGCGCTTGATATAGGACCCTGCCGACCCACCACCCCTTCAGTTCCTTCTTGCTGGCTACTCCAACAGAGGGATAGGAGAGTGGATATTGGAATGGACATGAGCAACACAACTCGAAGAACAACAGTTATGAGAAGGCTAGTAACCGCTTTTTGTTTTTCGAGTGATTGCTCATGTCAATTCCAATTAGGTGATTTCCAAGCCTAAATTTTGGAGGCGGGGTCGGAGCTTAAATGTTCATTGACTCAAGTACTACTCTACCAAGGCTGCATCGTCTCTGGCCTGCTGGGTAATGGCATAATGCGATGTGAATGTATGAAAGGAGGACCACGTCGCTGCCCTGCATATTTCCTGGGTTGGAACGTGTGCCAGGAATGCCGCTGACGAAGCCTGTGCCCTGGAGCATGCTGTGAGCAGAGGGGCAGGCACCTTCACCAGGTCGTAGCATTCCCAGATGCAGGACGTGATCCATGACAAAATCCTTTGGGAGGAGACCGGGAGCCCTTTCATTCTGTCCGCTACCATGATGAACAACTGAATGGATGTCGGGAACTGTTAGGTAAAAGCCTAACACCCGGTGAATGTCCAGTGAATGAAGTCTTTGTTGCCTGCTGTTTGCGTGCAGCTTAGGGTAGAAAACTGGAAGAAAAATGGTCTGGTTGACATGAAACTGGGAGACAACCTTAGGGAGGAACACTGGATGCTGTCTGAGCTGAACCTTGTCCTTGTAGAGCACAGTGTAGTGAGGCTCTGATGTTAGGGCCCTGAGCTCGGACACTCTCCTGGCTGAGGTTATCGCTACCAAAAACGCCACCTTGTACGAGAGGCAGAGCAGAGAGCATGTCGTCAGTGATTCGAAGGGCAGTCCCGTCAGTTTGGAAAGGATCAGACTGAGGTCCCAGGCCAGGACTGGCTGTCAGGCATGTGGGTATAGTCTGTCGAGACCTGTCAGGAAACGGCTGACCATAGGGTTGGCAAAGACCAACCGGCCCCCTGCGCCTGGATGGAAGGCAGAAATGGTGGCCAAGTGAACTTTTATTGACGACATGGACAGCCCCTGCTGCTTAAAATGGAGAAGGTAGTCCAGTATAAGGGGTATGGCACAAGCATCAGAGGCAGACAGTGTTGCACCTACCAGATTGAATACCTCTTCCATCTGGACAGGTAGGTAGCCCTGGTGGAGGATTTCCTACTGCTAAGGAGGACTTGTCTGACTTGGTCCGAACAGGTGAGCTCCATCGGGTTCAGCCATGGAGCTTCCATGCCGTGAGGTGAAACAACTCAAGGTTCGGGTGCTGGAGACGGCCGTGATCCTGAGTTAACAAGTCCGAGAAGAGCAGCAAGGTGACTGGGGCTTCCACAGACATTTCCAGGAGAGATGTGTACCAATGTTGGCGGGGCCAGGCGGGGGCTATTAATATCACTGAAGCTTCTACCCTCCATACTTTGATGAGCACCTTATGAACGAGAGGGATGGGAGGGAACGTGTATAGACGGTGGTCCCCGCACAGGAGGAGGAACATGTCCGAGATGGAGCCTGGGCTGTGATTCAGGAAGGAGCAAAACTACTGACACTTCCTGTTGCATCGCGTGGCGAACAGGTCTATTCGGGAAAAACCCCACCGTTGGAAGATGGAGTACACGATGTCTGGGCACAGGGACCACTCGCAGCCATGGAATAACTACTGAGATAGTCCGTCAACTCATTCTGAACTCCAGGGAGGTACGATGCTTGCAAGTAGGCTCGGAAAGCCTGGCATGCTAGGCGCACCACTCTCAGCTCTCTGACATTGATGTGGAGAGCGAGCGCCACCTGAGACCAGAGGCCTTGTGTCCTGAGGTCTCCCAGATCTGTGCCCCAACCCAAGGCTGACGCGTCCATCACCAGCGAGAGGGATGGCTCAGGACTGGTGAAGGGGACCCCCGCGCATACTACCTGCGGGTCAAGCCACCACAGGAGGGAGTCAAGGACCGGGCGAGGCAGAGTCACGAATCTGTCCAAACTGGCCGATACACCGAGGCCAGCCACGATTGGAGTGGCCGGAGTCTGAGCCTGGCGTGTTGCACCACATAGATACAAGCAGCCGTGTGACCCAGGAGTTTCAGGCAATTCCTTGCTGTGGTGGTGGGGAACTTCCTGAGACTGAATGATATTGCTCAGGGCCCAGAACCTCAATTCTGGGAGGTATGCCCTGACCTGTGTAGAGTCCAGTACCACCCCTATAAAGTCTATCCGCTGAACTGGGGACAGTGTAGATTTCCCCACGTTCAAGAGAAGACCCAGTTCATCAAACGTCCTTCTTATGAAGTTGACTTGTGCCTCCACTTGAGCCCTGGAGCGGCTCTCGATCAGCCAGTCATGGAGTCGTATGACCATGACTGCCATGCACTTGGTAAACACTCAAGGCGGCACTGACAGGCTGAACGGGAGGACTGTGAACTGGTAATGGCTGTGGCTGACCACAAACCTGAGGTATCTTCTGTGGGACGGTGTGATTGCTATGTGAAAGTACGTGTCCTTCAATCAAGGGTGGCACATCAGTCCCCTGGATCCAAGGAAGGGATAATGGAGGCCAAAGAGATCATGTGGAACATCAGGAAATACTGGAAATAGAAGCCCTTGCCCTTCAGCTCCTGAGAAACCTCTTCCACTGCCCCTAGCACTAGGACCGAGTGCACCTCCTGAATGAGGAGTTGCTCATGAGAGGGGTGGAAGGGTGGGAGGGAAGAGAATTGGAGGGAGTATCCCCTTTCTACTGTGTGGAGTACCCAGCGGTCCGATGTAATACAGTCCCATGCAGGGTAGAAAGGGGACAGTCTAGATAAAAAGGTAAGGTGGGGTGGATCCAGTGTCTGTGCTGGTACGCCATCCCTGAGCATGCCTTCAGAAGGCCTGCTTCTGGCCCAAAGACGGCTTTGACTGGCCAGAGCCCTGGCCCAAGGATGAGTGTGGTCTCTTCCTGCCACTTCTATTCCTTCTCCGGGAGCTGTCCTGTCGGTTCTGTGGCTGGAAGAACCACGGAAGAGGTTGTGGCCTGAAGTGCTTCTTCTGTGTCGCAGGGGTATGAAAGCTCAATGATTTGAGGGTGGCCCTTGAATCCTTCAACCTATGAAGTCTCTTAACGGTCTTCTCTGAAAAAAGGGCCGAACCCTCGAAGGGGAGGTCTTGTATAGTCTGCTGGATCTTGTAGGGACATGCAACCAGGAGCTGCTCCTCATTGCCACGCCTGTAGCCATTGCACGGGTGGCTGGATCTGCTCCGTCCAAACCCGCCTGTAGGGAGGCCTGTGCAATCAGTTTCCCTTCCTCCACCAGTGCAGAGAATTCTGTGCAGGAGTCCTGCGGCAGCAGCTCCACAAACTTGGCCATCATGCCGCAGGTGTTGTACAAGTATCTGCTCACGATGGCCTGTTGGTTCAATATGCGGAGCTGCAACCCCCCGATTGAATAGACCTTCCTCCCAAATAGTTCTAGTTTTTTAGCCTCCCGATTTTTAGGGGAGGGCCCCTGGTAGCCCTGGTGCTCGTGCTGATTGGCTGTGTCCATAACCAAGGAATCAGGTCTGTGTGGGTATAGTAGTGTTCAGATCCCTTGGAGGGAATGAAGTACTGCTTCTCATTCCTCTTGGCCATAGGGGGCAAAGAGGCTGGGGTCTGCCTAAGGTCTTTGTGATTTCACTGATGGTCTTAATCAGTGGCAGGGCAATGAGGGAAGGCCGGGAGGGGGCGAGGATGTCCACCATGGGGTCAGCATCCTCCACCACCTCCTCTATCTGGATCCCCAGGTTCTGGGCTACCCACCGCAGCAACTGCTGCAAGACCATGCTGTCCTCCAAGGCCGGGGCTGCTGAAGTACCTGCAATGTCCTCGTCTGGGGAGAATGAGGATGAAAGCCTTGGCAGTGGGCCTTGATAACTCCCCTCGGTGCTGAGGGTCATGCAGCACCCGGTGTTGCCATGTCGCTGCCGCCACTGTTGTCGGTGCTGCAGACAAAGGCAAGGTGTCGCTGCCACCGATGGTACCGGTGCCTATGGAGGGACAAAGGATGCTGACGCCATCGACGCCGATCTGGACCTCGATCTCTGGCTCAATCCCTGGCTCTGATGGTAAGCCTAGGGCATCCAGAAGGGCCACTGCATTGGGGGTTGCCACTGGGCTGGCCACAGCACCAGATAGGGCTAGCAATCATGCCGGGACCTGGAGCTTCTGCTCCTGGTCCTATCAGAGTGGTAGGATTCCACCTCCAAGGTCTCTGATAAGGAAGACCATGGAGGAGAGGTGGTCTGCGATGCCGGTGAGCGGTGCCAGGGATTGGGGGACCGGTGCGGCTCCCCCACGTGGGTGGACTGTGCCAGGGAGTGGCATGCTGGAGATGGAGAGTGGCGCGCCATCATTGCCAGCTTGCCCCTTGAGGAGATTGGGGTCGGACAGTCATCGATGACTTGTCTCTCCTCTGCAGGGAGGATAGCACAGTGAGGTGTATAAGGTCATGGGTCGCCTCGAACACCTCCGGCGTAGAAGGGAGCTGAAGATCTCAGACATGCCGGTCCAGAGAGTAGGGAGTGCCTGGACTCAACTGGACCCCCGAACGGGCAGGAGTTGATGAGACCTTGGGAGGCTGGGGGTCTGAGGTGACATGTCTCGGTTTGGGTCTCCCTGCTGCAGGCTCCTTAGGCTTGGTTGGAGGAGAGGGGCACCGAGACCGGTGCCTCACAGGGTGTCTATGGACTGAGCCAAGTCTCCTTGGAGTCCTTCCTTAGCGCCAGTGCACTCTGCACCAATGAGAGGCTGGGCATGGGCTCTGAAGACCCAGGGTTGGATTCTGTCTGGAGTGCAGCCTCCATGAGGAGGCTCTTGAGCCTTTGCTCCCGGTCTTTTAAGGTCCTGGGGCAAAACCCCTTACATATCCTGCACCTCTTTTGGTGACTTTCCCTGAGACACTTCAAGTAGGAAGTGTGTGGGTCGCCCCTGGGCATAGATTTGCCACAGTCCTTACAGAGTTTAAACCCTGGGGACCGAGGTACGCCCTGGTGCAGGGGAGAGTTGGGGGAGGGGGAACCCCCCCAAAGGAAACTTATGAACTATAAACTATTACTAACTACTCCAAAAATTTGACACTACCAAAAAAGTGCTTGCCAAGGCAAGATCAACGGAGTATTCCAGCTAGCCGTCACTGGCGGCAAGAAGGAACTGAGGGAGTGGTGGGTCATCAGGGCCGTATATTGAACGCCATGAAGGCGCAACTCCAGCAGGGATACTCCAAGGGAAAAATCTTCCGGCTGTCGTGCATGCAGCCTGCGCACACCTAATTGGAATTGATATGAGCAATCACTTGAAGAAGAATATTTAACAAAATCATCATTGATCAAGTTTGCATATGACACAAAATTTGGGAGAGTGGCAAATAATTAAGAGGACTGATTGCTGATTCAGAGCAATCCAGATAAGCTTGGTAATATGCACTTTAATGTGTCCAATTATAAATGTATACATCTAAGAACAAAGATTGTAGGCCATACTAACATGATGGGGGACTCTATCCAGGGAAGCAGTGACTCTGAGGTAGGGTGACCAGACGTCCCGATTTTATCGGGACTGTCCCGATATTTCCTTGTTTGTCCCGCGTCCCGACCGACGTGCAGTCGGGACACTGGACAAACAAGGAAATGCGCCGGAGCCTGGAAGTGCTCGCACCACCCCCCCCGCCCCGACTCCACCCCCTCCTCCCCCCGATTGGCTCCCTCCCCGAATCCCCGCCTCTTCCTCGGGCTCACCATTCCTCCTCCCTCCGCAAGCGCTGGAGGGAGGCCCGGGAGACTCAGAGGGAGCGCGGGGCCGGGGTGAGTAAGAGTCCGGCCTGGCCCAGTACAGGCAGGACTCAGGTGGGTGGTAGGGAGAGGAGGGGGCCAGCCCACGGGGCCAGGCGGCGGCTGTTGTTCTCCCCCCGGGCAGCGGGACACAGGAGCAGCCGCTGCTGCAGCTCCCACTGCCGCGGGGGAGGAAGCGGCCATGGCACTCGGTGGCTGCGGCGCCTCCGAACCCCGCTGCAGGGACCCAGCAGCGCGCACGCTGGGCCCAGCCCCTGGCCAGTCGCGTCTGGGCTGCTGCCCAGCTGGTGCTATCCCGCGGCGGCCCCGGGGCGGAGGCATCGGCAGCCCAGCCCCGTTCGTTCCCCTGCGGGACCCGAGCGGGACGGGGGGGCTGGGGCCTGCTGCCCCCACTCCAGGGCCGCCGCAGGATAGCACCAGCTGGGCAGCAGCCCAGACGCGACTGGCCAGGGGCTGGGCCCAGCGTACGCGCTGCTGGGTCCCCGCAGCAGGCCCCGGCTCGGGGGCGCCAGAGCCGCAGCCGCCGAGCGCCATGGCCGCTTCCTCCCCCGCGGCAGTGGGAGCTGCAGCAGCGGCTGCTCCCGAGTCCCGCTGGCCGGGGGTGAGAACAGCTGCCGCCTGGCCCCGCGGGCCGCCCCCTCCTCTCCTCTCCTTACCACCCAACTGAGTCCTGCCTGCTCGATGCCAGGCCGGACTCTTACTCACCCCGGCCCCGCGCTTCCCCTGAGTCTCCCGGGCCTCCCTCCAGCGCTTGCGGAGGAAGGGTTTTTTTTTTTGCCCCCCCCCCCCCCCGATATTTGACTTGGGTGATCTGGTCACCCTACTCTGAGGGGGCTAGTGGATAATCAACTGAACATGCACTCCTAGTGTGGTGCTGTGGCCAAAAAGGCTAATGTGATCCTTGCACACAAACAGGGGAATCTCAAGTAGGAATAAGGAGGTTATATTACCTCTGTATAAGGCATTAGTGCAACCTCTGGTGGAATTCTTTGTCCAGTTTTGTGTCCACAATTCAAGAAGAATGTTGATAATTTGGAGAGGGTTCAAAGAAGTGCCACAAAAATTTGGAATTGGAAAACATACCCTAGTCTATTTAGTGTAACAAAGAGCAGGTTAAGGGGTGACTTGGAAATCTACTATTTCATAATGCGCTCTTCAATCTAGCAGACAAAGATATAACACAATTCAATGGCAGGAAGTTGAAGTTAGATAAAGTCAGACTGGAAATAAGGTACACATTTTTAACAGTGACCGTAATTAACTATTGGTACAATTTATAAAGAGTCATGGTGAATTCTCCATCATTGGAAATTTTTAAATCAAGATTGGATGTTAATCTAAATGAGATGCTTTTGTTCAAACAAGAATTATTTTGGGAAAGGTCTTGACTTGTCTTATACAAGTCAGTCTAGGGGTCTATGAAAGGTTGTCATTACCACAGAATAGCGTTTTCTGTGGACCCCTGGAGATCCACACACTATGTCTAAGATTTCCAAAGGGGTCTGCACCTTCATTTGAAATTTTTTTAGGAGTCTGCAAATGAAAAAATGGTTGAAAACCACAGGACTAGATGATCAAAATGGTCCTTTCTGGCCTTAGATCTGTGAATGGTAGGTTACAGATATTTACTCTCGTTAGTATACAGTCATGCTGTTCTCTCAAGTCTTGCTTGCTGTTTATACAATGCACTCATATTTTGAATACTTGCCTTCACTAGGACTATAGAGTTTACAACAACAGAAAACAACCTGAAAATTAGGAGGGAAACCAGTACTTAAAGCTAAAATGTCCAGCTTGTTGGGTTATCCTATTATCAAAAAAGAAAGCTGTTTGGTTTTGTTCTTTGCAGGCCTCTCAAATACAAACTCTGATCCTTGTGGTTTGCATTCATGTTGGCGTGTTTTTAAATAAAACTTTCCCCCTGCACCATGTACATAACTAGCAAAGCATGAACAGGGAAGTAAATTTTTGAAATGTTTGTCCTTATGAGAAAAATGTTACATTGCTATTTTCACATCTAACCTTGTGCCAAAATCCTTTCATTTCATACTTTGGATGGGAAGAAAGACGACAGCGATGAGAGGTGTGGAAAAAATATTTAAGCTTGGGAATGAAGTCTGGGGAGGTTCTTGACACTGATATCATTGTGGAATATGCAGTATGGTTCTGGTTCCTTTATTTCATCTCCAAGCCCAGAAACACAAGGAGCAATGAGATTCGAAAAAGACAAAGCAACACCTCTCCAAGAAATTCATATGGTGTAGAAAAAGATTGTGTCACACTCCGTTCTGAGTTAGACAATTTGGTGAATTAGAAATTCCTTTTGTATCTACTTTTCATGTTCATAAAGTCAAGTTTCAGACCTGCCACTTGAATTAGACAAATTTTGGTTCAGGAAGAAGTTGTAGACTCCCCGCTTTTCCCAGTGAGTTTATCCAAAACAAAGAGTACCTGTTGCTGTTTCTTTGCAGACTATTGGCACAGTCTGATACTAGCAGAAGTGAAGTATTGTAGGCACAAAACTATGCTGACAGGTCTCATGATAGGTCTGCCCACTGAAGACCCCAAGGAGCTCAAATCCTATCTTTTTAGGAGACCTTTTTCTCCCTTTCATTTTGAGAGCTGACAACTAGGAAACTCAGTTGCAAATAGAAGTATACTTAATTAGACAAACTAGTTGAAATATTCTCCAGACTCATGGACAGTTAGAGATCTAACTGCATCGCAACCAGCTAGAATTGTGCATGTAGAAGCACACCATTGTTACTAACGTCAGTGACTTGACTGAATGGAGATACATAACGAATCTGGAGCCCAAGAAGTAAAAATGACTTGACAGATGACTTTTTGCTATTCTTGTTTGGACACACAGACACATTGGTGTGAATCTTGAAAACTAAAAATTTTAACTGGCCTGACAGTTCTTTTGAACAACTGACACTACTACATGGAATTTTAGCTAATTCCAACTCCAGTGATTGCATACAGGGTAAATGGTTGAAATTATTTTGCCAGTGACATACAGGAGGTCAGCCTAAATGCTCTAAGGGTTCCTTCTGACTTTAGAATTGGTTAATGAATTCTGCCTTCCTAAATTCCACTAGCTGTTCAAAATGCCTAGAGTCTTCTCTGACTGATCTCCTTTTGCATTTATCCCTCTGCCTCTGTCCATCAATAGCACCAGCTTCAATACCTCGTTTGCATCCCTAAACCTGTTTGCCACACCAGCTAGTCTCATTCAAATCCCTCCTAAAAACTCAATTCTGCCTTTTTATCCAATAGAACTGAAAGGGGGGAGGGAGTTTATATACAAAAGGTACAGCAAGATGTAATGATAGCTTACTGAGGGCTTGTTTTCACTACCGGGGAGATCGACACTGCTGCAATCGATACAGCGGGTGTCAATTTAATGGGTCTAGTGAAGACCCGCTAAATCGATGGCAGAGCATTCTCTGGTCGACCCCGGTACTCCACCTCTCCGAGAAAAGTAAGGTAAGTCAACTGGAGAGCGTCTTCTGTCGTTGCAGCACAGTGAAAACACCAGGTTAAGTCGACCTAAGTTACGTCAATTTCAGCTACGTTATTCACATAGCTGGAGTAGTGTAACTTAAGCTGACTTACCCCTGTAGCGAAGACTAGCCCTTAGATAAGGAACAGATGAGATTATCACGCTGGTCCTTCCTGTCTCCATCTGCCCCTTTTTGTCTGTTGATAAACCTCAGCTGTATCATGTTACATTTTTACTTTTCTGGGCATGGACCACAAGCTAAAATCTTTGCTGTGGCCAGGAGCTGTTCAGCACAACGAAGAGGAAGGGACGTCATGGAAACTGTTACAATGCCCAGATTTTCTGCCCAGATGCTGAATTAAGTTAGAGCAGCCTGAAGTTGTCTAATATTTTATAACACTACACACGGTTCAGGACATGCTCCAAACTTGTATTCAGCACCTCACAAAAACAAAACTGAAGATAGAGCCTTCAAACTGTTCTAATCTACCCCATCTATCCCCAGGAACTCTTCACAAATAGAAGATAACTGGCGTACAGCATGCCCCAGCCATCACCTTTTATACTGAATAGGGGGTGCTGTATACCCACTGGGGATTCATCCACCTGGAATCTCCAAGAGGCAGTTTCAATTCTCTTTCTGCCACCTGAGCAGTACAAAAAGCAGAGCAGAGCTGAAAATCTAACCCCCACTTAATTTTGTGAGGTGCCTAACATACTTCTGGGTGCTCAAAAAGAGTAAATATTAATCTCCATCAAGCAGTTTGTAGTGTTATTATGCACTGTTAGACACTTGCCACATTTCACGCCAAGATTGGGTGCATTGGAGCAGTGGATTGTGGGATTCTTGGTATAATCTGCATATCATGCAAGGTCTTTCAAGCAGAGGCCTTTCATGAAAATTTGGCAAATTAAGAACTGCCAGACTGGATCAGACTTGAGGTCCATTTAGTCTCGTATTCTGCCTGTGGCCAGTACCAGAAGCTTCACGGGGAAGTGCAAAAAAACAAACAAAACAAAACAAAACAAAACAAAACAAAAACCCAAAAACCAAACTCACCCCTGCAGCATGGCAACTCTTAGATCATCTACCTTGATGAAGGTCTCATTCTAAACCCTAATAGTTAGAGATTGTTTTAAAGTTTTAAGAATGACATTTAATATCCCTTCCAAAATTGTATTAGTTATAATTCCGGATAGTCTTGTTTTCCATATAAATGTCCAATCCCGCTTTGAATCTTGCTAATTCTTCACCTCTATGACAATTCAGATTGGGGAACTCACTGACATAATTATGTGTTGTGTGGAAAGAGTACTTTATCAGTTTTAAAATTGCTACTGTATAATTCATTGCTACTGTGTAATTCACTTATGTTACAAGTGGGAGAACAGCAGCCCCCAATCTACATTCTCTACAAGCTTCGTTATTTTGGAATAAAATTGATTAAAGAGGTCTGAAATTTTATTTTTGTCTATTTAAAAGAACATTAGACCAAAATTAATAAAAAACAGAATAGCCGAAAGTAGTTGTTAAGCTAAAAATTTAAAATATATACAAGAAAATATGGAACTAAGATGTGTGCCTAGCATCATTCTGCTTGTATGTTATCTTTCGTCCTCTCCATACACATGCTTTTTGTCTGTGTCCTTTTTCTAGAATGCAAACTCTTTGGGGGGCAGGAATCATGTTTTTTTATATATATTTGTACAGCATACAAAGCATTAATGGAGCCCCCAAGCAGTACAGTAATACCAATAAATTATTATTGCATTCTAGATTTATGTTTTCAGTCTCCTTCTCAATTGATATGTTAAATGTTGAGGTTATCTACGCAACTACTTTTTGCCCAATTAAAAGTTAACTCTTACAAGTCTTCATTGTGCTTTATATCATAAGCCAATAATTACAAAAGCCTGGGTTTACTTATATAACATACATTTTCTTTCCGTGCCCAGAATGCCATTGCATAGCAATCATCATTTTAATAGAAAAACAAATATTACTACTTACAATTTTCAAAAAGGAACTTTTCCTTTGTATAAAATTTTCACTAAAATTGTATTTGCATTACATCTTGCCTAGTGTTGCCACTCTAATTCTCTCAGTATCTTCAAGCTGCCATCTTTGTTTTAATTATTATTAAAAATATAGGTTTCTTGGGAGATTTGGTTCTCTAGATAAAACTTTTTCTTCATGCAGAAAAGGAGACATTTAGCACATGCTGACAGATTTTGGGACGTGGCAGAAAAATTATGTATTTAGGCTAGCACATGCTACCAGTACCTTGGAGAGGGGGGAGGAAGAATGAGGTATCTCACAGACAACCGACTGTGTACAGCAGACTAGTTACCAAGTTATATTTCTAACTAAGGTGAGCTGTACCATAGTTAACACCAATGGCCAAGAAAGCCAGGGTACTTCTTCACACTTCCCTCTTTACTCTGCACAAGATTGGGGGTAGGGGGTGTCAAGCAAATTATTGATCCATGCCATTAACCTAGACACCCGATATGAAACAAGACGGCTATACATTCCTACACATTAATTTATTTCTTCATGTTGTTCCTTGGAAACAAGATAGTCAAGAACTGGACTAGCAACAGTCTTTAAAAAGAAAAAGGTATTTGCCCTCAACTCCTAATTATTACAAAATTGCATTTATTTATTTTTTTAAAGCTAAGGCCGTTTATTGCATTTTGCATCACCATTAAAATTTAGAAATTATGTAATAACATGTATACATTGAGGCATGATGTGTACTTGGCTACAGTATCCCAACAGTTTACAATGTTTGATCTAAATACACTACTTGAATAAACATTATTGCTAATGATGGAATAGCTCCATCTTCTGGAATAAGTTATTTTCATGTCAGCCATCTTTGTATTACCAACTTGGATCTATATGTAAAAACTTCTATTTTAAAGCCTGCCTAAATTATGGTTGTGTTTTTATTGGAGAGTGGAATTGGGGTAGAGAATGAGAGAAATTTATGGCAATAATTTGATTTCTAATAGACTTCAGTCATCACTTCCTTATGAAATAGAAAACAATGTAGGTTAGTCTCCAGTATGTCATATTAACAAGAGTCCTTATTTACTTAAAGGATATCCATAATCAGATTTTCAGGACACTGGGTTAGCTTCTGATTCAGGCAAAACATGCCAGCATATAATTAATTTTAGCACAGAGTCAAACATTAAGTGCTTTCTTGAATCAGTGCTAAAGTGTTGTCCTCAACAGGGATGGACATAAGCACATGCTTATGGACCCTCCTGAAATTGGGTCTCTTACTGCCTTTAGCAAAAGCACTTAAGAATATACGTAACGAGTTAAACATTTATAGTTTAAATTTATCTCTCAAAGTTAAGCATATACTTAAGTGCTTTGCTGACCAGAGGTTTCAAGCACATGTTTAACTTTAAGCAGGTTAGTAATACTGTAGTCCCACTGAACTCAATGGGACTATTCATTTGCTTAAAGTTAAGTTTGTACTTAAGTACTTCACAGAATTGGAAATTTAGTTCCCAAAACATAGAAATATTAAAATTGTGATTATAGTGCTTGAAATTTATTTTACAATCGAGTAACTTTTCTATCTCATGAGTATTTTGTACTGCTGTTGCTTGAAAAAACAGGCATTAAGTAATGTTTTAGTTACTGAAGTTGCACCATTGCCTGGAGAATCAGGAAACATTTCACAGCAACAGTCAACAGATTACTGAGCATTATATGTTAGATCAGAGGTAGGTAACCTATGGCATGTGTGCCGAAGGCGACACGCGAGCTGATTTTCAGTGGCACACTGCCCAGGTCCTGGCCACTGGTCTGGGGGCGGCTCTGCGTTTTAATTTAATTTTAAATGAAGCTTCTTAAGCATTTTAAAAATCTTATTTACTTTACATACAATAGTTTAGTTATATATTATAGACTTACAGAAAGAGACCTTCTAAAAACGTTAAAATGTATTACTGGCACGCGAAACCTTAAATTAGAGTGAATAAATGAAGACTTGGCACACCATTCTGAAAGGTTGCCGACCCCTGTGTTAAATAATCTATTGACTAGTGCTGTGAAACGTTGCCTGATTTTTTCAGGCAATGGAACAACTGTAATCATTTTCGGGGACCTGGTGCCAATTCAGCCAATCAAAATAAAGAAATTAAAAATGTGTATATTCATCTGCTTTTCTATTAGTAGTATATCTAAAGTTAATACATACTCATGGTCAGAAGAGAGTAACAGAAATTTAAATAAATTTCTTTATCAAAACAAAGCGCTAGCAGCTTTATTTCTTTGTAGAAGTAAGCATCCCTATGTCCATTCTTCTATAATGAGGAAAATGAAAAAGTCGTGCATCTTTGCAGGAAATGAATCTCATGGCGATAAGATATATAAAAACAATTTTCTTTCTTTCATCTCAGTAATAATTGATAGTTATTGATAGATTCTTAAATCATTAGGAATACCATACCAATTACCTACTTTATAGTAGAATGCTGTACTATGATTTCTTGAGTACTACAGGAAATATCATTGCACAAACCACCATATTGCCTGCATTAGTCAAACAAGAGCAGGGAACAAACAAAACTTTAGAGGCTGAACATATACATCTGGAAATCAGATTCCTTATGCAAAATAAATATATTGAACAGACAAAGAACAAAGGACAGCAGATTTTTTTAAAATTATCTTTTGACTTTCTGCCACTTCGTGTGTCTTCTGTTTTTTTAATGGAGACATTAGTTAAAAGAACTCTCTCAACCCATAATCAAATGTTAGTTGTATTTAAGTACAGCATAGCAATGACAAATGAAGAAAGTTTAAAAATGTAGTATACTGTATTACTCTTTATAATACTGCATTAAAGTCCCTTTTGCTAAGGCTATGAAGGACTGATGTACAGAAATATGGGGTACCAGCATTTATGTTTGGCAAAATAAAAATGGAAAAGAAAATTATAGCATTGCCATCAGACATTTTTACAAAATAAATGTCTAGATGATCACATGCCTTACGCTTACACTCATTTTGAATATATATTTTATTTGAAGGGGCAATTCAGAGAGTCACAAATAAGGAAAGGACACTAAGGTTTTAATAAGGGCAACAAAAAAGTTGTTTTCACCAGTATAGATTCACATTACAGTACACCAATATTGACAGCATTCTCTTTTGTCTATTTTTGGTACATAAGATGGAATCTCTCTACATAACCTTATAAGGCTTCAGTAACTAAAAAGTAAAAAACCTATTAGTTTACAATTTATTTAAAAATTTGAAAGACACAGCAAGTTCTAAACTTTAGTAGTGCTACCCATACACAACCGTCTGGTTGAAGAACCCAGTAAAAGAGCCTCCTTTCAAGGAAGCTTGCAACAGTAGAGTTGTGCAATATGGATGTTTCTTACTACAAGAAAAAAAATTACACATGGCACATTCTCATTCATATTTCGCAATGTAAAAAGTTACAAACATACCTAATCAAATAAATAATAATAAAAAAAAATTTGAATGTGTTTGTTAAGTATCCTAAAACCACTACGTAAGAGGATAATGGCAACTTTCACTCACGGATTATTTACATGGTAATACCCAGGTCAGGGTACACTGCTACAAAACTCATAAAACGAAGAGTAAACTTGAAATGGTTTCCATAATAAAGGTCTAGCAGCATGACTATCTAATGCTGTTTTGTTTTTCCTGACAGCTTTTGGAAGTTTGTTTTAATCTATATCTTCATCCAGTTCATAATTGTCTTTATCATAAATATCTTTTACTAAAAGAACCCGTACGAGCATGTGTTCCAAAGTGTTGCGGTCCAGTGAAGTGGAAGTATACCAGACAGGGCTATCTGAGGAAACAGAGCATTCCGGTTGTAAATAGAACACATCCATTCTCTGATTAAGATTCTGTGGGCTAAAAGGAAAAAAAAAAATGGTCAAAAGAGTCAAAGTTTCACATGACAAATCTACACAGGTTTTGATTTTTAACATCCTGTGTGTACAACTATAATTGTGCATATACATATTAGGAGTTGAGGATTAATGTGGAAAAATACTGCCTTCTGGTTTGAAAATGGGACCTTATGGTGGCATAAATGGCTTCAAGCATTCATGTCCAGCTGAGGTTGCTTTTCGATCTAAGGTGCTGTAGCTCTCTATAAACTAAAAACTACACCTCTACCCCAATATAATGCGACCCAATATAACACGAATTCTGATATAACGCGGTAAAGCAGTGCTCGGGGGGGGGGGGGGGGGGGAGAGGGGCTGGGCACTCTGGCGGATCAAAGCCAGTTCGATATAACGCAGTTTCACCTATAAATCGGTAAGATTTTTTGGCTCCTGAGGACAGCGTTATATCGAGGTAGAGGACTATTATATATTTCCTTAAAATTAAAAAAAGGTTGACGCACAGTCAACCTGTGGAACTCTCTGCCCAAGGATGCTGTGAAGGCCAAGACTATAACAGGGTTCAAAAAGAACTAGATAAATTAATGGAGGATAGCTCCATCAATGGCTATTTGCCAGGATGGGTAAGGATGGTGTCCCTAGTCTCTGTTTGCCAGAAGCTGGGAATGGGTGACCTGGAATGGATCACTTGATGATTACCTGTTCTGTTCATTCCCTCTGGGGCACCTGGGACTGGCCAGGATACTGGGCTAGATGGATCTTTGGTGTGACCCAGTATGGCCGGTCTTAAGAGAGAAACGAAAAAACCTTTTTCCTGCCTTTTCTCTCCAAGGTTTGGTTGTTGGGCATAGGCCTTACTATTTTGCTGCCTTAGCTTCTGAGTCCCTATTATATGGTTCCTCTTGTTTCTCCTATGAAGCTGCTTTGCAGTTTCCTACTGAGCCATGCAAATCTGGTGAACTTGGTGCTGTTGTGGCTCAGATGCATCTCAGCATTCTTAGACAGTGGAGAGGATTCTTAAGGAAATTCTCAACACAAAGCTGCCCATCTAGTTTATGATTATATTTTTAAATTATTCTCCTCCCCCTTAAATATTACAGATTTTAAGAGCCAATAGTATTGGGACATGCTTTTTGCCTCAAAGTATTTAGCTGGCTTTTTCGGACTGGCACTTGCAGATTGCAGACAGGGCAGGCCTACACTACACAGCCGGGATCGACGCTCTGAGATTTATCCACGGGCGGTCGATTTAGCGGGTCTAGTAAAGACCTGTCAAATCGACAGCAGATCGCTCTCCAGTCGAGTTTCTCCCATTGATCCCTCGCAATGTAGACCCCGCAGTAACTCGACCTAAGGTACGTAGCGTAGGTCGACTTACCACAGTAGTGTAGACATAGCCTCACTCAGCTGCAAGAGCAGCTACTTTCCTACTTTGATAGAAACAGACATCATTGTTGGAAGTTGTTTAGATTTGAAATATTATATTTAAACATTTTAATATTCTCAACTGATTCTCAACAATCAGACCTGTTTGCTGAAAGTGAGAGGTGTCCCTTTAAAATTTCAGCTGCAGGTTATCAGCTGATTCTCAAGTACCAGTTTCAAAACCCACTTACAGAATATAGGGACCATTACTTGAAAATTGAGAGAACAGTTTTAATTAAATGTTGTTTTAAAGAGGTATTTTACAAAATAACTTCAACTGTGCAGGAAACCTCTCCTCCATTGGGTCAGAGTATTAACAAGGTGTGGCAGCAAACAAGACCAGAAAAGACAGCCTGCAATTGCAGTAGGGAAAATGACCAAAAGCTATTTTAAGATATTGTACTTTACAATTGTGACATTATTAGGAACAGAAGAGCTATTTTGAAAGCTTCTAAAATTGTTTGCTTTTCGCTCTCCTTTCACTATTTTCAATTAAGTTTCTTGAAAGTGTTTTGTATGCTCCATCTACTGGCTACATAGCAGTAGTTAACAAAAATCTACCTCTACAACGTGCTATTACATACAGTCTTCCCAAGGTGTGTGATTCTAGTGTCTAAGCAAACATATTTTAGCAGGGCAAGGACTATTTAATGGGAACTGGTTTTCAAATATTTAATAGAACACTAAAAACCACAGTGAGAAACCAAAGAGGTAAAATTCTATACTTGGACTTTGTTTCTGCCATACATTCAAATTATATCTTCACTTTTAAGGGATAAAGTGCAGTTTGCTAAAACATTTTGGGCTTTATATTATACTTTGTGAAATTTCTATGGAACTTCTCAGATTATTTAAAAGTTGTAAAATGTTTCCCATTTTAAGTTCTTCAGTTTTCTACCACATATACATTTCCAAAACATTCAACTTTTGAAATGAAATTTTCTAAAGTTTTGTCTGCCTGAAGCTTTTTTATTATTAATTATTATTATTAAATAGTTCTTTTTGAAAAACCATTCATCCATTTCTAAGTCATGGGCTAGTGAAAAAATTATTCTTTCTCATTGTGAAAAAATTCAAAGCATGTATTCTGCCTGGGCAACAACAAAACAATCTGAACTTGAAATCTACCATATAAGCAGCAGTCTTCAAATGAGAATAAACTCTAGAATTTTTTTTTTAAATTATTCGATAATATTTACCTGCATAACAGAACTTTTCATTAAATTGTAACTAATGTGCAACTTATTTTCAGTGGGATTTTTGCCTGACTTGAGAATTACAGAATTGGGCCCTTAACACCAATTCATCAATTTACAAGCAATATAAAGAATGCAGGGGAAGACATAACATGATCATGGTTTGCTCAAACTAATATTTATTTCATTCTGAAGAAACCAAAAGAATATTAGTATGCATCTGGAGTCCAATAAGAGCAGAATTACAGCTGTTTGAGAGTCTTTCAATCAGTAACAGAAAATACTTGTCTTCAACAAAAATAGAGAATATTTGCTTGGAATAACAACATATCACCACAAATAAAAGGCACTAACTTGGTGTTGAACATTTGAATCTCTACAAGTTTAAATACCTTGTGGTTTTCTTTTACATCATTCACATTCTTATTTAACATCTAAACAAAAAGGAATCAAAAGATAATGGAGCTTTATAGGCCTAGGTTACCAAATCCAGAAATCAGTAGTAACTGAAAGTTGTTGCCATCACGTGACTTTTCGAAGGCCTATATGAAATAAGACTGTTTTGCAGTCCAATTAGTGAACAGATATGCATACCACAAGACACATCATCAATATATGAATCAACTGGGTCTCCTGTTGGCAAGTCTGAGATTCTCATGATTTAATAGATATCGAAACCAAACCATACTCTTACCCCTAGATGGAGTGTCTTTCTGCAGAGCAGAAGGGGGAAGTTTGTGCTGCAAATTTCAGTGCTTTCAATCTGCCTCTTTCCCCAAGCAATACATTCACTTTATTTGTGTAAACTTTATTTCACATTGCACCATAATAGTCTCTCCTTCTGCACCCTCACAATTCTAAAAAACATACGTATACTAGTCCATGAAACACTTACCTCTTAGATAGATAGCACTCAAACATTTTTACAGGACATCTAGCAGGATTTGATGTGTTTTCAATTTGTTCAAACACTGGCTCATCATCTTCATGTTTCCTTTTTCCAGTAGTAATTTTATCTTTAAAAAGGAAAAAACCCACCTGAGCCCAAACTTGAAAACATAAGGTAATTTCATTTTTATATTTAACATAATAGATTAGGGTGAACAAAAGTACAACCCAGAATACTGGAGATGCAGCCCATAGACAAGGTTCCAAAATTTGACATGGAGGCTACTTGGATCAAGATGGAACATTTAATGCAGGGACCTTGTAGTCGCTGCAGACCACACATTCATATTAAAGATCCAGTAGCTACAAGCTGCTCAGTTTTATGCAAATTAGGTACGGTCCTCAGGCTCCTGGCAAGGTGCCAAAGTGGCCCTCAGTTGGGCAAAATTTGGATGCCTCTGTAATACTTATTTTGAAACCGATAATAATACCTTCACTATCCGCGCCACATAGGGAAGAAACTTGATATCGAAGACAAGCTTTGCTGTCCATTGTTCGAGGATTTTTTTTCCACTGTCTAAAAACGGTGCCAAAGGAAAGTCTTAAGTGCTGCTCCACTGTTTTCAGGCCAAAATATTTAGTGTTAAAGTAGAACAGTGTATTCAGAAGAGCAAATGGAGAGTGTGATCCTAGCTGTTTTATCCTCCAAAGATAATCTTCTTCAACTCGAGAGAATATTGACCCTTCCGAGGGGGGAAAAATGTATTAGAGAAAATACAATGAGGAAACAACCCATATTTCAAAGAATCAGCAACTTCTATCAACGGCAAAAATCAAACAAAATGTTCAATATTCAATGGAAAACTGCCCACATCCCTAAGAGGAGAAATTGAAACCCACTGATTCAGGAAGAGAAAACTGCAATTTCCACATAAGCAAGAAACACAAGCAGCACTTTTTTTGTTAAACTATTTCAACAGGATTCTTAAATTGTCACTCTCATAACTGATGCCACTTCATAAAAAAGTGAAGGTCAGAGAAAGTGACCAACCTTGGGTCCTTTCATAACAAAACTCTGTTTTTGGGTTGGGTTTTTGAGTTTTTTGGCACATGTAAGGGCCCCTGACTGACCCTCTCAGTTTTCTGATCGCAGATAGATGCCTCATCCAGAAAAGACTCCTATATCACTTTAGGTGGAGAAGTCAGCTAGGGCAGCAGTTGCTACCTAAAGAGGCTACAGCAGACCTAAGATCACTGGAGGAAAGGGAGAAAAGAAAAGTGCACCTGCCTCCTTCTCATGGGTTTGCGGTAGAAAAATTCTAGTGCAACTTGACAGCCCACAATCTCAAGAGGGAAGAAAGGAGAGGGGCTGGGAAATAGCACTTTTACCCCTTCCTCTATTCCCCAAAAAGAGAGATAGGGAGAGAAACAACCCTATACTCCAGAAATGGGGGACAGTTGGGGAGGTCTGGGAAGGAAAAATTGTGACTGCCCCCATCCAACTGGAAGTGGGGGCAACCTTGAAAATAAGACTATAAACAGCCAGCTCCGAAGAGAGATGGGAAAGAGTGCTGTGGGAGTGTGGAGTACAGCAGGGAACACAAGAATTACAGAAACTGGTCTTGTGTGCTCAGCTCCCTGAGTGACGTTGTTAGCTGGACCACTGAGCTTGTCTCTCCTGGCAGCACTCTGATATACTGGGAGAGAGGGCAGAGGAGACTAGAAATGAGTTCCTCTCCTACCTCATATTTCCCCCCCACACCCTCAGAGACTCATCACAGGAGATCTGCCCATTCCTGCTGAGACTGAGAGGTTATGGGGGTAGGTGCATCACAGTAACCAAAGTGCCTAACTCTGCAGCCCCACTGAGCACCCTACAATGCTCTTCACACATACCAAACTCTCTCCCATCTTTTTTCAGAGGTGGGTTGTTTCTCCTCTTATTCTCAGGGCTGCTCCAGCTTCAAAGGAGGAGTGATGACCACAAATGCTCCTTCACAGCCCCCAAGAGCTACCTCTCCCATTCCTGGGGTGGGGAACGATGGGGTTTGTTTCACCCCCTATATTCTGAAAAGGACCCAGATACCTTTGGGCAAAGAGGAGGCAGCACAAGTGATGCGCCTAGGCCTTCTGTTCGCTCCTCTGTTGGGTGTGTATGGCTAGTGCGGGTGTTCCTCCCCTAAACTGTACCAGATAGCTTACAGGAGTGAAGGGATACAGGTTCACTTTCCCTGCCATTTCCTAAGTTGTCTTAGTGTTGCTACATCTTCTTTGCAGAGCTCTGCTCAGTAGGCTGACCTCATCCCCTGCAATGACTGGAGGAGGGGAGGGGGAGGGGGTAGCGGGGGCCAGGTAGGCAAGGTGAATGACACCTACCGTTTTATTTATTTGTTTTAATGTTATCAATCACCATCACAAGGCACACAATATTTGTTTGGGCACACAATATTTGTTTGTGTATATCTGCAGTATAGAGTACAGAACTGTTAACAGAAGACTGTACATGACAAAAAAGAAAATTACCATCTGGAAGTATGCTTGGTTGCCAACTTTTAAGGATTTTATTTAATTCCTGCTCAAATGTCTCGTAGCTTGGATTAATAAATATGTTGTCTTTTCGATTGCTTCCATACAAATACTAAAAACAAGAAAAACAAAGAATATTTACTGTGTTGGGAGAATCAGTGACAAAACAACATATGTTATGAGCCGGCATTTCTTCTCACAAAACAATGAAATTTTCTAATAGTTTAGCAGTTGTAGGCTCGCTATAAAACAAAGTAGTGTAGCATTTAAGTCACATAACATCTAATATTGGGCACAACAAAATTAAAGAGAAAAGTATTGGAGAAAATATTAAAGATAAAAATATTGGTTTAATTAGAAGCCTAATTCACATCAATGAAAAGGATTTTTTTAAAAAAATCTCTAAAAAAGAAAGTATTTAGTTATGGCACCAACACTTATTTTTCATTTCCAACTAGGTCTTCAGAGTAGATACATTTTTAGCAGGACTACATTTTAAATGTAAAGTGTGATTATTGACAACAATACAAATGACAGAATTACCTTTACTTCTAATACAGAGCAAAGAAAAATATTTACTCATGGTAATGATATGCAGCATTACAAGAAATGCTTGTTAGCCAGGCATTACAAGAAAGCCTTGGAAACAAGCCGGGAGAACTGGAAGTCCTAGCACAGTCAAGGAATTATGATGTGATTGGAATAACAGAGACTTGGTGGGATAAATCACATGACTGGAGTACTGTCATGGACGGATATAAACTGTTCAGGAAGGACAGGCAGGGCAGAAAAGGTGGAGGAGTTGCATTGTACGTAAGACAGCAGTATGACTGCTCAGAGCTCCAGTATGAAACTGCAGAAAAACCTGAGTCTCTCTGGATTAAGTTTAGAAGTGTGAGCAACAAGGGTGATGTCGTGGTGGGAGTCTGCTATAGACCACCAGACCAGGGAGATAAGGTGTACGAGGCTTTCTTCAAAAATTAACAGAAGTTACTAGATCACAGGCCCTGGGTCTCACTGGGGACTTCAATCACCCCAATATCTGTTGGGAGAGCAATACAGCAGTGCACAGACAATCCAGGAAGTTTTTGGAAAGTGTAGGGGACAATTTCCAGGTGCAAGTGCTGGAGGAACCAACTGGGGGCAGAGCTCTTCTTGACCTGCTGCTCACAAACAGGGAAGAATTAGTAGGGGAAGCAAAAGTGGATGGGAACCTGGGAGGCAATGACCATGAGATGATCAAGTTCAGGATCCTGACACAAGGAAGAAAGGAGAGCAGCAGAATAAGGACCCTGGACTTCAGAAAAGCAGACTTTGACTCTCTCAGGGAACTGATGGACAGGATCCCTTGGGAGAATAACATGAGGGGAAAAGGAGTCCAGGAGAGCTGGCTGTATTTTAAAGAATCCTTATTGAGGTTGCAGGAACAAACCATCCCGATGTGTGGAAAGAACAGTAAATATGACAGGTGACCAGCTTGGCTTAACAGTGAAATCCTTGCTGATCTTAAACACAAAGAAGAAGCTTACAAGAATTGGAAGATTGGACAAATGACCAGGGAGGAGTATAAAAATATTGCTCAGGCATGCAGGAGTGAAATCAGGAAGGCCAAATCACACTTGGAGTTGCAGCTAGCAAGGAATGATAAGAGTAACAAGAAGGGTTTCTACAGGAATGTTAGCAGCAAGAAGGTGATCAAGGAAAGTGTGGGCCCCTTATTGAATGGGGGAGGCAACTTAGTGACAGAGGATGTGGAAAAAGCTAATGTACTCAATGCTTTTTTTGCCTCTGTCTTCACGAACAAGGTCAGCTCCCAGACTACTGCACTGGGCAGCACAGTATGGGGAGGAGGTGACCAGCCCTGTGTGGTTCAGGACTATTTAGAAAAGCTGGATGAGCACAAATCCATGGGGACGAATGCACTGCATCCGAGGGCGCTAAAGGAGTTGGCAGATGTGATTGTAGAGCCATTGGCCATTATCTTTGAAAACTCATGGTGATCGGGGGAGGTCCCGGATGACTGGAAAAAGGCTAATGTAGTGCCCATCTTTAAAAAAGGGAAGGAGGAGGATCTGGGGAACTACAGGCCAGTCAGCCTCACTTCAGTCCCTGGAAAAATCATGGAGCAGGTCCTCAAGGAATCAATTTTGAAGCACTTAGAGGAGAGGAAAGTGATCAGGAACAGTCAGCATGGATTCACCAAGGGCAAATCATGCCTGACTAACCTAATTGCCTTCTATGAGGAGATAACTGGCTCTGTGGATCAGGGAAAAGCAGTGGACGTGTTATTCCTTGACGTTAGCAAAGCTTTTGATACCGTCTCTCACAGTATTCTTACCAGCAAGTTAAGGAAATATGGGCTGGATGAATGGACTATAAGGTGGAGAGAAAGCTGGCTAGATCGTTGGGCTCAACGGGTAGTGATCAATGGCTCCATGTCTAGTTGGCACCGGTATCAAGTGGAGTGCCCCAAGGGTCGGTCCTGGGGCGGGTTGTGTTCAATATCTTCAATAATGATCTGGAGGATGGCATGGACTGCACTCTCAGCAAGTTTGCAGATGACACTAAACTGGGAGGAGTGGTAGACACGCTGGAGGGTAGGGTTAGGATACAGAGGGACCTAGACAAATTAGAGGATTGGGCCAAAAGAAATCTGATGAGGTTCAACAAGGACAAGTGCAGAGTCCTGTACTTAGGACAGAAGAATCCCATGCACTGCTACAGACTAGGGACCGAGTGTCTAGGCAGCAGTTCTGCAGAAAAGGACCCAGGGATTACAGTGGATGAGAAGCTGGATATGAGACAACAGTGTGCTCTTGTTGCCAAGAAAGCGAACGGCATTTTGGGCTGTATAAGTAGGGGCATTGCCAGCAGATTGAGGGATGTGATCATTCCCCTCTATTTGGCATTGGTGAGGTCTCATCTGGAGTACTGTGTCCAGTTTTGGACCCCACACTACTAGAAGGATGTGGAAAAATTGGAAAGAGTTTAGCGGTGGGCAACAAAAATGATTAGGGGGCTGGAGCACATGACTTATGAGGAGAGGTTGAGGGAACTGAGATTATTTAGTCTGCAGAAGAGAAGAATGAGAGGGGATTTGATAGCTGCTTTCAACTACCTGAAAGGGGGTTCCAAAGAGGGTGGATCTAGACCAGGGATAGGCAACCTATGGCACACGTGCCAAAGGCTGCATGCGAGCTGATTTTCAGTGGCACTCACTCTGCCCGGGTCCTGGCCAACGGTCCGGGGGGCTCTGCATTTTAATTTAATTTTAAACAAAGCTTCTTAAACATTTTAAAAACCTTATTTACTTTACATACAACAATAGTTTAGTTATATATTATAGACTTCTAGAAAGAGACCGTCTAAAAACATTAAAATGTATTACTGGCACGCAAAACCTTAAATTAGAGTGAATAAATGAAGACTCGGCACACCACTTCTGAAAGGTTGCCGACCTCTGAACTAGACTGTTCTCAGTGGTAGCAGAAGACAGAACAAGGGGTAATGGTCTCAAGTTGCAATGGGGGAGGTTTAGGGTGGATATTAGGAAAAACTTTTTCACTAGGAGGGTGGTGAAGAACTGGAATGGGTTACCTAGGGAGATGGTGGAATCTCCTTCCTTAGAGGTTTTTAAGGTCAGGCTTGACAAAGCCCTGGGTGGGATGATTTAGTTGGGGATTGGTCCTGCTTTGAGCAGGGGGTTGGACTAGCTGACCTCCTGAGGTCCCTTCCAACCCTGATATTCTATGCTTCTATGATTCTAAAACTGGTAGACTGTGCAAGGCGCCTGAATATTCTGCAGTCTAATGTCTAATTATCTTAATCTTACAGACAGAAGTGGTTGCTCTTTTGAACATTGACCAAGAATTAATTATGAGGGCTATACTAGTATTAGACATTATCCTCTCTGGAGACATTTCTAAGAAATGGAGTATTGGCTTCTTAAAACTTCCACTTAAATATTATCTTAGTGAAAACAAGCCTGTTGCTAGTGAATACAATAAAACATGTGCTCACTTCTGGAAATGGCTTCTATTTTTGTACACATCCTTGAAATAACATTAAACACAGCACTCATTTGTATTAAGCAGAAGTTCAGCATATCTTGACTACCTTATCTTTGCACTTAGTTTTATAATAGGGAAAAATGAATCTGTACACTTTCTTTGAAGTCTTAAGTTTCTGAATACACGGTACCTTAGTTCAGAGAATTGATTTGGAATGGATACACATTTACAAAAATGCTTTCTTGAAAACTTAAAACGCTTACAAATATTTTCAATACCGCAGATATGCAATTCTGAATTTATTACAATTCTAAATCAGATAATGCAACAAGTCTGTATAAGAAATCTCAAGAGGATCCCTCCACTTATTTTTTTCCTTGTTTTGGTTAACACATTTACCTGGTCTTGAACGTATTGATGCTTTTTTCCAAGTGTCCCTTTAAAAAAAATATTCTTATGTGCTTTCAAAATATATCAATGTCAGAAAAACAAATACAAGTAAGGTTTCTACACAACCCCCATTATGCTCAAAGTCTGTACCGAACAGAGAATAAGACTCATCACTGCAGCACTATCTAGTCCCAACAACGATGGTAATTCTATTGGGGGAGAAGAAATGTTCTCTGTCCTTCCCTCTGCCTTCCCCAACAACTTGTCGGACAGTATTAGTACAAGTTACTAAAACACTACTGATTAGATTTAGATCCATGGGAATTTCCACTGTGTCTGAATGAAGGCTTAATACTGTTCTCAATTCATTAGTTTTTTTTTTTTTTTGCCTGCCTTGATAATTTCTCAGCTTTCTTCCTCAATATAAATGTTACTCCTTTGATCTGAAAAGAGCATACATTTCTTAGTTTTCCGTAATATACTGATCTCTCAATTTAGTTTTCCTCCATAGAGTACTTATCTGGTTTATTTGAATATACAAGTCTGAGGTTTTTTTTTCATATTAATTTTGTTTTATTACTAGCAAAATCCTTTAACAACTAATATCTGACATAAGCCTTCATAGCTTATCAAAGCCCCCTCTGCTTAAGCCCTTTAACAGTTTTCCTGGAAGTTATATTTATTCTCCATTCCATGGATTCCAGTCTAGGGCTGTATGCTGGGAGGAAGGGATGTAATGACCTAAGAAATGAGTTAGGTTTTGTTTCACATAGGGACAATGGGATCAAATTTAGTACATTGTCACTTAAAAATATTCTCAGTGCTAGGCCCCAGGAGAAAGTCTGAACCTGCTTCTGCTTGTAGGGAAGGGGGAAAGGCAATTGAGGATACTTCCTTAAAATGCACAAAATCTGGCATTAACAAGATGTGTACTTGCTGTCACCCTGACTCTCATGTGTGTATAGCCTCTAATCCCCAACTCATTTTTGTCTTTGTGGACTTTAAGGTCTTTAGTGCAGCAACCAAGTCTTCCTATGTATTTGAATTGCATCTACCACAACTGGGCCCTAAATCCCACTGGGACCTATGGGCACTATCCCAATTGAAATATGAAACACAAATACAAACAATAGTTGCAATGGCATGATCAATAAAGAATGCTACTCCAATGTCACAATATATTATTTTTGTATTAGGGTTCCTGATATTCATATCCATGCAAGACAAAGCACTAACTATAAACTTAAAATTAAATATATGCCTAATATTTGCAACAGAAAAATAGGCAGGGTAGAAGAGATAAAAACAATTTGGAGAGAGTACAACTATTGGGAGAGCACTGTTTTATAAGCAGATGGCTTATTTTTTCAGTACTGTACATCTGGTTTTAAAAAAATTTAACAAGGGGTTCTGATGTCAGAGTGATAGAAGATCATGCAAGGACACTGGTGGAAAGCTACCTGAGATTAAACTACATTTTCTTAAAAACGTTGTATATTTTGCCAAATAAAGGATGTTGTCTTTTCCTCGTGATTGATATTTGGAAAGTTATCATCTAGCTCCCACTAGAAACTAAATAGTTGGAGAAGAATTTCTTAAAATATTTTTGATTGTTTTAGGGATTCGTTATTTGATTTCAGTCCCTTCCCTTAACAATAAGAAAGATTAGCTAGGGTGATAGCTGGTTAAAGAAGAGCTGGTGCTCTATATTAGACATATATATAAATGATGTTGGACTGACTGAAATTTTCAGCCTTATCATTGTCAGCTCGGAATTTAGAATGTTTAAACTACAGGCTGCTTTCTGCACCACAAACAGAAAATAAAATTGAGATGCCCCTTCAAAGATAAAAGTTATGGAACACCTTCTTTATCTAAGAAACTAATGGTCTTTTACTGTCTTTATCTGCAATGGAATTATAATGGCTCTTTTCTGATCTGAAGTATGAAAGAATTTTAAATCACTTTGTATAACTATTAAACCTTTTTACATTCCCCAAAATAAGGCAGGCTAATAGTGCTCAGTATTCAGCAAAGGCAGCTCTGCCCAATAAGCATTCCACCACACAGCTGTCCCCTCCATCCACTAACGAATAAATTAGTCATCGTTATCAATGTTGCTTCCACAGTTTGTGAAAATAGTCATTTTCTGTGTAGATACAGTTAGTTAACGGTTTCATTCTGCTTGATCATTAAATCATCTTAGGCAATCCACACAAATTGCAACATTTGAAAAATTGTTTTTGTCAGACACAAGTGAATGTAAGTCAACTCATTCCTTACCTTCATTTAGCACAAGGTTTAAAAGTATCATGTTGTACCACCTTTCTTTCAAATTTCCAGATGTATTTGCAGTTCATCATCAAAACACACACCTTTCCATTATGTAATTTATATGATCTCTCTGCATTCCAAATTAACACAGCTCCTATGTTCATAATGCCTCCTAGCCACTTATCAACCAATAAATCCACATTTTCTTATCCCCAATTCTTTCATTAAAGTATATATCAGAGTCAAATCATCAGCTCCATAGTCTACTGCATCTTCTAGATTACTAACCTCCTGAATCCCAAGACACAGATAATAGATGCTGTCAGGTGTATAGTTCTCTCCATTCGGTCTTCGAATTTCATTGACAAAACGTGACAAGCCATAGTTTAGCTCAGCTACAGTATGCGATAGCAGATCTTCCTTTAATTTCACAGATTTTGCTGTAAAATAAAGATAAAACAAATATAACATTACACAACAACATTAACATTACTTGCTATGGGAGGGGAAATGGTTTAGATCAGAAGTTCCCAACCTTTTTTTTTTCCCCGGAGCCCATCCCAACATACTATAAAAACTCCATGGCCCACCTGTGCCACAATAACTGGTTTGCAGCATAGAAAAGCCAGGGCCAGACTTAGGGGGTGGCAAGCAGGGCAACTGCCTGGGGCCCCATGCCACGGGGCCCCCACAAATTACATTGCTCAGGCTTCAGCTTCATCCCCGAGTGGCGGGGCTCAGGGACCTGGGCTTCAGCCCCATACCGTGGGGCTTCAGCTTTTTGCCCTGGGTCCGAGGGAGTCTAATGCTGGCCCTGCTTGGAGGCCCCCCTGAAACCTGCTCGAGGTCCCCTAGGGGGCCCTGGACCCCTGGTTGAGAACTACTGGTTTAGACATTCTCTGTGCAGATTAATAAGTGAGTTCCAGTGTTTTACCTGATATATTTGACCTAAATTACGCAGCAAAACCACCAGATTCAAGGCTATGTTAATTGACTACACTACACTGTGCCATGATGGGAAGATTATTACCCACCGTGGAGAATTTACTGTCATGCCAGGCTGAGGAAAAGGTGGAGTAAGACAATAGCCCAAGGTATTAATTCAAATACAGGGCGTGGGGGAGGGAGGTTTCAGAAAGAATGGCTGCATTTCTGGTGTATATGGCTGTGCTAAAGCACGTGAGAGACTAGCAGAAGAGGAGATTAGTGGCCCCAGGAGCCAAGGTAAATGCTGATACCAGAAGAGCCTTGCAGGAAGGGCAGCTGCATTCCATAGCTCCGAAGCCCACTTGAGCAGAGCCCCACAAACAGGTAGAAGTTAGAAGCTCTGCACTGCCAACTCCGTCCCCAGCTGAAGACCTCTTAAGATGTGAACTCTGGGGCTGGCTAAGAGATAAGGAGAACCAGGGGGCTGCTAGAAAACCAAGGGGCCACAATAAATGCTGACAACTAGAGTAGTCAATCCTGTTTCATACCAAGAGCACAAGACCCAGGACTCAGAATCTAGTGCAGAAGGTGTCTTTAGGAAAAGCCATGTTTGTGGGAACTTGGAAAAAGAGTTAAGCAGCCATTTTCAGAAATAAATAATTCTGTTGTACACAGGGTTTGATTAAAACTTGAAAACAGTAGTTAATATTTTATATTAAGAATTAGTTTATAAAAGGTGAAGAGTTCACGAAAATATAAAAGTTCTTACAAAAAATTAAAATGAATTACAAATATGTGGGCAATACTTACTTGATTTCAGTTCCTCTAATACTGGCAGATCTTCATCTAGACTCCTAGTTTTTACCCAGTGTTTCCACGCATTTACACCATATGCATATTTGAAAGGAAAACTACACTCTGAATTCTCAGAGCTATCATCATGAGACTGGTATTCTGACACTGCTTTTCTCTTCACTCCCTGTCATTGAAATAAATCTGTAAATATTACTGCTTATTAAACTGATCTAACTTACAGTCAGTAATATTACCCTTATCTAAAAACATAGAAACTAAGCAAACTATAACGAACTGCCAGCCAGATTTTGAATTATAAAACGGAAGTAGCAATATTTGTTTCATTCAGCTAGAGTCAATAGGTGGGTCTTATACTGAAGACACTTCCAAAAACAGTTCTACCTGTGCTGACTCAGGTACTTCTAAGACACCTAACAAAGTGGTATCTAAGATAGATGAAGTTAGATGGACTTTTTTTATTATAAAGAAAGTGTTACATTAGTGAATCACACTAAGAAACACACACTCCTGGCACCACAGTTCACAGAGTAAGATTACAGATTAATTTTCAAGTCCTCATTTTGCAAATATGCAAATCAGGAAGTTAGAGGTGCAACTAAAAGCTGAGTCCATCATTCATTTTGCAAACCGCACCCAAAAACAGGGAGGCTGGACCTGACCCCTTTTGAAAATATACTAAATACTGAAAGACCAATTCCAGCTTGTGCAGGACCCATATTTAAATTCAGTAAGCAAAATATAAAGAAGGTTTCAGAAACCCTAATATTAATATAATTTTCTTCATCATTTAAAAAAAAAAATGCTATGAAACAGTTTGCTACACTACAGTTTGTGCTGGTGCCTCTGTGCCACAAGGGGAAACTGACTGGAAACAGACTATGAACAGACTAGAACAAAAGACTCTGGCCAATCTATTTTCAGTGCCTGAACTGAGTAATGTGCAAAAACGGATCTGAAGAGCATAAACAACGAAAGCCAATGATCAGGATGTTATAGTAGCATACATGTAAGGACATTTCTTTAGGAGTATTTATTAATGTTACACACTCTGTTTCAGTTATTTTGCACACTAAGAGTAGGACTGTCAGGTAAAGTAGTGCATCTTTATTAAACTTACGGACTTAGAGAAAAGGATGCCAAATCTTACATAGTTAGAAGTCTGAGGATTTTCCTTCTATAGACTGGCGATAATTGGCATATATGACATCTTTCCCCATAAAAGGAAGCTGGTGCTATTTCTTTAGTAATGTTTTTGCAATATTCTTCCAAATCTCTCCCTCCAAAAAGTGGATTTAATGCTCATAATGCATTTCCCTATTTCCTCCCAAATGTCTCATTTTATAGCTTTTCGATATTGACAGGTATAGGCATGGAACAATTCTCAGGTACCATCCCAAAATCTCTAGGACGGGAGTTAAAACATATGACAGTGCATCTATAGGGTAGGCTCAAAGAACAGCATCAATAACAGTGACTATTTGCCTGGCAAATCATCAAAGTGTGTGCCATATATAAGGCTGTTCAGAAAAGAGGAAGTCACTCACCTTGTGCAGGAACGATTGTTCTTCGAGATGTGTCCCCCTCTGGGTGCTCCACTGTAGGTGGCGCTTGAGTCCCTGTGCTGCGGATCGGAGAACTCTGATAGCAGCGTCCACTCGGCCCGCACATACGCTGTCCCCCGCCTCATGCTCTGCTACGAGGCTAACCAGTGTGTATGGGTGAACTCCCCTCCGTTCCTTCGGTACTGCAGAGTCCCTGACAAGAACTCCGAAATACAGGGGAGGAGGGTGGGTTGTGGAGCACCCATAGGGACACCCCTCTCGAAGAACCATCTTTAGTTATTGCACCAGGGGAGTAACTTCCTCTTCTTCTCTGAGTAGCGTTCCCAAGGATGCTCCACTGTAGATGAATCCCCAATGGGAGGCTGGGGCTTCGGAGTCTAGTCTGTTACGGATGACAATACTGCGGAGCTGAAGATAGCGTCAGAAGCAGAGTCCCCAGTAATCGCACAGTGCTCGGCGAAGGTAGATGCAGATGCCCAGGTTGCTGCTCTACAGATTTCCAAGATAGGTACATTCTTGAGGAAGGTGACAGAGGAGGAAACAGACGTGGGGAGTGTGTGCGGATTCCAGATGGAGGTATTACGTTGAGAACCTCATAGTAGTATTTGATACAGTTTGAGACCCATTTGGAGAGTGTCTGGGCCAATATTGGTGCACCTTTAGACCTTTGCAATAAAAAGGAAGAGCTTAGGAGACTTCCTAAAGGCCTTTGTCCTGTCCAGATAAAAGGCCAGGGCTCTCCTAACGTTTAGCGTGTGCAGAATAGGCTCCCTGTTATCACGGTGAGGTTTAGGGTAAACAGTCAGGTAGTGAGTCCGTTTATGTGAAAAGACGAGGTCACCTTGGGAATGAACTTGGGGTGCGGTCTTGCCAAGGTGATTGCCGCCAGAAAGGCTGTCTTCAGCTACAGATATGTGAACGAACAAGTAGCCATGGGGGTCAAAGGGCGGTTTAGTTAGGCTTTTTAGTACTAGATTTAGGTCCCATGTTGGGATAGGATGTCTGGGTTGGGGGAAAAGGTTTACTATACCCCGAAGAATCATTTTGCTGTTGGGTGTGAGAGCCCTCTACTTGTTGATGGAAGGCTGCTATGGCCGCTAGGTGAACTTTGAAATGAGAGCTGGTCCTGATTTCTTGGGAGTCAGTATATGATTTAAGACCACTGGAAGATTAGCAGATATCAGGGAAATTTGCCTGGAATTACACCAGACCTGAAACCTGGTCCACTTTTGCAGGTAAGTATGACTGGTAGACTATTTTCTACTGTAACGACACTTCCTGTACCTCCTCAGAGCAGTATCTTTCTATGTGCTGGAACCATAAAGGAGCTAGGCCTTGAGTCGGAGTATCTGCAGATTGGGATGAAGAGTGTGTCCTTTGTTCTGTGAGAGGAGACATGGAGTGGGTTGGAGAGAGGTCAGAGGGCATGTCACCAGTTGTGACAGGTAAGGGTACAAACATGTGTCTTGGCCAGATGGGAGCAATCACTATGTTTGCTCCCTCTCTTTTTATTTTTAACAGGACTTTCAACAGTAAGGGAAATGGGGGAAAGGTGTAGAGAAGGTTCCACAGAAGAAGGAAAGCATCACCCAAGGAGTGTTGTCCTGTTCCTGCCATAGAATAGTGTGGACATTGTTCAGGTAAGTGGTGAACAAGTCTGTAGTTGGTCTCCTCCACCTCCTGAACAGTATGTGCAGTATTGCTGAGTTTATCTCCCATTTGTGGTCATGTGGGAACTTGCGACTGAGACGGTCCACTATCAAGTTTTGTACTCCTGGAAGGTAGGCTGCGATAGTGTGATTCTGTGGGAAATGCACCGGTTCCATAGCTTTAGTGCTTCCACGCAAACGGAGGATGATCTGGCGCCTCCATGTCGATTTATGTAGTACATGCATGCGGTGTTGTCTGTCAAGACTCATGTGTGTGTACCCTTGATTAGTGGAAGGAAGTGGGTGCTGGCATTCCTGACCAGTCTAAGTTCGAGGAGGTTGATGTGAAGAGACATTTCCATGGATGACCACTTGCCCTGTCTCGTAAGATTGTTGACATATGTGCCCCATCCTCTGAGGGATGCATCGGTGGTGAGGAGTAATGATGGGCGTTTGCAAGAAAGGGATCCCTGTGCAGACATTTGTTAAGTCCTTCCACCAGTCCAGGGAGTGTTAGAATTTGGTGGGCAGTGATAATGGTTTGTCTAGTCTATCTTTGTTCGGTGTGCAGACAGAGCTGAACCACATCTGGAGGCACCTCATGTGAATTCTGACATGAGGTACCATGGATGCGCCAGTCACCCTATATCCCAGAAGGTGGAGGCAGTGTCTGACTGATATTTGAGGGCTGATCTGTAGTGTCTCTATGAGCGTGACCAGTGTGTGCAACCTGTGCTGTGGCAGGAGCGCCCTCGCCTGTAATGAGTCAAGATTGGCTCCTATGAACTTTAAGTGCTATACAGGGAATGAACGTTGATTTTTGGACATTGATCTGGAGACCCAGTTCCGTGAACAAGTCTACAGCGGTTTGGGTAACCTGGTGGGCCTTGTTGAAGGAGCAGGCTCTGAGGAGACAATCGTCCAGATAGGGATAGATCATAATCCCCTGAAAGCATAGGTGAGCCGCCACTACGGAGAAGACGTTGGAGAATACTCGCGAAGCCGATGAGAGGCTAAAGGGGAGTACTCTCTATTGGTAATGGTCCTGGCCCAGTGTAAGGCTATGTCTACACTAGCACTTTTGTGGTTATAACTTATGTCGCTCAGGGGTGTGGTTTAATTATGTCGATCGGAGAGCATAGAGCAGGTACACGGGATATCTTATAGCAGTGCAGCTACACTGGTACAGCTGTGCCACTGTAAGCTCTCTAGTATAGACATAGCCTAAATCTGAAAAATCGTCTGTGGGAAGGTAGGATCGATATGTGGAAATAGGCATCCTGCAGGTCGAGAGCTGAAAACCAATCTCCCTGTTCGAAAGATGGAATGATCACTGCTAGTGTGACCATCCTGAATTTTTGAGCTTTCACAAATTTATTCAGTGCTTTGAGGCCCAGTATGGGTCTCCCACCTCCCTTCTTCTTGGGTATCAGGAAATAATAAGAGTAGAAACCTTTGCTTTGTAGATCTAGAGGTATAGGTTCTATGGCTCCTAGATGGAGGAGATCTATTTCTTGTCGTAATAAACTCTTGCGAGAAGGGTCCCTGAAGAGGGACAGGGAAGGGTGCTGGGGGAAGGTGACATGGACAGAGTTATCATCCATTATGGATGATTTCCAGGATCCTTTGGTCAGATGTTATTCATTCCCAATTGTTGTGGAACAAAGCAAGGTGGTATCCAGGTGTGTGTGATGGGTAGCTCAGTTGCAGTTGGTGTTGAGGGGAGAGGTCTGTCAGCTCCCCGACCAAGATGTCAAAGCTGATGTTTTGAGGTGGATGTTTGTGACAAGGAAGACTGTGGCCTGATGGTTTACATTTGGAAAATCTGGATTTTTCCTTTGAGGCTCATAATAGTGTTGAGTTGGAAAATGTGGAGTGCGGGATTTATGCCTGAGGCTGCAGGTTCATGGTTGTTTTCTTTGACCCATAGTCCTTACATGTTAAGAAAGAGAAGCTAAAGAAAGCTCTACAACTAAGAGAAAAGTATTAACTAACTACTGAAGTGCTAAGAGAGAGATAATCTGAAGAATGGACTGCTAATAGCTCCATCTTTAGCCAGGGTTGTTGAGAAGGAACTGAGAGGAGTTGGCCCATGAGTGCTACTTGCTTCATGGCAGAGCATGGGGTGGGGGACAGTGCATGTGCGGGCCAAATGGACACTGCTACCAAAGTTCTCCAATCGGCAGTGCAGGGATGCAAGCATACCTGGAGTGGAGCACCATAGGGATGCTATTCGAAGGAGAATGCTAGGAAAAGAGCAACCCAAACACTGCACCGTCTTAAAAAGAGAGCAAGCAAAAAATATCAATGGCCCCATATGATTTACAAGATACACAGGGACTTTTGCTAAATTCTTCTCCCATGCACACATGGACAACACAGTCTTAGTTTTGCACTTTGAGTTTAGCAAACAAAAAACAAAAAAACAAAAAATCTGTGCAAAACATACTGTGCATCTGCCAAGAACAATTTTTGACAAATCTTAACTGCTAATCAAAACCAATTTTCACCAGAACACTCAAAGGCACTTCTCATTGAGGGCTTTTTTGATCCAAACTTCAGCTTTTCTATACCCAATCATTGTCTTTAGAACTGTTAAATGCAGCAGCATTTTTTAAAAAATGTATCATACTTTCAAAAAATAGGGAAAATATTTTCCCCCTGACTCACACTCAAAATCATCAGAACTGTTTCCGCTCAGATTTTCAACATCCAAAAATCAAACTTGGTCAGTCCTCAAACCTGGAAAATTTCAGAGTGGAAACGAAGTCTGGGAAAATTTTGAGCGATTGAAAAATACTTATAATCATTACTTATAGTGGCTGCTCCAGTAAGCGAATACATTTATATAATTGGCTGAGCAAAGTAAAGCTCTACTCTCAATGGAATTTCTTGGAGGGTCAGTAAGTTTGGCCACCCCTGATTTAGTGTTTCCACTTTACAAATAGGGGAACTGAGGCAGCAGTAAAGTGATTTGTACAAGGCTATACAAGTCAGTGGCAAAGATGGGATTAAATCCCAGAAATTAACTGGCAACCACTCTCCTACTCACTCTGCCTGATGACAAATCTGGAGTAAGTATTACACTGAATTAATTGCAGGGCACTGAATTAATTTTACCACTTGAACAAATGTACTATTTCATTCCAAAGCAAGTAGACATATTAATATTTTAATTAGCAATAACTTCAGTTCTCAGAGTGATCTAAAATTTAGTCAACCTGCAGTGTACAAAGTTTTTTTTCTTTTTGAATCACATGATCTATTACCTTCTTTTTGGATCGAGGTCTTGGCTGTTCCTCATATTCTTCCCCAAAGACAGGAGGCAACAAAAATTCATTTTCTGTATCAAGCTCCTCAGCCGCTGCAAATATATTAGAAACTTAAGTTTCATAAAACTTTTGAAAGATTACATGGTCCAAGGTTATGGGTTACATAAATCTGCGCTAATACAAGGAGTCTATTAGAGTACACAGATGATAATGTTCTGCTAACATTTGTTGCAGTACCAAGTGTAGGATTTCAGAAGAAGCAATTCACTCTGTTTTGGTATTTTATATGAAATACCAATTTCAAAAGCAATTTAATGATGAAGAAAAATTTTCAAGTGGTCTGTTACAACACTAATATGGTGTAAGCCTACTAACGGTGATATATAACCTATCGCATAAATCTATCTCTGCATCAGATGACTGGCAGATAGCTAACGTAATGCCTATTTTTTTAAAACTGCTCCAGAGATGATCCTGGCAATTACAAGCCAGTAAGCCTAACTTTAGTACAAGGCAAACTGGTTGAAATTATAATAAAGAACAGATTTATCAGACACACAGATGAACAGATGAATTAAAAGTAGGCAGTCATGGGATAAAAGGGAAATTCCTCTCATGGATCAGTAACTAGTAAAAAGACAGGAAACCACGGGCAGGAATAACTGGTCAGTTTTCATAGAAGAGAGAGGTAAATATAGGGTTACCATATTTCAGCAAGCAAAAAAGAGGACGGGAGGAGCCCCGCCCTAGCCCCGCCCCTGCCCCTCCCACTTCCCGCCCCCCCAGAACCCCCAACCCTCCCCCCGTTCCTTGTCCCCTGACTGCCCCCTCCCGGGACCCCTGCCCCTAACTGCCCCCCAGGACTCCACTCCCTATCTAAGCCTCCCTGCCTCTTGTCCCCTGACTGCCCCAACCCTTATCCACACCCCCACCCCCAGACAGACCCCTGGGACTCCCACGCCCCATCCAACCACTCCCCACCCCCAGACAGCCCCCCCCAGAACTCCCAACCCATCTAAACCCCTCTGCACCCTGTCCCCTGACTGCTCCGATCCCTCTC
The DNA here is from genome assembly GCF_011386835.1 of Chrysemys picta bellii. Classification (NCBI taxonomy): domain Eukaryota; kingdom Metazoa; phylum Chordata; order Testudines; family Emydidae; genus Chrysemys; species Chrysemys picta. The sequence goes on from NC_088791.1 coordinate 315,109,782, forward strand.
CGCACTCCTGCCCCCTGACAGCCCCCCCCAGAACTCGCAACCTATGTAAACCCCTCTGCTCCCTGTCCCCTGACTGCTCCGATCCCTCTCCCCACTCCTGCCCCCTGACAGCTCCCCCCCAGAACTCCCAGCCCCCCCCCCCCCCCGCTCCTTGTCCCCTGACTGCCCCCTCCTGGGACCCCTGCTCCTAACTGCCCTCCAGAACCCCACCCCCTACCTAAGACTCCCTGTTCCTTGTCCCCTAACTGCCCCCTCCTAAGACCCCCCCCCAACTGCCCCCCAGGACCCTACCCCCTACCTGTACCCTGACTGCCCAAAACTTTCTCCACTCCCCCCAAAAATCCTCCCCCCGTTTCTTGACTGCTCCCTCCAGAACCTCCCTGCCCCTTCTCCTGCCCCCTGGCCCCCTTACCCTGCTGCTCAGAACAGGGTGTTGGGCTCTGTGCGAGCCGAGCCGGACACATGGCTGCGCTCCCCAGCACAACAAAACCCAGTCCCTGGCCCTGCACAGTGCTGCTGGACCGGGCTGCAGGGGAGAGCTGCCGGCTCAGAATGCAGGGCGGATCCGGCTCCTCTACAGCTGCTCCGGAGTCCAGCCCGGGACTTTCCTGCAGCCCTCCCAGCTGCTCGCTCTGCTCTGCCGGGGGAGGGGGGAAATCCCGGACATTTTGAGTGCTTTACAAATTCCCCCCGGACGCTATTTTTAGAACAAAAAGGAGGACATGTCCGGGTAAATCCGGACGAATGATAACCCTAGGTAAATAGCAAGGTTCCCCAAGGATCTGTACTGGGACAAGTGCTGTTCAACAACTACCCTTTCACATAACACAAGAACCAGGGTTCAACTGCTGAAATTAATAAGCAACAGGTTTAAAACAAACACAAGGAAGTACTTCTTCACATAACACAGTCAAGTTGTGGAACTCATTGCTAGAGGATGTTTTGAAGGTCAAAAGTGTAACAGGGTTCAAAAAAGAATGAGATATGTTCATGGCGGAAAGTGCCATCAATAGCTATTAGCCAAAATGCAACCCTATGCTCTGGACATCCCTAAAATCTCAGATTGCCAGAAGCTGGGATTGGACAATGGGGTATGGATCACTTGATAAACTGCCCTGTTCCATTCATTACTTCTAAAGCAACTGGCACCGGCCCGTTGGAAGACAGGATACTGGGGTAGGTGGAACACTGGTCTCACCCAGTATGGCCATTCTTCTGTTTTAATAAGAGAGGCACATAACACATGACTTTGCAGTTTTTCTTTCACCTATGCAAACTTTGGATCAGACCTGTGATCCCATTGTGTGAATTAGCAAGTAATGGTATTTCTACACAGCAACTAGACACCTGCGGCTGGCCCATGCCAGCTGACTCAGGCTCCCAGGGCTCAAGCTGTGGGGTACCTAGTTGCTGTGTAGACATACCCTTAGTGAATAAACAGTAGAAAACAAACAAATTAGGGTGACGTTACAAAATGTACTTTGTTCATTTATTTTTGTTTATAACAAAATGTAAAGTTAACATTACTAAGTCTTAAATTGCCTTTTTGGAGCAGGCACAGTCTTTTTTTCTGTGTTTGTAAAGCACCTAACACAATGGGATCTGGTCTGTAACTAGGGCTCCTAGTAGCGATGGTAATACAAATTATTAATTATAATTATAAGGTAAGGCCCCAATACTACATCTCTGATTAACCCCTGAGAAGTGGAAAGAAGCCACCAATTTTTGACCAGGACACACAGCAAAACGAAGAGACTGGATTTAAAGTTGCAGGCTGTAAACTTTATTGACTTTTAATAGTAAAAGGAGGCTGACTTCCCCTTTAACTACCAAACACTGTCTGAGTTCAGAGTGGGGCTGAATGGCCTTATGCCACACATCCAAGGAAAGGATTACTCAGCTGTTCAGTCACTGATATTCTTTAAGATGTGTAGTCCAAATCACATTCCACAGCTTGTGATTGCAGGGGCAGTGCATGTGCCAGAAAACTTTCTAGTCCACAGCGTCTGTGTGGCAGTCCATGCACCCTTACACTCTAAAGCATTCCAGTGAGGAGCCTGGAGCCACCTCATCACCTTCAGTTCCTTCACCACCTTCAGAGCTCAGGGTTTGGGGAATTCCGAAGTAGTAGTAACAGCGGGTGGGTTGTGGAATACATTAGTCTCTAAGGTGCCACAAGTACTCCTGTTCTATATACAGACTACATATCTCAAAGAAAATCACTTACTGTACAGGTAAGTAACCTTTTTTATTTTGATAGTCCGTTAATTCCACAGCTGGTGACTTCCAAACAGTAGTCCTTACAGTCTTGTCAAATCTGGCATCATCCCTGGTCACCTACACCAGTGTGTAATGCTTCATAAGTGTGTGGACAGATGACCACTCTGCTGCTCTACTGATGTCACTGATGGGAAGGCACACCAAAGAAGCCACTGATAGAGACTGTATATGGAGGAACGCACTAACACTTTGTATAGAAGTAGCATCCTTGCGAGTCAAAAGCATGATTTGATGTTCCAGCCAGATAGTCTCTGGGTGGGTACTGCTTGACCCATAACCCTTTCCCTATAAGCAAAAGAGGAGTCTGGGTGATTTCTGGAAGGGCTTGACCCTGTCCAAGTAATATAGCAGCACCCTTTGCATGTCCAGTATGTGCAAACTCTGTTCTGCTCTCCCTGCACGAGGCTTCAGGAAGAACACAGGTAGGCTGATCGTCTCACTGATGTGGAATTCCAATGCTACTTGGACTGTAGCGCTCTATTTGGAAAAGTTTCTTTCAAAGGATGAGGAACTCACTCATACACCCTCAGTCTGCCAAAGCTGACCAACCAACCACCCAAAGAAGCAAGACAGTAAACTTTAAAGGGATGACATACAAAATGATGGGGTCTACATTAGCTATTACCACTCAAGAAAGAGAACTTGGTCATTGTAGATAGTTCTTTGAAAACATCTGCTCAATGTGCAATCGCAGTCAAAAAAGTTAACAGAATGTTAAAAACCAAGAGACAGATGATAAAACAGAGAATATCATCATGCCACTATATAAAGCCATTGTATGCCTGCATTTTGAATACTGAGTGTAGTTCTGGACGCCCCATCTCAAAAGATATATTAGAATTGGAAATGGTAGAACAAAGAAATGATTAGGGGAATGGAACAGCTTTCATACAAGGAGAGATTAAAAAAACTGGGACTGTTCAGTTAAGAAAAGAGATGACTAAAGGGGGAAATAAGGTTACACAAAAAATCGACCAGTTTTGCAGCAGAGGGGAAGGAGGGCGAGATTGGAATACAGATAGGAACCACACATCTCAAAGAACCTCCAGTTATAGGTAAGTAACCTCCCCTTCTTCTTCAAGTGATGGTCCCTACTGTATTTCACTGAGAGTGATTAACAAGCAGTACCTAGATAGGAGGAGGTTGTGAGGAAGAAGACAGAACCATGGAACGGAGGACCGCCACACCAAACAAAGCATCTGCCACAGAATGACTAGAGCAGGGATCGGCAACCTTTGGCACGTGGCTAGCCAGGGTAAGCACCCTGGCGGGCGGGTTTGTTTACTTGCCGCATCCGCAAGTTCGGCCGATCGCCAGACCAATGGGGGCAGCAGGAAGCGGCGGCCAGCACATCCCTCGGCCTGTGCCGCTTCCCACAGCCCCCATTGGCCTGGAGCAGCGACCCACGGCCAGTGGGAGCCGCGATCGGTCGAACCTGCAGACGCGGCAGGTAAACAAACCGGCCCGCCAGGATGCTTACCCTGGCGAGCCACGTGCCAAAGGTTGCCGATCCCTGGACTAGAGCATAATAAGAAAAGGTATGTACTAAACTCCACATGACCGCTTTACATACGTCTGTAGAGGCCACTTTGAAGAGCACGGCCATAGTTGATGATTGCGCTCTCATGGAATGGGCCCCTATCCCACTTGGTTGGGACTGCCCTAACAACTGATAGAGTGTAATGCACCCTGAGACCCACTTTGAGATTCTCTGACTGGAGATAGCTGCCCCTGAATTCTCTCCGCTATGGCAACGAATAGTCTATGAGACTTCTGGAATGACCTTGTCCTTTGTAGGTAAAAGGCCAGGCCCTACATGCACCAAGGGAGTGAAGTTGCCATTCTTCCTTTGAGGCTAGCAGTTTAGAAAAGAAGGTAGGCAGCTATATAGGTTAGTCGAGGAGGAAGCAGGAAACAACTTTTGGTTGAAATTTGGGGTGCAAGCACAGTGAGACTTTCTCCTTATGAAATGTGATGAAAAGGGGATTTGCCATCTTGGCCCCCAGTTCACCAACCCTTCTTGCAGAGATAATAGCAACAAGGAAAGCAACCTTCATGGAAAGAAGAGAAAGTGAGCAGGAGGCCAGAGGTTCAAAGGGTGAGTTCATCAATGCCGTCAGGACTAGACTGAGGTCCTACTGAGGAGTGATAGACCGAATGGGAGGGTATTTGTGTACAAGGCCCTACCAGAATCTGGGAGTCAAAGGCTGAGTGAAAACCGAATTCTCATCCAAAGGAGGGTGGAAAGCACTGATAACCACTACATGCACCTCAACAGAGCTGAGAGCGAACCCCGAGGCCCTCAGAGACAGAAATAGTCTAAGAGCATTGGGATGCCCATGGCCTCAGTGGCAAGACCCTTCTGGTGGGCCCGGGAAGTGAAACGTATCCATGAGGTGATCCTACCAAGTTAAATGAAGTCCTTCCTGCTACTGGAGAGGACATCTTGCACTGCCGAAGAAAATTCCCATGCTAGCGGAGGTGTCCATCTAAAAACCAAGCTCTCAGGTGAAGCATCTGTGGATTGGGCTGCCTGAGCCTGCCGCTGCGTTGTCTGAGCAGTACCGGGAACCTCAGAAGCGAGAGTGGAGGATGCTTTGACATGCGGAGAAGAGGAAACCAGAACTGGCAATCAGGATGGCCGTTGTCCTCTCACATGGGAGTTTGTGAAGGATGCGGGGCAGGAGCAGTAGGGGAGGGAAGGTGTAATTGATTCAGTTTGACCAGTCGATGCCAAAGGTGTCACCCTATGAATGGGCGCTGAACTCTCCCCTGGAACAGTACTGGATGTATTTGGTGTTGGTGTGAGAGGCAATCACCAACCATGATGTGCAACTCCCATTTGCTGTTGGTCACAAAGTTCCTGCTGAGAGCATTGGCAATCACATTTTGAGTCCCCAACAATAGGATATAGTATGCAATGCAACACTTCCAGAAGTGTATCACTTCTGCACACAGCATTGGGGACCTTGTGCCTCCTCACTTGTTTTTGTAGCAAATCACAGTGTTGTCATCGGACATAACGAGAACATGACAAGATTAGATGGAAGGTAAAAATACGTGGCATGCCCTATGTACCGCCCGAAATTCTGGGATGTTGATGTGCATCCTGGCTTCCCAAGTGTTCCAAGCTCCTTGCGTCATGTGATATCCCATGTGGGCATCCCAGCCATCGAACGATGCATCCGTTATCATCATACTTGGAGAGGATGGAAGGAAGGGCACTCCAGAGCAAACCTGGAGCAAATCTGTTCACCATCAAAGGGAGGAGATTACTTCTAGTGGAACAGTGAGAATGGTGTTAACGGGTTGGTTCATAGGGGAGCATACCCCCTGCAGTCATAGTTGTAGACAGGAAAAGCACAGGTGAGCGAAGGCCATGACATACATGCATGTGACTGAGGAGGGAAAGACAAGTTCTGGCTGAGACCGGGGGGTTGGATGTCACTGAAGCAATCAGGTCCAGTTCTGTCTGGAACCTGTCCTTCGGCAGATAAGCCCTTGCGGAGGTTGCGTCAATGCGTGTGTCAATGAACTCCAGGGACTGTGTATAGGGTGCAAAGTTGATTTTTTAACATTCACACTCACCCCTAGGGAGAAGAGGAGTAGAAGGAGCTGGGATGTCAATTCTCAAGCTTCCCTTCTGGGCCGTGCCACTAGAAGCCAGTCATCCAGGTAGGGGAAGACAAGATCTCCCTGCCATCTGAGATGAGCCGCTTCCACAGAGAAAACCTTCATATAGACTTATGGAGCAGTGGTAAGTGCAAATGGGAGAACCCTGTATTGGAAGTGCTGAGAGCCCACCATGAACCTCAGGAACTGTCTGTGGGTTGTATGGATGTCGACGTGGAAGTAGGCATCTTGCATATCAAGAGCTGTAAACCACATGCCTTTTTCTAGAGAGGGAATGATGGCCGCAAGCTTGACCATGCAGAACATTGGCTTGCGAATAGAACGGATGGGGCATTGGAGATACAAAATTGGTCTCCATCCCCCCTTCTTCTTTGGCACCAGGAAATAACTGGAACAGTACTCTGTGCCTTGAAAGATTGTGGGCACTGGCTCTACTGCTCCTCTCTGCAAAAGAGAGTCCAAGATATTGGGCAAGGATATTGTCGTGAGAGTGGTCCCTGAGACAGGACTGGGGCAGAGGATGTGGAGGAGGTAGCATCATACACTCAATCACACAGCCATGTTGAATGACAACCAGGAACCACTTGTCCACTGTTATTGCTCTTCATGCTGGCAGAAAGAGTTTGAGACTGCCCCCAAATGGGGTGGTTGGCACGAGTGCAGGTGTGCAAAGTGATTGATGGTTCTTTAGATGCACTCAGAAATATTGTTTAAAAGAAGATTGAGTATATTGCTCACAGGACTGTCCCCGCGGATGGGATCTTTGTACCTTTGGGCACGTCTGTGGAGTCTCAAAGACTCGCTGGTGGTAGAACTGGGGAGCTCTGTAGCGTTGTGTAAATGGCAGGCAATAAAATTTTCATTTGGGCACTGGCGTATAAATGTCTAGTGATCACAGGGTAGCTCTAGAGTCTTTGAATGAGTGTAAGGAATCATCCATCTTCTGATGGAAGAGGTGTGATTCATCAAAAGGGAGGTCCTCAATTGTGCTCTGTACCTCCCTAAGGAAGCCCGAGGAGTGTAACCAGCATTCCCTCCTCATGACAATTCCGGTTGCCATTGTACACGAGAATGTCTGCAGAATCAACTGCAGCCTCAAGTATAATTCTAGCAACCCACTTGCACTCCTCCAAAACAGCTTGAAAGTGGGCACAATCTTGCTGCAGTAGCTTGTCAACAAAGTCCACTGTCTGGCCAATGCTGCATCCCAAAGTTCTTAATCATATGAAATTACTACAAAATCAGTAAAATCCTATGTACAAGAATAAAAACAGTTTTTCTGTAAAGTTTAGAAAGTACGTCACCAAGGATGAGAGAACAGCAGAAGCTCCAACTCAAACCACACAGCACTGAGAAGGAACTGAAGGCATGGTCCGTCCACCCTGCCCTTTATCGCCTCAGGCGAAATCCTGAGACAGTACAAGGGCACATGCATGGACCAATGGATACTATTACTTTGAAAAGCTCTGGCTCTGGGCTCCTGGTGCATAACCCTTAGTGGAAAACAACAGGGACCATCACTTGAAGATGATGAAAGAGGTCTATAAATTCACAAGTAGTGTGGAGGAAGTGAATAAGGAAGTATTAGTTATCCTCTTCACATAACACAAGAACCCATGAAATTAATAGGCAGCAGGTTTAAAACAAACAAGGAAGTACTTCTTCACACAACGCACAATTAATGCGTGGAACTCATTGCAGGAGATGCTGTGAAGGCCAAAAGTATAACAACATGATCAAAAGAGATTTAGATAAGTTCATGGAGGATAGGTCCATCAATGGTTATTAGTCAAGATGGTCAGGGATGGAATTCCATGCTCCTTCGTGTCCCTAAACTTCGTGTCCCTAAACTGGCAAAAGCTGGGACTTAATGACGGGGGATGAATCACTCGAGATTATCCTGTTCTGCTCATTCCCTCTGAAACATCTGACAGTGGCTAGTGTCAGAGACAGGATACTGGGCTAGATGGACAAGTATGGGTGTTCTTATGTTATAACAGTATGTATCACAACCATAAAGACTATGAAGCCAGACCATAAAGACTATTTCATTCAGAACATTTGTTGAAAGAATAGCAGAAATACCTCTTGGAAAATCAATTTCAATATCGAGATCTGGTTCATACGGAATATCAGGCAAGCTTGTCTGCATCTCTGTATCAGCGTTTAGCAAGTCTGTTTCAATTATTACACCTGTAATTAAATTAAATAAAATTATATTACCATTTAACAGTCAATTTTCATTTTGTGGCTCTGCCAAGACAGTGCAGACACTGAATTCCTCCTCACATACTCACACTGCAGGATGATGTCAAATCACCAGCCCAGATTTTCCAATTCTGGAGTGCTTTATTCTGCTTCTCCAGTCTGACTCCTTCCCAGCTAGAAAGATGTTAGCCTACTCTGCCCTGTTTAATTATGGAGAATCTCTTGTCAAAGTCTAGGTTTGTAAAGCTCAGGACCTGTGTAATCTAGGCTGTCTCAACCAGCCACAGTAAGCAAATTAGCATAAAGTGGGAATATAATTTGTCTTTCTGCGGCTTTGCCTGTAACAGCACAGATCCTGGGCTTCTTTATAGCAGACCTTTTCAAAAACAAACGGAGGGAAAACAAGAGGATAAACCAGAAAAGGGAGAGGAGATGAAAGCAAACAGGAATCTTTGACCTCTTCCCCAACTTCTGTCAGAGATAGAGTTTCTGTGAGCACACAGAAGCTCTTCACAGTAAAACGCAGAGCACACAAACTCTCCACAGTCAAAGGGCTCTGTCCGCAGACATTTGTATGTTCTGTCAACAGTATCTAGTGAAAGAGCAAAGGGAACTTGAGGTAGCAACCTTGCAAAATTTGTCCAGTAACACCTTCAACTCTCCAGTTGAGGTTGTGGCCCCGTTTCTGCTTTCGTGAGTGTTAAGTTTTAATGGACATGGACGTTCTGCAGCCTTGTAAGCCTCCTGTATCACAGCCATAAAACATTTGTTCATATCGTCTCTAGATAATTTGCGGAAACAGCTGAAGTAGTCTGGGAAAAAAGCTTCCGGAGACCTCTCAAAAGCTTTTTAGGTTACTGTTTGAAGGAGAGGTTTTTTCTGGTAAAATTTAGAAGCCACAAACATATCATGATACGTGGGGAGGAAAAAAAAAGTGTGCATGGCAGGAAAGTTTGCAGAAATTCCTCTCCTAGTGAAAGTCTTGAATCATCTCATCCTCGGAATCTGAGGATGCCTCAGAGAGAGTTTCTCTCCCCCCTTCAGGTGAGCTGGCACGGGGGACGGGAAGAAGGTGGGAAAGCAGTTTCACTGTCACAGCCCCAGAAATTGCATCAACTGCTTCCTCGTTCTGCTTCAGGGAGAGACTCTGCTTTTGCAGGTTTTCATAGATTCTAAGGCCAGAAGAGACCATTTTGAACATCTAGCCTGACACCCTGTATAGCACAAGCTATAGAACTTCCCCAAAATAATTCCTAGAGTGTATGTTTTTCTAAAACATGCAATCTTGATTTAAAAATTTAGAATCCACCACAAACCTTGGTAAAAACTGTTGCAATGGTTAATTACTGTCACCGTTAAAAAATTACCCCTTATAATGAGTCTTTAGGCACCCTAAGAGGCTGATTTTGTTCCTCACAATTGCAAAAACTGTTTCAGCCACTGCCTTGCTCCACTGAGATAGTGAATTTTTCCCTCAGCTAATAAATAATGTAAGGTGTCTACAGGAAAGTGCTACTGCAAAAACAACAATTAATTTGTTTTTTCTTTAGCCTCCTTTGGTTGATAGATAAATGGTGGTTGGACCCAGCTGCAGAAGTCACTTTCCTGCATTTGTGGTTTTTTTAAATGAAGAAGCAGTCAAACTAGAGATGTAAAGGAAGGAGCCCTACAGAGTAAGAAAATCCTGGGTGACAATTTGTCATCCTCCTGGCTCTAGGAGCAAGTGAGGAGGATTCCAGCATCTACACGGCTGCCAGCCAAGCCACAGAACAGATTTCTAAAAGTTACCTGCATCTCAAATACGATGAAATATTCTAGAAATTTGTTTAAACAGGTAAAGTTTCCAATTAATTTTAGAATTCACAAATAGCAATTTTGTATTTAATTACTGTAATGTAAGAACACTATAGATACATACACACAGAAGTAAAAACACATGGATTCAAAAGCCAAAGCAACAAAACATACTGTTCAGATCCGTAGTCTCTGTTTTTCCATCATCTTCAGGCAGCATCTCAGCTATAGTCAGTAGCTCAGCCTCCAGAGGATTTGAAGGAACTTTACCCCTCAGCTCTTCTATTGCGGCAAGGATCTTCTCATTGCTATCCAGAGTGGTGGGCAGAAAAACTGGAACTGGCACCTAAGCAAATAGGAATGAATAACTCTTCAAAAATTTCGTTGTTAACAAATGATTACCAATGTAGAGTTAAATACAGAAGCTTTACATCCATCTTTTAAAAGACTCAATAGTTCAGGGCTTAGGAAACGGTGCCCTCATTAAGGTTTAGCAGAAAAGCCAACAGTTGATAAGACGATTGAAAAACCATGAATACAGATGACCAGAGTGAAAAAAAGAGGGTCAGAAATGCTATGAGAAGTACTGTAGTACAATTTAGTGGAGAGAATAAAGAACAGTGCTAGGAGACTCCTGACTCCTAATCCCAGGTCCGATTCTATCTACCTACTCTTTGTGGCCTTGGACAAGTCATTACCCTCTTTTGGTGGCCTCAATTTCCCCATCTGTAAAATGTGGAAAATTCTTTTTACTTCCCTAGTCAAAGAAGCGTTGTGAGGAATATCACTTGAGTAAATCACGTAGAAGATGTAGAATGCTATGTAAATGGTAACTATTAAGAAGCTTAATTTGCTAGAAATTTTGAAATCCAAATCTTATCCTGGTTTCCACTGCAACCCTGTCATTCCCTCTTTGCTTCTACTCCCTCCTGCTAGTCTCCCTCTGCCATCCCTCTCAATCTTTCACTTCCCCATCTTTGACCACCCAGCCGAGATGCACCAGTCAAAACTGTTGCTGGAGCAAAACAGCACTGTAAGAGCTTACATATATGCAAGCAGGCAGGTTGCTTACTGAAGAATGGTGAGGAAGCTGAAGTGTCACTAGCAAAGTACTGTTCTACCTAAAAAAAAAAAAGTGCTGCAGCACCCCTCAAGCAACACAGTACTAATGACTGTAACATGCAAAATAATTAATAATACAAATTATTCTCTTAGCTAAAGTTGAATGCAATTCAGCTTAAAAATAAGGCATGACTTACTGGAACAGGAACCATTGTCGGAACAGGAACATTTTGACTATACATGTGCATAGGCACCGGAACATAAACAGGTACAGGAACAGGCACTGGGACATATTCTTTCTTCCAATCATCTTCTATAAAAATAAGCCAAATTACAGAAAGGCACTTAAAAGTCTCTTACAAGAATAGCTTGGAAAAGTTAAACTTTCTGTAGCATATTTCAAGCCAATATAATTCAAATACATGAAAGGTGAAATGAACGAACTGTTACTTCTACTAATATTCACTAGTTACCTGTCTGACAACATTTTGTCTGCATGTGAGGTTTACAGTATGTAGCTTTTGTCATTGTCAAAGGTTTGCAAAGAATTGCCTTGTTCTTCATCTCTTTGTTAAGCGTTGGAGAAGGGGGTGGCACTGAACCCTACAGACAAGCAAACAATTGCATCATTATTGATTTGTTACAGCTTTTGATTTCAGATACCAGTCAATATTTGTGTTCTAAACATATATAAGTCCTGGAAAAGAAAGCAAAACACAGCAGCACTGGTGACTGCTCTTTAGTTAAAAGTTGTTTTGCATTTCTAAATGAGCTTCTTCTGTCAGAAGCATAATACACCTGTATTTTATTTGCTCTGGGCTAATACTTTCAGAATTAACTTTTAAATTTTAGTTTAAACTACAACATTGACTTCACTGATGTTGTTTTACAACTTTTAAAAGCTCTAGCTTTAAACTACTTTATTAAAAACAACACAATTGAAAGGCTCTTGACCTTCTTTAGAGGTATAATAATCCATAACGAAAAGTCCTCAATTTAATTTTTATTTTTAATTTCAGCATTCCACTGCTGTTTTTTTATCCTAAAAATATGCAATATGGGCTCTATAGCAGTAATCCAACTCTATTTCTAGAAATGAACTAAAAGTGATGATCAATAAATCAAGGTGGTTTTGCATGACAGAACACTACATAAGTTTCAATTGCTGTTAAAAATAAACCCACTGATGAACAGAGTTCTCTTCAAAACAGATTTTCACCTATACACGGCAGTGTGAATTAAAATCAGTAGAGGAAATACTTAAGACTTACAAATGGATATTATAAAATAGTAAAATATTTTAAAAAAATACTACAATATTGTACTACTGCAATGTACTTCCTAACAAGTAAAGGTTATGTAATGAGGGCTTTTTATAGCTGCTTTTTATTTTAAAACTGTGGACTGAATCAATGCGTCTAGAAGCAGTTTTCTATGTACGTGCTCAGAAATTTTAATCAAGATGGCTTATGGTTGACATCTCCAATTACTACAGAAATCCCTAAAAGTTTAATGCATACACATTTATACATAAACTAAATATAAATTGAAATAAACATATATAATAAAGTAACATTTAGCTCTATACAAGCCTAAATATATTTTTCTATAACAGTAAGTAATCTGAAGGAGATAATCTATTCTAGTTGGAAAATAAGCATCCCGAAGATCTCAACAAGAGAGAGAAAAATAAATTAGTGTGAAATTAAAACAAGGTAATCTGGAAGACGAGACCATTATTAAACCCTCTTTTTGTGACAATCTGATACAACCTAGTAAAATTCAAACTTGAGGTTACTCCATGCTCCATTCATGCTGTGCCTTGCTCTCCGCTACACAGGCATCAGTCCTGCAAAAAGTTACTCAGTTATTCCTACATACCGTCTAAATGTAGTCAATGGGACTCTGTTACAGCAGTGACTGTACTTCTGATAATAACTATTTGCATAATCAGAGGGACTTTCTGCCTTTCCAAAATGGGTCATAACCTTAAAATGCTAATTAATCAGTGGTTTTTTTTCCTTCTGCATTTATTATATACACCTATTCATTAGGAACACAAAACATACAAAAACTATATTTTCTTGTGAATTATCTTTAAAGGAATACTCATGTAATTCAGCAAGAAAATACCCAGTAGTTTGTTTTAGTGGAAGTGATTTAAAAAAACATATGAATACAATTTGTTAGTCTCTAAGGTGCCACCAGTACTCCTGTTCTTTTTGCAGATACAGACTAACACGGCTGCTACTCTGAAACCTGTCAATTTTTTTTTTTATAACTTAAGCTAGCCAATTTAGTTTCACTGATCATGACGACAAAAAACAACAAAAAAACCAAAGTTGGATTAATGTTTTCTATTTTAATCATTTAAAAATGTTACTTATTTTGTTGGTGTTTCTTTAAGAGTTCAAAATGTCATTTTAATATATCTAATTATATTTTATATACTTACTGTCATTTTTGTTCGGGAAATCTGACAACCCTGATCTAAAATGTAAAAAGATTAAAAATTAACAGTGTTTATTTTATCAGTTTATATAAAAAGTACATAAAATAAATTTTCAACAACAAAAATTAAGACTGTTACTTTATCACAGTATTACCAGACAAGCACAGCCAACTACTTATGACAGTTGTGTTCAGTCCTAGGCCCAGTCTACACACAGAAATTACACCCTTTTAACTACACAGGTTTTAAATCCACTGAGTTAAATCAGTGCAATACCCATGTGAGCTCACTCTCGATCTGGTTTAAGACTACCTTATTTCAATTTATCTTAAATTGAGCTTAATTAATAGTGACCACTCAGATTTAAAAGTGTACACACAAAGATGCTGCAGCAATCTGAATGAATTGATTTAAAAACGGATTTAACTAAACTGGTGTCATTCCTGTGTGCAGACAAGCCCCTAAGTATCACTATGATCTCTACATGCACATGAGCTTCCTGCTCTTTCTAAGGATCTAGCTGCCTCCTTGTATTAAAGCAAGAGAGCATTGTGCAATTCAAAAAGATGTTGCAAGTTGAGTTCCCACGTGAGAAAAACATGTTTTTAATGTTTTCACCTCTAATCCCTGGTATCCCCCTTCTCCCCATGATCTAAGGATACTTGGAAAGGAAAAGACCCCAAAAGTACAAGCAAAGACAAACTGAGAGTGAGGGAGGAAGAGAGGGTTCCCTGCCCCCCAGCCACCAGATTAAATGCAAAATTACACTGGAGCTGAAGAGAAGCTAATATGAGTGTAAGTGTGTTCTACTATTCCCTCTCCTCTTGAGATTACTTGGTTTCTTTAACCAGTGTTTGGCCTCAGAGCTGACCTTCAAACTGTGACTCTTGTAGTACAAGTAAGTTTTCTATATGAACAAAACGTACAGTAAAGGGCAATTATTTAGTATGATCCGCTGGGAATTAGTCTCTTTTTTCTTTAACATTAAACAGAAATTGTGTGTTTAATTCTACCCATGCAAGGTACTGAATACCTGTCCACAGAATCAGAATAATTGACAAGTTACAGAATTTTTCACTCTCAAAACAGGCAATAAAACAAAAAGCTAACATTAAAAATCCAGTACAAATGGCACAATAAGCAAATTTCTGACAGTAAAACAAATGTTTGGACAGTGTCTAGCACAATGGGGCTGGTGCCTCTAGGATTTATCGCAAGAAAAATATATAATCTCATCAATTTCTGATTTCTCATTTAACAGAAGTCTCTCCTTTGTAAATACAAGTTCATATTGCTTGTAGATGTCATCTGAGTGAAAAATATTGAGCCACAATTGAAATTTGTGAATTAAAAAAAAAATGTCCTTTCAGAATAATGAATGTATAGTTCTGTTGTTGAAACATCACATACCATAATGCAAATTTTCAGGCCCTTTTTGTGTTGCCATATTAGGTTCATTCTGTTGACAGTAGAAACGCAGTAAGCAGTGCTGATCACAGAAATGTTTCATTTCTCCACGCCACTGTACTTTCTCTTTGAGAGTTCCTTGAGACTTACAACAGTCACACCTGGCAGCCTTAACAGAAAGGGAGATTTTGACATTTTTTAAAGACAGAAACCTCAGAAAAAGAACTAAACATTTTACATTTTAAAAGGATACTTAATGATGAGGCTATTTATCATTGATTCTAGAGTACTTTTAAACAGTTAAGTTTCATTTTCAATTGAGACAGCTACTTTGCTAGTTCCACAACATTTGTGTTACCTTCTGATCTGTACGTATAGACACATTAGTCATTTGGTTTTCAACTATATAAAACTGAAAAAAGGATCAACAGGCGTCATTTGTTTACATGTTTTTAAGTCCATAAAACTAGCTCATCTCTGCATATTCAGCAAGATATCTATATGTCATCGAACCATTTTTACTGAAACACTCTGCAAAACAAGAGAGAAGGACAGAGATTGAGACCTCCGTAAGGATTCTTTCCAACCCACAATGAAATAGTAATTAAGCAACAATATTGTTGCCCAATGTTTTGAATTATATTGTGAGCTCCTTGGTGAAGGGACCTTGTGTCTTTATCTACTTTGTGCTATAGCAGTAGTAGTAAAATTGTTATAAATAATAAATATTAATGATTGTTTAATTTAAGTTTCACCAGTTTTAGAGCAATACAAATATATATTTTGCAAATCTAACAGGAAGCTCAAGTTGCCATTTCAATGTTTCTGGTCAGGAACCCAATGATTAGCACATAACTGAAGCTCCTAAATGGAATCTTGTAGGTCTCCACACTTAGCTTTGCATTATATTAGGTTTACATCAGACAGCATGACAACTTTACTTGGGCATCTATGGCACCCAAAGACAGGTTTCCCTTCTAATAAATAAAGCTTCCATTGAAGTGAATCAGTCACACTAAGTTATAATATGAATGTTGATGGTGCCAGTTGCAGTCCCTCAGCAAGCAAGCAAATCCTCATAACCACAATGCTCTTCACATCTGTTGACACCTAAATGCCAAATGATACAAAAAACAGAGGAGGGAAAATACAAGGTTTAAGGGTACTTAAACCAGATAGATCTGTTGAATGAGATACACTGGAAAACCCATTTAAAGCAGTACACAGTGCAACAGATATGATATTTGGTCAAGAGACATGTAGCACTGAAGTTACATATGAGGATCTGATTGCTGAGGAATTGAAATTTGCACCATTAGTGTTCACAGGGTAATGAGGGAATGACACCAGGCCAATTAGTTAAAGCACAAAAGAGACTAAGTGGTGTGTGTTTATGTGTATAGTGTGTATGTGTATCAGGTACAGTATTTAGTCTCTTCTGCTTGAATTAGCGGCTTGGTGTCATTCTCTAGTGACCCTGTGAGAATTTCTGTGGAACATAAAATTTGAGCCAAGATTTTGAAATATTAAGGTGCTTATCTATGGACTTAGGAATTGAATTTTAGGCATCTGTTTTTGAAAATACTTGCATTAAAAGTGTTTCTAACCCTTCTAGATGTGACAATGCAAGCACTCTCTTCCAGAGTCAACAGAAAGATTGAAACATTAGTTCTGAGAGTTGCAAACTGCTTCTTTTCTCTTCAACAGGTGTTAATTCATATACCTCTTAATGCTACTATTACACTAACTTCTCAGCTGCCTAGTTTAGTAGAAAGATCCATCCACTTTGGACTTGTAGATGGAGCTTGACGATAGTAGCACACCTTTCTTTCCTCCCATCTGATTCCTCATTGCAAATATAAGGAACCAGATCTTGCAAAACACAGTGGAAGTGTTCTTTCTGCTGATAATTTATTTCTCCCTCCTTGCTCTTCTCCCCCTCAGTGAAATCTCTGACATATGGACCATTCTACCCTCTAGGACTGCCCCACAATTACTTTATGCAGAGACGTTTGTTTCTGCTTCTACCTACCGAGCTATACCGTCTCTGGCAGTAGCTCCAACTTCGTCCCAAGATGCCTTTCTCCATAGTGTTCCTCAAGGTTCAATTTTCATCTCCACGATTTTCTACCTTCTTTTATCTTTACACCTCAGCTATCTCTTTCACACTAGTTACTCAATCTCACATAGCCTTCTACACTTTTAAAAACACCCTTTCCCTGAACCAAATACATTTGCACCGTTGTCTCAAACAATTCTGTTTCCTCTCTCTCCCCTGTCCCTTCCTTCCATCTATCTCTATCTACAACATTAGCATCTTTGACTGGGAATTCCCACAACTATTTGCATATCTGCCTATCATCACTTTCCCAATATTGTCCGTCTATGCCTCAGCCATGGCTCCACCTCTGCTGAAATCTTTATCTATTCTTGACTCCCTTCTTGCCTTGATTGTCATAGCTCCCTCCCCAACTTCCAATTCTCTAACTCCAGCATGTACAAAACATTGTTGTCTGCTTTCTCAAGTGTATAAAGTGTAAACACATTATTATCCACAGTCTCAAACTATACTTGTCCTCACTGGGCGTGAGAATAGTTTTCAGTTTCTCTTTTAAAAAACAAATGTGCTTCATGAACTTGTTCCAAACTGCTTCGGATCCTTCAGTCTCTTTGCCGCCCCTCGTTCATGCTACATTCACTTCCTCTCTCTGACATCTTGCCTTCTGGAATAGTTTACCTAGGTTTTTGCCCCTGCAACTCTCAAACTCCTTTCAAGTCTCAGTTCAACGTGTATCTTTTCTCCCTTAGCTATGCTTAAATTTTCAACCTATATTTCTACCTACTTTTATTTAACACTGTAAACTGTATTAAACTCTAAAGCATTTTATAATACTGCTTGTATGAAAGACCACACACACACAAAGAAGTTGTGATGTATAGTATACTCAGTCAACATTTGAAATAATTCCTCTCAATACCTTCATTGTTATCACTATACATGATTAGCCCAATCATTAACCCATGGTAAATTTGAGTCACCCTCTAAATATGGGCACAAGCTATAGTCAAAGAAAAACCATTTTTATTTCTAACGTAGGGCTTGTCTACACTGGCACTTTACAGCGCTGAGACTTTCTCACTAAGGGGTGTGAAAAACACCCCAATGAGCGCAGCAAGTTTCAGTGCTGTAGCTACACCCTTTGTGGAGGTGATTTTTTTAGAGCGCTGGGAGAGCTCTCTCCTAGTGCTCTGCCGTGACTACACAGGCCACGTTGCCAGTGTAGACTAGCCCTCAGAATTGAGGAAAACCCTTTAAGTTATCATCCTTAGTTTTTTCAGCCAGTGCTCTTTTACAGTAAAATCAAATTACTTTATTGGAACTGTGGCCAAGTGTCACAAATCAACTAAGTAAGATTACCTTTTATATTTCTCATCTACACAGCTACTCTTTTGAATTATATCCAAACCACTGCTTTTGTGCCAATAGATGTAATTACACTGATATATTAGCATAAAGGGATTCAATAATTTAGGGAGTTGGCCTCAGGATACAAAATCCTTCACATTCAGATCACACTTTTCTGACTAGATAAGTATCCATATTGCAAGAGCTATCAGTACATTTGGCACTGACAAGCTTGTAGGTCTCTCAGCAAAGAATGACGAGGACTGAGCTACTCTTACCCTTCAAACCTCCAGATCTGGGTTGACTCGTGATAGAGTTGGACAGGGTGGGGACCTTGACATACAGCTGCCTTTGCCATACTTGCTATCTGAAGAGAGGATTTTATCCTCCAGGGTTGCTATTCTGAGACCTCTCGTGAGCATTAATTTCATGTGAAAATTAAGAGGCCCCTAACCTGCTAATTATAATACACATGAGAAATTTTTCCAGTTTAAAAAAGTAGACAACAAAGAAAATGGAAATAAATTCTTGTTTAATGAACATAATGCTGGTATTAAACATTATTAGGTCATTACTACTTATTTTACTAACTAAATATATTTAAATTTCTTGAAACTCCAGTATAACATTGGACATTGTGTAAGTGAGACTAACAACTCAACCATAAATAACTGTTCTTTTAACCTTTTTAAAGACAAAACAGCAAATGAAGTACAAATCGGGGGGGGGGGGGGGGAGGAGAAGGGGTCAACATCTGTCCATTCTTTCTTCCTACATTTTAAAATTATCTTTAAAATTATCCTTTAGTTAGGAAAGGATGTTAATTAACAGTTACAATTTATATAATGTAACTGTAGAATGCAAAAAAACCCCCAAAAAGATGCATGCAGTGGCATTTTTTAAAATAAAAATTTTAATAAAAAAAAAAAAGACATTTGGCAAGTGTAGGCAGAGAAAAACTTTCAGCAAGATGTACTAATTTCCAAAAACCTGTGAATGTATGCATGTCTTCCCCACTGAAAAAAAACAAACTTTATAACCATAACTGAATTAGGAAAAGGCATTAAGTAGCATCAAAAAAACAATGCAACTGCAACAATTAACAATTCAACAGTGTTACATAACACTAATTTTCACTCAGAAGTGTAAAATCCCAAAATATAAAAATATCTGACAAAATTTAAGATCAACAATACTATCGAAAGCATCTAATTACCAATAAGGCTACTTAAATTACATTGCCTTTGCCACACCATGGTACCAAGGTAAAGCCACTATAATGAAAATTTCAGTTCCTTGTATCACAGTAAGTACAGCAATTCTTTTAAGCAGACTTATTGGCCCATCTAAGGCATATCCTTATCACACAGATAGAAGTGCATCTGAAATAATAGTTTAAGTAATTCCCAAACCCAAATCAGAATCCCATCTCCATGGAAGTTTGGATATTTTAAGCCAGTCAGGTGAATGCCCAACCAAGAAATTGGTTCAAGTATAGCAGGGCTGCAATAGATTTTCATATAAGTAGGCACTTCTTCTATATGGGATAAATTTGAATTCCTTACACTCAGTTTAAAAACTTATTCATCCAATTAATATAATGCATTGAATAATGTCTGTAGTAACTTTTTTTAAACCTGCAGACAGTTTTTAGCCTCAATCTTTTACAGGAGACAGCACAGGAAAAAACATCAACACAATAGTCTGCAGTGGTATTCTTTCAAGGATTCCTAACTGTACCCTACATACATTATTCTAAATAAAGACTGTACAATATTTGGCTGTAAAACCTCTGGAAACTGCCATTCAAAAATATCAAATATCTCTTCAGATTTGGTTCTATTTGGAAGGCTTATCATCTTGGATAACTGGACTGTACCCGGACCTTTAATATTTCATGTTTTTTATTGCCTTACTTCCAGGCTGTGTAGGCAATTTTGGAAAGGTGAAGAATTTTGTAATCCTTTGTTTTTTGCACTGCATCCACAAGTGTAGCTCTTGTTTTGGTATATCAAAGTAGTTTTCCAGGCTGTTCACACCAGAGATCAAATATTTTATCCATGGTACCAATGGCAAGTTAAACCCAGTCCAATTTCACTTTAACTTCTTTCCCAAAAGCTCTTAAGGCATAATCTTGGCTGGTTGTGCATGACAAAGTAGTTAAACGTCCAGGGAATTAAAAAAAGAAGTAGTCATCACATTTGCTTTACACTTTTATAAGAAATCCATTTGGTCTCATTTTTCCACTTTGGCATCCTTTGCATTGGGAAATACTGAGCAATTAAAGCCTCTGAAGTTCACAAACGGGAAAAAGGGGACAGGCAAAAAACAGGAACAAAGAGAAAACTCCGTTAACCTAATTTATCATCCGTCTATTTGCGGTACCAGTCAACTACCATTAATGGTTTTTTTTACCAACATTTTGAATATAAATTAAAATAATTTTTGATTGGCAAAAGTATTTCTATCAATTGTGGATGAAGCAGCTTTTTTTGCAACTGTAAAGTAACAAACATATTGCAGTTCTTTATTAGTTTTTTTAGTAAACCACTTGGCAAGGGAAACTTGGGTTACAGACAGGTAGAAATGCTGCTCTAAGTTATGAGAAAACTGAAATGATGGAAAGAACATTTGATTATTGTGTTGCAAATGCTGTGCTGAAGTAAGCCATATTTCCTAGACTGTCCTTGAAAATATCCTCAAGTGCATTTTGTCTTTTTACACTTTGGAGCTCTTGGCAAAAATTCTAAGTTACTTGCCTTGAAGTACCAGTCTTGAAATTTTTTACAGCACTCTTCACTGCAGAAATCTCTTATTACACCATCAAGTTCCTTAGTAGCTCCCTTTTTACAGAGTTGTGAGCAGTAATTACAAGTAACACATCTCAATCCTAACCGTCTTGCAAAATCTTGTTTATATAGCAGCTTGCATCCTGGAAAAAAGTTTTAAAAGTTAAAACAATGCTTAGGAACAGAGTCATTTTTATAGATTTTTTTTTTTTTTAAGAATCAGTTAAAGTTACAAGATATATTAAAACTGAAACAGCAGTAATAGCAAAAAAGTTGGTGCTTCAGACAAATTCAGGTTACACTGTACACTATTATCTAAACTATCAAACTTACCTGAATATATCCCCTGCACAACTTTAAGGTTACATATAATTCTTTGTATTCTTATCTCACAATATGTAACGCTGTGGCTGCTTATCAGCATTTAAAAACTCAAATATCACAAGTAGCCATGGAGTTGTATTTAGTTTTTTGCCTTTTACATAAGCCCCCACAAAAATCCTTGGCTATGGGTATGTCTAGACCAGTGGTTCCCAAACTTTAACAACCTGTGAACCCTTTTCACTAAAATGTCAAGTCTCGCGAACCCCCTCCTAAAAATGAGTATTTCCAGGGATTTTCTCCTTTACCTGAGTCTAAATTATAAAAGCAGTGATCTTGGAAATATAAAATTTGTTTTTATGACATGCTTATTACACACTATTAATTATTATTTATAATTACACTATTTTTATTACATTATGAAAATGGCAACACTCTTCCAAGATCTCACTTCTGTAGCTTGTATCACTTTGAATAAGCCTGTTATAAGACAAAGCTCCTATGTTTCATCAAGGAGTATCAGATTTGAAACAGCATGAAGATATTTAAGAAGCCAACTCAAAGAGTTCCTCCTACATAAGCATTCAGGTCTTGAGTAGTCCAGGCAAACAACGCACGTTACAACAAAGCTTAAACTTGTTCTTCATAATAATTTTAAAAACAATACTACCTGCCTATTTAATTTTAAAAACAGCAAAAAATATCCACCTCCCTTTTCCATTTCTTATAAGGAGTCTTGAAGTTTAAATCTCCTCAGTATGATAGATATGCTTGCTTTGATCTGCTTAGCTCTTGGAAGTCCAGGGGCTCTGGGCTGCTGGCCCCGTGCTGTCTGGGGTCCCTACGGACAGCTCTGTCCGCCATTAGGGAATTTTTTCCTCAGAACACGAACCCCAGTTTGGGAACCACTGGTCTAGACCATGATAAAAGACTCACAAGCAGGGCCACGGCAGGCCCAAGTCAGACAGCTCAGGCTCATGGGGCTTGGACTGTGGGGCTATAAAATTGCAGTGTAGAAGTAAAAAGAAGAACAGGAGTACTTGTGGCACCTTAGAGACTAACAAATTTATTAGAGCATAAGCTTTCGTGGACTACAGCCCACTTCTTCAGATGAAGTGGGCTGTAGTCCATGAAAGCTTATGCTCTAATAAATTTGTTAGTCTCTAAGGTGCCACAAGTACTCCTGTTCTTCTTTTTGCAGATACAGACTAACACGGCTGCTACTCTGAAACCTGTCAGTGTAGAAGTAGAAGGCTCAGATTGGAGCCCAGGCTCTGATACCCTGTGAGGGGACAGGATCTCAGAGTCCAAAGTTCCAACCCAAGTCTGAATGCCTACATTGCAATTTTATAGTTCTGCAGCCCAAACCCCGCAAGCCAGAGTCAGCTGACCCAGGCTCTGAGACTCAGTGCCGCAGGTTTACCACCACAGTGTAGACATACCATTAGAGTTACTATTGCTCAGGTGCATTTCCTTAGAATGCAAACAATACAACGAAAAGCATAGACTAAAACAAAATTCACACTTTATACAATATAGTGATCTTCAAGCATCAGCTCGCTATCATCGCTACACTCACCCACATTAACACTCCAATAACACTAGTCTACAATTTTTGAGAAGTCGTCTGCTTCAGAGATAAAATGTGCTATTTATTATGTATTTTGATGTGCTGAATTCAAATATGACAATTAAAACAACTGATTGGCTACTGTTTCTCAGATATTTAAGTTTTTACATTTTATGTCTATATATAGTGTAGATAGTAGAGTTTTAATCATAAATTGTAAACCTAGGTCTTTTCATGTGTTTATGTTGCTTTACATGATAATATTTCACCTGTCCTGTTTATGTAACACTTTAAAAATCAGCAAAAGGGTTATATAAATAAAATTTATTATGAAACAAAAGGCAAAAAACTATGTACATAGTTTAGTCCTATTCAGTGTCTACTCGGCGCTTCTTGGCTTGTCTCTTGTATTCATTAAATGGAGCATCTCTTGTCACTGTCCAGCAATAGTCTGCAAGCATTGATGGGCTCCATTTGCCCTGATAGCGTTTCTCCATTGTCGCAATGTCCTGGTGAAATCGCTTGCCGTGCTCGTCGCTCACTGCTCCGCAGTTCAGTGGAAAAAAAAAAAATCTAGATGAGTGCGCAAAAAATGTATCTTTAGTGATATGTTGCAACCAAGGCTTTTGTATGCCTTGAGGAGGTTTTCCGCCAACAACCTGTAGTTGTCTGCCTTGTTGTTTCCGAGAAAATTTATTGCCACTAACTGGAAGGCTTTCCATGCCGTCTTTTCCTTGCCACACAGTGCGTGGTCAAATGCATCATCTCAAAGAAGTTCACGAATTTGAGGACCAACAAAGACACCTTCCTTTATCTTAGCTTCACTTAACCTTGGAAATTTTCCACAGAGGTACTTGAAAGCTGCTTGTGTTTTGTCAATGGCCTTGACAAAGTTCTTCATCAGACCCAGCTTGATGCTTAAGGGTGGTAACAAAATCTTCTTTGATTCAACAAGTGGTGGATGCTGAACACTTTTCCTCCCAGGCTCCAATGACTGTCAGAGTGGCCAATCTTTCTTGATGTAGTGGGAATCTCTTGCACGACTATCCCATTCGCAGAGAAAACAGCAGTACTTTGTGTATCCAATCTGCAGACCAAGCAAGAGAGCAACAACCTTCAAATCGCCACAAAGCTGCCACTGATGTTGGTCATAGTTTATGCACCTCAAAAGTTGTTTCATGTTGTCATAGGGACTGCATGACCAACTGGAATTGATGGCAAAACATTGCCATTATGCAGTAAAACAGCTTTAAGACTTGTCTTTGATGAATCAACGAACAGTCTCCACTCATCTGGATCGTGAACGATGTTGAGGGCTGCCATCACACCATCGATGTTGTTGCAGGCTACAAGATCACCTTCCATGAAGAAGAATGGGACAAGATCCTTTTGACAGTCATGGAACATGGAAACCCTAACATCACCTGCCAGGAGATTCCACTGCTGTAGTCTAGAGCCCAACAGCTCTGCCTTACTCTTGGGTAGTTCCAAATCCCTGACAAGGTCATTCAGTTCACCTTGGGTTAGGAGGTGTGGTTCAGAGGAGGAGGATGGGAGAAAATGTGGGTCCTGTGACATTGATGGTTCAGGACAAGAAGTTTCATCCTCTTCCTCATCTGACTTAAGTGAGAATGATTCTGGTGCATCAGGAACCGGCAGTCCTTCGCCGTGAGGTACTGGGCGTATAGCTGATGGAATGTTTGGATAATGCACAGTCCATTTTTTCTTCTTTGACAGACCTTTCCCAACTGGAGGCGCCATGCAGAAGTAACAATTGCTGGTATGATCTGTTGGCTCTCTCCAAATCATTGGCACTGCAAAAGGCAGAGGTTTCCTTTTCCTGTTCAACCACTGGCGAAGATTTGTTGCACAAGTGTTGCAGCATGTGTGTGGGGCCCACCTCTTGTCCTGATCTCCAATTTTGCAGCCAAAATAAAGGTGATAGGCTCTCTTAACCATAGTGGTTATACTGTGCTTTTGTGATGCAAAAGTCACTTCACCACAAACATAGCAGAAATTATCTGCACTGTTCACACAAGTACGAGGCATCTCTGCTCACTTTGACTAAACAGAAATGTGTCCCTTTGCAAAATCAAACACTGACAAATAAGAGAGCACGACACTGTATGATTTCTAGAGCTGATATAGGGCAATTTGTTCAGCAGAGTGATGTAAGCTTCGTTATGACTGCATCATCCATGACTTCTAGGAATAACATGATGCAATTCATATCATGTATGACGCAATACCAGCTTCAGATTGCATCATTCATTGTTTTGCCTAAAAAGCAAGTACTGTCCAAACCCAGTCATAGATTTATTCATAGATCCAGTCAAAGATGTATTTTAGTCATTTCTGGTTTAAATTGAGATCCCTTCCCTTTATAACTCACTTATCCCCCGCCATTCCCAAGTCAAGGGTCGTATATACGGACCCAATAGCATATCTTGAAAACTAGAGCCAATCAACAATTTTAAGCATCATTTTCGTTCTCAGTGACCCAGAATTAGTAAAGTTTGACTACATTTATTTCAGAAGCATTTTGGCTGTAGAGCAGTGTAATCTATGTAACCCATTCATTTTCAGTCTAACAGTACTGTCACTCAACACACAGAACCAAGAACTGAAAATCACATTGCAATACATAATCTGAACTCAAAGCTGGCAACTGGTTATTTTGTCATATAATTATCAGTATACACATGAAACTGTATGAATATATGAATTAACAACAAAATTGTTATATGGTTTTGTTTATTATGCTATAGTACTTTAGATTTTTTGTAAATAATGTAGCCACAGCTCCAAGTACTCTAACATCATGCTGGACCAGGATTCTTCAGTCATCTGGTGCAACAGACTAGAAAATTCTGTCTTCATTTCAATTAAAAGGAGGCTTTTAATGTTTTAAATATGAAAAAGACTAAGACAACAGCCATTATGTTGTTTATTTTTATATTAAATTCTACCTTTTATGCTGTCCCCACATTTTCAGTTTTCAATATGCCACAGATTTCTGTCCTGACAAGGAATAAATGCATCATAAAAGTTGTCATGGGAAGCTGGAGGTTTTGGCAGCTGAGTTGGGGACATTTGGGCTTTTGACACCTGGGGAAGCAAAGGTGGCAGTTTGGGATTGCTGTATAAATGCATTAGCTGCATGTAACTGCCAGAATGATCAACACTAAAATAGTTAACGTTAACAATGAAATGGTCATCTTCACAAACTCCAAAGTTAACAATCCATTGGGATGATTGAAAATTCACATCTATCACACTGTTCAGACGATTTGTAGACACAGGAAAACATTGCATTGGTCTACAGCCAGTTCAAATTTTTCAGGTTATTTTTCAATACCACAAGGGCACTGTTCTGTGGCAAAAATTAACCAAGAGATGGAGTCAATGGCTCCGGAATACATTTTTTACTGAGTTTTTTCATCAGTTGATCTCAAGAGCTTTACGAGGAGGTCAGTATCATTAACCTCATTTTACTTAAAGGGGAAAATGTGGCACAAAAGCAAAGTGATTTGCCCACGATCACACAACAGGCCAGTGGCAGCACTGGAATTAGAACACAACTATACGGAGACGTTTAGGCCAAACTTCCTCATAGTGCCTCGTAGTAAACAGCAGAACTTTGTGCTTATAGTAAGTCAAGAAATTTTGAATATGTAATAAAATGTGTTTTTTCTCTGGTGCATAATGTGGAAATGCTATTATAACTTAATTATTAAACAATATTACATTGGATGACTGAGTTACGGTTGTGCATTGTGGTATGACTTGGTGACATTGGATCACATGGTTCTCTCTTAGAGCCCTGATTTTGAAGTCATTAAGAGGTAAATAGGGGCCCCACAATTCCATTGTTATAGTCAGTTTACAGAGTAGAACCACATTTTATGGCACTTCCACCAATTTTGATACATTACCATTTATCATTATCTTTTATTTAATGAGTCATTAAAGGTATTTCTACACTGCAATAAAAGACTCATGGCTGGCCCAGGTCAGCTGACTTGGGCTCAGACTGAGGGGCTATTAAACTGCAGTGTAGACATTTGGGCTCAGGCTGGAGCCTGGACTCTGAGAACCTGCAACAGAGGACTGTGCTGGAGCCTGAACTCCAGCCCAAGCCCAGATGTCTACAATGCAATTTTATAGCCCTGGAATCTGAGCCCTGTGAGCCTGTGACGTTATTGATATACTCTGGGACCATATAGATCATTGTTGCAACCAAGGTCCTGTAGTGGCACCCAGATCTTGTGTAAAGGGGGTCAAATGGGGTGTCTAAGACAAGGCTATGGTTTACTGGTTATAATTATGCTGTCTATATGTATGTATCAATTTTGTAGTTGAAGTTAGGAATATTGGCTCTATACTATCTGCATTTCAAACTTAGGCTATGCTGCTGGGTGACATCCCAAACAACACGGTGTTAGCTCTGCCTAGCCTGCTTGATGGCCCATTAAGGACCATCAGCTATACAATGGACCCATTGAGAGAAGGCAGATACGCCTTGTAACTCAGCAAAGTATGCAGGGACTGGCCCATGTGACTCCAGACTCCATTTTGCTGTAATTTTCCACGGTAAGAACAAAGGTGTTCTTACACCTGGAAAAGACTATATAAGGCTGATGCCTCATCTCCACCTGGTCTTCAATCCTGCTTCATACCTCTGGGGGAACTTTGCTACAAGCTGAAGCTTTGAACAAAGGACTGAGGACCCATCCCAGCGGGGGATGTATTCCAGAGACTTGATTTGAACCTGCAGTTTATTCCATCGCTGCTGCAAGCCTGAACCAAGAACTTTGCCATTACTGTATGTAATTGATTCCATTTAACCAACTCTAACTCTCATCTCTATCTTTTTCCTTTTATGAATAAACCTTTAGATTTTAGATTCTAAAGGATTGGCAACAGCGTGATTTGTGGATAAGATCTGATTTGTATATTGACCTGGGTCTGGGGCTTGGTCCTTTGGGATCAGGAGAACCTTTTTCTTTTACTGGGGTATTGGTTTTCATAACCATTTGTCCCCATAACGAGTGGCACTGGTGGTAATACTGGGAAACTGGGGTGTCTAAGGAGATTGCTTGTGAGACTTGCGGTTAGCCAGGGGGTGAGACCGAAGTCCTCTTAGTCTGGCTGGTTTGGTTTGCCTTAGAGGTGGAAAAACCCCCAGCTTTGGGCGGTAACTGCCCTGTTTGAGCAATTTGTCCTGAGTTGGCACTCTCAGTTGGGTTCCACCAGAACCGCATTGTCACAGAGCCCAAGTCAGCTGACCCAGGCCAACTGCATCTGTGCTGTGGGTCTTTTAGACTATATTCATACTGTGATAAGACACTCAAATCCACAATGTTTCTACCCAAGATAAACTGATTTATTTTTGAGATATTATGATTTCATTAAACAGTATTGTTAGAGGGCTTTCCCTTCACCCTCCCACTTCCCTGGTTCTTGTCACGCAGACAGCAAACAGTAAAATATCAGAAGTCTGAAGTACAGACAATGCAATGTTAGTTTCCAAGCAAGCATATTCTGAAGCCCTTCACACGAGCCGGGCTTATCTCTATAGGCAGACAGAGTCTGTTCCCCAGTGCACCATTCCCAGCTCTGCAGAGCATTTACCCCATGTGCCCCTTCCCAGCTCTGACACCGCAGAGCCTTGCCTGTGTCCCTGTTCCCCCCCTTAGCAAACATGATCCCAATTTTCCGTTCCCTCCAATTCCTGTTTGACCCCAGTTTATATAGTAATATTCTCAGCTACACCTTAAAACCAATCATTTTACTGAAATTTAAGTAACCAATCCTAACATATTGTAACATAATTCTCTAACCAATTATATACCAAAACCCTAATTAAGTTACACCTAGCAAAATTAATTAAACAGCAGACAGAAACAACCAGATAGATTAACAATAGAAAAGTAGGGGCCATAAAGATAAAACAATACAGAAATGAGGGTTTCACAACCACGGGTAAGTGATTTCTGCCCAACAGGAAGCTATTAAACTAAGTTTTCTTTAACCATCTTAAGATTTGTTTCTTTATCTGGTGGTGATGGGCGCCATCAGGACAGGATCATCTTCCTAATAGCCCAATAGCACCTTCTTTCAATGTGACTGGTTTGGAATGTGAGGATGTGACCGTTCGCTTCCCAGCTTATGGCTGCCCCTGCTGCTTAGCCAAAGGCCTTAGCCTAAGAACAAGGCCTCAGACTGTCACAGTGAGAGACG
The DNA here is from genome assembly GCF_011386835.1 of Chrysemys picta bellii. Lineage (NCBI taxonomy): Eukaryota > Metazoa > Chordata > Testudines > Emydidae > Chrysemys > Chrysemys picta. Next base: position 315,138,947 of record NC_088791.1, read on the forward strand.
GCCCATAAACAGGTGGACATATGATTTTGATTCTTTGTTTTAATCCTCTATAAGTAGCTAAGTGATAAAAATACACATAAGTTCTTAAAGTATAGGCCTTTACAGGCAGGCCTGAATATCTATATCACTGGGATCGTGGCTCCCACTGGCTGCGGTTTGCTGCTCCAGGCCAATGGGGGGGGAGGGAAGTGGCGGCCAGCACTGCCCTCGGCCCACGCTGCTTCTCGCCGCCCCCATTGGCCTGGAGCAGCGAACCGCGGCCAGTGGGAGTCGCAATCGGCCGAACCTGCGGATGCTGCAGGGTGCTTATCCTGGTGAACCGTGTGCCAAAGGTTGCCGATCCCTGATCTATATTCTAACAAGTATCAAATGCTTCACTAAAATCCAAATATGCTGTATATTCACTGAATGCCAAATACAGTACAGATACATAATCACTTTTTTATTTATTCTAACTAAAAGGCAATCAAGTTAATCTGAGATGGATTATAGAAAATCTTGGGAGTTTAAGGACACAGGCAAACACAATAGAAAGATTTAGTTTCTATCAGCACATGTAATATGCTGTTGGCATAATTTTTAGAAGTGCTGAGCACAAATAAATCTCACTGAAGTCAACGGGAACTGCAGGTGCTCAGCATCTTGGAAAAAAATTAAATAATCACGGAATTCTAATACCCGGCAAAAATCTGAAACAGGCAGCTTGCTTAGAACACAGTTACGCAATGAAGAATTTAGAACACTGCCTGCAAATAAATTAGACATGATCTTGAAGTGATGCTGTCGCCAAAAATACTATATACAAGGGGTATCACTAAAAATATTGGAGATAGTAACTGCCTTCTATTCAGACTTATTAAAGCTATGTTTGTGTTAAAAGGATTAGAGAGCAGAACCTATAGAAGAGATTATGGAAATATGATATGATTTAGAGACAATTAAACAATAATTACAAATACTTGAGTTACTAAATACATAATTCCTCTTCCTTAAAAATGGGATACGTCACTTTTAAGTAGTTTGGTTTAGAAAATATACTCTTCAATAGAAATAAATCCAATGCATTATCCCTGAAGATGTCAGTGTGTATATTCATAATTTACTAATCAACTGTTCAGTCGTGGAAAGTTTCTTACCTGATTATTTCTTTTCTGCTAGCAGTCTCTCCTACAAATCTGTGACATGTGGGGCTGTTCCCCTCCCCCCTGCAATTCCAGAAGCAGTTCAGCATTCCAGCATAGACTGCTGGCCACATACCCCCTTCTCCAGCTTTCTACCAGATGAGTAATTCCAAAGCTGCGTAGAAACCATCATAATAGGATTGATAACAATAATATCAATGCCAGCTAGGACCTATGCGCAGCAGGTTAATTGGCCCACAAACCGTACACAAATAAATATTGTCCCTTAACTACTGAAGTCACACCAAGGAGGGTAGAAATGTGGGAGATGCTGCTAGCAGAAAGGAATTTATCAGATAAGAAATTTTCCATTCTGCACCTCAACATCTCCCACAATTATAAGACACACGGGAAGAAGCAAGCAGTGAACATTAAGTAAGACAGGATAAAGAAACAGACTGAAGTAGACAAATCTCCCCTTGAAAGTAAATGCCTTCAGTCTATCACTATGAGGCATCCATCTTGCACCTCTATAAGAGGAAGGGCGATCGCCAGGTATGCGACAATCACCGTGGAATCTCGCTGCTTTCTACAGCGGGGAAAGTTCTTGCACAGGTTCTGTTGAACCGATTGATCACTCACCTGGAGAAGGGCTTACTGCCAGAATCACAGTGTGGCTTCCGCAAGGGACGTGGGACTATTGACATGATCTTCGCTGTGCGTCAGCTACAGGAGAAATGTCAAGAGCACAATCGTGAACTCTACACAACTTTTGTGGACCTCACGAAAGCATTTGACTCTGTCAGTCGTCAGGGCCTGTGGAGGATCATGTCAAAATTTGGCTGTCCAGACAGATTTATATGAATGGTACGTCAATTTCATTACGGTATGATGGCTCGTGTCCTGGATGACAGTGAAACATCTGAGGCCTTCCCAATCACCAGCGGCGTCAAGCGTGTGTTTTAGCACCCACTTTGTTCAGCATATTCTCCTCTGCCACTTTGACTGATGCCTTTCAAGACTGCACTGAAGGAGTAGGCCTGAAGTATAGAACTGACGGGAAACTATTCAATCTGAGGCGACTGCGTGCCATCACCAAGGTGAAGAAAACTGTACTTCGAGACTTTCTCTTTGCCAATGATTGTGCTCTGAATGCTAGTACAGAGCCAGAAATGCAAGCCAGTATGGACAAGTTTTCAACTGCATGCAACAACTTCAGTCTCACTATTAACACCAAGAAGACTGAGGTCATGCACCAGCCCGCTCCCCACGCTCCGTACTCAGAACCGTCCATCACTGTAAATGGACAGAGACTTCAGAAAGTGGACCACTTCACGTACCTGGGCAGTACCCTTTCCCGAGCAGTGTCAATCGATGATGAAGTAAACTGCAGAATTGCTAAAGCCAGCTCTGCATTTGGCCGATTGCGCTCCAACGTTTGGGAACGTCAAGGGATCAGCCTACCACGAAGCTGAAGGTCTACCGAGCAGTGGTGCTTCCAACTCTACTGTACATCTGCGAGACGTGGACTGTCTAACGGAGTCATGCACGCAGGCTCAATCACTTCCCCATTTCCTGTCTGCGAAAGCTTCTAAAAATCAGATGGCAGGACAAAGTGCCCGATACTGACATCCTTCTAGAGCCAGTCTGCCGTCAGTTCACACATTGCTGATGAGAGCCCAGACCAGGTGGGCCGGACATGTTGCAAGAATGTCAGACGAACGCATTCAGAGCAAACAGCTCTTCTACGGAGAACTCACTCAGGGAAAGCACTCCCATGGAGGACAAAAGAAGCAGTTCAAGAACACGCCGAAGACCTCTTTGAAGTCCTTCGAGATCAACACCGCCACATGGGAAACCTTTGCGCTGAACCTTCCAGCATGGCACAGCCTCATTCACACAGGCAGTAATACCTCTGAGGCGAGGCATATTGCTGAGGCTGAAAAAAGCGTGAGCTGCGCAAGTCCAGAGCTGCTCGTACATCATCGACAGTGCCATTACATGTCTGCCCGACGTGTGATAGGACGTTCTATGCCCGAATTGGACTGATCAGTCATCTTCGGACACACAGAGCTCGGTCATCGAAAGAATGAGTTGTTGAGGTCTTCATCGATAACGATGGACAAACATCATCATCATGAGGCTAATTCTTTAATCATTCTCATGACTCTTCTCTGAACTCTCTCTGATTTATCAGCATCCTTCACGAACTACGGACACAGGAATTGGACACAGTATTCCAGTATCAGTCGCACCAGTGCCAAATACAGAGGCAAAACAACCTCTCTACTCCTACTCCCCTATTCGCGCACAGCATTGCACTGGGAGATCATGTTCAGCTGATTATCCACCATGTCCCCCAAGTCTTTCATAGTCACTGCTTCCCAGGATAGAGTCCCCCATTATGCAAGTATGGCCTACATTCTTTATTCCTAGATGTTCCTACACTTTTTCTGCCCACAATGTAGTTAGTGATCTTGTAATGTGGGCTCTGATTCCTTCAGGGATAGGTTCACCCAACAATTTATATGCCTCCACAAAACACAACAATCCATCTGGATGCTGGAAGTCCTTGGCACTTCAGGGGACAGGACATAAACAAGGAACCTGATCATCTTGTCCATTAGTGTGCTTGAGGCAGCTCATGTACCTCCAGATTATGCTACAGCTTTTCAGTAGGATGCTGTGGCTTTGGACACATTGGTGGGAAGATTACTTCCCAGGAAACATGAAAAGACAAATCACTTTTGATATGAAAAATTCTGGGCTCGTTTGAACCACCTTGTCATCATAGAACACGCCATGTGGTTCCTGCATGGATAGAGCAGCTAATACCAAGACTTGTCTGAAAACAGGATACTGACCAAGCAGCACGTTTTGAGTTTAAAATGGTGCAACTTAACCATTCAAAGGGATGGGTAGTTAGGGCTTTGAGCAAAAGTGACTTAGGAAAGACTAGTCTGACCACAGGTCTAGCAAGCCACTCTGATCTGAGAAATCTTGAGTGATTGTTACCCCGTGGGGTGGTGGTTGAGGCTGTGCAGTGGTTGTAGAAGCACAGGAAGCCGTATATGTGGGGCTTTGAATCCTTTGCCTCTTATATAGGAGTTCATATAACCACTGATGATAGAATGCTTAAGGAGGTGGTCTGGGTCTATAGGGTTGCTTATGTTTCCTCTTCAAGGCACAGGTATTAATCCCTAAGAAACACAAGGTTGTTTTGGAGTCTTTTAGAGTATGCAATCAGTCTTTGCATTAAAAAGGTTAGACTCAAACGGAAAGTCCTAGATGGAACTCTGGACCTCTCAGGGGAATCCCAAAGATTGTGACTATGACATACCCCTCATGACTGTAGCTATTGCAATGGCTCTAGAGGCAATATCAGATGTGTCAACCGCCACTTGAAGTGATGTCTGGCCACTTGCGAACCTTTTTCAATGAAGGCTGGGGACTGGCCCGGTCTTCCTGCCAAAGTTTGTCTTTAAACTCTGTAAATTTGGTATAATTAAAATAAATCATATTTTGCTAACAATGCTGGATTGTTAGCAACTCTGAATTGGAAACTAACCGATGAGAATATTTTCCTATCCAAAAGTCTGGGGCGTTTAGCAACTTATCAGTTAGTGTAGTCTTGGAGTATTGTGCCCTGGATCTTTCTGTAGCCACTTTCACTACTAAGGAGTTGGGCACCAGATGGGTGAATAAGAACTCAGCCCCTTTAGCTAGTATGAAATACCTTATGTCAGCTCTTTTTCATATAGAGATACAAGAGCCATGGTTGTGCCACACCAATCTGGTAGGTTCCAGGTTGGCTTGATTAACTAGAAGGGCCACCCTCAAAGGGCCAGAGGGCTGGAGGATGTCCAATAGGCCTATTATGCATCTGTGACCTCTTCAAGAGGTATGTGAAGCCACCCTCTGCAACAATGGGTACAGTTTGTGGTCGATGGGTGAACAGGATTATGAAGGAGCAATTGCCTCATCTGGAGAGGACAACAATATGCCATGCCAGTCAGAACTGGCTCCATCTCTGCAAATTCTGATAGAACTGGCTGGTATTGGCTAGGAGAGGAGGATCAATGCGATTCCCTCATGGATCCCAGACTTCTACTGTATAGATCAGTGATTCTCAACCTATTTACCATTGTGGGCCAAATATGCGGCTCTCTCTGTGTTACGTGGACTGCAGCCACACTATATATATATATATATATACACACACACACACACACACACACATACACACACACACACTACCTATATGGCCCTGAGAATGTAACATGGGCCGCAGCTGTGTGCTGATTGGGCCACCGGTTGAGAATCATTGATATAGATCCTAAAGACCCCAGTAAAACCAACAGGGATTGATTGAAGAAGGAGGACATTACCCATCAACAATCCTCTGCATAACCACATTCGGAAGGAGATGGGTAGGGTCCACTACCCTCCTGGGTCTCCGACCAGGTTTGTTTCCTTTGGGGAGGGAAGTCTCAGCTGGAGCATCAGATTCATTTGGTGAGATGACAGGCTCCTGGTTCTACAAGTGGCACTGACAGAACAACTAGCAGGAGGATGTTAATTACGGCTGTGGTAGGGGATGATATTCTTCCCCTCAAGGTGGTTTCTACAAGTGTAGGGATATTGCTAAAAAGAACCAGACCTGATAGCAGGGGAAATTGGGTAGGACAAAACAATGGTACCCTCCAGCAAGGAGGTGATTTTGGACCTCCCTGTAGTCTGGGGTGCTCCTTCAGATGACTTGGTGGATCCGAGTAATCTGATGGTCTGGTGTTCAGAGGTTTCCTCACAGACTGCTTTGGAGCCGTCAGATAGGATCTGAGCATTGAAGTCACACATGGAACTGTTGGGTACCACTCCTTAAGTTCCTAGGGTGAAGCCAGCACCAGTATCATCGGATTCTTCTTTTTTCATAGAATCATAGAATAACAGGGTTGGAAGGGACCTCAGGAGGTCATCTAGTCCAACCACCCGCTCAAAGCAGGACCAATCCCCAACTAAATCATCCCATCCAGGGCTTTGTCATGCCTGACCTTAAAAACCTCTAAAGAAGGAGATTCCACCACCTCCCTAGATAACCCATTCCAGTTCTTCACCACTCTCCCAGTGAAAAGTTTTTCCTAATATCCAACCTAAACCTCCCCCACTGCCTTTCCTTCTTGGACAGAAGGTATATGTAGGCTTAATTCTTTGCAACCCACATGTGAGGGCTCACCAAACTTTGACCAAGACAGGGAGAGATCCTTTCTCTTAGAAAGGGATTTGGACAGAGATCTGTTCTCATGCCTACGTTCACATCCCTTACTATCATGAGATGGTTTCTTAGGCTTAAGAGTGTTTACCTCAACTCTGGAGCTTGTGCTCAGAGGGACACTGCTCACTGTCTTAGGTAGTTCTAACAAGGAGGTCTCCCCAGCCTGAATCCAAATGAGATTTCATAGCCTGCTCCATGAAATGCTTCTGCAGATGGAGCTCTCGTCCCTCACAAGGCCAGGGAGGGAAGGAGCAGCAGATACTGCAGGTGGTAGCTATATAATCCTCCTCAAGGCAGTAACGGCAGCACTAGTGTTTGTCACTGTCAGAAAAGCAACAGGGGCAGAAGACAGTTCTTGAACCTTCGAAGTCTTAGCATAGTCTCTCTTCAGAGTGAAAACTCTTCACACCCCCTCCCCCTGCAACCTTGGGCGGGGGGGGGGGGAGAAGAGAATAACTAAACTAACTATGCTAACTATAAAAACCACAGAAAAACTATTACCTTTGCTTCCTTACGACTTATCTTTTGAATCACCTTCCTACAAGGTGAAGTGGTGGGAATGCACAAAAGCAAGCCCTTCAGCCACGTGAGTGGAAATACATCTGTCGCCAGCAACTTGAATCTGCTTCCCTGGTAAAATAACGTGGCGGCTTTCTGGTCATGTAAGTGGCAAACGCATCATCTGCCAGGGAGGCTGAATTTCTGTGTAATCCAGTTGAAGACTTCCTGATTCAGACACTATTCTGAGTTATTGTCTGAGTGTCTCCTGATGCAGTCTGCCTTACGGCTGAGTTCTCCCGTTGTCTGTATTGCTCTTATGAAAAGCCATATTCCCCTCTGCCCATTCCACTAATTGCCATCACTTTCAAGTACAGGACTGTGCTTCAAATTCCCTCTTGGCTGCTGAGGTACACCACCACCATTGGGGTGTTGTGTGACTGGACGAGGATTTGAGTACCCTGTAGATGGTTTGAGAATTTTTGGAGGGCTAACTTCACTGCACTGAGCTCCAAGAAGTTGATGCTCTTGTTCCTGTCTAAGGAGCTCCATATGCTTTGCGCTGTTCTGTGTTCCTATCCCAGTAGGCTGACCTCTATTGTGAGTATTGGGAACTCTGCAGGGCAGACTGGAAAGCTCCTCTGGACGTTCCCTGGATTTGTCCGCCATTTGAGGGAAGGGACTGGCATCTGATCTTGAATGCCTTATGGTGAGTGGTCCCCGCCTTCAGCAGAAGTTGCAAGCCACCTAATGTGGAATTTTGCCCAAGTTGTAATACCAATAAATGAAACCAGTAGGCCTGTGAGCCGGAGACACTTGGATATGGACAGTCTTCGATTCCTTGTGAGCCTGGATGTCAATTTCTGTAATTTCTCAAATGTGTCCAGCGAGGGATAGGCTTTGGCTACTGATGGATCCACATCCACTCCCATAAAAGCTTTCTTTGTGGAAAGGATCATGGACCTTTTCCTGTTCATCACAAACATATGTGTTGTGAGCCGCTTGTTTGGTCAAGGGCTGGATCGGTCCGTGTCCAGCAACTGATATAGAGGAGTACTGTGAGACCTGAGTTTGGCTATGATCACTACTAGCATCTTGGTAAAGATTCCGGAAGCCAATGAAAGGCCAAATGACACTGAGTTGTACCAGTAGTGAGCCATGTTGTATCCAGATCTCAATATGTAAGAGTCATAAGAGCATGTGGAGATAAGCATCTGCTACATCCACTGAGGCAAGGAAATCCCCTTGGGATAGAGAGTTACCATGCAGGCTAGAATTTCTATCCAAAATCTCATTTTCTTCATTCTGAGCCATTTCAGACCCAGAACAGCTCTGACCTCCTCTGTATGTGTCTAAATGATGAATATGAAGTATAGAACTAATAACCTTTTTTTTGTGGGAACCAGTTCTACTGCTCCTATATCCAGAAGGTGAGAGACCGCGTTCAGCACTAACTCATGTTTTGTACGGTTGCTACAGATCGATAACTGGATAAAGTGAGAGTAGAGAGGACCTTAGTTTGAGAGAATTTACCAAAATTCACTCCTACTTTCACATACTTGTCCATTGTAAAGAGGGAACATTCCTTTAAGAAGTGGGATATTATGCCTCCTAGACTCAGACTAGGCCAGAGGCATAGTTTTTCATAATTACAATAAGATTTGAGAAGTGTGAAGTCTGGCTACCCAGTCTGCTTTTGCTGCGTTTTCCATGGTTCTGGGGTTCTCCTCGGATATACCTACCATCCTTCCTCTGGTAATTCTGAAATGAGGATTTACAAAAGGAGTCTCTCTGCCTACTGCTGGACTTGTAGCCCCCCTTCTTTTGGCAATGTGTGCAGAAGGGAGGGACTGTTTCAGTTTGGAAGTACTGTCCGCCATTATCTTATCCAGTTTCTCTCCAGGTAGGAGACAGAGCCTGTGAACTTGGAAAAGCACATGACATGTTTACAATGGGGTGTAGCCATATGTGGATATTGAACTAGATGCCATAGCACTGGCTGAGAACCTCAGTGTGTCCATTAAGGCGTCTATGGCAAAAGTTGTTGCTAAGGTTATTTTTAAGGGTTGACATGAAGCTAGGATGGTCCCTGTCATTCAGGGCCTTTAGGTCATCAATCAGAACACTGTAGCTCTTGCAAAGCATGTAGTGGCCAAGGACGCTCTGATGGTGGCTGAGGAAGCCTCAAAATTGCTCCAGAGTGTTGTGCCTTTGGACAAGAAATCCCTATTTGATGGTATCATCATATCCTTCACTAAGAATGCCATCGCAGCATATACTATTGGTATTTCTGTGAGGGTATTTTTTGGTTGTTGCATTTTGTAGTTATTTAAATGCTTGTCCACTTAAATGCTTCTTCCCCTCGTAAGAGTATTCCCATTCACATCAAAGATAAGGTAAAGGGGAATTGCTGTCTCAAGCTGAGATTTGGCTAGTACGTATTTGCCTTAAACTGGCAAAGGAATAAAGCAGGATCAAAACAAACCATGACTAACTGCTGCGTAGGAGCTACTCTGCAAAGCTAAACTGGCTCTATAACGGCAGAGAAGGGAACAGCGCCACACACCACAGAATTGTGGGAGACGCTAGGCTACAATGCAAAATGTCCAGAAGCCAAGAGCAACTTAGAAAGGGGAAGAGTTAAGTAAGAATTACAATAGGGTTTTTCATTACATAAACAAGACACAAACATGACATACTGTTTGGCAAACACCATTCACATAGGAATTGCCTTTTATCTATATCTACATTTTATATTCATATATATCTTGTGACATTTAACAAAGGATAATATAGCAAAAGAATTAAAATTGCTATGGAAATTAAAATGCTAAACATCTTGATTTGTGTGATTAAAGTGTAAACCTAAACATTGCAGTAGCAGAATTCTGCATGGCATTTATATTCTTTTTAAAAGGTACATTATTGGCATTAAAAATACTGACAGCATCCCATTTAAGATGGCTATGGACATATAAACAAGGAAAAATTAATTGAAACAAAAAGCAAAAAAATTAATTTGAACTTTTTCTAAAGTCTGACAATAATGAGATGTAGAAGACAAGGCAATAATGTATACAAGCCAGGCAGTTGTCTTCATCCCTATAATTTACAATTTTATAGTCAAGCATGCACTTAAAAAGAAAAAAGGAAAAAAAAAAAAAGACAGTATACGAACTTTTCCTCAGTACAGTTCTCCATCTAGTGGTCAAACAAAAAACAAAACAAGGGGGAAAAAACCCATAAGCAGAATAATTTACTATATCATTTTATTTAAGCTATGATATTTTTAACAAAGTTAATGACAAAAAACTATTCCCGCATCAATTAATTTGCAAGCATTTTGTAATGAGACACTGAATTTTCCACAAAGTGTTGACACCCTCTCTTGTGGATAATTAAAATACAGAGATTTAAGGTCTTTCCAGTATTTTCATTTTAATTTACATAATCTAAGACTTCTTATATAAAAGACAAGAAGTCTATAGAGTCACAAGGCAAAACATTTTATTATGCATTGTACTAAAACTTGAGGGTCTAGACTATTAGGAAATATAAAATCTGAATGATCTTATGGTTAAATGTGATTTATGGTTAGAAACAAGTGTTAAAACTGCACTATGTTACTCAATGGATGTGCAGCCAGTTGGCATTCAGTGTCAAAGCCACTTCGTTTTCTGAGAAAGTTTATACTATTTTTTACTCCTGTTTGCTCTGAAAAACCAACACAATATTGTTAAAGTAAGCTGGATTCTGTTTGGCTGAAGCAGCTACAGAAACATCACAATCTCCTATTTGCACAATTTTTATACCTAAGTGATGTTGGGGGGAGTAAGGGTGAAGCATTATTTCTTGAGTATTCTGATATTTAGACCACTAATATTCAGCATTCTTCCTTAGCAACTTGAACTCAGGCAAATGCTTTGACCCTACAAAGGGCTTAGAAAGAGAGGAGACATCCTTGTTCAGAAACCTTACCGAGAGACCACAAATACCAAAGCAGTACACACTCTAAACTTAACAGCATTATTCATTTGAAACAAAGCCTTCAATCAAACTTCAGAGAATTAAACTAAACTATTTTAACCTCATCCAGCTTTCTCCTTTTAGGATAGGTCAGACATGAAGTTACTTAAAAAGAAAATTCCCGGATAAGAATATAGCTTTCCTTCTTCTAGATTGTTAAGACATACAACAGTGTGATGTTAATAGCTGTGAGTACCATCTCCAAGAGAAAGAAAGATTAACTATATACAGATTCTGGGCTTATCTACACAGCTAGTTAACACGCAGCAAGTCAGGCCTGCCACACATTAATTGACCAATACACAGCAAAACAGGATCGACGTGGTCAGTTAGCATCTGACAGTCTCACACGCTCAACATTCGCTGCCCAGTTTGCTGTGCACTAACTAGCTATTTAGACACGGCCTGTGAGTCCACAAGGAAAGATGTTACAGAGTCACAGCTTGTAGCAATCTGTTCACGACTGGATGTGTTCTCAGGGCACTTCAGAGAAAACATGTACTGATGGCCAGGTTGCTGTTCTGCAAATTTCCTCATATTTGTTCATTCTGTCTTCGATGTTGCCACTTATCTGATTGAGAGCACAGGAATATCCACAACTGGGTCTGCTCCTCTTGCTTCAGCCTTTGCAATGGCTTGTCACTGAGGTTTTTAAGTTTTTTCCCCTGGAATGCAAAGTGGCAACCCACTATGAGGTCACTTTAATTTCCACCAGTCATTAGTAGACAGATTTTCATGGTTCTTCTACTGGTCAATTCATGCCGTTCAGCTTCCCTAGAGTGCTTGGGATTTGGACAGAGGTCTGAAGATGAACTTATCCGGGTGGAAGGTTTGGGTATTCTCATTCCATGGATATTGCATATATTTCCAAATCTCTCCTAGTCGAAGTCATATTGATTAAGAAGCAAGTTTTGGAAGTAAAAGTACAGAGAGACTGATCCCAGCAGCATGAATGGGTATCTCAGTGCCTTAAAAAAAAAAAAAAAAAAAAAAAAAAAAAAAAAAACTAAGGCTCCAAAGAATGTGAACAACAAAGATGTTGCCCTCAGGAATATGGAATCATGTCAGTGGCTAGCACAGCCAGTCAAGTTTTTGTTTGTTTGTTTTTTGTAGCTGATCACGTGCATAACAGACAAAGCATGTTTCTTGACAGCACTTGCTTTGAAACCCATAGATAAGCAGCCTTACAAAAATTCCGTGTGTTTAACTTCTGTTGACTTTGCTTAGAAGTCTTTCATAATACCAGTATCTGAACTTTGTCCATATTTTCTCTTTCAATGACTTTAATTTCTTCCAGGAAGATAGGAATGTGTCAATATCTTTGTGACTATCCAAGGGAGCACCAATTCATCCCTCACAAATTCTCAGTTAATCATAGCATGTTAGAATTTAGTGCATGATTCCACGCCCTCCCACCCCCATGTCAGAAGACTTGTATTGGACCAATTCCTGGAGGGTGAGCTGCATTGGGATTATGTCCAAAAACCATTGCCTCCATGCCCTTTGGGGCCAATCAGCATCATTACAGCTTGTTCTACTGCAATCTTTTTGTACGTCTTTCCTGGGAATGACTATTGTTATACGAAAGGTGATGTTTGGAAGAGAAGATCTATCACTGTCATTGGATCTCTCTGCTTGTTGAGGGAAAAAAAAAACTTTGAGTCTGTTTGGAGTCTTGACTTGACTCGTTCACTCGAGTAAAAGACCTGGACAACACTGCTGGCTCCCAATCCTGCCAACGAAGATAGCCCTATCCTTGGTATACAGGACTTAAATTGATTTTACGTGGCCTCTGCCCAGCTCAACAGTTTACTATACTTATTGTGTAGTGTGGACAACTTTGATCATATGTACCACCACCTAAGTGTTGTTAATTATGACTAGTGTGTGTGTGTGGTACAGATATATCTAGAATTTAAGCACAAGTTGGATTGCCCCAAGTTACAACCAGTTTATGTTCCTTTTTCAACTCTCGGTCTGCCTACACTCCCTGTGTAATTTGGTAGTTCAGATTATCTCTATGGGAAGGCATGCATCCATTGTTAGCATTGCTCCAATGGTACCACGGATGCGTGCCACCTCTGTAGAAATCATCTGAACTATCAGCAACAGTCTGACACGGAGAAGTTAGGCTAATTTAAATTTTTTTTGGGTGGCTCCTCCTATTTATTGTGGGCCCATTAAGGTGGCAGCCCTCCTCTTCGTACTTAAGGCTGGAATATGAGCGGCACTGCACCTTTACAGCTTTCTCTTAGGGAAACATACCATCTGAAGAGATAATGGCATGCCCTGAGCCTGCCTTAGAAATCCTATTTGTACTAGTTGTGCAGCTGACAGTGTGTACGTCTATACTTAACATTCCTTATGGCAGCATGCTGAGTACATAGGCTGCATGCCCCCCTAGCGGGGCATAGATAACGCTATAGACAGTGATGCACTGCTTAGGCAAGTAAAGACGCATGAATCCTTTGGGTACATACCCTAGACAGCTCTCTACATGCCCAAGCAATTCCTCTCCTGTCGACACTGCTATGTTTAACAATGTAGTATCCCACTGCCTGAGTCTTTCACCACCACAGGGAAAGTAGTTGGGAGTGGCGTAGATTAGTTTATGGATGCTTGTCCTGCAACTCTGAGGGACAACAAATTTGTCTTTTAGTGTCTTATGTGCCAATGAGTGTCCTCCCGCAAAACTCTTGATTACCCATGTGTTTGAGTTAGCCCTCCCTTATACATGAGCAAATTTCTGACACCTCTTTCCTAAGAAATGTCTCTGAGTTTTGTTGTTTGGTACAGGAGATTAGTCTGTTCCCCCTTTCCTCCTGTTCCAGCAGCACCTGCTGGGAACACAGCTGCACTTGCAATGGTCATAAAAGGATTGCTTCTCTGAAAAAGGCTACTTAAACTCCTTCTCTGATGCCTCCATCACCTCCATGACAGCTCTGACTTTTACTTCCCTGTGCAGTTTTTTGCTTGCACATTTAGAAGCAGTTTAACTGTTACGTATATGCATCTACCTTTCACAATCTAAGCCAACATTTCCTAACCCAATATACTGGACATGACTGATGAGAGCAAGCAGCACGAGCCCCAGAATTCATCTGCTGTAAAGGAGGCATCCGAAGATATATTCAGAAGAACTAATTTTAATTTCTACCTGTTGGTCGAATAGAATCTTCCAGTTCATCAGTCAGTATAGCTTGAGAACAGTATGACGTTGTAGAGGCTTGTAGTGAAGATACTTTAGAGTCCATCATCTCTCAAGGATGGCCTCCTATCCACAATCATCCTGTCCAGGGACTCCTTGAGTAAGAATTCCCCCTCTAAGGATTCAGCTGTGTGTTGGGGTATGTCTATAATGGACATTAAGCCCGGGCTCTACTCAGGTTTGAGCTCAAGCCCTGCTTCCGTCCACATACAAATCAGTCTGACTCGGTTCTGCAAGCACTCAGGACCTGGGTCGCAGGAACCTGTGAGAGGGGTAGGTCAGAGCCCATGTCCAACTGTGACTTGGGTCCAAGCCCTGTCATTTTGCAACATGGATGCAGCTCAAGCTGCGGACCCAAGTCAGAAGGTCTAAGTAGTGCAATATTAGCATATCTTTGAACCTGGGTCCAGCAATTGTAAACCCAGGGTTTAAAAAGCAGTGTGAACGCTCAAGCGTGGACTTGGAACACTGAGAACCACAAGCCCAGGTCCCACAGAACCACATTTATAGTGCAGTGTAGACATATCCTCAATTGAACAGCAGCAGCTGCACTTAAGTTTACCAAAGTTACATTGACCTTTTTATTCTTTAGGAGCAAACAGGACTTCTGAAGTTATCTGATTGTTCTACTTGGCTATTCACACTCTGTATTTATAATATACATGTTGGATACTGGGACACTATCCAAGTACAATCTGGACTACTGAACAGCTGTGTCCCCTCAATTCTCCAATCTGGGGAACCTTTTACATTGCTTCACTGTGAGAGCAACCACCCCTGGCCTGTTCACACATAGCCTCTAGCATGTAAATTACTCCCAGCTATACTGCATGAGTGCTTAGCTAGCCACTCATGAATTACACTGCAGAGTGACACCAGCAAATCCCAGTCCCAGACTTTTCCTCAGAAATGTGCATCTTGTACTGCTCAGCTCTGTCCTTCTGGACAATACAAGCTCATAGAAAGTCTGTATCACTTTCTATTAATAAAATGATGCACAAATCCTGTTACCTCAAATGAAGTTTCCGAAACATTTCAATCCAAATTCACTGGTTTAGACAAAACAATAAAACAAGTTTATTAACTACAGAAAGATAGATTTTAAATTATTACATGTAATGAAGCATAAAAGGAGAATTGGTTACAAAGAAATAAAAGGTAAAATACAAACTAATACCTAATTTAACAAGTTAAGTGAACAAAGCAAAAGGGTCTCTCTCTGACCATATGTTCTCTTGCAGTCTTACTGGCTGGATCTTTCAGCAAGGATCCCTCCCAGTCCAATGGTGCTTCCTTTGTCTTTCGAGTGCTGTAGGTGCAATGAGTAAAGATGAAAGGAGATAATTTGTAGCTTGTGGCAGGTCTGTATGAGTAATCACAGCTTACTAACTTTTCTGGCTGATGTTATGGCGAGCAAGAAGGTAACTTTAAATGAAAGATGGGACACACAACATCAGGCTAAAGGTTTGAAGGGAGGTCTGGTGAGAGAGCAAAGAACAAAAATCAGGCCCCAGTGGGATGAGAATTTCACCAACGGTTGGAAGGATCGAAGATGCCCCTTCAAAAATCTAGTTGTTGCAGGATGAGAAAAGATATTGTGGCTGTCAACAGGAGAATGAACTCTGATTGCTGCCAAGTGAACCCAAAGGGAACCTAAAGAAAGACCCAAAGTTTTAAGGATAAATAGATATGCCAGAATATAAGGGATCCCAGTTATCATTGACCCCCAACAAGAAAAACATTTCCATTTATCTGAAAAACATCTGCTGGTAGAATCTTTCCTACTTTAATTGAGACTAGATTGCACCACTCTGGAACATGTTGCAACAGTTCCGAGTTAGGTGCCTGAAGATGTCCTTGTGTTATGTCAGAAGGTCCAGAAATGGATGGATTCTTATGGGTGGACGAAATGAGAGCTTCAGTATACATCTGTGAACCAGAGCTGGTAGAATCTTTCCTACTTTAATTGAGACTAGATTGCACCACTCTGGAACATGTTGCAACAGTTCCGAGTTAGGTGCCTGAAGATGTCCTTGTGTTATGTCAGAAGGTCCAGAAATGGATGGATTCTTATGGGTGGACGAAATGAGAGCTTCAGTATACATCTGTGAACCAGAACTGTTTTGTTAAATTGGATGAAATAAGGAAGACTCATGCTCTGTCATGACAAATTTTCCATAGAATCTATGGTAGTCTTGGGTGTCAGTGTTAGGAAAGGGATCCCCACTCAAACTTTCTTTGGCTTTATCCACTGGACAAAAGAGTCTGGAACCTTAAACAGATCTGTCATTTTGGCATTGATGTTGCCCTGCTGTGGTGCGTACACAGACAGAAACCAGGTTTTAAGACAACAAAGATGCAGTCTGAGAAATGTTTTACATGTGTGCATGAGGCCACAAGACCGAGGAGGGACAGGCACGTTCTGACTGATGTCCAGGGCCTGAAGGTGACCTGGTTTATGAGAGCGCCCCGGGAATGGAATCTCTCGATAGAAAGGCTCTTGTTGCGGTACAGTCCAAGGTCATTTCTATGATGTTTGCGGATCTCATAGGGGTCAACATGGACTTCTCATAGCTGACACAAACTTCTAGAGAAGAACATAGGTGGAACAGGAATCAGACTGACAACTGGACTTCCTCATATGATCTGCTCATTAGGAGCCAATGGGAAGACGGTGAACTCATTCCGTCTCATCCAAGCTGACACCACTGAAAAAAAACTTTTGTAAAGACTCTGGGTGCTGTGGCTAGGACAAATGTAAGAACCCAGAATTGGTAATGGTCTTGACCAAAGAGGAACCCGAGGAACCTTCAGTGGGATGGGCAAATGTCTATGTGAAAGTATGCCAAGACAAGGCGGGGTTTTATTGGACTAACTTCTATCGGCGAAAGAGAACAGCTTTCAAGCTACACAAAGTATGTGTCTTTCATGTCAAGAGCCACCAACCATGTGCCCTCTTCCAGGGAGTGAATTATTGATGTCCATGTGATCATGCAGAATTTTAATTTTTGGATGAATATATTTAATCAGTGCAGCCTGAGAATAGGCTTGCATCTCCTATTCTTTCTGAGAACTAAGAAGTATGGGGAGTAGAATCCTTTCCCCTGATGTTGAGGTGGAACTTCTTCTAGGACTCCCCAGTAGAGAAAGGAATCCAGGTCTTGAAAGAATTTCCTCATGAGACTGGTTCCTGAAAAGGAAATAGGGAGGGGGTTTGTGGGTAGGAGTTGACAGAAACACACCATCAGACAGCTGCAATGAATCATTTCCAGTACCCATCTGTTGGTTGTTAGGGTCCTCCACTTGCAGGCAAATTTGGTAAGGCAGCCATCAAAAAACTGAGAGGGGAGGATGATGTGGCATCAATAAAGAGACACGGTCTCAGCAGTCTCACCAAAAGAAATTCTTTGTTTGAAGGTTAGAGTGAGGTGCGGCAGTGGACGTTGCAGGACCTGTGTGTCTCAGTCTGTGCACGCTGTGTCACTTATGTGGCGATTCCTGATGGCGCTGGTAGTAAAAAGGTTGAGGGGGTTGTCTCACTCTGTATCCTTGCAATGGTGTCTCATAGAGGCAAGGATATAAATGCCCAGAGAGTGAAAAGTTGTTCTTGAGTCCTTGAGGGAGTGGAGAGGTTCATCCATTTTCTCTTGGAACAAATTAACTGTATCTAAAGGCAGATCCTGAATGGTGCTCTGTACCTCCCTAGGGAAACCTGAGGATTGTAACCAGGAAGGTCAGTCATTCCTCTGAACACATCATCTGCAGCATATACTGCAGCTTGGAGGGAAATCTTGGCCACCAATTTGCCCTTATTAATTAAGGAGTGGAAGTGGGCTCTATCTTCCTAAAGCAGCTTGTCATTAAAATCTAAAAACTGCATATAATTGGTAAAAATCATATTTAGCTAGTTGAGCCTTGAAATTCAAAATCCTGAATTGGGGAGAGATGGAGTTAAAGATCTCTCTTCCCAGGAGATTCAGCCATTTAGCACCCTTTTTTGAGGGAACTGTTTTTGGGCATTGCAGCCTGGATCTTTCAGTGGCTGCTTGTACCACCAAGAAATTAGACGGTGGGTACAAGAATAGAAACTTTCTCCCCTTGGATGGAACAAAGTAGTGCTTCTCTGCCCTCTTTAAGGTGGGAGCACAAGACGCAGGAGTGTGCCACACCATTTTTGCTCGATCCACGATGACCTCATTGATCAGGTGGGCACTCAACTGGGGCCTGAGTGCTGTAAAATGCCTCACAATCTATGCTGGAGCTCCTGAACTTCAAGTTATATCTGCAGCTTGGACGCCACCCTGTGCAGGAGTTCCTGATATTGCCTGAATTCATCAGCCAGAGACCATGAAGATGGGATAACTGCCTCATCAGGAGAAGATGATGAAACTGCTCCCAGAACCACTAGATCCGGATCATTTTTGTCCTCCGAATATTCCAACTGGACTGCTTGGGGTTGGCCAGTAGATGGTAATTAAAGTTCATGTACCAATCCGGGATGCCCCAATAGTACCAGTATGAGGGATTAAATGGCACAAGGAACAGGAGTACGAAACAGCAAGATTTTTTTGGTTTGGTTTAAAGATTTTATATTAAAAGGGCTCTACTACAAACTGAAATCTGAATCCTACTGTTTGCTCTACTTGGAGGAAGAGAATTCTGGGCAGGGTTTGCAAGATTATGGTTAAATCTGATCACTGCTTCAAAGGCTCAAAGGAAAAATATGCCTCTAAATCCTAATGATCTAGTCTACATCTCACAACCATATAGAAGCGCTGTAGCATGACTCCTGACAGACATTTAGTTTAGAGTTTATTTTGAAACCCTATTATTCCATAGGTGGTGTGACAGCATTCCAAATGGTTGTAATCAATTGTGGTCTTTTGTGACAGCCTATCCCTAGGTAGCAAAACTTCAGACTTGAGAGGAGCATTGCTGATCTTAATTGGGTAGACATGTTCATTCCCCAGCATGTCCTTAAGTTTTCTTTAGGCGGATTGTGAAACTAAAATGATTGACTGAACAAGTGAAGTGATCAGTTATAAACTGAACATCCTCAAGCAAGCAACCAGTGCACAGATTCTGGGTCACCTTCCCCGGGCAGTGCCATCCACCACTGAATGATAATGAATACCTATCAAGACAGAAAACTATAGCTTGAAAGGGACTTTGATAATCTATTTATGTGTAAAAATGATTTCCTGGTGACTTTTCTTTTTTCTTTGCAGGGTTGTTGTAACTATGTTGGTCCCAGGAGATGAGAGAGATAAGGTAGGTGAGGTAATACCTTCTACTGGATCAACTTCTGTTGATGGAAGATACAAGCTTTCGAGCTTCATAGGGAAGAAAAGGAAGAGCTCACTGAAGTTCAACAGCTTATACCTTCTGTCGACAGAAGTTGGTCCATTCAAAGATATTACCTCACCTATCTTCTTTCAAAAGTCTGAACAACAGGGTGGACTGATTTAAACCAAAATTTAAATTACCAATTTTAATGATTTAAATCAGAAAACCTTAATATAAAGTGATTTTTCATTTGTACTACTTAGGTTGATTTTCACTGGTTGACAACTATTAAAACATGTTGATTTGCACTAAATTTGGTGCTTCTTTTTGCTAACCAGAAGGCTACACTATCTTCTATACACATTTAAACAATTATGCATCTTAACTTACTTTTATTCACATTCTTAATTTTTACATATTCGTTATGTTAGATAATGGCGAATTATGTATTTAGCGTTCACTAAATTATTAATTTTTTACATATGATTTGTGTCAAGCTTTATTTGGATGGAAATTCAAATTCAACTAAAAATGCACAGAAACAGCATTTAAATTTTTTAATAAAACTACAATACCTTAAATTTGCGAGATACATAAGAAAAAAGTTTATCAAAACATGTTTTGGATTTAAAACCAAATGATTTATTACATAAAGAAAGTATTCTCTATAGTCAGCGAACTGAACTGACTGTTTCTGGCCACCATGTCCACCAAGATTTTATAACTAGTAGATCGCATCCTCACACCTATATTTTATTCACAGACTGGAAGATGAAAACAAGATTTTCTGCTTTTTCAACACCCAACTGGTTTCTCGACTATGAATAAATGAGTCATCAAATTGAATTAGCTGAATAAACTGAAAGAAAGAAAATAGTCTCTTTGCATCTGCAGAAGAGAATACTGCTGTCAAAAGCAGGTTATCACTTCAACAAATTCTGATTCCAGGTGCATAGCCAGTGACTTCCATCAGTTCAGTGGTTTCACTTTCTTTAAAATTTAACAGCAAACATCTATTGCTTATATTGTTTTTCGTACTTAATTCAAACAATGTTAATAGACCATAATAATTTTAGGCCTTAACACTGGTTGTCAATTTTTATTTAAAAAAAATAAACTTGCATTTAATTTAAATAAAAAAGACCGATTTATTTTTAAAATCATCAAATTTTAGCTACCCTGCTAAACAGCAAATTTGTTCAGTCCCTGTGTTGGGGCCACCCAGGTCTCAAAAGCAACCTTTCTTGATTGAGAAGGGTGTAGAGCACTGAAGAGCTTTTATAAAAAAAAAAAAAAAAAAAAAAAAAAAAAAAAAAAAAAAAAGTCTTGGCCCAGTCTTCTTCAACCTGAAATGAGCATTGCAGAAACTCAACAGATTGGAATACATGGGAGTGTCTCAGGGCTTCAACAGGCCCACTCACCAGGAGGGGGGGACCCTGTTCCAGCTCAAATACTGCTGAATAAGGTAGTATTTAAAATATATTTTAATGTGAAAACTTTCATCATCATAAAGCAAAGGTAAACAGACTACAGTAAAAATACAATAAATGAGATCAAAATCATAAAAAAAGAAAAAACATACCTTCACTACAGAATGGTCTTTTGATACCAGAGAAATTCACCATTTCATGCAGTGTTTTCTCCTCTTGGCAGTATTCACAGTATGTAACTATGCAGTGCAGTTTCTTATAATCATCAGAACAAGTTCCGCTGCAGAACTGGTATACTTTGTTCTAAACATAAAATAAAGTATAAAAAAGGGGTTAAGTATTAAGATTGGCATAGAGCAACTTTTAAACAAGAATATGCCTTTAATACTCAAATGCTTAAAAAAGTTGGCATGAGCAAAGATCCAAGTATATACGAGGTAGTGTGACCTCTACCAATAGAGCTAACAGCTTTTGATTAAACTGACACTCAATGCTACAGAAGTTATTTGTCATTAAGTATTTCACATGGAGAAAGTGACAACTGAGAAAGAATACATATTGGTAGATCTTAAAAAACAGCGCTATTTTCCTCTTTCAATTTACAGACAAGTTTCAAGATGATCTAAGATCAGCTATAATCTCTAAAGCAGAGTAGTTGAATAGGAAATGAAGATAACTGTGACCTACCTGTACTATAATTGTTGTTCTTCAAGATGTGGATACAGACGTGAGGTCCACTCGTATGCATGCAGCCAGTCACCAAAGCAATTTGCTTAGAAGTACCCATCGGGGCTGCACACATGCCCTCTGGCCCCTCATAGCCCACCCAGGGTTATTTAAGGTTGGCACCACTCTGACCCCACTCAATTCCATTGCACTGGAATCCAAGTCTGGAGACTTCAGTATAGAGAGGACAGAGGGTGGATCATGGAATACACATCTGCACCCATATCTCGAAGAACAACAGTTACAGAGCAGGTAGATAACCACTTTTTCTTTGAGTGGTTGCAGACATGTATTCCACCAAGATGACTCACAAGCAGTAATGGAAGGAGATGGGGCTCGGAATCTTCTTAATAGCAACTACAGAACTGCCCTTCCAAGTTTGCATCTGATCAAGATGCAGTTTTAACAGTGTAGTGTTTGGTAAAAGGATGTATGGCAGACAAGCTTGCACCCCAGCAAATATCCAATATGAGGTTACTTACTGTAACTGGAGTTTTTGTGAGATCTGTGGTCCCTATCTGTATCCCACACATTGGTACACACATGCACCATATGCCTGAGTCCAGAAGTTTTTCCAAGCAGTGTCCGTTGACCCACATGTGCGCAGTATCTCCCCTTGTGCTCCTGATGAAGGGTATAAGGGGCAGTGCGAGTTGATGCCACTCCAGTTCCTCCTCTTACTGCAACATAATCAAATTTGAAGCGGAAGGAGGGCAGGCAGTGGAATACAGAAAGGGGCCATACATTTCATTAAACCTCCAGTTACAGTTAAGTAACCACCTCTTCTTCAAGTGCTAGTCCCTATGGGTATTCCACACATGGGTGACTTGCAAGCAGTGATCAGAGTGGAGGAGGGTGCGCAGATGCTGGTAGCAGAGCTGTTTGTAATATAGCCCTTCCTATAGCTGCATCCGCAGCTGTCACTTGAGTCAGGGCATAGTGTGCTGTAAACGTGCGGAGAGATCACCAAGTTGCAGCTTTGCAAATCTCCTGCAATGGAATCTGATCAGGATGCTGTGGAGGCTGCTTGGGCTTGCATTGAGTAAGCTGTAACACCCCTGGAAGCGGAAGATTTGCTATCTTATAGCATTCTAGTATACATCCTGAAACCCACTTAGAAATTCTCTGGAAGGATACGGTTAGGCCCTTTGATCTTTCTGCTACTGCGACAAAGTCTCAGAGACTTTCTAATGGGCTTAGTTCTCTGCAGGTAGAACTCCAGGGCGTGTCTGATGTCAAGGGAGTGCAGTTTCTTGTCCCCAGGAGAGGAATGAGGTTTTAGGCCTGGTTTACGCTGGGGGTGGGTGGAGATCGATCTAAGTTACGCAACTTCAGCTACATGAATAACGTAGCTGAAGTCGATGTACTTAGACCTACTCACTGCAGTGCCTTCACTGCGGTGAGTCGACTGCTGCCGCTCCCCCATCAACTCTGCCTACACCTCTCGCAGCAGCAGAGTACAGGAGTCGATGGGACAGCGCTCAGGGATCAATTTATCATGTCTAGACTAGACACGATAAATTGACCCCTACTGGATCGATTGCTGCCCGCCAATCCGGCGGGTAGTGTAGACATACCCATAGAAAACATACAAGTAAGTGAACTGATTGGTTGATATGGAATTCGGACACCATCTTGGGGAAGAATTTGGGATGTAGCCAAAGGGAGACCTCTTCCTTGAGGAATACTGTGAAAGGAGGGTCTGCCATCATGGCTGATGGCTCACTGACTCTCCTGGCCAAAGGGATGGCTACTAAGAACACTACTTTCATGGTGAGGTAGGTCATTGCACAGGTTGCCATAGATTTGAAGAGTGGACCTGGGAGAATTGACAGGATGAGGTTTCGGTCCCACTGAAGCCTGGACTACTTGATGGGCGGGAAGTTTCTGATCAAGCCTTTCATAAAGAGTACGATTATCAGGGGCATGAAGATAGAGCATCCCTATACCAGGGAAAGGAAGGTGCTAAATGTTGGTAGGTGTACACGAAGCGAGCTAAGGGATAAACCTGGTGTTTTTAGGGCGAGGAAATAGTCGAGGATAACCAGGTCTACCGTGGTGAAGGAATGGTGGTAGTGGCACACCCAAGAAGAAAAGGGGCATCATTTAGCTTGGTAGTATGTCCTTGAAGACTCTTTCCTGGTCTGGTTAAGGACCACCTGGACCGAGGCAGAGTACAAGTGTGCTATGTCCGACACCCATCCAAACACCAAGCTGTGAGGTGTAGTGAGCTTGGGTTGGAAAGCCTGAGCCTTCCGCAGTCTTGTGTCAGGAGAAGCTGGAATGGGCCAATCCTGATGGGCTGGTGTGTGGACAGAACTGTGTTGGCCAATAGGGTGTTAGGAGGAGGATGGCGGCTTCGTCTTGGCAAATCTTCCGGAGAACCTGTGGTCTGAGAGGAATGGGGGAAAGGCATATCAGAGGCTGCTCGTCCAGGGAAACAGGAGAGCGTCGCCCTATGAGTCACTGCCTACTGCCACACTGGAGCAGTATTTGGGCAGCTTTCTGTTCATCTGGGACGCAAACAGGTCCAATAGGGGAGTACCCCACTGCGGAAAGATGTTGGTCAGACCTGTGTAGTGTGTATTTCCCATTTATGATCTACGTAGAGACTTCTGCTTAGTCTGTCCGCCAGGTAGTTCTGAGCAGCTGGGAGGGATGCGACCTGTATGGTAACCTGATTCCTGACACACCAGTGGCACAGTAGCACTACCTCGAAGCAGGAGGGGGACAAGATCTCACTCTTCCCTGTTAGTTTATATATACCATCATGATGATATTGTCTGATAGGACTTGCAAGCAGAGGGAACGTATGAGGGGAAGGAAGGCCTTGTAGGCTAGGTGGACTGTTCTGAGTTCCAGCAAGTTTATATGCAGTCTGGTTTCCCATGGT
Source organism: Chrysemys picta bellii (assembly GCF_011386835.1). Taxonomy (NCBI): domain Eukaryota; kingdom Metazoa; phylum Chordata; order Testudines; family Emydidae; genus Chrysemys; species Chrysemys picta. The sequence continues at coordinate 315,163,407 of NC_088791.1, forward strand.
GTCCATGACCCCTCGCCTGCATGGCAGTCCAGGTGAGCACCCCTCCTGTAAGGGAGGTTGTTGGTATGGGAGAGCTGGAGGGGATCCCCACCATGACTTTGGCTGGGTTGGACCACCAACCAAGAAAGGCAAGAACTTCTGAGGGAACAGTGACTCAGGAATCCATGTGATGCCTGTTAGGTTGAGTGGACCCAGGCTTGTAGACACCACAAATGGAGCCTGGCAAAAACTGTCATATGTACATTAGGCCATTGTATAACTAAGATTTCTAAACAACAGGATAACTATTTATAGTAAATATATACAATAATGCTTCTAAAGATTAGAAGAGCGAAGGGGAACACGGTTCTGACTCAAGCCATGTGGTGATAAGAGGGAACTGGAGTGGTGTTGACCTGCACCACCCCTTATACTCTCACGGGAAAGCACAAGGGGAGATACTGTGCATGTGCGGGTCAATGGACACTGCTTGGAAAAACTTCCAGACTCAGGTGCATGGTGCATGTGTATACCCATGTGCAGAATACATAGAGGGACTAGCACTTGAAGAAAAAACGTTATTGAGAAATGCGACCAAAGTCACTTGGGCCCTCAACAAATGAACCACCAGTCTCCATGGAGATGTGGTCTGAGCAACTCCATGTGCTGTCGTAATGCAGAAAGTAATCTAACTTAAAAGGAAACCTTTTAACCCTTCATCTGATCCGCAGAAGAGACAAAAAGTTGAGGTGATGCCTTAAGTGATCTAATACCAATGTTCATTTCATATCCAAGGAATGAAGATGCTGCTCATTCACATCTGAGTGAGGCTTGGTGAAACTGTGACACTACTTTTGGACACAGAGGCTCAACTATTAAGGCTTGCAGTTCACTAACTCTCCTCATAGTAATTATAGCTTTTTATTTTTATTGCTGTCTTTTGGCAAAGGGGAGACAGTGAGCAAGTTGCTGTGGCTCAAAATGGAGGAGTCATGAGGGCAGCCAGTATAGTACTGAGGTCCTACAAGGGAATCATTTCTTTTACAGCTGGAAAGAGGAGGACAAGACCTTTTAGAAAGATAAGATAACTATCACGTACTTGGAAAATCCCAACTTCCCCTGCATCAGAGGATAAAGTGCTGAGCTCGAACTGAGGACTTAAGTTGTAACAGGCAATCCAAAATTTCTTGAATATGTGCTAGCATCAGTTGAATTCCCCAAGCCAATGACCAAACTAGGTAAACCCAGTAGAAGGATTTCTCCTAAGAAATAGGACTTGCTGCACTGCTTGAGAACATTGTTCTTCCTCCTCATCTAACCATAAAGTACCCACACGATTAGGTGCAGACTGCTTGGCACAGGATGCTATATCTGACCATGGTATTGTGTCAACAGGTAAGGAATGAGGGGAAGAAATCTGCGAGGTCAAACTGACAGATTGTGAAGGTCAGAAAACCAGCACTGTCTCAGCCAAACTAGTGCAATGAGTATCACGCTGACAGGATCCAACTTCAGTTTGAGAATAACCTGAGGGACAAGTGGGATCTGGGGGAATGAATAAATCAGGGCTGATACCCAATTCAAATGGAAGGCATTGATTAATGAGACAGACTGAGACCTCCTAGAGCGTAAAACTGACTGCATTTCTTGGTGTCTTTCATTGCAAACAGGGCAATTGTCTGAATTCCCTATTTTTTGAAAGTGAACCTCAGCATACAGCCCTTCACAGACCATTGGTGACTTTGGGAGAAATTCCTGCAGAATGATTGACCACCCGATTCTGTGAACCTGGTAAGTGTGCAACTGTGAGAATGATGTCTTCCTCGATGCAAAAATGCCAAAACATCATGGCTTCCTGATAGAGCTGGTTGGAGTCAACTCCTCCTTGCCTGTTCACACAGTACATTGTAGTGGTATTGTCATTAAGTGTGTGAATCGTTGCACACCTTTGACCTAATCCCAAAAGGCCAGGCAAGCATTGTCAATCACTCAAAGCTCCAGGACACTGACATGAAGGGAAACTTCCTGTTCTGTTCATACACCCCTGTACTTTCAATGTCCCTAAATGCACCCTTCAACCTATTGTGGAGGCATCAATAATTATAGTCCTGGTCACTGGAGGACAGGCGAAAGGAATATGGCAAGTAGGCATCCAGAAGATTGAGGACAGAAAACCAGACATTCTCCTCTAATGTTGGGAGAACGATAGCTAAGGTTACTATATGGAATCTCATATTGCTGATGTAGTTGTTGAGACCTCAGAGGTCCCGAATATGTCTCATCCCTCCATGGGGTTTGGGGATCAGGAATTTATGGGAGTAGAATCCCTTTCCCTGATGCTGAATGGGAACTTTCTCTACGGCTCCCAAAGTGCAGAGTCTCAATTTGCTGTAGAAGCACTGACTCTAGGGTTCCCTGAAAAGGGACAAAGTTGGGGTGTTTGAAGGGGGGGGGGACAGACAGGAATTGGATGGCATAACCAAATCCTACCATGCTTAGAATCCATACATCTGTGGTTATTGTTTCCTAAACACTGTAGAAAAGGGACAATCTGTCCCTAAATGGCAGGGAATTGGTATGGAAGTTGATGACTGGTATGTTGATCTCCACAGGAAAGCCAATTTGACTGCTTGCCTAAAACTGATAGAGGAATTACAAATGGAGCACTTCTCCTTGATATGCCCTCTCCCAGGCACAATACGCACTGATAATGGGGACTGCTACTGCAGGTAACTACTTCACATGAGGAACAGTGCTGGAAACCTTGTGAAGGCATTGCACCATCCAAAAAAACAACTATTTAACTAATCTCACACTAGGGGTCTACTAGTAACTGTAACTACATATAAAAAAAAGAGAGAGAGAGAACTCTCAGACTACAATATATGAGGTAAATACCTCATGAAATGCTCTAACTCAAGCCGTGGGTGGTGAGAGGGAACCTAGGAGGGTTAGAGCGGCACCACCTTTAAAAAGCCCTTCGTAAGTAAACTATTTGGCAAGTACATGTAACCAGTCCCTACTTCCTTGATAATACTGAAGCAGAACATACCTCCCACTCCAGTACTTCTGGTTTTGAACAAAAAGAACTTTTGCAATAATTGCATTTCAGCTGAATGTCACTTGGAGACACAAACTGACCATTGGTTGAAGACTGCACACTAAGAGTCTGAAAAATATAAAAACATATACACATCACTGTAGAAAGTGTGTTATACAAATTTACATTTTTCTTAATTAAAATATGTTTCATTAAAGTTACACTGTTAACGACAATATGAGTTTTTATATTATTGAATTCAGAAGCTTTCCTTGTAGAAGATACAATAGATAAATCTTTCCACTTTTGATTGATTCTCCCCACCTCTCTCAATTGCTTTACAGGTCTTTTCCCTCTTCTTCACAATCTACTACTCTTGCTATAATCCATTTGTTTCACCTCTGATGATCTTCAGTCTTGTTTCTCATATATTCCCATCTACTATACTTAATGTTAAGGACCTCTTTAGGCTGCTCCTTGTGTGTATGCATAAAGCTGAAGAGCATCCTTCCCCTCTGCTCCCCACCACGGATCAGTTGACACAATTAATCAGTCATGTAGCTTGAAATAAACAATTCCCATTTAGAATTATCAAACTATCATTTATATCAGAGGTTTCATATGAAAGGAACTAGACAAAGCAATATTTATAAAGAACCCCCGCCCTCCACCAAAAATAAAAGAAAAAACAAGGCAGATTAACACTACCCTGCCCTCAGGCAAAAGCCTAAGAATGGAGAAATGTATTAAATGGTCAAACTTGGGTTCTAGCAGATCAGATGCGGAAATAAATGGCAGAGTAGAGGGCAATCTACTGAGAATACAAGCTGTGTCCCAATGGACGCAACTGTCATGGCAAGAAGAGGCACTTGCTCAGGTAACCAGATCCCACACCATTTAGGGCTTTTAGATGAAAGGAGACATCTTGTATTGCATCTGGAGATGTACAGGAAGCCTTTAAACCTCACTAAACCAACCACCAACTATTCTCTGTGCTGTGGTCATGCCAGAGTCTCAATCAAAGGTGATCACAGAAATCTAAGATAGGACTACCTTCTCCACACCCACCTTCTTAATAGCCTTACCCAAAAGAGAAAGATTATAAACAGGACAATAACAAGTTTGCAACATTTATTTATTTATTTATTTTTAAAAGTAGGGAACTAATCAAAGTTTGGGATAAGCTTTAACTTCAAACAATAATGGACTCATTACCACTGCTCCAGCTGATTTCAAAAGCCATGCCAGTTCAGGGTTTAACTCATTTCTCAGGACAGCTCTCCTTGAAACTTCAAGTTCATACAGATGTGCTTCACTGGCATAAAACTGACCAGCACTGGCGCATCTTAATCAAGTAACATACCGATGTACACTGGACTGGTGCAAGGCCCAACTTTGCACAAGTGCAACATCAGGAGTTTGCATGAGTTTTCACTCTGGTGTACTAATGTAGATGAGGCTTCAGAGTAAAACTGGCCTAACCTCAAAAAGAAAAGACTACGTTTTGTTTCTTCAGATAACTGCGTCATTATAACTTGAACCCAGTGCGATGTCCACAAACAGTACTCCATGCAAGCATTTCAGGGCCTCTGAATCTTCAAACCTGTCACATTATGTCCAGCACAGATCTTTGCAGTATTATGTAATGGGTTTATTTAAACTTCATCACATTTTGGCTTGTTCTACTGCCTGCTTTAAATAGTTCTATTCTGCACTGGGAGTTGTGCAAGTGCTATGAAGAGTAGGATCTACAAGTTGCTACATCCTCATATTTGCAGATGCCAGGACAAAGTCAGCAGCTCCCCCGGCACGTATTACTGGACTGGTGACCACAGTTTATTCTGATAAGCAATCATGCCTTTGGGTGTTGGTGCTCAAGGAGTAAAATAGTATGGGTTTTTTTTAAGTTTAAGTTTTCTTGTTCTGTTGATTTTTTCCTTTGTCTTATTACTGAAAATCCTCTCTTGCATTTTTCTCTCCAGGATCCAGAGGGAGGCGTAGTCTGAGTCTAGAGAGAAGATCTCTCTCCAGGTCCTTCAATTCCCCATTCTGTTCCTCTCCCCACTATCCACTCCCCCATTAAGTACAGGGGAGGCCCTAGGGAGTTGCACTGGTTGGGAAATGAGCAGGTAGTATAAAGCAACATGCAGAGGTAGGTGGTTCCTTTTTATCAGAGCTTTGGATGTTGCTAAAACAGTTGACAGGCACTTGTGACAACCCATAGGCAATAAGTACATTAGAAATGGTGTGTGTTCATGACCATTGATTTTTGTCATTTTTGTTTTCCAAAAAAAATCACTAAAAAAGGGAGGGCAAAGGAAAATTTTTTTTTTTTTTTTTTGGTATGTTAAAGGCGATCTGAAAAAACTGGTTATGTGGCTTTTTTGCTTCTTTTGATATATAAAAGTCCTGAAAGGATTTTATTTAATGTTCCCCTGCTCTTTATATATTAGAAATTCAGGTCCTGTCTAGGCTGGAAGACAAGTGACCAGATAAATAGCAAAATAGTTACATGACAAAAGTGAAAATTAAAGAGTTGAGAATGGAGGGATTTTTAGTCAGACAGTTCAAAATTTGTTTTTAATTAATATTTAAAGTTTAATTACTAACATTTTAGATCATGGAAATTGTTGTTTACGAGTTTTAATATACACACATCTTCAATTAAAATACAGCTCACAACAAGCACCACAGAGGTCTACCAGAGATTGCCAGGGAAGACCAGAATTTACATTCCTGATATTTCTAAAATAAAAAACAAGCAAAGAATTTTTTTAAAATATCAAAATAATCCTTGAGGCCATTTATAATACCTCACTGAGCCCATCTATAAGCCCTCTACCCCACTCACAATTAATTTCTTCTTCTTTAACTTTTGAGTGGACTTATAAGTTGCTTATTGTTTTTTCCCCTTACTCAGTCTATCCTTACATTGCAAGCTGCTCAAAGAGAACATCCTTCTTGAATGTCTGAGAAGCATCTAAAACATAGTGTGTACTACAGTTAGAATAAATAAATCAAGCAGCAAAAAAAGGGCACAAGACCATTAAAAAAAATTTCCAGGCACCTTTAAGTTATTTTTTATTAATATTTGTATTAAAAAGTTGTATTTTAAATTATACATTTGTTCCCTTCTTTGTTGAGCTCTCATCTGAGCCAAGAATGGTCATGTTTCGTTGCAGCTGCTCGAAGGCTTGCCCTGAATACAGAGGACATAGGAAGTGCCAGGCACAGATGAGACCATCAGAGACCACAATCAGGCTTCCATCCAAGCAACTTAACAGGTGACACAGCCAGTGCTCTAAACTGTCAAACTGTCACTAAAGAGTGGAACAGGAACAGTCTGGGATTGCACTGGGAGGACTGAAGCACTAATGCAATTGCTAAACCCTGCCCTTACATTCTACACTGGCACTGCAACTGGTGGAACGTGATGAAGTGCTGAATAACATGAAAGTTAGGGTTGCTCTGAGCAAGGGCAGTTCAAATTGCAGTAGCAATTTTGCATATGGATGCATGTGTTACAAGTCTTCTAAGAGGTCCAAACAGTAGTGAGCACACCAAGTTTTTCTGGTTTTGACAAAGATAAAATGAACAACCCAGAAAAAATCAAATTGCTCCAAGCAGTGAAATAATGTAAACAAACAAACAAAAATCAAAGTGCATAAAATGTGTTTGTTTCTTAGAAGAGCTAATTTATCAGTCACCCATCCACCCAGGATTGTTCCACAAGCAAATTTCAACAACCTTACAGCACTGGGAAAGAAAAAAAAACTACCTCCATTACAGCCTCCGTTCAGGAATGTGAAATATTTTCTCTACTATTATCAGACTCATAGCATGGATTTCCGCCACCAACATGCCAACCTCCCATCACACACATTCCATAGTAGAGGACAAGAGAGAACAGCATACTACCTGGCCACCAACAAAATGGGCAACAAATTACAGGATGTTCTACTTAAATAAGTCTGAAACCTACTAGATCCAGCACTCTCTAGGCACACTCAAAAACTGGAAGACTAGAAAAAAAGATGTCGAGACATGGCGAAAGACAAGACTATTTAAGTAAGGCACTTTACGCCCATTCAGGACTGATGCTACTGGCAAGATGACCTAGCAAGCTCATACTGCAGCATCACATCTTCAGAAAGAAGGAATTTTCAGCCTCAGTTTCCTTAAATATCAAGTTCAGACATGACCAAAAAAAAAAAAAAACCTTCAGTTGTTCCAGTGGACTTAATGGCAGCACAATGTTGGATGGAAACATTAATATGATATACGAATAACTTTATACTTAACCCTGAAACATTATTAGATTCAGAAGACCAAGCAGTATGTTTAGGATATATGGAAAGGCCTCAGACATTCTTGCATAGCGTTTCACCAGAAACCACCTATGGAACAACAGCCTTAGGTAAACATTCCTGGTCTTCTCTCAGTCACAAGGATGAATGGTTACACTCAACTGCTCAAGGAAAGGAGAACAGTATTCATGTACTAGCATAAATGCCATGGCATATACCTCAAGTGAACTGTTCAAATGCTTTTAATATGTTATCAAGTAATTTTTATTTGAAAATGAAAGGATTATTCAAGAGAAGATATATTATCAGAGTGGGAAACATAGCAACCTACTTTAAGAGTAGAGTGAACAAATAAGATCTTGAATCAAAGGGATTGATCAAAGGAAAATCACCTTGAATTTCCCTCTTAACAGTGCAGAACCACCCATGACTAGTAAAAATAAAAATCACTGGTGGAACCCTATATTCACACCTTTCTGCAAAACTTTCAGCCCTTTAGGAGTAAAAGCAAACTGTACAGAGTGGCTGGACGACAAATTGTTAGATAATAGCTAATACTAATTAATTCAAACTCATTTTAACTGAGTACATCCCAGTTTGAGAGGATTCACTTAAAAAAGACTATTAAAGAAAAAACAGGTACACTACTAGGCACATATTAGCTATTACTGTTGAAATGGGTAAAAAGGTGAAGCTAAATTTACATTAGCAAACATTAAGAATATACGGAGTAGGATATTAAGTCAATTATTTAATCCATCACATGGTTTGTAGTACTGCGGCTCACATGGTTCATTAAATAAGTAAATCCATCACCCAACTGCTTGAAGCATTGTACATGCATTTGGTGGCTGAGTGTCCCTCATTTTTGTCAGGGAATCTCATATTTTGTGAATAAAATCAAGCAAATTCAGAATTAATTATCAGAGGGGTAGCCGTGTTAGTCTGAATCTGTAAAAAGCAACAGAGGGTCCTGTGGCACCTTTGAGACTAAGAAGTATTGGGAGCATAAGCTTTCATGGGTAAGAACCTCACTTCTTCAGATGCAAGAAGTGAGGTTCTTACCCACAAAAGCTTATGCTCCCAATACTTCTGTTAGTCTCAAAGGTGCCACAGGACCCTCTGTTGCTTTTTTCAGAATTAATTGTCTTTTTCCATAGATGAAGGGCAACATCTTGACTGAAGAGGGTAAAAAAAACTGGTTTCCTTTTCTTGAGTTCAGTACCATGTTGTTCACTCTGGTATTAGAGATGCCAGGAATACTTCATGCCACAATCTGTGCTTTAGATCTCTGTCCTTCCTTTCAAGGTTTATTCAGAGGAGTGGAACACGGGTGAACTGTTGAGAGATATCGACTCTTACTTAATAGAAGCCAACTCCTCTGAAGGAAGTGATTATATGACCAAAAGTCAGCACCTGAAGTGGACAATTTAGCCAACTACCACTAAGTATCTGACCTTCCATCCCTGGTTGAAAGTATTTAAAAGCTTGCGCCGAGACAATTTGTGGATGCCTCAGATCATCTTAGTCCATGTTAACCTCGGCTGGGCACAGCCCTAGTATAGCACAAACACTGTAATAGTAGCACTGGCTGATCTCCTATGAAAGAGGAACAGCCAGTAGCCATGCCGACATTTGTAGATCCATCAGCTGCTTTCAGTATTAGGGATGAAACACTGTCTGGTCTGCAAAGCCAAGCAGAAGCAGACAGGATTGTCCTTCAGTAGCTTTCTCTCTCTCAAGAGATACTGAACTGTTTTGTGTAATTGCTTTTCAGTCTCAAGAGCTCCCACACGTGAAACTCTGCAGGATTCCATCTTACTGAACAAGGCGGGTATGTGGGAATGACAAATATACATGACTGTTGGGAGGGTTAGCAAGAGGCATGTGTTATAGTGTTCTCAATAAGCTGACGACACCCAGCTCTATTTTGTTATTTCATCCAATCTAGACAGTGCTGTTGGATGCCTTACCAGATGTTTGGTAGACTGGGACACAGATGAAGGCTATCTGACTGAAGCTCAATCTGGAGAAGATTGATCTGATGCTGGCAGATTTGTGAGAAGCAACCAGAAAATGCAGGGGGGATTACATCTGCTCCCATAAATGTGCAAACTTTAACAACATATGGGAAGCCATTTGGGGGTATTGCTGGAGCCCCAGTCACTGTTGGGCAATCATATAGCAACAATACTAGGAAGACTTTATTCCATTTTTATTTAATCTGGAGATTGCAACAATTTCTTTCCGATGCAGACTAGGCTATTTTCATACCTTTCTCACCTAAAGATTTAACTACTGCAATGCAGTCTATATGGAGGCTACACCTTAAATCAAACCAGAAATTGAAGCTTGTGAGGAACGTGACAGTCCATTTGGTAAATAGCATATCCCACCAGAAGAACAGGGTATCAGTGCTCTGGGATATGCATTGGTAACCTATTTGTTTTCTGGGTGCAGTTTAAGTGGTTAATTTTCATCTGCAAGTCTTCAATGGCACAGGATGCAACAGTTTCAGAGAGCACCTCTGTCCCCATGACATATTGCTGTAGTTGCAGTCAGTGGAGCCCTATATGGTAGGTATTCAAACATGAAGGACCCTCAACTTTGGTATACACTTCCCCCACTTGGTCTGAAAGATCCAAAATTTGTTGTCCTTCAGTGTACGCTGTAGGGCTCATCTTTGTACACATACTTTTTTTTTTGTGGGGAGGGGGAAGAGGATGTGATGAGGACTGATATTGGTGGGTGTGCCCACGTATTGCGGGGATATATTTTTAATTGGTTATTTTCAGATTTTTAGATTCAGAGTTTTATTCTTTATGAAATTGTACACTCATTTCATTGACATAATGAAATTGAAATTTCATTATGTCAAAATTGCCTGTAGCCCAAGATAGGCTTTTTTTAGTTTCAGTAAAAAACTCAAAATAAGCTATATAAAAGCCAGATATTTTAATATGCACATATTTAGCACTCACATAAACACACACACACACATTTTTTTTTTCAGGGAGGAAAAGATTTAACACAACAGCTAACCTGAAATTTAGCTACACAACTGGAACTGCAAAAGTTGTACAGTTTTCCATCAGGCATTGTGGCTTGATATTGAGGTAAAGAGTTTCGTTTACAAAAGTGGCAAATAATTCCCATACCTAAAAGAAAAATGTAGTTTACACAGAAAGTAAATACAAGTAGTAGTGTACAAATTTACTAGGTTATAATTTACCACTTCCCCTCATTTTATTTATGTAAAACCTAAATTTCATCATTAAATTTTCTTACAAAAAAACACAAAACTATTAGACTCTGAAAATCTCTCTCTCTCACACACACACACACACACACACACACAAATATATATTTTAGTTCTTCCTGATCTTCTTTGTTAAACCTCAGTGTTAAAGTATTTTCGTGTTCCTATCAAAAACTTATTAGTATTTCCAATTTAGTGATCAAGCTCATTCACTCTGTCTCCTTTTCCCACTCAGAAATCTTGATAGATATATACACCCCTTTCCCAGGATAAATGTCTTGGCTAAATGACGCATCTTGTGAAGGGGACACAGTTGCAATGCCTCATACATATGGACGGAAATTTATTCAGTACTGGATGGTATCAAATATGAAAAAGTACCCCCTACATGCATGAAGACTGTACTATATCTGACTCTGTAGCATCACTGGTGTACACTATTTATTATGTCTCAACGTTTCCCACCCAGTAACCTACAAGCCTCAATACACTGGAAAACGTTTTTTACGGGGGTGGGGGGAGACAATTTGGGAATCAATAAGCTAAAAGGAAGAGAGTTGCAATATTCCAAATGGAAGATGACCAGAGCAGGGACTAAAATATTACAAGTCTAGAATATAAAAAGAAATTATGTTTTTCCTTTAAAATCTGCAAAACACTCATATACAATAGTGATGAGTGTAATTTTAAAACCTACATGAATTTATATTCTAAAATAGAAAAAATATACTTTTGCAAATCTTGTGTCTTTTCTTCTTCACAAGAGAAATAAACAGAAGTAAAACATGGAAGTCAATTTTTTTTTAAATTCAAGTCTACTCTTATCAGTGATGAAAAGCCACCATCCTTTTCACTTACTTTGTGATTTTGCATATTTTGATTTGTGTGTGTTCATGCATGCAGTTGAGCAGTATGGCTCCATATATCCATTAGGTCCTATGCACTGAGTCATTTCAAAAAACCTGCACTGAGCTCTGCAACCAGTACAAGTTGTTAATTTGCCATATTTCTAAAACATAAAACAAAGCAAAACAATGCATTAGTTATGACTTTAAAGTTATATTACAATAAGTACACAGGAAGATACATTTTTCTGCTATTCTCACCTTATTAGAATCTTCCTGTATTACATAAAAGATCTAGAACATTTCTTTTGGCAGGAAAGGATGGCTTGGCTAAAAATAAATATTTTTTAAAATTTCAATAGTATTGAAAACAATTTTGTGAACTGTGTTAGAGCCTAGGTAAGTCTGAGTGGTTACAATAGTTTGGAGGTACCCATATTTATCCCTTCCTGCTAGCGGATAAATGGTGTAATGAAAGAGGAGAGTCTTTTCTTGGAGGGAGGTAGGATGGAGAACTGAAGTTTAAAATCGGGATACTCTAGGCTCCAAAAAGGACTTCACCCATGCAGGAAGAAAGGGCACAGGTAATTAGGCACCAAAATAGAACTCAGTACGATACATGGAAAGTGGGATTTTGTTAAATGCTAAAAAAGAAACATTAAAAATGCTTTCATGTAGTTGAACTAAAATACATGGGATCTCTCAGCTGTTGCCAGAAGCTCAGAATGGGTGACAGGGGATGAATCACTTGATGATTACCTGTTCTGTTCATTCCCTCTGGGGCACCTGGCATTGGCCACTGTCAGAAGGCAGGATACTGTGCTAGATGTACCTTGGGTGTGACCAGTATGGCCGTTCGTATGTTCTTTTGTAAGCAGTAAAACTGGTTTAATCTTAAACCACTCCCAACGTAATTTTAGATATAAAATGGCCAAGCCCTTGTGCATCAGTATCTTATAGAACAGGGCTCGGCAACCTTTCAGAAGTGGTGTGCCAAGTCTTCATTTATTCACTCTAATTCAGTGGTTCCCAAACTTTAACAACCTATGAACCCCTTTCACTAAAATGTCAAATCTCGTGAACCCCCTCCTAAAAATGAATATTTCCAGAGATTTTCTCCTTTACCTGAGTATAAATTATAAAAGCAGTGATCTTGGAAATATAAAATTTGTTTTGATGCCATGCTTATTACACACTATTATTATTAATCATTACAGTATTTTTATTACATTATGAAAACGGCAACACTCTTCCACGATCTCACTTTCGTAGCTTGTATCACTTTGAATAAGCCTGTTATAAGACAAGGCTGCTATGTTTCATCAAGGAGTATCAGATGTGAAACCAGCATGAAGGTAATTAAGAAGCCAACTTAAAGAGTTTCTCCTACACAAGCATTCAGGTCTTGAGCAGTCCAGGCAAACAATGCACGTTACAACAAAGCTTAAACTTGTTCTTCATAATAATTTTAAAAACTATACTAGCTGCCTATTTAATTTTAAAAACAGCAAAAAATATCCACCTCCCTTTCCATTTCTTATAAGGAGTCTTGAAGTTTAAATCCCCTCAGCGTGATAGATATGCTTGCTTTGATCTTCTTAGCTCTTGGAAGTCCAGGGGCTCCGGGCTGCTGGCGCCATGGTGCCTCGGGTCCGGGTCCTTAGGGACAGCTCTGTCCGCCATTAGGCAATTTTTTCCCGAGAAGCCCCTGTAACATTTCGCGAACCTCCAGGGGTTCACAAACCCCAGTTTGGGAACCACTGCTCTAATTTAAGGTTTCACGTTCCAGTAATACATTCTAACATTTTTAGAAGGTCTCTTTCTATAAATCTATAATATATAACTAAACTATTGTTGTATATAAAGTAAATAAGGTTTTTAAAATGTTTAAGAAGCTTCATTTAGAATTAAATTAAAATCCAGAGCCCCCCAGACCGGTGGCCAGGACCTGGGCTGTGTGAATGCCACTGAAAATCAACTCGCATGCCGCCTGTGGCACGCATGCCATAGGTTGCCTACCCCTGTTATAGAAATACCCTCTACTTAACCTTCCACCCTGAATGATTCTTATAAGACTATCAGTAGCAAAATAATTACTGGTGAAATACCACATACTTTCAGTGGGATCAAAGGCTCCACTGAGGTTGTCTGATGGTATGATATATCATGGCTACTATGAATACTGTTGCAGCTAGCAGAGCTAACATGAATATTGTTAGAGCTGAAACTTCCTGGCTCTGACAAATCCTGAAGAGTGGATTTCTCTTAACTTTAGAATATCTTGGGCTCCTGTCCTGATGCAGTTGAGCCATGTCTAGAAGAGTTTCTATGTACGTCAACTGATCACCGAATGACAAGTTGAGACTTTGGGTGAACTCTAGGTAATTACTACACCGTGATGGTGACCGACTGATTTCAGATAGTCCCCAACCCCCATCAGTAGTATCATTCCACCCCACAAGAGCATTCTCAAACCATGCAGATAAGGCAAACTAGGCCCAGGTAATCACTTAGTTAACACAAGCAGTACAGATGCCAACACAAAAGGCAATACACAAAATGGATAGTGCTGTCTTATACAAATTTGATACAGATCTCACAGTTAGATAAGGATCCAAATGTACACAAAACGTCAACAAGATAGAGGCCACTGGCTTTGTGTTCTGTATCTAGTAGTAGTAAACTTGCTCCTAGGTGACCATCTTGAATTTTTCCTTTGAAGGATTACTGATTCATATATCACCAAGTTCGATGAAGCTCTTCTAACATTTTAGGTATCTGTACGCACTTGGAATAAAATCTGTTCCCTAATTTTGTCAAGTAGCTCATGCTTGATGGTAAACTTTTTCAAGAGGGATTTTTTTTTGCAGCATCTTTTCCTAGTAATTTCCCCAAATCATTCAACACCTAGGTCCAGGGGAGAGAAGTGGAAGGGCCCTTCCACTTCTGCTTCAAATCGGTCAAGAGGAGGATGTAAGGGCATAATTATCCTGTTTGCAGAGGGAACCTCATTTGGGTAGTTTTGGCTCTCTTAGTCTTTAAGGATTTATCATCATGGACTTAGTCAAATCCAGAAGTCTATGCAGTCACTGGAGAAACTTGTGGAAGGTCAGTTCTTCCAGAGCAGAATCTATAATATTCTCTTGCCTCTGTAAAATGTACACACACACACACACACACACACACACCCCAATTTGATGAATTAATTTGCAACAGATAACACAGCCTCACAGTACTCCAAAGAGTTCGGCTTCTTGACCTGTGCAAGCCACTTTGAGGCAACCTGTGTTGTCAATCCGTTCTGCTTCAAGAGTGGCTGGGTCTGTGCTGATGTGGACAATCCTAGCACCAAGGAGGGATTCAACTCTGGCTTCTATTTAGAGAATCAATCCTTTGAAGGATTCCAGGCCAATTTTATGCCCATCTTACTGGAAATTTTCCAGAATGCCTCTGGAGAGTTTGCACGTTGTGGGTGACATTTCTAATCAGACATATGACACCACACAATTTACTCAACTCCCAAGCACAAAATGCAAAAGTCATGCTCACCTGTGAGGAATATCTCGCAGAAGCACTTCTTGAAACCATGTAAAGCAAACGTTAAAGAATTTAGCTATACTGAGCACAGTAAAGACCTCAAGGCAGAGTCTATGCAGGACTGGAATCCAGGAAGAAAGACCTAAGAGCATTGAGTAATTTCGCCAAAGTCTATGCAGATAACCACTCAACGGTTCTAGGCAAAAACTGGAAGCACTGATGCAATTATTCTAAAAAGGGGCTTTATAGATCGACTGTATCCAGGAGCAGAATCAGAAAGCAGGAATGCAGAATGAAGGTGGTCAGACTAAATGATCCCGATGATCCCTTCTGGCCTTTAAGTCTTTGACAAATTACTGGAGCCTCCACAGGAGTCCACGAAAGCTTATGCTCTAATAAATTTGTTAGTCTCTAAGGTGCCACAAGTACTCCTGTTCTTCTTTTTGCGGATACAGACTAACACGGCTGCTACTCTGAAACCAAAATTAAGCTGTCAGGCCTTGAAGGCTATCAGCACTCCACGGTATGGAAAAACAGGCATGCAAAAAAAAAAAATGAAATTTATTATACATTGAATGTTGCGAGAACACTCTGAAGGATATCCTATGTCTAATGAAGGAACGGTGGGCAAAACAGAGTTGCAAAGGCAGCCTGTAGCGGGGTGGTCACCTGCTCCTGCCTAAAGGGGCTTAAAACAGCCCTGGAGAGAGCTGGGGCAGGGCAAAAGCTGGGCTGATTAGGAAGCAGCTACAGCAGGAGCTACGCCCCAAACAGACCCAACTGGCCCTATAAAGGCCAAGGAAGCCAGGAGCAGGAACACTCTCTCTCTAGCCTTTGGAGAGGGAGGGACCAGGCTGCTGAGGAGCTGAGGAAGGTACCGAGGGTGGGGCAGTGCTGGGGAAGGGCCAGGGAGCTGGGGAGCTCCAGCCTAGCAGAGCCCCGGGCTGCAGGCTGAAGGAAGCGCCCACTAGAGGGTACTAGGGCTGCAGAGGGGCAGCTCCGCTATACGTAGAGGCAGCGGGTCCAAACCAAACCTTGCCTGTGATGAGTGGCTTATACTGCAGTCTGCCCCAGGGAGTGGGGGCTAGTTGGTGATTAGCAGTAGCCTACAACTGAGGCGAGGTGGGGATAGTGGGTGGGAGTTCCCCGGGAGGGGAGACCCAGAGACTGAAGGGTGTACTGCCAGGCGGCAGTACCCCAGCGTGCAAGGGGCACCAAGTCCAGGAGGGACAGGCAAAGTGGGACACCGGACTGCAGAGGGCGCTCCGGCGGCTGGAGAGCTAATTCCCGGAAGGTACCAGCAGGAGGCACCACAGGGGTGAGTCCCACACAGTTACACAGCCAGACAAGGTCGCAGAGACCTTATTGCATGTCTGGAAGCAAGGAAAAACCACCTGGATGTCTGGACTAAGGAAATGGCATTTAGTATACAATCAGTAGCGTAAGAAGGTGTCAAGGCCCACTACCAGTGTTTCCGAGATTCAAACAGACTTGCAATTAAAGAAGTTCCTAATTCTACTTCATGTGCAAGCTTGAAACTTTAGAGTGAGAAAATCTTTGCTGATGGTATCTAGAAAGAAATCTCTAAATCCAAACCTAGAGATCTTAATTTGCTTAGTATTTTTATTTTATACTAGAAAGCCAATGTCTTTATATTTTCATCCCACGAGTTTCTACATGGACAAAAACTGTACCATAAGTAATACAATTTTCCCAGTGGTACATTAAGGTGTAATTCTATGGAAAGATTCTGAAGGTATCTAATCATAACAACAAAGCTCTCACTGTTTGTCACTGACCCCTACAAGGAGATTTTAGCACTTTTGCAATATTGATAGTACAGTATTTAACACAATATTTTGTATAGAAAAATCTCCCTCTCCAATCCGATTATCACTTTTTCCAACTCAAACTCCTGTGCCATCTCCTCTTCTGAAACTTTTTTCAATATCTTGTTTCTACTCCTGTTGGCCCTTCACCAAGCTAGTATGTTTGAATGTTAAAACCATGTGCAATCCCAAAAGTATACTAAATGTATAAACTTTCAGCTTTCACTTTATGTTAGGTACTAAACAGTATTCGAGACAATATAGGCGCCTCAGATGGCTTTTGTATGAAATGGCACATGGTTCTGAAATATTACAAAAGATGGTTTCCATTTATTCTGCAATTCTGCTGGTGAGGACCTGCTGTAAAATCTAAGCTTTGCTGTAGAAATGAATGATGGAATTTAACTCTTCATTAACACAAATTAACAACTCTTCATTCTCTCATACAGTTGTGAAAACAACTGTCAAAACTCAAAAATATAAGCCAAAGTGGTGTTCTCTATTTCCAAGGTAACAGAAAACCTGAAACAATATTGCTGAGAAATGTAATGCTCTCCCTTTCATCACAATGGGTTATTGTTTTTATTTGTTAAGCATCAACAATATGCTCAGCCCAATAGACAAGATAAATAAGAAGACAGTCCTGACCTTGGAAGCCTTACTATCCTGAAACCGGCAGGGAAAAAAGATAAACCAAGATGCACTAAGAGAATGAGAGGAAAAAGTTACCGTAGATAAATTTTTAAAAAGTCTTAAATACTGTGGGCCTTAAGGAAAAAATGGGTCTTCAGATAGGATGCAAATGAAGAAACTATATAGCTCCTCAACGATGGAACTGAAAAGGCGTTCCAAGTAGGGGCAGCTTGAAGACTGACCGAAGGAAAAGGAAATAAAGCAATCAAGAGGTCACTGAAACTAGCATTGCTGGCAGCCCAACACTGTAGCATTTAATTTCAGAAAGGGGAACTACACAAAAATGAAGAAGTTAGTGAAACAGAAATTAAAAGGTACAGCGCCAAAAGTGAAATCCCTGCAAGCTGCATGGAAACTTTTTAAAGACACCATAATAGAGGTTACCTTAAATGTTTACCCCAAATTAAAAAACATAGTAAGCGAACCAAAAAAGTGCCACCGTGGCTAAACAACAAAGTAAAAGAAGCAGTGAGAGGCAAAAAGGCATCCTTTAAAAAGTGTAAGTTAAATCCTAGTGAGGAAAATAGAAAGGAGCATAAACTCTGGCAAATGAAGTGTAAAAATATAATTAGAAAGGTCAAAAAAGAATTTGAAGAACAGCTAGCCAAAGACTCAAAAAAATAATAGCAAAAAAATGTTTAAGTACATCAGAAGCAGGAAGCCTGCTAAACAACCAGTGGGGCTACTGGACGATTGGGATGCTAAAGGAGCAGTCAACGACAATAAGGCCATTGTGTAGAAACTAAATGAATTCTTTGCATCGGTCTTCACAGCTGAGGAGGTGAAGGAAATTTCCAAAAGCCATTCTTTTTAGGTGACAAATCTGAGGAACTGTCCCAGATTGAGGTATCATTAAAGGTGGGTTTTGAACAAATTGATAAACTAAACAGTAAGAAGTCACCAGGACCAGATGGTATTCACCCAAGAGTTCTGAAGGAACTCAAATGTGAAATCGCAGGACTACTAACTCTAGTCTGTAATCTATCATTTAAATAAGTTTCTGTGTCAAATGACTGGAGGTTAGTTAATGTGAAGCCAATTTTTAAAAAGGGCTCCAGATGTGATCCCGGCAATTACAAGCCAGTAAGTCTGACTTCAGTAAGGGGCAAACTGGTTGAAACTATAGTAAAGAACAAAATTGTCAGACACACAGATGAACAGCAGGTTTAAAACAAACAAAAGGAAGTATTTCTTCACACAGCGCTCAGTCAACCTGTGGAACTCTTTGCCATAGGATGTTGTGAAAGCCAAGACTATAACAGGGTTCAAAAAAGAACTAGCTAAATTCATGGAGGATAGGTCCATCAATGGCTATTAGCCAGGATGGGCAGTAGGGTGACCAGATAGCAAGGATGAAAAATCAGGACGGGGGTAGGGGGTAATAGGCACCTATATAAGAAAAAGCCCCAAATATCAGGACTGTCCCTATAAAATCAGGACATCTGGTCACCTTAATGGGCAGGGATGGTGTCTCTAGCCTCTGTTTGCCAGAAGCTGGGAATGAGCATCAGAGAATGGATCACTTGATGATTACCTGTTCATTCCCTTTGGGGCACTGGCATTGGCCACTGTCAAAACAGGATACTGAGCTAGATGGACTTTTGGTCTGACCCAGTATGGCCATTCTTATGATAAAGGGGGTAAGAAGGAATACAATAGAGCTTCTTAACTTTTAAAACTGATGGCGACTTTAAACATCATTATTTCATTGATCATTTTAGGATTATTGATTCATATATCATCAAGTTAGATGAAGCCCTTCTAACATTTTAGGTACCTGTAAGCACTTGGAATAAAATCTGTTCCCTAACTTTGGCAAGTAGCCCATGTTTGATGGAAGGAAGGCAGCAAGGGCCAGGAGGAATCCGTGGAGGGCCAGGCGAGGCAATGGGCGTCAAGGGCACCAAAATACAACAGTGTATTATTATTGAGTCTGCCAAAAAAAAAAAAAAAAACCTACATAAATAAATTACAATGATTTGGACACGTATATGTGCATATTTATTTGTTTTTCCTAAAGTAAAGTAAAGTAGGAACATTTGTCAGAGCAGCCACAAGCAAGAGTTGATGGCTGCACTGAGGCCACCAAAAATTATGTTGTGAGAACCCCTGGTCTACATAATACTTGGCCCTACCATGAGTTCAGGGGACTGGAGTAAGTAGTCTCTAGAAGTTCCTTCCAGTCCTACGAGTCCGATTCTATAAAGGTATGGAAAGCAACTTCCTGCCCTCAGTTAAGTGGTTTCAGGGAGTGGGGGAGGGGGGGGGATGAGTAAATGTATCGTCTGGTTCAGACAAAACTCAGATGACACCTTAGGCAGGAATTTAAGGTGTGGACATAGGGAAACCTTGTTCTTGAAGAATATTGTAAATGAGGATCTGTCATCAAAATCCTGATTTCTCCAACTCTTCGAGCCCATGTAATAGCTATTTAAAAGGCCATCTTCATAGAGAGGTTCATTAAGAAACAGGTCGCCATTGGTTCAAATGGGGTCTTGTGAGACCTCTAAGAAGTAGATTAAGATCCCAAACCAGAGTGAGGGGCTGTTACTTGAGGAAGTCCCAAGTCCATTAATGAACCTTACAATTGTAGGGTGAGCAAACACTGAGAATCCTTCCAGTCACCTATTGCCTTCAGTGGAAAAAAACTGTTACCTACCTTTCTGTAACTGTTGTTCTTCAAGATGTGTTGCTCCTGTCCATTCCAAGTAAGTGTATGCGCGCCACATGCAGAGCTGTCGTAAGGTTTTCCCCCTAACAGTACCTGTCGGTTGGCTGTGGAGTCCCCTGGAGTCTGCCTTCATGGCGTTATATATAGGTCCCTGCCGACCCGCTACCTCTTCAGGTCCTTCTTGCCAGACTACTCCGACAGAAAGGTAGGCGGGTGGGTGTTGAAATGGACATGAGCAACACATTTCGAAGAACAACCGTTACAGGAAGGTAGGTAACCGTTTTTTCTTCAAGTGCTTGCTCATGTCAATTCCAAGTAGGTGACTCCCAAGCATCTCCTAAGAAGAGGGGTTGGAGATCAGTGAGTCACAGACTGCAGCACTCCTCTGCCAAACACAACATTGTCTCTGGCCTGCTGTGCAATGGCATAGTGCAATGTAAAAGTGTGGATTGATGACCACATTGCTACCCTGCAGATGTCTTGAATGCGGGACCTACGCCAGGAATGCCACCGAGGATGCCTGCGCTCTTGTGGAGTGCGCTGTCAGTGAGGGGGCAGGTATCTTCGCTAGGTCATAGCACGCCCTGATACAAGCCATGATCCATGAGGAAATTGCTTATGATGACACTGGAAGTCCCTTCATGCACTCTAATTTTAACAAAGTTGTGTTGATTTTCAAAATGGCTTCGTTCTTTCAATATGAAAAGCTAACACCCGCCTGATGTCCAAGGAAGTGAAGCATTCCCTCCCGGTTGCTGGCGTGCAGTTTAGGAAAGAAAACTGGGAGAAATGCGTCCTGATTTGCATGGAAATGTGAAACTACCTTTGGGAGCAAGGCAGAGTGGGGCCACAACTGCACCTTGTCCTTATAGAAGACAATATATGGCGGCTCAGAAGTCAGGTTAAGCTCAGACATCCTCCTGGCTGAAATTATAGCCACCAGGAACACTACTTTCCAGGAAAGGTAGAGAAGTGAGCATGTTGCTAGGGATTCAAAGGGAGGACCCATCAGTCTTGAGGGTACCAGGTTGAGATCCTAGAGGGGGATCAGTTGCCTTACTTGAAGCTACAGTCTATTTAGTCCTTTGAGAAAATGGCCGACCACGGGGTTAGTGAAAATCAACTGGCCGACTGAGATGGTGGCCAGATGCACCTTTATTGATGACACTGACAGGCCCTGCTGTTTCAGGTGTAGTAAATAGTCCAGGATATAGGGAATCGATGACTGCAAAGGTGGAGTGTCCTTTTGTAATGACCAAATAGAGAATCTCTTCCACTTAGCCAAACAAGTGGCTCTCTAACAGGGTCTGAGAATGCCAGTTCCAAGGGGTTTAGCGATGGAATTTCCATGCCGTGAGGTGGCGAGACTCTAGATTGGGATGTTGGAGCCGGCCATGGTTCTGCATGATCAAGTCTGGGACCAGGGACAGGGTCGCTGGTGTGTCCACTGACAAGTCTAGAAGCGTGGTGAACCAGTGCTGGCATAGCCACGCTGGTGCTATTAATATCATTGATGCTCTCTCTTCTGACCTTTAGCAGGACCGTGTGTACAAGCAGGAAGAACGGGAACACATATAGCAGGTGGTCCTTCGAAGGGAAGAGAAAAGCATCCACGAGCAAGAGTGGGCTGTGATTCAGGAAGGAGCAGAACTGCTGATATTTCCCAATGTGCCTTGTTGTGAACAAGTCTTTCTCGGGAATTCCCCACTGTTGGAAGATATTCATGACATGCAGGCAGTAGGACCTCTCAGGTCCTTGTGATTGTGAAATGACCTGCGGAGATGATCAGCCAGTTTTTCTAAGAGCCCAGAAGGTATGCCACCTCTAGATCAGGGATAGTCAATGATTTTTTGTCAAGGTCCAAATTTCTTGGTCAAGGTATAATCAAGGTCCAGACTCCAGAGAAAATAATTTAAAAAATACTGATGATGATGATGATGATGATGATGATGATGATAAGTAGTAAATAAAAAGATTTTGGGGTCCGTTCAAAAGCATCTGGTGGTCTGGATTTGGCTCCTGGTCCACCTATTGACTACCCCTGCTCTAGATGTATCGAGTGGGCAATGGAGAAATCCCACAGTTTGAGGGCTTCCTGTCATAGGGGAGCAGAGCAAGAACCACCCTGTCGGTTTATATAGAACATCGCATTGATGGACCTATCCTCCATGAATTTATCTAGTTCTTTTTTGAACCCAGTTATGGTCTTGGCCTTCACAACATCCTCTGGCAAGGAGTTCCACAGGTTGACTGTGCATTGTGTAAAGAAATACTTTATTTGTTTTAAACCTGCTCCCTATTAATTTCATTTGGTGACCCCTAGTTCTTGTTATGAGAAGTAGTAAACAACACTTCCTTATCTACTTTCTCTACACCAGTCATGATTTTATAGACCTCAATCGTATCTCCCTTTAGCCATCTCTTTTCCAATCAAAAAAGTCGAAGCCTGCAGCCACAAGCTCCTTCTCACAGCTATGGCGGTTGAGATAGTGCAGGTTGCTGAGTCCGCTGAGTCTAGAAAGGCTTGCAAGGAGATTCTTGATCTTGCCTGGATTTAGTTGGAAGCAACTCTTTAAACTTGGTCAGAACGTTCCAAGAATTAAAATTGTAGCAGCTGAGGACCGCTTGCTGGTTGGCAATATGAAGCTGGAGTCCTCCAGTAGAGCAGACCTTTCGACCGAAGAGGTCCAGCTTCTTCACCTCTTTATATTTGGGCATTGGGCTCTGCTACCCTTAGCTCTCCTTTTCTTTTGCGGCCGCCACAACTAATGTGCCCGGCTGAGGGTGAGTAAATAGGTACTCAACCCTTTTGAGGGTACAAAGGACTTTCTTTCCATTCCTCTGGCTGTGGGGGCAAGAGAGAGGCGGGTATCTGCCATAGAGTCTTGGTGGTGTTTTGGATGGTCTTAATCAGGGGTAAGGCCACCCTTGAAGGACCTTCAGGTGTCAGGATGTCCAACATAGGGTCAGTATCCTTCGACACCTCTTCTGCCTGGAGGCCCAAGTTCTGAGCCACTCTCCTGAGTAACTCCAAGTGTGCTCTGTTGTTCATAGCTGGTAACGTGGCAGACGAGCCCGTCATTGCCTCGTCAGGGGAGGATGAGTATAATGCCTTTGATGGCACCGGGTCCTCTTGTCCCTCCGGTTTGCGGGGATTCCCCTGCGCTGATGTCTCTTGTGCAGTGCCTGGGGTGATACTGGCCCTGGTGCCGGCTTCAGAGCCTCGCAATGGTTCTTCAGCTATAGATGATGCTGGGGGAGCTCGCCTTTCTGAGGCGACAGACAAAGACCTCTAGCCTGGCCCTGGGTACACCCACATAGTCCAGAAGGGCCACTGTGCTGGCCCCTGCCATTGCATCATGAGAAACTACTACCCCTCCTCCTGCCTTGATCGGTGGTGAGAGCAGTGTTGGCTCTGTTTTTACATGTACAACTCCAACTGAGTCCAAAGATGACTCCATTCTCGGTGACCACAGTGGTGCCAAACAAGGCAGTGGTGTAGAGTATTGCTGAGGGGAAGGCACGGCACTTCACTGTGGTGTTGGGGGCGGTGCCAGGGACAGTGAAGCTATCATAGCCATGAGGTCCCTGGCTGCCCCGAACGTGCCCGGGGTAGGCAGAAGATCCAGCTCCTCCACCTGGCTCTCCCGCGTGGGGGAATCCACCAGTACTGGAATCGACAGACCTCTCTGCAACGCCGGAGTCAAGAGTGCCGGTTTAGCTGGAGCAGGGGCTCAGTGTCCTGACACGAGATGCACTCTGCTAGCGCTTTCATCCTCCACTGCTCTAGGTGTAGGCGAATGCCCTCTCTCAGATTTCTTTTGCTTCTTGTGTGGCACTGGCGAATGACAGCAGTCCTTAGTAACTGCACTAGAATTGTTCAGTGCTGGGGAGCAGCAATGCCTAGAGTTTCTAGATCCAGAGTCCTTTTCTGGCGCCACAGCCTCTCTCACTGAGGCCAGCGTGCTCTGTACTGAAGCACTGGGTTTTGGATCCGACACGGACTGGGGATGGAGAGCCGGCTCCATGAAGAACAATTTTAACCCAAAGTCCCTCCCCTTCTTAGTTCTGGGGCGGAAGACTTATACCGGTGCAAGATCTGCAGCCTGGTGGGCTTCTCCCAAGCACTTTAAACAAGAGTCATGGGGATCGCCCCTGGGCACAGGTTTCTGACAGGATCTGCATAGTTTGACCCTTGAGACTGGGGCATGCCCCGGTCGGGGAAGAATATGCTTGGGGGAGGGGGAAGAGACCCTAACAGAAACTTATCTAACTATAATACTACTTTAAAACACTAACACTACTAAACTAACTATTTACAGGATACAAAGAGAAAAGTCCACTAGGGGATCGCTTGCCATAGCATGAGAAAAGGAAGCAGATCCAATGACCGTCACCAGTGGTAAGAAGGAACTGAGGAGGCAGTGAGTTGTCAGGGACTTACACACACCACCATGAAGGCATAACTCCAGTGGGCTCCACAGCCAACCTAAGGGAAAAATCTTCCAACGACTGTGCACATGGCATGCGCACACCTACTTGGAATAGACATGAGCAAGCACTCGAAGAATGAAAGCTATTATCGCAGTCAAATGAACCTTAATCAAGCTACCTGATACACACATTTTCTTCAGTTGTAGCAGGTAATCCAGAACAAGTGAAAGTGAGGAAGATTCCCGTGTGAATCGTGGATGTCCACACCAACAGCTAAATCTTTACCACTTCTGAAGGTAAATACTATGAGTAGATTCTTTCCTGCAGTTTAATAACACCTGTTGTACCTCTACCAAATTGGTAGACTCTATCCCTGAAACCATCAAGGAGCCAAGCCTCGAGGCAGAAAACTTCCAGGTTGGGATGAAGCATTCAGCCAACAACTTGGGAGAGAAAATGAGGGGTGATCGTTGGATGAGGAGACAACTGAAGCAGATAAGGGTACCACATCTGTCTCCACCTCATTGGGACTATTAGGATAACTCTGGCTTTGCCCTGCCTGATCTTGTTCATTTCCTTTAAAATTAGAGGCACCTTATATTAGAAGTGATCCTTGCCTATCATGAAACACAAGTATCTTCTATGAGATAGGTGTATTGCAATATGAAAATATGTCTTGTAAACTGAGGACTGAAAACCAATCCCCTGGGTCTAATGAAGGCTTTAACAGGATCACAGTCATCACCCTGAATTTGAGACTTTACAAATTTATTTAGGAGCCTAAGATCTCAAAATCAGTCTCCACCTTCCATTTTTCTTTGGTACGAGGAAATAGCTCAAGTAGAAACTCTTCCTCTTTTGTTGAGCAGGACACAATATCGCTCATAGACAAAGATGGGAGTCTATTTCTTGTCTGAATAGGAGCTTGTGATAGGGGTTCCTGAATAGGTACAGGGAAGGACGATGGGAAGCGGGGAAGGATGTAAAGAGAAAGGTGTAGTCCGATGCAACAATCTCCAAAACCCATCTGTCTGTAGTAATTTGCTCCGATGCATGTCGAAAATGGGAAAGAAGGGGAAGCAGGCAAATTGTTGCAGCTGGCAAACTAATGAGTGGGACAGATCTGAACTCTCAAATCGCTGTCAAAACTGGTGTCTTGACAATGAAGCTGGTTGCTTCATTACACAGAGCCCATGAGCAGCAGAGACTCCAGTTCCTCTGCCACAATTAAGTCTCTTGAGTATCTAAACTCTTGAGGTACCAAATGGAGCGTTGGTACCGGCACGCTGGTCTCAATAGAAGTGGACAATATCAAGGAGTTAGAATGCTTCAATGGGGGCACTGATGGAGGTGGATGCTTCAATTTTTATCTTATTGAGGAACCCATCAAGGGGTGTATCGATGGTACCAATCTGGATGAACATGTCTCCTTTCCATCTCCATCATACCTGACCAGTACCGAAGCTGACTCAGAGTTGTTTCTGCTTTTAGAAGAGCTTTGGAGTTTTCTAGCCCTGCCAGTACTGGGAGGAACCTGTAGCCTATATGGTATCAGGTAGAAAGGCTGACTATTTCAAAATCATCAACTTAGTGGGAGACCGAGGTCTTTTTGGAGCAGATGCCTTATGAGGTGAGTCAGTGTTCCTCTTCCTGGGACTGCTGGAGGTCTCTAGATTCTTCCCCTTTCTGGGAGAGTGTTGAGCCGAGGTCAAAGGGGCACTAGATCTGCCCACAGACTGATGTACAGGGAGGGTTTTTCCAGCTGGCTCTGAAGCAGGATGAAAGGGCGCTCCATCATAAGAAGCCCGAGCTTGATCTCTCAGTTCTTCCTGGCCCTGGATTTAATGGCTAAACAGAAGTTATATTCCCACAGGATGTGCAACTTTCCTAGACAGCAAATGCACTTGCAGGTGGAGTCGCTAACTGTGATGGCCTCCCAAGCAACCATGGTAGTGTTTGAAGTCTGAAGAGTCATGTATGTCCTCCTGAGGAAGGCAAGCATCTCCAAATGGAGAAGAGAGGGGAAAAGACATTCCTCTCACTAGTAAAACTAAACTACTAACATCAACTATACTGAGCTAAACTGACACACTAAGCAAAAAGTTTTAATTTGACAAGACATGCTCAAGGCAGACACACTAAAGTTCCGTCTCAGGCCGAGGCAAATGAGAAAAATTGATAGCAGTTCGTCCACGCAGCCCTCTATAGCCTCAGTGCGGGGCCAGAGGATGTGTAGGCTACACACAAGGACCAAATGAGTACAGCTAGTGAAAATCTCCGATCGACAGCAAATGGATCTATGTGCACCTTAACTGGAGCACCCATAGGGACACTACTCAAAGAAGAAGGGGGTCAAGAGAGCAAGATGCTTTCCTGAGGATCTGAATGTCAAGTGCCTCAGAGAACAAGGAAAATAGAGAAACAAATACCAAGTGGTATTTGGGGGACTGGTACTAGAATGGTAGTAGATTGTTTCTTGTATTAACAGAGTCTTCTGTGAATTTAGCTACAAGTGGTGGTAAAGCATTAGGAAGCAAGGGCAACCTGCGCTTGTACACAGAAGAAATTGTAAATAGTATGGTACAGTATTACCCAATGCCTTTAGAAAGACAATGGGGAATATTTTGTAACTTTCTTCTATCCCCCAATTCCCCTAGCAAGTAAAAAATTTAGAGTATCTGATGACGTTTTTAGATCTGATAGTGGACATGGGGATAGGACCTCAATCTTTCAAGTTGACGATATGTGCATTTCACGGTCCATAGCTGGGGTCCATATCCCAAGAGGAATTTGAAAGTAAAGAAAGCATTTCTTATCTTATCTCACAGGGACCAGAATTTTACAAAGTAAGGAGTTGTGAGTGAGAAAAGATAAAACATTAAAGAAGAATAGACAAAGCAGAGAGCATGACAGAAAAATAGATTCCTTTCATGCTGTACTTGTCACAAATAAACCATTAGGAGGGGTGGGAGATGTGTAGCATTTAGTTTTGCAGCACGTGTGTTATGGTGATGGATCTTTGTTTAAACAAGGAATACAACCAGAAGCCCTGTCACTCCTTTATAGTTCTCACTCACATTTGAAAGAAAGGCTATGACTAGATAAAGAAGTGGGATTAAGTCCATTCTCTCACTTGGAAATCTCTAAATGGCTTGTGCTCAATTGGTTAGCTCTCACCACAACAGGCAAGATGGAACAGGTTTTAAAGTAAGCCTCCACAAGTAGAGTGGGGCTCTCCCCCTTTTTCCTGTCAGCATACTAATGACCATGAGTGCTGGGAAACAGCCAAGAGTTAGGTCCAAATGCACATTCTAAAAGGGGGCAGGAAAAGAAAGAGTACTCTGCGTAAGAAAAAGAAGCCAAATTCAAGACACTAAAGGGGTGTTCTGACCTGGAAAAGGGATCAAATGTTAACTTATATGATGAAAGGACAGAGACACACGGAATTGGTACTCAGGCCAGGAACCGAGAATACGCCTGGTCTGCAGTACAAAGTTAGGCCAACGAAAGACAGCTGTCAAACTAGTTGTGTATGTGTCTACACTTAAATTAATCTCCCACCACTGTAAGAGCCCCATTATGCTGACACAGTACCACCACCTCCCTGAGCAGCATAGAGCCAAGATCCATGTACTTAGGTCAACACAGTACATGTAGACACTGTTACTTATGTTGACTCCAACTGTCCTCCAGCAGCTGTCCCACAATGTCCTATACTCACCATTCTGGTCATCGTTGTGAACTCTACTGCTCACCAATTTTTGAAATTCCCTTTCCTAATTGCCTGGCTTGGCAACACACCTAGCAGCTCTACATCATAGATTGCAACAGGCCAGCTGACCACACTGGCTACACACTCCAGATGGGGTCCTGCCTGTAGTAGACATGAGATATTGGATCTCTTAGGCCTGTGGAGAGAAGAGGTTGTGCAGGCACAGATCCAAACCAGCAACAGAAACACTGACATCTACGAGCAGATTGCTCATGGGATGCAGGAGAAGAAGTATAAACGGAGGAGAGCAGCAGTGCCATATGAAACCAGGGAGCTGTGGCAGACATACCAGAAGGCTAGGGAGGCCAACAATTGATCCAGTACCAAACTGCAGACCTGCCGCTTTTCTGAAGAGCTACAGGCCATATTCGGTGGAGACCCCATCACCAACCCCCACAAACACACACCCTCCAGCACAGTGGATACCTCCGAGGAGCCCAAATCACAGGTCCCTGCCATGAATAGTGAGGCTGAGGAGGTGGTGGGGGAAGAGGAAGAGGAGGCAGCATATGGGGGTTGGGTGACCGGGAGAATCCAGTAAGCAGTGAGCCACAACCTGTTTTTGACTCCACCTCTGTCTAGCCATTCGACCATGGGCTAGGCCAATGCAAGGAAGGAACCTTGGGTCAGTGTGTAGCTAAACTTTCAATTACAGGAATGTCCCCACCCAAAGTAGCAGGATATAGCTTTTGACTTTCATTAATTTACTTGATTTGAAGACATACTGGTACAACCAAGGGAGCTGCTATCTGCTTTTCATTCCCCTCTAGAGTTAGGCAGGGGAGCCCATGAGGAGCAGTTTCTTTATGTACATAGTAATGGGGCCCTTGAATCCTCCTGAGAGATCTCAATTAAACTTTCATAGAGGTACTCTGCAATCCGCTGCCAAAGGTTTGAGGGCTGCCTTATTTCTTCCTTTGTGTTAGGACACTTTCCAAAGCCACTCAGCGATAACGTCAGCAGACACCATTGCAGTGTGTGGGTGGCTTCAGGACGCCAGCAGCAGCTGTGCTCTCTTCTCTGCCTTTGCTACCCTCCAGAGTGAGATATCAGCTAAAATCACCACTGCGGTCCTCAGGATGTTCCCCTCCATAACCACAGAATGCCTCAGCCAAATAAGGAGGATAAGGAAGAGAACTCAGGATGACATGTTCAATAAGATCCTGCAAGCCAGTGCTGCACTGGACTGTGAGCAAAGGGCCTGGAGGATGAATATTGTAGACAGCCTGGAGAAAAGAGTGGAGAGGAGAAAGGCCTAGGAGTCCCAGCAGGAAAAGCATAGGGAAATGCACTAGGACATGATGGGGCTTCTCAGACAGCACAGATAGATGCCACAGCCTCTGGTGGATCTGCAGGTTCAACAATACTGGGCTCACCTCCCTCTGCAACCCATTAGGAACTCAAAATCGGGACCTCCCCATAGCCCCACAACATTCCACAGGGCATCAGGGGTCATTGCACTACCCCTACCCCTGCACTGCAGGGGACACCGAAGACAATCACAGCTTCAAATACACGTGAAAGACATGGTTGGTGTATCTATAGTGGAAATGGACATGAGTGTTCTTTCCCCTTGGGTAAGTTCTGCTTTATTAAGTTAAGTTTTATGATGTTTTGAATGTTGTTTATTTTTTCATTGCACAGGTTTTTTTGCACTAATTTTGTTACAGAACAAAATTCTATTGTTTGGAACATAATTAATCTTTTATAGTTCACAGCATATGCTGCTGAGCGCTCAGCAGTTCTGAAAGTCACCAATTACCATCACACAACTCAGAGGATCAGTCACAAACAAAATTAATAGGTGCATTGACAATGTTATCTTTCTACATGTACAATAATCACTACACAATTCCTACCAGGCCACAAAAGTGCAGGCCCAGATAGAGCACACTACAGCAATACAATTACTCTGGCTCACTATTAAAATGATCTGTCAAAGCCTCCCTGAGCTGTATAGCTCCACAGTGAACTTTTCTAATAGCCCTTGTGTCTGGCTGTTCAAATTCAGCAGACAGCCACTCCACCTCTGCCCTCCACCCCAGTAGAGACTTCCCTGCCTTTGCTTCATAGATATTATGCAGGACACAGGAGGCAGTTATAACCATTGGCATATTTTTCTCACTGAGGTCCAATCTTTTAAGTAAACACCAGGGCCCCCTAAAACGACTAAAAGCACATTCAACTGTCATTCTGCACCTGATGAGCCAGTAGCTGAATCATTCCTTGGTATTGTTGAGGTGGCCGATGTACAACTTCATGAGCCAAGGGAGCAAGAGGTAAACTGGGTCCCCCAGGATCACTATTGGTATTTAAATATTCCCAATGGTAATCCACCGGTTGGGGACAAAGTCCCTGCTTGTAGTTTTAACAGCCCTGTGTTCTTAAAGATGCAAGCATCACACATCTTCCTGGACCAGCCCATACTGATGTCAATGAAGTGTCCCTGGTGAGCCACCAATGCCTACATAACAATAGAAAAGTAGCCCTTTCAGTTAACGTACTCAGTGGCAAGGTGATCTGGTGGCAAAATAGGGATGTGTGTGCAGTCTATCACTCTATTGCAGTTCGGGGACCCCACTGCTGCAAATACATCCACTATGTCCTGCACACTGTCCAGAGTCACAGTCCAGGAGGCAATTAATGACCCTGCATGCTTGCATGACAATAGCCCTCCAGGGTGAATTTCCTGACTCCAGTAGTAATCGGGCCTTGCACATTTCCACGCTGATCACCACTCGCTTCTCCACTATTAGTGCAGCTCTCAGTTTGGTGTCCCTGCATTAGCTGGGGTGATTTCGGCACATAGATCCAAGAATGTGGCCTTGCGCATCCAAAAGTTGTGCAGGCACTGCTCGTCATCTTAAACCTGAATTACAATGCAATCCTGCCAGTCAGTGCTTCTTCCTTGGAGCCAGAAGCAGCACTCTACCATCTGCAGCTGTTCTGTGAATGCCACCAACAACCTTGGTTCTTGCTATGTCCCACAGCAACCTGTCCTCTAAGGAATAGTCATGTTCCCCATGCATTCGGTTCTTTTTGCGGCTCTGCAAATACTCCAGGATCATGCATCTGGTGCTTACAATGCTCATGACAATAGTGCAGAGCTGTGCAAGCTCCATGCCTCTGTCAGAGATGGTGGACAGTGAGGACGGTCATGTGGGATTGTAGGATTTTGAGAAAAAGGCACAAAATTATGGGATACAGATAACAATGAGATGGACACCGGTGCAACTGGGAAGTTGACCCCATGCTCCCAGTCACCCCTGAGGGACTCATTTCAGCCCCATCATGCATTGCCAAAACTTTCCAAACGCCTATTACCAGAGAAATTCTCCAGTCTCCACTTTGCCTTTCTAAATCTTTATTTTGAATAAGCAAAAGTCACTCCACCCTGAGATGAATGCTGCAGAGCCCGAGACTGCTCAATAAGAACTGAGGATTTCTAAAATGGTGCCCTGGCAAAGAGTTAGGTATATGTATGTTTGGATTGGCAAAATCACAGTTCAATGAAAACAGTGAACATGTGCAAGATTGCTGGCTATGGAGCATGTGCAGTAAGGGATGATAGAGAGGTGAGTTAACTGAGCAACTAGCTGGTCACAGCCCACTCATACCGGTCACAACTTGTTTTGAAAGGTCAGAGCTGTCAATCATAATTCTGAGATAACAGTTTGTACTGAACGTGTGAAAATGGGTAATTGCTTAAGGGTATATAAGGAAGTCCCAATATCACAGTATAAAAAGGCAGACATTTAGAGGAGAACAGACAGTTGATGGGGAGAGAAGGAGAAGATCTGGACTGGAGAAAGAAGGAGAGTTTCGATCGGAAGACGACGGAGAACTGAAAGCCAGCAAAGAGAAAGCTGCTGTAAAGAAGTCAGAAAAGCTGCTGCAGAAAGAGAGAGAGA
Organism: Chrysemys picta bellii; assembly: GCF_011386835.1. Classification (NCBI taxonomy): domain Eukaryota; kingdom Metazoa; phylum Chordata; order Testudines; family Emydidae; genus Chrysemys; species Chrysemys picta. The sequence continues at coordinate 315,195,684 of NC_088791.1, forward strand.
GAAGAAAACCAGAGCAGAGCAAAGCTGACTGACCAGCAGCTGGACAGCAACAGTGATTAAAAATTTAAAAAGCAGCAACAGTGATTTTAAAGGGATACCAATGGATTTATAAAGTAAGCTTGCCAGTTTTTGATACGTTTAGTATAGTATTCATTATGTGTATGGTCAGAGAGAGAGAGAGAGTGTGTGTGTTTTAATTGCATTTTATTTATGTAAAACAAAGTAAAATTTAAGATCTGCTGTCAGCAGTTTGTTACAAACTGGCCACTTGTAACAAATGGCTTCGCTTAGAATCATTTGAACTATATGAAAGGGGTGGCCAAACTGCAGCTCTTTTACAGTTAAAGTGCGGCTTGAGGACCACCCTCTAGACTCTTCCCCCGCCCCCGTATTCTCCACCTACCAGACCAGGGGAAGGGGCGGGGCGGCAGCGCTCAGGGTTTCTGCCCTGCAGCAGGATGGTGGGTCTTGGGGCTTCATCCCTGTGGGGCACATCTGCTGGGGCTCGGAGCTTCACCAGAGAGGAACTGAAGCCTTGAGCCCTAGCAGACACACCCACCTCGTGAACTTCTGAAGACTATCGTATGCGGCTCAGAGTCTAAATCTGGTCACCCCTGCTATATGCTATTGTAGTTTGAATGCTCTTTAACTTGTAATAAGGGATTGGTGTCAGGGATTGTGTGCTTTGTTTAGGATTTTTAGATCATATTGTTGTAGGGCTTATTAGTCATTTTAATAAAAAGATACTTTGTTTTGGAAAGAACACAGCCTGTGTCAATTACTTTATTGGAAGGTTATATCTGTGTCCTTTAGTGTTTCCTTAACAACCCTGAAAACTTTTACCTTGGGAAGAACAGATTAAGGGGACAATAGGCAGGTTATTATAGTAGAGTCCCAAAATTCATTTTTCAGGGTAACAAGCCAGGGCACCAGACAGTGGTGAGTTGCCCACGGATACCTGCCCATATTGCAAGGCACTCTGCATTGATAGTCCTGGTGATCATGCGCATCACTGACACAAGGAGCCAAGTATGCACGTACACAGTGATGTACTAACTATGACAGCTGTATACAGACTTAACTTCAATTGGCATGACTTTGTAGTGTAAACAGGGCCATAGTGCTACTATGGCAGATGCAATCTAGTAAAAACAGGCACACTTGAATTCAGTCAAGCTTAGACTGAGCTGGCTAAGATGAAAGATATGATTGATATCATGACCAAGATAACTCTACTGGTTTGTGACCAAAAATGAGAATGCCAGGCCAGTGCCTGAAACCCACCAGCAAACCTAGGCACAACCAGGCACTGCCACTTCCTTGAGAGGATCTTCTCTTGACTGGTTTGTGGAAACAGGGAAGACATATTGGTCACAGGTACAAATTAACAAGAACCAAAAGATGATGTCACTTCTCTTGTTAGAGATAGTTATACAATGGACATATTCGGGGGTTGTTTCAACCTGTAGATAAGGATATTAGAATTGGTAATATTCCCCATTATAACTACAGGGAACACCTGCCCAAACCTGTAAGAAAGGTAAAAATGTTTAACTGCATGCACTGTAACTTAGTGTAATAACAGTTTTCCTTTCAGTTTCTGTGATCATTACTTTAACCATTTTACATCTGTCAAAGATGCTCCAACTTACTGTAAGTGCTTCTTCAAGACGTGATGCAGGCACACATATTCCACTTAGGTATTTATGTAACCCTCTCTTACTTGCGTCACACCAAACGCTTGGAAATAAGTCTCTAATGCAGAGGGGACGGAGGGTGGGTCATGTAATACAGATCTACATAACATTGTGAAGAACCGCAGCTACAGTAAATAACCATTTCTTCTTCAAATAGATGCAGCCATGTATTCCACCTAGGTGACTCGCTAGCAGTAATCCCTCCCACTCCCAGGAGGCAGGGCTCGAAGTCTAACTAAACAGGGACTGCAGGACTGGTCTATCAAAGATTGCATCCACCTTGGAAGTTGTGGTTATGGCGTAGTGATTTATGAACCCATGTAACGAGGACCCCAAAGAAGCCATGCATACGTCCAATAAGGAAACATCACTGAGGAACACTATGGACGCTGCTTACGCCCTTACAGAATGAGCTTCATACTCTTAGGGGGTATAGCCAAAGCTACTTAACATCCTCCATCAAGATGGCATATGATCCATTCAGAGATAATTTGTGAAGAGTCTGCCTGACCCTTCACAGATTGTAGTGTAGACACAAACAAGGTGAAGCATGAAACTGTTTAGTCCTGTCCAGATAAAAGGCTAAACATCACCTGACATCTAAGGTATTGAGACACTGCTCCTCCAACTATGAAGGCAGCTTGGGAAAAAACAACACTGGTAAATATATTGCCTGGTTCAAATGAAACAGACCACTTCAGACAAAATTTTGAGGTGTGATCATTAAGTCACTTTTGAAGAACTGTTTATAAGGAGGCTCTGCCATCAGAGCCTGCACCACTCACACACTCCTTGTGGATGTTATCGCTATCAGGAAATCAGTTTTCCGACACAAGAATGCCAAGGAACAAGATGCTAGGGACTCGAGGACCCATCAGAGCCACTAGGACCACGTTTAAGTCCCACGGGGGAACCATTTCTCAGATCAGAGGATGTAGACTAAGAAGCCCTTTTAAGAATCTTGTTACCATGGCATTGGAGAAGACTGATCTTCCCTGAACAGGAGGATGAAATGCCAGTATCACTGTCAGAGTACATTCCATGAACTATGCCCAAGGTCCAACAATTGAAGGTGTAACAGGTACTCCAAGATGTCCCGGATAGAAGCCAACATCGGCTGGAGTCTGCAGGCTAATGACCACACTGAAAACCACTTCAATTTCACTGAATAGGCTATCATGGTAGACGACTTTCTGCTACTGAGCAGGACTTGCTGGATAGCCGCTGAACACAGCTCTTCCTGCTCCTCATTCATGCAGCAGCCACACCTTGAGATGCAGGGAGCTGTACATGGGATGCAAGGTGGGGCTGTGATTCCAAGTGAGTAGATCAGGATGGAAAGGAAGCAGTATGGGAGGCTCAACAGACAGCATGAGAAATTCAGAGAACCAGCACTGTCTCGGCCTTGCCGGGGGCAATGAGAAGGAGTTTAGACCAGTTCAACTTGATCTTCAGGATGACCTGAGGGATGACTGGGAACGAGGGAAACACATAAAGGAGAGCAGACTGCCAGCAGAGGTGGAAAAGCATTGGACAGGGAGCCTGGATTGAGGGCCCATCAAGAGCAAAACAGACATTTCCTGTTGTCAATCGTTGGAATTCCCCAAGCTTTGAAGATGACCCGGAGAATACTTGTCTTCAGGTCCGCTAAGATGGTCCGCGAGAGGATTCTGAACCCTGGGCAAGTGAACAGCTATTGGAGTAATGTTCTCTACAATGCAGAACTTCGACAGCCTGATTGCCTCTAAGCAAAGCAACCTGGAGTGTTCTTCACTTTGTTTGTTCAATAATACATCGCAGTGGTAATGTCAGTAAATATGTGAACCAGTGTCTCTGATACAGTACCAAAAAGCATTACATGCATTGTAGATGACCCAAAGCCCCAGCAAGTTGGTATGAATTGAAACTACCTACTCTGACCACAGTCCCTGTACTTTCAGTGACCACAGGTGCACCCTACAACCCATCAGGGAGGTACTGGTAACGTCTGACTTGGCTGGCGAGGGCTGGGCAAAGGGGACATCTTGGTAAATGTTCTTTGGATGCATCTACCACTGCAAGGAGTCCAGGACCTGTGGAGGAAGATGAATCAGTCCGTCTAGAGGATGAACAGCAGGACAGTAGACCATCCTGAGCCACATGTGAAAGGGGCAAAGATGCAACCTTACAAATTGGACCACCTGCATGCAAGCAGATGTGTGACCGAAGAGCCACAAAGATGTCTGAACTGTCGTGGAAGACAGACTGCAGACTAAAGCAAAGGTAGAAAATTGTCTGAAAACATTCCCAATGTTGTGGAATCTAACAGGGCCCCAATGAACTAGACTTTTTGTGTGGGAGCCAAGGTTGACTTTCTGGTGTTCAGGATGAGACCAAGACAGTCGAGCAAGCACAGTGTGGTGCAGACACGAGCAAGAACCCTAAGTAACTGGTTGTCCAGATACGGGAAGATGTGAATTCCCTTCTTTCTGAGATACATCCTAACAATGACTATGCATTTGGTAAAAACCTGGATGGCACAGGAGAGGCTGAATGGTAGCACTGTGTACTGAAAATGGCGTTTCACCACAACAAACTGAAGGAACCTTCTGTGGCTTGGCAAAATAGCTACATAGAAGTGACTGTCCTGAAGATCCAGAGCTGCAAGCCAGTCACTGTGAGACAACTTAGGGAGGAGAGTCAATAGAGTGATCATTTGGAACCTCATGTACGTGATATATTTGTTGAGACTGCAAAGGTCAAGGGCAGGTCTTACCCCTCCTAAGGATTTGGGTACTAGGAAATACCAAGAGTAGAAGACATGACCCCTATGTTCTGGCAGAACTTCCTCCACCACTCCCAAAGCTATCAGAAAACAGACCTACTCGAGGAGCAATATCTCGCAAGAGGGTTCCCTGAAGAGGGACAGGAGGAAGGGAGTGGAGGATGTGGGGAGAGGAACTGAATGGCATAACTGGATCTGACAGTGCTTAGGACCCAGCTGTAGGGGTAGCTGAGCCCCAAGCATTGTGAAAGAGGCCACCCTGTCCCCAAAGGGGGGAGATGAGGAGGAAGAAAGAGTGGAACAGTGCTCTGAACCAAGGAATCAAAATAGGCGTCAAAATAGGCATTTGGAAGGCATTGGGGGAGGTCGTGTGAACTGGCTGAATCCCAAGCCTATTTTCTCCTGTGGGACCTATCAACCTCTTTCTGGGGTAGTCCCATTGCCTTAGGGGAGGGAAAGGCTGCCCAAATGTGCACTGTAGAACTCAGCGAAAGAGGTTGAAGAAAATGAAACACAACAAAAGGAGTCAACAATCGAATTTGTAGTTTTGGAAAGTTCACATCCTTCAGAAATAGCAGGCTGTTCTCAAACTTCTGTCTCCACTCTGAACTTGTTCAAGCATCCATCCCTGAGACGTCTTCAACCATCACAGGGAAATGGAGGTAATTCAAGCATCAATTCTTCAGAAGATGACTACTTTGAAAAGGAATTGGATAAACAAGAAAGACGCTGGCGAGTTTCTGCGATTCATAATTGTAATGAAGCATTATTTGAGAGAAACTTTCGGGAAGATTGTGAGGTGATGGAGTCTATTGGTAGGCTAAAAGTTAAGTCTGTTTTTGAGGCCATTCACAGCTACCCACACCGTATTCAGGCTGCCTGTAGAATTGCTTCGAGCATGCCAACAACTCAAGCTAGTGTAGAGTGACTGTTTTCGGTTTTAAAATTCATTTTAAATGATTTGTGGCAGGCTATGAAAGATGACTTGATTGCTGCAATAATTTTCTACAGAATGAATTATGAATGAGTCTAGTTTGTATCATTGTTGATGACATTTACATTGTTTTAAAAGGCTGAATAAAAACGTTTTTTCAAAATTACAGTATGCACTTTTTTATTTAGTTAAAAATTAATTTGAGTCGGAGCGCAGAGCTGGAGCAGTCACTATTGGTGCTGGAGTGGAGCTGGAGCAGAGCTGGAGCGGAGCAATTCAAAAATTTGATTGCTCCAAATCCCTGCCTGCATGTACACCCCCAAGGAGCACAGTGTAGCCCTGGAGTCCTTGAAGGAGTGCAGTGTCTTGTAAATTTTGTCCGCGAACAGCTTTTGACCATTGAAGGGCAAATCCTCAATGGCTTCCTGGGCATCAGGGTAAATACCCAGATTCTGCAGACAGGCAGCCTCTTCTCATAGTGACCGTGGAGTCATCACCCTAGCTGAGGAGTCCACGATGTCTAGTGCAGACTGCAAGGATGTCTTAGCCACCAAGCAGCCCTCAGTGACAAATGCCCAAAATTCCTCTGGTGAGGTCTCAGGCAGCTGGTCTGCAAACTTTGACATAGCTGTCCAATGTTAAAAAATCATAGCTGGACAGTGAGGCTTGCTGGGTAGCAATTCACATCTGTAAAGAGGAGGAGATATACATCTTCCTGCCCATGTGGTCCAATCATTTAGTGTCCCTATCCTCAGGGGTGGATTTAAACCTGCCCTGATGAGCTCAGTCATTCACTGCAGTTACATCTAAGGAATTTGGGGCTGGATGCGAGTAAAACCCCTCAAATCCCTGCACAGGAACAAGCTAGGGCTTTTCCATGCACTTAGCTGCAGGCTATACCAAAGCCAGCATGCTCCAGAGAGCCATAGCTGATTCAAGGACCATGTCACTGATAGGAAGGGTAACTCTCCCGGGACAGATGTCCACCAATTTGTGAATGTTCTCTTGAAAGAGCTTTACCTGCATATTGAGGGAAGCAGCTACATACTGCAAAGGTTTTAGTATGGCTTATAGTCCTCTGGTACTGAAGGGAAGGATGAGCCAGGCAGCACAGCACTGTCCACAGACAAAGATGAGACTCTTAACTGAACCAAAGCCAGATCCTGTTCCAGGGTGGACAAACCTGGACAGGACAATTCTGGAGGCTCTGCAGTGAGAAGTACGGCCAGCACCTAGGCCTGCAGCAGACTGACGCTCACCACCGCAGACCTAGCCAGCAATCTCACCTTTGAGCAAGACAAAGAGCGGAACACCCACAACTAAGAAGTGTCCCACAGATTCCAAGCAGGCTACTGACATGGATATGGCATTGGTGGCCAGCCCAGTTGGCACCGGGCCAGGGACCTCCATCCCAAGTACGAGATGCATGCCAATCCTGGTACCCATAATGGTCCATCAGCAGCCCTCAATGCTGGTTGGGCAATGGAGAGTGGGAGGATGACAACCCTGACTCAGATGCAGAGGAGCCTCAGGATCGCAGAGATAAGGGCAGAGTGAGACCAGAGGGAGGGAGGAGGCGGTCTGACTCATCCGTCACCCAGAACAAGGCAGAAAGCAGGGCTGCTGATGGAGATGGTACCATTGGTTACCAGGCATGCCGGTGCTGGAAGCAGCGTCAGTCCCAAACTGAACAGCGGTACCAGAGCATATGACAGTACCAACGTCGAGGGTGGTGAAAGCCACCATGGAAGCATTTGTGGTTGTGACTGCAGCAGCACAAAGGAGGTTCCTGGTATGAAGGCCCTCTATACCAATCCCGGCACTAGCCCTGCTTACACAACCTGTGGAAGGGGAACATTGGGTTGTACTGCTGATAGACCCAAAGGTTCAGCAGCTCATTCGATCAAAGGGGCTATAGTTGGCGCACCCCTGGCAAAGTCCTGGACAAAAGGAGAGGTCAGGACCGAAAGGCAGAGGAGGTCTATAGCTGCCCGGTATGCCGCCAACGTGGAAACAGTCAGTGCTTGCATCTCCCTCATCGGTACTGGACTCAACGGACACCCAGAGTCAACGGTACAGGGTTTCTACCCTCCCTACTTAGTATCAGGGAAGGGTTAAGATACCTGCACCATCACACATGCCAGCACCAACTCTGCGCCTGTCCACACTTTTCCTGGGGGAGGTTGAAGAATCACCCTGAGACCTAGAGCAACCGCAGTTGGTCTTATGCAATCTTTTCCTCAGCACAGTTGACAAGGAACGGCTTCTCCATTTCTTCAGAGAGGCGCCTGCTCCAGAATGTGAAGTAGCAGCTCACCGGAAGTTCAAGGGCAATCTCCGACCCAATGAGGGCCTTGGTATCAATGCAGGCTGCATGGCCTGTTCAAGCAGGCGCTTCTTCAGGCAAAGATCCCAAGCCACTTGAGTCCATTTCTTAAACGATCTTCAGATCACACAACGCTCCTTGATGTAGGCCTCACCGAGACAGAGCAAGCACCAAGTGTGGGGATCGCTGTTGGGGGGACATTGTTTAAACCCCACCACAGGCAATAAGAAGGAACTCCTAGAACCACCTCATGGAACCAGGGGAGGTACTACAGCCACAAGGCGCAAGCACCCCCCCTTTACTGGTAGGCAAAATTCTCTGTTTCCACTGCACTGGGCACCCACACACCTAAGTGAAATACACGGCTACATGTACTCAAACAATATCTTGTTTTCTTCTGGTAATTAATTTACCTTTCTAGGGTCATTCTCTGAGTTGCTCCCTACCTCTCCCAGTGCTGGAGAGTATGTACATCAATAACAAATAAGACAGTTAAGGGTTCAGGGTCTACTTCGCTTGGAAGTGTCTTCCATGTTTAACATACAGTTCTAAAGTTGCCCTTTACTTAATATCATTCCATTTCTTGATTATACCCACTGGTGCCACCATAAATAATTAGTCTCCCTCGTGGGTGTCAACACACTTTAAATAATCATACCTAAATAGTTTGGTCAAGGTATTCCTATTTAGGTTTTTTTTTTTTTAGCATTCCTCATCTTTCCATTGCCTATTCATTTACAACTTTTCCCCAGTTATCTTTTAGTTTAATAGATATCTTTCAAGCGCTAATGCATCCAGGATGTATCCAGTACAGTTTCACTAGTGCTATATAAAAGAGGGACCAGTTATCTCCTTAGTTATGAAGGATGAAATTTTTAAGAGTACCTAGGCCCTAGAGTCCCATTTTCAAAAATGACATGTCTATTTAGGAGCTTATGTCGATGGGAATTCACCTCCTAAGTGCATTAATAGTTTTGAAAATGAGACAAGAGCTTTTGACTATTTTATCCAATGTCCCTCTAATTCAAAACCAGCATTGTCTCTGCTTTCCCTGTCTCCCCCACCACCACAATGTAAAACGAAGGATCAGCCACACCAAATCATGACCCATTTGTCCTGGTTCTCTACCACCAATTTCCCTGCCAAAAGACATAATATTTTGGTCTGCACATAATTTCACTTCAATCCTAAGAAAAAAAATGTACATATGTTATGAAAACTAGCTCCAAACATTTTTAAGTAATATTTATTTCACACATAAGGATTAAGTAGGTAGGTACAAATATTGTGTCAATTCTAGTTTACTAGTACTACATATTTATAAAAGACCAATTGTTATATGACAATTACAGTAAATGACATACTAGTTTTATACAACTCTTCATAGCAAAAAAAAAAAATAGACCCCACTTATTGTACAATTGCTTGCACATAAGTGGAATATAGTCACTAAAAATTTTAGGTATACCACACAGGATGATAACCTGCTAAACAAAATACTAATGTAGCCAAATGCTTCCCCATCAACCCTTGTATTACTGTTTGACAAAAGGAGGATTCTTTCTATATTATTTTAGATGTCTGTCCCTCCTTTTCTATGGTGCACTCCCCTTTAAAATAAAATGACAGAGAAAAATCCCCAGAAAGAGGTCTAGTACTATTGTGGGAAAGTAAATATATTTTATCTATAATTACCTATTGCTAGCAGTGATTGAGCTTTCATGGTCAAAATTCCTTTAAAAGATTAAATTGATAGACACATTCCATACAAAAACCTTTTACTGAACAAGACAATACATTTATACTTCTCACAAGAAGCACCCAATGCACTTAACAAAAGTTAATAATTTTCAAAAATGTCCTCAAATAATTTCAAATTCAAGTTAAAATATAAATGCACGTTGCTAGAGAAGATATGTCATTATAAAATTAAATTATGGCCTGAGACATTTTGCCACCCACACCATACACCATCAGAACAATTATACTCTTTTGGAATGTACCTCATTTAAACAAGAATTTTAAATCCACCATTCACTCTCTATAATATTTGAAAACCTACTATGAATTACATTTGGTCACAACAACCTGGGTGGATGCAAACTGGCACTAGAGATTAATCTTTTCACAGCTCATTACCATTCCATAAGCCATTCAGCCCCCCAACATCAAATACATAATAATCCTTTCACAACATAAGAGATATTGCTGGTACAAAGTCTGCCGATGGCAATGGATGCAGCAAAACTATCCAGGTCAAGAAAAGAGAGATTCACTTCAGGATCAGCATGCTATTGCAGAATACCCACTACTAATGGTGACATTTACTAATAATGCAATTTCCCAGCACACAATAGAGTACAACATCCTATCAATGCCATGCCACTTCATCCTCTCATTAGCATATGGGGATTTAATGTCTGAACACAATAGTACAAAAATATCTAAACAGACAGATGACAAAGTACACTTTGCAATGAATGTATAATAGATACAGAATTGTTGTTCCACCTCTCATAATTCCATGCTCACATGGCATTTCATCAATGCACATTTTTAGGTTGTGTGGGACAGTCCCAAGTTCAAAGTTAATCTTGTGTCTTTTTGTTCCTTCATGAGTGCTTATTCAACGTTTCTCCAAGTCTTTCCATGGCTTCTGTCTATGCCTACATTTTTAGTATCTCGAAAACCTATTTTGCCCTTTTTTGGTTTTGCTGTGTGATAAAACAATAAGGCTCATGTTATGCTTTCAGTTGTGCTGTTTATACATGTATACATTCCCAGAAATACTGTTTGAGTTCTGTACAAGCTCAAAGAAGCAGTCCAAAAAGGGTAAAGGCAAGCTGCACTTGACGTTCAAAAATGGAATAGCAATATAGAACAGAGATCAAACATTATAGAGCTTTTTATTAATCAAATATAATGGAGCTTTGTTAATTCGATACTGGGCTCCCTCTGACTGATTGTATTTCACCAGCTTCAAAAAGTGAAAAGAAATGAAGAAGAATCCTCAACGCAGCTGGGTGTACAACCATCTCAAAGAAGCCTTGGTAAAGTAACACATCATCTCATGTATATAAAGGTTTACTCCAAAACTACAGAAAATATAGGCATATGTTACAAGTGGAACATTCATTTCAGAAGTCCTAAAACACAGTCCCTAGATGCTTAACACTGCATATACGAGGCCACCATGACATCTCAGATAAAAGATGCACGCTATAGAAAAAACTAAATTTCTACAGTGGACCAGCCCAAAAATTTAATAAATAACAAGGGTTGTGAATTATCCTGCTAGGTCATTGTAGCGGGGTGATCACACGTTCCTGCCCAGGAGGGGTTAAAAGTAGCTCTGGGGAGGGCTGTGGCTGGGAGAAAGCAGCAACTAGGCTGATTGGGGAAGCAGCCACAGGTGGGTCATGCCCCAATCAGTCCACAGCTAGCCCTATAAAAGGCCAGTGAGCCAGGAGCTGACAGAGTCTCTCTCTAGATATAGAGGGAGATGGACCTGGCTGCAGGGACCAGAGCAGAGTACCTGAGTGGAGCAGAGCTGGGGAAAGGCAGAGGAGCTGGGGAGACTCCAGCCTGGAAAGCCCCAGGCTGCGGCCTAGCAGAAGGCCAACGGGTACTGGGGGTTGCAGAGGGCAGCCCAGGGGTAGGCAAAGGCAGCAGGTCCAAACCCAACTTTGCCGGTGATGAGTGGCTTATATTGCAGTCTGCCCCAGGGCGCGGGGGCTAGACAATGACTGGCAGTAGCCTTACGCTGAGGCAAGGTGGGGATTAGAGGGTTGGGGATTCCCCAGAGAGGGGAGAACCAGAGGCAGCGTATTGGGGTATTGCCAGGGGGCAGCACCCCAGAGAACGGGCACCGGGGTCCGGGCGGGACACGGGGCCGGAAATAAGTGGGACACCGGCCTACAGAGGGCACTCCAGGCTGGAAATCGCGCTAATTCCCTGAGAGACCAGCAGGAGGCGCCGCAGGGGTGAGTCCCGCATCGCTACAGTCATAAATAGTTTGAACAGCACTCCAACCTCCCCACTAGTGTTAAGTGATGGCTCATCACTGCTTCCTAAAGCAAACGCAGGGGGCAAATGTTGTCTGAAGACTGGAATGTAAAAAACCAAGATGTGTTTCAATCGCTATAATAATTTCAAGAGCACACGGAAGCTAAGCAAAGGAGGACACAAAATCCTTCAAACCTTCACGCATGAAGGAATATAGGTAAAGCCTAGCTTTGGACTTGGGATGGTCTACACTGAAAAGGAACTAAAAGTATATCCAATGTACAGGTAAGAAAGTCAACAGCCACGTCCAGACTACATGGCCCATATACATTTTTAACTTTACGTATATGTCTAAAAGAGCAAGTAAGTGAGCTTCTACATCTAACCAAGCACTAGTGGGTTGCCCAATAGGTATAGAGTTGTCATGCTCACCATAAATAAGTACATTAAGAATTAAAGCCTTCACTAAAAAGATACAAGTTTTCTTCCTCAATTGTTTTAAGTCAATAGTATTTTTGGGTAAGAGACATGTCTCCTTTTACAATAATAATTTATGAGTAGAGTTCCACTCCCACAAATGCACATACAAATTCACATAGGTTAAGCAGCTGAGTGTTTCAGGTTTGTTCGTATTCTATATTTAGACAGTTCCAAGAAAATCAGTTAATCAAGAACAGAATGCATCTTAGCAGTACTAAGGTTTGTTTTGTTTTTTAATTTATAAGCTAAATTTCATTTTTTATAAATAGAAGTAGTTACCTGTTTATATTCACCAACGCAGTTTTGGCAGCAGAATCTTTTCTGCTGACCGTCAATCGTAAGGACATTGTTTCCAGCTCCTTTACTGGGCAAGTACTCCCCACAATGCTCACAGCAATTCATTATTAAACCCTTCGCCATTCTGTATCTATTGAAGCAGTGGTCACTACACAGCTTATGAGTCATGTTCTTAAAGCTAACTTCATGGCGAATCTGAAAAAAAACAACCAAGGTTTTTCATCAGTGCACTACACTTGACAATCACAACTTAAACTATATCTGGTTCAACTGAAACCCTAGATAATATTGTGACATATGCATTTGAAATAACTTTAACAACAAACAAAGCAAACTCTGTCTCCGTGCCATCTCTGCGCAAAAACCTAGCCCCAGCTGTTCTTGCAGCCCTAGAAGCCAATCCAAGGTCACAGGGTGGGATTCACACAAGGCTGCTCAAGAGAATGGGGAGCTAATTTACATCATTTTCCCCACCTGCACTTTATACGCTTTGTTGGCAGTGAGCAGGATTTTTAATATATTTGGCTTTTAATTTACAAAGCTGTCTTGGGGCTAAAAGGCTGCATATAGGTTGCTATGTAAACTGGGCCCAGTATTTGCATCCAGAATGTAGTAATCCCAATTTAGTAGAATTTAAATAAGAGTATATTCTACTATACAAACCATCTATTCATTACTCAGGGGGATTCTCCAAAATATGCAATTAGAATAGAGAAAATCCTGAACTGTTTTGATGGCAACATTTGTATGTACTGTACTGATCAGTATCAATTACTATTGGATTTATACTTTGAGAGCCCTCAAAATAGTTACTGCTCCTCCCATATTTCATTTTTCAATAACTGTTTCTACTTTTCTCCCTTTTAAGAATGCAAGAAACCAGGGGCCACCCAATGAAATTAATAAAACAAAACAAACAAAAGCACAACACAGTCAACCTACGATACTCATTGCCCTGCGATGCTGTGAAGGCCACAAATATAAATGGGCTCAAAAAAGAATTAGAGAAGTTTATGGAAGATAGGGCTGTCAATGGTTGTTAGCCAAGATGGTCATCCATGCTCTGGGTGTCCCTAAGCTTCTGACTGCCAGAGGCTGGGACTAGACAACAGGAAGTGGATCACTCACTAACTGTTCTGTTCATTCCCTTTGAAGCATCTGGCAGCGAGTGCTGTCAGGAGACAGGATACTGGGCTAGATGGCCCACTGGTCTGACACAGTATGGCCATTCTTATGCTCTTATGGAGATCAACAGTGATCAATTCAACATAAAAATTTTAAATTACTAGCTGTCTAAAGAAAAGCCTTGGCAGCAATGAAAGTGAACTCCAAAATGTTAGCTGCAGGACTACAAAAATGTTAGTAATACACAACTGTCTTCATAGACTTATTCAATAAAGAAATTTACAGAAATTAATATTATCTAACCATTATAAAGCATAACTGAAGATGGCAAGAGCTATAAAATTGCTAAATATATTAAGCCTAATAAGTGTAGAAATACAAAAAACTGGACAACTTTAAAAAAATAGACATTTTACCACTCTTTCCAATCAACTTTTTAATAATAAATGTTCTATTAGTAAGTAATTTACGAGTTGAGACCAAAAATTCAACCTGACCTCAGTTAGTTTACCACAGATAGTGCATCTTGACTTATTCAAGATTCCTTTTGAGGGATTATGCTTGTCTTCATAGAAGGACAAACATGATGTACTGCAAAACTCCTGGAAAGACTCACTGGAATCAACTTGAGCAACAATGGTGCCTTTCATTGTTGTTATATCTCTGAAAGACAAAAGCGCTAGAGCATAAAACTTTTTTTTTTTAAATTGTATTTTATAACAATATAATTGATTCTTTTTTCCCACCCACCGTGCACTTTTCATTTCTCAGATTCCAAACAGCTTTTGGTTCAATATTATTTTCAAGACGAGCCCACTGTACTAACGTCAATTAATCATTCTATCTGTTGCATTTGTTTCTCTTGAGTTTAATACTACTTGCTAAAATATACAGTTATGAGCAACTTTACATTAACATTGCAAATGGACCATTAAAACAAAGCAATTTCTGTTATATATCCAAAAGAATTATCAGGCTACTATTTTTCCCTACATTACTTCCAATATTGAAGATAGAGTATTTGTAAAACAGCTTTTACTAACGAGCAGTTACTGGTTGTACATATCTAACTTAGTACATGCAAAAAATTAAAATGTAAACATAAAACTACGGATTTTTTTTAAACAAAAGCTGCTTCCCAACAATAAAAAAAGTATTCTAAAAAAACTAATTCAGTCAATAAACATCTATTTCTTGCTCCTCAAAAACCCATAACACTGCCACAACTAATATCAGCACTTTATTTTATTATTTTTGGAGATTCTTTTCTTCTGAAATAGGACACTGAAGAGATGTCTTTTTAGTTGTAGCCAGAAATTTTTGTTAAGAGCAAAACTCCACTCTGAATTTGCCTGGTGTTCTTGGATATTACAATGCATCATTTTAAATAAAAAATAGGCACAATTTATAAAAGTAATCAAGTTGGCTAAAGAAGTTCCAAATCACCAATCTGAATATGGACTACCTAGCTGTAACTGATTAAACATACAATTGAGAGAGCAGATTATTTTTGGACTAACCAAATGAACAATAATAAATTACTCTGAACTAATCCTTCACACCTCTCCTCATTAGAAGTCAATTGCACTATTGTGTTCTGTGGCTAATGCTAGATACACTTGGTCTTCAGCCTCATGCTACACTATGCGCCTTAACATTTGCAATAATCTCAGTTGTATGCCTTGTTGCATGCTATTCCTTCCACATTTATTGTTTGGCCATCTCTGCAAAAATAGCAGGACATAATAATAATATTAACAACCAATTTACCAACTTTGGGTTTAACAAGATATCTAAAGTTACATTAAAATGTTCTTAAAGTAAGCTTGGTTTAAAGTCAGTCAGTTTTAACTGTAGGGTATCTTACGAATCTAATTATTTCAACATGTTAGATTACTTGGTTTTCAGATGGCAGCAGAGTTTTTAAGAGATACTTCTAGCTCTTAAAATGAAGAGCCCCCTCCAAATCAAATCCATCATACATTATAGATATTCATCAGAAAGTTGTGGTTAACAATAGACACAGAATAATAAGCAAACTCAACTGACAATGGATAAGCCTAACTGCTTTGAACACAAGTGATATTTGCTAGTGAATTTTGCTGTTACTTCACAAGAACCTTACTCCCATAAAACTAAAAATGTGAGTCTCTACAACTTAAACTAAAGAGCCAAATTCTGTAGCTGGGGCTGTAGCACATCCATATAATCCGTGCATTGGGCACAAAGGACTGTTATACACACGGACCAGAGGGTTCTTTTCTCCCTCTCCTCTTCCTCTCCTCCCCTCCCCCACACATCCTCCACGGAAGTTATGAGAGAGGAAAAATATCTCCCTTTTCCTTACAGTCACACGGCTTTTGTTTTTTTTATAATTACTGATGCAATGGAAATACCATTCAGCAGTATAAAGCAAGAATAGACTGGGCAGGTCTGGAGGTCAAGTGACAGAATGTTACATTCTCGTGTTGGGGACGGACAAGTCCCCAAAAAGTCTATCCCATGTTCAGTTCTGAGTTTATAAACTGGGAGGAACTGAAAGCACTGAAGACATACAGCTTCTGGGGAAAGGGAATGCTGTACGCTACTCTTTAAAGATTGCTTCTGGAAAAGGCATGGACTGCCTGTACAGTGAGACACCTTCAGATCTACCCTCATCTGAAAAGATGTCAGCATGAAGCTGGGCCTTTTGCAAGAAGACTACAAGACAACTTACTTGTGTACTACCACAGAAAAAGAACGCCAGCACCTCTGCCCTGACAAGCTTACAATCTGTGGCAGCAATTGGGCCAAGATTTACCAACGTGCTTAACTTTTAGCACGAATAGTTTCACTGACTATGATCAGAGAGAAGTAAGAGCATCAAAAAAAGGGAAAAAATGAGGAGAAAAATAATGAACTTTTAACACATTAGCCAAAATTTTCAGAAAGTGACTAACAATTTTGTGCGCCTTAAATTTCTGAGTGCCCAACTTAAGACCTACTAAACAGCTGGATTAAAAAAAAAAAAAAAAACACACCACCTCTAAGGGGTCTTATGGGGTACACCCAAAATCACATCACTTCTAGCAAATCTTTGCCAGATTCTCTAAATTTCATCTTGTTTTAGAAGTCAGTTGATATCACTCAATTTACAAACAGCCATTATAAATCTGAATTAAAACGTAAGTTAACAGCGTGTTCTATCAAAACAACACTAAACTCACCGTGCAACACCAAATTTCCTACTTTTTTCCATGTGCTCAGAACAGATGGTATTGCCATCTTACAACTGGGGGGGAAAACTGGCCAACTTTCCTGTAGCTATGGCATTGACACAGTGCAGCAAGATTACTCCTTATCCAGTAAATCAGATACTGAGAGGGGACGGTGGAGGAGGGAAGTGCAGAAAATACAAGATCACTAACTAAAAAAATAGGTAGCATAGATTTCTACTCTTGTTTAGACATGAAGCTAAGGAAGTGTTAAACAAGGGCAACTTTGTCCAGGCCCTGGTTTCAATACAGAGATTTACTAAGCAGTTGAAGACTAGGGGGAGAATTTAAAAGACTAGGGCTATGTCTACACTTAAACCACTACATCAGTACAGCTACAGTGCTGCAGCTGCGCCGCTGTAGCGCTTCAGTGTAGACAACTGACTATAGCAATGGAAGGGATTCTCCCATTGCTGTAGTTAATCCAAAGGAGCAAGGTAGAGTGCTCCTTGCTGATCACAGGAGCTAAGAGAGAACCAAAAGATTGGTTCTGGTGGTATTTACATTCAGCAAGGAGCAAGAGAATCTGAGAACTTCAGCCCTGAGGTAAGGGTTAAGAGAAAGGGACTACGTGGGAGCAGGCCAGGGAACAACAGTGAACTGGACGCAGCTATACATGGCTGCTGTTTATAGGGTCCCTGAGAGTTGGAACCCAGAGTAGTATACGGGCCCAGGTTTCACCATTGGGAATGTGGGCTAAACCCTGAGAAAGATTGGATTAGAAAAGGCCCAGAGACAGGGCTGAAAACCCTGGTGAGGGCTGACAGTTTTTTGAACTCTTTGCTACCCCAGAAGGGGGTCATACATTTTGACTGTGTGACTTGGTCAGACTCACAAGAGGTGAGTGTCCCCCATCACCAAGCATACTTAGACCCTTTTCATCAGAGAACGTACAGCATGCAAAATAAAAGATTCATATTTATTAAGGAATATAGCAATATTCCTTAAGCCAGCATTTTTCAAACTTCGGGTCACAACCCAGTACCAGGTCGCGGCATGTCAGGCACTGGGTCGCTCTGGTCAGCGCTGCTGACCGTGACGTTAAAAGTTCCATTGGTTGTGCTGGCCAGCTAAGGCAGGCTAGTGCCTACCTGCTCTGACACTGCGCTGTGCCCTACAAGCGGCCAGCAGTGGGTCTGGCTTCTAGGCAGGGGGGCCACGGGGCTCCGCGTGCTGCCCCTGCCCCATGCATCGACTCCGCTCGGGGTGGTGGGGGGGGGGGGGCGTGTGCCTTAAATTTCTGCATTCGAAAACAAAACAATGTACAACTTTAGAACCTCCACTCAGTCCTACTTCAGCCAATCGTGCAGACAAACAAGTTTGGTTACAATTTGCTGGAGATAATGCTGCCCACATCTTGTTTACAGCGCCAATTGAAAGTGAGAACAGGCGTTTGCATGTTGTAGCCAGCATTGCAAGATACTTACATGCCTGATGCACTAAAGTTTCATATGTCCCTTCATGCTTCAACCACCATTCCAGAAGACACGTGTTCATGCTGATGATGGGTTCTGCTCAACAACAATCCAAAGCAGAGCGGACCAATGCATGTTCATTTTCATCATCATCATGAATCAGATGCCACCAGCAGACGGTTGATTTTCTTTTTTGGTGCTTCGGGTTCTGTAGTTTCCATATTGGAGTGTTGCTCTTTTAGGACATCTGAAAGCATTCTCCACACCTTGTCCCTCTCTGATTTTGGAAGGCACTTTAGATTCTTAAACCTAGGGTCGAGTGCTGTATCTATCCTTAGAAATCTCACACTGGTAATTTCTTTGCATTTTGTCAAATCTGCTGTGAAAGTGTTCTTAAAAAGAACATGGGTTGGGTCATCTGAGACTGCTATAACATGAAATATATGGCAGAATGTGGGTAAAACAGAGAGCAGAAGACATGCAATTCTCCCCCAAGAAGTTCAGTCACAAATTTAATTAACACTTTTTTTTTTTTAAACAAGCATCATCAGCATGGAAGCATGTCCTCCAGAATGGTGGCTGAAGCATAAAGGGACATATGAATGTTTAGCATATCTGGCACGTAAATACCTTGCAACGTCAGCTACAAAAGTGCCATGCGAACACCTGTTCTCACTTTCAGGTCTTGTAAACAAGACGTGGGCAGCATTATTTCCTGCAAATTGTAACCAAACGTGTTTGTCTGTGCGATTGGCTGAAGTAGGACTGAGTGGACTTGTAGGTTCTAAAGTTTTACATTGTTTTATTCTTGAATGTAGTTATTTTTTGTACATAATTCTACATTTGTAAGTTCAACTTTCATTATAAAGCCATTGCACTACAGCACCTGTATTAGGTGAATTGAAATATACTATTTATTTTGCTTTTTACCGTGCAAATATTTGTAATCAAAAATAAATATAAAGTGAGCACTGTACACTTTTATTGTGTTGTAATTGAATATATTTGAAAATGTAGAAAACATCCAAAAATATTTAAATAAATGGTATTCTATTATTATTTAACAGTGCAATTAATCATGATTAATTTTTTAAATCACTTGACAGCCCTAAGAATAACTATTTTGAAAGTCTAATGTTACTAGTGTACAATTTTTAAGCTCCCCAATGGTTCTTTTAGGCATTCTGAGTAATGAATCAATAATAAATTTCAAGATGATGACCTTTAATTATTTATGTCTAGTGTTCTGCATTTTCAGTTTTTATTTAAAAAAAAAAAAAAAAAAAAAACATTTTTTTCTTTGTTTTCCAGACATTAAAACTAGGATGAAAACGGGTTAAAAAAATAAAAATTGGGGAAAAAAACGTGCATAATATACACATTTTACTACAGTATAATTGAAACTTTTTTCGTGTACAAAAGGTATTTTGTGTCTCTCTAAGAGACAATAGTTTTTCCAGAAATCCTGGTTTGTGTATGCTCACATAATTTTCTTTTAAGTATTCTCATTCATGTTGAGCCTCTTGCTGTCTTGGAGGTAGTCCAACTTTAAAAATAAGCGCTCTGCATCAGTAAGATCCAAGGGGTACACTCAAAGCTTGCCATGCCACTCTGCTGAAGTCAGGAAGTTTGTTTTGATGACTGTCCCAAAAAGCTAGCACATCCAGTTTCATATTGTCAGGTTAGGAATGTTCGTGTAAATAGTTAATTCCCCTTTCAGATTTGAAATTCCATCTTTAGTGGCAAATGGTTGAAACACTCCGGCATAACTGTGACAGTCTGCTGCAAAATTCACCTTGAGGAAGGAGTGCAATACCTGGATGACATTCCAAAAAGAATCTTTGGCATCAAACACTTCCGGGGTCATATTCTTGTGTCACTTGCTTTCAACGTGCTCCTTTATTCTGTCAGCGCGAGCACTGACCTCAGTGCTACAGTTCTTGCAGCGCAATGCATCCTCTTCACTCCCGTCTTTACTTTCCTTGAAAATTTCTTAGTACTGATTTTTTGTTGGTATTCAGGCACAGATTTGCGGTTTTGCCCCACGTTTACCTCTTTACTTTAGTTATCTTTATCTGTGGAGGACTGATTGTTTAAATTTAGTGCCGCTCTAAACAGATGCAAAACAATAGGCAGGCAGCATGTCTTTGTGAGCCAATCATAGCACAATATTAACATTGTTTGATTTTCTGACCTCCAGTGTGTGTGTGTTCTGAGTTTTACATTGAGTAACTGCTTCAATCTCAGAGCTGCAGGACACAACAATTATGTAAAGCATAAGTGTTTAACAAAAATAAGTATCTGAAAAAAATACTGAGTGGACTGATGAGGGTGTAAATCAATTAAAAAAACCGAACTCTTTAAAAAAAAAAAAAAAGGTAATTTAGCGGTGAAAATCGGTAAAAATTGAAAATGCAGAACACTGTCTAAATATATTTAATTACCTCTGTAATACTGCCCATATTACACTGCCTTGACCCCAAAATGGGATGAAGCCCTCAAGCCCTTATTCATGCCTTCACTATTTCAACTCTGCTTTCTATAGTTTCCACAAGGCCCCGTTCTCCAGACTCCAGCAGGTGCCCACCCCTTCACACATACAGAGAAGAGTGACCTATCTGGCTCCTGAGTGATTTCAGGATTGAATTCATAATTCCCAGGCTTCTTTTTAAGACTTTCTATATATATTTGCAATAGGCTCTCTCATAGGCCTGCCAGCTTATTGCTCTTCTCCCTTTCCCTTCCAGCCATTGCCTAGGCCAGGGCTTTCCCCCATAACTCCCAGTAGATGGAACAGTCTTCCTATGTTTCTCTGCCATGTCTTTCCAAATCTCAGTATATATGACAAGTACGGATGCACAAGGTGATCCAGTTGGAGAGCTACTGAGTGGAGATCGGCCAACCCTTCATGCGCTCGGCCGAGGTGATGAACAGTTGTGAGGACTTTCTGAATGGCTTAGTCCGCTCCAGGTAAAAGGCCAGAGGCTGTCTCACATCCAGCGTGTGGAGGCGGTGTTCCTCACTGGATGCATGGGGCTTGAGGCAGAGGACCTGCAGAAAAATGGCCTGACCCATGTCATAGGCGGAAACCACCTTCGGGAGGAATGAAGGGTGTGGGCGGAGCTGGACCTTATCTTTATGAAACACCATGTACGGGGGTTTGGAGGTCAGGGCCCTGAGTTCCGAGACCTGCCTACCCAACGTGATCGCAACCAGGAAGGCCACCTTCCACGAGAGGTATGACCAGGAGCACGTGGCTAGTGGCTCAAACAGGGGCCCCGTGAGACAAGCCAACACCAGGTTTAGGTCCCACTGTGGGACTGGGGGCCTAACATATAGGAAGAGACGATCCAACCCCTTAAGGAATCGGCCTGTCATAGCATGGGAGAATAACGTGTGGACTTGCGCCGGCGGATGGAAGGCCGATATGGCCGCCAGGTGCACCTTGACTGATGAGGGCGCCAGGCCCTGGGCTCTAAGGTGAAGGAGGTAGTCCAGAATAAGCTGGGTCGGGGCGGCCACTGGGGAAACACCCTGCTCTTCCGTCCATCTGGAAAACCGACACCACTTTGCCAAATAGGCTTGGTGCATGGAGGGCCGCCTGCTTTCTAGGAGGACACGCTGAACACCTTCTGAGCACATCCTTTCCTCTCTACCTAACCACTGAGCAGCCATGCCGTGAGGTGGAGTGCCGCTAGTTGGGGTGGAGGCAGCAGCCCTGGTCCTGGGAGAGTAGGACTGGGCAGGACGGCAATGGCCACGGCAGGGCGACCGCCAGGCCCGTGAAGGTCCCATACCAATGCTGCCTGGGCCATGCCAGGGCAATCAGAAGGACCCGGGCCTTGTCCGTCTTTAACTTTTCCAGGACCTTGCCGATCAGCGGAAATGGGGGAAAGGCATAGAGAAACTGGCTTGACCAGGACAGGAGGAAGGCATCGGAGATAGTGCCCCGTCCCAGCCCCATCCCCAAAGCAGAACCGGAGACAGCGACGGTTCTGTTGAGTCACGAACAGATCCATGTGGGGAGTTCCCCACACTTGGAAAAGTCTGTGCACCACCTCTAGGTGGAGAGACCACTCGTGCTGAGAAGAGAAGTCCCTGCTCAAGCGATCTGTGCGCGCATTCCGGGTGCCTGGCAAATGGAAGGCCTGTAGGCACGTCATGAGCGATACAAAAGTCCCACAGCCTGAGGGCTTCACGGCATAGGATCGGGCCCCGCCTTGCCTGTTGATGTAGAACATCAATGCCGTGTTGTCCGTGAGGACCCTGACCACTCGGCCCTTCAGGTGCAAGCAGAAGGCCATGCATGGCAGCCATACCGCCCTGAACTCCTTGACGTTTATGTGGAGGGTCAGATCCTGAGCCGACCACAGACCTTGGGTCTGAATGTTCCCCACATGGGCTCCCCATCCCAGGTCCGACACACCAGACACCAGTTCCAGCGACGGGGCCCTGCCCCTGAACAGGACCCCTTGGAGCATGTTTCTCGGGGAGGACCACCACGGTAGGAAGGTGATCACTGGCTCGGACATCGTGTGGACTTTGTCCATCCTATTTCTGGCCTGAGAGAACTGGGAGGGGCCTCATCCTGAGTCTGGCACGACGGACCACATATGTGCACGCCAACATGTGACCTAAGAGCTGGAGGCACACTCTGGCTGTTGTCCCCAGAAACCTCGTGACCGTGTCGATGAGCCCCTTCAGGATCTCGAACCTGTTCGATGGGAGGGAGGCTCTGGCCGACAAGGAGTCCAGGACCGCCCCGATAAACTCTATACATTGTACCAGGACTAACATGGACTTGGTGTTGTTTACCAACAGGCCCAAAGTAATGCATGTGAACAGAAGGAGCACCACGTGATCCCGCACCTGCGAGCGGGAGCTGCCCTTGACCAACCAGTTGTCCAGATAGGGGAAGATCTGGACCCCCTGGCGCCTGTGGTAGGCTGGGGGGCAGGTCGAGACTGCCTCTGTGGGCACCTATTATAGTCCCACGACTTCTTATAAGCGGTCTCGTATTTTGAATGGGTGGCCTGAGCGGGAGTCTGCTGTGGCTTGAACTTAGGTTGAGCCGGAGCCAGAACATAGAGATCCAGAGTCTGGAGAGTCGTGCAGGAGTCTTTCAGACCATGCAGCTTTGTATCCCTTTGTTCCACAAACAGGGTTTTGCCATCAAACAGGAGGTCATGCAGGGAGGTCTTCGCCTCTCTGGACAGCCCAGACAGCAGGAGCCATGACGCCCTTCTCATGGACACTGCGGAGGCCATGGACTGCGCAGCCGTGTCCACTGCATCCAAAGCTGCCTGCAGGGTTGCCCTGGCAGCCGCTGTGCCCTCCTCCACCAGCACTTTGTATTCTTTCCTGTCGCGCTCCTGGAGGGAGTCCTCAAACGTGGGCAGGGAGCCCCACAGATTGAACTCATACCGGCCCAGGAGAGCCTGGTGGTTCGCCACCCGTAGCTGGAAGCTCGAGGACGAATAAATTTTTCTTCCAAATGAGTCCAGCCTCCTTGAATCTTCATTTTTTGGGGTAGGGGCTGGTTGGCCCTGCCATTCCCTGTGGTTGACCGACTCGACGACCAGGGAGTTAGGAGCAGGGTGGGTGTATAAGTATTCATGCCCCTTGGCGGGTACAAAATACTTGCGTTCCGCTCTCTTAGAGATGGGGGCCAGTGGGGCTGGGGTTTGTCACAGGGCATTTGAAATTTTCGCCACCCCTTCACGGAGAGGCAAGGCCACCCTGACCAGTGCCGAGGAGGACAGTAAATTAAACAGGGAGTCCAAGGGCTCCTCCATCTCCTCTGCCTGCAGGTGGAGGCTTGATGCCACCCTTTTTAAGAGTTCTTGGTGGGCCCTAAAGTCCTCCTGTGGGACGGAGGCAGGAGGGGCCATAATCGCCTCATCCGGGAAGGGTGAGGAGGCCAGCGTGGTACTTTGTATCGCCACCGGAGGTTCCACCACCTGGTCGGTCTCTGGGCACAGTGCCAAGGATGTACGTCCCACCAACTCCTTCCTCGGAGGTCTGGAGAGGGAGGCCGACGGTCCTTCTGATGCTCCGGCCACCGAGCAAGCCCCCACCAGGGACTGCATCGAGGGCCACGGTGCTCACTGGTATTATTGGGCTGTCCACAGGGCCCGGGGCCACTGCACCTGCTGTGGCACCGGCGGAGCCGGCTGTTCAGCCCAGCGATGGACGACTATGAAGGGAGGCCGGGCTGACATACAACCTGCCGCTGTCCCTGGACTGGGAGGAGTGGTGGCGCTGGGAGTGATGCAGACCACGGGACCACAATCCTGACGTGGAGGACCGGTACTGTTGGTGACAGCTGCTCCGTGATCAGCTCCAGCGGGCGGACCTGCGACGGCGAGACGCCAACAATCGACGCTCAGGGCTGCGGAGGTGATGCCGTGGCAGAATCCTGGAGCAGGACGACGAACGGGAACAACGATGTTCGTGCCATAACCGGCTGCGATAACCCCTCCAAGACGAGGACCTTTGACGTCATCTGCCTTGGTCCTGTCAGTGTTTGCACCTTGAGGCGGAGCGGTGCCAAGAGTCTCGGTCAAACGGAACCCAACCAGACACCCTGGTGGGCGTCAAAGGCAATCCCCGTGGCCTTTGCCCTGAACGGATGCTGGGCGCCCAACAGCAGTGGGAACATTTCCTCGACCGAGACCGGTACTGAGCCGGGGTGACTGCGGTGATCCCAGCGGCGGCTTGCCTCTGGAGCTTGGGACAGATATCAGCAGTGCTCCTGGTACCAGAATGGACATAACATCCCGGGCCACCTGCAGATCCTCCAGTGTGGAGGGCATCCGGACATCTGGGGCGGCCTGCGTCGAATGGGCTGGGCTACTTTGAGGCTCGACTTGAGTCAGAGGCCTAGAGGCCGGTGGGGATCGAGGACTGCCCAACATGGGTCTAGCCTCTATCCCGGGTTTACTCCAGTGCCGCGACAAAGAAGGCCTCTTCCTAATCTTCTTGGCGTGCCCCGTGGACGGGAAGCGGTACCAACTAGTCGATGGCGCCAAAGGGTTGCCGCACACCAACACTGCGCTGCCCGGTGCCGATTCAGAGCGGCACGCCAGAGCTGGGGTCAGCGTCGACTCCATCAGAATAGCCCAGAGCCTGATGTCCCTTTCTCTCTTGGTCTGAGTCTTAAACAACTTGCAAATCTTGCAGCAATCCTGAGATGGGTTTCCCCCAAACAGAGTAAACTGTCCGTGTGCGGATCACTCACTGGCATAGATCGCCTACAAGTGCTGCACGACTTAAAACCCGGGGCACGGGGCATGCTCCGGCCCGGGCGCTCTAGCTAAACTAAACTAAACTACAGGTACCATACACTGAACGAACAAGCAGTTTTGGGGACAAGCTACAGCAGACCTGGAGCAGAGCAGTTCCAAACCACCTTCACTGGCGGCAAGCAGGAACTGAGGGTGGTGGGGGAGGAGCGTGCAGCACCCCTTATACCGCGCCATGAAGGCGCCACTACAGGGGTCGCTAAGGCGCTCCCCTACAAGTACTGCTAGCAGCAAAACTTCCAGCACCAGTGCACATGGCAAGCACGCACATCTATTATGGAATACACATGAGCAATCACTCAAAGAAGAATGCTCCTTAATCATAAAGCATATATTTTTGCATTTTAAGTATTAAGGGAACAAAGAATAAAATATCCCTTACTTTTTGCACATAACACAGAGTTTCTTTGGAGCAGGTTTATGCGAGAATGATGAGAGGCAGGCAGTGGAACAAAACAGGTGAGCTGATCCTTTGCGCTGATATGCAGTCTGTCCCTTCTGCAAGGGCTTTTTGCAATTTGCACATGTGACTTTAACCTGTTTAGAAGGTTGTTGTTGTGCAGACGGCTGAAAAATCTGTTTAGGAAGTGAGGCCACTGGTGACAAGGAATCCACACCTGGTTGTTTCTGATTTCTAGGGAATGAAGCTGACTGGGATATCCAGGAATCTTAAAAATACAAAATACATGGAAAATTAAGTGAATAGACATCTTTCAATACACAAACAGATTTGATTATATTAGGATAATTTGCTAACAAAAGGGTTTAAGGGGGGAATTGGTTATCTTGGAGGTATACATAAAACAATTTAAAAAAACATGCTCAGTCAGTATATTTAGATCAGTGGTTCCCAAACTTGTTCCGCCGCTTGTGCAGGGAAAGCCCTGGTGGGCCAGGCCGGTACTTCCCTCGGCCTGCGCCGCTTCCAGCACCTCCCACTGGCCTGAAGCAGCGAACCGCGGACACTGGGAGTCATGATTGGCCAAACCTGCGGACGCGGCAGGTAAACAAACCGGCCCAGCCCGCCAAGGGCTTTCCCTGAACAAGCGGCGGAACAAGTTTGGGAACCAGTGATTTAGATCAATGACATTGTTCTCTGCCATCACAGGAAATCCCAAAACAGGGAAGCATCTCAAGGTGCCCATTTCCTAGGCCAGGAGACACCAGAGTAATTAACACACCTGTAGTTTGTCCGCATATTGGCATTTGAACCTTACTCCTGAGGGCATTCTGTGCCAAAAACTTAAAAATTCTGCACACAACATTTTAAAATTCTGCATGATTTATTTGTCAATAAATAAATACAGAGGCTCCAGCATGGCTGTGGGGAGCACAGGCCACTGGCTGTACAAAGGTGGGGATCACCCTGCAGCCTCCTCACCCCCGGGACACGGACTCAGTGGTGAGGCTGCACCTGACCCTGACACAGCACAAGGCCTATGCCTGCCCCAGAAACACCCTGGGGCCCTGCACCAGGCGCACTAGGTGTGGGGCAGGCAGGCTCAACCAGGCAGGATCCAAGTTTAGAGGGACTCAGTATGGGGAGATCCAGGTGTGGGGTGAGAGGATTCTGTGTGGGGCAATCTGAGTGAAGGCAGCTCAGTGGGGGGTCTAGATGTGGGGGGATTTGGATGCACAGAGGCTCGTTGAGGGGATTCCAGGTGCAAGGGCAATGGGACTCTGCAGGGGCTTCCAAGCAAAAGTGGTTGGGGCTCAGCAGAGGGATCTGGTTGTGAGGATCTCTGCAGGGAGGTCTGCCAGGGGAATGGGGATTGGTGGGTTGGGGATCTGAGTCAAGTTAGTTGGGAGTGGCGTGGGGAGTCTCGATGGGGGGGGGCTCAGGGTGTTGGGGCTCATCAGTGTGGAGGTTTGAGTGCAGGGAGCTCAGTGGGGGGTGGTCTGGGTGCAGGGGTGGGGGTTTCGAGGCAGGGGGCTCCAAATGCAGGGGTTGAAGTTCAGTGGGGTAGGGTTTGGGTATGGAGGGCTAGGGGGATTCTGGGTATACGGGGTGAGGCTTGGCGGGGGTTGGGCGGATGGTGGAGCAGCTCCTCATACAGTGACCCCTCCCCCTGCAGCTGAGGAGCAATGTGGGCAAGAAGCGGGGAGGGGAGAGGAAGAACACAGCCCCAGCCACTCCTTGCAGGGGAAGAGGAAGTCCCATCCTCTCCTGCCTCCAGCCCAGCCAGGACTAGCAGCTGATCCCTCCTCTGGGTAGGAGCCACTGGCTGAGGTGTTCCCAGCCCTGCAGTGATTTACCTCACCACCAGCTGCTCCGGGTGCCTGAAACAATGTACCTGCACAGCTAGGGAATGGTGTGAGACTGCTCTTGCAGCTTCACTCTGCTTCCTTGTCAGAAAGTCATTTTTCTGCAGGGAAACAAAGAAATCTGCGGGGGACATGAATTCTGCGCATGCGCACTGGTGCAGAATTCCCCCAGGAGTAGAACCTGTAGACAAATATTAAATTGTGCCAATTGCAGTTAAAAATTCAAAGCAGAGAAGACAAAGCAAAATTTCCAATTTGAAGATTTCATCTATTAGAAACTTCCATTTTCTAAAATATTACTGAAGAGGTTTATAAATTTGGACCAATCAAATGTTTATCAAACTTAGGCTGTTATCAAAGATACTTTTCATATTTTTATTTTAAAAGCAAAACTCTGGATTTTCTGTAGATAGAAAGTTCACTTATACAGAGATTTACATTATTCAAAAACTGTTTTGATTTAAAACTCCTGGTATTACATACAAAAATAGTAGATTTGCAATTTCTGAAGTAGCTTCCCATTCCGGAGTCTCTGGCCCCAAGGATTTTTGTATTACAATTAAAGACGGGCAAAATAGATTCATACGAATCTTCACGTTTATCTGTATCATGGTTCCTATAGGAAGCAATTTCTGTTTTACTCTAAAACCCATTTCAAGGCAATGGCTATCAATTAGAACAATGGAAATCTGCAGGATAGCAAAAACTGATGAGTTCTCAAGATTATGGTCTTCTCAGTAGGGAACACTGAACCTAGAAGTTAATAGTCCAAGTCCTTGCAGTACCTAAACTCCTCCTCAAAGCATCCCCTCCTCCCACCTAGCTCTGGACAACACAATCCCAGAGTACAGAGCCACTCTTAGACAGTCATTTTATAGTTTAATATGTTGCAGGGCCGTTTGTATCACAATTTAATTTGTCCCACAGGAAAAGAAAAAAATAGCATCCCTGTGTCTGCTGAACTCAATTTTTAATATCTTACTTAGGTTCAGAAGACAAAGTTCTGAAAAAACTATTCTTCTATAAAACCCTCTTTCTAGGCATTTCTCCAGAATTTAAAACTTCCATTTTGACCAACTAAGTTTTTAGGCCCTGACAATGGAGAAAGTGCTATAGGATGCCAAGAGTAAGAAGTATTATTTTAAGTATGAAAAATTTCATAAGTGTATTTCCTTTACATTTGAATGACCCAATTTATTTCACTTAAAATACCAACAACATGACAACTATCACCAGTAACTTCAGAGCACTTAAACTTATCTTTTGATCCTGTCATTCCATTCTTCTAAATGAATGTTTCATAGAAATAATGCTAGAGCCCGGCATGTATAAACAACCTTATCTTAGATAACATGTATTTGCCATGGTCCCCAAGGTAAAGCAAATGTGGCATTTACCCTAACCTATAAGCTGAAAGCACTGACGTCCTGCAAACTGCACTGCAGGACCTTAAAAGGTCTGTGGCATCTCTATCGTTTGGTCCAGTATCAGCAAGTTAGTTTAAATGCATAAACATTTTTAGTGACTCTCCTTGCACCTTAGAACAGCTGGTATCAGAATAGCCATATAGAAACAAGAAAAAAAAATGTGTGTAAATTCCGAAGATTTTAGATTCTTCTTCCCCGCAGTTTTGAGGTGAAAATGACTACAGCCTATTCTTGATGTTTTCTAAGGAATCCATCAATCAATCAAAAGAAAGACTGCCATATTTTCTAATAAAGCACTGTATTTGTAAGAAGAGACCATAAAGATCAAGCTTTACTAAGTGTGCTGCACAATTCTTGGATAAAAGTTTCAAGGACCCTAAAATTTATTCTTTAAATACCCGAGGAGTCCAATGTTCTTGTTTGGAAATCCAGGTTACTGTTTGAGATTGCATGTTTGCCTGCCCTGACAGCTGCCATGGATGTCCTATTTCCCAGGCATGCAAGACGCATTAAATGTAAGTTGACTATTAGAAAGCTTCAATTAAAGTGGAGAGGTTATGGGGAGGACAGGAGAAGCAGTGCAAAAACATTCTTTTTGACCTGACAGACAATTTTTTTTTAAAAATGTTTAAAGAATGTGCCCCACTGACAAATCTAGATATGTTACTACAGTACTTGCAGTTTAAGGAGACTAATGCAAATGTAGACTCCATTTTTTGTCAACTACCTTAGACTGACTGAGGTATTTTCTAGAAATGTATCTATCAGCCAGAATATTGACACACTCCCTTTTTTTATGTGTGTTTGGAATGGGAGTCCACACTGGTTCCTTTCCATCTAGAACAAGGAAGCACATGCCCAGAAAGATTCCTGTATATGCGACTATACCACCAATATTACTTAAATGATGCTTCATGGGTTTGCACACTTCATTTTCGGTTGAGACTTCAACTTGCCACTCACAACTCCTAGCCCAGGGGTCGGCAACCTTTCAGGAGGTGGTGTGCCGAGTCTTCATTTATTCACTCTAATTTAAGGTTCTGCGTGCCAGTAATATATTTTAACATTTTTAGAAGGTCTCTTTCTAGAAGTCTATAATATATAACTAAACTATTGTTGTATGTAAAGTAAATAAGGTTTTTAAAATGTTTAAGAAGCTTCATTTAAAATTAACTTAAAACGCAGAGCCCTCCCGACTGGTAGCCAGGACCCGGACAGCATGAGTGCCACCGAAAATCAGCTCGCATGCCGCCTTTGGCACACGTGCCATAGGTTGCCTACCACTGTCCTAGCCCCTTCCACAAGGCTGCAGTTGGCCTTGAGATTCCCCTCACACCTTAAAATTTCAAGTGGACTTCCCTCCTTTCTGCAGGGGAAATATCATAAAATGTAGAAACAGTGTCTAATCTTAAAATGGGACTTCTTGCTTCTTCCTCTTTTGTCTTTCATTTCTTTATTCCACTCTTTTCTCCCTCATATTTGCACTCCATTCACTTTATCCTTCTCTGCCAACTCTCTTCACATCCTTGAGTCTCACCACTTTTTCCTCCTTCATCTTTCCTTGTATTCCACCACCTTCCTTCCCTTCTTCAAAACCATTCCTAAAGCCTGATCTCAGCACAAAAAAGGTGTCTCCCCTTCTTTGGTTCATTCCCATGTTGTCACAAAGTCTCCATTTCTTCAAGTTGCTCTCCTCCCCTCCCCACCAGTGCTCTGTTAGGCAACATCCTCTTTTACAAGTATCAGAGGGATAGCCGTGTTAGTCTGGATCTGTAAACAGCAACAGAGGCCTGGTCCACACTAACCCCCCACTTCGGACTAAGGTACGCAAATTCGAAGTACCTTAGTCCGAACTTACCGCGGGTCCAGACGCGGCAGGCAGGCTCCCCCGTCGATGCCGCGTACTCCTCTCGCTGAGCTGGAGTACCGGCGTCGACGGCAAGCACTTCCGGAATCGATCTGGGATCGATTTATCGCGTCTAGACAAGACGCGATAAATGGATCCCAGAAGATCGATCGCTTACATCCGGACCAGGAAGTAAGTATAGACGTACCCAGAGAGTCCTGTGGCATCTTTAAGACTAACAGATGTATTAGAACATAAGAACGGCCATATCGGGTCAGATCAAAGATTCATCTAGCCCAGTATCCTGTCTACCGACAGTGGCCAATGCCAGGTACCCCAGAGGGAGTGGACCAACAGGCAATGATCAAGTGATCTCTCTCCTGCCATCCATCTCCATCCTCTGACAGACAGAGGCTAGGGACACCATTCCTTACCCATCCTGGCTAATAGCCATTAATGGACTTAACCACCATGAATTTATCCAGTTCTCTTTTAAACGCTGTTATAGTCCTAGCCTTCACAACCTCCTCGGGTAAGGAGTTCCACAAGTTGACTGTGCGCTGTGTGAAAAACTTCCTTTTATTTATTTTAAACCTGTTGCCTATTAATTTCATTTGGTGACCCCTAGTTCTTGTATTACAGGAATAAGTAAATAACTTTTCCTTATCCACTTTCTCCACATCATTCATGATTTTATATACCTTTATCATATCCCCTCTTAGTCTCCTCTTTTCCGAGCTGAAGAGTCCTAGCCTCTTTAATCTCTCCTCATATGGGACCCGTTCCAAACCCCTAATCATTTTAGTTGCCCTTTTCTGAACCTTTTCTAGTGCCAGTATATCTTTTTTGAGATGAGGAGACCACATCTGTACGCAGTATTCGAGATGTGGGCGTACCATCGATTTATATACGGGCAATAATATATTCTCAGTCTTATTCCATATCCCTTTTTTAATGATCCCGAACATCCTGTTTGCTTTTTTGACCGCCTCCACACACTGCACAGACATCTTCAAAGAACTATCCATGATGACTCCAAGATCTTTTTCCTGACTTGTTGTAGCTAAATTAGCCCCCATCATATTTGTATGTATAGTTGGGGTTATTTTTTCCACTGTGCATTACTTTACATTTATCCACATTAAATTTCATTTGCCATTTTGTTGCCCAATCACTTAGTTTTGTGAGATCTTTTTGAAGTTCATCACAGTCTGCTTTGCTCTTAACTATCTTGAGCAGTTTAGTATCATCTGCAAACTTTGCCACATCACTGTTTACCCCTTTCTCCAGATCATTTATAAATAAGTTGAATAGGATTGGTCCGAGCACTGACCATTACGGAACACCACTAGTTACCCCTCTCCATTCTGAGAATTTACCATTAATTCCTACCCTTTGTTCCCGGTCTTTTAACCAGTTCTCAATCCATGAAAGGACATTCCCTTTTATCCCATGACAACTTAATTTACATAAGAGCCTTTGGTGAGGGAGCTTGTCAAAGGCTTTCTGGAAATCTAAGTACACTATATGTCCACTGGATCCCCCCTGTCCACATGTTTGTTGACCCCTTCAAAGAACTCTAATAGATTAGTAAGACACGATTTCCCTTTACTTAAACCATGTTGACTATTGCTCAATAGTTTATGTTTTTCTATGTGTCTGACCATTTTATTCGTAACTATTGTTTCGACTAATTTGCCCGAAACCGACGTTCGACTTACCGGTCTGTAATTGCCGGGATCACCTCTAGAGCCCTTTTTAAATATTGGCATTACATTAGCTATCTTCCAGTCATTGAGTACAGAAGTCGATTTAAAGGACAGGTTACAAACCTTAGTTCCACAACTTCACATTTGAGTTTTCAGAACTCTTGGGTGAATGCCAGCTGGTCCTGGTGACTTGTTAATGTTAAGTTTATCAATTAATTCCAAAACCTCCTCTAGTGACACTTCAATCTGTGACAGTTCCTCAGATTTGTCACCTACAAAAGCCGGCTCAGGTTTGGGAATCTCCTTAACATCCTCAGCCGTGAAGACTGAAGCAAAGAATCCATTTAGTTTCTCCGCAATGACTTTATCGTCGTTAAGCGCTCCTTTTGTATCTCGATCATCAAGGGTTAGCAGGCTTCCTGCTTCTGATATATTTAAAAAACATTTTGTTATTACTTTTGGAGTTTTTGGCTAGCCGTTCTTCAAACTCCTCTTTGGCTTTTCTTATTAAATTCTTGCACTTAATTTGGCAGTGTTTATGCTCCTTTCTATTTGTCTCACTAGGATTTGACTTCCACTTTTTAAAGGAAGTCTTCATCTCTCACTGCTTCTTTTACATGGTTGTTAAGCCACGGTGGCTCTTTTTTAGTTCTTTTATTGTGTTTCTTAATTTGGGGTATACATTGAAGTTGGGCCTCTATTATGGTGTCTTTAAAAAGCACCCATGCAGCTTGCAGGAATTTCACTTTAGTCACTGTACTTTTTAACTTCTGTTTAACTAACCCCCTCATTTTTGCATAGTTCCCCCTTTTGAAATTAAATGCCACAGTGTTGGGCTGTTGAGATGTTCTTCCCACCACAGGAATGATGAATGCTATTGTATTATGGTGACTATTTCCAAGCAGTCCTGTTATAGTTACCTCTTGGATCAGCTCCTGCACTCCACTCAGGACTAAATCTAGAGTTGCCTCTCCCCTTGTGAGTTCCCGTACCAGCTGCTCCATGAAGCAGTCATTTAAAGTATCGAGAAATTATATCTCTGCACTTCGTCCTGAAGTGAAATATTCCCAGTCAATATGGGGATAATTGAAATCCCCCACTATTATTGAGTTCTTAATTTTGATAGCCTCTCTAATTTCCCTTAGCATTTCATCATCACTATCACTGTCCTGGTCAGGTGGTCGATAATAGATCCCTAATGTTATATTCTTATTAAGAGCATGAAATTTCTATCCATAGAGATTCTATGGAACATGTGGATTCACTTAAGATTTTTACTTCATTTGATTCTACATTTTCTTTCATATAGTGCCACTCCCTCCCCCCCTCCCGCCCCGCATGACCTGTTCTGTCCTTCCGATATATTTTGTACCCCGGAATGATTGTGTCCCATTGATTGCTCTCAGTCCACCAGGTTTCTGTGATGCCTATTATATCAATATCCTCCTTTATCACAAGGCACTCTAGTTCACCCATCTTATTATTTAGACTTGTAGCATTTGTGTACAAGCACTTTAAAAACTTGTCACTGTTTATTTGTCTGCCCTTTTCTGATGTGTCCGATTCTTTTTTATGTGAATGTTTATCATCTGATCTGGCCCTTACATTATCCTCCTCCATCCTCTGCTCCTGACTATAACCTGGAGATTCTCTATCATTAGACTCTCCCCTAACAGAAGTCTCTGTCAGATCCACATGCTCCTCTGCAGCAGTCGGCTTTTCCCCATCTCCTAGTTTAAAAACTGCTCTACAACCTTTTTAATGTTAAGTGCCAGCAGTCTGGTTCCACTTTGGTTTAGGTGGAGCCCATCTCTCCTTTATAGGTTCCCCCCATCCCAAAAGTTTCCCCAGTTCCTAATGGAAGTAAACCCCTCCTCTCTACACCATCGTCTCATTTACGCATTGAGACTTTGAAGCTCTGCCTGCCTACCTGGCCCTGCGCATGGAACTGGGACCATTTCTGAGAATGCCACCAAAGAGGTCCTGGATTTCAGTCTCTTCCCTTGCAGCCTAAATTTGGCCTCCAGGACGTCTCTCCTACCCTTCCCTATGTCATTGGTACCTACATGTACCACGACCACCGGCTCCTCCCCAGCACTACACATAAGTCTACACAGATACCTCGAGAGATCCGCAACCTTCGTACCAGGCAGGCAAGTCACCATGTGGTTCTCCCAGTCATCACAAACCCAGCTATCTATGTTTCTAATGATCGAATCTCCCATTACTAACACCTGCCTTTTCCTAGCAACTAGAGTTCCCTCCCCCGGAGAGGCAAACTCAGTACGAGAGGTAACCCTGGCACCATCTGGAAGGAGGGTCCCAACTATGGGAAGGTTTCCCTCTGCTCCCGTTGACTGCTCTGCTTCCCTGGGCCTTTCATCCTCCTCAACAGCACAGGGGCTGTCTGACCAGAACTGGGACAATTCTACAGTGTCCCGGAAAGCCTCATCAACATACCTCTCTGCCTCCCTTAGCTCCTCCAGTTCCGCTACCCTGGCCTCCATAGTCTGTACGTGGTCTCTGAGGGCCAGGAGCTCCTTGCACCGAATGCACAAATACGCCACCCACCCACAGGGCAGGTAATCATACATGCTGCACTCAGCGCAATAAACTGGATAGCCCCCACTCTGCAGCTGGGCTTCTGCCTGCATTGTCTCCTAGTTAATGAAAGGGTTGTTTAAGCAAAAGGTTTTGAATGTAGTTTGGTTTACAGGTTTTAAGGGGAATAAAGGGACCCCCACTCCCTTCTCAAGCTCCCTTGCAAAACTCCCTGTTAGCAGCCCCTGTTTGCAAAAGCTCCCTGGTTGCTTGTGCGCTGCTTTATAAAGCCCTGGCTTATGTAAATGCCCCGCCCACTGATTAAGGCTCAGCCACTTACCAGAGGCTTCTAGCTTTCAGATCTTCCTTTGAAGCTCACAGCTTCCAACTGCCAGCCACAGCACACGATCCTTCAAACAACCAAACAAACAGACTGACAAACACAAGCTCAGCACACAGCAAGTAACCCCCAAACACAAACAAACACACACTACAGACAGTCACTTACCGCTTATTGGAGCATAAGCTTTCGTGGGTGAATACCCACTTCGTATGACATGCATCTGACGAAGTGGGTATTCACCCACGAAAGCTTATGCTCCAATACATCTGTTAGTCTTAAAGGTGCCACAGGACTCTCTGTTGCTTTATCCTCTTTTACAGTCTGCCTTCTGTAATGCCCTCCTGGAGTGAGAAGCTTTATGGGTGCTCAGACTGATACCGCTAGAGCTTATGGCTCTCAAGCATTCTTTTTTAAAGGCTGCTCCCCAGAGACAATAGACTTACTTCAAGTCTTAAGACCACGCTGCTTTAGAGTTACAATGGACTTAATACAACAAGGGGTTGGACATAAGATTTGCAAAACTATGCCAGTAGCTGAAAACAGTATCCTTTGTGCCAAGTTTTCAGTTATGGTGAAAGTCAGGAGCAGCAATCACTAGGGTAGATGGTAATATCCGAGAGCATGTAAGATTCTTCTATCCACTTCTTCCACCCTCTCCCTGCACCACAGGATGTTGGGGAACACATCCTTGGTAGAGATATCCTATCTCCTAGAACTGGAAGGGACCTTGAAAGGTCATCAAGTCCAGCCCCCTGCCTTCACTAGCAGGACCAAGTACTGATTTTGCCCCCGATCCCCAAGTGGCCCCCTCAAGGATTGAACTCACAACCCTGGGTTTAGCAGGCCAAAGCTCAAACCACTGAGCTATCCCTCCTCATTTCAATCTTAAGTAGCTATACTTAAGATTGAAATGCTTCATGGTATACAGATTTCTGATCGGGCAGTCCTAGCTTGTCGGATAAAATGCTGACAAGTATTCACTGGAGGGTCATTCAAAAAAAAAAGGGGGGGGGGGAGTTATGAAGAGGAGAGTAGAAACAAGTTACCCAGAAAATGTTTCCCCTACTTTTGTAAATAAAACCTTTAAGAGATCCACACCTACCGTGTTTCAGTTGCTTCTCCTGTAAAAGTAGTTTCCACTACAGCTCTCTTCTCTCTCCCCCTCTCCTTCCTCCTCTCGTTTCTTCTTCTTTTGCTCCTGCTCTCACTTGTCTTGTTCCTTTTTCTGTTTGCTCTGTCTCTCCCGTGTTTTACCTGTGGTAGTCCTTTCTGCTCCCACTTCTCCCTATTTTTGTTTACCCTTCACTGTGCTCTTTTAATGTGCGAGGACCACAAGCGTAGAAAAGACCTTTTTTATTCCCTCCAGAAGACAAGCAACATTTGGAAAGTGCAACAGATACAGCTCCCATACTCTCAGCTCCCACCCCATTCTGCACCAACCTTCCTTCTTCCTTTCCATAGTTGGCTCTCTTCACTAAATCCCAAAGAAACCTTGTCTCCTCCATTAACCCAGGCTGCCAGAACTGACTCTATTTCATGCTGCTAGTGTACCAGTTTCCATGTTTTGCAGATTTTCGGTATGCAACTGACCTGTCAATCAAACTAGCAGCCATGCAAAAAGCCTTCTGGGCCAGCAGTAAAAGGAGGAATTTTCTGGTGCCTTGGTCAAAAGCATGTGCTGGTTTTGAAAGGCATACAAAAGGCATTATTTTGCATTAACAGGTACCAGAAGTTCCCATGTCTTCTACTTGTAATGTCACAAAAAACAATGCATTTTGATGTCTTTAGCGTATCAAATATCACCAGCAAATTTCACAAAAATGGGAATGCATTCTTCCAAAAAGAAGTTAAAACTTGAGGTGTACGTCGAAGCTATCTAGAGACACTTGACACAAAACAAAAACTCTTCAGTTTTGAGTTTTGCTTTTTTGTTACAGTAGATATGACTGATTCATAAGACTGGACAGAGCCATCAGCAAACTACAGAACTTGTCAAGTTGACATGAATTTTGCAAATTAGTCAGGAAACATAGCATTTCCTTTGCTCTTATTTTGAGAGAAGTATTTAGTTTTACATTAATATTACTACAGTACTCTATAAAATGTACTAATACACTCTGAAAAGTAAGTTTTGGCGATACATGAACTAGAGAACTCTGCTATCAAGATACTTGAGATCTAGATAGAAGCTACCAATGTATCTGAGAATTATAAAATTAACATACTGGCAAATTGTGCTAGGTTCTAATACATCTGGATTCCAACTGAATGTTTTAGATCACCTTTGAAATTATCCCAACTAGTCTCCAAAGTTATTACCTCCATAGGGAAATGAGGAGAATTCATACCTTTGCTACTGGCTTCATTTGAGATGGTTTTCTACTAGGCTAATTTAATAGTGCAGTAGTGCACTGACTGACACTGAGAGAACTTCATCTTCATAATGTAAGATTAAAACTTCATTATTTAGGTGAAAGCTTAAATTGTGCAGA
The DNA here is from genome assembly GCF_011386835.1 of Chrysemys picta bellii. Classification (NCBI taxonomy): domain Eukaryota; kingdom Metazoa; phylum Chordata; order Testudines; family Emydidae; genus Chrysemys; species Chrysemys picta. Next base: position 315,233,908 of record NC_088791.1, read on the forward strand.
ATGTGAACTCTAGAAAACTGCAGTTGCAACGGTCCCATTTTGCTTCTGGTGGAACCTGTTATTAGCTAAGAGCTGGTCCACACTAACCCCCCAGTTCGAACTAAGATACGCAACTTCAGCTACGCGAATAACGTAGCTGAAGTCGAAGTATCTTAGTTCAAACTACAAGGTACTTACCGCGGGTCCACACGCGGCAGGTAGGCTCCCCCATCGACTCCGCGTACTCCTCTCAGGGAGCAGGAGTACCGGTGTCAACGGCGAGCACTTCCGGGATCAATTTATCGCATCTAGACAAGACGCGATAAATCGATCCCAGAAGATCGATTGCTTACCGGCGAACCCGGAGGTAAGTATAGACGTACCCTAAGTAAGGTTTACTGCTATTCCTGCTGTCCTAAACAAAAACAAATTACCCCTAACAGCGTATAAGTTTTAGCACCGGTAGCACTAAACGGTAACATACATATAACTATTAATACTTAACACCTAGAAGCCACAAGCAGGTCAGACCTCAAATGTACCAGACATCATACAAACAAAAATTACATACTTCACAGAGCTTAAATTTAAAATGCCAGCTGCTGCTATGATGATTCAATTAATATTCTACGGTCTCTCACTTAATCCTTTTGCATATCAAATACTATTAAAAGAGCATGGACAACAAAACCTGTAAATTAACACTTTTCCACTTTGAAGGAAAATGGCTTTGATGCATAATACTAGCCACAGAACTTCAGAAACAAAAGTTTGGCTCAAATATTAAGTCCATGAACAGATGTGCACTAATTATCTAGGTGCACACATGCCACCTTGACCACACACTGGGTTCCATGCATCCCAAGTCAGTTACACATAAAAATGTGCATTGTCTTTTTGAAAGATTAGGTAGTTGTACACAACGTATTAAGTATTGGGGGGGGGGGGGCGGAGGCGGGACTTCAGTTTGTTTGCTAGTTGCTAATCCAAGACAAGTTTACTTATGTATACACTTCATCTCATTGATTGAGCAGATTCTACTAATGCACAAATAAAATGTCAGATTAAAAAAAAAAAAGTTCCTTTTCTAAGAATGAAGTTAAGAGTGTATGTGTGTATATTAGTAGCTCTGTACTTTATATATAAACAAATTAATATTTTGGACTGTTCAAATTTTATAAGCTTAGCAAAATATTTAAAGGTATGACTTACCAGGACTGTGATGAGTCACAGATTCTCCATTTTGAAACACATCTCCAGCCACATTCATTCTACCAGGATTGAAAGGTCCTACACCAGTCTTGGTCTGTGAAGTTAAAGATGGGGTGTATGTTTGTATATTAACACCAAAATTACTTGACTGCAGTCCGTTAGACACATCTCCCAAGTTGGTATTCTGCAGTGATGTTACATGTGTAATCATTAAGTTCATGTCACGCCCTTCAGTATTTTCTAAATGACCATCATTCACAGAGCTCATACCTGTTTCTAATGTGGTAACATTAGCAATCTGAATTTCAGAGTCTGGTTCTGTGGTTATACCACTATTACCTATTCCTGCATTTACCTTACTTCTTGAAAAACTGGAAGCTGAGAATTCCATATCGCTGGATCTATTTTTACACTCTGGAAGTCTTCGTTCATTAAAACTGGAAGCATTCTTCTCTTGTCCTTGATTTGTTTCAATATCTTCTTCATCATCAATAATAATAGTCTCGCTTATACTTCCCTTTTGAGAACTTAAATCTTTTGAAGGAGGAAGCATTTTGGAATCATTTCCTTGAAGCTCGTCGCTTTTTGATGAAATAAATGCAATGTTTCTCTGATCTGATATCAGTGATGTAGAAGTCTGTGGAGGTTGTATAGGTTCAATAAAAACAACATCATCATCATCTTCGATAGATGAGTTTTGGAACTTATTAGTTCTAGAAACTAGAGTATTAGGCGGACCTCCAAAAGAATTTCCTATATTTGCAAGACCAGTTGCCATGGCAGTAGTTCCTAGTAAACCAGAAGTATGTTCAGACAGTTCTAATCCTCCCAGAGAACTTCTGTCCATTCCAGATAAGCTGTTTTGTAAGTAAAAGAGAAACAAAAGTAATTTAAGTACAAGATTTAACTTCTTTAAATACCAAGTATTCCACAAAATTTAAAAAGTCAGCTTTTACTTATTTTCTCTTCTTAACTAGATCTTAATGACAGCTCAAGATTTCTATCTGCCTTCTCTTTTAGAATAACTTTTACTCATTATGCTACCTAACACCACTCCCACATCATAACATGCTAGTAAGAACAGAGGTCCACTACCAGTTTCACAGAACTTTTGCCAACAGAACAGCTATGTGATGTTAAGTTTAGCAAGATACATGTTGGAAACATCAATAGAATTTAGCACAATTGTCACCTTTTTCTTGCCATTTAATACTTAGGCTTAATTTCCTATCCCTATACCCCACACCTCTCTTGTATGCCCAATAGGTCAAATAGCATTGCCTCTGCTCAATTGCAAGGCAAGGTCAAGAGCACAGATATTTAAAGTTGTCAGTTTTTATTCCTCTTAAAATGGTATGAAAATATCTCAACAGCAAATGCACAAATTACGTGCCTAGTAAAAGACTTGCTTTGCATGAACTAATGCTCACAAGGTGTAGGCTAACCAAGACTACTTCACAGTCTGAATTAGAAAGCATAACCCTCATCACAGGGTTCCAGCCCAGTTGAAGAGTGGTGGGGGAAGCAAACGAGGGTAAAAGCCTTGGAATAGCTGGACGCTAAAGGAAGAAAGGAAAACATTGACTCTGCCAACCTTCAACTCTGACCACTGCAAGGGAGCACTGAAAGGAGGCTCATTTGAGGTTCTGGCTCCTTCTCTAATATTCTTGAATAAGTTGTAAGAGATTCACTTCCTATCTCCTCTCTTCTCAACATCAGATGCTGCTGCAGGTTCCTTTATCCACTACTCAGCTTGCATGTGGCATTTTGTTTTCAGCTGGTCTTTTTGTAGTTTTGGGGAGGCTGCTGGGTTTATTCTTGTGGATACTGATATGCGTACATTTAATACACCAAAAGAAACTTTAGCCCTGGATATTTGCTTTTATGTATTATACAAGACTAAATATATAATCAGGGCCAATGGAAAGGACATAATAGAAACAGAGTTCACAGCAGCTGTTGGTAAATGAAGTGCATTGGTGCTACTGCAGGCACTGGGATAACTGCATGATAATATACTCAAACACATACCTGAATTTGCACGTGTGATACCATCAAATCTTTGTATACTTTATGACAGAAGATTATTCAAGGCTGGAAAAATATCTTTGTGGATTTCTGCAAGTAACCTTTAAAAAAAAAAAGGGGGGTGGGGTGGGGAGTATTCTTCCCCAATACTCACCCATCCAGAAATCCACTGCAGCCTGTTTACCTTAATAAGTTGATCCCAAGTGCTCCAGTGTAGGGTCTATTCCTCTTATACCAATTAACTTAATGCCCTTGGTTGAAATGTCCTGAAATAGAGATAAAAATAAACTCTCATGATCTGAACATACATAACAACAAGTTCTTTTCTCCACCCCGCCACTGCCCAAAGTCTTACCAACCAAGATAACAAGTCTGTTTCCTTCGCACCAGAAGAGAGAGTTCAGAAAGACTTTTTTTTAAAATATCAGAGGGGTAGCCATGTCAGCCATGCGTCTGACGAAGTGGGTATTCACCCATGAAAGCTTATGCTCCAATACATCTGTTAGTCTTTAAGGTGCCACAGAACTCTTTGTTGCTTTTTTTTTTTTTAAAGTGATGTCCTCCTTCTGTATAAGAGGTGCTGTCCAGCTCATAGTACTTAGAATTATTTGTTCTCTGGGTGGGTAACGCACTATTACATAACAGTTCAATCACATCATACTAACAGAATGCACGAATATCAGTTTAGTTGTTCCTGAATGATAGATAAAACTGATTATGCTATTAGAGTGTCCTAGCCAAGAGTTGGGAACTGAAGCTGTCATCTCTCCCAGAAGGTACACATTCCAGATTTTACACTGGGCACAGTTTGTAATTGGAGCACATTTTAGTTGATACTATATAGCAGGGGTTGGCAACGTTTGGCACGTGGCTCGCCAGGGTAAGCACATCGCTCGCCCGCACCGCTTTCCACCGCCCCCATTGGCCCGGGACGGCAAACCGCGGCCAGTGGGGGCCGCAATCGGCCGAACCTGCCGCGTCAGCAGGTAAATAAACTGTCCCGGACCGTAAGGGTGCTTACCCTGGCGAGCCACGTGCCAAACGTTGCCGACCCCTGCTATATAGATACACAGACATGTTCATTAAAAGCAGGTGGAGATGACTGCAATTATTTTAAGCAAAGGGTACTAAGATTTAAGCAGCTCTCAGGGCAAATCTACATTTAAAAAGCTGCAGCGGCTGCTGAAGCACTTTAATGAAGATGCTACTACCCCGACAGGTGAGCTTCTCCTGTTGGCATAGTTAATCCACTTCCACTAGAAGTGGTAGCTACATCGACTGGAGAAACACTCCCATCGACAAAGCGCTGTCTACCCGGGGGTTAGGTCAGTATAACTGCGTTGCTCAGGGGGTGTGGACTTTTCAATGCTAGGAAGAGGTTTATAAATTGTAGGGAGATCCTGCCAACTGTTATCCAGTCAATATTCTATTCCTTCAATTTCAGTACATCATCTTAAACAGATTTTTATCAATGTCTATCAATTAAAATCAAATCCTCACAAGCCTACACATGTGTAGGTACATAAACTGCAATAACTTCAATGAAGTTTCATCCACTTACCCCAGGTCTGAACTTTGGCCTTTGACTACAAGGTTGTTACAATGTGTTAGTCAAGGCAATTCACATACTGATTATACTTCACTTGGCCAATTTAGGGTCTGTTAAGTCATTTGGCTATATTAGTTAGGCTTGAAACCAGGTGCTCCACTAATCACATAAACACTTTAATCCCCTTAATTTAACTTCCTCTCATTTCTTTCTAACCAATGACATTCATTTCTTATGCATCTTCATTGTCTGACCCTTCTTGAGTTTGACTCTCTCAAAAAGTTAGCCTATTGTAGAGTTTTACTGTATGAAGCTGTCAAGGAACATTTTCCAGTTTAATAGCATGATGTGTAACATTTCTTACTACTTATAAACAACCTCAAAGAGCAGGAACTGAAGTGCACTTATGCCCCATTGATTGTAAGGTTGCCGCCTGTATGTACTGAAAGGTTATGTTTGGATTTTCTTCTTATTTTAAAACACAAGAATATTGACATTTTAGTTGAGAAGAATTGCCAAACTTTGTAGAAAAGAAATCAGTCATGTTTTGGACCTACCAATCTCAGTGAATCAAAGTTACTGATTGTGAAAAAGTTCTTTAAGGAAAGCATGGTGAAACAGCATTCAATGCCAAAGCCAGCATTGTCCAAAGAATTAATTTTTAGTTATTTTCTTGTGGAAGAGAAGAGGAGAAATGGGTCAGCTCAGAAAGGTACTAATGCCACAGGGAGTCCCAGGTGCTTATACGCTCTATTCATAAAGTTGGGTGCATTCTGGATCTGGCATTTAGACTGAGGGTAAAACTCAGTGTTATGAAGGTACTTAGGTGGCTTCAAGCTACAGCGTGAATTGGACTTTTTGCCCTACCTGGGTGATGACACCCATCAAGTAGTTACTGGAGCCACTGCTGATTGAGATTTAACAGTTTTTGTAGGTGGGAGGCACATGCTTGTAATTCTTAAAGAATTTATTGAGGCCCCTACTCAAGAAAATATCTTTTTCCAGAGATCATCATTGGTTGGTTTCTTAATTTCCCTTATCCTGTCCAATTGGGGTTTAAGCACAGGTATGGTCTAGAAACACCTTTGGTGGCATTAGTTGAAGATTTCCTCCTTGCAATGGATGAACCTAGACCATCTATGCTCACCTGATCAATCAGCAGCTTTTGAAACCATTGACTATGAGGTTCCATTAACTTGCCTATTGACCTAGCAGGCATGAATTCTGTTTGGAGTAGTCCCATCTTTGAGAGATAAGAAAGTTACAATTCCACACCACTACCTTCTACTCTGAGGCTTCTCTCCTATAAAGGAGATAGATGTCTGTACTGTCAGCCCCTCCTGACCAACATGCAAATGAGGCCCTTGGAAGAGTTAGTGAGGAGATATGGGCTGTGATGTGATCATTATGTTAAACATCACCCTGTAGTTGGAAGAAATTATACTGGGGCTCCTGACAGAGCATGCAAACAACATTTCAACTACAGGCAAGAACTTAGGTGTATTATTAGATAGAGTATGTGGCCACGAGCACTGTTCAACCAGACCGTGCCACAATTATCTATGCCCTATCAGCTTGATATCAAAACTGCAGTAATGCAGCTAACTTGAGCCTATGAAGAGACCACTTAAACTATACCCATTCAGAAAAGGGAAGTCCACTCATTAAATGGAGTATTACATCAATGCTCTAGGATCTACACTAACTGACAAAAGGTTTCTGGGTGAAATTTAGGGCATTACTTTTAACCTATCTACAGAGTGGAACAATTTAAATCACTTTTTATTTTTATTTTTTTTAAAGCATTTATTTAAACTAGGTTTTGTAAAACTAATTTGAAATAACCAGTTTTAACTTTAGATTAAGATTGATGAATTGCCTTTTTTTTTATACACACAAAATTCCACTGTCACAACCTGCCCCAGTCCCTCTCTCTGCACAGACACCAGTCTTGTGAGTAAACACAACCAATGTATCCCACATGCTCTTCAGTCATCTGAGCCTCCTACATCCGAACAGACCAAGCCATGACTAGTCACTTTTCCTAGGAGTATGGAACAGCTTCCATGTGAGAAAAGATTAATAAGACCGGGACTTTTCAGCTTGGAAAAGAGATGACTAAAAAGGGATATGATAGAGGTCTATAAAATTGTGAATGGTGTGGAGAAAATCATAGAATCATAGGAATGGAAGGGACCTCGAGAGGTCATCTAGTCCAGTCCCCTTCATTCATGGCAGGACTAAGTGTTATCTAGACCATTCCTGAGAGGTGTTTGTCTAACCTGCTCTTAAAAAGCTCCAATGATGGAGATTCCACAACCTCTCTAGGCAATTTATTCCAGTGCTTAATTATCCTGACAGTTAGGAAGTTTTTACTAATATCCAACCTAAACCGCCCTTTCTGCAATTTAAGCTCATTGCTTCTTGTCCTATCCTCAGAGGTTAAGAACAACAATTCTTCTACCTTCTCCTTGTTACAACCTTTTATGTACTTGAAAACTGTTATGTCCTCTCAGTCTTCTCTTTTCCAGACTAAACAAACTAAATTTTTTCAATCTTCCCTCAAAGGTCATATTTTCTAGATCTTTAATCATTTTTGTCACTTTTCTCTAGACTCTCTCCAATTTGTCCACATCTTTACTGGACACAATATTCGGGCTCAGGCCTAATCAGCGCAGAGTAGAGCAGATTTACTTCTCATGTCTTGCTTACCCACTCCTGCTTCAACATCCCAGAATGATATTCACTTTTTTTGCAAGTGTGTTACGCTGTTGACTCATATTTAGCTTGTGGTCCACTATGAACCCCAGATCCCTTTCCGCAGTACTCCTTCCTAGGCATTCATTTCCCATTTTCTATGTGTGCAACAAATGATTGTTCTTTCCTAAATGTATTTGTCCTTATTGAATTTCATCTTATTTACTTCGGACCATTTCTCCAGTTTGTCCAGATCATTTTGAATTTTAATCCCAGCCTCCAAAGCACTTGCAACTCCAGCTTGGTATTGTCCACAAACTCTGGGAACAGTTTTCCAACCAGTTTTGCACCCACTTTATAGTAGCTCCCTCTAGGTTGTATTTCCCTACTTTGTTTATGAGACGGTCATGCGAGACAGTATCAAAAGCTTTACTAAAGTCAAGATATACCATGTCTACCACTTCCTCCCTATCCACAAGGCTTGTTACCCTGCCAAAGAAAGCTATCAGGTTGGTTTGACACGATTTGTTCTTGACAAATCCATGCTGTTACTTATCACATTATCTTCTAGATGTTTGCAAATTGATTGCTTAGTTATTTGCTCCATTATTTTTCCCAGTACAGAAGTTAAGCTGAATGGTCTGTAATTCCTGGGTTGTCCTTATTTCCCTTTTTTATAGATTGGCACCATATTTGCCGTTTTCCAGTCTTCTGGAATCTCTCCCTTCTTCCATGACTTTTCAAAGATAATCGCTAATGGCTCAGATACCTCTTCAGTCAGCTCCTGGAGTATTCTAGGATGCATTTAATCAGGCCCTGGTAACATGAAGATATCTAATTTGCTTAAGTAATTTTTAACTTGTTCTATTCCTATGAAAATGAATAAGGAAATTTTATTTACTCCTTCATGTAGCACAAGAACCAGGTGTCATCTAATGAAATTAATAGGCCGCAGATTTAAAACAAACAAAAGGAAATATTTTTTCATGCAACGCACAGTCAACCTGTGGAACTCCTTGCCAGAGGATGTTGTGAGGGCCAAGACTATCACAGGGTTCAAAAAAGTACTAGATAAGTTCATGGAAAATAGGTTCATCAGTGTCTATTAACCAGAATGGTCAGGGATGCAACACTATGCTCTGAGTGTCCCTAGCCTCTGTTTGCCAAAAGCTGGGAGTGTCATCCACTCCGAGGATGGTTCACACACGGACTGCTTGTTCCCTCTGAAGCCCCTGGCATTGGCCACTGTCAGAAGACAGGATACTAGGCTAGACGGATCACTGGTCTGATGCAGTATGGCCATTCTTATGTTCTAGCTCAGGTTCTTCTCAGGCCAGTTCCCAGGTACATACCTCGGACCTCAAAAGACCTCAGCGCCCCTTTCTTGGGACTTTGGGCTTTGTAGCCTGGCTGCCTTACACACCAGAAACAGTGCCTCAACTCTTCCAAATGCTAATACATGTGTCACCAGTTGCTTCTAAAGGGATACCTCAGAAAGTCACCTCACTGTGGGTGCTCTGATCTTCTCCATTAACCCCTTCAGGGACAACATGACAGGCAATCAATGAATACAGGCTTCGCAAAGGAATTTCTTAACCACAGGCATTTTACTCTTAACAGCACTACAGGGTTACAGGTCTTTGAAAAACAAAATCTCAAATGCAGCCCACCCCTTTTCTCTGATCTCATTCTTCCTGTAACTGCTGGATTTGGTCAGCATTCTTCGGCTACACGGCCCTTCCTGCCACCTCTCTCCTTGGCTTGGTCTTCCCGCAGATGTCTCTCAACATTACCCCTTAAATATAATCTTTGACCCATTTTGGCCATATGCCCAGTCTGAGGAACTCCAGCCCTTTCCCACAGCCAAGCTTCTGTGTAGAATGTTCATTGTTCTTGTATATGGGCCAGTAACTCAGAGACCGAGTTGATAGACTGCTCTGTATCAGCTTCCCAAATAGTAATTCAACTAGGTGTCAAGCCTCTACTACAAAATAGATACTCTAATCCACGGGTTCTCAAACTTCATTGGAGCCCAACCCCCTTCTGACAACAAAAATTACTACAGGACACCAGGAGGGGGGACCAAAGCCTGAGCTCACCCAAGGCTCGCTATCCGGGGGGAGGGAGGGGTGCAAAGCCCCACCTCCTCAGGCTGGGGGGCCAAAGCCAAAGCCCAAGGGCTTCAGCCCCAGGCAGGGGGCCTGTAACCTGAGCCCTGCCACCCAGGGCTGAAGCAAGTCTAAGCCAGCCCTGGCAACCCCATTAAAACAGGGTTGCGACCCACAGTTTGAGAACCGCTGCTCTAATCCACAAGTAAATTTACAATACATCACCAAGGTTACCCTCCAAAATGAAGATTACAGTACAAAGTGGAGCCTCTAAAAAGAAAAAGGTGTTCTCACAACAAAATGGAGTTCAGAATGTGACACAGACATTCCCAATCTGTCAAACGTTACTAGTAGGATATTGGAAATTCACAAAACTGTTAGAGGCAAAAAACACAAAATATTGAAACTTAAGAACGGCCATACTGGAACAGACCAAAGGCCCATCTAGCCCAGTATCTTGTCTTCCGACAGTGGTCAATGCCAGGTGCTTCAGAGGGAATGAACGGAACAGGTAATCATCAAGTGATCCATCCCGTCACCCATTTCCAGTCTCTGGCAAACAGAAGGTAGGGACACAATCCCTGTCCACCCTGGCTAACAGCCTCCATTAACTTATCTAGTTCTCTTTGAACACTGTTATAGTCTTGGCCTTCACAACATCCTCTGGCAAGAAGTTCCACAGGTTGACTGTGCGTTGTGTGGAAAAAAATACTTCCTTTTGTTTGTTTTAAGCCTGCTG